>NC_143398.1:85454205-87874468 GCF_052110815.1 Crocodylus siamensis | reverse complement strand
TATGTTAAATTACACATCAGACATCAGAAATTCAACCTCAAAAAATTAAAAATGGGCTGGGCCCAGTAAGTCAGGGGAGCAACAAGGAAGGAATTTTCCTTACAGAAAGTTCATGCCCCCAATAACCAGTACCTCTAAATCAAATCCGACGTTCTGAAATTCCCCCAAGATACTTCTCAGGCGGATATGACTGTGACTACATTATAACTGAAACTGTGTTAAGCAACAACAATGGTGTTTATGTAGGCTTGTAGCTAGTACAGCTCACTGCATGTTTTGTAGCCAATATTCTTCTGCTCTGCAAAAATGGTCTGGAAACAGTTTATATCATTCAGAATCTAAGATTGTTCATGAGAATAAGTTAGCCCTGGGCAGAGAGCAAGGACCAGATCCAGGTACCACTTAAATCCCTCAGGGACAAATTTCATTCCAAATTAAGTCTGGGAATAATCCAGTCTGCAGTTTATTCTGAACATTCCATAATCAAAATCCAAGTTGTTTTGCCTGGACATGACATGTAGCTAATAAGCTATATTTCTGTTTCTTGTTTTGATGCATGCATGCTGAGAATCAAGCTTCTCAAGACATTTGTTCATGTTTTATAAGAACAGAATCCAGCCATGTTCCATTTTGGGAAGTGCTAACGCCATCACTTTCACTGAAGGTCTGAACAAGAAATGCCACAAGTGTTTTGTTTTTTTCCCCTCTAATTTTAAGACTTAGTATGTCCTCATCTTCACTACCATGCCCCCATTCATACGTCATTAAGACACTCATACTGTGGTATTCTTGGCGGATGTAGAAGTGGGTGGCAACTTGGGCAGCAGTGACCACAAGATGATTGAGTTCAGGATCCTGACAAAAGGAAGAAAGGAGAGCAGCAGAGGAAGGAAGCAGATTTTGACTTCCTCAGGGAACTGATGGGCAGTAGAGCTGTGCAAAATTTCACCGGGTGTTTCATTTCAAAGCTGTTTCAACACATTTTGAGCTTGAAACAGCAAAATCAAAACAAAACAAAAGGCTTCAAAACATTTTTGAAACAAAACAAGGGAACCTGAAATGCTTCAAAAGTTTTGAAACACTTTGAGTTTCAAAACAGGGCTTGCTTGACTTCAGTGCCTGTCCCAGGTGGCAGCGGCAGCCTCCCATCATCCAGCATGCAGATCTGGGGGCCTGCGCCCCCAGGAGGGCTGCAGGAATGTGCCGGACTCCTCCTGGGATTGCAAGCCCCTGGATCTGCACACTGGATGACAGGAGGTTGCTGCTACCTGGGACCAGTGGCAGCAGCAGTCTTCCCCGGCACTGGGTGAAGGCTGCACCCAGCACCAGCCCCAGGAAGCAGCCTGAGCCTCCTGTCATCTGGCACAGATCCTGAGGCTCACACCCTGGGAGGAGTCTGGCACAGCCCAGCAGCCCTCCCAGGGGTGTGAGCCCCCAGATCTGCGCCCTGGTGAGAAGAAGCTCAGCCTGCTTGTCCCACCTGGAACCGGTGCCCCCTGCTCACCTCCCCACCCAGCTGCAGCCCCCCATGCGCTCCCTGACAAAACAAAACACTGTTCCTTCAAAACGGTGAAATGGATGTTAAAATGAAACAGTGGTGCTTTGCACAGCCCTAGCAGGATCCCCTGGAAGCCAGTCTGAGGGAGAAAGGGGTCCAGGAGAGCTGGTTGTATTGTAAAGAAACTTGACTGGGCAAGTTGCATTGAGTCTGTTCAGAGACATTACATCTCCACCATATTTTGTCCCCCAAACTCGTCCTGCTGGAATTCAGACAAAGGATAAGAATGAGGCATTTCTCCCTTTTATTTTGCAATTGTGAATAACCACTGCAATTATGTCACACAACCTAGAACTTCAGGGAAAACGCCTCTCCAAGGTGAGAAGTTGCCGCTCCAAGGTGCAGCAAACAGGAAAGTATTGCAGGAATTCAAATACCTCTACATTTTTTGGGCAGGAGTTTCTCTCACACCCTCTTGCATTCCTAGCCTCTCCATGAAGCTAAATCCTGAAACACTAATAAATTAATGACTTAACCACAAAAGTATCAATTACACCCTGAAATAAAAACCTAAGATGCACTCGCTAGATACAGATGTTCAGAAAGCCCAAGGTAAAATTGATCTAAGTCACACAGTTTTCTGTAAGCGGCATAGTTTAGATCGGTAGTGAATATAACACACATTTGCTGTTTGGCAGGCTCAAGGGCAAATCTTAGACCAGGTTCCACCATTTTTAAACCAGTCTATGTGTGCAAAATTTCTGTTCTGTTATGGGTGTAAACCAGTTTCTGATCACTTAAACCAGTATACATGTAATGTCTGTACCTGGCCACTATGGGCACATCCAGATGTGCATGGGTATTTGGTTCCCTGGGGACAAGTAGCGGTGGTGCACCTTGCACCACTGCTACTTCTCCCTGGGGAATGCCCATACCACAGCCACTTTGATGCATGGCAACTTACCCCAACAGTGGTAAGAGAGGCTGCCCCACCAGCCTTACCTGGGGTCCTGGGGGCAATCATGCCAAGCAGAGCCTGGCTAGCAGCCACTGCATGGCTCTGGGCAGCCCAGCTCCACTTTTCAGCAGCTCATGCTGCCCAAGCATGTACAGCTCTGTTTCTCCCCGTCCATGTTTTTTATTCACGGGTCAAAAAACTCGCAGAAAAAAATAAAGCAGCAGAGAGAACACCAGACTGTGCAGTATGTGGTGCTGCAAATGTGTTTGCAGCACCACATACCACACGACCATGCACATCTGGACACACCCTGTGGGTGCAGACAGAAGTGAAGCTCCCCACTGTGACTCAGAACACTTTGCAGGGAGCATTCTGATTTACAATGATCTCCTACAACAACTAAAAGTTTTCTGTATCTATGAAATCTATGTTGGTTCCTGGGGGAGGGGAATCTAGCTGCTGGCTGCAAGCCTGTAGCCAATTTCCCCTAGCAATGCCCCCTCCTCCCTGCAAGATTGCAGAGTTTTCAGAATGGGAGGGGGGAAGGAGAAGAGATAGCTCATTCTAGGGGGTTCCTAGCTGGCTCTGGGGGATGGGATGGGTGAATTGGACCACCCCACCTTGGGGGGGAAAGGGAACTCCAATACACTAACCTCACCCTCCAGCAAAGGGCTGAAAAACCCCTAGACAGAACTCCCCCTGCTCCCTTTCCCCCCTCCCACTCTGAAAAGAGCTGGGGGCTGGTAGGCAGCACAGACAGAAGTTACAGAAGATGATCTGAAATGTCTTCATCTGACCCCTCATGCAGCAAGGGATATAATTTTCACCAGACTGGCCATATTCTAAGCGGTTCACTTGTATTTGGCCATGGCTATAAATTGCTTTCTGTGGGTAGATCAGGTGAAAATTGTCACTTCTGTCCATGCCGTATGTCAGTTTGCCAAATAAATTCACCCGTCTCCCTCTGATCAGAAAGCCAGACCCCTCCCTACAGTGCTTCACCAACCTGTTTGATCACATGCCAACTTGTCAGGTCATCATAGAGGCACTTCACCTAAAACGCCTTTTACATTTTTGGGAGAAGTGGAATTTGGAGGTCTTTTTTTCTCTGCCACTGAAATTGTGCAATCAACAGTGCATCAGTCACCAGGAAGTGACAGAAAACAAGAGCTCCTTTGTCTCTGCCTCAAAGGCTCCCGTTATCCAGAACGGTATGTTGGCTCCCTTCCACTCCCTCCATCAATACAGCAGAAAGTTTAAATCAGAATTGGAACTCACTAAAGTTAATCTCACACTAAGGGCTAGACTGTACATGTTACACACAGTCCTTGGTAAAGAATGGGCAGATCAGCAGCCTACCTCAAAAACTGCTGTAAAGTCCTGGGTTGAATCCTCAGAGAACTACTCCTATGAATTTTTTTGTGCTGATAAATCTGCCACCACTGTCCTCCCATGTGTTTTGGGAGGACGTTGCGTACTCCCAGGGACTGCACCCAAGACTGCATGCAAACCACTTGCAGCTGCCGAGTTTGAATGGGACAGCAGTAGCCTCTAATGGGAATCCTGAGACCACAGCGCAGCCACTCCGCGAAACTCTGCTGGTTTTGGAGCTATGCATGGATCAGCTTCCCAGAAAGGAGAAGGCTAGAGATGCAGCTTCTGGGCATTTTTATTTACAAAAACATCCACACAGTTCCTGTTTACCCTGAATGGAGATGGCAGAAACAGCAGGAAAACCACACAGCAACAGTCTACTGGCAAGACAGCTAAAATGCCGCTGTGTGCCCTGCAGGCAGAAAAGCAGTTCCCTGTTCCCTGCCTCTCTCTTTTCTCTGTCTATTATTACTATTTATTTTATTAGCTGTACAGCTAGGGGCCTCACAGTCATCAATCAGGGTCTCACTGTGGCAGCCACTGCACAAGCACAAAGAAAAGGCACTCCCTGCCTTGAGGACCTTGCAGTCTAAAAGTAAATCAAAAGATTCCAGGTGGATGCAACAAAGCAGAGAGGAGGAATTGGCACAAGTAAAGAGCACTGGTCACCACCCTGCATTGCACTGGTCACCACCCTCATACGTGTTCCAGCACAGCACAACATATCCACCATCTGTATCTGCCCAGCATGAACAGATCCTGTGTCCCTCAAAAGACCCTCAGCCAGAATCACGCAGTGATTCCCAGTGCATGGAGTCATCCAAGAGGAGCTGGGCATGAATTCCCGCCCCCAGCTCCTCCCTTTCTTTGAGGTGGTTGCTCTATAAGACAAAGGAACTCCACAGATAAGTTCAGGAATAGCCCTTCTGCAAGCTGCCCTCGTGACACAAAAGTGTTTAAACCACACAACCCTAGCAACTATCCCAACAGGGAACTGTGACACTTGCATGGGATCCTTTTGTCTTTATTTTTTCTTTTTTGCAAAACTCCACCTACTTGTACCCCCTGCCACTGCCCTCCTCAGAGGGGCTAATCCTGAAAAAGTCTATGCCAGCCCCATCTCCACCAGATGAAGTCTGCCATTTCTTTCCTGGCATCCTCTTCTATCTTTCTGTAGTACCAGTACATTTCACTTAGTCCCATTTTAATACAGTCCTCGACTGTGGGGTCCAAGCATCTGTTTGTGAGCAGGATCCTTTTGTCTTCATGATAGAAACTGGATGTGCCAGTGGCCTAGAAGACCATCCCTGCAGCACCCTGATGCACCCACATGGGTAATGTAGGATTGTTCCCTACAGTTTTTTACCCTTTGCCTGGTTCAGTAATATTCTAAAAAGTCAGGGCATGCTTTAAAACAGGGCTGCCCAACTCCTAAGGCTACAGGGCCCATGTACCACATGGGCCGCACTAGGTAATTCACAAGCCACCAGGCTGCGTCCTATGCAGATGCTACTCCCAAACCCACACACCTGCACAGATGTCCCCTTCCCTACCCCTGCACCAGGTGCCCCACCACTGCATTGTGTGGGCATGATCCCCCATCCCACGCATACCCCCAGGCTCACCCTCAGCTTCCCATGTTGCCCTTCCCCACCCCCTAGGAAAGAGGAAGGAAGCCACAGAGCAAGGACAGAGGGAGAACCTGGAGACTGGCTGGTATTGCAGAAGCCTGAGAGGTGCAACTTAACCCTTCACAGGCTGCATGTGGCCCACAGGCTGTCAGTAGGCCAGCGTTGCTTAAAATTCTCATTTCACATCCACACATTAGTGAATATTTCTTTGGACTATCCTAAGTAGCCTCTCCTACTCCCCTGGGGTTCTCATCACATGGCAAAGTTACACATGTACACTTCTTTTCATCTTTTTTCATAACTTGGTTCCCTTTGTCCCCATGATTTGGTTGCTTCCCTGTGATATTAAATGAGATTTTTCATAGACTTCAGGTCCCATCAGAGAAGTTTGATCACTGGTGGCTCCAGCAGAAGCCATAAGGTAGGCAAAGCTCAGACTGTATAGCTACCATTTCATCTAAGCTTTCTCAAAGCAAAGCTGGAAAACATGGTAGTAGCCCCCTCACTAAGTCTATACTTCAGTTTCAACTATTACCACCCCTATTGGAACTGTGTGGGTGAATTATGGTTATAAAGTTTAAGAGTGTGATCTCATCTGGAGATGTCACAGCCCAAAGCAGCAGCCATCACTCTCACAGCACTGAGGACAGTATTACTTCACACCATACCATGACATTGATTTTGAAGTAGGACTCCCCAGTGATGGAGATCTACATTGTTTCCAGCTGCTACCAATGATGAGGCTTCCCTGGTGGCAAAATATGTCCATGGAGTTTGCTGATGTACGACATCAACAACTTAAAATTACATTGGCTTTTCCCCCATCTAACTGCTTTATCACATTGCAAGCTTATATCCAATTTCATGTCTATTGTCTCCATAAGTCTGTCTGCTTTACTGTCTTTCAAGTTCCAAAGTCTCTTGCACTAAATAGCTGAATTTTGGTTCATTTTCCCCCAGATCATATGGTTGCATTTTTTCCAGTTCGAATCTTCTGCTGTTTCCTGCCCATATCCTGCCTAAAAGCCCAGGGAGCCATGAATATGGTGACAGCAGATTGCAAAGGGAGAAATATTTGAAACGTGAAGTGTGTGTGTGCATGCATAGCAGAGAAAAGACAGGGAAGGCAGGAGTGGCAGGCAGAGGTGGGCAGCTACAAAGAGGAAAGATACTAACCTAAGAACCCAGCCCTCATTCTATTTTTGGAAGGTATTGAAAATCATCTCCCCCACCCCCAGTCCCACCCAGGGGGTGGTCTGAAAAAGAGGTGCTTGTTTGAATGCTAATGTAAAACTACAGCTACTTCACTGAACTTGAGGCAATTTTTTTCCAGACTTGAACCCATGTGAATGAAGACAGAACTTGGTGCATAGTGTGTTATATGGTGATGTTTTCTTTTTGAAGAGGACAGCATCTATATATATTTCAAACATTCATTCTCTCCCCACCATCTCTATTTTAAAACAATTACATGGCAACTGAGATCTCCTTCTCCTGCCACGTGGTGAGCTGTAACAGCAAAGAACAGCCTTCCCATTCTCTTGCCACCACAGTTCACTCAGCTCTAAAATTTAGACTGGATTTCCCACCCACCCAGTTACTGTACTGCTATTGGTCATTCCACCTACTTTGCCCACTCCTCCAGTGCAGCCTTTCAAGAGGCCCTACTCTACTCTCCCACCCCCTTGTGGCTGTTGCCATTCTCCTTCTCCCTTCCTACTCCTTTCCCCTCTACCTGTCCCATTCACACATCCCCTTTCTTCCCTAGCATTCTCTGCCCTCCCATGACTTCAGTCCCAATCACTAACCCCCAAAGCAAAGGTGACCAAACAATAACCACCACAACAAAATCCTATACCCTTCCTTAATATATTGTAACAAAACTAGGCATAGAACTAACTGGATATGTAGCTATGATCAGCTTGTTCAGTGTGCTTGTATGCCATATCTTTTTTTCTCCCCTATTCACCTGTTTTCTTTGTAAATCAGGATCACATCTTCCAACATGTTTGTAGAGCCCCTGACACTTGGATGTTTCTCAGTGTAAATGAGCCTGTGGCTAAAAGGGAAAATGTTCAGGGAAGGAGAGCTAAGTGCAATTTATTTTCATGGACTACCTCTAAATTTCTTTCTACAAGTACAGGGCTAAATTTTAACCTTACCAATCCCCAAGGTGCCAAAGTTAATCTCCATGGTAATTAATTACAGCTGACAAAGACACACGGGCTAGTAACCTACTGGAGCAGAACCAGCTCAGAGGGAAGAATGGCATCTAGTAAGTCCACATCAATTTATGTGGAGGCCAAGGTCTATCCCCGTCATCTTCAAGTACAAAACAAGATCACGACTCACAGTGAAGTTTCTATACCATTAGTTATTATCAGATGAAAGGAAAATAATGATGGACAATTCACACTAAATCTCCTAGTTCTTTCAGAGGCAGTGCCCATTAGCCTGAGAACATACAGTACTGATTAAATTTATCAATACAGAAACAAACTGTACATCCACCTAGTCTGTTATTCTGCTTCGGACAGTGGCCTGCCCTTGACAGTGATAAAGAAGAACACATTCTACTTCTCCTTTTCCCTTCAAAACACCTGGCTGGCATTGGGGTTGGTGAAGGAAAGGCCCACCAGTCAAGCATATCTTTTCAGGGGGGCACAGGGTGCAGGGAAATAAAGCTATATTAACATGCAAGTAAAATGGTGGTTTGAGCGTAAGCCTAAAATCTGTGTGGCTCCAGAGCGCTGATCCTATTGGTTTAGAGGAGGGGTGAGCAAAATGCAGCCCAGGGGCCGGATGCGGCCTGCCAGGCCATTCTATCCGGCCTGCAGGGCCCCTAAAAATTTTAGAAAATTACTATTTTTCTGCCCTGGGCCTCCTGTCACGTGGCCCTCAATGGCTTGCCAAAACTCAGTAAACAGCCCTCTGCCCAAAATAATTGCCTGCCCCTGCTTTAAATGAACATCCTTCTCAGGCCTTTGGGCAAGTCACTGACCCTGCTTCAGGTTGTGCATTAGGGTGTCCATTAATACTTATGCTAAAGGCAAGAATGCTCGTGGGTGATATCTTTTATTGAACCAACTGCCAGGCTGGTATTGACATAGGCAGGCTTTCAGGTATTACAGTACCCTTCCTCAGGTCTCCAAGGGATTAATGCTTCTAAAACTCTTTGCCTACATTTAACATTCAAGCACTAACGTTCAGAAACCAAGTTGCTACTTGACTTGTCATCACATCACTGAGAACAACTCTTGCCTGTTTTTCTCACGAGAGCAATTCTGCCTCTGTAAAGCTTCCAAGAAAAAAGGGAGGACAATGCTTTGATGTAAACGATGAGTACCACACCCTCTGGAATGCAGCAGAGCCTCTGCTTGCCTTCCCAAGGCACCAGCAATAACAAGAGCTGGAAGACACATGTAGAGGCTCATTTTTAGGCAGCAGTCCCAAAACTGGTACAATTCAAAAGACATCTCTTTAGACATAAGTATGTTGTCAGTTATCTTCAACACATTCATAAGCATGCACTGAAAAATACAGCATCCAGGAAAAGGGTACATCAGCACAGGCAGGACAAAGCAGTGAAGAGAACCAAGCTTTTCTGCAAAAACAGGGGAGAGAAGGGCTCCAGCAAGAGGAAGGACAGACTCTATCCCCTATCCCTTTGACAGTGGAGATGTAACATTCTGAGAGTGTCGGTCCACATGCAAGAGTCAACGCAAATGCTATCTCTGGAGCACACCTACTGAGCTTCTTCAAATGGGAAGTTTTCAGTGTCAAAAGGATGAGCTTAGAAGAGAAGCAGGTAGCAGAGAAGTAGATAGGGGCACAGAGGGAGAGCACTTCCTCCCCACTGCCATTTGGGAGTGATTCAGTATCCCACCACACCTCACCGTGGTGACCTTCCCACTTTTTCAATCAGTTTTAAGCAGTGCAATGGGAAGAGCTGCAATGTGCCTGCCTATTCAGACATCATTTCACCTTATCACAAGCACTTAATCTGCCAGTCCCAAAGAGTCAAAAATCTCCATCTGAGAGCACTGTACTCCTCCAATCTAGCAACATCTCAGCCTGTTGAGGATCATCATCCCGAGTTCAGTGTTTGTGACTTATAATGGCCCAATATTATGTGGGGTTGAGTCAAATCCCTAAAAGTCAGATGTGAAAGCTTTATAATTTACCCTATCTGATGTCAGTCTGTCAAAATCCACCAGTCTGATTCCAAACCATAATACACTGGCCAATATCAACACCACAAGAAAGCCAACCTAATGTGAGAGAGTCACCATTCTCCAAGGCAGTGCAAGATGTCAATCCTCCCAGTCTGATGAAGGAATTATAATGCCCCCTTCAGATACCAGGATAAAGGAGCATGAGTTTTCACATTCTGGGAAGTTTTCAAATTCTGACAACTCTGAGAATGACTGAGGAAAGGATCTACTTACTGGAGACCTATTTTCCTTTTTAGGAGTTTTGGCCTGAGACTGCCCTGGCTGTATTTTATGAGCAATGAAGTCATAAGTGAGTGCTGGTCATGTCAGTAAATGCCTCATACCATACTACGCCCACAAGAATTCTATAAATGTCAGGTGAAAGTCTCAAAAGCACCTAAGTCCCATTTTTAAAAGGTCAGCAGGACTTAAAATCCTAAGTGTTAAATTATATTTGAAAATGGGACATAGGCATATGTAAAGATTTTACCCCACATGTAGTTTAAGAAAATACTCATGGCTCACGAGAACCTGGGGCCATCTATTGCTTAATGTCTTGAAAACACATGTTGCATCACTGATGCTATATAAAGAAGTAAAAATAGAACACATTACGAAAGGATGGTATGTGTTAATATTTCTTTTCATAAGCCTCAGACTGTAAAGTCAAGCTGCCATAGCGCCATGAGTCAAATTGCACAGGCCTCTGGTAGAAAGGAAGATTACTACTACTGTGTTTGAGAAAGCAATTAACGCTACCTAAAATAACATAACACACTCATGGTATCAAATACCTGATATTTTGGAACCAGGTAGAGCTATAAAAAGTGCTCTGCATCTTCCACAGGAAAACGGGGACTCTATAATTTTCAGTGGCGTAAATGAAAGCTCTTATTCCAAAGCCTGAAGGGCCATGAATGACATGCAGTTTATCACATGGTTCTGAAATGCATCATATGCTTCTACAAATTATCATGTCACATGCATTTCCCCAGGGTGTACATATACATCAACAACAGTACGAAACATTAAAAAAAAATCAACACCCAAAGTCAAGCTAGACTCCACCCACACCAAGCAATGGCAAGTACCGTAAAGTACAGTAAATTGCCTGGAGTTAATTGTTTTGCTGATCTCTTGTACCTCCCACAGCAATATATTGTGATGCAACAACCTGTGATTTGTGAATATACATGAGAGAGAATGATTGGCTACACGATGGTAGTAAGCGATACAATACGTGTTTTTGTCAATAAAAGCAGTACACCCAAGCTCCCCATATTTTACCTGCTGAATTTCTGTCGCAGTGATGTCTGATCAATTTTAGCATGTGGTTTGGATATATGTAACTCAAATATAAACCTGTGTTCAAAATAGAACCTTGCACCATAAGAACACATTAAAATATCCCTTCAGTGTATATAGTCTAGTTAGTATCTCACCCTTCACAAACAACCGGTTTTGGATGCTTCACAGAGTTTGAACATTCCTTTCTCCTTCCAACCCTATGGAGGCATAATTAGTCATCTGCTCCCCACCCCTAGTAATCAATTTCTCTTTTTTAGTTAGGTTGGCCAAATCTTAATATTTATCCTAGCTAATTTCACTGTAAATGCTAATATTGTTACATACACCATTACTATTTACTTATACCTACCCACACATATATAACATGTATTAAGTTAACAACCTGCAGCAATGAACTGCATATATTATTTACAAGCTTAAAAACACATCTTATTTCATAGTCTTAGAATGTTATGTTGTTTTTTAATCTAGTCTGGAAGAAGGAATTTTTTTCTCATATTTTCCCATTTTAGAAAGACAAGCCAACCTATCAATGGATCCATCTGAAAACAAATTGCCACTTCCTCTCACTAGAAACTCAATACTGTCTGCATTCATGAGATTTGCTAACCACAATGCGAACTTCCTGACTTGACTGGAACGTCAGTGTGTTTACATACAAAACTGCTCCCAATAGCACAAAGTCACTCACATGACTGTTCAGACTGGACTTGCTATAACTTGCCTTGCCACCACAATGCCCATCCTCAGGTCTATCGTGACAGGTGCAATGCCAATGAAGACTGCAATCACTGATGGAACTACCCTCTTGGACCAAATAAAGAATCCAGCATCACCCACCCCAGACAGAAACACATGTCTAAGCTGCAGTAGAGTCTACCAATCCCAGATAGGCCTCATCAGCCATCTTTGGACATACGATAAGACAATCATGGAAGACAATCATTCCTGATTGTGAGGGATTGCCAAGATAATTACCTCACTGGCTCAAATAACTCTCATCCCATTGCCTGCCTGATTAAATTTCTCTATTCTGGTAGCCATATTTCAAGATGTTCAACTCAAAGGGAGGGAAGAAACTCAAGGGGAAAGAAGAAACTTTCTCCCGTGTCAAGGTTATTCCATAATTACCTGCTATGAAGGAATTCTTTCTTCTTCTGAAGCATCTGGTACCAGCCACATGCTGACACAGGACACTGGATGGGATGGTCAGATGGACCGAGCTGACACGGAAATTTATACGATACCAATGCAGTTTATCTGTGCAAATAATGTTTTGCACATTACACATCTCGTTGCCCACTATGGCTCATGAACCACTTCTTCAAAACTGCTGTGTATTTTAGGCAAACTGTTTCAACACCATGTCTCAGAGAAATCATGGGATGAGCACATGGTCAAGCTGTTTCATGGCAGATGCCTAGGCACTGGCCAATATCTTATTCTGTAGCTAGAAATCAAAATCCTGTCTCCACTGAAGCTAATGGGAATTGTCCATGGGATTTCAGTTGGAACAGAACTGTACTGAGAGCACATAAATAGTTTTCTCTTCTGTCTAAGTGCCACCCAGATAAAGTAGGGTGTTTTGCTCCAAAACTTGTCCATAAACAAGACAACATTGCCAGACAAAGGGACCAACCTGACAAACAGCAAGATCTTCTTTTTCATGTCCTCAGATCAAAGAGTACCAGTTTTCCTTTTACAAAAAATAATAATACAGTGTACACCTCAAACACAGGCCTTATCTTGTCTGTGTCTGTGCCTCACCCTTCTACTCTCTGCAGATGCCAAAATGGTCCCTGAAGAAAAGGGTCCCATTTTTTCCCTCAGTGTGGAGCCCATTGTAATAAAGCAATTACTGTTTGAGTCTCCTACTCTTTCTCCTTCACCATCAGGCAGGGCACACCCTTTTCCAATCCTGACTGTATAGCAGCCAGTTATATCACAAGGCAGCTACAAGAGCTGGTTTTATGGGAAAGTGAACTATCTCTGACTTTCTAGATGCCTTCAAAATGACAGGACTATTGACCTCCCAATACAGTTCATCTCCGTGTCTCTTGACTTTATTTCTCCTTCCTGTCTGCTCTGTCTTCTTCATCTGGAGATAGCCATCACCAGCAGAGTAACTCCGGCTCTCCACTGAAGGGATCTCCGCTGTACAGTACCTTCCCGCAAGGCTCATCCAGTCCATTTTACAGGAACAAACCAAAATCCTTTCCCCTCATTCTTTGGATAATGCCTCCTTCCCCAGAGTCTGGTGGAGGGTTGGGGTATGTAATATGACTCATACCACCGTCACCAAGGCCTATACCCGGGCACTTGATTGTTTGTTTGAGAGACTTGTATTGTTTAAGTTCTGTTGCTATATTGTAACTATACATTTTTTTTAATGGTAACTAGATGCCATTTTTATAAACAGATGCTGTTTATGGGCCTCCTATTACTCAACTGGATTAGTGTCATTCTTTTTTTCCAGGCTGTGGTCTCCGTACTGCACTGAGTCAGACAGAACCCTACAAGCCATCTCTTTGAATTGCTGGTTTCCTCCCAGTAACTTTTGACTTGCTGCCAAAAAAACAGGGCGTAGCTTATTAATTTTTTTTTCTTTAAAGTTAGGCTGATTCATAGAAACTCCTTTAAAAGTCAGTGAGAAGACACCACCCCACCACACGACCTGACACACCACCACTGGAAACTTATAACCCAGCAAGCAGGGAACTCTCTTTACTGCTGTTTTGTGCAACCAGACTAGGTTACAGCAAAGCAAGGTCCTGCTTCAAAAGAACCAGCCTCCTCTACCAAGGTAAGAATTCTGAAAATCTTCAGCAACTGCTTTTTCCATTCAATAAGATTCTTTTAATTTCTACAATACCCTCTATTTCAGAATATGAATTATGGAGCTCACTAACGATAGATACTTATCCTTTTTTATATTTTGCATTGAAATTCTGCTATGCTTAGGACAGAGACTGTATTAAAAGGAGCTGCAGGGTTTGGCTCCAACTGCACGCTGCTTGCTACACCACTATTATAGCCTTGCCTCAAGCATGGAAAAATGTGAGAGAGACAGTGGAACCCCACCCAGGCAATTTGAACTAAGGGAGCGGCTACATTTTTTCTTATGCGAGACTGTCTGTGAGCTGCAGCTTTTCTCAATGAAATCAGCACTAGCATTTCAGCTTTGCATTAGCTTATACAAGCTTACCTCAGATAAGATACTTGACTGTGGTTTTCAGACCTCCCTCATGATTTTGGGTGTGTCAAAGCTCTGATTGTATATCAGTTTTAAAAAAATCAAAAAAGTTAAGTCTTCAGTGGCAGGAGGATTTGCCTCAATCAAATTAGGTGCCCTCCTCACGCAGAGATTCAACATGTATCAAAAATAGCGTTTTACATAGACTGGATTTCCCCTCTGTGCCCTACCCAGCTCCTTGTACAAATGCCAGAGGGTGGGGCACATTAATCCTGGAGCTGCAGAATGCTTTCTTGTGCTTATATGCAGCTTATTTCCAAGTAACCTCTAATGCAGAACAGCCTTGCTATATTTAATGCACTCTTCTCTATCCTACTGTCCTAGCCCAAAGTAATGGTCCAGTCAGCGCAGCAGTACAACACTAAGCTGTGATGTCTCAGAGTGGCTGTCATTGTTGCAGTTCCTAGAACCCCATGCAGGACTGAAGGGCCATTACGGTGGGCATTATGTATACATATAGTCAGAGAGAGCCCACTCCCCACAGATTTTACAGTCTGAACAGACAAAAGGAGACCAGGGAAACAGGCAAAGATGGGGAAGTGACTTGCCAAAGTCACAGGCAGAGTTGGAAGTAGAGTCTCAAACTTCCTTGTTCTGCTTCCTTTTCACTGGAGCAGCGTGCCTCTAAAACTAAGAAACTTGAAAGAAGGGAAAATCAGGGACAGAGGAATGAATCCTACTTGCTTTATTCACACAAGCAGCCCTGTTGTAGTCAGTTTGGCCTTCGCTGTGTCAGAGGTCCTTGGTGCAGTTTCTCCCTGCCAAAACCATACCAGTTGTGTGTGATTAGGAAATAGTCCCCAGGTTTTGGTCACACAAAAACCCAAAAGAAAGTGCCTGAACTCCACCTATTGAAAGGCCTTGAAAAACCAAGGGTGGACATTTGTACGCTCCAGAGAATCCTCCAAATTGGAGGGGAAGGCAAGGGAGGGTACACTACAGAGATGGCTGACACTACCACTTCGGAGGCAGAGTCAAAGCTGCACATGGAAGGGGTCTAAATCTGGGGGCTTTGGTTGCCCATTCCTAAATGACAGGACTATATGATAATAAAGGTCTGTTGCTGTTGGCTGGTTTGACATGGTACCTTGGTTGAGTTAAGGACTATTTTTCAAGCTTTCACTGATATTACTAGATATTCTTTGGGATTTTGATGAAGCACACAACACAGGGATCTTCATTGAACTGACCAAATGCAGGGAAATTCAGGACTAAAGTGCTGTTTCCAACTTTGCCCCCAAGCTGCCATGCCCACTCCATGTTCTGCCTGACTTCCTGCAGCATAGCCTGACACACAGCCAGAACTTCAATGCCCACATTTCCCAAGACCGAAAGGTGGTGGCTCCTGTGACAACATTGTCTCCCCAACCCTGTCCTCTTCCTTCATGCTGCCTGTTGGCTTTAGGTCACACTTTATTACTCAATTTTAAGATTATTCTTAGGCAACAGGATAAATCTTGGGGGGGGTTAATTCCCTACCTCCTTTCTTGCTTCCATTGTCATGCAGTGACTAATGCAAAGAAGACTAAAGAAACTAGTTTCCTGCTTTCCCAGTTTCATATCAACAAGATGAACAGGGGGATCAAGTGATTCACTTTCCACTGCCAGAAGATAGGCAGGTACTTCCCTTCTCAACATTTCAAGATAGATTCCTAATTTTTTCACAAAACTTTCACACAAGTCAAGTGCTCAGATAGACAAATAAAAGAGCGCTAACTGGCACATCGCCATCAAGGCTATCTACCTGAGAGTCCCCAGCAGGGCAGAAAGAATTCCACAATGTTTTCTGCTGTGACTGCCACCACAAAGAACACAAATAGATAAGACAGCAGCTTCAGGGAGGGTTTCTACAAAATGCAGTAAGACATTCTGGTAGGTGCTTCGTTCCATTTATTATAACAAACCAATATGCAAATTGCTAACCAGCATACGAGAAATCCTGACCACAACTGCAGCTCTAGCCATTGCGATTCCCTGGAACATGCTGCAGCACTTTAGTAAAGGGCATCTGGAAGCGGCTGTCTTAATAAGGCAACATCTGGCACACCCATGGTGGGTTGGGCTTATGCACAGGTCAAGAGAATTCAGTCTCCTAACCTCCTTTCCCACCCTACACCCAAATCTTATTTTGGAGGCGGGAACTTGCTTGTCAAAGACTGTGAACCATAATATGCCTGAGTTACCACAAAACCAATGGACTTTAACTTCCTCAACATCATTACTTCAGTCTTTGGTTAAATCAGTATTTCTAAGGATTGTTCTACAATCGACTGGCTGTGCCCTCTTTTAATTTCAAGCACTAGTTATGGCTTGCTGGAGGTCCACTTTGCAGCTATTTTAGCATTAAGGACATACCTTCTGTTTAACAGAAACCCAGGGCAAGCCTCCTTTCTTCCCTGTGTTCCTCACAAGGGCCAGAGTCTGCTTGGGTGTTGTTAATGCAACAAGTTTAGATTCCAGTGTCCAGGCACTTGTCAACAATGAGCTATCTTTCTCCTAAGGGATGGGATAAGCCTCTTGGAGGAGGGAAGCAACTGAGAACAAGGAATGAATTGCAAACTAAATATGCAGGAGGGTCAAAGATTTGCTGAGGTGGAACTGCAGCCATCAGCACACATTGCTGAAATAATCCATTTTGCTATCTGGATTTTTAACTAAACATCCGAGACTAGAGTTTTAGCTTTGCCCAGATGAACCACTGAGCCATCCTATCTGGTATCTTGAATCTAGCGCTAGCCATGCACTGCTGTAACAGTGCACCTAAACAAACAATTTCCTGACTTGTGTGTATATCAATTCATGCCCTTTAACATGAGATTTAATTACCCTCATCTTACATAACTTGATATATACTACTCATGATTAGAAAGCTGCCCTGCCCTGATAAATCCCAGGACAGTACACTTGATGGTCCTCCCCCAGCAGTGACGAGCACAGTAGAACTATGCCCTGCACAAAGACAGAATCCACTCTGTTCTGTTCTTAATTCAATAGCCATCTTTTAATTGTATCTGCTTTATTCTTGTATTATGGCATGATATTAAAAAAAAAAACAACAACCATTGAACTGTGCACTTCAGTTAGCACAATCTGTTGTTCTTAGCTGGTTTTCAAAACTGAGGATCCTTTGGGAGGCACAATGTCTATCCTGGCAAGTTTATTGAAAAAAATTTAAGGGGAAAAGGAAAGGTCATTTGATCTGGACCCATGTGTTTATTTTTTAGTTCAGGTTGCCACAGAAATGGAAAATCTTAGGGAGGCTGTTATGTCTGGATTGACAGAAAACAAGCAACGAGACAAGACACTCAAACAGGCCAATGACAGTGTTTTGTATTAGAGCATTAAAAGATGTCTCAGGAGGACCATGGTTGTGATTTTAAACAATTTTCTGTGTATGTGCAATAACAGAGGCAAATTCCTGAAGACACATTTATGCATACAAAAACAAGCAATATCACCCACACAGAAGTCCTGCAGACCTACAAATAAGCAAAACAAACCAGAGCAAACAAGGAATTTTGCAGTTCAACTGGGGAAAAAATACATCCTTTCTGGTCAAACCAAACTAGAAAATTTCCCCCCCTCTTCCCCCTCCCTCGGTGAAAATAAAATTTTTTTTTTTTAAATCAACCCAAACTCAAATTTGGGATTTAATTTGGGATTATTCAAATCTTCTAACATATTTTCTTTCAACTTAGATCAATTACAAACAAAAAAGGCCTTCCAAAAAGTAAAAAGTTTTCCTAGCAATGTGAAGTAAAGTGTTTTGCCGTTTCTGAAAATGAGCATTTCACTTTAAAATGTCATTTGACATTTTCCAGACTATTTCCCTCATTCTTTTTCCAACCCAAACTGTTAATTAAATTGGATCCAAACTCATGAATAATTTGGGCCTGCACAAACTACATAGCAAATTTCCTATTCATGAAAACATTTTGTCCAACATTTTTGCACATAAAAAAGCTCCCAGTGCTACATATGTAGAGTTATGTGGTTCATAGGCACACCAATAAATTGGTTGGCTCCTCCTAGTCATCAGCCTTTCATTTCTAACCACACTGTTTTCCACTCTTAATCAACTATTTCTTTGTTGTTATTTCACTGGGAATTCCAGGAGCACCCAAACATCTATATGGTATGTGTATGTGTACACATAGACATGCACACATACATACGTACATATATACAGTAAACCGTGGCAACATTTCTGAGACTCCCATTCACTCTAGTTTCTCCTTTTCCTCCACCTCTCTCATTCCATCAGTAGATGCTCAGCCCCTCCTCGTTGCATGTCTGAAGTGCAAGAAGATACGCTATGTTCTTCCAGCAGTGGCTTTTGGCAGCCTGCCAAACCTCAGGCAGCTGCTTTTTCCCCTTTCTACTAGCAAGAGAGCTTTGGAGTTTCTGTTGATCTTGTCACATGAATTACCAAGCACTCCAAGGCTGTTTCTTCCTGAAAAAAATGACAGTTTCCCAGCCTTTGCCTTCAGTGCTATGAGATTTGCCACTCAGATTAATCATATAGTCATTAAAACTGGAAAACCCTACTGGGTCATCTTTTCCATTTCTCCATTCACCCAAGCTGGTAAAGAATTGCTCCCTAGAGAACATTCTGCAGTAATGTGTCAAGTCCAGTAAAAAGTGACTCAAGCAATAGGGCTTCCACCTCTTCCTTTGTGAGGAAGAAAAAAACGTTTCCTGATCTTCAAAGTGTTTCATTTGCTCAGTTTCATTCCATTACTTCCAGCTAGTCTACACAATGCCTTGTCTTCCTGTATGTTTTCATCCAACAGCTATCTGTAGATGGTTGATATATCCCTTCTAGCTGTCATATGCACGACGTGCACATGTATGAAGTCATTTTTAATGCTCTTGTCTCAGTTTACCAATCGGGTGCTTTTTATAAAGATGTGGGTGAACAGTGACTCTTAGGTATCTCTTGGGAGTATGAGTTTTGCATGTGTGTGAATGTGAAGAGACTTTTGGAATCTTTGAATTATGGAAGCAATTAAAATGACTTCATACATGTGCCATACAGCCTGCCCTCGCCCCACACACAGATCTGAGGGGCACAAGTCCTCCCCTACCCATGCTTGCCCAGGAGTGTCTGCAGTGGCAGGAGCTGCTCTCCCCCTGTCCCTGTGCCCCCCCAAACAAGCCACTCACGGCTCCATCCCACATCCGCCTCAGCTGGGCAGCACCTGTTGGCGCCCCTTCACTTCGATGCCCAGGGCAGTCGCCCTGCTCACCCCTCCCCTTGCCATGGGATCACAATGGCTAGTGATAGGAAGCCCTGAAAATGACAGGCTACATTGAACAACTGTATGGTTAAATATAATTAGAGTTTTGAATGATTTGCCATCATTGGAAAAACTGGAAGTCTTAGGAAGGCTGGGACAGAATCATGGTCCAATAAAAACCCTAAAGAACTTCAATCTCAGTTGCAACCAGATTGGAAAAACAGCGAGAGATTTGCATGCAATATTTTCTGTTGTTCCTATAATGTGACACCACCCTAGAAATGATAATGTATGTCTCACTTAGAAAAATGGAAAGAGCATCTTCTTTTCAATCAAGGCACTTTCTGTTCTATTTAAGGGGAAGAAAAGCAGGTAGTTCAGTCAAAATGGAATGCCATTCTCCACCCCTCAGCTATTCAGAAGCATTCCCTAGAGATTGCCAGTCAGGGCAGGAGAGAGAGGGTGGTTGTGCTTTAACTCAGTATGGTCCCATGGCTATGGTACCAGCTGGGAACAAAGGGGCCTGAGTTCTATTTCTGCTCAAGGAAGGAAGTTGTAGAATAGTCTTTCCTAGAGATTTTCAAAAAAAGGCTGGATAGATGTGTGTGGGATGGTTTAGGAACAGCAAACCTGTACCTATTCAGGAGGTTAAGCTAGATCTTTGAAGTCCCTTCAAACCCTCCAATTCTAGAAGTGACTGAGTTCTTGGAGAGTGCACAGCACAAAGCCCCAAAGAAAACTATCACCATCATATGTACAAGTGACCTTAAAGAACAATCATGCGTGGCTGTCTTCTCTGTTGTCTTAATTCAGAAAATTCTTTTTAGTGATCAGCTAACACTGGTTTCAGCCAAACAGCAAGCCAGTGGGAAATCCTGGCAGGATTTTGGAGGTTTGGGAAAACTGTATCATCATCGCAAGCTAAATAGCGGCTAGAAAACTTTAAAAGCAGCTCTTTCACACAAAGAGTTGCAATTAGGAGAAGGGAAGTGGGAGGAGAAGGTGGTACATGAGTAACATATGCCATTTGCATGACTAAAAAAAGCCTTTTGCTACAGTTTGCATAAAAGATATTACTAAATACATGTCTATACAGAAGTTGATTTTTTCATCATTTAAAGCACTTTATTGTCATGACTTAACAGAAGTATATGGCTTTACAGTACTTTAAAATGGGTACAGTGCTTTAAATTAACCCTTGTTGAATGACGTATTAAATTTGAAGGGCTGTATTTTATAGCACTTTAGCAAACTACAGTGCTTTAAATAACTTGTGTATGCTGGTCACATTCCTGAGCTGGGAGAAGCCCCAGGAGGTTGTAGGGCGCACCCTGCTGCTGAGCCTGGAAAGTGCAGGAAGACTCAGAGCTCGCTCCCCCTACCAAACACTGCAGTTCTGCAATGTTAAACTTTATAGTGCTATAAAAAGTGCTCTACATTACAGCACTATAAAAATGTGCATGGAGCACTTCTATGCACACCTCATAATACTAGCATTGTGCTACATTGGCGCCATTCACCAGTTGCATTCTGCACCTAATTTACCTGACCTAAAATAACCAACAAAAATAAATCCAGGTGTTTCACTGTGTTCCTCAATGATCAGCGAGACTGATGACAAGAAATTCATTTTGCTCAATTATTTAGTCACCTATATGCCCAAAAGAGCAGGCTATTAGTGGCCAGAGGAGATAAAGACTGTCAGGGTTGTCTAATTTATTCCATCTAATTTCTGTGATTCTTATTTCTACATGCTGGTAAGTGTCCTCTTGGTAGCTGAGAGCTAAAACCCTAATGGTTTTCAGTCCCCAGACCTGTGGGAGTGGGTCAACACAAGGCTTCAGATCCTCGTATTTCATTATTTCAGCAAAAATAGAATGTTTTGGTTTAGTAGTAGGATCAAACCCCCCCAATGAAAGTCCCTAAAATATCTTTACTTTTACAATTATACCCATTAATGACAAGAAGGTCTCCAGGAAAGAAAGTTCTCCTGCACAGACAGGAATAAAGCTTGTCTATTGCAACCATAGAAGCAAGACAGATAGAAGCAGAGAAACAAGTAGCAGTGTCTTAATATAGTAATAAACTGAGCTGCATTTGAAAAAGAAACCAGGGTTCCTCTCACCACAAACTAATGTAGTGTTATTTTCCACTTCCCTGAAACATCCCAGTGACCCTTCCAGTGTGACATCCTCTCTCAACACAGCGGAACAGACCATTAGTCTGTATAGTTATGCATGCCATCTACAGCCCTGCCCAACATCTGATAGATCAGAAGAGGACAAATCCCCCAACTCAAACCACCCAGAATGCACAAGACCAACTAAGAAAGGCTGAATTATATAGTAGGGACTGAGGAAGAAGAAAATCTGCCCTGCTTCTATTGTTGCAATAGACAAGTAACTCACTTTTCTGAAGTGCAAGACTGGAATATATCATTTTAACTTACTAGTATATAGCTACAAACCTTAATAACGGTAACATTTCATAGATTTCATAGACATTAGGGCTGGAAGGGACCTCGGGAGATCATCGAGTCCAGCCCCCTGCCCAAAGGGCAGGAAGTCAGCTGGGGTCATAGGATCCCAGCAAGATAAGCATCCAATTTACTCTTGATGTACATTCAGCCTAGTTTTGGTGTCATCAAGTGCTTTATTTTTCCTCTGAAACCAGTTACCCCAACTACAATATCTACACTTGGCAATTCATTTACAGGATTCAGTAGTATTTTTAGATATTTTTTTTTCTGCCACCATACTCCCAGATGATTTCATGACAAATTTGACAGTTTTCTTGCATGTAGGGGTTATTTATTGTAGTGATATACTGTGATCCAGCACCTACCTTTATTTTTAACTCCAATACATTTTCCCTTCTAGAATCTTCTTAAGACAGTCCACACACGCAGCAAGGAGCCAAGATGTTGGTATTACTGGCTGGTATCTTTGTGATCCATATTGCCACTGTGATCATGCTCTTTGTCTCTACTATCTCCAATGTAAGTAATTCTGCCTCTGAACAAAACTGTCAGTCCCTGAACTCAGTCCTTCCATAGTCATAACTCTATATACCATTGAAAAGGATCATCTTTTGTGTAGCAAGATCCATAGTCTTAGGACACAACCTCTCAGAAGGTTAACAACCATAACAGGGGAGAGATGGTAGTCAGAAAACATAAGGAGCCTGATTTACCATGGGCTTGCTCCAATTTTATACTAATGTATGTCAACTGAAATAAATACATGCCTGGGGGGGAAATAATCAAGCCACCTTGCTTTAAGTGTTAGCTTCAGGTCCCTCCTTCTGAAAGTAATGAAGTATCACCATAAGAATAGAAGGATTTCCTACCCTTGAACTGAAACGAGGTAGCTTCAGGGTGAGGTTTCTACTCCCATGTCTTAGAATAAGCAACACTTGTAACACTCTCTACTCAAGAACTAGTTGAGCAAGTGAAATTAGTGGATGATAGTTGTGAGGTGGCATTTATCACCCCATCTAACAGACAGTTCGCTATATAATTATAAGATCTCCCATGTTTGTTTGTTTCAGGAATGATAGAGTGCTCTCAGGAGTTGTTTGCCAAGAGTAAATATACTTCTTGGTACAATTAATTATCATCTATTTGTTAAGACCCTGTACACAACACAAATAAGGACTGCTCCCTGCTAGACTGAAAATACTTTACAATGTGAGATGTATACAAAAGACCTATAAACTTACTATAAGGTTCTGCTTTCCAAAACCTATCACCACAAATACGGAAAACAGGCCATGTGAGGTCATTGTACATACCACTACACAAAATGGCAACTCGTTTAAAAAAAGAGAGAGAATCTGGATATTCATTCATACATTCAATGTATACAATGACCTTCCCAACAAATGCTCAGGGTAACTTACAAGAAGAGAACAGAATAATTTATAAAACAGGAGAACCAGCAAGAAAACAAAATAACTTAGAAGACAACAAGAATATAAACATGAAAGAGAAATCCCCTAAACAATATCCCAAACTACTTCTGTTTGCTAAATGCCTGCCCAAATAAGGTCTTACAGCACTTCCAAAGGATGTCCAGACTCATGGTTTGACCAGTTAAAGCACTTATAGATGATCTATGATTGATTTTACCACCCGTATCTAAGGAAGAGGCATACTTGTTGGCCAAATTCTGGTCATGAAAGTCCACTGGAATCAATGAGGTTGCACGGATACTGCTGAGGAAGAGAATTCTATCAGTTAATTATAGGACAAGGCATATACTTACCCAATGTGAGAAGGATAGGTCAAAATGAAGATTATTGCCAGTCTGGGTTAAAAGTTTAGTTATGTGCATCATCATTCAATTTAACTCCTACCTGCTGCAAAGCAGATAGTAAGTAAGCATTCAGAATCCCTTAGAGTACATGTGGTTCAAGAGCACCTATGACAGAAAGACCAAGCATTGCTATGCATTCACGACTATAAATTGCTGGACCAAGGTGGAAGTAACTCAAAGCAGCACAAATACCAAAGGATTGATAGCAGAGCATGTTGTGGGTTGGAAATATCTGACAGAAAATCTCACTGGGCTGAGACGCTGGCCCATAGATGTTTATTTCCAATGTGCTCTTGCTAACCAAGCTGCAAAGGAAAACAAACTATATTCATTTGGGTGAAAATAAGAGACTTGGATAAAGAACAAATTCTGTCAGTGTGGCAAAAATCAGCATGTGAATATGTTTATCGCAACCCAACAGTTCCTTGAATCGAATAATTTGCTTTCTGCCCTCTTGAGTCAGCCCAGGATATCATCTAGTTGGATATACTGTTAATTATTAAATCTAGATGCCCAAGAGAATCCAGGAAATCACTCTACAATACTGTACAATATAGAAAATTTCTTCCTGACACTTTCTCATAACAAGCCAGACCCTGAAAAACATGTATAACCCTTAGAGCACAATCCTGTTCCATACCACTGAAACGTTTCATCATCAGTGGAGTCCATTAGTACCTATAGGTTTCGGCTAAACGGAGGACATTTTATGCTACACACTGCAGACATACAGTAAAATGTCAGTCCCTGCCCAGCAGGCTTACAATTGAACAGATTCATTTGTAGTTAAGCAAAAGTCTGTTGTTAGCATACTGTGCAGTGTAAATTGCTGGCCCTGGTCCATTTTACATCAAACAGGAGGCAAAGCCACAGGCCTCCATTTTAAAATTCCAAACCCAAGGGTTTGATGAAGTCTCCTGTCTTTTGAAAACATTGTCTACAGGAGCTGTGCAACACATTTAGGTAACAGTGCAGCTCTGTGCCTTTGGCTATGCTGACCCCTGGTGGCAACTCACAACTGAGTGAATAGTCTTCACTAACAGCCCCAAGTCATATTTAGGGGCTGACCTCAAAACCTAAAACAAAAGGAAAACACAGCTAAAAATATCACAAGACTCCATCACAAGTTCTCAGTTTGCCCTGCAGCCCAGTGCCTAGAGCAGTGGTGTTCAGGCATCTGGTCTCACAGGCTGGATGAGTGACACAGGGCCAATCCACAAACCAGATGAGTGGCAGTGGTTGGTCCACCAGCTGGATCCAGCATAAGGTCAGGGTGTGGGTGTGATGTTGTGCACCAGCCCAACCCTGCACATCAGATGCAACTATGGAGAGGCTCCACACACTGGCCCAACCATATGCTGATGCAAACTAGCACACAGGGCCACATCTTTTGACCCACAGGTCCCCCCCAGAGGTCCAGAAATTTGACAGCAATTAATGCTGTTGCTGCTCCCCTCCTGCCAAATTTCTGGACCCATGTGAAGACTGCAGGCCTGGTCTGAAGGCTAAGAACCACTGCTCTAGAGGATATGCCACACATTTCTGTATCAGCAGAACCGTAAAGCTGTGTACTGTCCTACTTTGAAACAGTGACAGAGGACCACTACCAAAAAGAGGTTGGCACACATGCATCCAAAGAACTGTAGCACTTCAAAGGGAGGTCATGACGATGCTGACCACATCACAGCTTTATTGTGACAATGGAAGCCACTACATGACATGAATTAATTAGCTCGTCCAACATTAGTTAGTCCACTCATTCCAATTCATGCAGAGCAGCTCCTTTACTGATTAAATGTCCTGCTTACGGGCATTGTAACATTTCCCAGATGCCCTCTCAATATCTAACGGAGTCTCTGGTAGCCATTGTACCTTATTCTTGAACCTGGTAAGACTGTGGCAATCGTGGTCAGTGCCACAAGAGTGATGAATCTGACAGCTTTTTTGTTCTTTCAGGTCTGGCTCGTCAGTTCTTTAATGAACCAAAATGGGACAGTGGGACTCTGGCTGGAATGCACAGCTGGGCACTGCATACAAGCTAAGATCCATACTGAGGGTATGTATGCACAGGAGACATTTTCCTTAGGTCTTGATATGACCTGTATTATTTGAAGAACTTTGGTCCATCATGACACTGAAAGTGCCCTAAAATGCTCAAGATTTCTTCTTTATGCATTGATAGAGCCCATGAAAGCAGCGCAAGCCTTCATGATCTTGGCCATCATCTTCTCCTTTGTCTCACTGGTCATGTTCGTTGTACAGCTCTTCACCCTGGAGAAAGGAAAACGCTTCTACATTGCTGGCGCCATCATGCTGATTTGCTGTAAGTCCACTTCATTCTCTCTGCATCAGATTACATAAACATTTAAAAATGTATGTGTGTGTGCGTGCGTGTATGTGTATGGATGCACACCCTCTTACTGTATGACATAATTAATCCTGCCTTAGTCTCTAGTTTGTTTCTTCAATTATTTTGGGTGTCTTATCTTACCAAAAGGACGTCAGTGAACTAAAACTGGACCCATGTTCGCAGAGGTATTTAGACACTTCACCTTCACTGAAATAAACAGAAATTAAGTGATCAAAGATTGTTGAGAATCTGTACCTATCTACTTTACTGACTTAAAACAGCTGTGCAGTGGTTGTAAATAATGCTGAGCATCAGCTACTGCACTGCAAGGCAAAGGCAAAGAGAAAAAGGAGCCTGTAGGCAGTCCATATACATCCTTCAGAGCAGATCAGATCAGAACGTTTTTCTCATCAGAAATGTTCTGATTTTTTTCAATAGAAAGTGACATATTTTGATAAGGTTTGTTTTTTGTGGGGAGGGGGCAGATGTCCATTTCATTTGAAATCTTCTAGTTTTAGGCTAAAAAAAATTAAAATATATATTTATTTCTCAAATTAAAACCGTTTAGTTTTTTCTAAAATGAAAAGATTTAAAGATTTTCATGAAATGCGGAGGGAGGGGGTTCAATTCTTTATTTAAATAGAAAATACCATTTCCAAACCAACTTTAAATACCTACATTATGTATGTACATGTGTAGAGTTGTACATGTTGATTACAAATATCAGATTGGTTTATTACTACAGGAAGTTATGCAGACCAGCCCTACCACATAAGCAAAAGATGATCTCTAGACCAAAACCTGTTAAAGTAACAGGAATCTCTTCTACGACTCAGTTGGCTCTGTATCAGATTCTTGTTACATAAGACTGTACAAGCAAAACCAAATATTGGAGTTGTTGTCCAGAGCTCCCCATTGTAAATGAATAAATTCCTCGTCAGCTGTTGGCACCAGATCCTCATCCACCTGTGAGGTATCTACTTATTTGACCCAGCTCACACCCTGCTAAAACACTGACAACATCTACTTCTGCAAAATGCCTTCATTTTCACCATATGACAAGTTACAAAAAGTCATGAGGACAGATCCACCCACCTCTCCTAGTAATGGTTTAGCAAGGTGGAATAGGAGTGTCAGCTAGGTGATATAGGGTGTGGCCTTGGTTATCCAAGAGTTAGTACAGACAGAAATGCTTACATACAGAGTTCAGTATTCTTGAGTAGCCTCACAATTTCAAATCAGCCTGTGATCTCCATGGACACAGAAAAATGTCTCAGAACTTTCCTATGAAACATGCAGGCAGCTGTTTCACAGGAAACATGGAGTAACATCTAACCAGGTAGCTCTAGCACTTCTCAATATAGAATTCAGATGTCCTGCAGTTTTTAAAGCATCTTCCATTTCCTTCTTTTTCCACCCCATAGGGCTGTGCATTTTGATTGGAGCCTCCATCTTCACTGCCCAGTACTCAGGCTATTTCACTCCGTCTCATCATGGCTACTGCTTCATCTTGGCCTGGATCTGCTTTTGCTTCAGCTTCATCATCGGCATCCTCTACCTTGTCCTTAGGAAGAAATAAGGATGACATGAGTTAAGGGTGGTGGGCTGGAAATTAGAGCTGGGGAGGAGAAGTCACTCTGCTGGGAGAACTGTTTGGCCAATAAAACAAAGACAAAACAGCTACTGCAAGCAAAATAAAAGAAAATCACAGAAATTAATCCACGAGAGAGAGAAGCAGCTCTGCCCTGCCCAGTGCATCGTGGATTCCTTGGTCATAAAGATACAGATGAACAGCAAGTAACCAGCCACTGTTATCCTTGCTCGCAAAGTCATGCTGAACTTTAAGGAACCATCGGATTGCATCACTGACTCTGTAGGACACCAAGAAAATGAATGCTGCATCTTTTCCCCTTCTCAGTCCCCTTCCTGTTACTTCTTAGTGTGAATTGTGGGTGGAATGGCGAGGTTTAAGACTTCTTTTCCCATGGAAACACTGTCACAGGCCTTTTGTTACATTTTTTATTTAAAATAGTAAAATAAGAGAGACATTTCTGAGAGTAGGCTAACTGAAATTAGATTAAATTCAAGATTTAAAAAAATTTAAACAGCGATTTCATCACCTTCCCATTTCCTCATTAAGAAAAAGAGTGTAATTCCCATGAATATTTCAGAGACACATTGGGATAGGAGGTAGTGCGGGGGATGAAAATATATAGGACGTGAGGGAAAAAGAAAGAGAAGGGAGAAAAGAGGCAAAGCTTTTAATTACAGAGGATGCAGTTATATCTCAATAGTATATATCCCAAGGAGTCACATAAATGTGCCCATTATACTTTTCTGTGTAACTTTATAAAATAGCATCTATATGCAGGCCTCAGGGAGCCCCACCGTGTAGCCCCATCCAGCTAAAACTGTAATGCACATGCTGTATACTCAATAGGACAGAAAAGTCTTTCCACTCAGATCATTGAAGAAATTAACTTAGGCTCACGGAATTTCATCTTCTCACCATTATAACAATCTGCAGGTTATCAATTTTATTTTCATTTGTAGCACAAGATGAGGTATTTATCAGCAACCCACTGATCTCTTCATAGAAAGATACTTTGCGATAAGAGCAGAAATCGTGCCAGTCAGGACTCCTAAATTCTGTTCCAGTGCTGTCACCAGCTGTGTGACCAGGCAAGTCAAGGCACTTGTAGGCAGTAACATCCTCAAAAATTATCACTCAGAAACATTAATTAGCCTGTCCTGAGCATCAGGTAGATGCAGCTAAAGTACTTCTGCTCTGGATGGCAGTGTGCATGGAGCAGTATGGTGTGTTTGAGGGCACTGCTGATAGGCATGGGACATTTACAATGCAGGCAGAGTCTCAGCCACTTCACACTTTTGCACCTATGATTTCCTAAAAGTAGGCATATACATAAAAACATTTACCAAACAGAGGTGTTGAGTAGCTTTATAAATCAGTGTTAATAAACTGAGATCCTCACATGAAAGTCTGCAAGGAAATATAAACCACTTTTATAGCACACTACACCAAGGTATCCAATCCACATATTTCTGTCCTTTTCCAAAAAATAAACTCCATGGTCTATTTATAAGAGGTCAAGGTTCACTTTGATGATGCCCACAAATAAAAGTTAGCAAACATCAAGAATTTATGGATGCAGATTTAGCAATAACAGTATTTTCTCTTGCTATTTCTTTGTTACATTTTTTTTCTACCAAGACTTTGTCAATTTGATGGACATAGTCTAGTACTGTATTCTGTTTCTATAACATACTAAGTTTATTGCATATACACTAATTGTAAATATTTTGAAACAAATGTTTCTAACTTTAGGGATATAAAAATACACACCAATTCCATTTATAATACAGATTTTTGGTTTGTTTTTAAGTATTTGAGATGGTTCACTTTACCAGATGGTTTTGATGGTCTCTATATAAGCTGTCTCTTTGGGGCATGAGTAGGAATACGTTCAGGGATAACATGTCAGGCTCTCTGCAAGCTCAGGCAGATACCAACATTATAGTTAGGTTCCCTTTCAATTTCCACACTTTACTTTCCAAAATTATGACAATCACATGACTCCAGGAGCTTGGTTCAAGACAAATTCCCACTCTGCATATGCCTGAGTCTAGCCATATGCGTCAGTGGGATCAAACTCCCAATGCCAACGTTGTGAAGACATAACCCTACACCTTCAATTTATGAGTTGGGTCAGATAACTGACAAGGTTTTTCTACCTTTAACTTCTTTGATTTATTAGAACATAAGATAAGGACCTAGCAGATGAGTTACAGAAAACATGAAATATGACCCTCTGAGGTGCCAGCCA
The DNA here is from genome assembly GCF_052110815.1 of Crocodylus siamensis. Classification (NCBI taxonomy): domain Eukaryota; kingdom Metazoa; phylum Chordata; order Crocodylia; family Crocodylidae; genus Crocodylus; species Crocodylus siamensis. The sequence goes on along the minus strand of NC_143398.1, from coordinate 87,844,481 downwards.
TTCTTGGCTCACACTATCATTCAAGAAGGACATGGAGAACCTGGAGAGGGTCCAGAGGAGGGCCACTCATACGGTTGAGGTCCTCCATGGCCAACCCTATGAGGAGAGGCTGAGGGACCTGAATCTCTTCAGTCTCCGCAAGAGGAGACTGAGGGAGGTCTTGTGGCTGCCTACAACTTTATCAGGGGCCACCAGCAGGGACTCGGGGAAAGTCTGTTCACCAGGCCCCCCCTTGGAGTCACCAGGAACAATGGCCACAAGCTGAGGGAGGATAGGTTTAAGTTAGATATTAGGAAGAACTACTTCAGTGTAAGGGTGGCCAGAGCCTGGAATAGGCTTTCCAGGGAGGTGGTGTTCTCACCTTCCCTGGAAATCTTCAAGAGGAGACTGAATAGGCACCTGGCTGGGGTCTTATGAACCCTGCCACTCCCAGTGCTTCTTCCTGCCCATGGCAGGGGGTCAGACTAGATGATCTGTCTAGGTCCCTTCCAACTCATTGATTCTGTGATTCTATGATCAGGGCCATGGATAGTCAGTTTGACAGAAAATGTTACCAATCAAATTAGCCATGAAATTAAAATCCCACACGCTCAGCAGGGGTACTTTGGAAAACCTTATCAACAGACAGCAGCACAATACTAAATTTTAATGGTGTATGACTTCAACTACCCAGCTATAAAGTAACTGAGACATCACAGCAAGGTCTTAGAAATAACTTGGTGAAATGCATGCAATGTGACAAGATAGGCATGGTCTTTTCCTGTTCCTGGAAAGGTCCTTGAAGCCGTGTTGTGCCTTCTCCTACTAGTATCCCTTGCCAAACTAGAAAACAGCTGAAAGTTCTGAAATTAATTTCCAGCTAAGGTTCAGAGACATCTCAGGAATCTCTTCCAGCTGTGAGTTAACTCTTTCAGATGAATTTGTTTGGACTTTCAAGACAACTGGGTGAGTTACAGTGGGAAGGGATTAGAGAAAGACACAGGGTGTTTTACTGCTTAGAAGACTAGATAGGAGGCTCTGGGGTAACAGAAACTAGTACTGTTTAGATTCTATTTCTGAATTTATTGTTTCTCAGGCAGCACAGACCAAATGCAGGTATAGCTTTGGCCAAGCAGTGTCGATTTGGTTTAAACCAAAGACAGTACAATATAACCCAGTCCAGAAGGGATGATCTGCATTTAGAACACCTGACCCTGATGAACTCTCATTATTTTGCCTCTGGTCCTACTATGTTAAGGAAATTAAGACCCAAAAGGAAAGGCCCTCCCTGAATAGTGATTAGGTATCATGCACCTTGTACACTCAAAAAAGGAAGCTTAAAAGGTAAGAAGCAATCAAGACTGCATGTAGTCTACAAAAGCAACCTGTCTTATATGAGAATCAATCCCCAAGGGAAGTTAATACAAGATATAAAAGCCCACCAAAAGTCAATGTGAGTTCTTCCATTGATTTTAGTGGGCTTAGAAACAGGCCTTAAGAGGAGCTAACATAAAATCAACCTTAAAAGCTGAGCATACCAAGACAAACAATAGGAAAACTTTTAAAACAGAGGAAGGAAGACCCAAGGATTTTGGTAAATTGCTATGAGGCAATCAAAGAGGATAAGGAGATGGAAAAGAGGCAAAGTGATTTATTTTCTTCAGATTTCCCTGCAGAAGATGAAGGAACCCCTTACAAAAACATATGAAACAAAATCTACAGGAAGTAAAAGTGAGGCATTTCTAGAAGATGGAGGTATTTACTAAGAAAAATGAAGTACTAATTCAAGACACTAAATTGCAATAAATCAGCCAGAAGGAATGATAATCATGTGCCATTCTGCAGTTTTGGTAACATCTCACAAAGGGACTAGAGTGAAGCCCTCTTGTGGATTGAAAATTGATGTGAGAGCTAGTCAGGAACAAGTAGGGACAAACAATCCAAATTCTCAGAAGTGAAAAAACTAAGCCTGATGGGCCTTCCTGGGGATCAGTACAATGATCATTATGTTTCATTATCTGTATTAAGTTCTAGGCAGAGACATCAAGGAGTATTTGATTAGCTGACAATAGGAAAGATTGTGAGAAGCTACAAGAAGATCTAAAAATGAGCTGTAGCTAAGCAGGGAACACTAGCAAATGACATCCCTCCTTGATGCTTGTCAGGGAAAGCACTTGGGAAGAAATAATTCCAAGTGCTTATACATGCTGATGGGTTCTGAATTATTTGTAAATTATTACAGAAGAGATCCAGGGGCCGCTGTTGACGGATCAATTAAAGGTGCGTGCTCAATGTGCTGTGGCAGTCCCAAAAAAACCCTCAGATGCTAAGCTGCATTAGGCAAGGGATTGAAAATAACACAGAAAATAGGATAGTGTCCTTATATAAGATGATGGTATGTCTTCACTTTATTACCATGAGCAAATTTCACTCATCTCATAGCCAAGATAACAGTAAAACTAGAAAAGGGGCAGGAAAAGGCAGTACAAATGATGGAAGGCAAAAGGGGCTGCTGTATGGGAAGGGATTTAAAGGTTAAGGGCCAGATTCATCCTCAGAGTAACTCCACTCTCCCGTGGAATGACAACTGGGCTCAGTTTAACTCTAGAATCACTCAGAGGAGACAAAGCAGAACAGGAAGAAATGAAATATCACTCCATGCAAAGCACACCCAGTCTCTGGAATGCATTTCCATAGGAGTTAGAGGTATATACTGTACCTGAATGGGTTTTTTAAAGCAGGTTACATAATCTTATTACCGTTTAAACAGGCAGCCATGCTGACTACGATAATAGAAGCAGTCAGGGTGCAGGATAATTGCCTGAAGAATCAGAAAGGCATGATACTCCCACACCTTTTTTGAGTACTGCACAATTGGCAAGTTTCATTCCTGTGGGCTGTTCAGCTTCCGGGATATTGTTAGAGACATGATACCAGGACGCACCAATGATCTCATGCAGTACAACAAATTCTATGTTGCAGAAGCATCCCAAAGTATATGGGTATCTGGTCTAAATATACATCTTACCATTTGTTACAGTACTTAGAAAACTGCTTGCTTTCCTCTTCAACCTACTGTATGTGGTTGTAAACGGCTGCCTTCTTCCTGTACAAGTGCTCTGAGTTTTATGAGCTGTGCATGTGGATAAGGATATCTGTGAGAAGAGAGAGGAAAGAAGGGAGATCAATCCATGGGGGAAAAGTTTCCCCAGCAAACATCTGCCTCAAGTGAGATTCTGGAGTGTGCTCATTACAACTGATTTACAAGATGATAAAAATCAACTAATCTGATCTACTTGACTCATATTCAGGACTTGGGGTTTGGATGGGAGTCAAACTTGGGGGGTCCTTAGCTCAATTTTATCCCAAAAATACAATTTCTCAATTGCATTAAGCAGCATGAGAAACAATATTTTTAATACAGTTCCACAACTGAGGATTTTTACACTTAGCATAGTGGCTTTCAGTTGCCTCTATGATATTACCACAGGCTAAATGCCCACTTATACTGTCATCAAGCAGACAGAGAATTTTTAATGTTTGTGGAAAGTACTTAACATTGAGGACACATTGCAAGCATTCAGATCTCCTTGTTGCAAGACAAAACTCAAACAGGATAAGAGGTATTAGCTGTTTGTCCCACTCTACCGTGAAGAACATCTGAATGATTTTCCTGGGACAAGCAAGCTGGGGGGTGGAGCTAAGATGATGGACATACGGAACATTATATACATTACATACATTTCAGGTGACAACTCTCTCTCCAAGGGGGGGCAAGGCCCACAGGCCCCCACTTGCTGGGCACCTCTGAGCCAGTCAGTCATCAGGACATCCCACAATGCACCATTTGGCCTGAATCCTGACCCCTCTTGAACTCTGTGCAGCCATGGTGCACCTAATTAAAGGATTCTACAGCCCAGAGGTGAAAGGCCCCAAGCAGCTATCCCCACCTATTAATTTCCCTGTATGATGACTTGCCAATCATTTTGTGCTTGCCAACTACCTGAGATCAGCATTGCAGCCTGCACTGCGAACACCAACCACTGGGAACCTCCTAATCAGCCGGCTCCACCATGGCCCCTCAATCTAAATGCCGCTGTGAACAAGTCCTTGTCCCTTGCAGAACTGTGGTTTGGATCTGTGCCCACACTTACAGACTGCCCTGCTATGCCTCCCTTCCCTCATGAAAGTATGGTGTGCTAATAGGTACCACTTTAGTCAAAGTGGGCTATTAATAGAACTACCATGGTCTTTTGGAGGTGCATTCATAAATGGTCACTGATCCATTACCATATTGTGGGTCCTAGTTTAGGGAGACAATGACTGATGCCATTTAAGGGAATTTCCACTTAACACCTCATCCATCCCCCTAGCACAGTGGTTTTCAAACTATGTGGTGCACCCCCTTGGGGGGTGGGGTGTGAAGGAACATTGGGTGGGCGCAGCGCAGTGGGGTGCAGGCAAGAAGTTTGCAAGGAGCTGGAGCTGCTGCAGCCTTGCAGGAGCACGCAGGGGCAGGGAACCCCAGGCAGGCTCCACCAGCAAGCTGTTGCATCTCCAGGAGTCCGATGTGGTGGGCGTGTAGCTTAGACCTGCAGAGGAGCACTGGAGCCATGGCAGGCACAGCCTGCACTGCTGAGCCGAGCCATAGTGGCTGCTAAGATAAGAGGCGGCCTGTGCCTGGGTGCACTGCTCCTTTGGGGTGAGGGGGGTAACATGAACAAAATTGTAACTCGAAGTGGAGCACAGCTCAAAAAGTCTGAAAACCTCTGCCCTAGCAAAACCACCATATACTGACGTACAGCAATAGGGACCCTCCCTGACCTCACGTCCACAGCTCAACATAAGGCACTAGTCCTGGCTTCATGCTCAGATGTTAAGCTGATTCAATACTCCCCTGCTCCCAACCTTTGCCATCACCTTCAACTTTTCACCCTAGATTCCACTCTGAGAAAGTAGCTGCAATGACCTTCACTCCCATTCAAACAATTCATCAGGGATAGATAAAGGCACTTTATTACAAGCAGTGCATTGCAAACTAAGGAAGTAGAAAGGAGAAAACAAGTAACTTTTAAATTAACAGGTTAGTCACTTGGTTGGTCAGTGCAGGTAACCATGGCAATTTAAGTTCCCCTGTATGTGGCCACTCATTGATTGCACTGTCCTGGGCTCTTCTAAATGCTGATGTTTGCCCCAGAAGTGAGTCCAACCTCCCTCTGGTTCCCCAACCTAATGACTTCTGTACAATGCAGGGCCATTTCACAGAAGGAGATGTAAGTCAAGGGGTTGGCTGGGAAGCTCCTGTGTCCACTCACAGTGGGTGAGGGGGAGGCAGGAAGGAGGTGTCGTGATTCACGTGAGGCAGCAGACCCCCCATCACTAAAAGGTTTATGGGCCCTTTCTACGATCCTTCAAAACACTACATACAGCTTGCAAGTTTGTGGGCTCTTCATAGAAGTGGTTGGCCCATCCCCTCAAAGCTAGAGTAGGCAGGAAGGGGGCATACTTGCTCCCTTTGCATTGTCAAGCTGTGCATTTTGAGCAATGCAGTGACTGCTTGTCTACAGCCTTTGTGAGTTATTGGCTGACAATTAAGCTGGAGAGAGGTTGATCACACCCCTTTAGCATGGGACCATGCAAGATGGTAGTATCGGGTAGTTAGATATACCACCAGGCATTCCCTGACGTTCCAAAGAAGAGCCAAACACGCAGGGCAATTACTACTGGAATATTTCTGTCCTCTCTATAATCAAAGTTACCACAAACTACCCTCTCTTGCAGTACACTTCTAGATTTCTGAGGTGTCCAACCTTGCCTTTCCTTTCTTAGCTCCTCTCCTTGATTATGATCACTTCCAGGTACTTCAAGATATTTGTTCTAATCACATTAGTCCAGTGGTTCCCAAACTTTCTTAGACAGTTGGCCATCATTATCCCTCAACATCTTTTGCAGACCACTATCAAGCCTTATCAAGCTTGTTATTGAAAAGGAAAGGGTAGGACACTGGGCTGTTGCCACGTGTGGACCAGCTGAAGACCACACGTTGTGACCTTGGGGACTGCATTAGACATTTCTTCTGCCACACTCCGTGGATGAAGGCCCCCTATTACATTCAGTCCATCACCACTGTATGCAATCTAATTTGAAAGGTTTCCATGACGCTGAGTAGCAAAGACCTCTGTTCCGCCTTCCCTGTGGGGTAACATGGATCAGGGTGACACTGGCCCCAATGCCCGCATCCTGTGCTTATGGACAAGGGGCATTAGGAGGTCCCAAGGCAACAGAATATGCTTAATAGCCTAAAGCCCTATCTACACATTACTCTTAAGGTGTGACTGACCAGCTGCTCATGCCATAAGTCCACAGTGGCCAAACTGCAGCTCAGGAGCTGCATGTGGCTCACCGGCACAGTACTTACAGCTCTTCGGAAATTGGCGAAGCCTCGCCCACTTCTCCCCGACGTAGCTCTGGGGGACAGCACAGCCCGGTACATCCTGCTGCCCTGCCCTTCCCCATGAAGACTGTGCCCTGAGCCCACCCTCATCCTCCTTCTCTCCCTCCAGGACTGCCTGCCTACATGCCTGGCTGCCAGGGTGAGGGCTGCAGCCACGCTGCTTCCCTCAGGGCACACTCCCCATGGCAGTGCGGGGGGGTCACCTCCACTCTGGGTCACTCAGCACCCCTCTCACCCAGCTCTCTGGCTCTTGAATTTCAGTGGAAGATTGGATGTGGCTCCCAGGGTGAGTAACTCTGCCCACTCTGCCTTAAGTTGTAACCTAGCTACACAAACAACCAATTAATGGTGCGATAAAACAAGCAACAAGCTTGCTGCTACCTGGTTTCAGTGTCCCACAGGGGTCTCCCTGGGCAGGAGCACCCCGAGGCATCAGGCAGGTGTAACCCATGGCCTGAACAGGTGTCCAGAGGTGGCTGCCACCACCTGAGGACATACCTTATGCTCATGCTATGGCTGTGCCAGACCCAAGGCATGCTCACATTCATGGGGGCATGGGGGCATAAGCGATGGGTTTTGCCTGTTTAGGTTTATAGGGTTATTGTGGGGGATTTCATTGCATTTGTTTGCTGGTTCTGGTGACCTCCTCTTTTCACATTTTTGTTGTGCTGTTTAATAAAAGTGCTGCCTGTTGTCAAACCTATGACTGTGGCACTCACCATACATAGGGGCAGGAGTGCTTGGGGGCAGGAAAAGTGCCAACAAATAGATAAAATAATAAAAAACAGCTGTTCAGTGTGCTGCCACCTGCTTGTTCCAGCACCAGCTGTTTTCCTCATTCCTTCCCTCTCACCCAGGAGCTGCTTTGGCAGCCCAGAATCGATTAAAAAAGCAGGATATGGAGGAGCCATGCACAGCAAGCCCAACCTGTTCCTCATTCCCCCATCTCTTTCTCTCCCTCTTCTCTCCATCCAAGTCCAAAGGAGCCCACCATCTCACAGAGTCAAAGCTTTCATGCCCTTCCTTTGCTCTTTCACTTCCATATGCCTAGCACCTGGTTGAATGTTCCTCCCATGTACACCCCCTCTTCACAATGTTCCTCTGTCCATGCTGGGGCATGAGTTTGTTGACAGTATTTAACTGTATAAACTACATCATTCTATGATTCACTGTTCTGATCCTCTGCCCAGAGATTGGCAAAGTGATCTTACAGTGTATCTTGCACATGCAGTGCCAGGCAACCAGCCCGCAGGAGTTGGCGACCATGCCACTTTGACTGGCAGGGGCTTGGGTAGGGCCTCTCCTTTGGCCTTGAAGATACTGTGCAGCACATGCAGAGACTGCAGACTGGGGCATGTTGTACTGGCTGGCATCCATTTGTGTGGTCTCCAGTGAGCCTTAAAACAGCCAAAAGCACACTCTGCATCCATTCTGCAGCTGCTGAGCTGGTAGTTAAACCGCTGCTTCTGGGCATCCAGCGAAGGGCATCATCAGCCAGGGGTGCAGTGGGTAGGCAAAGTTCTCAGTTAGTATCAAAGGTACAGTCACTCCCTCAATCTGGATGCCCGCACACCAGGGGCAAACTTCCTCCACTCCATAAGCTCAGGGAGGAGGGAATGGTGAACTCCAGCCAACCAACTGGCATTTATATGTGTAAAATGGCCATGGTGGTCCACAGTTGCTTAAGTCACAACCAAGAAATAGCCCTTCCAGTTGATAAATTCATGGTCACAGTACATGGGGAAAAGAACAGCTATGTGTGCACCATCAATGGCTCCACATAGTTGGGGAACTCAAGGCTGCCAAATCCATTCATGACCTTCCAGGGTGGTGAGGCTATCACATGTGGCACCATCACCCAATTAATTGCCAGACCTACCTCCTGCACTGCCTTTCCAAGCTGTCAACTTGCCAGTGCTAAAATGGTTTGTAACAGACTGGAGGCTGTCCAGGGTCATGAGCTTTCATACAGAGATGGCAACACAATTCTCCATGGCTGTTGGGGGTGAGCAGGGTACCAGCCCCAGGCACCATCTTAGAAGGGGCATCAAAATCACTCATCCCTCCCACCCCCAGAATCTTTGCCATTCAGGAACAGCCCAATGCCACCTGTCCATAGGAGTCAGGTAGGCACAGACGGTCATGAAGTAGTGCATCTGGGAGGCAAGGAGGCAAACAAACTGACACCCCCACCCCCACCACTGAGTCATAGAATAATAGAATCATAGAAAATGAGGGTTGGAAGGGACATTAGAAGGTCGTCTAATCCAACCCCCTGCTCAGTGCAGGACCATTCCCGACTAGACCATCCCAGTCTTTGCCATGGCAGATCTATGCTCTGTGGCATATCTGAGCCAGAAGGGGGAATATACAGGGCACCAGAGTACTGCACCATGGGGCTTCTGAAGCTGGTGTGCTGTGACCCTGTCCCTCAGCAGTAGTAGCCCAAGCCCACATAGCCGCATCCACAGCATTAGCAGCTGCCACTTGGATGCAGAGAGCAGGGGCAAGTAAGACCCTGTCCCTCCTCCCCCACCTTCAGTGGTCTGCATAATCCCTTCCCTCTCAACCAACCCAGGTGCTGAAGGAGCTCACTACATCTCTACCACAAGGTGACAACCACATCCAGATCCAGAAAGACTGATGGTCAGGGAAGCTACAGGGCACAGTCAGTAATGGCCACACAAATGCAACTGAAATTCAAGCAGGTGGTTAGAAGCAGTAGCTGCCCATTGATACACACCAAAATCCCATGCAAATTTCACTACCCATACTGTGAACATTCAGTGAGTGCTATGAACAGAGCTGACAGAGTTAGGGGAACCTGCAGATACTCTACCAGTGCAAGACATGCTGGGATGTGTGCTATCTAGCCACCTACTGGCAGAAGGGTTGCAGTGCATTCAGCCACTCTAAACCCAATTGGAAGGGTAATGTGTGGACATGCCAGTCCCAAGACTTCTCCATTGTAGGAGAAGTTGTGGTGTAACTGGTCCCACACCAATGCAATGTCTGTCTATAGTCAACCTTATGAAATTGTTTCCATACTGCAGTAAGCAAGCACTCAGTGCACAAATAGATGCAAATTAGTTTTTAAAAGTTCCATCCCATGAGATACAGAGCACCTTTTATGAGTGACGGAGTTTTTTGCAAGTCTGACTGAGATAAGTAGAAGTAGAGGATACTCAACATCTTACAAGGGCACTCACCACCCAGAGTTGAATGAAAGAATTACTGCCAAAAAGATTTACAGTACAGTTGTATGTGGAAGCAAGGCAATGCAGAGTCTGTAATAGTAATGTGAATATGTGGTTTTTCAGACTTTTGGAGGGAAAGGGCTTGAAGGAAGTGAGACTTCAAAATGAGGGAGGCTGTTTCACCCACACACCCTGACAAGCTGCTTCTCAGTAGATTGTCAACATGGCGGTTAGATCAAACACTCAAGCCATCCTGACAGCAATAGTAAGGGCTCAAAAGCAGTGTATAAACAGGAGGGCTGCAGGGGGAAAAAGGCAGTTATCCAATCAAGGAAGACAAGTACTCAAAGCCATCTCTGAAATATGTCAGGTCCTGTCTGCCAAATACACAGTTTAATATAGACCTCAAAATCCATTCCACTGCCCACCAGAAGGATGAACTGCTGATCAGCTACTCAACATCATGAAGGAAACCTTTCAAATTTGATTTCACACAGTGGTGATGGACTGAATGTAACAGTGGGGCTTGATCCATGGAGGGTGGCAGAAGAGATGTCTAGTACGGTCCCCAAGGTCACAACGTGTGGTCTTCAACTGGTCCACACATGGCAACAGCCCAGTGTCCTATCCCTTCCTTTTCAATAAGAAGCTTAGCAAGGCTTGATGGTGGTCTGCAAAAAATGTTGAGGAATAATGATAACAAACTGTTTTAAAAAGTTTGGGAACCACTGGACTAATGAGATCAGAACAAACATCTTGAAGTACCTGGAAGTGATCATAATTAAGGAGAGGAGATAAGAAAGGAAAGGCAAGGTTGGAAACCTCAGAAATCTATAATCAAAGTGGATATAGCCAGTATGATGGAATAAAATTAAGCAAATTACCTGAACATCAGGGGAAACATTTTCTAATGCTGAGATTTGTTAGACAGATGGTTTAGGCAAGGAAGATTCTGCCTTGAGCAGGGAGAGGAACTAAATGACATCCTGTGATCCCTTCCAACCATCTTATTCTCTGATTCTATAATTAAGCAGCATGATAGCTTCCCAAGGGCAGTGACATGAAAAAAAGAGAGAGAGAGAGCGGGAAACAGTTGCTTGACACTACTGGAAACTGTACTGGATTGTGCAAAGGCTTCAGTTTGAAGCTAATGGGTTTGAACTAACAGTGTGAACCTAATACGTCTTTTCTGGCTCTGATTTCTACGGTGGAACTTTCTGATCTGATCAAGGTCGTATCTATAACCACTGTTTTATATATTGCCACTAGAGGTCAGTAAAAGATTAACAATTTCCTACAAGACTCCTACAGCTCAGTAAAAGCATCTGGGATTTGGAGGTTTGAACCTGATACACTCTCACCTGCAAATTACTGAAGATAACTGATATTTCTCACCAGGATGTTTCACACATCACATTCCATAAATGTTTCTTGGAGGCCTTGAACAGGACTGATTGAACAATCCATGCAGATAATAGTACATATTCTTAGTAGAGTACTATTTCTTTGCAACACGTACTTCACGTCTTTTAGACAGCTGCTGCTGTCTAGTGTTTTTAAAATGAGATATAAAATAAAGTGAATGTTTATCCCAAGCTTACTTTCATTGAAGGAAAACAAAGGTAACATAGAAAAGAAGGACCAACACCTACTTTCACAATCCCTCATAATTGCTAGGAAATTAACATGTGACCTAAGTCTACCTGAGCTGAACAAATTACTCCTATTCAATTGCCATGGGGAAACAGGACCCTCCTCTCTCAGCTTCTTAAGATCAAGATAAACATTTTCATATATTGGTTACAAAACTCTGGTCCCCAAATACATATTGTAGGTGCCCTGGTTTTCAAAATGAAACAGCTGGTAACAGAAGCTGTGAATAATGAGTGATTTTTTAACGTTGTACCTCTGTAAGAGCAGGGGGCATCTTGATTAATCAACCAAGTTTGGAAAAACTAGTTCAGATGCATACTGAAGATCTCAAAAGTACACAGTACTCAAAAGTACTCCCCCACCAGCCAAAAAGAAAAAAAATATCAAAGCAGTCATGTTGTCTACTTTCCTGATGCTTTTTCATGCTGCAGAATCAGAGCTCACACATACCACAGGACAGAGACAGTGGGTAGTTAGCACCATGTGGGTGGCTAGCACACAAATGTTCAAGCTAACCATAAGAAAACATGGGGGGAGGGGAGTATACTCAATTTTCCTGCCCATATTCAGGTTTTTTTAAATATAAGGAGTATTTGAGAGATCTCTGTAAGGGGAAGAACCATTTATTTTTGCTTTCCTAACATCATGAGCAAGCAAGGGAATTTAGGATGCCTACATGTGTGATGGCTTTTTACCATTTAAAGTGTTCTAAAACCATCACTTAATACATGAGGGTGACTTTAGAATGTTTTTAAATTGGTATAAGTTGCCTAAATTAAATCTTGCTGTATGTGTTTTAAATGTAAGGTGAACTGCAATGGTGCATCTCAGCCTACCTTGTTTGCCTTTATTGCACATGTATTTAATTGGGACTTCCCCACAGCCTCAGGCTGCATTATGCAATGTCTGGAACCCCCTGCCTCCTACTCTACAGAACTATAGCAAAGCAGAAAACTCACACTAAGTCATGGAATGTCTATTAAGTTTTAGGGTGCTGTACCTAAAGCACTTTAAGTAAAAGCTACGGTGTCTTTGGAAATGCCTGCCCTGAATGTGTATCGGTACCCTTGGTTTCTACCTTTGTCTGCCATCAGCCAGATTTTGGTTTGAAAACACAAGTCATGGTGAATTCAGATTCAGGCAAACCAGATAATCTTCCGACTCTTCCATCAAAATACTCCTTGGTGTAGAAGGTATCATTGGCTGGAAACCCAAATATTCTGATCTATACTACTGTAGAGATAGGTTTTACAAAGTCTGCCTCTCAGAATGAATATGCCAAAATTATAGGCTTGGTTATGCCTACCAAAATAGACCTACTTCTGCATACTCAACTTCACAAAGTATTCAGAGACCCACAGATGAATACGCACAATATAAATGCCAAGCACTACTAAAATAACACAGCACAGTGTCTCTCATTCCTGTTTTAATCGCTAGACTAGACTACCCTTCATGATCTAAGTACAAATTCTAGAAACCTTATTTCTAGCACTGCATCACTGTCTAAAAATAGTGTGTAACCCACTGACAAAGTGAGTGCTGCATCCCCTACTGAGTGGGGCTGTTGATATATATATGTACACTGGAGCAGCTTACTGCTGCTACCAGCTCATAACATTTATACTTTAGCTCAAAGAATAAAGGTCTACATTATGAATCAGAAAGCCACTGGGAAACGCTTTGCATCAGGTTTATCATTATTTTAATGTTCAATTCCATAAACAATTATTGCCTTTTAAAAGGCTACTGCAGAAATGTAATTCACATTTGGGAAAAAAATAAAAATCAAAAAACCACCCACATTTATTCCAGTTTTTGAACCTTGGGAAGGAGTTATAGATAATATAAGGGTATCAAAAGATCAACAGTTTCCATTGGCAACTGCTGCAGAATAGGATGATTCCAAATTCAGCAACTGACAGGAAATGCCTTTCTACATGTAAATTCAATCTTAAACCCACGAGGGACAAGAATAAACGTTATATATTATTTGCCTTTGTTTGTATACCAAATGGGCAGTCTAGAAGTACTGAATACTTTATCATTTTAATTACTGTACATGATCACATACTTTTTTCCACTGGACCTCCATCTCATTCAGTGTACAGGATGCACAGTGTTCAAGGAATGAGGCAGCTGTTCATTATTTATCTTCATCACTCACTATGTGGCCTTATTTACTGAACACCCTCATAACACTGCACTGAATATAGAATGTTTTATTTCCTTTTTTTCCTTCTGCTATTACATCCATTAGTATTACATCTAAGCAGCTTCCTCACATGAATGGCTTTTTATTTTCAAATCATCCAATGGCACAGAAATATTATTATAGCCATTTTGGGAGTGGGAGAGGGAGGGCACTAAGCTATAAATAGATGAAGCCCCAAATCTGGAAAGTTGTCCACTACTTTGGGATGCTGCTAAAAAAACAGAATTAAAAAACAATTCATTAGTGGCCACTCTAGAAAAGTTCGATCAACATGACTTCCTCAGCATCCCATACAAAGTAGGAAGTAGAGAAAAACCCCATTTTTTCCCCTAAATTTCAGTCCAGTATTTTAACCACAGCCAACCCTAATCTGTTAGCAAGCTGACCAGGAAGGCAAAATGAAGATTTCACAGATGCCCCCAGTTCTGCTATTGCTTTACTCCCTGAATTATTTCCAAACTTAAGATTATTAAACATTGTTGTATGCAATACATATAACATATGCACATGTTATATTAACATTACAAGAGAGGCTTTTAGCATTGCATGTCAAGGTTGTCTGACATGTCCCATTATAAGACCCTGCTCTCAGTTTCCTATAACTTTGCCCAATTATTATAATTTTGGCCTGTGCTTTTTCTGCTGGACATCTGCCCCAGACAGAATTATTTTGAAAAACTGCAGCCAAAATAGTTCCACCCTTTTGAAGAATGAAGCTAGGGACAAATACATTTTTTTCCCATATTAAAAAAAATAATTTGGAAGTTCCAGCATCTGAATGCACTGGAACAGGGATGTGAAATTGATTAGGGAAATATGTTCTTTGTCTGGCATGGGGCTTATGTTTTCCCCATAAAAACTGCCCAAGTTACAAGCCCTTAAAAATCATTGGCAAATGATCAACAGAGATTTGCTAGAGCCTTCTAGTTACTTCCATGAATTGTCCTCTTGTACTAAGTATGGTCCCAGCTGAGGACTGAACCTTCCCCGCAGCTGGACTCAAAGTTCATGCACAGGACCTATAAATAGGGAAAGTATCACCTGTGCTCTTTTATTTTTTAGGTAGTGTGGAGGATGAAGCTGCCCTAAATTGAATGCAAAACTGACTGGACATCCTGACATGATTTCTGGGGAAAGTATGAGGGGCTAAAAAATGATGGGACAAAGGTGCCTGGGAAGGGATTGGGACAAAAGACTGGTGGAGAAGGGGACTGGGACTGCATGACCAAGGGCACTTAGAGCTGGTGAAATGAGAAGAAACTGGAAGCCAGGGGAACCTCTTTATGATTAGATCAGGAGCTGGAAGGAGATTGGAGATTATGACTGGCTGAGAAATGGACTAGGGAAAAAATGAGAGGAGGTAAAATCCAATGGTTGTAGGGAAAGAGGGAGACTGGACAAGGACAAGAAAAGGAAAGAAAAGGCGCTGGCAAGCAAGGAGACTGGAAAACAGTCAGGATAATGGTGGTGAAACCAGTATTCACAGTCCAGTGTGGGATACTAAGAATGGCTGGACAGAGAGACTGAGACTGGGATGGCAAGCCGGAAGCAGTGAGACTAGGATTGCCCTCACAGAAAAAGTGGGATGGGAATGCAGTCAGGAACCCAAAGACTCAGACAGGAATAGCCTGGAAGGGAAAATAATACAGAAATAGGTGAATTTTGGTGAAGTACGCAGAAGAGTATGTGCCCATAACAGTACACTCCTCCCCCAAAACCAAGAATGGAGCAGAAGATCTGAGAATCCCTGTTTCTCTGCTGTCAGCAAATACCTGTGAAATCATTAGCAGAGTGTCCTGCCTCTCTCTGGGGCTGATCATAAGAGTTTTTATAAAAGATGAAAGCCGTTTTCAGTTATTCCATTTACTAAAGTGGAAGAGGGCTATGACATGCATCTAAAATGTCAATCCAATTCATGAGCATACTGTATTGTTATAAAACATGATTACTGTTTGGCTATCTCTATCTCTCTCTATATATAGTAAAAATTAAACTCTATCTAAAAATTATTTTTGCTTTACAACTTAGCAGATGACACCTGAAGCACTGGGTTAAGAACAGACTGTTAAGAATGCAGTCACTTGACTTATTAAAAAATGAGGAAATCTCACAAATTAGATTGGCTGTGCAATTATGATACAGTCCTAATTATAGGATCATGTGCCTCCTTTTTGAGTTGGCTCCCTGCCTCAATCAGTGCACAGAATGGAGAGTGCCTACTTGATGAGCAGCTGTTCAATATTTTCTTTTCTCTTCACTGGTCAATGTGTAGCCTCAGGGCCTTATGTACTGCACATTATTCAAACCCTGCTCTGAAAGTAGAATTCTTAATTTCCTCATAAGGTTTTTCTCTGGCCCCTATCAGTACAGTATTTCACATAACACAAATCATACATTTTCATACTGCTCCTGTAAGATGACAGTCTTATTCTCATTTTATAGATGGGCAAATAAGGACCAGATCATGACCAAGTGAGTGCACTAATATTGGGTGGCAGGTTTGGGACATCTACAAACCAATTACATAGTACTTCATATATTCAAGGCACAATTTCCACTGAGTTCACTTGCAGCAGTGAGTGCTCAATGCTAGTGCAAACCAGATTTTAGGCTCTCATGTTAGACTCCCTGAAAATGGGGAACACTCAGAGTATGTCACCTTTGTGTCACCATAACAATTTTTAGGAAAAGCAAACAGGCATATATACCATTTGGCCATGACAAAGGTGGTAATTGTTTCTTCTGTTTTCCATGAGACTCCCCTTTCTCTTCCTGCAGTCTCCTGCTTCACTCACCATAATCTTCTAAATTCTGTCACAAATGAAGTGTGGGACACACAGACAGCAGTCTGTTTCTTTACATAAGGCCAGTTCACTCCCAGAGCTCTATCCAACTTACACAATGGGTGAAGCAGGAACCATGTAGAAAAATTAGCACATGATCATGTAATTAAAGACTGTGTCATAGTACTTCTGCATAAATAGAAAGAACTGATTAAAGTTTTATAGGCAACTTATTCTGGCATTTCCTAAAATCAGAGTGCTTGAATTGGTCTTCTAAGCTAAGTACAGACAGTCAAAAGCCCAAGCCTTTTTCAATCTTGGCAAGTTAGTCTAAACTGCACAGATTGAACTGAGAAGCAAGTGAACAGACATTCACTTTTGATTCAGGGAATGCAGACACATGCCTGCAGTGACTCAAGCTAGAAGCTGAGCGGTGCTAGAGCACACCTTCCCTTCAGCAGTGGCTGGAAGGCTGGAAGGAAGCTTGGAGAGAAGCCCTCCAAGGTTTTTTTCCCTTTCTGCTTGAGCTGAGGTGGAGGGGGGAGCATAGTCGGGCCCTAGCAGGCTGGGTGAGTATGACGGGGGGGAAGGGGGGTGTTAAACCCCGACCCTGGCCTGCATGGACCCCAGACAGGGTGTCCCTAGGGAAGAAGCGGGAAAGCATCCCCTGCCGGGTTTTTCCCTTGCTCCCCACTGAAGCAAGTGGCCAAACCTAGGCCTGGACTTGCATGCTGATGGCTGGGGAGGAGATAGGAGCGGGGTTTAAACCCCCTCTCCCATACGCAAGAGACCCCAGCCAGGATCTGCTTGGCAGGGGTGAAGCAGCCTGTGTTTGGCTTTGCTCCACTCACTGCTCCAGCAGCTGGCACGCTGAGGTGAAGAGGACGGAGGGGGGCACATGACCCCACTGGCACATGACCCCAGCTGTGGTCTGCTTGGCAGAGGTGCAGCAGCCCCTGCTAGTTTTTCCCCACTTGCTACTGGCGTGGCGGGGCCAGGGACATGGGCAAACACCAGCCCCAAGCTAGCACACTGAGGCAGAGGGGAGGGAGGGGTTTCAAACCCCCTTTTCCATGAGCACGGAACCCCAGCTGGGGTCTGCCTGGCAGGAGGAAAGCAGCCTCTGCCAGGCTTTTTCCTGCTCACTGCTCCTGCAGAGGGAGTGGGACCATGGCAAGATGCTGTTCCCAGCCTAGCACGCTGAGGCAGAGGGGAGGTAGAGGGATTTGAACCTGTCTACTCCATCTAGCTGTGGCACAATGAGGCAGAGGGGAGGGAAAGGGATTTAAACAACCCTCCCACTCCTGTGCCTCCACCCCCTCCACTCTAGCAGCAAGCAGAGGAAAACTTGGCAGGGACTGCTCTGCCCCTACCAAGGTAACCCTAGCTGAGGTACCATACCATGCTGGTAGGAGAGGGGTTTTAAACCCTGTTCCCTCCACTTGAGCAAGAAGTGGAGGGAAACCTTGTCAGGAGCTGCTTCACCCCTGCCAGACAGACCCCATCGGGGGTCCTGTGCCAGCAGGTGAAGGGGCTTAAAGCCCCATTCCCCCTTCTGTCTCATTCTGCCAGCCTGGCCCAGGGTCTGGCCACCCCCTTTTCCCCCCTCCACACACCCATCCATTCCAACAGCAAATGGAGGAAAACCCTGTGAGGGGCTGCTTTGCCCCTGCCAGGCAGACCCAGCTGCAGTCCCAAGCCAGGCTTCCCACTACCATCCCCTCCTCAGCCAGCCAGAGCAGTGATAGTGCTCCGGCTAGGGAACAGAGGGGCAGGGCCAACCCTGCTCCACTGCAGCAGACAGCCCAGCCCAGCCCAGGGCCGCAAAGCACCCTGGGATGCTGGAGGACTGTGAGGTAACTTGAATCAGGTAGGAGTCTGGGACAGAAGTTCTATAAACTGGTTTGACCCAAATCAGTAAGTCTGATACTACATTCAACCAGATTTATCTTAAACCATGTTTTGGCCATTTTGAAAGCAGTTTATGTGCACTGAGCTTTTGTTTTGTTACAGGTTTAAACCAGTTTCTGATCATTTAAAACTGGTTTATGTGTAACTTCGGTCCTTAGTCCTTAAGAATATTCTTTTAACATGGTTTTTGTACAGTTAATAGATGGAGAGAAATTAATTCCTACCAGAACTTCAGCATTTTATATGCCACTTAGGGTCTAACATAGCCACCTTTCCCAGCGCCTCCCTTGTCCAAACCCCCTGCCTCCCTCTGGGCTACAACTACCTGCCCTGCACAGCTGAGCCTGCCCCACTCCTGCCCTCAGAGGCATGGTGCCTTAAGTGGGTATTGTTAAAAATCAATAAGTATGATTGCCCAGGAGATGTATAGTGCATCCCCCTCCAATTTTCTGTCTAACCCACCTTAGCCCCACACCAGGAAGAGGCTGGCACCACACTTGATGTGCATTGAGCACATCTTCTGTACGGGAGAAAATGTCATCCATAATATGCATGCAATATATTATATCCTTGTTTCTCACATAATTTCTTGACCATCACAACTACATTACTCTTACAGTACCATATATTACATGCACATTATAAAATACACAAATAATCAAACAAGACTTTTATTCTATTTCACAAAGAACATAAGACTGGGGGGAATGGAGGCCAGAGAAATATTTTTCTGTTTTTAAGTGACAGACGATGGAACTGATCCAGTCCTTCTTTTCAAAGTACTGGCAGATAGACCAGAATTTTAAAACTAATAAAGAGAACCCTTTTTTGCAAGCCTGTTTTCAAGTAGCATGTGTGTGGCATGTATCCAGATGGCTATGTTGATTTTATGTGTTCAGCCAAGTGTATTTTCCCTTAATGAAAAGGTATTCGTAAGGAAGTAATGAAGTATATGTGCATGTCTGTGATTTGCTAGTGAACAGTGGCAAAGTGTGTACTTGATATTGTAGGTATTTTTCTTTAAGTTGTGAGACTGTCACCTATGACTATTACTTGGTACTTATTTAAGGGAGGGTGAAAGGAGGACCTGAAGAGTTAAATAAAATACTATATATACAATACAAAATACATACCTAATATTTTTAAAACTTTTTTTGCATTTTTAAGCTTAAATTAATTATTTCTACCCCCCAAAGTTTATTAAATTATAATTTGTTCCATAAATGATAGGCTAATTTGTAATTAAGATATGCTAATGACGTTGACCATATACCATACAGAACCATGTAGTCTGATAAGAAGCTTATTTGCTGTTTTTGGATTATCTTGCTTTTCCACTCCTAAGTTTCTTCCCCCAAGACGCACAATAGCTTTCCATTGTTCTAACTAATATTTAATTTAGGCTGAGGCACTTTCATCTCTGCAGATTTTAGTGTTTAACTACTCACTTTAAATACCCTTCAATTTTCTTTATAATTTTGTTTTTCATTAACCCAGTATTCATAGAACTTTTTTGAGGGGGGCGGGAGGGATGAATAGGACAAGGTTTCCATTTCTCACTATTTATTTGCTCCTTAATATAATTAGAAAGATTTTGGTAGATCCATTAGATGCAGAAAAATTACTTCTCATGACCGTTACAGCTAGGAGCTATTAAATAAATGGGGTCTGAGACAGCATTTCAACTGAGCCCTCCTGAACATTCACCACAGAAGTGCACACATCTTTTTGAATCTCAAAAGAAGCCCTTGACTCATATTTCCCCTCCTATCTAATATCAGATATAGCCCTCCTTTATTTGCCTTAAACCTGAATACTTTTTACCTCACTATAGCCTTGTGAGGTGAGAAAATATTCACATTTTACCCAGAGGATACTAAGACACAGAATTAGAAAGAAAAAGTAATTCACAACATTTAAGCATACGCTTAAGTGCTTTAAGTTCAGAATGTCTTACTATGCAGGACTAGACTGAAACACGCGTTTAATGCTCTCATGAGCTGGGTCTTAAGTGACTTGCCTGAGGTTAAACAAGAAAACATGTAGAGAGGTGAGAAATGAACCCTGATCTCTCAAGTCCTAATCTACTGCTACAACCAACATGATACCTCTTTAAAGTTTATCTGGTGAGTAAATAAACTCTCTCCCTAGACCTCCTCTGGTACAAACTGCCGTTTTTTCATCAATGCTGGTTCCTAGTTCAAAGATGGGTTGGGCTACTTATACAAATCCAAAGCAACAAGGAGAGTTTCCATCAGTAGAAAGATGGGGTGATCTGGGGATTTACCCCTGAGAACAGGCTCAAACACAACACACTGTACACTCCTTGCAGCTCCAGAGTGTAGTCTCTTCCTGCCAGGAAATCCAGTTCTCTGGTATTTTCTATCTTGGAATGGTTTAATATTGACAAAATTAATCTACTCATCAACAGAATACTTTGCAAGCACTTTTGTTTTATTTTACATTATTATTTATAATTATATTATTATAGTGTTTAGGACTACCTGTCATGAACTAGTACATGAAAGACAACAGGTTTAGCACATTAGCAGCCTAAATACTGTCAAGTCTTTTTTTGAAGGCATCACGTTCATTTTCCCTCCAGACTCAAGTTTCATTACCTCCAGAAGAATTTCCACCCCCCCCCAAATATTTTTATAGTTATTTATTTCAAGCCTGAAAACTTAGCCTACTGCCAAAATGTTCAAGTACCACAATAATGAAGGTGTGAACAGAAATGATGCCTAATACTCCATGGACAAGCTGGCATGTTTAGTATTTATAAAGTTACATCTTTATAATTACAGTTCCATATAAAACTTTTCAGGCCTACCATATAGTCCACAGGAAAATGTAAAAAACTAAAACAAAACAAACAAAAAACAACCAGCCAGGAGAGGCACAATCTTGACTTGGAGTCATAAATGTATAGGCTGAAGATTAGCACAATGTTTGACTACAACCATCTTCTGTCTACATAGAATACCATAAATAATAGGCCTGTGCGAGGCAGCTAGTATTCGCTTCGGATTCGGCCGATTCGGGGGACAGTGATTCAATTTGGTGATTTGAATCACTATCCCAAATTGATTCGGCCGAATCTGATTCAGAGATTCAGCTGCCAAATCTCCAGTACTCTAAATTGCCCAGGTCCATCCCCCATGGACTGGCGATGGTGCCCCACCTGCCCCAGCTCCTGCCACTTTGAAAAAAAAAAAGCCCCAAGTCACTGGGTGCTGCCAGGGGTGGGGGACAATCCTTGCTGCCCCCCACTTCCCCACGCTGTATGCCCCCACCCTCGCTCTCCCAGCCTCCGCATGGCTGCCCTGCCTGCCCCAGCTCCGGCCCTTTAAAAAAAAAAAAAAAAGAGAAAACTCCCCGGCTCATCAGTTCCTGCCAGCAGGGGGTGATCCCCGCTGCCCCCCACTGCTCCATGCCACAAATCTCCTCTGAATCGAATCAGCACCCGAAGCTTCGCACAGACCTAATAAACAATTTCCTAACACCAAATGATGCTTTCTCATTTAAATGCAGGGGATTGCTTTCCTGTTAGAACAGGAAAGGATCCAGAACAGTAACAATTAGTTTGTGAACCTTGTAGATATAACAAAGCCTATGCCAATGTTGAGTCTTGTAGCATATTTAACTCTTTCTAGATCAGAAAGGATGTTAGTGTAATTAGCAAAAACACTATCAAACTGTAAAGTAATTTGAGATGATAATTATGCTGAGGACAATGAACTGACTTCACATGGCATCATCTATCCACCTGGATCTGAGGGCACATTATGGATGGCAAGCACCAGGCACTATTCAAACTTTACAAATGAATTGACAAGCAATTAACTTTACTATAGAATTCAGGCACTTCTATTAATGATAGGGAACACTCTCAGTATGTTGTAATATCAATTAATATAAAAGGCAAAAGCGTAAAGATGTAAAATGCATGGAAAAAATGGATATAAAATACTAACAAAATGATCATATTATTATAATTTCTGATCTCCTCCAGTGAAATTCTTATTGAATTAATTGAAGTCAACAGGATTTTTGCCCTTGGATTTGCTCCCATCTGAAAATGATAGAGCAAAAACAAAAAGCGATTCAGAAATGGGTGACAAAAGTATTTGCTTTATGAAGAGATTTTAGTGCAAGGAGAATAAGGAAGAGCAGATATGAAGACACAAAAAAGTGATGGCCACAATAGAGATCCACAAAATAATTAACTGCATAAAAGGTACATTTTACTTTCCCTAACTTGCAGTTTTCATTAAATGGAAAAGCAACAAATTTAGTATAGATTATGTGAAATCTTTGTACACAAAACCAAATTAGTCTGTGGAACTCATTGCCGTAAGATAACATTGAGGCTACCAGCTTCATAGCACTTAAAAGGATGTACAATTTTATTAGAATACTTTTTATGCCACAGGGCATAAATTAAATAACAGATCAGGATCAGAAAGTATAAGCATGTTATTCCATAACTGTCTGCTATGGGATTTACTGTACCCCCTCTGAAACATCCCATACAGGCCTAGAAGAGATGAACTAGACCCCTGACCTCATCCAACAGGTAATCACTGTGTTTCTGAAAAGTCATCTCTAATGACTACCAGTGGCCAGCATCTTGGCTTCACAGCTCATCAGAGAAAAATTACCTTTTTTTAATCTGAGCCAATAAAAATGCTTAGTAACCTCTAAGGCAGCACTGTCAGCAGATCAATCATTACATCAATAAATGGAATTAGGAGTTCTACCAGGGAAATATTAGGGAAGAAACATTCCTAATAGAGAAGGAGTCAAAATTCTGATATTGTAGAAAAAGAGGAAAGAGAAGGGTCTCCCTAATCTCTGCCTCCTCATTATCTTGCAGCAGCAACAAACAGACAGAGATATGACTAAACGATATAAGTGCATCATCCAAAGAGACAATCCTCTCTCAATGCAGGGAAGGTAAAGAAACCTTTCTTTCAATTCCTAGTCACTTATATTCAAAGTTTCTCTCCCAACCCAAGATGTGTCAATCTACACAACCCCATACATGAATGGCAGAAGCATCACTTACATACCCAATTTCCCAACACTGGCAAAAGCAGCTTTATCCTCTGAAGCTAATGTGTAGTTTATTGAACAGGATCTGACAGGATTGCTCCATTAGCCTCATGGCACTAGGAGCTGAAGCTGACCTGACAGGGCTTTTTTCTTTTTTTTTTTTTTTTTTCACAGTAAATTCTAGGCATGGTAGGGGAAGCAAAGAAGCCCCATTGAAGCTTAAGGAAAAGATGCTCTAGAAGTTCATAGGACATGTTAGTTATTGGTACCACTGTCCTACTGACCTGCAGCAGGACACCATCATCATCAGGATCAGCATGATAACACCAGCAAGTGGCATCATGATTCTCCATGTGAAAAAGAAAGATACTCCATCTTTCTCATGTTCACCCCAGAATGTTAGTTTTGGGAGAAGAAGTAGCACTCTTTCAGTAGGACTAACCCCTGATATACAGAGCCATTTCCTCAACCAATGCAAAACCAGCATAGTTCCATCTCCTCCAACAGAGCTATATCAATTTACACCAATACAAAAAGCAAAGCAAAGTTTAAGATGTTGGCTAGAGAACAGGGCCGAGAGCCAGTGTTCTTCTAACTAGCACGAACAACAAAATCTAAAAAGATGATCATGTTGAAAAGAGCAGCTAGATGCAAGAAATGATAATGGGGAAAGGGAGCAGGAGTGAGTTAATTACCTGCTTCAAGAGTTACACCAACCTCCTCCACACCTACAAACCAGCAGGTATAAGCTCCACAACTCCAAACTTCTTAACACATTTAACTTTGCTCCCCTTACATAGACAGGGTTCTGCAGCTCTGGACAAGCCCCTTCATTGTGAGGATCAATTTCCACTTTCCAGGAATTGAGGTAAAGGCAGCATATGTTTGCTTTCAGAAAGTAGTCATGCAAGTCAGAAATTTAATCTGATCCCTCGAGGTTCTCATACCGTAAGTTGTTATTCTAGAGTTCTTTGTTTTTTAGGGCCTTAGGGGACTGAAAACAGGCTTCCAAGCCTTCCATTCTCAAGCTCACAGGTTAAAGCCATAGTGCAAACTCTCTTACTTCTGTTCTGAGCCTAAGAACATTTAGTGAGTCCTTCATATCCCCTTACCTGTGATGTACTGACACAAACAGAAAATTGTGACATTATACATTGCATCATCAGCATCACCCGGATTTTTTTATTATTTAAGGACAGATACCATCTAATATTGTTCAGCCTGAAAGATCATACTTTCTTCAAAGAACTGGCACCTATTAACTAATAAGTTTTCCAGTACAGCCTGAGAAGGCAAGTAATTAGTATCATTCCCATTTGTCAAAGAAGGAGACTGAGGCAGAGAGATACTTGACCTGTATTTCCTTTGTTCAAGCTTAGCACTAAAGGGGGAAGAAGAAATGTGGTCTCTTTTGAATTCCAGACACCAGTTGCTACACATCTGGTGTTGACCCCAACAACCACATCCATTTTAACCCATTAAACAAGCAGCAGCATTCTAATAAGTAAGTTTTAAGCCTTTCCCATCATGAACCAACTTGCTGGTTGTTGGCTACATTGATAATTATACACATTGTCTGTTTATAAAAATCTTCTGTTTGCCTCTGGCTTAGAACCAGCTCCCTGAAAGCATCAGACACCTCTTTCCATAGTTATTTGCATAAGAAGCATATTACTGCCACCTATTGTTCTTTTTTAAATTGCAATGGCCTTTCTCTAGATAAAAATCTGCAAAGGGTCTATCTCTTAAAAGCAAATGACAAGTCATAGGTGTGTATCCATGATCACAGCTATTGATGCAAACCTTACATACATCAGAAGGCATAAAACCAAAGAGTTCTCTGCAGGCAAGGGCACATCCAGGTGAGGAACAGATGCCCTTTACCACTCCAAAATTTGTTTGGATAGAAGAATCAAAGCCAATTTTGGTGTTAAGTCATGTTGTCCTATTATACATGACCTTGATCCCCAAGTATTAGGAGATGGGAAATCAGCTTCATGACAACCTTCATCAGGCGCCAAGACCACCAACAGCCAGGGGAAGGCCCAGTTGGACTGAATCTTGACTGTGAAGGAACTAGGAAACTGATGCTTTTTTTCCAGTTTTTCAATGAATTAGCCCAAGAAAGAGAGGTCGGACACAAAGTAGCAGTTAGCAAGTTGATTAGTATTTGGTGCTGGTCTCTGAAAGCCTTTATCTTCCCTGCCCCTCAGGAACTCAGCTGATCTTTACATGGTTATTAACCGTCCATTCTTGAGCTGGAGGGACTAAAGAAAATGTGAGACAAATGTCAGCATTTCAAATGAAAATAATTTTACGTGACCTCTGACTCACAAAAATATTTGATGATTTTTCCTCATGCTTCACAGTAACAGCCTTCTTTGCCTTCAGAATTAATGTGGCCATTTTCATGCTTACACGGCATTTCCAAATCAAGAGTGATTTGTCAACACAAAAATGGTTCTATAACAACAGAAGTAGTTGGTTAAAACCTTAAAAGATATCTGAAAATAAATCTATTCATAACACAGTTCCTAAATATCTCCTTAAAAGGGTGGAGGGCTGGGGGTGGGGAGGTGAGGGGAAGCAGTATATCAAATCCCACAATTTAAATTTTAAATTTGCTTTTACCTCATGTTGAGAATATACAAGTATTAATTTGGCCACCAGAGGGCTCCGTGGTCGTGCAGCATGATAAATGACAGAAAAAAAGTGTGCTCCTTAATTCACGCCAAGACTTCCACGCATGCAAAATATCGTTTACATCAGCCTTCATTTACTGCATTTTCACCTATGTAATAAAAAAGGAAGAATTTCTGTATGTTATCCATAGATGCTGCTCATAAAGACAACACCCGTTACTGTGACTATTTTGCCTGTAATTTATTTATTTATTTGATATCAGCATACTTGACACTTTACAAATAGCAGATCAAGAAATGGCAGACCACAGAATAATATGAAGGGCAGGAAAGAAAAAACCATATACAGGGTGCATCTATACATGCACTTTACTGAAGGGTTGACAAATAAGTTCCACAGTAAAGCATTACTGTCTACACATGCATTAGAGTGCAGAAAATTAATTAACTCCACCATAAGTTAGTACCGTTAGGGGCAGTACTATCTTATGGCAGAGAATTAAATGCAACAAAATGTGTGTGCAGATGGTGACAGGGGCTGGCTGGAGCATAAAGGTGATAAAGTGATGGGGCTGCCTGCTGCCTGGCTTCACACTGTAGCACTTTTGTGTCCCAGCCAACCCCGCCACCACCCAACACTGCTACCTGTAGCCCAGGGCTGACTCCTTGAGGTGGCTGCCAGCTCAGGGCTGCTCTGCCCTGGCTCAAACTGCTGCTGTCCTGGGTGCAGGCATTGAACCTGGGAGCAGTTGACTCGGTGCAAACAGCTACAAAGTTTATTACATTGCATTAACTGAATATATAGATGCACCCACAGGCCACATCCACACAAGCGTGGATGTTTGGTTCCCCAGGGACAACTAGCAATGGGACATCTTGTGCTGCTGCTAGTTGTCCCCAGGGAATACCTGTGTCACATGCCCCCTGGTATGCAGCAGGTTACTCCAGATGAGGTAGGGGCTGGTCCCAGCAACCTTACCTGTGGTTCTGGGGGCCTCCCAGGGCTGTAGCAGTGGTGATCCTGCTGCTCGGAGCCTGGCCAGCAGCCAGACTGTGGCTCCATGCAGCCAGGCTCCGGTTTTGAGCAGCATTCACTGCCCCCTCCTCCCCCACTCCCCATGTGCACCGGTCCACTACTTTTTTGTGCGAGTTTTTTTGATCCCTGGATTTCCAGGGGTCAACCCCTTCTTCCCTCCCTCCCCCAGCACAGCTATCCGCCACAGTTGGCATCTGATGTGGAGAAACACTGGTGCCTCCTCTGTAACCAAATGATGGATTTGGAGTCAGAACACCTTAAATCCACAGCCTGTCCATATTCAGGTCTCCAGGAGGAATGAACAAAAGGGTAAAGTGATGTCAAATTGCTTCCTCTCCATAAGAAGTAACCCTTATCTGGCTGGGTACATGAAACTGTGTTATACTGTTTTTTATCCAGCAAGACCTACACCCGATAAGAATGTGCATAAGTTCCAAAAGAAGGATGCAGCTGAACACAGAGTTTCATGGGGTTTGGCCTTCGTATTTGTAAGCATTGGTCTGGGGCCTTCTCATCTCCTCCTTTGACAGCAATAATGGAGTACAGCAGAAGGGAGACTTCTACTTGCAAATACTCTTCCCCCCAGATGAATGGAGCCAGTCATGTCTCCCTGTAGGCCAGGGGGAATGACCCAGAAGCACTGTTTTCTTCCACATGCCCATTAAAATTTAGTAATTTATTCTCTGTGGCTTTCATCCATCTAACTTGGAGGAGACTGAAGATACAAATGGCTCCAGGTCACTTAGAGTATTCTCATATTATAAGTGGGTTCAGGAGCCTGAAGGGTAGCAATGGACTATTATATTCTTGTTCTTCCCAGTGTTAAGAGATATTTGGAGAAAGAAGAATGGGTTTGGTTGTGGTTTGACCAATAGAAACTTCTGCCCTTTCTCCAGATAAAAAGCCACTTCAATTCACTGGGACAGGCAAGGCTGTTTTCCACCTTTTATTTGTCTTCTGTACCTTCCGGTGTAATTATGGATCCCCAGCACAAGCCCAAGACAGCAGTAAGTCAGTCATTTAAACTGTAGAATGGATGTTCATGCTGTTTGGGACTATACATTGCCCAGGAACCATAGAGAGGTTAATGGACAGAGTCCTTGGGGATTTTGTCTCTGACCTCCTGCTGATTTAGCTGAATGATACATGATATTTCCTGAAGATTCTGACACTCATTTAGAGAGGCTGCATCTAGTCTTTGATGGAGACAGAACTAAGGCTTCAAGCTGAAACTTAGAGCCATCTGTTGAAAAGCAAACATCCTTCCTGGGACACATCGCTTCAGCTGCTACAGTTGAAGAGGATTACAATAGAACAAAAGTACTACAGGCATGGTCAACCCCAAGAAGCCTTTACAATATTCAAGTATTTGGATTCACTGGATACCAGTCACAATGCATTCAAGTTTCCCCACCCATAGCCATTTCCTTGTCTTAGCTAGTGAAAAAGTTTAAAAACAAAAACCAAAAAAACAGACAAGTGGGGGAGACAGAGGAAAGTTCATCTGATTTCAACTTTCAACAGATGATCTGAGTCACTGAAAAAAGAGCACCAATTCTTGCCTACTCCAGTTTCCACAGTTATTTAGCCCGTGAAGTTCTGTATATTGGAACTAATCACCAGTCAAAAAACAAGAGAGCCCAGAATATCACTTGTGCCAACAACAGGGCTCAAAGTGAACTGGAACAGCAAAGAGATAATGGGGCAGATTTACAAAGGCACTTTGGGATTCATCCAGACAAGCGTGGATGTGCAGTATGCAGCGTCACAGACCCACAGACATCTGGAAGATGAGACGTTTAGGTAGCATTAAATAGCAGCTGTACTTTGTGATTTTAGAAATTAAAAACCAAAAACTACAGACTGTTCTTGCTACTATATTGTTCATATTATGCCATGAGATTAAACAATTTCAAAATAATATATTATCATCCAATAAATATTTGAAATAATATTTCATTATACTGTCATTTTCCAAAACCAACATTTCCTGGAGAATTCATTCTTCAGGTTCTTCTGAATCAAGACATTCATTTTCATTCCAATTCAGACTGAAAACTTTTGAGATGCCAAATTTTTCCATGAAACAGAAATTCTAAGCTTTGACAAATGCTAGCCTTTACTTCAAGAGGCAGCAGCAACTCACATATCACTTTATATGCTATTTTAGAGATTATTTAGGGTGTTTACTTTGGACGTTCAGACCAAGACAGAATTCTTGAAACGACACATTATGTTGCTGGTCACAAAATATGTTATCATTGAGATTAGTAGTCAGTAGGAAAGCTTCAACTAAAAGATACAAAA
The DNA here is from genome assembly GCF_052110815.1 of Crocodylus siamensis. Taxonomy (NCBI): domain Eukaryota; kingdom Metazoa; phylum Chordata; order Crocodylia; family Crocodylidae; genus Crocodylus; species Crocodylus siamensis. The sequence goes on along the minus strand of NC_143398.1, from coordinate 87,815,246 downwards.
GGTGTTGCATGTAATGCTAGCTGAACAAAGCAGGTGTTTAAGGACCACAAGCCCAAACCGATAGTGGCCTCAACCAGCCAAGTACATTCATCCATAGGCTACCTATCTGATCATTTTAGGTAATGTTTTGAGGAAGTCCTTTGCTTGCCCTAAATTTGTAGGATGAAGAAGGGACAGTGAAAAAGGAACTTTATAGTTTAAGTAACTGGCTGCAAGAACACATTAGTAGGATAAAAGTATAGCTGGTCCAAATCATCTATTCAGAACCTCTTTCTGTGAATAAGTTCTTTTTTTTCTAAAACGTATTTCCAATAAAAGTATTAGATTTCATGTATTGATCTTTCCCTCTTTTTCAGTGGCAAAAGAAAAAGAAGAAAAAAATGGGTCGTACACAACTGAAAAAAAACTTGATTTTTTGTGTATTTAAAAGTTCTAAAACCAACTCAGGAGTGAGGAATGTCAAAATATTTTTTTTTTAATTTTAATTAAACAAATGTTAAGAAAGCACTTTTTTCCCCCATATTCTATAATTGGGAGTTGTTCAGAAAGCAAAAGGCCATCACTAAACATGAAAAAGAAACTCATGGTGTATTTCATGAGATTCTTATGCAAAAAAAAAGGGATTTTTGATCTGCAAGTCAAACAGAAAAGACAACAGCATGCAATCATAAGGTTGAAAGAGATCCAAAGATCATCTAGTCCAACCCATGTGAAGCATAGCATAAAATAAGAATGGAACCAGTGACCTAACGATTGTCACAAATTGGACCTACAGTCCTCCATTCTAGCACCTGATGAGCTTTCGAAGGGAAAATAAAAAAGAGCCCCTTTCACCCATGCTAGACACCACCTGTAGGTGGGCTTGATAAACCAACCTTCTGCTTAAGCACCAAAAATGCTCTCCATTTACCACAGACCAGAAGTGTTGTGTGGTGTAAAGTATAGCCTTGTTGATTTAGGTGGAACTGTAAGTATTTACACCAGGTGAAGACCTGACTCCAGTAGAAGTTAGCTTTCTGGGGCAAGAACCACGTGCTCGGTATTTGTATAGTTCCAAGCACTGGGCTTCTAAATACCATATAATTAACAATAGTTGTGAAGTGGGAAGTCAGGTCTATACGCTGAACTCTGGACTATATCTTTGCCTTTAAGTCATCCAAAAGGAAGATGGAAACAAGGTTGATGTAGTATTAATACTAAAATCATGCGTGTTCCCAGAGACAGAGATACCATGAGGAAAAAAAATGCTTATACTCCTCTGAGCAAATGTAGAAACAAAAGAAAATCAAAGTGACTGCCCATGAGCCTGTAACAATAGAGTTGGACTGCCCCCAGAGTACAGTAAAACAAGCAATAGCCCTTCTGAAAGGACCAAGCTTATGTTGGTGCAACACTGGTGTGAAAGGAGAATCAGGACCCATGGGTCCAAATCCACAGGACAGAAAAAACAAACAACAAAGCCTGACATCTCAGAACTCCTAAAAAAATAAAATCCTCTAAGGTGGACTCTCCTTAGAGAGCAATGTCAGAACACTGGGTCTGCATTTCTCTGTACCCCATTAGAAAGCTGAGGATAGCTCAGAGATCCTGCTCCCACCTCTTATATGTACTGCAAGATGTGAGTACTTAAACCGATAGCTAGTGTCAGACAGAACTTAGATGAGACCCAGACACCATTCCTAGGCTGGATATAGCTCAGCCTGCATTTCAGGCCATCCTAATTTTGGGGAGAAAAAGCTATTTTTCTGGTAGTTTTGTTTTATACATCAGATATTAGATCAGCTATCTGAAACCAGTCAGCTGTGGAAGCAGCCCTAAGGAAGATGGAATAGGTGATAGAGGGCAGACAAGGTGGTCAATGGTGCACAAGAACTGCAGCTTTTTACTTCCTTGGGATCCTGTATCACCACCACATGTGTAGTATAGTTAGGTAATAACTAGTATAGATACAGTCCCTATGGGACAGGTGCAAATACAGATGCAATAGTGACAAATCCCCTAAATAAATTGCCCTTTGAGATTAAGATTATTGCAGCATGGAAAGGGAGGAGTTACTGGAAATGTTTTAGCACTGCCTGCCTTCCTTCAGGATGACACTACATTTTAAGTGTCAGAGCCAGGAACCCACTTCACGCTCTTGCCTTTGAACCTCCATCTCTTTGTAGCTCCATGAGTGCAGCCGCACAATTCTATTCAGCTACAGACACCCAGATCCACATATCTTCTCCCTCATGCACGGCCATCAAGTCAACTGGTAGCCCAAGCAACTGGGTGGCTCTCCTTTCTCCCCACCCACAAGCCTCTTCCTAGGGAAGTCAAAGCTGGGCTTTCCCCACTAAATATGCCTCTTCAAGGCGGTCTCCAGACTAGAGCTCTTCTCCCACAATCTTGTCTATGCATACAGCCCCACATCATGCTGACTAGCAAGACCTCTTCTAGACCAGTTTAGTTTAATATTTAGTGAATTTGAAAAGGCCTAAAGGAATTTTTCGTGCCTTGTGTATTTTTCCACCTCAGGCCTCTGGTTGCTTTGCTAATGCCTAATAATTAATGAGACAACTCATCTCTTCCTTCCCTCTCTTTCCTGCTCACCAGATCATTAGGCTTATACAGGAGCAGAAGGAATGTGGCACAGAATATGGGTACAACAACTGGGAGGCATCTGCATTGTAGCACAGGATTTTCTTTCTACTGTGTTCAGCCTGCTGACCACAACAGTCACCGTCCTCATCATTTCTATCAGCAGAATGGCAGGAAATCATTAAGTTGACCCTGTCTCCCCTTTGTCCCCCTTGAAATCAGACCTGAAGTATCCTGAGGGAAGCCCCATCTGCTCCTCATTCCAGACCATGTCATGTTGTAATTATTCCTAATTACATCTCATTTAACTTGATATGTACCAGACTGGGAAAGATTCCTTAGTGAGAATGAACATCTTGTCTTGCTGTTACAGCAGCCCGAGCTGAGTGGAAGTGTGAGGCAAAAATGAATAGGGGACACGGGCCACACTGCCAGACAGGTGGTGCTTTGAGATTGACAAGCTTGAGGCAGAGGTGTGAGGAAGTGTTCAATGCTGGCAGAGGTCCTATGGCTGCACTGTGCTGTGAGGACATTGTGGGGGCTAGTATGGTTGGCAGGGATAAGTTTGCTTTGTGGAGAAGTTCTACATGCTGGGGGGAAGTGGGAGGGGAAGGGCCAGGAAACCCATGGCAGTCCTGTGAGTACACTCTTAGTGTATGTGATGCAACTGCTAATAAGCTTCCTGACCTGAGAAGCTTACACTCTAAATAACACAGGCAGCACACAAAAATGAAGGATCAGCCATAAGAACAGTAAAAGAGACCACCGGGGTGAGAGTGAAGGTGCAGAAAAATCAAGCATTGCAGGAAAGCAGCAGGGGAGTAAAAGGAGAGTGTTTGGTGCAGAGGACTGTAGCTGGTCATAGTGGTGGATGGCAGGAAGAAAAAGCACAAAATCATAGCTGGAGAAGAACAAGGCAGAGTATAGCACATGAGAGTGAATAAATACTGTGGGAAGCAGTGCAGCCCGTTGGGTAGAGCGCTGCACTCCCAGCTCAGGAAATCAAGCTTCCATCCCCAGCTCTGCCACTGACCCACTGTGTTACTACGTGGGCAGTCACTTCACCTTTTTGTGATCAAGTTTCCACAATAGTAAAATGTGGATAATGAAAACAACTTCCTTTGTCAAGTGTATGGAGACCCACAATGAAAAAAGCTATAAGAACTAGATATTAAAATGCATGCATTACTAGTATTACCACTTCTAACTTACCCAGGGCCTGCTGGAGCTGGGTGCAGAGCAGTGAAGAAGAGGATGAGGAACCTGAGCTTGATGCAGAATGAGAGGCAGGGAGTGAAGGAAAACAAGGAGAGGATTACCTGATTGCATGGTAGAAGAAGAGAATTGCATTGGCTGAAATATTTAGGGTGGGCTAAAGAAGTAGGAAGACTGAAGGAGGAGGTTACTGGTGTCAATGCACAAAATAACCACAAATTCTGCCTGCTTTTTAGCAACAGGGACTCATAGTTGGGAAGAATTCCTTCAGCTACAACAGTGCTTTTAGCACAGCTCTTATCACTATTGCTGACAACGAGACGCACGATTATCATCATCTGTACCACTGTAGCACTCAGGGGACTCAATCAAGGATCAGGGCCCCATTGTACAAAGCTCTCAATGCTGATGAGATTAGCATGGTTTCCACAGCACTGCTATAAAGGTTTTGTGGTAAGTGGGGATGGAACAGCTGAAGGGCAGCAGCAAGAAGGGCTTCTTCTGAGCCACAGTTGTCATGGTCAGGCAGCTCTTGCCGCTGGGAGGTATTGCCAGCTTGTGCTAAGCATGTTACTCAAGAGGCTTCTTTGTTCTTCTGCTTGACTAGTGCTTTGTTTGCATCAGGGTCCTAAGAAGGCCAAACCTAGAGACCCACTGTGGACCCCATCCTTCAGCAAAATGCTTTCTGAGTGATCACTGGTATCAAAATATGACTGCAATTGGGCAGGAATTCTGGTTCTCCCTAGAAAATCTACTGCCAGAGGATGAATGCTGTGGGCACAAAACATGGTATTTTGCCAGGCAATGTTCAGACAGACCCCAACTTCTCTTGGCATCCTTTCCTTTATGTCTGCCTCAGACCTTCTTGTTGGTCTTTCCTGTAGCCCATACTGAGTCGGAATATCTGGTGAGGCAGGTCCCGTGCATGCAAAGACACCTGAGCTTTCACAAGAAGTACCACTGGAGCTTCTAGTAGTGGGTTCAATCCCAGCAGCTCTTACCACTGACCACAGCAGCCTGTAATCCTAGGTGACATCCACATAGACTAGGAGTATCTGAGGAGAGGAGGCAGACTCCAGATCTGTTCTGTTACCCTCAGGCTCCAGGCAACTAGCCTGGCAGTTTCCAGTTGAACTCAGTCTCTAGCATCACTTACTAACCTGTGACAAGTTTGGTGCGTGCCCAGCTACTCAGAGCTGACGTGACTCACACACACTCATGCTGTTTGGGCTGCAGTTCCATTTGTGGACAATAGATGACTCTCCAGACAATTCAATGAGATCAGGAGTCATTTACATTTTTCTTCAGCTAAAGCCTTTCCAAACTATTTCCCCTCCCCTTGCTTTCTCTCTCTTTCCCTTTCACCTTCCTTTGTGCCATTCCATTCCTCCTCCCTATCCTTTTGGCCTCCTCCCTATCTCTTTCTCCCCCTACTACACCCTTTCCGATTGCTTTTTCCACTGCAGTCTCCTTCCTTATTTTTCCCAATCTCTGTCCCCTCATGCATCCTTCTCAATGAAAATGTGTTAGAAAATGAATTGCATTATGTATGTTGTACAAGAACTTTCACTACCCGTGACAGGACCAGTCCATTCACACTTTTAACATAGCCATTCCCTTAAAGTCCCTCTACCTTTGCACTGTTTCCCATTCTCCTTTTCAGACCCTCTTCGACGCTGTGCTTTTGCCTGGAATCTTTTGTCTTTATCCTGCCAAAAAAAAAGTCTCCTCATTTTTATTCAAATCCCTTCTTTAAAGTTTTCTGCTTCCATTAAGCTTTTCCATGACAATACACCTTGGATTTTATATTCCTTTTCTCCCAAATGCATGCAACACTCATTACATTAAAATCTCTGCAAATGGTTGTGGGTTCACAGATATACCTCACTCCAACATCTGACTCAACACCCCTCTGGCTGTTGGTGAGCATAATTTCCAGAATGAAGGTCTGTCCCAAGAATATGGGATAGATCCAGGGCATGCCCATGTGTCTGGCCTCCATGGCTAACCCTGGAATCCACAGTAGTTTTGACAGGAGATATTCTCTCTGGCTAGGTACAGACATTTAAAAAGCCCAAGGCAGAATCAAAGTTATGGAGTTTTCTATAAGCAGTACAGGCAAGATCTGTAGCAAGCAGAACATACATTTGCCCTTTGGTGAGGATGGCAAATACTATAGCAGGCTCTGCCATTTTTAAATCAGTCTAGATTTGCTGAACTTCTGTTCTAATACACGTATAGACTGGTTTTCTTTGCCAAACTTCTGTTATGGGTATAGACTGGTTTCCGATCACTTACACCAGTAAAAGTTTGTTGTCTGTATCTGGTTGACCTAAAATCACAAGAGTTAGAGGCTTATGAGCACTACCAAAATGTGGAAACTACAGCTGGCTATGCTGGACAAGAGGAATCTGGTACAAAATTGATAGTGCATAAAGAAAGACCAGTAAGGAACAGGGTGTTGTTCCCTTTACAGCTTAAACATCTGCAAAAATGCTGATGAACAAGGCAAGGATTTTTGTGAGAGATCTCTCTTACATTTTTGCAGTTACACAAATATGCACAAGCAGGAAGGCCCAATAGCCCATTCTAAGAGACATACTATTTTTGCACAGTGACATCTTCATAAACTGTTGGGCTTGCCCAACACATAGACAAAAACACACACGTACACTGCACCTGTGCACACACATTTAATCCTCCATAGTGTTTACCTTGTGCATCAAACTACCTTCAGACTTGCAGTCGTCACTGTGCATTTTCTCCATCGATGATTGAGCTTATGCAAAGTCTGAATGTCCCAACACCATTTCTGACACACAAAATGCCAGTAAAGTGCAATCACATGAGGTGCAAAGTGACAGCAATATTCACCAGTCTTGTTTAGCAGCAAAAACTACTGGGTACAGCGCTGGTGTAGTCACAAGCAGGTGGGGTATGGCTTGCTTATAGTGCCCACACAGCAAAAAACAGCTAGGGTTTGTTTTTTTGCTGTGAACCAATAGCTTAAATGCAGCCATATGAGAACCATATGAGTGTCATTTGGCAAGCTGAGAATGAGGGCAAAAGTACATTTACAAAGCCTAGGCCAGATGCCTGCAATCACTAAAATGGAGACACATCAGTAGGTGTGTTATTAAGTGCACTGCTAATTTGCTTCAAGAGGTTTTGTTTTGCTTCTTTGTAATATATCAAGCTACTAAAATGGCCGTTGAAAGGCAAGCGTTCCATTGCAGCCTGCTGCAAAGCTGCAAGTCGGAGCTGATGCAGGCATTGCATCTGCAAAGCCATTAACCCTTCCATTTTGCTGTTCCTCCACAAGAACCACCTTCCTCAAAGCTCAAAAATACAATCTGCTTTTCATTGTCCATTTTATTTTGTATATTTACCTTATGAGTAAATTGCTTTTTTGCATGAACATAAGGGACTGCATCCAGAAGAAAAGGAGGGGAGGCAAAGACACTGCAACAAAAGCAGAGGGTTGCTGTGGAAAGTTGAAAAGACTGAAGGGACAAGGGAGGAAAATTTACCAACACAAGTTAAGCCAGGACAAACACGTTTAAACTGTTAAATGTATCTCTTCCGGAGGATCTCAGAAACTGAACTTACATTGATTTTTTAATTGATTTAGTTAAATAAGTGCAAAAAATGTGTTTAGATGACCCTGGACTGTGTAAAAAAGGATAATTAATCAAATGGGTACCTGTACCTTTTCCTGTTTCTTCCTTTTTAAAATACAAATTCCTTATGGCAATGAGTGGCTCCCCTGTAATACGGAGATACAGAGTGTTTCACTTTAAATAATTTTTGAGCCCCCTAGTGGTTCTTCTTGTGTTTAATGTTTTCCAAGCCACAAGAACAACCAATTTTTCAGTCTGGTCTCCAAACCAAAAACAATATGGAGAAAAACAATCAGTTCAGGTAAAACGGAAAGGGAGATTTTTCAGGATTTCCAACAAAGCAAACAAAAACGTAAAATACTTCATCTTGTGGGCTGATAGACATGCTTTGGAATGCCTTCATCCGAAACATTTGGAGTGCCATCATCTGAAGCCTCATGTAACGAGGGTTCAGCCTGTAATGAGGGTTCAGATTGTCTTGCAATCGGGCACTTTTAAAGCATTCTGTAGCCATGCAGTTCTGTCAGGGCATGGCTGCAGAGTGCTTCAGGGGGCCGATCACATGACAAAATTTCACTTATGTAAGCACCCCTTGTGTCAATGAAAAACCTTTCATTCAACCTGAAATAAAATAATTCATTTCATTTTAGGGTTATGCTTACATATTTTTCACACCTTTTAAAAAATTGACCTCAATATAAACAAAAATGCTTCTGTGAAACAAGCAAAAAAACCAAAACCCCAACACTTTTCATTAAAAAATGTCAAAAGAAAATGTTTTGGTATTTCAAAATGAAACATTTCATTTTGAAAATACCACCACAAACCTTTAGCATTCTCAAAAAAATTCCACAATTTTTTCAATCCAAACTCTCCATCAAATTCACATCAAATTTGGAAATAATTTTATTCCCCCGAAGCTCCATTTTTGTCAAATTTACCATTCATCAAAAAAACTCAACCCAGTGCTCCCGGAACCATGTCAGAGCTACAGGATGTATACGTATTGGTGCTGAATGTTTAAGGGTAGTTAGTAAATACAGTTACTGAAACCTTCATTTGTGTCCCCATGGTCTCTTTGTATAATCATCATTATGTAAAGAGCAAAGGGCCTATTTGGAAAGTGTCTAGCATAGGGGAGAATGTCATAAATTAACCCCCCAAAAGTCATGAGTTTACTCACTTACAACTACATGAGAATGAGGTAAAAAAAAAATCCCATTGTAATGTGAGGTTACATTATGAAAAAGGTTGGGAGCTACTGACCTGGAACATTTTGGAAACTGACGCATTAATTAATATATGTTCTGCCTGGAGATCATGTCCCCTTCTAACATAACAATGGTAACGGGCAACTATTTAGTTAAAGCCTTATACCTGCTTGGGATCAGTTCGAATTCCAGCTGTCAGTGGCCAGCACCCAATGTGCTGGAAACCTCAAGTGTGGACAAGGAAAGCTAGGATTTGCTAGAGCTTACACTGGTGTCCATATGGCCAGACTTCAAGTGTAGACAGGGATTTAGATGTCCAGATTAGTCACTCTTGTGCCATCAGCTCACAAGAGCAACTGCTAAGAAGATTACATCCATCTCATTTGCTTAAATCACTCCCCTTTTTCTGCCAGTTCTTATCCCTTTCTGATAACCCTGATTACAATCACAGAATGGAAAGTTAACTTAAAAGTTGAATTCTGCCAAAGCTAAATCCCCCCTCCCCCCACTTCACTCCCTCAGTCTCACGAAGTGTGACACAAACTTTAATGAAAGCACATGGCCAGCAACTTTGCTTTTTTTCTCCCCTATAAGATGGCACCTCCATCACAACAATGTGCCTTTGTGTTTTTCAGAATGCATACTGTACAGAATCAACAAGACCACTGCCTATGAAAACATCAAAACTATTTTACTGCAGGTACTGAGTTTTCCATAAAGACATCCTAACCAAATAATAAACTAGCCCAATCCGACTTAGTCTAACAAATCTGGTAAGAACAAAGTCAAGGAATCCTTTCTAAGCACTCGGAAGAGAAAAAGGTAATTAGGAACAGTCAGCGTGGATTCACCAGGGGCAAGTCATGCCTTACCAATCTGATTACTTCCTGTGACGAGGTGACTGGCTTTGTAGATGCCAGGAGACCATGTACCCTGATTTTAGTAAAGCTTTTGATACAGTCTCCCACAGGCAAGCTAAGGAAGTTTGGGCCGGATGAGTGGACTGTAAGTTGGATAGAAAACTGACTGGAGCATTGGGATCAGAGAATAGTAATCAATGGCTTGGTGTCTAGTTGGCAGCCAGTATCAAGTGGAGTGTCCCAGGACTTGGTCCTAGGGCTAGTTTTGTTCAAAGTCTTCATCAATGACCTGGAAGATGGCATACAGTGAACCCTCAGCAAGTCTGCAGATGGCACCAAGCTGGGGAGAGTAGTACGTATGCTGGAGGGTAGGGTTAGGATTCAGTGACCTAGACAAATTAGAGGATTGGGATAAAAGCAATGTCATGAGGTTCAATAAGGACAAGTGCAAAGTCCTGCACTTAGGACAGAACAATCCCACGCACCAGTACAGGCTGGGGGCTGACTGGTTGGGCAGCAGCTCTGCAGAAAAGGACCTCGGGGTTGCAGTGGACAATAAGTTGAATATGAGCCAGCAGTGTGCCCTTGTTGCCAAGAAGGCTAACAGCATGCTGGGCTGCACTGGTAGGATTGCTGCCAGCAGATCAAGGGAAGTGGTTATTTCCCTCTATTCAGCACTAGTGAGGCCACAACTGGAGTACTGTATTCAGTTTTGGGCCCCCCACCACAGAAACGATGTGGAGAAATTGGTGAGTCCAGTGGAAGGCAACAAAAATGGTGAGGGGACTGGAGGACATGACTTATGAGGAAAGACTGAGAGCACTGGGCTTATTTAGTCTAGAGAAGAAGAGACTAAGGGAGGACTTAAAGGCAGCCTTCAACTACCTGAAGTAGTTCAAAAGTGGAGATAGGCTGTTCTCAGTGGTGGCAGATGACAGAACAAGGAGTAATAGTCTCAAGTTGCAACAAGGGAAGTTTAGGTTAGCTATTAGGAAGAATTTTCTCACTAGGAAGGTAGTAAAACACTGGAACAGATTACTCAGAGGTGGTGGAAGCTCCATCCTTGGAGGTTTTCAAGACCTGGCTAGACAAAGACCTGGCTGGGATGACCTAGTTGGGGCTGGTCCTGGTTTGAGCAGGGGGTTGGACTAGATGGTCTCCTGAAGTTCCTTCCAACCCTCAGCTTCTATGATTCTCTAAAGTCCAAAGTTATTTGTCTAGGACCCATCCACAAAGCAGACATGCTGGGTACCTCTGCATCTGCTATTAGCATGCAGCAAGAGTGCCCAAAGAGTAGAACCATATGGCTAGGCAGCAGTCAGGGGTCTGGCCCCCTGCTGCCTGAGCTGACTGGGTGCAATTTATTCCCCCAACAGTACTAACTTAATGGCAGTGAAACTTAATATGCTGCCGCCTAATAGAATCACACAGGTAGAGTGACACTTAAACAGCAACAAATTATTCTACAGCGCAATTAAGTGCACATGTGGATGCACTTAAGTATATGCCATGAGCCGTGCCGTAATCTCTCCTCCAACACATGCACCAGGCAAAATCCCATCTTTGCCTTTCTCCCATACAGACCTTAAAGGGGATTTCTATTGTCTTGGCTTCTCTGACAGGATTATCAAAGATGGAAGTGACTTGCTCAGCATTACTGATGACTGCTTTGTGGTATGGACTTCTAGCTACACTGGGAAGAAGCAGATGGAGCACTTATAACCCAGTACTCCAACTTTATTCTGTTCCTACAGCAGAACAGAACCCACACATCACTGAGATCCTCTCATGGCCCATCTGCTCTGCCATCATCCCATCTGAACTTTGCTGTAGAAGGAAAAACCTAGTTTAGTTTCTTACTAATGGCACAAAGGTCTTCTACTCTTTCTAGTGCTAAGATGTCCTTTTTAAACCATAACTGGTTGTCTTTGCTTGTTCTGATTTCTGCTACATTTTGGGAAGCAGATACGTCTTGTCCTTTTGCACAGGGACTTAGTAAGTCCTCTGCTGGATCTGAATAAGTTGCACTTGTGGGTATTTTAAAAGCCTCCCTAGGTAGTGATATGCCAGAGGAGGTTGCTGAAACTTGACAGCAGCCAGATCTAAAGTTTCTTCCAATACAGTTGGAGGCATCAAATCCAAAAAGCATTCTACTTTTTATTAGACCACTCATTGGGATGAGCAGAGAAGTTAGTGGGTCACACTGTGTCAAAGCAAGGTGGTTCAATGGAAGAGGAGAAGAACAGCAAGATACCCTACCCCAGAAAAGGATCCCTGACGTGGAAGAAGCTGGGAGCCTCTTGAAAGAACATGCTTTGCTTAGGGAGGGCTGCAGGGAATAGACGATGGGAGGAGATGAGGTGTTATGGTGCACGGTATCTTTAAAGATCTGGAAACTCTAGCTTCTTAATAGCTCTGAACCAAAATACCTTCCTCCAACACTGCTTTCCACTAAAAAGTGGACTGAAACCACCAACTCAAAGCCAACAAACACCCTTATAAAGAACGGTCACATTGGTTTTGGGGAGGGGCAAGTTCACCTACTCACAATGTCACGTGATGCACAGGAACTGGCAAAGGACATATTCGCTTGGAGATCGCAATCCCAACGTAGGAATGTAGAGCTGGAAGGGCCTCTTGGCCCAAGGACCCCAGACCCCCCCAGACCCCTGCATTCTCAAGCAACCATTTCCATCTCATATTCTCTTGGTTTCCCCCACCAGTGCCCCAAAGATAGTTTTTCTGCCTAATGACTAGAGCCCTTCCTGAACATAATATATCGCACTGCTGAGCAAGTCCACCTACAAGGACTTTTCTATTATATGAAGGATGCTTGCTGATATTTTGTGAATCTGTATGGGGGGGTGGCTTTGTGTCATACAAAGCTAACTGCTGTTTCTGAATAAAAGTGTAACATAGCAGCCTAGACCACCAGATGGCAGGAAGAAGGAAGGAGGGGGAGGAGGTTAAGTGAGGGGATGGGTTGTGGGGGAGAGAGAGTTTTTTTGTTTTTTTTAAAGAATAAGAACATCGCATTTTGAACATGAGACATGGGGTGAATGCTGAAAAAGCCCATCAGAGGCAAAAGGAGGGGAGGGGAGAAACCTCAAAACCTCCAACATACCATTAAAATATGAGGGGGGGAAAGCGTTTGGTTTCTATGGTAACGGGGCCTATGGTGCCTCTGCTTGAGAAATCTACCAGAGAAAAAGACCTTTTCCTGTTAAGGAAGCCAATGAATTGGAAGATAATTATAGAGCCCTCTACCCCTCCTTCCCTCAACTGGATGCAGTTGTAAATACACCACATGATTTTTGTAAGTGCTCAAATTGTCTACAGCCCCCAGGTGGGTCCTCGAGAAAGAAAAGGAAGCAGGCACCTGGACAGGGGTGCACAAACACTTCTGGGCACGTGTTTGTCCAGGGGTGGGCGGACAATCCCATGGAGGGAGTGGTCTCATTTTACACTGCAGAATATAGGAGGGGGAAGGGTTATAGATGGGAACAGAAATAACAGTGCTAAAACCATGGGCATTTTAACACATGCTCCAGGAGGGGAAGAGAGGCGCTTCAAGAGCCACTCTAAAAGTGCCCGCAGCATGTCGTGTATCAGCGCCCCTGTGTGCTTCAAAATGGCCACCGGGGTGCTTTATCAAAGCTCGTCGAACGAGCTTCGCCCCCACCACTATTTTGAAACGTGCAGACGCTGATACACAAAGATGCAGAGGCTGGCTGGAGTGCGGTGATTGCCATGCTCCAGCATTGTAATTGCAAAGCGTCAGAGCAGCCTCTCGGTTTGTGTATAGACACCCACTCTGACCACATAATTCAGACCACAAAAAGTTTCTTTTTAGGCTGGGATCATTTGACTTCATTTCCTTCTTTTATTATGCACACAAAATTCATCCCAGTCTGAGGTGGGCTACAGTAACCGTTTTGCCTTGGTAGCACACTGTAGCAGAGTTTAGGATAGGAAGTGAAGAACACAACTGCCATGTAAAACTGTGTGGGAGAATTCAAAAATGCAGAAAGTATTCAGTCAGGATAGCATTTGGACATAGGACCTCACTCCCCTCCTCTTATAAAGAATACCATTAAAGACAAGGGTTAAGACATCCATCTTAAATCTAACAATATTATCTGTCTATATTACAGTGACACTTAGAAGCTCCAATAGACACTGAGGCTGTACTATAAAAGGCACTGTCTAAACACATACTAAGAGGAACAATCTTCTTCAAAAAACTCAACATCTAAATAGGTAAGACAGGCAAAGGAACTATTTTAGCCCCATTTTATAGAGATGGGAAGTGAACTGAAAGGAGCGGAGTTTAAACTTCTTGTCCAAGATCACACAAGGATGTTTGTAGCAGGGGAAGAATAGAACCTACTTTTCCAAACTCCAGTCCAAAATTTAATGACACACCCATCCTTTTTCTCTAAAACAGCATCTCCAGCAAAATATCATACCCTCACTTAGTAGTTCATTACTGACACACAGGGAAGATTATTCCCTGCTGATTCACCAACTATTTTCTGCAGCACTTTAAAATCTCTAACTGAAGTACTGATCAGGACCAACTAGATTTAACTCATGAGACATGGCAACATTACACAAGTGGAATTAACACTGGCAGCAATACAATTCCATGGGCCTGTTGACTTTGAAGTCCTGTATCAACTATTCCATATGGTTTCCAGCAGGCAAAGAACCTCATATCCCTTCTCCAAACCACAAATACCTATCACCAGTGCTATCAGACAGCTTATCAGCTGTACTAACATTTTCTAGGTCAACATGCACCACCTTTGCAGGAACAAGGTGGGTCGGGGGAGAGGGGGGAAGGCACAGGACAAGAGCTATCATAATACTTACCAGCTAGAAGAACAATACTCCTTACCACAATCAAGTACAAAATGCCCACCTTAGGGCAGCTGCTGCTTCTCTCTCCCTATTTAAAGGACTATCTCCTAGAGGTTCATGCTGGAAAAGATTTTTGTCAAAGGATATAAACATGGGCTCTCTCCTGCCATGTGATCTCTGGGACAGAAATTGCAGAGAAGACAGGCAAAGACTGAAGCTGGCCCAGGAGCTGCAGAAAGCAATTTGAGGAGGTTCTGTTGAGCTGTATGAAAAAGGAGGGTGGTGTGTAAATGGTGCCTCACTGAAGCATCCTCTATTGTGATCACTGGGTTCACTAAATACAGGCATACAATGAATGTGAAGAGCTAACAACAATGAACTTTACTGTGGGGCAGTAGATAACCTCTGCACAAACTTGGTGTCTCTCTAACTACCTACTTACCTTAAGTGAGGGGCCATATTCCAATTCCCAGTGTCTGTAGTATTCTAAATAAGGGAGTGTCTCTAAATTACAACTCCTAGCACTACATCCTTGTTCCTCCTAGATCCTGAATTGTGCAGGCTACTGACCCCCACAAGGTAGTCTGGCCCATGTGGATTGTTTTGTCTTTATTGCACATGCCCTGAGCCTTCTTGGCGAGGGCAGTGTTTACATCCAATGAATGAATAACTAACAAATCTTGCACCCTCCCTTTCTTTGCCTTTCCAACAGCTAGACCTCATCAAGTGAGTAAAGAGCATTCAACAACACAAAATAAAATGTTACCATTAATATGACATTTGCCGCTGTCATATTACCTATGTTGCCTGTACATGTCTTGACTTGGTACTGGCCACAGGGGACGACTTGGTGGGAGATCTGCAGGTGCAGGGTAACCTAGGGGATAGTGACCACCTATTGATAGGGTTCACTATCTGGAGAAAGGTGGGGAAGATAACTAGTAGGATGGAAGTGCTAGACTTCAGGAAGGCCAACTTCAACAAGCTCAGGAGATTAGTTAGGAGGGACTGACTGGTAAAAGCCTTGGAGAGATGGAAGTCCAGGAAAGGTGGACATTTTTCAAGGGACTAATCATGCAGGCACAGAAAAGGACCATCCCAGTTCACATAAAAGGGGGCAAAAAAGCAAAGAAACCCTCTTGGTGGAGCAGGGAAATCCAGGAGAGCCTGGAGGGAAAAAAAGAGGCCTACAGGCTGTGGCAGCAGGGGGCTGCCACCAAGGAGGAGTATACCTGCTTGGCTCGAGCTTGCAGGGAAACAGTGAAGAGAGCCAAAGCAGAAATGGAGCTTAGGCTGGCAGCAAAAGTTAAAGATAACAAAAAGTCATTCTTTAAGTACATAGGAAACAAAAAGAGGGTGCAGGGTAACTTAGGGCCCCTTCAGGATGATCTAGGGCATCTGGTAACAGATAGGATGGTCAAAGCAGAGCTTCTAAATGATTTCTTTGCATCTGCGTTCCTGGACATGAATACAAATACCCATCCCATTGGGACCTTAGGTAAGCCCAGTAGAGATACCAACCCACAAACTGTTCAAGGTGACCTAGTAAAGGGGCACCTGGAGGGGTTGAATGTATTTAAGTCAACAGGTCCTGATGATCTCCATCCTAGGGTACTTAGGGAATTAGCTGGAGTCATAGCGGAGCCCTCGTGGTGCTCAGAACAGGTCCTAGAGGATTGGAAAAGGGCCAGTGTGGGCCCTATTTTCAAGAAGGGGAGGAAGGAGGAACCGGATAACTATAGGCCAGTTAGTCTCACCACTATCCTTGGCAAGACCTTTGAGAAAATTGTTAAGGATCACATTTGTGGGGGACCAGCGGGTAAAATGATGCTAAGGGGTAATCAGCATGGGTTCATAGCAGGCAGATCCTGCCTGACTAACCTGGTTTCATTTTATGACCGGGTCACAAAATGCTTGGATGAAGGAATAGAGGTAGATGTTATTTACTTAGATTTTAAAAAGGCCTTTGACACAGTGTCACACCCAATTTTTATAAATAAACTAAACAGTTGCAATGTAGATTATTACACAGTCTGGTGGGTAGAAAGTTGGCTTATGGGATGCACTCAGAGAGTGGTGGTGGACAGGTCGCTTTCTACCTGGAGAAATGTGGGCAGTGGTGTCCCCCAAGGTTCTGTCCTGGGACCAGTACTGTTCAATATCTTCATTAGTGACTTGGATGAGGGAGTAGAAAACACCCTGTCCAACTTTCAACAGCAGGGAGCGAATCCAGGCTGATTTGGACAGGCTGGGGAAATGGGCTGAACAGAATAGGATGGAGTTTAACAAGGATAAGTGTCATGTGTTGCACCTGGGGAGGAAGAATCATCAACACTCCTATAGCCTGGGAGGTACCACTCTAAGTAGCACAACTGCGGAAAGGGATCTCAGAGTCATAGTCAACTCCAAAACGAACATGAGTTGCTGGTGTGATGAGGTAATAGGTAAAGTTAACCGCACCCTTTCTTGCATTAGTAGGTGCATCACAAACAGGTGTAGGGAGGTGATACTTCCCCTCTATATGGCATTGGTTAGGACGCAGCAGGAGTATTGCGTCCAGTTTTGGGCGCCACACTGTGGGAGGGATGTGGATGGCCTGGAGAGGGTTCAGAGGAGGGCCACTCATCTGGTTAAAGGCCTACAGAAAAAAACGTATGTGGACCGATTGGGAGACCTGAACTTCTCAGCCTTCTCAAGAGGAGGCTGAGAGGTGATCTCGTGGCTGCCTACAAACTCACTGGAGTGGGGGGTGGGGTAGCAAGAAATATGGGATACAATGTTTACCAGGGCACTTGCCAGGATAATTAGAAATAATGGCCACAAACTGGAAGAGAGCAAATTCAGATTGGACATCAGGAAAAAATTCTTTACAGTGAGGGTTGCCAAAATATGGAATAAGATTCCAAGGGAGGTGGTGCTGTTCTCTTCCTTGGAGGTGTTTAAAAGGAAACTGGATAGACAACTGGCTGGGGTCATCTGACCCCAGCACTCACTCCTGCTCAGGGCAGGGCGTCGGACTCAATGATCTCATACAGCCCTTCCGACCCTAACATCTATGAAACTATGTCATCCTTTTTCTACCCTACATTGGTCTTGTGTCTGTTTACACTATAAACTTCTTTTGGGCAGGATCTGCCTCTTATTCTGCTTGTAGAGTGCATCTGGGTATGAAGAATGGGGCTCTGATTTCAATTAGCCTGTAGATAGTACTGTGGTAAGAAGGATAAATAAATTAATGAAAAATGAAATTGCTTGTAATGACAAGGTAGCATTTTTAACCTTTCTGGGGGCCAGGGATCTGGACAGGGCTAGAGCCTGGCATTTTTGATCTTGGTATGTTCTTGTGTTTCCTCATGATAGTCTATTTCTAAATAATCAAAAGAAACTGTTAACAGGCTTCTCTGTGATTATAAGAAACTGCTGGAAGGAGATAGGAGCACACAGACACTTGAGCAGGCCTGACATTCCTTGTAGTAGAAAGCAGTGACACATGTATTCCCAACTGCCAGTACCTTAGGGCCAAGAGCACTGGACTCGGGGCACAGTGAAATCAGAAAATGAGCCAGGACTGAATGTCCTAGAAGCAATGATAGGTCCAGAGGACCAAGTGCCTCAAAGCTAGTGTTAGGCCTATTGCTTTAACAAGGTATCAGTGCATGCTGGCTGGAAGCAGTCCTGCCTCTACCAGGAGTTCGTGTATTAGATTTCCCAGGGAATGAAGTAAGAACCATCAGCATCAAAAAGAAAGAGAAAAAGCCAAGAGAATGCATTCACTAGAAACAAGAGCAATGAATTAATTCTATGCTGTCTCAGTCTAAAGCGCACAGTTTGTGAGCCAACTTTGCACCATCCAAATTCTAGTCTGCTATAGGTCTGCCGTCTTTCCCAGCACACAGTAGAACAGCATGTGTGTGTGTTGGTGGGGGGTTGGGGAGCTCTTCCAGTTCCCAGATAACTTACCCAGCTTGTCTATGGGCTGCTCTGAAATTCAGAATCCACTTTGGGCCCACCTCACTGTGGGCTGTGGGAAGGAGTCATGTAGAGCATCTTGTAAGAGCCTTATCCAGCTCCTATCTTAAGAAAACTCATGTGGTGGCCCCTAAATGTCACCACAGGAACACAGAAGGGCCAAAATTAGTCCCCCTACTACAGAAGAATGATTGGAGAGCAAGCTCACTGACACTTTCCCCATTAAAGGACACCCCACCCCCATCTACGTACCAAGATAGAGAGCCAACAAATTACGGAGGCGATGCAGAAAATCATTCCTACAGCTCCATTTGCGAGACAATTTACAGCATCTGCTTCTGAATTCAAACGAAAGCAAGCTGCAGACTCTTAACATGCTGCTCTAGCTGTGGAAACATAACAGTCCTCTTATTTCAGAGACCGGGTGGTTCAGGGGACAGCTACAGAACAGGATTAACCTCTAGGTCATTGGCTCAAATCTAGCCCAAATTGATAGTGACCAGAAGTCATAGCTGTTTACTGACTGTTCAGTGGTCTACATAAAATGTGTTTGAGGCTCTCAGCCCAGTTATTAGCAGGCAGATGTCCACGTCATAAAAGAGCCCACAGTTGGTCCCATTGCTGGAGATCTCAGCAGAGAGGTCAAGGACTAAAATGAGGCTTTAGAGGCAACAGTCCATTCTTACACTGTCTTGAAGTGCACTGGGAGAATCAAGGGTCAGATTTAAGAGCCATAGTAGGGCAAGATAGAGCCTGTCTCAGGACAGGGAATAGGAGGGATGCCACAAGCTGCATTAACAGAACAAGAAAGGAGTTACACAATGCTTGCCCACATCACACTCATTAGCTGCATCTATGCTGAGCGGTGGACTGCACAGTTGTTAAGGTACAGTCATTTGGTACTTGCATAACCTAGTACTAAACACCAGTATTACTGCACAGTAGCATCCTCATAGTAGTGTTGAGTCATAGTGCCCCCCAGCACTAGAGCACAGTAACTTCTCGTGTAGACGTGCCCACTGAGTAGTAAATTAAGCTAGTGTCCTTACTTGGTATTACTTAGTATTGCCTCTGGCAGGCTTTACTCCTGCACTTTGCTTTCCTGAAGAAGCCTTTTCCTGTCATTTCTTGTGTCCTCTTTACCATTCAACCTCAAGCCCTGGGTCCTATTCAAGCAGAGAGAGGAGATGGTTTTTAGAATCAGAAAAGCTAGATCCTTCCCCTCCAGCTGAACAAATTAGCTCCTCCCTCTTGATGGGTGTACTGTATATCAATTTCCTGCGTTTCCCATCCACAAGCTGTAAGACCATATAAAATGGTTACAGCCCAGTATTTTCTATTCTCCTCCATTTCCAGTGTCATAACTGCTGTCTTCCTTCCCTGTGAAATCTGAGCTGCTCTCTTCCCCTGCCAGTGTAAGAAGAGGCAGAGAGTGTGGATCCAATCCCACTCAGCATAGAACATTAACCATGAGGTTACAGGTTCTGGCCTCTATTACACCCATGCCCAGTCCAGGGACACCAAGAGACCATGCTCAGGACTCAAATTCCAGTTGCCTGTCTGGCAGTTCAAAGCAATCATCAGTAAGTCCCATCTCCCAGCGTATCTATCCACTGTTTCTATAAAGGGAACAATTGTCATGAAAGGTGGAACTAGGCACTTTATATGATGATCCTTGAAAGGAGTGAAGTCCCAAGGGTGGGCTTGGGACTGTTTCCCCTAGTTTATCTCATGTTGGTTCCCCTTTCCCCCTGGATTCTATCTTACCTAACAAGAAATGGAGCTGATCCAGGGACAGCAGCAGAACTACTGAATTCTGGGGAAGTCTTCCCTGAACTTCCACTCTTAACTGATCTGACCAGTAATCAGTCCCCTCATCTTCTCATGCTCTAATCCTAACCACATTTATGCAAAGTAGCTCATTAGTCCCATTACAGTTGTGCTCCATCTCTGATTGTTCATTAGTGATTCCCTTTGTCACCCTCCATCACAGGCTGTTGTACCTCATTAGTGCTAGTAAGAACCAGGGGATCTATTGGGATATTTATAGGATGGGTGGGGTGGTCTATATACTGTATGACTGTGCAACTTCATTCCCCCACCTGTTCCACTTTTAGGGACAAGCAACCAGGGCAATAGCTCCCCATAAGTCTAATACCTACCCTGCCTCCCTTCTGCACCCCTCCCTAGCCCCCACCCACCCTGCACCCCCTTTCCCCCCACAGCTACCACACACACAGTCTGATAATTTTCAGAGGCTACTCTGGGACAGGCTCTTTGCAGACTGGCGTGTCTGACTTAGACAGCAGAGAGGGAGCAGTAGAGCAGGAGGAAGGACAAACAAAACCATAGATCAGAGCTGTGCTAGGGGTGCAAACACTATGCCTGTGCATGACTGTGGGATCACATCAGACTGTGTGTCTATCAGGAAGCATCTGTCAAGGGGATGGGAGGAGAGTGTTTCTATGCATGCATGTGTCAGTACGAAAGCCTAGAGATGCCACGTGTTCATGTGAACAGATTATTAAGAGAATATGTCTGTGCCTGTCAGAATGTGCATGCCTTGCCCACAAGTATACATGCAGTTAGAACATATGCATACCTGCATCCTGTCTGCCTGTGCTTATCTATATGGGTACATAACTGCAGATCCATATCCTATGCACTGTGACTGCATGCCTATCTGTCTCTGCAGCACAATGTTCTTATCACTGACCATGTGTGCACATCTCTATGTACATGTGAAATTCTGCTCGTTTTTTCTCAAAAGTGAAGAACTGGGGATGGCTCAGGGGACTGCAAATGGGATACAGAGATTTTCACTTCTCGGTCACTGCTCCTAATTCTCGCCCTGAGTCTTGCAGACAGAATGGTTTAAGGGATTCAAATTCAGATTCTAGCTCTAAACTTTTCTGGGCAGCACAGAGGATTAACCACAAGGCCAGCGAGTCCTGCTTCTGCAGTACTCCCAGAGGGAAGGAACTTCTAGGTTATTTACAAGAACATTCTTTCACACACTGCTTCACGAGTGAGGCAGCTAGACGGAGGTTAATCATTAATTCTAACAATAAATAATAACATGTATTTTTGGAAGACAGCAGATATTTTGCTTCTCCTGTAGAATAAGAGGCTGCGTGGGTATGAGGAGGCAGTAGAGAACCACAGGACAGGGAGAGGAGGATAGAGGAACAAAATCCTAAATCAGTTACCTGGTGCAGACAACTTTATGGCTTAATAAATGTAATATGCTTACTGTCAGCACTTCCTCCATAACAACACCACAAGGAGACCTCTACCCTAATAATAAGTACAGTACATTGGCCCTGATAATGCCAACAGTAAAACTAAAAGGAATTTTACTATCAACTTACATTTCAAAATGGCCTTTCCCTTAAAGGGTCCCAATGAGTTTTTCTGATCTTTCCATATACCGGATTGACTTTACTGGACACTAAAATGCAATTTCCTCTGGGAAGGGATGAGGCAACTCACAGCATTTTTGTGGAAAAGTTTAGAACAGAAATGCTACATCCATCTGACTGCCAGGGGAATTTAAAGGCCACAGAATATAATTGCAAAGAATGGAATCTGGCCAGAATACTTGGGGCCATGTCCCCAACTGACCCTTGGGTTCACACCTTGTTGCTGTAGAAAATAGTGGTGATTCAGAATGTGGCACTGTTCCCTCTGCATTTGGTAAATCACTGTCCCAGCATGGCACTAGGTCACAGTACTGCTGGGGACATCTTTTGTAAGAGACAACCCCACGGCCCTAACCACTGGTAATCATTCAACAATCTATTGGCATTTTTTGCAAAAGCAAGGGTGCTGCTCCTACTGCCTTGGGCAAAATCCAGCTCAAGGAAATTATATTTTGTTGAACTAAATCCCCATTTCAGTTCCAGCTGGCTACAACCTTCTTGATTTCCCTTTCCAAAATATTTTGCTGTGTAGCTGTTAAAATAGCTACCATATAGTCAGTAATAGAGGAGGAGAGTGGAACTCTTCACTTCCCGTCTCAAACTGTCGTTGCCTGAGTAACTGAGGCATGACACTCAATTATATTTCTCAGGTTGTCTAACATGATAGCTTCTGAATAATATCCAGTTATATCACAGGCAGCAACATGATATGATGCTGATGTTCTCCTTGGTTGTATAGCGTGGCCTGCAGAAACATTTTCAGTTTTGTAGGGCTCTGGGAAAGGGTGTGAAAACAGAGCCGGGAATCACAGAATACATGGGAAATTAAAGAGATGGTTCCATGTGGAACAGGGGATATGAGAGGCAATGTAAAGGTGATGGAGAGATGGCTACATCAGAGCAGTGAGGAGGGAGGAGATACAGGAATGGAATTGAGGTCTGCCTCACAAGTAAGAAAATGTCTGACCTGAATCCACAATGAATGCATAGGGCAGTTCAGTGCTCTAAAGAAATGGACACTAAGAGTATAGTAACAGCCAAGGGAGGCAGGTTTGGCAAATGCCCTTTGGCCAGGACAAAGAGAAACAAAGAGGGACCTGCAGGAATGAAAGGGAGAAGAGGCTAAAGACAGGGAGTGGGAAGAAGGAAGAAGTTTTGGAATAAATAGAAAAGCCCAAATGTCCACCTAGGTGTACTCAAGGGGATGCAAAGAAATATAAAGCAACATAGAAATTGCAAACCTAGAGATGTCAAGGCCAGCATGGGAAGTAGGAGACTGAGGCAGCACAAATTGACTATATTTCATCTGATTTTGCTTTGCCTTCTGTTGGCTCAGGCAGGCAAGATGGGGAATTCTCTCAGGCCTGAAATTTTTTTGAGATTCTCAGATGGGTTGTGCTCCAGCAAGGCAGAGCATTTGGTCTGCATGTGAGAGATCATATTTATTGTAATGGTCCTTTGGAACGGGGAGAGAAAAATGCATGTTGCAACATTCCCCTCTATTCAGCACTGGTGAGGCCACATCTGGAGTACTGTGTCCAGGTTTAGGCCCCCACTACAGAAAGGATATGGACAAATTGGAGAGAGTCTAGCAGAGAGCAACACAAATGGTGAGGGGGGGCACATGACTCATAAGGAAAGACTGAGGGAACTGGGTTTATTCTAAAGAAGAGGAGACTGAGAGGGGACATAATAGAAGCCTTCAACTACCTGAAGAGGGGTTCAAAAGAGGGTGGAGCAAGACTGTTCTCAATAGTGGCAGATGACAGAACAAGTTGCAGCAAGGGAAATTTAGGTTAGATATTAGGAAAAAAAATTCTCACTAGGGGGGTAGTTAAACACTGGAACCAGTTACCTAGAGAGGTGGTGGAAGCTAGGGCTGTGCGAAGCTTCGGTCCGTGATTCGATTCGGTGGAGATTCAGTCTGATTCAATGGCTGAATCTCCAAATCTGAACTGAATCAGAGGACCATTTAATCTCTCCTAATCGAATTGGAACCTTCTGAATTGGTTCGGAGAGATTCAGAAAGATTTGGTGATTCGGACATAGACACAGCTTTAAATATTTTTTCTACATACCTCCAGGTAGCAGGCGGCTCATGAAAGCTACAATGCTGGGGCACATGGAGTGTCCCACAGAAGTATGGGGGGCTTCCCAGAGTGCTCAGCAGCAGACCCGGAAGTGAACCAGAAGCACTTCTGGGTCTGCAGGGGAGCATGCAGGGGCCCACATCCCACCAGCTCGACAACTGGTGCCTCCTGAGTCAGGGGGGCACCTGGGGTCCCCCCATTGTCGATTGCCAAGCCAGGGTGGCACAGGGGTGCTCCCCCCAGGTAAGTAGAAGAAACTTTTAAAGCTGTGTCTATGGCCGAATCACTAATTCTCTGAATCAGCATTGAATCTTCAGAATTAGATTCGACTGAATCAAATCAAGGATAGTGATCCAAAGCAATGAATCAAATCACTGTTCCTGATTCGAGCCAAATCTGAATCCGAATTGAATAGGGCCCGCTTGCACATCCATAGTGGAAGCTCCATCCTTGGAGGTTTTCAAAACCCAGTTAGACAAAGCCTTGGCTGGGATAATCTAGATGGGGATGGTCCTGTTTTGAGCAGGAGGTTGGACTAGGTGGCCTCCTGAGGTCCCTTCCAACCCTAACTTTCTGTGATTCTATGATTCTGTGTAATTCTTCAGCTATTATCCCGCTGAAAATTTAACAAAATGTCAATAGCTCCACTAAGAAGTTCCCAGGTCAGTAAGTGCTTTTCCTGCATTCCATCATTACACAATACTTTCATGCTACATATGAAACAAAGAAAACTTCATTAAGAAAAAAAGGAACAAAGGATTTGCACAGTTATACAAATGGTAAATAAAACATTCTCAAACAGTACCTGGGGGCTGTGCTGCAGCAAGTTGGGGGAGCGAGCGGGGCAACCACCCCAGGCACTGAAGTGGAGAGGCACCAACAGGTGCTGCCCAGCTGGGGTGGGGTGTGGGACTGAGCCACAAGCAACTAATTTGAAGAGGCACAGGAACAGGGGAAGGGCAGCTCCTGCCACTGCATGCACTCCTGGGTAAGGGGCACGTGCCCCCTAGATCTATGCACAGGGAGAGGGCAGGCTGCTGCTGTGGGCTTTGCCCTGGGCACCAAACTTTGTTGCTATGGCACTGACTGGGGGACAGTAACTAGTTTCCTCAACTGCCCATGTGAACATTCAATGGGCAAATGTCCTTTACCATAAAATCTTCCCTCCCTTCCTTACCCTCCATCTACTAAACAAGCTGTTTGGGATTAAGGCCCTTCCTCATAACTTTTGTAAATTAAGGGGTACCCAACTTCAAAAATGAATTTATATTTTACAGTGCTTACCTCCTTGTAGAGGGGCTGGGAAGTGGGACTGGGGGATTATTTGAGCAGGGACAAGCCTGAGCCTGTGTTTAACTCTCAGCACCCTCCACAGCATTTGGCATCACCCTGATTGAGAAGCACTACACTAACCCCTACTTGTGGTTTTGTGTGTACAGGTGGTAGAGTCCCAAGATCTTGAGGTGAGCTCAGGCAGGCTGGTCTCTCTTCCCCTGGGAAGTGCTACCTCAGCATTCATCCCAATGCTAGCTGTAAGCATTTCAGGTTTACTTAAGAGCTGAATAAGAGGAGCTTACCAGAGTTCATTAAGCTCCATGTATGCAGCTAAAGGTAAACTCATTATTGAAGTATGAGCTCCCCTATAATCCCTTTATTTCCACTACCAAACCAGTTATTTGCTCTTCCAGTTATGGTGACAGTGGTATCTGGGAGGAATTATGAGTAGACACTTTAAGCAAATGAAATTCTCTCTAGCTATATATATATATATATATATAGTCCCTCATCAGCAATTAGGTGGGCAGTATGCATTATTCTCCATAGTTTCAGTACAACATAAATACAATAGTATGTTTGTACATTTCCTCCATCTTCATTCCCACACCTTCCATCTAGTTTAATATACTGCTCTATTTCTAAAGAATCATGGTGTCTAGGGACAGGGAATAATACTTGGCACAATGTTGCTATTTACTTGTTCCCTGTGCCGTACAAATGTTAACTAATTTTTTTCTCACAATGAATTAGGTAAGTAAGTAGTATAAATTAGCCCTGCTTTTCAGCTGTGGAAGATAAGACACAGAATGGCCAAGTCATTCTTGCACTGGAGTTATGCGCAGTGCAAGGCTGATGGTATTTTTGCCCCCATACCATCTTCACCCCCATCCAAATCCTGGTTTAGGAATTTTAACCCCTCATACCAACTAATGTCCTAATTCTTAACCCAAGTCAGGACAGAGTGAAGCAGTGGTCCCTAAAGCCAGGAATGTCCCCATGTGTTCCCTGAGGTGGATGGGCTGTAGCCAGATCTATATCAGATGGGGAGGCTGTCAGTACCAAAGAAGTTTCTAGGGGCTCCATTCTCCCTCTATCCACTTGGTATAACTGGCACACTCCATGCAATAAGGAGGAGAATTGGATCTAGAGGGTGCTTCTACATGAGCCCCTATGGCACCATTGTTACTGCACCATCATTTAGTACTTCCTTTAGAGCCACTCTAATTAAAGCCCCCCTCCCTCTCAACTCCTGCAGCATATGTATAAACATCCAGAGAGTTTAAGTGACTTGTGTAAAACTACATGTGAAGGCAGAGCCAGAGCAGAGACATCTCAAGATCTCCTACTTCTTATTCTCCCTCCCTCCTTTCTCTTTCCCTTTTTTCTTCTTCTCTTATCAAGGTCCTGAAGTGTGTGATGTGAAACATCAAAAATATGCACTGACTTTTTAGGAATCTGCACTCTGGCTATGAACAGTGCTCTGAAATCCCTTCACGGTGGCATTTCTAGATAACAGGTAGCAGACTTCTTTTACTCTGGTGACTGCCATTTGGTGTTACAGAAAGAGAGTATAGCGTCATTACTGTGATAACTCCCTCTCTCTTCCCCCTACTGAAAACTTTATATTTGTTCTTTCTTTCTCTGTGTTTTTCCAGACTCTGAATTAGAAGCCATCTTGGCTGAAAATGCTTTGCATTTTGTGCACATGAAAATAGCACTGCTAGTTATGTCCACAGGTCAACCCTTTTGGGAGGTGTGCCACAGATTAGCCCCATACCTTCCCTAAATGCCACTCTGATCCCTTTCCCCTGCTTGATCTGCTGCTCTGCTGTCTGCTTCCTGCCTTACCTGCTGCTGTACCGCCTTTCCCCTACCTGATCAGCCCCATGCCACACAAAGGTTCTCCATGCTCTTTGTGGCATGCATGATACAAGCTGCCCATTTCTGACATAGTTAATGCTGCAGTCTCTATTATTAGCAGTGACTGTTGTGTACACCTAGGATGCAGTCCAGAGATCAGCAACATTTTTGGGCAAATTGCCCAAAACACCCTCAACAGACAGCGTGAGAGCCAAGAGGGGTCTGATCTATGTTGTGGCAGCACAGCCCTGGCCTCTTTCCCAACATCCACCCTGGGATGCATGTGTCAAGCAAAATGCTTTCGTATGCCATTGAAACTCAGAGGATGAGTTTGATTAATACTTACTACGCTCTACATATAACATATGTTAAATGTAACATGTAACAAAATAATCCTGGCCTGACAGGGAAAACTTTCTAATGCATGGTGGAACTAAACCACCTGAATGTGCATTTGCATGTGTTTTAACTGCACTTAGTAATGGTTCACCTGAATGTGTGAAACCACCCTTAAGACCTGAGCCTTCTCCATCTCTCTTCTCTTGCATAATAGGCCCAAAACCTAGGTCACCAAAGACCATGTCCATACCACCCCATTAACCATAGGCAACTGGTAGCGGGTGCATGGGGGGCACATGCCCTCCCCCCCCCCGACAGGGCTGTCCCCACCGCCAACACTGCCAGCGGCTTCTGCGGGTGCTCACCAGCCCCATCCCTACCACTGCCACCAGCTTCTCCAAGTGGCCCCCCAGACTCAAGAGGTACCAGTCGCCCATGCCCCGAACACAGCTGAGCCTGAGTTGAGCTCAATCCTGAGCATGCCACAGTTCCAGCTGGGAAAGAAGACAACCCTCAGGTCTGTGCTCAAGACTTTTCTGAGCCACCTATGTTGACAAACTCCTCGGCCTGGGAGCAGATGGAGCTCGAGTGAACGAGGATTGTTTCTTAGCAGCAGTCCCAGAATCAGCAAGGTAGTGGCATAAACATGGTCAAAAATACATAGGAGAAAGTTCTACAGCAACTGAGCTAATGTAGGAAGCAATCTGGGGGATGCTGTCCACCTAGCCTGGCTTGGGTAATTAAGTTCTGCTTCCTTAAAATTTCCCTAGCAGTTTCCATCAGATATAGTGATCTTCATTTCCTGCCCAGCCCATTGTAGATTAACAGTTTATATTCCAACATATGGCTGTATTTCCATAGTCAGCAACATGATTTCTGTATGCATGATATCTTGGAGCCTCCAAAGAAAGGCGCTCTATAACAGGAAGAGATTATTATTCTGTCTTAGAGATTCATGCAGTAGTATATTCTTTGCCACATTATTTTTATGCTAACTGAACTTTATATTTACCCAAGTTCCAGCTTGCTGCTAAGCTGATGTTGAGGTCTCTTCTTTCATACACACATTTTGAAAGATTTCCTGCCTAGTGTCATGTTGACAAGGATAGAACATGCTTGAGGAAATGTCACAGCTGAATGGCCTGGGAAGATGGCTTTGTCAAATATCAAAAGTGTGTTAGAGGGTGGATGCCGGGTGTGGGGGTAAGGGGGAGAGCAGGAGAGGAAGTGTTTGCTGAAGCATAAGTCGCCCAGCTGCAACCTGCTTGCAATAAACATTTTTGCAATGACCTAGCAGCTTTGCTGTGTTTTCAAAGGTGATCATTTGTGAGGAATTTCTGTATTATTTTTATGAAGAATTACATGAACCTCTGGCTCCCCGTTGACTATTGTACTGTGAACTACTAGGAATAAAGAGGTTTTTTCCACTGGAACAGGGTACTATGAGTCTGTTTACACTGCCATGCAGAAGGTGTAAATGTAGTTCAGGTAGACATTTCTGATCCAAACAAATTGGGTATTTTTTCAATCTTACAGCATGAGGAAGGGTTAGAGTTATACACAGAAAGAGAAGATGGTGAATAATACATAATAAGCGCACTCTTCTTTCTGTCCCTGCCTGTTTCCTATCATTCCTAATACTCTAGTAGCCAAAAGACCTGATTTGGGGATCAGAGCCTGTATAGAGAAATAACATGAAATAGTCCCTGCAGTCTTCCTTCAAATTTATGAGTGATTCATACACGGGGGGGGGGAGGATGCGCAGAAAGAGAGGGAGAGGAGGGAGAGAGAGGGGGAGAGAGAGAAGACTACCTATCCCACATAATTACATTACATATGTAGAAACAGTATTCACATTAAGCCACATGAATAATTGATTTATCACACACCTCTGACAACGAATCCAATTCCCTTGTGACTTCTTTGAATGAGCCATGCTATTGACATAAAACATTATCATTCTAAAGTCTAACACAATGTGGACCCATAACACTAGAACCAGGAGAATATTTCTGGAAAGGGGACATTACAGAGAAAATCTTGAGATAACAGACCTCTTAAAATTAATGGCATTTATAGCTTCAGTAAAGCTATTTCAATTCATTTATACAGGTTTTGATTCCTGTTGATCCATGGACAGTTGGGCTCGTAGACCAGATTGTCAGCTAGTATAAACTCCCTTGGTTCCAGCAGTGCTACATCCATTTTTATCAGCTGAGAATCTGGCCCCACAATCACAGAGATACCTGGGATAAGGTTCTGGCATCAAAGACAACATTTCTACTGGTTTCAGTGGGCCAGGATTTCACTCCTGGGTATGCAAACAGGAGGTTAGCAAAAATATAGCCAAATTTTAAAAAAGACCAAGATTGTATTTTTTTTCTACAAGAAGCATTTCTTGTAGCAATTATTCAGTGGTGTAGCCTGAAGAACTTCTTGGCATGAATTTGTCTTACTGAGAAGTGAAGAAATCATAAGTAAATTTCCCTGGGCATCCTATGAGTGTCAGCAAATCCTCTCCAGGATCACGATAGCAAACTATGAAGGTATGACATATGTATGTATAGCAAACCTGTCACTTGGCTGAGAAGGAATACTGTCCATTCTGGGCTTCAGGCCAGGGTAATTAGGAGGACATTTTGCACATTTGGGTGAAGAATAAGAAAGCATTAAATTGGCAGGTTAATTTAAAAAAGAAAAAAAAAC
The DNA here is from genome assembly GCF_052110815.1 of Crocodylus siamensis. Classification (NCBI taxonomy): domain Eukaryota; kingdom Metazoa; phylum Chordata; order Crocodylia; family Crocodylidae; genus Crocodylus; species Crocodylus siamensis. The sequence goes on along the minus strand of NC_143398.1, from coordinate 87,785,233 downwards.
CCGATGTCTGCCTAAGGGTGCTCAGTGGTTTAGAAAGTTAAACTAAGTCCTTGCAGAGATGCAATAGTAGGTAGAGGGCAAGTTAGGCTGTCAAAGAATTGTGATGTGTTCATCTTTCCAATGGCTCTGTAATTCATTGTATAGTTCTGCCATTTATCATTCAGAGATTATCATGTCAGATGAGGCCCAGTCCTACTGGCTGCCAAGTGCCTTTGACTCCTTGTAGCTCAGACAGTAGGGGACTGTGCTAAACACCTGTTAGGAGCAGCACTATGTTGGAAAGATGCATGTTTCTGTATGGATATATTACCACAAGTACTTTTTTGCTAGTTATAGCCTCTCCTAGCCCTTCCATTTTACAACTCTGGTTTCATCTATATAGCTACACAAATCTTTAAGGGATTTTTGTAATCAACTAGTCTAATCTCCTGCATGACAGAAACCATAGGCTATCACACAAAAAACTATAAACCTGCATTTTGCACATACTAATCCAAGGGTCTGATTTACAGAGATTTTTAGGAACCTAAAGATGCAGATTAGCATTGGAAAATTCTACTTGGAATCTTTAAGCACCTATATATTTTTGTCAATGTAGCCTCAAGGGATTAAATAACTGTGCAAGGCCATGAAGAAAGTCTAACTCAACAGCAAGGCAAATGATAGGCTCACAGCAACAGCAGGCTGACTCGCATGTTGGATGGCACTGTGAATTATGTGACAAAATAATGTTTATCATGCACTGGTCTGCACCATCATCTATGTGCCCACCATGCTTGGCTGCATCACTGTCTTCCCCAACTATGAAAGACTCATAACATTGACATCAGTGTGCAGGATGATGGATGACTGTTCATGGAAGGAGTCATTTGTATTTTAAGTGGAAAGGAAGTTATTGGGTTCAGTGTTGCTTAGCCTTAGGTAATGTAATGAAGGAAAACATTGTGTTTGGATTTTTCAAGAACTGATGTCTGTGATCAGAATTAAGATTGCCTATTGCATATGGAAAAGGGCCTGGAGGCAGTGGGGAGGAACAAGCTTGAAAATTTTGTTTGAGCATTTCACATCGTTAGAAAGGAGAGATTCTAAATTTTCTTCTTGAAAACTAGAGGCAGTGGTTTTCACACTTCCTAAAGTCACAGACCCCTGTCAAATCACTTCTACTGTGGAACCTCTACCCCTGTCCTGGAGACTGACAGAGCCAGGTGACCTGGCCAGCAATGGCAGCACACTGCCTTGTGGCCCATTCTACCATTATGTGCAGATTCTCATTGTGGAAACCCTGATGACCCATCATGAAACCCCGGGGTCCCAGAGAACACAATTTGAAAATCACTGACCAGAGGTGTAGCTGGGCAGTTCTGCACCCCATATGCTGATCTATCAAATGAGGCAGTCGGGCCATGAGCACAGGGGGCTGCTGTTACTGCCCCTCCCCTTCTTCACCCCAAACTCAGCATCCAGGGCTGGTGTCCCAGTCCCTGACCCCCCTCCCCCTCCAACATATTACTTACACTGTAGTTGAAAACACAGTGCTAAATTCCAGTCCTGAGATGCTAAACCTCATGTTCTATTTGAAAGAGGAGTGTTGTAGGCCATTCTTTTAAAAAGTCCTCAAAAAGATGCAAATGAAACATTATGCTCCCTAAAAGATCTGGACAGTTGCACCCAATTTATTGAAAGAGTCTGGATTTGCAGATAGAGGCATATGAATAAGGGAGGGTCAATCAAAATTGAAACTTAAAAAAAAAATCTAAATTTTTTCTTTTTGTGTGAAGTATTCCCTTGGGACAACCCACATAATTCAGAAGTGATGAAACTATTCAAGTAGTGCTGGCCTTTCACATTCAGAAAACAACATTTTTTCAGTATACCACACAGTCCTATATTTTCTCTCTTCTTCTAGCCACCCAAGCAAAAGTACACAAATAAAAATGGAAGAATTATATTTCTAAATATAATATATGCCTGCAATCAAACAGGAAAGCATTAAGATTCAGGTTTAATAACAATTAGAGCCCTAGAAGGCCAGAAAACATGAAGTTAAGGTAATACATTTACAATTAAACAAACTGGAAGGTAGGGAAATACAGAGCTAATATACCTGAACACCATGTAAGGAACAGTAAATTTGCATTTATGACACGTATTCCAGTACAGATAGCAGACATTAATCACATTGCTTGATGCATGACAGGAAAGCATTCAGATACTACATCGCTGAGAGTGGTATAAGAATCTGTAAAGAAATAGAAATAGCTCTGCAGTTAGCTATGAATACCTTTCCAGGGACACAAGCAGCTAGGGACATTTTAAACATTTTATACTTTGACATGTTGCCTGTAGCTGCAGGCACCTTAAATCATATCCACTAAGGTTTACAGAATACATGTAACCTAACTGTAACAATATGCCTCCTTTAAGATGTCCATGGCTATAGGAAGTTCAAAGTACGCTACAAATTACAGTATACATTCAAAACATCACTCATCAGCAACAGCCTCTGGAGCCAGGTCATCAACAAACAAGCTCACAACATGTGGCACAACTATGTTGGACAAGAAAAGCTTGTATAGTGGCAAGGGAACAGGTCCTGCTTGTACAGTATGAATTGTGAGCTCCTTTAAGAGTTGACAGGTCCATTTTAAATACCTTACTGGAAAACTACACTACATGGAACTTACCGTATCTATTCTGAGGGTGAAAGCTGAATCAAGTAGACACTCCAAAATTATGTATGTCAAATGTATACGTTTAGATAGCAAAGCTGTGAGGGAGTCAAGTGGCCTGCCTCCTGCCCCATACCCCCTGCTGCCTGTTCCCCTCCCCCCACACACACCATTTGCACCTCTGCTGCATACCTGCCACAGTGCCTGGCCCCACCTTCTTGGCCACTTGCCACCCTCCAGTGCCTGTACCTCCCTCACTCCTCCAGCTGCCACTTACCCTCCTTCTCAGCTCCTGTTCTAGCCCAGGACAGAGCTGGTCCTCTCAGCCTCCACCAGGCCATGTAGTAACAGAAGCAGCAGCAGCAGTGGCAGCAACTCCAGCTCTGGCTCCAACTCAGGGCCGGGCTTGCCACCACTGCAATCACAGCTGCATGTCTGGGAGGATGCCAGAGTAACCATGTTCTCTGTGCCCGGGGCTGGAACTGGAGCTGTGAGGTTGAGTAAGTGGCAGTGGGGAAGGCAGGCACTGGGAGGTGCAGTCATGGGGGTACAGGCACTGGGGAACGGCAAGTGCCGGGGACAAGCACTGGAGCAGGCATGCAGCAGGGGTGCAAGTGGTGAGGGGGACAGGTAGCAGGGAACAAGGGGCAGGGGGCAGGCCACTTGATGCCCCCACTGCCTGTTATCCTCCGCTCCCCTCCCCCCCACTGCTTGCCCCTCTGCAGCGGTTGTGGAGGGGGTGACAAATTTATGAGTCAGCAATTAGATTGTATAAATGGAAAATTATAACATATTTATACATTTTTCATGTATAGAATTATTATTTTGGGGTCATCCTAAATTCATAGTCATCTTGGACTCAAGTAAATATGGGTAATAAAAAAAGAGCACTTGACTCACCTCAAAGGTTAAGGTCCCAGTAGGGATCAATGTAGCTTATCCAATCTGACACAGCTCACAACTGAAAATGGCATGACTAAACCTGAGGGCATTCAAAGCTTTGAACTACTTTAGGGGCAGCCAAAGTAGTGAAAAGTTCTGAGGGGCAGCAAATGGAGAAAACATTGCCAAAGTTTAGCTGACATTCTTTGCAGAAAAAGACCAGGAAGAAACTGTCTTCTGGGATTTTTTTTTTGTGTGTCAGCTTAAAGCAGGCCAGTATTTTTTTCAGCTCTAGACACATCTAGAGGCTAGTTAGGGGAATGATACAACAGGGAAATTTCACATTAATCACTTCCAAGGCCCTTAGAAACTATGGTGCCGTAGCACCCAAGAGTAATGGCTAAAAAGTGAAAGATGTAGTATATCAACCCATTAAAAATGCCCTTTTATGCATCAGAATTATAGGGACAGATTTTACCATCTTTACTTACATGGAGTAATGGCTTAACCCACAGCTCATTGAAGTCAGTGTGAGTCAAGTTGCCTGGAGAAAGGTAATTGGGTTACACAAAGGAGTTTGATGTTTAGAAACCTGGTTTTGTTCTGATTGGAAACGCTTTCCCCCTCAACCCCAAATTCTGAAATTCTCCATGACAGGAAATGGAGTCCCAGCTTTGAAGCAGTCTGCTTGAGCCAGTGACAATGGAAGCCCTGGTGCCTGACTCTGAGTCAGTTCACTAGGCAGGAGGAAAAAATGTTGAGGAGCCTGGAAGGTGATCCTGGCAGAAGACAAAGCAACACTCCATCAGAATGCTGTCAAAATGAGTTGTCTCCCGGATATGATTCAATTTTGATGAAGTGGAAACATCGATATAAGAAAGAGTTCTGTCAGTATTTTTCCCAGCCAACTGCAAATAGGAGGCTCTATGCCAGAAGATCTCAACCTGTGGTCCATGGACCACCACTGGTCCACCAGCTCTGTTTAGGTGGTCCGCAGAAAGATTGCAGAACAATGAGGAATATCTGTACTTGTCGGGTACAATTACTGATATTAAAATATGAGTTGTGTGCTTTGATTCATGGAGCAAAAAAAAGTTTAAATGGTCCACTGAGACCCTCAGTGATTTTCAAGTGGTCTGCGGAAAAAGAAATTTGAGAACCATTGCTCTAGGTTGTGGATCAGGTCCTTACACTGTGAGGAGTCTCACTGATTTCAGGACTTTTTGTGTTGTACAGCATTCTGTCACTGAGAGTTAGTATCAGAAGGTAGGCCAAAGTAATTCATGAGAGAAGCCCTCACATGATCATGCAATCCAGTTTTATTTCAGTTAAAGCTGAGTGGTGGTCTATATTGTGGTATAGAGTAAGGTTCCATCCAGGCTAAAATGACTCAAGCACCAGAACCTCCGCTACTTAGCAACTCAAATGACCCATTTTATCATGATGGCAAGGCATGTTACAGAACACCGTAAATTTTAATAGGCCATCACATATAAAGCACAGTTAAAAAAATCATAGATACATAGAATTAGATAATACGAGGGACAAGTTAATTGATGGTGTCATCCCGACTGGTACATCTTATTGCTTAATTAACTAGTAAGTCACCACAAGCCACTGAGCTGTCTGTTGTAATACATGTAATAGATGGGGAAAGTTGGCCTGAGGGACTGCCACTGATTGAAGAGCTGTGCCCCCACTTCCTCCATAAAGGCTGAACCTGATGATGCATTCACTTTCAGCTGGCGAGGGAAGCAAGGGACATCAAGAATTAGGCCCACTGCCCTGCACATGAGAACAATGGACTGGAAAGCACCTCCTAAAAAGTCAAGTTCAGCCCCCTGTAATTGCAGGCAACCACATGGTAACATTGTCCAGAATGGTCCATGTTGTCTTCTCTCACATGCCACAGGCACAAAGCACCTCACATAGCAGTACAGAAAACTATCCAGTAGCCCCAGAGCAAGTAGGGGCCAGACTTAAAGCCTGGCGGTACTAACCTTTGTCCAACAGTTTATAACCAGGGTGGGCAATTATCTTGGCTGGAAGGCCGCTTAACAACTTTTGGTGAGCTATTGAGGGCTGCAAGGGTAGCCCCACCCCTTGGCAGGTGCCCCACCGCCTGGCTGCCATCTTGGGATGAGAAGTCCCGCCCCCTAACCCTGACCTTTATCACCAGAAGTCCTTCTGCTTGCCCCAGAAGTACTCCTTTTGGGAGTGGGGGAGTTGCCATCAAGAAACCAGAAAAAAAACCCCAATCATATACTAACAAAAAAAAATCAGTCATCTACTAGAACTTATTTTATTTTTTATTTTTTAATTGCCCTGGTATACGTATGTTTGCATAATGTATCTAGAGGCAATTGCATAATAGCTCAAAATACAGTCCTGCTCTTGTATATTGTGTGTGGTGGGATGTGGGAGGCAGGGGTGTGCGGACTGTGAGAAGGTGTGGGTGGAGGGCAGGGGTCATCAGAGACCCTGGAGCATCCGAGTGTCTGGAGCTGCATGTGGTGGCAATGAGTGGGGCCAGTCCTGCCTGGCCTTGTAGTGTACAACTCCCTGCACTCCCACCCCAGTCCCTGGGTGCTGATGGTGGCAGCATTCAGGGTCAGCCCCAACCAACCCAATTAGTGCTCCCACCCAAGCCCCCAGCCACGTGTGGTGGCAGGGTGCAGGACCAGCCCCACACAGCCCCCTAGCATGCTTCCACCCCAGTCCCCAGCTGCAGGTGGTGGCAGCTCAGGGCTGGGGGCAGTCCAGGCGAGTGTGGGAGGGGGTTTTTAGCAATCAGATCTGTATCTCCTGCACAGAGGCACTGCTTGCAGAGGGGCAGCCAGGGCTAGGGCTTACAGACGGTTCACAGAGGGGCCCTGTGGGCCAGATGGAATTGCCTGGCAGGCCAGATTCGGTCTGCAGGCTGTATTTTGCCTACCCCTGATTTGACCTCCTGAGGTCTCTTCCACCCCTACTTTTCTGATTCTATGACACAGGGGCTAACTTCACTGCTAGCTATAGCCAATACAGAGACACTTATGCCAATAGTGAAATAAACCCCAGGACTATAGGCTTGGGTGCAGCAGACAGAGCAAGGCCACAAAAAGCATTTGTGAGTTGTTATTGGTAGCATTCCTCACTTGGCACATCAGACAGGCCCCATTTAGTGGCTCTTAACACCTAATTAATTAGTACTCAAGGCAGAGTTTTATGTAAATTTTATTTAAATCCCAATCAGTGCTCTCATTTCCGTGCAGTTATTTTTACCATAGTATCAGCACTCAGGTGGGCAAGGAACAAAACTACCCAGGGGAGCATGGACTGACGTGCACAGCCTAAGAAAGAGACCACTAACACCAGGAGCCGGAGCAAATCCACTAATGGGAAAGGCAGCAGTTCCACTGCAGCAGTGCAATGCAAAAGGAAAAGAAGTAGGGTCTGATTCTAGCGGGATGGTTTTGATATGGTCTTTGTTACAGAAAGGACTAAGCGTAAGTCTAACTTAACTCTGAAGCAGATGGTCAGTCTCTGTGTTGTGGTGTGGATTAACTGCAAAAACCAGCAGACTGATTTGGCACACCATAATTCTATGCAGTATCCCCCTGGGACAAACTCCACCTCACAATAACTGCTATGTTAAATATTCACTGCTAACCTTAAATGAACTTGGATTTGAGTTCAGTACATTTAATATAGCTGAAAGTAGAGGAGGGCAGGGCACAGGAATGTTTCACAATACTTCCTTCCATCATGAACTTCTCTCTAATTGGTCTTTCTCTACCTCTCCCAGCAGCTGCCCCTGCCAAGGTCTAGGAATTCCCAAAATTACTCAAGATGTCTTCAGAGATATCACAGTGATCTTTTCCCTCTTCTTTTGGCAAGCCAGTCACTTTTACACTGCCAGGATCTGTCTCTGGAAAACTTAAGTTAGTCTATAAGTTGCAACGGTACCCTGCCTTCAAAGAACTTGCCAGGCAGTACTACTGTCCCCTCAAAATGCCAAAGATCTTGTGGAATTTAACTGAAACTCCATCCTGGCATGTAGCTAAACCTGCATCCAGTACGAGAGCTCTAACTTCTCCAGGTGCTACTGGAACTCTCATACAGCTTAACCCTCATCCCTTCTCATGAAACTAACTATTGTTCTCATGAGATAACATTACCCTGCAATTAACATTGTTGGTCTCATGGCGTAACTCGTTACCCCACCTGCATGAGCAAAATGGAACCAGTGACAACAGTATAAAGGTACCAAAAACTATTTATTAAACATACAAATTGTTCGAAGGAGTATTTATGATGATTTGAACCCAAAATATTATTTAACTAGAATTATAAACAACATTTAATTTTTTTTTAGATTTTCAAAATGTGAATGAACAACTTGCTAAGTCTGCAGTTCAGACCGTTTTCAAACTAACAGTTACTTCCAAAAACATTTCCTAACTGTTTTAACTAAATATTGCATTCCTCACAAGGCAGCAGTGATGTACTAGGGTGCACACAAGCAAATCGCTTTCAATCTTCACATTGTTTCCGGGTTTTGCAGTCATCTGTCCTTGGACAAAAAGCACAATGCCCACTCATGCTTGCAGAAGGTTCTACTGGGGTGCGTTGTGGCAATTTGTAATTGAGGGATCTGTCACAGGACACTTAGCTGCCCTGCTCCTTTTAAAGAGGGGAAACTGCCAGGGAAGAGCCCTAGCAGTGAGTGAGAAGCCCCAGCTGCTGGTTGGCAGGGCGACCAGAGTTAGCTGGTGACCCACACCTGCCAGCAGTCAGCTGACTGGAAGGGGCAGGGTCTGGTTCACATTTAAACCCCAGGGCTGCAGCTGGACTAGCAGTTCCTTGCTAGCAGCCAAGGTAGAAGGAACTCTGCTGGAGCAAGCAAATGGGAGAAGCCTGACTGCATGAGCAGCTCCTGATTGCTGTTACGGGGTGGACAATTTCCTCATAGGGATTGAATGATGTTTTAGCCGTGTGGCTTAGATTTTGTTATAGCCTAGGGCCTTGTGTTTTGTGTTTGCTGTTTAGAACCAGAGGTTTGGGTGAGGCTATTGGGGTTGGAGGAGGCCTCATAGGGGATCCATGGCAGCATAGAGACCCCAGCCCCAGGGAGGGGGCAGCATTGATGAATGCCCAGTGAGGCAGAGTGAGATATGGCCATGGAGAGCCCAGGGAGGACAAGGGGGCCAGAGTAGAGTAAGGCTCAGACTAAATGATGTGAGTACCATTTGTGAGGCTTGGGCTGTGGTGTAGGGGAGGAAAGGAGCTGCAGATGGCACCTCCTTGCATTAAGGTAGTAAATGAGCAACCTCCCACTTAATTAACACCTTGTTATTAATTAGAAGATGTGGAAGGTGAGAAGTTAGGCAAGTGGCCTATAACAGGTGGGTGGGGTCACCAGTGGATGGACCCTGAAGGAGTGCACCTGTCACAGGGTCATACCAGACTTGATGGACTTAGATCATGTATATCCATCATTCTTCATTTTATTTGTCCATCAATCAACTGTTCAATGAAAGAAGCCTTACTAAGAGTGCAGGGACAAACCATCCTTATGTGCAGGAAGACTAGCAAGTATGGCAGAAAAATCAGCTTGGCTTAGCAGGGAGCTTTTTATACTCTCTGAGCCTGATGCTCCAGCCAGTTTCCTATCCACCCTACAGTTCATTCATCCAGCCCATACTTCCTTAGCTTGCCTGTGAGAATTCTGTCGGAGATCAGATCAAAAGAGTTGCTAAAATCAAGGTACATCACATCCACTTGTCTCCCTGCATCCACCGAGCCAGTCACTTCCTCATAGAAGGCAATCTGGTTGGTCAGGCATGACTTGCCTTTGTTGAACCCATGCAGACTGTTCCTAATCACATTTTTCTCCTCCAAGTGCTTAGGAATGGATTCCTTGAGGAGATGCTCCATGATTTTTCCAGGGACTGAGGTGATGCTGACTGGTCTGTAATCCCCTGGATCCTCCTTCTTCCCTTTCTCAAATATGTGCACTATATTTGTCCTTTTCTAGTTATCCAGAACCTCTCCTGATCATAATAAGTTTTCAGAGATGATGGCCAATGGCTCTGCATTCATATCTGCCAACTCCCTCAACACCCTCAGGTGCATCCCATCCAGTCCCATGGACTTGTACACATCCAGCTTTTCTATGCAGAAACTAACCTGTTCTTTCACTACTGACGGCTTCTCACCTCCTCTCTGTGCTGCCCTGTTTAGTAATCTGGGAGCTGACCTTGTCTGTGAAGACTGAAGCAGAGCAGTCATTATGCGCTTCAGCCTTTCCTGCATCCTCTGTTACTAGCTTGCCACCTCCTCTTGCTACCAACATACTTATAGACTCTCTTCTTGTTACCTTTCACATCCCTTGCTAGCTGCAACTCCCATTAAGCTTTGGCCTTCCTGACTTTATTCTTGCTCTTGAATTCTTCCCTAGCTATTTGTCCAAGTTTACACTTCTTATAAGCTTCCTATCTGTGATTTAGTTTACTGAAAAGCTCCCTGCTAAGCCAAGCTGATTTTTCTGCCATACTTGCTAGTCTTCCTGCACATAGGGATGGTTTGTCCCTGCACTCTTAGTAAGGCTTCTTTGAAGTACAGCCAGCGCTCCTGGATCCCCCTCAGCCAGGCATCTGGGGGGGATCCTGCCCATCAGTTCCCTGAGTGAGTCAGTCTGCTTTTCTGAAGTCCAGGGCTCTTACTTTGCTGCTGTCCGTCCTTCCTTCTTCCCTCCCTCCCTCAGGATCCTGAACTCAATCATATTGTGGTCACTGCTGCCCAAGTTGTCATTCTCACTACTACATTCCCCACCAATACTTCCCTGTTTGTGAGCAGCAGGCCAAGAAGAGCATGGCCGCTAGCTGGCCACTCCAGCACTTGCACCAGGAAGTTGTCCCTAATACTCATGAAAAACTTCCTGGATTACCTGTGCACTGCTTTATGACCCTCCCAGCAGATGTCAGGGCGATTTGAAGCCCCCCATGAGAACCAGGCCTGTGACCACGAAGCTTCTGCTAGCTGTTTGAAGAAAGCCTTGTCCACCACTTCCTCTGTAGCAGACCCCCACCATGACATCACCCTTGTTTCTCTCCCCTCTAACCTTAACCCAGAGACTCTCAACCGGCCTATCTCCAGCTTCATACTGGAGCACAGAGCAATCATATGGCTCTTTTACATAAAGTGCAACTCCTCTCCCCTCCCCTGCCTGTCCTTCCTGAACAGTTTGTACCCATCCATGACAGTGTGCCAGTCATGCCAACTGTCCCACCAAGAGTCTGTTATTCCAGTCGTGTCATAGTTCCATGACTGTGCAAGGACTTCCAGTTTTTCCTGCTTGTTTCCCAGGCTCCATGCATTTGTGTACAGGCACCTGAGGTAACTAGTTGATTGCCCTGATTTCTCAGGAAGTATGAGGGGTGTGGGGGGAGGGAACCCTACTCCTCCCACCCTCCTTCCATTACCTCCTCCTGCTTGCTCTTCCTCCAGGTCTCCTGCTTCCCCACTTATTTCAGGGATTTGGTCTCCATCCCCCAGTGAACCTGGTTTTAAAGTCTTCCTCACTAGGTTAGCAAGCCTGCCTACAAAGATGCTCTTCCCCCTCTTCATCAGGTGGATCCCATCTCTCTTCCCAGCAATACTACTTCTTGGAACAACATCCCATGGTTGAAGAAGCCAAATCCTTGCTGGTGACACCACCTGCGCAGCCCAATGTTGATCTGCAGAATGCACCTGCTCCTTCCCAGGCACTTTCCCTTGACCAGAAGGATCAACAAGAACACAACCTGAGTCCCAGAGCCCCTCATTCTTGCATCCAGAGCCCTGTAGTTACTTCTGACATGCTCTGGCAGCATCACTGGTGCCCACATAGATGAGCAGCATGGGATAGTAGTTAGAAGGCCAGGTGAGCCGCAGTAGTCCCTCCATGACATCTCATATCTGAGCTCCAGGCAAGCAGCAGACCTCCCGAGACAACAGGTCAGGTCAGCAGATGGCTCCCTCCATGCCCTACAGAAGGAAGTCTCCAACCATCACCAGATACAGAAGCAGTGGATCAGTTCAAAGCAGCTACAGTTGTTTGCCTATCAGCACAGGACACCTGTGACATCTCAGTAGCCAGTGGCAATGTGTAGGGAGTGCACATGCACCCCCTGAGTGTCAGTGCACCCCCTGATGGCTATGCTTGCTGCTTTGATGATGGATGGGGAGGCAGGTGGGAAGGCTGGTGCCCTCCCCCTCCCCCTGCAAACGCCAGCCTATCACTGCACTTGCTGCAGTGGGTTTCAGGAGTCACTATGGCCTTTTGGAGTGGCTGCAACAACTGGCTGGTGCTTGTCCCAGAAGCAGCCGCAGGATTGCCCATGGGGGGCCACCCTACCCCCGGTTGGCACATGCCCCCCCAACTAAGGCGGTACAAGTTACCTATGTCAACGGCCATCTCCAGCTGTAAATACTACATGCTAGAGGGAGTTGTGATCTCACGTAGCCCAGGCAACAGAAGTTGAAGTAGATTGCAAGGCAGCAGAAGCCTGAGCTTCACCAGTGATTATTTGCCACCTTGTTGATCCCTTCACAGGGAGAAGGGAGATGGGGTAGCTTCCTGGGACACCCAAACAGCGACTATTCTCAGACACTCTCCAGTGACAGCCAGAATATTACTGGAGTTGAATGCACCTGAGCTTTCAAATGATCAGTGTAGGATACCTACCTATATAAGCTAATACCTGTTTATGTATTAGTCAAGTCCTTTGATGGAAGTCTCCCCTTTTTGTTTAAATATACACCCATTGGGGTTTCTACAGAGCATATAAAATAATCTTTGTAAACCTAAATTATCATTGCTCCCTCTGGCCTGCAGGAAGAGTGTTTTCAGCCCTTGTTCTTCCTAGAAAGGGTTTTGTATTTGTTGAACAGTTAGTATTCTCTAGCAGCAGAAACCCTGTGGGTAGTATTAGTTAGTGACCCTGGTTATGAAGGCATGTGATAAAAAAAGACTAAGTGAGCTGAGTTCTAAAATTCAGTTCTTGTGGGGGAAATGGGGGGGCTCAGTGTGACCCTTTTTTTCTATCCATTGTTTCACAAATAGGATGGCTAGATGCCCTTTTCACCCCATGGGGAGATGGCAGTCTGAGCCTGGCAGCAGGCTACAGACTGCTCTATGACTGGTTTCTCATGACCTTGTTTAATTTTATTGGGTAAGTATTAGTGTCCACGTTAACTACTCAAGTTTTGTAACTGTTTTATGGCAAGTATGGCTGACTAAACACAAGGGGAGAGACAGGCTCGGAGAGGGCTGGGGAGAGAAAGGGTAATCCCAGGGGGGACAGGGAAAAAGAGTAGTTCCAGGAAGGACAGAGTGAAGCCTAAGTGAGGACAAGAGGGATGGCGGTGGAGAATAAAGGCTATTTGTTTAGAAGCAGGAGTCTGCTGTGCTATTTGGAACATCAGCACTCTGACTTCCCCTCTCCCCCTTTGAAAAAGAAACCCCTCCTCCTGCTAGGAGTTGACCAAAGAAGGAACTCTCCAAGGTGCTACAGGTCACTGGGGAATCCAGGGACCCAGAGACAGGTTCTCAGAGGGAGAGGGTTGCTTTCTGTAAAGCCATGCCAGGGTTGGCTTCAATGGATCCTTCAGGGAGAGACTGAATAATGCTTCTTCGTGGGTAGTTTGGTGGCAAAGCTTTCTATGAAAGCAGCATGATCCATGACAAGGTATCACAATCGAGAACTGAGCTGGAAGACGGAACAACTGCATGAGCCACCTATGTCGCACACTATTATACTTCAGGCTGAGGCTGGGGATAGCCAGCTGCTAATTACCACTGGCAACATAAATTTGGAGTCCTTCTGGAGAGAAAGTTGCTATATAAATGGGAAATCCAGGTACCACCATCTGTCAGTATCTACAGCCAGACTCCTTAGTATATTCAAAGTAACCCTGCTCCCAGCTCTTCATGGTCACACAGTACCACAAACAGGAAAAGATTTCATGCAGTAACTCCAAGGACTTTGGAGAGATTCCAACATAGTATATTGTTCAAGGCCTAAAAGAGCTTAATAACCAATTAGTTTTATTAACATTCTGCCACCTACAATCTTCTGTGTGACAGCAGACAGATGTTACCCAGATGTTCCTAGGCCACCTCAGCTAATACTTCTCATAGCCTGAGCCTGCACAGCAGATGCATTAAAAGATTCTGACACAAGGCCATTCATTCTGTAACTGATGGCAGAAGGGTGGAGAAGAGAGGGAGGAAGAACAAATATGTGTAAAAAGGGGAAGGAAAAAATGATAGAGAAAATCTGTAGGTCCTCCCTACATACAGAACACATAGTCCAGGTTCTGGCAGCTAATACTTCCCATCTGTGTCATTACATGGGCAGTTGCTGCTACCAGCATAGTCCTGCCAAAGTTCCCTCCCCCCCCACACCTATTCTTCTTCCTTTGAAGCACTGTTGCATCTGCCAAGGAAATATGCTTTTCTGTCTCTCACACATACTATACACAGTTACCACAGTGAGAAGGGCAATAAAACAGTGCAGAGACCAAACATAAAAATAGCAAATGTTTATGTAGGAAAGGGGAGCTTGTATATTAACTCAGATGAGTCAATATGATAAGTCATTTGCACAAATGCATGCTATTATATTATAACACCTGTATACAACAAGGTAGTAGAAGCAGTATGAGGAAGGCAGTGAGAACTGAAATCTGACAACCCTTATTTCTAATGCCATACTTACTCCTAGCCTACATGTCTTTAAATAGGGAGCAGAGAGCTTGATGACTTATTTGTAAAATAAGGATAACATTTACCTTCAAATATGTTGGAGGAAAGAAGGGGGGAAAATGTTTACATGCATTTCAAACACATAGTAGAGGCCACATGTTTTGTTTGTACAACCGTTCTACGAGGACCTTAGGCTGCAACTGCAGCCCCTTGCACCACTGCCCCACTGTGAAGTACTGCAGCATTACCGGTAGAGCTATGTGGAATAGAAGCAGCAAAGAAAACACCTTCTTTTAATATCACAAGACTCAGAGATCTGGGTGAGTAGAGAAGGCTGAATGGTGCTGCAGCTTCTTGGAGAACTCTACGGTTGTAAAAAGGATGGTTTTATTCCACATCATTTTTATAAATCGAAAGTAATATACAGGACACGTCATGTTTTACAAATTGACCTTGCAAGATATATCGACTTATTACAAACTCCTGAATGCAATTCCCATAAGGTAAAGTATTACCATTTGTGCACATGCACTGTATCAGAAATAGTATCTTCCCCATGTGTGAAATGCATCATTTTGCCATGTGTGCACTGCCCTATTTAACATTCCGTCGCACAGAGAAATGTTCAAACCAACCCCTTAGACACGAAGCAATCTTTACAGAAGCCACATCACTCTTAGTCTTTCTTTGACTAAAGCTGGCATAGCAAGCTAAACAAGGATGATGCTGGTTAGCTTCTCCCCCCCCTCCCCCCTCCAAGACAAAGCATATACTCACCTTCTACTTTCTTTCTGTCAGGGCTCTGTCTTGAACATTCCTCCTTAAGTAAAAATGGAAGTTTTCTTGCGTATAAGCAAGCACTATATTTCTAGTTTATGTGTTTCTCTTGTTAGAACTGGAATAGCAGTTTAAAACTACATATGATTTATACATTATTGAACAGGAAGTCATTTAGTAAAATTATGTAAGCTTGAATGCATCTAAATGCCAAATTTCAAATATTAAACAGCAACAGTTAGAATTTTTTTCTTTTCTTTTTTTTTGAGTGATATTTCTAGCCATTTAAAGCCCCCTTATCAGGCACATTGCCTTTGTAGAAATTCTTGCCTCAGAGTGAGAAGAAAGGAAAGAAAGATCTTTTTTTGACTCTAGCTTACCATGCCATATTTTAGAAAGCTTGGTTTGTCTGTTTTATCTTATTCCAACAGTAACTTTAAAATCAGGGCAACAGTTACTTAAGGCAGAAGTAAACTGGAGAAACTTGGATGGTAAAGAGTGTGTGTTCCTATAGGCCATGAATCCAGAGCCTCTCTATTTCTGGCACTAATTATCTCAAAGCATCAATATTAGATGGAAGAGAGAATTTAAGAGAACAGATTATTCAGAAAGGCACATTTGATTCAAATGTTAATAAATCAGAAGAGTCCCAGGTTTTCTTCAGAGGGAGAAAATACCTTTTCACTTTGTTAACAACCAGTGGAGAGATTTTATAGTCATTTTTAAACTGTGCATCAGGGGTGTTGTTTTGAGATCCCCCACGTTTACAAGAGAGGACAGCTAGGTACAAACAGGGGGCAGAACAAGTTAGCCTCTTGACTATAGCACTTTCCATGATATATCATGCTAATTTGTTTGCCTGGCACAGTGTAGAGGCCCAGAAGCCCCATTTGCCATTTATATTCTACCCTACTTTAAAGGGGAAACCGAAGCATTTGTTCCTGGAATAGTTAAAGCTTAGAAATGGAAGTACAGACAAATGTAACTGCTAGCCCCACATACAGGCTAGGCTAATGTCCTCTTCCCCAGTCACAGATGCATATGTGCTTTCAACTATATTCAAGTCTCCACTTCATCATGCATTGAGGACATCAAACAGATTACTAAATCCTGAATTCACAGCTCCCCTTCCCAACATGCTTCAAGCCCTCTTCTGCTGAAGCCCAGCTGATGTTATCTATTTTTGCAAAATGTTCTCTACAGTTGAACAGGAAAGACATGTTAGTACTAGAGTGACATTAAGAATAGCCAGGAGGATAATCATAACTTGTACAGCACTCAAGACCTGCAAAATGCACCCGGTGCAAAGTCTTTTACCATAGTGCTAACTCCTCTGTACCCAAATTAGAACATCCAAGTTTCCAGAGGAAGGAGTGACCCACTGACCAAAGGCTTCTTGTTTGAACATCCTATCACCACACAATAGAAGTTACTGTTCTACATGAGGAGGTTTTAACTAGTGCAATGTCAGTGGTAATTCCACAGCAGAATGGTTTAGGGATCATGCTAGATAGGCCTCAACAGCTTATTTCAAGCAAAAGTAAATTCCAGGCAGCTCCTGCTAAAGCTTAAGTGTAAAATAGCACAACTACAGCACTAGTACTGTGTTGAATGGGTTAACCTCTAAAGTTGCATCCACATTAGTGTGGACATTTGGCTCTCCAGGGACAACTAGCAGCAGAACACCTTGTGCCACCACTAGGAAAACCTGTTCCACTTGCCCTCAGGTGTGTGGCAGGTTACTCCCAGTGGGGCAGGGGGGGTCTTGGGAGCCTCCCAGGGCTGGAGCAGCAGCTAACCAACAGAAAGCCAGTAGGGCTGTGTGAAACACCACTATTTTGTTTCAACTTCTGTTTTGCTGTTTTGAAGGAACAGTGGTTTGTTTCATTGTTTCATTTTGTTATGAAGCACTGTTCCGTTTTGTTTCATTGAAACCGTTTCACTAATTCTATGCGTTTCGCCCATAGGCTATAATGGGGAATCCTGAAAATGCCTATGGTCTTGCCTGATTCAGATGAAAAATTGTGGGGATGGTATCCTCTTCTGAGGGCATGAAGCCTGCCAAGTTTCAAGAGGTAGGTGCACGGGTTCCTGGGAAACAGCACCTCAAGGCACTGACAAGCAAAACTCATGTCACTTGCTGGTAGTGGCAGCCTCCTGTCATCCTGCATACAGATCTGGACTTCTCCTGGGGGTGCAGGCCCCTGGATCAGTGCTTAGGATGACAGGAGGCTGCCACTGCCACCTAAGACTGGCACTGGGCATGGGCCGGCCCCAAGCAGTAGCAGCAGCCTCCTGTCATCCCACACGCAGACCTGGGGGCCTGCGCCCACAGGAGGAGTCTGGCAGTGCTGGGAGGTCAGATTGAGCTCCATGGGGCTGGTGGAGGTGGTCGGAGCACAGCCCTGGCTCTCCCCACCTCCCGCCACCGGGCTGCACTCCGAGTGGCTCCATCAGCCCCAAGGAGCTCAGCCTGATGGTGGACGGCAGCTGGAGAGCCAGTGGCAGAGCTGCTCAGAGCACAGCCTTGGCCACCTCCCTGCCTCCCACCACCAGGCTGAGCTCCATGGGGCTGGTGGAACCAGTCAGAGTGCAGCCCGGTGATGGGAGGCAGGAGAGATCCAGGGCTGTGCCACCAGCCCCACAGAGCTCAGCCTGGCGGCAGGAGGTGGGGGAGAGCCACTGACGAGGGCTGGCCTCGAAGCATCTCTGCCACTGGCTCTCCCCCACTTCTTGCCACTAGGCTGAGCTCCATGGGGCTGTGGAGCCACTCAGAGCACAGCCCTGGATCCCCCTGCCTCCTGCCACTGGGCTGCTTTGAAACTCAAAATGTTTTGAAACTTTTGAAACATTTTGAGTGCCCACATTTCATTTTAAAGTGGTTTTGAAGCCTTTTGTTTTGTTTTGATTTTGATGTTTCAAGCTTGAAACAGCTTTGAAATGAAACACACATCAAAATTTCACACCGCCCTAATATCCAGGGGCTCAAGCCCTACCTCCCACCCCGCACTGCTCCCTGGCAGCGCAGAGAAAAACTGAACATGCAGTATGTAGTGCCACAGACGTCTCTGTGGTGCCACATACCACACAATTGTGCTTGTCTGGATGCAGCCCAAGGATGCAAGTTGCAAGTACAGTAGGTCTTTCCTTACCAGTCAGCTGCCTGAGCGTTACAAAAGTCCACTGCTGCCAATCCAACTGCCAAAAGCTATTTTTGTATAGGTCCGTCTTTCTGGTTCAGATTAGGCTTCAAGAAGAGTTTAAAGAAAGAATCTGGAAGAGAGCAATGTGAATGATTAAGAGTCCAGCAAATATGATTTATGAGGATTATGAGGAAAGGCTGAAAGAATTGGCATTATTTAGTCTAGAGAAAAGACCACAAAGAGGGGAATTGATATCAGTCTTCAAATACCCAAAGGGAAGTTATGCAGAAGATGATGATAGACTATTCTCTGTAGACAAAGGGGACAGGACATGATGGAATCACCATAAATTGCAGCAAGGAAAATATAGGTTGGATATAAGGAATAACTTTTGCTCTATGAAGGTGATTAAGTACTGGAACAGGGTGTCCAGAGAGGCTGTGGACACTTCATGCTTGGAAGTTCTCTGGATGATTTAAGGGAAACACTTTTGGAGGATGGTTTAGTCAGGAACAATCCTGTTTTGAGCAGAGGTTTGGAATAGATAACCTCCCTTCCAGCCCTGTAAATAATTATTACATGAAACTCACAGCTTCAAGAACACTGACAAGAAAACAACTTGGAAATGCTATGTAATATGTATATTAGATACCTATATTAGTATGGTTCAGGATGGGCAGCAGGGGTTAACTGATTTCTAAAAGCCTGGGTCTTGCGCACAGTTTTCTCAGCCTTCAGAAGCAGACAGGCTGTCTAACAAACAGGCACACATAACCTGAGGAACTGAGGACATGTATCACACTGTTCCATAACATGAAATAAGGTGGCACCAGCTTGCGGGGCCAAAGAGAGGGGCCTGAAATTCCTGTTTTGGGAAGGGTGTGCACGTGATGGGCTTGGAATTACCTGACGGAACATAACGTGGACTGTATGACAACTGCAGAGAGAGAACAAGCAGTGATAGCCATGGATGAAGAGTCATCAAGAGGAGGAAAGAATACAAAGGCAGAAGCATGAGAGTAACAAAGGGCCCAGGTCCTCCTCCTCCCTTAGAGGGCCCCTGTCCCCATCTCCCAGGAGGGGTCCCCAAGGCAACCATGGACACAGGGTACACCTCAACCTGTCTCATCCACCCCTTTGGGGTGGGGGAACATGGGCTTTGGCATCCCACCTCCAGGCTGCTGACATGTGACACCTAAGAGACAGCCTTCCGAGTAAAGCCTGCATCCTGGCCAGACATTTCTTGACTCAGATGACAGCCTTGGATTGGTAGAGATATAGAATTGCTTGATTGCTTGCATTTTTGTTCTTTTTTGTTATCATGGTGTATCAATAAATTTGCCTGTTATCAAATGGAAAGGCCATGGTCGCTTTGAAGGTGCCTCCCCCATCCCTCCCGGAAAAAGGCATCTGGGTCCTAAATCCAGAACAGTTTCAGGGGAAAAGTATTGGAAAATTCAGAAAGAAGAAACCTATAATGGCTAGCACTGTTTTCCATACATACAACTGCACCACTGGAGAGGGAGTTTCTATTTCTTACCATCACTCAGCCAGAAGGTGGAAATGTTGCCTTGTAACGGATGTTGTGATGAATTCAACAATGCCACTTAAGTAGATAACTGAAGTTGTGTTTTGGGGACATTTTCTCAAAAACACACACGCACAACAGCTGTGAATCTTGCCTCCAACATCCTCTGTAAATTAGGGGTGTCTACACTGCAGGGTAAAAGACTTCCTCTCTGAAGTTCATTTCAGCTTATCTGAGCTAGCCTTAAAATTAGTTAGCTTGGGATAAAAAGACCATAGGCAAGTATTTGGCAGCTAAGGTCTATGCTATGACAGCTATAATCTGATCTGGTCTGACCTTACATTGCTTTTGCCCTCAAAATTATTGAAACAGAGACAGTATCTGTCAAATTCTACTCAAGTGATGGCACATCCAACCTCATTTGGTTACTGGACAACAGATGGCCATGAAGCATTCTGTTGACAGCTCAAGTCCCCAAAATGAAACTCTTCTTTCCAGTACAATATTGTTGGCTTTGTAGATACATTGTAGTGGCCTATCCACGACAGGGCAGTTCCTGACTGAAAAACTGAGTCTAAATAATAGGCCAATCCCAGCTTCTTTTGTTTATATGGTAGATATGACAAATCTCCTGCCTTTCTACCTCCAAGGTCTCACCAGGCTGCATTTCAATTTGCAGCTGATGCATTAAGATTTCCTACAAAAAGCTGGCAAGACTTTATTCCTCTGGAGTTAACTTTGATATTACTCGTTTCCTTACTATATACCATCTGAAAGTCAAATGCAGCTGATCAAGTGCCAGTTCATTTCACAAAGTTAGGAACCTGAGAGTAGCATGGGATAAGCTATAAGGGAGGTCAGTTGCAGGCTGCTTGGGACAGTCTAGTCCAACAGAACAAATCAGAAATGTCTGTCACTGTTAAACAACACGCTGGAACATATGGAGGAGTATCTAAGAAACCCAACCTTCGGTATACATAACCAGGAGCCTGCAATGTTCTCGTGTTCTCCAAACGTAGTAGGTTATAAACAGATTTGTCAATTCAGATGAGTAGGGAACCGCATACAAGACTTCTAGGTAGTATAGCCTCAGACTTAGTACTTTGTTTCATTGTTACTGTCTCTGAGAATCCACTAATTATCCAAAAACGATCTGTTTTACAATTAATCTGCCTCTACTCACCACGTAAGTCCATCTTCTGTTTTTTACACATAACTAAACAAGCTTTTTATCTATGGCTACTTAGCTTTATTAAGACAGGGTGAAGCTTCCATGTGAATTCCTGATGCTACAAGCTCAACACTGAGAAAACATACAAGCATATGAAAGGACAGCTTCATTTAACTCACATACACACATTTTTAGGTAGAATACTAAGTTCCACCATGACTAGAGCAGCAGTTCTCAGCTGCTTTATATTCAAGGCAAGTCTCCATAACTTTTCTGAATCTAGTGACAGTTGAAAATCACTGTTTTACTGCCTCACTTTACCTCTCTGGTTCTCAAACAAGGTGTTTCCACCACCACCACAACCAGGTGAAACTTCCCCACTTACTTTGTGGGAAGCCTGACTGGTAGGGCTGTGCAAAACAGCACTCATTTTGCTTTGACTTCCATTTCACCATTTTGAAGGGACAGTGTTTTGTTTTGCTGTTTCAAAGCACTGTTCTGTTTCGTTTCATCAAAACTGTTTTGCTGTTTTGAAGTATTTTGATGTTTCGCCCATAGGCTATAATGGAGAAATTAAAAAAAGGCCTATAACTTTGTTATTTCCTGCCTGATTCAGATGCAAATTACAGGGATGGTAGCCCCTTCCGAGGGCATAAAGCTTGACAAGTTTCAAGGAGATAGATGCAGGGGTTTCTGGAAAATTGTACCTCAAACTGTTCAAAGCAAAACTCATATCACTTGCCAGCAGCAACAGCCTGCTGTCATCCCTCATGCAGATCTGGGGGCCAGTGCCTCTCAGGAGGGCTGTGCCAGACTCCTCCCAGGGGAACGGGCCCCCAGGTCTGTGTGTAGGATGACAGCAGGCTGCCACTGCTGGCTAGGGCCAGCGCCAGCACCCAAATCTGTCTGGCACAGTCCTGCAGCCTTCCCAGGGGGCATGGGCCCCCAGATCTGCATGGGGTTTTAGCAGGCTGCTGCTGCCAGCTGGGGAAATAGCCCAGAGCTGCCACCATCACCAGCTGGCAGCAGCAGCCTTCTGTCATTCTGCATCATCCGGGGCCCGAAAAGAGCTGGGGGAAGAGATCAGAGAGCTGGGGGAAAGATTGGAGAGCTGGGGGACCCGACTTGAACATTCCCCCAGCCCCTGTTAGATTCTCCAGCTCTCTGATCACTTCCCCCACCTCCTCCCAGGCGGTGCAGGCCTCTGGATCTGCATGCTGATGGCAGGCTGGAGCCAGCGGCAGCACTGCAATCTTCCTGGTGCTCAGCACAGGCTGCACCAAGCAGCTGCTGCTGGCGCCAGGCTGCAGCGGCAGCCTGCTGAAACCCTGTGCGCAGATTGGGGGCCCACGCTGCACAGGAAGAGCTGGGGAAATGATCAGATGGCCAGGGAATCGAACCAGGAGCTAGATGTCAATATCAGAGCAGTCCCCTCCCCCCCCCATTAGTTTCTGTTTAGCTGCAGGCAAGCCCAGCTTTGAAACTCAAAATGTTTCGAGTGCCCTCGTTTCATTTCAAAGCTGTTTTGAAGCCTTCTATTTTGTTTCAATTCCATTGTTTTGAGCTTGAAATGCATTGAAACAGCTTCGAAATGAAACACCCATCCAAATTTTGCACAGCCCTGGTGACTGGAAACTGGTTGCAACAGGAAGATGCAGACCTGACTGCATTAAGTCATCTGTCAAACCTAATGCAGGTAGGTCTGCCTCCTGCTGAAGCCTCTTCCTTCTTAGGCTCCCCATTAAGTACATGAGGCAGTTTCACCAAGTTGTCAGCAGCAGCAGTACTGGCACATCACCCTTGAAAGGGTCTTACTGTACCCCACTTGAGAACCACTGGATTAGAGTCATGATGTTGATAATAATCTCAAGCTACTCAAGACTATCAAATATATCTGTTACTAGATAATATCCAAATAGATCCTGAAGTTAGTATTATTTAAGGTCAGGGCTGCAGATGTTTCATATTGTTCTTACAAGAATAGAATATCTAAATTTAAGAGTGAATTCCCAAAAGGTGTGCTCTCTAGTTTCAGTTTGTTGGGAGGATCTTGTTAGATAACATCAGCAACACTTACCAGATCAGCAAGCAATGGCAGCTAGCCATTTGTAAAATATTTTTTTTCCCAACCAGCAGTCAGTCATTGGCCACCAGTGATAGCCCTCAGCTTCAATATTCAAATAACAGCATTTGGTGCCCAACTTTGACACCCATAGTCAAATTTTTAGAATTGCTGAGTACAAAGTACCCAAAATTAGTAATCATTTGAAAGTTTAGACCCAGATATTCTGGTATTGTCCAAGCAGTTACTTGGGTAGTAGCAGAAAATTATCAGCCACTCAATTTCCATTAGGAGAAGAAATTTCCGCTAATATTAGCTAGAACATAAAAGTAAATCTTCAGTCAATATGTTTGTTCTACTTCTGTGTTTCTTTCTCCCACCCCCGACACCCATGGAGAGATCTAAGCAACTAGGTGTTACCTGCACAAAGGTTCACAGAAAGTAAACATGAGGTTGCAACATTGCTTATTTATATGGGACAGGAAGATTGCCTGGCATAAAGGATTCAGAAAAACCCTTCACACAGTCCTCTGCATAGAATCATAGATTGTAAGGGGCTGGATGGGACCGTGCAGATCATAAGGTCCAGCCCCCCAGCTCTAGGCAGGAAGATGACATCAAGAAGCCAGAAATGAATGTGCCTTCTGAAATAAGTGCACAGTTACTTGTGGGACTAAGAAAATGTAAACAGGCAACCAGCTACTACATCTTAATAGCATTCCTCTCCCCCAAATGATGCATGAAGAAAGGTTTGTGCGACGCAAGTAGGAAAGAGGTTACATTTAATAATTACTTTTCATTTACCTCTGACTTAAAGTTCCAGTAGTTTCTGTAAGCCCCATCTCTGCTTAAAACAAGTATCATGCCCCCTACAACCAATGCTGTATTTACTGAATATCTAACTGGCAAACTTGCTGATCAATCTAAAGTAAGAAGGTTTGTAAATTTTAAGGCAACTCCAAACAGGCTACAATCTGTTAAAAAAAAAAGTTTGTTATAGTCAGCCCAAAAATGACTCTTAAAGCAGGTTCCCCACATCATTTTTCTGAACCCACCTACCACTCATAAGACCCAAGCTGGAACTGAGTATCTCTTCTAGAAACTAGCGGTAAACTGGCTTGATAGCTTCACAGGATCTACCTTAAAGATGACATATATTGCTAAAGGCAGATCTCAGGAGGACAAAAGCATGCAATTCACCTTGAATAATGGCACTCTGTGGGAATCACAGCTAGATTTGTTCTTAATATAGCTGGGTTGCTTGAAGGGATTAGGTTGTAGTACAGGGTTTTGATGAAAACAGGGAGTCTGGCATCATCTACCAGACTACCAAATCTTAAAAGAATTAAGAGCCTCCTACAGAATAAAGATTAAAAAAATCTTAAGTGTCTCCTATTAAGGGGAGTATTAAGCTTCTTTACTTATTATCCAAAGACCCTTCCCAAATGTTATTCCAAACTGTTCTTACCAGCCTGGTACTGCTAACATTGCCTCTGATTTCCAGGGCCATTACAGACAGAGGAACATACCAAGCCTCATTTATCCATTTGGCAGGATGATTCCTCCTCTCATGCTGGCCATGTAACAGGAGTAGCACCTACTAACAAGGTATGTTTTCAGTTGTATTTTTAAATCAGCCAGTTTCTTGCTTGTTTGGTGGTGATCATATTAAAATGGCTGCAGCTGCTGTATGTTTTCTGAACACGTCAGCAGTCTAGAAGAGTGAAGCAGCACTCTGAAGATTTACCATCACCCTGGGAAACAATGTTGAAAGCTCACCCCCAGGTGAAGCACTAATTATGGGCTTACATGATTATATTTGCCATTGTTCATGGAGATAAGACTTTCCTTGTTGTGCTCCATGAAGTAGAACTATGAGCAGCACTGACTATGTGTGGCAGTATTGGTTTGGACGAGGTAGGGGTTAGTCAGACTCTCAAACCCCCTCATATTCACCCTCAGATAAGACAATCTTCCTCAGTGTTTTACACTCCATGCATTATTCAAGCTTATTTGATGAGGTCTTAGAAACTTGGCTCCAGTAGCATTTGCTCTAACAACAAGTCCTTTTCCAAATTAAGGAAATGACAATGTACTTGGCTGATGTTTGTACCCCAAAAGTCCCAAAGACCCTAGAAACCTAATCTGGAATTAAATAAAGGGTCTGAGATTCATTCACATAGGAATTGCTAGGTGAAATTCCATAGTCAGTATCCTGCAGGAGGTCAGATTACATTGTAACAGTCCTGCTAAGTTAGAGGTCCCAGAATCATTCTGCATTAGAGTAGGAGGATGACCCACTGAAACCATTTCCCTTTCTCCAGGCCCAGTTCTGGGCCAGGTAAATCACGGGCAACCAGAAAGCAGCAGACCAATTATAGTAGCTTATAACTCCTATGGTAATCAGTGGGAGCTAGGGTAGTTTAGTACATCAGGGAACTAGAGAATGTAAGTGAATGCTTGCAAGAATTAGAAGCTTCAGATAAAGTTTCTTAGCTAATGAGGACTTTGAAAAAATTCCAAAGGAAACGGATCCCCTTCTTGAGCCCCTCTTTTTACATTTCTTGTGCCATACACAGTATAACATTAAACAAATGTCATGAAGGCCGCTACAGTGATCCAGCAAGCAGATTTACATAGGGTAGAAGAGCCCCAGGACTAGAATCTCTCAGGGGACTTGGATTTAGGCAGCTATATTGATTGCAGCATAAACACCCTGATTTCTCTTTGCATAGCATGGAAGAACATATATGCCTAGTTCAGAGTTAAGAATCTACTAAGCAACAGATTCTAGAAGTAAATCTTTGCACCATCTAAACCCCTGGTGATTATAACTCATGGAAGCCTTACCCATAGTCCACTGCTCCATACATGGACCTCCAATTCAAACACTCTGTCTGCAGGCTTAAGGGAACTACACCAGCAGGCAGCCAAGCCAAGAATCCAGACAGTACCTTGAGCAGACTCCCTGTGCCAAATCTATTCCCCAGGCAATTATTATCACATAGCTCTTCACATTATCCTGTGGTAAGGTAGATCAGCAACAAAACCATAGAGGATTCCATCTTGCTGAACTACTTCTAATAAATTCCCAAAGATTATATGGTCTTCTCTAGCTAATCCCCAAGCACAAAAACAGACCCCTTTGTCTGTTTTACTGCAGCATATCCCTCCCCCCATCCCTTTATACCTTTAAAATCAATTCCTACCTGTCTTAGATAATTAACACCCCTTCCCCTTTTTCTGCATTCAGCCTCCCAAGAAGAGTCTTAAAAAAAAGAGAAACAATGAGGATTTGTCTCACCTGTGAATCTGTTTGTCATTCATGGTTTGAGAAGTTCTTGCAGGGTTTTGGACAATCACATGGTTTAATTGCTTTTCACTGAGAGGACAAATGTCTTCTGTATCACTGTTATGATGATAAAGAATCCCAGAAGGATTTTTTTGTATATTCCGTGGGTTGTTCAGTCAGTATTGAAAAGTTAACAGCATTAAATGTGATGGATAATTTGAGTACGAAATACTCTTAGTCATAGTCAAAGGAGAGCTGAGTAAACATTTGCCTTGAAATAATTTCTCAACAAAATTTGTCTGTTGCAGAATTTGCAAAACTGTAATGCTTTGATGGAGTCCAGACATGAAATAAGAGGTCTGTACATATTTCCAAAAAGATCTGGATGGAAGAGAGGAATGATCACAGAGGTGGGAGTTAGGGCCTTCAGGGCTCTAGACCCATCTCTAACATGGATCAGCCATAATAATGTGTAACAGCTGGATCAGTTATGCCACTGACTGGAGACCTAGGTTCACTTCCTAGATCTACTATAGACTTCTTATTCAACCATGAGCAAGTAACATAATCAAAATGTATTCAACAGTTGCATATTCATATGCTTCGGATGTTTAAGAAATCATAGATTCATAGATGTTAGGGTCGGAAGGGACCTCAATAGATCATCTAGTCCAACCCCCTGCATAGACAGGAAAGAGTGCTGGGTTCAGATGACCCCAGCCAGATGTCTATCTAACCTCCTCTTGAAGACCCCCAGGGTAGGGGAGAGCACCACCTCGCTTGCAAGCCCATTCCAGATTTTGGCCACTCTGTGTGTAAAGAAGTTCTTCCTAATGTCCAGTCTAAATCTGCTCTCTGCTAGCTTATGGCCATTATTTCTTGTAACTCCCAGGAACACCTTGGTGAGTAGAGCCTCACCAATTCCTTTCTGCGCCCCCATGATGAATTTATAGGCAGCCACAAGGTCACCTCTCAACCTTCTCTTGTGGAGGCTGAAGAGGTTTGGGTGCCCTAGTCTCTCCTCATAGGGCTTGGCCTGCAAGCCCTTAACCATATGAGTGGCCCTTCTCTGGACCCTCTCCAGGTTATCTGCATCCCTCTTAAAGTGTGGTGCTCAAAACTGGATGCAGTACTCCAACTGCGGTCTGACTAGTGCCCACTAGAGGGGAAGTATCACCTCCTTGGTTCTGTTTGTCATGCATCTGCTGAGGCACGGAGGCAAAGAACTCATTGAGGAGTTCAGCCTTGTCGCCCCTGTCTGTCACCAATTGCTTTTGCCCATTCAGTAGTGGTCCTATACCACCCTGGGCCCTTCCTTTTATTCCCTATATATCTGAAGAACAATCACTTCAGGAAAGTAAATGGAGTTATAATTTATGGGCCCAATCTTATTACTGGGCATATTGCTGAATAAAAAATTTTGGGATTACCAATGGCAATAAAAACTGCACCTGGTAGCAAATGTTTGTGAATTCTGGCCCAGTGTCTTTTTCAGGCTATACTTAAAATATCTCATAATCATATTGTAAACCCTCAATCTTGCAAAGGCTTGAACACAATGTAAAAATACATGGGTGGAGACACAGAATGTTAAATGCATGTGTGGAGTCACTAAATGGGTAAATCTTTGCAGGATTAAGGATATATTAGTTATTAGGCCTCCTGAAAATTAGTGTGTATTAGTGGAAGGATAAATTTTATATAAAGACACTTAGGGCCTTGTTACACCTTATGCCATGAGCTACACATACGTTGACCAGTGTTAGTGCTGGTTTGGAGTAGTCATGCTCTTAATTTAGAAACTTCCTCTGCCCCCTGCCCCCCCTACGCAACTCCAACTTGCTACTAGCCATCTGGTGAGCAGGGGCAGGAGTAAGAGCTGTAGCTGTGCGTTGCCACTGCAAGGCTGGTGAGCCAGGACAGGCTTCTGTCACTGCTCTACAGGTGAGGGTGCAAGAGATCCTGTGATACCGGAGGACTTCAATTTGGCTGGCACATCTGTGGAGAATGTCCAAACCTTAATGGAATATGGGGCTGGGTAGTGTGGATCGGAGATAATCCTGCCCTGGAGTGGCAGAACTTTGCTTAGACCTGTTCTGTGTAACAAGGCCCTTAGGGCTGCATTTTTCACTAGGTCATTTATCCGTCATACATAGTATCTCTAGCATATATCCTGAACATAGTTTCCTCAGAAAAATCCATATGTTCTTATAATCCTTGATTTTGTTTCTCTTGTGCATCTCTTTCTCCATGGCTAGAACAGCTATGATTTGAGCTAGCTAATCCTGCAGCATCTTTAGCTTTTCAGTGCTCCATCTTCAACCAGTTTGTTTTTTTCACAGTTCACTATGTACGAAGGTCCCGTTGTTCTTGTCTACGGTGATGTCCTCAATGATATGCAAATAGCACAGCTCGAGGCAGAGTGGCATCTTCCTTTAATTCATTTAGAAATTACCTCCACTACTACAAATCAATATTCTCCTACTTGTATCTAACTCTGAGACACATGGATCAGAGTCTGTTCATTATTTAACATCTCTGGCAATACAGGGCCAATATAGTACTTCCAAACTGCGTTTTTATATGTAATGAAAGATAAAGGTAGCTTTACATAATACCATTGGAATGAACTCACAAATACCATACCAAACATCTTCTTTGCAATCTATGTCTAAATTGATGATCTCGACATTTTCACATACTCCCCGGTCTATGCATTCTACTGTGTGCTGCTTTGCCTGTGCTTTCTGGGACATTTAGCTATCTGTGTAAGAATCAAAACAAGTAGAGCAAGCAAATGATTTATACTTTTAGCCATGTTAACTCAATGGGCCACCATGCTCATAAGAACCATTGGGGTTGGTTTGGGCCTTCTTTTTACCTACATCTACACCCTTGCACTCACCACCTGAGACAGTAGTTCTCAAACTTTTTAGACTCAAAAAATCTCTTGTTAAACTCAAAGTCCCCTTGAAAAATGCTGGCTCTTGGCTGAGTTCTTGATTACAGAATAAGACTAGAGCAATTCTTCTGTTGCAAAGAACTCAGAAAGACCACAACAGGTCAATGTGTTTTTAGTCCTATGGGTTCTCATTTGAAACCTCTGGGTTTAACTTGTGAGTAGTATGCAGATGTTTGCACATCTAGTATTATGCAGAACCCCTGGAAGGATCTCAAGGCACCTCAGGGTGCTGTGGTGCCCTGGTTGAGAAACACTGACCTGAGAAGAGAATTTCTCTCTGGAAATAATATCTGTACCTGATTGGGATGCAGCAAACCAACCTTTTCCTTCCTTGCATATTGAGAGACCAGCTGTGGTCAGATCTGGCAACAGCTGTTGTCTTCTCCAGGCATTTTACTTGCCCAAATCCAATTAAGTGCTCCTGGCTGAGTCAGTGTATTCAGTGTAGCTTTAAAAAAATACACTAGATTAGTGTGGGTCAAGTGCAGATACTAAAAAGAGGAGATAATAGCAACCAGAGTGCATGGTAAATTGGAGCAGAAAGAAGCAGCTCAAGGCAAGAGAAAGCCAGCTGGAAATAAAAACTCTTGGGAAAAATAAGAGAAAGAAGCCGATAAACTGACTGAAACCCTCTATCTATCCACCGAATAGGCAGCAGCAGCACTGCTCTTCCCTGACCCTTTCCTCCAGACACTGGGACTAAAGCCAGCCTCGAAGGGACCACTTGGAGAGAAACCAGGGAGTTCTGTCTCATTGCCTTTTTAATCAAAGTGGCAGCAAGCCTTAACAGTTCCAATTCTGAATGACCTAGTTCAGAGGTCAACAACCATTTAGCAACAATCGGCCAAATTAACACAGTTCAGTCCCAGGACAGGCCTCTGCTCACAACCCAGCTGCTACCACTGTTTCTCCTTGCTACCAGTTGTCACCACTGCCCCATGTTCATGGGCTGGATACAATTTCTTTGCAGGGTAGATTCAGCCATTGCCTGAGCTAGATCTTCATTTTTCAGGCCATGCCCTCACACATCTATTAACATGCAAGCTCCACTTTTATAAGAATGCGCCTTGGTCCAGCGTCCCCTGTCTATTAAAGTTCATGAACGTGCATCTCACCATTCAAGACAAGGCTCAGGAAATGCAAGCTTACTATAGAGCGTAGCTCTTCATAAGTGCTGGTTGTTTTGTTACAGTTAGAGACAGTATTTTGCAGCTACACAGAGTTTCTATCTCTAGATCTTAAACCCCTTTAACGAAGATGAGTGAATTAAGCTTTCTGACACTCCCTGTGTGTTAGATAAAATTATTGTCATCATTTAACAGGTGGGGAAAGTCAGGTTTTTGTCTGCACTCCAGGGCTGATGCTTTCAGTAAGACAGC
Source organism: Crocodylus siamensis (assembly GCF_052110815.1). Taxonomy (NCBI): domain Eukaryota; kingdom Metazoa; phylum Chordata; order Crocodylia; family Crocodylidae; genus Crocodylus; species Crocodylus siamensis. The sequence goes on along the minus strand of NC_143398.1, from coordinate 87,754,636 downwards.
TGAGCTGCAATAACAGACCTTCATGGAGTACATGTAGCTCTGCCAGCAACAGGAGTTTGTTTGTAACCAGAATTACACCAGCTCCCCTAAATGGCAAAGACTTTGTTGACAGAAGCCTTCTTCTGCCAGCATAGCAGCACCCATAGCAGACCAGCAGAACTGCATCAATTAGAAGGTATGATCTTTTTACAACCATAGTTGACAGAACTCTGCCTGCAGGACTCTGGCATGTAGACAGGGGCTCAGGCACAGGGAGGTGACTGAAATAGATTTGTCTGACTGTGTACAGACTGAGCCAGACCCAGACCCTGCCTTTCTGAGGTGGGCCCTAAGATCTCAGCAGAATTCAATTTTCCTTCCTTGAATGGAAAAGCTCTGACAGTCTTATGAAAGACACTGTAAATGCAAGTTGTAGCTGTAGATGAAAATTGGCGTAAATCAATAGCTCACATATAACACATAACACATATTTGTGACTGGACAGGAGATTGTCATGCCTGACAATGCTGACAAGCTGGTACCGCAGGGAATTCCTTCATGGCAGCTGCTCTCAGCTCCACTGAAGGGCAAAAACTTTTTCAGTGCTGCTCCTCTCCAAGAATCCAGCCAACCCAAGTCAGCCCCACTATGGAGTGAAATGCCTTGAAGTATGACTCATTTGTCCATCTATCTAGATCCATCTAGGTCTCACTTCAGAGCAAAGGACTTTTTGGTGTTACTGCTGTCATCTCTTCCTGTAAACTGCTCCTCAGACCTTCTGCAGGGTGAAGTCCTCTGCTTGTCTTCTGTCCTTCCAGCCATATAAATTCCTGGCCTTGGAGGACTCTCAATGGTGTTCCTCTTCCCATTCCCCAAAAGCCCCAAATTCCACTGTGGGACAAAGACCTCTCCAAGACCAATCTCTTTGTCCACCTGTGACAGTGGTGCCTCCCTGGGGCCATCTATTCGTGGCCCTGCTACACCGATCCAGGGCCAACCGCCCGCCTTCTCTCCTGCCATGCCTTGTTATTCTGATTGATTGAAAGATCTTAATCAAACAGGAGGCTGCCTATTTTCGGTCTCGGTGCCTTAAGCACTATCTGCGGCTCCTGTCCTCCCCTTATACCGCAGCTCAAGCCTCGCAGATGTATCCGGTGTTGTTCAGGTCTGTCCTACTCCCTGCCATGCGGATGGCCTCTGGCTTATCCCTCCATCTGTACCCTGGCGGTGCCTTCTAGCTCATCTCAGAGTCTCGCCCCTACCGGCGCCCTCTAGTCTGTCCCGCACTGCCTGCTCCAGGCCTTTTCACCCATGCCAACTCTGGGGCTCCTCACTGCCCCCTAACTCCAGAGCTCCTCCCTGGCCCCCTTCCTTTGGCTCTGGGCTCCTCACTGCCCTCTGGCTCTGGGGCCTCTCACTGCCCCCCTAGCTCTGGGCTTCTCGGTGCCCCCCTAGCTCCGGGGCTGGGCCAATGCACCCCAAACAAAGCTGCGCCCCCTCCAGCGCCAGGAGACCCCACACTATCGTGGAGCTCCTATGAGGCCTCCTCCAACCCCTTATACCCTCACCCGGTCCTCCGGTGAAACAGAAAACACAAAACGCAAAGCCCCCGGACTACAACATAAAAGCTAGTCCATTCTGGTCAAAATACAAATCTCTCCCTACCAGAGCCAGAGAGAGAGAGAGAACGCATCAGCCCCCAGCAAGAACCAGGGGATGTTCCGACCGTCAGAGTTCTCCCCTTTGTTCTGCCTGAGTTCCTCCTCCCTCGGCTGCCGGAGGGGAACTGCCCTCCTGGCCATCTGCCTGAGCTTAAGAAGGGCTAAGCTCCGCCCCTTCCTGGCTCTAGGTTTCCCTGGTTGCTAAGGCAACCAGCACCTGCGCAGTCCTGGTGACTGGCAGCTGCGCTTCCCCCTTCCCGCCACTAGGGGTCTCTCCCAGCTGTTTCTGCTCTCAGTCGCAGGACACCTGAGAGCTCTGCGACACCACCCATATTAGACAAGTTCTGTTCCATGATCCATTAATGAAGCCCATGCTCACCACAGAATGAAGAATCCTTAGACCACATCTACACTAGTGATAAAACAAGTAAAACAGGATTAGAGAGAGAGAGAATTTAGCCCAGAGATTACTGTGGATGTTTTCCATATCCTGCATCTGATTTAGACCTCACTGAGGTCAATGCAAAGTCTCCTGTTGAGTTCAGTGGACTTTGAATCAGGCTTTCATATCAAACACATGTGCTTCCAGCAGGTGACAAGATCTGGGGCTAAAAAGAGTATCAGCAGCCAGCATAAGTTGGTAACCCTGGCTCGGCTGACTGGATGATAGCAACATTAGGTAATTTTTCAAAGCTGTCCATAGTATAGGCAAAGCTATCAGCACTGTTTCTGCCTATCCATCCGTGTGAGCAGCTCCCAGCAAGTTCCTGGCTGAAGGCCTCTTCAGCATCACTCTTTTACATCCATCCCCATCAGGCATTCCCAGCCTGGCAAGAGAGCAAAGGTCATCTCAGTGCATCCAGTCCATCCATCTCAGCATTTCTCAGCCCACTGTGGAATGAAGGCTTCTTTATTTTTGATCCTTTAAAAAAAAAACAAAAACACTGCAGTAGTATTTCACAGTAATGGTCCAAAACAGTAGAGACTAAATCCTATTTCATCTGCTAGGCAGCTCAGTGGATTTACACACCTAAATGCGATCCAATTTCAATCCTATTTTGCTCAAGTCCCTCAAAACCTGTTCACGCATCTTCTATTAAAGAGCCATCAAAGCCATCATCTTAGCCTAAAACTAAGTCACAGAAAGCAGTGGGGAGCTGTAAGACCCACTCACGTTTTGTGTTAATGGAATAAGTTCTAGCCCTCTAGCTTAAATAAGCATGCCAATGCAAGGTTTAGGGCTGTTACAATAAAATACTGCACTAGGAGACTTGGATAAGATGACATGCCATGAATGTATAGCTGTCTGCAGCGTACACCCCTTGAGAGAAACTGCTGTCCCAGAATGTAAACTTTCATTTTAAAACCTTGGAAATGTGAGCCAGGTATTATTCATTGCTGATCCATATCTGAGCTTACAGACAGGTCAAAAGAACTGCTCTGCAAGATATACACTGCCTCATTGATCTCCCCAGCAAGTGAACTTATAAACACAATGATCCCAATTTCAAGAGCCACCTTCTAAACTATTCCCATTGTGAACATTCCAGCATCCCGTTAATATGCTTACCCCACTGTTTCAAACCACTGCCCCCAGCCATCCTCCTAAGTGCCAAAAGCTCTAGCTATTCCCCTTCCAACTATCACAGTCTCCCTCTTCTCCTCAGCAACTTCTGTGATACTGTGATTCATCATCATCAGTATGAATGTGCAGTGCCTTATAAAAAAGGGGGCAACTCCAACAAATGCAATTTGATTTCCAAAGCAAATGATGCCAGGGATACTCCAGCAACTGTATCATTCATGTTCACGTGAGACTCATAGAAAACCTCCTTTTGTAATACCGTATTTTTCGGACCATAAGACGCACCTGACCATAAGACGCACCCCTCCTGGAGCCTCAGTCTCCGCGGCAGCGAGTCCCTCCTTCGGACTCCTACCCCGTCTGTTCCGGCCGGCCATTTTTATTGCCGGCTCCCGGCCACCGGCACGGGCGCCGGCTTCCAGTGTAAACAAGCGGCGGATGTCCCGCTCGGGCTCTGCCGCCTCCGCGGGCAAGCTCCGCCCCGTCTCCCCGGGACACGGCATAAACAAGCGGCGGGTGTCCCACTCGGGCTCCGCCGCCTCCGCGGGCAAGCTCCGCCCCGTCTCCCCGGGACACACACCTTCGGACCATAAGACGCACCCTCGTTTTCCCCCCACTTTTGGGGGGAAAAAAGTGCGTCTTATGGTCCGAAAAATACGGTATATCTGCTGTTGCTACAGAATCTCCTGTCTACTACACTGGAGAGCCACAGAATGGCAAAGTCCTGCCACAGAATTTTGGTCATACTGGCATGGATGGAGTGCATAGAGCTTTAAGTAGACAACCAGCAAGGTCCATAGGACAGGCCATTGGAATTGGATTAGATATACCCAGTGGATAGCCTACATAAGGGGTAGAGGACTGGACTAAGACTCAGGGACCAGTATATACTGCCTCTTTCTGTAACCTGCTGTGTGACCTTAGGCAGGACATCTCTCTCTTCTGTACCAGTTACTCTCCCTCTTTGGATGACAAGCCCTTTGCACAGGAACAGATTCAACTTATGTGTGTGCAGAGAGCCAAGCAAAAAGAGACTTTGATTTAACTTGGACCCTTTAGGTCCTGCTGTAATAATAACACCAATAACAACAACAGCAGCAGCAGCATTTATTTTTTATAATGGACTCTATACTGAAGAAGTAGGCATATGTGCCACAGCTTAGCTATAGTCAGGAGCTGGAGTAGGCTCATTATCACTGTTCCTTTTGGTATTCAGCAGCCATCACCTCACACTCATAAAGGTGAACCTCTCAGACTAATAGGTTCGATATTTCAGCACAAACGAAGGCAGCAGTTTGCAGCACTAAGTAAAAGGGCACATGGCTGGAGTGAAATCTCTCTTCTTCACTCCCTGACCTTGTACCGAATACAAAGCCCATTTGTTGTCAGGATGTAACAGACAGGGTGAGATAGCCTAAGGAGAGAATGCAACCTGAAAAAGAATAAAGAACAAGCTCTCACTAGGGATCGAACATTCAGGAAGCCCCTTACTGCTTATACCAAATTGGGGCTCCTAAGAGCTACAGTAATGTATACATATAACAGCAGCAGCGGCTACTACTAAACAAAATACTTATTGTGAGAGTGTTAGACCTACAATATGGAACAAGCAGAGTCTCTCAAACATCTCTTAAAAGAGGAAGGGGAGAAGTAAGAGAAAGCAAATAACTCAGCTTTGAATATAAGCATCACGGAGCCAGCAGAGCATCACCACATGAAGGAGGGAGAACATACAGGCTAGGGACAGACATTCAAAAATCCTGAGCCTGAATTGCAGGTTAATTTAACCTGGCTAGGCTCAACCAGTTTGTAACTGGACAGACAATCTCTCTGGAATGAGGAAATTCAGGCACATGTCTGCAGTGGCTCACCCTAGAAGCCAGAGGATGCTAAAGCAGCCCTCCCTTCCCTTGCATAGTACTAAGCTGAGGGAAGGCATGGCCAGTCCCCCGCAGGACCTCTGATTAGGAAGGTCTGCCTGCAGGGTCCCAGGCTTTTTCCCACTGATTGTTCAAGGGGTGGGAGTGTTGCCAGACCCCAGCCCCAAGCTAGAACTCTGAGGCAAGGGCAGGCGGGAGGTGTTCAGTGCATGCATCTATTGATGATACAGAGCTTTTCAATCTCCCTCCTCGCTTCTTTATATTGTCTGCAGCAAACTGACAGCCCAGCAAGCGGCTGATAACAGTGATTATCACCTCAGCACCAAAGCAATAGCCTCTCTTCATTACTGCAAACTCTCCTTAAAAAGCTTATGGGCTGACCTGTTGAGTAGCCCCAAATAGCCCTAAGTGGTCACTGTTCTGTCTGCCTGTCCCAGTGAAATTGGAGAGAGACACAAAACAGACACCTCTCAGCATTAGCTAGCATACCACACACCTAGGGGCCATAAAGCTAGGATCCATGCTGTGGGAGATGGGAGGGGAGGTAGGGCAGGAGGAAGCCAGGCAGACCCTGCTGTGTCTGCAAGTCTCTGCTGGAGCTCCAGCCAGGGAGCAGAGAGAAGAGGCCAGCTCTTCTGTGAAGCAGAGAGCCCTGCCCAGCCCAGAGAGCATGCTGGGATGCTGGGGGTCTCTGGTTTATCTTAAACCAGCAAGGGGTCTGGGACAGACATTGCATAAACCAATTTGGGCCAAATCAGCTAAATCTGATAATACATTCAACCACGTTTATCTCAAACCAGTTTTAGCCATTTTCAGACTGGTTTATGTATACTGAACGTCTGTTCTGTTACAGGTTTAAATCAGTTTGTGATCACTTAAACCAGTTTAATGTGTGTGGCTAGCCAGAATGTGTAATGTGTGTGGCTAGCCAGAATGTGGGAATCCCTGCCCTCTGCTGGTTGGTATCTGTCAGACCTTCACCTGCAACACGGGTGAAGTTACACATTATGCTTAGACCATATTAAGAGCATGTAATATGTGAGCGTTCACATGCTGAAGCTTGTTAATTCATGGTAAGTGCCCTCTGAGCGTTTTAAAGTTGTGCCATTTCAGAAGAAGGTTAACTCTGGCCTCTGCTACCTAGCTATTGTTATGGTAATTTCAGTCTGTTCCACAGAGCCATGTGCAGTCCTCCAACATTCCAGGATGCACCATTCCCAGCTCCCCCCCAACCTCCCCAGAGCAGGGAAGGAGCCCAGATGTCCTGGCTCCTAGCCATGCCCCTGATTGCCAGCCCTGTAGTGGCAAGTCAGAGCTATACAGACAAGAAATGGTATTAACTCTTAACATGCGACTGCACATAGCACCTTCCAAATTTAACACCCCTTAACTTTCCATAGATTTAGTATGTCTAAGTGTAACATTTAACTTCACCCTTCCTTATCTCCCCTGATTTAGCTGCTAGCTTCTTAGGTATGCCATGGATTACTCCTGGGGCAGGAGTACAGCACTGTCCCCTCCCCTGTGGCATATGTAAAGATGCAAAAGGTCAAAGGTCCTCTTGAGTTTAGAGGCCCGTTGGGCTAACAAAGTTAAGGCAAGCCAAGTTCTGAAGCCAACACCAGACAAGGAAATGATGTGGCTAGTACTGTGTCTGGCCATCTTTTACTTTCCAGCCAAAAAACCAGATATCCGTTCAGAGCCTGAGGTAGCCTTTGGCACAAATATACAGCAGGGTTGAAGCTCACAATTCAGGAACCATAGCAAGACACCTTAGCTGCTTGAACGACATATCCTGAAGGGGCAAAAGGTTAGAAATGCATTTTTTTAAAACAGGCTGTACTAGAAGGACTGCTTCATTAGCCCACCTAGGTTAGAGGCCTAGATTTTAGAGCTGATTATTATGAATTCTCTTTGATGCTCTCTATATAGTCCATTAGCTGAGAGCTGGCATATATATGTGACTCGGCATTGCTACAGTATGCAGAAACTATAAATTTTGCACACTATGTTAATCTAGTAATCAAGGGGTTAGTTATCTCATAGTGCATGCACTGAATTAAGTTTCAGATCAGGTCACGTAAAATGCCTGTGTTGTGATTTGTTAGACATAACCAGAAACAGTGAAAGATAGTGCCCTGTTGCAACTAAATAGTCCAGCATTCACCTGTGTTTAATTAGTCTGGAGATGCTGAGTTGTGTTGTAATGGATGCTGGCAAGAAAGTTAGTTGGCTTCTAGGCTGTCTGCTTTAATTTCTCTATGATTAATGCCAATAGTTTGTTAAGGAGAGTCCAGGGGCATCTTGTGACTCTTCACTACAACTGGAAAACAACATTTCTTTGCAAAATTGAAATTTTGAAGAGGGAAATTTCAATTTAAAAAAAATAAATTAATAGTGGTTTCTTTCATGAGGAAAATTTGAAATGATGGTTTCTGGCTGCCTGCCTGGAAGTCTTGTGTCAGTTTACCATGAAATTGACAAGAGTTTTGCAGGTGGGCTCCTGGAGGCTAACCCCCCAGCTTGGCTCCCAGAGAGGCAGCTGAGCTGCAGGGGAGGAGAACTACAGGGCATACTGCCTCCCAACCTCCCCCGCAGCCAGCAGCTGGGAGGCAGGGAGGTGGAGAAGAGGAATGGCGGGGCTCTCAGCCAGCCTGCAACAGCCGCCTAGGGAGAAAAGGAAATTGACAAGAGCTTTCCAGGCGGGCAGCCAGCAAGTGGAAACATTCTTTTCAGTACTGGAACAGATTTTTTTTCCTTAAAAACCCTAACTAAAAAAATGTTTATTTTGACTCTTTATCCTGATTCAGAACTGATGATGTGGCAACCACCATCTTGGGTGATAGCTGGGAACAGAATGTGGGCCTTCTGGACGTTGTACCTGAGGACTGTAACTTTGTGGATCCTGTATGGACTAGCTACAGGGAAAGATGTGTAACAAGCTTTGGCCAGTGTGACACAATAATGACCCATCCATGCATTCATCAGCATGAATTGTCATACCAGAGGACTTTTTAGCTGGTTACCTAAACAAGGTAAATGAGTGGAACAAAAAAGTCAAAAGGGAGGTTCAAGATCTCGTCCTTTCTGGCCTGCTCGTTCCATCTTCTCCAGAGATTGGAAACAGGAGCAAGTTTGGGAGTGGAATGTGAAAGGGAGGAGAAAGATGGAATATATTCCCTTTCAGACACTCCCCTCCAGTGCTCTGCATAATTTACATATGAATGCTCTGGTGTTCTTTATAAGCAAGAATTAAGAGAACAAAAGGATACAGGAAGTGGGGGGAAGAAAAAAAGGCAGAAACTGGAGGTGGTGACTGACACTTAGTAGCAAGGTTAACGTTCACAGTCTTTCCCAGTTGTCTGGATTCCTGCTGACAAAATAAAGGGGTGTAATTTAGGAAAGAGATGCCTCCTCATCCCTTCCCCCTGCTGCCTCTTCCTTTGAAACAGGATCCCCGATCCATTCTAGTCTGGCTTCTGCTTATTTTGCATAGCACTAAAACTGTCTTTCGGTGGTCACCAGGGTCCGGTTGTCCCCAATTTTCCCCATTTAGAACATGAGTCTTGTCTCTTGTTGACCCAGTGAGCCCTTTGCTTCCCACCTCCTTTGGTCCACTTCCAATTCTTCATTATGCATGATGCATCATCAGAGCAGTCTCAGGCCAGGAAATGAAACAGCAGGTTGTGGATTTAAGTGAAGGTTGCAAAAAGGAAGCAAAAAAAGTCTGTAAATATTCATTCCAATTTTTAAACCATTTTGTGTGGTTGTATGTTATTTGTGATCCTTTCCCAAAAGCAACATATGAAATGAAGTCACTGAGGGTTATGCTTAGTAGAAACAACAACATTCCAATAAGCCTTGAAGAAGATGTGTAGAAAAGATCATTCAAATTCTTCCTGGTGAGGATCTACACAGAAAGCAGGGGTTACATGCATCCAATAAGCCAAAACAAAAATATCATATGATCTACATGACCAACCAAGACGAGTCAAATTCTGAAGGCTTACAACCAAAACTGGTCAAAATGTACACTTTCAGTTTTGCAGAAAACTTGAACGTTTACCTTCCTTATAATTTAAAATGAAACCAAGTATCTTCAAAATATTTTAGGGAATGCGATTTTTTTAACCCTTCATTTCAGAAATTCAGCATTTTGCTTTCAATATGGAAATTTCCATGAGAATTTCAATTTTCCCATGTATGTTGTTTTTATTATTTTACATGATTTCCTAATGTCAAGAGCAGTACCTAATATGTGCTACTACTACTCACATTGTAAAATAATATATATATAAAAAAAACTAAATAATTTTTAAACACAATTCTGGAATATTCAGAAATTGAAATGCATTTCCTACTGGGAAAGTATTTAAAAAAGAAAATTCATCTGAATGTGAAGCATTTTTAATAGGATTCTTTTGTACAAAAAGTTTCAGTAAAAGTTTTCTGACCAGCACTATATTTAATAAACTGATTATGAATGAGCTACAAATCAGGAATTATCTGTAGAAATTAGTTGAGAAGTCATTTTGAATAACAGACCCAAGAACAAATATGATAGGCTCAGGGACTATTTGTGAGCAGAAAAACCATTGTACCAGTTGTTCACTGTGAAGTATTTGCCCAACAGTCAGTCAGGACTGAGGTGTTCTAGCATAGCGGGGAGAATGAAGGCCTTCAGGCAGCAAAAGGAAGGATCAAAATAGTTCAGTATTAAAGTCCCCTGGTAATCTGAAAGGGTTGATGAGACTGGAGAACAGAGTGCTGTTCATCAGAATGAAGGATTATCAAGGTTCACAGCTAAACTGGAAAAGCTGGAGAGGGCATCTCTCACTCACTCTCTCTCTCTCTCTCTCTCTGCAAGTTGGGGAGCTGTACAGTAGAAGCAATTTACCAAGGTAATGGGGAAAAGCATAAGGATTCTGCATGGAAATCTGAACCTCACCTCTCTTTTTCCATGAATCATCCAAGCAGATTGAGGTACTGGCCATTAAGTGAATGGACTTCCCAGGAAGACATTCAAGGGTCTGTCTACTAGGCCTGTGCGAAGCAGCTAGTGGTCGCTTCAGATTCGGATTTGGCCAATTTGGGGGACAGTGATTTGATTTGGTGAATCTGATTCAGAGATTCAGCTGCTGCTGAATCAGCCGAATCTCCCAAACACACAGGCCCCATCCCCCACCTGCTCTCAATGGCTGCCCTGCCAGCCCCAGCTCCTGGTTCTTTGAAAGAAAAAAGCCCACACTCACCAGCTGCTGCCGGGGTGGGGGACAGTGATCGCCGCTGCCCCCCACTGCATGGGGGGCTCTGCCATGAGCCCCCCTGACCCCCACCCACTCCCCTAGTCCTGCCATGGCTGCCCCACCCACCCCTGGCCTGCCCTTTAAGAAAAACAAAAAGCAAAAAAAGGACTAACTCACTTGTTCCTGTCTGGGGGGGGCGATCCCCACTGCCCCACCTGCATGGGAGGCTCTGCACAAGCCCCCAGAAGCCTCAAGACTGCTTCAGGAGCCCATGAGCTGGGGAGTTCCCCTTAAAGGGCCAGAGCTGGGGTGGGTGTAGCAACCATGGTGGGAGGGGCTGGGAAGCTTGTAGCAGAGCCCCCCAAATGGTATGGGGCAGTGGGGGGCAGCAGCAGGGATCCCCCCCACCCAGCAGCACCCAGTGAGTGTAGCTTTTTTTAAAAGCACAGGAGCTGGGGCAAACAAAGCAGCCATGGAGGTGCTGGGAGAGTGGGCGGGGGTCAGAGGGTATTCAGAGGGGCTGGGGGAACAGGCAGGGGATGGGGCCTGGTAGGGGTCCCCCCATGGTCCTGTCCCTCTTCCTCCAGTCCCCCTGCCCCACCCCCTACTTACCAGCTCAGAGTCTGGGTCCATCTCCCTGCTGCAGCAGGCAGGGACTGCCCAAATCACCAAAGCTCTCCAAATCTTTTCCAGATCAATTCAGAGAGCTTCAAATTGATTTGGACCTTTTAATTAGCCCCCTGATTCCATTCAGTTTTGGAGATTTGGCCTCCAAATAAGGCACCACAGTGGCAGCATATCCTGGCAGGGATACCCAAATACTTCCTCTCCCATTGCTCCCACACATACGCACCAAACCCAGAAATGTGGTGGTGAGGCAATCTGGGGGTATCTTCCCTCATTTGCTGTCATGGTTTCAGTCTTCTGTGCACCTCAGAGCAACTCAGAGGGTTGCCTCATAAATACACCCCAGCAGCATATTTCCAGATTGGGAGGGTACCATTGGAAACAAGTGGGCAGGGCAAGCTTAGGGGGGGAAGACACTGCCATCAGTGTCGACATAACCTTAGACCTGTAGCTGCCAATAGATAGGGAAAATAAGAACAGTCTGTTGCTGTCATAAACCATTGTGAACAGTCTCTGTAATCTTTACTTTGAACTCCATCATTACTGCAGTTTACACTAGGTTTATTAGAGGCTTAATTGAATTGGTCCTGCCCAAGGTGTTCGTCATTAACACACCAGCCATTAGCAGCTGTTAATGAGGGAATCCAGAGGATTACTGCATCAATTATCAGGTTCAGTTTGGACTACAGGGGCAGCCAACAGAAGGCTCCTGTGAATTGAGCTGAGAAGAGTAACACAGAGTACTCAGTGGGAATAAACACATTCACTCATTCACATCTTCTCAGAAGCACATGCAACAGTACCTCCTTATTGATGATATCCTCACATGTGCCAAAGATGGGGCCAGTCCACATAAGCATTTAGCTGGCATCTTCCATTTCTCTAATGGCAGGGTAGTCAATAAGGAGAAATCCTACAACCCTTACCTACCATGAGAAATGTTTCAATGATGAAGAGGCCTCCTGCTTAACACCCTTAAAAAGGTCGGTGCCCAGCACGGATAGAGGAGGAGGAAAGAGATCATTTTTGCCAGTGGAATGCAAGGGCCTTTATGGCGATGTGAAGACCCCAAGGATAAAGAGAGCTTAGAGCCCAGGCCACTGCTCTCCTTCCCTCATGGCACAGAAAAGAGTGTAAAACTAGACCCTTCCAGACATGCACTTATGCCCCACCTCTGTGTGGTGGGCTAGTTCATGGTCCTGTCCTCTTTGCTAAAGAAAACCAAAAGGACTATAAGAGGACAGGCTGGACATTTCGCCTCCCTGTGCTCTAAGGCAATTGCAGGGGTTCTGGAAGGATGGAGACAGAACCACACCTATCATAGTGCCAGCACGTCAGAGGCCACATGGACGTACCAGCACATCAGAGGCCACATGGTTTCTCATGTGCTTTCCAGTGATGGACTGAGACAACTAATGGCCTATCTCTTGTGGCTTTAAGGATGAGAGTAAGAGAGGGACTAAACAGGGGCTGGGAACTGAGAAGGTAAAACAAGGGAAGTGGGAGCACAAAAGGTCACAAGGAAAGAAAGGTCTGGAGAGATAAGGTTAAGGAGAAAATGGAGTAGGCAAAAAAGACCATAACTGGTGATACTTCCCCTTCTATAATCTCCTCACAGTATATGACCCTATTGCCACAACAGTACCAGAGCAGTTCATGAGAATGATTGTAATTATCTTCCTCTCCCACATGGGGAAGCATCACAGAGATGAGGAGCCTGAGGTGTATAGAGATTGTGATTCACCCAACATCATGCCGAGAGTCTGTGACAGAGCTGGAAACAGACCCCCATTTCCTGAGTCTTAGCCACATGTTGGAGCTACAAAACCATCCCTCCTCCCTCTGTGCAGCTGCCTGTGTATCACCATCACTCTCCTTCTACCAGGAGAAGTTTTCTGTGAGTCAGATCTACTGAGCCCCAGCCTTTGAGAGCATGCTGGACATGCAGGTCAGAGCCACCCAGCTACGAGGAGTGGAGGCAGCCAGGGGAGCAGCAGAATTGATTTGCTCTGTAGAGAAATATTCCACTGCCTATTAGCTAGGGTCTGCTCCTTTAAGAGGGGGAAGGGGATGCCTGGCCCTGCAGTCAGTGGCATGTGTGTGAATGCAGGGAATGCGGCATGGGGAGGCTTGCACTGCTACTCCTTGTGAGTACAGAGCAGATGCGTGGTTCCTGGGTTGTCAATCTGGCACCTTTAATCGGTGCTAAAAATTCACTTATTAAAAAAAAAAGAGAGAGAGAGATTAGTGTTTTAGTCTTCTCCCCTTCCTCCCCCACTTCCCGCTACTCATTTTTCTTCTGTGTCTCAGATAAGAGAGAATGGGCAGCTTTAATTATGTTTTTGTGTGAGAGGAATATGAGCCAACAGCTTGTGCACTGCAGTCCAGGGCTGCCTCTGCCTTCCTGCTTTGTGGAGCACACTTGTTTCACCTCTTATTGCTTGGTGAGGGCTGGAGAAGAGGGACAGCCAGGGAACCCAGAAATTCCTGCTCTGTATTGCCTCAGGTCTTACTTGACAATTGCACCTTCTCAGCCCTATCCTTGCTGCAGAGGCTGGCTCAGGGGCTCAGGATCTGTGCTGCCTTGTAAGAAAGAATCTGCATGTGCTTCTCAGGCCCTGGACTCCTGTCCCAGCTGCCCAGACAGCAGAGGCTTCTTGGGACTCCGTCTAGCCCCTAGGGCTGGGAACTTAGCTCCAGTGATTAGTTCCCTGCAAGGCAGGAGCCCCTGGTCTGATTCCTGGTTTCTTGCTCCCTGGGTTGGGGGACTGCTTTGAAGCCAGACATATCACCCATGGGTATCTTTTGAGGGTTGAAGCTGCTCCCATGACCGATTGTGGACCGATTGTGCTCCACTCTGCAAGAGACCCTGAATCTGAATTCCAAGCTTCTCTCTATGATCCTGAGGATACTGCAGACCTCAGATCCTCTTGCATATTAGGCCAAAAATCTTGTATTCAAGCCTGAGTCCTTGGACTGCTGCAGGGGCCAGGGCAAGTGGTTCTTGCCTTTTACTGCTCTATGTGATAGATCTTTGGTCCATCCTGGACTTTAGTTGCTTGGTTCCCAGAACTGTGAATGCTGTGGCAAGCAATGGAAGGAGGTGGCTCCAGGGGAATAGCTGGGGTTTTTAGATATTATAGCAGTGGGCAAGGAGAAAAGAAGGAAACAATAATGTGGTGGAGAAGGAGATCCAATCTGAGACAGACATGGGGCGGGGGGGAGAGGCAGGAGAAGCAGGAGAAGCTGATAAAGCCACAGTCCTTTTCACATGAAATGCCTTCCATTTTTATTGTAATTAAAGGGTTTTTAAAATGTTAATAGAATAAGTTGAACTCTCCCGCCCTATTCTATCTCAGTCCTGCAAGTCCAGCATGAGGCCATCTTGAAAGGATGCCAGAGGGAGAGAGATTAACTCAGAAATTAATCAAAATCCCCTTTCTCAATCTTGGTGAAATACAATGACTGTCCCGTCCTGTCTTCAGTGATTGCAGGGTGACTGTGTCTCTTAATAGTCTATCTAAAAGGAGTAAGAGTCAGAGAAGTAAAGCCTGTTAATAGAGTGCCATAAACCCAACTCCACCAAGAAAGGTAACCTCAGGAGCCATATTAGATAAGAACCAGGAGAAGGATTATTACAAGTGAAAAGAGCTAGTTAGATAATGAAAGCTGTCCCCAGTGACAAACAAGGGGAGAATACCAAAGGAGGCCTTGTATAAAATAAGATGCATGGTACTTCCCCAAAGGCGGGGGGGGAGGTTGGAAGCTGGGAAGAGGTTAATCTGGACACTTGTGACTGTTGAACAGAAAGCTCCTCAGGAGAGCTTGTTCATTTTGGCAAGTGAAACAGTCACTAATGGACCAAGAAGGGCCAAGTTCCCTAATTCATTTTGCAAAGTATAAGGGAATTATTGGGGAAGTAAAGCAGCAGGATGCAGCAATGTGCTGGGAGGACATAGCAACAAAACCGCCCTGCCAGAGCCCTGGTAGGTTCCTATATACCTTTACTCTTGGCCAATGCATAAGTTAATCCTGACAGGTTTCTCCTTGTCAGGACTCACTGTGTGCATCTACACATGCATGTTATTATGCAGTTGACTAATTAGCTCTGTAGTAAGTCATCACCATCTACATGTGCACCAGTATTAGGGAGCAGTAAGCTAATTAACTCCACCATAAGACAGTACTGCCAGGAACAGTTATGACAGAGTCATTAACCGCGATCAAAGGCACGTGTAGATGGTGATCACCAGGTACAAATTTTGCCCAATCAGCCTAGCCAGCCAGGGCTCCTGACAGTCCCTCCACCACTCAACACTACCACCTGTATCCTGGGGGTGACCCCCAGTTGCCCCTAACAGCCTGGGGTTGCTCCACCCCATCTCAAATTGCTTCAGTCCCAGTGCATGTGTAGAGACTACACCCAGGAGAAATTGATTCTGGCTTGAACTTTTCTGGAGTATCTTGCTGTACATTAACAGCATGTGTAGATGTACCCACTGAGAACAAAAAAGGGGAAGTGGCATGCATGAATGTTTCAGTGCTGACCTGAAAGGGAGTCTGTATATACCATTTGTGTGGAATACAAGAGCCTGTCCTGGATTTCAGCCTGTATCTGGAATGAAGTCAGAGAGGAGCCACTCGGCACCTGAGTGGTGGTACCCTGGAGAACAAACAGCGAAGCTGTTAGACTCTCATGGAATGAATTCAGTTTCTCTTGAGAAAAAATCCCATCTAGAACAAAAGATTCAAACCCCTTGTGAAACCTGTCTCTACCATCCATCCCTGTCCAACCCCAACTATAGTCCCCCAGTTACTGCTCCGCTGACAAAACATGCCGCCCACTTCAATGTTACGTACAGGAAAGGACTAAAGTTTAGCAGAAAGGAGTGAAGTTTTGAGTCACCTTCTTCCCTTATTTCTTCTTAGTCTGTTCCCTATAGAGGTGCAAAAAGCAGTAGAAAGAAGTTGTGTGTTGTGTTTGTGTGTGCATGTGTGTGTGTGTGTGGGTGTGAGTGAAATGGGGGATGTCAAAGTTTAATTAAGCCAAGGGGACAGTCAGGATTGGAGGGAAACTAGTGAAATGGAAACAAAATGCCATCAGGATGAATAAGAACCTTTCAACCTTGGAGCAAAATTAGGGCCTTGCTAGACCTTATGCCATGAGCCACATAAACGTTGATTGGTGTTAGTGATAGGTTGGAGTTTGGAGCAGTCACACCCTTGGTCTAGAAACCTTCTCTGACTATCCCCCACCTGCACAGCTGTGACTTGCCACTAGAGGCCTGGTGAGCAGGGGCAGGACTAGCAGCTGTAGCTGTGAGTTGCCATTACAGGGCTGGTGAGCCAGGACAGGTTTCTATCCCTGTCCTAAGGGCCTGGGTGTGACAGCTCCTGGGATACGGACTTCAACTTGGGTGACACATCTGTGGGAAGGGGCCCACACCTTAGTAGAACCTGGGGCTGGGTAATGCGGATCAGAGATAATCCTGTCCTGGAGTGGCAGAACTCTGAGCTGCACCATGAGTGCTTAAACCCACTTTAAGGTGCAGCCAATCCAGGGGTTGAGCTCCAGGAGCTGTCCAAAAGTACTGTGTAACACGGCCCTTACATAAGGAGAATAATTCATAGATTCATAGATTGTAAGGCTGGAAGGGATCTTGGAAGATCATTGAGTCTAGCGCCCTGCACCAAGCAGGAAAAATAACTGGGGTCAGGTGACCCCAGCAAGGTGACTGTCTAGTCTCCTCCTGAAGATTTCCAGGGTAGAAAATTGTGGAGTAAGCTCCCTTCAGAGGTGATGAAGTCTGGACACCCTAACTGTGAAGAAGTTTTTCCTAATGTTGAGCCTGAATCGATCTTCCAGGAGTTTGTGGCCATTACTCCTAGTTTTCCCCTTGGGTGCTCTGGTGAACCGTTGCTCACAGAGCCCTTGATGTACTCCCCTAGTGTAGCAGTAAGCTGCTACCAGGTCCCCTCTCAGGTTCTTTTCTTCAGGCTGAAGAGTCCCAGATCCCTCAGCCTATCCTCTTATGGCTTTCCATGTAAGACTCTGATCACACAGGTGGCTCTTTTTTGGACTTTCTCAAGCTTGTCCATGTCCTTGTTAAAGTGTGGTGCCCAGAACTGGACACAGTACTCCAGCTGTGGTCTCACCACTGATGAGTAGAATGGAAGAATCACCTCCTTGGTTTTGCTGGAGATGCATCGATTGATGCATGCCAGAGTATTATTTGTCCTACTGGCTACAGTATCACATTGCCAGCTTATATTCATACTGTGGTCTATTATTACCCCCAGGTCCCTTTCATTCATGGTGCTAGTCAGGTGATGCTGGCGTGGATGTGGGGCTGGGCTGGTCATTAGCTTTCCCAAGTGGTGAGGGAGGAGTGACATCTGCCGGGGAGTTCTGGTGGGTTGAGTACTTTGGGGTCTGACATACTGACAAATGCAGCTATTTCCATTTCAAATAGAAAGCCAAGATGAGATCAAGCACATTTCACAGTAATGAATCGGAGCCGCTCCCTGCATGCTGAGCCTCACAAACACTCAGCATAATTGAAGCCGCATGCAGCCAAGACTGAGAAGAATCAGCTCAAGGGGCTTGAAAAACACCCAAAACAAATAAACAGCCTTAGCTAAAGATCAAATCTTTAGCACATCCAGGAAAAATCCACACTCCAGACCCCAAACCCCTTCAGTCTTTTGCCTCTGGCTGAGACTGCTACCCACAATCAGCTGCTGACTGATGAAGTGGTAAGCCATGAATACCTGCCCCACTAGAAACCAAATTAAGAGCCACCAGTTAGACCACTGAATAGCTGTCAGAGGAAAACTGCTTCCATCACGCAGGACCAAGGTAGGGCTTGAGAAACCGTCTAACTCAGTGGCGCTGAATCTTTTAGCCCTGTGGGGCAGATGAGTGGTGCAGGGTCAGTCTACAGGCTGGATCTGTGGAGTTGATGTCCAAATTTGGCCCTCTGGTCATGTCCAGGCAAGCACGTTTCTGTTTCAGTGTCTCAAAGCAGTTTGAGATGCTGCAAGAGGCACACTAGGAATGAAAAAAAATTTCCCTGCACTGGAAACATGCAGGACAGACTCTAATTTTAATTCCAGGAAAACCTGGTATCAAAAAAAAAATGCTGGGAAAAAGTGGCACAGGGCACTGAGGCAACCAGAGGCTGGCACCTGGCCAAAATATCTCTATGCCTGCCCCTGCTGCTCCAGCATGCTGCCTCAGGATGCTGGAGCAAATAGAAGCAGGGCAAGGCTGCAGCAGTGTTTCAGACCCAGGAGCTGTCCCAGGTAAGTAGGGACATGGAGGTGGGGGGACTGTGTGTCGGGGGGTTCAGGGGACTATGTGGAGGTGGAGGAACTGTAGGGGTGGGGGGACAGCTTGGGAGGGGTATGTTCCCCCCCACGCTCCTCCTCTGCAGCAGCAGCCATCAGGGTTGCCCATGCCCACTCCTAACAAAGACCCCTGCTGGCATGGGGTTGCCCAAGGAACCTTTCGGGGGGTGTGATGGGCTAGGGAGAGGGGTGGAGGTGGCAGCAGGAGTGAGAGAGGTGAGGTTTGGGGATGGGAGAGAGCTCTGGGTAGGAGAGGCCACCAGAATTGAGCTTAGAATCCCCTTGCCCTCCTAGAGCACGCTGTGTAGGTAGAGGCCAGCTTGGAAGGGAAGGGGATTGCCCAGCCCAATCCCTGAGTCCCAGTCGAGGGCTTCCCAGGGATGGCATGGGGTTCACCTGGGCACAGGGAGAAGAACAGCAAGGGCTGGCACTGCTCAGTGCCACAAAGCAGTGGGTGTTACAGCTGCAGCTGGACCCATATCCTGATGCTAGGATGGAGTTGTGGCCAGAAAGGTCCTAGTGGGGACAGTCAGGGGCTGCAGATCAGGAGCAAGGGGCACTGGCAGGGCTGTCAGTTGGGAGTGAGTGGCAAGGGAAGGGACAGGGCACGGGCATATCAGTGATGCTCACTCAGTGCCCCACATCCTAGTGAAAGTAAGGGGCAGGGGCAACTCTGATTTTTCTATGGTAAAAAGCCAAAACCCAATGCCAAAGTGTATAGATATTTAGAGTTCATTTTATTATGATGACAGAGGCACGGGTAGGCTTCCAAATTGCTTTAAACTTGTAAATATATCAATAAAACATTGCTGAACTTTATCTCCCTATATATAGCGGTGTTTCATTTTAATCATGGAAGAACTCAGATTTTAGGTATTTTAATGAGATAATTTGGGTTTTATCATAGAATTTGCAATTTTTAAACAGGGAACACCAAGATCCCTGCTGGTGAGGCAGTGGCAGGACCCGGGCAGAGGAGCTTGCCCAGGGCCAGCACCAGGGACAGGGCACAGGTGGAGGGCAGATGAGATAGCTGACCTCCTGGCCATTTGGGGCCAGGAGGACAAACTTCAACAGTTTGATGCAGGCCACCACAAGAAGCACATCTTCTGGGTGATAGCTGCCCAGATGGCAGAGAGGGGACACCAGAAGACATGACAACAGTGCTGCCCAAAGGCCAACTGTGCAGCCACAGCTCACGGGCAGTTGGCCCAGAGGTGCAAGCAGCTCTGCTGCAGTGCCCATACCAGAGCCCAGGTGGTCGTGCAGTTCACATCTGGGTCTAGCAGGCTCAGCCATGGGGCCACAGGTCCAAGGAGGCAGCCAAGGAGGCTGTCACAGGTGGCAACACGTCACAGCCAGGCAGCAGCCCCCAGTGCCAGACTGCTGCAGTGGGTAGAGGGTGCATGGGCCAGTTTAGGTCAAGGCTGCTTCAGCAGTCCAGCTGGCACAAGGGGCTAATGTCCCCAGATGCCAACTGCCCAGGCCTCAGAAGCTCCTGAAGCAAGTAGCCCTGAGCTGCTCACCAGGGCAGCTTTTTACACTGCTAGGGCCAGCACAGATGCTGGCCATAGTCTCTAGCTCGCCCTGACTAAAGATCCAGGAGGAGCTGGGGAAGGTCAGTTTGCCCCAAGTGGCACAGTTTGTCCCATGCCAAAGTGCATGTTCAGGCATGTGTGCTGAGGCACAAATCTCCGACACAAATTTGTGTTGCTGCTCTTTGAGCTGCTGCAAGCACACATGCCTGCATGTATGGACGCGTACTTTGTGTCCTGATCTCATTGTGTACCACCTGGATCAGGCCCTGCATGCCAGTATCCCACCTGGTGCCACTTGGATTGGGCCCCTGCCCCATGCCTGGATCCTGCCTCACACACCCTGGATCAGGTCTTGCACCTGTATCTTACCTCTTGCTGCCCCAGCCCTGTATGCCTGATCCAACACTCAGCGCCACACTGTCTGGCCTGAAAGATTGCCCATGGGTCCAGAAATTTAGCACCAAAGGCACAGCAATTAATGCTGCCCCTGCTCTCCTGCCTCCAAATTTTCAAACTCATGGGGAGCCCTATGTGAAAGACAACATGGCTCTGCAGGCCAGGGCTTGATCATCCTTGCTCTAACTAAAAGTGAAGGACTATATACACTGTCTCCGGCCCCTGACTTCTCAGCCTTGACCAACCTACAAAACTGAACTGTTGCCAGACGTGATTTTCAGGTGTCAGTGCATTCAAATGGGAGTTGGAACCAGGGTAAGAGACAGTGCAGACAAAACTAAACCTAAACCATGTTCCGGAAAGTGTGACTGAGATTCAAGTTTATTAAATGCAAAATGTAATCTATTTCCTAATGCAATGCATCTAAATTGAAGTCAAATGCCTCACCAGCGCCTTAAGCATTGTGCATTTCTTATAAAACAACTGAATTCATTAAACTAAGTTTATCACAATCCACAAAAACTCCCAGCCTATCACAAAGGAAATCTCCCAGCCATGTCTGCTTAATCAACACAAGCCAATCCAGGGAAGCCATGTAGGGCCTGAAGACCAGCAAATACATTGCCTGTCATCTCCCCCATGGTTTTGCAGTGTTCTGGAGCCAAGGCCCTCCCCTGAGAATACCCTGTTGGCAACCCATTTCAGTCTGAAGCCGGGGGCTGTTAACTGAACGCCTCCACTGATCTTAACTGCTGCAGAATCACAGGAAGAGAGAGGCGGTTTCTAAGGTAACCAGGGCCCAAAATGTGTAGGGCTCTGTAGGACAAAACCAACACCTTGAACCAGTTGGAAGGTGGGGGATATCACAGAGCACAGATGCATTATGACCCCAACAAGAAGCCCACATCACAAGCTGGCAGTCACATTTTGCACCACCTGAAGTTTCTCGGTGTTTTGAAGGTGTGGTTCTGTGTAGGTTGAGTTTTAGTAATCCAAGCCTGAGGTGACCAAGACATGAGTCATGAAGGCAAGGCTCCTGTTTGAAAGGTAAGTGTGCAGCCTGCTCACCACCTGTAGGCGGGGTGGGGGGGAAAAAGCGCTCTTAGAAACTGCCAAGGTGAAGGCAGCCTTTCTTTAAATACAGAACTGTTAAGATTTCTTCCTCCTTGATCTAGTAGCAGAGTCAAAAGGCTGCTTTTTACTACAGTTGTCAGCATTATTACCACAGCAACACAAAACAATGCCTACCGTATAGCATTTTTAACCCTGTGTGCACACATCAGTTTGGGCTACACTCTGACCACCTACACTTCTTAGTTCAGACCCAAGGTATTCAGCTACTGCAGGAGTCATAATAGCAGCTATAGAGATAGAGTAATCGCAAAGGTGAGATTTGCAATAACCATAAAGTCAATGAGAGTTTGCAGTTTTGGGGTGTGGGAACATATAAAGTGCAGGAATTTTCAAAAAGAGGAAAACTCCATGATTCAGTAAAGTCACCCTACCACCCATTTTGAGCGAGTATTGAAGTATTGTTCCAATGAAAGTTGCAGCATTTTTGCAGTGCTGGCCACCATAACCTCTTGCTTCTGACAGGCACCTTGCAACTGGCCAGACCATGTTGATCCTTTGCTTTAAACCAGTGTTAAAGAGTAAGGAACATACATTTGACAAGGTCCCTTACCAAAGGCTTTTAAAACAGCTGTATTGCCACAGGATTAGAGGGAAAGTTCTTTTGTGGATTGATAGCTGGTTAAAAGATAAAAAGTGAAATGGTCATTTATTTCTCAGGATGGAGGGAGCTCAAAAGCAAGGTCCCACACAGATCTGTGCTAGGTTCTGTTTTGTTCAACATTTTTCATCAATGACCTGGATATGGGGTGCAAAGTGACATCTCCAAGTTTGCAGATAATAGTTATTCAGGGTCATCAAGTCCCAGGTTAACAAAGAAGAGCTTCAGAAAGATCCCAGCAAGCTGAGTGAGTTGGCAAAGAAACAGCAGATTAACTTCAATGTCAACTACTGCACGTGGGAAAAAAATAACCTCAACTATATGTATGCGGTACTAGGTTCTGAATTAGCTGTTTACAACTCAGGAAAGAGTCTCTGGAGCCACCATAAATAGTTCTTTAAAAACGCCACCTCAATGTGCAACAGCAGCCCAAAAAGCCAGTAACATATTAGGCATCATTAAGAAGAGACTTGAAAACAAAAGCGAGAACATCATCATACCATGATATAAATTCATGGTGCGCACACATCTTGAATGCTATGGGCAGTTCTAGTCCCCTCATCTCAAAAAGGATGCAGTAGAATTAGAAAAGGCACAGAAAAGGGCAACTAAAATGATCAGGGGCATGGAGTAGCTGTCATACTAGGAGAGACTAAAAAGGCTAGGACTCTTCAGTTTGCAAAGGAGAAGGCTGAGGGGAGATATGATAGAGGTCTATAAAATCATGAAGGGTGTGCACCAAGTGAACAGGCAACTGTTACAAGGCACAGGATAGTATAACCAGGAGGTACCGGCTGAAATTAGTAGATGTCAGGTTTAAAACTAACAAGAGAAAGTACTTTTTTATAACACAGTTAGCTTGTGGAATTCATTGCCACAGGAGGTGGTAGAGGTAGATAGCATAGCCAGGTTGAAAAAAGGAATTAAGTAAATTCGTGGGTGATAGATTTATTAATGGCTATTGAACACAATGGTTGGAGATGTTTCCTCTGGCTGCTTTAACCCAATAAATGCTGGATACCAGGGAGGGTACTGAATAGGGGATAGATCATTCTAAAGATATCTGGTTCAGTGCTGGCCCTGAACAGTATCTGCTTCCGCTGCTGTCGGAGACAGGCTACTGGGCTAGACAGGTCAGTCTGACCTAGTATGGCTGTTCTTCTTATAAGCTATATCAGCCCAAAGATGGAGGAATGTAGCAGTGAACCTGCCCAGCCTTAGTTATAGCCCATTCTGTAATGCAAAATTAATATCATTTGGCACTCTATGCATTTAGGATGGCAAAGCTGTGTTCTAAACCTGTTTTGCTGAAGCTGCATTTAGGGTTTAGTCATAGGTGTGTAGCAGGTAAACATAGAGGCTTATCAGTTCACAACGGCACCACACAGTTTGGCCTTGTGAACTATCCCATAACTCAGGCAAAACCCAGCACCAGAACAATGGGCAATTAAGAGATGTACTGGCAAGAGGTGAACAGAGACCCAAGACCAAAATTACAGCTTGTGTTACCAGTCATTGCTGAAGTGCATTAGCAGAACAGACAGGGAGAAGTACGAAATGAGGAGGACTAAAGCCACAGGAGGTGCTGTTGGCTGGGAGTAGCAGTTGCCTTTAAAATGGCAGTGCTTGTCTACAGTTATCACACAGCATTATCTGAGATACCACAGGTTCTCCTATACAATACTAAGGAAAAACAGGGGTGCAGTAACTTTAGAAAAATGGTGATAACAGTATGAATACTAGGCATGAATAGACTGCTTCCTACATTCAGAGCATCAGTGAGCTGATCTTTGAATGGCAAACATGGTATGTTGGGACTCATAACTGGTATTGCATGATGTTTCATGCCAGTAGAAAGAACTAGCAGGAGAATGACTGTGTCCCCACAATGCTAACTTAGCTGGCTGACCTGTCTTAAGGAAATTCTCCCTTGCTGCTTCAGGGCTTGAGCAAGTGCTTCACTAGTCTCCTCCCAGGTCCTCCTGCACAGGGGACATGGCCAGGACAACATTGCCAGGAGTGGCCTCCCTCTCACCCCCCACTGCTGGGAGAGCTGTTTGGGGGGCACTTGAGAGTGAATAGAAATTAATGAAGCCTGAAGTTGCCCTAGCTTGTACTGAGGGTTGAGCTAGGCTCCAGGTGGCTCCTGCACAGGGCAGAGCAAAGTCAGCCCCAAGATTGGGCCAGGCCCTCTTCCTATGATTCTATCATATTTGAGAACATATATATATTTTAAAAAACACGGCCTACAAAAGGAAAGCCCCCAGGCAGGAAGGGGTTAGAGTCTGTGAGTGGAATCTGTCTAATCAAGAGAGAAGCAGATGGGGAGGTGGGGGTTGGTATGAATAGGCTCAGTGCATGTATCTTGGACATCTGAATGCATGAAGGAGCATCTGTAGCACGTGGATATGTGAGTGGGCCCAGAACATGGCAGGGGGTATGACCACAGGAGGGGCCTCCAGGCGAAATGATCAATAAAATGGCTGCACGGAGCATGGGGCTTTGAGGCCCCATGCTGCACACCTGACCCCCCCCATCACCTCCTGACTGCATTTCCCATCCATCCTCTAGGATTTCCACATGGGCGTGAGCACAAGCCACATACAACAGCACAAACCTACCTACAAACTGCTCTCAGGCTCTGATGACTTCTGCAATAGGAGGCAGAGAGGCCCACTAGGGAGCTGCCTAACTATTTTATCAGATACTACCCCAGGTCTCCTGGTGCTGCTGTCTCAACAACCGGCACCTAGAAGCTGACAAGTCTCCAGACAAGTGAAAGGAGTCGCCTGCCCTTGCAACCAGAGTGTGGTGGGGGCAGGAGAGCACGTTGGTAGATGAATAGCCAGGGGTTTGTACAGGTCTCTGAGAAGCTGGTCCTGTGTTTGTGTGTGACAGATACAGGCAAGGGTGTTATGCGATTGTGACAAAGGGTTAACTGAACCTCTTCCAATGCTGTGCTGATGAGCACATCCCCCCCATTTCGCTTTGCCAGGCACACAAAGCCACTTCTGATACTGAAGCCGTTACTCTTCACCAATCTCTACCCCGTGAGGCCTTACTGACCCCAAGAAGCCCAGGGCTGAAATTACACACCAGAATAATTATTCCATAGTTTGAAAATGATCTCCCCACCCCTCCCTTTTCATGTGTGTGTTTAATATCAAATTATTTATAACCCAGGCTCGCAGTCAGGCTTTTCATGAAAGAGCTGCCAGAGCCTTTTAAAAGCATTGCATTCACTTGACTGGCCATATTTTGCTGAGTATGGGCCGTTGGGGCTTTAACAAAAAGACTGTTGCTACTGAAAATCCCCCCAGTCTCTATGTGTTCACTCGCTTGCCCGCATGTGCTGTCTTGCTCCTTGTTCTTTTCATGTCAGTTACAGTCTCTCTTGCCATCTCTCGCTCTGCCTCCCCCAAATTCAGATCTCCTTTTTGGCATCACTATAATACTGTTACTGCCACTCCTGATGTATATACATTAAATAGTGATTAAATAGGGATCCTTCAATGTTACATGGTTTTTTTCCTTCCCTGGGAATATATAGAACCTGTGAGGGGTCAAATAAATAAAGGGAAAATTCCCTCCTCCTTTCCCTCTTTCTCCCTCCCCTTCATTATCTGCACAGATTTCTCTGTTTCCATTCATGCTGTTAACTTTTCTTTCTGAAAACATTTAGATATATAGGCATATTCTACCCCTCACCCCCTCCTTTTGGTCTAAAATATTGATGGAAGCTGCTCCAAGATGTACATTTGGTGGAGAAAGACACTTCAGCGCATCTTCAGAGCCAACAGAATATACATTTGTTCAAATCCTGGAAGGAATAGGACAGTGAAGCATGGGGGCTGCTGTTGCTGCTGCCAGATGATATCTGATTCTCAGCACAGACAGGGAAGGGAGGGGAATGGGGCTGGGGGAGGGGCAGGCACTGCACAGCTGGCAGTGTATGGGACTGGGCCACGAGTGGCTCGTCCAGGAGCCATAGCTCGTGCTGATGTGCACACCCCAGGAGGCATGGGGTGCATGTACCCTCGGATCTGTGCGGAGTAGGGTGGGCTGCTGCTACAGGCTGGGGCTGGGGTTTTGCCAGGCTCTTCCCAGGGACAACTTGGACCAGGGCAGGCAAGAGGGTCCGGGGGGCTCTGCCCCTCTGGCCTGGCGGCGCAGCCAAGGGTGGCCCCACTTTGGCCCCTGCCTCTGGGCCCCCCTGGGCAGTGAGGGCCAGGGCCAGTGTGGGGAGGCAGCCAGGGTTAGTACAGGGCTGGGGGGTGGCAGATTCGTGGGGGGTGCCAGCACCAGGCAATGACTCTGGACATGGGGGAAGGAACTCATTCCCAAATCACAGCCCCCACCCAGCTCTGCTGCTGCTCTTCACTCTGACACAGTACCCTGCATCTTAGCAGGGTGTGCGGGGACTGCCCCCACCTCCCAGGCTCTAAACCCCACGCACACACCCATAGGCCCCCACACCTTTACAAATAACACCCCCACACACACACATGCACTTCAAAAATAGCATCTCATGATTTACATTCCAAATCTCTGGATTTTTACGAGTTTGTCTCACGGTTTTTGACATGGTGAGGTTGGCAATACTGTACTAGCTCCAGGTTGGAGCAGTCACGTGTTCATGCCAAGCAGTGGCCTGGAGGGAGGACCGAAAGGTAAGAATTCTCCTTCCCCCACCCCTTACTTGTAGCTGCCAGTGCTGTCTCTCTCAGGGGAGCAGGCAGGGAAAAGTTAACCAGCCTGCTGCACCCCACTCCCCCCGCCCTGCTCTCCATTTCAGGTTGAGGCTGACCCAGAGCCCAGCAATAGCAATAGTAGCTAGGCAGGCAGGTTAACCCTTCCCTGCCTACTTCCCTGGGACGGACAGCACAGGCAGCCACAAGTAAGGTTGGGGGGGAGGTGGGGTGTTTAAGGCATACCCTAGGGTGACTACACGTTCATATAATAGGAGCTGGATATTACACAGATCAGAGATAATCCTGCCCTGGAGTGGCATAACTTTAAGCCACCTAACAAGTGCTTCACACTAGTTTCAGGTGTTAATGTGCAGACAATCCATGGGGTTAAGAGCTCCAGAGGCCACTCAAGATTACTGTGTAACAAAGCCCCAAGTGGTCGAGCCCCTCTTTGGTACACATCCCACTGCTGTGCAGGCCTGTGATAAGGAGAGCTACCACCCCTTTCTTTCCACCCCTCCCACTTTAATCAGAAAGTATTTTTCCTTGGTACAGAAGCCAGCCCTGAGCTTTCCACTGTGTGGCTTATCTTCTGCAATTAGCACCCCGCCCCCCAATCTGATAGAAGAGAAGGACTCAACAGCTCCTGATTAATTGCAGAGTATTTGCTTTCTTTTCCACTTCTATGGCCTGGAATTAATTAGTTTATCCCTCTTATTTCTTTCTTAGGCCAGAGAGTTCTTCTTTGTCTCATTATCTATAATAGCAAAGCTTGAAATCCCCTGGGGAATGGTTAAGAGAGGCCCTCAGTATGGGGAAAAGGAGCCCAAAACCAGGGAGATTACTAGAGGTCAAACTTCCCTTGGCATCTCTGTGGTCTTAAAATACATGCTATCACTGACAACAGCAGAAATCCATTCCCCTTTTCACCTGTTACAGACCTGTCCCATGCTTCTAGATAGAAACATAAAGTAAACTTCCCGACAAATGAACAGCTTTCTGAGGCTAAAACACAGGAGCAAAACCAAGCCTCTGATCCCTGGATAATGTTACAAACATCCATATAATAACTATTTGTCCAAATGTGCTCACAAGAACATCTTCTTTGGTCGTTACGGACTAAGCTTGGGCAGTCAGGGCAGGTCACCTGGTAATCAAAGGAAGTCCAAGGAAAGGGTTCATGGGGAGCCAAGATTCAGAGCTGGGGTCACAGTAGGCCAGCAGTAAAAGGCAACATTAGGGTGCACTAGATGTCCAAGCCACAGTTTCCAATAAACAGATCAAGGAGCAAGTACCAGAGTCTTTGCCCAGGCAGTATGCTGCTGACTGGAACCAGCATTTAAAGGCCGGAGTGGGTAGGGCCTACTCAAGGCAGGATCATTTCTGACTAACCTGCTCTTAAAAATTTCCAACAGAGATTCCATAATTTCTCTAGTTAGCCTGTTCCAATGCATGACCACCCTCATAGTCAGGAATTTCTTCCTCATCTCCAACCTAAATTTCTTCTGTTGCAGCTTGAGGCCATTGCTCCTACCCTGTCCCTTGCAGCCACAGAGAAATGCCTATCTTCATCCTCTCTAATATCACCCTTAAGGTATTTGAAAGCTGTTATAAAATCCTTCTCCTCCCCTCCCCTCTTCAGTCTTCTTTTTTCCAAGCTAAATAACTCTTGGTCTTTCCTAATTTCCTCATAATTCCTAAGGCCCCTAATCAGTTTTGTTGTTCTGCACTGGACCCATTCCAATCTCACCACATCCTTCTTGAAGTGTGGGGCCCAAAACTGGGCATGCTATACTGGTTGAAGCTTCACCACTACTGAACAGAAAGGAAGAATGACTTTCTTTGATTTTTTAAGTGATGTTCCTGTTACCAATATACTGTTGGCTTCTTTTTTGTGCAATAAGAACACTCTGTTGGCTCATATTCAGCTTATGATCTACTGTGATCCCCAGGTCCTTCTCTGCAGTACTGCAACCTAGCCAGTCATTCATCTGGGACCAGCTGGGCCCCAGTCCCTGATCTGAGCTCATTACAGGTCCCCCACAGCCACTGAATGCCCCATAACTGACAAGTAAGCAAACAAAAATCCCTCCTATGTGCCACAGGAAGCAAGCAGATGAGACAGGAGTGCATATCTAAAAACCATTGTCACAAAGACAAAAATCAGGTCCTCAACAGGAAAGACTCTCCTTTCTCTATCCTTTAGGCAGCATGTCTCTTCAAACAAGGGCTGGATTAAAACTACCTTACTAAAAAGGCCCAGTACATCTAGGCCCAATACTCATTCCTAGCCACCACAGCTAGGAGTAGCTGCATTGGAAAAGTGGGCAAGGTGTCTTCTGATTTCCTTTACTGAGTTTGAAGCAGCTATGTATGGAGCTTTTTTATTTATGTATGTTAAAATATTCATAAGTAGTATCTTACTCTTTATAACGTACAGGCATGCACATAACCCCCTTCACCTCAGATTGTGGGGGGGGCAGTGGGGGAGCGGGGCAGTGGTGCTGGAAGACTTGCAGCATAGTTGAGTGTCCTACTCTCCAAATGGATCCTTCACTTCCCTGTATCTCTCTTATTTACAAATTGTGCCAGCTTTATTGGGCCCTGTTGATCATTAATGGTGGACGTGCACCCTGAGACTTCTATAATCATTTTTGTAAATTAATAAATTAATTAATTAAATAAGCTGTGCAGAAGGCAAAAGCACCATTTGGCTGGGATGCAAATAAGAAGTGGCCGAGGATGGAATATGTACACAGGAGAAACCGGGCCCCACCTTGCTCTGCTTTCCTCCCCCTCCTCCCTCTTATGACTTGCAGCTCTGCTTGTTCCACACCACAGATTCCTCTGAACTTGTTATGCAGTCAGTGTATGAATGAAGTGCAGTCATGCTCTGTGCACTATATACATATAGGGATGTACGTGCCCTGGGGAAGAAAGGGGCTGGTGCCTGTCCACACATGTACACAGACCATGTAAAAGAGACCACAGCACACAAGCATGCCATTCCCTGTTCTAAACACAGACCAGACATGGATACATTTTAATTTTCCATAAAATAAACAAGTAGACCTCTCTTTCCCTCCCCAGTTCCCCAACTTATTAGGAGGCCCAGGGTGCATCACTTGAATGTTGGGTATTAAAATGCAAGAAGTAGGCACAGGAGCCTGATGGGAAACAGAGAATGCATGTGTTAGTATGGCTTCTCTAGGTAAACAGGGTTTCATTCCTTTACCAGGGGTGGCATCTTTGACTTGATACCAGGAGTAAGTCAGTGACTCACCACAAGGGAGAAGCCATTTCTCTGAACCTGCAATAACACTAGAGGACAAAATCATTGAATGAGTATTTGCTAATCCATTTTCTGAGAGTACTTGGAATTTTCCTATCTATACTGTAGGTCAATGATTCTCAACCAGAGTTCCATGGGATCCCCTTAAGGGTGTCACGCAATATCAGCACTGTTAGGTGGGCAAACATCTATACAATCCACAAGAGAAACCCAGACATGTCAAATGTTAAAAGCGTTCTGACCTGTTGGGTCTTTCTGAGTTCTTTGCAACAGAAAAATTTCACTATTATTTTTCCATAGCCAAGAAATGAGTAAAAGCTAAGAACTGGCATTTTTCAAGGGGTGCCTTGAGTCTAATAAGGGCTGTCTTGAGTCCAAAAAGGTTAAGAATCACTGCTTTAGGGAGAGCATCCTCTTACACCATCAGCAGTCATTGTCCTGAGGCAGCACTGGAGAATATGCCTTTGCATGTGTGGTGAATGAGAGGTGATAAACAGCATAGAGGACTACTGTATTTCCTAATCTGCCACCAGGGAGAGACCTCCCAGCAGAATGGAGCCATTTCTCTGAGACTCCATGCAAATATTCAGTTGATATAAATCTCACATACCCGTTTCTGCCTAGTGGCTGCAGGAATAAAGACACAACAGAAATCACATCTCCAGTAAAGCTGACCAGAGGACAGTTCCATCACAGAGCTGCTCTCCAGCTTTCAATATTTGTTTCTTTTCTCAGAAGGAACAGCAGCTTTTAAAACTTTTACAAAAGCTGTCAAAATGTCCATTTACAGATCAAAACCTGAGATTTTCTGAGCTTGGGGCAGTTGAAACACTGGCCTGCAATGTGAAAAATGAAGGTGCATGTCCTTGCTCTCCGTGATTTGCAGCACAGTTCTTCATCAACAAAATATTTCAGGTTTGACAAAATGTTCTGTCTGGCTCTATTCACCAGTGATACTTGAGAAGGAGTCCCTTTTGCCTTACTGTTCAGGTTCCTTTTCTCACTGTAGTTGAAGTTCAAGAGTTTTGTACCCTGATACTGCACACTAGCTGCTTACACTATATTAACATCAATACCTGGGAGACATAAGCACTGAATCATCCACAATGCCTCTGTGAGGTATGACAAGGCATCGATCATTTTGAGCAAACTCGCCTCACCATGGAAGCAGACAGGCGTGAGAAACAAAGGGAAAGAGCTGCGATCCAGCATCACCAGAATCCACTCTTTCCTCTTAGAACTGCTTGCATATCTGTAGTCAAACATTCAGATCTCTGATTGGCCTCCTCAGTCATCTCCAGACTGATCAATGACTTCCCTGTCCAGTGGAAGAGACAGTCATCCTTGTACTGAGGGACTGCTGATGATGACCCTGACACTGCACGCTAGCTGCTACCGCTAACATCTGCATTCACAAATCACTAAATAGGCCAGATCCTCAGCTAATACAAACAGAAAGAATAACAGAAACATAGAAAATGAGGGTTGGAAGGGACCTCAGGAGGTCATCTAATCCAACCCCTGCTCAAAGCAGGACCAGCCCCACCAAGGCTTTGTCCAGTCAGGTCTTAAAAACCCCCAAGGATGGAGATTCCATCACCTCTCTGGGTAACCTGTTCCAGTGTTTTACTACCCTCCTAGTGAGAAAGTTTTTCCTAATATCTAACCTAAACTTCCCTTCCTGCAACTTGAGACCATTGCTCCTTGTTCTGTCATCTGCCACCACTGAGAACAGTCCAGCTCCATCCTCTTTCAAGCCCCCCTTCAGGTAGTTGAAGGCTGCTATTGAGTCCCCTCCCAGTCTCCTCTTCTCTAGACTAAATAAGACCAGGTCCCTCAGCCTCTCCTCAGGAGTCATATCCCTCACAGCCCCCTCACCATTTTCATTGCCCTCCATTAGACTCCCTCCAATTTGTCCACATCCTTTCTCTGGGGGGGAAGGGGGGCACAAAACTGGGCACAAAACTGAACACAGTACTCCAGATGTGGCTTGACCAATACGGACTAGAGGGGAATAATCACTTCCCTTGATGTGCTGGCAACACTCCTACCAATGCAGCCCAGCATGCCATTAGCCTTCTTTGCAACAAGGGCACACTGCTAGCACATATTCACCTTACTGTCCACTGTGACCCCCAGGTCCTTTTCTGCAGAGCTGCTGCCCAGCCAGTCAGCCCCCAGTTTGTACCAGTGCATGGGATTGTTCTGTCCTAAGCACAGGACTTTGCACTTTTCCTTGTTGAATCTCATGAGATTTCTTTTGGCCCAATTCTCTCTGAATCCTAACCCTATTTACTAGTCCCCCCAACTTGGTGTCATCTGCATATTTGTTAAGGGTGTACTCTATGCCATCTTCCAGGTCATTAAGAAAGATGTTGAACAAGACTGACCCTGGGACCAACCATGGGGGCACTCCACTTGAAACCAGCTGCCAACTAGACATTAAGCCATTGACTACTACCCTCTGAGCCTGATGATCCAGCCAGTTTTCTGTCCATCTTACAGTCCATTCATTCAACCTGTACTTGTTTAGCATGCCTGTGAGAACATTGTTGGAGACTGTATCAAAAGCCTTGCTAACATCAAGTTATGCCACATCCACTGGTCTGCCCACAACCATAGAGCCAGTCATCTCATCATAGAAGGCAAAAAGGTTGGTCAGGCATGACGTGCCCTTGGTGAATTCACTGACTGTTCCTAATCATTTTCTCCTCCAAGTGCTTTGGAATGGATTCCTTGGGGACCTGCTCCATGATTTTTCCAGGGACTGAAGTAAGACTGACCAATCTGTAGTTCCCTGGATCTTCCTTCTTTCTTTTCTTAAAAATGGACACTATATTTGCCATTTTCCAATTGTTCAGGAGCTCTCCCAGCCACCAAAGACGATGGCCAGCAGCTCTGCAATCACATCAGCCAACTCCCTCAGCACCCTTGGGTGCATCCTGTCCAACCCCATGGACTTATACATGTCCAGCTTTTCTAAATAGTCCCTAACCTGTTCTTTCATCACAATTGGATGCTCACCTTCTCCCCAACTGTGCTGCCTGCTGCAGTAGTCTGGGAGTTGACCTTGCCTGTGAAGACTGAGGTGAAAAAGGCATTGAGTACTTCAGCTTTTTCTGCATCCTCTGTCACTAGGTTGCCTCCCCCATTCAATAAGGGACCCACACTTTCCCTGATCCTCCTCTTACTACCAACATACTTGTAGACAACCCCTTCTTGTTACCCTTCACATCCCTTGACAATTGCGACTCCAGTTTCACTTTGGCCTTCCTGACTTCATCCCTACATGCCTGAGCAAGACTCATACTTCTCCCTAGTTGTTTGTCCAAGTTGCCACTTATAAGCTTCCTTTTTGTGATTTAGCTCACTGAAGAATTCCCTGCTAAGCCAAACTGGTCTTCTGCCATACGTGCTAGTCTTCCTAGTCTTCACCCTTGTTGCTCTCTGCTCTAACCTTAACCCAGAGACTTTCAACAGGCCCTATCTCCAGCTTCATACTGGAGCACTGAGCAATCATATGGCTCTTTTACATAAAGTGCAACTCCTCCTCCTCCTCTTCCCCCCTGCCTGTCCTTCCTGAACAGTTTGTACCCATCCATGACAGTGCTGCAGTTATGCGAGCTATCCCACCAAGTCTCTATTATTCCAATCACATAATAGTCCCATGATTGTGCAAAGACTTCCCATTCTTCCTGCTCGTTTCTCAGGCTCCGTGCATTTGTGTACAGGCACCTGAGGTTACTAGTTGATTGCCCTGCTTTCTCAGGAAGTATGAGAGCACCTTCCCTGTTACCCACTCCTGCTTGCTCTTCCTCTAGGTCCTGTGCTTCCCCACTTACCTCACGGCTTTGATCTCCATCCCCTAGTGAACCTAGTTCAAAGCCCTCTTCATTAGCTTAGTAAGCCTGACTGCAAAGACACTCTTCCCTCTCTTTGTCAGGTGGATCCCATCTCTTCCAGAAATCCCAGAAATCCTTCTTCTTGGAAGAACATCCCATGGTCAAAGAAGCCACGGCCCTGCTGGTGGCACCATCTATGCAGCCAGGTGTTGATCTGCAGAGTGAGCCCACTCCCGCCCAGGTCCTTTCCCTTGACTGAAAGGGAGAACACCACCTGAGCCCCAGTCCCCTTCACCCTTGAACCCAGAGCCCTGTAGTCACTTTTGATCTGGTCAGGGTCTTCCCTGGCAGTATCATTGGTGCCCACATGGATGAGCAGCATGAGGTAGTAGTCAGAGGATTGGATGAGCCTCCGTAATCCATCCATGACATCTTGGATCCAAGCTCTGGGCAAACAAAAGACTTCCTGAGCAACAGGTTAGGCTGGTAGATGGATGCCTCTGCTGCCCGCAAAAGGGAGTCTCTATCTGTCTAGAAGAACTCCATCACCTCTGATAAGAGTTACACAGTTACACCAGTTGAGACCATGGACCATATCCTATTCTATAGATAGAGGTGAGAAAGGGAAGGCATCATTCAAGCAGCCCAGCTTAGCATTAGGTTATAAGACTGTTAAACTGAAAGGACTTTCCAACCCAGGGCCTAGAATATGACTATCACACACACATCAAATCCTTAGTTTAACCTTGCAGTGATTTTTAGCTTTCCTGAGGTGGCTCTCACAGAGGTGACTGTAAAGCAAACCCATACGAATCTCTTTTAAATGATTTTGTAAGCCTTTAGCTTCTATCATGTTGCTCCATGGCCCTGAGTAACAGCAGGCAGGGAAGATATGTAACGTATTGGATTTGAAGATGTAAAACCAACCTGCCCACGCTTGATCATTCAGAGACAGATTTTCACAATTCAGCTCCTGAGATGCATGCACTTCTATGTGCACAATTCAGCACCTGCTTTTGTATGCAAGCAACAGCAAAACTGTTAGTGCAGACCAGGCATTTTGCATAGTCAAATAGGTAGTTATTTTGCCTTATGTATGTGCAGGGCAGTCACTACAGGCGTAAAGCAGGGTGTACAGTTAAACATACTCTCAAAATGCGTGGACTGCAGTCCTTGAAAAAATCAAGCTCCAGAAATTCTCTGGCAGACATTTTTCATAAGTGTAGAGATGTGAGCTCAGCGTCTGGGTCAAATTCCAATTTGTAATTACATTCTGCCTTGCTAAAATTCTCCCAACAATGTCAGTTAGAAATATTATTCTTCACTTCCTTTTGCATATAGCTTTTCTGGTTTTCTATGCATTATTAAACAGCTGTCACCACCACCCCAGAGGTAGCTGCATTTCCAACATGGTTGAATGATTGCAGTATATGTAGTCTGAAAAGTAGTTAGTGATCCTTCAAGATGACAGGTGCTAGAAATGTCAGTCATTTTCATTAACATAAATAAGATATGTTTCATTTTAGTCACTTTAAAATCATTGAGTCATTTATTGATGTCTCAGTAATTTATGAGCTTTGTATCTTGGCTGGAACTCTGCCAGTGTGACTATTTGTGGTGAGAAATAGGCATAGCACAAGAGAGAGATGTGCAAGTATTTCTGAGGCTTGAGTGTTTTTATCTCTGGTAAAAGCATAAAATAATAAGTCAGGGGGACTTCAAGTGTGAGATGCTAACCTTCATGGCCCAACCCAGATAGTCAAGGAATACTGTTACCATCTGGTGAAGGGCCGATGCTGTATGTGAAATGAGTTGGTGATCTCCCTCTGGGATGCTCCTAATAGGGAGATATCCCATCACACAAGCTTGTGTGCACACCAGTCACAGCTGCATCCAATTAGCCAGCAGGGTGACATTGCTAGCAGAGAGGTCAAAGCCTGTGGAGGTCAGGAAGACCAAAGCTTCGTTCTTAAACCTTGAAATGCTTCCCACACAGCAAAGTAGAGCCATGCTGGCCAAGACCGAAGGATGCAGTTAGAGCTTGTGAAGTTTGCTCTGCTGCTGTCTGTGCTTGCACTTGATTTGGGGAATAAATGAGAAATGTATGTCTCCAGGGATGCCACTCAGACACTCTTATCAGCCTAATTTCAATCAAAATATTTCATAATGTAAAACAGAGCTGAGCAGTTCTGGGTGAATACTGGAGAGGCATGTTGACTTTTAGGTGTTAAGTCAAACTGAAACTGAGCGTTGGTTCACTATTTAATTCAGATGGGGGAGCTCTCCCTCTAGGAGTGCTGCATACTAGCATCCTACAATAGCAGATCAGTTCAGAGTTGACCCAAAGGAACGAGTATGTCCTGCCAAGAAACCTCCATCACTGCCTGCAGCACCCGAGCCACTCATACCGTACTGAGGAATGACTTAGTAAGGACTCAAGGGAAAGAGAGGGAAGCCTCTGCCCTTGGAGTCACTAATAGCACTTCCAGCAGCACAGTGCCTTCCAGCACCATAAAGGGGACTTCTCCGTTGACTAATGACCGAAAGGGAAGAGAATCAATTACTGATTCACCAATTCCCCTTCCTGGGGCACTCTAGGTTTTACTCTGAGCTCTCCAATCTCCACATTGAGCTGGCAAAACATTGCTTATGTGTATAAGCTGGGGTTTTGGCTCCCTGAGGAGCTAGGGCAAACCCAGCCCCTGTCAATTTTATTTCCTTTCAAACATCCTCCCTACCAAGAATTGTCAAAAGTGAGGAAGTCTGGCAAGGACAGGAGGGCAGGACCAAATAACAGCCTATACAAACCGAAAAAGAAACTCATGAGCTTGTAGCGTTAAAGGGAACACCTCCCATTTCCCAAAGATTCAGCATCCTTTGTGTTACAGGAAGGAACACAATGTGCACTTTAAAAAGTGGGAAGCAAACAGCTAGTGAGGGAAGGGAGAGGTCTCTTGATCCAACAGCATCAAGGGATAAACTGCCTTGTTCTGGTCTTGCTGTGCATGCTCTCGCTCTGTCACCCTCTCTTACACACACACACACACACACCCATCCAACTGGGGTCATGTATTTTTCATTTGTTAGAAGAAAGAGAGTGAGAAGCACGCAGCACAGTGCCAATGGAGCATGCCCAAAGGCCCTGGAGACCCTCACTGACATTTCTCTCTTTCCCATAACCTCACCCCTCTGGCATCTCACCACTGGCAGTGAAGAGCTCTTGAAGAAATGATTTATAAAGACCCAATGAAAAAGATCTAAGGCTCAAATAAGCCTCTGTCTGACTTTCACCATCCCGTCTTTGTCTTCTTTTTCCTCCCACCCCACACCCTGCATATTCTTTCCCTTTTTCTCCTATCATTTCTTATGCACCCTCCCTTCTCTGCCCTTTCTCCCTCCATCCCTTTCATCTCTCTCAGCCCTGTCCCTTGTTTCATCCCTGTCACACTGGGCACTTGTACATGTGACAGGGGTTAGTCTTCAGGGATTTATTCTGTGCCCCCTAAATTGAAACAGAGTTTTTAATTGAAATCCGCAGTTTCAATTTTTCTATCACGTTACAAGGGGCCTGATCCTTTTTTTTTTTTTTTTTTGTCAGAGCTGGAGCTTGCCTGCAGCCGGAAGGGGGGATCCAGAGCTGCGGGGGGCCCCAGTCCTTTACCCTGCAGTGGCAGTGCCCCCTAGGACCATCCAGACAGGCTGCTCACAGGCTGTGTGTTGTCCCAGCTTGGAGGCAGCACCCAGCCCAATGCAACTGTTTTATAAGCCCACCTGGGGAGCAGCACCCAGCAGGCTTCCAGGGGATGGGCTCAGGGAACAGTTGGATCAAACCAGGTGCTGCTTCTGAGCTGGGGCAGCACCCAGCCCACTAGCAGCCCACCTGGGCACCTCCAAAAGGTGCCGTCATCACGAGGGAAGGACCAGCTCCTTCTCCCCCCGCCCCTCCCAGTTCAGGGGCTGCTTGGCCCTCTGGCAGCTCACACCCGTACCGCAGGAGAGGCAGGCAGGCTGCACTGAAGAGAAAAAAAACAAAAAGGATCAGTCCCCTTGCCACTTCTGCCTTCAGCAGGTGTCTGCTGAAGGCAGAAACAGTGAGAGGCCCAATCCTCTTTTTTTTGCGGAGCCTGCTCACTTTTTCCTGTGGCCAGGAGGTGAGCTGACAGCTGCATCGTTGCAATTTGTAGTTTGGTTTGCACCAATACAAACTTATCTAAAACCCCCCAAACTGGCGCACGTGTAATGTGTGACACCGTTAAGCCACATGATTGACATTTTCATCATGTGCCCATCGTGACGACCATCACATGTACAAGTGCCCACTGTTATCTGTTCCCCTCCAGAAGGGATAGATATCTCCTCACTGAATTAAGCAAAGGTAAGTCATGCTTAATTTCTGCTTTGAAGCAATCTGAGTTTTTCAAGAGACAAGTTTGAAGAATTTTGGTTCCCGTGCTTTACCATCTGCTTTTTACATGTCATCAAATCTCAAGTTACATCTATGCTGTTATTTAAGGTT
The DNA here is from genome assembly GCF_052110815.1 of Crocodylus siamensis. Classification (NCBI taxonomy): domain Eukaryota; kingdom Metazoa; phylum Chordata; order Crocodylia; family Crocodylidae; genus Crocodylus; species Crocodylus siamensis. The sequence continues at coordinate 87,716,301 of NC_143398.1, read as the reverse complement.
GACCTTTAAGTTGCCTGTAAACAGCCTGAGCCATGCCTCTACCGCAGTCTACATCACATCTTGTAGCCCAAGCCAAAGCTGTCCACATTGGGCTAACGCTTTTTTCCCTTCACACAGAAGCCCCAAGATGTATTCCAAGTTTTTGATCATCATGTAAAGTGGAACTGTTATAGAATCAGTCTGCAGAACATTTGCCGATCCTTATAAGCAGCAGAGACAGGACATAGGGTGCAGAAGTCAAGAACAGGGAGTTGTGGGATTGCCATTGACTGATTTCTGTGCTTACAGCCTGGTGCATCTCATGAGTACTAAGCATACAGCAAGAAGGGGCAGGCAAGGAGGTGAGCAGGAATGAGCTCAGCCTCATACCCTGAAATTCAGCATAGTTGGGCTGAACCAGTGCCAGGGGCTAAGTGTAGATGCTTTCAGCATGCATGGTCAGTGGGTATAGGCTTAAGGACCTTCCAATTGATCCTATTAATGTAGACATAGCCTTAAAATACCAAAACATTGAGCCAGGGAATAGATTCCCCCACAGCCAGCATTGAACTGGGATTGGTTCCACTTTCATACCAACTTTTGACTAATGTAACTCCACTGCATTCCATGGGTCACATGGGTCTCATGAAGAAGGAGGGAAGGAGGGATAAATCTGATTAGGCAATGGGATATCGGATGACAGCCATATGGGCCAGCACCAAAGAGCCATTTTGCTCTGTTTAGATCCCTATATTAAAGGTAGCAGGAAAAAAATAATACTTTACCCATTCTTTGCCATTTGAAAAATCCTACCAAGCTTTACCAGCTCTGGACCACTTTCCCTCACAGCCTTCAACTGCACTAGAAGGATGGTTGGGTTATTGTTCATCTCGAGGTGTTTGCAGCTACTGGGGCAAGGTCCATCTAAGACAGAGCTGCCTTAAGGCTGCTCTAACATATCAGGAGCAATTTAGGACCTTGGACATCTACAGCCTATGAGAAGGCCCAAAGGAGGCATAAAGTCTTTTTCCCCTCACTCCGGAGCTGAATGCAACTCATTTGGAATGGAGAATCACGTCTTTAGGCTGAAATTGTTGATTCTAGATTTGCTAAAATGTCAGCCCAGGACGTTAATGATCTCTGTGCAAGGCCAGAATCGTTCAGAGGTAAAATATCTTCATCTGGAACATTCCAACTTTAACTGATTTATTTTTAGCACTTTTCATAAGATTCATGTCTTGTGGACTAGCTACTTGTTTTTTTAAAGGGGACCTTACAGGCACGTATGCAGGTAGAAGCATTCACAGATCAATGCATCTATTTGTAAATAGGTGGGTTTTCTGGTAAATGTTAATTAGGCACATTTTAGATGCAGCCAGGTGGTGCTGACAACTGGTGCAGCATTCAATTCAATTCAAGTGAAAAGAGAGAGCTTTGGTGCAGTATGGTTATATATACACATACAATATTGTTCTCCTAAGTTCCAGTGTAGGGTACAGCACTCCCTGTGGATACCGGTTTTCATTTGAGCAAGGAATATTTATACAGTAACTGATGTCCTCGCTTAGCAGAAAGCAACCAAAAACTGGTGACAGTAGGACAGTATTATGGGAAGCAAAAACATTCTACTGGGTACACATGGCTGTATCATGCTGTGTCACAAACCAATTTCTAGCTTAAAAATCATATCTCTGTAGGTGTACCTTTCAGTTAGGCCCATACGGTGGCATCTCTAAGTGAAGAGTTAAATCAGTGATTGAAGACATATAGCAGGCATCTGCTGGGTAAGTTTTCCTTAGCAATTTAAATGCATTGTTGTAGAGGAGGAGGAGGAAGGGCACTTGGGTAACTCCCAGCACCTCTATAGTACATGAAGCCACATTACTAAACTGGGAAGAAAATAGATACACATCACATGGACTTTTTTCTTTAATTAATTACAACTTTCTTCCCTTATGATTTTTTTTCCAGACTTAACAAAACTATTCCTCTGTGAGCACTGGACAGGGGGCAGGGTTCAAGTTTATAAATCTTAGCTTATTTTCTAAATGTAAGACACAGTGAACATACACATAACTTGAAGGCCGGAATAGTTTTCAAATGCAAAAAATGGACATCTCTGGCCTGATTCTCAGAAGCGGCAAATATCCAGCATGTCTGCAGTCTTCAGCTGCACTTAACAGCGTTGAGCATCTTGGATGTTTTGGGCATGATACACCATCAAAAGACCACACTAGGAAGCACCCTGGCAAGGCATGCCATGCTCACCCCAGATGGATGCAGTGTAGCTGCTGGGTGCACACCATTAGGCACCCCTTAGAGAAGGAACTTTTGGTGCACATCCAGCACCTCACTGGTTACACTGCATCCCATTCAAGTCCTCACCTGTCTGGAATGAACTGTGAGGTGTCACTGTGATGCCCCCTAAAGCAGCCCTTGGATAGACACGTGCCCCTTTGTTTCTCACGCTTGCTCAACTCAAAAAGAGATGAACAGCTTTGGCTGGAATTTCCCAGAGATGTTCATTTGCCTTTGGGCCGAGTCCAGGCAGGAGATATTTCAGCACAGAAGCAAATGTGTATGAAAGGGCCAAAGAACTGAAGAGATGGGCCTAGAATGTAGCGAACATCATTCTTGGCTCCTAAAGCAATAAGTACAGAATCATTTTCTCTAGAGATCTGAGGGTGAGAACAAAGGGGTTTTAACGAAGTTCTGGATTCTGGGCCCACCTGCATCTTTGTAACATTAAACGGCCTGCTGTTTCAGGGGGGCCTCGCCTGCCCTCTATTAGGATGTGTGATGCTATTTTTATCGGTTACTGTGTATAACTTGCTATATTAAATTCAAAACCCCAAGAAAACAGATCAGGGCTAGATTCCAGGACATAAAAACCATAGCATAGATCAGCAGACAAACGTGTGATGAAAAATGAAAAAAGAAAAAGAAACCAAAAAATGTGTCTGCTGTGAAAAACCTGCCAGCCTCCAAGAAATTATTTAAAAAAACGTCCAACTAACCAAACCCCCATAGGAATGTACAATCCAAGACTATGCAATCCGACACCTCTGCTGCTGTATACAATAAGGCAGCTTCTAGCACTGACAGGACAGTGATGGATAGTCTAAATACACACACAGGCTGCAGCAAAGGTAGAGGTGCTAACATACCCCTCTTGCTGCCCAGGGCTACATTTATCCTAGGGTGATTCAGATCACATACTGTCAGAGCTATCTGTGGATTCAATGTAAGGTAAACTTCTCTCTGAATCTAGTACCCAACCCACCAGAAGGAAGTTGGGTGGTGACTGAAGTGATGCTCTCCTACTCAAGCCATTCTGTACCTCAATATGGTCCTCCAGGGCCCTAGACTACTAGAGATGTCATCTTTCAGTGAGCTGTGAAGCCAAAATCCTAGATAACTGACATCATTACAAATACCATGACACTTAAAAGGACAAAAGTGTTCACCCCAGCCTCTTGGCCAGATTTCAATCTGAGCAATAGCATTCAGCAAGCTAACACGCCCAATTACAACATTCTTGTTTCTGCCATTATTTATTACATTGCACATGGTGATCCTACAGAATGAAAGGTACCATGGAAATAGAAGATATTACTTGCTTTTTCTTCTCCTCCTGTTCCCAAGTTGTCCCATCCATCCCATGAATCTTGGGAAGGACAAGCTTGATCTCCCATTGCCCACACTGAGTCACCCCCTGCTCCACATAATTAAGGGGATTCACAGACAAGTGCGTTTATGACCTCCCCCTCCTCAGCCTAGTCTGCTTCATTATCCATTCCGCTCTGATCCTTGCTGATCACTCTCTGGCCCAGTGATTGTTCGCTCCTCGTACGAGAAAGCCCCTGGGGGCCAATGCAGCGTTCATTGAACATTCCACAGGCCTCTCTGCTGTCCACAACCTTGAGCCGTTCTCTCTTTCCCCCATTAACTCCTCCTGTCTCTCTCTCTCTCTCTTTCAGCATATGCACGTGCATGCACAGACATGCACACACGCACCCCTCCCTCCGCAGTGCAGCCCAATTTCAAGAGACGGCTTCCCCCATACTGCCAAATGAAACCACATTTCCTCAGCTACTTGATGGGGAGCTCAGATTTGCGGATTTGGAGGTGATCACAGGGGTGGGGGAAAGAGAAGAAAGCAGGTGAGAGAGAGGGGTCAGGAGGAATGTGCAGATGGTGCCTTTTTAAATACAAAAGCTTGCTCTCCCCAGAAGCAAAAACAAAATGTCTTTGTTGTACCTCCTGCTCTGTGAGTACTTGTACATGTTTGCAAACCCTTTGCTCAAAGCTGGAGGGGGATTGCTTGGTTTGCTCAATCTGAGATTCCCAAACTTCTCCCTTTAGGACAGTTCTGTGCCTTTGGGCTGGTGTCCTTAAGAAATACCAGTTTCTGTAGCCAGCAGCATACAGGAGAGCACACCCATTTACTGTTGGGTCAACTGGGAGCAACTTTTAGCACAAGTCCAGAGAGCTCAAATTCATGCCTCTGAATCTGTAGTGAAATAATTTCTTGTTCCTCTCTAGACACCTGCTGCTGCACATATTTTCCCACTCTTCTCTCTGCCCTGGCAAGGAAGGAAACAACAGGGGCCTGGAAACTACCTCAGACCTATTGCTATGTTATTGCTTCTCAAAAGTCTATGGGCAAAAATTGTCCCTCTTCTCTGGTAGAGATGTCCAGAGCTTAAGCAGCTACTTTGGCTGGGTGGAGGGTGGAAGAATTCACTGGGGGAAGACATGGGTAGATCCAGGATTTGGAAAAGGGGATGCAGTAGATGGCCCTAGTATAGCCCCTGAGACCACAGTGGAGGTAGGCATCATGTGCAGCTGGAGCCTCTGGACCACTGGGGAAATGAGAGGGAGGAGAAGCTGGGCAGTGAGTATGAACATGAAGATGGACCTGCTCAGTACATCTGGCAAAGCTGTTGTCCCCAGCTGAGCCCAGCAGCTGCACAAACACCCCCAGCTTCCCACAGCTGGAGTGGAACAGGAGTGGCTCTAGCCCCCCTCCCATTCAGCTGAGTATAGTGAAGGTGAGTCCCTCCTTCCTGCCCCTGGTCCCTGCCCAACTCTTTGATATCCCGTTGGCTCAGGGTGGGCAAAATGCAGCCCACAGGCCATATGCAGCCCACCCCGCCATTCTACCTGGCCTGCAGGGCCCCTACAAAATTTAGAAAATTAATATTGATCTGCCCCTGGCTGCCTGTCATGAGGCCTTCAATGGCTTGCCAAAACTCAGTAAGTGGCCCTCTGCCCAAAATAATTGCCCGCCCCTGGCTCAGAGACTCCACAGAAGCTTACCTTGAGACACCAGCAGCAGGCAGGTTCCTTCTTCCTTCTCCCTGTCCCTGCGCCCAGTTGAGCCCGGCCCCCTGCCCAGCTGCTCCCCACCGCCCCCAGCTGGAGCAGCCCTGGACCTCCCCCCTGCCCCTGATTAGTTGGGGACAGTAGGGGCAGTAGGTAGGTTCACCCTTCCTGCACCTGCTCCCTGCCTTGCCCTCCCAGGTGTCCCCCACCAGCCCAGGGGCACCAGCACTGCCTCAGCAGTCTGACCTCAGGACTTGAAGTTCCTGCCCCCCAGTGGCTGCTGCTGTGGAGTGGGCATGGGCCACAGCTGCTGCAGCTGGGGCCTGGATATCTCTGCACCCTGCTTGCAAAACACTCCTGCCCTGCTGGGGGCTCCTGAGGCCCCCAGTCTGGTGCCCCCTCCAAATCAGCTTCCACCGCTCACAGCCCACTTGCCCTCCACTACATACCCTAGCATCCCCCAGCAGTGCCACAGCAGCAGCTGGAGTGGGGGGAGCCCCAGCTGGGTCAGATAAGGGTGCCACTGTGGCTTTCAGGCAGCCCATGCAATATTCCACCCCCACCCCCATCCCCACCCCACTGCCTACAAAGCAGAAGCAGCTCCCTACAACCAGTAGCGAATCCACAAGAGCCTGGGGAGGCCACACTAGCTCCATTACAGCCATCCCCATTCACCACCCTGGTGAGATGCTGGGACTCTCCTCCCTACACAGGCAGCAGAAATCAAAGTGGGGTGGGCAACCACACCAATGCACTCCCCTGGATCTGCCCCCCAGGGGAAAGGATGTTTGGTGAGCAGTTTTGGTGTTTTATGGCTCCTTCTCCTGCTTTGAGCCTCTAGCATCCCCTTCTGTCCCTCTTCCACTCTGCCCCCCACCCCCACCCTGCCATCTGCCTCGCTGCTGCATCTCAGTTCATCGCTCTCTTTCTCTTGTCAAGTAGGAACTTCAAGTAGGATTGGCAAGGATTTTAAATACCAGCTGGGAGAACAGGAGAAAGGAAGCAGGAAGTGCATGGGAGGAGCAAAGGCAAATACAGGTGGTTACAGATGGTTGGGCGGGGACAGAGATAATATAGGGGAGGAGCAATGGCAAATGCATTTGAAGAAAGAAGAAACAGATGAGGGAAAGAAATAGGGCAGGATTAGCTGAATAAGAAAGGCAGAAGAGAGAGACACAGCTGTCCAACTCAGGGTCATGGGCCTCCTATTTTATGCAACTTCTCTCCTACCCTTTGCCTGGAATGGTTTGGCTGATGCCTGGAAAGGGGAGAAATGTGTGTATGCATTTTATTTTTTTGGTTAATAACAGCCAGCTATTTATAGGCCCTAAATTATACACCGCGAACGTTGCTCAGAGACAAGACATGTTATTTGGCTGCCAGCGGGAAAAAGGGAAAAAAAGCTTTTAGCTGCTGAGCACCCCCCTCCCCTCAATTACAGCAAAGCACACATTTTATGCTATAGGGACAACTCAGTTGAAAGGGGAGGGGAGAGGCAGGAGGCATTCAGGGTCAGAGTGGGGAGCAGGATCTACTGATCCTGATCTTTTTTTCTGCTGAGTAGGGAATTGGGTGTGGGTGGATGCTCCATTTTCTAGAGCTCTACTGGAAGCAGCAGAGCTGGGGAACACAAGCATTGCCACGGCAGGGCAGGCTAGCAGTCCATCTCACATACCGTCCCGCCATCTGTTGTAGAGACGCAACAAAATGGCCTGTCTGGTTGCTTTTCCTGTCTCCAGCAGCAGCCAATACTGAGAGCCTCAGAGAAAAATCTTTGTCATGCCCTCCTCACCTTGCCCCACAGGTAACGTTTTGCACAGGTATTTCTGTGCATTGCCCTACCATGCCATGACAGGGAAGATATAGCCTTAGTTGAGATGCTGATGAACTTGTTTCTGAAAGTCTGGGGGCTTTGTATTCTTTTTACCCTAGTGAGAACCACCGCAGATGTATTTCTTAAAGTGGGTTAATCTTTTTTTCTGAGACTTACAAAGCTCTTTCTCCCATAATATCTTCTAGCTCAAAAGTTCCACCAGTTAATTATTTATTACATACCAGCATACTTCCTTATTTCTCTTCTAAATATGTTGCCTGTTTAATATCCTATTCCTTACTGTTTTTGCATTACAGAAAGGAAGCAGGAAACTCAGACTGAATTTGCCTACACAATTTTAAATCCTTCTGTCATATTGAATATTTTTCTCTAGACATATGCTATAGCCCAAATACCAATAAAATTCTGAGGGGGAATTGGAATCCAGACCTGGATCTGAATATCATACCTTGCTTTATAAAAATTCAGATGCAAAAGGCCTCAAACAATTTGTTATTCAAAATCCTGATCCAAAAGTTGTGGCATAAGTCCATCTCTAGCTACTGGTATGTGTCCCTTTTAATAGGTGGAAGCTCTCCAGCTCAAAAGCATTCTGCTGCCGCTGCTGTTCACTGCATCAGCAAGGACAATGAGGAGCGTTAGAAGTAAGGGAGGAAGAGGCCACGTATACCAGCCTGGGAGTCTACTGAATCATGAATGACAGAGTAACCAGGTGCTTAAGTGCTTATTACTTGACATCATTTCAAAGTTTGTGTTGTCAAAGGGAGTAAGGACCATCTAAGCAATGATCCAAAGAGTGGGACAAAAGTGAGATAATAAATCTGGGTCTGACTTTGGAAGGCATAAAACCAAAGGGGTTCTGAGCCACACATAGGGGGGGGATTGTATACAGACCACAAAGCAGTGCCATGTTCAGCACTTGACAATGAAAATTATCAAGGCCCTGAAGGAACTGAGTTATGAGGTAAGACAGGGAAAGAAAGAAATATAGTTCAATGAAAAAGCCTCAGAAGGAGAATCAGAAGGAGAACAAGGTGCATATCTACAAGTGCATATTGAGAAAGTGGTGCAGTTACCATCCCTGGAGGTGTTCAAGAGGAGGCTGGACAGGCACCTTGTTGAGCTCGTTTGAGCCCAATCACCACCTACCCATGGTGCAACAGGCACAGGGCAGGTTGAGGCTGTGTGTGGGTCCCTGCCAGTACTGCCAGGCTGGGGCCAGGAGTGGTGGCAGCTGGAAGGAGCTGTCACTGCCTTGCATGAACGTCGCATGTCCCCAGTGGCTGGGGGAGCACAATGGCAGCAGGAGCGTGGCAATGGTAAGTGGGAGCTCCTGCAGACACTGCCAGTACTGTTGGCAGCAGGGGAGGGGTGGCAAGCGCTGACCAGGGGTCGGCAACCATCTGCAGATGCCACCAATAGTGTCAGCCAGTGGGGATCACTGACCACCAGCAGATGCCACTGGCAGTGTTGGCGGCAGGGCAGGCAAGCAGCAACTGCCCACAGGTGCCACCAACCCTGTTGGCAGCACCTTTTTGTAGGGGGTGCACCGCCCCACTCAGAGGTACACATGTACCCACGTGCGCCCCCTACACATTGCTGCTGCCTTGGCTGCCTAGAAAGGCAGTCCAACACAGAACCACCCCAGCCCTGCTGCGTGCCCAGGCACCACCAGGATGCACCATGGGTGGGTGGTGCAGAGCAGATGCAGGGGCTAGATCAGCACTGTACATGCCGTCTGGCTGATCCACTCCTGTTGGGGTCAGTCTAGAGCAGGCGTGCAGGCTCTGGACTGTTGAGGGGCAGGGGCAGATGCTGATTGACTCAGGAGGGCAAACATGGGGGACTCCCATGTATACCCCACTATGCCCACAAACTCTCCCCTGCAAAGCTCAAAACCATACCCTCCCCAACACACAATCACACACCCCACAAACATCACACCCATCCACACCCCCACATCTCTCCCCACATGCACCCTTGCACACACATACACACACCTGTGAGCTGCTGGGAGGGAGTCCCACTCACTGCTACCTACACATATCCTACCACACACATGCACCCCCCCAACACACCCACCTTCCACACACCCCCAGCCACCCTTCCCCTCCACATACCCCACAAACCCCATACCTACCCACACATGCCCACAAATTTCCACAAACAACCCTCCACAAGCCCCCCATACCCACCCACCCACCCACATCCACACATACCCCCGCACCCTCACACCCACCCACAAACCCCATACCCAATCACATACCCATACCCCACACCCTCCACAATATACAAGAGTAGGAATTCATTTTGAGCCATTATGCAATCACCTCTATACACACAATGGAAACACACACACACACACACATCAGGACAAAAATACCTTTTTAAAATAAAATGAAAATATGTGATTGTGGATGTTTGATTTTTAATATATAATTTGTTTTTTTTCCAGTTCCAAGGTGGCAACCCCCCTTCCCAAAAGGAGTACTTCCAGGGCAAGGGGAGGGCTTTCTGCTGGCAAAGATCAGGGGTTAGGGGTCCCAAGATGATGACCAGGGGTGGGGTCCCTGTGAAGGGGCGGGGCTACCCTTGTGGCCCTCAACAGCTCACCAAAACTTGTTAAGCGGTCCTCCAGCCAAAATAATTGCCTGCCCCTGGTCTATGGAGTTTACAGATTGGTCTGAAAGACAGCCCTACCTATTTTACATCCAAGAGAGAGCCCTGATTAGAAAACCTGAAGACCTACACTTCAGGCTGTGATCATGCTAGATCTTGTTGAACCTATAAGCAAAATCATCCTTGGATATGGAAAGCTCCTGGAGAAAAGCAAGCAGTACAGGAAGCACTGATGAGTTAGTAAATGACATTCTTCCCTTTGAATCTCTCTAACAGTGTGCTCCAAATATGTTGGCTCAGTAACTAAGCCTGATTCTTTCCTAGTACCTACTGCTTATAAATTGATCTGTCTAGGCCACTACTCCGAGCCAAAAGACAGAGAACCTCTCTGGAACGCAGATCCAGATCAGAACATTGCCGCTGGCCTTTGGTATCGATAATGGATCAAATCAAAACTGAACAGACCCATAGTTAGAGTATTAAAAAGTTAGAATCCATATCTGAATATTGCAGGTAAAACCCTAAAAGTCACTGTCTGCAAAGTATCTCAGTCCTCCACATCATTTACCAGGAACTCCTCTCTCCAGCCTGGGAGGGGCCAGTATCTCACAGGAATCTGTCAGCTGGAAACACACATCATAGCTGAACTCCTGCAGAACCACATCTGCTACTTGGTCCCATCACTCCCAACTTCTCTATGATTTCATTCAACTGAAACCACAACAGCTTGTCCAAGCCTACGCAGGCAGGGCAGATCCTTATATAGCAAGATGGTTTTAAATACATTTGGGGTGGAGATGGTGCCAGTGGGGACAGTATGCTTAAAACACAAAAACTTGAGCCTGTAAACTAAAGCTTCTGTTCAGTGCTGAGAAAGGAGCAGTCAGATTGATGGAGAACCTCCACCTGGTAGAAGGAAAAAATAGCATGACAATCCCATCAGATGAGAAACTGAATCTAATTGGTCAAGTGAGAGTGGCTGTTGCAAGAAAAGCCTGTTATGTCCATCCATGGTATTTGCTGAAGATAAGCACCCTGCTTCCATCACCACGTTTCTGTGCAGGTCATTTCTTGGCCAACTGCATTTTCAAGAAACAGCACCATGATCTCTTAGCCATAGGGGCTTGGAAAAACAACCACACTTCCATCCCACACTTCGCATCTCAAGCTCACACATTTGTCCTCTTATCAATCATTTCCACACGTTACAATGAAACAGAAGAATTCATTTCTCATACATTCATGCACCCCTTTATTTCCCTCCTCTCTAACAGCTGCTGGATCCTTCCTGAAATGAGAGACCTGGGTAGAGGAGGTTCTTTGCAGAAGGCAAGCTGGTTTCTACGTGGGTGAGATTGCTGTTGTGAGAACTTGAGAGAAGGAGAAAATCTCTTCTGTTACTATGCAGGGATCTGAGGCCGTCGCTGGGGGAGAAACAGAATTCCATAAAAGGAAGAACGAGTCTGCCTGCAGCCATAGCACCTCAGCTCTGTGTTGGATTATACAACACAAGCATCAGCAGGTCTGGTCAATAGTTGGAGGAGAGTTTTCCAAGGTAAAACACAGGGGGCTGCAGGAAGGGTTTACAGTGACATAGTAGAAGGTATTTTTCCTTCTGCCTCAGTGGTAAATACAGCTCCCCACCATGTTTCATTTCTCAACCACAATAAGAAAGCCCATTGAAGTCAGGAACTGTATCAGTGCAAGTCACAAGTGTAAGAGATGCTAACCAGTTCTTTCCTAATCCCAAAGCAGGCAAATAGATAATGCCCTTTTAAAGTTTTTCCCCTATCTTCATCTGGCTACAGAACGTTCTTCTCTCCCCATCCTCAACTGTTGTGGCCTGCCCCAGGGGAGTCTGGATTTCTGCACTGAACAAGTGGTTCCTAGTTACAAAAATTATAAGACACTTCAGGACACTTCAAGTGGAAACCAAAGGAACCACTGCAGTGCTACCACTCTCCAGAGTCTAAAAAAGGTATACGCGTCTCAAAGGAGAGAGATACAGAGCAAGTTTATCACATGACCTCTACCCACCTGATCTAATATTCAAGTCAAGCCTTTTCCTTCGGGTAAAAAAAATGAGCAAAACCATGAGAGTCCTGCCCTGTAGTTGTATAAAAAATTGTTATCCGCTTCAACCATTTAAATCTAGCCAGTTCCTCAAGTGAAACATAGCAGCTGTTTAGCCATGCACAGCAAGTTAAACACAGCTGTTTAGCTACACAACAGGAAGTGGTCCAGACTGAATAGGAAGAGAAATTTCTGTAAAACAATGCAGTTTTCTATAACGGAATTTGGCTGGGAAACTCAAATTAATCCCCAGCTCTTACAATAAAGGCTCTGGCATTTCTGAATGAACATAACAGACAATGACCTCCGTTCCCTGCATCATCAGAAAGATGTTACCACCAGTGGACCGTCATGCCGGGGCCTTGGCTTATTATGGATTCTGAGGATCCACACTCAAAATCAGCAGCATTTCTTCCTGCAGCCGCCTTGGTCTCCCATCTAAGCACAGCGCAGTCCCAACAGCACTCTACTTTTAAAACCCGGCATCTAGCAGCAGTACAACTCCAGAAGTAACAAAACAGTAATGTGGGGTTGCCACAGCATGCTTGCAACACCCCCCACCCTCAAAACAGAAGAAACAATGTATTTCACCCCAGTGCACTTCGTGACCTGACTAGATGATTGTTGACTTCTTTCCGTATACCGATTGGATTAACTTGCTGGAGGCAACTGGGAGGAAAAGCATGGAAAGGGGTGGAGGGAGATAGCAAAGTAAGGCTATGCTGCTCTTCAGCTGGTGAAGCGATAAGACAGGAGGGAGAAGAGTGTGTCTGCATTAAGAGGCCAGGAACTGAAGAGCAAATGAAGAGTATATTTAAAGATAGCACAAGTCCTTGATAAAGCCTCTTGGAAACTTGATGAAAATTTCAAAGTGTATCAGGAAGTAAAAGCTGGGACATATTAAAAAATAAATCCACGAGGCAAGAAAAAACTTAGATGGGGAAGAGCCATAGACAGCTGGTATGTACATACGCCCACATGCAGGCACTCTGGGAAATAAAATTTACACCTTTGGAGACTGGGGATGTGATTATACAGTTATGTACTTATCCCACCTATTTAAGATCAAGGCACAAGTACTGGGCTATAAAGATATCATACAGACTTATAACCACTACAGTGGACCTTCAGTGTGGTGTCAATCCAGTAGAAGATGATATTTCTACATCAACAACTTGAGTTCCTGTAAACCCTAGTTTTCCCCAGGGTCTCCCTGCAGGGAAAAATTAAACCTGACCCTGCTTAGCTGGTAAAGGGTGGGAGGATTATAATCTCTGGAGAATTCACCCAGCATTCAACAGAAGTGCCAATTCTCATTCCTTCTCTTCAAGGATTTTGCCTCCTCCTTTACTTCCACCACTGTTTTATTTCCCCAAAACAGGCCCATAATGAAGTCTGAAATTGTATCAGGGACTTTATCATCTTTGCAAATACAGAACATACTGTCTGGAGACAGAAACTCTTTCAATAAAAATTAATTAGCTGCAGCTTTTGTCCCAGTCCCACTGGTGGTGCGGGGAATACATTATGAAGATGGAAGGGGAGTGGTAGCACACTCGTGTGAGGGGCACACTGTCGACAGGTGCCACCCAGCTCCCCTCCACACTATTCGTAGGCAAGCATCACACTGGGGGTCATTCCAGACTATTTTTTCTTTCTTTGGGGGGGAAGAGGGTTGTTTGCTTTGTTTTGTTCTGGTTTTGTTGTTGCTGTTTTGAAGCAACAGACTGCAGAGAGAAAGGAGCAGCTCAGGCATTTGGGGGAAATTTAGGAAGAGAGTATTCTTGAGATACAGGCAACCCCCGCTTAGCGCTCTTAATTCGTTCCAGAAAAACTGAGCGCAAAGCAAAACCCATTTCCCCACAGAAATTAATGTAAGTAGAGATTAACTGGTTACTGCCTGCCCTCCCGCCACCTCTCTCCACTCCCCGACCCACCTGCCAGGGCTCCAGCCCCACATACCAGCCCGGGCCTGTGCTCCTGCTGCCCTGCTCTGGGCCCCCACCGGTCCTGGCCCTAGGCACTGGCATGGGTCCCACGCTCATGCCCAGCTCCCGCTCACTGCTGCTGCCTCTCCCCACCCCCCTCGCCTGCTCACTGGCCTCTCCAGCCCCACTTGCCAGCCCGGGCACTGGCACTACTGCTGCCCTGCTCTGGGCTCTGCCCCTGCCACCGGGCACCAATGCGGGCCCCGTGCTCCTGCCACCCCACTCTGGGCACAGACCCCCACCGGCCCTGGCTCCAGGCACTGGCGTGGGCCTCGTGCTACTTGCCTCTGTCACCGCCGCCTCGCCCGCTCCAGCCCAGGCACCAGTACTCCTGCCGCCCTGCTCTGGGTGTGGGCTTCCACTGGCCCTGGCACAGGCCTCACACACCAGCGCAGGACCCATGCTCCTGCCCCCCACCCTGGGTGCAGGCCCCTATCGGCCCTGGCCCCAGGCACTGGCTTGGGCCCCGCACTCCCCCCAACTTTTGCAGCTGCTTGTCTCTACCCCGCCACCTGCTCTGGCACCATGTGTCAGCCTGGGCCCATGCTTCTGCCATCCCGCCCTGGGCCCCCATGCCTGCCTGCCCACTCACCTCCCACTCGCTACCACCACCACTGCTTCTCCCTGCTCGCCTGCCTGCCGAAACTCTGATTCCACTGAGTGCTATAGCGAAACTGGCTGAGTGCCCAGCAGAATTGGGTAGCAATTCTAAATAAGCACTATAGCAAAATAGCGCTAACTGAAACCGTATTAAGCGGGAGTTGCCTGTAAAGGAATGACACATAGAAAACCCAGTGCCCCTTAATAGCTCTCCCTTCCAGAAGGAACTTGAGCAGGAATGTGTCTGTAACCCTGCACTTAGTGAGAAGCTGAAGCAGTGGGGGCCTTAGGGTTGTTGAGGCCCTGGGCAAGAGAGCTATTTGGGGCCCCTTAGAAGCTTAATTTTGATGACCTATAAGCAAGTTGGACATTTTTTATTTCAATTTCATTTTGCCCTAACCATGCAACTGCAATGAAAGTATCTTAATACAATACTGATAATACAAATATTCAGTGTAATTAAGTTTTATTTTTATAAGTGTGGGGCCCTGGGCAGTCGCCCAGTTTGCTCTCCCCTAAGGCCACTGCTGGCTGAAGGAAAGCAAGGTAGGTTTGCAGGGAGTTATGCAGTAACCCCCTTACAGCTCCCACCAATACAGCCATGGCACCAGCCATTTTGCATTCAGAGTTTGTTTGCTTCAATACCTAAAAGGCAACAGCTGTTGGATGGCAAGTTCATGAGTAGGAGGAAAGTGCACTAGCCACATCAAATGCACACCCAAGTGTGCTACGGGCAGGGAGCCTCCAATATATCCCTCAGGAGGCTCCAATACATCTGTCCCACCCTCCAGCAGGGACTGAAAAAACCCCAAACCAAACTCCCTCTGCTCTCTTTCCCCACTCCTATTCTGAAAACAGCTCAGAGGCTGGCAGGCAATGCAGACAGAAGTTATGGAAGCCGCTCTGTTTTGAAACATCTTCATCTGACCCCTTGTGCAATGAAGGTTCAGATTTTTGCCCAATCAGCCATTTTTTAATACATCTGCAGCTGTGCACTTGTGTTTTGTCATGGCTATAAACCACTTTCTGTGGCCAGACTGGGCAAAAATTGTCACTTCTGTCTGCACCCCTAATTCCCATTTATGGAGTCCCAGTGGCATATGTGTCAACAGCAGAGAAGCAAGCAATGGCCATTTTAAATCATGCACCATCATTTACTCCACTGCCACCAGGTCTAAATAGAGCTGATGAGGCTCCTTGTGGCTCAGATCTGACCCAGAGGTTCAGGCGAGTCTGACACTTCTGAACTGGATCATCTAGTCTGACCTCTTGTATAATAAAAGTCAGAGCACTTCATGCAGATGAGCCCTCAACCTTGCAAATAACCTCACTTAGGCTCATTATTTACATGTTTATTGTGTTTAAGAATGATGGTGACTTGCATTCCTACACACCGGTTCAGCATGTGCAGCGTTGGTCTTATATGGTAGGAAACATGGGCAACTGTCTGAGGTGCTGTGGTCAGGGGGGGCATCACATGCACATGTGTGCGCACACACACTCACAGAAGCGCTGTCCCCCAAACCCGTCCCAGGCAGTGGGAGCAGTGCCCAGACCAGCCTGCCCCCCACCTCTAGCTGCCGCAGGGGTGCAGACAGAAGTGACAAATTTTGCCCAATCTGGCCACAGAAAGTGGTTTGTAGCCATGACAAAACACAAGTGCACAGCTGCAGATGTATTAAAGAATGGCTGAGTGGGCAAAAATCTGAACCTTCATTGCACAAGGGGTCAGATGAAGATGTTTCAAAACAAAGTTGCTTCCATAACTTCTGTCTGCATTGCCTGCCAGCCTCTGAGCTGTTTTCAGAATAGGAGGGGAAGAAGCTGGGCTGGGCAGTGCAGGCAGCAGCAGCAATGACTGCCCACCTGCAACATTGAACTGTAGAAGTACATGATGCTGGATGAGTCATTCTGGAAGGTTTGAACCCTTCTGAAGAGCATTGGGTGTCAATGGAAAACACATCGATTCCAAGTAACCTCCATGCCTTGTGCAGTAGGGGATGCTTTGGAGGAAATCCTGGAAGCATTCACACTGACTGAGGAAGAAAAAAGTAATTATAAGAAGGTGAAAAAAGCCTTTGATGCTCAATTTATTGGGAGGCATAACGTGATATATGAGAGATTTAACCAGCATTATCAAGAACCAGATGAGACTGCCAAGTCCTTCGGAACAGCTGTGCATAGCCTTTCAAAGCCCTTCAAGTTCATTCAGCCACAGGAAGAATTTATAAGAGGCAGGATCATTATGGGCACAAGAGACAAGAAGCCGTCCGGCTCTCTTCAGCTCAACCCCAGACTGACCTTGGCAAAGCACAAATAAAGCAAAGATGCAGCAGTAAGGGGAGGGGGGAAGCAGGCTAGTGGGGAACTGACTGGCTTGACCCAGCTGGTGGCAACTCTTACACATGTCAAGAGAAGAAATCTTAGGTCACATTCAGTAATATGTTGCAGTCACAACACACAGCTGTAAAACAAGCTTAACTGGCTGGTAGCACAAAGTAGCCAGAGCAGATCAGTAATCCAGTCCAGTATTTCCACATTCGTCTCAACGAAGCAGGTCTTCAAATGAAAAGGAGAGGTCAAGAAAGCTTTGCCAAGCCAGCAAAGATTTGACTAAGGAAAGCTGCAGTTGACATAAGAAATCATTGATCCATGCACAACAGCAATGCCCAGCAAGGGAGGAGAGAAAAATCCACAAAGGAGGCAATCAAATGGTGGCCTGTTTGTCTGCTGAAGCCAGGAACACAATCTGGGATGGCACAGGGACATTATGATAATATTTAGCAGTTTAAAGCCCTTTTCAGAGTATGTTCCAAGTGCTGTGCAAATATTAATTAATCCTCATGATACCCTTGTCAGCCATAAATGTTGTTATACCCATTTTAAAAATGGGAAAACAGAGAGGCCGAAGTGTTTTCCTGTGCCCACACAATGTTCCAATAGTACATCTAGGATCAGGCCTCTAGGTTGCTTTGTGCATGGCTACAGATAATGCTTCTCCTGCATCTTCTGTCAAAGGATCTCAAGGCATTTTTACAGACATTGCTGATTTACATATTATAGCATCCTTCTACAGTAGGTAAGTATCATCATCCCTTCTTTACAGATAGGAAAATGGAGGAATAGGGGGTTTCAAAATAGGTCACTGTTGTGGATGCCTAACTTGGGACAACTTAAAGAACTGTCAGTTTTACAGGAAGCTTTTAGCAGAACTACAAACGGAATTTAGATCTTGAAAGCCACTGATGGGATTGGCCTAGAACAGCCTTTCTTTCCCCCAAGAAAATGTCCTCAATACAGAATACCCTTTGGGTAAAAGCAAGTGAAATGTCACAAACTCTGCTAAATCCAGGTGGGATCCCAGCTGGCAAGAAGAACAAAAGTCATGGCAATTCAGGGAAATTGGATTCATTTCTGGCTGAGTTTTAGAGATACTGTGGCCAAAGCCAATTTTGTTGCTTTCCAGTCGTCAACCTGTAAGGAGCCAGGGGCAGTCTGGGGAAAAGTGTTAAGACACAAGCATGACTCATAACAAGATGTCCAGTCTAGCCTGGTTGCACTGATACAGGCAGTGTGCTAAGCTACATAATATCCAAGGATTGTATAAGATGTTTTGATACCCATCAGTTTAATGGGGACCAGTGAAGCTGGCAGCTCAGCATTTCCTCTCTGCTGTGGTAGAGTTCATTTATTTTCTACTTAGAAAGTCCCTGAGCCAAACAGGGCAGCTGCCTTCCCTCCCCTGCCAAGCCCTATCTCTTTTATTTCCATATTTCTCAGGGTCTGCTGGATTTGGCCCAAGAACGCCTCAACAGAATCTGTCTCTGGGGAAAAAAAGCAGCCCCTGAGAAAGGGCAATTAAAGGCAATGTTCATTTCCTCTCCTTAATTGGCAGCTACGTTCAGAGACAAAGCTGTGCCGCCATGCGGAGCCCACAAGATGCTTCACAATACAGTTGAGAAGATACTCTTAAAAGAACATACCTTTTTGGGGGGGTGGGTACAGAGAGACATGTGCTTAAGTGGAATTTCATGCAGCTGAGAGGTGCCAGTGTAACAACCCTAGGTCCTGATTCTTTGTGTCCAACATATGAACAACCCCTGTTGAGCCCAAAGCGGGGGGCAATGTGTGTTTGCAGGGGTGATGATAGGGCCCCTTGAAGGCTGACATCTTGCTCTGTGGGTAAAAGAAAGTACAGCTCACCCAGTGTCAGTACCTGCTTCTCCTGCACTGCCTCCACCCCTTTTTTGAAGGGATAAGTTGGCCCATTCGGTCTCTGGCATCTCATCAGAGACTGCCAACAAAAATACAATTTGTTCCAATTGCAGTGGGCTTTTTTGTGCTGACCACTAAGAAATGATGACAGAGTTTACAAGGCTGTAATGGAATAATTTCCCTCTTGCATAAATTTCCTGTCTATATAATGTGCAACCATATTAGCTTGAGCTACAGCCATATCTTCTCTCAAGAAAAAGAATGCAAGGCAGTATTAAGGAGGTTGTCCTGGGAGTCCCAGCAGGGTCTTAAGAGATACTGTGCTGCTACAGGGTCTGTCTTTTAAAATTAAGTATAAAACTAATGTTTCTTTGCCCCATCCAAGGGCATTAAGGAGCCTGAGAAGGACTTCCTGCATGTGTAAGACAGCTTGCCACATTCTGGCCCAGTTTGGTTAGTTCCACTAAATGTATTTAAATAATCCCAAATGCATCTCAAGTGGATATGGCATTCCCATTTGTGCAGGGATGTGTACACTAAGAGCATAAATATGCATCCATACAAGTCTGAGAAGAGTATACATATTATGAGATTGGTAAGAAAATGCTAACACCTGGCAACATATGTATGGTGCCTGGTTCAGTGGAAGTTGTCATCAATTTGCTTGGGTCATATGAGCACCATTTACATGATCAGGTGTGCTGTGACTTCCCCACCATGCTGCAGCCACTGACTTTTCAAATCCAATGAAGTCTCTGAGATGGGGATCAGGTATTCCTTCTATCTGGTCATATATCAGCTAGCAGAATAGGATCTTTCTCTTTCTAGACGTATAAGGGCACACAAACATAGAAGTGATAGCCACAATTAATAATGGCAACACAGACTCACTCCATCACCCACCAAAAAACTGAAGATGATTGTGGCTGACACATGGAAGTTGATTTTAACTTCAGAGGCTTTTACCCCATCTAACCCAAAAGCTTTCTTGATGCTCATGTTCCCTCACAGGGTCCTAGAGTTTGGTATTCAAATAAAAGGAATTAAAGAGATTTGTGCTGCAGTATAGGAAGACAACTCAAGACAGGACTGCCTGAAGGATATAAAGTACATTCATCTTGTCCACAAATGAATGAAACGTTATCAGTAGAGCCAGAGAGGATAATTTGACCTTTCTGTTTCTCTCTCTCTGTCTGCATCTCATGAAAAAAATCCTTCTTCAGTTCTATCAATAAACTCAAGTTTCCTTCTGTTGCCTGGGGCATGAGGAGAAAGAATAAATAAAGGCACCCCAACACACAGAAAAGGCACTCAGCATGCAGTATAGCAGCTAGGGAAAGTGAGTGGCACAGAGTGGCTTAATTCACAGAGTGAAAAATAGGCAGGCTTGCCTTCACTCTGTGAGAAGGCAGTGTCCAGAGACTGATCAATATGAGATGTTCACTCTGCCACCAGAAAGGAAGAAGAGACAACTCAACACATGTAGAAAACCAGTAAGTGCTGATGCATATGAAAGATGAATCAGAACTCAAAGGTGTAATCGAAGATGAGGAAAACCAAGGGCTCTGTCACCAAGAAATAGGGACTTGGACTTCCAGACTGCAAGCATCCCCATGGCACAAACAAGCTCTCAGCAATGGAAATGTATCAAAGACCATGCAGGAAGCCCAAATGCTGACTGCTGACAGCTAAGTTGTGAAAAGCAAAGAGTGGTCTGAATCATGGACTCCTCAAGGCAGCAGCCTGGCCTTTAGTGTATTCTGTCTTTTTTTTATTGAGGGCCTGGCAACACTTTTAAATAACAGAAAGAAAAAAAATGCTAAGTTTGTAGTGGCCAGAGGAGTCCATTAATAGCAAATATGGCTAAGAAGCAAATTGACCAGAGGGCTTTAAATATGGCTTGGCATGGAGCACAGCACACACCACCAATATCTGTCTAACCCACTGCAGAACGTTTCGCAGTGCTCCTATAATGAATGGTCTGAGACAAGCAATTAGCCGTGTTATTCTGAAGTCAGGAAGAAGACAAGGTAGGGTGACACCTTATAGACTAACTGATTCAGAAGGGCATAAGCTTTTGTAGGTGAGAGCCTAATTCATTAGATGCAACGAATGGACTTGGTGATCAGAGTTTTACAGACAGCAAAGCACCAGTGTGAGATGTGAGACCAGGCTCCATCACTTCTGGAGTTACAAAGCCATACATAAATCCCCAGATGCTCTCCACAAATCAGGAGCAATTACCAGATCATCACCTCCCCAGCCCTTAAACAATGAGTCTTTCCTCCTTCTTAGATCAACAGGCAATCAGACTACTTCCTTAGAAGAGCAGGTTAGACAAACACTTGGATGAGTGGTTTTAGTCAGGGATGATCCTACATTGAGCAGATGGTTAGACAGGATAACCTCTTGAGGTCTGTCCTAGCCCTGTTTTTATAGTTTCATAGTTTCATAGTTGATAGGGTCAGAAGGGACCTGAGCAGATCATCAAGTCCGACCCCCTGCCATGGCAGGAAAGAGTACTGGGGTCAAACGACCCCAGCAAGGTGATTGGCTAGCCTCCTTTCGAAGACACCCAGGGTAGGAGCAAGCACTACTTCCCTTGAAAGTTGGTTCCTCACTGCCCCTGACTGATAGCAGACTTGCAATCTAACATTTGCTTTTATTGTATCTTAAAAACACCATTGTGGTAGCTTGTATCAAACAGATTTTTTTTTAAGGAAGGAACTATAAAAGACCTAAAACCACTAGTCATTGATGTACAGTAACAACATGGAAGTGTGTTCTGGACAAGTCCCTGATTTATACAAGCCACTCAACTCCTATTTTGTCATGATCATCAAATGTTACACAGCTGTGCAAAAAGCATTATCTTCATCCCTGATGGCAATTCCTGTTGAGACATGACTTTGTCCTGTCAAGACCAGGTGGATGAGGTTGTTATGTAGAGATGGGGCAGCAACTTCAAATGCTCAGAGAGAAAGTCTGTTGGACCACACAGTGCAATTTAGACTAGCTCCAGGCAGGCTTAAACAGCAACATGACCCCTTCTCCCTTGACAGGCCCCATCTTATGCAACTTTCTTCTACCCCAATTCCTGCCTCTGTAAAATGAGAATAATGATACTGACCTCATTTCTGAAGTGCTTTATGAAGTGTTGAGATGCACTATGTAAGCACCAAGTATTGTCACTACTGCCATAAAAGTCCCTCCCTGAATTCCCCCCACTCTCACAACACCTTTCCTTTGTACAGAAAACATTTCCTTCAGTGCTGTTGTTCTCAGTAGTATAACTGAAGGGGAGGGGAAGTGATCAAGTCACCAGCCCCAGGGCACCCATTTAGGGGAGGTACCTGCACCCCAAGTGCAGCAGCCCATGCCCCAGCAGCAGCAACAGTAGCCTGTATGTAGGAAGGCTCCCCAAGAAGTAGCATGACTGTGGGTGGGCAACCAGGACACCAGCCCCAGGCATCAGCTTGAGAGGATGCAAGAATGGAAACTGCTGTTGGTGAAGGCCCAGCTACTACTGGAGCTGGGTCAGCTGCCGCTGCATCCACTACCACAGCTGTCATCCATCGTCTCTCTGGCTTGGCACCCCCATCCCCCTCTGGTCTCCAGGATTTCCGAATCTGCCCAGGGCACCAAAATTTCTAGCTATACCTCTGGCTGTTCTGCCTCTCTCATCACTGTCTGCTATGCTATGTGTGTACATCCCCTTCCCCATCACTGAGTTCTGCACAAAAATGGCCAGGATGAGGCCCCTACCTTCTAATCCCAGTTCGGCCACTTGCTCTTTGCTTGGCCTTGGACAGGGCCTTTAAACAGCTTCCATCTCTGTAAAACAGAGCACCTAACTGGCTCAGTAACTGTCAAAGGCTCAATTCATACAAGTTTGTGGAGCACAGGAAATCCTCACATGGCAGGCTCTGTAGAAATGCTCTATATTATAAGCCCTGAGAAAGCACCAGGAATAGCCTGACCCCTTAAATACTTGGCAGAGTCAAAACCAGAGGCTTCTCTCTGCCCAACCCACCTGCCTCTTCACAGATTCACAGAAGTTTACGGCTAAAAGGGACCTTGTGAAATCACTGGGTCCAACCCCTCTGCAAGACCCATCGACTTGAACAAAAAGAAGTTGAACCTCTCTAATAAAAGTTGGGGTCTTTGGAGGGAGGGAAGTGGCTTAAAACACTGAAAAGCCATAAGTATCTGCGAGGCTGAGAAGTGGGAAAACATGTTCAGAAAGAACAGTACAAGCACAGCACAAGTGCATCACAGAGATGCAAGGGAAAAATAAAGCCATCATCCGCTCCATCAAAAGCTAGGGAACCATCCCTCTGGTGCCTCCACCTACTGCTAGAGCTGCTTTTACTTGAAATAAAAGCCTCATTTACAGCAAGGAGTGCAAGTGCATTAATGCCAAAGGTTGAGCAAATCTGTGAGAGAGAGAGAGGGAGGAGTGCCTGCAGTGAGCGCGTGTGGCAGTGTGTTTGTACCTAAATTAATGCAAACAGATGTCAGGGAGAGACTGAGCGCTTGCTAGCGTCTGGGGGTGAAGAATTAGCTCAAGGATGGGGCAGCAGGAAGGAGCTGTGTTGGAGGGCACTGGCAGTCACAGGAAGAAGCATATGCAACACATATGTGAACTTTCTAGGCAATTCTCAGCTTCCCAGTATCTCAGACAAGTACACTGCTGAAGTAGCTAGCTGTTATTTAAACAAGCCAGTTGTTAATAAATGGAGTCTTTTAGCCCTAATTGGTAAAAAACCAGTAGACTGCAAACCTCCCAGAGCTCTTCAATTACAGATAGAGCCCCAGAACTGCTGGAAATGGCTGAGTGATTTCCTGAGTAACCACAGAGCTACTTCAGCCCATCTCTATGCACACAGCTTCAACATTGCTCTGGCATGCCAAGGCTTTGGATGACTTTGATGAGAGCTGGCATCTTCTAAGCTCCCCTCTCCTTTGCTATGCAAGAAGCACCTTGGGCCAGGCAGAGGCTCCAACCTGTCTCTCTCTACCTCAGAAAGGGGGGGGGACCTTGGCTCATTTGCTTTCCTCCATTTTAGCAACTGAAAGGAAGTAACCACCTGCAGCTTTCTTCAAGTCACATGCTGGTGTCAGCAGGAGGCAGAGTATTTCATTTTGTAGGCTGTGTACATCCTATTGTTCTTTGTGTCATTTACCATCCTTTAAAGATTTAGAAGAAATATGTTGGAGCCATACATTCATTTCTCATGCCCTTATGGCAATCACTCAGCACCAGAAAACACAACAAGGAAGGACTCTAAAGATCACCTGGCGGGTGGGAGGGGGGGCATGTGTAAATAGGATCTTCATTTCCCAGAGCTTCCGCTTGCTCTGTTAGACATCCTCCCCTTGCTTTTTTCTTGCCACTAATCAAAGGGGTAAATAATGTCTGCCAAGCTCAGAATGTCTGCTCTATTCTGTGGGAGTGCTGGAGCAATGCTGTTGTCGTGATGGTCCAGAATATATGTGAGGCAAGGACTGTCTAAAATATCTACCAATGTTGCGGTTGGTCCAATAAAAGATATCACCTAAAAGCTCCTACCTCCAACCCATGCTAGCATTCCTCACCCTGTGCAAGGGGGAAGGGAGGAGTACCAAAACACTACAGCACAAACAGGACTAGGGAAATGTGTTGCTATGTGCATGACAGGCTCTCAGGAAGAAGAAAGAACCATTCAGAGCTGGGACTCCCGGGCTCTAGAAGCTGACAGTGGATGAATAGGAAAGGGAATGAGACAGGACTGACTGAACCAGAGTAACTAGGTAATCAACACTGCCAAAATCTGGCCTCTCATGCATCTTAGCTGACCAACTTTCCTCCACTCCCTCCCTGCAGCTTGAAAAGATGACATTAACTCTGGAAATTACATTTCATTTCCTACAACAACTTGTCCTCCCTTCATTATTTCTAGAGATACCAACAGCATTCATGCCATCTAAGAGGCAACCTAGTGACTGTCCTTGGCATCCCTCCTGAATGCATAGACACTCATCCCCATGATATTCAAGTACTTTGAAAATACCAAGGAATTTATACCCATAGCATACATATGGTATGGAATTACTAGTCCCATTTTAGAGATAGGGAACTGAGGCATGCAGTGATTTTTCAAAGGTCACAGCAGAAATCTGTGGCAGAGCCAGAAACTGAATCTAGGTCTCCTAAGTCTCAGTCCCGTGTCTTAAACACAAAGAGCCCAATTTCTGGTGCCCAGAATCCTGCAAAATCATTTACACCAATGCAAAATTAAGCACCACCAAACCCAGAATGCATACGTCATGAGTGAGGCCCTCCAAAATTATTAAATTGGTAGCCAGAGAATGAGTGCTGATCCTTCCATTTCAGAATGAAGTGCTGGGGGGGAGGGAGAGAAAATTTTCTTTTGAAATTACAAAAATTTTAACCTCAGACATTTCAAAATGAAATTCTGTTTTGGGGGGGCAGAGGCCTGGGGCTCCTGACTGCAGCGAGGACCCTGGAAGCCCTGGCACTCTGCCTGAGAAGCAGCCTGGCCCATGGGCTGCTAAGGAACCAAAAAGGAAAACTGGCAGAAATCCAGGCAAGTTTTGAAGCAGACCTGCATTCAGCCCAAAGTCTGGTCAAAACTGACACATTCCTTCAGGGTGTTTTAATGAACAGACATTTTCCAAAGAAAAAAAAAATTCCGTGAGAAAATTTCTGACTGTCACTGACCTCCCTTGTGTGGATATTGAAAGGATGGGACAATTTAATACAAGCAAAGGACTTTGAATATGAATCAAGACTAAGAGTTATTCTTTTCTTAGCACCTGGATTCACCCCTCCCCGTTTACATCAAGGCCTCCCCTACCCCAATTGTTTCTTTCTGTCTAAGGCTGCAATGAACCTTCATTTGTAACCTAGACAATCAGTTAAGGGATGGAGGCAAAGGAGGAGCACGGAGTTCAGAGCTGTTACAGTTGGGCCTGCAGGGGAGAGGAGGGAGGCAATGGGAGAAAAGCAGTTTTTCTTTGCAAGCAGTCTGTTAGTTGTTCCTGTGAGTGCTTTGCAAAGACTTTAATTGACTGCACCTGAAGGGACTTGACACTCTAATAAACCAGGAGCTGGGCAGAGAGAAAGGAAGATAGACTATTCATTAATATGTATTTATGCATGTTTAAACACAAAAGGGAGCCATGCTCTAGTTGTTAGCCCAGCTGTCTTTTATAGTGACCTTGCACTTATAAATTGCCTTTCCTGTTTTGCAGGCAGGCTCTCACAGGGGATAGTGTCCGACACCACCAAGCTCTATCAGGAGGAGTCACATAGGCAATGAGTGAGGAGTGCTTAGCTTTTTCGGCTCAAGACACCCCCTCAGTAGACTTGAGGCAGCCCTCCATTACTTTTGTGAATTGAGCAGCACCCTATTTAAAAAACTAGCTTATCTATTTCAGTGCTAACATCCTTTGCAGAAGGATGGGCAATGGGAGTGGAAGAGTGGCCAGGCATAGACAGTGTGAGTCTGCCCTTATCTGCTCATCTCATCACACTTCCTACATCACCCATTCGAGGATCTTCTGGCACACTGGTTGAGAATCACTGCTCCAGATGTTCCAGCTTCTTAGTTCTGTGTGTGAGCAGATTATTTGCCTGAGGAAGGGGCTCCAAGAGCTGTTTATAACCTTACCAAAGCAAGCACAGGGCTGTGGAAAGGAGTTATTTAAGTCAGGGCCCCCAGGCCAGATCCAGGCCGTGAAGAGGTCTGATCCAGCATGGCAATTGGTGTTAGAGCTGTGCCATGCTGCCTGTTTCCTACACAGTACTTCTGTCTGCTGTGGATCCTATTGCTTTGCTTCATCAGGGGCCAGGAACAGGGTCAGATTATCCATTTAGAGGGCCCTCGGCCCATTGAGACCCCACTCTCCACCCTGGTGCTGCCAACTCTGGGGAGCAGGACTCAGAGCCACCATAACAGCAAGGCCAGCAGGGCCATTTGTATCGCTGCTCCAGAGAGAAGTACTGCACCCCCACCACGCACGTGCTTAGTTTGCCTATGCATTAATCTGGCCCTGGCCAGGCATCTGCAATGAGGCTATTGACATGCAGCTGACCACCCAGGGGGTTGCAGGGTAAAGACAAGTTCTGGCCCATACTGTTGAGGTTTGAGGGGAGGGGTGCATGTCTGTAAATAGTACTCATATAATACACTGTTTTTGAATTTCTCAATGTTTACCACAATACAAAGACAATGCAACAATCACTGCAACCATAGATCACTTGATTGAGAGTTACTGTCTGCTAGTGACATAAACTAAGTGAAGGCACGAGTCAGTGAAGTGAAAGTGTTTCTATTAAGGTTAGCATTAATTAGGGTTGCTAAACTTTTTGTTTATTAAGTTATGGTAATATAAAGTTACAATTCATATTGTACATTTTTATTTATAATACATCTAAATTTAGATTTAAATGTAATATTTAGATGTATAATAATGTGCTAAACTATATGATATAATCTACTTTCCACAGAATTTTCTATTAAGATATACAGTATATGCCTCCTTGCCATTCAGAAGGAAGGGAAAGGGCCACAGGGAAAGGGCCGCCTGTGAAATTAAAGCCACGAAAATTGCTTTGTCTCACTATGAGTTAAGTGGACCTGTACACACACACACACACACACACACACACACACCCTTTCAATATATATGTAACTCTGGCACATGGTGCTACCCATGTGCCATGTCCAAGTGTTGGAATAGTGGGGTGCCCATTAGCATAAGCCTCACTTGGCTCTCCTAAGAGCTGAAATGAGGCTTTCAAGCAGGAAGGGCCCCTTTTACACTTACAAACCTTTTGCAACCACAGATATTATTATTTACAAATATTTAATTATATACAATTTAAACATATACAGAATAAGGTATAACTAAAGTGGATACAAATTACAAATTGCTACCAAAATAAGTCTATAAACATTACACAAAAGGGGCACTGGTGATACTGGGATAGTCACTTGGGTGCCTATGGAGTTCATGAACCTCTTAGGTGTGATACAGGTTAAAGGAGAATTATAAACAATAATTAGACATTGAAACAAGAATAAATAAATTGCTCAATATTAAAAAAACCCATAAAAATAAAACAATCCCCAGCCCCATCCACTGGCACCATGGGCGGTCCTTCGTAGCTGGGGTCCTCCCAAATCGCACAGGCATCACCGCACTGCTGACAGCTGCTCCCACATCTGGGTCCCTGCAACACACAATGTACACAGCCTGGGCCCATGGCCCCTGCACAGTGGGCCATGCAATTCAGGCTGCAGGGTGAATACATGAGTGCAATAGGTTTTGTTCCCACAGCCCTCACCCCTCCCTTTAGGTCATATACACAATGATGAACTGGGGCTAGTTCCCCAAGTCTCACCTCCTCTTGCCTGAGCGCTGGAAAGTGCCTAGCCAGACTTTTGCAGCTGCACACCCCTCCCTTGAATTACACATGCACACTAACTGGGGGTGGGGGCAGGGCTTGCTTCCTCACAAGTGAAGCAGGCTTAACTTTCAGAGCTTGGGTTGAGTCCCATGCTTGAGATCCTGCTGTTTTGATTGGTGGAGCCCATCCATCTTTCCTGAGGGGGAGGAGCTTACCTAGTCTTCAGGTCCAGAAGACTTCAAAGGTCCTGGAGCATATAAAAGGAGCTGTGTGCCCAGCATGAGGGAGATGTGTTGGGGACAGAGAAGAGCAGGGCTTAGAAGAGCTGGGGAGAGCCACTCAGTAGGACAAAGCAGGAGCCCAGGAAGAGTCCCCGAAGACTTCCATCAGCAGGGAGTGGTGGAGAGCTCCAGTGGTTGGGCTCCTGGGGCGCAGCATGGCATCCAGACTCTGGGAGCTGTGTGAGGCAACTCAGGTCTGCAACCTCTGGCATGCAGCCAGAGGCCCAGTGCACAGAACAGGATCTCTGGAGCCCCTTGGGTGGTTCAGGTCCACAACCCCCAGCACAAGGCTGGTAGCTCAGTGCAGGAGGTGCTTCATGGAGGGTGAGAGATCCTGGGAGCTGCTTGAGGTGGCTCAGGACAACAGCTCAGTGCAGATGACACTGCCCAGAGGATCCAGGAACAAACCAAGCCCCAGTGCTGCACAAGGCTGTCCAGGCCTCCAATCCCTAGCACAAGGCAAAGCGGTGCATGTGGTGCTAAGCCAGGCTGGTGGCAGCAGAGTCAGGTGGCAGCAAAGACTAGTGGTGAACGGGAGGCAACCCTCTGGGACTGTGGAGTAGAAAGTTACTCTGGAGAGAGGCTCTCAACAGGGGAGGGACCTCCCAGGGTCGTGAAGGGGCACCACGTAAGCTGTTCCTGGGTGATAGTGGGGGAGCTTAAGAGTCTTTGGGGTCTCCTCCTCCTCTTCTTTCTCCTGCCCCCTCCTTTCCTGCAGTGGTACCTTGGGAGTGGGGCCCCTGCCCTGGAGGGCACCCAGGTAGTCTAAGGATTGCTGGTTATACTTGCAGAGTGTGCCTTATAGTTTACATGAATAAGCTGAACTACTAGTTTGTATATTAATAGAGTTATAAGGTTGCCCAATCAATATCCTTTGTTCTGGGCGGGTCTATGGTTCATATGTATTTTTAAATAATAATTTGGGGGGGCAGTTTATTGTTTTGTAAATTTGTACATGTATGTATATGTCCTTACCCTTCAATGGTTTTGTTGTAATAATAAATTTGCATATAGTTAAGTAATTGTTTGACTGGGCCTGACTATAGGAGACGGAGGTGGCTGCTGGGCTGTTGTGTCCCTCTGCAGCACGCCACTCTGCCAATAATTCCCTCTATTAGAGAGGGGAGTACAAACCCACGTACACCCAGGCTACACAAGGAAACTTGCATGCTCCTCAAGCAGCTGCCTGAGGGGATCAGTCCACTCCCTCCAAAGCCCCGGCTCAAGCTGTAGGGCTGTGAGTACACCTCTGACCTGTTGGCAGTTTGACATAGCTCCTGTGGGCTCTGGGGGAGTGAGTCACTGCCGCTGGGCCCCCACAGCATGCACCCTTCTCTCCCCCCCCCCCGCCCCCCTCTCTTCAGGAAAAAATTCCCTAACTTAAAGAAACGTTCCCAGCCAACCCATAGGTTGGGATTTTCACAGGCTCTCCCTAACCGTCCCTCTCTGATTTCAAACCCCTTCGGCTGGGTTATCCCATTCTTTCCCCATATCAAGTTGTCCCTATTTGAGACAGCTTCATTTGTGAAGTCCCTGTTGGCATATGCGACCCCTCACAATGCCCCTCCTGGATCATTTTGCCTCTGCAGTCCCAAAAGCCTTTCTGAGATTTAACTGATGCTTGCTTACGCCCCACTTCCCCCACCCTCGGTCTCTACCAGTAACTTTTCAGTCGGGCCTTACTCTTTCATTTTGCTGGAATATCTGGGTCTCTTCTGCCTGTTCCTCACCTTCAAACTTTCCTGTTCAGCTGCTTGTCCTCTCTAGGCAGCAAGTAGCAAGCATCTGCATAGGGCAGCTCTGCTAAAATAAAGGGTCTTGTTATTGCATCTGTGGCACTATAATTGCTAACAATCCACTGGGGCATCTTGCAAAAGTGTCTGCAAGCACTTCCTTTCCAGAAGTAATGCCAAGTTCAGCCTGAGGCCTTTGCAGCATCTTCCATATAGCAGAGCCCCCACTCTAGCATAATGCTATTAGCATTATGTGAGAATCTGCTAAATGAATTCCATACACCTCCCCCAAGGTGTGAGGTTTACCTGTTGCTGCAAGATGACGCACAACTACACTATCAATTTTTATTCATGAGTTGTGGGAACTCCCTGGTTGGAGGACTCAAAAGCTAGGCTCCTTCCCATCAGAAGATTAGCTGCATATTACTAGTCATCAAGCTAAGATTCTCCAGTTACCTTGGGAAAACAATGGGTGTCATTCTATGCAAATTAGAAACTATTGGGGGTTGAGGGGAACCTCCAAAATGCCTTTGGATTAAAGATTTTGCTTTTAGTTAAAACAGTTTTAAAAAATAACCCCAAATGCATGTCCTGCAGCTGTGTGCCATTCAGAGACGATCAGATCACATTTCATTTTAAGCAGGAAAAGTTTGGTCAAAAGTCAGATGGGAGCTTGAACAAAAATGCCTGATTGCTGCTAGAATTAGTGAGACTGAATCAGGATGGAGAGGGCTGGACTAGGCAAACTAGGGCACTGATCTATTACTTGCACCTGCCCATCCCTACCAGGGCCTCTACAGCTCAGCTCCCCCTGCAATTTTGCCTACATCCAATGCTCAGTGGTATAGGTTGGGCCTGGGAGCCCTACAACCTTATATTTTGAGCAAGACAATGCTAGCTCCAAAGATCTATGGGTAAGAGATGATAAGAGCCCCAAAAGTAAGTGCACTGACAAACTGGAGTAAGGAAGTGTTTACCTGGATAGCCTGCTGTTCAGAGTAGGATACCAATGGAGCAGCTCCAATGCCACAGAGCTCTCCTCAGGGATTAGTAGCACAACAAGGAGAGGCTGGGTTTGCAGCAGATCCCCCAAGCCTTCTGCCTCCCAGTGTCCTCTCATTTTTCCCCCTTCTCCTCAAGTCTATCCCCGTTTTTATCCAAGTTCTCCAAAGGCACCAGTCCATTGCTTGCTCAGCCACATTCCAGTTTGTTGTTCCTGCCCGAGGCTTTGCCTCCAGAGCTCCTTTTCCCATTCAGGGGACTGGAGCCCCTTTTCTGTTGCCCCATCATGGGACTTAGAGGGGAACAGGTCCACTGGGGCTGATCAGGCTCCCTCGGTGACCTGCACCATGAACAGGAGCTTCCCTCCGCAGAGCCAAATCATCACTGTGGCTACTAGCCCAGATCGGGCTGCTTGGGATGCATCTAAAGAGTGTGACTGAGGCCTCCTTGGATATGAGCGTGACCTCAGGCAGGACCAAGTCTTTTGTGCCTACTGAGTAGTCCAGTCCTGAACAAAAGGCATTATTCTCTCAGTTGATATGGAAGCAATGCCCTTGCAGGCCAGAACATACTTAACTGTGGGTAGTGTAGTGGGTCTTCCTCCCTCAGAGACAGAATCTATGGCAATAAACTTTAGTGCTGTATTTCACCACCAGGGCCACTCCTGTGATAATGCAGACAACAGGCATTATAACACCCTAGGGTTTATACTTCTGCAATGTAGTGGTAAAGCTGCCTGCGTTCGGTTTCTGCTATAGAATCTAGTACTGCTGCCAGCAGTAAAGCTGCTCCATTGATTAATTCTGGGTAAGATGTATGCCAACAGACAAGGCCTGCATTGTTACTGCTCTACAGCATCTTTTAAAGCCCTTTTTAGGTAAGACCTACTTTCTCTGACCTTCTCAGCAAGCCTTTATGTCAGATGATGCTACTAACACCATTGTGACAGGGCAGGGGGATACTTCTCAGGTTTACCTGGAGACCTGAAAGTGTTCAAAACCTTGGAGATCAGGGTAAGACTGAGACAAGAGCAGGGCAAACAGTGGGAAAAGTCGAGGTTGGGGTGGGCTGGTAGCTTGTTGGGTAATTACAGAGATTCAACAGCTCAGAGGTTCAAGTGCTGGGTATCACAAGGTGTGTGTTTTACAGCTGAGTGTCAAGGGAGGTCACAGTACATGGCTTACGAGGGCTGTAGGTGTGCAATGCATCTGGGGGAAAAGGGAGCTCTTCTTTGGGGATTCACAGGTACTTGTGGAGTGGGACAGGCAGGGGGCTGTATATACAGGGGCTGGTCAGATTACAGAAAAAATACATCTATTCTCAGCATTCAATGGGTTAAACTGAAAACTCTTCTACTGCCTGCTGGCCTTGGAAGAGACTGGAAGGGAAATGTAAGTGTGATAGGAAGGGAAGCAGGTCAGTGTGTCCTCTGTGGCACAAACACTGTCATTTCTCCCTAGTAAGCAGACAGTTATTCTTAAAAAATAATAAAATAAAATAAGCTTCTTTCCTCCCTCCTACGCATTTTATCTTTGCAACCCCATTGATCAGGTTGGATGTGCTTTGAAAAACTTGATGAGTCCAGGACCGTGGATGGAATTAGTTGCTGAACTACAAATTAAATGTTGCTTTTTTCTTAGTAACTGGGTTAGTATTCCCTTCTCCCCCACTCTCACCCCACAGCTGCCAATGAAGTAAGTGGATACTTGCAAAAGAAATATAACCATTTGTACCTTGATTCATGTCATGTGAGTTGCTTTAGTAAAAACATCCAGGTGCTTGCTAGCACTTTTGTGTGACTGCTTATTATGTGGTATAAGAAGTTCAAGAAGCCAAAGCACCTGAATCCCTCTGTCTGGAGCAGAACACTCTAGAGAAGCGATGGAGGTACCTGTAATGGAGCGATGGAGGTACCGTGTAATTCACGGGTGTAGAGGTGAAGCAGGTTCCTCTTCTCTGCTGATCCATGGAAAATATGAGCTGTTTCTGATACAGAAAGGTAGCACATTATCTGAAGCTGTTACAATTCGTGTCATTTGGTCCCCTGTTTTTTTCCTTGGCACATTGGCCAAAATGCTGGCTGTCACCATTGCACTACCTCTAAATTTTCTACTAAGCACATGGGAGACGCAGGAAAAGCTAAAATCTTTTGTGCTTCTACATGTGGCAGGCCCAACAGCGCTGGAGACAGGCGGATTACGATTCACTGGGGCCCTAGGCCCGGGCTCCCCCCGCAACCCATGTCCTGCCCCACAGCTATGGACTCCATCCATGACTGGCACAGCAGAAGCAGTGGCCAAAGCAGGACGCACTTCCCTGCAGCGACAGGGAAGGAGCCACAGCCACCCTCACCCCAGGTCCACACTGGAGGCGGCATTGGAGGTGCAAACCCACTGCCCACCAGGCTTATGCAGTGTCAACCGAGGTCTGGAGGCAAGCCTCACCCTGCGGTAGCTCAGTCTAGCTGCTGTGGCACCCAGCCAATGCATAGGATTGTGGCCAGGCCAGGCTGGGCAAGGCTGCGTTGGGGCCACCCTGCTGTTGGCAGGTCCCAGTCACACATCAAACCCAGCTCCACTCCCTGCCTTCAGCAGCTTTCACGCGGTCATGCCTCATCTGGTACCTGGTAGCCATGACCCTCCATGTTTCATAGTTTTATAGTTTCACAGTTTGTAGGGTTGGAAGGGACCTGAGCAGATCATCAAGTCTGACCCCCTGCCTTGGCAGGAAAAAGTACTGGGGTCAAACAACCGCAGCAAGGTGTTTGCCTAGCTTTGTCTTAAAGACCCCCAGGGTAGGAGCCTGCACCACTTCGCTTGGAAGTTGGTTCCAGATCCTAGCCACCCTTACAGTGAAGTAGCGCCTCCTGATGTCTAATCTGAATCTACCCTCTGTCAGCTTGTGACCATTATTTCTAATCACTCCTGGTAGCAGTAGGGGGAACAGGGACTCCCCCAGTGCCTGCAGGTCCCCCCTGACTAGTTTGTAAATGGACACTAGATCCCCCCTCAGCCTTCTCTTGTGGAGGCTGAACAGGTTCAGGTCCCGTAGCTTCTCCTCATAGGGCCTGCCCTGCTGCCCCCTGATCATGCGAGTGGCCCTCCTCTGGGCCTTCTCCATGTTGTCCACATCCCTCTTGAAGTGCGGCGCCCAGAACTGGACGTAGTACTCCAGCTGCGGCCTGATCAGTGCCACATAGAGGGGGAGTATCACCTCCTTGGACCTGCTTGAGATGCATTAGTGGATGCACGACAAGGTGCGGTGGCCTTCCTGACTGCATCCCCCGACACTGCCGGCCCATGTTCATCTTGGCGTCAATGATGACTCCAAGATCCTTTTCTGCCTCTGTACTAATGAGAACAGAGTTCCCAGCCTGTAGGTATGGTGCCGGTTGTTCCTCCCCAGGTGCATCACCTTGCACTTGTCAGTGCTGAATCCCATCCTGTTCTCATCTGCCCGCCCTTGTAACCTGTCTAGGTCTGATTGCAGCTTATTCCCCCCTTCTAGCATGCCCACATCCCCCCACATCTTAGTGTCATCAGCAAATTTGAACAGGGTGCTTTTTACCCCCTTGTCCAAGTCACTGGTGAAGATGTTGAACAGTTGGGCCTGAGGACCGAGCCCTGCAGAACCCCACTGCCCACATCCCTCCAGGTCGAAAAGGACCCACCCACCACCACCCTCCGGCCAGTTGACGACCCATTTGACTCTGTAGGTGTCATCACCACAGTCCCCCAGTTTTTTAATGGGAACGGGGTAAGAGACAGTGTCAAAGGCCTTCCTAAAGTCCAGAAAGACTATGTCCACTGCTACCCCTGCATCTAAGGATTTGGTGACCTGGCCATAGAAGGCCACCTGGTTGGTGCATGCCCAACTCAGCCGAGCCACTGGTTTCATCCACACTTGAGCAGGGGCCTCTAGGTCCAGGCCCAGTTGGCCCATGCATTAATCTGCCTATGATTGGAGAGCTGAAATCTAGACCTTGCCTACAAACAGCCCCTAATTTAAGTAGAGGTGTAGCAGAAAAACATTTTAGTTAAATCTATGCCGGTATGTGGGGAGACAAGAGTACAGTCCAAAGGGGCCCAGGGACTGCCAGACAAGATCATTTGAGAACATTTTGATGCATTCAAAATATTGTTTGGAAAAGGCACCTCTCTCTGAAAGAAACTAGCTGGCAGATGATATAATTGATGGTTATGTTACTAATCTGTTCATAAGGTTAAAAAAAAGTCACATGAATTGGATGACTTAACATAATACAGATTATATATGATATAAATGATAACAAAAAAGTAAAGTTATTTCAAGAAATGGATTTGACCTTGAAAACAGTGAATCTTTGCAATGGCAGTAAAAATGGATGCTTTTCAAATGGAAGTATGTACAAATACTGAAAAAAAAAAGAAATATATCTCATTCAAAATGTATGCCACAGCAAGCAAGGGAGATATTAGGGGAAATGTGCAGTAGAGACCAGACTGATTTGCAAAAAATATAGAGACAATCAAACACAGTGCAAATGCATCCTACTCAGGGATCACCATGACATACAAGCAATAAAAACCATCTTTTTTTTTCCCCAGAAGTGCAGCTGTCAGTGCAAAGATTCAAAATCAAACAGTATTAATAGACAGACAGCAGGAGGGCAAAATTCTGATGGTGACAATGGTGATGATTATGATTTATTTACCGAAGAAGGTTCTATAACTGACTGGTTTTTAGTTTAAAGGGAAAAAGGAACAAAAACAAAATTTTAAAATACATACTGGAGCTGAACCATAGAAAATATATACTGCATTTACTCAAATCTAAGATGACTCTGAATTTAAGATGACCCCCCCACACACACACAATAATTAGATTCTATACCTGGAAAATTTATAAATTTGGTATATTTTTCCAGGTATAGAATCTAAGTATCAGAGGGTTGCCTTGAATTTATCACCCCTACCACCTGCTATAGCAGGGAAAGCAGCTGCTACAGGAAGTCAAGCTGCCCCCTTGCCCTCTGCCCACCCCCATTTCTTCTTCCTGCAGCCTTCTTGCCCCCCTGCCACCTGTACCCCTCACCCCAGCTCCTCGCAGCCTTTGTCTTTCCCCCTTCTCCCCACAGTCTCTGCCGCTTCCCCCCCACCCCTTACTCTCAGATGCTGCCCAGCCTCTCTTCCCTCTCCAGAGCATAGCCCATGGAGGTCTAGGTGCTGATGGTTAGTGAGGCAGGGGATAGAGTTTGCATGTGGTCTGTCTGGTAGGGTATCTAGTGAGAGCCAGAGCTGAGCTGTGCCTGACAGTAAGGGGAGGGGGGAAAGGATGTGGGGGTGGGGAGAGAAGATGCAGAGGGCAGGGGGGGCACAGAGCTGCTGTGGGTCTGATTCTAGTCCCAATCCAAGCTCAGGGCCAGATGCAGAGCTGCAGCAGCTGTGCCTGCCCCCCCAACCCTCAACATACACACACACACACTTTGCCCAAAATTTAAGATGAGGGTCTTTTTTTCCCCCATGATGATTTGTGGGGGGGACAGGGGACCTTCACTTAGATTTGAGTAAATATAGTATCTAAACAAAGCTGGTTTCCTAGCAGGCACAAAATGAGTCCCATGTGGCAAAGAAAGCCTGGTTCAATTGTACGTGGAAGGGTAACACTAATGAAGTTCGAAAGAACTACTTCCTGTGTTTGGGCTGAAGAACTATTTCTAAATAATGGGGTCTCAGGTTGCACTAGAGTAGACCATAGTGGTCCACCAGCTTGCTGAAGGAACTTCTGTCTTATCTTATTGCTCAGATTCTTTTCCCTTCTTCTAAGTTACTTCTCTACAACAGTGACATAACAAGCAGAGCTGGTGCCCAGAGCAAACCCTGCATGACAGCGGTGGGGAAAGGGAGGGGAGAGGGGGTAACATGTACAGAGGTGTCAGTGAGAGTCTGCAGAGAGGCAAAAACAACATCCATAAGAAGATGGGGGAACTACCTCATTCATCCCACTGTGGGGTTAAATACAGCCGCACAGAGCTGTTCTTTTAAATTGCAGTGTTCTTAAGTATTTCATTCTTTTTGTAAGAAAGAAGGAGAAAGATAATGGCTCTCCACAATTTACAGTAACAGCTCACATAGATGCTACAAGTGGATGACATTCGAAAGATTCCATAACTTTTTTCCCCCCCACTAAAGAATGACCAAAGGCCATGTTGCTTAGTAAAGCACCTGGGTATATCCAAGCAAGATAATGCCTAGGGAATGCAAACAATCATAGCTGGAATATTTGCGTGATCTGCTGTGAGCTGCATCTTAGCACAATGACTCACTTAAGCAGACCTTATTTTATAAGTGTAGTTCAGAAGAATACCATTATCTTTCTTCCCTCAGTTCAGTCCCAGAAGATGACCAAATAGGTGTATATCTTGTCTGTCTACAGAATAACATGCCAAAGATACTGTTAAAATAATATGATGAGGTGTTTAATAGTCACAGATGCTTAAAGAATAGAATATATCACATCAGCACTGATGCCAGTGTACTGCCAGAAATACATGTACCTTGTAAAGTACAAGACACGATGATAAAGCTAAATTTGACCAGAAGGTTGGAAAGGAAGTTCCTAAGTGAATTCAGTTATCAGCAGACTGCTTTGATGAGATGCTTCTTGAAGAAAAATCATAAGTTAAGGATTTGTGGAGATCCAAATGATTATATAATGCAAGTACAAGCCCGTGACTTCAAAATGCAAGACTATGTTCAGTTTGAAAAGCAAACCAAGGGCTTTGGCAGGTCCAACTAGATTCAGAATCTACTACATTCTGACCTTACTGCTGTCCGTTGGTAGATTATATGTTTGAGTGGCTTTAAACTGTTGGAATTTGCTCAGTGAACTAAAATATCATGTCCTGGATCTTGAAGATCAGAATAAGTCAAAAGTAATTGGTGGTAATCTCATGATTTTGTACAAAATTGATCAACAGGAGTGCAAGAGCTCTGTTCCAATAAATGCCAAAGAAGACAACAATTAAAAGGGTACGAACAAGAGTTAGTGAAATTAGTTAAACAGAACAGGAAAGATTTTTAAATAGAACACATATTCAGAAACAAAGCATTTGGTAAGACTTGAGAGAGATTTTACAAATAGAAAAACAAGGCAAACTGGATTTATATAGCATAATGGGTATATTAATATCCAAGCAGTGCTATGCTTGGTTTGTCACAATTAAGTTTGAGGACATTACTTAATGATACAGTGATGTATGGCAAGAGAAAATATTTTAAGGAACTAAACAATTTGTCACATGAGCACCTGTGCTGAAATATTTTGAGATTAACAAAAACACAAAATCTCTGTCAATAGAAGACTGCACAGCATGAGGCTATCCTACGCAATGGTTGCCTAGTACCATATACACTCCATGCAAGAATTCTGGAAATAGAATGTGAAAGAGCCACTGACATCACATGACATTATTGTCTGTGACCCAAGATTGGCAGAAATATATTTGAATTATGTGGGGGGAGGAAATTATTCTTATTACATTCTTAAATGAATTGTGGCCAAACATTTCAAGAAACAAGGTAATAACATATTTTAAATTGCTTCTGTACCATGGGATTTCAGCTTTATTAAGAAGAGATAGACAGAAGGTAGGGCAAGGTGGCACCTTAGAGAATTAATCCTTAGTCTGACTTCAGACTACCACAGCTATCCACTTTACTGCTTTAACATGAGATACTGATGAATTATGAGCTACTATCTCCTTTTAACTATTCTCTGGGATATGTCAGTTCAAGCACACTACAGCAGTGCACAGCTGAACAGGTTAAGATAAAAGTCAATCTGAATGTAAGCGATGTGAACTTAGCATTGTTAGGATATGAAAACACACCTCACCATACTTTCTTTTCTTTTCTTTCTTTTTTCATTCACCATTTCGGAGACTGTTGGGCAGGAAGAAAACCTTAAAGCCAGCATCTAAAAAGTGTCTTGAGTCAGGGACAATTAACCTTGAAGTAGTAACAAAAGAACTGTGCATCTGGAAACTAGGAGAAGATATTCTGAAAAGAGCGCCAGAGTTGTCCGTGATGAAAGCTTGAGAGAATCACAGTTCAAGCAGAATATGACTGGCAATCTGTTGATTGAACAACTCTACCATTCACATCAATGTCAAGTCATAACCACCCTGGAGATCTGGTTCTAGATGCTTTCTGTTTCTCTTCTAAAGCAAGAAGACCGCTTCTCTTTTTCCTGAAAGCCTCCAGAAAACTACTGATAGCATTTCTGTGCTTGCAGAACTATCAATGCCCTCTCAGTGGTAATTCCACCTCAGTAGCTGAACAAGCCAGGAGGAATTGTTTCCCGAATGAGTGGCTGTGTAGTCAGAAATTGACTGAGTTTCAGGCAGTAGAGGTTGACCCAAATCCAGCAAAAGGCAGAACTATCTTCTTATCTGATAAGCAGGTTCTGGTTGTTACTCTGACCTTCACCCTTGATATCTCAATTTTTATTTTATTACTTGCCTGAATATGTTTGTGGCTTTCTTTGGTTGATATTATGTTTCTTCTGTATTTCATTTTTAAGGGAAGTTGTAGTCAGAGCAAATGGAGTCTCTAACACCAGTCTGTCACTTGCCAATACATTATTTCAATGCCCATGTGGTCTGTGGGTGTTCTCCACAATGAGAGAAAGGAAAACATAAAAATGTGCTGCATTTGGTTGCACTGAGGGCTGGTGCAAATTTCTTACGGTTGCCTTTCTACACAAGCCAGATCATGG
The DNA here is from genome assembly GCF_052110815.1 of Crocodylus siamensis. Classification (NCBI taxonomy): domain Eukaryota; kingdom Metazoa; phylum Chordata; order Crocodylia; family Crocodylidae; genus Crocodylus; species Crocodylus siamensis. The sequence goes on along the minus strand of NC_143398.1, from coordinate 87,676,474 downwards.
GTCCTGCTTCGTCATATAACAGAAAAAGACAGGAATGTCTAACTGCATTGTTTCACCAGATCTTCTGCAGTCATAGATAATTAACTCTTGAGGAAACATCCATGTGATTGGAAGCCCCTTTTGAATATTTCCCACACTAATATTTGTGCCACTAGGCCTCAGCAAGAAAGGAAGCTTGCCATCCTCAAAGTGAGAAGTCTAGTTGAATTATACACCAGCAACTAAACTTCTAAACCCTTTTCAAAATCTAAAAAATAAATTGGCGCTCAAGTAGTAAACCATGGTTGTAACAAAGCAATAGTCTGTATTATATGCAGAGGCAGTACTATAACTAAAGAGGGCTGACCATGCAGCATCACCAGGCACCACCTTTGCTGGTGGGGGGCAAAGGGGGTGGGAAATAGCTGAGTTCGCAATGGTGCTGATTGATCACACTGCTTCAGTTGGCGCTGCCCTGGTCATTGCACGGCTGCCCAGGACTCAAAGCTGCCTTGTTGCACCTGTGTTCAGAGGGAGAAAATTCCAGATGTTGCTTATCTTCTAGTCTTGTAAGAAAAACCTGTTCCATGCACTTATTTTGAATGTTAATTAAAATATTGGTTTAGTTTCCAGGAATGTCCATGTATTTTCCCATTGCTGATGGTTTCTAATAGTATATAGTTTAAATTTTTGTGATCCACCCTTCTACTGCATCACTAGAAACTGAATTGCCGTATAACTTACAGTCATGACTGCAGAAACATAAAACACATTTTATCTCCTGGGAAACTATTTTTGTCATTGCTGGGGGTGCTTTGGTAATGCCTGGAGACTCCTAGCATAGGCCAAAGCCACTGCGTGGGAGATGGCATACAAACATGTGACAACTCCTGACCAGAGGTAGCTTGCATTTGGAAACACAAGCCAACAGATGGATACTATAAACAAGGTGAGCACAAGAAAACAATGAATCTCTATTGAGCAATAAAATAAGCCATGGTCACTGAACACCGGCTCTGTAACCATTGTCGAGTTCTACATGGGCATCAAAGCAGAGTCGAGTTTTGAAAGCCACTAAAAACTGGGCAATGAGCTGAAGGACAGAAGAAGCTGTGACAGATACACTCCCTTTCTTATGACTGGAAAATAGCAAATATAGTGTCCATTTTAAAAAAAAGAGAGAACAAGGAGTCCAGGCAATCACAGGCCTGTCAGTTTGACTCTAATAGTAGGTAAAATCTTAGAACAGATACTGAAGGAACAGATAGTTAAAGATATGGAAATAAACTTCAAATGGGATAATACAAATGTGTTTATCAGAAGACAAACGAATATAATATCGTTTTTTTTAAATGATAAGATTTAAAAAAAAAACAAACTTCCTGGATAAGGGCAATGCAGGGGACTTAATTTCTCTGGACCTAAGCAAAGTTTTTTGTAACTCTGCTTTATGGGAAATTATTAGCCAACCTAGGGAGGATAGGGATCAATGCTACAATGATTCAGTGGATTAGGAGTTGGCTCAAAGAGAAATTTCAGAGGGTTATGTTAAGGGAGAATTACCATATTTTCTGACATGCCATATGCCCTGAAATAAAACTTGCCTCTGGGTTGTTGGTTTTTTTGGGCAGGGGTTGTTTTTTTTGGAAGGCAGATTGTAGAAAAAAATATTTTTATGGTCACAGACAACTGTGTAACATAGGGTAAGTATTCCTGGAAACAGTGTATCCAGGATGTATGGCATCCCCAGAGACCATTTGAGTAAGGCAGCAGGACTTTCCTGGTATGGCAGGACAGACAGACCCTTGCAAGGTCAGTAGCAAGGCAGTTACATCTTTCCTGTAAATCGTTTTTTATATAATTTCCTATAAATAATACAACTGCTGTTTCCCAACCACAAGCCTTGTCAAGATATTACAGACTGCATACAGAAGTTTACTCATGCAGCCAGCTCAGTGGGTCCTCCGTCAAAAGCTACTGCCTCACCAATGGCTGTGAAAGGGTTAACACTGGACTCAACCTCCCTATTGTTGGCAGGCAGACAGAAGTAGCAAGCATTACGCCTGTGCAAATCTTCTGTCCCTGATTTGATTTGGCCCTATTCAGTGGCTGAATCTCCGAATCCAATCAGAGGACACTTTAATCTCTCTGAATCGAACTGGAGAGATCTGGCGATTCAGACATAGACACAGCTTTAAATGTTTTTTCTACATACCTCTAGGTAGCAGGGGCTCATGATCGCTGCAATGGTGGGGTGGATGGAGCATCCCACAGGAGCGCAGGGGGCTCCCCAGTGTGCTCAGCAGCAAACCCAAAAGTGGACCAGAAGCACTTCGGGGTCTGCCAGGGAGTGTGCTGGGGGGTCCCCCCCAATACCCCTCCCCCCAGCTCAGCGGCTGGGCCTGGGGCAGGGCACCCGCAGTCTTCCTGCAGCCTATCACTGAGCTGAGGAGTGTGGGGGGCCCCCACGCACTCCGCAGAAGACCCAGAAGTACTTCCAGTCCACTTCCGTGCCAAGCATGCTGGAGAGCCCCCATGCTGCGGTGGGATGCTCCATGCACCCCAGCACTGCAGCAATCACAAGCCATGGTGCTACCTCAAGATATGTAAAAAAAACTTTCAAAGCTGTGCCTGTACCCAAATCACTGATTCACCAAATCAGCATCAAATCGTCAGATTCAGATGCGGCTGAATTGAATCGGGGACAGTGATCTGAATCAATGGATTGAACCACTGTCCTTGATTCAGGCCAAATCTGAATCGAATAGGGCCTGTTTCATACTCCCCAGCAAGCATCTTGGGAGCCATGAGTTGGTGTCTGTTTGCTCTATTCCACCCTGCTTAGGGATCTGACTAAAGACCTAACCTGCTGAATACACTTGTGAACAACTTTGGTAGTGAAGTTAGAAACGTCTTCCTGAAATTTGTGGACAACAGTAAACCGCAGGAGTGGGGGCATTGCCAGTGCAGAAGAGGACTGGTTTATTATACAGGAAGAATTAGATATTTATGAGGAAGGGAATATGAAAAACACAATGCATTTTAACAGTATATGATGCAAAGTCATGTACTTAGAGACCCACAACAAGGTCTTCTGTTACTAGGTCTGTGCACATAGACTGCAGACAACGGAGGGAGAGAGGAACCTGGGCATATTGGTTGATCACAGGATGACCATGAGACACCTGTACAATACAGTCCTATGGTGTACTACATGAGATTTGATGGTGCACTTTTTGATACACATACTCAGCATAGGTTACCATCCCTGCAGTGTTCACCACTCTATGTTGTAACGCCTAGACGTGACATGAGTTTTGCTTTCAAGAATTTAGGGTGCAGTTCCCCCAAAGCCCCTACACCAATCTTATTGAAACTTAGCAGGCTTCATGCACTCTGCAGAGTTTAGCACTCCTCAAAATTTCATCCAAATTGGAGCCAAAACAACAAAGTTATAGATATTTTATTGTTTCCCCATTATGGCCTGATCCCCGAGGCGGCTCCAAAGCGCTTCGGGAAGCCAAACAAGGCAGCACTTCGACCCAGATGTGTTGCTTCAGACCCCCAAGTGTCTGAAGCTTTTCTGGATCTGAAGCCTCACACAGCCCTAGTTCCTGGCTAGAGGATCTTTCTCTTCCACTCAGGGTCATTATACCAATCACCCAATTTGGGGTCAGGAAGGAACTTTTCCCCTTAGTCAGACTGCCATAGACAGTGGGGAGTTTTGCTTTCCTCTGCAGTATTGGGGCATGTTTTTTTGTTCTGGGCTCTTCTGAGTATATATTAACTACTTCCTTGTAGTTGCAGCAGCAGGGCATTGGCAGCACCCTCCTCACCTCAGCTTTTTACCTGTGGCATCGGGTATGCGTAGGAGGAGATCGGCCATGCACCCCCTGGAAGCACCAGCCACCAGTGCACATCCAGTTTCACCACTGGCTCAGCAATCAGCTGACCCCCAGCCCCTCAGCTGGCAATCGGCTGCTGGGTGACCCCCCATTGGCAGTCGGTCACTGGGGGAGGATCCCCCCCCCCATTGCTGCTGGGGGACCCTCCTCCTCCCAGTTGGTGTTTCCAAATGCCCCCCCAGACTTGTGAGGCACCAGTTGCCCATGCATGGCATGTTATAGATTATTCTTGGTGTTCCCAATATTGTTCCTCATATCTGAGGGTTCATAGTGGTGGTTTTGAAGATTGTTTTGTTGAAGGATAGTCTGTTGGTGCAGGAGACTGGGCTTTATGGCCCATCAGGTCCCTTTCAGTCATATGTTTCTACATACTCTTATGAACCTACCCATGCTTTAGTCTCCTCCCAGATAGCATCAGGCTTGACATGGTTAATTGGCAAGGTGGCCTCTTTTGCAGTGTCACTTCTCCCGGGGATCTTCAACATTTTGTTTTGCTTGCCATAATCTGTAGTTAATTAGGAGTCTTCATTTGAAGTTTCATCCTTGTTCTTACAGCTCCTTGAATGAGACAAAGCTGTTGCATGTCAGGTTCCACAGCACTGGTCATACCTGACCAGTTCCTATTTTATCCAGATTAATTTACCTCATCCCTAAGAAATTATGAACTGCAGAAATGTCACTCTACCACAATGATCCTTCTGTTTCAGCAACCAGTTTTTGCCAGTAGCCAGAGTCCATCAATAGAAGATGTAAGCTCATCTCTGACACGAACAAAATCTCATGATATGACTAATTGCATGATCCTATAATAATGAGAAAGAAATGTCTTCCTCTCTCTCACTGATGATCAGTAATCGTGAGAACTGATAGTGTCATAATTTTTAGCCTAGTCCAAACTACCTGTAGGGTCACTGCACTCCTACATAAATGTCTACTCCTTAAAATTTACTAAGCTATTTGTCCTAGTACTATCCTGTGGTGGTGACTGTCTTCTGGATAGATGGGAAACTGATTAATTTGTTCTAAAAGGTGAAAATTCCAGCTAGCTTGATGTGCATTGAGAAAAGCTGCTAGCTTCTCTATGGGCATTGTCCTATGAAAACATACTGTGCCTGTGTTTCCACAAAGGGTATCATACCCTTTGTATATATTTGATCTACCCAACAGAAGCAATTTCTTTTGGCTCATTAATCACAATGTTAAAAATATAGGTTTTTTAATCCAAATAAAAAGACAAATGCATTCCTTGTTTGAGTTCTCCTTTTTAATTATATAAGACAGTGGAAAGCAAGAACTGCCTGCCTTCCTTGTATCATTTACTAGTTTAAGTCCCTGTTTATTATCAACCCTTTCACTTCGCATTTTCAAAATCTCCACATCACTCCCTGCATCCAATTGCTAGTTGTCCTCCTCAGCCTCCAATCATTTTTTTGCCCTCCAGTGGACCTCTGTGATTTCTTCTCTCCTTATTAATTATGCTAGTCTTGTTTTCCTTTCCCTGTGTTTATCCTTCTGTTTGTATACGTACACCTCTGCTTGTTTTACAACCACCTGGAAACAGGTGATGACAGGGTGCTGAATGGCTTTGCTGGCGAGAGGTGGATAGCCGTCAAAATGCCATGTTAGTTACACAGGTGCTGCTGACTGAGGAATTGGCTCAGACACCCAGTCACCTAGAACAGCACACATTTAGATTACCGTATTGCCTCTGCTAAATGGGCTGAGAGAATGGAAACAATCCGATTGGCTAAAACAAACTATTCCCCTTCCACATGGATGTGAGGGAGATAATGGAAATATGGGGTAAGTATGTATTTAGCTACATCATGGCCTGCTGCTTAGTGACATACCCCCAAGTGGTACATATCCCTGGAAAATATGTTTGGAAAAATATGTTTGAAAACACTTATTCCCTCTATTAAAAGCTAAATCACTGTAATCTCATCATATTTCATAAACTAAAGAGAGTGACCTGGACTGGAGCCCACAGTCCTGCACCATCATCTACAAAAATTATCCACTTCGATATAGGCAGTGCCAATGATTGTTCTTCTTCTTCCTGAGCTAGTACTAAACAAATGCCCCCTCAAACCTTTGCACTTGGTGCAAGAGGCCTCTGTGTTGCTGAAGGTGCCATATTTCAAGTGAGATATAAAAGGAGGAGTCTAGATATCTGAGCTCATTAAAAATCCAAAAGGCAATTCTGTAGAATCCTACCCCATTCGACAGTCCATATCTTTAGGTGAGTGAAATACAGCCACCTGGGAAACTGTTTAACCATATTCATCAACTGCATACAATGGTTTAAGGGAAGAATTCAGAGCATGACAAAAATATAGATGTAGGTAGATTAAATAAGTAGAGAACACAATAGCTTGGTGCTTCTCCAGCTTGGAATGCTGGACCACAGTGCTGTTTGTTGAGCATTATGACATTTTTCTGTTGAACCTTCACTTTCATTAAATAGAATATGTGTACCATTACCGCTTACAGTGTAACCTGCTGCAGTAATTAGGTATATGGAATATATATATATATATATATATATACACACACATACACACACACACACACACACACACACACACACACACACATATACATACAGCATATTATTGCAGCAGTTTGAGGGAAGCAAGCTTTCCACATCTGTAAAGTCAAAAGTGTCTGTAATTAGGAAATTGGCTGAAGCAGAAACCCCCACATAAATGTTGAACTTTTTTTTTTTTTTTTGAGGAAAGAGTTGCAAACCTTTAGTCAATCCTTAAAACAAAAACTGTAGAATAACTGCAATGTACAATAACTTTGCATATTTATACAATATGTTATACATATTTTGAGGTTTTGTCAAATATTTGTTTCTAAAACAGTAATAAATGACTGATGTATATCAGGGATATCAAACATACAGCCCATGGCTAGGAACTGGCCTGTGGAGCTTTGTGATCCAGCCCATGGAACTCAGACTGACCCCACGTGCCACATGAGGCATACAGAGCCAGTCTGGCATGTGGGTTGGACCTAGCACTACATGCAGCACAAGGGGTCAATCCAGGGAGTCTGCTACATGTAGCATCCACATCAGACTGGCCCTGGGAGCTGGCTCTAGAAGCGGTCTGGATTGGGCAGTAGCACAGCCAGTGTACAGGGCTGGTCCTGTTGGGTGCTGCATGGAGCACATGCTCCATTCCAGGTCCCTGTGCTGCATGCAGCATACATGGCCAGTCCAGCTCCATGTGTCACATTCAACATGCATCGGTTGCACTCCATATTGCTTGCTCTGCACACCATGCATGGGCCTGGCATGGGGCGTGCACTGCATGCAATGTTCCATCAGACTAGCCATTTGGGCTGGCTCCAGCACAGACAAATGGCCTGGGGCCCAATCTGGATCAGCCCCAGAGCCAGGTATAGGGCCAGTCTGGCAGGGTGCCACACAGCCCATGCCCCAGATGCTCTGTACTGTGTGCAGTGCTGGGTCTAGCCTGCATTTCATAGGTAGAGCAAGCCCTGGAGCAGGGCCAGTGCATGCTGCACCTGGCGCATGGGGCTGAATCAAGTGCACGTGCTGCACGCTGCACCAGGGCCTAGCATGGGGTGAGTGCTACATGCGATGCCCCACTGCACTGGTCTTGCACACTGACTCCAGTGTGTAGTCCTCATCTGGCCCACAGGCCAGCCCGCTGACCCTCATCTGGCTTGCAGGCCTGGTTGAGTTTGATACCCTGATGTACATTAATCACTGAACTAGGCTGACGTATATTAATAAACTGAATATACATGTTTGCAGCATGTTGTTTTACTGCTTGCAATTCCTGAACAGGTATAGTCTAATCCAAATGCAGATGTAGTCCATCCATGTTCTTGTGACAAGGTATTTAGCAGAATTCACAGGTTTGTTGGAAGGTCACATGGTCCTGCCATGAACACTTCTGTTATGGCCTCGAATTTGCAATTTCAAGGCTGTCAATTGTCCACCTTAGTGTTTACGCTACCCCAGCCCCCATGCAGATGTAGTACTGCATATGTTGTATATTATTGAATACATACTAAATTTTAAAATAAAAGCCATAATTGCCAATGTGCAATATGAACACCGTACCGTACAGTTGGTGTTTTCAATACGTGTATGTAAATTATATTTTCCCATCTGGTTCTAAATATGAAATTGGTAAGTTTATTCTTTTGCCTTATGTAGCACAATGCACTACTATACTGTATCAGACAATTAAAACTTTCATTGCTGGAACAGTCCAAAGGATAGAAAAAGGAACATATTCAAGTGGCACAAGAGAAAGAAGTAGGTTGCTTGAAGTCACAGCTGGGAATAGATGAAGAAACTAGACATATCCTGAAAGCACAAGCAGATTTTTTTTAGATAAGAAAGAATTATTAATATACAAGTTGGACTTGGGCCAAGACACTGACCTTTTCTATATTACAAAATGTTATCATATTTAAACATTCTTGTAGCTAATTGAATTAGAGCACACAATGCTGACCACAACTTAGCGCCAAGTGCAAATCAGGATAAATCAAACTGAGCACCATTCAGGTAAATCTGGTTTACCCTACAGTTAGCTGTCACCCAGGGTGGATCCAGAGGGGATGCAGTGGTGTGGTTGCTCTCCCATTTCATTTGACAGTGTCACAGGAACAATAGTTGGGGACAATTTTAAGCCCCCAAATTGGGTAAGAATTCCCCCCTCCCCCCCCACCATGCTCAGCAGCACCTCACCTCCCCTGCCCACCACTGCTCGTGTCTCTGGCTACCCCAGGGGTCAGGGGTGAGGAGAGCGCTGGAGCTGCTCCTGCCCCACTCCACCTGGGCTCTGTGGGATGCCGAGCTCAGCCAAGGAGAGCAGCAGGCAAGAGCAGGCTCCCCCTCAGTGCCCAGTTCTCCCCCCCCCACCATGTTTCTTGCCAGCCTGGAAGCAGGCACGGGGAAACGGATCCCACACACTGCCCCCACCACTGTCTCTTGGCCAAGTCTAGTTCCACATGCAGTCTGGCTGAAGCAGGACAGGAGCAGTTCTGCAGCCTATCATCCCTCCCCCCCAAACACACACACACACACACCCCTGAGAACAGCAGGACAGCTGCAGCAGCAGGCAGGAGAAGGAGGCATGGGAGGGAAAGGGAAAGGAGGGGACATGCTGCTATACATAGAAGTGGGAAGGGTGGGGGAGGGAAGATTGTTACCTGATTAAGGGACTTTAAAAAAAGGCTCCACCTGCTCCTGCCATAGTACCTTCTGCCCACTGGAATGGGAAGAGGCAGGAAGTGGGTTTCAGCCACCCCTGCAGTGCTGCTAAGTGCTCCCACACCCCTCTTTTAAAAAGCCTGGATCCTCACCTGCTTGACAGTGATGAACCGGAGTCCTCACACGTTCTATTGGCCACTAAGTCATGGTCTATCACTGATGGTTCTTGATAACATTTGAACACGAGCTTTAGTGGATGTGCGTTGATGCAGTATTCCACTGAGTGTAAAGGAGCTGAATCAATTCACACCAACTGGCAACAGTCTGACAGCATTTTGTAATGTAGATTGGGTTGTCAAACTCATCCAACTCCATGGGCCAGATGAGGACCCCACAAACCACCCCTATGGGCTGGAGCCAGTGTGCAAAGACTGTCTAGTGCAGACACTGCATGGAGCACATGCCCTGGACTGGCCCTGCACGTTGCATGCACTGTGCATGCCAGCTCCCACCCCACACACTGTGTGCAGCGAGCAGCAGCCTGGCTTCATGCACCATATGCAGCATGCAGGGCCAAGGCTGGCACATGCAGCATCTAGTGCGCAAAGCTAGTCCAAGACCCATGGGCAGCACCATGAGCTAGATGACAGGCATCCTTGGCATCTCTGATGCAGATCAACATGCTGTGTCAAACTGACATCAACGAACAACAGAGTTGGACATGGGATTATCACATTTGTGAAGAGTGGTTTTTTGCTTTTCATAAGGCAAATGGTACAGCTGGAGCACCCTGCCCCCTAGCCCTTAGAGTACTGACTTAGAGTGACTGCTATCTGACAGCACTCTCACAGCATCCTCATCTCTGCATGGAAGTCCTCCATCCCAGCAATGAGTTTAGCCCATGCAACGCTTCATTCTGATCCCTTTTGCTTCCAACTCATCTAATACCCACTGTGTAACTAAGGGTAACAAAGGCTGAAGGGTTCACACACTGCAGGCCAGCAGAGAAGTCTACACCACTATGGCAGCATGCCCTACTAGTATGACTCCAAACATGCCCCACCTACCTGCTCCTGCATGCACACGCCAAACCTGGAAAGGCAGTACAACCTCATCAAACTGGATCCCCATCGGACCAGAAGATACATACATTGAAAAATGATGCTTGCTATAATAGAATTAGTCAATCTTCTGTGTCATGATAATGAGACAATCAATTCCTACTGCTGGGATTGTTAGAAGGGGGTTGCTATAACCCTAGTTGTTAATAATGAAGTTGTACTGTATGTCAGTGAAGACACCTGGGGGAGGGGGATGTACTCCAAGTACTGTTCTCCAGTATGCTGGAAACTGAGAGTCTGAGGGTGTCTATGGAAGTATCCCTCGCATTGTCTTCACAGGTGTTTTCCAGGGTTAGCAGTATAAGGGAGAACACAGATGTGTTTAATTGCTCTGCTTCTATTTTCTTATCCTTCTGGGACAAGCTGGGCTCCTGAGGTGCCATTGATTTCAGTGGATGATGCACACTGCAGTCATTTCATCCCCTAGCAATAAAAGGAACTGAATCCCAAGTGTGCCTTTTTAAGCCACAAACTGGTTTCCATGTTTTTGATTTTAATTTGGTAAATGTCAGTGTAAATCTATTGCTTATTTAAAAAAAAAAAAAAACCAAGAAGGACACTAGCTCTGATGTAGCCAGTTAAAATGTGGAGAGGTGCAAGGAAAACTTTCCACTCATGGCTGATTGCAATCCATTTGCCAAAGCTTTCTGGAAGAAACCCAGAAATTAACTATCAGAAGGTGCTGTTTGCATTAGCAAAGCACTGATGGTTCCCCCAGCGAGAATAGGAAGATCAGAATGGAATTGCACTGGCAGAGACACATAGCGCTTTCAGCCCCAGAAAACTTATGGGTGCAGCTGTAGATCAAGAGTGCTGTGCGGTTGTAAAGGTGCATTGGAAGCCCCTTCTCTGTGCAGTCTTAAATACAGAGAGCAGCTGCAGCTATATTTAACTTTTGGCCTCTGGGTAAGTTTTTCACATACTCTTTCTTGACTGTTTTTACTTCATATCGACCGGCCATTAGGTGCATACTGCCAAGAGATGCCCCAAACAGTAGACTTCATTACATTGCCTTATGCCTTTCAGTTACAGCACTCATCTACGCACCTCTTACTGAGTTGCCTCACAAAGTTCCCAGTAGCTGAGGCAGCTGTTTGTGGAGGTACAGTAATTCCAGTTCTATTCCTGCCATCAGCTCTACGCATAGCTGACTTCATACATGGTTTTCTTTAAGGGACGAGGCGGGCTGAACAGGCCCAGGGTGTAATAGTAAACTGTTCTCCTCCCCAAGCAGAACTGTATCATGTTTTAGAAACACTCCTCAAACTTTGGGATTGGGACAGAAATGGGACTGAATCAATCCACATAAAATCAGACCTGATCTGCACACAAATTCCCTGAATCTTGTTCTGAGGATTGTAATACTTTGATTCCTCCCCCCAGCACTTTCCCGACTCCATAATTATGTGCTCACTTTGGAACTTGTAGGTTCTGGCTGTGTCTGGAAGCTAAAGTCAGAACATAACTCCAAAAAAAGTCGACTATTGTATTTCCAGCCTACTGTAAAACCACATGGTTCTGATGTTGTCTGAACATTCGGGTGGATAGTCACATTGCTAAGAACTCCTCCAACCCTTTTAGGAGTCTTCTGTCTCACTGAATAATTCTAGTGACAGCTCTTCAAAACTCCCTGTTGGGAATATTGTTTTTCCACTGAGATACCTCCAGTTTACAAGAATGGACATTTTCACAGAAAGATATTGATTTCCTTGCCATTTACACTGTTTATTTTTATTTATTTCCTCCGTCAGTTAGCATTTTTGTCTTCTACTTCTCACACACTGGATTTTCTTGATTGTTTGCATTTTTCTTTTCTTTTCCTCCCCTTCCCACCCTCCCCTCCCTTTGCAAGTTTGATTGATCAACTCACCCAAGCAGTGGAATATTTCAAAAACTGAAAATGTTTGGCTTTGTTTCTGTCCCCAAATTTTTAAATGTTTATTTTCAATAATTACAATCTTTAAGGAATGAAAAGAGTCTCTCTCTCTTTTTTTTTTAAAGGACTGGCATTATCTTTGAAATTTTAAAACTGGTTAAGCTATTCTCTCCAATCAGTTGTAGCTTCGATTCTCAGGTGGAACCAAGTGAGGTAGACCGTCCCCTCTGAAGGATAGAGTTGATGTAGGAGTTAGCTGGAGGTTAGGTGGTTCAAGATAAATCCTTTGGACAGATCATAAGGGACAAGGGGACAGTAGACCAAGCAGAGTGGGAGGCAGGCTCAGTTGATAATCCTTTTTCACATCTGCATGGGAGTTAATTTCGTGACCTGTGCAGCAAAATGCACCAATTCTGGAGGAAGTGATTTTTTTTGTTTTTACTTGAGGTGAGTGCCAGCTTCACCATGAATTAGCCCATGACAACAAGTTCCTTTTACACTGGCTGACAAACCACTACTGGAGAAGATTAAATTTAATTCACTGTCATAAATTGGAGCTTTGTTGGAACCAAGAACATAGAGATAAAAAACAATCTTCATATGCCAGTCCTTATGTTAATACACTGAGCTCATTTATGGAAACATACAATATTCGCACCTCACTTTGTGACCTCTAATGTCTTGAAGGCCCCAGCAGATTAATTGATTCTAGGGTCAAAGGGAACCATCGTGGTTGTACTGTATGGTCTGCTGCATGACACAGGGCATAGAATTTTACTGCATTAAGCCCAGTATTTTGCAGTTTAACTAGATCATGGGGCACAGTGCTATGAAAATTTAGAGCAACAGAGGATCTGCCCATGTCTTCCAGAATAAAACCAGTCAGTTAAATATCCACCTCATTTCCTGATAAGTTGTTTCAATGGTGACACCATCTATAATCTTTCCAATATAGAACAAAGGTAAGTAATGAACACTTTTGCCATTTATGCGTCAGTATTTTACCTTTTCCGTGTAGTAATTAACCTCTGCTATTATGAGGATGGTTTTTGTTGTTGTTGTTCCTAATATTCACATTGGACTCCCTTCTGTTTATCATGACTTCTGTTGACCATGATTTTTTTATTGAAACTTTTAGTTTTCCTCATCAATTGTCTTCATTTTCTTACTTATTAATTTATACTGATTGCCATGAATCTCCCCTTTTCTATAGTTGTTGTACATATTTCTATATATATATATATATTATTTATTATATCCTATCATTAAATATTATTCTTATTTTTACTGCTGTTTTCATGTCCCTACTTAGCCAAAATAGCTTTTTCATTAAACACATTTTTCTCGTGAATGAGGAACTGTGGGGGGTTTTGGACTCCCAGTCATTATTAATACTTCCCTGTTTAAATTTTCCCTCACATTTAATGTATCTCATAGTGACTGTTAGCTCTGAAAAATGTATCCTTTTAACATCCCAAGTATTATAACAGATGACATTCTCAACCAGTAAGATGTACAAATCCTTGGTGGGTGGGTGGAGGCGTGCGTGTGTGTGTGTGTGTGACCGGTTGAAAATGTCATCTGCTAGCTCAAAACTAAGTAATCAAGTACGAATACTTGTAACTAAATGACTAGTATTATTTGACTGTTCAGCTCATCTTTATCCATCAGCCTGAGGCCTGATACTGAATTACCATGAACCCGGTGCAATGTTTTTATGCTGGAAAAGTATCATCTCTGTTCTTTAGAAATGCCAAGGGTGTTTTACAGCTGGCAGGATGAGACCTCCTGTATATAGATCCATCATGCTGAAGTCCTCCATGATAAGTTAATTTTTCTTTCTACATAAACTGATGCTTGAAGAACTGCCCATCTTCTTCTCTAGTTTGATTAGCTGGCTTGTGACACCTCCACCACTATCTGTTTTATGCTATTTCATTTAGAATGGTAATTCACAACTGTTCGCACAACTTAGGACAGTCAGTTCTTCTAAAACAGATGGTGGTATCTTTCCTGTAGAGTACCAGCCATCTTCCCTTCAACCCATTCTGTCCATCCTATATGGGGTGCTGCCAGCAACTTTAGCAGTCCATCTTTTGTCATTCATATCCATAATGCCTGTTTTTTCTCATATACAAGAATTTTGAATTTTTCTTCATTTTTAAATGGGCCCCTAATATTGGAATGTATGCAGTTATTAAGTTTATTCTCTTTAGGTCCCTCACCACCTTGATTGTCTATGTATGTGATAACCCGAGACTCACTTGTGTATAAGGATTTCTACTGTGCTTTATATGCTTTACCTCCGTACTTTTGCAACGAGTTTAATTCTCTCTTGACTAGGTAATCCGTTACCCAGAAGATTAATTCTCCCACAAATTATGGATAGGGCCTCTAAACTGTACAACCTCCATTCACCAGTGAAGTTGATCCAATAGTCCATGTAATCAAATCCATCTTGCTGCTTATTCAACCACTAGTTCCCATGGGACAAGAAAGATCTCTGAGAAGATCTTTTCTTTCATCTCTCTTTTAAGATCCCTGAAGTCTTTAGGGATACCTGATGCTTCCTATAGTTGTTGCTAGTATGCATCATAACAAATCCATCCTTGCAGTCACAGTTGTTGTCTTGGCTTTGGGAAGAATACACATTAACACCATGCCACCTGCAGATTGTTCCGTCTCCTCATCTTAAAATGCAGTTATTAATGAGAATCACCTGATTTCATTGGATGTTTGGAGACCTTCTCTTGGACATAACTGATATATTTTGGATGGGTTGGATTGAACTGTCATCCTTGGGGACATCCTTTGCAATTCTCTATTCTTTCTCCAGTTGCATCTTCAGCGAGATTTCCTGCAGCCAGCAGTCTGAGTATCTGATAGTGGTTTGAGTCTTCAAGCTCCACAGACCTTCTTTCAGTTCTTGCTCCTCAGTCAATCACCAACTGGCAATCTTTATCATAGTTTTCTATTCTAACTTGTTCACTGTTCCCTGGTCCCTCCCTTTGTTGATTCCTATTTAGGGTGCCCCAATCTGTTCTCCAAGAAATCTTCAGCTTCTCTGAAGCTGCGCAAAGTTGATTATTGTCCTTTCAGACATAGTCACTGAATTTCCTCCCCTCTGGCTAAAACATCAGTTCATGGAACTGAGAATGTATATGGGATTTGACGCATACTAGGACATTTGGCTCTTTGGAAAGTTGTACGCAGACTTCCAGTGTGACAGAATATGTACAGTAATACTGCAAGTTTCTTAGGCTAATTTGGCTGCACTGTCACCAGGTTCTTGTGGTTCTTCTGGCTGTATCTGCTACCCAACAACCAAACAATATAAACTAAGACTTAAACTTACAGAGTGCCCTATCTATTGATCTGACTTACCACAAATCTGCACTTCCTTAATGCGACCGTGGCTGACATTTGCACTGAGACACCCATCTGAGACCACGGGGAGCAATTGGAACTGATGAGTCATAAGACGATCCTCGCTGCATGACCAGAGAACAGAACAGACATTTATACACACAGGCTGCGGAAAGGGAGAATCAAGTTAAGCATTAGGAGAAGCTTTCTAGTCAAGAAAAGTTCTCACAAGGAGCAAGGCCGCCACTGGAGGTTGTGTTTCAATGAAATAACAGTCTTTGGAGACACTCTACACACCTCTTTATTAGGGAAGTTTTAGGGCAGGGCTGTCCAGCTTTTCCAAGTTACCAGGGGTCCCAGGCTCTCCCTCCCTCTGCCGGCCCCCACTCTCTGCAGACCGCACATCCCATGGGCTGCAAACCACACAGACTGCAATCTGCACATGCCCCCCTCACCCTCACTGCACTATTCCAATGCCCCTGCACCCTGCATGCCACACCATGGGCCACCTCCCCTCCCGCTGTACCATGTGGGCCCCCCAGGTCACCTTGTTGCAAGCTCCATTGGCCCTACATCCAGAGACACAGACAGGCAGTGGAAGCTGGAGAAAGAAAAGGGAGCCCAGAGACTGTGGAGGCATCAGCAACCAGAGCACTGGGGAGAGCATCACACAGGCTAGAAGCCCAGGGGCCACAAGTAAACCCTTTGGGAGCTTCATGGGGCCTGCAGACCACTATTTGGGCAGCACTGTTTTAGGGAATAATTAAATCTTTCTATGAAGCTAATGAGATTCCTTCCCACACTGGTATCTGTAGGATACTGGAGATCATGGAAAGGCGTCACCCACGAATCTGAGAACAAACCCTTTGGGCTTTCCAGGAAAGGATAGTTACAACAGGTTAACAATGGAAGTAAAATAAGATCATGTGGGTATTAGGATGAAGCATTCGCAAGCTCATCAGGACAAGGTTCACTGTAGCAAAAGCAAAATACCACTCGCAAAGGAGGAGGGATGGTTGGTCACCTCGTGAACCAACATATATTCTTGTCTCTATCTCGATATGCTGAAAATTGGAAAATGAAGTCCCCTCCTCCCCCTTAACCTAATTTCTCTCTCTGTCCTGAGTGGTCTGTATGTATAAAAAAGGAGCACATCTGGTATGGGGAGTCAAAAACAGCCCAAAATGAGGAGCAACAAGAATTAAATAGAGCCAGGGGACTAAGTTAGACATGAGAGAAATCGTATCTCTTTTCCTTTCTGGACTAGAACCTGGACTGAGATTTAGAAACAAAAGTATAAATCCCATCTCCCTGTACACACCAGTTCAACAAATTCAATTGGAGCCAATGACCTGAAGGGTAAAGGTTCCATATTACATTCTCCTGCTCTTACCAAGTCAGATAAAAGCAGAAGGTCCAACATAACAGTGCAAGCGATCATGAGTCAGTCAGGTTCCCTTGTGTGGCATTTTGTCTTCATTTTAACTCATTACACTCTCTAGGTTTTTAAGGAAACATCACAAATGCCTTACAAATTATTTTTTGTGCTCCCCAAAACAAGTAAGAAAAGAACAGACAACAAAGAACAAGTCCTCATTCTAGGTTTTTTTGTTGTTTTTTTTTTACCCTGATATTTTGTGGTAAGTTTCTTTATTTTTGAATATAAAGTGACAGAAATAATTTGTTGTTAGAAAAGAGAAAGAATCTTCGACTATTTACAGATTTTGTACATCACAAAGTTTTCTTATTTTGTGTTAATTTTTTTTTGTTGCTAAATTTTTTTCTTTCTTTTTTCTTTTATTTTTTTCTGCATCGCTTAAACAATGCCAAACTGGAAATCTATACAGTTCACCAAAAAAAAAAAAATCCTCTGCCCCAAAAGCAACCCCCAATGAGAAACAAGATAAATCAAAGGGGAAAAAATCAACTCCTTTCTTTGTTTTCCAGGAATCCATTTGCTTATATATATATGTGTGTATTTATATATATTATTTTTCAAGTTCAAACACCAAAATTCAAGAGAAAAAAGGAAAAAAAACAACCATCATCCCCTCCCCCCTCCAGAATCTGTCGATCCCTGCTTGTCCAAAATCAGAAATAGCTATTTACAGAAAAAAGAACCAGAGAGGGGGTATAGAGGAGAGAAGGATTAGGAGAAAGAAGGATGATGATTGGTTGGGGAGTTAGTGGGATTCGGGCCTCGGAGAGATGAGGCAAGCCTGAGTTCAACTGCGCTTTCCCTCAGGAAGACGCTGAGCTGGGAACGCAAGAGCAATGTCTTCTTGTTTTGGTGGTTGGGGCATTATCTTTTTGGGTCTCTACCTCACATCCATGCTGGATGCATTTTGTTACCCCTTCCCCTTCCCCAGTTCTCTCAATGTTGTCGAGTCTAACTGCAAGATAGACCTGAACACTAAAACTGGACAACAAGGAGTGTGCTCCCGGGTGGAGCTGAACTTGGTACATTGTTTCTCCTGCCTGTCCCCAACCAGAATATGTAGTATTGCCCCTCTGGTGTGCTTTCACTACATCTGTGGACATTTTAATGAATAGGTCAGGGCCAAGATAGCCATTTTGTAGCAACACTCCGGTTGGATGCTGTTCTAGTTTTCCCTTTTCCTAACTTGCACTCCCAACCTTCCCACTGCCCTCCCAACCTTGTCTTCAGGTAAGAAGACACCGGACCAGCTATGAGTTTGCAACAGTCTAAGACAAGAGTTGAAGGATGAAAATAAGCTTGTCCCAATCTCTGACCCCACTTGTCCCCTGTTCAGATTCACAATTACAAAAACACGGCCCACAGCAAGTAACAAGAAGAGTGTTTCTCCATAAAAAGCCACCAGCCATCTCTGTCCTTCATTCTCTCTCCACGACCTTGACTTCGAGCTCTAACCATGTCTACTGAAAAAGTTCTTAGACAAAACACAAATTTCATTGCACAAAAAATGAACTTTACATTGCAGATGTGAGCTCACAACTTACACATGATGTGTATGTATTATAACGTATTAATCAGGAAATGCTACATCAATGTGTGTTGATGTAAGCCAAAATCTTAAGTCAGTTTTGCATAATAGAAGCATAGGCGACCTGTAGGATGGGGGCACATGCTCCCCCGACAGGGCCAATGCCGATGTCAACAGCGGTGCCTGCAACAGCTTCAGCAGCTCTGCCGACAGCAGTGCCTGTGGGTACCACCCCAGACTCGGGAGGCACCAGTCGCCCATGAATAGAAATAAACAAATTTATCTCTCGGTTCAATTGTAAATGTTAATATAAACTTGACATTAAATGTTAAGTTCAGATAATATTACTGGCTGGGAAAGCAGGGACTTCCATTTTTTTCCTAAACAACAGAGTTAAGAACAGTTTAGCTCTCTCACACGCTCTTTAGTTATACAACTAAAACATTCATCCACAAGACAATCAAATTGCCATTTATTTTTAAAGCTATATAAGCTTCATCTTATAGTCAGTGGATTCTTTTTTTAAAACACCACCTGTCCCCTATGATATCAACACACCAGGAATTAAATGGAAGCAACCCTTGAATATTTGAAGAGCAGAAGTGGAAGTGAATCTTCAAAACAGTCACTCTTCAAACCGTATAAGTGATTTAAAGGGATACTGTTAAGTCATTGAGGCCTAACATTTGATTTTTGAAAAAGGATTTATAAGAGGTAGCACCTTACAGGAGTTCATTAATGGTTGCTTTTATAATTATAAGAAAACACATGAGAGGGGAGTAGAAAGAGAATTTTTTCTTTGCTTATTTTAATTTAAAAGCATTCCTTTGAAGTGGTTGCAACTCAAGACACAGAAGTATTAAGCTCATGCTTGGAGACCGGAAAGTTAGAGTAAGTATTGAAATGGACACACGGCTGGTATCAACAAATCAGAATGAAAAATGCCAGTGTTAGTAAGAAAATAAGAGATGTTCATCATTCATCCTTTCTGTGTAATCATCTAAGGCATTACAGTACATTGCTAAAGCAGAAAAACTACTTTTAAAGACAAGAATATTTTGACAGTCTCCCTTTAAAAGTTGAAAGATGTTAAGAGGATGGATGAACCATAGAAATACACAAGGAGAAATATTTGAAACAGTAAACTAAAATCTTTATGTGGGATTCTCCAAGGAACAGAGCCATGCTGAAATGTGAGACTTTGGGTGAAGCTTCATTTTACACTTAGACCATACTACATCCATGGACCATTAACCTGTATTACAGCTAGAACATGCTGTGAGCAGGTCTACATTAAGGTTTAATATAACCATTTCTTGCACAGCTCTGACTTGCCACCAGAGGGCTGGCAAACAAGGTCATGGCTAGGAGCCAGAACACCTGTATTCTAGCCCTGCTTGGGATAGGCAGTAGGCAGGGATTGTGATCCCTATGATGCTGAAGGACTGCAAACTGTTTTATTTCTATGGAGCAGGCTACAGTTACTCTAACACAAGCCAGGTAACATGGCCCAGCGATAACCCTTTCCTGAAGTGGCATAATTTTGAGACCTAAGAGTGCACTTAGCATAAGGTAATGTGCTTTAACATGAGGACCTTTGTGTTTTAAGTGCCTTTAGTATGGTCTAAGTGTAATGTGTAACTTCACCCTTATTGTAGGCCTTCATGATGTGCCCAGTGCAGGTCTCACTGAAGTCAGTGTAAAAAAATCCCTTTGCTTTCAAAAGGACTTGGTTCAGGCCCCACAAAGGGTGCTGAGCCCTCAGCAATTACAGCAGTACTGTTTCAGTGTGTAGGCACCCAACCCCTCTTAGGAATGGACACATGCACATTTTCCCCATCCCTCATCCCCTCAACATAGAGCTAATTCATTACATGAGGAAAAACACTAAAAACGAATGGCAAAAAATCTTTTCTCCGCTGCTTCTGATCTTTGCTTTGGGAAAAAGTAATAGACAAGAAACTTCTGAGATTTCTCTGTTCCAACAGTTCCGAAACAGCAACTGATAATTCTGAATGTGGCTTGGAAATAATACAAGTCATCCCCCATCACCCAGAGAGCAAATAAAAGAATAGGCCACCAACCAGTGAAGTAATATTTAAAGAGGATTTCCTAAAACTCTAGGACAAACAATATTGGTGAGTACCTAAGGAGACTCAAGACAACAGGTCTGAGGGTTCCTTTCACAGGAAGCACCCAGAAACCTTGGATGCTGATCCACAGTTTATTCAAACCTCTTGACACTGGGCCTGGAAATCTCATGATAATGGAGTTTTCTTTGTAAGATATTGAGAGCTCAAAAGATGCAGCTAGGTCAGAAATACCTGCGAGTACAGGCTCTCTCACAGTTATTTCAGTATTTCCATTTTCTGTTCTGTGCCAGAGAGTATAGAGGCAGTCTGAGGAAATGAATAAAACCTCCAAACATGTAACAACTGCTTTTAGGTTGGACATAATGGATGAAACAAGTGAGCAAAGAACCAGGAGTGAAGAGCATATACCTTCTGAATGGGGTTCTGTCATTTCTGTATGGGTCATATCACCTTTTTGCCTTAATCTTCCCATTTATGTGAAGGGGACAATAATATCAGCCCTACTACATCACATTGGGGTCAAGAGGTTTAATTAGGCAACATTAGCACAGTGCTTTGCAGATGTAGAGTACTATGGAAGTGCTCAAGTGTGTCCTTGACAGTAGTATTTTCAAATGTCAAGGAAAGTGCAGGCTGCAAGTTCAAGTTTCAGTTGACTGTTCAAGATTTATGACATTAAAGACTAAACATCTGGCTCCAAAATGCAGAGCTATCACCTCTCTACGCACTACTTTCCTCCAATGCCTCAGATGGGATTCCTGCAGCCACCACTGATTCATCCTGTCTTTTCTTCAAACCATTGAAGCCATTTATTTTCTTTTAGGAAACAGCAGGCTTTCTTTCCCCCTGATTTACCCACAGCTGACTCTGCAGAACACGTAAAGTTCACCTAGTTTACATGCTGCAGGGGACCTGTGATTGTTTTCCTTATAGTTTGTACATGTCTCATTTATTCATAAGTAATTTATATGTAAATGCACGCAAGGCAAAATTTTTAAAAAA
Source organism: Crocodylus siamensis (assembly GCF_052110815.1). Classification (NCBI taxonomy): domain Eukaryota; kingdom Metazoa; phylum Chordata; order Crocodylia; family Crocodylidae; genus Crocodylus; species Crocodylus siamensis. The sequence goes on along the minus strand of NC_143398.1, from coordinate 87,654,963 downwards.
TCATTTGCATAATGTATGCAAACTATGGCAGCTGTCAATTTACTTGTTAATGTAAATGCTAATACAAATGTATTTAGATTTAACATCAAGACTGGGAACCCTTTGAAGAAAAGATCTTGGGTAAAGACTCCAAAAGCATCTAAGTGCCTAAATCACCCTTAAAATTTTTATTTCTGCTTTTTAATTCTTGTGTCCAAAGCACACGCTGAATTTGTGGTGCTTCACAAAATAACAATAAATCATTATATTAATTATGATGTTATATCAATGAATAATTGCAACCTTATTAGAGGGCTAGAGTCATTCAGACTAAAATAGTATTCAATTCACATCCATATCCATTGTTTGAAAGGAACAAGAATCCCCAAACTTTGCCAAAGTTTGAAGAAATTATCTTATCGGTTCCTTCAGATTTCCCATATCTAAAGCAGCCTCTTCATTGCTTTGTTTGGGTCAGGAAAGGAAGTCTAATAATATTTTGAGAGATAGGATGCTGTTTTGAGATTTCCAACCTGATCAGATCAAGGAAATTCCGGAAATATTTTAGCAGGACTTGTTCTTTTTGGATTTTTACTCAAATTTTGTACACTCAAGGGGGCTTAGATAGTTCAGATGACAAGTTTATTAAACGCTTTGTCCCTTCACATTTTAAAAGCATAGCGACATTTACAATATATGGGAGAAATCATCAGAAGCATCTCAGGCATTTAATAACCAAGGCCCTTTGATATTCAGTGAGTCAGGATTTGGGCTCTTAAATCCCTTAGGTGAAAAATCCTCCCTACATGTTCAAAACACTGTACAAACAGTAACTAATTAAACTTCACAAGACCCCAAGAAGCAGGCTTCAGTTTTCCTTATCTGTAAAAGAGAAGAGACAAGGCAAAGGAGTGAAGTCACTTGTCCAATGCTGAGCAAACAGTGAATGGCACGAGTCAGATTAGAAGTCATGGTGGCCTGATTCTGAACCTAGCGTTCATTTCTCCAGACTGTTACTCCCTAGGTTGCAGCTCCTCTGAGATTTTTTTTCCCTGAAAAGCTCCCATTGGCTCTCTAGTAACGGTGGGAACACACTGATGTTTTTTTACCAAATGTTATCTAACCAACTTGTTCTCTACTACTGGACCACAGAGGTGGACACAAGGAGGGACAGGGAGCTGGGCCACCTCCTCTGAACTTCCTTGTGATTCCAGGCAACATTTTGCCAAGACCCCTTGCTGCTCTACGTGCACTGCATATCAAGCCAGAAGCAGAATATCCACCTTAGTGTGGGGCTGCAGATGAAATAATTAGCTCTGCCTCTCAACAGAGCCAGTAAACCTGGGCATGACACCATGCTAAGCCAAATACATCCCATTTAGTAGGTGGCATGTACAGAGCCAGCTTGGATAACTGCATGACACTGCCTTGTGTGATACTCTGAAGAAAGTGCCAGCAGTAGTACTGGCTCTGGAGGGCTGTAGAATCACTTTGGAGTAGCTAACATGGGCCATGGGATTGAAGAGGTTAGATCCACTGAACTAACCATGCTCAAAGAAGATCTAGGTAGTAAAAGCCCGGTAGCTAGTTTAAATTAGTGCTCCACACTATGGTTGTATGGCTGGGGCTGCAACAGTAGTAGGCTTTCCGAATAGTCCACGTTCTCAGGGTAGTCCAAGGCCATTATAATTTTTAAAACTTCTGGGTACTGCTTAACCCAACTCATGATGAACCTTTGGCAGTTTGTCTGTCACTAACACATGCCAAATTACCAGCCAAGGTAGCAGTGATTTCCACCAAGGAGTAAGTTGCACAGGCCCTTAAACTGGGATCTAGAAGTATTTATTTATACATGATATGCATGGCATTGAAATAATTGCCTTAGGCAGCTGCTGAAAAGCAAATCCCTTGCTCACACAGTGTGGGGATAAGTTTGCCTGAGTTTTGAAGGAGTGAACAAAAACCTGGTGGGATATTCCACCTTAAAAACGGTGCCAAACAAGCCAAAATTCCCCTGCAGAAAGGCACACACAGAGATGTATAGACACCTTGAAAGACTTACATTGACAGAGAGGATGTTACTTAACATCCCAGAGAGAGTTCCCCTCAGCTACCAGAAAGACAGCAAGTTCTGCTGAAGGGTACTCCCCTTACCCAGTGCTTAACCTTGAACTGACAGATTTGCTATCCAGGCTTCAGTATCTCACCTCCTCAGGGAGGATAACTAATCAGAGCACAGCAGAGACAGTTTCCAAAGCCTCTTGCTTCTCAATTTTTAATTTAACAGCTCAGATAAGAAAGCAACCCATGAAGCCCTTCCCTTCTGCACAGAAAAAGGGAATGGTTGTGGGGGGAGTGCTGGCGCCCAACTGCTGAAAAAGCGCATGGACATCCACAAGAGATCTTCGGTCTGGAAGGAGAACATGTGCAACACAGCTGAAAGATTATTCCCCAAGCAGATGCTATTCTATGATGGCTACAAAGCTGAGAGACGTCGTCAGCTCGCTATGGCTATTAGTCTTTGGTCCAGAATAGGATGGTGTCTCTGCATCTTGATACACCAAGGCTCAACTTAGCTCTTCGAAGAAATTTTGAGCTCACCTTATGATAGTTCTCATGCTGTGATACTTTTTTGCATGGCACACCAGGCACAGTGAAAGTGCCCTAGTAATTTGTGAAAAAGTTCTCACAACCTTAGTAGTTCAAAGAGGAGTCCTGGAACTATAATGTGATGGGAGGTAAGACTACATTCAGCAACCGCTACAGTATCAGAAGACTTTTCAGTACTGAAATTTAAGAATTTCTAATGGAAACACAGTATAAGCCACATTGAAATGGTAGCCATGCTTCCGCTTCATGAACTAAAGTTCTCCATTAGGAAAACTGAACCCAGCAACACTGTACATTAACAAACAAACAGCAGAGAGGTCACAAAGAGAACAGGGACCAGGTCTGTTCCAAGTCTCACCGTGTGTATGCCCTGAAAAGGATCATGGCATTCTGCTAGCATGGCTGAACTTCTTCCAGAAAAATACAGGAATCTGATGCACTGACATGGAGAGCCAAGGTACGTAAGGAGGCATTTTCAAAGCCTGCCCTTCCCAGTCTGAGGGAGCATGAAAGAGTCCAGGTAATTGTTGCTGGTGTGGCAGTGCTTCTGAGTTTAGGGGATGAGGGCCTCAGTCATCCAAAGAATGTAGAACTCGTCAGGCTCCTTGTTTCACCCTTTGTTATCTTTTCCAATGAGGTGAAAGCAAGCTGTAGCTCAGGATGGATTCTGGGAATGGCAAGTGCTGAACTTCTAGGCAAGCATAAAGAAATGGTTAAACCCCTGCTCCTGGGATGACTTGTCACCCTTGGGAGTATGGATTTTCAGGAACTTGCCCAGGGGCTTCTCTAGTTCGATTCGCTTCCTCCTTGGAAGCTCCCTTCTGAATCCATTCCACATTAGCACAGGATTCCAGTTCCGGTTTTTCTCCTCCTTACATATGGTCATGTTGGAGGTAACCATGGAAAGGTTTTTCTTTCTTTTTTTTTTCATTTTGCAGAGACTAGACATTACTAGGGGAAAAAATATGTTTTCCAATGTGACACTTTCATGCCTCTTGCTGGAAGGTGGGAAGCCCTGGGATATGAAACAGCATGCATTTTTTATACTAAAGATATTCTCTGGGGGTAGGGAGAAGGGTTGTTCTTAATGCAGCTTCCTGGAAAGTCTCAGCTGAGCCCTCTCCCTCATCCTCCCTCAGGACACAGGTCACTCCCCTGGTGATCATTTCATGGAGGAAAAAGGTGGTCATCACCCAATCTAAACAGGATGAAAAGGCATCAGGGGTCATAGAGTCAGCTGTCATCACAGATAAACTTAACAACTGCTCCTCTCACCTTACACCATTTTATCTAACTCATGACTCCTATGTATCAAACTTGCTTGGAGTCCAGAACAAGTAGCATGAATTTCTCTGTCCTATTTCCTCTGTAGCAAGCCCACCTCTTCTGCCTCATTCCACAACCCCAATGAAAGGACTATGCCTGGATTATGCAGGAAAGCCAACCACATAGGAATTTTCCAGGCTAAAGATCAGGTTCCCCATGTACTCTTTGCCATTCACAACCTTTGGGGTATAGAGACACATCTGGATATATACAAAGGGTCAAGCTGCATGTGGCACAAATTAAACCAGTCTCCTGGTAAGAACGGGGGCTAAGACACCAAGAGCTAGGTACAGCAATGTTCTGAAGCTGCAGAAAGGGACTGGGATTGACCACAGATCCATGCAAACCATTTCTGAAAACATATATGAACAGGACTAGATTGCTAACAGGCAGGGTGAGACAGAAATGAGTTTCTTTCCTTCATATATGCAGCAACAGGAGAGGCCACAGAAGTGTATCACTGCAGCTAGAAGCCAACCTGCTTGTAAAATGGACTGGAAAGAATGGGTCTGGTATTTCAGGCATAAGGCAGCAGATGTTTGCTAAAGGAGCAGCTTAGAGTCCAAAATAACACCAGAAGAAGCTTTACAGGGCAAGGGAGATTCACTCTTTCTTTGGCAAGCAGAGCAATTGGGTTACTCAAGGATGGGTTAGTGCTAGCCTGGACCCAGATCAACCAAGATGTTGGTCCATCATATCCCAGGATCTGAGGCTCTCCCCACATAGAAACTTTGTTCTGCCACTTTCTCTTAAACAAACTTTTCTTTTACATAATCTCCTCACTTTTCCCCATTCACAACCACTCAATATCAGTATCTTGAACTTCAGTATGATGAAGATTTTTATCCATTTGGATCTCTCCAAATAGCCAGTCAGTGGCAGATGTGCACACTGCTGTCAAAGGCTGACCCTGGGGGGTCTGCACCTGTGATTTGGTATCAATGCTCCTTGTCAGTGCTGGCTTCAGACCCGAAGGGCCCACTATTATACTACCTGCAGTACTAGCAGCCTCTTCTTAGGCTTACAGGACAGGGGCAGTCAATCAGTAAATGGTACAGATTGGTGGCAGTGGAGGATAGCTGGGAAAGGAAAAATGGAATTAACTGGGCTTTACATCTACAAACATGTAACATTCGGTCCTATTTGCAATACAGAACATGCAATGCCTGTCCACTTCCACCCAGCCAACCACCATCCTTCCTCTCTAGGGAAACAAGTATCCACCTGCTCTAATCCACTGCAAACTGAGAGGGTAAACTGAAAAATTGCCAAGTTTCAACTATGATCCTGCTGTGATTAAGGGGACTGGCATTTACTTTCATTTGAAGGTTTAAGGGACCCGCCTTCATTTTACATCTGGAATGAAAGTCCACCATACATGTTTCCCAGGAAAGCTCAAGGAGCCAATGCCTCTTCCTTCTTTCAGGTGGTAGCATGGTATTGTCTTTTGAGGTGCATATTTCTTTCAGCAAAGAGCTCTAACACTAATTTCTTCAAGACAAAGGGTGGGGAAAGGCATTATCACATTTCCTATAAAGGACTGCAGGTCCACTACCTACTTTTATTGGAGGAGCAGTGTTTCCTTTAAGATGGGGAGAATTGAAAATGACTGAACTGTTTCTTTAAAGGAAGCTGAGAGATGGTGCTTGTGTGCCGTCAAGAGAGAGTGTGCCCCAATTCCCCAGCAGGGAGGGACAAAAAGGAGAGATCAAGTTATTTACAGGGAAGTTTGTGCATCCCATCACAAAATGAACAATTGTATGTGTGAATACAGTCTCTACCCCTTCCTCACTTCTGTATGTGCTACTTCTTAACCAGTATTGCCAAGCTTGACTGTTAAAAAAAAATCAAGTAAAAATGAAACATCTTTTAAAAATAAAAGAGAGAGCGAGAGAGAGGAACGTGTATTTTTTTTACTGGGGCAATGGGTTTGGAGCCTTTGGGGATACACCTAGTTTAAATTTTCATGTTGAAGTTTTTGTCTTCATAAAAATGAGAACTAAAAAGCCTATTTAAATGAAAAGATAACTGAGAGTCTCATATAATCACAGGAGTCCAGGAACAGAGTCTTTAAGAACATAAAATATTTGGAAACTTGCAGTCAGCTCAAGAAGTTGCAATACTGCCCCCTCACTCATATCCCCACACATACTCCTCCTCACCTGCCCCTCCATTCCCCTCAGAAATGAAAAACAATCCTCTGCGCAAGTTTTATTCTTGATCATTTTATTTTGGTGGTTTTCATGCTACATAAAAATTAGTTTTATATCAAAAAAATTATTCACAATATTTCCAAAATAGTTCAAGGTTTTTTTTTTGTTCCTTTTTGTTTTTTTTAAATATTTTTAATTATTTTTGTTTTTTGTTTTTGTTGTACTGCAGCTAGGGTTACAAAACATCCCATTTCCTCTTGCCACCATCATCTTGCTGTCGGTTCCCTTTTTACATTTGCATATTAAAAAAAACTTTTAGATTACTCAAGAAATAAAAATTCATTTGGCACTCATGTCTCTGTGGCTCCGATTTTCACCAGTGCAAGGGCCAGAGGTGGGCATATGTGTGTGAAACAGGGAATGAAGAGGAGGCAATATTTAGGCAAAGAAGTCCTCATAGGGAGAGGGAAATACTTGTTCTGACCAAAGCTCTGATAAAGTGTCAGTGCCCACCCTGACGTACGAACAGCTCAGACTATTTTGGATTTTAGATAATCTACACCCCAAGTCTGAAATAAACTAGATATTACCCCACTACTGCCCTCTTTGAGCCAAAAGCCTAAAAGGAAAAAAGGAACCTGATACCAGCTCCTACGAGTCAACAGATCAATGAGGGCAGTGTATTAAAAACCTTCAAATGCCCTTCCTCTTCCTCCTCCTTCTCCCCTCCTCCCCACAACCCCCACACATGCTCACCTCCAAAGGCCAGTTAGTGAAGGTGGTACAGTTTTTGTAGGGTGTCATAATACTAGCCAACCTCTACACCTACCCTCAATCCAATCTGTCTGTGTCAAAAGTGAGCCCTGTCCACTTCTGGACAAAATAGAGAAGCAGAGGAAAGAGAAAGATGGGAGCAGAGGTTGTTAGCTCCCTTGTTTATTGTATTCCACAGAACCTCTATCCAGTCCCATTTGTTTCTCCAACATGCACGTGGGGGAGGAGGGAAGAGATGTAAGAGGAGGAGTTGGAAGGAAATTGTGCACAGAGGGCAAAGAGAAGGATTACTGAAATGTCAGCTTCAGCTGTTCCAGCCAAGTGCTCAGCCTAAATCTGCTTCCCGCCCTGTCTCCTAATTTTCTCATTATCCCTCATTTCCCTCTCACCTAAGATCCTGTTCCATAGCCCACCAAAGTTGCTGGAAAGCTTCACGGGGCTTAGGATCAGTAGAAAGTACCACACTGAAAGAATTATCATCCAATGCCCAACAGAGAAACCTCCACATTTCTTCCCCTGCTGCCCTTTCTCATCACCAATGAGACGTCACATATGGAGCACCCAGATGGTATGGACAGTGGGGATATAGGAAGATTCTGTAAGTGAAACTTCCTCTGCCAAAGTACATTTCAATAGAGATGATCACACACACAAACCTGAGGTCCACAATCCCACAGGGACACAAGGCTTCATTTCCCCACTAGATGTCCATCAGCTTGGCTTTCACCACCACATTCTCTAAATGTTGCCCATTAAAGGATGTCTCAGTTTTCTTTGGGATTTCCATCACTCTGCGTCAGAGAGGTACCTGTACCCAAGATGACCATCATTGCTGGAGCCTAGGCCAGCCTAGGTAGGACTCAGGAATTTCATTGGTAAGATCAGGTCTAAAAGGGTACCCTGGTTGAATGAGCTTTTGGAAATTATAGCCTTCTAATCAGGCAATGCATCTACTGCCAGGTATTAGCCAATTCTCTGTGGAAGGGAAATAGGATTGCAAGAAAACTGTGGTGAAAACCGCAGCTGGGAATAAAAGAGGGGAAAGGAAAAGCTCTTATTAAACAACATTACAGTTATGACACTCAATGCTGCAACTCACACTAGTGGAACAGCAGCATTTTGGGACATTGCTGTAGAATAATAATTTTAGAAGGGGAGGGAAAGAAAGAAAAGGAAAAAGTATAGAGAAGGACTGTGAGAAAACCCACCTCTATGCAACTGTTAAATATTCCCCCCTCTGTGAGTCCATGTAGAAGTCTCTTAGAAGTTACTGCCAGAAAGGCCAAGGTCTTTTCTCCGTAGCAGCTGCTGGCTCAAATTATAACTGGCGCTTTGGTCACTGGCAATGAGACAGCTCAAGGTAGCCCTGGCATCAAAAACATTTACAAAGACCGCTAGTACAGCAGAACTGTATAAACAACACTGCACAGAACTGAGGTCTCAGAAAGTCGTATTGCTGAAAACATCTCCCCCTCTTCCTGCCAAAAGGAATGTTTATAAAACATTGTTCACATTAAAAATTTTGAAAATGGAGAGCTTAAAAGAGCAGTTTGCTGTATTCTGAGCACAGACGAAAAGAGATCCCGCTCCAAAGGTAAGAAAAGCCACATGTGGCAGACAGGCCTCCAAATCTAGCAGCTGTCTCTTCAGATGCCTCGTATTACCAAATGTTCCATGGGAAGGTTACTTCCTACAGCACCTCCCAAGGACTCTGGGTGGCTCGGAGCTTTTGGATGCCCAGTACATACAGAATAAAAATGATTATTAAATTTTTTTTCCTCTTCTGTAACAGCAAAACCTGGCAGAGCACAAGATACAATTTACTGAAGAGAAAAGAGTAGCTGCATGTAGAAGAAAGCAGATAAATTTGATGGGTATGCTAGAAAATAAAGAGCCATCTGAGGTCCACACAGATACCCTTCATGGACCTGTACATAAGTAAAAACATGTAATAGAGGCCAAAAAATGTTAGTACCAATGGGTCACTTGAATAAAATAAGGTAGTATGAATGACAAAAGGCAACAGCTGTTGGGTGTTGCTCCTTCCTTAGCTGCCTGGTCACTGAGGCTGCTCATCAGGTCCAGATAGACTTTCCCAGCCATTGGCTGAGAGCCTTGCCTTGCTCATCTGTGCCACTGCTTGGCCAGACAAAATGCTGTGTTGGTCAGGACCATCAAAAATCCCAACTGGTCCTCCTCTGCTGGGATGCTACCTGTTTACTGGTATCTCCTTGTAGTGGGATAAAAAAGAGAGGTTGCTGCAGAAAGATCACCTGCTCCTTCTCCATATAACTTGTAGCTTTCTGTCTCCTCCTCTCATCCAGAATCCTGTAGAGCCAGTGATTTATGAATTCCATCTCTAGCTCAAGTTACCAGGTGAATATTTCTTCCAGGTCTTTCAATGAACCGTTACATTTGCAAAGAGAAGACAGGTGAAAATGGGAGCCCCAAGATCAAATCTGCAATGACTCAGCTCTGCCCTCCATATATGTCCAAGAGAGAGAACACACCTGTAGTGCTCTGTGAGGCAGCAAAAAAGCAAGGGAGGATTCTGCTTCAGTCATGGGACTGGTGCATACAACTTCCGCTTTACCAGGCCTCTCGTGAAATTCTTGACTGGACAGCATGGTGATGTCCTCCTTCTTCATCTGCCAGTTAAGGCCTACGGATGCAATGCATGTGGCACAAGGGTGTGAAGACATGGCACAGTGGATTCAGCATGGAACTGAGCAAACACATGGAATGCGCTTCTGCTGTTGTATTCAAACTCCTCCAAGGAGGAGTCTGCTTCCTAATGAGGTTTGTGATCCAAAGCTGGTCTTCAGGGTCTAGCCACAACAGGGTACACCAGGGAAAATAAGAGCAACAAGAGGGTTGCCAGTCCTAGACTAATTACTGCAGGCAAAAGAAAAAGAGGAAAGGCCCACCAATCCAGTGATACTTATCACCTAGCTTTACCAAAATGCACCTTGCAACCTTACTCCCTCTGCTCAAACACACACACACACACACTCACACGCCCATGCACGCAAACACACAAATGTTTGCACTGCACAAATATGTACAGGCATATACTCATACAGATGCACCACCATCCCCTGCCACAAATATACACATGCAATAAATACATACATGTAACAGGCATGCAGCATCGACATTATACTCCCAGGTAGTTCAAATCCTGCAAAGCTGAGCTCAAGCTTTGTGTTTAGAAGGAATGAGAGTTCAGGACACTGAATCCCAACAAAGAGCTCTGCCAGGGCACTCTGTGGGAGACACCTCAAATCCCAGAACCTCCATTTCTTGCACTTCACTAATCTCTCATTTATTCTGGGGCACTTATGTGCCTTTCTCTAGGTGCCGTAGGACTCACCTGCTAGTGCTTGTGGGCCTAGACAGAAGTCCCATGAAATAGATTCCTTCCTCTCTAGACATCCTACAAACACTGGCTGGTAAAGTGCAAGTACAGCAAACTGAGTAAGCAGAAGAAGCAATGGATGTTGGGGAAGAGGAGGGGTTACAGACACTGGCTCAGTGAATTCAGTACTTTACAGAACATGCACCCAGACATCCAGGTGGTGGATGCCCTTTAATTTTGTCTGGTAATAGCAGTACTAGATGGTGGAGTGGAACATGGTTTCTCAATGCCTATAAGCTATAGCCATTGTTAAATCTACAATTTTGTCAGAGAGGTGCGGTAGTAATAGCGATATTAATAGAAGACCTATGAAGCATGCTTGCTGCACGCTTACAACAGCCCTACTAAGTGATTCTCTTCCTAGGGGAGCATTGCCTCATACAGGAGCAGTGCCTCCGTTCTTTCCTACAGACCAACATCCATGGCTGAACTGCATCTCCCATAATCCTATTTCTTCTTGTTTTCTGAGTGGAAGGTTTCCTTGGGAGAGTCACAGAGTTTCTTCATTTTCACAGTTTTTGCAATGTCCATGCCTGCTGGGGCAAAATTGTAGTCTCAACCCTAGTGACTAAAATGTGAAACATCACAAATATGCTTCCTCACATACTGACAAACATTCACAGTCACGATTTCATAGATTTCATAGATTTCATAGACATTAGGGCTGGAAGGGACCTCGGGAGATTTGCACATGCTTAATCACCTGTTGACTGTACTTGTACAGTCACTCACACTCATTCATCACCCACTGCCTTGTCCAGACAGACTTTAACAAAACCTTATAAAAGCATGCTTGGACTTATGCATACACTCATACAGCTTCACATTGTATGTCAGTGTCTCTACATACCTCTCAGACATTGAGACCTGTACACATGTTCACATGGACCCACCAATCACCTTACTCATTTATGGAAACCCAAGCTAAGTCGACTGAAGTCCTCTTTCCAGCTATGCCTGCTCATACTAATTTGTCAGACAGGTAGAGGGCTACAATATAGCAGGTAGGATACTATGCAAACAGAAAGCAAGCTGACGGCCAGAAGACTAAGCAAAGTAGTATTTGATCTTAAAACATGGCACATATCTGGTAACAGACTTTACTGGGTTCAGATAAAGCAGAAAGAATTGGTAGAAAGACTTACATTTGATAAGAGTCAACTTGAAAGAGTTAGGAGTTCCTTCCTTACCCTATTGTGCACACACCAATCTTCTTAGGAGTTCCTTCCTTACCCTATTGTGCACACACCAATCTTCTGTCTAGGAAGGAAACTTTACCTTTTCTCTCATGTCTTTCCCAAGACAGATGGTTTACCAAATTGCTCATGCTGGCAAAGTTGCCAAGCTACCTCTTTTTTCTTTCCCGGCTTTTTCAGAACAGAGCACCAGATTGGTGAAAGCAACAGTAAAGCTGTTATGGCTGCCAAATATCTTCTTGGCAGAAGAGGTAACTTGAAGAGGGCTAGCTCTATTATAAAAGAAAGAGTAGCCTGTGTCCCATGCCCCACCACCATCCCATTGTATAGTTCCATAAGTATAGAGCAGTAAGACAGTAACTGGAGGAGATAAGTGAGTAAATAGTGAGAATAAATGGTTGTGAGGGAAGAAGTAAAGATGGAGTTGGAGGAACAAAGTGAGGAAGTAGACAGACAAAAATCAGAGATGTGAGGCAGTGAAATGCTGGACCAACCAAAACACCTGGAAAGCAGGAGATTGCTAGATCCCAAATGGATTGAGAAGACTAAAATGGGAAAAAATAACATAGTTAGGAAGTCTTTGGAGAAGTAGGTCAAAAGGAAACAAAGGCCCAGCGAAAAATCCCAGCAGAAGCAAGATAATGATGAATCCTGTTAATGTTCCAGAGAGAAGACAATAGGGACCAGAGGAGAGAAAACAACTGAGAAGCAGCAAACTACCTAGAGAAGGAAACAGCCATGGGCCTTAAACAAACAGTCCCTAGCAATTAACACAGCTTTTTGATACAGGAAATTATTAACACCCTCATCTACCCACCACCACCCCTTACCAACCCCAAACCTCCCCTATCTTGGGTCCCTTTCTTGGAACACACATATAACATCCAGATAAACTTTCCAAACCAGCAAAAGCAACCACTGAAACAACTTCAAACACCACAGACCAAGGAAAACCACAATTTAGAAGTTAACTGCCCTGCCCACCCCTACCCCATGCCATTGCTTAATAAGGAAATACTGTACATATAAAAAAAAAAAAATCACCCCTTCCCAACCTGAATAGCATTGCTCAAATTTGCTTCTGTACATATATACATAGGTATTTACACATAATACTGCAGTTAAGGAAGCAGATAATATAAAAATCACAAAATGAATGCATAAATTAAATAATTACCAGCAGAACATTATGAAAGGTCACATTGCCCCTACTTGGAGAAAATGCATTTTGGGACAGAAAGAATCACACAGCTACTGCAATGGACTGGTGGGTGGGTGTGTGTGTGGGTGTGTGTGTGTGTGTGTGTGTGTGTGTGTGTGTACGTGCGCATGCGCGTGTGCGCACGCACACTACTGCCTCCTCCTAAAGTATGTCAGACCTGCTCATACATACATCATTTCCCGTGTGTGTGTGTGTGTGTCCGTCCGTCCGTCCAGAGGAACCATTGTTCCTACAGGATGGATCTGCTCAAGCACTAATCAGCATTAGCTGTTTCATCCTTTAATGGCAGGAAGTTTGCAAGTATGGGCTAAAAGACTAGTAACTACAGACACCAACTGAAGAGCTTCGTTTACCTCAGTGGTTATAAGACTGTGCTTTTTTGGAATTGAAGGTCATGAGTTCTACTCCCTGTGATATACAGTGGCGGTTTCACTGCCTTTTCACTGGGTGTTGCTAACACAACCAAACTCTTTCCATGTCAGTATTGCTGTCTGTGTCCACAACAAAGTGTGAGAATCCACCTGAATGTCAGGGTTAAGAGAGGAATTTGGGGATGCTCAAGAGATGGAGAAGGGACTCAAAGCCAATTAAAAGTGACGCTTTTACAAGAGATGCCCAGGTCCATCTGAGAAAAACCCTGATGAGTTTCAGAGAGCCTGGGATGAAGAAGAAGCAAGACTATTGGGATTTCTGCTGTAACAGTGGTAATCCCAATTCCTTTTCTTTGGGGAATGATGCAGGATTAATATTGTGAGTGGGTGGAGGTTTATGGCTTGGAGATCTATTTGGCTGCAAATTGAAATTAAGCCCTTGTGGGGACAAAGTTTGGGTCCCACTAGTTACTTTCTTGATGTGCCCTGCAGCATCCAGCAGCATGGTAGGTGTGTTCCACTTTGAACGCACCCGAGGTGTTCAGCAGCAGGGAAGCACTTATGAGAGAGGGAGGGAGGGAGATCATGGCTTTGAGTCCTTCCCCATTCACTGTTAGCAATCCAGGACCTGACCATCCAGGAAATGTTGGTAACGCAACTCCCATGGACTTCAATGCAAGTTGAGCATACGCCACTAACAGCATAATTGGGCTGTAGGCTTTTCCATACCTCTAGCTTGGACTGAGCATAAAGGTTTGCATGTACCACCTTAGACCAATAATGCAGATGGCCAGCACAAAGTCCTTTCATCAAAATTATCCCCCAACCTCTCCCCTTTTCTGCAACCAAATATAGACAGGGAAATGCAACCCCCACCCTTCTCCATGGGAAAGAATTATCAGGAGTTGATTGGAGTGAGGATGTGAGAGAAAGATCTTAGTCTGATCACTGGCCATGTTCTCAGGCTTGCTTCCCTCTGTTAATAAGCAATGGAGTTTGGAGGGTATGCCACACTTTATAGATAGCTCTAGAGCAAAGACGTGCCTATAAAGATCCCTGAGGTATCTCCGATCACTTTAATTTGCTGCCAGTATTATGTATCCTCTTTTACCCTTGCTGACACCATTATGAGAAAAAAAGTCATGGCTCTGAAGATCAAGGGAATCCCTTTCAATATGAGTGCAACCATCTTGCTATTAGGAAATCAATATCAGCATGCATGCTGGAGAACTCTGAAGCCAAGTGGCTCATTCTCACAGCTATATATTCTTTTAGGGCATTGTAGAAGAACCTACCTCAGCAGGTATAGGGAAAATTAAAACAGCAACTTCCTACAGGACTTCATGCTATAGAATTGACGACTTGTCTAAAGCCATTTTGGGTGTCTGGCTAGGGGAATCTGGGAGAATGTGAGGGGTGTCAGAGCAGCCAATATATATTTTTGGTTAGGGAGAGTGTAGTCTATTGTCTTCACTGACAGTGAGGGCTGAGTGCAGCTTTCCCTCATATTTACAATGTGTTGCATTACGTCCTGATACCACACTTAGAGGGCAATGTGTTATGCCATCTCACACTGCATCCTGGCATTATGTTATACCAGCCCAAGTGATGTTACCTTACTGGAGAAAGCCAGCGTGAGCACTCCAAGCAAGTTTTCAGACAAGGTCCACAGCCAGAAAGTCTCCAGGCCAGATTCCTAGTATGGTATACGGCAGAGGTCAGCAAGTTACAGCCTGCAAGCTAAACCTGGCCTGTGGAGCCTTTGGATCCAGCCTGCAGAGCTGTGCCTTATTCGACAGCATTCAACAGCAGGGGGTCTTTAACTGTGCCATGCCAGTCAGCCACTTAGGGCTCCAGCAGAGGGAGAGTTTTGCCTGTGCTGTGCCAGTCAGGAGGCACGGATTCCAGAGGAGGGGAGCTTTCACCATACCATGCCACAGAGGAGTGGCTGGAAAAAGTGTCAGCAGAGGTCATATTTTAATACCCATTCACCTCTGACCTGAACTGGGTCATTCTAGACCCTGACCCCCCCCCCCCCCACACACACACAGCTGGAAAATGTTTCCAACCCCTGGTGTATGGAACAACTCTGATTTAGGAACATTTTCTTCCCCATCCCCACATCCCCTGTTCTCCCTCAGTTAAATGCATATGCTCTGATACTGCTCCATGGCTCATGAAAACATCTCTCAGGGAGCCACATCTGGGGCTACAGGGGGGGGAGGAAGAGGAATTCAACAAATACATGGCTTAGATGTGCCAGATCCTTCCTGGTAAGTTGAAGCATTCAGTACAGATCACTGAACCACTAATGGCACAATGATTTGCACTCACTATTCTTGTACTCAGAAACTGGTGGGCAGTGATCCTATAGAGTGCCCCAGAAATACTGTATTGTTCTATGAGGAAGAAAAGAAGAGAGGGCGATGGCAGAGTGGGAGATGTAGAATTTTGTTGGGCTTCAGTATGAAAGCCCATGCTTGTCTGGAAGCATATGCAATAAGTATCACATGGGCTCTGCTTGAGCATAAACAGCACCTGCTGCTAATGTACCTGTTTGGTGCACTTGATTACTTGTAACAAAATAACACTGAAATTAAATCCTAAATTCATAATCTATATTTGATCACATCATTTTTCTTTCCTGGGTTATAATCTACCCCAGATAAACCACACACATCCTTCTGCCCCAAAGCTTCTCACCCACAGTCAGAACTTAAGTACATGAAGCCACCAGAAAAGGTCACTTATAGGAGAAAGAAGCAACTAGGCGGACTTATGGTCTAATCTGATATAACAGAAGGCAAGATACCAGACTCCTGTAGATGGACCAAAAGTTCGATCCGTTGTTGCCAGTCCTACTTTTCTGGTTGTCTCCAGAGCAGAAATTTTTGTGGTTTATGGCACAGTTAATGTTTGAAAAACGCTTTGAATGTTAACAGTGCTACACAGTATAAATGCTAAGTTTAATTATCATGGCAAACCATCATTTGCCAGTCACTGGAATTAGGGAGAGAACAAATCAGTTCAGAGAAAAGAGCCATACCAAAGCTTGCCCAAAACACAAAACCTGAACCATTTACAGAGGTTTGAAAAAAGAGTCCCATTAACTTCTTTTTGGTTTGTTTTCAGTTTTATTTCCCCACAGTGCCAACCTCTGAGCGTCTTGGTTCCAGGTGAGGGGAAAGGACTGAAAAAACCACCAGAGATCAGCTGCTATTGCCAGCTGCTAAAAAAAAAACCAAAAACCCCTTGGGAAATACCAGAAATCTCAGAAGCTCTCCCAGTCCCAAGATTTCTAAACCAAAGAAGTGTCGGAGAAGTCTCTGTAGTGTCAGGTGATGATCCAAAATGTACAGCCAAATTGATGGTTCACCCCATCACTATCAAGACAGCAGAATGCCTTGAGGCCCAAATTCCACAGAGAGATGCTGGTATAGAGAGTTTATCATCAAAAAGGGAGATGGGGTGCTTCCATCATAACATAAGAACCCTGCTGGCAAGGTTCAAGATGACGTGCCGGCGTCTTCCATTCATGAAGATAAAGGAGATGAGGGCAGTTTTGGGGTACTGAGGAATACAACGCACACGATTTTCTCGTTTTTTTCCCATTCGTACGGCCTCGACCCGCGTAAACCGCTCCAAACACTCAGCCTGAAAGTTGTAGAAAACAAACTAAACAAAAACAACCATTCCCCTCCCTCCCACCCCACGACCTGAAGAGTCACGAGAAGAAAAACACCAATTTATACAAAACGCAATAGAAACGAAATATTTACAAATGAAATGAATGTCTCCTCGGTGGCCATTGTCAGTCAATTCTGACAAGGTGCCGTGTGTTCTGGATTGCAGATCGCTTGGTTAGTTTGGTTTTTCTTTTAAAGGGAGGAGAGGGAAGGAGTAAGTAGTTCCCTGACCCCTGTTACCGGGGGTTATATTTCATAGACCTTCCTCTCTACCTTCCTCAGAAAAATATAAGAAAAGACAATGCCCACCCAAGCCACCCTTTTCTCACATCATGAAACTTTTCAGGTCCACCCCATCCCCCAGCCCAGCTTTTTAAAAAATGAGACCTTCTGTTGGCTTAAAAAAGGAGAAAGATGAGATAAAATCAACTGGTGTGTGATGGAGAGTGAGAGAAGTGGGTTTCAGCTCCGGAGAGTGCAGAAAATGTGGCTGATAAAATGGTTGTGCCTTCTGTTTTGAGTCAGTCTCATGCAATGCTCCAAGTCAACAGGGGTTTTCCTGATTGAGTGAAGACTGGTAGGTCATTGGGACAAGCCTATGAAAAAGAGTGTGGGACCATACCATAGATCTCAGGTGCTGGCCTATGGCACCACCATCAAACCTCCTGGAGAAGACAGTAAATGAAAGGGGAGGGTGACTTCTCACTCCTACCGCCTCTACCCTTTAGTTTAATTAATGTGCGTGGATACAATGGAAAGAAGTATGCTCTTGCTGATACTATGTGCACTGGGACAAGCTGTCAGTATGACTGCAGGCATGGTAAACCCTCAGGCTATTGCAGCTTTGAACCTATGCTAGTAACTTACTCTCTCTTCTACTTACACATGTACGCGCACGCATACACCCACATTTCCTCTCTTTCTCCCCCCTCCCCACATTCAATTCTAGTCTTCAGACCTCAGCACAATTGCTGTGTCTACTGCCATTTATTTGTGTCATTCCCTCCTGCCCCCGGAAGACAAGTCATGCATATTCACTGCACATTCAAAAGCATATGCATGTATTCAACAAGTGTGCACCCTCCCCTCTTGGTTATGCAACCAGACATTTACACAGTCTCCTGCCTCTTCCATACATGTTCCCTGGTGCCTCCTTTCTCCTTGTCACTGTACCAATATTAGCAGAGAGAGCTCTATTCCATTTTATAATACATTTCTTCCTGCCCGGTAAGGATGGGCAGGGAGGAAAGTTAAAACCCCTTTCTGTTTTGACTCCCTCTTTTCAAAAGGATGTAGCCAAAATGGAGTTGCCATCTCCTGAAGTGACTGCAACAGTTCATCCCCTTTGTCCTTTTTGTGCCATCTTTCTCCTTGCCTTTTCTCTGGATTGTCAAGTTTTCTTCCACTTGTTATAATGGGTTTGTTATCCAAACACCATAACTGATCTGTTTTATTTTGTTCTCTCTGCAAACATTTCAAGTATAGTGTTATCATATATACTCGTGTAAAAGCCAGCTCATGCTTTGAGCTATTTTCATGATTTAAATATACCCAAAAATGAACAGGGGTTAATTGTTAATGAACAAGCTAAGCCTTGCCTCTCACCTTTAGGTGCCCCTTATTTCAAGGCAGTCAGTATCAACCCCCAGCATACTCAGGGGTTTTCCTGAGCTCAAAGCTGCTCAGCATTATTTCCATCCCTCACATTAGCCTGTCCCAGATGTGATAACTGCGTTACCAGAACTGAACCACTGGCCAGACCTGCATATAACTCAACCTTCCCACCCCTAGCAAATTATTCAAAATTTCAGAGGAAATTTCTCAGCATATATGCAAATACATGTTTCAGCCCTAAATCCCCATGATTTTCAGGAAATAATTTAACAAGAACCACAATATAATTAACATGTAAGTGCAGCAAGCCAATCCCACCTTGTTTCCTCTTCATGCCTTCATTTTTTTTTCTAAACAGTTTTAGGAAGAATTGCCCAAGCAAGCATTTTCCTTTGTGTCCATTCCACCTTTTCTGCTCTCTTCTTGCTATACACACATCTGTGTATACCTTCACTGTTTTCAGTTAAATAAAATGAAACTACATAGTCACTGCTCCCGCTCATTTACCCTCCCCTGACTCACCCCAAACCTACACCTTCTCCGTCTTTGAAACAACCAGATACCTGACTCTTACGTCACGGGACATGTGATGGCCAGCAGTGGAGGAGAAAGGAAGGAGTGGGAAAATGGAAAGATATAAAGGAAGTGGGGAAACAAAGAGGTGGCACTTGTCACCAGTGCTGCCCTAGATAGAACTCAGAACTCCAGTATTCCATGAATAAAGAAAGAACCAGAAGAGTAGCAAATGGGAATCAAGTCTGATCCCACCCCACCCTCCCCCACTCCAATTTTCCCCCATGACCCCTTCCCACATTCCTTCCCCTCACTCAAACATCAGACTCAATACTGGAGAGTTTCTCATAAACATGCCCGTTGCTGGAGCCATTGAAAGCCCTGGGGTTTTTGTTGTTAGGCACACAGGGGTTGGACTGGTTCCCTATACAGATGTCCTTCTGGAAACGGGCTGGCACAGCCCCATGAAGGGCTGATACCACCGGCTTGTTGGTGGTGACGATGGCTCGGAAGTCCGGCCTGGCTTTGGGCCCCCCTGCCACCACAGGCTGCCTGAAGAAATAAGATTTGCTGCCGTGGAGCAAGCATTGGTCATCCCCAAAAGTTGGAATGAAAGGGTTTTGCGTGACCCGGTCGGGATAGAGCGACTTGCTGAGCATGTAGCCACTGCCGCCGGGGTTGTTGTGGTGGTGGTAGCTGGTGGCGGGCACTGAGGACTTGTTGTTGGCAAAGGTGGTCTCGTTGGCTGGCATCTCAAACATATGGGCATAGGGACTCCCCTCCAAAAAGCGGCCCTTGTCCTTCAGGCTTACACTGCGGGGGGCCAGGGCTGATTCTTCCTTCTGCAGGTCTACGAAGGTGTCATAGGAATGCTGCCGGCGAAGCTTGTTGCGGTTCTTCTTCTGCACCTTGGAGGCAGAGTTGGAAGGGCTCTGAGGATACTTGGAGGAGGAGGCGGCGCTGGTTGGCACTGGCACAGGGGCAGGCGGTTGGTCCAGCTCTTGAAGGGAGTTATCCTCACTGATGTCATAGAGGTTGCCTGCTTTCTTACACGCCTCACACCGGATGCATGGCTGGCGGGTGGAGTTCTGTCCCACCACTGCTGGAGTATAATTGTGCAGCTTAGAGGGGCAGCTACGGCAGAAATTAGCCCCACTCCGGTCCTCCCAGTCTAGGTTGGTCAGATTCTTCTCCCATGGTGCCGGCACCCCACTCACAACACCATGCTTGTGCTCATTGGCGCTTCCAAACTCCCCTGATCCATGCTTGTGGTGGGCCCTGTTGGTGCAGGGTACTCCTCCCCCTACAGCGTCACGCTTGAACTCATCTCCCCGCTCTTTGTAGATATCTGTCAGGTCCACGTGCTCCCAATGCGGTGAGTTCTCCTTGGCCCGGAACTGGTCCAGGTAGAAGTCTCGTAGCCCTTCCTTGTCCCTGAAGTAGCGCTTGTGATCGGGGGAACGGGGTGGGCGTCGGCGGTAGGCTAGTTCAATCTCATCAAATTCTCGCCGTGACTTAGCTGAGGCTGGACGTTTCTTCAGGCTGTCCTTATACTGCTGCTTCCGCCGCTTGGCAGCATTACCTTCAATATTGCCATAAGTCACCGTGTGGGTGGAAATGTCAGAGACATCTGAGCGGATCAAGTCATCGTGGCCCCCTCCACCACTGTAGCGATCACTCTTGAAGGAGAACTTGCCATAGAGATCACCTAGCTGACTGTGCTTGGAAGATGGCAAACCAAGGTCCAATGGCTTCTTACTGATGGACCTTGGCTGGGCACTGAAGGGTGGGTTGTCACAGTCATACAGTCCATCAATGGAACTGGCACTGCCAATACTGTGGGGCCGGTGGTGATGGTGGTAGTGGTCCTGATACACATTACTATCTTTCAGTTGCAAATTGCCAAAGGTCCTTTCTACCTCACTAATGTAGTCACTGAAGAGGTTCTCCTCACAAGGAGGGTTGTTATAAGACTTGCAATCAGAATGAGTGAAGCTGCGGCGGTGCTCAGAGATGTCATAGACTGATGATTCACGGCGGATAAAGTCCAGGGCACTCTGCGGAGAGCCATTGACCCCTGACAAATTGGCCATATTCTTTGCCGTGCGGAGTAGGCGCAAGATATTGGAATGGGTATTGTTCATAGTTGCTGTGGGAGAGTTCATTGCTGACTGACGTTCCTCAATGGCTACACCATGAATGCAGCTGTAGATACCCTGGAATGAAATGGAACAGGAAGAGGTGAGTGCTTACGCAAGAGGAGAGAGATATGAGAGGTACAGGACTGGGAAAACTGAACTATGAGGCAGAGAACAATTTGTCCTTGCCAAAGACCCTAAAGTTTGCCAACTTTACAGCATTACGAAATGAGATCAAACTTACATTAGCAACATATACTCTTCTCTCTGTCTTGCTCTTCCTTTCTATTTTCCTTCCCCTCCATTTCTCTTTCTCTACTTTGTTCCTTTTTACTTACTCCTTCACTCTTCTTAGATTCCCTTTCTTTCATTAATAAACAGTTTAGAGGAGAAGGACAACTCTTACTGGACAGAACTAGACGAAGACTAAGACAATCCAAGTTTGCTTCCTTAACCAGTTTAGCCTCAGACTTCCTGTGTGACATTAAACAAGTAATTTTGCCACTGCGTGACTCAGTTCCCCATCTGTAAAATGAGGATAAGAATACTTTCTCTGTCTGATCTATTTAGATATCAAGTTCCCTGGGAGTGAGTCTCTCTCTGATTACATTTGTGTGTGTACAGTGCCTAATATAACTGGAGCCCTGAGTTCAGTGTGATCTTCCAGGAAAGATATTAATATATAAAATTAATTACATTTTATTAAATCATAATACTTTCCATGTGGAAAGAAGCTTATTTATTTGAGACATAAAAAAATCAATATAACACAAGATCAGGCTCCTCTTCCAAAGCTGGTAATTCTAAAAGCAAAATTGTCTATTCTGCCGGATGTAAGTAACAACCACTAAAGTCAATAGGATTTACTCATACCTGGTAGAACTCCAGGGGAGCAAGACCACTACATATGTTATATTTGACAGCAAGAGCAAAATTTCTGTGTTGGACACGAGGGTTGAAGACTATCTAGTTTGGTCCTGAATTTACCCCCTTACAATACGGAATCACCCAGGAAGGAAACTGGTTAAAAAGAGCATACATACAGGCATATTAACCATCGGCCCAGTTTTTAAAAAAAGAAACAGAAATGATAGAGCTGATGAACAGACATTTAGATATTTAGAATTTGGATGAATGGGGAGCAAAAGAATTTTCAATGGCTTTCAAGTTAAATCTAACAAGGTTACGAGGTCCCCAGATGGACATCCCTGGAAAGTCCCTGTGCAAGCCCAAAACAGACAGTGCAACATCTTTCCATGTTTCCTGAACCAGTGCTTCTCAACCATGATGTAGAAAGACTACATTTAGGGTGAAAAAATAGCTCAGCTTCCATTACTCACTCCTTGGCCTCTCAAATTGATGCCACCATTTTATGCCAATTGCAAGGTAGACACCAATACTTTATAAAAGGGACTGGTTAACAAGACATTTCACATAGATCATTCAACAAGTAGATGGTTAATGACTCTCAGTCATACCACCAACCTGGCCGAGATTTGAAGGTAATCTAGATATGAAAGAATCTATAGTATTTTAACAATCTATTTAATATTAACAATCATCTGACACATTCAGTTTCTGATTCCTAACTTGGGATCAAACTAGAACAGCTAACATATGACATAAGACTTTTTTACCCACACTCAGCCGAACTATCTAATATCCCCCAAACAGTGTGGTACAGTACAATGTATGCCTCGAACAACCATTCTTTGACACACTAAATTCCAAAGCAGTGGGCAGTGATGTCAGAAACACAGAATTATGACCTCTTTTCAAGATGGGGCAGGAGGAGAAGCAAGAAAGTGGGACACAGATGTCTACAACAGTAGCAAAGGGATCACACATAAATGATTCACTGAAGAAGCTACCTCATACGTAAATGTTTGCCATGAAGGCAGATTTTGCATTAGGTGTGTGCTGAAAACAAGTGATCCTCCTTTTGGGAGGGATTTTTGTATGATTCACAACATGATTTTTGGTTAAAAAAGTCAGTGTCCACAACAACCACAGGCCAGTGCTGATCTGCGACAAGTTTATCTATAAAGCTCCAACACACAGGGCAACAACAGACTTCTCAATTACTTCTAAAATTATTGACTAGAGCCAAAGGAAAATTGGTTCAGGTAGAAGAATCAAGAACTGCCCTAAACTTCCTCCAGGAAATCAACATTCTTTAAGGACATTTTGGAGGGTTAGAAAAACGACACTTTTTTTTTTACCTTGCCTTTTATTTTTCCAACTGTTCCACCATTATTGGTTCCAAATGAGACCAGAATTTACTAAATAATCTGAGGAAAATGCAGACTTCTTAAGGAAAGTGGTGGAAACCCTTGTAACATTTAAAATAGACAAAGCACTGGAGATACACACACACACACACACACACACACACACACACATATATATATTATGTTGGATGTCCATAATTGAGACAGTCAAAATAATCTAGTAGGACTTCCTATTTTTTAACTTCTATAACCAGATGACTTAACTTCCCCATTGTTCCTTTGTATCATCTGAAGACACTCACCCTGCTGATAGAGAAGACCATACCAGGCTTGCCAGAGCAGACACCCATGAAGCAGTGACGGAATTGCCAGTAGAAGAGATGCTCACAGATGAAGGTGATGAGGCTGAGAGCCATGGCTGCTCCCAGCATGTAGAAGACCCCTGCCATATTGTCTATGTCCAGTTGGCTGCTCATTACCTCATTCTTTTCATTATGACAAATGCCAGTGAGCCAAAGAGCTTCCAACTCCTCCATCTCTCCTAGAAAGACAAAAAATAAAGTTGAGTCGGTTCTATGCTGACTATAAACTCCAAGCCGTAGCAAACTGGAATAGAAGTTGGCCTCAAGTCTTTTCTACTGTCTGAGCTCTGGTTTTATAACTGCAGTCTGACCATGGTGGAGTTCTGTCTGTATAGCTCCTTGCCTAGCACTTCTGGCAGGATGCAGTGTTCATAGTAGTAAGAAATGTAGTGATTTGTTGGAGGAGAAATACAAGGACAAGACTCTGCCATAACCAGAAGCTAGAATGAAAGGCTGCATCATAAAAACACACCTGCCAAACTACCAAAGTTCTGAAAGAACTGCTAAGGAAAATTCCATTCCATGTCAGTAGAGACCTTTCTTCTGAAACTTTCACTGTGGATATCAGATCAGTGGAGGGAGAAAACAGCCATTACTACAGATGTTTACAAACATATTATTTTTCTCAATGAAAATATCCCTGCTCAGGTTTAAATTCACTGACATTTCACATTTTAAATTTTCCACACAATTCCATAACTGGTTTTTGACTAGCTAAAAAAAAAATCACTTATTAAAATATTTCCCTACTATATTTATCAAAATATTTTTCAATTTTGTCAAAATGTCTATTTTTTGATCAGGTCAAATTATCAACCACATATACCAAGTAACAATGGAGCTTTCCTAGCTTGCCTGTACTGCACACTTATCCCTATTAACCGTATGGCTCATAATCTATGCAAACCTTCAAAAACTGAATTCTGGGACTACTTTTCAGATTTTAGGAGAAACTGGAGGTTATCCATACTTTTCAGGATCAGACATGAGATCTTATGTTCGAATGGTATTACATTGCACAGTCAGGTACATTGTGGGTGTTTTATACTTTTCAGAATAAGCTTTCTGAATGGTAGTTAATTCTCTGCTAAAATATGTCAGTTCTAATAATCTTCCTGTATTTATTTTCCTGTACCTTTATTTCTGATTTAAGAAATCTATTCATTTACACGATAAGATAAGAATTTTAATTTTCCAATAGAAGTGTCCTGAAAGGAGTGGTATGGGGAAGGAGGGAGAAACTGTAGAAAATTCTTCCCAGAGTGAAGCTCTCATCCCATCAACAATGTACCATATATTTTTTTTTTAAGTAATACCTAATAAGGATGAGGGCAAACTAGTTTGAATCCATTAAGAGCTGAAGAGTTCTTCAAAATTTACTACTGAATTCCTAATGGAATAATTCTTGCAAAGTCCATTTTTACTAGTGTCTTTGATTATGGCCAGGAACCTGGAAGTATTACTAATTCACAAGGGAAAATCTGCTTTCACAAGACTTCTGAAAGAAAGATACTCAGATAAGCTTAACATACACTTTTGATCTGATGCATACTTTTTATCAAATCTTTGAAACTGTTTATATTTCCACTCATGTGGCTCTATCTTTTCATTAGTAACCTATTTTTATTAATCTCCCATTATCTACCAAGTCTAAAACAGTAGGGTAGGGATGAGAGCAGCAAATTCCACACAGATAGGATCTAACAGAGATCAAGGAAACCCAATCTTTTTGTTGAGATCACTTACCATCACCAAAAAGCTGAAGGATGGCAAGGTCAACCTGCCGCTTCCAGCCAGAGTCCTTTTGGATGGCAATGCCATAGCCTGTGGAGGCAAACACCTTCCCACTTCCAATTGTTACCAGTTTACAGCCCTCGTCTCTGCCAGCCATGTAGTTTAGCACTGCTGCGTCATAAATGAAGGCATCCAACTTCCTGCATAGGTGTAAGAAAAAACAGAGGGTATGCAGTAAAAAAAAAAGATTCTATGCAAGTTCAAATCACAATACATAGCAATTCCCTTTCCTTGCAAAAAATGTGGTTTGCTAGCTATGGATGAGAGGAACCAGTCCAGATCGAATACTGTATACTGCATTCTGAAACTTCACAGGGAGCAACTAAAATCTGAGCCTTGAATCTTAATTTTCAAAGTGGAGGAGATTAGGTGAAGAGATTAGGTAAGGACCTATCTCTGTTTTCCTGACTTCCAACATGGTCTCCAGTGAGTTGATGTGGAAGAAGAAATAAAACAAAAACCTATTGCAAGGTCAAGGATGAATAAAGAGGAAGATAAAGGAACATCTATAGTCATCTTAAATGTTTATAGTACCTTTCATCTCGAAGGATCCTGAAATGCTCTACAAAATACATGGATGCTATATAAGAAATTAGGATTTGAAGTAAGGCAAAAGATCATTTCTAGCTGAAATGGCTGGCATGATTTAGCTAGCTTAAAATACTGAGTTTAACACCCCTATTAAAAAAGTCCCAGCAGATCTTTAATGATAGCAATTGATCAGGTCATTGATCGATTTATGTCTAACCATGAAGATGGGTATTATCACACCCTGCTTGTAGAGCACTGAGGCTGGTCGGAGACTGGACAAGCACCTAGCTGGGGTCATCTGATCCCACAACACTCTTTACTGCCTATGGTATGGGGTCGAACTCAATGACCTACTGAGGTCCCTTCCTCCCCGAACATCTATGAATCTATAAGACCATGTCTATACCACCTTCCAACTGTGCTAGGGAGTGCAGTGGTGAAGCATGGCATGGCCATTCGGCACATGCTACACTTTGAAAATATTTAATGTAGCCATCCTTCAAGTGGCACTGGGATGTACCTAAAGCTTTTGCTCTCAGGTGTACTGAATAGCACATGCCCAGGCTACTCTAAAGACATTTATGTTACACTTTTGGGGTGTAGTACATGCAGAGTAGAGATGCCCTGAGAAACTTATTCCAGATTGATTTAGAGAACCACTAATGTTGGCACTGTGACTAGATGACACTGGTGGATGTGGTTTGGAGAAGTCAGGTAGTCTTTCTTTTCTCCCAGTAAAAATATTGATTATTTGGAAAGAAACACCAACTCAAGGAAAAATGCTTTATCGGTGGCAGGTTAGGGTGTTGTGTCTTGTGGTGTGTCAGGGTTGATTACAGTTTTACAGAGAGTTTAGATTATGGATTTGTATAAATTGGTTTGGCTAGGGATGATCCTGCCTCTGATGACCTCTGGAGGTCCCTTCCAGCCCTAATTCTCTATGATTCTATGGTTTACATCTTCCAAATAACCAGAGATTGCAAGAGAGTAAAACTTTCTGCTAAGTATGAAATGAAGAACTTTCATCTTCCAACCCTTTCGCCACCATACGCACCCACCCACCCATTCAATTCTGTCTTGAGTGGGTGGTTAGACTAGATGATCTCCTGAGGTCCCTCCCAGCTCTAGTCTTCCATGATTCTAACCCCCTATTGGAGTGCATGTATGTTTCCAAGGTAGTATCTTCCCCATTCAGTTCAAATTTATTCCTAGGGGGTGGTCTATCCCAAAGTTAGTATAAATCAGTGTTGACTTCAACCTGGTATATATTTCTAGGATGACATCTCTCTCATCTATATATTTCCAGGACAGAGCATATTTATTTCCTGGATGACGACTACCCTGGCACGTGTTCATTCCCAGGATGGCATCCAGTAATTGTACAGTCATTTGTAATGGGCTACGCTCCTCTGACTCAGGCAAATGGGTTAGAAATATTCAGTCAATCTAGTAATTAAATTGGCTGAACATCCTTTCATACTTCAGAATGAACCTTATCAGAGAGTGCAGTGCTTCTGCAACCCAGAGTGAGACACAAGGAGCAAAGATCTTGTTTTTCCCCACAGGGGTTCCTTTCTTTTTCTGTGTCCTTGTGACAAGGTATTTAGCAGAATTTGCAGAATTGCTGGAATCTTGAAAGGGCCAAACCATGAGCAATTCTGTTATGGCCTTGGACTTGTGATTTCTGGGCTGTCACCCCTTCACCTTAATGCCCGCAGCACCCCAATCCCCCTATAAGGGTGAGTTTCTGAAAAATCAATCTGAGGCTTGATACGGAAGGGGCTGCCCTTATCCACAGAGGATAGGGACTTATGAAAAACAGCAGGGTTTCTGTCTGCTCATAGAGGGCATTCTGGTAGCTGTTAGAATGGGGCAAAGGGCTAAAAGCAAACTATTTTCAGTGAGTTTTTCCCTTTCTGCTTCCCAAAGATGTGTGAAAAAACTCTGATTTCATATATATATATTCATGATTCAAAAATATTTTGACAGGCATTTTATGCAAAGATATTTTAGCCTCTGAGTCATTCACAAACAAATTACTTTGACTATGTCATTGTCTATATGATATTCATTGTTGCTAAGCTGGCCTGTGACATTTAGGCTCCCTAACTGACTTAATCTTTCATGGTATAAAAAGGGAATCAAAACAGTATCAGGAGGATTGTGCAAACATTTCTGGGACAAACTTTGGCCACAAAGTACTGCAAGTACTGGCTCTGCAAAGGCATAGGCGTCTCCTCATACATAATAGCTTGTACCAGCAAGATTGCTCGTACTAACATGTATGCAAATAAATATTCACATGAGGTTCGCTCTCTCCAAAAATATTCCTGTGAACAAACAAAATCAAACAAAATCACTTGTGTAGATATTAACAGAAAACTAGCAAAAAAGAATGGTGAATAGCATCAAAACAAAATTGCCTTGGTAACTGTTGTAGAGTTTGTGATATTTTTGGCACTTTGAATATCATAAAGAATAGTCACTGAAGTCCAACAGAAAATTCCCAGACACTCAAGACAAGAAACCAAGCTTACATTGTGGACAAATGTAGAAGACGGCAGCCTTACCCAGTTTTTAGTGATAACAGTGCATCCCCTACCCCCCTCTGATTGAACTTCACCATGTAGCTATGCATTTCAGGGTAGTTGTTGCGAATGTTCCTTTCTGTGCTGCCGTTGGGAACTGTCCCAAAGCGGAAAGGGGGTGAGAAGTCATTAGGTTTCTGGAACTGGAGGGAGAGAAAAAGAAAACTTCTCAGAACTTTCATCAATAAATAGTAGTTTTCATGAAATAATCCATTTTGTTGAACAGGAGAAAGTTTTGTTGGGACACAGAAATTAGCTTCCAACTTCTTTAAAATCATATGGAAAGCTGCTTTCAAACACAGTAGCCTCTGGTTAAGAATCAGAGAGTGAAACCAACCAATATAGTTTCACTAACAATACACAGTTTATACAAAAGTTCACTAAGGAGTCTGAATGAAACCCCCCAAAAAATCAGCTTCAAGAATGAAAAATAATGTTTTTTAAAATCTTTTACAAAATAACCTAATGTGTGGGTTTGGAACATATGTAAGAAAAGGTTTTTCAGAAATGATAAAGAAGACTTACTCTGCCAGCATTACTGTATTTTTTAAATCTATTTTTCAGCTTTGGAACAGACACTGGGCTACCTGTTTTCTGTCTGATGGAGAAACAGTTTTCTCATGAAGAAACAGTCTTCTCACAACCCCTCATACTCAAATTAGCAAACTGAGATTTTGTTTTCTAACTTTTGGGTGTTTCTCTTGACTCAGAGTCTAAATCCTATTAGAGCTTTGCTTGTTTCTAATGGCAAGTGATGCCTGAAACAAAGATGGAAGAAGTAATCCTCCAAGTCCTTTGCTGCTCCCAAGAAATACAATCATCATAAAACTCCCCCATGACTGTAAGGCTGTAAGATTTTATATGCCACTTGCTTAACTCAAGTCACAATCAGTGCTTTCTGGGGTTTTATGAGCAGTAAAATTTAGC
Organism: Crocodylus siamensis; assembly: GCF_052110815.1. NCBI lineage: Eukaryota > Metazoa > Chordata > Crocodylia > Crocodylidae > Crocodylus > Crocodylus siamensis. Next base: position 87,625,530 of record NC_143398.1, on the reverse strand, counting down.
ACTGCCGATTATCAAGACTTCTTAAAACCCACAGAACAGGCAGATGGGAAGAAGCACAAAAAACTGCAAGCCAGGAACTGAATAAGTAGTAAAAAAAAAAAAAAATACATACAGCGGTCAGTCTGGTAGATAGAAAAATCTGTCCCTTGGTAGTTCACAGTGGTATTTTGCACAGTGCACCCTGCTAATTACTATCTTTTGACCATGCTTAGTGAGATCTTTGTCTAATGACCAAAGTGACCATGTACCACTTATGCTTTGTGCACAGAATATACCAGATCCAGTAATGTGTGCATTGCCTTGTACTGTGTAGAATAAATTAGTCCCATAAAAAGCATATCTGTTCAATCTGCTGGGTGTGTTAACATCATTTCACAGCTATTTGTGTGTATCCATCCCCTATCCTGGATGAGTTAGGGAATCATCTCCCTAGTTAGGATGAGTTTGACCGGGTTGTGTGTGTATATGAGACAGTGAGAGAATAAGAAGACGTGCATGCACCATTGCTCCTAAAAGGATGGAAAACGTCAGCGCTATTTCCCAAAATACAGGCCTGCACTTAAAGGAGTTCTCAAGATGTAAACAGGCAATAAGGTGCCTCTCCAGAAACTTAACCCTCTCCCAAAGGGAGAAGACAAGCTCATAACTATCAAAAATTGTAATGAGAGTAAATTTTGATAGAATAAAATCACAGCAGCATGTTAAAGCTATTATTAGTCATCACATTGATTAGGAAAATGCCTTAAGACCAACCAAGCATAGGGCTGACTATGTGAGGCACTACAAACATAGAACCATTGGGTGCTTCCTACCTCCCAAAGCTTGCAATCTTGATAAGTAAGCTCCCTGACCCCCAGGGAGACAACACTGAAGCAGAATGAACAACGTTATGGCACTGAATGGGCACATTAGTCTCATGGTCTTTTCAGGGATGGGCAGGGGGAGGAGGATTTCATTTGAGGATAAATTAAATGGGGAAAAAAAAGGAAAGGAAGAGGAGGCACTAGAGGGAAGGAGAAGAGTTCAAAGCAGAAAAGGAGGGGGTAAGAGGGGCAGTGGGGGAGTGAAGGTGGGGTGGAGAGACTGTGAGGGAGAGGAAGGAGGAGAGGATTGGAGTAAACAGGCTGCCAGCACAGAACACAGAAATGCAGTCAAATGCTTCAGAAAGCAGTAGCATAACCAGGGCAGGGCAAGCAGGGCACTAGGCCTGGGCATTGACTGAGGGGGTCCAGAATCCCCCAACCCAGCTGAGAATCTACCACGGCCAGGAGGGTCTTGTTCTGCCCTTGGTCAGCCACAGAAGGTGGGCAGAACAGTGCTGCACCACAGCACATCTGGACAGCATGGAGCAAGTGAAATGGTGCTTCTCCCTGGGGGCTTCTGCTAGAGCAGGCACAGCCCTGAACCCAATATGTATGCATGAGAGAGGTGAGATGCAAAAAAGTCAGTAGGATCAATGCCCAGGAAGCCTGGCCATGGAGCTACTGATGCTGGGGCTGATGCTGCTACAGCAGGGGCAGCAATAGCCCATGCAGATAAGACTTCCCTTCCCCTAGCCCACCTTCTCCCCACATCTACGATGGTCAGCACACTCTTGCCCCATGCTCCCCCCCCCAAGGGGCTCAGTTTGCTCTCTACAACTCTGGCAGAAAGTTCTTTGAACATCCAAGGTCTCTGCCTTGGTTGCTTCTATGGTTGTTCCTACTGGCTGGAGTCTTGGCTAATTGTTCCCCACAGGGTTTCTCATAGAGTCACGTGGCAAAAGAGAGGGGAGAGATCACCCAAGTGTGTGCAGGGGGATTCCTCTGTACAGCTATGGCTCTGGGTAACACTGGACTGTAGCCCTTCCCCAGTGTACCAGTTGCAGATTTTGCCACTTCTACAGCTGGTGGTTGGACCTAAGAGGAATAGTCACATCTATTACCACACTGTTCAACATCTTCATCAGTGACTTGGACAAGGGGGTAAAAAGCACCCTGTTCAAATTTGCTGATGACACTAAGATGTGGGGGGATGTGGGCGCACTAGAAGGAAGCAACAGACTACAATTGGACCTAGACAGGTTACAAGGGTGGGCGGACGAGAATAGGATGGGATTCAACACTGACAAGTGCAAAGTGATGCACCTGGGGAGGAACAACCGGCACCATACCTACAGGCTGGGAAACTCCCCTCCTGTCAGCACAGAGGCAGGAAAAGGTCTTGGAGTCATCATTGACTCCAAGATGAACATGGGCCGGCAGTGTGGGGAGGCAGTCAGGAAGGCCAACCGCACCTTGTCATGCATTCACAGATGCATCTCGAGCAGGTCCAAGGAGATTATCATCCCCCTCTACATGACACTGGTCAGGCTGCAGCTGGAGTACTGCATCCAGTTCTGGGCACTGCACTTCAGGAGGGATGTGGACAACATGGAGAGGGCCCAGAGAAGGCCACTCGCATGATCAGGGGACAGCAGGGCAGGCCCTATGAGGAGAGGCTACGGGACCTGAACCTGTTCAGCCTCCAGAAGAGAAGGCTGAGGGGGAATCTAGTGGCCTGTTAAAAACTAGTCAGAGGGGACCAGCAGGCACTGGGGGAGTCCCTGTTCCCCCGAGCACTGCCAGGAGTGACCAGGATTAACAGTCACAAGCTGGCAGAGGGTAGATTTAGGCTGGATATCAGGAGGCGCTACTTCACGGTCAGGGCGGCTAGGATCTGGAACCAACTTCCAAGAGAAGTGGTGCAGGCTCCTACCCTGAGGGTTTTTAAGAGGAGGCTAGATGAACACTTTGCTGGGGTCGTTTGACCCCAGTACTCTTGCCTGCCATGGCAGGGGTTCGGACTAGATGATCTACTCAGGTCCCTTCCGACCCTAGAAACCATGAAACTATAAAGTGGTGTAGAACAGGACACTGATCCCTGAATCTTCCAGAGCACCCCACTGCACACGAAGAACCACATTAGCAACATCAGTCACTCATCTCTTTTCTCAATTCCTCTCTCAAGTTAAAAAAAAAAAAGAAAGTTCCCAAGTGACGGAAACTATCGTTCCCTCTGGCTATAAAAGGTTGGCCCTGGAAATGGACCCAGTAAGAATGCCTGCAAGAAAATTTATTTACATCCAGGTATTTTCTTGTGAGCTCCCCCTTTTCTCCCTCCACTCTCACCATTCAATCAAAACCAAATCTCCACATGCACCTTAGAGTAAGTCTCCCACTGCAGTCCTGTGGAGAGCAAGATATGAAATTATATGCAAGGATCCATACGATACCCAAAAGCAAAGATCCTTGGCTCTAAAGCTTGACAGGAACACACATAAATATTCATTCCCTGACTCCTGGCTTTGTGTTCATAACACTGAAGGGAATCGATGCCCAACTGCCACTCACCAGTCCATAGGACCCAGGAGAGAAGGGAAAGGCTTGGGAAGGGAAAAAAGTCCTCACTATTAAAGGAAATGATATCCTATATCACAAGTTAGTTAGTTAGCTAGTTCCTCTCTTTTAACTTGGGCTTGGAGAACAGCATCACAACCAAGATCCCTAGGTCTGGGGCAGAGCCAGAAGCAGTAGGATCAATCAGAATATTTCTGATCTCATTGCCCCAAGATGTGGCATGCAGTGAAGGAGTGGGAAGGTTGCTTGATCCCTCAGAAAGTACTAGCACTACCTACCTAGGGAAGGTACACACCTCCTGCTGGCCTGGCAAAGCACCAGGATAAGGGATCTCATCTCTTGGATCTCCCTGGGAAATCCAAAAAGGCATGGCGGTGCTGCAAGAGACCCCAGCAAAGGAAGTAGGTCTCCTGGGTTGTGCCTATCTCTACAACTGGCTTAGAAAATGTCACTCCACAAGGAGGAGAGGCAAAGTATGTTGCTGTGCTATCCTAGTAGTAGATAATATAAGATGGGGTATATATAAGATGCTATGGGAGAAGCATTATGTGGAAAGGGTCTCTGCTGGGCCTCAGTCAATATAGATCTAGAAATTAAACATGGGCATTTATGCACAGGGTCAGCATCTAAATCCCAAGCTCCTAAAGATCTCTTATCATTTCATCTTAAGTTCCTGTGCTACAAAGGCCCTGAGTCACTGTCCCTCTATATCCAGGACTACAGACCCCTATACAACTCCCCTTGATACCTCTGAAAAACAGTGTGGACCAAATAATAACAGCAAGAGTTGCTTTTGCCTCCTTATAGGTAAGAGAAGGAAAGATGATACAGCGGTAGCACAAATGGAAGGAGAATCTGTGACTACGGAGAGTCACAGGGAGTCGATTGAATGGGTGTGTGCTGACAGTGCTGATGCACATAGGGAGGCCTAGGACTTTTAGAAGTGGGGGATGTGAGGGCAGTGTCTAGCCCTGCAGGAGTGGATGTACCCTTGCTCCCAACTTATTCCCCCAACCAGGATAGGCAAAGTGTGCCATGGGAATGGCAACTATGGCCTTTTTCTGAGGCCCAGAAGTCGGTAAGAATCCCCCCAGCCCCCACTCTTATCCCCCCTCTTCCTCTCCATGCTCCACAGTACCTCTCCTTCCTTGCCATCCCATTTCCCCTCTCCCTGTTTACACCTATGGGCACAGTGAGCCCCACCTGCCACCATCACTGTCCTGCTCCTACCAAGGCTGCAGGGAGCTGCTGAGCAGGGTGCCAGGCTTGGCTAGGGACAACTGTGGTGACAAGTAGGTTTCCCTATCCTTACACCCACTCCCATGCTGGCAGGAAACACCCAGGGCAAGTGGCAGGGAGGGAGAGCTACCCGCCGTCACCACTGCTGCCATTCCCTGCTCAGCCTGGCTCCCTACACAAGTCAGCTGGAGCAGAGCAGGAAAGGTTTTGGAGCTCCCCTGCCCCAGGTCAGCAGGGGACAATGGGGGCATTGACAGTAGGGAAGCAGGGGAATGATAGGCAAGGGTGAGTGCTGCAGAGCATGGAGGGGCAGAAAGGGGATGTTGAGAGATGTGGAATTCTTACCTACTTCAGGACTTCGAAAGAAGTTCCCAGCTGCTGTCCTGCAGCACGGCTGAAAAGCGGGGAGGGATGCAGTCACATCATTGCACCCCCACTGGATCCACTACTGTGAGTGTATGTATCTCTGCTTGCCGGTGTGCCTGTTTCCTGGCAGGGAGGCCCTGTAGGGCCCTGTGCGGATGCAGGACTGCATGAATGCTCTTCTACAGAAGCGTTTCTATGCAACTGTGGCTGCACGTGTATTGTTGTCTTTACACACATAGAAGCCCAAGAGCTACTTCACTCTCAATTCCTCTTCCTCCCTCCACAAAACCAAGAGGCAAAAAATCACAACGTAAGAGTGGCTTTGGGAGGGTATCCTCTCCGAGATGGAGCTCTGAAGAAGGAGAGCCACTGCTAAGACAGGGACTGCCAGCAAATCCAGAGCTGAGAGTCTCTTTTCTGCTCTCCCCATCTCCCTCTATGAAAGCCTTCAGCAGCAGCAGGTTAAGTGACTTGTCTGGCAGTGCAGTCTCATTAGCAATTTGGAACCATGCCGTGCACAAGGCAGCATTGTTCTCGGATGTTTGAATATCAATCTGCATAATGAAACAGGTGATAGGGTTTCTTTCCATTCAGGCAGCTGTGATTGGCAGGGATAAGGGGGTGGGGGTTAACTCTAATTGGCCACAATTAATATGATGAGATTCTTTTTTATCCCCTACAAAAAAGTACATTGTCTATCATGAAATTGTTCCCTGTGAAAAGTACATCTGCACATGTTTGTCTGCCTGGTATAGGCATTGTCTACAGTAAAAAGAACTTGCCAGCATAGTTTCAACCAGTTTGCTCAACAGAGTAATTGCTACCACAGGGATTTTTTTGCCAGTGTAACTGCATCTATACTACATCCTTTGTTGGCAGAGCTCTGTCTGTGGAATGGGGTAGAGAAAAATCACTCCCTAAGAGTGGCTTTGGGAGGGTATCCCCTCTGAGATGGAGCTCTGAAGAAGGAGAGCCACTGCTAAGACAGGAACTGCCAGCAAATCCAAAGCTGAGAGTAACATTTAAGCGCACACATGTGAAATGCCAGTTTTCACACAGTCCATCTAGGGGGGATAACTTTCTTAGTGGCAACCCCTGAGCTTCCTCTCTGCATTGCTCCGAGACAGGTTGTCTGGCTTCAGCACTTCTGCTTCTTGCCACAGTTTTGTCAACTGTTCCACAAGAGTTCGAATCCTTACTGAAAACTCTTTTAGGGAGCTAAACTATCAACAGATGTTTTCTGAGACTCACGCCAGCCTTTTCCAAACAGGAAAGCAAAGCCTGAATGCATGTGAATGCTTCTAGCATAACCTCTCTGCCTTGTGCAAACATCTTGGGTTGATGCTGCCCTGATCTCCTATAGAAGGATCTTGACACAGTCTGCTTATACCTTAATTTTTTGTCTAAAACTCCAGTCTCACTGTTTTCAAAGACACTGTTTTCTTTTTAAATCAGGTCAGCAGTCTTGCCTTGCATCTCCAAGGTACCCCCCATTTATATGTTGGTAGTTCCTAATAGATGTGAGGAAGAGCACCTGATGCCTGAAAGCTTGTCCAATAGCTCTCCCAACTACACAGCTGGTCCAGAAAAGGTATCACAAAAAAGCCTCACATCTCAATGTTTCCTGAACCATCACGGCTACAACTAAACTCCAGACCTACTTTATTTAACCTGTGTCTTGTCCAGCTGACTAGGTCTTCAGAGCTGAAACTTCAGAATTTGATCTATATTCAGAAAGCACTTAACTTTTTTTTGGAATATAAATTATCATCATCATTGTCATTGTCATCAAGGCTACACACATCTTTACCTAAATGAGGGACGTCAAATTCACCCTGAAGGGCTAGAAGCAACCACAGTGGGTCCAGGGGCAGGCAGCATCAAAGAAACACATTCAGGCAGCAGTATGTGTCTGGGGATGTGTGGCAGCATAAAGCCACACTCAGGTAGCAGCCTGGATCTGGGAGCATGCAGCAGCATGGCACTGCATTCAGGCTGCAATGTGGGTCTATGGGGCTGCCCCCCCCACCTCCGGAGGCCATGTTCATTGGGGTCCAGGGATCCTCAATTCTGTGACAGATTAGGGCCCACAAATTCTGGTAGCCTGATGGACTACCAGTAGGCCAGATGGAATGGTTCCATGGGCCAAATCCAGCCCATGAGTCATATGTTTATTGCTATAATAGTGTCTGCACACTGGATTATACCAGCATAGTTAGTCTGAAAGAAAATCACACTTTAACCTAAATTATTTAACAATAATGAAGCCTGTGTGTAGCACAAGCCTAAAAGCCAGTGTTGCTCATTTCTTATTTATTGACAGTTCCTTCTTACAGAGACTTCTCAAGTTTCATTTCCCACTTATTCTTATCACCTCAAGGTAGACACCCGACTTATACATTGCAAGCACTTTTCTTCCCAGGACAGAATTCTGAGTTTATTTCATGAGGCTACCAACTTTCAGTTCCTCATTTTTTTTCCATCTGACATTTCTGCTCCCTCTGTTCATGCTTGCAAGATATCACTCTTCATCTTCTCAGTAAAGACCAATACCCTGTACAATGAAGTTTCAACCACCTCATCAACCATTCCATTACCTGGCTCCAGAACAGAATGCAAACCAAGGACTCCCAGTGGTCAAACATCAGTCTCTTGACTTCTGTTATTTACACTGAAGACATACATTGCTTTGGGTATAAATGACACTGTGAGGAGACAATGCTAAATCTAACCTATAGCTTTAAGAGATCCTGAAAATGCATCCCATTTCCTCAGCCTTCTAGTCTATCTTATTAACAAATACCCTGTGGCTTTTCAAATTCTCAAGCCTTATTTTGCATAGTGCCTTCTTCCACACACAGCCCTTGATGACTTTCAAGAGAGTTATTCATGCTAATGTTTCTGACTCTTAACAGAATTGGTGAAAAATTAGATTAACCCTCCCTGTAAGATGTGGGGAGAAGCTAGACTCCCCTTAGAAAGAGCCAAAGATGCAAGAACATCTACAGATGAAATAGCGACACTGCCAGGTGAGGAAAAGGAACAGACACACTAGGAATAGTGCAGAAGTCAAAAGAAAAAGAGGAAGATCAAAAATAGTACAGTTAAAAATAGCTGTCCTTGTAAAATAGATGAGATGAAAGCAGTGATCCATTGGTGGAAGAGGCCTCCATCACATATAATTATTGCCAGAGGAATGCACACAGTGGGATTGTACAGCCTCTTCACCAACTGGACTGAGATACCCATATCAGTTCTGGGTTGGCTGTCTCTGTACCAAACAGATTGCTTAAAAACTCAGGGCTATACAAACTCTTCTCCAACCAGATGGTATCTCAGGCATATGGCTTCATTAACAACCAGATCACCAGGTATTCACTGAGACCATGTGGCCCCTTCACTGCATGATTGCTTCAGCTTTGTCAGGGCTAAGCAGCCTCTTCCCTGGCCAGACTCTTAGACATACTACAATGGCAAGGTCCCGTTACTGCAAGCAAGCCAAACATGCATCAGAACTACATGGTCTCTTTGCCAACTAGGACACCATGTCTCCAGCATATTGAAGCCTTTTCCCCCATCATATAACTCCATACATATCAGGCCTATAAAGTGTTATCAATGTGTATACATCAGAGCTATAAAGCCCTATCACAGCCATGTACTTAGGTGCCTATCATATCTCTTCAGCAACAGGAAAACATCCCCATCTTGGGATCACTGAGCCTCTTGACTAAACAGAAGTCCCTTTGCATACTAATCAAAGTAGTGCTTATGGGATAGGATCACTATAGGCCTAACTGTTGCGATTCAGTGCGTGCCCACATACAGGGATGCAAGCACTGGTGCACTTGCACCCCCTCTTTGATTCCTGCTCCACTCAAAGTTTAAAACCAACTGCCTAGCAGTAGCATTTCTAGTCAGGCAACGGTGAGGGAGTCAGCTGACTTCATAGCTCATTGTAATCTACCTGATCCCTTCTAAACTCTTCATTCCACCAGTGTTAATGACCTTCTCTTCTTTTTAATGGTCTTGCTGTTCCACCAACCAAGCTAGGCTTTCTTCCTCTGTGTCCGTGCACTGTTCCTGGTAACGAAGCTCCTACTTCACAGCCCTGTAAATTGTTTTTAACTTATTCCAGTGAAGTTATATTTATTTTTGCTTCAATTTTAAACTAAACAATATAGCCCTACCCCCCTAACATATTAGCAAAGCTTCTAGTTTAATTTTAACTGGAGAAAAACATGTGTTGTTTTATATGTGATGATACACCAAACCATCTGCACCCTCCCTTTCAAAATTCTAGATCCACCCACACTCACATATGAGTTAAAATATAGTTTTCATAGCTTTTATTTGTCCACATGCATGTGTAATGCATGTAAATCATTCACTCTATGAACCACCATCCCAAGTATCAAATGCTACCCATACGCTGTATCTTGTGGTCAATTTCACGTTAAAGTGGAACTGGCAAAAAGAAGCATTTCAAGATAGTCCCAGGAAAGCAAACAACAAAAGTGATATGCCATCTGGAAAATGTTTAGGTAAAAATCTTAAAGAGATATGAACAGAAACAGATAATCAATGGGAGAGAGAACGCCAGAACATGCTACTGCTAAAAAGGATAGATGGGTGACCATGGATAATAACGAGGTATGAAATGTAATGCAACTGCACAGGAGAGAGTCAGTTAAAAAAAAAAAAAAAAAACTAAATCAAAAGAAAGTTGTGGGGGGTTGAGGAAAGGGGAGGGGAGGGTTGCACACATTTCAGGGATGGGGAGAGAAATTGCCCTCTCTGGAAAGGAAAGCCAGTGGAGTTCTGTACATGTAGTGGTATCTTATGATGGAGTAGGGAGTCAATAAAATTGACATGTTTCTTCTGCACACAGATCTTCATATGGATACTGAATAATGGGCACCAAGTGTAAAATATTGGCCAATTCTGACAATGTGTCCACACAGCAGCATCAAAGAGCTCAGTACTTCCACCAAAGCAATAAGCTACACTCATCCACTTTGTGTGCATCAGCCCCAGAAGGGAAGCTGGAAGGTTCCATGGGGCACTGCTGGCATCACACTCAAAACCTGCATTTCCAGTTATGCGTCTCATGGTGCCTTGGGGCTCCTTTGGGTTATCCTCACAGCCTAACATCTGCTGCATATGAAAACTGTGAAAGCTTGGACAGTGTCTCTTGCACAAAAATGCAAGAAAATTCCTGGGGCAAGCCTGGCTTGTGGTAACAAGACTGTCACAAGAAAATCAAACTCCACTAATTTCTACCCAGGAGAACTTTTACAATCTTTTCCCCAATGCCTGATGAAGGGTGTTTGTGCCCAAAATCTCGCAATTAAAGAAAATTTTTGCAAAAATCTTGTCGGTCTAATAAAAGGTATCATCTCTACTACAAGTCCTGACTGCCAAACTCTGCTAATGGCCTGCAGCCCATTAGGCATCGAGACAGTGGAGTGCTTGCGGTATCCAGTACCAGACCCATGCCATAAAATAATAAAAGTGATGGTTACAATTGTTAACAGAGTCCTGACATGCTCGTCACATGTGTATTTCCAAGCTAAGAAAGCCAAAGGAAAGGCTGAGCCAGTGAAGGCAAGGTAACTACATATACATTTCAACTGAACTAGCAACTAAAGAAGACAAAAAACTAAATATACATTTCAAGCAAAACATGTAAAAGGTTCATTGAATACAGGAAAGATGTCCTGTATGTGACATGCTAACATTTTTCCAAACAAGCATCCAATGTCTAAGGTGGTATAAATGTCTCAACCATTCCATTTATGTTTGGAGTTTTCTAAATAGACTATCACCGGTATAAGCTATTGCAGATTTGCCCCATTGATAAACAAATACCCAAAGACAGGTCTGGTAACACCTCTAAGCATCCTGTTGGACCACTCAAAGCCCATCACCTGTAATTAACCTCTAATTGCAGGGGGCTGCGAGAAACACAAGTTTTCAGATCTAGACAAATCCAAAAACAGGAGCCAGGCAATTTAATAGTTGCAATATGATGGTCACCCTTTTCCTCCCTTTTTTGTTTTGACTTTAATCAGCCAACTATCAAGGAAAAATGCATTGAAGCTATACAATTAAGCTGTATAAAGTAAGACAGAACTGCCAGAAAAGTGTGTGCAGTCCAGGAAAGACCAAGAAGTCATTCTGCCACCCAGCTGATAAACAAACGGATCCACACTGCGAGGCTGTACAAGAACCGTATCCTGCCTGCATTGGGTAAAGCTATCTTTGCAGCTAAGAGAATACAAAAACTAACAGCTCATCTTATAGTGGAAAAGAGTCTTTTTTCTGTCATTTAGTTTTGTAGCTTGCTTGTGGTATTGTTATTAAAGCCTTTCTGGTATTGATCAACTGGATATTCTGTCAATTCTTGGAACATTAGGTTTAAAAACCCACTTTCTAAGTGCGACAATATCCAAGATTGATATGCACAGAATGGGCAAGTGGGGCTTATTCCCTTAGTTGCACACCTAAGATCTCTGCCACTCAGGCACAGACATATCCCTTAGAATAAGTGGTCGCATCAAAAGGCTCCAAATGGAGTTCAGACTGATATTAAATAGGTTCTCTAACATGTAGGGAGGCTCGATCCCTGCTCTGAACATTTTGCAATCTACCTGAGTGAAAAATATATGGAATTTCAAATTTGCATCTGTGACTAATCAAAGCATTCCAGTAACTCCAACGATCATTTCCATATAGCACTTACATTTTAGAGTTCACAGCCTCTAGAGTTGTATGAGGTAGTTTTTATCTCTCAGACTGTAAACTTATGAAGGAAGGGCCATTGTCTTTTATTTGACTGCTAAGTGCCATGCATGTTTATGGAGCTATATAAGTAATAAATAAAAATACACTTAGCTTCTGTCTCCATTTAGTTATTCTTATTCTGAAGTAGGAAACCGGACAAACTTTGTATTATTATTATTATAATTATTATAATAATTATTATTATTATTAATGTGATTGCATAACTCACAGAAGTTTGGCCTTTCCAGATTGCAAAAAGCAAGGATCTTTTTTCAGTGGGAACATGATATATTTTATTGGATCAAGTGCATAGCTGGAAGAGATTTTAGACAAGCTTTTAAACACCAAGTGCCCTTCCTCAGATCAATCATTTTTCAAACTGCTAAAAAAATGAACATATAGGTGGCCAAATGTAGCAGAAGTCTCCAAATGGTTAATACCAAGTAAAGACTAAGAGAAAAAAAAGGACCAGAAAATAGTAACCAGCATCTGTGATGTGCCAGGATAGTGAGGCTAGAGAAAAAAGAAAGCTGTAAGTTAGGAATAGTGCCACTACTTCAGAAACTTGCCCCTCTATTTCAAACGATAAATGCCCCCATCATTCTCCCATGATTGCACCTCAGCTGCATCTCCCTTCACTGACAGAGATGACTCGAGCCTTACTCAGCATATTCCTCATGTCATATCTGCTTAAATTCCTGACAAAAACACATTTTTACTCCCATTAATCCTGAAAAGCCCCATTACAAGTTTGTACTGCCATTCATCCTTGCAGACCCATGGAAGAGAGGGTCCTGAGAGACTGAGCCAAAGATAAAGAACATCGTAGCTTTATCAGTGTTCTCAGCTTGGGCTGAGGGAGAGAAAGAGAGGGACACAAATGGAGGGAAAGAGAAGAAAGAAAAAGAAAGGATGAAAAACAACAAATGTGGTTCAAAACCTGATGATTTAAAATGTTCAGAGCCTTAAAACTACTGAAACAATTTTCTTTAAGCATAACAAGTTTTGAGGATCTCATTAAAATTTTAAAAAAGCAGTGTCCCAGCTTGGGCATCCATCTTGTGCTGTAACTCACTGCATGTATACGGATGGATAAAAAATTCTCATACATTTCAGTGGCTGACCATTTAAAATGATGCACAGAAAGATCACCACAATTAAGGTAGAGAGTTTGAAAATTCAGAGTTAATTGTAAATCTGGGCTCTGACTGTCATGTGTGCTTGCAATTAATTAGCATACGCTATATTAAGCAATAATAGAAAGCTTTGCGCAAGTGCATCTAATCTTAGGTAGAAAGACTACATTTAAACAGAAGACAGTAAGTACATATTTCAATTTATTTACAGTAAACTGTCTCACCAGAGAAGCAGTGCAGAAGAAAATCCAATTCTAGTCTATTATATAATCCTTTTTGACAAATAATACATAATAGGAGGGACATGATGCTCATCTAAGAAAGACTGGGTGCAGCTACACGAGACACTAACTACACAGTAGCTTAATAACACTGTGCACAGCAGCTAAACCCATGCTAAAATGCTACTGCACAGTAGTAGTAGGCTGTTGTACAGTTAGCATCTGTAAAAACCCGTGCGCCAGTGCTACTGCACAGTAGCACCAGTTACTGCCAGTATTTGGGTATCCAAGTCCTAAATTTCATGCGCCATAACTATGGTGCATTAATGTGCTTTACATGCAAGAGAACAGAGTTAAAAGCAGCTGTGGGGTCTTTAACTATGCACTGTCTGTTCTGTATTTGTCTAGCTACTTCATAACTTCCATGAATGTCTCCTGAACAATGCAGATCATATTGCCACTGAACTGGCAGCATATTTCCATCTTTTACAGTTACCACATAAAAGCCTCATTTTGCCATGTAAGTCTACACAAAACTACAGAAAAAAAGGTTGTGTTTGTGTTATGTGCCACCTTAAGAGCTCTACAACTAAGACAGCCAACTGAAATAGTTTCCCACCTTGCAGATCTGGTGAGGTGCAAAAGCTAAACCCCACTTCTGCACTCCTCAAGAGACCTGCAGATGTGAAGTTACCTGCTGTAACCTCCTCCAGAGCAGAGATTTAGTGTATGAAACCTCACACCTCAGTAAAAGCTGTAGATTTTAATTGTGTGAGTAATATCCCATGAACTTTCACGTACCAACTCATGATCTCAAAAATTAAACACATGCTTAATTCCTTTGTGGACTTGAGGGCCTTGTATAACCTAAGAGTTGGCGAAATAGTTCTTTTTTTTAAATTTGGCTTAACATAAAATACTAATTGTATTAAGCAGGGAAGAGAAATTTAGAGGGTAGTAGTGGGGAAGACAAAAACATTTTGTTTTCAATTTTGAAATTGAGATAGCCAACTCCAGATGCCTCCGAAGACTGAGTATTTCACAAGGCTTGAGCTGCTCTGCGCTCTGGCTCTCCTCATGCCACACTTCCCCTACCTGATGAGTGAACCAGTCCCCCTGTCTCAATGGGCAGAGAATTTCTTTAAGATTATCTTCTACCCTTACAGAAAACCCTCACCCAAGTTCAATCGTACCTAGCTAGCTCTTCTGGGACCTGCATAAAGCTTTCACTAGGGCTGGCAACCCTTTCACCTTGCAGTGAAGATGCAAACTGAACTGTTTGACTGTTGAGCTGTCCAGTGCTTTCTCCAAATTTCCCTGTGTTGCCTGAAGGAGAGATAGTTCTTACACATTTTGCCGAGAAAGAATCATAGAGCACTTTGGTTTACTTTACCTGAGAACCATGGACAGTCTCAGGCTAAAAACAGACAACTGGTTTAATGCAGCCCTGATTTGGCTGGGATATGACTCGCACCAAAATACATGTGGCAGAGCTGTTTACACACTAGGTTTAAATAGCAATTAACTTGAATTAGCTGCAATTATTCCAAGGAAAAGTTTTAATTTGAATAATACACAGGTATTTAAGCTGAGACATTAAGCTCTGCTGTCTGTAAGGTCTGGATTTGACGCGGCACAAAATGCTCTGATGAAAATCAAACCGGTTACCCATTTTTAGCCTTAGTGATTCACATGGATGACTACAATAGCACCAGTCAGGACATGATAACTCAAGCATGGTTTTTTAGTATGGTGCTCATACCTGGGCTTGTTTAACCTGGTCCTCAGACCTGGATGCTAATTACCCACATTGACACTGTGGTAAAGACCACACTGCCCTCAATGGGTAGGGAAAGTCCCTTCCCAGAACAGATGATTGCTGAATCTACTTTAAAACCCATAGCACTGACCTTGACGCTTATCTGCAGGAAACTTTAACTTGGAGGAATTAAATAAAGTGAGTATCTGGCTAAATCCCATGCCTGAGCTTCTGTTCAGCTCTTCAGAGAATAAGGTTGATGTAGTTAGCAGGGAGAGTTTCAGGATTGTGCACAGGAAGAAGAGGGGTCAGAAATGTGGCAATCTTCCTGCAGAGAATTAGCAGAGCCTCTAAAGAGAAATGAGGTGACAGTCCATAAAAGACTGGGTCACTTCAATACCTACTAGCTGGGACCACTGGACAGAAAGGTCTACAGAAGCTACAAGTCATTTCTAGTGCTCTAGTGCCATTTTGGAACAGAAACATAGAAGTAAGGCCCACCATATCTAAGGAGACCCTATGGGAGGGACCATCAGTAAAGGAGTTAACTTGTACTTGAATGACAATATAATGCTGGACAGTATCATTTTTCCTTTGAAGACCTGGTGATAAATTTACTTGCATCCCTGCTTCATAGGGAAGATGGGGTCCTTTCCCTAATACCTCTATACTCCTGAGGAGTTTGCTAACAGATTCAAGAAGTACGGGAGATGAGTGGGAAGAAAGACAATCTCCTTTATAGTGAATAGGCCCAACGTATTAGCTTGGCCTACCTAACTTTATGACCCTTCTTTTGTTCCACAAATGACTGCCATGGACAAGAGTTTCTTGATTTGGTAGATTAGGACAAAAGACCCTAAGAGCTGAAGTACATTCATTTTCTTGTGGACTTTCTGTGGTTTGTCGGCTGCTGTCTCCTCCAGCCCTAACCAGCTAGAAGAATGAAGCCACGGAAATTCTGGAAAACGAAGAGAGGGCTCAGCTTATATACTACTCTCTCTAGGTGAGATTCACTCCTATGCTGATGGCTGCATGTGAGGCTTGTGAACCACTTGTGTCCCATCTTTACCCTACATCAAGTAGGAGAAGCAGGGATGTTAGAAATACATAGGTTTTGTGTGGGGCAGACAAGTGAGTTTTACCCAGAGTGATTAAGGAATCCAAAATCCGCGTGAAAACATCTGGAATTTGGGTCAGAAATTCTACAAATGTTACTGGTTATTTGTACTTCTTCAGTTGTGAAGCAAGTGAAAACTCATGTAGGTGTGATACACCAAGCTTATTCATTCATGTCCTATGCATGGAGCATAAATCTACCCTTCCCCTTATTAGTCATGGGTGAGGCATACACACAGCAGAGTAAGCTTTGAAAAACATAGTGCTTGGCAACTTTCACTTGGTTCTAAAGCTATACAATTTTACCCCAATGTATGTCATGCATTGAAAGCAATATATCTGTCCAAAAGCTTAATCACTTACATGTTCTGTCTTCCTTTTCTGTTCTGATAAACTTGCATTGTAGTGTACAGCATATCAAATGCAAGTATAGATATGTAAACCAAGAGGGGTAGAACTGGAAGAAGTACCCAGACCCAGCATATAGAAGCAACAGTACCTAAAACAGTATCAGTGACCTAATTAAGATCCAATTCACTCCTTACATCTGAAAGTGTGGAATTTGCTGCAACCTATTTGATATTTTATAGACTCATGGGCATGAAGTCTGCCTTTAGAAACATGAATAATGAAGATGGATGAGTTTCTGTCTTCTTGTGTCTGCAGGCAGTCTGAAATAACAGCTCAGAGGTATGATTTATCCCATTCGACTTAGGGCCATGCCACATGACACACTTAGTATGTATTAACTGCAGTTAAACCATGAATGTCCATGCATTCAAGCAATACAAATGTGGTAAGTGTGACTGTATTGTAGAAAAGTTATGACTTTTCATGTGAGGAGTACCTCTAGATCATATTAAGTAACAATTGTTCAACAATTGCCAGATTGCTCCACAGGGATAATACAAGCAAAGTATGGTCTTCCAGCATCCCAAGATGCACCACTTCCAGCCCCCCACCCCAATCCATGGGACAGTCTATCCACCTACCCAAATTCTACTGCCCAAGGGATGGTACTGAACCTAAAGCAACACCCCTACCTGCTCTGGGGAGTAAGACCCCAGCCCACATGACACCACCGTAGCTTCATAAACCAAAATGGATCAGAGAATGCCCTTGTCAAACTCCAGCAGGCAGGCCTCAAGCAGGAGCTGTGGCAAGATGCAGGACCTTATGATACGAGGCAAGGAGAGAACCATCACCACTACCACCAATGGTATGAAGGGCAGCTGGCAACACCAGGTAGTCTACACATGCATCATGGGCCAGATGGTGGATCAGGGACAAGTAGCAGGACTGGCTGTAGATAGCAATGGCAGCTTTCAGCTCACCCCTCTCCATCCCTCTGTGGACATCCCATGCCTTTTGGGGTGCATCAGTAGGTTTTGGAGGGTCACCTTCACCCTAGTCCATGGATATAGGTTACTGCCAGGTGAATTCTGTGTGCTAGTACCCAGGGGTAGGCACACAGAACTCCCATCCACATGGCCAGGGTCCAACCCCTGGGACAGCTTTTTGGAGCAACAACATACAAAAACATACAATCAAAGTCTTTTATTTAGAGGTGCCTGAGCAATAGTAGAGGTGTGACCAAGGGGGTGAAGCCCTGAGAAACACAGACTAAAATCTAACCCCATGCCACCCCTCACCCTTCCTTGTACCCCCTCTCTGCAACTGTTGGTATGGTCAGTGGCAGTCTTATATGTTTCTCAGTGGGTGCTAGATGAAGATGGGTCTGGAGACATGGAACGCAGTCATCTTTTGGGTGCTTGGATGTTTGCCACCTCCATCACCACAGGGATATGGGCACAGCCATTTCTGGCAGTTAAAGCTGCAGACCCTCAGTATTCTAGGTCCACCTCACAGCTCGAAGGTGCAGAGATAGTGGGTTCAGAGCATTCAGGCAGGGCACAGGACAGGACATCATTCTTCAGAGAAGCATTTGGGAGAACGAAGGGAGATCCCAGTTCAGGGCATGATCAGTCCCCAGTCTCACTGCTAGGAGGTCTGGCAGAGCTATGAAGCTGCAATGCAGGTGAAGGACAGCTTCCAGAGCCTCATGGGTGTTCCATGGGATTGCCAGCCTCAGCAGACAGCCTTCAAAAGCAGCAATTCCCTTCCATGACTTTAAGGCATGAGCTGGCAGAAGAGTCCTAGAAGCAGCAAGGCATATTTTGCAAGATCACCACCTGCAAGTTCAAAGAACTCTGCTCTGCACTCATGGGACACACTATCCCAGGAAATACCAGCCAGAGAAGTGGTGTCCTGAGACAGGGACAGGCAAGTTATGGTGGAGGTTAGGGAACAGTTTCATAGCAGATGATCCCTGGCTAAATGCGGGAACTTACAGGGAAGGAAGAAAGAGGACAGCAGCTAGGTGAGAGTGGGTAGCAGAGTGCTTGCTTACCATGATGAGGTTCTGCTCTTGTCTTCCTGGCTCATGAAAATGACCAGGCTGAGCAATGTTTCCCCTCATACAATCTTAGAAATTTGCAACAATTTCAAGGTCTGCTCTGTTGTCAATGCCCTGCTGTCTGTGTGCCTGGCAGGGTTTGGGTGGGAATTCAGAATTCACATGCATAGTCTGTCAGGTTTAGAAAGAATCTCAAGGCCATTTCTGCATTCTTCACACCTCACCATTCACCCTGGCATGAGAGCACTCAGAAGCTTGAGTGCTGATGCTGCCTCAAAGCCACAAAGGGACACTCAGGCTCAGACAGTGTTCTGTACCCAAAAGTATTGGTGGGATGACTGAAATCAAATGTTGAAGGACCTTGCTGAGTTCCCCATACACCAAGCTACCACCGCTGAGAGCTGGCCTGCTGCCTATAAGCACTGGCAGGATGGATCAGAGCAGCTGCTGAGAACTCTTCAATAAATGGTTGAAATGCAGGAAGACAGTTCCTGGAACTGGTGCGGAGATTGAGGGGTTCCGAGAGGATGCAGAAAGCATCCCTCAAGACCTTTCAGTCCATTGCAGAGTCATGCAAATCCTTCCTGGACACCATAGCTACTACTGCAGAGGATTGTCTATTCCTGACAGCCAGGCAACAGATACCTATAACCGCCTACCCTCCATCACCCAAGTCAATGGCACTAGTCTCATTCCAACATATACTACCATGGACACTGGCTGCCTTCAGCTCATCCTCTCCCACCCTTCTCTGACCAGCAACCACTGCCAGATGATCAGTAGAAACAAGGGGAGGCTGGCCAGATTGTTGTGCATGCCTCCCTAGCCAGCTGGAGTTTTGCATCCCCCAGTGTGGCTGGACTCCAAGTAGCGAGTGAATGTCTCAGTGGCAGGCTGACTGAACACCAATGTGAGGCAGCCCTTCCCTTTCCTGGAGCAATGGAAACCCCACCACCCTCTCAGGGGCCTGCACTCTAGCAGCAGGAGGACAGTGCCCCCCAAAAAGTACCTGAACTTTTATGATGAGCAGCAAGATGGACCACAATTTACCCCCAGCAGTGCAAACTTGGATCTAACCATGGAGTTGTGACAATCAAGCTCCTTGGAGCCATATAGAGTGGGGTGTAGGGGGGCTTGCTTCCATGCCATGGCTCCTAGGGACCATCCCAGCCAGAAAGAAGGCCTATAGACAAGGGCCTTGGGTGGACCGAAAACCATCCACTTCACACGTGGCACAAGTGCACAGTGTAAAGAGTTTTAAGCAAATCATACCTGTTTGTGAGAAGGCCTTTGTGAGAAGATTTCAAATACTTATTTCAGGTTTATTTGAAGAGTTTGCCCAGTTAGGAAATTTGTTCTTTGTGCACTTCCTGTCCAGTCCTCAACTTGATACATTCACAAGTCCGATCTGCCCAGTGATTCAATTTCCTCCTCCCATGCAACCCTCACAAACTCCTTTTGATTCGGTGCCCCAACTCCATGAGGCCCTATGCCTCAGTCCCCCAACCCCAGGTCTCCCACCCCAATCCCCCACAATAGGGAGTGTCAAGCCTGACACTTAGTATCATAGAATCATAGGGCTGAAAGGCACCCCAAAGGACCATTGGGTCCAGCCCCCTGCATGAGCAGGAAAGACATCTGGGGTCAAATGACCCCAGCCAGGTGACCGTCCAGTCTTCTCTTGAAGCCCTCTAGTGTAGATGATTGCACCACCTCTGGGGGGTGAGTTTGTTCCATCGTCTAGACCAGTGATCTCCAAACTTTTTTGATCACACACCCCATCAGTAAAAAATTTTTGAGCACCCCCCCCAATATATGTATATTTATATAAATATAAATAGAAGTTCTAATATTTTCTTCCCGCACCCCAATGGATCGTCTTGCGCACCCCACTTTGGAAACCACTGGTCTACACACCCTAGGTGTAAAGAAGTTTTTTCCTAATGTTCAGTCTGAAACTATCTTCCAGGAGTTTGTGGCTGTTGTTTCTAGTTTTCCCCCAAGGCGCCCTGGTTCACCGAGCCCCTGATGTATGCCTCTGATATAGCGGTAAGCTGGAATCAGGTCCCCTCTCAGCCTTCTTTTCTTTAGGCTGAAGAGTCTGAGATCCCTCAGCCTCTCCTTATATGGCTTGCCATGCAAGTCCCTGATCATGTGCATGGCCCTTCTCTAGACCTTCTCGAGCTTTAGCACATCCTTGTTGAAGTGCAGTGCCCAGAACTGGACACAATACTTCAGCTGCGGCTGCACCAATGTTGAGTAAAGTGGGAGAATCACTTTTTTCGATTTACTGGAGACGCACTGATTGATGCATGCCAGAGTTTTATTGGCCCTGGTGGCTACTGCATCACATTGCTGGCTCATATTCATGCTGGGGTCTATTGTTACCCCCAGCCTGTAGGTTTGCTGGGAGTTCTTCCTTCCCAGATGCAGCACTTTGCATTTCTCTACGTTGAACCTCATCTGGTTCTGTTGTGCCCAACATGCCAGCCTGGCTAAGTCTCCTTGTATCTGCAGCCTATCTGCGGTTGTGTCCGCACATCCCCATATCTTGGTGTCGTCCGCAAAGTTGGCCAATGTGCTTTTCACCCCCTCAACCAGGTCGTTGATGAAGATATTGAACAGCAAGTCTCGCCAAGATGACACCAATGCTTTCATTTGGACTCTGTGTCCTACCCTGCAACCAGATTCACACCCACTTGGCGGTCCCGCAGTTGAGCCCAATATCTTCC
Organism: Crocodylus siamensis; assembly: GCF_052110815.1. Taxonomy (NCBI): domain Eukaryota; kingdom Metazoa; phylum Chordata; order Crocodylia; family Crocodylidae; genus Crocodylus; species Crocodylus siamensis. Next base: position 87,604,382 of record NC_143398.1, on the reverse strand, counting down.
AGTTTTCTGATTACTACCTCATGGTACTAAACCACGTCAAAGGCTTTCTGGAAGTCGTGGTATATGATGTCAACTGCTTTTCTCTCATCCAGGTGACATGAGAAAAGCAGTTGACATCATATACCATAGAAAGAAATGCAGTTGGTCAGACAAGACTTGCCCATGACAAAGCCATGCTGGCTGTCATTCAGTATCATGCCTTCTGCAAGTTTGTCACATATAGTCTCTTTGATCAAAGTTTCTAGGATTTTCCCTGGAACAGAAGTTAAGTTAATTGGTCTGTAGTTTCCTGGGTCTTCACGCTTCCCCTTCTTGAAGATGGGCACAATACTGACCCTCTTCCAGTCCTCTGGGATTTCTCCAGAAGCCCAAGATTTTTGAAAGACCTTTGCCAGAGGCTCTGTGATTACTTTGGCCAACTCTTGCAGCACTCTTGGGTGGAGTTCATCCAGTCCTGCTGATTTATATACGTCTTAATTTCTTTAATTGATTGTATACCAGTTCTATGACAATGGTGGAAATAGCGTCAATCCTGCCCTACTCATTCTGTGCCCTACCTGGCACGTTGTTCCACTTGGCCTTGTGAAAGACCGAGGCAAAGCAGCCATTTAGGAGGTCTGTTTTTTCCTGAGTGGTAGTGACCAGGTACCCTAAGGCATTGAGCAGCAGCCCCACACTCCCATTAATTTTCCTTTTACTCCCTATGTAGCTAAAGAAGGACTTCTTGTTGTCCTTGATTCTTGTAGCTAGTTTTAGTTTTGTTTCTGCCTTACCTTGCCTAATCTGTATTCTACAAGTGCGGGCCATTGTCAAGTAGTCTTCCTTAGAGACTGTCCCAAGCTTCCATTGTTTGTACGCCTCTTTCTTTTTCTGTAGGAGGGTTGTAACTTCCGTGCTTAGCCAAGAGGGTTTTTTGACCCTTCTGCTACTTTTTCTCCATAAGAGAATGGATTTTCTCTGAGCCTTTAGGATCGTCTCCTTAAGGAATGACCATTCTTCTTGTGCTCCCTTTACCTGTGGTCCTTGCTCTCTCAGGGTATTCTCTACTAGTGGCCTGAGCTTATTAAAAATTTGCATTTTTGAAGTCTAAGACTTCAAGCTTGGTATCTGTTTTGTCAGTCTTGTGACGGATCATGAATGTAATCATTTCAAGGTCACTATCGCCTAGGCTACCCTCTATGTTTACGTTGGTCACCAGGTCATCCCCTTTGGTCAGCACCAGGTTGAGAACTGCATTGCCTCTAGTTGGCTTGTGTACCTCCTAATTAAAAAAAAAAAAACTCTTTGGTGCCGGTCAGGAAGAATCATAATCAATCCAAGCTGGCCGAGCACTCCTCCCAGGAGATGTCTGGGTAATTGAAGTCACCCATGACAACCATGTCCTATGCATGCGTGGCCTCCGTTAGTTCATGGGTGAACACTAGATCAAGTTTCTCCCCTTGGTTAGGCAGTCCGTAGTATGCACCTACAGTCACGTCTCTCTTGCCAGGCCTCCCCCAGAGCTTGACCCAGAGGGTTTCAAGCTGTTCTTCTTTGAGGCCAACATCGGCCTATATGGAGGTGTACTGCTCCTTCACATAGAGGACAACACCCCCACCTCTCTTCCCTACCTTATCGCTTCTTAGCTTTTCTGCGAGTGCGGGGGCTCTGCTCCACTGCCGCTTGCCCTCTTCCACTTGCAGTGAGCTGTGCCTGCATGTGAAAGATGTAGCCCTTTATGGCTATGCTCCAGTCATAAGAGGAGTCCCACCAGGTCTCTGTGATCCCTGCTAGATTGTAGTGCCCAGTGGTAAGCAGGAGGACTAGTTCCTCCTGCTTGTTCCCCATGCTTCTGGCATTGGTGTACAAGCAGCTAAGTCCTTCTACTGAGGTTGCTGGCTGCCTGTTGCATTGAAGGGGAGCTGTTTTCTCAGCTCCCATAAGAGTGGCTTGCTTGGTTTCATTGTCGATGGAGCTTTCTTGTATATTGGTCCCCGGGTAGGTTCCAGTTAGCGTTTCCCCACCCCTCTACGATCTTAGTTTAAAACCCTATCTAATAGATTGGCCATCCTGGCTGAGAAAAGGGACTTACCTTTCCACAGTATGGACAATGTTTACTGAGATGCTCTGGAGAAATGGATAATAAAAGGTGCAGTGCAGTGAATGAAGGGTTTACAATCACACAGAGGTCCCCTTCACCTCTTCCCACCTGGCAGGATGTCCCAAAAAATAATCAGACAAGGCTTTCCCAATCAGAATAGCCTGCCAGTAGTTCTGTCCAGGATGCTCAGCCAGGACTACTGCTTCAGTCCAGTAACCATCCAAAGTGCTAAGGGTTTCCCCCACCGTGGGTCCATTTGGAGTTGAAAGGCTTCACCCCTCCCCCTTCAATTATTGTGGAAGATGCACACAGTTGCCACAAAACTGGGAATGTTCCTCAGCCCAAGTTCATAAAGGACCCCCCTGGGGACCACCAGTGTGCCTTTAGGTGCCCAAAGACACATTCCACCACCATTTGGCAGCTGCTTACCTGGTAACTGAAGAACTCCTTCCTGGAGTCCAGCCAGCTGGTGTATTGGCTTCATGATTCGAGGAGCAATAGATGGCTGGGTCCCTGATGATCAAGGAAGGGAACGGTCAGCCCACTCATATTGATAGCGGGAGCATGGGGGGGGGAAATCCCCCTACTCCATCTTCCCTGGGAAATTGGATTTCCCAACTATGAAGGCATCAGTACCCTTTCCAATCACCCAACACTGATGTTAGTGAAGGACCTCCAGTGGTCCACAACTTTCTGGAGTAGAACTGAAAAGAACCCCTTATGGTTTAATCTGAGGCATGGCGATGGGGGCACAGAATGAGCATGTGGGTCCCATTGAAGGCCTCCTGAACTCCATGGAGGGTAATTTGATCAAACTCCGTGATGACCTCATGAAGGTCCCTGAGCCCAATGGACTGAAGCCCCAGCTCTTCAAGTAAAGCATCATATACTTCATGTAAAGCTGTCATTGCCATTGTCCATCCCACACAGAGCTGGTTGTCAATGGAACAGAGGCTGCTGGTGTGCAGAGACTTCCAAACCAACAGGACATGTGTCTCTTGGTGCACGCAGGGTGCCAAAGCCCAACATCGTTGAGTTGCAATAGTGGAACTAGCTTAGCATAAAGGTCCATGAATGAGCCACAGGACATCCTAAATTTCCTCTGCCTCTGATCATCATCCCAGGTTTTAGCATGAGCTATTCACATCAATCCAAGCTCTGTTATTGCCCAGCAGTGTCAAGATGTCATCCAGTATGGAGCCCATAGTGCTGCAGCTTTCACAGTGTCGTGTTGTACCACCTACACATTAACCAGTATGATGTTCGTGACAATATTACATTCCCCAAAGTAGCACCTCCTAGGGCAAGGAGCTAACGGCACTGAAGTATGGAGATCATGTGGATTAGAGCAGCCAGGGCAAGGATTTAGTCAATTCTACCACTCACCATCTCCAGGAAGCCAGCTGGGATAGTCAGTCAGCGAAGGATTGGCGATCCCATGCCTAGCCCAGGAGGCACTGGAATTTGCTTCTTCAGCAAGACAGTCAGCTAACCAGTGTTTTCCTTAGTTCTCATCAGAAATATGCAAAAAAAGGGACCCTGCAAAGCATGCTGGGACACCTGCCTGCTCACCAGCCCTTCAGCAGCGGAGCACAAGCTATGTATGCCAGAGATCATAGTATATATTATTGTGTGACAAGTTCTAACTTGAATACCGCATAACGTTCCACAGATTTAACATGTACTTTATGTCCCACGAGACAAGGCCCTTAGTGGGTAGATGAAGGTGAACCTCGATGATGCCAACACTATTAATGCTTTCTTTGATTTCTTTGCTGACAGCTTTACAAGAAATACCCAGCTAATGTGTTTGTCTCGCAATTAATCCTGGACAACTCCCACTCCTCTTTTACAGAAACATCCTGCTTTATCTGACAGCTTCTACCATGCAGTAATGTATAATAAATAAAATTAAAAAAAATAACTGGCATGATGAAAGGAAAATGTAGGAACAGCATGGAACCACCTGAAGACAAAAGTCAAAATAAAGAACATGAGGGACACTGTGTGTATTGTGTTTTGCATTGTCATATTCAATTATATTGAGGAACTTCAAGTTAAGAAAAAAACCCTGAAAAAGCAAAAATGAAACGAATCTGCGACAGAATTTCCAGCCTGCTGACAGGAAAGTCTCTGTGCAGCAATGGGCCTGGACACAATTTATGCCTATCCTGTCACAGAGTGCACAGGGGACCACAACTATATAACCAGGCCTGTAATAACAAGCCTATGTGTACCGTCCAGTTCTTGATAGCTGTCCTACGATAAAAGTATTTGCAGCCTAATACTCAAGGGCAGCTCTACAATACCAAAGTTGTTTGTACAGCCTGGAATAGACTCTGCACAGGCAAGTGAGTCTACTGCATCATGCTCACTGGAAGTAGCCCTATAAAAAATAATCAGTGCCCACAGCCTAGCACACTAGTGAGTAGAGCCCCAAACACATGAGCAATCTGGTAAGAAACCAACATACACAGCCCAGCATAGCTGCTTACTCTCTAATAACGAAAAAACAGTTTGGTTTCTGTATTATGCTTCCAAGGATCGATTCATAACTAGTGAGCATTAAATTACAGGGGCACATCCTCCATGGTGTAAACCAGTGTAGTACCACTGACTTCAATGGAGCAATGCTAATTTACACTATGGGAAGATCTGGTCCATCATTGTTTATACAATATATACAACACCTTTTCAGCCAATTAATCCTTTTCACAGTCTTTAAACATGCAAATTGTTAGTGTAAAAGAGTAATGAGCATTTGTACTATTTTAACCAGAGCTGGCATCAATATCTAATCTTTTGAATAAATTCATTAGGATCCCACTTACTACAGAAGAGAGAGGGAACAACTTCATCCCTAGGGAAGGGTTTTTTTTTGATAGATCCATTACCTTTTTGTCGCTCAAGCCAGACACCTGATCCACATATTCCTCTTGGATCATGAAGGCAGCCAGGTTGGCAGTGTAGCTGGCCAGGAAGATGACAGCAAAAAAGGCCCACACGGACACCATGATCTTGCTAGTGGTACCTTTGGGATTCTGCACAGGCACAGAGTTGTTGAACACCAGACCCCACAGCAACCAAATAGCTTTGCCAATGGTGAAAGAGGGACCACCAGGCTCTAGAATGACCAAGAAACAGGTAATGAAAACCTTGGGACAAGCTGTCTATGTTTCTCTTTACTCATGCAACCTGACTTCTGAATTAATATCACCATCTGTTCCCACATCTGTAATGAACACCTGCAGCAACACTTACATATGTGCAGCCGCATTAAAGTACAGTATTACTCTGAAAAGTGAAAAGCAGCATAGACACCCACATGTATTGTGCCTCAAAGACTTCCTCAGAAACTCTGTATACTTGTCAAGAGAAAGGTACTTTGGCTGACTACCCTGGTATCTCAGAGTCAGTCTGTTCCTATTTGGTTCATGCATGATGACCCTGGTAATAAAGATTTTTCCAGCCAAATCCTAACCTCACTTAACAGCACTGTCCTCCAACTGCATTGTCCTTACAGACACCTGTTTGAGCTATCACTCTCAGTGGGCTTACACAGGTATAACTATATAATTTGAAGGACTGAACCACAAATGAAGTTCACTTAACCTTCCTAGGGCTGCCAAGTAATCACAGTTAACGTGAGTGATTAACGCATTAATTGGTTCTTGCATTATTTTTTGTAATGAATTAATCACGCATGTGGCTTTGGAACTTGCACCCAGGCACTGCTCCACTGCCATCACTGTCACCTCTAAGCCACTCAGCTGAGCAGCAGTGGCAGTGCAGAGGAGGCACAGGGCAGCCTGGGCACGGGACCTGGGCAGCTGCAGCAGGGGAGTGCACACAGACACAAATGAGTAGCCACAGCATGCACGCAGCCAAGAATGCAGCCTGGTGGCATGTAGAGCAGCGTCCTGCAGGTAAGTCTGTGGAGGGGGAGAGGCATGGGGGAGGGAAGAGGCAGGGGGGCAGATTGAGGCCCCCATGGTGAGGGAGGCAGTGGGACAGGGGCAGGGGATGGGGTGGGTCATGAGACAGAGCTGTGGGAAGCTGCATAATTTTGAGTTTTTCTATGCATCATTTGGAGTTTTTAGTTGTGCAATTAAAATTGCAATTAATTGTGATTAATTTTTTTTAATCAGGCAACTAATCGCATTCAAATTTTTTAATAATTTGATAGCCCTACTTTCTGCTGGTCATGCATATACCAGAAAAGAATCCAGTTTGCTTTTGCCAAGCTATCCAGGCTCTGATCAGTGAACAACTTTAAAGAATAGTTTACTGATTTTTTCTCTTCTCAGAAAAATCAAAAGCTCCAGCTCTGAATCTGACATGGACAGAGCAGATCTGCTGTTTAAGTAGGCATTAGTTTTACATATTCACTTTTCAGAGCATATATTCACTCCTTCTAGCAATAATAAATGTGTATGTTAACGTAATGCTCGACTAAGAAACCCACATGAAAATGTAAGGTTGCTCAAGCATAATTTGCTGCATATGCTGGACCCATTAGCAGAAATTCTGAGGGGCACATTGGAGCCCACCTCTCTTGAGAATGCAAACTGGGAAAGACATTAAATTTGCAATTACTCCAAGTAATCTTTGGAGGATCTGAAGAAGCAGAGCATGCTTTCCTAGGGTACATCCTATGAACCTACCAGCTCTACTCTGCTAACTGGCATGCAAATTCCTTTGGGAATACTCCTGTTAGCTGTGGTGTTACACTTGACTGGCTTACTGGGACTGACTGGTAGGGGAGTCCAATTGAAAGAAGGTTTCTTGCAGCTCCCCTCCTGCAAAAACTGGGTTAGCCAAAACCTACCCCTTGGGGATCAACTGTGTTATTATAAATGTAACTTTTATGCCCAACAAACCTATATCTGTCTTGAGCTGTGTATACAACTGACTTCAAAGCTGATGTATTATATAGTAAAACTGTATCTTCAACTGGCAATGGAAACTATTTAAAGTTATTATGAGGAACACAGATTGTTTGTTTTAGTGCTTATAAGGTTAAAATCACACTAGTTGGGGCTTTTGCACTGCATTCATTCATTTTTAGGACCAAGATGGAAAGAAAGATTAAAGGTAAGATTGTTAAATGACCTCATGACTCACAAGTGCAAATCCCATGTAGCGTCAGTTATGGACTTTTTAAAATTCTGCCCTAAAACACTCCTCATTCAACTGACTTCACTGGAGACATTGATAATTGCATTATCAATCACAGAATAATACAAGGATAGAGTTCCCAAAGAAATTCCAGCTCATTATTTGCTTCCAAGAAAACACTACAATATATTCATCTGCCTTCCGTAGCCACACTGTTACTCACATCTGTACCTATATGTCTGAGCAATATCATGATATCTACAAGCCCTAAAAATATTAATATTTGCATCTACCCATAAAGCTAATTTAAAATATTTATCTGACTTCACCTTTATATTATTATCTGCTGCTATTTACACATCTGTATTAATAATTCACATTAGGCTCATAGCTACTTTAATATTTATTTCTGTCCATAGATCTGTTTAGATATGGGCATTTGCCCACATGCACTGTTCACAGCTCAGTTATTAGAGAAGGCTCCACCAGCATTACTGTACGTAAGACTCTGTCAGTATTTCCATAACAAATTCCTTTTCTTCAGTGTTCTCTAGCTTGGTATAAATCTGCTCAAGGCAATAGGTTGGAAAGCAAGTGAATGTATTTTCAAGCAAACAGTTCTATTCAACCATTTTAAAATTGCTAGCACGCTGACAGAACAAAAAAGCCTTATGTTGGGAACTATTTCATAATAGAGTCAAGATAAAGAAAGAGAAACAACTTTAACTGCTGAGTGTCCAGCCTCTGCTAATGCTGATAGTCCTTCTCTCTAACTCATCCTGCCTTCTCCCAAGGGAAGAGATTTCTGAGCACCACTGAGTGAACTTAAGCTTCCCTTTATTATTCCTTCATATCCTTAACAAACAACACCCATTCATCCCCAAGAAAACTCATGTTTCACTTTTCCAGTCATCTCAACCTCTGGAGAGTCAAAGAGCATTACAATTAAAATGGGTGGAGGGGCATCCAGAGCTAACATCCTAAGTTTGGAGGATGGAAGAATATAACAGGGGAGAGACTCCTCTCACACATGGCTTTTAATCTTTACTTTTCTCTAGTGAAATTTAGCATGGCTGAAAGGTGGACTGACAGTGGAAAGCTACTAATTATCCCCAGAAAAGCACAACACAGGCAGTACCAATGCAAGCATTCGGAATCCATTTCCTCGTAAGTCAAAGTGGATAGGAGCTAGTACTGTGTAGATTAACGGCTCCACATCACAGTCTCCTGAGCCAAGCAAATTATCCATTACGCACATCTGTTATCTTCAAAGTCATTTTTCCACCTCCCTCCCTTCCCTTTTTAGACAGAACATGGAGATTGGATTGGGCTGGAACCATGTCATGTATAGGGGGAAAAGGAAATTCCATGGATTAAAGAGCCGGAATTACAAGGGAGAAGGTTTGGCATTGAATAAAGGCTCTTCTTACCTCTGCCATCAGCAAGGCACCGATTGTAACCCACGGGGCTGAAGTACTCAAAAACAAAAACAGCCACTGCAGAGATTATGAGCAGCATCACAAACATCATCACCCACACATCAGCACTGAATGGCTCTGGAAAAAAAATAAAAACAGAATGAAAGGTCAAATACAGTCCAGATAGCTTATCAGGTTACCCTACAGGGTTCTAAGCAAGGGTAGGGGAACAGGTTTGGGTAGAACAAGAAGTGACTCCCAGCATTCACTCCCAAGTTCAAACTGAGCCTCAAAGCTCCAGTGACTGGAAAACGTTTAGTTCACATTTCATTACAAAACTGTTTTTTATTTGTATGCTGGTATCTGGAATCAGACAAACATTGTAAATCTCAGTGAATAAAGGTTACACCCATGAAGCCCTTCCAGCTAGTTTGCAAGATTAAACAAGTCTAGATAAGGCTCAGAGGGGATTCTGAATTGTGGGGTGCCTTCCAGAATCAAACTGTACCCCCCTAAAGCCTTTGAGACTTAGCTACAATTATGATATTTTTAACAGTAGTATCATCTTTGCAACAAAGAATGCCAGAGCATACTAAAAATGTGCTGGCTCCTGCCCTTCTCTAAATCTGAAGGGCAATGATAAGGTCGAACTAACTGAGATAAAATAAAAACCTGGTCCAAACTACAGCTAAAATTTGAATCCAAATCTCCTGGTAGATCATAAACATTAAATTAATCTTGTTGCAGCTCCTGTTTTATATTTCCCAGTGATATTTCAGGACCTGACCAAAGCCAGAAAATACTGAAAAACATGATCTGATGAGAATCCCAGCTCAGAGAGGTTTAGATAACTTCATTTACCCCTATAAAGTTCTTCATGAACTTAAAAACATGCAGGATCCCAGGGTGCGGGAACAGACTATTGTTCTACAGCTCACCTTTTACACTTGACATCTCTGCAAACATAAAAGCAAAATGTACTAGGTATGCAGAGAAGGCTTGGAGAAATGCAGCAGCACGTCTGCACTTATAGATCACTCTCAACTATCTAGGGATGCTAGAACCTCTTTTACTGGAGGTTAGCCTGACAAAAGACATCATGCCATAATCTCTTTCATAGCTGCTGTTAGATATTTAGCTTCTACCACACAGTGCCAAGGGGAGCTCAGGTTAATGTGCCTTCTAATGGATGACATCTCTAAAGGTGTAGCATCCTCTTGTCTCACCGGGTATGTCTATACCTTTCTGCAGTGCTCAGAAAGCCAGCCCTACCCACCCACTTCCACCCTACGCACTCCAACCCTGGAAAAAGGGCGATGAAACTACCTAGAACATGTCCTCTAACACCACTCTCATGATCTCTTGCTCCAGCATGTTTGAAAAAAGGAACAACAGACAGGGACACCCTCCAAGCAATTTCACTGCCTCATTTCCAGGACTGGTGTATGTAGAAACAGAGGAGGGGGGCAAGAGTACTTCAGCAGTGGTCTGACCAGTGCCGTGGAAGTGGTACAGGCATGCCCATTGTGTTATCACTAACTTTAAATGCAAGTCCTGTTCTAACACCTGAACTAATTTTTCTAATGGTCCAGCCCTCTTGAAAATGCCACTAGCCAAGCCACAGTGAAACCATACTCTGTGAGTGGAGGATGGCTCTATGTAATATTGCCCTTAGGCTGAAAGGTCACTGAGAAATACCCTGGAACCTCTGGACTTTGTCTTTATCTTTTTTTTGTCTAGATTTTGCTCATTTGAGGTTTAGAAATAAAACACTGCCAATTTTAAAATGTCCTTACTTGAAATGCCCTACTTAGGAATCTCCCAAAGTCTCACAAGGACTGTTCGGCTAAGTGTTAATGATGTTAGTCTCTTCCTTGCCACCACCTTAGAAAAAGCATACCTACCTAGAAAGGCAGAAGGTGAGACAGTTCCATTGCTACGTGACACCATGACGCTGATTCCTGTCTCAATGAAGGGCACGGAGAAGTCCACTACTTCCGACCGCTCCTCATTTATGGTGAGGGAACCCACCGCCATGTAGGCACGCTTCGTGACCACCTGACACAAGGGAAAAGAAAAGCAGTTAGAGATGCTTCTAAGCCTGGCCTCCTTGGGCATCACAGGTAAATACACCACCATCCTTTGCTCCCATCTGCCCATACAGCCCTCTTCTCCTGGAATCCTCTTCTTGCCCTCTCTCCTCTTCTAATCCCTCTCTTCTTCCAAGAAATTTGTAAATATTAAACTTCTCCACAAAGAACGTATGTATATGCACTTTAAGTACACCTCTGCAGCTCTCAGGATAAATGCATCACTAAACCAGAAGACATGTTATCTTATTTCTGTTGTCCTTAGGCCCACCACTGAAAGGTCTTTCATCATATCCTGGATGTCTTGCCTAAATTTCAACTGTAACCTCATGGTATCACCTTTAATTTGATTGTAAAGTGTCACACAGATTAGGGAAACAGTAGGCAATGATAAATAATGAGAAAGGAGTGCTACTGTTCAGCAGTGAGATTACTAGAGGGGATTCTTTCACCCAAGCCCTATAATATCTGGGTTCGGATCACTTATTTATGTGAGTTCTCATCAGCGCCTCCCAAAGGGAGGCTATCAGAACTGGAAATAGGCTTTGACTCCACAGCACAGCCTTTGGGTGAAGCGCAGCCCTGCCCTTCGCTGCTGACCTCTCCAATCATTCCATTCCACGTCCCGTTGATCTTCTTCCCATGCTTGCCATTAGTCACCAGGTAGAGATCATAAGTGAACTTGACAGACTTGGAGATTTTCTTCAGGATGTCAATGCAAAACCCCTTGCAGCATTTCTTCATGTAATCTGGCTCTTCATCCGTTTTGTTTCTGCAGAATCACAACCACAAGAGATTAAAGAGGAACATTTCACTCATTATCCCCCTTGCTTCCCAAGATATACTCTCTCCTCCCTGTCACACAACTACCTTGTGAAGAGCTCAGCTTGTAATATCAGTGCTGAGGGACAGAGCAAGCCAGGCAGGTTAGTTTGGCTGGCTTTGGCACTGGTGAGTGACAGCATGGGTCAAGATGAGAACGCCCAGCTGGCTCTGCTAGAGCTGTGTCAGGGAGAGCCAGCAAAGAGTACCCAGCTAGCTCCACCTGCTCTGCAGGTAAAGGCAAACCAGAAGGAGAAAGATCCTGTGGGTGCCTACTCAGACACGACGCGTTTTTGGCAGGGGACTGTGTTCCTCATACAGGTGCCACTTAGCGGGTCCACATTCTCCACAATGACGAATGGTGCCTCCTCTAGGGTCACAATACTCAGATGATCATCCTCCCGCTCCTCAGAGTCAGGGTACAGCTCAAAGCGGGGCCACACATAATACTTCATCTGTAGGTTTTTATCCTTCCATTTCCCCACCTGCAAAGACACAAAAAAGGCAGAAACCTATGACTGCCCCATCCTTCTCCAAGCTACGCTCTCTAACAATTTCCTGTGCCCAGAAAAGAGAGGACAATCCAGCATGTCTGAGTTCACCGATGGGTGAGAAGAGGACCACCTCCGGGGAAATCAATTAAGAAATAAGGAAGGTCACATTTGAAATGACTTTGGAGAGTTTATCTTCCTAGAATATTTAGGTGTATCATAAAACTACAGCACAAACTGACAACTTTTGGCATAATACTCAGCCCCTACTCTAATATGAGCTAAAACTGAAGTAAGAGGTGCTGGCAGTCAGGATGGAGCTGCACCAAGTGAAAGGGATGAAGACTAAAACAGCAGGAGGTACAGCAGGCTGGGGCTCGAGATGAAAGAACAACTCATTTTGTCAGCTTGCTGACCAAGGTGAAAAATAAATAAATAAATAAATAATACTTCCAGTGTACCCAAAAAGATTTAGTTTTTGTTTTCTTACCAAAAATGCAAACCAAAAATCACTGGCTTCAAACCTCCTGTGTGTTTCCTTTAAATCCAAAATGAAACGCTTCATTTTCAGGAAGCTTTAATCTTTTTCTTTTCAAATTAATGTATGCAAACAGCCAAACAAAATGTCATTTTGGAATGAAAGATTGAAAGATTTCATTTAGAAAATATCAAAATTAAACACTAAACATTTTGACATTTCCCCTTTTTTCAGAGGAAGCTAAATTCAGTAAATTAGCTTCAAGTAAACCAAAGAAAAAATCATTTTTCCTTTTTTTTTTCTTTTTTAATGAATAGGCCATTTTTCCAAATATTTTCACCCAACACTAATCCAGATGGAGTTAACTTTGACAGAAAAGCCTACGACTAGAATAGTTTTGAGTGCTGCATGTCAGGATTGGCCACCTCTGAATAGAGCTGTGAAGAAGCAGCTCATTTAGCCATTACCCACGCCATCTCCAGCTCAGCCCTTGCCAACCGTATCACTCATGATTTATACATTTTCATGACCACTAAATTACACGTGTCCAAATTAAATGTAGATGAGGAACCAGTGCTTCATCTTCCTGTCATATGAAAAGATACGCCAGAAGGAAGCTATTATTTTTCCTTTATTGTTATTTTTGTTTAAGGAAATGTTGCAATTATACATCTTGAGGCAGTACTTTGCTGCATGTGTGGATTATATTCTCTCTCCTTTCTCCAACTGAAGCTTTCGACACTCCTTTGACTGGCGTTAGCCCTTTGAAACCATTCCTATCCATCATGAGGCAATGAATTTACAATGCCCACTGCCCAACATAAATTATTCCTGCAGAAATTCCAGAAAAAACATCCCTGATGCTTTCAAGTATCAAAGCCTCGACTTTGTTCACATTTTCCTCTGTCACAGTTGATGCTAATTAGCACCTTAGCTGACAGCTTGAGCAGAGGGGGCAAGGACTGATTGGCTTTGAGAATGAACTCTCATCTTGTCCCTTCAAGCACTCCCTCCAGGGCAGGTCTGAAGAACATTAATGGAGGGGGTAGGGCAAGCGTGTGGGAAGTTCGTCCTGCTGCTGTTCATGATGTACCTGCACTGCGGGTAAACCAATAGCCTGTTTTCCAGCAGCTGTCAATACAGCACCTTTCACTCTATTTTATTTTTTTTACTATAGAAAAAAGTGCTTGTTAGAACCTCTTTAGGTGTCAAAGGTTATTCTATAAAATTAAAGCCTTTGTAGCGTTTTGCATTTGATGGCATCCAAAATCAGCATGAAATATTTATTGCCTTTTTTTAAAAAACCTTCATCTGACTTTAAAAGAAACAAACTGTCCAAAATGGGTTTACCAAGTTATTTATGGGAACAGAAAAGTCACTCAGGCAGCAGTGAGTCTGTTACCCTCTTCCACTGCCAACGCTTTCAGACTTGAGGCAGTGTAAGAACGGGTGTTGTAAAAGTATATAGACTATGTAGATTGCTCCTAAGTCTTCATCCTGCCAGATCTCTGCTCATACACACATCTACTAACATCCCAAGTAAGTGTTCAATGAGATATCTTCCAGAGCCTTGGCAGTAGCCAGTAGTTATAAAGTAACTATCTAGGCAACAGGCATAATACAAACACCAAACCAATAAATTAAATCAGGTAGAGACAAGCCCCAGACCTATCTCATGATTAGCCACAAGTCCTTCATGACAGAAATAGGGAGCTCATAAGGTTGCATACCAGGCATGTTTTGAGGGGTTTATTATATAGACTGAATTTATGTGAGTGGTGAAGTACTGAAAAGGTAAACCCAGCAGTACATAACCTGTTTAACTGCCCATCCAAGGGTAATAACTACCTAAAGCCAGTCCATGGCAATCAGCTTTCTAAAACTTGTCCACAGAAGAGGAAAAATTCAATATATGTGAATGTGCTGACCCAAATTTTCAAGGATGCTATAAGTGCCTTTATATCCAAATCCTGCATTTTCAGTGCTTGGGTGAACATTCAGGCATAACTGAATAAACACTTACATGCCTAAAGACAAGAGGTGATTTGAGTGCACAAGATGGCTATCTCCTGCCCATCTTTGAAAATTTAAGGGACGAGAGAAATGTCTTGAAATGCTTTTGATAGACAACATTTTTTCAACTGGAAGTCAACATTGCATATGTGCATTAAATAAGCTGTGTGCATATATGAAAAAGAAAATGCAAGAGAAAAGGATACAAATGTATTTTTAATGTGGTATATGTGCACATAGGAGAGGAAGGGAGCAATCTGTTATGAAGACAAGAGATTTGTGCCAACAGAATTAAATGTCACTGGTTTGTCTTGGCTAAATCATTAAAGGTGATGCCTTCATTTAAAGAGTATAACCTGCCAAGATCTGCAAGGCAGATTGAGGCACTTCTGATGTCTCACTATTTGAAGCAACTTGTAAATTCTTATTACTCCAAGTTTTGCTCAGTTCTTGCAAAAAAAAGCTTAAGATTCTGGTAAACGGCTTCCCACTTATTAGTTCCTACGCTGTTCCAAAAACCCACTCCTGGTAATACCAAAACCTTCTCCACTCAGGTATTAACTATGATAATTCCCACAGGAAGCTCCAAGTAGAGTTATGTGTAGGGACCGACTGAATTCACAATGGAAGTGGGCTGCACAGCAGCTCCTTTAATCTTGCAGATTCCCCTGCACATCCCCCTTCCAGTCCTCTACCCCCTGCCAATTGGCAGAGGAGCCCTGCCACTTACTCCTGATTGCCAGGGAGGTGAAATCCACAGTTTTAAATATGGCACTAGCTGGTGAGCAACAAGCATCAGGGCCACCAGGGCTCCTCAGCCAATCAGCAACTGGGGGGCGGGGGGGAAGGGAAATGCATGAGTGAATTTACGAAATTAAAAGAGCTGCCATGAAACCTACTTCCACCGTGAATTCAGTAGGTCCCTGGCTATATGTATTTTTTTAGTTCCCCATATCCATTTCTTTTAGTGTTATTAGCTCAGAAAGTTATTTATACAACAGAAAAGAGTTGATAAACTTTGTCAGTGGGCACCTTGTTTGTTATACAGGCAAGAACAGGATATAAACAACCCTAAGGTTATAAAAATTATCTTGTAAATAATATGAAATCCCTGGCTGAATGAAAATAATGGTAGATGACCACATTCCTGCCCTCCACCCCCTGCCCAGCCAGTTCCTTAACCAATAATTAAAAATGGGAAAAAACCCACAACTGGGATAAGAAAACAGGCCCAAATGCTTGTCCCCAAATATCAATCCCCACGCCTCTCACAACCTTTCATTTAGATGCAAAAAGTCTGGTTTAGCGCATTAGTATAAACTGGATTAAAACAGGGTGGCCAAGCAGCAAACCAAGTGCCACAACTGGCACAGGCAGCATGTGTGTATGGCACACGGCAGATCATGGAAGGGACAGGCAGAACAGCAGCAGATAGGGCAGAAAACAGAAAGTAAGGGGGCACAAGGTAGGAACCAGAAAGCAGAGCAGGAAACATGGCAGGGAGCACAGAATAAGGAGCTGAAGGCAGAGCAGGCAGGAGAAGGAGATCAGAGTGGCACTTGGGGTGGGAGTGGGACTAATTTATGGCACATCTGCCGAAAACGTTGGCCCCTACTGTGCTAAGACATATGAGAGTACACTGTCCTACATGTTGCTGATGCCACTCTATTGGCAAGTCATCAAAGCACTGAATTTGCTGTTGTGGTACTATGGGATAGCTTCTCAGAGGGCACATCTACATGAGCTATATCACTGTAGCTTGTTGATACGGCAATGTAGCACTGGCCAGCATGAACTGTATTGCCAACAACATTGGTTACCATGAAGTTCGGTGCATGTGTAGACCTTCCCCAAATGTACTTATTCAAGCATGTTTATGTAGTACAACAAACCTTTAACCAGTTAAGGTGACCATTAGAAAAATCACAATTTAAAGTTATAAGATAGCCAAAACCATGTCACTTGTCTGAAATTTTCCATGACTTTCCAGTTTGAGGTGGGTCAGAAACATGATGAAAATAGACATTGCTTATATTTCTTGCTTCCATTTTTTTAAATCTAAGACTGGAGAACAGAAACAGAATGTGGAAAACATCTTTATAAAGTTAAATATTACTCCATGGGGCCCCCCAAAGTGTGGGGCCTGGGACAGTCACCCCGATTCACCCCCCACAGGGACAGCCCTGGTGGGGACACTCATACACAAGATGCAGGAGGCTGCTGGAGTGCAGTAATTTCCACACTCCAGCAGACTCAATTAATCAATTCTGTTTGACTGAGTCTGTTCCAACATGATGGCACTCCAGCATGTCAGAGCAGCCTCCCTGCTCATCTATAGGCACCCATTAGCTCCATAGTAAATTCTCAATGGGCACATTTACAAGTTCATTAATGCACCGTACATTACAATTAGTACTACTGAGCATTAGCGCAGATGAACACTTTTTGTATGATGCTTAATGCCCATTGGACTAATCTAGTCTGCATTAGCATGTTAGCACAGTTTTTGCCAGCCAAACTAATGCGCAGTAGAATTAGTACAGCAGACATTAAGTGTGTTATGTAGATGCATCCAATGTCGACATGTGCAGCCCTATTAGGAAACTAATTAACTGTACCCCAGGTTAGTACTTTAGTGTGCTATGCTTGATGTGTATGTGTAGATGCTGACAGTAGTACATAATGTGTATGTGTAGATGCTGACAGGGCTGGCTGCCTGCTGGCTAGCCCTGCACTCAAGTACCTTAATGTCTCAACCAGCCCCTCCACCGTATGCTGAACCAGGTCAGAGCAGCCAGGCTGGCAGGCTGACCCACCAGACCTCCTGCCAGCTTGAGCTGCTCTGATGCAGCTCAATGTGCTGCCGTCCCAGGCACACGTGTAAACATGGCACCTGGGAGCAATAAATGTGTAGATGCAACCTGTCACAACTTCACCCCTCTCCCTTCCACCAGTCCCCAGACCCCAGCTCATAAGAGATCACAAGTAGAAATGAAAGTGATTCATTTTAGTTTATTAAAGGAATAGCTCATCTCACTTAAAGCTCCCGAGCATTTCTGAAGTTCATAAAAGTTCAAATAATATTTCCTCACTATTGTTTTTCATTTCTCAGCCGCCTTGGTGCTCTTCCATTCCAGGGCTGAAATTCTGTAAGAAAGGAGAGGAGAGCTGCTCCACTGATCAGGAAGTAACATAGTACTCAAGAAACCTATAGACTTAATACTCTGCAGGCATGGGCCTCCTATGTGACCCTGTCAGCTGACTTCTCTGGAACTCCATTCCACCTCAGTAAAACTGAGGTAACAGTACTACAGAGCTCATAAACCAGCTGAGTGAGTTCCCTATCGGAATTGAGTGCCTCATGACTCTGTCTCAAATTGGCAGGGAACCTATATGCCACTGTCATCAGTGGCACATATACCCTGACTCTTGATGCCACCAATAAAACCAAGGACGAATTCTATACTAATCTTGACCAAGTCCTTTCTGAGGTTCCAGAGTGAGACAGACTTATTCTGCTCAGCAATTTCAATGCCAAAGTTGGAAAAACTCTAATCTCTGGAATAAAAATATTGGCAAAGGAGTGGGAAAGGTTCATTCCAATGGCATCCCCATCTTGGCCAAATGCACACATCATCGACTCACCATCACCAACACCCTGCCCCACCAGAAAAACAGGTATAAGGCATTATAGCAACACCCATGACCTAAGCATTAGCACTTGATTGACCACATCATTCCTCAAGTCTGGGATCACAAAAATGTCCACATCACTTGAGCTATACTAGGAGCTGACAATTAGTGGTGAATTCCAGTCAACAACAATGGGAATGCTGGCAGCACTTGGGGTGCCTTCAAGTCCACTGTCATCAGCACTTGCAAAGATTTGCTTGGATTCACTACCAGGATCTATCAAGACTGGTTTGATGAGAATGACTGGGAGATCCAAGAATTGACTGACCACAAGCACAAGGTCTTTTGTGCTTGGCAGAATGACACCAACTCGAAGAAAAAGAAACTGAATCACCAACAACCCAAGGCAGGGTCCAAAGAAGGACTTGTGATATGAAGAACAGATGGTGGGAAGATGAAGCAAAGGAGATAAAAAAAAAATCTCACTGACATCCATGATATGCACTGTTTTCTTAGTGCCACCAAAGCCATCTACAATCCTAGCACTCAGGGACCAACTCCTTGAAACCTAAGGATGAAGGAGACCTGATCAAGGAAAAGGGATCCATCAATGCCCACTAGAAGGAACATTTTGAAGACTTTCTCAGTTCAGACTATGTTACTGATGATGATGAAAGTGTTCTCAATTTCATCCAGCAACACCCAGTCAAGGATAATCTTGGAATCCCTCTAACCCTTGACTAGGTGAGGAAAGCCATCAAGCAGATGAAGAACAACAAGGTATCTGGAACAGATGGAATCCCTGCCAAAATCTTGAAGAAGGGGGCAGAGAAGCTTACATCACAGCCTTTGACATGATGATGTGGAGGATCCTTCTGAGGTACAGATACCCAAGGAAATTCACCATTCTTCACCTGCTCCATGATGGCATGCAAGCGGCGGTTCTCAGGAATGGATCAATCACACTTCCCATTGAGGTTAAGAAGGGAGTTAAGCAAGGCTGCATCATTGCTCCAACACTCTTCTCGATATTCCTTGCCACAATGCTGCATCTGACCACCAGATAGCTTCTAGTCAGAGCGGAGCTAAAGTACTGTATAGATTGTCAGATGGTCAGACAACTCTAAGCCAAAACCAAAACTACCCTGGGCTTCAGTCATTGAGCTCCAGTAAGCTGATGCTGCTATAGCATGTGCTCACTTGGAAGCACATCTTCAAGCAATTGTCAACATCTCTGCCGAGGCACGCAAGAAAATGAGACTGGGGCTTAATATTCAGAAGACTAAGGTCCTGCATCAACCATCTCTTAATGAGCAGTCCCCAGCTCCAGTAATTCAAATTTATACTGAGACTCTGGAAAACACTGAGTATTTCCCATATTTGGAAGCCATCGCTCGCAGAAGGCTGACATCAACAAAGAAACCAACATCACCACAAATGTGCAAGTACAGCCTTCAGGCACCTGAGGAAATGCAACATCAGATTCAAAATCAAGCTCATGGCTTATCAAGCAGTTGTGATCCCCACCTTACTGTATGAAGTTGAGACTTGAGCAACATACAGGACACCAAGTTGCTTGAGAAGCACCATCCATGCTGCCGGCAAAAGATCCTTCAAATCCAGTGGGACGATAGACACACCAACATTAGTGTCCTCTCGCAAGCAAACACCACAAACCTCAAAGTGATAATCATCTGACATCAACTTTGCTGGGCCACTCGCATCATCCAGATGTCCAACTCCAGATTCCCAAAGACAGTTGTATTCTTCCAGCTCAGTCAAGCAGTA
Organism: Crocodylus siamensis; assembly: GCF_052110815.1. Lineage (NCBI taxonomy): Eukaryota > Metazoa > Chordata > Crocodylia > Crocodylidae > Crocodylus > Crocodylus siamensis. The sequence continues at coordinate 87,584,451 of NC_143398.1, read as the reverse complement.
TGCTCAAGAGAAGGGCAGAAAAAGCGCTTCAAGGATGTCAAGGCCAACTTGAAAAAATACAACATCAACATCAACTCATGGGAGACTATCGCCCAGGACTGCCCCAAATGGAGGAAGAGTTTGCTGCAAGGATCTTAGTACTTTGATACCTCACAATGACAACAGTGGACAGCAAAACAGGAACGGCAGAAACAGCACATCTCAGACCAAATCAAGATCCAGAGCCATCCTGCATGGAAACAAAAGCCTGAGTTGCAACATAATCTGTGAATCCTGAATCAGCCTCATTAGCCATCTTCACACCCCCAGATAAGGCAATCATGGAAAACAATCATCCTTGACTGTGAGACTGCAGACAGTGACCTACCTCAAAGGGCTATTGTGAGGAAAACTACATAAAGATTTGTAAGGTATTCAGAGACTATGGCAATAGAGCACAGGTGCCCTGGCTTTTTATTTCCTTCTCAGTTTCAAGGGCTGTGCAAAGAAGGCTTCCTGCCTTTGATCACTGCTCTTGGACAGTTAACTGTGGAGCATTAAACAAAGGGGGAGAGGGCTGACCAAATGGCCAGCAACAAAAGGTATCTGCAAACAGAACAGACAAAGGAGAGTTTGAAGATTCTTGTCTCTTCTTCTTTGAAACTATGCACTAGGAAGATAAGCTGATTATACTGTATCTATACAGCAGAGCAGCAAACCAAATTGTAGGAGATAGTGAAAATGTACATTAACCTTCAGTGATACCTGATAGAAGCTGTTTATGTATCAAATGTTACTTGATGGAGCTCATAAAAGAAAAATCCAAGCACTAGACAGCTGGAGACAATAATGAAGTTCATACACAAATGTGAAAACATAATGAAGGAAGAGAGGTCAGAGAAGACTTCATAGACTACTCAAGGTTTGCAAGATCTACTGAACAAGATGACCTGGAGGGCAAAGCATTTTATGAGAAGGGAAACACATGAAAGAATAGTACCATAAAAATAAAGAAGAAAAAAAAACAGTTGGTGAAGAAAAAAACAGAGTTGAGAAATGAATTTCAGTTTGTCCTACAAAGAAGAAATGATGCACATAGCCAGGGACTGGAGCCAAAAAAGGAATACGGATAAGGGGGATATACAAGAGAAAGAGAAAAAAGGACACAGTGAACTGCAGGCAGAAGGAAGAAAGGAAGAGATCGAATGTGAGATTCAAACCAACACCAGTAGGAGGCAAGTATATGTGATTAAGGGGCTCCTCCTAAATAAGAAGTGACAAGCCTCAAACCAGAATGGATCCAGAGAAAAACCTTCTCCCAGGAGTAAGGATAAATGTGAACCTAAGGTTAAAATGTATCCTCATGGGAGAAAGGGAAAGGCAGGGTAGATATGCACTTTACAGACTAATTAAATAAGATATACATAGAACACAAGGTTTTATGAACTCTAGTTCACTACAGAGCATCTGATGAAATGAATTCGAGTTGACAAAAGCTTGTGTTCTATATATGTCTTAGTCTTTAAGGTACCTATATCTACCCTACCTTCTGCCTGACTTCAGGCTACCACACCGAATTACCTCTCTCTGTTCATGGAAAGTCCCTAACATCAGGAGAAATGGCACTAGCCAGATTCCCAGAAATAGATCAAGCTATGCCAAGCTGGGGATGATTTTAAAGAAGTGGATGTTCAGGTGACCTTCAGTAAAATTATTCCAGTCCCTATAGATGGAGGAACAAACCACGACAAGATATTGAAGATTAAGAAATGGTTGGAGGATTGGTGAACAAGGGGTGCTACAAAGAAGGTATTGAGATTTTTGATCACAGGGAGCATTCATAAAGAGAGGACTTTTCTTCATGAACAGACTCTTCCTATGTACCTTTGTGTACCCTTCTGGGATCAAAGGTAGCACAACTGAAAAGAAGAGATTTAAAACTAAGGAATGAGGGGAGATTGTATAAGCAAAAATTAGAAGGACAGCAATCATGGTGGAATAGGAGTCACAACAGGCACAGCTGGTGAATTCAGACTGGTGGGGCAGATGGAGCATCACACGGGAGTGGGGAGGGGTTTGCAGCTGGCTGGACACTCTAGCCAGGAGCAGGGAGGCTGCAACCCTCCCACCCCCTCACCCCTCCAGCTGCTTGCAAACCCCACGCCCTGCTCCTGTGTGCCACTCCACCCACCCCACCAGTCTGAGTTCACCAGCCACACCCGAGTCACAAGTGGAATACATGCATTGAAGGCTATGTGCTGGTCAAGAAAACCAAGGAAAACTGGGGGAGGGAGGAGGGTGGGGTTAAACTTTGTACATTCATGATGTGGTACACTGTAAAGAAATATATAACGGAATGAATAAAACAAAATCAGTTTGGGCCAAAATCGTTTTGGGGAAGGATTGCTACAAAGAGTCTACTGAGATAGTGCTGAAAGTCTGTCATAGGCCTACTGGGTAAGATTTGGATATGGCCAGAAATTTCTTTATTATTAAAAAGAGAAATTATACTGGGATTATGGGAGATTTTAGCTTCCCCGATATAGACTGGATAACAAATGCAGCTAATAATGGAAAGATTCATTGATGTGATAGATGACAGATTTCTTCTCCAAAAGTTACTGAACTAACAAAAGATGATGCTATTTTAGACTTAGCTTGGGTAAGAAAAAAGGCTGTTTTAGAAGAGCTGGTTGTGAAAAATAACCTCGAATTAAATGTCCTCTGGGTTGATTCACTTTAAATTAATTGAAGGAATAAACAAAAATAGATTTGTAACACAGGGGGACAGGAGTTTAATTTAAAAAAAAAAAACAGATTTTGAAAAATTAGAGGAACTAGTTAGTGAAGTCAAAAGGACTGAGGAGCTTAGGGATTTAAATGTGAAAAAGGGCTGGGATTTTTTAATGTGCACCAAAGGGAAAAATGTAGGGAAAGGCTCCAGACCCAACAGGATGAACAACTGTCTCAAAAAGGAGAGCAAACACATAATGAGAAAACAGATCATTTAGAAAAATCAAACTACATCTTGAATGTCAAAAAGGCTATGGAAAAAGGTGACAATAGCCAAAAGGCAGGCTTAGCTTAACCTTGCAAAGGAAATCAAGCCCCTTCCCACATCAAAAAACCCCTAGTAATAAGTTATTTAGTCATAAAGTAAAAAGAAAACAAGGAAAGAACAGTGGTCGCTATGCAATGGGAACAGGGTAGAGATTAAAGATTATCTAGGTATGGCACAAATACTAAATGAACACTTTTCCTAGGGACAAACGCAGGATGGCTAATAGGAATGAACATACAGAAACAGAAATTATAATATTGAAGGTGAAAGAGCTTAATGGGTTCAAATTGAGGAGATTACTCAATCTCCTTCTGAGAATACTGAAGGAACTGTTATGTGAAACTACAAGTCCAATAACAAGGTTTTTAATGACTCTACCAAAATGGGATGGAATTATATGCCTGAAGAATAGCAGGTGCATTATGTCTTGTTTAACAAAGGGTATTTAGACAGAGGCCTGTTAGTCTGACCTCAGTGGAATTCATAATGTTTTTTAAAGTTCTTGTTTAAAAAAGCTGTAAGTAAAGACATGGCTATAAATGGAGAATGGTATAAATGTCAACATTGGTTTATTAAGCATAGCTAACACAACAACATAGCTACTTTTTTAGACAAGGGATAGATCTCATGTATCTGAATTTCAGCAAAAAAAAGTTCAAAATGAGAAATTATTAGTTCAGATGGAAGGAAAAAAAAGATTAATACAAGAATAAGGTGAAGGGACAAAAACAGAGGGAGCTATCAAACTTGAGGAAGGTTATTACTAGGTTTATTCAAAGAATATTTATGGGCTTTATCCTATTTTATATTTTCATTAGTGACCTGGACTGACAAGGTAGAGTGTAGTAAGGAACTTTGCAAGTAATAAAAACTTAAGAGGCATCACCAATATAGAAGAGGATCAGAATATCATACAGAATAAATTAAATGACTTCAGGAACTAGAATGATAAAAATGCAATGACATTCAACAGTACAGAGTGCAAGGCCATTCACTTAAGGACTAAAACAAAAATATCTCCTATAAGGCTCAACAGTTGGAAAGGACAGAGAAGAAAGACCTGGCTATATTAGTTGATCACAGAATGACTAAGCACCACCAATGCAATGTGGCTATGAAAAATGCAAGTGTTATCCTAAAGTGCATCAAGTAAAGTGTTTCTAAAAAAAAGAGGAAAGTATGAATGCCGATATACAGGACAGTCATAAGATCTCATCTGGAATACTGCATACAATTCTGGTCATCCAGATTCAAATAAGACAAACAGGTACAGAAAAGGACTATCATCATAATTAGCAGAATGGGGACTCTAGAAAAGAATAAAGGTTGGTTTAGCATTGCAAAGAAAAGGCTGAGAAGAGATATGATTTCTCAATATGAATACATGAGGGAGTAAAAAGAACAGGAAGTGAGAAAAGTTATTTGAATTAAAGGACATGGTTGACACCGGAAAAATAGGCATAAACAAACTTAAAATTAGAAGGTTTCTAACCATCAGAGAAGTGAGGCTTTGAAACAGCCTTCTAGTAGGAGTAGTGGGGACAAGAACCCAAACTGATTTCAAGATAGAGATTGATGAGTTTATGAAAGGGATTATATGATGATGTTGCCTGTGCTAGCAGAGGACTGGAACTGATCATCCTGGAACTTCCTTGAAGTCCCACATCGTATGTCCTTAACTAAGCAGAAACTGGAAGAGGAAATCCTACGAGGAAAACCTATTTTAATTAGATTTTCAATCAGCAGATCTCAAAGTACTGCCCAATAAGCATCATTAACCCCATTGTACAGGTAGAAGAACAAAAGGAGAGTGATGTCAAGGACTGTTAAGCATCACACGGCTAGTCCATCTGACAGCAGAGCCTCTAACTCCAGATTCAAGGCCTCAGTCATGTGCCCCAACCACTAGGGCAGTGAAGCCTCCCAAACTATCACTTGATCAGCACCTCACTCCTAACCTTTACTGGGGCTGGTTAGTCGCTGTTGTAAGCTTCTGCTAGTGATGTCCCTACAATGTGAAGGCCTATGATGATATTACAGCATATCATCGGAGGGGTTGGCATACAGTCAAACTAACAAGAGGAGAAGAAATACTATTGAGAGGGAAAATCTCCTGTTTACAAACAGGATGATTAACTAGCCACATCAGCCAAAGAAAACAAGGAATAGTTGTGAATGTTCCACAGATGGAAGTTAATTAACATGAAAACAATGTTGATTCTTGTGCATCAAGTTCAAGTTCATCTTCCACAACCAGCTGGTGAAGTCTGATATTTTTACTGTACCTGGATAATTGTTATTATTTCTAAAAGATTTTTCAATTCAGCAAGAAGGCTATGGGAACTAGAGGGACTGTTTATTCCTTCCCATTTGGACAGCACCTAGCACACTACAGAGGGACACTGCACACAATTTAAAGAAAGAGTGGAGTCTCAAGTATTGCTTCTATTGGTCTATGAATAAAAGCATTGCAGGAATGCAGTTGCGCTCTTGCTGAATTTGGCATTTAGACAGCTCTTACCATTTGACTTAAATGCTACAGACTGTTCCTTTACAAGAACACTGGCATCCTTTCTACAGCTGCTGAGGTCCTGTTCTCTGCCCTAATTAACCCAACAAGGTTAATGAGGTACATTTTAAAAGCTTCCATCTTCTGCAAGGTCAATGATATATGGTGATAATTGGTGTCCCAGGAGCAGTCTCAGGAATACATGAATGCTAAGGCAGAAATTATTCCTGCTGCCAGAAGGTATCAAGAGAAAGCTACAGATACAAAACCTGCTGATATCAGCTCTTCTGGTTTATTGTGGTGGGGATCTTGGCTTCAAGTGAGAGACAAAGCTCACGTTATTTGGTAGCGGAGTGCATGGTTTACCAGGGTGATGGCTGTCTCGGTCACGCAATAGTGGCAGTAGTAATTGAAAGGGCCTGGTGTATGGCCTCAGGGCTGCTTAAGGCTTTAGCATGTGTGGATCTAACCTATGAATGCAAAACTATTTTAATTTCTAAAAAGCAAAGCTATTGTGCAAATTATTTTTCACTTGTTGGAAGTGCAAAGTACTTTATTGCAGAAGTCAACAGGTGAACTAATTCCAAAATTATCATAATCACTAATTATTAACTAATCACAAGCTTTATTATTTATGAAAAGTTGGGGTTGTTCTGTCTGGAACACCAGACATAACACCCTAAACATGACCCAAGGATGAGACACAGCAGACATGGCACTAACAAGTCACAAATTTGAGAAAAGATAGTGTCACCTTCTCCAAGGTGTTTTCACAATCACATTATTTTCCTTACAAGGCAAAAGACATCTTAGAAATGAGATTAACCAACCACCAGGTAAATATCAAATTAGCAACAAACTGTGTTATAAAAGTAGTGCCCCAATGGGAATTTAGGAGGATCCAACTATCAGAATCCAGAGGTCACTAACCCTTTTCCTTCCTGGATAGTGTGAGCATGTTCTCTATTCTTAGTGATCAGCCTCTGATGAAATCAGCTTTCTGGTTATGAAAGCTTATGTCATACATCTCTGCTTTAATTAGTCTATAAAGGTGCAAATTACCTTGCCTCTGTAGCTGTCTATTCTTCTTATCATCCTCATATCTGTTCTCATGCTACCTTGATTGAATTCAACTTAGCTCTCAGGCTTGATTTTCCAATAAAGGAGTATTTTTCTTGGCTGAAAGGACAGGTGTTCCATAGCCTTTATTTCAGAAAACCCATCACAGAACCAACTGATGAGGGCGGTGTCACAGAATCATACAAAATTAGGGTTAGAAGGAACCTCAGGAGTCAGGAGGTCATCTAAATCCAACATCCTGCTCAAAGCAGAACCATCCCCAACTAGATCATCCCAGCCAGGGCTTTGTCGAGTCCGGCCTTAAAAACCAACAAGGATAGAGATTCTACCACCTCTCTAGGTAACCCATCCCAATGCTTCACCACCTTCCTAATGAGAAAGTTTGTCCTAACACTGTATCTAACCTAAACTTCCCTTGCTGCAACTTGAGACCACTGCTCCTTGTCCTGCCATCTGCCACCACTGAGAACAGTCCAGCTTCATCCTCTTTGGAACACCCCTTCAGGTAGTTAGAAGTTGCTGTCAAATCCTCCCTCAGTCTTCTCTTCTGAAGACTAAATAAGCCTGGTTCTCCTAACCCCTGCTCATAAGTCATGTGCCCCAGCCCCCTAACCATTTTCACTGCCCTCTGTTGGACTCTCTCCAATTTGTCCACATCCTTTCTATAGTGGGGGGTTGAGAGCTGGACACAGTACTCCAGATGTGGCCTTATCAATGCAGAAGAGAAGGAAATTATCACTTCCCTTGATCTGATGGCAACGCTGTTGACTGATTATCCCAGGTTCGGGGCCTAATCCCAGGTTGTCCTAATCCCAGGTTCAGGGACTCCCCAGCACTCATGCTGTCTGGTTGCAGGATGCACACATTCTATTAACTGAAGGCATGGTTCACCTTTGTGAACACAACTTCCTGATGCACGGTTTATGGACAGCATCAATGGAAACCATTGTTTATGTAAATAGATAAAGCAATGAGAATAGTTTATCAGTGGAAGAGTGTCATTTATGATGGTGAAAAATGCAGTTTGGTATGATGAAGGATGAGACTGATTGTGGTTTTTGGTGGCAGATTGTTGTTTGGATTAATACAAATACAAAAGAGCCCAACTCCAATCTTATCTACATGCTCTAAATTATCACAGAAATTAGAAATAAAGTGTAGCAATGTGACTGACTTGCAATCCAATATACCCTGCCTCCAGCAAAGCCAACTCAGCCTTCTTCTTCAACAGTGCTACACCATTGAAACCACCAACCCCTTCTGAATTGCCTGGAGGGAAAATATATGAGCATTTCACCAGGTCCTAAAGGTCATTACAATCAGGCTATTTGGGACCAGAATGAATGAAAGAAAATTTTATCAAGTCATGACACTTTAATGTCAAATACCTGGCCAGTGGGAATTCAACTTGAGCATCTCCACTCTTTTCCAATATGGCACCGTGGTACGAAGAGAGAGAGGGGTGGGAAACAGCAAGTATTTTGATGAGGTAAGTCAGTGGCATGTTTTGTGTGATGATGGAGTTTGCCAGTTACAGCGGTTTGCAGTGCAAAACATGGATAGATATTAAAAATTGCTTTATACAAACATTTCCTCTCCTCTGTGTGTGCATCTGCATTGTGCAGGTAGGTGTGTGTGTCCGCATACAGTACGTGTCCATGCATGTAATATCCTGCCTAATGATTTTTCCCCTTGGCTTTTCTGGTTGAGCAGTATTTTTTGCTGAGCTTTTTTTTTCCCCTCACTCAATTTTTTAAACACGTTACAGCGAGAGACGAACTTGCCAATTTACGCCACAGTCCAGGAAACAGTTAAGCACTATTACTGATTGGTGGAGTAATGAATCTGGGTACTTTACTGAGGTGTACGAAACCCAATGAACACTCACTAAGTTAGTGACACCAACTATTTTACTCGAAGTCAATTTCTGTTCTGGGTTCTTTTGGGATCTGATGCTGACAAGAGGTTTAAAAATGTAGACCTAGAGGAAGGTTGAAAGAGTCTTTATATTAAAAAAAGCTAGATATTACAAGCAGGCTTGCTACACTGGCTGAGGCTGGGGGGAGGCAATGAAAAGGGAGCAAGGAGGTGGGAGGGTCAACTGCATCTTTTATTATTTTTCTGAAGTAAGCAAAGCAGATCGAAGGAACCACATTGAGAGCTGCCTCTGGGGAATGAGTAGAGATGGGAATATCAAACAGCTTCTCTGCCCTTCAGCTGCTGTAATGCCACCTACAAAAAAAGAAAAAATACCAGACCACCTCTGTAAAACAAACATCTTTGTTTCATTCAGAGAAAACCTTGTTTCATTATACAGAGAATGTTTTAAGTGGCACACCTTAAATGTGCATACATCAGAACCAACACGTGAATACACTCCAGAGAGGCAAAAGGCCAGATTCTTATTGCATCATGGCAAATGGTAGTAACATCATCAACTTCAGTGGAATTGCCCCACGTTTACATTGGAATTACTGAGAGCAGACCCTAAGCAACAAACAAGAGTACAGCTACAAGGGCACTCATACAATAGCTGCCTAGAGGCAGGGTGCTCAGCATGGTTGCAGGACACAACAATGCCTGCAAAACGCTTCTGTGGAGTTGTAGATAACTTCCCCATAGATCACTCAGAAGTGTGTCGTACCCTCCCCTCCCCCCCCCCCCCCCCCCACCTACTTGGAATCTCTAATTCCTCGCTGTCAAGGAGATGATTTGCAACAACCTGAGTTTTCCTGCCTCATTGCAGCTCAATGGCAGAGAATCTACCTCAGTCATCTGAATAACAAAACTCTTTTTTAGCTTCAAAAAGTTTTATTGACCTGACAGTAGATACATCCACCAGTTCTCTATTCTGGCAAGAAGATGGCACACCCCAGCCAAGAGGCTGTCAGAGAGCTCAAACTCATACACAAGTAAGAAACTGACAAAGGAGAGTTAATGGGTCACAGACTGAGCACCAGTTCAAGCTGCTGAATGAACCGTTTCCTTAACTGGAAAACAAGAGCCCCAGTTTGCAGCTCATTCCTCCTCCCTATAGAACCACAAGTTCCTAAAACCACACACACAGCATCATTTCTAGCTTGAAGAAGTAATTACAAGAGCAGCCCAAAAAGCACCTAGAAACCACATAACTCCCATCTGCCGATCCTTTACCCTTGTACTCTTGGCTTTACTGTAAAGCAAAGAAGGATGGGGCAGGATGTTACTATAACACTCCATGCCATTCTGCCAGAGCACTGGAATGCCCTGGCCAGCTGTGCCCACACTCCATGGTCAAGACTTCACCAGTGGGTAGAGTCTACAAATCAAATGATTAGGTTTGTTTGGTGTGTACACAATATTGTGGATCATACTTCAGTCAAAACCTTTGTAGTGGCTATGTCTGAAATAGATGTTGGAGGGGACCCACCAATATTCTCCTTGACCTTGGCTGAGAGTCACTCCTTGACAGAATTAACAAGAAGCCAAGCTGAACATATCTTGGTGGGAAGCCATCTTTGCACCTCTTGTTGTTTTCTTACCATCAGGAAAGCACTAGTAGATCACAAGTACATCAGGCACCATTTAGAAGAGGGAAAATTTTCAAAGAAAGTTGTATGAAGGTTGTATGCAAACCCTAGCTGAATAAGGGAAAAACAGTAGACTGCTTTCATGGAGAAATGACCTTTAGAGGGATAACATCACCTGGGGCTCTCAGCATTCATGCATCTCAGGAGCTAAAGGCAATCAGGACTCATAGTAGAGATGATATATTTTATTAAACCAACAAGATGTTTGTGCAAAAAAAAATGTCTTTAATTGCAAGCTTTTGGGCATAAACACCCTTCATCAGGCTTTGGAGAACAGATTGTAAAAGTTCTCCTGGGTAGAAATGAAAGTTCATATTTCATTGGATTTCAAAGAGTCGTCAATAGATGGAAAACTCCTCTGGGCAGTCAGTTCATAGCTGGTATGAGGCCTATCACCTCCTGTGAAGATCTGTGATGATGCCTCCCAAATTGGATACCTCTCAGGAGCTAATATTTTTCAAGGGTTTGTCAGCCATCAAGAATCTGAGCCATAGGGATGGTGTCTCCAAACATAGCAGCACAAAGCTCATATGCTGGCACATGCAGCTCTCCAAAAGGTCTCTTCTGATACCATTCAGAAGAAAGGCAAGAACAACAGAGATAGAAGATCAACCCAAGGTGCTCAGAAAGCTGTAAAAGGGATCCTTATGAAAAACAGAACAACACGTTTGTAGTGACATCAAGCAGCCTGGATTTAGGTGGGTGAGTTTGTTCATCTGTTTAAATGTGTATGCGCCTCTGTACACTGTATAGTTGTTACTATTATAGGGGGAGTTGGTAGCAAACCCTATATTTAGGTTGCCTGACACTTTGTTATAAAAGATTCTTTATAGCTTTTCTCAAAAAAAAAAAAAAGGCTCACACATCCATTCTTTGCAGCAGGCCTTTGACATTCAGCTGGGAAATAGCCCTCAGGCGAGCTACATGCTCTTTCTTTGGCCCATCAAATTCCATTTCGGCTTAGCTGCGTTATAAACTGTTAAATAATTGCCATTTCTCTTCTGTCACTTGCTGTGCTCAGGAACGTGCTGGAAGCTTGCCAAAAAAACCACGCAACACACACTCTCTAGAGAGCCAGGCCCACGGTGCCATTAACATCGCTGTAGCAACATCACTGCAGAAGGGACAGGGAACAACTGGTAGCTGCTAAACCAACTGTAACAGAGAGGTGTAGAAAGCCAAATAAGGTAAGGTGCATGCATGATACCTCATAGATCGAGTACATGACCCTAGACACTGATCCTCCCCCTTCTTGGGGCACCATCTTGGAGGAATCTCTTCAATTTCCTCAGATGAGGAAGAGAAAAAAAACAGATTGAGTTGGGCAATCATGGCCTACCATGAAGACAGCAGAAACCTATTAGCAGGTACCTAGTACCTTTCTGGCACAATACCCTAAAATTTCCAACTACTGTAGTTAATCTTGGAGATCAAGTGGTAGAATGCTACGCTAAGAGTTCTAAAGTGCACATATGATGGGGGATTGTTTAAGGTCATACTCAAAACACAGAAGCTGCCCTTTCCTACAACTGACTTGCTTTGCAGCTTTCTGCAGACTGAGATTCCTGCCCCTGTCCAGCAGAGCCCTCCAGAAATCAGGTCCACTCACCACTTCACTTCTTGTCTGTAATTACAGACAACAGAAACAGAGAAAGGGTGCAGATGGGCAGTAATAAAAAAGTTCAGGGCTTTGTGGGATTGCTGCAGCAGATTCCCTATGCTTAGGGACCTACCAAATTCACAAGATCCAGCAGCCAATTACATGGCTGTAGCACAGCCAGGGACCCTGACCTCATGGCCGTATCACAGCTGGGATTGCCATTTTGAAGGCAGAGCAAGGTGCCACCGCTCCCTTCCCCCCCACCATGTCTCTGATTGGCTGAGGGGCACCACAAATTCTACCCCTCCCAGGCGCTGATTGACAGCCTAGCTGGAGCTGCCTGGCTTGTTAATTCAGTAATTATCTCCCTCTTTAAGGGGCAGGCAGTAATAATTACTAAGTTAACAAACAGTTTTTGGTGGGCTTTTCCCTGCTTCCTTCCCTCTCCTCCTGCCCTTCTAGGAGACAGCTTTTGCCAGCTCTTTGCTGGCTTTTTGAACATAGCCAGTTCCCCCCCAATTTTTCACGGGGAACCAGCTATTTCATGGGAGACTGCCAAATTACACAGTTTCCATGAAATCCATGATTTGTTAGTGGCCTGAGTGCCAAGTAGGAGAAGTCGAGAGGCAAACTCTATCTCAGGCCCTAAAGTTCAGCAGAACTTCTAGAAACAGCCTTCACTGTTGTTGAGCTTCAAGCTTAGGAGTTTTCAGTACAGATGGTCAGTAGGTACTATCTTCAGATCAACTCCAGGTCAACTCCAACCTAGTAGATCTGCAGTGACCTTAGTGAGAGGTCTGAATAGTATAAAGAGGATGGAAGCCAAATTAGAAAGAAGCAAGAAGAGAGTTGCAGAGGAGGAAACTGATACCATACAGTGGAAAGTAGGCAGTTCTCCAGAAGATCATGGAATTAAGATGTTGACAGGAAAACAGGACATTAATCGGCAGAGGAGGTTGAAGGAAGCTTTTCTTTTTAGGCCTGAGCATCAAAAAGTACACTTGGAACAAACAGAAGAGACCAGAGAAAAAGTAAGCAGCTGCAACATCTATACTAAATAGAGATGATTATGCAGCAAAGGACTAGGAATGACAAAACTTGATTTCTGGTTTTGGTTCTCTTGTGCACTTGTTGCGTAACGTGGAAAAAGTAATTTAACCACTATGAAACAGTCTCCCCATCTGTAAAATGGGAATAATAATACTTCCTGCACTGACAGGATGTCAAGAGTTAAATTAATACTAGTTCATCAAAGGTTGGGGAGGTCCTCAGATGGGAGCAGCAATATAAATCAGCATTGTAATTCACTGGCTCATCAGTGTATCTGGTTTAAAACAAACTGCAGAGTGCATGAATGCACACTAAATAATTAAATGACTTTACCTTAGAGGAAAGAGAATTCATCACAGAAAAGTGTAAGCTTTTGGAGCTACACTGTGCAGTTATGACAATGAGGATAGCTGGAGTAAACAAAACAGAATAATATTGCAGTACGTTAGATGTTTATTTCTTTAGTGGTAGAAAGAAATTACATGATCTTATATTAGACAGTTTAGGATTGTGTAATGAATCAAATGCTTAGGGTTCAGTTCTCATGTCTCCTCTAGCTGCTTTGCATGCAGGAGTGGCTCAAAGCAACTAGAAAGAAAGCCATTTCCTGTACATAGGGCCCACAGAATGGACAGGGTAGCTCTAGACCTCTTTTCTTCTGGCCTCCATCTTCAGGATTATTTTTAGAAAAGGACAAGGCAGGGGCATCCAAAGTCCCAGTAGCACTCATACAAAATAGAGTCTCAGAGCTGTGGCCAAGTAAACAGAAAGCAGCCTAAGGCTATCTCCAGGCCAGGACAAACTTAACGATGATTGAGAGACACCATGAACTCACCAGCCTTTTCAGCTGTACTAAGCCCATCCAGATCTCAGGTAAACGTCTAGTCCTACTTTATTATTATAATTATTAACATTATTAATATTATCATTATTATCATCATCATTTTTTTCCGGTGACATTGGAAAGCAGAGTCAAGGTTGAACATTTTTCAGTTCTTACTTTTTAAATGTTGTATTGATACAACTTTACTTTTTTAATGCAAGCCTTTATAGGAATAAACATATATGCTAAAGACGCACAAAAATATATACAATTATGCATCTATTTATTAGAGTCCAGTTGTATGAGTAAGTTATGTCTTAGCAATTAATAAATTCAACTATTTATCTTTATTTATCTTTGACTAGTACTAAAAAAAATAAACCCCAAGCAAATCAACAAAAAATCTATTTATTTGCCTCAGTGCAATCTAAATGGAGATCATTAACACTGATATCATCAGTCAAACCCAAACCCTAAAGCAGACCTTGGAGAAACTACTTTCCCAATGACACATAGCATGACCTTCAATTCCCAGTAGCCTAGGAGGAATTGGTACCCAACTATTCATACATTCAGAATGCCCAAACTGTGCCTGGTCTGTGACATATGCAACATATCCTCATAATTATTTATTTAGCTGGCAGGTCCTATGGGTTAAAAGAAAATGAAGTCCTAAGGGTTAAAAGGGAAAACAAAGTCTATGACTGAACAAAGCTAATTTTCTACTTGCTTGACTGATGCAAATCTTTTCCCCTCGTCTTCAGTTGCCAGTAGGTTTGCGACTGTGTGTGTGTTTCTTTGTACTCTTATCTTTGCTTTAAGACAAGGCTTTTTATGCCTTTGCTAGCCCTTAGCAAGAAACAACAGAGCCCTCTGGGGGGAAGAATTGTTCCCGCCCCCATTCCCTCGCACCACCACCCTTTGGCCTATATAAGCTGTTCTCCAGGGGCAGATTTTACATAAATACATATTTAAGTAGTCACTAAATTATAAAAGATGCCAAAAATGGGAGACATGGCTACAGAATACAGGGCCCAGGGGAAGAAACAAATAGCAACATCTCTTAGAGGAGAAAACCAAGGGAATGAGCACATAACCAGTGTAATTAGCCCTTACATAAGTGCAAAAAAAGGAGTGGACACACAACATACTGCCCTTATACCACTGTAACATATCTGAATTACTCTAGGAAATCAGACAAAAACTGTACCAGTGTTAGCAGTACATAGCTACAACTATTCATGGAAAGACATTTGCTATACCATATTTTCTGAATAAGGTATGCACATTGTTTTTGAAAGGCAGATTGACGAAAAGATCTGTCTTTACTTCCACAGCAAGAGCCTCTGAGACCGGGGGAATAGTGCAATCCCCAGCCATTAGCCAACAGCTAAGAGCCCCACATGCAGTACTGCAACATTACTTTCCCTTTCCCTAAATAAGAGGCAGACTGTTATTATGGTATCTCCTTGCTTATAAGCAGGGGTCTACCTAACTCATGGGGTCACTTAGTAATTTTTGCACGTTGCTCGCTGTGTAAAGTTCGAATTCCAGAGTCATTTTACAGTGGCCCTGCCCCTTGGCACTCATTGGCACAGAGGCCCTAGCAGGGGGAGGGGAGATGAGGGGGTAGCCACCATCCTGTCTGCTGCCCTATGTGCCACCCCATCAGCCAGCGCCTTCACCTCCCGGCAGTGAAGACTGCTCCCAGTGGGCAGCCAGCATTTTATTTTATTAAGTTTTTATTGTTGGTGTTGATTTCAAAGATTTCATCGTTTCCATGAAATCTGCACAACACCGAATTAAGTTGTCCCCAGAAAGCTGATCATCTCTCAGCTTCAGATCCTGGTAGAAGGTAGGGCAGGGAGGTGCCTTAGAGACTATTTAGTTCAGAGAAGTATGACTTTTCATAAGGTAACAGCCTATAATCTAAAATGGTATACAAAAGCAGATCCATGCCCAAGCCCAAAAATATATGTATGAGGAAATTATATGTGTGTGTGTATTTTATACACACACACACACACACACACACACACACACCCTCATGAGTTCCATGTTAGAGACATCAGTATCCTCTACTCCCTGATCCTGACAGCTTGATAGTCAATTTTTTTTATCTTGTGGCCAGATCTAATTGATGGAAATGGGATGTATTTATCTTACCAGCTACACAAATCCAAAAGCAAGAATATGTCTTATTGGTTAAAGATGGGAAGCTAATATTTAAACGTACCTTTAACTCAGATTCAAAATGTATCGTTAAAAACTACTTCCAATTGCAAGTGGTTTTGTAGGCTGTTCTGTCTTCCCATTGTAAGTCCTGCCTGTTCCTCATTCACCATATATTTTTCCATACGCAAATCTATAACTTCAGTTTACTTTCCATGTATGTTATTCTCTGCTAAATTATATTCATCCTCTTTAACTGGAATATAATTGATGTCTTTCTCTATAGCAATTAAGACTCTAGAGCCCAGTGCACATACTAGCCCAGTGCACAAGTTCTAGACAAGAGCAGAAGCATTGCTGGCACTTGTTTGAATGAGATTGACTTTGTTTCTCTGGGGGTTGGGACTGCTGTCACACTATTTGCTAAGATGCCATTGGTTTGCTGTCTGATCAGGTCATCTGGGTTGGTTTCAAGTTTTGTCCAATAGGATTTACACAGCTTTTATGTTAGGCTTGGTTACTGTGAGTTTAATACCTTTAAACTGTCTTGAGTTTTGTCCCAAATTGTACCACTGCCTTGCAGATGCTATACTTTGCAGTGTTACAACCATGGCTTTTGTGGCCAAGTTGAATCTTTTAACAGGCCCTACCCTCATAAGTCCTGTGGAATACACATGCAACTCTTTCAGGAGACTTCAACAAACTGCGGGAAGAAGTATTAACCATCTCCATCCCATTCAGGACACACTGGGTGCATCACACATATAATTAGTATGTAGTAATAAACTCTGGGACAGTTTGCACTGGGATTTATTGCTTCTGGGTGCAGCGTTTACATGTTGCACCACCCTAAGTCCACAAGCCATGGAGGGGCAAGCTGGGGCATGAGGATCCTACCGTATGGGGCTAGCCAGCACAGTTAGTTAATTTACTGTGCCATAGTACAGGTGATGCTTTATTGAGGAGCTATTTAGTTGACTAAAGTAAAACATGTGTAAATGAACCCACTGGTTTTAAAAAGGATACCATAGTTTTTTCTAAGTAAAGGACTTTACTGTCTTCCATAGTAGGTGCATTGCATAGAGACGGTAGCTGAAAGACGTTCTCAAGGACAAAATAACAATGAGAGATAGCATAGTTGATTTTGGCCATTCAGGTGGTGTGATACTAGAGCAGTGCAATCTGGTCCAGCACTTTCTAGTTTCCTATTTTCAGCCAATCCATGAACTGTGACATTCTCTTCTACAGGCCTTCAGTCACAGTGGTATAAAAAGCCTTCAGGAAATCCAGTTTAGAGCCATTATCTCATGGAGGCAACTGCAATTTCAAGAGCAAACCCCAGGCATGACATTTTTACAACAACTCTTGGTTAGTCAGCTCGTTGACATGCAGGTATCAAACAGTGAAGCCTTCAAGAGAGATTTGAAGATCTTTCCTTCAAGGTATTGTCCCAGATTTTTGTGCATCTCTCAGAGAGCTGAAAAGGCTAGAAAGGGTCCTCTTTCAGGTTCACTAATTTTATCTTCTGCTCAAGGTACTAAGATATTTGGCTGCTATTTGAGTTGTTATGAGAGGCAGACATCAACATGAGTTTGAGTCTAAAATGGAGGCAGGCAGCCCAGGGTGTTATTCCAGTCTGTTTCCGCTGCTTCTGCAGATTATCTTCTACTTCACACGAGTGTTTTTGCCACCATTTTCCTGTAACTCATAATAGTACCTCTTAGGGAGTGATGTGGGGGGAGAAGAGGATTCGTTTGGAGGGAAAGTTCCTTGCTAATAGTGGGGCAGAAGTATTCCAGTCTGCAGCCAGGGCCCATACAAAACACGCAGTATGCATGTGAAAAGAAGCATGCGGGAGGGCAGGGGCCAGCAACCAATTTCAAGCCACAGACCAGAACAACCCAGTTCCGTTCTGACGTAGCTTCCAGCTGGAGGGAAACTATGCCAGGACCAGAGAGCTGGAAGCTGTTTTCACACTGCTCCTGCTTCTCCCCACCCCCTCCCCTATCCAGCCCAGCCCCGATGGAGCTCCCTTCTGGCTGGAAGCTATGCTGTACCTCAGCCTTGGAGCATGGGGTAGGGGGAGAAGATAGTTTGGAGAAGCAGCAGTGGCACAGGCACATCTTCCAGCTCCCTGGTCCCAGTACAGTTTCTCGCTGCTCAACTCTAGCATGGGCAAGACACAGACTGGATCCAGTTGCTCTGCATGCCAGATCTAGCCCATAGATCATACACTGCCAAACCCTGCACTAGGGAATACAGAGAGAGGAAGGTGTTTGTTCTTCAATGATACCCCCCCCATAAAGGATCAATGTGCTAATAACACCACCCACACACGCACATATGCACGTGCACACAGAGGACTAGAACCAGGACTCTTGACAAGAGTCCTGGAATCCTTCAAAAATTTGCATGCAGATGAGATGCAGGACAACCTGGTCCAGTTCCACCTCATGGAGGGCAGGGTGATATTAAGCATCTGCGACAGGCTGAGAGAAGGAGAAACAGAGGGATTCCGGGTGAACTGCTTGGGGCCCCATTTGGCGATGTTTGCCAGACATTAAAAACTGGTGAAGAAACAGGAATCTTGAAAATAGGGGGAAAAAAAGGCACAGCTCAGCTGAGGCAGTGAAGAAGAAGTGAAAATATATTCAGTGTAGTGGTTCACTATGACTTGAAAAAGAGTCAGCACTGAAGGGGACTGAGTGCAATGAGGGATACCACATATCTTATTCATACAGGCTATACTAACCTACTCTTGGTAGCATCAGCACATAGCAATTTTGGCAATAAGGGGAGGATGTTAGGACTGGCTCTAGCCCTCCCAGTGTTAGCCTGGTATTGTAATACCCCCAGGCTTGGTGCCAATTCCCTATGGAGGAAACACCTGCCCATTTTTCTTTTTGGAGGGCCATGCAAAAAAAGGGATCCCATCAGTCTGTTTGCCAAGTATGGGCCATGTGTTTTATAGTCATGCTCAGTGTTGGCTACATTTAATCAACTACATAGCTGGTTTCCATTACTGACCACATGCTGCTTTTGGTAGCATTTCAATGATAGGCAATGTATTTAATGAGGTTTCCTTGTATGCAAATGTAAAATTGGAAGCGTTTTCCTCATGCTGATAGCAGTGGGGAAGGGGGTGACCTTGTTTTATATTCAAGTAAAGACAGTACTACTTTTCTGAGTGTTTGGCTACTAACAGTTGCCTCATTTAATAGAATGTACTGTGGGCTTTAGAGAGAGGTCCCCTGCCTGGGCTAGATGTAACAAGGAAAAGGCAAAGCTACATCCCCATCTAACCCTGCCTCTACTAAGCAAGAGTAAATAAAAAACACTTCTACATGCGATAGTCCAGCTTTTATAGAGTAACTCTGTCTTAAATTTCTGCAACAGCTCCAGGGACTTCTATTCCCCCAGAAATACCATGGCAAACAATTCCCAAAGTGGCTGTTGAACTGTCATGCTCCTTGCAGTCTGGTTTCTCCATGTCTGGGGCATCAACCCCTTGTCATCCATTACCTTCTCCCTGCCTGCAATTACCACCGTCTGTCAGGTCTGCCACAACTGTCTACATGTTACCAGCTCTCTCACTTGCAGCCCTATAGACATTTTTTCTTACAGAGTAGGTTTTTCCCATAGTGGCAAACATTAAAAATAGAGAGCAAACATGAATTTAAACCAGGCTTCTGCTCCCTTTCCTATTCTTGAAGTTACCTGCATTTAAATCACAGCCATCTTTGTTTTTCATTCTGCTTCTGCGGGAAACCATGGTGCAGTTACATCACAGCTTTCAGCTGTGATGTCATAAAGCTGTTACCTCAGGTGGCTGCAATCTCAACTGATGCCAGAATCCAAGAGGCAGCAAGGGTCAGTACCGTGATAAAAGACCTCCAAAGAAAGCCCAGCACAGTCCATCAAGTAGTGTTTTGGTAATTCACTCAGTCCCATGCCAGCATGGGACAGACAACACTGTTGCTGAAAGTGCTGTCATTCACCAGGTTCCTGACATCTTTGAGATATCACTAAAGAACTACTATTATTTCTTTGCATTACATATGTGCCTATAACCCCAACCAAGATGAGGGCACCACCATTAAAAGAATTGCACAGACATAATCAGAGACAGTATCTACCTTGAGGAACCTACAATATAAATAAGCAAGACGGATAAAATGTAAGAAAGCAAATGGGGGCACAGACAGGTGAAGAGATTTGCCAATGTTAAGCTGGCAAGTAAGAACCCAGCTTGGCATACCAAGCTGAATTTAGAACCCAGGTTTCCTCAGTCTCCTATTTCAACTATGGCAACACCCTTTTCTCTGGCCTTAATAAATACATGCTTGTTCAATTCATAGTTATCCCGAATGTTGCTACAAAGACCATTTTTCTTAGATCATTGCTTTGGCTACATCACCTCTCTTTGCATCCCTTCTTTACTTCCCTCCTCTCTGTCACGCCAAACACAAGATACTTGTCTTGGCCTCCAAGATCCTTCACACTCCAACTACAACCCTTAAAAAGTCATAATGAGAAGTTGACAGCAGCCCCTTTCATCCTCCTTCAACCCATTAGCATGTCAAACAAGTACTTCCATGCTCTTTTCCATGTCACCCACCACACTTGGAAGAAGTTGTCTTTAAATATCCATGGAGCTACCTCACTGTTGTCTTTTATATAGTTTCTTAAGACCCTACATTGCCATGATGGCTACAAAGAATTTAACAGCAGTTTGGCCGATTATCCAATTGCTTCCTTGGGCTCCTCCATGGGTCTACCTACTTTCATTTGTCTTATACTTAGATTATAAGCTATTTGAGCCAGGGACCAACTTATTGTCCTGTGCCTATACAACACCTGGCATAACAGGGCTTGGGACACAGATAGGAGTTAATAGGTGCTACAGCTTAAGTAACAAACAACGAAATAAGCACTAACTTTGTCTAAATGGCTCATGAATTAAACCACACCATCAGCAGCATTGTTTGCTCTAGTAAGGAGTACTTGTCATTAAATTCTTCCTCTATATGCTCCCAGTCTGTGTCCTAAACTGTTATATAGGATTGCTGCACGGCAATAAACAGCTGACACATTTCATTTCAGGGAGACAGCCGCTCTTCAGTAGAAGATAGAGTGAGCTCTGTGCATAAAACTTTGAAACCCTTTAGGAGAAAAGGCACACTAGAAATATCCAGGCTTTTAGTGCCACAGTGCCATTGTGCATCATCACTGCAGGAGCAGGGAAAAGTGAAAACACAGTCTTTGGTTTAAAGATGCAGGCATATCTGTTAAATAGGAATGAAGGATATTAAAGAAGACCAGCAAAAGAAAATATCATTACGTTTGCCTCCATTTCTAGCTCAAAGGCTTCCCCTAGCATGAAACATGCTCTTTAAGATGCTAGCTGCTCACTCCACTCATTTGACAGTCTCTGATTAAACTCCTGGATAATAACCTTGCAAGACACAGCCAAACTCACAGAAGTACAGGGTGTTCTCATCATTGGCTCCCAAAAATAGGTCTTTGCCAATAACAGTCAATTGGTTCAGCCTCTGCCAAATTGACTTGCATTGTCCCCCACATGCAATGACTGCTGACACTGTTTGTCCACCACAGTGGAGGACTACAAGTTACTGAAACAGAAGACAGCTTAGGCATGGATATGGTTTACTGAAAATACATCCCATTTTCAAAGATGGAGTAACCAAGCTTCCATACTCTCTAGAGCTTCTTTTATTCCTTCTGACACCTGCTACTAATAGAACTGGAATAGCTGTAACCCAGCACTCTTGCACTATTCCCTATGGTGCCTTCTATTGGAAAAAGCTATAACTGGGGGGAATCAATTTCCATAGTCAGCTCTCCCAGTGTTGTCCCTAAAATGCCACCTGCTGGTATTGTAATAGTTGGTGCCCCTCATTGCTGATGCTCCTGTGAAAAGGCTGGGACACGGGGAAAGAGGACCACGAAGGGAGAGCAAAACATGGAAAAAGTTAAGTTTGGATGACTAGCAGGATTGCAGGGAAATGGAAAAGAACCAAGATGTGAAGACATAGATATGGGGAAGCAGTAGAGCAACTAAAAGGGGGCAACAGCCCAAGTATGGAGCAGATGCCAGCACTGCCCCATGCCAGGGGGCTGCCTACGGCATGAAGCAGCCCCACAATGCCACAAAGCAGTGTTGGGGAAGCCTGCCACATAGGGATTGGAAACATATCCCAGCCAGAAAGCCAAACTATGCTAGGGGATGGGTCCACTTTAGTGGGAAGGGAACTCCAAAACCTGCTCTATTATTTTGTAGTAGTATTCGCCTTGATATTCTATTGGCGATTTAACATGATGAGCCAGTTCTGAAGTCAGTGGAATTGCATCCACTTATTATAGAGGTAAATTTGGACCCCAAAAGACTTTTCAAAGTAATGACTTAGATAATGGCACAACCTAATGCAGCAGCTAGTGTGTGATACCCATACAAATAGGGCAAGAAAAGAATGCAATCTGTCAAATTCAAGCAGGGCACTCAACTAGTTCAGGAGAGTTTAAAAAAAAAAAAAAAAAGGAAGGATGAGGGGAACAGAAAATAGCAAAAGGGGCTGAGCTCCAGGGAACAATGTCTTGTTCTAACAGTACAGTACAATACAACTATGTCGTACACAGCATTCGTCATGCAAGCTGCATCCCAAAATGCTTTACAAAGCTAAATACAAGAAAGCAAATGGTACAAAGTGTATAAAGTATCTGGTGCACTAAGCAATTATGAAGCAGTGCAAATAGCTATATAATTTCCCCTTTTAGAAGCTGCTGCATAAAAGCTCATTAATTCATAAAAATGCTGTGTTGCTGCTCTGTGCATTCTTAGGAGCTTTCTTTTCTGCCCCCATCCACACGCTGCTGAATTTCTCAGAGGACGCAGGGAGCAAACAGACTACCCTCCCCATCCCCAAACATCTTTACACCTTAGGAAAGTGGCTGTTCTGCAGAGCTCCTAAATTTTGCTGGAGCAGGGTCCAACCACACAATTCTAAAGACGTTGGTGCTTAGTGTAGATTAAACAAGCAGTACACAATCCTTTGTTATAGTTATGAAAAACATAAGTGTAAAGATATTATGTGCTGAAGAGATTAGAAACAATTGTAGACACAATCCTTAAAACAAATGGGTACCAGTAACATTGTTTGGGGAAACGAAGGCATAGTTGAAAATGTCAGCAGAGGGAGAGGTAGGAAGTGGCACAGACAATGACAGACTTGGTTATGTTGTGATTGTGTGGTTATAGGCAGATTCACTGATACAGAAGATGTGGGGGGATGAAGGATTCAAAGTGAAGGATAATTCCAGGAGATGCAGTGGAAGCCAAGGGTAGGTCTGGGCTGGAGGAGGATATGGAATGGATAACATATATGGCAGGAGGCTGGTTGCTGTGAAGGGCTCTGCTAGTCGCATAGCCCTCACAGAGAAAGCAGGGATAGGAATAGCCCTTCTGAAAGAGAGAAGAGAATGAATCCAGTAAGAGATTTTTTTTCTGCAGAAGCCTAACACCATCCACCTCCGTGCTCAGCTTGGAAATGTGCTGTCATACAGAACCCTCCCACCTCCATTAATGTCAACATTGCAGCATCACCCAGAGGCTCCAGCAGGCTCAGGGCCCCATTGCATTGGGTAGTGAATGTACGGTCCTTGTCTCAAAGAGATGACAATCATAGAAAGTAATCTAGATCAGAAGAGGAGCACTGTGCAGTGCACTGGAATACCCAGGTGTTCCCCTTTGCAGCAGTGTAGGGTATATCTCCAAGAGACCTGACCATGTGGGGAAAATGCACTGATTCAATCACAGGCCTTTCTGCACATATTATGCTCTCACTCAGTAGTGTAACTAGGCGTGGTCAAGCAGGGCATCTAGTGTCACTGCACTAGTATTTGGAATCCAGAGACACCTTGGAAACAGTAGGTCAGATCTTCCAACCTGGCAGAATTGTACTTGACCCAAGCTCAGGGAAAGGGTGGATAGGTGAAAGTGTGTCTTTCAATCATTCTGACAGATTTTATACAATAAACCTAAGCTGTGAAAGTCCCATGCCCCTAGCATACACGGCCTATTTTACAGTTTTCATCCATAGAGTCTGCCCTGGCTACACTATTCCCTTCGTCAGAGATGTGCTTTCTCCCCCATGGCCTGGGATAGTGACACAGTTTCATAGTTGGTAGGGTAGGGTTGGAAGGGACCTAAGCAGATCATCAAGTCTGACCCCCCTACCATGGGCAGGAAAGGATGCTAGGGTCTGGCTAGGTGGCTGTCTAGCCTCCTTTTGAAGACCCCCCGGGTAGGGGCAAGCACTACTTCCCTTGGAAGTCAGTTTCAGCTCCTAGCCGCCCTGACTGTGAAGTAGTGTCTCCTGATGTCTAGCCTGAATCTACTCTCAGTCAACTTATGGCTGTTGTTCCTTGTTACCCCTGGTAGTGCTCAGGGGAACAGGGACTCTCCCATTGCCTGCTGGCCCCCACTGGCAAGTTTATAGGCAGGTGGCCACCAGATCCCCTCTCAGCCTTCTTTTGTGGAGGCTGAACAGGTTCAGGTCCCGTAGCCTCTCCTTGTAGGGCCTGCCCTGCTCTGCTGCCCCCTGATCATGCGAATGGCCCTTCTCTGGACCCTCTCGATGCTATCCACATCCCTCTTGAAGTGCGGTGTCCAGAATTGGATGCAGTACTCCAGCTGTGGCCTGACCAATGTTGCATAGAGGGGGAGGATCACCTTCTTGGACCTGCTCGTGATGCATCTATGGATGCATGACAAGGTATGATTAGCGTTCCTGACTGCGTCCCCACATTGGACTGCGTCCCCACATGGACTGTGGCAGCCCATGTTCATCTTAGAATCAGTAATGACACCAAGATCCTTTTCTGCCTCTGTGCTGACAAGAAGGGAGTTCCCCAGCCTGTAGGTATGCTGCTGGTTCGTCCTCCCCAGTTGCAACACCTTGCATTTGTCCATATTGAACCCCATCCTGTTCTCATCTGCCCACCTCTGTAACCTGTCCAGATCTAGTTGTAGCCTGTCCCTCTCTTCTAGCGTGTTCACTTCTCCCCATATCTTAGTGTCATCTGCGAACTTGAACAAGGTGCTTTTCACCCCCTTGTCCAAATCGCCAATGAAGATATTGAAAAGTACGGGCCCTAGGACTGGGCCTTGGGGAACCCCACTGCCCACATCTCTCCAGGTCAAAAATTACCCATCCACCACCACTTTCTGGGTGTGGCCCTCCAGCCAATTTATGACCCATCTGACTGTGTAGGTGTTGACACCACAGTCACCTAATTTTTTTTTAATGAGGATGAGGTGAGAGACAGTGTCAAAGGCCTCCCTAAAATCCAAAAAGACTATGTCCACCGTGACACCTGCACCTGCTTTTGTGACCTGGTCATAGAAGGCCACCAGGTTGGTCTGACAGGACCTGCCTCTAATGAACCCATGTTGGTTGCCCCTAAGCATAATCTCCCCTGCTGGCCCCTTGCAGATGTGCTCCTGAATAATTTTCTCAAGGAGCTTCCCCAGGACCAAGGTAATAGCCATAATGGCAGTTTTACACTGCCAAAGGACATCTGTCCAGAGACAAAAAGAAAACAAGAGTCAGGTTTACAAGATAAGCACCTGGTCCAGTAAGTTCACAGGGCAACTTAGCAGTATAACAGAAAACATACAGAATGGGTTCTGGGAACCCCTGAGTTCCCAGAGGGAGGTTGTCACGTCCTCTTGCAAAATGTATTGTGCCCATTAAGCAACTTTCCCTTGCCATGTTAACACTAGATAAGGACTGGGATTGACATGCATTACACCCCTTAGCCTTCAGTTTTGACCTTCAGCACACCCTCTTACTTCAGCCCTTGACAACTGTACACAGTTCAACCAAGACACCTCACTCATGACCTGCAGCATCCCTTGCTATTTTAGTCCTTCCTCCTACTACACTCACTCAGCTCTGTCAATATGCCAAAAACCAAACCTGAAGCATTCTCTGCTATTCAGTCCTGCCCAGCTCCATCCCACCCACCCATCAGGGCTATGTCATTGCATTTCAGAGCTGACCTGAAGCATTCTCTGCTACTGCAGTCCCCCCAGGTCGCCACACAGGCTCTGCCAAGACATTTCAATCCTGACTTCCATTTCTCTTCCTGCAATTCCTGTTCAAAGCATTCAGCTATAGCAGTGTATCACAACACTCTATAGCAGCCATACTCTTCCAATCCAAGACAGACAGGCAATCATACAACACTGTGCAAGCTAAAAAAAATAGGATATCTGAGATCTACAATGCTCGCTTCATTTGTGATTAAAAGTAAGTTCTCCAATGATGAGTGAGCTACTGGAAAAACTGGGAGGCTAAGAAAGTTGATGCTGAATTCTGATCTTGTAAACAGAGTTAACAAAGAGGCACTACATGTACACATAAGGCTATGGACTGGAAAGAACAATGTAAGGGGAAAAAAAGCCAAGCAACAGAGACCATCAAGGCAAATAAAAAGAAACCCGGAGTTTCATTGTGAGAACAACTGAATGCTATCCTGGGGAAACGATGTTGTTACTGGGATGAGCTTTGATGGGCTGAATGACATTTTCATGTTCTAAATACTGTGTGCGTTCTCCTGTGCAGAAAAGGGTCCAGGTGCTCATCAGTTATTGAGATTGTTTAAAAAGGCATTTAGGAAAGTACACAGGAGGCAGGTTTACAGCTCCACCTCATTTCAAGCTGGGCTGCTCTGAGAAAAGGGAGCACAGTTCACAGTCACCGACGAGAGAGAAAGAGAAGGTGAGGAAGGAAAGAACAGAGGAAGAGGATGATGAAAAGGTTAAAATACTGAGGTTCCACAACCCTCCCAAGAAGAGGTTAAATATAGTTCAAGAAAGGACCACATTCCCTACCTCCCTTACTTTCCAGACAAAGGGCACTGTCCATCATGATCTTCATGGGCAGTGAGGCTCTCTTGCAGGCTATCAAAAAAACCTCCAGTTTGAGTCAGGCTGAAACTTTGTATGAGGTCACAACGATGTTGCATGCAGTGTGAAGAGTTGCATAACGAAGATTTGCCTGTCCAGGGACAGAATATGATGATACAGCAAACAAGAAGTAATTTTCAGGGGGGCCTCAGGGGGTGACAGCTCTCCAGTGCTGAGAATTTATCAAATTCAAACAGATTATAAAACATTTTAAGGAAAAATTTATGGCAGGATGAAGACAAGGAGTTGCTCTGCTTCTTATTCTTCCTTGCCTGTAAACTAGCAATCTGATCCCTTTCAGTTTACATCTACAGGCACGTGCCTTCGCACAGGTCTGCAATGCCAGATGCTGTCCTACTCAGAGCACTCAAACTCTCTACTCAGACTCCTCCAGTCTCTCTGACATGGCCACTGTTCAGTACTTTAATCTTATTTATTTTTTTGAAGACCACACCACTTGAAGATCACCAGGAAGCCACAGGTCCAAGTGCAGTTCTCTCTGGAGATCCACATTCAACACATATTCAAAATCAACACATGAAAAGAAATCTCTGTGAAGGGCCAGAACATCATTCGCTGAGAACTTTTTAATTTAACTAAATTTCTTCAGATATGTCAAAGCCATTTGAACAAGTGTGAAGTTTAAAAACGAGCCCATTTTGGAATTATCCAAGCATTAAAAGGCATCTCCGTTATTTTATTTTGTGTGTGTACACACACACACACTTTTTCATGCTCACAGTGAAAGATACTGAATAGATTTTGTTCAAAATGATTTATTTTTAATCACTTGCAGACCAAGATCATTCCCCTGAAGAGAATTTGTTAGGTCATCCCTAGGGAACACAGATAGGGCTCCTCGAAAGACAGGGCTTTTTCAAATGCAATCAGATCTCTGAAGATCAGTTAATGAACATCTTACTTTTGGATTTTAGAGCCTACTTAATTCACCTTTAAACAGCATCTGCAAGGCTTCTTTTCCTTAGTCATTTTCTTCTAGGTTCTCACAAACATGCTTCAAAGATCTCGAAAATGCTGCTTCACACAATATATACTTAAGCTGCAGAACTCACTACCGCAACATATCACTAACTCAGAACTAGCTGCATATAGAAAAGGACTGAACATTTATACAGGTAATAAGAATGTTTAGAATTACAACTACAAGGATTAAAAGCAAGGAAACAAAAAGAAAACTAGGGTTTTAGAAGAAATAGAAACTCTCATTCTTATGGATGAATGACTCCTTATCCACTAAAATAAAACATTCGCTGGGCACAAGTCTTTCCAAAATGGTTTCTTCAGGGTTTCTTGCATCTTTCTCTGACTAGACAGAACAGCAATCTGAGATCCCACAGCCAACCTTGTGTGCGTTTGTAATTTTAAACACCATTGTCTTCTATGAAACCACATAACAACAACAATTTGCTATCAATTAGGAACAGTAGCTACATAATCAGTTATATTTAAATGACATACATATTCTTCAGACCCCAACCGAAGCACAAATACTCCATGAACATCAAAAGCCTATTACTATACACAAATCACCATTCATCTTTTCTCTCACTCTCATAATACATTATGTAAAGAATTCTGTCTGCCCTCTTCCCATCTCACTTCAGCTTGTCACTCTTGGAAACTGAAAGCCGCATTTCAGGGAGGCAGGTGCAGCTTTTCATCAAGTTCCAGTCGATGCATCTTTGTGACCATTATGAGCATGAGTTTGTCTAAATCTGATTTATAAGAATGCAAATGTGGGGTAAGCCTCAGTGCCAAGCCACAGTTAAATGTATATGGTGAAATTCATCTAACAGGACACAGGATTTACATTTCGGATGCATGGCATGTGATATTTTTGCCATGAATTATCTTTGGCTAGTTCAACACAACAAGGAAGGCAGTGTAGTGGAGAGATGGAGAGGAAAATGAGAATAACCACACATGGATAATGGTAAGTAAATAACTTCCCTAACTTAACAGAACATCTGAAGAGCTAGTTGTCAAAAGCCTCCAGCAAGCCCATCCTCGTGCAATACGACGTTCCAGTCTTCTCCTAAAGCTCCTCTTCCAAACAGAGGAACCATCTATTTGAATGTCCTAGGGACATTACCCCATTCTATAAACTAATGCAACAAGCATTGAAGTTCACATACCTCAAAGAAGAGTGCTCCACACTGGACACAGCATGGCCTGCCGCAGTGGAGGCTTGTACCTAAGGCATCATAGGGAGCAGTGAATTTTCACTCTCTAAGAACACCAGACTAAGGGTGAATGAAAACCTGCCTCAATGGAGACATCTTGGAAGAGGGAAGTCCTGGTAAGAGGCTTGCAAAGAAAAGCAATCCCGCGAAAAATCCCAGCCTCCTGATTGCCTGGGAGGGCTCCTTAAAGAAAGGAGGTTTTCCCCTCTGGGAGAAGAGAGAGAGGTGTGCGTGCAGGACGACAGCGGAAAGGAGCTGTGCAATGGCTGATCCATCCTTTGGGCCGGCTGGAGCTTGCAAGAGAACCTCCAGAGGACCAGGGAGCACTCAGCCCTGAAGAACCAAGTCAGGACTTCAGGACACGACAGGCTGATTCCCTCAGGCACACCATCCACAAGGCACCTGTGAGCCCTATGTGGAGTGAGAGGGAAGGCAAGACCAGAGGGAGTTAGTTCGGGTTGCCTTTGGCTATCTGTGAGAGGTTGGGTTGGCCTGTGGGGAAGGGGGTACTGAGCATCACACAGGGAAGCTGTGTGATTGAGGAAACTCTAGGAGGGATGAGCAGAGGGCTATAGAAAGGCCAAGCCATGTTGGAAAGCGAGGTGGTCTTTGTGGTCCAGGGTCAGGACAGCACTGTCTGGGGGTATCGGAAGCCAGGGTCAGCTACCAGACAAGCCAGAGGACATGTCTTCTGTCTGCAAACCCAGCTGAAGACCAGGTTGTGTGCTGAGCCTAGCAGACCACAAGCTGCACCACCCCTGCTAACCACTGCAAAAGGCATTTTATTGTCACCCTGAGCATCATGGTATTAAGTCAAAGTATCTATATACTTGAAGTGCTGTTGCCCAGGTGAAGTATAGTATGTTGTAGTCAAATTAGTGAATGTGTGAATGTTGGGCTGTTTATTGTTGATTGTTAACCAGTATTTTTAGCTTAGTTATGTATTTTTCTTTTCATGTCATTTATAAATTCAAGTTCCTATAATTCACCTGTGTGTGCATATATATATCCTTCCTCCAGGGATCCAGAATCAGCAGATGGCCACCCCAAGCATAGCGGACCAGTGTTACACCCACATTTTATAGGCCAGTTACATTCTTACAAATGTATATTTTTGAGTGCAATAGGTACTTGTGAAATGGGCTGTTCTAGAGGACACATCTGTTTACAGAGCATGGGCAATGGCACGGCAAGCATCTCCTGACACACTCCATTATAACTGTGTTTCCATTATTACAATATGGCACCCGTACACTAATAAAAAAATACTTAAGTAGACAAAGATGGCATTTGTGACTCCTCCCTGACTTATGTCAGTGGGGAGAGTGTATACAAGTGTGTGTGTGTGTACACACACACACACACACACACACATTCCCCTTTCCTTACTTTTCTGATTCTTTTATCCTTCTATTCAGGAACAAGAATCAAAAGTCATACTCCAAGTATTACTGAGGCAAAGAAACTGGTATTATGCCTTCCTCTAATATTAGCAAGTTCCATAGTCATGTAGACATCATCTGTAAGATGATAGCTCTAAATCCACAAGGCAGTTGTTATGAAAACTGAGTTCCCCTGGTCCCATTAAGTTTCACTTTCAACACTGATAGCACCATCATCCTAGATGACCAGTGCTATCAAGACTTGAACTGGCCGCAGAGGGAGAAGTGGCACTCGACATTGTCAGCAAGCATTTATTCCTGTAAGTAGCCCTGAAGATTTGTGTCAACATTTTTAATTATATATAGCATTTGCCAGAGTGCCAGTGCAACACGAGGGACCATGTACTCTTGTCAGCCTTCTGATACTCCAAGGATAAGCCAATGCATTTTGGACCATTTGGAGTTCACTCATATTGTTGACTTCCATCTTCAGGTACAAAGCCTTCTTAATTGATCCTGGAAGGGCTGCATTGATAGCTGTGGACAGATCAACCTCCAGAGAAGGGAACAATGTCCTCAGCAGCTGCAAATGAACAAAGTATTTCTGGACCATTACCATTACAGCAACTGAGAGGCTAAGAGACATGAAAGACCTCAAGATTATGTCCTCAATCAGAATCAGAGGATGGATGCCCTAGTCCGAGAGAGATGCTATGCCTTTGCCCCTTTGTTTCAAAATTTCTTCCCCCTCCTCCCAGCATCCTGTCAAGGTTCAGTTCCCAGTTACTTTTCATCCAGGTTCTCTCCCCGCTTTTAGATATCAAGAAATACAGCTTTTGTGTTATGTCTGAAGATATAGAGGTTGGTGTCATTTGTGTATGGCTGGCACTAAAATCATCTCCTTTTAAAAATTTCCCTTGCAGTTTCCACAGTGGTTCCTTGAATCTTTCTTCTGTCTGTCAAAATTGAGAGGTAAAGAGGTCAACAAAACCCAGGATTTTGATCCAATACTTTACAGCACACCAGCACAACTCTGCAATCGAAGTGTGCCATTTCTCTGCTTTTCCCATCTCCTTACCCCAATGTCTGCATCTTGGGCTGCATCTCCTTCAGTCTGCAGGATAATTTCTAATAACAACTGTGGGTCTGTAAAAGTGAGCTCCTTAAAGAATACTTTCTTTGGAGAAAGAATCAGAGAAAGAAGGGACACACAGTTTGTTAACCAAAAGGGCACCTGTCATAAGGAAATAAGATTTACCAAACCTCATAAGGACACTGATTTTATTTATTGTCCATTCCAAAACATGTACTATAACATGCTCCCCAAGTACAATAGCAATAAAACTGAAAAACACCCATGAAAATACTTCCAATTAACAGAAGGTTAAAAAGTAGCTTTAGATCTCTCCACAACCAACCAAAATTGTCAAAGCGCTTCCCCTTTTATCCATTATCCTCAGAAACACCTTGAGCCAACAGATGGGCTATGCAACTTGCCTAGAAGGTCAATGAACTTGGATCATGGTCCACTAATGTGAAGAAAGAAAAGTTCAAAAGCGAGAACCCTTCACTAAAATCAAGCTACTGCTAGCCCACAGACACACACGTAGGGATTTTAAACTTGAGTATCCCAGATTATTTCAATTCAGATTAAAGCACAAAAGAATACAAACCTACAAGATAAATCAGAATCCACATTCAGAGAGCTCTTTAGATTAAAAAAAAAAAAAAAAAGAGCCCTGAACTGCAAACCTAAAGCAAAATGGAAGATAGTCCAGTTTTTAAAAAGACAGGTGTAACATGCTCAGTGCATTAAACACTGTTACTAAAGTTAGCAGACTCATTCTTAGTGGGCTTTAAGGGTAGCTTCACACAGAGCAGTAATCTAATCTGGTGATGGCGAAGTCACAGAAGGTTTGAGTTGGAAAAGAAAAATCTAAAACTTTCAGGCCAAACTAAGACTTCTAAAGATTGCCCAACAGAAGGATCCAACAAAATGCCACAGTCACGAGCTTTAGTAACAAAACACAAGACACTGCCACCTCGTTCAACTATTGTATGTCCTCCAGGTGTTTCTCACCACCCACAAAGATTGCCTGTACTAAGTGTAGCTTCAGCTGTTACTAGCTATTATGCAAGCCCCGATCTCAGCCAGACATCAGCGAAGCTGACCTACTACCACTTCTACCCAATGACATGAAGGTGCCAAGTGTTAATAATTTTGATGGTGTGGCAGTCCAACTGTCCCAAGATCTCCCCATCTCCTGCACCAGAAAGGTGATAGAAATAGAGGCTTGCTGCATCCAGTCTGAATGCTTGGGGGCCAGGGGCAAAGTGATGCAGTTGTATCCCCCTTTGATTCCTGCTCCACCCAAACTTTAAAACAAACAGATGCAGCCACATTTCCATTCAGGAAGTGCTAAAACAGTCAACTGACTTGGTAGTTCATTATCTCCCTGATTCTTATTAATCTCTACTCCATAAGTGTTAATAACCCTCTATCATTTTAATTGTCTTGATGTTCCACTATTCAAACTACCCTTCTTTTGCAATTTTGCTGTCTATTAGCCATTCCTGGTAAAGTCTCTCTTACATTTCACAGCCCTACCAGCTGTCAGCTCTAGCTAAAAACCTTAACTCAGGTGTGATAATATTAACTCAGGTATAGAAATGACTGAAAGCAAAGTATTGGAGGCACTGTCAAGAAAGCTAGACTTTTTTATGAATCTGAATAAGAGACATACGTTTAACTATAATCACTGCAGGACTAATGAAACAATATCTTTTGACTGTTTCTTGCCTTGTTTGGTGCATTTGTTGTGACCTCTATAACCTCCATGCTATTGCAAGGCTTCAAGCCAAATTGAGAAAGTGTTGGAGAGGACCCCAGATATTGTCAGAACTTTTTTTTCACGAGATTCTCAAAATCCTCTCCAAAAAAGGAAGCTTGATCAAAGACATCATGATAGTTGGCAAGATTGTCCATGTAAAAGAATGGTCCCATGGAGTATGGGCATAATTGTCTCTGACTTGTGAGAAGCAGCTAACTGCATCCCCTTGAAGAAGAGTGTGGAAAAAATTTCTCCCCAAAATAGCTGCAGTTGATCAAGATATTCTTGGCCAAGAAAAATGTAGTAGGGCTGTACAAAGCTTCAGTTGCTGATTCAATTCAGTGGAGATTCGGCTTGATTCAGTGGCCAAATCTAATCAGGAGACCCTTTAATCTCTTCGAATCAAATTGAAACCCTCCGAATCAATTTGGAGAGATTTGGAAAGACTATAAGATTCAGACGTAGACACAGTTTTAAATGTTTTTTCTACATACTTCAAGGTACAAGGCAGCTCATGAATGTTGAGATGCTGGGGCAGACGGAGTGTCCCATGGGAGTGCGGGGTGGTGGGTCCCCAGCATCCTCAACAGTGGACCCGGAAATGGACTGTCCCCTGGCTTGGCATCTGGTGCCTCCTGGATCTGTTGGGGCACCCAGGGTCCCCTCTCAGCCAATTGCCGAGCCAGAGGAATGTGCGTGGGGGGTCCCCCCCCACGCACACGGCAGCAGACCCAGAAGTGGACTAGAAATACTTTCGGTCCACTTCTGGGCCCACCAGCAAGCACGCATGCCCCCCCCACCAGTGCTCCTGTGGGACGCTCCATCCGCCCCACCGTCGCACTGTTCACAGTACCTGGTACCTTGAGGTATGTAGAAAAAACATTTAAAGCTACGTCTATTGCTGAATCACTGATTCTCCAAATCAGCATCGAATCTTCAAATTGTGCTGAATCGAATTGGGACAGCAATCTGAATCAACAAATCGAATCACTGTCCCTGATTCAGGCCGAATCCAAATCAAATATGGCCCGTTTCTCACACCCTTAAGATGTCGTTTTAAATTGCAGCCCCTTTTTGGGGCTGCATACATGCACGCATGTTCTAGGTTTGTACAACCTAGGGCCACATTTTGTCTGTCCTTATAAAAAGAAACTTGGGTGGGAAAAGGACCTAAGAAATTCCTCAACTTGCACAATTCACATAAAAAGCCATGCATTCTGTGGCGCATAGGCAATGGGCCATCTACCAATGGTTTCAAACAGAGTGGGGAGAGTGAGACCACAGTTCCACACTCATGTAATAGCCAGCCTTGAAGACAGAGTAAATTCCACCCAACAAAGAGGGGCAGCAGCAGTTGTACAGCCTAAACATGTCTAGGAGCTCTCAGAGTTGTATGTCTGAAGGAGATCCTTGTACATGTTCCTGATGAGGGACATAGCTTTCCACAACCCTTAACACAGGGTTCTGCTTACCTGCCCAGAACTGAGGTTTTAAGACCTTTCAAGTAAAGGCCATTTATTTTTGTTTGCCTTAATTTCTGTAAAATATCTTGTAAGGTTATGATACTATACAAATATCATTACATACTTCTACTACCATTTCTAATATACTACTTGTCATTAAGCTGTTCCAATACTTCACTTCTTCCTCACCAGCCACTGCAGGGGCAGTTTGTGGAAGAACAGTTTTACATACCACCTTCCTGGCAGCCTATTACCTCCTCATGGCTTTAAGTCTTCAGAGAACAAGGTCTGGTTCCTCCGTACACGGCAGCCACCGATGACTGCCCAGCTATGCCTTTATCATCAGAGAACCTTTCAGACCAGATAATGATGGCAATTTCCTCTGAGGAAAGTTCAGCTGCTAACAATACATTCCTTTTTCAGTACCCATGTTTATGCCTTTCCACTGACACACAAGACTATCAATCAGAGTAAGATTAAATAAAATTGCTTGGCATTTTTTTTCTTTCTCTCCAGAAAATTTCAAATTGTCGTCAAAAAATAGGAAGACCCAAAAGAAAGTTAATTTTATTAGCATCCAAAAATGGATTTTAAGAAAAAAATCCGTTCTCAGCTTTCTGATGAACAACTGATCACTGTCAAGAAAAGTAGACAATTTCTATAAACATTTTCATTTACCTGAAAACCAGTTTTTCATCTAAAATGTTGTAACAATTTTTTTGACTGGTTCTATTCTTAGGGAGACACTTTTGGATAGATCTTCTCAAATATGTATGTTTGCCCATCTCACAAGATATATACCAGTCTACCTTTTGCTACATAGCCATATTTCAGCATTGACAGGCAGCCAGACAATCACTCTGCAGCCAGGTTTTCTGAACACGGCAGTGGGGAGGAACCATCTCCAATACATTTCCCAGGCAAACAGTAATACTTGGGGTTATACTTTTGTGCTATGAATATTTAAATTTTATCCTCTTTAGTGATTCTTTCCAGGCAAAATAATTCTAAAGGCTTGTCTACAAGGGGAAATTGACAAGCTGAACATTAGTGGAAAACAAGCCCCAGGACAACCAAAATTGGCTGCAGTATTCCAGAACAAGGGGAGGTGTGTAGAATAAAACAATATAAACAGAGTGAAATGAATACTGAAGTATGGGCCTGATCTCCACAATGAAACCTGCTGAACGTCTCATAGCCCTATCTCGCCTCCTGCGGCCTAGGGCTGTATGAAACACCATCGTTTCGTTTTGATGTCCGTTTCGGCATTTTGAAGGGACAGTGTTTTGTTCCTTCATTTCATTTCAAAGCACTGTCCCATTTTGTTTCGTCGAAACTGTTTTGCTGTTTTGACGCGTTTCAACATTTCGCCCATAGACTATACTGGGGAATCATGAAAACACCTAAAATGTTGTAATTTCTTGCCTGATTCAGGTGAAAATTGCAAGGATGGTAGCTACTTGCCAGCGGCAGCAGCCTCCTGTCGTCTGGCACAGATCTGAGGGTCCTTATCCCTGGGAAGGCTGTGGGGCTGTGCCAGACTCCTCCCCAGGGTGCAGGCCCCCAGATCTGCACCGGATGATAGGAGGCTGC
The DNA here is from genome assembly GCF_052110815.1 of Crocodylus siamensis. Lineage (NCBI taxonomy): Eukaryota > Metazoa > Chordata > Crocodylia > Crocodylidae > Crocodylus > Crocodylus siamensis. Next base: position 87,548,145 of record NC_143398.1, on the reverse strand, counting down.
TGCTGCTGCCTGGGACCGGTACTAGGCAAAGCTCACACCCAGCGCCAGAGAAGACTGATGCTGCCGCTGGCCCCAGGCAGAAGTGATGGCCTCCTGTCATCTGGTGTGCAGATACAGGGGGCTGCACTCCTGGGAGGGCTGTGCTGGACTCCTCCTGGGGGTGCAGGTCCCTAGATGTGTATCAGATGACAAGAGGCTGCCACTGCTGCCTAGGACTGGTGCTGGGCACACCCCACGCCCAGCACCGGGCTCAATGGAGCTCAGCCCAGCAATGGGAGGTGTAGCGCAGCCCTGGCTCTGCCCGCTTCCCACCACTGAGCTGCGCTCCATGGGGCTGCGGAGCCACTCGGAGCACAGCCCAGCAGCAGGAGGTGGGCAAAACCAGGGCTGCACTCTGCCTCCCACCAGCGGGCTGAGCTCCATGGGGCTTCGCAGCAATATGGAGCGCAGCCCCGAGGCAGGGGACAGCCAGGGTTGCACTCCAATCAGCGCCACCAGCACCACGGAGCGCAGCTTGGCAGCGGGAGGCAGGGACAGCCAGGGCTGTGCTCTACCTCCCACCGCCGGGCTGAGCTCCACGGGGCTGCGGAGCCAGTCGGAGCGCAACCCTGGCTCTCCCCTGCCTCCTGCCACCGGGCTGCTTCGAAACTTGAAACGTTTCAAAACTTTTGAAATGTTTAGAGTGCTCTCATTTTGTTTCAAAACTGTCTTGACGCTTTTTGTTTCATTTCGTTTTTGCTGTTTCATGCTCGAAAAGCATCAAAACAGCTTCAAAATGAAACACTTAGCGAACTTTCACATAGCCTTCCCGTGGCCCTATCTATATCCATGTCCCAAAAAGCATTAGCCCCACAGAACCATCTGTTGTTGTAACTGTCTCCTCTCTACACAGATTCCCACAATTTACCAGCCACAGGCCCTTCAAACCTTTGAAAATTTCTTTTAATCATTATACAATACAAGTTGCTTCTTCAACAAGTTGTTTTCAAAACTGCCCTCTTTGCTTTAAAACCTCACTGTTGAGCTGCTTCAGTCCATCTCATAGGCTTTGTCTTGTCAGCTTGTTTCCTTAGTCATCTCTCACCATCCTCGCCTCTCTTTTTCCAGTCTTAACAAATGAAAAAGTTGCTTTCTCTCCACCTCTTCTGTCTGAAGTGAATTGACTGCATCTCTACTTCTCCATCCACAGTCCATTTTCATTTCATATCTTTATGGAAAACATGTTTTCTCTCTCTCATTTATACCTCACATTTATTATTTGCCCTCTACCTGTATTATTCACTCGCTGAGCATTAGAAGGTACAGTCTGAAAAACATGGTACAAAAAATTTAATCAAATTGTTATGTACTCATGATTACCTCAAGTCATTTTTTGAGAGTGCCGTTATTTCAAATCCTTCTAGATACTTTGTTTTGAATCCAGATGTTAGCTGTGTCAGCTGTGTGCTAAGAATACATTTTTATGAGTTGCTTTTCCTTGATATTTTTTTAATATGGAAGAAAATGCTGGAAAATTCCACCCGCATACACAGAGCATGAATAGCTTGTGCTGAGGCCAGCTGTGTACTTCAGTATTCAAAGACATTTTTCCATCTTCTACTTGTTCAATAATGCAAACCAGGACTCAGCTTTAAACACAGAATGAGGGCACTTTCAAACACAGGCACAGAAGAGGACAAAAGAGGTGGACTGTTTGGGAAGAAAGGTCTCCCTGAATGTAGTCTCACTTGGGGAGTAACGGAACAATGAACAACAGAAACCTGGACACTGAAAACCTAGGCAAGGTTGTTCTGGTCAGTTTCTCCTCTATGTCTTCACTTTCTGTCCTGCCACGTTTGTGCAGTCGTATTTTTAAAAATGCCCAACAACAGCACTTTTACTGATTCCCATGAAAAGAAATCACAGTCAAAGACTTCACTGTTAAGAAATGTTTCCTGATATCAGTCAAAATGTACTCTTATTTCCTCCTACCCCACTATGCCTTTTCTTCCTTGCTGATTACGCTGCAGTGAATTATCTGGGGCAGGGGGCTGGACTCAATGGTCTTCCAAGGACCCTTCCAGACCTAATGTCTATGAAATCATGTTCTTCTTGTACCATATTTAGCAAAAGGATATACAGATAATAAAATCTATCTTTTTCAATCAGCTAACGCTCCTGTAAAACATTAGTTAAAACCCACCTCTGTTAGGCAACTAAAGTTCAAATAAAATTGCACAGAAAACTGTGAGTATACTTTAGTTATTTGAGCTAGAGGACTATCATGGAGATATTCCTAAATAGATATTTCACTATACTATGCATTTTTAATCTTTCCTTTTGAGACAGCCTCTCCATTACTTGCACAATGAAACAAGGTGTGCAGGTAATCTCACACACACAAACACATATAATCCCAAAGTCAAGCCATAGTATGGGAAGGCAAAGGGTATGGCAACAGTACAGACAGGGACACAAGTCATATTTTAATCATCAGTGAGTGATGCCTACACAGAAGTGTCAACACATTCATAAAAAGAGAGAAACCTGGTATATAAAAGGTACAACGAAGGGTCGAGACATAGCTAGGTACAGGATCATTCACAAGGAAACCAGAAGCTACACATAACCTCAGTCTTTTGTAAAGGGCTACAGAAATTAGGCACAACCATAATCCTGGCATATTTTAAAACAAAGCAAACAATTAAATGCAGTGATATAAAGGATCTCAGGCTTAGTGAAAATGAACACACATCTAAGCAAGAAAGCAAATAATTTCTACTTCTACAAAGAAAAAACCAAAACATTATCCCAAAGGAAGTGACAAGATGGTTTTAGAAAGACATCTGATACAGTAAAACATCACAGCTGAGGCTCAAGGCAAACAGAGTGAAACTAAATCTCCTCTCTTGCTTCCTGTGGCACTACCTTGGCTTACAATCTTGTCAGCTGTCATAAGATAAGCAGTGTCATCACTTGGACAGGAAATCTCCAAATGAACCTGATGCTACAAGAAGTACTAATTCAAGGGGCAGCACCCTTCCACCTAGGCCATGCCTGATGCAATACCCCAGCTTCATGCTACAAGGTGCTTTGATCTGAGCTGTGCAGATAATTAATTTTTGGTTCAGTGGCCACATTGAAAAAAAAATCAGCAACAATAAACTAGTTTAGTGCTGAGCCAAACCCAATCCATTTTTTTGTTGTTGTTGCAATTTTCAACTAATCAGACAAAACAGTTAATGAACCCCAAACAAACCATTTTGTTTTGGGGTGTAATTAATAAAAGCAAAAGAAATTTTAAAACAAACAGCTATAATCACAAGGAGATATCAGCACCATTCAAAAATGAAAGGGAAATAGGAGGTGTTACTGCCTTCTTTTATGTCCTGAGCCCAATAGTTAGGACATAAACAAGGAAATGGGTTCAAGTCCACTCTCTTCCCAGTCCAATGCAGAAATATGAACCAAGGTCTCCTACCTCCTCAGAAGTGCTCTAATACCCAGTTTATAGAGTACACAGGTGTTGAACTTTTATCATCCCTACGGATAAAGCTGTTCCATGTGGAATAATGAAATATTCAGTAGAGCAGGAATTGGACCCCTAGTTCCTCCCATCTGAGTGCCATAACTACCAGGCTAGAAATACACTCACATTCACATCTCTGTCCCTATATAAAATAACTGAATATTAATTAAGGCAAACATCTTCAATAAGAGAAATTTGGAGAGGTCAACCAGAGACCATCCCATAACCTGGTAGATAGGGCATCCTCCTTAAAAGCAGGGCGAGAGGGGGACAGGTATAAATCTCTGCGCTGAATAAAGCATGCACGTGATTTAAATCTGTAATTTCCAAATTCCAGAGGGATATCCTAGCCCAGTGGGGGGCTGACCCTTTTAGCGGGCATGCCAGAAATAAGCAAGCCTCTCTGATCCCTTCCCTTACCCAATCTGCTTCTCAGCTTTCTGCTCCCTGCCCTTGCGCTCCTGGACCAAGCTGCTGCTCTGCTTCCTGTTTCCTGCCTTGAGCTCCCTGCCTGATGTGATGCTCTTCTTTCTGTGCTGCCTGTCTCCTCCCCAATCTGCTGTATGCCACATGCAGAGGCTCCCCATGCCATTTGCATCACCCATGCCACAGGTCGGCCACCCCTGTACCCTCTTCTTTTCCATCAGCTTTGTGAATCACACCTCCCACCTATGTCCACTTAAAAATTTCCCCTCATTTTCAACTGGATACAGTATTCTTCCACCATTTTTGTTCCAGAGGGTTGTTCAGTGTTACCCTGCATCATTAAATAGCTGGTGTATTTTCACCCCCAGCACGGCTGAATGTTAGTTACTGTGAAATGCTGCCTGTATATAAATTTTGGGGAACTCTTAGTTTTTTTTCTGGATAAAAGGCACAACAGAAATGTGAGTTATTATCATATGCAGTCACTTGAGAAAATTAATGCAAAAGAAACAAGCACCAGAAGCTGTCGCAAAAAATGCAGAGCAAGCCAACAACTTAACAAGAACAAGAAAAAGCCTGTCAAACAATCCTCCAGACTTGGTATGGCCAGAAATAATGCAGAATACAATCAGCCCAGCAGAAGAAAAATAAGTAGGCCTGACAAAGTCTTTACTCAGCAAAACAGAACACAACCCCCAGAATCTCTGAGAAATAAACACAGGTCAATCAACACCCAACACCTTCAAACAGAAGAGCGTCCAAAGAGCAGGGAGAGAAATTCAAGCGGAACTACAAAGCAATGATAGAGCAAGCACTGGAGTTTAACATTACCAAGCTGAAAAAATTACAGACTCAGGGAAAATACAATTCAGGCAAAGAGAAAACAAACAGCACTGAACATATTGTACACTCAAATCGATGATACCAAGTGCATGCTAGAGTTCAGAAGCAATGAGAGTAACTCAAACACACAGTAGCTATGATGACAACCACAGTTTTAATGCCATGTAAAGTACACTGAGAAACATTGTATGAGATGATGGGCACCACATGAGTGCTGAAAAAAAAAAACAAAAAACAAACCACTAAGAAATATCAGACAAGGTGAAAAGAATTCCCAATATGGTGACAACCACTGTGAGAAGTAGTCCCAATCTGGTAAAGATTACTGCGGAAAGAAATGCCAAGATCAAACTGTGCTTGTTCACCTAGTGCAACAAAAAACTTGACATCATAGTAAACACCACAATTAGTGTAAAAACCAATGAGGGAAACACCTGACAGACACAGCTCCAATGCAGAGAACCCAGGTCAATTGTGTGGTGGGGACCATAGCCAATCTGTGCAGAAACAAACCAAATTCTATTAATCCTGGTCTCTGTAAAATATATTTGTAGAGCTCAACCAAATTCATGGTGGAAGTAGCATGTGCAGTTCCTTTAATCATTCAGATTCCCCTGCATACCCCCCACCCCTTCTCCACCACTGAGGGGGTGTTGTGCTGGGGAACCTGCAAAATTACAGGAGCTGCAGCACACACTACTTCCCCAGTGAATTCAGAAGGGCCCTACTTATTTTATATGCATTTGAAAGCAAACTCGACCAAATATATTTGAGTGGTACAAAAGAAAACCTCAGGCATCAAAGCCCTGGCTGCATTAAAACAAAGGAAAATAAAATCAGTGTCCCTTAAATATGCAACTGAGGATAACAGAATCCCTTTGCCCAAATACAAGAAAAAAACAACCACCTTTTGTTAGCAAATCTCAGCAAATGTAAAAACAGAGAAAGCAGAGCACTCTCATAGGTCAAGCCAAAATGTCGACTTAAGACCGTCTGAAGCAAATGCAACAGAACAGATGAAAACACATCCCCAGGCTGGAGAAGCATGGTCATTCTTTGCGAGACTCCTTGAGCAAAAGCTATACCTGCCCTTTCAGCCTCTCTGGGCTCAGTTTTGTTGACTGTTTCCCCGCTATTCACATCTTCTATGAACTTCAAATGTTACAGCCAAGAAAGTTCTCTTATTTTACCACAGTCATTTACATATTCTGCCTATTCAGGGTTATCTGGGAATAAAACATAATTGTTTCTTGCAATGCTATTGTACAAACAAATTTGATTTTCAGATGTTTTGTTTCACCCGCGGTTATGATTTGAGACATGGCTGTATTTTGGGGACAAAGTGGGAGAATATGTGCCTTTCAAAGCCATGGATTAATCCTAGCTCATTAGGGTTGTTACTTGTCGCCACTTTTTCTGTGTTTAGTAGCGTTGGGTGATTTTGGGGAGGTGGGGGGAGTTAATGGAATAGTAAGAAAACAGTGTTTAAGCCAAAAGATAGCTACTTCAGGTAGATTCAGTGAATGGTCTCAGTTGCAAAAAATTGAGGGACATTTCCTTTTTTTTTTTTTTTTAAGTCACCCTGCCCAACCCCTTAAGGGGAAAAAAAGTTTAACAAGCATCAAATAAACAAAAAGTAAAATAAAACACCTCTTTTTGGGTCAAATGAAATGTATGAGATTGACCCAAAATGATATTTTTGGTTTTTTAAATCTTGCCAAAACAAAAATTTGGCTTCATTTTGACCTGAACTAAATTTTTCATTTTGTTCACTGAACAAAGAGATCCTTTATTTGCTTTCTGTTGTCTGGAGGGGCAGGGGAAAAAAAAGATCATGCCACATTTTGCCAATATTGCTTCAGCTCTTTTAATAGTAGGTTAGTGCAAAAAGATCCAGCCTCATGCACTAATGCAACACCATCACTGCTAGGGACAGAAGTTACATGCAAACTGGTTTGAGTGAGCAGAAACTGTTTTAAATCTGTAACAGAATGTAAGTTCAGTGCACATAAACCAGTTTCAAAATGGCTGAAACTAATCCGAGATAAACTGGTTGAATGTAGTATCAGACTTACCTGACTGAGATCAAACCAGTTTATAGAACTTCTGTCGCAGACCCCTTCCTGGTTTAAGTTAAACCAGAGTCCCCCAGCATCCCAGCATGCTCTGCAGCCTTGGGCAGAACTGCAATCTCTACTCCAGTGGAGCAGGGCTGGCCACCCCTCTGCTCCCTAGCTGGGGCATGGGTCCCACTGGCACAGACCCAAGCCAGAATCTGCCTGGCAGTCCCCCACAACCCTCACTGCTGCAGCAGCAGAGCCTGAGGTAAGGCAGACACTGGCCAACATGGCCCACTGAGGCAAAGGAGCAGGAAGGAGGTTTATTTCCTCCTCCACTCCCAGGGGACCACAGCCAGAGTCTGTTAGACCTAAGCACCACCTTCACCAATTGCTCCCTGCTATTGCCTCTCAGCTCCATGTTCTTGGGGAACCCTGACACAGGACACAGACTGTCTGACTCACAAAGAATTCCCCCCCACCTAAACAGAAAGTGATTAAGATGCAGTGAGAGACACACCTAAAACCCTCCAGATAAGGGTGACAAGAGTGAAACAACTGTCCTAGGTCTCATTTGCATCTGACATGGAACCAGATGACCATTCATTTACATGAGAGATGGAGAACAGAAAGCCTGAAGCAGAAACTGCAGTGAATTTTGGGATCAGAAAAGCAGGGGAGCACTGCATGATGGGGAATCTGTGCTCCAAATGCTAATCAACCCACGCACCCAGCTCAGCATTTATCAGACCAGTTCTAATCTGGATTTACAAAGGAACTTCCCCCTCTGTCCCCCACACACACACACACACACACACCTTCAAGCAGAAGTAAAGTTTAATAGGCATCTCGGGCCGTACATTCCCCGGTCCCACTATGGGAGGCCTATTTAAACTTAATTGGCTAAAACTCGGTTGCCGGGGTAGGGAGTGCTGAGGCAAGACACCAAGTCAGGGGGTATGGGCAACATTTGAACAATAGTAAAGGGTTCATCACAGTGTCCAGCCCATTGGAGCCCTGACCACAAGTGTTGTCATACTTTTCCCGGGACGACTGGCAAAAGTCCTCTCCGCAACAGGTTATGAACACTCCAATAACTGCCTTAAGTCTGTTAAAAGACTATAGTAAGATCTGGAAAAGTCATGCTAAGCTAAGTCTTGTTCACAAGTAAAATTCCAAAACCCTGATGCTGCAATCTATTGTTTCTGAGGACACCAGGAGATATCCCATCAGTATATCTGCTATCCATAGGAATTTCAAGCTGGCTCCTAAGTATCTGGTTACTCCCTAACCTTATGTGTTTCCTGAGTATCAATCAGTTTCCTGAGATGTTCCAAACCAGATAACCGCTTGTCAATAGAAAAGTCAATTTGATTTACACTATTGAGAACGCTTGAAAGAAGCTGAACTGAGGGGTATAAAAATCTGTAAAAAGCAGCAGTGTGTGTGCTGACACCACCTGCTTTCTTCTTGAGAGGCTGAAGGAGGCAGATCGTCACCCTTCAAGGATCATGCTGAGAACTTTAACCTGTCAGCTTTGCAACCCGAGTGCCTTGGACTGGTGAGATCCCAGCTCTCTCTCTTTTCTCTTCTCTAAGCGTAGATTTCTGAACCTGAACTGCATTAGTTAAGCTTGAGCTAAGTTTCCCCAAATACTTAGTGAAACCAGGGTAATACTGTAACTGTTTGTGTTTGTTTTCCTTTGCATGTCTATTACTACTATTGTCATTATATATTTCATATACTTAGCAATAAATAACTTTTATAGTCATACTGGTGGTAACTGGGTATATTTTCCCTTCTCTACTTCTCCTTCCCCCCTTGCTCTGCAGCAATGCTTCTTTTACCTAAGCTAAAGATTCCTGTGAAGCCCAAAAATACTGTGGGGTCTGCTCATCAAGAGGCTAAAAGATTGGGACGTGCTGAGTTTGAAACACATAAGGGGATCAGCTTGTACAGGCTGATTCACCCAGTTTGGCTCAGACGTGCCCTAATGAACTGAGTGCTGGCCCATGAGGGTGTCATATGAGCCGGATTCAGAGGTATTCTGTTTAACTGTGTGCTTGTGTCTGACTGTAGTTATTGTTGCTCTGATGAACTGATTCTTGGCATATGAGGGTGTTAGCCTGTCCATGCTGATCAATCCGGCCAGGTCAGGCGTGTCACATTAATCTGCATGTGTTTGTGTGTATGACTAATTTGGGGACTGGAAGAACCCAGCCCCACTGAAACTGAGTCCTGCAAGATAGCTCCATTGGGGGTGAGGACTTGCAGAAGGGAGAGATATAGCTCCATATAGAAACACAAGTAAGACAAGCAGTACATTAACAGAATTACCAAGACCCTAGAAGCGTATCCCAAATAAATGAGCACACCCCAAAGTAATGGGCAAATCTGGTAACACTGCACAGGACAAGCTGCAGAATAAGCCCCCTCCCTGCACCTTTTACCAGATGCTGGAGGGAGGGGGGAAATTACTCCCCTCGATGCCCTGGTCACCTAAGAGGGCCATACTGGCCGGCCTCTGGCCATGCCTCCAGCTCTGCTGCTGGAGTGGCAAGGAGGGAGGAACCCTGACAGGAGCAGCAGCCCCTATCACGGTTTCCTGGGAGCGTAAGCCTCTTCCTGGTGAGGGGAGCTGTGCTGCAGGAGGGAAAGGGGCAGGCAGAGCTACCGCAGACTGCGTGGGGAGAATGGCGGCACCGCGGCTGAGGTGTGGCCATAGCCCCCAATCCCCTCCTAGCACCACCACTGCCGCTTGCCCCATGCAATCTGTAGCAGCTCTGCCTGCCCCGCTCCCACCCACAGCATAGCCCCCACCCGCACCCCCACAGGAAGAGGCTTGCCCTCCCAGGAAACCATGACAGGGGCTGTTGCCCCCGTCACAGTCCCTGCCCCCTCACTGCTCCAGCACTAGGGGTGGGGGTGTGGCCAGAGGCTGGCCAGCATGTCACCCTTACGTGACGGGGGCAGGAAGGGTTTTATTTCCCCGCTCCCTCCAGCATCTGGGGAAGGGAGCAGGGAGGGGCTTATTCTTCCACTCACTCCATGCAGGCACCAATTGGCAGAGACAGCAGTCAGGGCTGGCTGACCACGGCTGCAGTCCCCTGGACAGCAAAGGAGATGGAAGGGGGAATAAACCTACTTGCTGCCCCCTTTGCCTCAGGGGGCCATACTGGCCAGCATCTGGCCAGGCCCTGGTCCTGCCACTGCACCAGCAAAGGGGGAGCACCAGGCATACCCCAGCTCAGGTCCATGCTAGTTGGACAGGGAGGAGGGAATTAAAGTCACTCCCTAGCCAGCTCACTTGAGGCTACTGCCAGGGCTGGCTACACCCCACCCCCAGCACAGCTTCCCTGCAGCCAAGGGCAAGCTCCAGTGGCTGAGCCACTGCAGGCTGTACCTGCATTTTCTGAGTGAAAAGGGAATGTCTGTTCACTTGCAAATTAGTCTGACTTGCCTAGATTGAACCAATTTGCAAAGATTGAATCAATTCATGCTCTGGCTTTTTGAATGTCTGTCCCTAGCCCACATGTCACTGTGATGTAGAGTCAATGTCATCTCATGAGGATCACATTATTATGACATGAAGATTAATTTGGAGGCTACAGTATATTCTCAGGGTCTCATTATAGACCAGTAAACTTAGGACTATATTGTCAAGTTTAAGAAAAGTGATGACCCTACACCAGGGGTGGGCAAACATGGCCCACGGGCTGGATCCATCCCACCAAGGAATTCTATTCATCCTGCAGTGGGTCCCTTGGCCCCACCCTGCCCAGGTGCAGGGGGCAGCCCAGGCTGTGGTACATGCAGACAGTCCCACATCCCTTGGGCACATGGTGGGGTGGGGGCTATTCAGCAGTTGGACTCAGCTTCCCAGCAGCCCCTATGGTGGTAACTAATTCTGCCCAGCTGCTGCTGCCAGCATCTCCACTGCCATCACTAGCAGTGACCCTGCTGCCTAGGCACTCTGGATCTGTCTGTCTCTTATTCTTAACACAATAGCATCCTCATCCATGACCAGAGATCCTTGACATTACAGTAATATAAATCAGGGTTTGACAGCATTTTCTGGCAGGGTGGCCAGGATGACCCAGATCAGGTCTTAGGTTGGTGGGCACAAGGACCAGCAGCTTCTGCTACTTCTCCCTGCCACCTGGCTCCCCCTCTGTAGAGGAGAGAAGAGAGACCTCCTCCTTCTGTAGCACAGCAAGGGCAGAGCCCTCTACTTCTGTACAAGGGCAGAGCCCTCTACTTCTGAATGCCATCAAAGCTACATCTCCATGGACCAGATTCAGAGGCTTCATAAACCAGATTCAACCCATGGACCACAGCTTGTCAACCCCAGATATAAATAATAAAAATAGCAACCGATAATACCATTCATAAATTTTTTTAAATGAGCAAGAGATAATAGTGACATCTCACACTTCCTGACATGTGGATGTAGGAGAGATTGGTCTTCCTACTGGAGTTTATATGAAGGTAGCAGAGGACAAGAGCAGTCCTTGATTACTTCTCAAGATTAGGTTCCTTATCCCCCCTGTGAAAATAAAGGCTTGTGAAGTGTGTATGTGTGTGTGAGATACATACAAAACAACTACATAGGTCCACTGAGGTGCTCCAGCTGTTCTCTGTAAGCAACCCATTGCAAACTAAGTGTGTTGCAAACCACCAAACTGAACTAATCCAGGTTCTACAGTTCAAGTTTATTTTATGGCTAGATTGTATTATAACACCAGTGCAATATACCTAATCCAACTGAAGTGAAAAAAGTGTAACCCTAACCAAGGAGTCAGGCAAAGAACACTAAACAAGGTTATTCAGTAACAATAATTTGGGCATAATCAGCTTCAGCAATGAGTAAACTGTAGTAGACAAGCTAACTTTGCCCTTAATACAAATCTTAACATTTTTTCTGTAACTGACTTGCATTAAAGGCAAACAGTTGTCACTGTTTCCAAGTAAAAATTCCCTGCAGCAGCCAGGGAGCAGGGACAAGAGGACAAGGGCCATAACATTTTTCTATAGGCTCATCAGCTTTAGAAATATACTCCAAAATGTAAGGAAATGAAGTTGATTGCCCCTTTGCAACAGGTGAAGATAAAACAAAGAGCTTACACCAACATATTTGTATGATGGCTATGATAAGATACCCAGCAATTTGTCCTCTATACACAGAAGAGGGACTGGTTTATTACTGTAGGATACATAGTCTAATGGTCTGATGCAACGAGGTCTTGAATGACTATTTATCTTCAAAGATGGAGTCAGTGACTATAGTCTTGTGAATAAAAGATACCACAGGATTAGAACAGTGAAAAGATTTACTGCTAACTCTCTCTCAGAAAGATTTTCTATCTATCCCCAATGACAAAAGTGGGTTTCTTGCTGATGGTTGCACCTGGTACCAAAAACCTGTTTCCTTCTTCTGCAGAGTAGAAAATTAAGGGCCATAATTAGCTGTATATCTTCTGTTTCAAACAATATAATTGTGACAAGATATACCAAACCTTGACAGTGGACACAGAATAGATGTAGAACTAAACTGAATCTGTTGTTTGACTGAATCAAAATCATCAGTAGACCCATCAAATATGAAAGATAAAATGTCTACGACACCTTCACTTGGGAGCAGACTGTTCATAAAGTATGTATTCTCTGATACAAATATCTTCTTGAATGAGAACCAAGAGATTGAGTGAATTACCATCTGGATTAAGGTCCACAAATGACATTCTGCCTAAAGAAAAACAAAAATATAGGACCAAGTTCTGATTTCAGGTACCTGTTTAAATCCAAAGCAATCCCTCAGCAGTTACGTCCTTGTAAAACTGGTTTAAATCAAAGAAGAATCAGTCACTAAAAAATTTAGCTGGTTTAAACAAATGCATGTGCCACATCTCTTCAGGGACCCTGAGTCACAATCCCCATGTACACAGAGAAATTAGCAAAACAAGAGTGACTGGCAATAATAATCCAATCTTTTTGCACCACAAAAGGAGTAGGTGGGATAAAACATGTCTTTTGCCAAGCCCCTGGCCATGCTGTAAAGATGCCTTTCTTCTAAAACTCTACACAAAGAGCAGAACCTAGTCAAAGAGAAAATATCCAGCCCAAACTGGTAAACAGGCATAGCATAGGAGCCAACTTTTATTTTTGCCGGGGAGGTGGGGCTAAGATGATGGACATGTGGAAAGTTTTGTGCATTTCAGGTGACAGCCTTCTTCCTGAGGGGGACCAGGGCCCTCAGGCCTCCACAGACTCGGCCCCTCTGATGCATAGGAAGGTAAGCAGTCAGTATGGCCAAAAAGGCTTCCTCTGGTAAGTTCCAGGCAATCCAATGAAGGAACCATCTCTCCAGAGACTATACCATCATCTTGAACTTTCAAAAGGCAGGAAGGTCTTTAGAGAAGATGTTTGGATCTATGGCACCCTGGATTCTACCCTCAACCTTACCTTCTCCCTTGGACACGTACCTCAATATTAAAAAAAAACAAACAAACACCAGCCTTCCTGTAATATGACAGGGCAGCACCAAAGGAAGGCGACTCACATATTCACATTTTCCAGAGAGGCATCTTATCAAAGGCCAACACTGTTCCATCAGGTGTTCAGCACTCCACTATCTCCCATCAAAGCAGTGAAGCAAACAGAAATAATGATGAGTATTTTTCACAGCACATTTAAAGGGTAGGACCTGGCTGATATGTTTTCTCCCTTGAAACAGACTAATTCTCCTTTTGGGTCTTCTAACAGCTCTGCCAAAGAGCACTGGCTTAGGGTAATATTGGCTTTGGGTCACATAAGATGCATGTAGGTACTTGGTTCCTTAAAGGTCTAAGGCTGCATCTTAAGGCACATCTACACTGTGGCAGCAGCAAGCCCCAGGCAGGCTATTCCTGAGCACAGCCCATCCAAATGTTACTGCATGGGTGCTCCAGGGCTATCCCCAGTGACCACTCAAGCACTCCAGAAGCCAAGATCTCTAAAGCAGCGAGAGGGGGATGCCACGGAGCATCTCCACTGGTGTGTCTCCAGGTTTGGAGGGTGCAAGTGAGAGTAAGTAGATAGGACCTGGTTGTAGACAGTACAGCTTGCTGCAGCCACAATACAGACCTACCCATGCTAAATATAAGGTATTGCTGCTTCAGTTCCTCTTCAGTGCACATTATTCTCATCAACATCAAGCCTGCAGTAGGGGGTGAGGTTCTTAATAATGATTCTGTTTACCATTACCCATGACCTTCACATGAGAAGTGCTTGCCCAAGTGTAAAATATTGCAGTATACGAGTCTCACAAAAACGAGACTTTCACTGGGCCCCACAATGAAGCTAATCAGCCTGTCTGCGCCATTATTTTTTTTCTGACAACAATAAATCTCTTCTAGGGCAATACCCTGCCTTATACCCTTGAAATCAGAAAAAAAAAAAGAGATAGCAGAGGCCTCTGAAGGTCATTTATCTATCGCCCTGCTCTTATATAGGGATGTATATTTTGATCACCAAGCTAAAATGTTCTTAAAAACTTTTAATGAAAGAGGTTCCACAACCTCCCTACATGGCTTGTTCCAGTGCTTACAGTTATAAAATTCCCTTAACGTCTATCTTAAATCTTCCTTACTGCAAATTAAGCTAACTTTTTTTTGTCTTACATACCACTGGCCATGCCTACATGTCACCGTATGGCAATATTGCTATGGCACTGTGCTTTAGTACTTCCGTGGCACAGTACAGGCTGTTACTGCACCGTGAGCACTGTGCACAGGTACGTTTCCCAGCTATGTCACCATTGCGGTGCACTATCCCGGGGAAGCACACTGTTACAGTGACATGGCTGGTGATCACTTATAGACCCCCATGATCACTATATCACCACAGAATGTCATACAGTGATGTAGCACATTGTCACCTCACCATGGGGCGATGTGTAGCTGCACCCATTGACATGGAAAACATTTGATCACAATCCTCTTTATAACAACCTTTTCCATAGTGGAAGCCTGTTGTCAGGCTTACATCTCCTTTCTTCTAGATGAAACAAACCTAATTCTTTCAGCCTTTCCTCAAAAGTCATGCTTTCTAAACCTCTTTTCATTTTTGTTGCTCCCCTCTGAATTTTCTCTAATTTGCCTACATCTTTCTCCAACTGCTTTTTCCAAAACTTGACACAGTAATCAGCTGAGGCCTCACCAGCACTGAGTAGAGCAAAACAATTACCTCCTGTGTATTACATATAACACTGCTGTTAATACATTTCAGAATGAGATTTGCCTTTTCCCCCAACAGTATCACATTGCTGACTCATATTCAGTCTGTGATTCGATCTAACCCCAGATTCTTTTCTGCTGCACTGCTGCTTAGCCAGTTATTTCCCCATTTTATATTTCCAGATTTGGCTTCTAAACATACTACTTTGAATTACAGTACAGCTGGAAACTGCAGTAGAGAGGATGACCCAGCAGAGGGATGCAGCCAGGAAGCCAAGACCAAGCCAGCAATAAGGGGACCAGAGCCAAGCTATAAAGCAGGAGCAAGAACTTCAAGCTTGCCTCACACCCTATTATTTCATAGACTACAAGAAGTGGGGTTGGAAAGTACCTTTTATCCAAGACTAAGACACTTGTTTGGGTGTCAACTAGAGGCATGGGAGGCGACTAGACTCTGAGAACTGTAATGAAGATAGAACTCTTGGGTCAGAACCAAAGTTAGCAGACTATGTTGAATGGGGAGACAAAAAAATGCAATGTAGTAGAATAGGACACTTGGATTAACAAACTGAGTAGGCTGTATGTATGAACGTATGTATCCAGTGCAAGTTGCAAGTAAAGAGTTCAATGTTAATTAAAAGTGCCCATGTTTATTATTCTACCTAATGCATATATTATCGATTTAAATAATCCACCCTACCAAGTCTAGGAGACTTCCACTTGACTTCAGTGAAACAGAAGTGACACTTCCGTTTTGCTTCAAGATTTCTATGCTAGTTTTGGAGACCCCTTATGTGAACTCTTATGTTAGCCTACATGCATATCTGGAAAGTCTGCATTTAAAAACACTATAATTTATGCTGCTGCAGTGCTAGGAAGCCAATGCAGACTGTAACCACTGAGATCTCTGTCAGTATGTGATGACCAGCGGACCCACTTTACGAGCAAACTAGCAAGTGCAAAGACTGCAGAAGAATAGCTTACTAGCTGATTGTGTAGGAAACCACAGCTGTGCTGATTTCAGGAGGAAGGAGAGAATGCACACATCCTGAATGCTACTGATTAGATCTCAAGAATTCAAAAGTCAAAATCTCAGACAACTGAAGAAATGGCAGCACTACAAGTATTTCATCATCTGTTGGTTCAAGAAGTACAAGCAAAGAGTTATTACCTCTGAGAACATGTAGACTTGCACTGAAGAGTAACAAAGCAGCACCATGTTTGAAAAGCACCTGGGTTTCAGAAGTAATAGGCAGCAGGATGCTTGGCATCTTGTGAGAATTGTTTTTCTATTAGCAGAAACCCAACATCTGGAATATTGAATACCTACAGTATATCTATCAGCTGTTGCAATTTCAGTAAGAAAGGAGATTCCAGACCTGTAAGTTAGAACTGATCTGGAGCTGCTGAAGTACACAGAGGGGACAAACCCCAAATGTATGTTAAGGTGTGCAAATTCTAAAGGCTCTTGGTTAGCAAGGATGTTGGTTGGAGACAGGAACACTTAGTGCTGCACCTGCACCAAAACTGCACTGACAGACAAGATGCGTTTGCCGAGGACCTGACTAATGACCCCTGGACAACACACCTCTCTGTGTATTCCTGCTCCACCCAAACTTTTAAACCAACTGCCTGGGAGGGCAGCAGCAGTTCTAATCAGGCTGTGCTGAGAGAGTCAATTGATTTCATAGCTCATTATCATCTCCCTGATTCCTGCTAATCTCTCTCCACTGAACATGTGTTAATAACCCTCTCTCCTTTTTAATGGTCAATGGGGTATTAAATGCACTGTCAAGACACTCAAGAAGACTAGGCTTGTTTGTTTGTTTTTTAATCTGAAGAGATGCACATTTAACTATAAGGACTACAGGACTAATGACACAATACCTTTTGACTATTTTTGTCCTAGTCTGTTGTGTTTTTTTAACTTTATAAAGGATATAGCTAATGAATGCACATTCTAGTAGTTATATTTGTTTTTGCTTTGATCTTAAACTGAATAATCTAGTGCTAAACCCCTAGCATATTAGCAAAGCATCTAATTTCTCTTTAACTGGAAAAAAATGTGTTGTGTTATATGTGATCATGGGCTACACTATCTGCACCCTCCTTTTCAAAACCCTAGATCCACCCATGTGTGTACTAAGTCATCTAGGAGTTTGAGCAGCCTGTAACTTCTAACAACTCAGAGGTAACACCTTGTTTTGCAGAAGCAGAAGGATCTTAGACTGTTCAGCAGAAATAAATACTACAAGCAGCCTGCAAATCAGAGGGCTGTGTGGTGTTGACACACGGGAGGTGGGGAGAGGATGGGGGAAGTGCGCTGTCAGCATCTGCTCAGAGAGGTGACCTGAATCCCTAGTGACACCTGAAGAGAAAGACAGAGAAACACATTTACATAGAAGAAACTGGGATCCAAGTAAAGATTCAAGTGGCTGCTTTAAGATACACAGCACTGCTTTGTTTTTACTGTAACTAAGTAAATTAAAGGCAAACAAGGATTGAAATAAAAATTCTGAAGTCATCTTTAAGCTAATTTAAAGGCATCTTGCAGGAGCAGCAGTCAATGGGAAGGTCAGTAGCAAAGATGCCGAGAGCCATGGTGACAACTGCATCCCTTCAAAAGCTGGGTGGGGGGCACAAATGGAGAGAGGACTGCAATACTGACAGCTTTGGCAGTGCTGGGCTGGTCTTGACTCATGATCCCAGGAATGAGCATCTCTTACAACTAGGACCATTTGGTAGCATGGAGCAAGGGGTACAGTCAAGAAAAGGCAAAAATGAAATAAAGTTGGCCTGGACACAGCACAAGAGAGAGTGCTAATTTGGGAAAAAAAATCTGCATTTGCCATAGTAACAGAGGGCTGTATAACCTAATAACCCGCTCTAATTTCTATTGTGTTTGATCCTCTAATTCACTGGCACTGCGCAGGCTGACACAATATCAGTGTGAAGTGGAGAGGTACATATCAAGAGAGGTACCACCTTATTCTATAACAGGCATATAATTCTCAGCAATAACTGCCCAAGCTGGATGCTCAATGCAGAAGACGGCAGTGCTACTTTATAAGGAAGAACTGCTGGTTTTCCTGCTGCAGAAAACACAAAGCGTGACTTCCAGTAGATCTCAATTCTGCTTAGGGTCTAATGACTCAGGTTAGTAAAGTCAACTCATTTTTTACTCGCCCTACAGCACAGGGAAGCCATCTCCTAACTGGCAGCTCAGAAGCAGTCTGATATGGCTTGTGAGAGCCCACTAGAGCATAAATGCACCCCTGCTACATGTGTTCTATCCACTATGAGCAGTGACTCTTTATCTGCCTGCACTCACTTCTTAGTCTAAGGTATGTAAGTGGCTACTGCCCAGTGGTGGACAACCCTGCAACAGCACCTCTGGCCCAGTCTATCCTTGCAGTGATACAGAGACCTTCACAGAGACTGAAGGATGGATTTGCCTCCTCCTAATCTCGGTATCAAATCATGCAAGGCCAACACAGATGTGATAGGGGCTCTTGCAAGTGGCTGAAAAGCTAACAAGGTCATTCTGTGCTTAACAAAGAAAACTTGTCATATCACATGTATTCCCTTCGGACTCTGGTTGCACTGCAGTCCCTCAGGGTCAAACCAAAGAAGTTCTGAGACAACAGAGAATCAGCCCTATGATTAGCAAACACTTTAGGATCCCAATCTCAGTCTTGGTTGAGGTGCTGGTGCATGTTAAACAAGGATGCACGGGGAGCTGGCCAATGGAGAGGGACCTTTACTAACTGGGTAATTAAAAAGCAAAAAGAGAGTTCATGCCATGTTAGTACTGTGAACTTTTGCCCCCAAAGAACACTGTATTTAAAAAAATGAATCGGAAGAACTGAATGCAGAACATTTACTTATGACAACAGTAAATACAGCTATTGTGACTACAATAGCTGGGAAGCGCAGGAACACAGATCTATTCCAGAAAATGGTTGCTATGGATGTTCTTTCATGATTGCGAGCCCTATGTAGCTTCAGTCTGTTTTAAAGATACAGGAGGAGATTCATTAGTGTGTCCAGACCCAAAAAACCAAGATTTGGCCAGGAAACCAAACTCCCGTTCTGAAATAATTGGTGAGTTTTTGAAAAAAAACAAGATCCCACATTAGGGTGACAAACTAAAGTCTCAAAAAAAATAGAAAACACCTCCCATAACTGAAATCCCACCATATTTCATTTTGGAACTACAAGAACGTGGTGTCTCCAAAAAGAAAAAGGCTCCCTCCAAACTCAGCAGCTGCTGACTGACACAGACCTGTCAAACCCATTGTCCAACTCTCAGTTCTCAGTGGTGGGCAGCCATGAAGTGGACATGAATAATGTCAACTGCAGTCAGCTGCCAGGGCTTCCCAGCTCTTGGGCAGCCCTGCCACACAGACTTCTATGGGTCTGGAGAACCCCAGGCTTCCAATTTTCCAAACAGAAAGTTTTCCTGGACTATATGACTCCTGGGACAGCTGCCCCATCATCTTACTCCCCCTGGGTTATGGGAATATGGCTCAGGTCGGAAGCCAGCTGACCTAAGATTCTGGATGTCCCAGGTTCCCTGGTCTGGAGCCAGGCACATGGTAGATCTGCCCCAGAATCTCTGGTTCCCCTGAAACCCCGCCAGATGGACAAGCAGGAAAAGCAAGCTGGCTTCATCAGAATCTGCCTATGATTTGTTGGAAGTCTGGCAAAATTGTCCCAAGTAAGTTTCATAAAGCATTTTGGTTCTGGTGAACCAACAAACCTGTCTTCTGTCAGAAAGTTCCCCCCACAGCTCTAGTTCAAGAGAAGCAGCAGCTGGCCCAACCTGTGCTAAATACTGCCACAGCCCCTAAGCAGTTTGCACCAGCAAGGAATTGGCAGGGTGCCAGATTATGCCTCACCAGTGCTCAGAACACTAACTTCTTCAGGGGGGACTATTACTGATATGCCACAAAGCTGGCTTTATGGCAGGTGCTGTACAGGCACCTGCATTTGTCCTCTTCGCTGTGTGAAAGAGTTCACATCCATCCTATGACCTCTATGCAAGTTATGGGGGGAAAAAGTGAACATGTAATGAAGGTCTGAGCTATAACACATTTACACAAGTGGGTTGAATTAATATTGCATTTGCAGTCTTAAACATGGCATTTCTGAACTTTCAAGTGCTTGACTTCAGGGCCTTAATTTTCTATTAATGTAACTTCTTTGTACGTTACATAGATGTAGGTATAACAATAGGACTCCCTGTTAAAGGAGAATGAGAAATACCCGTGACAGTTTTTAATGATTTAACACTGCAAAACATCCAATTTAGACATAAGTTTAGCCATTCCATTAGTATTTGTTGTTATAACATTTTTTTTTTTTTGTATTTTAATGAGACCTAGGAGCCCCACACAGGACCCAGGACACTTTTCTCTAAATATAAAGCAAAAAAATGGCCCTGACAGAAAAAACTTTTTCTATTCATTTATTATTATTGTTTATGATTTGGTTAATGGAAGGTGCTGCTTTAAGAGCAAGGGGGAATGCTGCATTACTGAAGTTGCCTGCCCATACCAAAGCCACACATAGAAAAAAATTCCCTGCTTATCCAGTAAATGAAAGAACCCATCTGTATTACATCCAATCAGTTCAGTACTCTCTCTCTCTCTCTCTCTCTCTCTCTCTATATATATATATATATATATATATATATGACTAGATAGCTAGAACTCCATATATGCTCTTCTGTTTCCAGGAAGCCAGACTATTCTTGAAAGTAAACATAGCATTTCTTGAGAGCCCAATGCCTGAGGGTACTGCTAAATCAGATAAAGTGCTTCACCTGAAGGTCACTTGTTTGAATCCAGCTTGGTAGGGATGAAAAGCTGTCCCTGCATAATGAATGTGTGGTAGTCACTAGGTCTGGGTTGCACTGGGTAAGCTTCAGTTCCAGGTCCCACACCTCAAATTCACAAGCAAGTTTTACTAAATGGCAAGCCCAGCAGAGAGACCAAAACCTCCCTGAGCCTTAGAGATTGAGCTATCTCTGTTACCATTGAGGAACACTACCTTCCCTTCAGAGAGCTGAGGTAGAGAAATGTCCATGAGACTCTTGCCCTGCTGCTGCCCCATAGATAAATTTAGGACTTGATTCTCCAGGGCTACCAAGCCAAGACCAAGGCCTTATATGCTGGCATGGTGTTTTCTTACACTCCCTTCCTGTCACCCCTAGAGACTCTGGTACACCTCTAAAAACAGCAGCTCTCCTACCGTGACCTGAAGGGACACGCTCAGGATTTGACTGAGCTCCTGCTTTTTACTAGGGCCTCCTTAGGACCTGGAAACTGGTCTCCGCAACTAGACTGATTACAGCCCCCAAAAGCAACCCATGCTGTACAGCTTTCATCCCCTTTGCTCAGCTAATGGAGTGCACTGGAGCCAGCCACTCCCAGAGACCTCCTGGTCCACAGCTGATAAGACTGGGCAGGCCTGGTAGTGCCTGTCTGGTACATGAAGCCACCTCTTTCCAGTATCCCTAACCATGTGATCTATCTGGCAAAAGCCACCCCATCTTCTGCCCCTCTCATATTCTTGTGGTGGGTCCTCCAAAAGTGGGTGGCTCACCTAGCCATTTCTTCTGGCTCTCAAGAGCTTAGTGTCATATCCTTCCAACATAAGCCCTTGACTGTCTACCACAAACCCTCGAAGTAGACTGCATAGCATCCAGATAATCTCTTCCTCACACTAGCCAAGCTGCCCAGGCAGCGGGAGTCCAACCTACTCAGTGGGAGTCCAGCCATTGAAAGGTCACTGTGTGGGAAGGCCAATTTTCTATGCTTTACCCACGGGCACATCCAGAATTGTGCTGGGCAGTATCTCCTTGTTCCACTGACTCTTCCATTGCCTTCAGGGAGACACTGTGCAGGGTTTTCTGCTTCTCTTACACAGCACCTTTTACCTCATCCTTTTCTAGTCCTCAATTCATCCTCTGTACTCAGTTGATGTCAGAACCTTCTTTGGCCTCTTCACTTCCCTTGAGGGGTGGAGCACTGTTTTTGGTCACGAAGCTCCCTTCCTGCCCTAACTCCAATATCTCGAAGTCTTCCTCCAGCATGAAATCCCTAGCCTTTTTAAGATAGAGCTTAGCTTTGAATGGAAACTATTTAGAACCATGCAAATTATCTCATTAAACATTTGCCTACAATCACACGCAGAGCAGAAATTGGCTAATAAGCTGTTCCATTGCAAAATGTATTTCTGGCTTTCTGTTGGCTGGAGGGCTAAAACTTGAAACAAAGGACAGTTTAACAAAGTACCTCTTTCAGCTAGAAAGGGCTTATGATTTCAGTGCAGAGTGTCATGAGTTCAAGCTCTCATACCATACAGGCAGACAGGCATATAAACTGGTGATGGCAATATATGCATGTGTGTAACCACTACGTTAACATGAGCTCATTCATGATATTTTATGACCCTAACCACAAAGAGCTGAAGGATCAAAGATTCATTAGACCATCTGCATTCACTCAGATGTTCCTTGCTCCGCCCTCAAAAAGAGTTGGTGTGCTGGGCTGATATCTGCTATATAGGACAGGAAAACTGATGCTGAAGGGAACTATGAGTGAAGGCTCTAAAAACTAACATACATATGGAATGGAGCTCTGCACTAAGGAGATGGTGCATTTGTGTTACTGGATATACCAGACTCCACTTACCCCTGATCCATCCTCAGTGGCAGTAAGTAGCTAGCCATCCCTTTGATGAGAAGTAATGAAGAATGAGGGGTTAACTTGATGAGGACCTTCACCACCCTCCTCCCAAATCCAGTTCAAGAGTTACCAAACATGTCCTACCCTCTCCCACTTCCTCTCCTTGGTCAGAAGGATGATGACCAGCTTGGGATGCATCTGGTAGCCGTCCTCACTGAAGGACAAGTTCCTCCCTTCAAAGGTGACATTAATCAGGTACCTGAAAGAGAGAACAGATACGATTTAAACACTCAGGAGCTGTGCCTGAAACAAGGACCTGCTTCCCCCACTACAATTAAATGAGGCTTACAGTAACACTGCATGCTCAAGAAGCAACTGGCTCAGAACAGCAGGGGAAAAGCTGAACAACAGAGGGTGGGTAAGTGGGGGAGACAGAGAGGTAATGAGAAGAGAAGATAACCAAGGACTTGGGAGAAAATAGACAAGACCAAAGTAACTTTACACATTTCACTATTGGCTGCTACAATGGGGTGATTCTTTCCTTGCTGATTCCTGCTGTATTCCCATGGCAATACCCAAAACAACCACATCAGTACAAGTGGTACCTAATGCCCCCTACCTGAAAGTGTGAAGGAATCAATATTAATGAGCAGTGAGAACAGGCTGCACATGCTCCCCAAACTAGCTCTCACTGTCTCTAATAAAAACTTTGTATATTCCACAAATCCTTTGAATTGCGTTAGCCAGGGGCACAGAGAGGGACAGTGTCCCTTCATCAGGCAACCATCCAACAAGTCAGGGCACCATAAGGCAGTACAGAAAGGAGGGATGCACCCACGAGAGCCCGAATTTGGACCTCACTGAAATCAAGGTATTTTTACATTGATGTGAGAAGAGGATAAAGCCAAAAGCAGTTGTGTAAGACATGAGAATCATAATAATAAAGGTTTTGATAGCCAGCTACAAAGGTCCCTTTTTCTAGGAAGAGAATAGACCAGGGGTGGCCAATCTGTGCTAAGCATACCACAAGAAGCATGTACAGTCCCCATGTGTAGCACACAGCAGAGCATGAAGATGATAGGCAGTAGAGGCAGGGATCAGACAGGGAGCACAGGACAGGAAGCAGAAAGCAAAGCTGCAGATCGGGTACAGGAAAGGTATCACAGCATCACTTGGGAGGGTGCAAAGCTAATTAATGGCACACCTGCCAAAAAGGTTGGCCCCCATAGGAATAAACCATTGTACCAGTTGGGACCAAACAGCAAAACTCTCAAAGATGACTTGCCAAGTAATTCCCTATTCCAGAGATTAACAATTTATGGCCCTCCAAGTAAACCAATTTTAATATCTTCCTTAGGGGTGCACCTAGGATGCATCCTTTGCCCAATGATCAGAGGACAGACACACTAAAGTATTCATGAAACCCAATGCTCCCTGAAAACATGGGGCTTCAGCGGTACCTCTGACCTGAGCGGTGTCATTCCAGTCTGCAGCCTGAAAAGAGTGCCAATCACTGCCCTAAATCCTAACATCCCATCCCTCCAATAGGAGGTGCTTCATTGCTGAGCTGACTGTCATTCTCTTGGGTTGTAACAGCAGTGGAAATGGTCCATTAAACAGCCTGGGCCTGATTTTCATTGATACTGAAGCCACTTTACGCTGTTCTAGCAGTGGGAAGGACCTTTGAGTGGATGAAGATTACCGTGATGCTCACTTAGAGGCTCCTTTACACTAATAGAGCTTTTTAAAGTGGCTTTGCTGAAAATGAGATTCTGTCTATTGTTTTGTTTTTTGTGTTCTTTTACTGTTCAGATATCCAAATGGCATGTTCCATTTTAAAATTATGCTGTCAGGGAGAAAGAAAGAAAGGGAAATATATATATATTACATAGTTCAATGGTTTGTAAGAAATCTACATAGCTTCTTTAACAGTCTCCCCTGCTCATGTATTGAAACAGCTCTCCACTGTTCATATACTGAAACATCACATGAGGCTGTTGCCACAGACCTAGAACACTATACACCTGCTAAAACACATATACAGTCACATAATATAATAAAAGCTAGAGATAACCTCTTGTGTGAAGGGTTGGCCTCAATTAGGTTAATCTCCATGGCATTCCCAGTCCCATTTTCAATTACTCAAGCAAGGTTTCCACTCCATAGAGCAAGACTCTTCCACTCCAATACCCCATATTGTTAGGAAGAGTTTCTAGATATTCATATGCAATTGCTCTTTTCTTAACTTCATTTGAACTATCCAAAGACTTTATTCTGCCTTCATGGTGTTTACACCCTGAAAAGTGTAGGAACAGAAAAAAATTACATTGACTGAAAAGAGAAGGTTTGGGGGGCTGCTGTAGTTCAGACTGATCCATTGCAACTGTTCTGTGCATCCATTCTAGCCAGCAGTGAGTGCAAGTTAAACCACTGTCATTTAGCAGCTGTTTCACTGTGATGTAGTTAACTCAACTATTGGTGTGGATATCTGAAAACTCATGGCACTCAGGAGAGGTTCCTGAAGACTGGAGGAGGGCCAACATGGTGCCTATCTTCAAGAAAGCAAGAAAAGAAGATCCAGGGAACTACAGGCTGATCATTTTGACCTCAATCCCTGTGAAGTTCCTGGAAAAAATGATCAAGGAATCCATCAACAACCAGATAACAAAAGGTGCCATTCTGAGAAACAGCGAACCTGGCTTCATTTTGAGTAGGTCGTGCCTGACCAACCTCATCTTCTATGATCAGGTGATGTATCACCTGGACAGGGGGAAAGGTTGATATCACTTAGATTTCAAAACAGCCTTTGATTTGGTCTTCCATGTTGTCCTCATGGCAAAAATGGGGAACAGCCTCCACAACCTTACAGTCCAGTGGCTCAGGAACTGGCTCCGTGGTCAGACCCAGAGAGTGACTGTTGATGGATCCGAGTCAGCATGGCATATGGTAACCAGTGGCATCCCTCCGGGATCAGTACTTGGACCAATACTCTTTAATATACTCATTAATGTCCTGGATTCAGGTGTCAGAAATGAACTGGTTAAGTTCGCAGATGACATCAAACTGTGTGGAAGTGCAGACATGCTGGAGGACAAGCTGGGGATTCTGTCTGATCTGGATTGGCTTGCAAGCAAAGGTGGAGGGAGAAAAAAAATTTGGGGGAGGGGGGGAAATGACTGAGCATGTGCACACAGTGGAATGGGGCTGGGGCTGGGACGAGGCAGAGATCAGGATGGAGCAGTGCCAAGATGGCCCCAGGATCAAGGCCGGGGCCTGCTGCACCTGTGCAGCCTCTCCTTCCCCTCCACCGACCCTGGCACCTCCCACACCAACAAACCCACCACCCCACAGCCCCACACCAGCCCCAGCCCTGCGCTGCCCAGAGAGCCCAGAGCAGGGGGGCTAGAGTGGGGCCAGCCTTGGCTGTGCCACTGGGACAGAGGGGACAGAGCCTCTAGGACCCTCACACCTGCCCCATCAGGCCCTGCATAGCCAGGGTGGGGCAGGGAGTGATACTGGATGAATCCACGGTTCCCACCATGTTTTCCTCAAGGGAACCGCCATAGGGTGGCATTTCTCAGCCACTGCAGGCAGGCATGGGGGATGTGTGCCCCCAGATCTGCAAGGGGCATGGTGGGCTGCCGCTGCAGACTAGGACTAGAGCTGCACTTGGCTCTTCCCGGCAGGGAGAGCCATGCTAGGTGGGCAGTGGTGGCACTGGGAGAAGGTTCAGCTGGACTACAGTGAATTTTGAGGTGGCTGCAACCGCCCCCCATTCACCCGAAGGCCCCTCCCAGCACTGCCACTGCCTGGTCCAAGTGTAGCTTGGCTGCACCCCCGCCGGGAAGAGCCTGGCACAGCCCAGCCCCAGTCTGCAGTGGCACACCCTGCCCTGTTTAGATTGGGGAGCATGCAGCCCCCCATGCCTCCCGGGTTGCAAGCAGCAGCAGGATCTGCACCCCCGAGACAAGCCACTCATAGTTCAGTCCTGCACCACTGGCCGGGCAGCACCTGCCTCACTCCCTCCTCACCCCTGCTGCAGCCACTGGAAGCCCTCAGCTGGGCTGCCTTGCAGCCCTACTGTTGCCCCATGTTTGGGGGGGGGGGTAAGCCCCTTTAGTCCCCTCCTTCCACTGCCTATATTTGCAAGGTGGGCAGATACAAACCTGATGACCTTCAACTTAGAAGACATGCAAGGTGCTCCACCATGGGAAGAAAACTCACCATCATATCTATAGGGTTGGCAGTGATTCACTCACTAGCACGTCTGAAAGAGACTTGGGGGTCATGATTGACCACAAGATGAATATGAACCATCAGTGCAATGCTTCAGCTGGCAAAGCAAATAAAACCCTGGCTTAAATCTACCAATGCATCTCAAACAAGATCCAAGATGTCATTCTCCCGCTTTATTCGGCCTTGGTGAGGCCGCAGCTGTAGGGAAAGAGTGATTTTAGTTGCCTCCCTTTAGGGAGCCCAAAGTAACATTTCTTTTTAAAAGATTTGTTTTCCAAGAGTTGGTGCTTGCACTTTCTAAAAATGAGGCCCCTTTAACACCTCAATTTACTAGTCAATTTTGGAAATTGTAGCTACGTTGTTTTTGTGACATAGTAACATTTTAATAACATTCCACCTGTTTTACATGACCACACCACAAAATCTCTTCTGATGCTTTTCTGTGAATTCATTCCAATTTGCTTGCATCATCCTTATGTGAAGGCATCCAGAAGTGCATATAATATTCTAGTTGCAAGGCATCCTTCAGGCCACCCAAAAATTTAGTGTTAAACCAACATGAGAATTATTCCAACTTTGTTTAGAATGTAGATTTATGGTTTCGGTGTTTATAAGGAGTGTAAAAAAATTAAACAAACATCTACATAAAATATTTCTCAAAAAAACCCAAGGGTGATAATATTGTGGGACTCTCCATCACCACAGTCTGAAGATAGCAGGAACATTTGTGGAAATTAGCAGGAGATATTTTAAAACAGGGATTGTAAATGTTTTCCAAATTGTTTTTTACACAAAATTTTCTTCTCGTTTTTCACTGCAGAGATTAGAAATAATAACAACAAGAATAAAGGAGAGATCAGTAGTGACTCCACACTTAAGACTGTATTGAGATTTGCACTTAAAGCAGCAGTAAAATCCCTTGTTTCACACTTTAATGACTGAATTTAGTCTCCAAACTTGGCACAATAACTCTTCAGAGAATTTCCTTTCTAACCCTTTAGTAACATGTTTATCAGCTTCTACAGAAGGAATATTTAAATGTGTTCCTATTTTTTAATGTCCTGTTTTTCTCACATATTTCAGCTGTACCTAAAGCATCACTGTACTATACCAAGGATCTCCAGAGCTCACACACATACACACATTTGTACAATCTCAGCCACTTATAAAATGTTAAAATTAAACCCATAAAGAGCTATGCACCTTCATTAAGATAAAGGGTATGAGCTATGCCAAGATTAGCTGATGGATTTGCTCATATCTTCCAGCTATCCATTTTCCATCACTGCCAGCCTGCCTCCCTGACTCATCGTCACAGAGATCCTGAGGAAGCAGAGGTGGAGGCTGGGCTGTAGACCGTGTCAGAGGTGGACAATACTGGTGGAGACATGGGCCTCTGCAGGGGGATGCTGATACAGGGAACATGAGACAGTGAACATGGCTTTGAAATATAAAGCAAGGATAAGTGAAGACATAAGAGAGGAGGGGCTTTGTGCAGATAGGATATAGGGTGCCTGATGCTGTGCCTGGTGTGAAGAGAGCCCAGTGCCTTTGCACCAAGGCACCAGTGCTTGAAGGGTTCACAGGCACACCAGATCAGAAACATGCAGGCAGCAGTGCTTAAGAAGCTGATGCTTTCTGCACTACATCACTAGCCCACGCCAAGGATCGTTCACCCAAATGGCACTGCTGCTTTCAGATGTAATAAGCTCAGCCCCAACCTTTTCCTACCAGCCCAAATCCCCAAGTGAAGCATACCTTTACTGAACAAACACTCCCCCCCATCCCTCTGAATGGGGAGCAGGGGATGGCACAGAGACCCTGGCATCTGTGCTCTGGGGCATCAGTTCTGGAAGGAAAAGGCATGTGTGCAGTGGGTGGTGAATGTGGGTGAGGCAATGCCGAGATGATGAAATCATGGTTGCAAGCTGCAAGGGTTGGGTAAGGAATTAACTAGTAAATCCCTGGCTTTTTTTATTCTGTGGCTGGTAAGAGAGAGAGGCAGGCAATTTTAATTACCTCCTCCAAAAGGATATTTGTTTAGTGAAATCACCATGATCCATGCATTTCTTTAGCTCCTTATGTCCTGTACTGTAGGGTTGAATTCTGCCCTCACTTACTCACTGCTGCATCAAGTTCAGGGAACCTGCAGAGAGTGTCGTGACTGAATTTGGCTTTAAGGAATTAAGATGCACATTCCACTCCGAGGTAGACTAGCAATCTGATCCCCATTTAACAGTCGAGCGAACAGGAACAAAGAGGTAAGTGAGGTGTCCTCAGTAACAAAGCAAAATCATGGAAGAGCCGATTACAGAACTCAGGGCCTGTGCTCTACTCACTAGACACGGCCCCTGCCCTAGACTGGAGACCATCAGCCCTGCTGGCTAATAACAAGAAGTTCCAAGGCTTCACAGCACTGGAACCAGAGCACGAAAACCATGCAGTATGGCCAATTCAGGGCTGAAGGTTGCAAAGGAGAAACACGAACAGCTTAAATGGTTTCAGAGTGACAGCAGAAAATCTCCTCTTAAGAAACATTAATCAATTTTTTTTTCTGAAGCTCATATAAAGGTTTGGAGGAAACACGTTTGAATTTTGAGTTAACCACCTTAGCCTCCTGTCTCCAGCTTCTTGATGCTGAACTCCTTATTCTCCAAGGTATATACAAGGGGACCTGCTCTGAGAAATGCCCCTGTTCAGCCAGTAGAGGTCTCCCTGTAACACAGAGATGCCCCCCCATCACACACACGTACACTGTAATACACACACGCACACCCCTGTGCCCTGTCATTACTTGTTATAGTCAGAAGCCATGAACAGGCAGTTTGAAGTGGCACAATTTTCCCAATATTTGCTGCTTTTTGGACATGAACGGTTCAAATAAATAAAACAACCACTCCACTGGTAGCATCAGGGAGTGATCTACTCTCTCCAGAGTGGCAGAATAAATAGAGAAGTAAAAGAAGAAATAGTACATGGCTCAGAAAAGGACTGAGGAGACAGAATAAGATAAATTTATCTCTTAGAGAGAATTTACTCAGCACAGCAGGAAGGAAGGATTGAGTTTGGTGGAGGGAGGGAGGAGGATACAAGAAACTAACATCAGCCTCTCTTTCTGACTGATTGTAGACTAAGTTAATCATCCCTGGATCCAGCAGAAGCCAACATGCCCAGGCAGTAAAAAGGAGTAAAAGGGCATCTAAAGAATCCAGCTCTGTTATGGGGAAGATCAACTCTCAATCCTTGACTGGCGAAATTTTAAACAGGATATTCCAGCAGATAACACTGAAAGGTCCCCACCCCACTATGAGAGTTACTCCTCTGTTAATAGGAGCGCAGGTTCTCTAAGGCACTGATGTGATTCCACACTTGAACCATTTCCTGCTAAGCCAGCTAGGAGTCCCACACATTAATCCATATGTTACCACTCGCTGCTGAATGACACAAAGTTTTGCTAATGCACATTATTCCTATCCTGAAGCGCTGCTTGCTAACATATTCCTGGGCTTCTTTTGAACAAGGACTGCCAGCATGTTTGGTGGATTTCCAGTACAAACAAATGGGAGATTAGAACTGCCACATATATTTTCACTTGTGAATTTGGGGGTCTTCAAGAGACAGGAGATGGAAGAATAATGCACTGCTCCAACCTACTGTACCATTCACCAGCCCCACATCCCTTCATCTATTCCCTCATGGCTGAGAGAGTCAGCCATCAAACACCATTAAGACTATTAATTATGTTCCCATCTACATTAAAGCAGATAGTGAAATAATATGAACAACAAAAACTACAACCACCATTACTTACATTTCTGAATCAAGCCCGAATTCTCCAAACCTTTCTGAAAGTGCTAGGTAATTTAGGCAGCACTTCTCCACCCACCATATCGTATGTCTAACAGCTGCCTCTCTGCTTCTAGAAGTACTAAAGGTGTTCTCTTGAGTAATCCAGACCCAGCTGGAAACACCTGGAATATCTCAAAATAGGCTGTTCCCCTGAGATACCAAATCCAATTACAAAGTCCCAAGAGATTAAAATGAATGTGCACGAGCCCTACAGATGGCTAAGTATTTGGTGCTCATCCCTGCTGAATTGTCAAAACTTTCAGAGGGTCACCCATCATTCACTCATCCTGTGCTTCCCTACCATTCTCTTCTCTTGCAGCGCTGATGGCAGAAATGTAGACACATCTGGCCATTTTTGTGTAACATCTGTGCATTGTCAGGTGCTATTTACAGCAAAATAATTCCATGTAGAGG
The DNA here is from genome assembly GCF_052110815.1 of Crocodylus siamensis. Classification (NCBI taxonomy): domain Eukaryota; kingdom Metazoa; phylum Chordata; order Crocodylia; family Crocodylidae; genus Crocodylus; species Crocodylus siamensis. The sequence continues at coordinate 87,516,905 of NC_143398.1, read as the reverse complement.
GCTGAAGCATTGCTGATTTAACATGGTCTGGGGTGCAGACCCTGCTCCTTCTGCTACAATAGAAATAAAAAACCACCAGCAGCTATTTAAATATAAGATTAACATTTAAAGGAGCAGTATTCAGTTGCCTGTGTTGCTCCTTTTCTCCCTCTTTCAATTTTCCTACCAAATTTGGTGAGAGTTGCTGTAAAACTTGAGGAAAGCATGGTAGTAAGGGAACAGGGCTTGGTCCTGTGCTCAGGCAGCCAGAAACAGCTGTCCAAGCTAAAGTTCCACCCCCCCCAAGGTTGGGCTGAAAAATGTCAAAAAAATGCTTGACACAGCATTTGTTGCTTGGCACACACCAACACTACTCCTGGCCTTGTGCATGCTTATCAGTGTACTCTCAATAGTGCTTGAATGGCTACTACACCATTCAGCATTCATGGAGCAGAAGCAAGTGGGCAGGATGCATTTTAATGGTGGGCTCCTTCACAGAGCTGGAGGCAATGGAGACATGCCTTTGTAATGAGGGGAACAAACCATTGTATCAGGTTCAAGACAAACACCCAGAGCTAAGTGCAGCCAGGCACCATTCTCCTATTCTGCCAATGCAGTCATTTCCATCTGAAATGGACAAGTACAACAGGTGGACAGGTGAATATAATCTGTGCCTGGGATGGTTAAATTCTTAAGAAACCCTCAGACCACACAGCCATATAGAAATATCAAGATTTTAGTTTGATTTAAACATTATCAACCTCAATATGAAATACATATGCAGGTCCCTTTGACTTCAGTTGAACTATGCTGATTTAACTGGCTGACGATCTGGCCAACAACTTTTTGTAGTTGAGATTTCCTGATATTATTTCCTGATCTGTGAAGTGTTCACTCCTGTTGAAGGAGACATTATTACCGATGTCTTATTGCTATTTCTCCATTATCTCCCGGAAGATATTTAGAAAAAAAATTGTGCACTAATACTTCCATGTGATTGCTCCTGCTACCTGTGCTTTCAGAACAAATGGATTGTAAGTGTGAAACTTTTCCATCACTCCTGCATTTAATAAAAAAAAAGCAGGTAATATCAATGCATTGCATATTTCTCCAATTTATCTATCTCCAGTGAATTTATCATTCGGAAGAAGCTCGTCTGACAGACCCTGAACACCTTTAAAGCCTGATTTTCCATTGTTTTTTACCCTGAACAGTCTTTTACACCAGATACAAAGTCGAATTAAAATGCTGACATTCTGACTTGGCCACATTTTATAGTCCCTCTGCACAAAATGTAAATCACTGCAAAAACCAGACCATGGAGTTTCAGGTGGCATATGTGACAAAGGAAATACAACTAGGCATAGGGTGATTAGAGGGGAAAAAAAAGAACAAGCTCAAATCTTCACTTCCCTCCTCATCACTGTCCTCTCAAACAATTCCGAAAACCAAACAAAATCCTAACGTATTTTTGCTAAGTCTTTGGTCTCTGCCTTGAACTAACATATTCTTACAAATATTGAGCACACCAGAAATCACTGAAAATGTTCTGTCAGGACTGTTTTTCACTAGGAAACTGTTTTTTCAATTAAGGAAAAACTTTCATGAGAAGTTCAGCTTTTGGACCGAAAAACCCAAAACCAAAAACAGAATTGGAAACTGAAAAGATTTTAACCAAAATATGAAAACTTCTCACTCAGAAATATTATCATGGTGCCTCGTGCAAAGAGTCATCTGGGTAACTCGTTCTTCATTATGGGATGGGTACCCCAACTGGATCGTATTTCTTATGATACTCAATGCATTGCATCAACTCAGCAAAAAGACCCTTGGCACCATGGGAGACTTAGCCTATGGATTAAGCCTGGTTCATAGGCCAGAAAGGGGCTCACGGAGCCCAGCCTCAAAAAAATAACCCCAAAAGGCACTGCAGTGGGTTTCCAAAACCAACATTTTCCATGTTAACCCATTTCTTTGCTTGGCGATTTTATTACAAGTGAAAATATGACAGAACAAAACCTATTCTAACCACCTTTCGGATCCAATTAAAGTTAGAATGTCCTATAAACCTTATGGCAAATAAGCTAATTGTCATACCAATCCAGCTCCAGGGTGTACAGATTAAATTGAACCGCCAAACCTTTACAGAACACGAACTGGGAATATGTTGGTTGGATGAAGTAAAAGCCAACAAAAGCTATCAGCCAAAACTTGGATCAAATCACTAATTTTTGATGAGTTAAAAAATGGCTTATACATTTTGAAGTGTTTTGAATTTTGGCTGTTAGACCTTCTCCTCTATTTACTAGGAGGAAAAACCCTGACATTTCCCTGTTCTCTAAAGTTGTTGTTCTGGGCATTTCAGTCCCACTTGGAAGCACTGGAAATCTATTGCTATAGATTTACACTGGGCAGCAAGAGTATGGAAAATGACATTCATCAGAAGGGCTGTCAGTAGGCAATAATTACTTCTTGGCACTCATCTAACAGGTTCATGATGGAAGGCACATAACTAGGAACAGGCAAACACTGAAAGGTTAAAGGTGTAGTTCAGATCTATTTATCTATCTTAGGGGCCAAGCATACAAACACTACCAGGAAAAGTAGTCACAGAATAGAAGTCAAATGGAACTTCACAGTCATATTTCATCTCGTACTACAAGCCTGTAGGATGAGGCACTTTGATATTTGTTAAGGTGCCTACCACCTTACAAATCTAAGGACTGGAATGGCTGGATGTTTATATGGAGCTCAGTTCTATTTGTGGTGTAGAAATCAGGGCTAGCAATTGTGTGAACAGAACAGATTTTTCTTTAAAGAATCCAGGCCCTTTGTGCTTCCACTTGACCTACTTAACTCTGCAAGAAGGCTCTTCCCCACAGCTTTCTGGCACTGCCTCTAACCTCACTGAGTTCAGGAACTTGAAATAAAACTTTTTTTTTTTAAATCAGCAAATTAACTGAATTTTTTCACGCTGCCCAAAAGTGTTTGTGGGATTTGTGTCATGAAATGTTTATTTAGCTCAAAAAAAGAACACATGTGATATCTTAAAAAGCATAGAATAAGGCACAGTTATTGCCCCAAAGACCTACCAGTCTAAAAGTCTGGCCAGGAACTTATTAAGTCTGAAGTGCTTCAATGCTTCCTTTTTAAACAAGAGGCCGTATGCAATGGTTTCATCCTGTCCACATTACATTTTGAATAGGGAGTCAATTAAAACAAACAGCTAATAAATCGCTTGTCAGTTGCATGTGGGGGTTAGGACTGTTCTTCCTCCTTTGTCAGAGGACCCAGTTCTCTCTACTTACTTCTGTCTCCCATTTTCTCTTTCTCTCCTCCTCTGTGGGTTGATGTTTCCATGGAAACATGTTCTTTAATGCCTCCGAAAATTACACTGCTTTTAAAGCATTAACCCTTCTCTGGCTGGGACAGGTTTCAAAAGACTTTTTTTTTTCCCTTTAAAACTTCCTTAACATTTTTTTCCTCATGGTTTAAGACAGCCTGAGAAAACATCACATCCCATATTCACTTTCCAGAGGCAGGGCGCGTATTGGGAATGGGGAAAAGGATGATGTGTGTGCAGAATGGTCTAATTTAAGATTTTAATTACACAGCTTATTGATTTCTTTCCTTTTTTAATTTTTATATCAAGCCACTATTGAAATTTGCCTCCATAGATAAACAAGAAAAATGCTTGTAACAAAAAAGCAGAAAGTGAAAGGAAGAAAACAAGCTACAAGCTCTCACTCAGGAAGGATACAGCTTCAGGAATACTAGCAGAATCACTAAAATCAGTTGCAACACAGCAATGAGCAGCCGCATCTTCATTGCAAACTGTCATAATCGCAGCCATGTCAAGCCTGACTCCTCTTCCCCTTCCTAATCACCCTTGTAATTAGCCAGTATCATCTTCATTTGCATTCCCACTCAAACTGCCATCATGGTGCTCAGAGCAATCAATGCCCTCATCACCACCAGTACCCTCATCTTGACTTCTGCTATCACCATCATCTTCAGCACCCAAATCTTTGCCATTGTCATCACTACTGTCCTTATCACAGCCACTTTAATACCAGCTGCCACTATAACCATCTTCTCCAGAACAGCCACTACCCCATCACTACTGCATTCATCACAGTCAACTGAATTGTGACTGCACTATGATCTTTGCTTTCTGTGTTCTTGCAGCTGGAAAATTATTGCTGCCCCATAGGGGCTCTGGAACTCTGTAGCCACCCCACTTTGTCCTAAATCAGTTCCTGCTGGAATACCAGAATTACTGAGTGCCACAATTAAATCATGCATGTGTACTTCTGGGACCCTAGCACATGCTGAATTCCACTATGCAACCTCCCCCACCCCATTCCTCCAGGCCTGATCTTATAGCCTTCCAACTGCTGTAGACTGCTGTTACCAATCTAGACCCTTCCTCCGTGGGAGAAACAGTCAGAAAGAAACATACCCTCTGCTGTTATACTGTGGCTCAATATCATAGCTATACCCCCTAATACAGCTATACCTTTTCCCCCTACTCCTCATAGGGACTACCACTAAGGCTAAAAGGAAGCGTGGCACCAGGGAAGTCCTTAGAATCAAACACTGCACAAGAGGGTCTACGGCTCTAAACCCCCATCCTGACCATCAACCAGCTTCCTGACTTCACCCACTCTCTTTCAACCCAGAACATTGCCTGATCTGCCAGCTCCCAGTCCCCACCTACATGAGCCACCTCCTCAACAGACATCTTTCTTGTAGCATCCGCTTCTGATCACAGTCAGGTTCCCCCAAACACAAAACATCAAAGGGGTAGCTCAGTTGGTAGCAGTCTCACCTCTAGACCTACAGGTCTACCTCCAAAGCCTCACAATGGGTTTGGGCACATATGCTGCGTGCTAGTGGTACAATACCGAAGACGGATTCTGCTCTAGAATAATAATAATGATAATGGATAATCAACTCAGCCAAAGCCTGATTCCCTGCCTGTCTCTGCTTGAACTCTCAAAATGAATAAGGATTTTCTGCTGTTCCCACCCCAAAATTCATGCATTTACATCATTCTGTGACACCCTAACTCTGGTCTCTGTTATTTAAATCTAAAGTAGTCTACTGAAACATACTATGCTAGGCAATACTGAATGCCCTCCTTTGGTAAAACAGACTCTGAGTGAGCTATTGCTGTGTGAAGAATGGCTTCCACATTTGCCTCTATTGCTCACTGCACTCTCAGTTTCTCACTCAGTGCTCTGATAAATGCTTTGGGATCAATGCCTGAAGTATGAAAGGTGCTAGAGGAAAGGAAATATTCACTTCTAGGTGGCTAGGCCACCAGTTCAACTCCCAGCCCATTTGAGAGTGACTAAAGTTTTGCTCTATTGGTTGATGCTCAGTAGGGCTGTGCGAAGCTTCATATGCCGATTCAATTTGGAGGAGATTCAGCCCGATTTGGTGGCCAAATCTCTGAATCTGAATTGAATCAGGGGACCAATTAAAAGGCCTGAATTGATTTGAAGCTCTCTGAATTGATCCGGAAAAAGATTTGGAGAGCTTTGGCAATTCAGACAGTCCCCATCCACTGCAGCAGGAAGCTGGACTCCGAGCTGATAAGTAGGGGACAGGGGAGGGAGGGCTGGAGGAGGGGAGGGGGGACCCCTGCCTGTTTCCCCAGCCCCTCCGAGCACCCTCCAACCCCCACCCGTTCCCCCAGCCCCCATGGCTGCCCCACCCAGCCCCAGCTCCTGGTGGTTTTATTAAAACCCCACCCTCACCGGGTGCTGCTGGGTGGGGGGGGAGATCCCCACTACATGGGGGAGGCTCTGTAATAAGCCCCCCATCCCCCAACTATGGCTGCCCCGCCTGCCTCAGCTCCAGCCCTTTAAGAAGAAAAAAAACCCCAAAACCCCCCAGCTCCTGCAGCAGCCTCGGGGAGGTTGTGCAGAGCTTCCCACATGGCGTGGGGCAGTGGGGATCATCCCCTGCCGGGCAGCACCTAGTAAGCTGGGATTTTTTTCTTTTTTTCTTAAAGGGCTGGAGCTAGGGGTGGCAGGACTGCCACTGGAGGGGGCAGAGGAGGGGCTGGGACAGTGGGGGAGGGATAGGGGTCTCATGGCAGAGCCCCCCCATGCAGCATGGAGCAGTGGGGGCAGTAGGGATCGCTGCCCCCACTTGGCAGCAGCCGGTGAGTGGGGGCTTTTTTTTTTTCCCCCAAAGCTGCCAGGACCTGGGCTGGGTGGGGCAGCTATTGCCAGGGCTGGGAGAGCAGGCAGGGAATGGGCCCGGGCGATTAGGAGATTCAGCAGCAGCCAAATTTCCGAATCATATTTGGCAAAATTGGTTCAAAACAGTGATTCAAATCACCAAATTGAATCACTGTCCCCTGAGTCGGCCAAATCCAAATTCAAAGTGAATACTAGTTGCTTCACACAGGCCTAATGCTCAGCAGTCTGTGTGAAACATCTGGACAGTAGGCCTGTGCAAAGTGGCTAATACTTGCTTTGGATTCAAATTCAGCCAATTCAGGGGACAATGATTCAATTCAGTGATTTGAATCACTGTCCCAAATCAATTCGGCCAAATTTCATTTGGAGATTCAGCCACCATTGAATCAGCCAAATCTCTGAATCAAACAGGTCCCATCCCCAACCCGCTCTTCTCAGCCCTGTCCATGGCTGCCCTGCCTGGCCCCAGCATCCTGGCAATTCAAAAAAAAAAAAAAAAAAGGCCCCACATTCACCGGCTCCTGCCAGGTGGGGAGGCGATCCCCACTGCCCCACGCTGTGTGGGGGGCTCTACAACAAGCCCTTAGAGGCCCCGACAGCCACTGCAGCACCCAGTGAGTGTGGGGCATTTAAAAAAAAAAAGTGCCAGGATGCTGGGCCTGGCAGGGGAGCCATTGACAGGGCTGGAAGAACAGGCAGGGGTCCCCCCATGGTCCCCTCCCCCTGCCTCCAGCCCCCACCCCTACTTACCGGCATGGAACCCAGGTTCAGCTCCCTGCGGTGGTGAGCGAGGACTGCCCAAATCTCCAAATCTCTTCCGAATCGATTCAGAGGCTTCAAATTGATTCAGACCTTTTAACTGGTCTCCTGATTTAATTCGGAGATTCGGCCGCCAAATCAGGCCAAATATCCTCCAAATCAAACGAGCAACCAAAGTTTCACACAGCCCTACTGGACAGTCTCCATAAAACAGACTGTCTGTAAAAAGAGCGCATTACTTAGGACCTTTTGACTAGCAATATCAGGAAAGCAGCTGAGGACTGAAAGAAACAAACTAACCAAGTGTAGCGCAAGCCTATCTACAGTAAAGGCCTGCGTTGCACAGCTTCACTGCTGTTGGTACTCAAGTTAGCTAATTTAAACTAGCTAATTTAAAGGTACATCTTACATGGATACATGAACATTCTACCCTGCTTCCCTCCCTGGACTGCAATATAGACACTGCCTTTGGTGCATGTTTGTGCCAAAAATTTTCCACGCTTTGTAGAAGTGCCCTCAAACATGCCACATGGCTCTGCCCACTCTCCTTCCCAAAACAGAAGTAAAGTAACTTCTGTGGGCAGGGTAATTAGCTCAGGGTCTCAGCAGTGCTAGTGAGCTTATTCAGGTGAATGAGACTATGCTGCTTCCAGTTCCAGTTCAGAAAGCAGTTTGTGTGGACCACTGAACTATGTTTGAGGGCACCTGTCTCTGGCCCAGTAAGTTTACAGTCTAGGCATGCCCTTAGAAATCCAGAGGAAGTGCTAGGATGCGACACAAATGCCAGGTGCAGGTGTAGGGACTAGTTCCAGTCTAACTTGGGACCATTCCTTTGTTTTAGGTCTTTACTGCATGGCACATTGCAAACAACTTGTGGCACTATAGGCTGTAATTAGTAGATTAATAATCTGTACCAGTTTCATTTGATCTTCAGTTAATACCTCAGAGAAAGGAGCCACTGTGGATGACTTTTTCTGAAACACTTCAGCAAGTTGGAGACTGAATCCTGCTGACTTCAATGAGGCTTAGGATCCTAAAGCCCAATCACTTTTATGGAGGGGAGGGGAGGGAAATAAAAGGACAAATCTTCTAAGTCACTTTGGCATTTCTGAACAAATATCCCTAACCCTTGACATCCCCAACCCAGCTTTCTCCACATCCAAGGATAAGGTATTAAAAGAGACAGATGGAATTTCCCCCACCCCCATCCTCACCCCCACAAAGTTAAAATGAAAATAAAATGTGAATTATGAACAAAAAGAAAAAACACCTCAAATTCTTGGTGAATTATAATTTTTCCATGGCAACAGGCTTCAGTAAAAGGGAAGGGGGGAGCAGTGCAAGGAGAGAAAGACAGAGAGAGAGAAAGACAGACAGAGAGAACTGAGAGATGGTGCACACTGTGCTGGGTAATGTTCCCATGGCAACTCTATTACATATGCAGCCAATTGCCAAACTAAGTCAGGATCCCAATAAAAGGGCTGAAAAAAGATAGAGAAAGAGGGTGGGGAGACTACAGACTAGATATCTGCTACCCAGGCAAGAGATGTCACCGTTTCAGGTATACGCCTTCCCACACCCTTCTGTGAAAGCACCTCAGTCTTTGCGAATGCTAAGAAATCTATACAGACCCCTTCACTCTGAACTAGCAGCCACCTGGCTTTGAAAAAACCAGTGCAGTCACTTCTGCCAGACTGAGTCAAATTTGGTGGAGCTGAGAAGTGTAGGAGGGAGGAAATAAGTACTTGGAAATGAAACAAACAGAACAAAAAGAAGAATAAGAAAAAGATAATTTTCCCTTTGCTGTTAGTTTGCATTCCACCTTTCTGGATCAATATGGACCACACAGATGTATTAGCTTTCACACCCCAGATGGTCAAAGAAAGAGGATGTCATCTGAAATCTCTGAAATAGAGATGGAAATGTTACTTCCTTGTGAAGTTAGCTACAGAAACAGAAGAAATAGGTTCCTATCTGATTAGGAGTCACCTGCACCATCTCTGTTTTCATAGGGCTGCCCCAATTTTAAGGGAGTCTATTCCAGAGAGCACTGCAAACATCCCAAAATATCACCGAGGTCTGACATAAATGTCAGATTATGGTAAAAAGAATTAGAGGGGACTCAGATGATGAAACTGCCATAGCGTCTTTCATCCCAGAGTGCATTATATATTGGGGATGTTGAAATTGTTCAACTGCCCGAGTCACCCCCAGAGTGAAGCAGGACAACCACTCTGCATAAGCTGCACCACACGATGATTTAATGGAAGCTAAGCCCTCACCCTTGCCCATGGAGCACAGCCACAGATGCACTGTTCAGCCAGCACATGTATCTGCATTTCTCTGCTGGAATCCTGAGAAGTGAACTTGTGGCTGCCCAGCCATGCCCCCCCACCATGAAAAGGCAGTCAGCGATTCCCCCTCCTTGCTACAAGTTATGGCAATTGAAATATAAGAGGCTGACACTGGAAGAAATGATGCCCTGGGGAAGGGCAATTTCTCTCCAGATTTACTGACACCTGGAGTGACAAGAAAGTTTGAGTGACAAGAGGCACCAAAGCTGCCTGCTGAAATCCAGTAAAAATCTCTCTCCTAGGGCTAGCAAGGAAGAGAGAAGAGATGACCTCTCCAATTCTATCATATACTCCTGATGACCTTCTCAGAATGGCTAACTGTAAGTCTGGACCTGGGTTAGCACTGGAACTCATTTGTGAACCCCACCTAGGCTTCAGGTTGTCAGAACTGGACTGGATCGAGGACCAGAGTTAGTCTCAGGGTCCTGACTAGGCAAAGGGATTCAAAGTGGCTTTTAGGCTTGAGCTAGTGTTGATGTTTTGCCTAGCTGCAGGAACTGCTGGGTGAGGTTGATGATCATAATGCTCCTTTTTGGCCCTAAATGTACTAAACTTGGGATTTATATTAATGTTGAAAAAAGCTTAATCACACAAAAAAATTCAGGTTGAGGGTAATAGATGGGGTCCAACAAGGAATAGGTCTAGGTCAATTTTCAGTTTTGTACTGGAAAACCCTAAAGACAATTCAGTCAGGGTTGAGATCAGCCTGTGTGGACTAGCTAACAAGGAATTGATGTGAGCTCACAGATCCAGTTTAATGATTTGAGATAAAAATTGAGGTTTGTGTCACTCTGTGGCCCCATGCTAAGGTTGGCACTGGGCAAGTTTGTGGTCCCAGACTAGGGGCTAAATTGTAGTAAATTTGCAGCAGGATATCAAGCCCAGTTAAAAGTCTACCAGGTGCTGTTTAATGGCCTGAGGGAAAATTCAAGAGCTGCTTCTGAGCTCCAGTTGGTAGTGATGGGATGGGTGCAGGGTCCCACACTGTCAGGGGCCCACAAACTGATCCCAACCCAAACTCTCCTTCAAGAGGGATAATCCTCTTCCCCAACCAAAAATTAATCAAGAAAGCTATGACCCCATAAACAGAAATCTTTGACTCAAGACTGCTCTAATTTCAGCAAAGATAAGGAACCAGGGCCACATTCAAAAGATAGTTAAGTGTCTAAATAGCTTTTCAAATCCGGCACTTGGTTCCAAATGGACACTATTCTTCTACTAGGACAATTCTCATCGGGGAGGCACTTCACTGGCCATGAACAAGCCAAAAATATAGCACCTCAAAGGGAACCACCTGTGAAATATTTGCTCCTCAGACTCATAATCATAATTACCTTCCAGGCAAACAATCTGGAGACAGAGTATAATGGTTTCTTTCCTGATATTTCTCAGGCAAGAGTAAAAAGGAGAAGTGGAACACATCCGAGTTGTCTTTTGGTGAGGTATCTGCATTCAGAGACCACCTCTAAACTCAGTTCTTTTCTCTATCCACTGGCTATTCAATACTAAATGCAGGACTGATGAGCTCCCAGACTGGAGAGCAGCATGTATTAGTCTGTGTTCAGTAGCATTTCACACTAACACCTTACTGGGCATATACAATATCAAAGGGGAAATTTCTCCCTGAAAGACCAATTCCTATTTGTGATTAAAGAATTTACAGTTTACAGCTCATGTAGAACCTTCTTTATCTGTGCATTTTTCTCCCTTCACCACATCACAGAAATAGGGTGACTATCTAAATATGGATCTGTATCGCTTACAGGAACTCCAGTGGCACATCTGTAGCATTCATCTCTGTCTCTGTCTCTCCAAGATGAGCACAAGAGACATCCCCCCCCATTCTTTATTGATGGATTGGGTCTGTCAGCTTGTCAGCTCTCATTGGGCACTGCTTGACATAAGTCCACATCAGGGCAGTGAAAATCTGTTTGCAGTCAGCTTTTCCAAAAGCTCCTGATGCACAGGGGGGAGGTAACCCATTCCAAAAGCTGCTGCTTCTTCAGGCTACAGGCTACAAATGATAGTGGTCTCAGAGAAAGGCTTTATGTGAGGGTCACATACATCCTACCAAAGACCCTCGTATTCTCAGAAAGATAGAGCTGTGTACCTCAGCTGAAAACAGTGTTGGAACTGCCATCAAACCCAAGAGCAAGAGCAGGGGCTAGAGCTGGGAAGGTTACTGAAAGGTAAGTTAATGGGGTGTAGCTCAATTATGTGCCCCTAAAATAAATCTTGCAAGCATCCCTGGCCCCAAAAGTTGCAAATGTCATCTGTCAATCCCAGGCCTGTTTCATCTGGACCAGTTCTGACAATGCATCAGGAGAGGAACAGAAATGAGTAGCCATCCCTCAAGAGGCTCCAAGAGGTAAATTCCCATAGTACATTGAGTAGCCAAGCCTTTAAAACCAGATTTTTTTTACCTTGTTTTTTAAAGTCTAAAAAAATTAAATTTGTTTGATACTATTGAAAATCTTTTTTATCGGAGGCTTTACAGACTTCACAATATAATGGCTATAGCTGTCACTAGAGAAAAAATTGAGACTATTCTAGAATCAGGTTGCTATCATTCACACCCCACCTCCTCTCAGTTTATTCTGATATGAGAAAAAATGTGAAGTAACACCTGAGTCTCGATGACAGATCATGATGGAGATCATTATAGGCAGATGGGTAGATTAGAGATGGATAGAACTGAGTGCTGCCCTTAGAAGATGGTATTGAACTGTATTTTTCTCTTCACCTGGAATGAAATCTTGGTTCAAGTCCCAAGAGGAGAAATATCTGAACTGGTTTCCCATGCCCCAGGCTAATGGATTCTGTGTACTCTTAAATTTCCATAAGACAGCACTGCTGATGAAGGCAACAACTCATAACTATGGTACCCATAGAACAAATCTGATTTTTCACATCTACTTTCCTAGCATGCCAACCAACAGGACTGCATTATGCAGATTAACTGACTCACTATCAACTCTATGAAGTCAGTCACCCCACCCATTCCCCATACATACACAGGCATGTGTTTTTTTAGAACCATACTGAAATCAAACCTTAAATGAGAACAGCAGCTGTGAAGTTTTCCAATTACTCTGACAAGCAGGACAAGCAAAATCTTTAAAGAAATAGAAAAGGCAGAAACCCAGCAGTTAAGAAGTGATGATGGGATGCATAGGAGGATGTTGTGGCCAAGGGAGGAAAGAAGTACAGGATAAAAGGGAGGAAAGGGTGGTCAGAAATGGAGAGGGGAGAATCAGAGCTGGACTGAACCTCTCAACTTTGAGGTCTACTCATTTAATTGATATCTCTTCCTTATTTGGGTCACTTGTATAGAACCCCATTGACCATGTCATGTATTGTATAGCCTCATGAGCAATAGAATGAACAAGTCCACCACAAATGACAGGCCAGAACACAGAGCACCTAGCAAAGAGCAGTCTGGAAGCAATACAGGCTCCCAAAAAAATTCTGGGATACAGCTTAATAAAAGAGAGGCTGTATATCCATAAAATTCCTTTGGATGCAGTGTGCCACAAAACATGCCAAAAACTCTGAGCCAGGAGGGAATATAAAGGACTCGATATAAAAGGAGTATCTACACTGCAGCCTCCTTCCTGCAATGCAGTGTGGTGGTCTGGTGACATGAGCTCTGAAATGTAATGTTGCTTGTGCCAGCATTAACACAACAATGTGAATGCACACAACTGAAATGGTTATGCTGCTCTAACTAGTTTTATTGCTTGAATTAGTTATATTGCTTCAACTAAACCAACAAAAGTTCAGTAAGTATAATGTGTGTATTTACACCTGCTGTGAGACTGTGCCCAGACAGTCGCTTGCAAATCATAGAATCAGAGAAGTAGGACTGAAAGGGACATCCATAGGTCATCTAACCCAACCCCCTGCCTGAGGCAGGGTCATCCCTATCCAAATCCATCACCTTACTGCCTAGCAAAACTACATAGTCAAGCAAAACTAAGTTTGTTATCCACACAGCTGCTTTGCCCCTTACTGGGTACATCTACACATGCACATTTACTGAGCAGTAATTTAGGTTACTGTGCAGCATGGGCATGCATCTATGTGTGCATGCTGTACTGCACAGTAACCGTAATGACTTGCACTGACTTGGTGGTAAATTTGATACCTGCATGATGATACCTGATTAGTTACTGTGCAGTAACACACATGTAGATGTCTTACTGTGCAGTAACACTGTGTGTGTGGACTGACTTTGGACTAATTTGAGTCCCAAGTCAGTCCACACACAGCGTTACTGTACTTTAACAGCCACACATATAGACACTGGCCTAAAAACCACTTACTGCACAATAACTTACTGCACAGTTAATGCACTGTAGATGTGCCCACTGAATGGCTTCATCAACCCTGCTGGGCAACATGTACCTCTTCATAGCCTCTTCATAGGTAATGGTTAAGGGGGATTCCCACATTGGAACAAACCAGTGGTCCATCCAATACAATATCTTGTCTTTGGCTGTAACTACTGCCTAAAACTCTTTCTCACCACCACAGTGTACCTTATTTTGTAGTACTGATGATAACCAAATTCCTCAAAAGAATGAGCCCATATTTCAAGGCCATTTAGCTTAACTACTCAGGTTAGTGCTATTCAGAGAAGTCTAATCCTTTCTGGAATCTTGCTAAGACATTTGCCACAATATAGTCTTAAACCAGCAATTCCCACAATCTAATTAGACACTGCATGGGGGGAAAAAAATCTCCTTTTATCCTTTTTATATTTGCTGCCTTTTAACTCAGTGAAGTACCCCTTGTTCTTGGATTATTGAAGAAGAGGTCATAGGGTCAGGGAAGGAAAATTCAAACAATTAACACCGATATGGGGAAAGCATATTGTAAGCTCCCTCATAAAGAGAGAGGAAGTCAGCAAGGAAAATAGAAAATGTTCATGAAAGAAGCATAACACCTGAAGAAGAGGTTGAAAAACATCCCTTACTGTGTGCGTCAGCAATAACTGTCAGCAGGGGAATGGCAAAAACATGGCCATAACTGTTTTAGGAATACCAGAGACACATGACAATGGGCAACGATTAAATAAATCTTGGACTCAACATGCGGAGGTGCCAAGCACTCACAGCTCTCATTGACTAACTGGAATGGTAAATATTCAGCATGCCAGGAAATGGGGTTCCCTATTTTCAAAGTGAGCTCCAGGTAAAGAGAAGGCAGTGAAAGATCCACAATATGCTAAAAGCTAAAAGAAACATTATTGATTAACAAAACCAATGCTAGACACAGAGACAGTGACATAAAGCAACCAGTAAATAATAAATGAGGGTTCATTTGAGTAGGTGTCCCTGCTCCACTGCCTCCAGGCAAGACATTGGCACAAAGTCCTATGCCATAGTTGCTTCCCCCACAGCCACTCCTTCAGCTGGGAAGTAGAACAGGGATGTAAATGAGGAACAGAGCAGAGTTCTGAAGATAAAGGCTTAAAACAAAGCAAGGTATGTTCCATTTACAGAACCCCATAATTCTCTCCATCTCAGGACGTAGCTTCCTAGGGCATGTCCAGACGCACCCATATGTGCCTCTTGCAGCATCTCAGACTCAAATTTGCAGCACAGGGACAAAATTAGACCCCACATCCAAGAGTCAAAAAAACCCACAGGCAAAAAATGCAGGGCAAGGCATGGTCCCAGATCGTGCCTTAAGGCTGGGTCCTCCACAGACATGCTCTGGCTACCACAGCATCCCTGTGGTTGGCCCTCACCCTGGTGTGGAAGCACGCTACCTGCCTGTGCAGGGCAGGCAGCATGCCAGCAGGGAGCTGAACCCAGGCTGCAGTGCTGGTAAGTAAAGAGTTGGGGGGGGCAGGAAGGGACCATGGGGGGGGACCCCCATTCCCTGCCCGGCCCCATTCCCCGCCTATCCCCTGAGCCCGCCAACTGGGGCCAGGAGGACAAGCTTTGACAGTTCAAAGCAGGCCACCACACTGGGAACATCTTCTGGGCAGGGACACACATGGCAGTAGTGCCGCACAAAGGCCAACCCTGCAACCACAGCCCACTGGCAGCTGGCCTAGAGGGGCAGATGCCTCTACTGGCTGTGCAGTCCCCATCTGGGTCTGACAGGTGTGCAGTAGGTCACAGCCAGGCAGCAGCCCCTACTGCCAGACCCCTGCAGTGGGTAGAGGGTACAGGGAACTCTCAGGGCTGCTTGAGCACAAGGGGTAGTATCCCCAGGTACCAACTGGCTGGGGCCCAGAAGCTCCTTAGAGTGAGTAGCCCTGAGCTACTTGATAGGGTAGCTTTTTATATTGCTGGAGACAGCACAGGTCTTGGCCCCAGGCACTAGCCCCCCCTGGCTGCAGATCCAGGAAGAGTCAGGCAGGGTTATTTTGCCCTGAGTGGCACAATTTGCCCCACACCAAAGTGCATGTCCAGGTATGTGTGCCGAGGCAAAATACCCCAGCTCAAATTTGCACCACTTCTATTTGAGCTGCTGTAAGCGCACATGCTTGCATGTGTGGATGCACCCCTAGATGCCACCAATTTCCAGGCTAAGAGTGGGAGCACAGCAAGCTCTTCTCAGAACAACCTCCAGCTTCCTCACTCTTGCAGCCTTTTTTCCTCCATCTTCTTGGACTTCTCCTGGACAGCAGAGTCCTCCCTGGCTCTCAGCATGGCAATGCAATTTCTTTACAATGCCACTCATTCCAGAAGCAAAACCGCTACTGACTACATTTAAAAGCAGAATCAGTGGTACAACAAGAAAGTCTATTTTAGCTTAAAAGGACAAAAGAATCATGCTAGCAAAGACAGAGCTGCAAGTTTGGCAGCATGGGCAGACTGGAAAGATTCTGCAATAGTTATATTTTCTTTTACCCAGACGTAAAATGGATTCATTACCCTGCCGCAATCTACAATAGCTGAATGCTGGTGCAGAAAAGCCCAGAGGGAATCAGGATATTGTAATGTTCTGGGCTGCTGGAGAAGTCAAAGCAGTGCCCAACTATGGCTGGCTAGGACTCTCTGTTGGATTAGCCATATAACTCAAAGTATTCACTGCTGGGTCCTATTCTTCACAAAGTGACCAGAACAGGAGAGAACCTACCTCACATCTACCCTATACTGACTAACTCTGCTGGATAAACATTTTTATATGTTCATTTATCAAGCATTTTCTCAAAAATGGTCATTCATTAGGCATCCATCACTGCCAAATTCACCTATGCATGTTTGTTAAATCACTCATGTGTTCATTCAGCTTCAGTCACACTCAACTCATCATTCACATTCAACATACATAAATCAGCTCTTGCATCAAACTGCCTCCCTTGCACTCGCATCAAGTACTTCAGGTCAGTCACCAAAGTGCTTTTGTATCCACTAGTCCAATAGTCAAGCCATTCTCCCACATGTAAGAGTGGGTTCAAGTCCCTTTTTGTTTTCATTCAGAGAAAAAATTTGAACTGAGGTATCTCACCCACCAGGAAAGTCCCCAAACCACCAGGTGAGGAGGTAGGCTACACAGGTGAATCTTAACAGAGGCAGTCAGGAAAAGATTAAATTTCAAGAAGGATTTTGATCTTTTGAAATCTGATTTCATTATTAAAAGACCAAAATCCTGAAATTCTATGCGAAAGGGAATAAAGCACCAGTTCCAGGGATCCCTGAAGTCTGGGCTGACAGGGAACCATAAACCCAGTAGCTGTATCTGCAATACCTTGGGTGAACTGGCTGGAAACCCATGTTCCTTGTCAAGATCAAACCATTTCATAGATTTCATAGACATTAGGGCTGGAAGGAACCTCAGGAGATCATCGAGTCCAGCCCCCCTGCCCAAAGGGCAGGAAGTCAGCTGGGGTCATAGGATCCCAGCAAGATAAGCATCCAATTTACTCTTGAAGGTGTTCAATGTAGGTGCTTGAACCACCTCCGCTGGCAGCCTGTTCCAGACCTTGGGGGCTCGGACAGTAAAGAAATTCTTCCTTATGTCCAGCCTGAAACGGTCTTGCAGGAGTTTGTGACTGTTCGACCTCGTCATCCCTTGGGGCGCTCTGGTGAACAAACGTTCCCCCAGATCCTGGTGGTCATCCCTGATAAACTTATAGATGGCCATCAGATCACCCCTGAGCCTATGCTTTTCCAGGCTAAAGAGTCCCATGGCTCAGCCTGTCATCGTAAGATCTGTTTTCCTGACCTCTGATCATGCACGTGGCTCTCCTCTGGACTCTCTCAAGCTTCTCCACATCCTTTTTGAATTGTGGAGCCCAAAACTGGACGCAGTACTCCAGCTGCGGCCTCACCAAGGCCGAGTACAAGGGGAGAATGACGTCCCGGGATTTGCTCGAGAAGCATCTATGGATGCAAGCCAGCGTTTTGGTCGCTTTACTAGCCGCAGCATCGCATTGCAGGCTCATGTTCATCTTGTGGTCAATGATGACCCCCAAGTCTCTTTCTTCTGTAGTGCTATTTCCACAAAACTTTTTAATTTGATAAACTAATTCAAATAAAAAAAATAATGTTTTATCAAAATTTTTATCTTCTGACCAGTTCTAGTCCTCAGTGAAACTAGGTGTTCTCATCTAAACTACAAAGTCTCAATCTTTTCTATTGCCAGGGCCATACCAGGATCTCTCACCCCATTTAGGAGGGATCTAGCATAGAGAAGGAGAAGCTGCTCACTACCTTTTCTTCTGACACCTGTTTCTGAGTCCAAGTTTGATAAATCCTGCAGTAAGCCAGTCAGAACCAGGCACAGAAAATACATTCCTTCACCCATCCTAGCTCATTGATTTACCCTCTCTGCTGCTAGAACCTCTGAGCCAGACTGTATCTTAGCCAGATGGGTGTATATCTGGAACAATTCCACTTAATGCTGTTTCTGACCTTATGTAGCACTCTTCTCTCAAGTTCTGAGCTGTTCTGGATTCACATCAGTATAATTTAGGTCAGAATTTGATTCTTTTGTCTCCATAGAAAAGCATTTCCTGTGGAAGTGTAAAGAGAATTCTACTTCACAGGATTTTTAGCCAGCAAATAAATCCCATATCACAAAGGGATAGCACCAGAGACAGAAAACAGCTTTCCAATTCATCTGATTGTTATAGATAAGTGTTTCTGCCACTCCACAGCATGCATTTAAATTAATCGGATGATTGTGATCATATTCTCTGAGATTAGGACACCCTCTGCTAGAGAACATCAGGGTATTAACTCCAGTTGCTCCTTCTATGGGAGTTCCAGATCAGAATATAGCCCGCCACTGCATACCAAGATATTTTTAATATTGTGATTTACCAAGAAGCACTGCAAAATCTCTCAGAAGAACTGAAGTGGAGGAATAACAGAGAGGCACTTACATGAACGTCATTAAAACCAGACAAACCTTTTAATCCATTTAGCAAAATGCCTGAAGGTTGCCTTTTCAGATAGGGGAAACAGAAATAAATACAGAACACTGAAATCAAATACATGCAGCACCACAGGCAAGCAGCCCCTCTCACATCACTTTAGCTGCTGACGTCACTTCAGGTTTTTCTTCCTTTTTTTTTTTTAACTCAATATACTGATTGCTCATGAAAGAGCCAGGGAACAGCTCTGGAGACCTACATTTATCCACAATACAGATGGCAGTGGTTGGGGAAACCTCCTCCACACTAATTCATTTACATGCCCTAATCCTGACAAGAAAGGGTCAATTTCTATCCATGAGATGGTATTTCAGACTTCATACTCATTTGAAACCTTGGCCTCTCTGCCACCAGGGGACACATTTATGTCATCTAAAAAGAGTTTCTGGTAGATAGATGTGTCTGGTCTATGCTGGATAAGAGCACCACATCCATGGCACCTAAGTCACCAAGTTGTATTCAGATGTCAAAAATATTAGTTAATACTAACCAAGAGGTTCAAGACAACAAAAGCTATTCCTCAATCCCCAAGATCAAGTAGTCCCCCAGGGCATGTTTCTGAAATCCATCTGTGTGCTGGTTTGTCTCTCTGGAAACTTAAGGATCTCAAGGATAAAGCACAGAGGAAGTTTGCTTCATAGAAATCATGTATTAAAGGGTATGGGGAATGCTTATTGAGCCTTCTGTGATTAAATATTTGGTGGGGAAGTAGGATGTGCCTGTGGATGACAGGAGATGCCTTGCCCAGGTAAGGCAAAGAACTCACCACCTCCCAGGGAGCTATCAAAAAATAAAGTCTTATACACTAGTCTGCTGTTATTCTGCATCCCTGACCTTAGTACACAAATGATCACTGGACAGCTATATCACCACTAGTACAGTGAAGAAGTTTTAAGACCCTTCCTTAATTATCCTACAGAAGAATTCTGAAGCATTCCCCATATCTGTCCCTTGGCAAGGAGTTCTAGACTATCCTCACCTCTACCAGCTAAGTACATTATCTCTAATGTCATCTTAGTCACAGTACTCAATTTTGGGACTGTGACCTAGACATCTGTTGACCTCTTGAAAACTTAGTGCCATAAACAGAAAGAAGAATCCCACTGCCAATGCCCAAAGGACAAGGTATTTAATATACATAAAATCCCATGATTAAATGTTAAATATCTCCAAGGGGGCAGCAGGGTTGCCAGCTGTCCATAAATGTACAAGTCAGTAAAAATTAAGGCCAAAAATGCCTGTCAATAAAGTCCAAAAAAACTTGAGGCATCCATAAAAACTCTAAGCAGTCAGAGATGATTGAAGCTTCATGATCAGAAAGAAGCTGGGTGCAGTGTTGAAAGACACAGAGAACAGAAGACCTACCTAGTGTCTGCGCAGAGAGCAGCACCCTGCAGAGAGCTTTTTCTTAGTGTTCTGTAGACCACTCCTCAACCACCCCAGCCATTAGCTACTGCTGCTGAGTCATATTGGCTGCCTGTTATACTACTGGGTCACAAGTAGGCTTCTTTGGGGGTGGGGGGAATTATGGTGCAAAGTGTCATCAGAGGCATTAGGGAGTAGGAGTGAGGACAGCAAAGTGTAAAACCACTGCTATAGTCAAATTGGGTTGCCAATCCATGAAACAAATGTTGATGGCACACTTTTACTGACAATCAAACTTTTTTACTATGGCTGGAGTTAAACCCCTACATTTGAACCCAGCCCTTCTAACTGGAGCCTGGGATCAAGGCAGTGCCTGACAGAAGAATTACATTTGCATTATGTAAAGTGTATATGTTAAAATGTGTCACTAAAAAGCTTGGTTGTCAGTAAAAAGTTTGCAGGTTGTCAGTAAAAAATGATCTTGTGTGTTGGTAATCCTGCAGGGAGGGGACAGGGGGAGCATCAGAAAATATGATTCTCCATTGCACCAGTTTCACCTGAAACAGATAAATGGAGATGCAGTGCACATGTGCATACAAAGGCACACACACAAATGCTTTTTATGGCTGATTTATTCTGGTCTCATAATGAAGACTGGCATTGATTTCCCTTTCTTGTGTGACATGCATTCTTGATTAAGGGACAAAGGTGTCTGAAGCCTGGGGTAGGCATTTTTTAAAAATGCCCTTTAAAAATCAAATTTAAATAGAACAAATTACTTCTCTGTCCAGAGAATAAGATCCAGCTTTCAGCTCCTAAATATACAGATGGACCAGCTAGTGAGCACAGCTGCTACACCTGTGTAGAAAACTAGAACTTCACCAAAAGAAGTCCATTCTGTTTTAAGTGAATCCAGTGTTATATTTGTTAGTGGCAACACAGCCTGTTCAGGCTGCCCCTACAATTCCAATTAAGACACTTTACCAAAATGTAACCATCTGAGCTGAATTCGTCCATACCAAAATGCTGTCAGGCTGAATATTCCTGGAAAGAAACTGACAATAGTTGTTCAACCATTTCCAAGACTAAGGTTAAGAGAACGTATGTCATTTTACCCAGTGTGTGCTGGTGATCTTTTCTTAAGAAGATGTAGCACCTCCATGCTTCAGAGCACAGTGTGGCCTTTGTGGTTGAGATATGCCTTGTGCCATCCCTGTCAACAGTCTGGCCAAGTTACATGACCTTTTAAGCACTTGACACTTGCCAATGCTTAATAAAGACTTTCTAACACTTAGCTACTAAAAACTCCTCAGGTTCTGTTTTCACTGGGCAGGATTCTCCTTGAGCTTGTAGTTCTGGTTTCCAAGACGGAAAGCAAAAAAAGCTCTCATTCTCACCCGATAATCCAACTCTGATGGTACTGGAAATCACGGAGGAGGAAGTTGCACAACTCAGTTGCACAGGGGACAAGAGTAAGACCTGGGATGGACTAGAGCAGATTAAGACAAAAGCCTTGAAAAACAAAAGCAGGAGTTGAGGCTGACAGGGAAGGAAGTGGGGATTTGCAGTGCAGAAAACTGGAACTGGCTGGACAAGGTGGCTGGGGCATAGAAAAGAGCTTGGGAGGGAAACTGGGTGTATTTGACAAAGGGGATATGAGACTGCATGAGGAGCTGATGGAAAACACTGGAAGTGTTTGGACAAAGAACCTGGAACTCAGTTGACAGAAGGAAGCAGAAGGATCTAGGAAAGGAGAGATGAGGATAATGAAACTAAGATAAGGAGTTGGAATGAAGAAGAGAGAGGCATGGGATCTTGGGGCAGGGGGGAGGGGGAGGCAAGAAATCTGTGCCCACTAGAGCACACTGCCCTCCAGAACCTGGAATGGAACCCACAATTCCCAATTCTCACCATTTCTCAGCAAGTAACTATTACACCAGCTAGCAAAGCAGGAATCTTCTCTTCCTCCCTCTAGTTCTGGTCCACATAGCAGTAGCACAATCCCATCCTTTGTCCGTTACTGTTAGTTCAAATGGCAGATGACTGTGTGGTTGGGCTAAAGGTTCCACCCCTTCAGCTACCTATGTGGGTGCACATGCGATGCTAAATGATACACTTCCTGGCTTTTTTAGTATACTTTTCTTTCCTTTTTTTTTTTTTTAAAGAAACTGAGGAAATTACCAATTAAACAAAACAGACATTTAAAAGAATAGCAATGCGGTTGCAATGTTAAGCACTTGAGGGTTAAACAAATTCATAATTAAGGTTCCTGCTACAACTTTAATTTGGCCCCTTGTATACATGCATTGTAACATATTTTTTCATTATATGATCACATACTATTTTCCCTGAGGGCCTCTGCCTGCTTCAGTGCACAGGATGGATCTACTGTAGTGAAGAATCAAAACTGTATAGTGAAGGGAAGGAGACTTCTTTAGACCCACCTTTTCATTTGTTGATGAAATTGGAAGGATAGCAGAGAATAAGAAAGCAGAATACAGGAAGAGAAAGTTTTCTCTAATTGTTAAGGCATTTAAACATCATCCTGGATAAATGGATTTTATCTCTAACTTTGCTAGAGTTCTTTTAATTTACAGAAACCAAACTTTTCAGAAGTAGTCAGTAACTACATCTTATTTTTCTGGGCCCCGGTCCCTTGTTTATCGCTCTGTCATCTTGCTCCTAGCTCCCTGCTGCTTTGCAGCATTGTCACAGTGCCCATACATCTCCATCTTTCTCATGTGCTTTATTCCCTAACTCAGGCCCATGTCATGGTTCTCCTTTCTTAACTTTCTTCTCCTTGCCCATATACTTCTTCTCTGACAAGGGGCTGCTCCCCAGCTCCCTTGAGCCCTGAGGAATCACAGGTGCAGTAGCTGGAAGCCCATCACACTGACCTTCCTATTTCTATTTGCATTTTTGCAGGATTCTTCCCAATAATCTCACTAAAGTTTTGTATAACCTGCTCTTTAGTTTCTGTAGTCACAGAGTCTTGATCAACATCTTCACAGGTAACAGAGGCTTAAACAACTTTAACCTTTCACCTTCGACAGCCCTTAATCTAAAGATAACTTCTGATGGGGAATAATGACCTTCAGTGAACTTCTGCCTTTGATTTGTTTTTTTTCCTCCACTTTTCTCATGTTGCCTACTTATGCCAGTAAGAAAAAATACCCCAAACCAAGATGAAACCAAGAGGCACCAGCCATTCATAAAGAGCAAAATTTGTTCTTCAGAGCAAAAGATTACAGAAAAAACCACTTTCTTCAAACTTATCATGGTACATAGGAAAATGTAAATGGATGACTTTGTATGAACAACATATTTCCCAACCTGCTCTACATAATACAATTTACACATATTATTGAGGCTTGATTTTATTAACAAGGAGAATGATAATATAATAAATAGCTTGACAAAGCTCTTCTCCTTAGATGTGATTCTGTCTAGGGCTCCTCCCTCTAAGGACTGCTCAGCCCCCATCCTAGATCCTCTCCCTCCAAGGAGTCATTCCAGTGTCCTTCAGCTCCACCTACCACAGGGCCTTCTTACATGGTAATTTTGGGCAGCTCCCACAATCTCTGGATTGTCCACACATTACCACAATAATTCAGTTACAAGATGATGTATTTTCCCCATTCAGCATGGGTGGGGGAGGGGGGAAGGAATCAAGCCTTGTCTTATGAGCCTATACGACTTACCTGAAAGCAGAAAATTCACATAGCTAGCCAGCTCCTCTCAGTGTGCAGTGCTCCTAGCCAGCTGGTGCAGGGTCACTCTGAGCTGCTGTCTGCCAGCATGAGCCAAGCACAGCACCCTCTGGCTGGTAATCCCACATGTAGCTTGAAATGACCTGGGAGGCCCCAGCCAGGTACCATCTCTACAGCGTGCAGGGTTTCTGGCCAGCATGTGCCGAGTTGTTCTGAGCTCCTGCCTCACCAACGGGTGCCGGGATAACTCGTCACATACTGGCAGTCTGGGTGGGTCCCTTTTTGTGTGCCGGGTTGCTCCTGCCTCCACCACTGGAGCAGCAGCTCAGAGCAACTTGGCATATGCCAGCCAGAAACCACGCACACTGCAGGGATGGTGTCTGGCCAGCATCTGCTGGGTCATTTTAAGCTGCATGCAAGGAGGTGGCCAATGCATACTGAGTTGCCTCAGCACCCACCTGCCAGGCACCAAGCATGCTGTGGAGAGAGACTAGCCAGGCACACAGCAGACAGGGACCCAGAACACAGGGAGGAGCTACCCCCAGGGGTCACCCAGGCACCCTGCATGCTGTAGGGAGGGACTTGACTGCAGTGACAAGGGACACAGCATTCAGCAAGGGACCCAATGCATGGCCAGGTTCCAGGCTGCAGTAAAGAGGGTTCCAGCATGCAGTGATACTCCTAGCAGAGGCACCAAGGGATACAGCAGGTGGCAAGCTCCCAGCACTGGTGGCAAGGGACCCAGCATGCAGTGGTAAGAGACCTGGCAGCAGTGGCAAGGGACCCAGCATGAGCATGCCAGTGAGGGATCTAGCACAGCAAGGCTCCAGTCAGTGGCGCTGAGGGAACCAACATACGACAAGGCACCCAACAGCTGCAAGGCAATTGGCAGCAAGGCACCAAGTGAAACGGCATGTAGCAGGGGAGCATCTGATGGAGTAGCAGGGAAAGCAGCAGATTTTAGGGCCTGATCACCACTGACTGGACCAAATTTAAATCCACAGAAACCCATGGTAAATTCTGTCAGGTGAGACATTCAGAATCAAATGAAGTTCAACGTTGAGAAATGTAAAGTGCTCCATCTGGGGACAATAAAAACCCTACACACCTACAGGCTTGGCAACACCAAATTGACCAGCACCACAAATGAAAGGGATCTGGGGATAATAATAGACCACAGTATGAATATTAGCTGGGAGTGTTACTCCACAGCCAACCGGGCAAATAATACCCTGCCATGCATCAATTGATGCATCTCCAGTGAAACTAGGGAAGTGATTCTTCCACTCTATTCAGCATTAATGAGACTGCAGCTGGAGTCTGGTGTCCAGTACTGGGTGCCGCACTTCAACAAGGGTGTGATAAAGCTCAAGAGTCCAGAGAAGGGCCACCCATATGATCACAGACTTGCACAGTAAGCTGTATCAGGAAAGGCTGAAGGACCTGGGACTCTTCAGCCTGAAGAAGAGAAGGCTGAGAGTGGACTTGGTAGCAGCTTACCACTACACATCAGGGGCGTACATAAAGGACTCAGTGAACAACTGTTCACCAGGGCACCCTTGGGGAAAACCAGGAGTAATGGCCATAAATTCCTGGAAGACCATTTCAGGCTCAACATTAGGAAAAACTTCTTCACAGCCAGGGTGTCCAGACTGTGGAATAAATTCCCTCCAGAGGTGGTGCAATCGCCTACTCTGGGCATCGTCAAGCGGAGACTAGACAGTCACCTTGCTGGGGTCACCTGACCACAGTTGTCTTTCTTGCCTGGTGCAGGGGGCTAGACCCGATGATCTTTCAAGGTCCCTTCCAGTCTCATAATCTGTGAATCTATTAATCTATGGGAGGGAAACTCCCATGATGCACCATGTAGAAAAAAAAGAAGTAGTGGTACAAAGGATGCAAGTAGTGGTGTATTTGTAGGTGTACAAATTCAAAGCAAGTAGCAGATGGTGTATTTGAATGATGCAACATAATGGCTTAGCCCTAAGAAGAACAACATCACTTGCACAAAAGTTACCATCAGACAGCAGCAAAAAACTTGTTGAATTCCAGCAGCATATTTTTGGGTTACCTAAAACTCATGATTACCTGCTGGATCAGATAGGTAATGCTGATAAGACTCCAGTCTATTCTGACATGCTGAGTAATGTCACCATCCATAAGGTGGCACAAAATCCATAATTATAAGAAATACAGGAAATGATAAATTGTGAATTACAGTGATTACAGTATATTGGCAGTTGAGGGGAAATTGTCACCCTATGTGATTTTGAAATACAA
This sequence comes from Crocodylus siamensis, assembly GCF_052110815.1. NCBI lineage: Eukaryota > Metazoa > Chordata > Crocodylia > Crocodylidae > Crocodylus > Crocodylus siamensis. The sequence continues at coordinate 87,490,843 of NC_143398.1, read as the reverse complement.
AACTCTGCCAAAATAAAAGTTGCCCCAAGGAATAATAGTTAGATGCCAGGAACAAAGATAGATGTCAAATGAACTGATGAATGGCTGGTTAGATGTTGCGTGGAACTGGAGACCAAGGGCACTGCTAAACAAGAGAGGAATGTTACTGTTTGATTTATGTAGAGGGCATGTAACAGCAGATGAAAAAGCAAAAAATTTCGTCAATGAATTGTCATCTTGAAGTTATACCTTACATACTGGTATGATCTCTCAAGTCCAAGTACTGGATGCTGTAGTAAATAAGCCCTTTAAGGACCATTTATGGTGTCAGTACTTAGATTGGCTCTTGGCAGGGAGCCATGTGCTTACAGCTAGTGGGCAGATTAAGAAGCCAACCATAGCACTGCATTGCCAATGGATTCTGCCTTCTTGGGAAAGGATATCTTCAAAATCCATTATTAAAGGTCTCAAGAAGTGCTGTATATCCAATGCCATGGATGGAACTGAAAATGATGCTTTGTGGGAAGATGAGGGAGAAGATGCAAACAGTAAAGAGCATGAGAGTGAGGATGCATGTGAAAGGACAGTTCTAAATTGCAGAATCTAAGAAAGGAGTAGCACTTACCAGGGTCTGGACAGAACCTAATATAGATTTAGTTAATGTTTGAACTGAATTGAAGCTAATGTTGAATTTATGACTTACTGGTATTGCTACAGTTTTTGTCAATAGGTCTATTTATAAAAATAACAAGCAGATTTTTTTTTCTTTATGCAGACTCTAATTATTGGGGAGTCATCTTAAATTCAGGGTTGTCTTGGATTCAAGTAAATATGGTAACACCTTAGAGTGGATTAAAGCACTTTATATACAGCTTAAAATTACACCACTCCAGGGCAGGATTCTCTCTTGATCAGCACAACCAAGCTCCTGTTCCATTACGGTGTGGCCATGTGCACCCACTGAGATTGGCCACACACCCCTTGCAAACACCAGCCCTGAAACCAGCAGTGCCAATGGAAGTGTACTTCTGGTTTTGCTGCTGGTGATTTCAGGCTCGGCGATTGGCTGCTGGGAGACTCCCGCCCCCCAGTTGGTGATCAGCCGCTAGGGGAAACCTCTTCCCCAGTTGGTGATCTGGTGCCTCCCCAGTCACCCAGGGCCACTCCCCATGGATGGGCTACTCAAGCTGAAGGTGAGACTGCTCCAAACTCCATGCTAGCACTAAGCCAATCAACATGTGTGTGGCTCACAGCTTAACCTATAACAAAGCCCTTAGTGAGCCTAGAGAATCCATTTGGTTCTCTCCTCAGGGAATAAACACTAGCTAACAAGCTAGAGCATTTTAGACTAACACTACCAGCCCTGTATACATTTAGGCAGAGCTAAATGGGACTCTTTTGACAAACTGTTTCTTAGCTGTAAAAATGCTGATTTGTCAAAACTAAAATTGTTGCATGTAGGTGTAGGTTTTGATGAATTTCACAGTTCATAAAACATGTAGGGGAAAAGAGAAATCTTTTGAAATGGTTAAAAAGAGGATCATTTTCAAAACTAAATAGAAATAATTTATTTGAAGTGTCCTTTCATTTCTAATTTTTCAGTACTTTAGATTAAAATTAATTTTTTACCATTTAAAAAGTCAAAATCAAAAGGAAGGTTTTCAAGAAAATCATCAAAACAATATTTGATGGATCCTATCCAGAAAAATTTCCCATCCAGCTCTACAGTTATGCCAGGTATACTACCCCCATCTCCCTCAACTCTCTCTCACCAACCCCAGCAAATGCAAGCTTCACCCCTAGATGTATTTCCTTCATACCACCCAGTTGTAACTTACTTTCTCCCTTCCTCCCTATATGATTGTCATCTTTGACTTTTCCTGGCAAACAGTGCCAGCCTCAAGGAGTATTCCTAGGCTAGGAATTAACATATTAATGAAGAAAGAGCCTTGAAGAAGGGACAAGAGATGCAGAGAAATACAGAGATGAGGCAGACAGGGAAAAAATAACAAAGGAAAGATATAACGAAGAAAAGGCATACATGCAAAGCACAAAGGCCAAAAAAATGCTTCTCTCAGAAACTTGTGCTATTTCAAACATTTCCATGGGAAGAAAAGATGAAAGGCAGGAAAGAAAAAAAAAAGGGGGGGGTGGGGAGGAGAGAAATCAGGTGGTGGTTCTGTTTTAAAATAAGATTTAATTTTCCTGCAGAAGAGAATCATGACCAAAAGAGAAAAAGCAAAAGGTAGGAGGTAAGAGGGGGCAAAAGGGAGGCCAGGAGGGGGAGATCAGGCAGAAAGAAAGATTATAGTCTACAGTAGGCATGCTCTTAGATGCATATGAGCCACCTCCAGAGCTGAAATGCCAACAATTCTATACATATGAATAGAAGCCAATGCAAGCACTATACCTCTGCAAGTCTCACTCCAGAATTTTCTTTGGGGGAAGAGGAGGGAGAAAGCAATTAATGAATTTTAGTGCTAAGTTGACAGCCCTGGAAAACCAAACTAGAGTTTGTTCTCCAGACCCATTCTGTGCTTGGCTTCTTTTCTGCAGCTACCAATTAGAATGCCCGTTAGTGATGCATATGTTGGGGGATGGTTGAAAAATTGCCAGTAGCTCCACACATCTAAACAGTAAGTGTATTATCTTTCAAGATCATCACTTACAAACATGGTTATGTGCATCAAGAAGTATTTTACACCAAGCTTCTTTCTTCACTTGCACATTGGAACAAATTAATCAATGCCCATGTACTTGGTAGTAAGCTAGAAGAACAAAGTATTATTTTAGCAGGGGAGGGGGAAGAGATTTTGCTACCTTTTTTGTATGGGAGTGGGTAAAGGTGGGTGGGGGTTATGTTATTATGGATCTTAGGAAGAAGCAGAAAAACTTCAAATTCCAAATCTGGCTAGATCTAGAAAATTACAGAGGGGGGCAAATGAGAATAGGATGGAATTCAACGCAGACAAATGCAAGGTGCTGCATTTAAGGAGTAGGAACCAGCAGCACGTCTATAGGCTGGGTATACCCTTCTTGTCAGAATGGTGGCAGAAAGGGATCTTGGAGTCATTGTTGACTCCAGGATGAACATGAGCAGCCAATGCAAGGAAGGAGGCTTTTCTTTTTAGCCTTAGGAGGCCTGCTAGATCCCTGGAGAGCCAGGGGGGCTGCTGTGCCCTCTTGCTGCCTTTCCTTCGAGATGGAATAGACTTAGCTTGTGCATTGAGGATCACTCCCTTGAGGAGCAACCACTCTTCTTGAACTCCCCTCTCCCTGGGGTCATGGTCCCTTAGGGCCTGACTGACAAGCCTCCTGAGCTTGTCAAAGTCAGCTTTCCTGAAGTCAAGGACTTCTGTGTTGCTGACTGACTTGCCAGCTTTACGGCAGATGGTGAAGGTGATCAGCTCGTGGTCCCTGTCACCCAGCTTCCTATCGATCATAGGTCACCAATTAGATCATTCCCAGTAGCCAGTACCAGATTGAGCAGTGCTTTCCCTCTCGTTGGTTAGGGCTACCAGGCTCTGGAATGGGCTCCCAATTGAGGTGGTACTCTCTCCTACCTTGGGGGGTCTTCAAAAGGAGACTGGACAGATATTTGGCTAGGGCGATATGACCCCGGCACCTGTTCCTGCCTGGGGCATGGGCTTGGACCTGAAGATCTCTTTAGGTCCCTTCCAACCCTAAGCACTGTGATACTATGACTCTTTATCCTCATTAAGCCTTTAATGTAACAACTAACCCCCCACCCAAAATAGACAACTGACCCCTTTCTGTAAATGACACTCTTTAGTAAGGGGGTTAGGGGGATATAGTAGTAAGGGTTTTCTCTTGGGAAAACTTGATACACCATTACAAAAGGAACCTAAGTAAAGCAGAAACATTGGTAAATCTGTTCATTTATACCAGTCTAATTCACAGGTCTAATCTCTTCGGCAGAACTGAGGCACGTCCAGACCTAGTGTGGTAAACCCATGGAATTTGTTCTCGGTTCCTACAGAGAAGACCACTAGGTGTCCCCATCCAGCATGAATGAGGGGTATCTGCCCATACAACCCTCCCAAGTATAATAAGTGACTTGGTTCCAAAACTTGCCAATCCACATGGATGTTGCGAGAAAGACAAACAGATAAAAGGACCATCAGAGATGGAACTATGACACCAGGCACGCTTCAAGACATATACCTGCTCTTTCCCCCGCAGCAGTAAGTTTGGATCCCAGGTCCAGGGATCCAAGGCACCATCCAGGCTATGACAGATACCCCTCATGCATGCTGGACAGAGAAACCTAGTGGTCTTCTCTGTAGGAATCGAGAATACCTCCACTTCAGTGTCATCTTTGTATTAAAGGATCCCAGTACTTGGAGGGTAGTGTCGCCTGGTCCCCGTAGGTATCCTCTGTGGGCTCTAGTAAGAATCAGGGATAGCTGAAACCACTGCTCCAGTATCTATTTTAAATGGTATTGGTTCTCCGTTGAATTCAATTTTGGTCATCCAGACTCCTGGATGTAATGACGACTGCAACTTCATCTAAAAGTACTGTGCAATCCTCTGCATCCTGTTCTGTGGCTTCACGGACTTATGGCAGAGCAACAAACTGAAGCACAGCAACCTTTCTTTTTACATCGCTGATATATCTCTTCCATAGCAGGACACTAAGCACAATTATATCCTGGAGTTTGTCCCCACCTGTGGCACTGGCCTCCTTTCCCACTTGGTTGCCACTGTGGGCACTGGTGAGACCACTCCCTGTGTTCATTGTCCCTGTCAGTTCTATTTGTATTTGTTTGTAGTTTCTTTACACTGTGCATTGCATCCATATTAACTAATGCCTGACAGGACTAAGAATCACTCCTAATTCCTCTTTGTTGATGTTTAACTAGATCTGATTGGCAAGCCTGTGTGATAGCATAATGGAGCATTAGATTACAGTTGGATCCTGATTTATGTGAGAGCTCTGTGTCATGAAGCCCCAAAACTAAGTAGTCCCTAATCAGCTCCTCCTTAAGCTCCACATATTGGCAGGATTTGGCCATTGCATACAAAGATCTGTCCACAAGTTCTGAAGGCTCCTAATTTATGGATGTTGAATCTAGTTCATTCATAAATCACATTTCTTTTGCCCAGAAAAAATCAGTTGATGCTTCTATCACTGCAGCATATTGCTTTTTCTCTGCATCTGTAAGAGGCAGTGACAGCAGAATTTCATCCGCCTGATCTCCCATAGAGTAGATAAGAGTACTCACTTGGTAAGCTTCCAACGGTTTGTCCAAGCCCAACACTTCCCTGAAGTGATTAAAATGCCTGATCCATCAAGGCCACATTCCAGGGGACTGGAAATCACACTGTCCTGGTGGTACAACTCTGAGTGCCTGCGTGGTCTCTGTAGCCAGCCTCAGCACTGCACTGGTCTCTGCTGCAGGTAGAGGCACCTGGCTCTGCTCTGCACTGGATTCAGCTGCTGCTAGAGTCAGATCCATCAGTTGGGAATCACCTGTTTGATTTCGTGTTGGTAGCAGGATTTGCACAACACTTCTGATACCATGTGTTATTCTAGATTTTAGGAAGAATCAGGAAGACTTTTTGTCCTCATTAAGCCTTTATTATAAACAACTAACCCGAACCCAAAATAGTCGACTGACCCCTTCCTGTCAATGGCATCACTCATTAGTAAGGGAGTGAACCTTAACTACTACAGGGGTTGGGAGAGAAGTAGAAAGCAAGGAGAAAATATATGGTAAAACTCCACATTTCTCCTGGTCCCTAGAGGCACAGTACATTTTCAAGTATATATTTTCTTTAGCAAAGGGATGAGGTTTTATACAAGATCCTCTTACCAACCCAAGTCTCCTTCATAAAAATTCCATGCTTCATGCTCTTGAAGAAACACCTATGATTCAACTGGAAGGCCCTGCCCCACTACTGCATTTTTTCCTTCCTGATCTTTTGACACTTCCCCATTTCCACAGCACAGCTGTGTTCCTGACTACAACTGCCTCTCTCATGGATACGGACTTACTGACCGAAGCACCACCCCACCGCTGTCCCATCTCTGCAATATGCATTGGCTCACTTAAGCCAGGGTGACACAGAAAAAGTTGGCCTAGGGCTAGGACCCTTGAGACAAAAGCTTGGAGATAATTATACTGAAGAAACTGCTTGTGAAGAAAAGTAGTCTCAGGATGAAATGGCATGAATTGGAACCAGCAAAAAATGTCTAGAGAGAAAGCAGCTTTACCTTGGTTTAAGAGCTTGCATTATATGGCTGCAACTTTTTCCTTTACCCTCAGTGCAACTACGATTTTCCCAGGAAGCCCTGTTCCTGTGTCCAGGACATGTGGCCTAAAGTCCTATGTCACCTTCACCATTTACTGAAGCATCTGTATTTACCTTGAAGGTCTTCCCTGCAGATATCGTAGCCCAAAGCACCGATGGCAAACAATATGAACTTTCCTGCATCCCTGCTTGTGTCAGTCTCCTAAATCGGTCACATATCTTGATTTCTATCAGGTGTACATTGTGAGTTTGTAAAGGGAAAAAAAACTGATTCTCACTTTGTGTTTGCTCAGTGCCTGGGACAATGGGGTCTAATTGACACCCTGCCTTAGAATTTCCCTTTTCTAATCCTTTCTGGAGCTTCCAGGAGCTTTTCTAATGCTTTATGAAGCTTCTCTGTCAGAAACTTGGTAAATTTGCATTGTTGTTCTCACTCTTTGTCACTAGAGAATAAAAAAAAAGGCTTTGGGAATTCTCATTTAGTTAATCCAGACATTGCCACCCCTCAGTTTCATTGTAATGTTTGCAGGCCAAATCCTCAGATGGGGGAAACCCACCCAGCTGTAGTGACTTCAATGAAATCATAATTCACACCAGCTGAAAGCTGAACTGCAAAGCACAACATCATGGTATAGAATAGATGTTTCAAAGCTTCAGTATCATCCATCTTCACCATGTGAGACCCACATTACCTCAATTTTTGCTTTGTGGAGAATGCCATGACCTGACCCCAAGAGTGATTTTAGTTTTCTCCCCTTCTCACATCCAGCCCACTCTCCCTTCCTTATTATCTGTCTCTTCCCTGTCAGCGCTTTTCCTAGAGACATTTATGCTCTGCTGATGAATGGCTGGGGTGACTGTCTCAGCAGCTGACAACTGAACACAGAGATATAAGACCCCTTCCCAGAACTTGCAGCAGATGGAAGATTCAGAAGGAAAAGAAATATAGCTAGCCAGGGTGAAAAATAATCACATTCAAAATGGAGGCTGGACATTATGTCACTTCAAAGGCTGGGCCAAAGTCTCAAGAACCATCCTTGTGTCCTCTTCACTCCATTAGCTCTAAAATCCACCTCCAAAAACACCAAAATTTGGATTTATTCAAGTGAGGAGCTTGAAGGCATTCCCACACCACCCAAAGGTGACAGCCTACAGATTGCACAGCCTGCACTCCCTGCTCTCCTTATTCAGTTACCTGCCTGTGTCAAACTTTCCCATTAATCAATTTCATGGCCTAATAATAAACTCTCCCTAATCAATTTCACAGCATTACTAAGCTCATTTCTCAACCAATTCATATTTGAGTTTCCTACGGAAAAAACACGTAGGGAAATAAATACCAGTCTGTACATTATTTTAGGTAAATTTTTCTTCCTAACCAGTCTAAATGTACCATTTCCTATAAGCATCGGGAAAATATTTAACTCTTCTTTTGTCTATGCTGCATTTGTTTAATTCGGTCTAGTAATTTTATAGGTTCAACAGGCAAGAATTCCTTCAGAAGAAGATTCATGCTATGAAACAATTTTGCTAATACAGGCCCCAAAAAAATCATACAATCATAAAAAAGCAAGGCAGGCCATCCACATGAGGGATTCCCAAACTGTGGTCTGTGTATTCCTGGGGGTACGTGGGAAAAAATGTCTAACGGTGGATTTAATTTTCATTATAATAATAATTGGCATTTAAGGGATTAAAACATAAAACATATCCTGGTAGGGTACACACAGGCATCTGGTAAATCTGGAAGGAGGTGTGCAATAAGAAAAAGTTTGGGAACCTCTGATCTAGACTGTCCCTTGCCTGAGGCAGGATCATCCTTACTCAAACTATCCTATACAAATCTTTAACTTATTAGTAAAACTACATGGTCAACCTGAGACACAACTACAAGACATAACACCCTAACACAGGTAAAGCAAGGGGACAATGGCAGCCAGTGTCCTGTTATTAAACTATGCTCAGGATAGCCAAGCAAGAGGACCGTGCCCCCTGCTACAAAGGAAAGCAAAATCCCCTGCAGTCTGTACCAGTTTGACCGTGAAGTAAAATTCCTTTCTGACCCCAAATATGGTGATCAGTCTGACCCTGAGCAGAGGGTCTAACCGTCTAGCCAGAAACATTTGTGTTTTAGTCTCAGCTGGAGCACTGGAACACCCCAGTCAAAATCCCCAGCCTTGACTGCAGCCAGTGCCAAGTAAAGAGGCACTAACACCTGTCTTGCAACTAATGCTTCTATTGATGCAGCCCAAAGCCCCATTTACTTTTTTCACAGCTGTGTCACACTAAAAACTTTTACTGAGTCTACCAAGACTCCCAAATCCTTCTCTGTAGTGCTGATGCCCAGCCAGGTACGACCCATTCTGTATTTGTGTTTTTGATAGTTTTTCCTGAAGGATTGCGCCTTGCTTTTGTGAGCATTAAACTTCATCCTGTTGGCTCCAGCCCAGCTTTTCAGTCCATCGGGTTCCTTCTGAATCACACTCCTGTTCTCCAGCACATTCACAATCCTTCACAGTTTCATGTTGTCTGCAGATTTGCACAGGAAGCTATTTCAGCATCTAAATAGTTAATAAGTACGTTGACCAGCAGTGGGCCTAGGATAGACCCCTGCAGGATTCTATTTGAAACTTCCTGCCATTTCAAGGGATGGAAAGGAAAAAGGATTTCCCGCATCTCAGCTCATCTATGATGACGTTTTTGTATCCGCACTGTCCTTTGGTACAGGAAAGCTAAGCGAGGGCAGTTTGTCTCTAAATGAAATAACTTTCAAATTGTCATGGTGACAGCTTAAATAGTTATCTGGGTTATTCTGTGTTAAGCAGGTAAAGCTTAAAAAATACAGTAGCTTCCCTCTCATCTTTTAACTTGGAATAATTGGTTTCAATGACCCCCATCTACACACAGGCAAGGGAGGAGTTGAGGAAGTAAAAAGAGGCAAATAAGAGGCTCTGTAGTAAGAGACTATAGTAGTATGAAGAGCACCAAAAACTTGGCACTGTAGCATTTTCCTTAACTTAATGGGTTGTACACAGTACTCAGCAAATTCTTGGGGCAGAAGTTCAGGAAAAGGACATGGTGGTCATGGGAGGAACTCTAAGGTTGCATTGCTTCTTTTTAGACAGTGTATTAGGCAAAGGTTCAAACAATGCAGAACGTAAATCAGGCACTGGTTCTTCCAAGCTCCATGGAGGGTTTCTTAGGATGCCTTTCCTTGGGCATTTACACTTGATATCTTGACTACTACATGGTTTCAGAATAGTATTGATATTGATGAGCACATATATGGCCTAAGCAGCAGCAGTCACCTTCTGCCATGAGTTCACATGCACTCTCACTAGGTTCCCTCTCTGCCAACAGATACATTACGGCATGCTCAGTGCCTATGTGAGCCACATGGAAGGCATTCCTTGTGGATATTACGGCTGTGTGAAGCTCCAGAAGCCACTTCAACTGGGAGAAGATTCAACAGCCGAATCTCCAAATCTGAATCGAATCGGGAGACCCATTAAAAGGTTCAAATTGAATCAGAAGCATCCGAATCGATTCGGAAGGCAGGCTTGCAGGAAACAAAAACTGAGAAGGGGGAAATGGTTGAGGAGTGGGGGAGACTGCTTTGATATTGACATCTGTAGGTGGCAGTGACTGTGATCTTTCCCTGAGTTCCCTTCCAATCACAGTGCTCTGGGGGAGGGATGTAGAAACAACATATAAAGCCGTGTGTGAAGTGATCTGTTTCTGTGCCTTCTGTGAGCTGTGCCTCTCTTGCAGCAGCATCTGAAAGGTTCTGGCTTGGTAGCACTACCTAGTCTTTTGCTATCAAGTTGTATCTAATCCTTTCCTACTTACTCTTGCCTACCATCCCTATTGTTATTTCTTTCAACTTATTCTTCTCCCAAAGTCCTCTTATTTGGTCTTGTTAGTCTGTTTTTTTTTCCCCTGCACAAAAAGACAGTGCGTCATCACTGTGCAAGAAAGCACAACACACACACACACACACACTTTGCAGCACACTAAACATGAAGCGTGCTGGAAAGGCAGGTGCCAGGTTTTCTGGCAGGGAAGGGAGAGGGGGCAGAGAGAGAGAGAGAGCTGCAAATCTGCCCTCTGCCCCCCAACACAAACAAACCCTCTTTCCTGGCAGCGATGAGTCTTCTGCTGCTAGTGGGAGCAAGGAGGTAGGACCAGTGTCTGCACCTGCACCACCTCCACTAACATCAGTAATAACCACCAACACCAGAATGACAGTTTCCACCCCAATTTCAGTTCCCAGCATAAGGCTTCCAGGGCCAGAGGAGAAGCTGGATCTGGAAGGAGAGGAGCTAGGTGCCATAGCTAAGAAAATTCTGGGGAAGGAGGGGGAATCTGAGTTTGTGCTCCACACCCCTCAAAGTTCCCCTAGAGGCAGGTCTCTTCTAAAAGGCACTTTGGAGGAAGTTGTGGGGGCAGGTGGCTTAGCTCCTCACATTGTTTTGCCTCTGCCTGGTGAGGAGGGGGATAAGGCAAGGAGCCACACGAACAGGCTGCGTAAACAGGCACTCAAGTTAGCACAGAGTTCGCGCAGGGGAGGGCGTGGGAGGGCACGAGACCCTGCCTGCGACCCCCCCCAGCCATAGCCAGCCCCAGCCGTAGCCAGCCTACCAGAGGCATGACACGGATGGGCACGCGCCGCACCCCGAGGGTCCCCTCGGGCTCTACGGCCCCTCCCCTGGGCACCTCAGAGACGGCCACCCAGACGGAGCCCATGGTTCCGGGCTCCACGCAGACGGAGCCCCTGGCTCGTGGCTGCAGGGGCTGCCTGTCCCTTTTTCAGGCTCTGGGGCCCGGAAGCATGGCCACCTCCCCTTGCGGGGTCTGCTCCCTACTGGGGTCTCTGGCACGCCAGCTAGAGGAGCTCCAGGCCACAGTCCAGAGACTGCATGCCATCAGGGACTGTGAGCAGGAGATAGACTCCTACTGCCAGGCTCTTCTCCCCCGGGAACCACAGGGGAGAGCTCCGTCTCCCTCCGCGACTAAGGAGGACTCTGGGACCTCCTGCTCTGCCCAGTCAGGGGCATGGACCAAGGTGGTCAAGGGCCCCAAGGCCCGCCGCACCAAGGCCCCTGCCCCGCCGGAGCTTAGCAACAGGTTCGCACCTCTTGCAGCCCCAGCAGAGCCCATGCAGTTGCCAGCTCCCGCAGGCAACCCAGGCTCGACTGCAGCTACTGGCCCCGCTCTCCCCAAGACAAAGCGTAAGGTGTTTGTTGTGGGAGACTCCATCCTGCGGGGCACTGAGGGGGCAATCTGCCGCCCCAACCCCTTAGCCTGGGAAGTCTGCTGCTTCCCGGGGGCCCGCATCCGAGACATTGCGGAGAGGATCCCGCAGCTCCTCCGGCCCACAGACCACTACCCCATGCTCCTTATTCATGTGGGCAAAAATGACACGGCTCGGAGCACCCCCAGCCAGGTCATGAGGCGCTACAGGGAGTTGGGAGTGGGGCTTAGGGGTCTGGGAGCTCAGGTGGTGTTTTCGTCGATCCTCCCGGTCTCGGGCTATGGGCTGAGGGAGAGGAGGATCCACGTAGTCAACCAAAGACTGCGGCGCTGGTGTTATCGGGAAGGCTTTGGCTTCCATGACCACAGCCCGCTCTCTGGAGAGAGAGGCAGCGAGCGGCTGGGAAGAGATGGCCTCCACCTCTCTCCCCTGGGGAGGAGGCTCTTCTCAGCCAGGCTGGCTGACCTGCTCCACCGGACTTTAAACTAAGCCCGCTGGGGGATGGGGGGACTGCTGCCCCTGCTGGCCCGCTGAATGGCCCTTGCAAAGCCAGCGGACCAAGGCACTTAAGGGGGCACTTAAGGGAGCCCACCCCTGCCCCAGCCCTGGCACAATCTGTGGGCAAGGCAAGAGCCCCCAAGGGCACACTTGCCTGCCTGTACACTAATGCCAGGAGCCTGGGCAACAAGCAGGACGAGCTTGTCCTCCTGCTCAGTGCAAAGAAATATGATGTCATTGGGATAACGGAGACCTGGTGGGACTCCACCCATGACTGGACCACAGATATAGAGGGCTATACCCTGTACAGGAGGGATCGAGTTGACAAAAGGGGCGGGGGTGTAGCTCTCTATGTCAAGAAAAGCTACATGTCCCTGCAAGCTGATGTTGGCGACTGGCATGGACAGCTAGAGACCCTCTGGGTAAAAATTCGTGGGGAATTCAGCACAGGGGACACAACGGTGGGAGTCTACTACAGACCTCCCACTCAAAGTCCCGAGCTTGACCAGGAGTTCGCCTGGGAACTGACTGAGGCCGCTTGCTCCAGGACCTTGGTTGTCATGGGTGACTTCAATTACCCAGACATCTAGTGGGAAGATCACTCAGCTACATCTGAGTGGGCGCAAAGCTTTCTCTCGTGCGTGGATGACCTTTACCTGACTCAAGAAGTCTATGGGCCAAAGAGAGGCAAAGCGCTGCTTGACCTGGTACTGGCTACGGGGGACGACCTAATCGGCGACTTAGTGATTGATGGGAAGTTGGGTGACAGCGACCACGAGCTGATCACCTTCACCATCCGCCGTAAAGCTGGCAAGTCAGTCAGCAACACAGAAGTCCTTGACTTCAGAAAAGCCGACTTTGATAAGCTCAAGAGGCTAGTCGGTCAGGCCCTCAGGGACCATGACCCCAGGGAGATGGGAGTTCAAGAAGAGTGGTTGCTTCTCAAGGAAGCGATCCTCAGTGCACAAGCTAAATCTATTCCAACACGGAGGAAAGGCAGCAAGAAGGCACAGCAGCCCCCCTGGCTCTCCAGAGACCTAGCGGACCTACTGTGGCTAAAAAGGAAAGCCTACAAAGGATGGAGGATGGGATTCACCTCCAAGGAGGATTACTCCGCGCTGGTCCGGCCTGCAGGGACCAAACCAGGAAAGCCAAGGCTGCAACTGAACTCCAACTAGCTTCAGGCATCAAGGACAACAAAAAGTCCTTTTTCAGATATGTGGGGAGCCGGAGGAAAAGCAAGGGCAATGTTGGAGCCCTGCTAAACCAGATGGGGCAACTGACAACTGACGCCCAGGAAAAAGCCAACCTATTAAATAGGTACTTTGCGTCAGTCTTTCATCAGTCACACGGGACGCCCATGTCTGCTATGGGACAGGGAAATCTGGGTGAGGGGGATCCCCTACCCTCCATCAATGCTGACCTCATGAAGGAACACCTTGAGAAGCTGGATACCTTCAAGTCAGCTGGCCCTGACAATCTGCACCCCAGGGTACTCAAGGAGCTGATGAGCGTCATAGCCCAGCCCCTGGCATGGATCTTTGAAAACTCCTGGTGCGCTGGTGTAGTGCCCGAAGACTGGAAGAAGGCCAATGTGGTGCCAATCTTCAAGAAAGGGAGGAGAGTGGATCCGGCTAACTAAAGGCCCATTAGACTGACTTCTATCCTGGGGAAGATCTTAGAAAAGTTTATTAAGGAGGCCATCCCTGAGGGACTGACCCAGGCTAACATTCTAAGGGACAGCCAGCATGGGTTTGTTGCGGGTAGGTCTTGTTTGACCAATCTCATTTCCTTCTATGACCAGGTGACCTATCACCTGGACAAGGGAGAAGAGATTGATGTCATATATCTTGACTTCAGAAAAGCTTTTGATCTGGTATCCCATGATCACCTCTTGGCCAAACTGCCCAGTTGTGGCCTTCGCTCCACCACGATCCGCTGGCTGGGAAATTGGCTTCGTGGTCAGACCCAGAGGGTTGTGATTGATGGCAGTCACTCATCGTGGTGCCCTGTGACCAGTGGGGTCCCTCAAGGCTCTGTCCTGGGACCCATACTGTTCAACATCTTCATTAACGATGTGGACATTGGAGTCAGGAGTGGACTGGCCAAGTTCGCCGATGACACCAAACTTTGGGGCAAAGCATCCACGCCAGAAGATAGGCGGGTGATCCAGGCTGACCTGGACAAGCTCAGCAAATGGGCAGACGAGAACCTCATGGTGTTTAACACCGAAAAATGCAAGGTTCTCCACCTTGGGAGGAAAAACCTGCAGCATCCTTATAGGCTCGGCAGTGCTACTTTGGTTAGCACTACAGAAGAAAGAGACTTGGGGGTCATCATTGACCACAAGATGAACATGAGCCTGCAATGCGATGCTGCGGCTAGTAAAGCGACCAAAATGCTGGCGTGCATCCATAGATGCTTCTCGAGCAAATCCCGGGACGTCATTCTCCCCTTGTAGTTGGCCTTGGTGAGGCTGCAGCTGGAGTGCTGCATCCAGTTTTGGGCTCCACAATTCAAAAAGGATGTGGAGAAGCTTGAGAGAGTCCAGAGGAGAGCCATGCGCATGATCAGAGGTCAGGAAAACAGATCTTACGATGACAGGCTGAGAGCCATGGGACTCTTTAGCCTGGAAAAGCGCAGGCTCAGGGGTGATCTCTTCTCCCTTGTCCAGGTGATAGGCCACCTATAAGTTTATCAGGGGTAACCACCAGGATCTGGGGGAACGTTTGTTCACCAGAGCGCCTCAAGGGATGACGAGGTCGAACGGTCACAAACTCCTGCAAGACCGTTTCAGGCTGGACATAAGGAAGAATTTCTTTACTGTCCGAGCCCCCAAGGTCTGGAACAGGCTGCCAGCGGAGGTGGTTCAAGCACCTACATTGAACACCTTCAAGAGTAAATTGGATGCTTATCTTGCTGGGATCCTATGACCCCAGCTGACTTCCTGCCCTTTGGGCAGGGGGCTGGACTCGATGATCTCCCGAGGTCCCTTCCAGCCCTAATGTCTATGAAATCTATGAAGGCAGAATCCCCACCCTCAACCCAGAAGAAGGTGGGCAGTGTAGTGTGGAATCATATGCTACCTGCCAGCACTGTAGAAAGCAGATCAGCCAGGGCAAAGAGGTGAAATACTTCACCACCACAGAATGCTGCTGCATCTTGGCAGGCAGCACCCCATTGCCCTTGTTTCTTCTCAGCCCGGCACCAGTGGGAGTGTGCCCAAAAAGAAGTCTCCCTCTCACTTCAAAACCCTCAACCCTCCAAAGCAGAGGCAGGCCACCCTGGACTAGTGGGGGAAAGGCAGAGACAGGGGTGGGGGGCATGTTCTCAAGGCAAGTGAGGTCAGCCAGATCACTGGGGAGATGCTTTTTGTGGATGGACTCTCCTTAGTTGAGTGTCCAGGGTTCAGGCAGCTCATGGTACTTGTGGCCCCATGCTATCAAGTGCCCACATGCATCACCTTTAGCAGGGCAGTGGTGCCCTCACTGTATGAGGCATGCAGGGAGTACTTGAAGGAGGAGCTGAGGAAGCAGGGCTGCAGGTAGGTTTGCACTTCACCTTGGACATCTGGAGCAGCCGGGGTGGAGATCACGCCTACCTCTCCCTCACAGGACACTGGTGTGGTCAGGCAGGCTGTCAGTGGGCTCTCCTTTAAGCTTAGGTGATGGATGAGTCACAAACAGCAAGGGAGATCATGGTGGCCATGAACCGCATGGTGCAGGAGTGGCTCATTGGGCAGGGTGAGCTCACCCATGGTCACCGACAACATGGACAATATGGTGATGGTGGTGTGTGATGCCAATTTTGTTGGCATCCGCTGTGTGGCACACAAGTTCCACTCATAGTCAGGAATGCCTTGGAAGGGGACAGGGTTCCCCCGTGACAGCACCATCACTACCACTACCAGCCAGCTAATTTCAAAATGCAGGAAGGTGGCAGGCTACTTCCACCTGAGCATCAAGGAGGAAAAGATGCTGTGGGACCAAGAGGCAGAGCTACAACACAAAATCATGCAGGATGTGGAGACTTGGTGGAACTCCACATACCTGATGCTAGAAAGGCTGGTGGAGCAACAGAAGGCCATCCATGAGATGGCCTTGCTCAGGGAGATTGGGATCAGCAGTCCCCTTAACAAAACAGTAGGATACCATCTCCCAGGACTGGGGATGCCCTCCTTAGCCAAGTGATCCCCATAGGGAAGGAGCTTGAGAATCAAATGGAGAAGTTCCAAGGGATCAATGTTCCTGGCTGAAACAACCTGCTTTCACCAGAGGTGCAGGCACTAGTGAAGCGGCTGAAGAAGTGCATCAAAAAATGGCTGGATCCATTGCAGTCCACATGCTGGGGAGCATGTGCGACCCAAGGGTGAAGGGGAGCATCTGCAGCAGCAAAACCCTCAAATCACTGGACAGAGGTGCTGGTGAACAGAGTCAGGGAGGCAGAAGGACAGAGGTGGAGGGATGTGGAAGAGGGGGATCCACTTTCCCATGTCAGCACTCCAACCATGAGCCACTAACAATGTAGGCCAAGGGCATGGCTTCAACACTGGGGTCCAGAGGATCAGGACTGAGAGGTTGGAGAGAGAGTAATTTTCTTGTGACAAATGTGCCCCCACTGGTAATTGAGTGTTCTTGTCTTTAATAAATTTCTGGTGTGCATTTGTTCTGGTGCACAGTTCTTGTTTGGTCTCTCCTACGAATTTTCCATCAGGGCATTTGGTGCATTGGATGAGATATACAATGTTTCTGGAGGTGCATCTGTAAGATCCAGGAATGGTGATGGTCATGTTATGGGGTGTAGTAATTGTAGGGGTACTGGAGATATGTTGGCAGGTTCTGCATTTATCATCATGGTATGGTCTGGATCTATTTGGTGCATTTTGGGCTATAGGAAGTTTGCTTCTGGTGATGGAGGTTAGTGAGGTTCAGTACTTGTTTGAATTTACAAAACACTTTTCACAGATGAGCCTACAAACTTCACTTCATCAATCTCCTAGATACAAAAACTCATGGACTCAATATAGACATTGGATTTATGACACACTATAACCTGCCTGACATCTGACTCCCCAGGTCCCTCTCCACTTTTACCTACTATGTCGACCCTCCCTCCCTCCAACCCCAGCCTGCCTCTCACCGCCTGATGCCTCAATTTACATTTTCACTGACTTTTTTCTTGCATGAATACCAGCCTCTGGCTTCTTTACTGTTCATTCCATCCAGGAACGGCACACATGCACACAAACTGCAGATGCTTCCTCAGCTTGACAAAGGGTTTTTAAATCTGAAAGCTTTCCAAGATATATTTCTCCAACTATTCAGTTGGTCTAATAAAAGATATCAGATTGAGCCAAAGAAACTTCTCTGCCTATGTCCTTAGACCAACATGCCTACAGCCTATACCCCTTAACACGCACAAGTGATACAAGCTTTGCTTTCAACAGTTTGAGGTGAATTTTCACAGAAACCCCTGCACCTGTCTCCTTGAAACTTGGCAGGCTTCATGCTCTCAGAAGGGGCTACCATCCCTGCCGTTTTCATCCAAATCTGCAAAAAAATGACGAAGTTATAGGTGTTTTAGCTGTTTCCTGTTGTAGTCTATGGCCAAATCACTGAATTGGTGCCAATCTTCAAATCCAGTTTAGCCAAATCAAATAGGGACAGTGACTCGAATCACCAAAGCAAATCACTGTCCCTCTGAATCAGCTAAATCTGAATTGAATACTTGCCACTTCACACAGGCCTAGTGGATATGCATACCCCAGAGACACATTTGCCTCCTATTACTTACCAGCAGTGGTGGCCTTAGGGTTGTTGGGGCCCTAGGTAAGAAAATCATTTGGGGCCCCTTAGAGGCTTAATTTTAATGACCTATAAGCAAGTCAGACAGTTATTATTTCAATTTCACTTTGCCCTATCCATGCAACTGCAATTAAAGTATCTTAATACAATATTGACAATACAAAGAAAGTTTTTTTTAACATTGAGCTATATTCTAGATGCATTGTAGGTTCAAAATTTCAGGGCCCCCTAAAGTGTGGGGCCCGCAGCAGAGAGAGTTTGCCCTCCCCTATGCTTGCCACTGCTTACTAGGCATAGTATGTAATACATATTAGTGGGAGGTAGATGGAGCATGGCATTTTAGGGCCAGTAACTGCCCATGTGTCACTAAACAAGTACATGACACACTCAGCTAATGTGCCAAAGAGTGCTAGATTGAAATGATCAAGTGGGCAAAACAATATACATTTGTGGGGGGGGGCATCCTTTTTCCTCCACCTCCTGTCACAGGGCATGAGTTGCATGGGATCTATACCTCCCCTGGCTTTCTTGCCTTTCTATAAACCTCTTGCACCTCTCCTGCAGTCATGGCCATCTGTGCCTATATCCAGTGACAGATTTTTACCATTGTTACTCTCTCAACATGGCTCCACCACTTTTTTTCCCTCCAAATCCCTGAAAAGCCATGTTATTGAAGCATTTCCTTCTGTATGCACCATGCTGATGTGCAGTGGATGTCTCCCTTCATTGCAAATAAGGTGCTATTGAAATCAGATCATTATCTGTAACTCATTTCACAGATCTCTGGAAACTGTGCCAAGTCCTCTCTGAGGCCATGTCTGGACTGCTAGTTGTCTGTTTCATCCAGTCATACTAGAAGCATGTGAGCAAATACCCTGCCTCTAATCTCATGCTCATTAAACATCCTTGACAACCTGGCCAAAGTCCACCTTTAGCAACTACATTCTACCAGCACCCCCTCCAGCTTCTGTGGGGTGTGGTATTTTTTGCTTCCTGTGGTATACTGTTATACAGCTGCAATATTTCACTCCAGAGGTGGATGAATTTTAGTGGTGAATACAGCCATTTTTTTGTAGTTTATAAATTGCTTTGGAATTGCAGATAAGAGATGTAAAAGATACTGGGGTCTATCATAAATAAATGTATGGCATTGAAACCACTGCTAGAGGCAGCCATCTTGCTGAAAAATTATTTCATTTGTGACACTAATAATATATAAAATAATAGTCAAGGTTGAATACTGGAAGCTTATTTCCATCTCATTTTAATACTACTTTAGAAAATATAAAAAAAATGTAATGTTTAATATATTCAGCTTTCATTTGTTTGAAACTGTTACTAACCCCTATTAAATTAGTTAGTTTTCAGTTTGACACTGGGTTCTGCACATAAACTGCCCATCTCATCAATGATGGAACTTCTTATTGTTAACGTTTATCTTCCAGAGGCTTGGAAATGCCAAATGTAATTTATAACCTTTGCTTTTTAAACATTTTTACAATATATTCCTGCAGAGAAGAGTTTCTTTCACCTTATGATTTACACTCAATTGACTAAGACAGGTGCAAGGGCCTTTTAAGTGCGAATACAGTAGGTAAAGAAATATCTTAATAGAGGTGGAAAGGAGCTTTCTGGTAGGTTCCTGGCTGGTAGAGTTCTGTCTGAATGACTGTATTAGTACCATTGAGTTGTATTTTAATCATTACATCTCAGGGCACCTACAAGCCTTGTATTTGCATCTTTTTTGTTTATTAAATCAAAATAATGCAAGGTAAGTGATGTGGGACAAGCTGATGGATGGGAAAATTTAGTGGGTATTTGCTAGCTCTAGCTTTCATTTTACTATTTCATTTACAGTATAGAGATTTTAAAATATCAGATTTCTACAGCATCTTTCATTCAAATATTTTATAAAAAAAAATATACAACAGAGGACATGTAAAATGAAAAAAAATCTATGGTAAGGCAAGGTACAGCATCTTCAAATGTTAATAACTATTTCAAAATCAATTTTTTCAAACTTTGGCAAAGTAGACATTTTTTATTAAGCATCACAGCCCAATTCTGAAGTTTGAAAGTGAAGCTACCTTTGAGTTACTTATGCAGAATAGAAGTCTCACTGCTTGATAATTATTTGAAAGCAGAACAAATGCATTTATTCCACACTGTCCTAACTCAGAATTGGTTGAACTCTTTTTTGCTCAGATTTTTCAAAACATTCACCTTTGGGCTAAGCATGGGCATGAGAAGTTGCAACCTAAAACAGAATACACTGCAAAAATGATAGCTACTTGAAAATAGGACATTGGAAAGGAATATGAACTATAAACACTTTAATCCCAACTCCCCACAAAGTTGAGAAATATTTGAATGGAGAGTCCAATTTCTCCCTTTAGAAAGAAAATTCAGCTATTACATTTGGATCTGGTTTGGTATAAAGATCCATTTTTCTCTCCCAAATTTAGAAGCACTTGGATACAGTGTTTCAGCTCAAACCCATCCTTAAAACAGGGGTTTAGAAAGTTGTGGTCTTCATAACCATTTTTCCAGCATGTCCATTATGTTTGTATAAACCTCAATTCAGGAAAGCACTTCACTTCAAAACATGCTTAGACATCTTATTGAACTAGGTTCACACACAGTAGAAAGCATTTTACCCAACACTGAACTGCAGCTACCTCTGAACCGCAGGTATGTCTGAAGTGGACACAGCAAATTACACAATAGCATAGGAGACTAAATAAAAGAAACCCTATATCCGTGAGTCTGAGCCTATCGTGGCCATTTTTAGCTGAAAAAGTAAATCAATCAGAATGGAAAATTCACCAGGATGGAACATGGTTAACACCTCAACATTTTAAGAGAAGCATCCAGGGTGTTTGTTTGGGGTTTTGTTTTTTGTTTTGTTTTATTTTGTTGGGGGGGGGCAGTTGGGGGGAGCGGGGTGGTTAAATGACCATGAATACAGTTAGGACTTCTGCTCAGGACTCAGCCACTAGGGGGCAAACTGAGCTGACATCTTGTCAAACCACATTTTGAAGCAAAATTGCATGAAAAGAAAGAGAAAACTGCTGGAGAGTTGCACAGGGAGCCATGGCAACACAGCACTTCCTATTTTTAAAATTCAAAAGATAGTAAGAACATTAAGTCTGGGGGAAAAATATTTCAATTAAAAAAAAAGAAAAACAAAAGATAAAGATGTTCTTTAATGAATCTTACAATAAGTCCAGAAAAGGCAAATTGTTTATCTGTGGATGCATGATCCAAAGGGCCCTGACAGGCTAGCAGGCAATCACTGAGGAGGGGAGAAGGCATTCACCTGTGGTGCACTGCAGTGCTATCCCCAGGCACAGCTACAGCCTCTCATTTCATGGACTTCCTTAAAGCTCACTGAATTCCTTACACATTTTGCCCATGATCACTAGGGATATTTTTGTTCACTGTTTGTGCATTCATTCCCCTCCCTCCAGTTCCCCTATGGACCTTTCAGAGGAAAGGTTTCAGTTCACTTCAGAGTGCAAAGGGGAAAAAAATAAAAGAACCTGAATTCACAAGTTAAAAGCATATCAGCACCAGCAAATGCCATTTCAAGGTATTAGCATTAAAAGGACTTGGATCTAGAGCAGAGGACAGATCAGAGGACTTGAAGTGGAATCAGGAAATGTTTTTTTCTGGCCATGGAGAATCATTCCCAGCTGGTGGATTGCTGGTGGCCTGCTTAAAGTGACTTGGTGGGTCTCAGGCCAGTCTCTAATCAAGGGACAGCTACAACCATAACAATTACTCTGGCAATTCATTTTTTTCCCCTCTTGCAAGCAATGTTCGTAAGCTAACTGTTCCTAACACACTGCAGTCCTCTGCCCCAATCCCCGTTCCCCATTTCTCTCCCCCCGCACTCATTCCACCTCAGGATAATCCTGCCATGTAGGGTTCAGGCACAGCAGCCAGGGTCATTGGGGTAGGTAGTTTTCCTAATCTGATTCTACACAAGGGTCTCACAAGCCTCCCCGACAGCATAATGGAAGACCAAGAGGAAGGCAGCTCAAGGAAGGTGGAGTTGTTGCTGTGTGCCATTAGTGTCTAAGCCTTTGTCAGTGGTTCTTTTGGTTTGAGAAGGGTGTGCGTGTGCGCGCGCACACACGTGCATGTTCTGCACCATGATAAAGCTTCCTTCAGCATCCCCCAAAAACTGAAACAGTAACCTAGCAACCGTCTGAGTACAAGGCACAAGAGAGGGACTTGCTGATGGGATAGTGGGCTAGAGAACCTGGCTCAACTCTCACCATCCTCTCTCATGCTGCCCCTGCTCTGTGCATCACTAGGGGACTCCAGCCCCCAAGGACCCTTCTGCTTTGATGAAGACTGAACTCCTGCCATGTAATAAATGAACGTGGCAGAGAAAACTCAGATATTTATGAACACAAGGAAAATAAATCTAGGGAAAAAGAGGAAAATCATTTCCCTAGGCCTGTGAGAGAGTGCTCACATGCACAAGGAAGAGGGTGAAAGAAAGGGAAGGAAGGACAGGCAAAGACAGACCCCTAAGCTACATGAAGACACTGGGCAGCCCCCAGCCAACTGCTGCTACTGGAACTGGGACAAAAGTGAACAGATTTCAGCAGCAGGGATCTCTAATCTGTTAGCAACAGTCATTCCACATGTGACCAGCCAGCACAGCGCAGGGACCTGGTGCCAGCCTGATGGCAGCTGGATGTGCCAACTGCCAGGAGCATAATGAGCTGCTAACAAGACCCCAGCTTAGAAGCTCTGAAAGGTCAAGCAAGAACTGTGCACCAGCACCCTCCCCTTCCTAGAAACATTACCACCCCCCGATCCAGGCTGGCCATTGTATCATCATTTTAATCCCCTCCCCGGCCTCATTCATGGAGCTCCTCAAAGACAAGGGGGCCAAATAACTCCACATAACTCTCATTAAAATATATTACAGTACCACCTGATAATTGCTGGATTTAATTTAGCATTTCACATGTCTTCTTATTTGGGGGGAGGACATGGCTGGACAAGACGGGAGAGATCCAGGAGAGCTATATGCCAAAATGAACTAAGAAGGTGTTCATAAGAGATCAGGGCTCACGTCCAGCTACAGGCACTCTCCTTGGTGCTGAACCAAGATAGATTCTCTGGGACCGCCATAGGCAGCAATGTGTTTGAATTCAATACAGGTAAAACAAGGTCTTGAAGGAGATGGGTCACTAAGTCAATTACACCCTAAGAAAGAGACATCAGGATTTCAGTGGTCAGTATTCCCACCTAGCGGAGAAATATATTAAGTGTGTGCCTACCGCAAGAAATCCTTTGCTCACTAATTCCAATATTCTACCCCCCACCATTCACTCCTGTCCCCTGCCGCTGCTGCCCTCCCCCCACTCCCCCTCCCCCCACACACACCTCTTAGCTTGCTCCTAGATGCCATAGGGAACATGGCACTGCAGGGCTCAAGTTGTGCCCAAGTTGTCTCAACCAGAATAGTTCCCAACTGTTTACTTTCAGGTTTCCAAATTGCCTGGCATGGATAATTCTAGATGATAGGTATCTCCTCTAAAGCAGAGGAATCATATGTGTACATACACATAAAAAGTTCACCAGTTGTTTTTGATGATAAGCTCAGTTCTCACAATCACTCCTTCCATCTCCTTCCTTTTATAATATATCTTTGCAAAATACTTTTAATTCCACATTTGGGTTTTTTGTTCCAAAGCAAATGCTTTGATGCTCTCTTTAGTCAAATGAAAGCTGGTATGGGCAGCCTGCTGCTAAATGAGGTGCTATAAAAGCCAATCAGTGGAGAACTCATTAGTAACCCTACAACAAACTAGTAGTTATGACCCAGCATTCACAAGCAGTTTCAACAAGAACCAACCAGTAGGAAAAGGTCAGAGCCCATGGAAGACCCTCTAATAATATCAGTGTATACAGACCAATGGCTGCAAGCATCTGTTCTCTTTCTCTTCTGCATAGATTTCTGTTCCCAAAAGGATGTCCCAGGAATAATATTTCTTTCCCATGACTCATCACCAAATTCCAGTCTCAAGTTATGCCTGGTTTTTGTTGGCTTTTTTTTTTTTTTACATTTTTAAAACGCAACTATGGGCAATTGCCCAGTGTTCTAGAGACCTACCATGGATTAAAGTCACAAAAAAAGCAAAAAATTATTGATAAACATATGCAACTCAGCCCACTCCCTACTCAGCAGCCTTGAAGAGAGAGAAAAAGGTCTTTGCAGCATGCCAGGCAGCCTAACAAACCTGGGCTTTGGCAGACTAAGAAGGGAGTTCCACAACAAAGTGAAGTAAACTCTATCAGGAACTCCTTCCCACCCCATCTGAAAATCTCACCTGGTATAGCAACGGGATGGGCAGGGTAGTGATTCTCACAAATAAGCAAGGTCCAATTCAACTCACATTCTCAACGCTAATTTGCTGGACTGGCAGTTCTAGATTTCTAGACCCATGCCTAGTATCCTTTTGAAGACACCCAGGGCATGTACACACCATGGCAGCAGTGTAACCAGGCTGGGACAGCCCCATTAAAACTCTACCCACATGCTACAAATCTGAAAATGCACAAGGCCACTCTGAGGTTGTCCCCAGTGGCCACTCTCAAGCATGATGAAGAACAACATCTTGCCTGAAGAATGCTCAAGAGTAGCATCACTGGCATACATTTGAGTTTGGACTATGGGATTCAGAGCAGGTGGGAGGAAAGTATTCAGGATTGCCCTAACCAGAGCACATTGTCACTGTGATGTAGACATCCCCTTAGAAACTAAAACAGGCATTTAGTGTCAAGGGGAAATAAGTTTATTTTTTTCATTTGGAGTCAGTCCCTTCAAGTCAAATCCAGAACTGTTGTATGTTGGTGACATAGTCAGTTGCTTGCCTAGATGGGCTAAGATGTCCCCCCACCTTTCATAATTCTACAGTTACTTGCACCACCTGTATGTTTCATATGTTTTGATACATTCCAGTCAATTCCAGACAGAAGAGCTTAGTTAATTCTTTTAGCATTTCAACAATAGAATAGGATAGGATCTATAAAGTCTCACTATATATAGAAAATGACACCTACACATGAAACCAGCCTTTCGTGGCATATGGTTTTCCTATTAACTAGTAGACCCATTTCACCAGTTGGGTTATTGCTAGGAAAAAGCTACAAGAACCACTAATCACGATCATAACCCCACAGTTCTAATCTAACTCAAAGTAGTATCAGTTTCAATATAGAAAGGAAACAGTTGCTATGAGACTATTATTAATACTGAGAAGATGCAGACCAAACCCTTACACTAAAAAGCAGCACCACACAAGGTAAAAGCAAGGAGGCTGGATGACAGTTCATTCTTCTCCTGATGCCTTCTCCATGCACAGGGATTCATATAAAACACATTTCTGGAGGATAGACATTTTCACAAAAAAAGTGAACATAGAAGCGGTGAGAACAGAAAATCATAAAAAATTATGGTTGAAAAGGACATCATGAAGTCATCTAGTCAAATCCCCTAATCAAAGTAGGCCTATGCCCAACTATATCATCCCAACTAAAATTTTGTCTACCCAGGTCTTAAAAATCTCCAAGGATGGAGATTCTACAAGTGCTTTCATAGTCTGTTTCAGTGCTTTACCAACCTCCTAGTGAGAAAGATTTTCCTAATATCCAACCTAAACTTCCCATGTTGCAACTTAAGACCATTGTTCCTTGTTCTGTCATCTGCCATCATGAAAAAAACTCTAACTCCATTATCTTCATAGCCACCCTTCAGGTAGATAAAGGCTGTTATTAAATCCTCCCTCAATTGCCTCCTCTCCAAACTAAATAAGCCCAGTTCTTTCAGCCTCTCCTCAGAAGTCATCTTCCCCAGCCTCCTAACCCTCTCTCCATTTTGTCCACATCCCTCCTGTTGCGAGTGGCCCAAAGCTGGACAGAGTACTACAGATGTGGCCTCACCAGTGCTGAATAGAGGGAAAGAATCACTTGCCTCAATCTGCTGGCAAAACACCTATTAGTGCAGTCCAGTATGCTGCTAGCCTTCTTCATAACAAGGGCACACTGTCGGTTCATATTCAGCTTACCGTTCACTGTAACCCCCAGGTCCTTTTCTGCAGAACTTCTGATTAGCCAGTCAGTCCCCAGTCTATACTATGAATGGGATTTTTCCATCGTAAGTGCAGGACATTGCATTTGTCCTCATTGAATTTCATGAGATTTCTTTTGGTCCCATCCTCCAACACATCTAGGTCATTCTGAATCATAGCCCTACTCTCCAGCTTATCTACTACTCCCCTCAGCTTGGTGAGAAACTTGTTGAGGGTGTACTCCATCACATCTTCCAGATCACTGAAGAAGATATTGAACAAAACTAGCCCCAGGATCAACCCCTGGGGCACTCCACTTGATGCTGGCTGCCAACTAGACATTGAGCCATTGACTCCTACCCTTTGAGTAGGACGATCCAGCCAGCTTTCTATCCACCTTGCAGTCCATTCATCTAACCTGTACTTGTTTAGCTTGCTTGTGAGAATGTTATGGGAAATTGTAAGTAAAGCCTTGTTAAAGTCAAGGTATATCACATCCACTGCTCTTCCCACATCCACAGAACCAGTCATCTCATCACTGAAGGCAGTCAGGATGGTCAGGCATGATTTGCCCTTGGTGAATCCATGCTGACTGTTCCTAATCACCTTCTCCTTCTCCTCATCCAAGTACTTAGAAATCGATTCCTTGAAGACCTACTCTATGTTTTTTCCAGGGACTGAGGTGAGTCTGACTGTTCTATAGTTCCCCAGATCCTCCCCCTCCCCTTTCTTAAAAATGGGCACTATACTTGCCTTTTTCCAATCATCCAGGACCTCTCCTGATTACCATGAGTTTTCAAAGATAACAGCCAGTGGCTTTGCAATCAGATTGTCCAACTCCTTCAGCACTTTCGGATGCATCCTGTCCAGCCCCATGGACTTGTATGCAGCCAACTTTTCTAAATACTCCCCAACGTGCTCTTTCACCACTGTCAGTTGCTCACCACCTCCCCAAACTGCTGTGAGGTGCAGTAGTCTGGGAGCTGACCATACCTGTTAAAACTGAGGTAAAAAAAGGCATTGAGTACTTAAGCCTTTTCCATATTTGTCACTAGGTTGCTTCCCCCATTTAATAAGGGACCCACACTTTCCCTGATCTCCCTCTTCATAGTTTCATAGTAGCTATGGGTCAGGAAGGACCTGATCAGATCATCTAGCCTGACCCCCTGCCACAGGCAGGAATGAATGTTGGGTTCACAAGACCCCAGACAGGTGATCACCTAACCTCTTTTTGAATTTGCCCAAGGTAGGGGCGAGGACCACTTGCCTAGAAAGTTGGTTCCAGATTCTGGCCACCCTAACTGTAAAATATCGCCTTCTGATCTCTAACCTAAACCTATTCTCCATCAGCTTATTACCATTGTTCCTCATCACTCCAGGTGGTGCTAGGGAGAATAGGGCTTTTTCTATTTGCTGATGATCTCCCCTGATGAGTTTTTGACACCCACCAGGTCCCCCTTCAGCCTCCTCTTGCTGAGGCTGAATAGGTTCAGGTCCCTCAGTCTCTCCTCATAGGGCCTGCCCTGCTGCCCTCTCACCAAACAGGTGGCCCTCCTCTGAACCCTCTCCAGGCTGGCCACATCCTTTTTAAAGCATGGCACCCAGTACTGGACACAGTACTCCAATTGTGGCTTGACCAAAGCCACATAGACGGGGAGTATCACCTCTCTGGACCAGCTTGAGATGCATCTTTGGATGCATGACAAGGTATGGCTGGCCTTGCTGGCTGCAGTCTGGCATTGGCAGCTCATGCTCATCATGGAGTCAATAATGACTCCAAGATCCCTTTCTGCCTCTGTGCTTTCAAGAGGGGAACTCCCCAGCCTATCTGTATGCTGTGGATTCCTTCTCCCAAGGTGCATCACCTTGCATTTATCTATATTGAACCCCATCCTATTCTTTTGTAGTCCACCGCTCACATCTCACCAGGTTAAGTACAAACCGTCCACCACTACTCTGGGTGGACCCCATCAGCCAATTTTTTACCCATCCAACTGTGTAGGTATCAATGCCAGAGTCACCTAATTTTTTTTGATGAGAATGGGGTGAGAAACTGTGTCAAAGGCCTTCTTAAAGTCTAGAAAGACTACGTCCATGGCGACACCATCATCCAAGGATTTAGTTACTTGGTCATAAAAGGCAATCAGGTTGGTCAGGCAGGACCTGCTTTTGATGAACCCATGCTGATTGCCCCCAAACATGATCTCCCCTGCTGGCCCCCACAGATATGCTCCTTGATGATTCTCTCCAAGATCTTCCCGAGCACCGAGATGAGGCTTACGGGCCTATAGTTACTTGGGTCCTCCTTCCTCCCTTTCTTAAAAATTGGGACCACATTAGCTAGTTTCCAATCCTTTGGCACCTGGACAGATGACCACAAATGCTCAAACAGCCAGGCCAACGGCTCCGTGATGACCCCTGCTAACTCAGGTTTCTACAAGTATGTTAGCAACAATTCTTGTTACCCTTCACATTCCTTGCTAGCTGCGACTCCAGCTGCCCTTTGGCCTGCCTGATTTCATCCCTGCATGCCTATGCAATACTCTTACATTCCTCCCTAGTCATTTTCCAAGTTTCCACTTCTTGTAAGCTTCCTTTTTGTGTTTTAGTTCACTGAACAGTTCCCTGCTAAGCCAAGCTAGTTTTTTGCCATAATTTCTAGTCTTTCTGTGCATTGGGTTGGTTTGCTCCTGAGCTCTTAGTAAGGTTTCTTTAAAGTACAAACAGCTCTCCTGGACTCCTACCCCCCTTCAGACAGGCTTCCCAGGGGAAACTGCCCAAGAGTTCCTTCAGTAGGCCAGTCTGCTTTTCTGAAGTCTGGGATCTTTACTCTGCTGCTCTCCTTCCCTCAGGATCCTGGAGGTCAATCATCTCATAGCTGCTGCTGCCCAAGTTGCCATCCACTTTTACATTCCCCACCAATTCTTCCCTGATCGTGAGTAGCAGGTCAAAAAGAGCACAGTTTCTAGGTGGCTTCCCCAACACTTGCATCAGGAAGTTGTCCCCAACACTCTCCAAAAACTTCCTGTATTGCCTGTGCACTGCTGTATTGCCCTGCCAGCAGATGTCAGGGCAACTGAAGTCCCCTATGAGAATCAGGGCCTGTAATCTGGAAACTTCCACTAAGTATTTGAAGAAAGTCTCATCCATCTCATCATTCCGGTCTGATGGTCTATAGCAGATACTCCCCCTCTTCCCCTCCCCACCCCCCACACACCATCACCCTTGTTGCTCTCCTCTCTGACCCTAACCTAGAAACTTTCAAGTGGCCTATCTCCAGTCTCATACTATACCTCTGAGCAATATGGCTTTTACATAAAGAGCAATTCTTCCTCCTCTCCTCTACCTATCCTTCCTGAACAGGTTATATCCATCCATGACAGCTCGTATGACTGGAGGGAGTACTCTCTCACCAAGTCTCTGTTATTCCAATCACATCATTCTTCTGTGACTGTGTGAGGACTTTCAATTCTTCCTGCTGGTTTCCCAGGCTGTGTGCATTCATCATGTACAGACACCTGAGATAACTAGCCAATTGCCCTACTTTCTCAGACAGAATGAGGTGACCTCCCCTGTTGACTCCTTCTGCTCTTGCTTCCTCCAGATCACCCACTTCCCCCAGGACTTTGGTCTCCATCCCACAGTGAATGAAAAGCCCTCCTCACCAGGTTAGCAAGCTGACCCGCAAAGACACTCTTCCTTCTCTTTGTCAGGTGGATCTCATCTCTTCCTAGCAATCCTTCTTCTTGGAACATCCCACGGTTGAAGAAGTCAAAGCCCTGCTGCAGGATGCATCCACTCTGATCTGCAGAATGTGTCCACTCCTGCCTGGGCCCTTCCCCTTGACCAGAAGGGTCAAGAACACCACCTGAGCCCTTGTCCCCTTCATCCTTGCACCCAGAGTCATGTAGTCAATTCTGACCTGCTCAGAGTCCCCCCTGGTAGTATCATTGGTGTCCATGTGGATGAGCAAAATGGGGTAGTAGTCAGAGGGCCAGATGAGTCTCAGTTATCCCTCCATTACATCTTGGATCCAGGCTCCAGGCAAGCAACAGACTTCCCAAGACAACAGGTCAGACTGGCAGATGGATATCTCCATCCCCCACAGAAGTGAGTCACCAACCACCATCACCCATTACTTCTTCTTGGTGGCAGTGGTTTCAATCCTCCCAACCTTGGGGAGGCCTGACCTGGCCTCTTCCACTGATGGAATGTGTTCCTTCTCCTCTGTTGCTAGGGCTCCATATCTGTTCTCCAGGCAAACTGCTGCAATTGAGGATGAAGACTTCTGCCACAGGTCACAAACTTCTAGCTTCCACCTTTCTGGAAGTCCATGTCCTTTTCCTTGTCTAGTACTGCCTCTCACAATCCTTCCTCCACAATCCTAGAGGTCTCCTCCAGCACTGAATTAATAAAGTTCTCATAGCAGAGCATGCTTTGGAGCCTTGCCACCCACTCCTGTAGCTCTCTTGCCTACTTCCTGAGGGACACCATCAGGAGACATCACTCACATTGCAGACAGTCCCCCACTTGGCTGTCACTGTAAGGAACCTGCAAGTCACAGTCTCCACAGCATCAAACTAGTCCCTGGGTAGAAGCCTTGATGGTGAGCAGTCCTGCCTGGACAGATCCCTCACAGGTGCAAGCAGAGGAAGAGCTGGCAGCAGCAGTGGCTCTGGCACTGTGACAGCCTCCAGACATCTCTTTGCATCCCTTAAGTCCACTGCCTACTGATAGCTAGGAAATGGTATTTAGAGGCTTTCTTTTGGGAATTGGCTTATAGGTTAAGTAGATATTGTATTAAACTAATGGTGCAAGGCAACAGCAAGGGTAAATTTTATTTCTAAAAGCCTGTTTTGTGACAAAGTTCCCTCAAGGCCCACTGTGTCTGCTACAGGCAAACAGCAACTAGACACACAGGCTGGGAAATTAAAGACATGTACCCCACTGTTTCAGAACATGAGAAAAAGTGGTACCAGGTCAGAGTGCCCAACTGCAGAGCCCTTGGGATTTCTGGTTTTGGGAAACAGACCAAATTAGGATGTGTGCATGTGATGGGTTTGTGAAACAAAGGAATATGCTAACAGAACAGAACGTGGACAGTATGACAACCACAGACAGATCAATTAGCAATGCTCAAAAATCAAGAGTCATCACAGAAAGAAAAAAAGATACAAAAAGAGGAATTTCAGAGCAGCAAAGGGTCCCCGAGAGAGAAACTGAAGGCCACCACAAGCCCATCTCACCCAAACCACTGCAGGGGGTGGGGGGCACAGACTCAGTCTCCAACCTCCTGGCTGCTGAAATCTGACATTCAAGATAGAACCTCAGAGTGAAGTGTGCATACTGGCCAGACTTACCTCAACTCTGTGAACCCTGGGACTGGTAGATATATAGAATTTTTGCATTATTCTCATCTGCTGTCACTGTGTATCAATACAATTTGTATTGTCCAGTGGGCGGCAAATTGGCTAGAGGGTCATACCCAGACAGTGGTGGTGGACGGGTCAGTATCGACCTGGAAGGATGTGGGCAGTGGAGTCCCACAGGGCTCGGTCCTTGGACCAATACCTCTTCAGTGCTTTCATCAGTGACTTATACGAGGGAGTGAAGTGTACGCTGTCCATGTTTGCAGAGGATACAAAACTGTGGAGAGAAGTAAACACACCAAGGGGCAGGGAACAAGTACAGGCAGACCTGGACAGGTTGGACAGGTGGGCAGAAAACAATATAATGCAATTTAACAAGGAGAAATGCAAAGTGCTGCACTTCGGGAGGAAAAATGTCCAGCACACCTACTGCCTAGGAAACGACCTGCTCGGCATCATGCAAGCGGAAAGGGATCTTGGAGTCCTAGTGGACTCCAAGATGAACATGAGTCATCACCGTGCCAAAGTCATCAGCAAAGCTAACTGCACTTTATCATGCATCAGCAGATGCATGACAAACAGAACCAAGGAGGTGATACTTCCCCCCTATCGGACACTGGTCAGACCACAGTTGGAATAGTGCATCCAGTTTTGGGCACCTTACTTTAAGAGAGATGTGGATAACCTGGAGACGGTCCAGAGAAGGGCCACTGGTATGGTTAAGGGCTTGCAGGCCACACCCTGCAAGGAGAGACTAGGGCACCTGGACCTCTTCACCCTCCGCAAGAGAAGGTTGAGAGATGACCTTGTGGCTGCCTATAATTTCATCATGGGGGCACAGAAGGGAATTGGTGAGGTTCTACTCA
This sequence comes from Crocodylus siamensis, assembly GCF_052110815.1. Lineage (NCBI taxonomy): Eukaryota > Metazoa > Chordata > Crocodylia > Crocodylidae > Crocodylus > Crocodylus siamensis. The sequence continues at coordinate 87,458,701 of NC_143398.1, read as the reverse complement.
CCAAGGCACCCCTGGGGGTTACAAGAAATAATGGCCATAAGCTAGCAGCAAGCAGATTTAGACTGGACATTAGGAAGAACTTCTTCACACACAGAGTGGCCAAAATCTGGAATGGGCTCACAAGCGAGGTGGTGCTCTCCCCTACCCTGGTGTCTTCAAGAGGAGGTTAGATAGGCATCTGGCTGGGGTCATCTGAACCCAGCATACTTTCCTGCCTATGCAGGGGGTCGGACTCGATGATCTATTGAGGTCCCTTCCGACCCTAACATCTATGAATTTGCCTATTATTGAATGGAGAGGTTGTGGTCAGTCTGAAGGTTTGGGTCTGCCCAGAACAAGGTATCTGGGTCATAAATCTCTGCCAATACCTACCTCTTACTGCACCTCTCTGCAAGCAAACCTTCCTTCACAAACTCTCTGTATGCTGGCCTTTTCCCTTATAACCTGCTTCCTCTCACCAACCTTACAGTGAAGGAAGATGAGAAAGTTTCTAGGCAAACTCCATAGCAAACATGAAGAACTAAACTTTGCTCAGGTGATTTCCCTCCCTCCCTCTCCTTCCCTTTCTTTCTGTCATCTTTCTTTCATCCATGCCTTTATTTGTTTAGGTCTGTAGAACACCAATAGAGAGCACAGCAAGAAGAAAATGATTATGAGCGCACCCAGGACAACTTGAACTTCTCAAAGAGTCTGACTAGATGCAGTCAGGGTTTAAACACAGACTCTGCGAAATGACTGATTTACAGCCTTAATTTATAATGTGCCTTAGCTGAACTAAATTATACTTTTCTCTAGACTAACGTTTCACTCCCCCTAAGACAGAACAGGAAAATTCCTTCATCATGTTGCCTCCCTGCTATGGATTTGAAGCAATTGAACCACTTTGGATTAGCTTCAGCATTTTCTGAAATGCTAGCTACATGGCAATGTATTGTAACCAGGTCGTGCACACACTGCAGTAATCCCCACCCACTGTGCCCACATACATACATTTCTCCAATCTGTGTAGGCATGTTGAGGGGGAACTGCTAGCTGTAGCTGGCTTAATATAGTCCTGCAGAGATCCACTGGCAACCCTACTATTAGGGTTTTACTGGACTGCAGTCCAGTAAAAGTGTCTGACCACTTTTCCTAAACATATCTATTACCCATATTTATTGCATTGTGTAGCGTATATGAAAACTCAATGATCCTTTGAGATGGAAGGGATGAAGAAAAGCATTTACTAATTGGTACCTATAAAAAATAAACAGGTTTAAATCATTTAAGACTCCAATTGAGCAAAGCTCTTCAGCATGTGCTTCAAGGTTAGGATATAGGTCCCACTAACCTAAAAGGCCTAATCCAAGGCCCACTGAACTTCATGGGAGCCTTCCCACTGACTTTGTTGAGCTATGAATCAATTGTTCAGTGTGTTCCTCCTCCCTTTTCCCCTAATGTTTGAGTTGCAGAATGGAGGATCGTGCATCAAGACGCATGCTGAATTTTGATAAAGATAAGACAAAGATTTTTAAGAGTTAGATAATTAGGAAGGAGCAGAGTCTACAATTTCAAATATAATTTTCTGTTCCCACAACCTCCATTATTCCGGGTGCCCAACTTCAGACACCTTGAAGTAACTTGGTTTTCTACAGGCAGGTCATACATAGGCATTTGATTTTTAGTACATATTTGGGCTTCCAAAAAAAAAAAAAAAAAAGTCAGTATCCACTCAAAAAGTAGGCCAAGCAGTGCCTTCAAGTGGCAGTTGATAACTTTGTATCTATTCACTTGTAGAATCATTCATTCAGAAAAATAACAGAGAAGGAACTCTAAGGTTCAGCTGGAAGGAAGAGGACAAGGCTATTGATGAGCTTAAAACTCTCTCAAGATGTAGAGACAACAAAAGCTAGACTGGAAGAGACAAAGAAGAGGATAAAATCTTGACAATAATGAATTGACAAAATGCTTAAGTACTAGCAGAGCTAAAAGAAACTCTTCCCTCAAGCCCCACCACTAGGACTACATAAAACGATACTGGACAAAGCAGTGAAAGCCACAGTCTCCTGCTGACATAAATGGTGTATTAGGCTTTGAAGGGAAGTTTTCTTCTGTTGTTAATTTTGTTCTACAATTTAATGCTGTTCTCCCTTCCCCACCCTCTACCTGAGGTAACTGGGAAAGACCCTCCAACCCTCTTTGCAAACAAATTTCATCTCTTTAAAAATGATCCAGCTGTGATTCCAATGCAGAGGTTTAATTAAGAAACATCAGACACATATGTTATCAGTGTAAACTAGAAATGACAGCAGATGTAAAAAGCTACTAGTAAATGGCATGCAATTTAGTCAAACTACAAGACAGTACTGTGCTGATCAGTAAGGCCTAATTTTTCAGAAGTGCTGAGCACCTAACACTCCAGTTGGCATCAGTGGGAGTTTGAGATGTTCATCACCTGTGAGAGTCAAGTACTAATTGTCTAAGAAATACATATTCTCTGTCTGAAAAAACTTGGACATCTGCTACATATTACAACTAAAGAATCAGAGCACACAAGCCAGTGAGTGACAATGCTGGATTGACCTACCCTGCTTAAGAAAAAAACCACAGGAATGCCATGTTCTTTTTGGAGACCCCTTTTTGAGACCATAGCTTGGATTCTCCATGACTTAGTCCACCTGCAGCAACAGAAATAACCTACCCAAGGATGTCTATACACAAAAGACAGAGCCATATGTCACTAGAGAATGACAGCCCATTAGCCCAGGATACATTTGGCAATTGTAGATTTTGCCTCCCTCTCAGATTTCCCACTCACATCTCTTTGCCTGGATTTCTGTGATGTTGTGATCAGTAGGGTGAGGGAGGAATCTCTAGGATTAGAGTGCTAAATTCCTGGCTGTGCCATAGATTTTCTTTGTAAGCTTCGGCAGATTATCTAGGGACAGATCCACAGAAAGACTAAGGTATTGTAGCATCTACTTTTAGGTGGCAAGTCTCCCTATGCAATGCACAGGGAGAGATAGGTGCCTTAGAATAGGATCCATGAAAACCAGCATGGGCAGGTACCTGAACTGGCTCACTGGAAATGCTGAAGAGAAGGGGATTAGTTGCCTACAGGTGTGTCTATACTGCAGCTCTCACAGATTAACTAAACTAGCTTTAAAATAGCTACTTCAGGTACCAACAGGAATATAGCCACAGCAGCACACACCAACTACTTGAGTATTTATCCAATTTTCTGAGTGACATTTGCAGTCCATGCTGAGATCCTTGCTGTCACAGTTATGCAGCTCTCAGTATTCAAGCTACATAGTTTAACATTAGCTCAGGTATGACTATACTACACTCACAAGTGTATGTTTGAGATTAGTACAGACATCCCTGCAGCTGTGATCTAAGGTAAGTGCCTATCTCCACTTCAGATTTACACCCACAAGTCATCTTCTAGATTGGCACCTAAAGGCATATCTACATGACAATACGCTGCCATGTAAAGATACCTTGAAGCTGTGTTACATTACATGGGCTAATTAACCCTAACATTACTCTAGATAGCATGGCACACTAACATGGCCATACTGTTTCTAACACTTTAGCTCAGGTATCTCCATATGACATGTCACTGACAGTGCCTAGATGGAGCCCCTGTAACCTGTTGTCAACGAGAATGGAACCCAAGACCTTCTGAATCCAAATACAGTAAAAGCTGTGTTATCCAACATCCATGGGGAATGGGGAGTTCCGGTAAATCAAATATGCCGATTATCTGAAAGGCGTCTTTGCCTGTTCCAGCCGCCGCCCCTCCTGCTGTGTTCGGTGAGCCAGGGCTTCCACTCCCTGGCGTCAGTGTGCCAGGGGACAGCTAGCGGGGCCGCCCGTACAGGCTGCTTTGATCCAGGCTGTGGTCCAAAGTCAGTGAAGTGGGACTCAGTGAAACCAGAAGCGCCATGGTGGGACTTCCGGTTTCACTTTTGCCACATTGATCGGCATGCCGGTTAATAAAGTGCTGGATAACACAGCTTTTACCATATATGATAGAAGCCTGCCCAAGCAAGGAGACCCAAGTCTGAGGCTGAGTTTGGTGCAGATGCAGCTAACCATGAATGCCCCAACTGCTTTTAGGAGTGGGCAGAGTCCCACACTGAGTGCCTACAGCTACATACCCTTTTATGAAAAGACTTTCTATTGAGATATTTATGGTTCATTCTTTTTGCACTAGAAAACACGTTCTTGGAACAGTTCCCACAGACTTTTGTATTATGCTGTCATTGTCCATCCACCTTCCAGGCATGTTGGCTCCTGTTCCATGCTGAATTGCCTGCCATTGCCACAAAGAGCTGTTGGGGTGGCAGTGCAAAAGGACATAACACACACCAGAAGCCTTCCATTTGCCCAGCCTCCAACAAATACTACCTGTTCTCCCCACTTTCGCCTGTTACATGATTCCCAAGAATCGATGTGAAGAGCATACGCCTGGCATAACCCCTACTTTGTGATGCTTACCTGACCCTTCCCCTTACCTGTTGAGCATGTTGGACTGGTATATCCTTTTTTCCTGGGTGTTATAACAGCTGCTCTTGGGCTCAGGGATGAAGCTGTGTTCAGACAGCATGTCAGAGGCAGCCGTGGTGATTATGGCTATCCCATCCCTCACCCTGGCAGGAAGACCATAGTCCCACTCATCATACGAGACAGAGATGAGCCCAGTTGGGAACTCAGATGGCACTGTGTCTGTATCGCCTGCTACCAGGCTGGGCACGATCCATGTGTAACCATAGCCTGTCAGACCCACAGAGTTGGCTACCTCAAAGATATAAGTTGCCTCTTCCTTGGTGCAGTAGAGGAGGATAACAGGACTCTGTAGCTTCTTGAGCTGGTTCTGGATCTTTGAGTCCCCATCATCTAGGGACATATCCAGCAGAAGGACCTCCTCCAGCTCCCAGCCCACAAAGCTGTGCTCAATGGTGCTGCGAATCTTGTTGACAAAGTCCTGGTAGCCAGGGAAGTAGGTGGTGACAATGGAGAAGATATACCAGTCATATTCTTCCATAATGTTGAGCATGACAGAGGCTTGCTGTTCTATTGATGGGCCAAACTGGAAGAACATGGATGACTCATCCTAGAAGAGAACCAAAAGAAGAGAGAGAAAACAAAAACAGGTCAAAAGAAATAATAATCAGAGTCCATAGACAATTCCAGTGAGGAAGGAGAAAAAACTAGGTTGCACCCCTTCACTTCAGAGTTTGGGCTTGGCTCAAGGCTTCTTAAGAGCTGGGCAAATGGGGAAAAAAAAGAAATCTTTTTATGGTGCTTTTTCTTCTTTTCTTTTTAGCGGTGGCTGTTTAAATCTGCTCAGAGGTCTGGAAGGTTAGAAGCAAATTTGGCAGAGATAGAGGAATGTATGGCATGTAAGTGAGGTGGTCAAAAATGAAGAGAAAATGCAGATCATTCCATAATTAGAGAGATTAATGGACTTAACTTTTTGTTTATCCTAACATCATATTTGACATAAACAGAGATACACTAGTGTGCAACGTTATAAGTGTTTTGGTGGGGTCTGAGCTACTCACAGCAAGTGAAACTTGGATATACAAAATTACTGCCAAAAAGCAGACATATCACCATTTTACACAGCAAATGTTGTTTATACTTTGTTTTAAATGAAAGCTTTTAATATTTCTATTGGCATAACTTTTCATATCCTTCTATCAAAATCGTTACAATACTGTTATCACCATGCCCATATTTACACAAAAGAAAACAAGAACTGAACAGTTTTGGAGGTTATAATATTATCTGAAAGAGGTTTTATATGGATTTCTGTTACTGAATCACAGTGCAAGCGTTTTTCGTCCTGGTAGTTCACAAGACATTACATTTACAGTTTGTTGCTAGTCCAATGAAATTTTAAATCCCTGCATTTGTCTGAACCACATTCAAAAGGAATTTATTTCCAGAGCAGGCTCTATTGTGGACTAGCCTTATACCCTTTAAAGTCAATTGCAAAGTCCCTAATAAAAAGTGGTAGAGTTAAATGTTGGTATTCAGAAGAAATTCATATTATAATAAAGTCACTATTCAAAATCAATTACCATTTTTAGGAATGAAACAGCAGCCCTTCCTCTTCTCAATTAGCCAGAAGACCAGGCCTAGAAGTGGCAGTTAGGTATGTCAAGTCAAAAGGAATTCACTGAACATAGTAAACTGATAAATGCCGTATAAATTTACACGCAACTGAAGTTTGGAAAAGAGTAAAGAATGGATTACTACCAAGTCTAGTCTCCTTTAAAGCAGGCTAAATGCTTTTGCAGCATTTTAATGGTGTCAGTGCTTGCATGCCTTGGCAGCGTATTACACGTTAATTCCAGCTGCTGTAGGAAATTCGGCGGCTTAAATGACTTGGGGCACAGCAAACTAAAACTCCTTTGAGGATCTATCCATCCTTTCTAGAAGCAGGTTTTGAGGACCCATTTCAACCATATTCTCCTTTAGCAGAACACTCCATAGCTTAGAAACTCCAAGAGGGAATGGGAGCACAGGGCGGACAAGGGATGGGGGACCAGCCCCAGCCTCCAGCCTTAGTCTATCAATTTCATTTTCTCAACTGCACTATGTGTTATACTTTAAGGCTAGGGACAGACATTCAAAAAGCCTGAGCCTGAATTGATTCAGCCTTTGCAGAGAGTGAACCGCTTTGCAAGTGGATAGACATTCAGCACATATGTGCAGTGGCTCAAGCCAGAAGCCCAGGGTCACTAGAGCAGCCCTCCCTTCTACAGGGAAGCTGAGCTGAGGAGGGGGGCCTGGCCAGGCCCCAGCAGACCCACCCCAGTGGCTCTCTGGCAGCTGGGAACAATCTGGGCAGAAATGGCTGCCCAGCCCAAGGGGAACTCTTTCCCCTCCCCTACCACCACAGGGCCAGGAGGGCAGCCCTGTTGGGGGGGGGGGGGGTGTCTTCTCCCTCCTCCTCCCCTCCATCTGCAGGTTGGGGAGGCAGGGCTCTATGGGATGCTGCCCAGCCCCAGAGGGGGACTCTTCCCCTGACTCTACCCACCCAGGGCAGGGGGAAGCTCTGTTCCATGCTGGGGGGAACTCTTCCCCTTCCCATTCCTCCCCCCAGAAGGGCAGCGGGAACATGGAGCTCAGCTGGGCAGGGTGTGGGGGTAGAGGGACCCCCACACACTTCCCCCTCATGGCATGCAGCCCCCACTGCCTGGCAGCAGCGGGGGTGGGGAGGTCAGGAAGTTCATGCATGAGAGGAGGGAGTGGAGCCTGCCTTATCCCCACAGCTCTGCTCCCCAAACCTGAGCCTGCAGCAGAGGAAGCCCTACACTGGAACCAGCAGCTTCCCCCACTCCCAACTATGCAAGTCCCACAGTCTGCCAGGAGTGAAGGGAGCCCCACCCCTGCTTTCCTGAAGAGTCCAGCAAGGGGCTTCCCCTCTGAGTGCAGAGCTGCAGGTGTAGCATCGAGCCTCTACAGAGGCAGCCAGCACTGTGCTGGGGGCGAGGAGCACAACCCTGTGCAGCTTGCCCAGCAGCTTCTATCCCCATGGCTTTGCACCACGCCTGCAGCTCCACACACACGGCAGGGAAGCTGGGTACTGGACTCTGCAGGGAAGCAAGGGAAGGGCTCCCTCCACTCCTGGCAGAATGCAGGCCCTGCACAGCAGGGAGTGGGGGAAGCAGCCGACTCTAGTGCAGGACTTTTCCCTGCTGGAGGCTCAGGGAGCAGAGCCACAGGGATAAGGCAGGCTCCGCTCCCTTCCCCCACACACACACACACACACTGGTGCAGCGCTGGGGGAGGAGGAGGAGGGAGAAGAGTTCCCCCCAATGTGGAACAGAGCACAGCAGCAGGTACAGGAAGGGGAGGAAGAGGAAGAGTCCCTCTCCCCACCCTGGGACGAGGAGGAGGAGGAAGAATCCCCATCCAGGACCTCAGAGTCATCCCCCTCACCTTGGGAGGAGGAGGAAGGGGAAGAGTCCCACCTGCACAGAACAGAGCCCCCTTCCCAACTCTGAGACAACCTACCCAGCATGGCCCCATTAAGGTGAAGGAGGCAGGGAGACGGGTTAATTCCTCCCTCTGCCCCTTCCCTGCAGCCAGATTCTGGCAGCTCCAGGGGCCACCACTGCATCCCCCTCCCCTCTGCTCCCTGGCAGACAGGCTGACTGCAGTTGCAGTGGGGGAAGAGGGAAAGGAGGGAGGAATTAACCCCCTCCCTGCCTACTCTGCTTTAATGGGGCCATGCCAGCTGGTGCTAGGGCCAGTACCTGCTCCAGCTAGGGAGCAGAGGGGTGGGGTCAGCCCTGCAGCTGGAGCAGAGAGCCCCACCCAGCCCAGAGAGCATGCTGGGATGCCAGGGGTGTCTGGTTTATTTAAACCAGCAAGGGGTCTGGGACAGACGCTGCATAAACCAGTTTGAGCCAAATCAGTCAAGTCTGATATTACATTCAACCAGGTTTCTCTCAAACTGGTTTTGGTCATTTTGAAACTGGTTTATGTGCATTGAATGCCCATTCTGTTAGAGGTTTAAGCCAGTTTCTGATCACTTAAACTGGTTTATGTGTAATGTCTGCCCCTAGCCTAAAGCTCTGAAAAGATCTGTTCCAAGAGCCACATAGAAAAATGTTTGCAGAGTTTGATATTTATACACTTCTGAGGTTAGCTCCCTCACCCAAGTTTCTCTCTGTTTCTCATGATACTCTTAAGACCAGTCCTAGGGTACTGCATATAGCTCTGAGCGTCTCAAAAAACAAGAAAGATGGTGAACAACTGGAGAAATGTTAGAGGACAACAACAAATAACCAAGGTAAATAAATGTGAGGTCTGTCCCATGTGTTCTGTGACTGAAACCTGCCAAAGTATTCATCCCTTGCCACACAACTGTGCTCAAAAATCTAATTTTTCCTTAAAAAGACACATTTCTAACCTTCAGGCTTGTGGTGAAAGCATGAAAATGTGACCTGAGTGTAAAACCACTGCACTAGCATCTGCCTGAACATAAGAACAAACAGCTCTAAGGGCTTTCAGTAGATGTTACCTCTGAAAGCTAAAAGTGGCTGTCTGCTGCATACTGAATGCTAATATTGTGGAGACATTGTAAAGTATATTTAGTGTAGAAACAACATAGAGGATTATGATGCGGTTGCTATTCATTTTCACATTTAATTCAATAAAATCTATTCTTATAAATTTAAGAGCAGCTGCTACAGAATTTCCATAATTCCTACCAGCGTGTCACTGAATTTAGGGACTTTGCCACACAGTATTCGGAGATTTGTCTAAGAAATACTGAAAGAACTAAAAATGTATCACCTAACTAAATGACAATTAGGGGGTGGAAGATGATTAACCTATTAGTATTGAAAAGTTATATACACAAAACAGAATAAAAAGACTTGTTCAGGATTGTAGCAACATGTGGGAGAAGGGAAAAAGAGCACAGCACTAGTTATGGGTAGTAAGAACCTATTCAATTACTTTAAACAGTCAAATACTACAGTTAGAAGGTGCAGGGCAGCCATCATGAATCGCTACCCTGCACATCCTGGCTGAGGAAGGACTCACTCTTTTCTATCTGAGACTTAGAGAGAGAGAGAAAGGAAGATGCACACTATCTAAAACTTGTTAAATATATGGGTTAAAATGAATTAGAGAAAAATTAAATAAAATTTAAATCTTAAACATACCATTCCTCTCCAACACATGCCCATCTTTAAATGAGATAATATGGACCAGCTGGCCAGGCATTTAGTAATTGCTCTTGAGCAATTTCTTGCATTTTTAGTATAGCAGCAGCAAGAGAAGGAAACCAATTCAGATGAAGAGCACTAGACTTGTTCAAGCCAGTCCAGCTTTCTGCCTGGCAAAATACTCCCTCGTACTTAATCAACCCAGCACTTCAGTTGGCCAAAATACTCTTCAGAGCATAGCCAGCTCAGCATTCAAGGAAGAGAGGATATCAACATGTATAAGGATGTTTTCTGTAACAATAAATCAGACTTGAGTTGTTGGCTGGAGGTGGATGGAAATTTTCAATACAAACTTTTTTAAAAAACATAAAAATACATATTTTTAAATAACACAATATTTCCTTTGTCCCCATATCAACCATATCAAGTTGCTCCAAACATATCAAGTTGCTAATCTGGGAAAGAAAGAGAAGACTAAAATACAGAGAAGTTTTGGATTATAGTTAAGGGATGGGGATAGCTGTCCACAAGGGCGTTTTTACACCTTATGGGATGCGGCGCCAGCTGCTTTAATTAGCAAGCCACACTAATTAAGAAGTACCCACACATCACGTGTATCAGGTTCCCTGCACTGAAAAAATGGCAGCAGGGTGCTTTGAACTAAAGCTCAAATGTGTTTTATTTCAAAGCACCCAACCCCCATTTTTTCAGCACAGAGACACGATCAGACACTGATGCATGTGACTGCCAGAGCACGTAAACATCCGTGCTCCTGCAGACTCGGTTAATCAAATCTGCTCCGACACGCTGGAAATCCAGGCTCCATGCACGTGCATAGGAGCCCTAGTGTCAGGGTTCAGTTTTTGATCTTAAGTAGCGGTTCAGTTCTTGTCACACATCTCTACACAAAAAGATGAAAAATGCAAAATTAGTATTGTTGCATTGGCTTCTTAGAGGCTACAGAATACATTTTCCCCATCTAGACTTCTGAACTTTCCACAAAAGAACATGGAGCTTATTATTCCCAGTAGTGTTTGGTTTATGCTGCCAACTTTTGATATTAAAGCTGCCAGCATCTAGAAATATGGTTAAAGAACAAAGTTTGGTATCAGCATTAGGAGACAGAGACACTTAGAAGACCACATAGTCAATGGGGAACTCAAACAACCTATCCCTGCAGTCACTTTTTCACATATCTTTCTGACCAGTGAGCCAAATGGCATCTACTGGTCATGGCTGTAGGTAACAGCAAAGTACAGTAGAATGTAGCTCCTTCCCCCACAAAAAAAAAGGAGAGAGAGATTGAACTAAGAAAGCAAAAACTCCAGCACATGATCCCCTTGCCTCCAGAGATAATGGAAACTCACCACTTCAAATCTGCAAGGTCAGGGATCTGTAGCTTTGCCGAGCTGAACCGGGGGTGGAGCTGATCAATCGACATAGCACACTCTCCAGCTGACAGATGGCTTCCCACAGAAAATCTGCTCTAAAGTTATTGCTGCTAGGACTAGCAGCCACTCTCCCTCCCTAGTATTTAACCCCCTCTGATAGGGAGATTGGGTGGGGGAGATGGTGACCCAGAGATAAAGAACATTTTACAGAGATGCCTCTGTAGAAGGTAACCAGTGCCCACAAAGGAAACTTGATCCCCTTTGTAGTCCCCAAATACCTTCCCCTCCAATGCAAGAATCAGGCAGGGACTGTATTAGCTGAAGCTCAGAGTTTTCCACAACGTGTTCTGGGCATTCATCTCTCTCACAGGGAGGGACCTCTGGGAGGGTGGCAGGTGACACTCATTGCAGAGAAGCACCTCAGACCTCAGCAGCTGGATCAATTGGAGCTGATCACTGCAGTTTAACAAGCCGTTTGCCTCAGATGTGGCAGGAGAGGCCCCTAGGGGTGCTTTTCTCACAAGCGCCTCTCTATCAGCTCTCTGGATTCCCTAGGCAGGAGGAAGCAATTACTGCTGTACAGACAACAGCATCTCACCACTGAGCCAAAATGTCTTTGATTTCAGTCTTTTTGCATGGTGCAGCTTTGCAAACACCCTAAAACAAGCAGAGAAGTTTCTCAAGCCCCAGGAAGGGGTGCATTGAATCAGCTTTTTGCAAGAACTATAGCCCGTCCACTCAGAAAAATGGCTTCAAATTTAGTAAACTCATGAGACAGAAACTCATCTTTACCTTTTTTAGGTTTTCTTTACATAACCTGCTCTTCTACTCTGAGTCTCTAGTCCTGCTCTTACAGCTGAACCCCAATAGAGGTTTATGATTTTGCTTCTGGGTTCAGGCTAAGGGCTGGGGCCCTTTAAATTAGGTATCGAATGTTTCTGCTTTAAGATCCAGTGGTTTGTTCCTATGACACTCACTGTGCCCAGGGATGCCAAGTTAGGATGCTGTAACTCATGCTAGGAGTACATACAGGTCATATCACACTTCAGGAAGTTGCTCCAGGTAAAGTTGCTGGCCCAGAGAGAAGTGGCTTGCAACCCTTGCTCCTCAGAGCCTGTGAGAGCCAGTCTGATAGAAAAGTCCAAGATAAAATCTCCACCCTTTTCCATTGGTCCTCCTAAGGACCTGGTCTACATTGGCTATACAGAGTTTCCCTAAACATAGTATTCACAATCTCTTTTACAGGGGGAGACTTAAGCCTACCCTCCTCCAGTTTTTCTTTCTTTCACGGTCCTGTTTGGAATGGGCTGCCCATGGCGAACTGATGAATCAGGCCACCAATCTTTCCTTCCATTTCCACTACCTCTCCCCTCCACTCTCACGATGAAAGACAGAATTTGCTCTTGTGGCCTAAACATGGCACCAGGAGTCAAGAGAATAAAAATCTGGTTCTGCCACAAATGCCCTCTTTAACTGTGAACAAATCATTTAGGGCCCCATTTTTCTCCAGGCCTCAGACCAGCTTGCCACAGATTTCCTGGGTGCAAAAGGAACACCAATCAAATAAGACAGCAGACTTCAGAAGAGGCTTCAATCTCTGAACTCCTATTTTTCTGTCTTCAAAACAGAGACACCACCATTTACCTACTCAACACAGTCCTGAAAGAACACTTAATTCACTAGGAGTTTCATTGTTCTTGATGGAAGATGCCATAGAAGTACAAAGTTTTATAATTACATTTTCTATATTTCTCAGTCCTGTTTATTACAGCAGAGCTGACACAAAGATGGTATCTTTCTTGCTTAAGTGTTCATTTACTCCTGTTTATGCCTGCCACAAATGCATCGTTGCCTCCGGCTAGCCTGGAGTCAGAATCGTCTGCTAATTTGTTTTTCCTCCCCACATTTAATTTTTTTTTATTTAATGTTCAAAAGCTCAATATACCCTGTATACTGCTATATGATGCATCGCTGAACTGTGAACCCTTTACTTAGGTCATTTCATCAGGTTGCTCTGAGGAATTTGGAGCCATCACAGACAAAGTGTTACAACTCTACAGAGAGGGGAAAATATCCACAGCAGGGTCTCACTCTCTCTCTCGCTCATGCAAACACTCTCCAAACATATTGCAAAGGCAGGTTGGGAACCCTAGCATTGTGCCATTGTGTAATGACACATTTCCTGGTTGATCTTACCTAGTAAGGATTCTAACTCATTTCTTTTTCATTGGATAATAAAACAGAAAGCTTCCATAGGTCTCCCAGGAAGCTCTGATTGACTGACCATTGTTCACATGTCACTATAAAGTTAGAATCCAGAACCTTTAGTTCCGACAACCTGAACATTGTAAGGAACTCGCTGAACAGTAATACTTCAACAGAGGGCAGCGTGGGGAGTTGATTACTCTTCTTCTAGCTCCTGATCAGGGGGTAGTCACTCTGGGGCACTGGGGAAAAAGATGAAAGACCTGGAGAGTCAACAGACACAGCTGTTCCTGGTATCTACTTAAGACAACTGAGGTAGAGAGTCCAAAACTGCCTGTCATCCAAATGTTCCTCATGGCTTACAAGTAAAAGGATTAATGCCTCATGTCAATCTGAACATGCATGTACTGTAACCAGACAGATTACACCAGGTCCAACTGTGACATCAACTTCTCTGCAATACTACAGACTGAAATCATAAAGTCAATCATTCAACAATACAGTATAAGTGTTTTTGTACCAAGGAATATCCCAGAGTTGTCAATGGGGGTCATGTTAAAAGCTAACTCAGGGACTGAAAGCTCTATGTCATGTTTCAATTGACAAGGGATTTGCAGGGAATCATCCCAATTACACTATGTTGGAAAGGCATAAGGCACCCTATATTCCTTACCTAGGGATAAAATGACTATTCCACTCTCTCTCTGTGGGCCCACATAACTCCATAAAACACAGAAGATCAGAGTATTAAAATTTATAGAAAGCATAGAATCATGGAAAGTAGGACTGGAAAAGGATTTCAAGAGGTGACCTACTCCCACTTGCTGTTCAAGGCAGAATCATCTATAGTGAAGCCATTCCTGGCAGTCACTCATCTATCAGGATCTTAAACCCCCTGCCCCAGCCACAGAGATTCCACACTTAACTACCCTCATAGCTGGACAGTTTTTTTCTTGAAGTTTAATCCCTTGTTGTAATTTAAGACTACCGTTCTTGTTCTATCCCCAGTGGACATAGAAGATAGCTTGCAACTCTGCCCTTTGCAGTAGCTTCTTACATTTTTGAAGACTTATTCTCTTCTAGCCTTTTCTTCTCCAAACTAAACACATTCAGTTCTGTCAACCTTTCCCTGTAGGTGATACTTTCTAGATAGATAGCTGATCATTTTTGTGGTTCCCAGCTGGACTCTTTCCAATTAGTCCACATCGTTCTTGAAGAAGCGTGGTGCTCAAAACTGAATACAGTACTGCAACTGACGTCTCACCAGTAAACAAAGCTGTTCATTAGTTACAGCCATAATTCATTTGATATGACTACTGTCTAGTCTAGAACATATAGACAAAATGGTGGTTAGGCCACTGAGTGATGACAGATGATCCATGCCTAGTCATGAATTATACTAACAGTGCATCAGGTATCTTATATGCTGCCCCATCACAGCAAACTACAGAACCAGATAGTCAAGTACCCTGCATCTTACTACACCAGATCAGACCATGAATCCATTTTGCGCAGCATCCCAATTTGGCCAGTAGCTTAAAGAAAGTAATAATTCATTACCTGGCCAGCAAATTACTTCATAATTCATCCAGTAAATTACATCATACCATTCCATAGGGATTCTCATCTGGCCCTCACACTCTTGCCTGGCACCTTAAAAATGAAATCATGACTCTCCACTGATCAGTATTTTAGCTGGCACAGCTCTATCTGTCATTAGCTGCTATAAAATTATCCAGCACTTTTAAAACCCTAGTCGCAGTTTTTGGCAGGAGGTCATTGGCCAATTCCAGAAATCAACTATATCCTGTGCAAAGTATTATTTCTTTTTATCACATCCAAATTAACTGCTCTTTCATTTCATCAAATATCCCCTTGTTCTCATTATGAACTGTGGGGA
Source organism: Crocodylus siamensis (assembly GCF_052110815.1). Taxonomy (NCBI): domain Eukaryota; kingdom Metazoa; phylum Chordata; order Crocodylia; family Crocodylidae; genus Crocodylus; species Crocodylus siamensis. Next base: position 87,443,525 of record NC_143398.1, on the reverse strand, counting down.
GGAAGTCTCAGACGGCTTAGAGATTCCCTTTAGAGAAGTACTCAGAGTTCAACAACTTCTCCAACTCCATTTGAACCTCTCTGGAGCTGGAGAGCTTCTCTCACAAAATTTCCAACATTTCCCAGGTGTGGATAGGTCAGAAGTGCTCATAAGAACCATGAATCTAAGAAAAAAAATATTCTGGTCTTTCTTCTTTTTGCCTAACATATTGCAGTACTAAGGCAGAGAAGGCAAATGATAAAACATACAAAGAGTTCTGGATTCAATGGGAATTATGTAAGTGTTCAAGCCAGCAAGGCATCAAAGCCTGAGGAAAGAGGTTTTTCTGGTGAAGACAGAGGTAGTTAGCTGTGTTAAATCTTAAGTCAGGCAGAAGGCAGGGGTAGTTTTGCACTGACAGACTAACTAAATGAGATGCATAGCATAAGCTTTCCTAAGCAGCAGCTTATTACATCAGACGCTGTGAAGTAAGTCCCTTTGTAGCATCTGATGAAATAAGCCATTGCATATGAAAGCTTATTGTAACTGCAAAATGATCCCAGGGAACAATTCCACTCCACCTGTATTAAGACACTATCATTATCAGGCAAGTGACTTATCAGTCCTTGGAACTGTCAATATGATGGCTCTCTCTACTGAAGCAACAATAGGAGGGAAAAAAACAGAAATACTGTAGATGTTGATGCTCATGTCAAAGCCTAGTGCATATTTGCTGTCTCTTACAAGAACTCCTGGCTGGAATCTATAATGGAAGTTCAATCCTGCAACTTCATTGAACCCCACCAGGGCCAGTAGCCAGTGACCACCAGTGCAAGTGACCTCCAGTTTCTGGAGAGGGATGAAACAGAGGAAATTTCACCCTCTACCCTCTCTAGAGCTCCTTCCCAGGCAATCAGCCCACAGTGGCTTTGTCAGAAAGCAGCTGTCATGCCTGCCTTGCTCCACTAATTGATCTGAAAAGCTTCAAATGATTATTGACTCTCTGCCTCCCCACTGAGGAGACTTTGAAACCAATAAAGCACACAGATATTAGAGAAGGAAAGAGACTTCTTACTCACCATCCCTTCTCTGCTTCCTTCTATTAAGTGTCTCAGATACTCAATAGGAGGTCTCCTGCAGCCTTCAAGGCAAAAAAAAAAACCAAAAAAAAAACAAACCACACAACCAAAAAAACCAGCTCCATGAACTCCCAAATGCGTGCACACCTCCACATGCACACTTAGCTGATGCTCTGCCAGTTTATAGCTGCTATCTGGACTGGGCATTTAATCTTGATGGCATCTCTAATTCCTTCTTTGTGCCCTGATGAAGGACAGATTTTCCACACCCCTCACTATTTTAAATAAAGAAGCATTTGTAACAGACACACTAATGTCCTTTACAGAAAGAGGTTTCTTAACCCTAATGAAATGAAAAAGGGTTCAGGGTGGCATGTGCTAAGATTAGATCTCAGCTGGATGGGCTGCTAAGAAATGGTCATTTCCCCTTTCCCCCCCCATATCTATTTCAGGGTCACTAGCATCCAAACATGCACAAACTATTTTATTCCTTGGAGCTATCCTAATTGACACCAGTCAGGATTTGGCGCATCATATTTACTTCTGTCATATGTACATATGGACATGTGAGCTTCAATTTAATAAAGATTTAAAAAAAGAAAAAAGAAAAAGAAGAAACAGCTGATTTTTCACCATGGGCACCATCTGCTTAGTTTTTGCACATCGGTTTGGACAATGAAAGCAAACTGATCTGTTGCTAGTCAGTTCCGCTTTCTGCCTAAGCACAATGCAATTATGTTCATTTATTCACCTAGACATGTAGACAGGGTAAGAGAGCCTAGCCATATGCTCCAACTGCCCCCGACATCGTTTGAATATACAACCTGCATGCAACAGTATGATCTACACTGAGCTTTTTTTTTTTTTTTTACTTTAATCCAAAAATTTCTCTCTCCTTTATGTTAAAAAAAAAAAAAAAAAAGAGACCTAAAATTGGGTCTCACCAGCAGCATCTTTTTCAAGATCACACGTGCACAGGAACCAACAATAGGCTACTAAGATTTCTGCTCGGAATGGACGTGACAGACAAACGGATTGGTGGAACAGCAGGAGGATTTGCCTTTGTGTGGAAGTTAAAGGAGTAATAATCATAATAAAAGGACCTTCAAAAATAAAAGCCAAAGGAAGACATGTAAGGCATTGAAACAGCACTTCAACAGACGCAAAAGAAGTCAGTGCATCTTGTTTTGCTGCATCTCCCGTTGTCTGTCCTTTTTCTTAATCGTGCACACTGGCACAACAGGGGACCCAGGTATAGATGGCAGCAGCAGCAGGGGCTACAGCAAGCAAGGGGGGAATGAGCTATTCAGTCTGAATGTCTGCCCATCTTGAGCTCTTGACAAAAGAAGAACAAACAAGCATATGAAAAGGGGAAAGAAATAGCTGTGTCCAGCACCTCACGTCCTTCAAGGGAGGAAATGTTGGCTTTGATACGGCGCTGCTTCCCTTTCATTATTTCCAATTCCCCATTCCTTTAGTTAGCTGCCTCCAACCTCATTCACTTCTTTATGTGCACACTCCTAAATAACAGCATCTATAAGACGGCTCAAGGGATGCAAATGTTCTTACCTCTAGGTCACCAGTTCCCATCCAACACAAATTGGCAGCAGCTAATGTGTATTAACTTCTGACAACTATTTAGAGACCTGTATGCAACAAGATGATTATTTCAATCTAATCCATATAAGATCAGTGTCCACATCACCACATACAGAGCTGGAGCTAATTAGGGCTCTAGTTAGTGCTTTCAGAGAAAAGCCAAGGATTGCAATAGCTGCAGCACCACATGGCCTTACCACAACCCTAGGGGAGAAGGCTCACTAACCCTATAAAGGGAAAATCAACATCGCTTAAATAAACCAAGACTATTCCCTTTTAATGCAAGGAGGAGATCTTCACAGCTCCCCTTCCAGCAAAGCAAATACTTAGCTCATTATCTTACAAAACAGGGTCTAAATAAAATAAATAATTTCCTTTAGATAGGATCAAACAAAGTTGTCATGGGATGGAACTAACAACAAATGCCTCCCTTCCTACCAGCATTCAGCTAAACAACTCAAGTTGTTCCCTGTAGATGAGAGTGGGAAGAGAACAGTAGCCCCAGTGACTTAGTTCAAAAGCACATTGGTCCTTGCATTGCAGTGTGGGAAGAAGTTCCATTCCTTCTGTCCGTGAAACTCTACTCAATGTACCCTCCCCTTCCTGTAGATGCCTCTTAATTAGCTCCAGCTGAAGCCTCTTCCTCCTAGCCTGACTGCTAATTAAGCTTCTGCTGCAGGGAAGGGTCTCTGTCCCTAGAAAGAAATTCAATCCTTTCTTTGTACAGGTTAGTGTGGGGTATATTACATGTTACCTACCTACCCCTTGAAATACTAGCTATGTATCCCTCTTCTCAGAAGGGTATGATGATGCTGAGGAGATCATCTGCTTGGTGCTGGAATGCAAAGGATTGTGGTTCAGAGGTGGACACTCCCTAGCATCATAGTCCTTCAAAGCAGGACAGACTGTTTAAGGGCCAGTTAGCTTCCTTGGTAAAGTCCAGGAAAAACAATGGACCTCAGGTTAGGAAATAAATTACCATGTAAAGGAGCCAAGGATAAGAGACATGCTTCTTGGAGAAGCACATTGCCCAGGGAATAGAACATTGTCTCTCTATAGCTCATTTAGGGCATGCCTGTATGATCCTCACTCCAGCTCCTTGGGCACCAAGGCTAAAAAGTAATGTTTCTGCTGTTTGCTGTGTGCCCCCACACTACTCTGAGGGCAGCTGTTTCACATTTTTTCTTCATTTGATGTGAGTGGGCAGGACATGATTTCACAAGATCAGAGATGGGAAGGACACAACTATAGTGATCTCTGTGTACTCTGTATACGTTATCCAGTAGTTCACAAGGAATGGTCTTGGGCAATGATCTCTTCCTGTATTCAATATCCTTTGCTCTGGCTCCAGTTCCAGCCCAGGGCAAAGAACACAGTGGCTCTGCCCCCAGTGCTCAGCAGGCAGTAGCAATGGCTCTGACTCCAGCCTGCCTGATCCCCAGCTCACACTGTCACCCAATCCCTGACCCACAACAGCTGCTCCTGACTCTACTGCCTGCCCTTGATAGGTGCTCAAATGTAAAATAAGGCTTTCCCCATCCATCACATTAAATGAAGGGGAAACAACCTCATCTTGGATTCAAGTAAATACAGTATCTTTCTGTATATAAAATACTAGATGATCACCTATGTTCACTAGCAGGAAGTACGACCCCAAATCTATTACTCGGCCTCCTTGGCTAGGGACAGACATTACACATAAACTGGTTTAAGTGATCAGAAACTGGTTAAAACCTGTAACACAACAGACATTCAGTGCACATAAACCAGTTTGAAAATGGTTTAAATTTGTTTGATATAAATCTGATTAAATGTAGTATCAGACTTAACTGATTTGGCTTAAACTGGTTTATGCAATGTCTGTCCCAGACCTATTGCTGGTTTAAGTGAAATCAGAGACCCCCAGCATGCTCTCTGGGCTGGGCTCTGCTCCAGAGAGCTGGGCCAGCCTTTCCCCTCTGCTCTCTAGCTGGAGCAGGGGTGGGGTGTGGCCAGATGCTAGCCTGCCATAGCCCCTGAGGCAAATTCCTCCCTCCATCCCCTCTTCTCCTGCTCCCCCACTGGGAAACCCTGTGGACCACAGCTGGGATTTACCAGCCCCAGCCACATCTCCACAGCTTTCCTGCAGCCAGGCAGAGACAAAGTTAATTCCTCCCTCTGCCCCACTTGCCTGCAGCCAGGGAAGGGATTAATTCCACAGCATCCTCAAATGGGGGAGAGAAGCAAGCTAGTTCCCTGCAGATCCAACACCTGCATCTGTGAGCCCAGAGCTATGACCTGCAGGACCAGACTGAGAGGTGGGAAGTTTCGGCAAAGCTCTGACAGTAATCATCACACATATGTGCTAAAGATGGAGTTAAGGGAAGTTGCAGACCAAAGAATGCAGAGAGCTACATTTACATTGTAAAGCAGAACCTGTAAAACCTAAACAAAGCCTTTCTGAATGCCTGGCTGTAAGGAGACACTCTGCCCTCAGGATTAGTAAGACTTATGCAAGACTTTTACATTTTAAGTTAGACTAAGTTGTATAACCTGTGTTTTACTGGGCTGTATTTTAGCTTCGGTGAAAATTTCTGGTTGTTCCCTGTTGCATGCTTTGCCAAGTGTCGTGTTCAATACATGCTTGTGTCAGAGAGAGGACTTTTTTCCCATCCCCACTCCTCAGTCTGGCAGCAGCTCCCCACACAGCTGGTGGCTGGCATCCTGTGTGTCTTGGAGCCATGCCCCTCCACTCCAGCAGGGAGGGATGAGAGCCTTGGAGGGCCTCTCTCTTCCCTCCCCTTTAGCAGTGGCTGGCAGGCATGCTCTAACACCCCTGCCTTCTGGGGCGTTAGAACCACTGCAGGCACATGCCTACATGTCCTGATTTAACAGAGAATGTCTGTCCAGTTATTAATGTGTTTAAGCTGTGCAGTTTAGACTAACCTGCAAAGAGTGAATCAATTCAGGCTCAGGCTTTTTGAATGTCTGTCCCTAGCCCTTGCAATCCCTGGTCAAACCTTGTGATCAGTATTCCTAGGACCTTCATATCCCTCTGGCTGCCTTCCTGATGCAGGGAAAGATAGGAAGGAAAACTCTTTAAAGAATATATTAAATTAATACCAACCTCAGCCCAAAATCTTAGGGTAGGACAAAAACCTCAGCAATCCTAATCTGTGAATTCCTGCATTGTTATGTTCATGGCCACTATCTGCTATACCCATAGGAGCTAGGACAATAAAAACACTTCCAAAAGTAGTTTAGTAGCGATGGCTCCTAAATCCCCTTTAACAATATATAAGTACTATATTTATCAGGGCCCTGAGAAGTGCAGGACTGCATGCATATATGCACACTTCATAAACAGACAGCATCACTGGTATGCCTCAGATATCTGCATTAGAAACACTTCACTGGGTCTTTAAAAGGGCTTGCCTTCCATCCCTATATCTTAGTGTGTGCGCACTTTGGCAAGGATTACTCATACAACCCTCTGGCTTTTACTTCAACCTCCTGGCTTTTTCCTTTCTTGGGATCATTTAGACAGGCCAGTTTACTTCCTTACCTAAGGTCAGTTCTTTCTCTTGGCCTTGCTGAGGAAGCCCTCTGTCCTCAGACATTTTGACAGGCAAGTACAACAGTGTACAGCAACACTGCACAACAGTTCCCAGTGCAAAATGGAGACAAATAACATGTCCACTGGAAGATGCAGGAGAGAATTTGGAATGGTTAGATATAATTACCCAGGCTAGAAACTGGGCAAAACACCAGAACTAGCCTGTTCTCCTACTGTCAGGCAATCATTAGTGACTGCAAATAATCAAGACCTGTTTTACAGCTCATCTAAAAACACCATACTGGAGCTGTAGTTCTGTACTAACTCAGAAAGGAACCCACTACCTCCTGATGTGCCAACACCATTTCCTGTAGCATCTGGACTTTCCTTGGAGTTCTATCCTCCTGGTTTTGATCAACCCTGACCTTAACTAGCAAGACCTTAGTTTAATAAACTTCTGATCTCAGATCTGAGCAACAAGGAAAGCACAAATTAGCTGTGATCGCCTCACTCACACAAGTCTGTTTCAACTTACCTGTGTACAACAAACGGATTTTGGACAAGACCTAGTGCCGTAGCAACGGGGTGGGGGGGGTAGGGGGCGAGTGGAGTGACCCCCCCAGAAGCCAAAGCAAAGGGGTACCAACAGGCAGTGCCCAGCTGGGGTGGAACCATAAGTGGCTTGTTTTGGGTGGGAGGAGGAGGGGCAAGGACAGAGGAAGGGGAGCTCCCACCTCTGTGTGCACTCCAGGGCAAGCATGGGGAGGCGTGTGCTCCCTGAATCTCGGAGCGAGGCAAGGGCAGGCTGCTGCTACAGGCTTTACCCCAGGCACCAAACTTAGTTGCTATGACACTGACAAGACCTGTTCAGACCCCCAACAAGGTGACTTAGCATACACTTCTGAATACACTAAGGACCAGAACCTATTTCCCAGACATCCAAGACTTAGCAGCTACTTGCCCTTAAATACAATTCTCACCTCATGAGAGCAAGTCTATTCTAGTATCTGGGGAAGCACACAGCTTTCTCATTTGCTTAATCAGTAACTTTATACACCTCCACCAAGCTGAGTTCCAGCTCACTCAAAGGGAGATATCTACCACCACGGTTGGCTTCAGTGGGAGAAAGACCAACACCCATTTCCCAAAAGTTCAGCTGTTTGGGCATATGCCCAGAAAGTGAAGACCAGGGTGCTAGGCCCCACTCAGCCAAAGTGGGGTTGAACACTCATATTCCACTTCTCTAGGACAGTGCCCTAACCACCAGGCCATTAGCTAGGTAGGGTTTAGGGTCTCCTATTGAAGCTGGCTCACTGAGTTGCCAAAAGTAAAAGAGCCATGAGGTCAAAAGGAGACCAGACCTGAGAAAATGGGTGTATCTACATGTGCAAACAATCTGGAAGTGGCTTACTCTCAAGTAAATTACTCTTGAGTAAATTCTCCCAGGCACATGTCTACACATGCAGGGATGCAGGAGCTCTAGGCTCTCTCTGGGTGCTAGCCCTGGGGCCAGAAAACAGCTGTCTCCTGGCTGCGGCTGGGACATTGTTCCCTGCCCCTGGAGTGCTGCCTGCTGCTAGGACAGACTCCGCCACTGGAGCCCGGGAGGGGACAATGTTCCCCTGCCCCAGTAGGAGGGAGCTCCCAACCCCCACTCCACAATCATGAAGCCTGGGCTAAGAGATCCTTATCTCCCAGCACCAGCTTCACAGTTGTGGAGCCAATGCTGGGAGTTCCTCATCTCCCAGCCCAACCCCGCGGTCGTGGAGCCCCGGCTCGGAGATCTTTCTCTCCCAATGCCAGCTCCACAGTCGTGGGGCTGGTGCTGGGAGATCTTTCTTTCCCAGCCCAACCCCATGGTCATGGGGCTGGGGCTGGGAAAACTTTCTCTCCCAGCCCAACCCTGCAGTTGTGGGGCCGAGGCTGGGAGATCCTTCTCTCAGCACCAACTCCGCAGTCACGGGGCTGGTACTGGGAGATAAGGATCTCCCAGCCTGGGCCCTACAACTGCAGGGCTCTCCCAGCTCTGGCCCCACAATCACAAGGTCAGGGCTGGGAGTTCCCTGCTCCAAGAACAAGGGGAGATTGTCCTTACCTGGGCTCTGGTAGTGGAGCCCACCCAACAGCAGAGAGGTCCCAGGAACAGAGAGTAATTTCCCACCTCCTGCTGCCCGAGAGCACGTTTGCTCCCAATGAGATGTCTACACATGCGCTACTGTGCAGTAAGTAATCTTAAGTAAATTTAGCCAATTACTGCACAGTAAGCATCTGCACATGTAGACACAGACTCTTACTGTGCAGTAATTAGCTCTACTGCACAGTAAAGCATCTTGTATAGATGCGCCTAGTAACTCTGTAAATCTTGTGAGAAGGAGGCCTGGGTAGTGTTTCTAGTACTGCTGATGCATTTAATCCAACAGCTATTTAATGTGAAATGCCTAAAAGGAAAAGAATGCAACAAGGATGATTGAGGTTAGATATTAAGAAAAGCTTTCTTATGATGAAGGTGGTTAAGCACTGGAACAGATCACCAAGACAGATTGTGAAGTGTCCTCCTGAGGGCCCTTCCAGCCATGGTTTTCTAAGAATCTAAACAGCATTGAGATTAGAACCTAGGGCTCCCTTCCTCTCAAAATAAGTCCTTCTTCACTGGGCTACAGAGTCAGCCTCCCTCTTACATGCTCTCCTGTTGGCCCCAAGACTCATGTATTCCTTTCTGCTCAGTGGGACAACTGCCACAGAAGGCAGGGAGAATTCTTCAGCCCTGCCAACCCCATTGTCTAGCAGTTAGGGTCCTCCCCTAGGAAAGTGGAAGATGTAGATTCAACACCCTTGTGGCTGAGAAGGGCCAAAATCCAAGTTTTCCATTCCCTTAGCAAGTCCCTAAACACTAGGCTATTGGGTCAAATGTAGGTGAGATCTCCTCTTACATTCAGCTGTACACAACCCCAGCTTCAGACCATTGCTATGTGTGGTTTTCCTCCAGCTAAGGAGTTATGCAGAGTGTATATGCTTCTCACAAGGAACTAGATTGTAGGAGAGCTTTGGAGAGAGGCAAAGGATGGCCAATCTGATTTGCTTCAGAGTCTACGCCATAGCCCAGGTCTACTCACCAAGGAATCTTCTCAAGCCAAAATGGAGGTACAGAATGAATCTAAACATCTGAGCAGTTGTGTGACTGCTGCATATGGTGGTATGGGATTGCACCTTATGGCCCAGACACCCTTAATGCCTCAGTGACCCGTAAACATCTTACCGGCAGAAAAAAAATCTTGTCCTATGATTTTAGTTGCTCATTCTGTTTGGTGCCCCCTCTTCGTCTTACCATGTTGGATGAAAAGGACTGATGGGATTCACACCATCAAACATACCTCCTGAACTTGTCTAGACCCCTGTGGAGGTAGACAACAACCTATTCTGTTTGGAATTCTTTGGTTCAGATCTAGTCCAACACATGACACCTTCTCTGTCTGACCCTAACACAACAGCTCCAGTGAGACCTGCCCTTGCTAGCCAACCCCGTCAAAAGATCCTCAGTCTGCTTTTGTCTTCTGCCTCATCACTTGGAATCATTCTCTGGCTCCCTGATCCAGGCAACATCTAAACTGTTGTCTACCTAACCCAGGGGCAGGGTAAAGTAATGTAAAAGAGGCAAGGATTTACCATGGTAACTGCGGCTCTGTAGTCACTACCTGTGTGCACACACTCTTACCCAGCAGCAGAAGAAAGCTAGAGAGGAAGCTACCTTTACTTTTCCCCAGGCTCCCTGTTCATCCAGAAGCCTCTCTTCCCCAATCCCCTGGCCTCTCTTTCTCTTCACCCACTAAGCTTTGTCCAGCAATTTACTTAGCTGAGGGAGAGGGGGGTGCAAAATGGGAGGTGGAATAAGAAAGAAAGAGAAAGGCAGAATGTGTGTTAATGTGCTTCCTGATTAAGGACCCAGCTTTGTTACTATGACAACAGTGATAGCAGCAGCAGCAGTCCATTCCAGTGCTGCTGTAGAGGCCTTGCTGTGCATCGTTAAATCCTTTAACCACTCGCTATCGGCCATTGTCAAGACACACAGGCAGTGACCCATTATGTATACATCCTTTGACTAATTCCACTCGTGTGCTATCCAAAGCCCAAGAGATTAGGGCACACAGTTTCCCTGTGTGATATAGCAGCTAACATTAAATATATACTGAATAATAATAATCATAGTAGTAATAATAATAATAATAGTAATAATAATAATAATCTATGAAGCCCTTTCAACAGCTTGACAAAAAAACAAATGTTCTTTCCTAGAAGTTGATAATAATAGAGTAATCAATCAAGATCAGCTCTGGGAATCTAAAAAAAAAAACCCTTTTCCTTTTTTATGAAGAGGTTAGCAATAGTGCAAACAGCTCCTTATTTCACAGCCAGTGAGCTTCTGCTTCGCATTATCCAAGCCCATAACTTGGGCTAAACAGGATACTAAACAGGGGTTGCAACCACAGTCAGTTCCAAGTTCCAATAGTTCCCCAGAAGCCAAACAAATTTTCTTTCTGAGGTATTTAAGACAGAAGAGAACAATCAAGATTCCCTGCCTGAATTTCACCATTCTTTTATGTGGATTTCTTAGTATTTCTCTAAGAAAAAGGAGCAAGGAAATTAGGCCTGAATCTTAGAAATATTTATGCACATGTTTAACCTGAAATCTTCTACTGTCTGTGGGACTATTCACTAGATTATAGTTAAGCATGTGTATAAATATTTACAAGAAGGGGGGCCTTAAATTTGACAAACTTTAGTTAAAGTGTCCCAGTGGCCATTTTTAAACCTGCATGGGGTTATACACATGACACCGAGGCAATGCTAGAGCATTTCAATAGAACACAGACTCAGTTGATCAAGTCTGCTCTGATGCACTCTAATTAGAACACGTCAGTGCATGTGTTTGGGCACCCTAAGATTCTACTTGCTTTTTCATGGCTGGATCACACTTTTGACTCGGGTCTTCCTCAGGTCATCCTGGATTCACTCACATGTCCAGATCTTTCTCCTCCTTCCTTCCTTCCTTCCAACTGATGAGCCCCCAGCTTCCAGTTCTTGTTATAGCAAGTTTTTGTCATTAGTCCGTAACAGTGTGTCAGTATAGTCCAATGTAGTGGCATGTAATTATACCTGAGCTAGCTCAGATACTGGAGATAAAGAAGCTGCATTAAGCTCAGTGCTCCCCTGCCCTAATTTACCCTGCTATTCAGCTCATTTAAAGGGTGCTGACAGACATTCAAGCCCCTACTCTAACTCATGGTGCTTTACATAAAGCACCATGAGTTAGAGCGCCTCCCCCGCTCCCAACCCAACAGATGTTGACTTGTTGGGTCAGGGCAGGGTGGAAATTGAGCCCACCAGCACCAGCCCTCCTGGCCAGCAGGAGAAGGCCGCCCCTCTCTCCTTCCCCATGTCCCTCACCCCCAGCTCCAGGGCTGTCAGCAGAGAGGGAGAGGGGAGAAGGGACGAAGAAGCAAGCAGCAGCAAGCTGCTGGCTGGGCTTTGCCTGACTTGAGCAGGGGGCTGGATCAGAGCCTCCCCACTTCACAGCCCCCTTCCAGCCCCACCAGCTGGGGTACTGGGAAGAGCAGGGTCAGGCCTGTGAAGTGAGGAGGCTCTAATCTATGCCACCCTCCAGCCAAGCCAGGCAAAGCAAAAAGGGGGAGAGAAGCAGCACGAGCTTCCAGCTTGCACCGCCTGAACTGGAGAGGGGGAAGAAGAGTATGGTTCAGAACCCCCTTGCTTCACAGGCCAAATCCCTCCAGTACCTCAGACAGGGGGGCCCATCCATGCCCCACCCCCCAGCTCAGGATAAGCAAAGCTCAGCCAGCAGCTTGCTGCTGCTGACTTCCCAGAAATTAACCCCCGGAAACACAAGTTCTCTAAGATATTCTAAAGCAGAGCACCTTCACCTGATCCCTCATTTGAAAAGGATTAATTTTTTGCATGCTAGGTCATTTTAAAAATACTCCACAGCCATCCATGTATGTCCCAGCATGGCTGTAGAGCACCTTCAGGGGCCTGATTGTGCAAAAAATGTTACTTCTGTTTGCACGCTACATGGCATTATATTGTGCTGTGTAGACTCTAAGTGCATGACTTTGTAGTTGGGTATCCTATTTCTACTACGTCAGTCCATAAACTCATCCTATTCTTCCTGTACGTTCTCCTAATCCTCCTCTGTATTCCTCTGTATTGGTGATAACTCCCAACTTTAACAGGCCTATTAAAAACCTACAGTAATTCAGACTGAATGCCCCTGTCTAGACCAGCTTTCATATTTTTATAGCATAAGGTAGATATAAGCCATTTATGAGGCACCAGAAATCAGCAGCAACTTTCACAGGTCCTCTAAGCACAGCCAGACAAACAGTTATGCTGGAGGATTTTTGAGAAGCATTGACACTCACTCAGAGGCATAACTAGGTAAGACTGAGCAGTTCTCCCACATTCTTCCCCCTGTACCTTCTGGCTCCCAAGGCTCTCACATGGGGCAAAGACCAGGAGCAGCAGCTGAAGTTGGGAAGATGGCACTTCATTTTTTTGCCAAGAACACCCATGCCATGGGGGGGACAAAAACCTCCCGGTTTGGGCATCAAAAAAGGTGGAGTGACATCTCCCACTAGGAGCAGCAAATTCCACTGTTGTTCCACAGAACTACATTTCCCAGAGTGCCCTACACTCACTGATCTCACACAACCCCCACACTTTCTGTCTTCCCTGCGCCATCACTGCTTCCTAAAGCCAGAAAGTGAAGGGGGAGGTGCCCCTCACTCCAGCATCATGCCCTTTAAGCATGAAGGGGTTCATGCCCCGTTCACCAACCCATTCTTAGGTTACTGCACTAGCAGCTCCTGAGTATGCATCAGCTGACAGGTTAGAACTGTTTTATCTGTCTGCTCCTATCCTGCTGTAAGCAAAGCTACACTACACCAAAGTAATTAACCCTGTTTCATTTTGGAGTAAGCAGTCCCAGTGTAACTTCCACTTGCTATGGAATAGGAACACACAGACAAAGCATTTAGAGCAAATCCAATGGTTAGATGTCCTCCATAAAGAGAAGGGTAAGGTGGATCTGTGCCCACACCCTACCTGTATCCTGCTGCATAACACATTTTATTAGATTTCTGATGTAGGAATTAGGAAGGGGATGATTAACTACAGAGAAAGAGCAGTCCAATTTCTCCTTTCAGGCACACACCCTACCTATTTCATGAAATGAGCACACTGACAGTTGATGCCATGTGAATATGGCTGATAAATTTAGATCAAGAAAAAAAAATTTCTTCAGTCAGTGTGCAGTGCAATCCAGAGCATTCATATTACTGCCGTTTGCAACTCACTTCATTTGCAGCAGGTCACCGAATAAAGGGTAAACCATACAGCTGTTTGCTGCAGCTTTTAACCTCAAAGCATGCCACCTCTCCACTCAGCTGTATCATGCCACTGGTCCCTTGCAGCTGATTGAGAAGCTGTACCCTTTGAAGTCAAAGCTACAGCAATCAGCAAGAGCACTTCAACCTTCCTGTGCAGTTATTTGCTGTGACTGCATATGACCTCCATCTGGTACATAAACCCTCATCTTCAAGGAGGCTACACAACTTAACCCTACAAACTATCCAGGTTCTATTGCACAGCTGGTACCCAGAATGCACTACCACAGGAGACTATCTCATCAAATAGTAGAGTGTGGCAAATAAAACCAAACCATTTGGGTCTCATTCACTTCTGCATCACTCCAGCTTTATTCCAGAAGCAGGTTACACTAGTGTAAAACTACAGTACTGGAGAAAACCCTATGAAAATAGTCATGTACATGTTCACGTGAATTTGTTTCAGCCATCTTTTCTTCTTCCACAAATTTGTGCATTTGGGTTTTACCTTCAAGTTCATCCAACAAAATCAGCAAGAACTTGGAGAAATCATTTCTTATAAATTGCACACACAAGTATTTAAGCCAATACTGCTTGTGTGCTCCTCCAATAAGGAAACAGAAACAATATCACATGACTTCTCTGACCAACCATAATTAAGTAATGCAGCTTGAATTCCAAAGCTTGAAAATCCATTCAGAGAGGGGGAAAAAAAGTTCATTGAATAATTTCATATGTGAGAAAATGATGATCTAAATGATAAATGCTCTCAAAGCAGGAAAAAAATGAAATTCATTGAAAAAAGTATTTGTTGTAAATTATTCCCTCAGCTGTAGGAATTATTATAGCTAGACTAGTAAAATGGATGGATAATTTATAGTTGATTATAATATGTTCAGACCTTTGTTCTTACACTATAGAGAACTTCACAAGGGCAAGTTAAATGTCATTGTTTCTGTTTTCCAGATGGGGCAACTAAGGAACAGAAGGTGAGATGGCAAATCAGTGGAAGAAGGGAAGTAGAGGTCAGGCCCCCTATCTTCCAGTGCAGTGCTTTGTACAATGGACCATGCTGCCTGTGGGTCCCATGTAAACAGGACAGAATTCGCTCATGCATAACGTACAGCTCAGCACAACTACATAGGTGGTTTTGCCGGGGTTTTTGTCTGGTTCAAATTCATCTGAAACAACAGGTGATGATAGCCATTGATGGAACCAGTCTTCCAGACTTGCTGGCCCAACATTTTGTTCTGAAAAGGCAACTCCTGTGTTCCTCTAGGAAAAGCCGTGGTTGATTGCTAACGCTCCCATAGCTTCACTTAACTATGTCATTCGAAACATTTTGTGTCCCTCACTAAGAGACAAATTAATTGCTGGGGGGTGGAGCACTAGAAATATTATACTGAACTGGTTACCTTTAAAAAAGGATGGGTAAAATGAATTGCAGATTTCTCTCCAGTTTCTTATGAAAAGAGTTGTAATTAGAACAAGATAGCCATGCTCCTGAAAGTGCCAGTAAAGGCAAAGATCAGTGAGTGTGTCCGAATTCTCCTGCGCCCCACAGAGTCCTTCCAGGGCAAGGCTAAGAGTTACTGGTCAGATGGGGAGATGGAGGATTGGGAAGAGCTATAAGTATCTCTCACAGCCTGTTATGAGAAATAACAGGATTATCTGCCTGTGAGGACCATCAGCCTGGCCCCTCTCATCAGCTCCAAGCCTACCTGTGTTTAAACAAAGACGCCAAGGATGCAATTTCCAAATGATTTCAGATCAGAGCACAACAAGGAAAAACACAGCCCTGAAAATACACTTCTCCAGGATGCCAAGTAAACCCCTGGGGTGGCTCTTGCCCATCACTTCCTTCTCCAGGTGCTGCTGGTGCTGCCGCCACATATAAGATTAACAAGGAGGTTATATTTAAACTTCTAAGAGGAGCTGCTGTGCGATTATGGGTCTATTTAAAATCCTCCGGGCAGCTGCAGTACATAATAACAAGTCAGCGGGAGGGAAAAGGGAGGAGAGAGGGGACAGAATGGAGGATGGGGGTCAGGAACATCACGGATTGTCTCTGAAAAATTGACTGCCAAAAGATGGCAGGAGGTGCAGTCAAGTTAAAGATGCCCCCTGCAGAGAGAGAGAGAAAGAAGAGAGAGAGAATGTAACGGAGAGATGCAGGCGCTGGAGGAACATGGTAAGAGGGAGATTTAAGAGGCTAAGATGGAAAGCTACCAGACCCAACACCTCATTGCTTTTGGCAAGGATGTCGCTCCCTTAAACATATTCCTCTCCCTTCAGAGGGCTCTATCATACACCACTGAATACCTGTCTAGGCTTCATTAAAATCACAGGCCATTTCCTGTGACACATTTTTGCCCCCTCCTCTCTTACCAATGCTCATTGCACTTTTTTTTCCAGTACAAGAAACTGAATATAGCCAGGCATGGGAGGAATTTCTCGCTAGGATGAGATTTGCCTCAATTTCCATCAGTGAAAGAGAAGGAACAAATGTCCAAATTAAGCTGCTTGATTACTGAAATTAATCTTGTCACTTAGCATCCCGGTTCCACAGAGCAGGGCCTTTGATTAGCTGCTTTGTTTCAGAATATTACAAGCAGACGTTTATTAAGCAGACGGCAATTCCTCTGCACAAGGGGATGGGATGCCAAGGAGGGCTGGCTGATTCTTCACTGGGTGAGACAAGGACTCAGCTTGCCTCTGTCCAAGTTCATAGCCTGGTGCCCCTGAGGATCTTCCCAAGTCTTCCCTCACACTCTTTTCCCAAAGTGTGACTAAGGCCCATGCAGCTGGTACTGATACTTTATAAGGGCCTGGTCTCTGTAAAGTAGCATTTCTTGCAGCAGATTATCACTTACTATTACTATCATTAGTGCAAGTACCCAGAGTTTGCAAGGTACTTTGTCTGCTTTGAGTGGCTTCAGCTGAATGCTGTCACATATGCCTAGCTGAACTGGAGAGCAGAGCAAGACCAGAAAAGGAACCCAGAGTCTTAATGGGGATGGGCTAACAGAGTAAAGGACAGGGGGTAGAGCTCCATGAATGGAAAACAGCCTTCAAGAGGACTGGGAGCAAGAGAGGAGAATAGTTTTAGGTCAAAGTTCTTGGATGATTCATTATTCAAAACAGTTTGCATTCAGCCTCGATTCTGATCCCCATCTTTAAAATCCTGGGTGAAGTTAGTAGGTCAGTACATGACTTCAGGGAGGATAAAAGTAAAGACAGAGCCAATTTATCTCCTACACCTTGGACAATATGAGCTAAGAAAGGAAGTTGCAAAATTCAGAAATGCTCAGCAGCGGAGCACAGAGTGCTGTTCCTGAGTGGCCTTCCCTGGAGAAACATATTACCAGAATGTCTCCGCATTGTCATTCTATGTTCCTTATTATCCTGTTAAAACAGGTTGACTGAACCATGTCAGGAAAGGTATCTCAAGGCTCCCTGAAAGGCCAGCTTCTTGCTAGGCTACATAATCTCTGCACTGTGTCCTTTTTGCCCAGCTTCTATCCCTGTATAGTTATAACAAATCTCTTATTAAAAGCACCTCCTGTTTCACAGCTTTATAATGTCTCTTCCTGGATTGATGTTATAAAGCAGGTACAGATGTAATAAACTGCAGAGAGAAAGACAAATGGTCACGTGCAGTTTCCTCTGGTCCTAACTGGAGCATGTAGGACCTGCTGAACTGTCACTCTTCTTTCTTCTGGCTGTGGTCAGAGTTCAAACTGTCTCTTGCTAATGCAGTTTTGTGCATGATACTTGGGCATCAAGGATGTGAGAGTGGTACAAATGAAAATTCACAAGAAACTTTTTGTCAGTTGAGTTTAGCCCTATTTCTGCTCACAGATATTCCACAAACAGACCGCATAGTCTCTGCTTTTATAAATTATGATTCAGAAACTTTTATGCCAGTGAAATTTGATCACTCAAAAATTTACAGAAAGGGAATAAATAATACTTGTAGCATGGATAGAATGAAGTCATTTGAAAATTGGAGTGGATATTGCTAGGCATTTTCATGCCAGATCCACCCAGTTCTTTATTGCTCAGTATAATTTATCCTCAGTCTCTTTATAAAACCAATCCTAAACCCAATGCCTCTCCACTTCCCTTATGTACTGTGTCACAAATCACAAGGGTGTGTGTCTATTAATGTTTATGTGCATTCATATTACTTGTCACATTTACAAACTGAAGACTGAGAATAGGCTCTGCCCCTAAAAATCACACTGACACATCTCCCATAGTGCCACATTCACCAAGTTAGATGAAGTAAGACTTCAAAGGAGCAATTGGGATGCATCATGGATGCTAATATAGGGTCAGAGGAAACTGCAGAACTTACCTTGGTTTAGTAAGCAAATGTGAAATGTTCCTGGTGGAATCTACTGTCTTCCTAGGGTGCTGTCCCTAGGACAGGTATAGCATGTGGAGCAGTAGAGCAAGAGGGGTATGAGGTCATTACTCATGGACTATTCAGTCTTGACACTCCCACCCCCCTCCCCCCAGTTCACTGGATGTTTATGCACATTTAGATTTGATGTTTGAGATGTGGACACTTGCTCATGCAATTTTCAATTAACTCATCAACACATTTCACATACGCTAAACAACTATTAGATGGCTGAGATTTGGACTGACATGGAACAAATGCACTAGAGAGAATAGAACTTCATCTCTCTGATGAGCCATTTTCCTCCTGCTGCCTACAGCAAGAATCATTCCAACTAGTCTATGCTACATTTTAATGCCTGCAGCACTGTTAGAGATACGATTCGGTTCAGTACCTACAGTCCAGTGTCATGTCATCCCAATGCCATTATTTCTTCCAGAAAGAAATATTGATGTGAGGCACTTGAGTTTGGATGAAAGCCTGTGAACATCCATATGCTAAACTATCTCTCATCTATACCTCTTCAATCTGGAAACATACAACACTGCATTTTTGAAGCATCTGTCAACAGAGGGCCTCAAAGTACTTCCCCAAGACAACTGAATTAAGTTTTCCAGTGGGCCCAGTCCTGCAAGGTCTTGATCTCTCTTGCCAATTAAATTAAGTATGTGCAGCACCTCATGAAAAACAACTAACATCTTGAAAAATTAGGCTGAGCCATCCTGGTAAGGAAAGTATTATCATCATCACTATTGCACCAGTGAGGAAACTGAGACACCAAAAAATACAAATGTTTAGTAGACAAGGTTCTTTTGGTAAATCTGATATCTTTTATTAAACCAACTCAAATAGTTGTAAAAATTCTTCTCCGCAAGCTTTCAGGTACAAAAACCCTTGTCAAGCTGAGGAAGCATCTGCAGTTGGTCTGTGCTCTTCCTGGATGGAATGAATAGTAAAGAAGCCACACGGCTTGTGAGCAGCAGAGCCAGAAACAGAACTCAGGTCTCTGGCTCCAGTTCCATACTTCATCTACCAGACCAGAGTTCCTCCCCACTTAGGAAACAGGAGCTTTTCTCGTGAGGTTTCCATTGCTTCTTGCTCATCACAGCCCTGCTGTATTTCAGCAGTTCACCTTCCAGACTGAGTTCAGCAGCATGAGTACATATATATAAAAATAAAGAGTAGATAGTGGAGCCAACCAAACTTTTTTGAACCTCCAAAACTATTCAAGTGGTTCACACTGGAGTTTTCATCCTAAGATTCTTGACAAGTTCTAGTTTTATCTGAACTGCTGGGGCCCTGGTCTCCCTATCTGAGATGGTGGATGGAGTGACAGGAGAAAAGGGGCAGAATAAGGAAGTGTGTTCTGATGAAGAGTTGACAGGTTTGCTTGCTTTGGTTTGGTGTGGTTTGGTACCAAGACTGTATGAAGCACTGAAATTCCATTCTGAGAAGCAGTGAACGGCAGGACCTGGTTTCCATAGCACTGCCATGGAAACGGCTCTCTGTGAATCTGTGCCTTCAGGCCCCTTTGCAACTGAAGCATCTCTCTCTCTCGAGCTCTTCCTCAACACCCACCTCCACATCACATTCCCCCCCACTCTTCAGATGATTAAAGGGTACGGTACCCTAGAAAAGTGGGGAGGGGTCTATTTAGTTCTTTCTTGGATACTAATATGCAGAAGTGTCTTTAGGAGACAAGAAAAGAATTAGTGTTTGGGTTTTTTTCCCCTAACTTTAAAGAAGAAAAACCACAGATTAAAAACTGCAGCTTGAAACCACACAAATAAAACCTTACTTCATAATATATTAAAGGAACAAACCCAGTAATCTCATGCAATGGGTTCTTTTATCTTCCTTTGTCTGCCTGGAACACAGGCTTCCAAAAGTGAAGGATTTAATTAACTGTTAGAATGTAGAACAGGCTCCCCCTTAATCTTCTCTTTTGTTTTTGGTTTCTGTCCCATAGTTCAGGTTAAAAAAATTGCAACGTACATTTCTTTGAAATGGATAACGAAGTCAGATAAGGGACATGTGCAATGTGTCGCCAAGGTTCAAATCATTTGCTCCATATACCCTCTGACCACCTTGGGAAGTTAATTAACACACAAAAATCACATGGGGCTGCATCTGGCACAGTAACAGGTATTTTCACATTCCAAAAGATGAACTATCCAGCTCCACTGGTTAAGAGGCCAGGGGTTGCCCAGCAACTTGAAGGATCAGTTCATAAAAACCTCTATCACATCATGGGATTTTACTTGTAGCTCTCACATACTGCTACATCAAGGAAGTTGACATGAAATAAAATGTCTGATTTCCCCTCTAGCAGCAGAGTGCACCAATGGCACAGCCCCTTGACAATTCCAGCACTTCTCGTCTCTTATTATTGATGTCCTGTTCTTCACACCTAGTCTCATGAAGGTTCCTGTGCCAGATCCATGACACAGAAATGCAGTTTGGAAAAAGGCTGAGGAGAAATCACGCAGAATCTAGTCCATGCTGTACTCATAAATCCAGTTCCCCATACATATCTTTCCCATGTCTATCACGAGTCTTTCTTCTTGAAGGTACATTGCTGATAAGATCTGTCAGACTAATCATCAAAGTCCTCTTCTTGTCATTTCTTTCTGTAGTCTTTTGGATTCTCCATCAGATCCACTCTACCACAGCACTTTCTGCCCTCAATATAGTCTTCAGTTTGGACGATGTGGCTTCTTTTGGTTGGCACATTTTAATAGCTTTGTCAAGGATTAATTCCGGCACTTTAAGTAGTCTCTCTCCGAGTTTTTGTCCCAGATTCTAATCACCATCTGGCCTCTTATCATTTAGCCTCCCAAAAACACAAAATTAGCTATTCAGCTTCAGACCATTCACAAACTCTTCTAGCTTTCATCTTTCTTTGGTACTCTCCATTTAGAAATATATCACTTATTTTTTTTTGTATGTGGAGTGCAGTACTCCTCAAATTTCTGTATGATGGTTTCATAGTTTTCTCTGACTGAACTGAAATCTATTAAAAACATCAAGTGTTTCAAAACTAGCTATTGTCAGAAATAAGGTTACCTTCTGAGTCTCTTCCTTTCTGCTGGGGTGTTGGTTGTAGCCATTTTGGTCTAAAGACAGATGAGGTTCTTTGGGTAAATGTGATATCCTTTATTAGACCAACTAAATAATTGGAAAAATTGTTCTTCACAGGCTTTTGGGCACAAATGCTGTTTGAAACTTTTCTAGTTGTCACCCACATTTCCAGAGAACTTCAGCTGTGGTGGGGTTTTAAATGGTCTGTTCTACTTTCCTTTTATTCAGTGCACCATGAGGTGTTCAGTAAACACTCAGAGCCAAGCAGTCTGATGCAAGCCTTCTTCATTCAGTGCTGCAGTGCTAGCTGAACAGCACCATCTAGTATGAGATCCTGCATAACATAACAATCAGTTCCTACTGGTTTGTGCCCCCCCCCACAGAAGATCTGTGTTAAACAGATCTTTCAGTAGAGCAGATCCGTTGCATCAATTCACCACTCTGCAGCTGGCTTGTGTGGGGTAGAAGGCAGGGAAAGGCGCCATGACTAGAAAGAAAAAGGCACGACCAGTGCTCCTGAGTTGTTTCAGTAATCCTCAGCCACCCTAACAGCTCGGTGAGGCTGCTATTAGGGGGAACAGATTAAAGTAGCCTTCAGGGTACTCTAGCTTGTTCAAGAACCACGTCCAGCACGGAGCACCTTAGGATCAGGGAACCACAAAAGACACAAATAGAATCCAGCCTCCTGTGTCTGTGGGACAAAACATAGGACAATACCCTGCTATCAGCATGTCATCATGTTTCCACGTTGGCAACTCAGCTTTTGTAAAGAGCTACTCCAGATATGGACAGAAAGCCAACCGTATCCAGTTCCGTGTTGCTTTCAGACACTGAAATCAGGCATATCAAATTGCTAACAGAATGTCTTGCCCATGCATCGCAAATTGTACAAGATATCTGCAGGATCCTAATCACAACAAGGTCTGCTCAACAATCACACCACTAAGCCAATCATACCACTAATTAACAGCAGTGGGTTAGATCAAAGTGCCCCTTATTTGAAGGGTTTGCTCACGTCCTTGAGAGAGAAACCTGCTGAAGACTATGAACCAGGAATTAGGGCTGTGTGAAGTTGCAGTCCCTGATTTGATTCAGAGGAGATTCGGCCTGATTCAGCGGCCAAATCTCCAAATCCAAATCAAATCACAGTACCCTTTAATCTCTCTGAACTGATTCATAACGCTCCAAATCAATTTGGAGAGTTTTGGACGTATTCGGCAATTTGAACATAGACACAGCTTTGTTTTTTCTACGTACTTCTATCTAGCAGGGGCTCTGAACGCTGCGGTGCTGAGGCAGATGCAGAGTCCCACAGAAGCATGGGGGGGGTCCCCAGCGCACTCGGCAGCAGACCCAGAAGTGGACCAGAAGCACTTCCGGTCCACTTCCAGGCCCAACAGGGAGCATGTTGTCCCATTCCCCCTCCCCCGCGGCTTGGCAACTGGTGCCTCCCGGATCTGGGGGGACACCTGGGGTCCCCCCCACTGCCGATTGCCAGGGCGGGGGGGGGGGCCTAGCATGCTCCCACAAGTGAACTGGAAGAATCAGCCCACTTTCAGATTTGCTGCTGAGCACGCTGGAGAGCCTCACCCCCCCCGTGCTCCTGTGGGACACTCCATGCACCCCAGCACCACAGCGATCACGAGCCATGCTGGCACCTCAAGGTACGTAGAAAAAGCTTTTAAAGCTGTGCCTGTGTCCGAATCACTGATTTGCTGAATCAACATTGAATCTTCAGATTCGGATTTGGCCAAATTGAATCAGGGACAGTGATCCAAATCAACGGATCGAATCACTGTCCCTGATTCGGGCTGAATCTGAATCGAATAGGGCCCATTTCATATAGCCCTACCAGAAATGTTCTTAGTAGTAGCTGATCTTTGATTGAAGCATACTTTTACTCACCTACATGCACCTGAAGCTCATAGTGATACAAAAGCACAAGTGGGTGGTACTGTGAACGGAAACCCTTCACATTTCTCTTTGCCCCCCATTTGCCTCCTCCCAGCCCCTGAAAGCTCCAACCCCAGTCCTCACCCATCCCTAACAAAGAGTCCAGATTGCCCTATCTCAATGCCCATGTCATAGTCACCTCCTTTATAGTCCTGCACACACCAATGCCTCCATGCATCCAGATGACTTCCACATAAATCCCCATACTCTCCACATAACTCCTTTGACCCTAGACCTCCATCCAGATCTCTCCACAACACCCAGACTCTCCCACACATAGCCCCATGCCACCCTACAACTCTACTCCTAAATATTCTCTCATAACGAAGAAAGGAGGCATGTGTGTAGTGGGTGGTAGATGTGGGTGCAGTAATACAGAGATGATGAAATCATGGTTGCAGGTTGCCAGGGTTGGGCAGGCACTTAACCAATGATTTCCTGACTGTTTCATGTTCAAGCTGGTAACAAAGGTACACACACACGCACACACAAGATGGCTAGAAAATAGAAAATCTGTCCCATGAAAAGTATGCATTCAATGGTGAAAGAAAAAAAATCCAAATTAAGAAAACAGTCAAACTGTTCTTCCCAGGAATTAAATTCTGCAAAATTCTATTTTAAGAAACTAAAACTGATTTTTTTTCAGCTTGCCTGCCTTCCAGAGCCCCCTAGAGTCTCAGGGAGCCAGGCGTTCTTCCAGCAGACAAGAAAACTGACCTACCTGGTTTTCATCAAAAGTTTTGAGAGAACCAACAGATTCTTTCAGAACACCTGAATTCTACTGAAGCCACATCTTCCATCAGAAAATTATTACACTGGAAAATGTTTTACTGTCTGTAATCTATACAATCATATTTTACTTATATTGACAGGTTTTGTGTAGCTTCATGGTCATATAGATTCACAATCAATAGTCTCCAGTTATCTCAAATGTCTGCCATCAGGGAGGGAACAAAGCAAAATCTGGTCCTACAAGTCCTTAAAATGGTGAACACAAATACAGCGAGAACAGGATCTCACTTCACTTTACATGCCAAAAAGGCAGTTTTCCAGCCACATAACTGCCATTTCTGGCACTTAACACAGTTTGTGAACCAGCTCCACCTGCAGCGTGGATGCGTGGGCTACAGTTTTGGGACTGATGTTCAGGTACACATGTGTGGAATCACATACCTGCCTAGCCAGATCGTGATGCTTATAACTCCACACTGCACACAGAGAAGTATCGCAAACTGTGCGTAAGTGCCAAAATTAGCAGTTATGCAGCTAAAACCTGCCATTTAGGCACATAAAGTGAAATAGGATTCTGCTCTAAATGTTCACAGTTAAGCCCCATTTATTTCTAATACAATGGCTTTAACAAGGAGAACTCCTAACTGAACTCTAATTTTTACTCCTGCATTTCTTCTACCTCAGAAATTCTGAGTCATTTGCCTCCTTGAGCAGAGAGGTACTTAGCTATGGTAGTCTGAAGTCAGGTAGGAGGTACAGCAGGGTAGCACCATACAGAGTAACTGGTTCAGAGATGCATGAGTCCTCATCTTCATCAGCTTTCTCCTGTGCCACAATAAAGCTGGGCTAAGAAAAACTTATTTTTTTTTTCCTTTCAATGCTAGGTTTCTGTGGGCGTAGCTACACAAGATGCTTAATGCACAGACTAATTCTACTGCGCATTAGTGTGGCTGGCAAAAACCATGCTAATTCACAATAGATTTAGTCTAATGCACATTAATGTCACTTTAAAAGTGTTTATCTGTGCTAATGCGCAGTAGCACTGATTATGGTGCATTAAGTTAGTACCTGTTTTTACAGGTACTAAACTTAATGCACCATAATTACCGTGCATTAGTGAACCTGTAGACACCCTTTGTTTTTCCTAAAGTCTGCTGAGACCCTCTGCCCCGTAATCTGAAATTCTAGTAATGGTTATATTTCCTGTTTTGTTCACTCTAGTTGACTGTTTTGGCATGCATCCTATAGCTTTAATTTCCATGTAAAGAGCCATCCTATATTTTAAATCTAACATAAAGGGAATTGTTTTCTCCAGAAAAAATATGGGATGTTTATTTACCCTTACAACAGAAACTCCATATTTGGATATTATTGCTATGAATTTTGTCTGCCTGAAAGAGTCTAGATTTTACAAATGCTTATTTAAATGTTTCTAGTCACTAGAAAACCCTGACATCATGACTTTTTCTGCTTTACTCAGCCTCTACTTTCCCCACTTACCCAGAGAAAGGACTGTAGTTGCATCTTTCCAGTGATGCTTTCTGATTTCCTTTTCTGTTCTTGTTTCATGTTGGGCCATCTGTTTATTTTAGACTGAGGAGCAGGTAGAAGGATAAAGAAGGCAAGAATGGCATAGCAGGTGGGGGGGATAACTATCTGGTTTCATCAGCAACCAACGTATCATTTTGACTGGTCCACATTGACAAAGCATTTTTTTCTAATTAATGTTGTTAAAGTGCCCAGAAGCCTTCAAGGATGGGCACCTACAGCATAATTAATAATTTCATATTAAAATTAATAAAATTTTATAATAAAATTAATAAAACCTTTCAAAATCCTCTAAAACCTCCAAAACCAAAATCCACTCACAGTAAATTCCTCTCAGCACACATAAACACACAATGGATATTTTTAAGGTCAGATTCACCTCTGTTCTCCCTCCATTTTCTCTCCATTCATTCCTGGCCCCCCTGTTCTCTCTCTAGTATGTGAATTTGTATGAGTAAGACCATGTAGTGAAGAAGCCAAGGTAGGAAGCACCTTGGAACAGGACAAATAGATTCACTTCAAGTAAAAAATGATCATAT
The DNA here is from genome assembly GCF_052110815.1 of Crocodylus siamensis. Classification (NCBI taxonomy): domain Eukaryota; kingdom Metazoa; phylum Chordata; order Crocodylia; family Crocodylidae; genus Crocodylus; species Crocodylus siamensis. Next base: position 87,417,678 of record NC_143398.1, on the reverse strand, counting down.
ACTCAATTATGAATTCCTATATATTTCATGTTTGCAGCAGTTTCTGTCTTCTACCCAGGATGGAAAGCAGAAAAGACAATATCTTCAGAAAGCAATTTTCAGGATACTAAAAGCCCACCAAGAAGAAGAAAGCACTGGAAGTCCCGAAAGGAAAATCTGTATTTGGGCTACGTCCAGACTCAGTCTCCTGATCAGAGAGGACTGGGTGAGTGTCTCAGCTCTTGGATACTTTTCCAAACTGAAGCACCAAGCTGTTGGACATTCATTTTGTTACCTGAAGAAGCAGTTGAAGCATTTTCGTGGGAAAAACAAGTTTCAGGTACATCCACTGCAACAACAGAATCTTCAAAAATATTTTTTTATTCTTTTTATTTGAGCCATCTCTCTTCCTTTCTCACTTTTTCGAACTTGGAGGCAGGGAATGGATTTGGGTATCAGTTGTTTCACAGACTCTCTCCAAGGTTTCTGTTAAAGGTCCTTCCATGACACAGCTGTTCCCCCTGTAGACAAGTGAAGCAGAATCCAACCAGTGGCCATGTGCCTTTCCCTGTGCTGCATAAGAACCCTGTAAGATTTCCTGTTCATTTGGATAAGCAGCTCTGGCATGCCATCAGATAGGAAGAGGCATTATAGAAAAGCATTGGTGATGTTAATGCACATTCAAAGGGAAGAGGTTCATGAACACATCCCCTTCTGCATCCCAGACTCCTGCAGAACTACAGCCATAAGCAAATAAGAAGCTAACAATGCTGGTCAATTATTGCTAAAGTCAAGCCTCCTTTGCAACCTCTACCAAAAATTTAAAGTATGTAACACATTTGGAGGATCTTTCTGTGGGTTAACTCTTCAGACACTGAAGACAGACAGAACCTGATGACTTGAAAGTTATTTAGACGGGAAGCTGCAAAAGGTAATACTTAAGGGATGAGATGTGGCTGTAACTCACAGTTTGGGGTATGAAGTCATGAACAGGCACATTGCTCCTGTGAGAGCTCCAAATAGTACTGTGCCGCACACTAACATAGTGCTTCCGGGAATGCATGCTGAGCACAGCTGAGAACGAACCTTCAATAGGATGCAGCATGAGATGTCTCTACAAACTTGATTAGCCAGTGCCAATGGAAGCAATAGACCAGGGAGCTGTGGGTTTGTCCACATACACATTTATACCAGATTAATTAAATTGGTGTAACACCTCCCTGTGGATACATTTAGAGACAGTTTTAAACCCATATTGCACCAGGTTTAGATTTATTTGCAGGTGTCCACATACAAAGTTGCACCAATGTAAGTAAATCAGTTTAAAATCACACCTTTATTTAAAACTAGCCAATTGCCCATCAGGAATGACGGGGGAAGGAGGGGAGGATGGAGCGCCGCCACCCACCATCCCATGCCGCCTCCCAGGAGCAGGGGGAGAAGCTTACCCTGCTGTCCGTCCCCCTTGGCCAGAACCCCATGCTGCCCCCGCATACAGGGAGCAGGGATTGGGGGGAAGGAGACAAGGCCAGTACTGCTGTCCTTGCCCCCCCCCCCCCCCACTCCATCCCTGCTCTCATGGAGGTGCTCCACCACCGCCGCCTCCTGTCCAAAATGCTCTTGGAGCACTTTGATTGGTTGTTTCAGTCAGCATTGTGATTGGCTGCCAAGACAACAAATTAGAGTGAAAATAAAGTGTTGCAGATAGACATACAGACTAAGGATTTTATTATATTAGAACAGTGCCATTATAAATAGAGACATGGCCTTGGACCTTCTGCATCCCTAAGTATATGGGGCTTGATTCACCACTATCTCACTCTGGCTTGACCTCAGTATAGATCCACTGAAATCAACAGTGAATGAAGTTTCAGGACAGCAGTTGTGGCCTGGCCCTTCACAGATACTTTTCCCTTCTCAGTGACACGGCTGTCAGCAGCAGAAGGCTAAGAAATGCTGATTACAATCAGCAGTGATTTACAAAGACACCCATATAGATGCTTCACTCTGCAGTCATGCTAAAATGGGCTAAAATGAAAACAAGTTCAACAATCATCGCAACCAAACCCCACAACTAACTCTGCTCCAAGAACCTTTGATTCTTTACTTGTTTCCCCAGATTTCCTGCTTTCAGCCATGAAGGCAAAGTCATTCCTGTGGTGATTGTTCCATCTGATGAGAAGAGGAAGGGGCTGGGAAGCTTAACTCTTTATCTGTGATCTAAAGATTAAAAATAATTGCATTGCACTACCCTGCTGGGGCACACAGACCATTCCCCACTGACACACCCGTTTCTGAGTGTGAGGGATGCTCTGTGCCAGTACAGCAAGGATACCATAGAATCATAGAAAATACACGTTGGAAGGGACCTCAGGAGGTCATCTAGTCCAACCCCCTGCTCCAAGCAGAACCATCCCCAACTAGATCATCCCAGCCAAGACTTTGTCTAGCCAGCTCTTAAAAACTTCCAAGGATGGAGATCCCACCATGTCTCTGGGTATCCTCTTCCAATATTTTGCTACCCTCCCAATGAGAAACTTCTTCCTAATATCTAACCTAAATTTTCCCTTGTTTCAACTTGAGACCACTGCTCCTTGTTCTTTCATCTGCCACCACTGAGAACAGTCCAGCTCCATCCTCTTTGGACCCCACCCCTTTCAGGTAATTGAAGGCTTCTATTAAATCCCTCTCAGTCTTCCCTTCTCCAGGCGAAATAAGCCCAGTTCCCTCAGCCTTACCTCATGTGCCCCAACCCCCATCCATTTTCATTGCCCTCCATTGGACTCTCTCCAACTTGTCCACATCCTTACTGCAGCGGGGGGGGAGGAGGGAGCGGGCCAAAACTGGACACAGTACTCCAGATGTGGTCTCACCAGTGCTGAATAGCCTCCCTTGATCTGCTGGCAACACTCCTACTAATGCAGCCAAGTATGCTGTTAGCCTTATTCGCAACAAGGGCAAACTGTTAGCTCATGTTTGACTTATTGTCCACTGTAACCCCAAGGTCCTTTTCTGCAGAGCTGCTGCTTAGCCAGTCAGTTTTCAGTGTGTACTGGTGCATGGGATTCTTCTGTCCTAAGTGCAGGACTTTACACTTCTCCTTACAGAATTTCATGAGATTTCTTTTGGTCCAATCTTCCAATTTGTCGAGGTTTCTCTGAATCCTAACTCTACCCTCTTGATACTTCACTACTCCTCCCAACTTGGTGTCATCTGAGGGTGCACCCCATCCCATCCTCCAGGTCACTGATGAAGACAGTAAACAAAACTGGCCCCAGGACCAAGCCCTGGGACACTCCACTTGAAACTGGCTGCAAACTAGACATCAAGCCATTGATCACTACCCTCTGAGCCCAGTGCAGCAAGTATTCTATCTACCAGACAGTTGATTCATCCAGCCCGTACTTCCTCAGCTTGCCTGCAAGAATGTTGTGGGAGACCATAAAAAAGCCTTGCTAAAATCAAAGTATATCACATCCACTGGTCTCCCTGCACCCACAGAGCCAGTCATCTCATCATACAAGGCAACCAGGTTGGTCAGGCATGACTTGCCTTTGGTGAACCCATGTTGACTGTTCCTAATCACCTTTTCCAAGTGCTCTGAAATGGATTCCTTGAGGAACTGCTCCATGACTTTTTTCAGGGACTAAGGTGAGGCTGACCTACCTGTAGTTCCCTAGATCTTCCTTCTTTCTTTTCTTAAAGATGGGCACTATATTTGCCATTTTCCAACTGTCTGGGACCTTTCCCAATTACCAAAGATGATGGCCAGCAGCTCTGCAATCACATCGGCCTAATCCCTCAGCAACCTTGGGTACTCCCTGTCATGCCCCACAGATTTGTACACATCCAGCCTTTCTAAATAGTCCCTAACCTGTTCTTTTGCCACTGTTGCCTGCTCACCTCTTCCCCAAACTGTGCTGCCAGGTGCAGTAGTCTGGGAACTGACCTTGCCTGTAAAGACTGAAGTGAAAAAGGCAAGTACTTCAGCCTTTTCTGCATCTTCTGTCACTAGACTGCCTCCCCCATTTAGTAAAGGACCCACCTTTCTCTGATCCGCCTCAGGTTGCTTATCTCCTGCCCAAGATCATTCTTAGCTACCCTAAAATAGTAGGGTAGCTCTGTATCATCTCACTCCCATCCATCCCCTCCAGACTTCCTTTGCACCAAAAGAAGCTATAGAAAAGAGTTTGGCGGGTGGAAACGCTTTGTCTGGCTATTCCCCAGGTGCCAAAATAAGCCTTTGTCCATCAGCCCTTTACTGGGCACAGATCAACCAATCTAAACAACATTGCCCATTATCAACAGGCCTTTAAACAAATTAAGGGTCTTCAAACATGTACAATGCATGTAGCAGATAACCAGTAAGCACAGCCACAACAAGCACTCATCTACATTTGCATTCCTTTTGGGGTGGAGGATGCACAAAGTGACCCTGCTTTGTTACATGGCTGTGCTCAGTCCCTAGCATGGTGCAGAGGTGGCACAGACATGCCCTTGCTGTCCTGCAGCTCAGACTTGCAGAATGAAGGATTAAACCTATGAAAATTAAGGGCATCCCTCTAACTTCAAGGAGTGAGTCATCTCCAGCCTCCACCATTCCCCCCCTCCCTCCCCCCCCCACCACCACCACCTCTGCAACCTGATTTCCTGCACTATCTTCCCTTCAGGTTGATCTTCAGTCCTTGGGGTGGGAGATGTAGGTTGGATGCCTATTGTAAGCCAAGCTTCCTGTCCCCTTATTTTACCCTGAGTCCCTGTCACCTAAGTCCTCATTTCCAGATCATCACGGCAGCACCCTCTGAAAGCTGAAGTAATCCCTCTGCAAAGAGAGAAGGTATGCCACAGGCTCACTCTGCCCCCAGCATCACCTCTGCCATCCTTGCCCTTTTATTTGCCTACCCTGATTAATGTATCTGATCCTACAATATTTCCATTTTCAAGCACAAAGTTCACCCTCCCAGGGCTGGCACATGCTGCATTGGCACACACCTCATAGGAATTAATTCAGGCTGGCAAAATCTGATCCCTTTCAGACTGAGAGACAGGAGGCAGCACTCGGCACTTCAGACATCAAGAGAGTAAGGGAAAGAGAGAGATGAAAGCTTCACTGAGTAAAGGCAGCAGGAAAATGTCCTAATTTGGAGAGACAGGCCTCATTGCCATGGCAACCCTGAATCGCCCCACAGCAACCAGACCTGACTTTATATGTGGTGTTAAATGTTGCAACCATTAAGAGAAAAGGGGAAAATGGGGCTGTGGGATGAAAGGTATTCTGTAACAAGAGCTTCCCTCTCAGGGGCTCTCTGGCAGGTGAAATGACCCTATTCAGTCTTGAGTTGTATTTGTCCCTTCCTTTAAGTACAGACACATATTTTTGCACATTAGCTTCCCTTCTAAAGAATGAGTCATTCCTTTCCTGCTGTGCAGCCCTCTCTGCTGAGCCTGGAGTGCAGTAGTAATGGGGCTACATTCCTTCTCATGGCTGGCTTGTGAAGGGAAGCAATGGGAAAGAAGGATGGGTGAGGGAGAAACAAAACCCCCTTCTCCTCTTGATATGTCCTACCAAAACTCTCACCACGTGACTAGGGCGAGACAAGAGACTGATAACCAAAAAAAAAAGAAACAGGTGGGGAAGTGAAGGGTAGCCATATGTGTGATATATAAGCCTGTATGCTCCCCTACAGGCACACCACAAATCTCTAACACTGTGGACTCTTCAGGTGACACACCAGATATATGTGACACTGCTAAAAGCAAGTAACGTAAATGCTGGATTCAGTTAGAGTACCAGAAGGTGGGGGAAGGTGCGTGGGAATAAGAGAGCGAGAGGAACATTCACTAAATCTCCTTCCATACATTTTTTTACTTGCTGAGAGAAAAAGATTCATCCCTCTGGTCATTAATTAATTATTCAAATCTCACCTTAAGACGAATGACCCTGAACACCATTTACCTTCCCCTCTGCACACTGCTGCCTCCTTCCATTCTCACTGATACTCAAGCACTCAACCTCCCCTTCTGCTATTACAGCCTCCTTTCACTCTGACTTTGGTATAACAGTCATCCCCACTCAATGTTTCCTTCTCATTATCTCTGAGCACAATTCTGTAGCCCTTTCTCACACCAGATGGCATTTATTCATTGGCAATTCAGGGGATACTCATATAAATCCCATTCAAGGGTTGTAGAATCAGGAGCACAAGGCAGAGTTAAGCCAGGTGGTCAGGCAGGTAGAAAACTCAGACAAGAGCAAATATGTGTCTTACAGCTTCCAAACATCCAAAATATTTTCTAGGCCCTCTAGATGTCTAGGTGCAGTGTAATAAATCAATTATCACACCAAGATCCCCTTTACCTTATGATCATACTGTCTATTTCAGGGGTTCCCAAAGTTTTTATGCTGCGGCCCAGCAAACCACAGCCCAGCAGTCACAGCCAAACATGGCCAGAATTTCCAGCCAAAAGGAACTACTGCCAACCCTTGGGTGGGTGGCTTCTCCACCTGGCTCTGGGGGGCCTCAGTTTGCTGGTCTGCCGTCACTTCTGGTCCAGCAACCGACCATGCTTCAGACCAGCAGCTCACCCACTGTGGCCCGGGGATTGAGAACCCTTGGTCTAGTTGCATTTGCTTTTTGTTTTCAACCTAAAACCTCAACGCACTTCTGTATTCAATGTATTTGTCCAATGAAAGCCAAACATTAGACCCTTGTGCCACCGAAAGGCTCCACAATACTAGGAATTTGTGTTGGATGGCAAAGGAAAAGTACCGCTGCACAATGGCACAGGTACCCATGCTCCATGTACCACTATGCTTTCCTGTACACACACTCATCTATGCTGATATTGGAGAAAATCTCATAAAGCAAAAGAACCCTCCCTTGCTACCAGGGTCTAAAGCAACAGAATAACTAAGTACAGCCTGCTCCACTGCTAGTTAATAAAAAAGTTGATGTATTATTCAAGAGACCTGTATATTTTATGGCTGCTGCATGGAGGGAGCTGCTGGCTTGCTTCTGGCATTCTGGTATCACAAGACAAAGAGCAAGAGCATGTTTCCACCTCTCCAAATGTTATTACAGAAACACTGACAGACAAACATCCATGTCCCGATCAACACACACACACGTGGACATGTGTGGACAATGAATACTGCTTTCTGACACATCTGTGCCCCACAACAGAGAGACAACAAATAGCTGGCGAATGTCAGTCCCCTTCCTACTGAACAGCACCTTTAAGGAGATTCCAGCACGTAGTCTGCTTGCTTCTCGTGCTCTTGCTGGTCCACTTTGCCTATAACTAGAAAACTCCTGAGCAAGAAAAAGATGAAATTTGAAATTTGTACATCTATGCCAACCCTTCAAAAGGGACTTGGGCAAGGACACCAGGGTCAGAAGGAGGAATCTGCTCTTTCAATAGCTCAGTGAAGAGGATATGCACCAAGGATTCATTCCAGGATACCAAGAGTTAGCAGGTTAACAGCATCATGGCTCACCAGAGGTAATGTGGACCAAGGTCACGGTGCATGGCACCACCTGGCATCGTCTCCCGCTGTCTCTGAATGAAGTAGTTCTGCTGTCTGCACACGAGCACTCTCCAGCATTAAACACTTTGCACAAAGCCTTAATTAATGGACCATAGCAGGCCTTATTAAATCTAAATTAAGATGCCAATTGACTATTGAAAATTCACATTTCTGGCTGGGTAATGACTGTATCAAAGATATGAATGTATTCAAGGACCGACAAAGTTCATCTGGTGGGCATTTAATAATCAGTTGGTTATTAATCACACACTTTTCTTTTTTAACAGGGGGAGTTTGGGAAGGGTTAAGACAGTCGTCAAAGGATAAAAAATAAGATATGGAATGCTTGCCAGCTTGTGCCTCGTCCAGCACAAGCCTTGCCTACTCCCATCCCTGTGCAAGGCTGTTTTCACAGGATTGCATAGGCTCCACAATTTTGTCACGTCCTGTTCTAAATGAATCCCATGATAAGACTTGTATCACTTCCCTTGGGAGACTTCTCTGCAGAGCCAAAGAGATCTTGCTCATCAGAGATGTTTTCAGCATCTATCCTGAACTCCCTTCACCCAGTTTCATCTCATTACACCCATCAGAACAGCTCCTCCTTCCCTGATGTTTAGCCTTTCAAATGTTTGCAGACAGTGATCCAATACCCCTACAGAACAAGTCGTGCATTTTTCCCCGCTTTTAATCATTGAGTCAGTTCTTCCTTGGTTCTTTAATCATTTGTAATTCCCTCACTAAATTCCTTCCATTTCCTTCTTGGAAACCCAAACAAGCAGAGCTCACTCCAGCATTGCTGCAGCATGGCTTGGACCAGACCAAACAGAAAAATCCCAGTCTGACTTCCACTGCTGTATGACCAATGACAAGAGAGGGAGGAGAGGAAATGGGGGCAGAAGTAACATACCTGTTAGTCAATTATGAAGTGCTCTCAGGTGTATTGAACATTTTAAATATTTTTTAAGTCTCTGCAATGAAAATGTAATTAAAGCAGCTTGCAACCCCACCCCACAGAGACTACCAAGGCAATAATCCTATTACTGCTGCTGTCACCAACATAAATTCTTCTCCAAGGGGGCTGTTTTACTGAAAAACTCTAAAAGCATCAAACCTAATACTGCATCATCTTTCATAGTGGTCCCTACCCTATTTGATGATTTTTAAAGCAAACTGATAGGAGCATGAAACCCTGGGCAAATGTCTGTGAATAACTAAGTATTGTTTGCTTTTCCACTGTGTCACTGCATGTAACAGTGTACATGATGTATGTCACTGTGAGTCAGGGTATATGCATGTGTATGAATGGAAGCATGAATCATTACTGGGAGATCCAGTGTGAATCACATCAGAAAAATGACTATGTGAACAGATCAGTGGACAGCTGTGTGTTACTATGAGTCACAGTGGATGTGTCTACACTACCTCCACACCATATCCAGGGACACCACCATGAAGCATGCCCGACCCATTCCCTCTCTATCCATGTACATAGCCAGAAACAAGGGATCTTGAGTGATGCTGAGCGTGTGCCAAAAACATGCCTAACACAGAGAGCCTGCAAGCAGTATTGGGGCACACGCTCAGCACCACTCTAATGCAGCCACATCACCTCATTTCCAGGATCTGGTCCACATGGAGTGGGAGCATATCGATAGAGCATATTTTATGGTGGTACTCAGGGAGGGCACAGATGTGGTACAGGTATGCCTAGTGAGTTTGTGTATGTCACTATGTGTGCATGTGCATGTGCATGTATGCATGCATGCATGCACATACTGAGGACATGATGTGCAAATCAGTGTGTATATTTGAGCGCACCAGTCAGCATATGAGTGTGAGATGCTTCAGATTCAGTAATCAGTGTGCCTACATCACCTTCTACATGCATTTTCCTCCCTTCTCACATCCTTCCTTGGGTGGCTTTTGAGGCAAGTCTGGAGTGAGACTCAAACTCATGCCTTAACTGCTCTGCCACCTTTCTGCCCACCTGCAACTGAAATCCTCTTGCTGCCCTTGTCAGTTGTCTCTGCTGAGAAGAAGAGGACAAAAGGCTTATCATTTTAGAACAGGACACTAGAGGAGGGACTAGAAATTGTGTGTTAGGAGAGATATTGTTTGAGTACTCTTGGTGCTCAGGTCAGGTTGCAGAGGACTGGAAAACGGCCAATGTGGTCCCTATTTTCAAGAAGGGGAGGAAGGAGGATCTGAAACTATAGACCAGTTAGTCTCACCTCTATCCTCAGGAAAATCTTTGAAAAACTTATTAAGAATCACATTTATGGAAGTCCAGCAGGGAAAGCAATGCTAAAGGGCAACCAGCACAGACTCACAGCAGGTAGATCCTGCCTGACTAACCTTGTTTCTTTTTATGCCCAGGTCACAAAATGCTTAAATGCAGAAATTGAGGTAGATCTCATCTATGTGGATTTTAAGAAGGCCTTCAATACAGTATCTCATTCTATTCTCACAGATAAACTGAGTGGCTGTGACATAGAAGATTACATGGTCAGGTGGGTGGTTAATTGGCTTAGGGTAATTCCCAGAGAGTGGTGGGGGATGGATCAGTATCAACCTCAAAAGATGTCAGCAGTGGAGTCTCACAAGGCTCGGTCCTTGGACCAGTCCTGTTCAATGTCTTCATCAGTGACTTGGATAAGGGCATGGAGAACACTCTGTCTAAATTCGCAGATGATACCAAACTATGGGATAAAGTTAGCACACTAAAGGGTAGGGAATAAATTCAAGCGGATCTGGACAGGTTGGAAAAATGGGCAGAACAGAATAGGATGCAAGTGCAAGGTGCTGCACCTAAGGAGAAGGAATTACCAGCACAATTATAGGCTGGGGGAGGACCTTCTCAGCAGCACAGCAGTGGAAAGGGATCTCAGACTCATAGCTGACTCCAAGATGAACATGAGTTGTCAACGTGACAAAGCGATCATAAAGCTAACTGCACTTTATCATGCATTAGCATGTGAATGACAAAAAGGTCCAGGGAGGGGATACTTCTCCTCTATGTGACACTGGTCAGGCCACAGTTGGAGTACTGCGTCCAGTTTTGAGCACTGCACTTCAAGAGGGATGTGGACAATCTCGAGAGGGTCTGGAGGAGGACCACTCCTATAGTTAGGGGCCTGCAGGCAAAGTCCTATGAGGAGAAACTGAGGGCCCTGGAGTCTCTTCAGCCCCCACAAGAGAAGGCTGAAAGGCGATCTTGTGGCTGCCTACAAATTCATTGGGGGGGGGGACAGCAAAGAATAGAAGACGCTCTTTTTACCAGGGCACCCCTGGGAGTAACTAGAAACAATGGCCATAAATTAACAGAGAGCAGATTTAGGTTAGACATCAGGAAGAACTCCTTTATGGTAAGGGTTGCCAGAAGAATCTGAAATGGGTTTCTGAGGGAGGTGGTGCTCTCCCCTATCTTGGGAGTCTTTAAGAGGAGGCTAGACACGCACCTGGCTGGGATTGTCTGACCCCAGCGCTCTTTCCTGCCCAGGGCAGGGGGTTGTATTCGATGAACTGCTAAGGTCCCTTCCAGCCCAAACATCTAAGAATCTATTAAAATACTACAAGCATGCCATTACTTGAGAACCCACAAGTCAGTGAGCAGTAAAGGCAGCCAGTTGCAAGGATGGATCTGCTCTGCATATAACCCAACTTTGTGAAAGACTTCTGTACTGTTCAAGTCTTATTTATAGGCATTAAGTATAAGAACTTAAATCAACAAGCTCATCTCAGGTTTGCAATTTCCATATACATAGAGTGATTGTTAGTGAATAAATTGAACTTCTAAGCCATGGTTTGTGTAGAATTGAGGTTGGGCAACAACATTTTACATAGCTCTTTCACCAGATATTTGGGCTGGGCCAGTTAAATGGAAGAAAATAAATCAAGAATGGGCTCAGCTGCTTGAAACTTCTCCTCAAGCTTCTCCATCTCCTTTACCTATTTGTCACTGACATGGTGCACAATGCACACCTGAGTCTACAATGAAAGGATCACCAGCCTGCCAGGCTTGTGATGTGCAGAACTGTATTAACCAAGTAATTAAATCATTTCTGTAATTACTCTCATGCACTTATAAATAATTTAGGCCCACACATTCTCTTTGCCAGCCACAATGGAGAGTGAATACATGGAATGGGATGCAAAGGAAAAAGAGAAGAAATAATAATAATAACAGCACTTAACATTTATACAGCACTTTCCCTTTGTGGAAGCAAAATGCAAACAATAATTAATTAAGAGAAAAAGTAGAATGGCAGGCAGAAAGAGAGAAGGAGAGAAAGGGAGACAGAGAGAAGAGAACAGAAGGGAAGCCAAGAGTGGGCAAGAAACAATATTTGAATGTACACAATGGCCACCTGGTAATACTTAGCAGTAATTCTGCCCCGCTGTCTACAAAGTTAATGCTACACAGTTCTCTAACCCTAATTTCTTTGTCACCACCACATGCCTGTGAGGTAGGAAGCAAGGCAGGGGATCTAGCTACACAGTGAGCAAGCACCAAAATAAACACACACAGGGGGCATGACGGAAAACTGAACTGAGAGTAATAACACACACACACACACCTGGAGGGGCCAACAGCTCCATCTCAGAGCCTCAGTGCTATTTTTGTCAGTTCCCTCCAGCACAGATCAGCAGTGATTCTACTGGCCAGATGCCAGGGAGCTGGCAATCAGCAATGTGTGGGGGCTGGATGAGTCTCACCTGCTTGTCGCTACAATTCTCTCTTCTCCCAGTATCCCATCCTAAAACTAGTAAAAAAGAGGATAAATGGCTGCAGGAGGGCATGGCTGAATCAGCTCCATGGACACCTAATAAGAACTGCCAACACGAACAATAGAAAGCATTTATCTGCAGTCCTTTGATTTCTTGGACCCCAGCTTGAATCCCTTTCAAGCAACCTGATGATCAGAGGGCTGGTCCTCAGCTCTCACCACACCTGAGTCCTCTTTACAGTATCCCAGGCTCTACCCCAAAACTGTCAGGCACAAATCACTGGTCCCCTTCTGAAAAGCATGGGTGGGAAAAAAAATGTATTAACAGACAGAACTCCCAGTCTGTTGAAAAGGTCTGTTTGGTAGATATGCAAAACTGATCATTAACAAGTCTGGCTAACTGAATGTATCCTTGCAAATTTATAAAACTCTGTAAACTTAGTTATATTATTATTAACCTTTTAATACATGGTCTCCTCCACGCATCCTGTCTCATGCCTAGAGATCTATGACACATTACTAAGGTTAGGACTAAAGCACTAAAAGGTCAGGAAATGCCACAATGCTTGTACAATCCTAATTCACCCCCTGCACACAACCACACCCTTGTGCTTGTGCATTATGATGTTCCTTTTGATAAAACAAACACTCTTTCTTCTATGGGACTTCTGCCTCTCCCAGTGGCAGGGAATAGCTATTTGATATTCAATTTTTTTCCTCAGGGCTTTAGTGTTCACATACCCTGCTCAGAAGACAGAATTATTCACTACCTTCTGGACATTTCTACAGTACCCTTAACTCAGGAAGAAGGATGGCCTGTTGCTTATAGCATATAACTGGGATATGGGAGATCAGACTCATACAAAATTAAGGTTGGAAGGGACCTCAGGAGGTCATCTAGTCCAAACCCCTGGTCAAAGCAGGACCAGCCCCAACTAGATCATGCCAGCCAAGGCTTTGGACGTCTTAAAAACCCCCAAGGATGGAGATTCCACCACCTTTCTGGGTAACCTGTTCCAGTGTTTTACTACCCTCCTCCTAGTGAGAAGGTTTTTCCTAATATCTAACCTAAACTTTCCTTGCTGTAACTTGAGACCATTGCTCCTTGTTCTGTCATCTGCCACCACTGAGAATAGTCTAGCTCCATCCTTTCTGGAACCCCCTTCAAATAATTGAAGGCTGCTATTAAATACCCCCTCGATCTTCTCTTCTCCAGACAAAATAAGCCCTGTTCCCTCAGCCTCTCCTCAAAAGTCACACACCTCATCCCCCTCACCATTTTCATTGCCCATTGCTAGATTCTCTCCAATTTGTCCACATTCTTTCTGTAGTGGGATCCCCAAAACTGGATGCTGTACTCCAAATGTGGCCTCACCAGTGCTGAACAGAAGAGAAGAATTACTTCCCTCAGTCTACTGGCAACACTCCTACTAATGCAGCCTAGTATGTTGTTTGCCTTCTTTACAATAAGGGCACACTGTTGGCTCATATTCAGCTATTTGTCCACTGTAACACCCAAGTCTTTTTCTGCAGTTCGGGTTCAGTTCTTTTCTCTTCCATGGGCTTTTTGTTTGGCCTTGTCAGGTCAGCTAGCCTCTCTGTACCAACATTTATCTCTTTAAAAATGAAGATAATAGCAATATTGTCACAGCAGTGTTCTGGCAGCATGACATCCATGTACCATAGCAAGGGACTCCATATAAGAATCTAAAAAAGACAGTATCTGACAGCTTCATTAAAGATGAATGAAATTATTTTCATAGCACCTGTGTGAGGGGAGTGGTGAGGCTGGTCCTTTTGTTCAGAGAGAGAACAGAGGCACGGAGAGATTAAGGCAGGGGTGGGTAAAATGCAGCTTACAAGCCATATCCAGCCCACCTATTGATTCTATCTGGCTCATAGGAGGGAGGCATGGGTGGTGGCTCCGCTGGTTCTGAAGGGTACGCTGGACAGAAGCAGCCCTGCCTGCCTGCCTGCCTGCCCACCCTTCTGGCTCCACACAGCAGGCCCTGAGTGAGCCATGCTCAGGCACTGGTAACCCTGCTTGGGCTGGGCCAACAGCACCTCACCTGCCTGTGGCTTGGGAGCCTGCGGCAATGCCGAGGGTACTCACAGAGAGGCGCATAAGAGACTTCCATCTTCCCATTGAGTGAGTTTGTTTTTCTTTAACCTAATTGTCAATATACAAAACTAAGACTTTATTCTAAGCTATTATGCTCAGGATTTATTCTGATCCTCTACCTATGCTATTCAAAAAATCAGAACAAAAATTATTTTTTGAAATAAAATTCAATATTTTATAGTAGATGTTTGATTTTTACCATATGATTTTTTTTTTATCTATAATTTGTTAAAGTGATATCTTCACGTTTCATTTTATGTGTGCAACTGTGACAGGGCTCTTGGTGCATCTATCACTTTAAGAGAAGAGGCTGCTCAGAAAGCAGCCTACAGGTGTGGCAGCCAATTAGGGAGTCTCCTGACCGGAAGGGGGCTGGGCTTGAGGCATAGAAGCCCAAGGCCTGAGCTGGTCAAGGACTGTAGACCTGGGAGCCCGAGAGAGAGGAGCTACTGGCAGCAGGGCTCCTAGTAGAACAACTGAGCTGGAGTAAGCAGCATAGAGATTGGAAACAGGCAAACCTGAGAACAGGATCGGTTGAGCCCGTAGCTTGGAGAAGCAGGCCTTGGAAGAGGTAGACTTGGAAACAGGGATGGGTGAGCCCGTAGCCCATAGAGGGGCAGAGCCTGGGGCTGGAGGGCCCAGTATGCAGCCTGTGGGGCTAGGGAGCCAAAGCCCAGAGAGGGGCATGTTTTAATAGGGCCAGAGAGCCCAGAGGTCTGGAGCACCAAGAGGGACGAGTGTCAGCAAGGCCAGGAGAGCCCAAAGATCTCAGCTGGCCTAGTAGTGGAGCCAGGGTCTAGACTGAAGACCAGGGATCACTGCCAGAGACTGCTGGGACTGGGGAGAATGGAGATCTCAACTGGCCTAGGAGCAGGACCAAGGTCTAGGGCAGGGACAGGCAATTATTTTGGGTGGAGGGCCACTTACAGAGTTTTTGCAAGCCATTGTGGGCTGCATGACAGGAGCCCAGGGCAGATAAATATTAATTTTCCGAATTTTTAAGGGCCCCACAGGCCGGACAGAATGGTCTGGCAGGCTGCATCCTGCCCCCGGGCCACATTTTGCCCACTCCTGGTCTAGGGAGACTGAAGATCAGGGGCCACTGCCAGAGACAGAGAGGGCCAAGGAGCCTATAGCCCAGGAAGGGTGAGGACTGGCGCTGGGAGCCCATAGCTCAGAATGGACAGGTGTCAGGATGTCATCTGTGAGGAATGGGAGCGGGTATTGCCTTAAGGCCATGAGCACAGACACCTGTGGTCATGAGAGAGACTCATCTTGGGAAGCCCTGGGGCAATCTCTACAGATAATAACATCAAGTCATGGCCGTTGAGTCAAGGGGAGCTTGCCCAAGGAGAATCATAAGTTGGCAAGGGCTGAGCAGCCACAAGGGTGTATCACGACCCCTCTCAGGATGAGCTCTTGCTACAGCAGCCCTCAACAGCTTGCCAAAACTCAGTAAGTGGCCCTCTAGCCAAAATAATTGACCACCCCTAGATTCAGGTCAAAGGCTGCCTTGATTGCAGAGCCCAGTGTGAGCTTCCTACAACCCAGCTTTTCATAGTACTTATGATTAGGTCACATTCAACATGTTCAAAGCACAGCTCCCACCTAGCTCAGTTGCAATTGTGAGTGCTCAGCACTTTTGCAAAGCACACTCCAGAGGCTTGAGCTGGGCACCCATACTGTGAGTGCACACAATAAGTGATCACCTGTGAGAAGTCTGGGTTTTAACAAAGTACCCTAAACAAACAGAAATTCCATCTCGTGGCACCTTATTGATAACAAATGGGTCAGCAGCAAGGTTAGACCCCTTAGATTGCCTCTGACACTTGAATTAATGGAGTAATTGAAAGCAGCAGTATCCTCTACGTAGTCCAGCATGAAAGGAGAATGGGAAATTTGCAGTGGGTCTCACAGATATTTGCTCACACTGGAGGAATGGGAACAGTCAGGAATCTTGAGTTCCATTCCATGATCTGGAGGGGACTGTGCTCTAGTGAGTTATAAACTCTTAACCCAGATTGCCGTTTCCCTTCCAACCTGGGCTTGTTCCAGTCCTGTCTCTTTCCCAACCCTGTTCTTGTTCCAGTCCCAGTCTCCCCAGGGAGCACTTGTTTTGGCCCTATGACCTCTCATGTGCACACCCTGTTTTCTTATGATTTGTCCCCCATAATCTGTTGGATTTTTAAAGGCTCTGGCCGCCCAACCAGTGGTGGCCCCCAATTTTTAGTGGGCTACGCCCACAGCCTTTTTAATTCAAATAGGTCCAGTCCCAGTCTCCTCCCATAACAAGTTCCAGTCTCCATTTCTCAGGCTTCTTACCCCAGTCCTGGTCATCCTGCCCAGCAAGAAGTGGTTTCACCCCTCTGAACTCTGTGCCCCAGCCTTAGTCTCCCTCTTGCTCCCTCATGTCCTTTTCTGACCTTACCAGTTTCTTCAGCACCCCCAGTTCTTTGTTCCTTAGCCAGTCCCAGTTTCCCCTTCTCAAGTCTTCATCTGATCTGCCTGTCTTCCAAGGTGATAACTGGACACTGGAACTCCCTGGGTGGCAGCTGCAGCTCACAGTGACCAGGCCAGCAGCACAGTCGCTGGTATTTTTGCAACCTTCCCAGGGTTGATACTCAGACCTTGTTCCCTGGTCACTCCACTTTTCATTGTGCTACTGCTCCTCAAGCCATGTTTCCCTTTCCCATTGGCTCCCTATCCTAATTTTTCTCCCCTGACTCCTTTGTCTCATCTCAATGTCTCCCCACTGGCTCCCTGTCCCAGGTCCTCTCCCTGCACTCACACCAGCTCTCCATGTGATTCGTCTCTTCCCTTCCTAACTCTTTTCCCCTAACTGAATGGTTCTCAGTCCCATTCCCACTGCCCAAGCAGTCCTAGTGTCCCGCTAAGTTCCTCATGTTATTTGAGTCTTTCTCACACCTATTGGCTTCTCTCTTCCCTTCCCAGTTGCCAGCCTCTGTGCCCAGCCAACCACAGAGCCCCTGGCTCTCAGTCCTAGTCATTTTGCCAAACCAGTCACAGTCACCCCGCAGTCCCCAGCTCCAGTCCCCAGCTCCTTGCTCAGCAAGTTGCCATCTCCATGACCAGTTCGCAATCCTAGCCTCCAACAGCCCCAGCCTCCTTGCCCAGTCAACAGTTTTTCCATGTTCCAAGTCCTAGTCCCAGTCCACTTCCCCACACTAGCTTTCCGTCCCAGTTTCTGCCATGTCCAGGAACCTTTTCCCAATCAATTCCTTCTCCTGATCCCCTGCTCTTCCAGGTTCGGCTCTTGCCAGCTCAGCATCTGCATCAGGCGGTATCTTCCATCTTGCTGTCTGAGTCCTGCAGGGACCTCACTGAAAGCACGGAAAGAACAGATTCCCTGCTTTCAGTCCTCTACCCAGTCCTGTGCAGTCAATAGCAGCCTAGAGATAAAATTGCTGGGGAATTCCTACAGAGCCCCAGCTGGAACATACCCAATTCAGACAAAATCCTGTAAGAAATTTAAGAACCTTTACAGGGCAAAACTAATGGTGTTTCTGAAAGCTTTTTACTTAGTCAAATTTTGGCAAATTCATACAGGAATGACAAAATCATGTCCCAAATGTCAAATCCTTCTTCCAAAGCATGCAGAGAAGCTAGATTTGTCTAAGAAAGTCACTGACATTTTTTTAACATGAAAAATAAATTACAAATATTTTCTCCAATTTTATTCTGGGAATAAGCTGAATCATTTAGCTGAAATTTTGCAAAATATAAAAATTTTCTACCAAGGCAGGCAGAAATTTCAGCCCAGAGTGTTATTAGTTATAGGCAATTAAAATTAGGGTCTTAGAATGGGAATAACTAGGCAACCTTAATAATAGGCAATGCAATCAGCCTTGCCTATTATAATATTTCCTACACACCAGAGTTACTCAGATACCCACTAGTCAGCTTCTTCTCCTGAAGTTTAGACATTTTTATAAAAGCATCATATTTACTTCAATTACAATAATTAATTAATCGGTACCCAACAATGAGCTACACCTTTGCACTTAATAGACTTCAAAGCACTTTCCAGAAATATCATTATCTCCATTTTGTAGATGAAGAAATTGCAGCTGAGAGAGGCTGACTGACTTCCCCAAGTCATACTGCCCGTATGTTGAGTATGTTAAGAGTTGCCAATGGAACTGTGCCTTCTGGACTTCCAGTCTTGTGCTGTATCTGCTGGCCACAATGCCTCCCTCAGATAATCTGCCAGGTTTCATATACCTTCCTTTTCTCTCCTGTTTTTACATTTTCCATCTAACGCCATTCCCTTAATGTTTTTTCCCATTCTGCTTTTTCTGAAACTTCTGTTTATAATTAGCGTGAGGAACATCGCAGATACGTGGCCAGGAGCTATGACCGCAGCACAGAGAGGAAAGAATCATGACAGTTTGTTGGGGGTTTTTTAACTGCCTCGCAGATTTTATTTTAATAAAACTTTTTGATCATCCAAGGTTCAGAAAAAAGGACTCCCTTGTCTACTTCTCCCTCTTCACATATTCTGTGCCTTGCTGGCCTGCTCTTCTTTCTCAGTTTGTCCATATTCCCTCCATACACAGCCTGGCTAAGGGATGCTTGATCCCTACTGCTCATTTTCCAAGGCTTAGTCCACTCTAAGTTTGAAATAACTTAAGTGATGTGGCTTCTTCCACTTCCCAGAAAAGATTCCTCCACAGTCTAATAGAGCTGTCTGTGAATATTTTCCTTGATCTCCAGTTTCAATGATCCCTTTGCTCAATTTCACCCCATTGCTCCTACTTAAACAGCTATGTTTTTCCTCTCTTCAGTATATATCCACCCACTATCCACAGATCTTGACAACAGCCTCCCTTAGTAACTTTTTAGCCAAGCAACAATATATATATTGTATACATATATGCATTATATACATATACGCATTTATATAGACACACACAGAGTATCTATCTTTCTGTATGTCTACCTATCTATCTTGTAATCTCTTCTCATGCATCAATCCTTCTAGGGCCTGAAAAACATTAAAAACTACAATATTATCTCTTCCTGTGTCCTCTATTTTTTCCAGGCCACGTGATTTTAACTCCCTTAATTCCTTTATAATCCATTCCTGCCAAACCTGCTTAATGAAGCAAAATAAAAGGCAGAGTAAGAGACTCCCTGGAAAGAATTGTTTCTCTCTGTCCTGCAGTTACTGATGAATGACATAAGGATCTAAGGCAGCGGTATCAGTCAATTTCACACTCCAGGTTTTCAATTTCATTTTGAGGCCAGTTTGGGTAGGGACAAATTTGAGTGTAATTAATTTAGATTTTGTGAGACAAGAAACTGCTTGGGGTTGTATGAAAGGTCTGCTGTCTTCAGAATGGAGAAACTGATCTTCTCATCTGACTGAGGATGTCACAAATTGATTTAATACTTTTGTATTTAAATAAAAAGTTGTTATAATAACCATTAAAAATAATGATGGGTCAGATCTCAAAAGGTCCCTAGGTTTTATTTAGATAAGCCCTCAGGGGTGTGGAGGTTTATCCAAATACCACCTGTCTGCAAACTCGGGATAAAAAGCAAGGAAAAGCAGCTCTTCCCAAGAGAATACCACAGCTGATCCCAAATAGGCTGGAACTGTCTATGAAACCAAACATACTTCCCACACACTTATTTCAATATTTCTTCTTCCAGCTGGAACCTAGCAGCAATGGGATTTAAAATATAGTCTAGAGAGGTTAACTGAAGTTCTTCTGACCTCAAGATAGATTTTGAGGGCTACAATTCAAGCTATGAGGGAAGGTTTAGAACTTTATGTAATCTGAAGAAACAGTGCCACAATAAAGTACAACAAAATCACAGTTGTCTTGGAAAATGAATTCCATGCTCTTGGACAGAGCAGGTTATAAGTAGCTATAAATGGCCAAGGAAAGGATACCAACTCTGCATTTTTTTATTGTGATGTGATATAGGCTAGGACAGCTTCATTATGGAGAGCTGAGCTCTGTGGCACTACCTGGATTCTCCTTGCACTCAGAGGTGTCACTGGCCAGAATTGGGCCTTTCCCATCTCTGATGGGAAGAGTTGTTATCATAATCATAATTAAATATTAGGTTCATTATTTATCAGCTAGACAGAGCTATGATTTAGGGACAAAATAAAGCAAAAGTATTTTAAGTAAAAGAAGTGGATCACACCTCAATTTAAAAGATTAAAAGACTAAAAAGGAACTGCCATTTTTTAAAATATTTTTTAAAGCTTTTTTTTTCTTGTTATTTAGTAGAACAGGTTAGGAAAGTTTTGATGAAACTCTTTCTATCAGGAAATGCAATTCCAGCAAGAATCAAATGACTCCCAAAAGCAAGTATGTTTTACTGAATTTTTGTTTTGGAGGCAGGAAAGTGAGGAATAGCTAATAATATTGAAATATCCTGCTTTTACACTCTCAAAACAAATTATTTTTATTCCCTTTTTCTATGCTTTTTGTTTCAAAATTCTGTATTTCAAAATTCTGTGCGATTGTATTTTTAGGTATAATAATAAAATGTAATGTAAAATAAAATGGAAATCAAAACAAAGTCTTCAGTTTTGTCTAAATGAACTAGGTTCATAGGAAAGTAGGGCTGGAAGGGATCTCATGAGGGCATCTAGCTCAGCCCCCTGCACTGGGCAGGATCGTGCCTGACTAAACTATCCCAGCCAAGGTTCTATCTAACCTGATGTTGACAATTTCCAGGGATTGAGATTCCACAGTTTCTTTAGGAAGGCATGAGTGCTTTGAGTCAAGCAAAATAAGCATTCTTCCAAAACTTCTTTCACAGGCAATTTTGAAATGTTCAGGTTTCATTTCTAATTAGAATGAAAACAAATTCTGAAATCTAAAAATGCTCCATGAAACAGGATTTCCATTCTCCACACAGCCCTAGCTAGCTACCTCTGAAAGTTTGAAAGTTAAAGATTTTCTTAATTACACTAACCACAGGTCCTTATTTAACCATACTATTTCTGTGTTTTCTCTTGGTTTCAGCACATGTACTGGATAGAGGGCTCCTGAAAAAAAAGCCTTTGAGTTTTAATTATACAATCCCTGTAACTTTGCCCAGTATTTTCCCTTGCATGGCATGTGCACAACTGCATTATTGTAAGGCTACTCAGAGTGAGCACTGGCAAGAGCGATATGCAGGATCTGGGATGACATACCAGGGGGCACATCTGTTCAGAAATGAGATTTGTTGGCAGTACTACAACAGTCCCCAGGGCATTTTCTGTTCCTCCTCTTTCCCCTTCCATCATTAACTGGGTTGCTTTCCCTCCTATCAAAAATAAATTATATATAATAATTAAAGACACCAGTTAGCCAAGTGGTTTGTTTTTCTGGAATGTAACTGAACCATATCTGACACAATTGTAATTGGCCCAAACCAGAATGAACAATTCATTTTCTTTTCTTTTCTTTTGTTATATTTTTCATTTCCACGAAGGTCTCTTTGCTTCTAAGTTCTGGCCAAAAGTGATAGTGGGAAATATTAAAAATTTCATGAGGAAAAGTCCCTCCTAGATTTCCTGTCTTAGGTCTGCCAGTACAAGATACCATTGTAGTTGCTTATCAGAATGAAACCTGGTTTGCAACTTTCTGCTGCAACTCATCCCTGTCAATCAGCTGCTTCCATGCTACAGCAGGACAGAATTTCTACTTAAAACCCAAATAAAGAGAAAAGAGAAACTCCACCCCCAGCACATGATTAGAGAAAGCTGTTAGGTGGAGTGAAAAAAAAACCAGTTCATATAAAACAAAAACAAAACAAGAATAAGTGAGGTTTGGGTAACAATTTTGAGAAAAGTGAGAAAATTATGGAGTTCCACAAACACAAGTTTTTTGATCCATGGTACAAGAGGTTGGATATGGTGGATTATCACCTCCATGTCACCTATTCCAAGTTAACAGATCAGTGGTAACTGAAAATTATCTCCTTCTGAGTCACGATCTTTCCAAAAGGATTCTGTGGTCTAAGTCCATTTCCTAGGTGACAGAGGTCTGAATTAAAATATTTACAGTGAGCAATAGCTGGCACCATAATGCTGATACTCATAAGAGACTGCAAGGATTGAATTGGCAGTGATAACTCAGCAAGTTTCTTACTCTTTAGGGTGGTCTCTCCACAGAAAGTTTCAGGTACATTGTACTGGTAAGAAGCTTGTACTCATGATGCCTGAGCTGTACTTGTTCCCAAAGATAAATACTGGGCTCAATATCCAAAGAGATTACTTAGCCATTTTCTTCAGTGCTAAATTATAGATGTAATGCATATATTAAAGAGGTGGAAATAGATGCATTAGCACTAAGAAAAGAAAGAATAAAAATGTATGCAAAAGACTACATATACATATATGCATACACCCACCACACAAATAGTTATAATTCCAAAAAGATCCAGTAAAAATCATTATTATATATATAAAAACAAAATTAATATAATACTAAGCATATGAATTTGAACAAAAGCCAGTCAAAATAATGCAAAAATAGAAGTCCAACAGCATAATTAACTCTGCCACATTACACTCAGGACCAGATTCTATTCCACCTATTGGGCATCTAAGTGGACTTAGGTGTCTAAGAGTGATCCTAGTCCAACCAGCTGAGGTCCTGAAAATTCACTAATGCATCTATTTGTGTAATGCAGCATTTAATATCTGACCCTTAGGGGAAGTAAGTGCTGCAGATTTAATAATCTAACCTGTCACACATAATATGCACAATGTGGTAGAGTCAACTTTTAAGTTGGAATCTTGTTGGATTTATTTTTTAATCTCCTACCGTTTGGGTTCCACACTGTCCAACTTAATGTTGCATCAAAATAAATTGTTTGTACTTGGACTCAAATTTGCTGAGCCAAAGCCATGAAATTCCAATAGCAGTAAATCAGAATTTCATATGCATCTTTTGCAAAAGAACATGGTATGAACCTTTTTTTTTTTAATGGTTAAAAAAAACCCTAAGAAACTGCACAGTTTACTTTATGCAGTTTCACAGATTTTGATCTGTGGTTTACTACAGGTGTGCATAATATAGGTGCACCATTATGGAGTTGCAAAATAAGGGTCTGGATCTCTGAAAGGCTGCATAGTTTGCCACAACTGATTTTTGTGGAAGTTAAGGACATTCAGCACCTCACAGGAAGTACAGAGCGCCTTGCAGGATCATGCCGTAACTGAACAACTCATTTAGAGTAATCTGACTAAAAAACAACCGAGATTAGACATTATCATTCAGCTGTGTGGAAATGGATCATTAAGCACTTAGTAGTATAACTTCATTATTTTTAATGAAATATAATACTGTGTGTATATTTGAACAGCTCTCTTTCTATCCCTCCCTATATTTACACACACATATATACTATTCAATTTACCAAGTAGCTCTTATCCATTAAGGATTACCCACTTATGAAGTCAACCATTTTGAGTTATGGGGTTTTTTAAAAAAAAGAATCTTCTAGATTTTTTATAAAACTGGAAACTTTAAGCTGCTCACAAACGTGCAAAAGGCAAATGAGGTAAAAAGGAATTTTGCAGAGAAAAGAGACCCCAGTCTTCATCCCCCCACAGTGTCCTGCCCACTACCAATATTTCCTGTAGAAATCAATGGGCAATGTAAAACATTAGGACCACATGTTGCCCTCCCAGGGGAAAACCCATGAGCAGGTATAATATATATATATTATATGAATATAAGTATATGACAACTTAATGAGCCAAATTCCACTACAAGTATAAATGTGCTTTAAATCCACCGACAGTGATATTGTTCACAATCAAACTATGGACCACCAAATTTAAAGCCAAGGGACCCAATTTTCCAGTGCATTGTATCTAGTGTTGTCATCTCCACCTGTGTACAGCCAGTGTAAAATGCTACCGTTCCATTCCGTTCTATATCTGTTTTTCCCTAGTTTCACTGACTGACCAAAGTGCAAGGCCATAGTGAATCAAGCCCACAGAGCTGTTGACAGATTCTCCTCTCAGATGGAAAGGGCTGGGCGGGGCCATGGTATACAGAGCTCATCAGTTGGCAAGAAAAAAAGTGTTTTTGAAAAATGTATTATTTTCATTCAAAGACTGATTAAAAAAACAAATACATTACTTGCTGAATGTTATTTGTCCAACTATAAAGCTGCTCAAATAATGAGGGGAAAAAGGGTATTTGTCATTAATTTATTCCTAACTATGCAAAAAATGGATTAATTATTCACAAGGTGAAAAATCAGTTAGTTCAAATTTCTCAGGCTAACGGAAATCATTCTAAGGAAGTGTTTCCTTAACGGCCAGCTTACATTTTCCCTCATGCAATTACATCCGATTGTGTCTTGTTATAACTGTCAGATACCTTAAAGTTGATCTGCAAAGAGAAAAAGCATGGGATTTGTCAAAAGCCACTGGCCTATAGGCTTTTTTACAGGGAGAAGCACTTGGTGCAGAAGAACGGGGCTACTATACCCTAACTCCTGTCTAAGATAGAACAGCCAAGGGCCAACTGCAGCTTATTCTGGCTGGCAGTGGCCTCAAGGGACTAAACGTATGCCACATGGAGATTGCTGGAGTATGCTGTAACTCATCCCATGCCTACCACTTTCTCTACACCTGTGCCACATGAGAGTCAGTGCTGGGTCCAGCTATGTTGACTCTGCCAGATGACAGCTCTCCTAAGCTAGGGGAAATATCAGCAGGCCAGAACTGGCTGCACTCCCACCCCTTTACTGTGATCACAGGGATTCTGGCCAACTGGAGGGAAGGTTAGAGGGGGGAGCTGTTTGCTTTCTGCAGTAGAAATTCAAGTTTTATCTTTGCTGAAATGCAGTTTGTTGACTGAGAAACTAGTGGAATTAGAATAACAAAACAAAATGAAAGATATGCTAAATGGAAATGAAAAAGGATCATTAGTCAGACTGGTCTGTCCTGCGGTTTTGTTTGCTTGTTAATACCTATTTAACTCCAATAAGTAATTAATGTTTTGGAAAGAGGGTGGCTTTATTAAACCTTCGCTCCTCACCCTCTTTCAATTAAGATGTGAGAGGTCACAGTAACCATCCCTGAGACCTCCCAAAGGAACGGGACCCCTCCCAGCCAAACCCTGAAATTTCTAAGGTAAAATAAAGGGTGGGGGGAAATCTTTAAAAAAATCACAACTTTAAAGAGTTCTTCATGCTTTACAAAGAAAAAAAAAGTATTGAAATCCCCTTCCGCAGCATATCCCTTTCCACAGCTCTTCTCTCCTTGGTCTTTGTATACTTCAGATAATTCTGCACAGATCATATGCTCCTCTTAGCTGTAATGCAACCATGCTACATATATTTGGTTCTTTTAATTTTTTCTTGAAGCAAATCTCTCCAGCCCCATAACCACTTGGCCACCTGATAGGTTATTTCTCAGTATATGAAGCGTAACCCTTCAGATTCATCATGGAAGAAAGCTCATTTCTACCTTGTCTGCCATGATCATGGAGGAGCCTCCATGGATGCCCAGGATGGGTGTGAGGGTCTGGGCAGAAATGAAGTCCAGGATCTGGGCAATGGCTTCCTGGTCTGTGTCATCAGCAAACACCACACCTTGAATCTTCCGGTCTGACATGAGGTCACAGATGCGAGTGATGATGCTCTTGGGGTCTGTCTCATTCATGGCCACCAGTTCGACCCGGGGCACCACTGAGAGGTGATGGAAGTCATCTTTCTCGTGGGCATCCTTGATGGCCACTTCGTCTGAGGTACCCACAAGAATGACAGCAACACCAATGCTGGGGTGGCTCTTCTGGGCACGCGCCCCACCACCCGTCGTTGCTAGGACTGCCAACACCAGCCAAAACTGTGGAGAATAGCACTCTGCCCTGGGCCTCATCTTCAGCTCTTACACTCCCTAAAAAAAAAGAGAGAAGAGAGAAGGAAAGAGAAAGTGATTAACCAACAAATCCATTCAGCAATCATCCTTCAAGGCAGATCATTGATCCATGGGGTGCAAAAGCCCCACTTCTAGTCAGACTTTTGGTCCATGCTGGTGTCCAGTACCTGGGCTTAGTCCAAACTCCACAAAAAATCAACAAGAGTCTCTCCATTAATTTCAGTGGGCTTTGGATGAAACCA
The DNA here is from genome assembly GCF_052110815.1 of Crocodylus siamensis. Lineage (NCBI taxonomy): Eukaryota > Metazoa > Chordata > Crocodylia > Crocodylidae > Crocodylus > Crocodylus siamensis. The sequence goes on along the minus strand of NC_143398.1, from coordinate 87,391,202 downwards.
TCCAGGAGCAACCTTTGTTTAAGAGTTCAGAGGAAGACAGAGGTAGGAAGAGAGAAGAAAGAGAGTGAAAAGTTAAAGGGATTCAGCAAAGAATACACAACTTGTCATCACTAAGGCCTGGTTTTACCTTAGACTCAAGCCAACAGAAATAGGAAATTATTGTCCTCTCATGGCTATTCAGCTGCCTTTATGAAACAAGGTGGTGCTGACAGCCCTGTGTCTGTGCATATGTCTCCAGCACAAAAGCTATTGTCACACACTTACCACCAGTTTTCCCTTTGGGCAGTATTAAGCTGAGAGGCCAAAGACTGACTGAAAATCTCTTGGAGGCAGAACTCCCCTCTCAACTCACTGTGCGGCCTCCACCCTTCCCCACAGATGTAAGTCATGTCACACTGGCAGGGACAGGGCATGTGAGTATGGCCACGGTAACTACACCTAAGCCATTTTGTAGGAGTGGAAACACAATTCATCAGCATGGCTCATAGTACAGATGGCCAATTATGCATTGCTATATAGCACATGGGAGACTCTTCCTCCTAAACTCATTTAGGGGCCATCTTTAGCCTGAAGTATAAAACCCATTGTCCCTTATAAATGTTCATTGCCAGGTGGTGTAACTGCAGATCTTCCTGTGAGCCACAACCTGAAAATGTCAACTTCTTTTTTTAAACATAACAGTTAGAAATGGGAAAGACCTATCAGGTCATCAGTTCAACCCCTGGCTGCGTCAGATGGCTCCCTGCAGGACAGTTGATAGTTTATTCAGTCTTGCTTTAATAAGACTTAACATTTATATCATGCCTTTCATTTTCAAAGCCCTTTAAAAACTTTAACTAACTAATCTTCATAATACCTCTTTGAGGTATTATCATCATCACTTTACAGATCTGGAAACCAAAGCACTGTGTTTAATCTATGACTAGCCTACAACCACCAAGGAAACAAAGGCTCGCTGAAATTAGAACTCAAGCACTCCTGGTTCTCAGGCCCGTACCCAGCTCAAGAGACCATTTCACTCTCTGAAAGGAGCTTTATGCATTTCAAATTATGGAAGGCTGTTCATTAAATGGATGGATCTCATGAAGCTATTCATCTTAATAATCCATTCTGCAACAGTGACTTAAATGATAGCTATACCAGAATTTCCTTTCAGCGACACCAGCTGTCATCATCTTGTTCTTGTGTTGCAGAGAAGATAAAATAGAAGTAACCAACTGGATATCCCTGTACTGGTCATTACTTAACATACTTCTATCAAACCTCCTTCCCTCTCCAGGTGCACAGACAGTTTATCCATAACAGCAGCAATGAGACTGACAGGACCTTGGAGAAGGTTGAAAACAATCCAGCTTTTTGTTCTGTTGCCCTGCATGGAGTCAATACCTGATTACAGAACACTGTTGCTTGTGTGGTCAACTCATGACTAGTTTTCTACTTGTACTGTTTAGAACTATTTTCTCCTGATAATGCTTAGAAGAAAGTTTAAGTTCAGTTCATGGTCTCTTATTTCCAGGCCAGACAGAGAGTACACACACTGCATTAATACCATCAGATAAATAAATAGATAATAAATATTCACAGAAGGAACCAAATCTACTTATAGACTGAAAGGACTGTGGGGATGAAATTTCAATCGATTCCAGCCTTTCTTCTGGATTCTCTTTCTCAGAACAAGCTCACAGGGAAAACCAAGAGACTTTGAGAGTTTGGCAAAATGAACAGTGAGCTCCACTGCAGCAGGATGGTTATCCTCCAATTATGAGTCACTAAATTAGATTCCTTCACAGTGAAATGTGATCCCCACTACTGCGACGCTTTATTAACTTTAATACACTTTCCACTCTCTCATTCTCACTCTCTCACTTTAGTGTTATATTTGCTCTCTTTCAAATATGTCTCCTGTGATCTCTCTGTTTATTCTCACATTGGATATTACACTTGATTAGGCAATAGATATTTGTGATGCTCACAGAACAGAATCTGGTTTTACAGGGGCCCTGTTTTACACTATGTATATATCAAAGAGCTTTACAAAGCACTGGATTGGACACTAGCAATGCAGGAACTATGCTGACAAATGTGATAGCTGTTCTGCATTCATACCCAACAACAAACTTGTTTTGTCAAAATGGGAGGTGGGGGCACCTCTTATATAGTTCATCGTTTCATAGTTTCATAGTTGGTAGGTTTGGAAGGGACCTGAGCAGATCATCAAGTCCGACCCCCTGCCATGGCAGGAAAGTACTGGGGTCAAACGATCCCAGCAAGGTGTTTATCTAGCCTCCTCTTAAAGAGCAGCGTTTTTCAACCTTTTTAACCAAATGTACCCCTTCTGCCTCAAAGTTTCAGCTCAAGTACCCCTTTATATTTTTTCTTTGTTTTAAGGGGGCAGATAGAGGCCCCCATGGTGATGGAGGGAGTGGGGTAGGGGCAGGGGCAGCACAGCTGGGGCGGAGTGAGGGATGGAGCCTTGAGAGCGGTTCATCCAGAAGGGGGGGGGGGGGGGGAAGTCCGGGGTGCACATGCCTCCCAGATCTGTACACGGGGTGGAGACAGTTGCTGCTGCAGGCTGGACTCTGCACCCCACTACCCCAAGACGCGATGTGCCTGCTGCAGCCGGGCAGGCAGGGGACAGACACACACACACAAAGACACGGACACAGACATAAGCACACACGCAGACAGACATGTGGAGATGCGCGCACACACACACACCAGCAGGTAAGTGTGGGGGGGAAGGGGCGGGGGAGAGGGAAGGGGCTGGGGGAGCAGATCAAGGGTGGGGGGAAGCGTGTCTCTGTGCCTGCTCCCAGGAGCAGGGCCGGGGGGACGAGGGCAGCAGAGCACCCCTGCGGGACACATACATGCCACTCGGCTGGCCAGGGAGGAGCGGGACTAGTACGCAGCAGCTGCCACATCCACATGCCACTGCTGCCACACCGCTTTGCCATGGCCAGTTGCATGTGTGGCTCTGTGGGCTGCTGACAGGCAGCGCACAAGGTGCAAGGTGCATTAGCAGCCCACAGAGTCACACATGTCACCAGCTGCATGAAAGCAGTGCAGGGCATGGCAGCACCAGCAGCATGGGACAGTGGCAGTTGCTGTATGCAAGCCCTGTCCTCCCCCCCACAGCCAGCCAGGCAATGCATCTGCAGCCCACAGAGGGGCACCCACTGCCCTCGCCCCCTCTCCCCCCGCCACTACTCCTGGGAGCAGGCACAGACAGCAAGCTGAGGTAGGAAACGAGGAGATGCCGTGGTGTGCTGTGTGGGGCTGGCGGCTCCTGGCATGCACCTCTCTTTCCCCCTCCCCCAAGTAAGAAGCAAAGTATGGGAAGGCGCCAGGAGAGAGGCTGCCACCATGTCCCAGGGCATACTCCATCCCTGCCCACCCACCCACCCACCCACCTACCCATGCGTACCCACCATGTCCTTTTTAAGTACCCCTGGGGGTATGCGTACCCCCGGTTGACAATCCCTGAACTAAGGCAATCACTAACTTCCATCTGAATGAGCCAGGCAAAAAGGAACTCATGCCCACATCCCTAAGGTCCTGAGGTTTCACTGCACTTAGCGTCGCAACAATTAACCCAAGGGTTTCAAACAGCTGGCCCATGAGCTGGATCCCGCGCACAAAGCCATGTCATCTGGTTCACAGGGCTCCTAGAGGGGTCAGAAATTCAGGGGCATAGCAAGTGGGAATGGAGGCCAATGCCAAAATCTAGGGTATGAAGCCCCACCGGGGGGTAGAGGGTGTCAACAGTGGGGTCAGAAAGACAAATGCATTAACCCCCACACCCAGATCCACCCCTGGGGTCTGATGAGTTTGACAGCCCTGGTCTAAGCCATAGGCAACCTGCCATCCGGTGGAATATTCAGCCCTGGACTAAATGCCCAGCCTTCCCAACTGATACATGAAGATAGTCAGGTGCCTAAGAAAGGAATTTTCAGAAGACTGCCATTGGCCTGAGTTAACTATGTGGCAAGTGCTGAGAAGAAGGGTGGGGAGAGAAAGGGGGCTACCTGACTCACAGGCCAGAGACAGGTACCATCCTCTGCTCATAATCTTCAGCCATAGACCTTCTCCTTGTGGTGTGAAGGAGACAGAGGCCGCCTCCACATGTTACAGGTATTGCACAATTGACTGATTAATTGCACAGTTACTTAAGTCAAGCTACACATGCAAAGTAGCTATCACATGATAAAATGCTCCAATGAGCTATAAAATTAGACCTTGAAAATGTGTACTAAGTTTATAGCTGGTTGCTATAGAGCTCTAATTTGCATGTGTAGCAGGGTCTCGCCTGCAGCCAGGAGCCCTGGCAGCTGACAGGGCTCCCAGCCACAGGGGTGCATCATGCCCAATCTGAAACCTTAGGGCTCTGGGGATCATGGCTGTCATGATTTCTAGGGCTCCAGGGTACATGAAACCCCTAGGCTCTAGGGATTGAGACAGCTGTGATCCTTAAGGTTTGTGAGGGTCATGAAAACCCTGAGACCTAGGGATCACAGTTGCCTCAATCCCCAGGTCTTGGGGATTTCACAGACCCCTCAGTCCTAGAAATCATAGCTGCCTTCATCCCCAGGGCTCAGGGATTTCACACACCCCCGAGCCTGGAAGACTCCAGCTGCTGTGATCCCCCAGACCCAGGGGTGCATGGGGCATCCTGCAGCTGAGACCCCCGCAGCTGAGAGGGCTCCAAGTAGCAGAAGCTTGCTTCTTGCTGGTTCTGGGGCAGTCCGGGATGGGGTTCCCACTGGACCAGTGATAAGGCATGATGGGATCTAAAGCTTAATCCCACAATCAAACCTCCTGCCATGCATGTGTAGCATGGCAGGAGGCACAATTGCATGAATCACGCAGTAGATCCCATCACACCTTTACCTGCATGTGTACAAGGGGCCAGAGACACATGCAGTCATACCATGATTTGTCATTGAGCTCCTCACCAGAAACAGTCTCATCTTTATTACAGTCCCTCTAATACACCCTGTCTAGTAGGTGTGAGGGACCGGGACTCTGTGATTATAAACACACTCCTGGCATTATTATTGTTATTTATAATAATATATCCCACCCTAACTAGAAATGCTCAGGACAGCTTGCAATAAATAAGGAACAGGCCACAAATAAGAAACAAGAGTAGGCTCCCCAAACAACACCCCAAAACATGAAAACTGCACCTTATCTCCCCAGTTCCACGTTCTGCCTTGCATCCATAAAAGTAAATTCTCCAGTCTTTCATAGCAGTCCCAACTTCTTCCCACTCCCCTCACCCCACAAGCCGACACACTCCCACTCCACTCCTCCATACTCAGGGCCAATCCCTCCCCGCTTTCCCAATGTCCCTCCCAAGCCTGCAGCCCCCTCTCCTACAGGTCTGCAGCTATGCTCCAAAACATATAACTCCTTGTCCTCCCCACAACAAACATAACATTAAATTCAAAGGAACCATTACAAAGAGACAACAGAAAGACCCTCTGGCCCCACCAAAGGGCAACACCAAAAGGCATGCTTGAAAGTAGTCCATTGGGGCACCCTGAGGCAGCACATCCTAGGTATGTGCCCAGGGAGAGCTGCCAGCTCTCCACCCCCTCCAGAATGACTGGGTCCTTCTCCTTCATTTTGGGTGGCCAAAATGGCAGGACAGCCATTCAGAAAGCTAATGCCACATCTGAAACCCTCCCTCTCTCTGCATCCTGCTCACACTCAATCTCTTTCTCATGTTTACCTTATGTTTCCCTGTTCTCCTGTCTTGTGAGGATGTTTTGCAGCCCCTTCAGTTGGCTATGGTCTACCTCCAACACTCCTAATGCAAAGGCTGGCAGGTAACTATGTTAGGCATGTTCTGAGCACACCTATGGGCCCTGCTGGGAAGAAAGGTGGGGGACTACCTAATTTGTTTGTTGTGCTCAGAGTCTCAGAAGTTTTGGCTTCAGTTAGGCTCATTAGCTGTCGGGTGACATCAGCACTTAGGGTGCTTTGCAAATGTCAACCCACAGAAACTCAGGAGCCGACACAATCACATGGTATCTGAAGAGAAGCTCTGAAAATGTTAGTGGTGCCTAAATTAAATATTCTGGCACCTAGTAAGCACCTTAAGAATATGGACCTAAAAAGCTTATAGGCTACTACTCAGAACTGTAAGGTCTGATACCTCATAATCACTCAGGCTACAAGAGGGACAAGACAGACACCAGTCTCCCTTCCAATGGGCAAGACATTTGTTTCTAGCCAAACTTAATAAAGTAGACAGCACCATACCTAGAGACTCCTGGTGGCCCCGGCAGAACTTTTAGTATCGGGCATCCCATTGCCAGAGATAATGATAATAATAATCATTATTTTCACTATTCTCAGGCCCCCTTTCTGTCCAGGCCCTGGGTGGCCACCTGGTTCGCCCATGCCTGTGTCCAGCCCTGAAGACACTGCAATGAAAGCCTTTCATGTAATTCACAGTCATACCTGAACTCACTGGGAGGGGAATTTGGGTGGGGAGGAAGAGATGTGTTAGGTTCTTTTGGGTGTTTGAGGCCTGCACTACTGGGCTCATGGTACTAAACAGAACTGGTTAATGATCACAAAACCAGTGCTCTTAGACGTTTGGTCAAATTCTAAAGATTGTTTGGTTGTCTGTTTGTAGCCTTTACAATCTAATCTTCATGTGAATTAGTTCTCTTCACAGAAAAGTTAGGATCAAGGATACTACTCATGCTAACACCCCTATTCACACATGACTAGAAGTGTTTAAGAATAAATAAGAATATTCCTTAGCAATTATTCACAATTTTGTTTCAAAATAAAGTTTAAGCCATCTAATCAAGAAGCAAAAACAAAAGGAATGGTTCATGGCCAACATCGCTGGTGAAATCTTTTCACAGACAAATCAGTGAATACTTAACAATAACAAACATAGGCACAGAAATTAGGACTGATTCACATGTTTAAAAAGGGCCCGTTTGTTAAATAGAATATTGACAGGTACTATATTTTCTCATATACAAAACATCTCAGAATATAATACGCATGTCTTTTTTGAAAGGCAGAATTTAGAAAAGTAGTTTTTTCAAAAAGTATGGCTGCATAGAGCAAGGACAGAGCCTAATCTTCAGGTGACTCACCCTCTTCTTCCTGGTTAACTAAATTTGAAACCCTAGCTGCAGCTGAAGATTGATCTCCATAGGTAGATCCATGATTTTGAAAAGACCTAAAGAGTTTCCAACGCTGTGAAAAAGGAAGAAAGAGACCATGAGCAGATACCAGAGGGCAAACTTGCCCAAATAAAGGTTAGCTTAATTAGTGGAACATCAAGACCATTAAAAAGGAGAGATGATCATGAATATCCTTGGAGTGAAGAACAATGAGATGTTAAATCAACTGACTTTGTCAGTTGGCTGAATAATAAGAATAGCTTTTCAGGTGACAAGGAATGAAAAATAGCATTAATACTTCTGATAAAGTTTCTTTAAAACTTTTTATCTGTAAATTATTTGCTATATACAGTATCCAGTGTAAATCAAGTGTTTTGGGCCACATTTGTGGTTTTGCCACTACTAAGCAAAGTACCTATCCCAAACATAACTTCAGCCCAATAAAACCATTTATACATCACCACAAATTCATATGTTATCTTTATATCTCTTTCTCTGAGATATCTAATATGCAATAGTGTGAACAGGGCCATCCCTAGGGTACAGCGAATCAGGGCAACTGCCTCGGGCCCCACACTTTGAGTGGCCCTTTTGGAGCCAGGCAGTGGCCATGGTCCTGCCCACAGGGCCCATCTGGTGCTGGCGGCTCTGCCCCATGCCACAGAAGAAGTGCGGAGACCACCCTCCCAGATGCAGGGGAGACCCAGCCCATTCCCCACCTTTGCAGGGGTCCCACAGGCCCTGCACGGTGTTAATGGGGCCCCGCACTGGCTGATTTGCCCTGAGTAAATTTGCCCTGAGTAGGGTCGGCCCTGGGTGTGAGATAATGATTTCATAGGTGTGTGGCAGGGCACTGCTGGTGGCTGCCACTTTAAGGACTGAGTCAAGCAGCCATCAGGTGCTTGATTGCTGCAGCCATTTTAGAATTCTGGCCACCTATATAAACAGAGTAGTTCACTGCTGGCAGGCCAGATAGAAACATTCCCTGGCTGAAAAGCTGTATGAAACATCTTGAAGGTAAGGGCAGGAGCTTAAGGGAATGGTTTGGAGGCTCCTGGTCCTGGACGCACTAAAACTGCATCCTACTGGGAGTGGATAACCTGGTGGAGCTCCCACTGTCACGGAAGCCCCCAGGAAATTCCATGCCACTACCACCCTGGTAAAAGGTGGGTTGGGGTGCCTTAACCCCTAGCCCCCACAACACTGTGGATATAAGGGGGCCAAGCATGTCTATGGCCACCTTAGCCCAAAGAAGGTATAAGACCCAGATGGGGCCAGGCATGGCTATGGCCACCTGAGCCCCCACCAGGGAGGTAAGCCCTTTAGCCCCAGTGAGGGGGTAGAGATGAGGAGCCCCAGTGAGGGGGAAACCAGAGGCTGGGAGCCCAATATGTGTGTATGAGTGTGTATAGAGTTGCCCCGGGAGGGGCCAGGTCAAGCTTGGACCTGGTCAAGTAATTGGCTGGCCACTACCCCAGTGAGGGCCATGGGAGAGGCCCAAAAGATTGTACATCTGCCACCCAAGGCACGCACTAGGTAAAGCCTATGGCCAAAGGGGCCTGCTCAGAGAGGGAGCAAGGCAGTATAAATTGGCAATGTGTAAAAGAGATCCCGTGAGAGGGGGCAGAGTGTGAGAGGCCTTACTGAGAGGAGGGCAGTATGAATGTGTTGTGTCTGAGGCCTGACAACGAGGGCTAAGCTTGGTTTGGCTGTAGGCTGGGAGCACTGTCTTATCTGGATGCTATCTGCAAGGCTTAGGCTGTGGTGTAGGGGAGGAACAGAGCCGCAGATAGTGCCCCCTGGCATCAGGATAAGAATGGGAAGCCTCCTGCCTAATTAACATCATAATTATGTATCATCAAGGCATGGCAGGAGAGGAGGTGGGCAGTTGACCCAGAAACAGATGGGCAGACCAATGACAGACTGGCCCTGAGAGCACCCCGTTATAAGGCGCATGCATGCATGCACACGTCTACATATGTGTGTGTACATACACATACCTGTAAAATAATTTTATGTATATACTCTTAGTTCATTCTCCATTAAAATGCTCTTGTCCTTGTAGTGGAACGTAGCATCAATTTAGCATTGCATAACAACATTACACAATCATTGTTAGAAGAGGAAGTGAAGAATAATTTCTCCAATTGAAATTGCAAGGAGAATGTAGGTAGGCAGAAAGTAATTTCTCAGATTGGAATTTGGCCACAGGCCAGGGCTAACACTTAAGTGCCACTGGAGCTTTGACATTGTATTTTATTAAATGGATTATATCTAAGATGACTATTAATCAAAAATTATAAGACAAAATACAACTGAGTGATTTATAGGTATTTCTATATGGCATTTCAAAATATTGTATAGATTAAAGCACATAAACTCTTTCTGTTGAGAAGGAAGATGACTCAGTGAAGGATGCCCCTCTGCTCTGTAAGCCTACCTGAGAGCACAGTGCCTGCTGGTAGGGTGACAGTTTAAAGGACATTTCCTGGGAAATTATGTAATTTCATGGTCAGAAAGAAAAGCATCATCTGTTCAACTGCTGCTGTCACTTCCTATAGAACCTTGCATTTCCTTTGGAAGTCTCAAGTTCAGGTGCTTTCTAGAGCCTGCCCTGTTGATAATTGCTGAAAAGGTCACAGTCCCAGGTAGTATGACTTAAAAAATCATTATCTTAACTCCATTGCTAATTTCTGAATCAAAACTATGCTAATTCCTGGCTATGACCTAATTCCTCATTATAAACCAGGTTCTCTTGCTAACCATAACCCTCAGGTCCAATAAAAACTCCCAAAACTACAAACCATCCTCAGCCACTCCTTTAGCAGTAAATCTACCTCAAACCTTAACTTATGCTAGCCCAGAGTATAAACCAATCACCAGTCACGATCAGGTAGAAATACGTCTCACCACAGGTATAGTAAAACAAAGTAGAATCATTATACAAGTTCCTAAGCACTCATGGCACAGCCTTGCCAGATTCCAGTGAATCTGCAAATTCTGCTAAATACCTTGTCACACAATAACATGACATTATTCTGGCACATGTCCACGAGGGACCAGCAGGGGAGATTATGCTTAGGGGCAACCAACATGGGTTCATTAGAGGCAGGTCCTGTCAGACCAACCTGGTGACCTTCTACGACCGGGTCACCAAATCCTTAGACGCAGGGGTAGCAGTGGATATAGTCTTTCTGGACTTTCGGAAGGCCTTCGACACTGTCTCTCATCCCATTCTCATTAAAAATTGGGGGACTGTGGTGTCGACACCTACAGAGTCAAATGGGTTGCCAACTGGCCGCGCCCAGAGAGTGGACGGGTCATTTTCGACCTGGAGGGATGTGGGCAGTGGGGCTCTGCAGGGCTTGGTCCTTGGGCCTGCACTGTTCAACATCTTCATCAGTGACTTGGACGAGGGGGTAAAAAGCACCCTGTTCAAATTTGCTGATGACACTAAGATGTGGGGGGATGTGGGCACACTGGAAGGGAGGAATAGGCTACAATCGGACCTAGACAGGTTGCAGGGGTGGGCGGACGAGAATAGGATGGGGCTCAACACTGACAAGTGCAAGGTGATTCACCTGTGGAGGAAAAACCAGCACCATACCTACAGGCTGGGGAACTCCCTTCTTGTCAGTGCAGAGGCAGAAAAGGATCTTGGAGTCATTACTGATGCCATGATGAACATGGGCTAGCAGTGTGAGGATGCAGTCAGGAAGGCCAACCATACCTTGTCCTGCATCCACAGATGCATCTCAACCAGGTCCAAGAAGGTGATACTCACCCTCTATGCGGCACTGATCAGGCCACAGCTGGAGTACTGCATCCAGTTCTAGGCGCCGCACTTCAAGAGGGATGTGGACAACATGGAGAGGGTCCAGAGGAGGGCCACTCGCATGATCGGGGGCAGCAGGACTGGCCCTACGAGGAGAGGTTACAGGACCTGAACCTGTTCAGCCTCAAGTCATTGCAAGTCCCCTGGCACAACTTTATGAGCACTCGTGGTGCTCTGGTGAGGTACCGGAGGACTGGAAGAGGGCCAACGTGATCCCCATCTTCAAAAAAGGCAGGAAGGAGGACCCGGGAAACTATAGGCCGGTTAGTCTCACCTCGATCCTAGGCAAGCTGTTCGAGAAAATTATGCTGGCACACATCCAGGAGGGGCCAGCAGGGGACTACATGCTTAGGGGCAACCAACATGGGTTCATCAGTAGCAGATCCTGTCAGACCAACCTGGTAGCCTTTTATGATCAGATCACCAGATCATTAGATGCAGGGGTAGCAGTGGATATAATCTTCCTGGACTTCCAGAAGGCTTTTGACACTGTCTCTCACCCTGTTCTCATTAAGAAACTGTGGGGCTGTGGTGTAGACACACACACAGTCAAATGGGTCGCCAACTGGCTGGTGGGCTGCACCCAGAGGGTGGTAGTGGATGGGTCCTTCTCAACCTGGAAGGACGTGGGCAGTGGGGCTCCGCAGGGCTCGGTCCTCGGGCCCGCACTGTTCAACATCTTCATCAGTGACTTGGACGAGGGGGTAAAAAGCACCCTGTTCAAATTTGCTGATGACACTAAGATGTGGGGGGACATGGGCACATTGGAAGGATGCAGCAGGCTACAATCAGACCTAGACAGGTTACAAGGGTGGGCAGACGAGAATAGGATGGGTTTCAACACAGACAAGTGCAAGGTGATGCACCTTGGGAGGAACAACCGGCACCATACCTACAGTTTAGGGAACTCTCCCCTTGTCAGCACGGAGGCGGAAAGGGATCTGGGGGTCATCATTGACTCCAAGATGAACATGGGCCGGCAGTGTGGAGAGGCAGTAAGGAAGATCAACCGCACCTTGGCATGCATCCACAGATGCATCTCAAGCAGGTCCAAGGAGGTGATCCTCCCCCTCTATGCGGCACTGGTCAGGCCACAGCTGGAGTACTGCATCCAGTTCTGGGCGCCACACTTCAAGAGGGATGTTGTCAGCATGGAGAGGGTCCAGAGGAGGGCCACTCGTATGATCAGGGGACAGCAGGGCAGGCCCTATGAGGAGAGGCTACGGGACCTGAACCTGTTCAGCCTCCAGAAGAGAAGGCTGAGGGGGGATCTTGTGGCCTGTTATAAATTAGTCAGGGGGGGATCAGCAGGCATTGGGGGAGTCACTGTTCCCCCGTGCACCGCCAGGAGTGACCAGGAATAACGGTCACAAGCTGGCAGAGGGTAGGTTTAGGTTAGATATCAGGAGGCGCTACTTCATGGTCAGGGCGGCTAGGGTCTGGAACCAGCTTCCAAGAGAAGTGGTGCAGGCTCCTACCCTGGGGGTGTTTAAGAGGAGGTTAGATGAACATCTTGCTGGGGTCATTTGACCCCAGTATTCTTTCCTGCCATGGCAGGGGGTCGGACTAGATGATCTGCTCAGGTACCTTCCGACCCTAGAAACTATGAAACTATGAAACTATAAGGCAAGGCTGAGGGGGGGATCTAGTGGCCTGTTACAAACTAGTAAGAGGGGACCAGCAGGCATTGGGGGAGTCCCTGTTCCCCCAAGCACTACCAGGAGTGACTAGAAATAACGGTCACAAGCTGGCAGAGGGTAAATTCAGATTAGACATCAGGAGGTGCTACTGTACTGTCAGGACGGCTAGGATCTGGAACCAACTTCCAAGCAAAGTGGTGCTGGCTCCTAACTTGCGGGTCTTTAAGACAAGGCTAGACAATCACCTTGCTGTGGTCGTTTGACCCTAGTGCTCTTTCCTGCCATGGCAGGGGGTCGGACTTAATGATCTGCTCAGGTCCCTTCTGACCCTACTAACTATAAAACTATGAAACTATGAAAGAGAAAAAGGAATATCCTCCTCTGTAGCATCTGGTATTAAGAATAACTGAGGCCAGGCTACTGAATTAGGAGACCATTAGTATGTCCATGTAGTGAGGGAAACTTGATACTACTCAAGCCACTGAGCTGTTTCGGATTAGAAATCTTGGCATCTCTAGATTAAAGAAGAGCCTTATTTCTGGTTACCTGGTGGGGGGAAAAAAAGAAACTTGGCTATATTTATATTTCTGTTTAGCTGTCTCCCAGATGAATTAAAAGAGTTCAGCAGATCTCTGGGGAGAAAAGAGCAAAACTAGTGGGATACACTAAGCCATCATTTCTGAAAAGTGGGGTTTAAGTCATAAATCATGTTATGTGGCACTCAGGTTTGAAACAGAAGGAAGATGCAAGTCAAGAATGAGATCCATTGGCAAAGCTGTGTGAGCACAAGTCTAGAATAGCAGCAGATGGTGTAAGTCAGGATAAGCAAGACTATGCATGCAGCCCAGTTCTGGGATAGCTGGGCATGCCATGAGCACTGAAATGCATTAATAGAAATATGGAGAGCTTGGGGCTAAAAGAAGCAAGATTGCTCTCAGGGACAGTGATGACTTGATATTGTGAATAGCCACAGCTCTGCCTCTGCTTGCCTAATATTTCATCCCTAAATGTCCTCTACTTCTCCCGATACCCTAATCTCTGACAATCCATTTCACCTTTGTGTTCCTCTGATCTCTTTCCCATCTCCTTCTGTCCCTTTTCTCAGGCTGGAACAGCCTTCTATACTCATGCTTCTCTCACCCCTTCAAAACCATCCTCAAAACCAACCTTTTTTGTAGTCAGATCCCCTCTGCAGACCTCCCCCAAAAATATAAAGCATTAACAAGCTGCATATCTTGCATAACAAGGATCACAGGCTGCTCACTGGTCTAACCATTGTCTTGCTGTATCACCATTCAATCCCTCTGTCTCTGTCATCCCTTATGCTTTTGTTGGTGGTGTTATTATTATTAATCATTTACATGACAGTAGTCCCTTGATCAGGATCAGACCCCAATTGTTCCAGGCCCTTTATAGAGATGAAGACAGAGTCCCAGCCGCAAAGACCATTGTGCTTAATTTAGGTAGTAACCTATTCAGGGAAAGCATAAGGCATTTTTTATTTGTCTCTGAGGTGCATATGTGCTTTGGGTGCTGAAAAAAATGAAATTAAGAAAAATAAAGAATAATATTAACATATTCAGTTGGTGAGAAACCAAAGCAGCAGAGGCAAGTGACATCCAAAAGTGACATGTAGTGTTGTGTGCAAGATTTCTTCAGGACAACAATCAGAATCATTCAAAGAGTCAGGTGAACTCTCCCCAGGCCATGTTTGTAACTGTAGAAGAGAACTGGTGCAATTTCATTTATTTTAACCATTTCTGAAACCCAGTTACATTCTGACCATGTTGTACAAATGTTCTTTTACAAGAATAATAAAAACAGTCTTATCAAAATGGTTCTTTTCTCTCCTCCATCAGTCTTTTTTTTCTCTCTCTCTCTTACGCTTTCTCCCTTTTGCCATTTGACATCCCATTGCATTTTAATGCAGTGTTTTTTCTTCCCTTCTTCTCTTTTTCCTGTGTCTCTCTCTCAAATATGGCTTTCTCTTTAGCATGCTATTTTTTTATTTTCATTTTTCTTTCTCTACTGTTGAATGCTTTATGGATTCAACCCCAAACTCAGCGAAGTCCATGGACTTCAGCTATTTTTGTACTGGACCCAGTGTTCACTGTTATTGATTCACTGTTTCTTTTTTTGTTTTCTACCACTCCCTTCTCTACAAAGTTATAGGTGAGCCAAAGCCATGAACTTGGAATTCAAATTCAAACTCCCACAGGGAGTCACAGGCAGACTGTGGTGTCAACAGATCTGGGCAAACCCTACTGGGGTATTAGAAGGGAGAGTCTTATCTGGTCCAGGAACTCAAAAAAAAAAGTCCTCAAATATTGGTCCCACAGTATGATCTGTTCAGCTCAGTTCTTGCTCCTACAGCAGCAGCATGAGGCTGTTGGTGCTGCCAGAGGGCAAACTCCCCAGCAGGATCACCATTGTGATGCCCCCACTAAGTTAGCTTCTGGGGCTGGTGCCCCACTCACTCACCCCAAGTTATAATACTAGTCACAGGGCCATTTCCACAGCAAATATACTGATCCTTTCTCCCCCACCTCTGAAGACCAGAAGCCTCCCTGCTGTCTTGCTCATTCTCCAAAGGAAATGAAAACAAATTCTGCCTCTACATTTAGGGAGTGCAGAGAAAACTCCTTTGGTGCACCCCAAATGGGGATCTCCCTTTTCCACCCACACATTCTTGCATTGACATAGGCTAGCCTCCCAGGACCAAATTAAGCCCCTCTCCCCTCCTGTACACACCTATACCGTGCACAGAAGTATATAGATTTTAGCCAATTTGAATGCAGCTTCAGAGAGTCTAGAGAGACCAGCACTGAATGTTTCATAGAACTGAGAGAGGATAATTCTCCAGTTAACAATCTTCTCTGCTTCCAGGTCATTTCATGATTGTTCTCTGCAGATTTTGCATTAGCTGCTGTCCTGTCAAGAGTGACTCACATCATGGGGCTTCCACCAGGAAGAGAGTATACCATAGCCTAATCAAGCTCACTCAGAGGAACAATTTCCTGATATTTAGCCTAAGTTTTCCCCTTAGAATCACAGAATCACAGAAAATTAGGGTTGAAAGGGACCTCAGGAGGTCATCTAGTGCTCACTTTTATCCTGTCACCTTAATTACACTCCTTTGGTTAAGCCTAAACAGTAATTCTCCCCACTTGCCAATTCAAATATTCACAGACAGTTATCAGTTCATCCCTTTAGTTATATTTGGCCATTGTATAAGTGGGCTTTTGACATCTTTCCTTATAAGTTAGTCCTTCTGGCTCCTTCACAGAACATGCCAGGGAGTATTAGAGAATGAGGTAAGCTGTTGAAGATGGGGGGATTTGATACACAAGCTGGCACATAAGCTGAGCTGCTGGAGTGAGTGTGACACACACAATAGCCATTAAGTGAGACAGCAGGTCAGTCTGGCACCGCCCAGTGCCAGCATATAAACGCCAGGACACAGACACTTGGCACAGCCAATCCGTTCTTCAGTAATGACCTACAGAGCCAGACTGGAGCCATTGTTCTTGTGCCAGAATCTACCCCCTTGAACATGTTTTAGCAATGAGACACAGTTCCTTACTGACAGACTGAAAAATCCTCCCCACCTGGTGGGCTCAGGTACAGCAGCTGTCACTCCCTGCATGCTCCACTTGAAAAAATCTCCATTTGTTTCAGAGCTTACAAGAAAGAAGACTAATCTTCATCTCCGTACACTGGTCCCTGGGTGTTCCCTATCACAGAAAACAGTCCCTCACCACTCCCTGTCTCAGAGTGGAAATCAGATTAGGTTTAAAGCCAGTTCAGCAACTGTGCCTGTGGACAGTGAAGATGAGTTTAAACATGGCTTATATCAGTTCAGCTTAAAGGACTGCAAAATAAAGTAAACGAGGTTTAAGCCAAGTAGATAAAAAGGTGCTATTTTTGTGTGTAAGCCATGTTCCAGCTTCTTTTTTCCTCTCTCAGTCTTCCTCTTTATTTTTCATTTCACGCAGACCAGCAAGGTGTCAATTGAATAGCATGAATGTGAGGAATCTCTCATCTTTTTAAAAAAGGATTTGCTTTCTGGTTTTCCCCCTTAATAATGACATCCACTTTGAACCAAACAGAAATTGAAAGGCTGAGATTTTCAAAGTTACAGGGATTTGGATTCCCAATGTCCATTAACATCAGTGAGAAATGTGCATCAACACTCTTTAGGTGGCTTTCAATATGTTGGCCCAAATGTTTCTTTTTAAGTTTTCCATCCACTGTACTTTGCTCCTAGTTCATGAAGTTTCTTGATCCAGTCTCAGCCAACCCTGCTCTTCCTGCAGCTTGCTACATTGTTGTAAAGTTATGAAAAATAAACTTTGTTTAAAAAGGCTCAGATTGGAAGGAATGCCTTGTATTAGTAAGTCCTTGAACCTAATGCCCATTCATCCCCCACACAGTTCCCCTGAGGGGGAAATACAGAGAAGTCAGACTACAGGTAACATTACTTTATATAGCCAGCTGTCATCTGTTACCATAGTGCTGAAGTCCCAAGAGTTGCTTTATAAAGCACTACATTAAGGGACACTGTCAAGTTATTTAGACCCTAAATGTGCATCTTGTACAAATAAAATGAAAACAGTTTCATAAAAGATAATAGGGACAGGAGAGTTTTTGTAATTTTTTAAAAATAAAAATGACCGCAGTGTTTCCTCCCTTCAGTATGGGGAAACCAGAAAGGGCATTACGACCAGAAAGATACAAAAAATGCCCTGGGCTGGAGGCGAATGATTACAAGGCCTCCTTTCTACAGAAGCATCACACCCATCACTCTACCACCTCCCCTATGCCTCATCCTTTATCTTGTCTCTCCTTCTGCCATTCTGCACCATTATTCCTGTTGTTTCTTCCTCTCCTTCCTTCCCCTCTCTTTGTTTAATACTTTCCCCTCCATCTCCTTTTTTTTTTTTGGTTTAAACTTTGTCTACCCTCCCCTCCCCTCTGGCTCTTACCCTGTCCCTTTGCCTCTCTTCCTTTCATTCCCCTCCCTTCTTCTGTTTCACTCTTATGCACTCCCTCCTCTCCATCTCTTCATTCTTTCTCTGCATTCCGACTCCTACCTATCCCCTTTCCCTCTGTTCCTCTCTCTCAGTTTAATGACCAGTAAGGAGCCAGCCATCAAGCCGCTGGATACAATATGTTTTCACAGAACATTAGTGCTGTGCACCAGACCGTGCTGTGCCTGTGATTGTATGACAAGTCAGGGCCAATTCGTCTTACTGAAACCTTCCATCAGTGGCGGGCAGAAAGCTTTCAGAGCTTTAGGAACACAACGCAGCATCCGCTGACCTTTCCCATGGCTCAGCACTGCATCACATGTATACAGCTGTAGAGTCAAAAACATCCACTTGCACAGCTACACTTGGACTAGCAGCAGTCACTGGCTACAAACACTTCTGAGGCAAGAATAAAATAAGTCAACCCGGCTCAAAATGCTTCACCAGATTTAACCAATCTTAATGCCAATTTCTAGTTTCCAGGCCTCCTCACTGCCTCTTTTCTGCAGCCTGAGATCTAGCCTGTCAAACTCATTCACATTCTCTGCTTCAATCGTCTTCCCCAATAACTTACCTAGCTGTTCATTCCCTCCTGCCTGCCTTCTGACACATACAAAGATGTGCAAACACATACTCCCTCTTCCCAGACTCTGCCACTGGCTTCCCCAGTCAATTCAGGATGCAATCCAAACCCCTAGGCCTGATTCTAGTTTGCACTAAGGTGACTTTGTATTAGCAGCACAAAAAAGGCTTAAAAGGAAAGAACAAAAGATGTAAGACGAAGAATATAAAGAGTAATTAAGAAAAATGAATAAAGCATGCAAAAGAGTACATCTCATTTGTTTCCATATTCAGATGCCTTGACACTTACAGAGCTGGGTTAAATGTTTCATGTAAATGAGAAATCAGGATCCTTGCCTTTCAAGCTCTCAGCGAATTTTACCAGCTTATCAGATGTGTCTTATCTCTCCTGCGTCCATATCCACTGCTTATCTAACACTAGCATCTTTTTTGGTCTTTCCCTTCTCTGCATCAATGACTTCCTATCTCATTTCAAATCTCATCGGAAACCTTTTTTTCTCATATTTTCTTATACCTTTTAGCATCTTGCACTTCTTTTATTACCTTTTTCTTTAACTCTTGAAAGCAATGAGGATATACATCAGATGGAAGGAATCATGCAAATTAAAGCTGTACTGTAACTCAAAGGATAGCACGTTCAGGTAGTGTAGCTGCTTTAGTGGACTCATTTTGAAAAATGTGGGCTTCGCCCTCATTTTCCTCATCTATTCAATGGTGACAAAACTTTCTGGCCTTAAAGGAGTTTGGAAGCAATTATTGTTAAAGCACTTTTTATCCTCAAATGACAGGAGCTGTAGAAATATATACTTTTACTATTGTCCTCCATTGTACATCTCCCAAGGCAATAACATCCTTCTTGTGAAACTGCCCCAGAATTGCTAACAAAATCTAACAGAATCATTACATTTAATATCTCCATGGCAGTAAATACTTGTTTAACTGGGAACAGGGAAAAGTGTTGATTTAACTCCACAAATGGACAATAGCATTTGAAACCCTTGGGCATGTATAGACGAAACAGAGGCCCTAAATTGAAACGGTGGGTTTTTAAAAACACCTCTTCAATTTAAGGTGAAGTAACCCCCTTTCGGCAGTGGAGAGGGGAGGGCGAGCTGCCAGCGGGCAGAGCAGTCCCTGGGCTGCAGGGTAGGAGCTGGTGCTTCCCTCCATGGCAGCAGCAGCCTCCCCCCAGGTGGCACCCACGTACAGGCACCTGGCTCAGGCAGTCCCAGGGGGCATCAACCATGAAGGGAAGGACCGGGTCTCTGCACAGCTCATGCAGGCAGGCTCCGAGGCAGGGGAAAAAAAAAAGATCAGGCTCATCACTTTTTTTTCCCTTCAGTGGAGCCTGCTTTCCTGGGCTGCTGCCAGGCTGCCTACATGGGCTGCCTACACAGTCCCTGAGCCACATGGAGCCTGGTGCTTTGCTCCACAGCTGAAGGGCAGCAAACTAAAATTCCTCTGAGGTCTTTTAGTTTGCTGCACCCCAAAGTCATTTAAGGCACATCACGCCGTCGAATGTGCTACAGCAGCTGGAATTAATGTGCAATACGCCACCAGCACACGCAAAGACCAATACCGTTAAAGCCGTGCAAAAGCATTTAACCCGCTTTTAAAGTGTCGTACACACATGCCCCTCATTTTGTCTATACATGCCCCTTGATCCTACTCCCAATCAGTCTCAAAAGAAAACTTTCTAATATCCAACAATACAGCTGTACCAGCATGATTTGGGATCAGAGTTGGTCAGAAATTTCCCCATGAAATGAAATTTCAACAGAAAATGCTAATTTGTTGAGCCCAAACTGTTATATCTAAATTGGGTGTGAAAAATCTTTAGTGAATCTGAGGCAAGATTCCAGGGTCATAGAGTCATAGAGAAGTAGGGCTTGAAGGGACACCCAGAGGTCATCTAGTCCAACCCCCTGCCTGAGGTAGAATCAAACCATCCAAACCATCTTCTACAGTCTATAATCTAAACTCTACATAAGATGACTGTGACAGGGGACAATCACCCAGGCCCAGTCACAGTATCGACCCACCCACCTGTCTAGGACAGTCTGCCTAGCCTTGGCTGCCACGCCTTTCGTGTAAAGTAAAATGATATTACAATAAGCAAGAGGCTGCCCATTTAAGACCCCACTGCCTAGGGGTTTATACACGATTCTGACCTTCCTTTATTGTGTCCCATGCCTGGCAGATGGCATCCCTGAATTGCGCTATACACCAGCTCAAAGCCAAGCCAAACTCAACCCCTTGCTAGGCCTCACACATTCATCCTTTCCCTCTGCCCCAGTGGGCCTCATTCACGGGACCCACTCTCACTGGGCCTCTCATACTCCACCCACTCTCACTGGGCCCCTTGCTGCCCCACATTGGGCCACACTCAGCCTGCCCTGCTCCCTTGAGCAGCTCCCATAAGCCATCAGGCTTGTCTACTCGCACTCCTTGGCTGGCCAGCACACAACCTCTCAGGCCCTCTCGCAACCCTCATCTGCACAGTGACTAGCCAATTTGCTATGCCCTGGGCAGAGTTCTGACCCAGACCCCTCTCTAGGAAACTCACTCTCCTACTCACTGACTGATTAGGGCCAATTCTTCACCCACTCAGCCTCAGGCCCACTTGTGGCCTCAGGAGCCTGAGGACTACCTGGGCCTATCTACTTCCTTCCTAGGGCCTCAACAAATGCCCTTCTCTCTGTGGCTCAACACACTCACCCTGTGGGCACTCTGCCATTCTCTAGGGTTCTAGCCCCACACACTTCACTCCTTCACTGGGGTACATGCTCTGCCCCCTTGCTGCAGCCCACACTCTACCCCTATACTGGGGCCTCAGGGTCTTACACCCCCATGGGCTCTGGTGCCTCTCCTTAGGTGTGCTGGCCCCACTACCTTTGGGGTCTTATACCTCTACAGGATCAGGTGCTTCTCCCTGGGTGTGCCTGACGCCACTACCCTCCGGTCTTAATGACCCACCGAATGGGGAGGCTGGGGTTATCAAGAAGGTTATCAGGAAAGTAACTGTCCTGGCATTTATGGGGGACTGTCCCACCACAGACAGCCTCACCAGACCACCCTTTCCCAGCAGGGTGCAGTTTTCGGTTTTACCCAGGACAAAGCAGGCCTGCCTGCCCTGGTCTTGTCCCTACTGGGCTATGTGTGGTTCCTGGGCTGCTTTCCCTCCTAGGCCTTTTATGGCAGCCTCCTTCTGCTGGCTGCCACCTTCATAGCAGCATGCACACTGACTAACCCCTACCCTCTTTTGGCTGCGATGTCATCCCCCTTGAGAGGACCTTTGGCCCTGGCCCTGTGTCCAGACCACTCAGGGTGCCAATGGCTCTCTAAAGCCCTGCCCTGCTCCTTGTGGTGGGCACAATTGCCCTTCAACCTTTTGGCCCTGGTGACCTTACACTGACTAATTGAGGGATCAGAGATTTAGTCTAGCAGCTGCTGCCCTCTGTGGACAACAGGGGTCCTCTTCTAGGATCCACCATATGGCCATCTCCCCTTGGGCTTGCTTAAAGCCCTGCAGATCTTAATGGAGCAGCTCTTCTCTCAACTAGACTCAACTGAGCCCTAGACCTCACCCCTGCCAGCTCTAATCAAGGGCTTGCCTCACTCCTTTGTAGGTTCACAAGCTGTTAGTCCCCCATTGCTAGGCTAGGCCTTGTTCTCACTAGGCCCCAGCCTTCTCCCTGGGGCTCAGGACCCCACTGGGCCTGTAGGAACCTCCTGCCATCTGCATAGTTCCTCCCTTACCTCCAAGGTGTTGTGAGCAGCAGGTCAGTCAGGTGTTGCCTTCTCAGCTGCTAGCAGAAGACTGCTCCCCCAGCCCTGAGAGCCTGTGTCTAAAATGGACACCTCATCAGGGCTGGCCTGCACCTGCTGGCTGCCTCCTCTCTGTCCGTAAAGTGGTGGGCACCAAAGGTGTTCTGCCACACTACTGTCAACCCTGACATAACACAGACCTAATACCCTAACCTGCCACAGGTAAACCAGGGGAACCAGAGCAGCCAATGTCCTGCTTCTATGAAATGTTGTCAATATATGCTCAAGAGATCCTGGGTAAAGGGTCATGCCTCCACTACAGAGGAAGGCAAAAAACCCCACAGTACATACCAATTTGACCATGGGGTAAAATTCCTATCAGACCCCAGATATGGCGATCAGTCTCACCCTGAATGGAGGGGCAAGACCTTCTAGCCAGGAACCTCCAGGTTTTATCCCAGCAGGAACATTGGCACACCCCAGTCAAAGTCCTGAGCCTTGGCTGTAGCCAACACTCAATGCCTCTGAGAAAGGCTTAAAAATACCCTGACACATATAGGAGAATGGGGGACAGGGGCAACCAGCAAAAGTGCAAAAGTATGTGAAATACCTACAGTAGAACATAGGCGTAGCTATGCCTAGATCATCCCTGATCAGTGGCTGTACAACCTCTTCCTGAACATGTCCAATGATGAAGAGTCCACAACTTCCCTACTCAGTCTATTCCACTGCCTCACTATTCTAACAGTAAAGAAGTTTTTCCAGATACCCAATCTAAACCTACTTTGCTGTGACTTCAAGCCATTAGTCTATCCTCCTCTCTGCAGCAAGAGAGAAAAGACACTTTCCCCCTTCTTTAAGGCAGTCCTTCAAGTATTTGAAAACTGTTATCATGTCCCCTCTTAAGCACCTTTTCCACAGTCTGAACATGCCTAGTTCCTTCAGCCTCTCCTTGTATGACTTGCTCTCCAAGCCCTTTATCATCTTCGTTGGCTGCCTCTGGGTCCTCTCTAACTTCTCCAGATCCTTTTTTAAAATGTGGAGCCCAGAACTATGATTTCAATCACCACCCCCTGTGGAGCCTAATTCAAAGCTCTCCTTATTAGGTTGGCCAGATAAAAATGCTCTTCCCTGTTCTCATCAGATGGATCCCATCTCTTGATAGAGCCATTTGGTCCTAAAACAGTCTACCTGACAGATATCCCCTGAAGCCAAGGCCCCCAAAAGGACCAGATCCCCAGACCTGATACAGTCACCCTGTAGCCAGGAATCCTGGAAACTCTAGGCCTCTGGCCCTGGCACAACCTGCTGGTAGGTCTTCCTGGAAACCAGGAATCCTGGAAACACGGGGTCCCCAGACCTAGGTCAGTTGGCCTCCAGCCATGGTGCTGGGCACATCTGCCAAGCAGACAAATCTGGACCTTGAAACCCAAGATTCAGGGTTCAGCAGCTCTGGGGCAGACAGCCAGACCAGAGCTTCCAAGTTCTCTTCCACAGAGCCAGGAACCTGAAAACCCTGGAAATTCAAGCTCCAACAGGGACTCAGGCCCTTGCTCTACAACAAAGAGCCTGCAAGCCCTGCAGACTCCCAACTGGAGCCAGAGTTGTCAGAGCCATATGGCTCCCTGATCTGGTGTTGGGCCTCACAGACTGGAAGTCCTGGGACACAATCCTGAGGTCTGTGACTCCAGAAAGATGCACAATGCAGGGCCTTGCAAGAGCCCACAAGGTGATCAGTGAAAGTGACAGTCTTTCCAATTTCACTGCTGCTATTAAAGTCTTGCTTCCATGTTTTTAAAAGAAATGTTGCCAAAAAATTCCATCCTGCAGGAAATTTAAAAACTTTTTAGTTTTAGTCTGTGCTGGACTACCAAATTTTGGGGAAAACAAAAAAAACCACAAAAAAAAACCAAGAACCCTACACTTCCCAGCAATAATAACCCCTGCTTTGGCCAGTTCTACCTATGATGCTGTCAGACCACAAAAATTAAATTGTGTCATGCCTGATCAACATTTGAACAGGAAACCTCCAAAGAAGTTCAACATCTTTTAAGAAGTGTTGGCAATGTGGTAGTGGTCCCCTTTCAAGGAGTATTGAACCACATCTCTAAACTTCTGGGATTCCATGTTCAGAAATTGGCCAGATAGCCAAGAAACACCCCAGGACAACTATTGTCAAGAAAATCAGCCTTACTTTCAGTACTCTACTCAAATCGTTGATACAGTTCCATTCAGAAACAACAGTCACCTCTAAGCCTAATTTTCCAGCAACTTTGTGTGTGCAGGTGTACCCATATGTGTGTATGTGTATGTACATATACGTACATATGCTCACCTATCCAGACATATGTCATACACACATACATAGTAAATACACACATAGATACCCACAGACCCATATAGACACTCTGGACAAGACGATCACTCTGCATGAATCACAGTATTCCATCATTTCTTAAAACTGTGTTGATTTATACCTGCTGAGACTGTGGCTGTGACGTAGCAAATGGCATAGGAGCCTATAGAACAAAAAGTGCTACAGCAGAATGTAACAGGGAACCCCAGCCTTGTTAGCTGGAGGGCAAGGGGTGGGGAGGGGGAAAGGATCAGGAGAAGAGTAAGGGTCCCAGAGTAGCAAGACTTTTGTGGCCTGTAGAGACAAACTACTGCAGCCAGCAGGAACCCAAACCTTGACTCCTGGAACTGCTAAGCAACTGAAGAAAACTGCAGGGTAGGAGAAACCAAACAGCTTGTTAGGCTGAACAGGGACCCCGGGCACATTTCCAAGGGAAGCAGTCAGGTGACTGGAAGGGGCAGGGTTTGGCTGCATATAAGCCCTGTCTCTGGGCTGGGGTTGCTGGTCCATGTCTGTAGGCAGCAGGGGAAGGAGCAGAGGATGGAACTGCCTATCAGGGAAAAGAAGGTACCCTGGGACTGGGGAACTTAAGTCGGCTCCTTATGACTGTGGCCATTGTTATAGTCCTGAGGGGATTTGGGGATCAGCTGTAACCATATGATTACCCTTTTGTGCTCCAGTTACCTTTTCTGTATTTAAGCCAGGAGTGTTCTATATTTTTTTGAAACCATCTTTAGTCAGGGATGTGTAGGGTGGAAGCCCAGGAAGCCAGGGGCTGAGGCACTAGAGCTGGGATGAGGGGGCTCAGCTAGACTAGGGTTTTGGGCCCAGAGGGGCCCAATGTCAGTTGAAGCCCAGAAGTCCCCTCCAAGTGGCAACTGAGTCATCTACCAGGCATGGGCATGGCCATGGGGGCAGCTAGAGGCCACAATATAGCCCTTAAGGCACAACTAGAGCCAACTTAAAGGGAAGTACACCCTGTGGAGTTTGGGCAGAGTAGCCTTGAGGATTGGGTACAGGGGAATAACCGCCAGGACTAGACCAAAAGGAAAAACTACTAAAGAAGAGGTTGTCCCAGCTTCTGGAGGCAGCCTTCTCTTAAATATATATTAAGATCAAGTCATAGCAGGCAAGACATGGCAGTGTAGAAGACCAGGGAGCACTGGCAGGCAAGTCCAATCACAAAGGGGTATCAGATACAGGATACTCAGAGCCTGTTGCACAGAGTAGATTTTCATAGACATTTGGGCTGGAAGGGACCTTGCAAGATCATTGGGTCCAGCCCCCTGCCCAAAGGGCAGGAAGTCAGCTGAGGTCAAATGACCCCAGCAAGATAATTCTCCAAAAGTATACTAGTAGCAGTATTAGTAGAGGTGAGGATCTAGTGTCAAATCTACCCAGTTCCCACTTGAGACAGATTCAGACAACTTTCTGTTTTAAAATATATACCTATGAAAGAAAGATGCTTTCAGCTATTTCACAGTGAAGATGGAAATGGAGCTACAATCACCTTCCCACCACTCTCCAAAAGCTTGGAGGTTCCTTTTGGATTAGCAGCCAGATCTTCTTGATTTGAAAAACTGAAATCATAGATTTCATAGATTTCATAGACATTAGGGCTGGAAGGGACCTCGGAAGATCATCGAGTCCAGCCCCCCATCCAAGGGGCAGGAAGTCAGCTGGGGTCATAGGATCCCAGCAAGATAAGCATCCAATTTGCTCTTGAAGGTGTTCAATGTAGGTGCTTGAACCATCTCCAACAGCAGGCTGTTCCAGACCTTGGGGGCTCGGACAGTAAAGAAATTCTTCCTTATGTCCAGCCTGAAACAGTCTTGCACTAATTTATGACCATTCGACCTCGTCATCCCTTGGGGTGCTCTGGTGAACAAATGTTCCCCCAGATCCTGGTGGTCACCCCTGATAAACTTATAGGTGGCCATCAGATCACCCCTGAACCTGTGCTTTTCCAGGCTAAAGAGCCCCATGGCTCTCAGCCTGTCGTCGTAGGGTCTGTTTTCCTGACCTCTGATCATGCATGTGGCTCTCCTCTGGACTCTCTCAAGCTTCTCCACATCCTTTTTGAATTGTGGAGCCCAAAACTGGATGCAGCACTCCAGCTGTGGCCTCACCAAGGCCGAGTACAAGGGGAGAATGACGTCCCGGGATTTGCTTGAGAAGCATCTATGGATGCAAGCCAGCATTTTGGTCGCTTTAGTAGCCTCAGCATCGCAGTGCAGGCTCATGTTCATATTGTGGTCAATGATGACCCCCAAGTCTCTTTCTTCTGTAGTGCTAGCACTGCCAAGCCTATAAGGATGCTGCAGGTTTTTGTTCCCAAGGTGGATAACCTTGCATTTTTCGGTGTTAAACACCATCAGGTTCTCATCCGCCCATTTGCTGAGCCTGTCCAGGTCAGCCTGCATCACCCGCCTGTCTTCTGGCGTGGATGCTTTGCCCCAAAGTTTGGTGTCATCGGTGAACTTGGCCAGTCCGCTCCTGACTCCAATGTCCACATCATTAATGAAGATGTTGAACAATATGGGTCCAAGGACAGAGCCTTGGGGGACCCCACTGGTCACAGGACACCGTGATGAGTGACTGCCATCAATTACAACCCTCTGGGTCTGACCACAGAGCCAATTTCCCAGCCAGTGGATGATGGTGGACCCAAGGCCACAATTGGCCAGTTTCGCCAAGAGGTGATCATGGGATACCAGATCGAAGGCTTTTTTGAAGTCAAGATATATGACATCAATTTCTTCTCCCTTGGCCAGAAGATAGGTCACCTGGTCGTAGAAGGAAAGGAAATGAGATTGGTCAAGCAAGACCTATCCACAACAAACCTGTGCTGGCTATCCCTTAAGATGTTGGCGTCGGCCAGTCCAGTAAAGATGGCCTCTTTAATAAACTTTTCTAAGATATTTGCCGGGATAGAAGTCAAGCTGATGGACCTATAGTTAGCCGGATCCACTTTCCTCCCTTTCTTGAAGATAGGCACCACATTGGCCTTCTTCCAGTCTTCGGGCACTACATCAGAGTGCCAGGAGTTTTCAGAGATCCATGCCAGAGGCTGGGCTATGATGCTCGCCAGCTCCTTGAGTACCCTGGGGTGTAGATTGTCAGGGCCGACTGACTTGAAGGTATCCAGCTTCTCAAGATGTTCCTTCACGAGGTCAGCATTTATGGAGGGCAGGGGATCTCCCTCACCCAGACCTCCCTGTCCCATAGCAGGCATGGGCATCCCATGGGACTGATGAAAGACCGATGCAAAGTACCCATTTAATAAGTTGGCTTTTTTCTGGGCATCAGTTGTCAGTTGCCCCACCTGGTTCAGCAGGGGTCCAATGTTGCGCTTTTTTTTTCTCCAGCTCCACACATATCTGAAAAAGGACTTTTTATGGTCCTTGATGCTCAAAGCTAGTTGGAGTGCAGTTGGCTTTCCTGGTTTGCTCCCTGCAGGACCGGACCAGTGCAGAATAATCCTTCTTGAAGATGAATCCCATCCTCCATCCTTTGTAGGCTTTTCTTTTTAGCCTTAGGAGGTCTGTGAGGTCCCTGGAGAGCCAGGGGGACTACTGTGCCCTCTTGTTGCCTTTCCTCCAAGATGGAATAGACTTAGTTTGTGCATTGAGGATCGCTCCCTTGAGGAGCAACCACTCTTCTTGAACTCCTCTCTCCCTGCGGTCGTGGTCCCTTAGGGCCTCAATCACAAGCCTCCTGAGCTTGTCAAAGTTGGCTTTTCTGAAGTCAAGTACTTCCATGTTGCTGACTGACTTGCCAGCCTTATGGCAGACAGTGAAGGTGATCAGCCCATGGTCGCTGTCACCCAACTTCCCATCGATCACTAGGTTGCCAATTAGGTCATCCCCTGTAGCCAGTACCAGGTTGAGCAGAGCTTTGCCTCTCGTTGGCCCATAGACTTCTTGAGTCAGGTAGCGGTCATCCATGCACGAGAGGAAGCTTTGTGACCGCTCGGATTTTGCTGAGTGATCCTCCCACAAGATGTCTGGGTAATTGAAGTCACCCATGACAACCATGCTCCTGGAGCATGCGGCCTCAGCCAGTTCCCAGGCGAACTCCTGGTCAAGCTCAGAACTTTGGGTGGGAGGTCTGTAGTAGACTCCCACCATTGTGTCCCCTGTGCTGTGTTCCCCATGGATTTTAACCCAGAGGGTCTCCAGTCATCCACCCTGGTCACCAATATCAGCTTGCAGGGACATGTAGCTTTCCTTGACATAGAGAGCTACACCCCCGCCCCTTTTATCTACATGATCCCTCCTATACAGGGTATAGCCATCTATACCCAAGGTCCAGTCATGGGTGGAGTCCCACCAGGTCTACGTTATCCCTATGACATCATAATTATTTGCATTGAGCAGAAGGACAAGCTCCTCCTGCTTCTTCCCCAAGGTCCTGGCATTTGTGTACAGGCAGGCAAGTGTCCCCTTGGGGGCTCTTGCCTTGCCCACAGAATGTACCAGGGCTGGGGCAAGGGTGGGCTCCCTTAAGTGCCTTAGCCTACTGGATTTGCAAGGGTTGCTCAGTGGGCAAGCAGTGGCGGTAGTCCCCCCGTCCCCCAACAAGCTTAGTTTAAAGCCTGGTGGAGCAGGTCAGCCAGTCTGGCTGAGAAGAGCCTCCTCCCCAGGGGAGAGAGGTGGAGGCCATCTATTCCCAGCAGCTCGCTGCCTCTCTCGCCAAAGAGCGGGGTGTGGCCATGGAAGCCAAAGCCTTCCTGATGACACCAGCGCCGCAGTCTTTGGTTGACTACGTGGATCCTCCTCTCCCTCCTCAGCCCATAGCCCGAGACTGGGAGGACTGACGAGAACACCACCTGTGCCCCCAGACCCTTTAGCCCCACTCCCAAATCCCTGTAGCACCTCATGACCCAGCTGGGAGCACTCCGAGCCATGTCATTGGTGCCCACATGAATAAGGAGCATAGGATAGTGGTCTGTGGGCTGGAGGAGCTTTGGGATCTTCTCCGCAATGTCCTGGATGCGTGCCCCTGGGAAACAGCAGACTTCCCGGACTAAGGGGTCAGGGCGGCAGATTGCCCCCTCAATCCCCCCTTCATATGACAAGATTTCCTTGCAAACGTATTAATATTTCTGCTTCCAATGGGACCAGAAATGCAATAATTTCCAAGTACTGTTTCAATCCTTTGACTCCTGTTACAGCGAAAAACACATATGTAGCCAAAAATAAAAGAGCCTTGAAGGAAAAGAAATGCAATGCTTGATATCTGGGGGGACAGCTCAGGATAATTCCAGCATCTATCCAGCCTAGGTCTGCCCCACTGTTATACAGAAAATCCCACAGCCAGATACCCACCAATGGAGCCCATGTTAGTAGGTTTTGCCCTAGTCCACTGAAGTAGAAAGAATTATGATATCCAGCCAGGATCTAGGCTTTAAATTGAGGTTGGTGGCAGTCTCCAGCTTCCATCTCAAAAAGCCTGAAACACCCATTTCACTAGAGTCTCCAAAAGCTCACTTTTATGCAATTCACTACTCTTTTGCAACATTTTTCACTCTTGGAGTTGCCTCTGCACTTCCCAGTTCCAGCCCAGGGACCAGATCCAAAGCCTGGTGAAGACACTAGAACTTTTCTCATTGGCTGTAACAAAATTTGGATCAGGTCCTAGATGCACTGAAATAATTACAAGGAAAAGCTTCCATGACATTCCAGCCCAACTGGAAGCTAGAAATGTTGAAGATCCCAAGAAGAAGGATTATTATTATTAAAACTAAATATAATCAGTCTTCTCACTGCCCACCACTGTGCTTACTCTCCGGCACCATCCCCTGCTATCCTGCTGCAAATGCTCCTGGCACAAACAAAAGCCTCCCTTTCACTTCCATGTTTGCAGGCCATTGTACACCCACAGCAAACTGCTCGAAAACAAAGTGTCATCTGTTTCTAAATGCCCATGAGGGGTCTGGCTCCATGTGGCCCTGCACTTCATATGGTCATTTATGCTGGTGCAAATGTGATGTAATACATCACCATTCTGCTTGGCAGCTTTTCATGCTCACTTTGCACTGGTGTAAAAGCCTGCCTTAAGATGCAAGGTAACAAAACACCAGGCCCTATAACTATAACCATAGTGCATACACAGTCATCTACTTCCTTATGTCATCTGCCCTGGAGGGGAAGAGCAGCTGGAAATAACAAGCCATATGTCTCTCATTACCTAGCCATCACTCTGACCCTTTTGCTTGTGTGTTGTTGGCTGATCCTCTCCTTTCACCTGTTCTTTACTCTAGGAGCTGCTAAGTTCTCTGGGGCAGAGAATCTCTTTCCTGCATGTATGGGGTACAGCATGACCACCCTACTAGCTGGGGTCTGTGTACCCTACCAAGATAAAAATAACTGATAGTGGTTGAAACAATTACTGTTTTTATTCACATAGTTCTCCTCTTTCCTAAAAAATAGTGATCAAAACCAGGGTGCATGTCTTAAATGAGGAAATTTGATTCTGAACAGTTTGGTTCAATGGGAAAGTCTTTTTTTCTTCGTTCTGCTTTCCCAAAACAAGATGCATGTTTTATTTGGGGGTGTCTGGTATGCAAGTATATATGGTCTTTGCCTGTTCCCCTCCAATGGAAGTCAGGGACTACACAGGCAAGGACTCCACTCCCATCTCACCCTGGCAGCAGGATGGCACACAATGGGAGGCTGGCTGGTTTGGAAAGCATGCACTGCCAAAGTGCACCCAGACTTGGGCCTTTGGATAAAGGACTTGCTTCTCTGGGGCTGTCAGTTCCACACCCTTGCCAATGCTAAATTTCACTTAAAAAAAATGGAAAAGAAGCAATAGCCTAAAGGTAAAAATGAAAAAAAAAAATATTCAGGCAGTTTCACATTAGGGAGAGAATGAGCAATTAGGCAGCGGCACAAGCACCCCAAGGGAGGTGCTCTATAGTGAGTTACTATATATAAGACATCTGTAGGGAAATAAGCTGCCTGATGCAGGGGAATGGACTAGATGGGCCCAGAGCCATGAAAACATGAACCAAACAGCCGCACCCATCACTAGCTATTACTGTTTACAGAATTCACTGGTGTTTCTCACTCCCCTTCTGCATTAAATTGGTGCTTACCTGTACCGTCTGGATTTTTAATTGTTTTTCCAGCCTACTTGAATTCTGGGGCTTTTCTATGTTAGGGTTGGGCTAACTTCTAGACCTAGAGGTCCAAGCTAAGCGCAAAGTGAAGCATGGAGGCTAGAGCCTACTAGCACCTCCCCAGCACCACACTAAGCCAGCTACACAACTTCTAGTCTGGAAACAAAGCCCATACACACCACTTCCCAAATCAAAGGTAGTATAGCTGCTTCAGTGTAGCACTGGCATTGTACTAGGGTGAGATTTGTCATGAATAAGGCTGACAAAACTTTGGTAGGTTTAGGTGAGGTGCATACAGGAGGGAATGCATCTGGCGGGGTCCCATTCTAATATTATAAAAGCCTTAGTCTGTCTGTCATCCATAACGCTTGATTCGCACTCTCATTGACTGTCTCGGCAGGCTCCTTGAAAGCAGAGGGGGATGATGGGGACTGGAGCACTGCCATAACAGAGGGGAGGGACTGGGGGGGTGAGGTCATCAACGCTGGCCTCGCCCCCCTAGGTCTGCTCCTTGGAGCCAGTGGCCGACGGCACCCCTCCCCCCCAACAACTGCCAGCAGGGAGGGGAGGCAGCGGAAACAGAGGAGGAAGAGGAGTAGGAAAGGGAGGCGGGTTACTGGTGGCTGCGCCTTGCTGCAGCCATGACCGCCTCTGCCACCATAACCACCGCCACAGTCACAGGCCCCAGCCCAAAGCGGTGGGGTGAAAGCAAGGAGTGGCCCTGGTCCCAGCCCTGGCCATGGCCTGAAGCAGCGAGGGGACGATGGGGAGAAGTCCCAGCTCCAGCCCATGGAAGGTGGGGGGGACAGGATGCAGGCCTCTGTCCCTGCCCCCCTATTGCCCCTCCAGACTTGCTCCCCCAGTAAAAAGTCAGGGACTGGGGGGCCCCCATAGCCAATCCTGTCGACCCTCAACTGACAGTGGCGCACCGCTGGCCCTTCTGGGTCAGTAGGATGGGCTGCAAGGGGACCTCTTCTTCTGGTGCACTCCCCGGCCAGCACTCTCAGGGGGGGCACCAACGCTTTCACCTGCCCCCCCAAACACTGCTGTCAGGGGGTGCATCCACACTCTCAGGCGGTGCACATGCACTCTCGTGCATCCCCTATGCATCACCACTGTTGATAGGCAATTTACCAGTTCTTCTATAATAAAGGGCTTAGTCCACCTGTCTGTCTGTCCATAATGCACTTGGGGCACTCTGATTGGTTAGTGATTGGTTGGTGTGGAGCGAGGCCACCGGCACTGGAGGCAACGGCAGCACAGGGTGCTGGCAGAGGACGGAGGGGATGGCAGGGCAAGCTTTTCTCTCCTCCACCCCATGGCGGCAGCATGGGGTTTTGGGTGGCAGTGCTTCCCACCCCCACCCTCCCATGTCATTCTGGGTGGGCAATTCACTAGTACAATATAAAAATCTAATCATAGCATAGGCTATGGAGGATAGCCTTTGCACAGTCTTGCTCTCTTCACCCCACC
Source organism: Crocodylus siamensis (assembly GCF_052110815.1). Lineage (NCBI taxonomy): Eukaryota > Metazoa > Chordata > Crocodylia > Crocodylidae > Crocodylus > Crocodylus siamensis. Next base: position 87,358,238 of record NC_143398.1, on the reverse strand, counting down.
CAATGACACACCAACAAAGCCAAGGAATTCAGCTGCTTCTGCTTCAAAGTGAAAAGGAACAGCTTCCTTCTGCCCTTCTGACTCATCTTCATTGTGGTCCTTCTTCATATAATGTCTCTTTCTTTTCTTCCTTCATTCTCTAAGAAAGAGAAGCCCCTCTATCAATTTCCAGAAACTAAAGGACCAACCTCCTCCATCACTCCTGCCAGAGGTAGCAAAGAGGATTTCCCCTTGTCCCTAGCATCCCCTGGAGGTGCACTCAGATGCACTGATAGGACATGATGTAGCATACTTCTTATAAAGGTAAAAGTACAAAGCAATAATAATAATGCATCTCTCACAAAATCCAGTGGCTTGACAGCACCAAGAATCAGTCACAGCAGCAAGAAATGTCCTCTTGGGACACTAGTCCAGGCAGTGCTCAATGTATAAGAGAGAGGCAGTATAGAGATTGCAGGAGCAACCAGAGTCAGGATTCAGCAGGTATAGTGAAAACAAAAAGATGGATGTGGAGCAGCAGTTCAGCTAAAGTGAATACAGGCAGCTACGACCAGGTGCTTGACTGGTTGTAGCTGACTATATTAATGGAGGATTGTATATGTGCACAACCCTCCATTAAGATACAAACGTGTCCACACAGGGCCACATCTTAAGTAGAAAAGAGGGAGGAAAAGAATAAATATGCCAAATGGTGTACATAGAGGACACGTGGTCTCCAGGAGAGAGAGAGAGTGCATGACAAAGCTCACTAGCTTCAGTTTCTGAAGAGCAAAAGGAAAAAAAACCTGCAAACAGCAGACGAACAAAGAATAGCAAGGACCAGGAAAAGATGCACCAGCAACAATGGGTAGAGAAAGCAGTGCCAAACAAACAGCCTACCAGTATGTCACCTTCTTGGCTCACACACACACATGCACTGGAAAACTGTGAAGACAACATGGCACCTGTCCTATAGTGTGTGAGGTGGAGCAGCCCAGGTTCTCATCCCCTTTGCCACTGGCACTTTTTCATGTAATATCTCCTTTCCAGGTACACAGCCCATCCACGCTTTTCCTTTTCGTTGTACTTTGCCTTTTCCTGTTTCATAGTACTGACTGCATCGGTCATTTAAGAACATAAGAATATAAGAAGTTCCATAGTGGGTCACAGCAAGAGTCCAGCAACCCAGTACCCTATCTCTGACAGTGCCAACAAGTAGATCTGTTAGAGGAAAAGTATACAAAAAGGACATATCTAGCGATCCATCCCATCATACTCTCCCTAGCATCAATGGCTTAGGGATGTCACAGGATACATCCCTGACTGTTCTATTTAATAGTTATCAGTGCACCTGTTCTCCCTGAATTTGTCCATTCTCTTTTTGAACCTGGATATACTGTCTGCCTCTACTACCTCCTGTGGCAACAGGTTCCAGAAGTTAAGTACATGCAACATAAAAAAAAAAGTACTTCTTATTTTTTTAAACCTGCCTCTTATTAAGTTCAGTGGGTGCTCACTGGTTCTTGTCTTCTGGGACTTGGCAAATAACTGTTCCCTATTCACTTTATCCATACCTTTCATGATTCTTCCACCTTCTCTCATGACTTCTAACATATACCTCTTCAGCCTTCTTTTCAAACTGGAGCGTCCTAGGCTTTTCAGTCTGCCCTGGCTCAGCAGCTGTTCCCTACCCCGATCATCTTTGTTGCCCCACTCTGTAGTTTTTCTAATTCTACTACATCCTTTTTAAGAACTGGAACCAGAATTGTAGGCTGTATTCAAGATGAGGCCATACCATGCAGTCGTGTAGTGGCACAATGTTGTTTTCCATTTGGTTTTCAATTCCTTTCCTAATGATACCTAAAATGTTGTTAGTTCATTTGCTTGCCACTGTACATTGAGCCAACATTTTAATGTATTGAGCTAATATCAGTGTGTATGGATGCAACTCACACTGAGTGTGTCTACACGAGATGCTGTACTGCACATTAGACTAATCTATTGTGCAGTAAAGCATTACTGTTTACACATGTGCAGAAATTACTGCACAGTCAATTAGTCTAATGCTCCAATTTCTAGGACCTGTACAAACAGGTACAAGAAATTGGCTTATTAACTAATGTGCCAAAGCTCATGTATAGACACTGACCGGGGATCATACTGTTCCCAGTCAGCCTAGGGAGAAGGGGACCATAGGGGGTGGGGAGAACCGTCCCAGCTCAGCGGGATGTTGCCTGCCAGCCACAAGGAGATGAGGACCTAATGCTGGCAGGCAGCTGCCTGGCAGATAGGACAGCTCTCCCTGCCCTGGAGATCATGAACAGCCCCATGCCCCTGCCAATCTGGGGCTGGCACCCAGGGGAGACTGGAGCTCCTTCTAACTACTGCAGGGGGGCAGAGCAAGACAAAAGAAGCCCTAGATGGAACTGCTCCTGTCAGGAGCAAATTTTCTCCTGATAGGTGCACATTCAGATGTATGTGGAGGTGTAGATTAATGCACCTGAATTTTCTGTGCAGAAAATTCAGACACATTAATTGCATGTGTAGATACACCCACTGAATCTATGGGTGCTGTGAACCCACAGCTAAAGAGGTAATAGTTTGATATGCCAGCTGTTTCTTAAAGAAAGGACATTTTCTTTCCTTCTCCCACTTTGCCTTGCCTGCATGGAAGGGCATTCACCTCCCATGCAGACACTAGGTATATATAGGCTCCTGTGCTTTTTTTTTTTGTTGGTTTTCCACAGGCAGGCTGGAGTGCTCATTAGGATGGAGCCAGTGCTGCTGCCGCTGCTCCATCACATGCTGACATCTACTCCAGGTATAATTTATACAACTGCATGCTGCTGAATAATAACTTGGCCTGCTTGCCATTTGTGTGCAAGAGAGAAGGGAAAGAAAGGGGCAGAAGAAGGAGAGAGAGCTGGAGAGTGCACAGGGGACTGAGAACAGAGTCAGCTGTAGGGGTGGGCAATGTGAGCAACAACCCAGGGTGCCATGGTCAGAGGAGCACCACACACACACACACACACACACACACACGAAGCAGCCCATGCTCACAGCAACCCTCTCCCCCTGCCCTGCCCCACCTTGCCCCAGCCGGTCCCCACCCCAGACAGGAGGAATGGTGCCCAGCCTAACCTGCCCCCAGCCTCCAGCCACTGCTCAAGAGTAGCCAGGCAAGGTAGTGTGGGCAGCAGCAGCAGTGCCTGCCTACCCACCTGCCTAGTACACCCTGCCATTCTGCCAGACTGCATCCCACGCCTCTGCCTGCCTACCTGTGTCTACTCTGCAGCAATGCCATTGACTTAGAGGGAGACTTAAGGGGGATGCCAGGGGAAAGTGCTGGGGGGGGAGGGCACCAAAATACAAGTTCAGCAAGGATACCATTTTCCCTAAGGCCATCTCTGACTTAGAGATAGGAAGAAAAATGAAGTGAGAGGGACAAAGGAAAGAGGATGGAAAGAAGAGAGAGCAAGGAGAATTACTTCACAAATGTTTGCAGAAGTCTCCCAACATTTAAAGCAAATGATGCATGAAACACACTGTCAGGAATCTGGTGCCCAGAACCTATTGCCACTAAATATTTAATCTGATTGGCAGGGAGCCGTTAAAGGATCAGAGTCTGGATTAGAGGCTTCTGGAGAGCAACAGGTAAAGTAAATACATCAGCGCACAGTGATTTACCTTGGTACCAGTCATCCTTTCCAACACACAGCAGCCATCAGGAATACAATGTGCAAAGGGTACTAAAGGGAAGAAAAAAAGAGTCCAGGGAACCCCCAGCCCATATGACTCTGCTCCCACTGTAAGCTAGAGGAGATGAGGGGAGTTGGGTATGTGTTGAAATTGGACATGTGAGGTATATATTGTGCTGTGTGTAAAGGACGTGCTATTGGAAAAACCCCATGCAAAGCACCCTACCTTTATGAATGCTGCAAAGATACAGAAAGCATGTAAAATTCAAGAAGCTTCCAACAGCTCTAACTGCTTAATTGTTCACAACCCAGTAGTAAGTCTCTGGGTAGGCAACAGGCACCTAGGATTAGCTAACAGTCTGCAATATACGCAGCAACTTTTACTGTGACATGCATATGCATCCTAATGTAATGAAGCAGGAGTCCAGCAAGGATTAGAGAGCACCAAGCCATGTATACACACACAGTAGTAGCAGCTCCTTGGAGTGGAGAAAGTACAACTACAAGCAGAGGACAGGAGGACCTAGTAGCAGCAGAAATTTGTACATTTTCACATTAGTTTTAGCTCCCACTCCTCAGTTTATATCCATCCAGAAATGGCTGAGGCCAGCATTAGCTGCGGTGTTCAAATCTGGCTTGTGGGATATATTGGTGCTCAAAAGCAGTACTTACCTGCATGCTACTTAACAGAGAAACATGAAAAAGGGAAATTCCATTAAGTGAAGGATTTCACCTATTTCAATACATGGCTTTGTTCCAAATTTGAATGAAATCAAGCACTACAAAATTCTCCACAAAGTAAAATTTAAAAAAAAAATCTGGGGTTGATTGAATATATTTTGGACTATATAAGGCAATATACTGTGATTATATTATAATTATGTAATTCTGTAATAATAATTTCAAAATCCAAATGAAACCCTTTGTTTTGAAAATGTCAAAACAGGATGTTTCAACATCAGAACTTTTATATTCAAAAATCTTCCAGAACAAAATTCTGGTGAAATCAATCCAATTTTATTAAGCCATCCAATTCTGATGGATTTAACTACTTTTTCTAGAAGCATACAGCTCCACCAAAATTCCTCCAGCCCCATCTACTACTTAACACGGCAGCACTGGAACCTGCATTGCTTGTCTCAATGCTGCTGCAGATGCTCCCCTCTCCGTTGCATGACATTGTTCTTCATGACCAAGGCTGGTTATTCTGGGCTACTGGTCTAAGTCCTGATCATCCTTACACCTCAATGAAACCCTAATTCATTTTCTAGGAGCTCCATCATCTTTTTCTTCTTTGTTCACATTTTGCTTTTAACCACCACTCCCACCATTGGCCATGCATATGCCCTGGTTAGAAAACTGGAAAACAGTGGCAAAATACTAGGGTGTGCATAGCTGTGGTGAATTGCATACTTCTTCTTTGTGTACATTTGTGTGCATAAATGGAGAGGGGCAGAAAGTGGCAATGTCAGAACTGAAGCTTCATTAGAGTCCCTTAAAACCCTGTCAGTTCCTCAAGTCAGAAGGCAATAGGAGCACTTTAGCTACAGTTCCAAAACCCCAGTATACTCCTAATACATAAGGTATATTCTCAAGTATAAACTTATCTTTGCCATGGAGAGACTTCCATTCAGTTCCCTACTGTTAGCGGATCCATGGCAATAACTAAGGTCCCGATCCTGCAAGCAGAAACCTTATAGGATTGTGGCCCCAGTAATAAACTGGTGTTCAGTGGCATGGATCACCCACCACATGCCCATTCTTAATTTCTAGCTGTTTCCTTGGGCTGCCCCATCTGTTTTGTGAGTTGATCTCAACTGAACACAGTTTGTGAAGTATTTGTGTAATTCTCTGTGTAATTCTTTATCTTTTTTTCTTTTTTCTTTTTTTAGTAAATGACAAACTGGTAAAGAGCACTGGAATTACAACTCTGGAAGTCAAAATGATTAATCCACAAACCCAAGTAAACAGCAAACAATTTTATCGCATTCCTATAGGAACTTCAATCCAAAAATCTCCAAGCACTTTACAAGAATTAATGAGTGTTTAGCTTTACAGTGCATCTAGGCAATAAGTGTATATCATGTCTCCTTGGAGATGCATAGATAAGATCACAGGCAAAGCCAGGTACAAAACATGGATGTCTCAAGTCCTAATCACATACCTTCATTATAAGACTATCCTTTTCCTCGTAGCAGACAATGTTAATTTCCCACTTCCATTAGGTGCCTCAGCACTAGCTTAAGCTCCCCCCCCCCCCCACAGGATAAAAGTGAAGTTCAGTCTCCTTGATCTTGGATTTTCCACTTAATCTATTAAAACTGCCAAGAAAACAGCCTATGCCACTGTAGTAGCAGCTTGTACCTGCTCACTAAGCACTGGACTGAAACCTCTAATTAATGTCTCACAGACTTTCAACCAGATCTCAGATGACAACAATCTCTGGTTACTCTTTTCATAAGGCAGCCATCAACCTAGATAAATTGGACCCATCAGACCAACATAGAAAAACTGCCCATAAAACTCTATGGGCACATTTTTTGTCCTCATTTCCCCATTTTGCTTGCTATTCCCCCGATGCTTAATCTTACAAGCAGCTGAAAAACTGTATATGAATATCTCCCAATACAGAGCAATCCCTTCATTTCTGAGAATGGGATTTCCTTGAAAGATTTGCCAGGTTTTCTGAACTTGGCTAGGACACAAATACTAGAAGAACATCCTTTTCTTTATGCATTTCCCTTGTGCCATTCAAACCTGGGAAGAGCAGTGGTGCACAGGGAATTTTTTTTAAACCTAGCTGAACCATTTCATACCTCAAAAAAAGGTTCATCTTTAAATTAAAGGGTAAAAGTCTAAGCTAATCCTTGTTCTGCTGGAGCCTGTTCACCACTGCATTTCTCATAATAAGGTTGGCTTGAACCGACCTTCTGTTTCTCCAGAAGCCATTTATACAGATTCATAGTCAAGGGGGAAATTATTCCCTGTATAATTAAAGCTTCTGCAAAATGAACTCAAAAGAAACAACCTTCAGGCAAAAAGCAACAAGGCACTAAGTGGTCTGCAGCCTGAAGAGTCATTTAAAGGCAATAGCATCATCTGAGGTTAAGTTCTGAGGCAGGCTAGCTGGTTCATCTCTCTTCATTGTTACAGGACTGGTATCTTCACCCATATGCTCTCTCTTCTACATGGGTGTCTAATCTCAGTATTTCTAATCATGGCAATTTCCCTACACACCTTCAACAGCTTCTGGTGTCACCCAACACTTACCACTGAACCTGATTTTTCTCTGCCTTAGCTTGGGGCGCCTTTGCTGCCTAATCTGCCCTTAGAGACTGAAGAGAAAAATTGGCTCCCATCTTCCTTCTATAACAGCCCTTTATGCATTTGCCAGCAGTTCAGTTTCCACCCACGGTTGCCTCTTTCTCTAGACTGACCATGTCTCGTTGTCTTACCCTTCCTGTACAAGACTCATTGTCTAAATGCTTCCATCACTTTCATGGCTCATTCTGCCAAACTCCCTCCAGTCTGTGACTATCTTTGACAAAATGCGATGAACACAATTCTCCTCAAGAGCTTAGCCAGAAAAGAGGAGAGAGAAACGAACCATAGGACCATACAAATCAGAGTGAAGAAAATCCTGTTAGGACACTCTCCCTGGCTTCTAGTTCTCTCCTGGCCAATGCAGGACTGATGCATATCCATTCTTCAGTGATCTGATGATGGAGTTCCCACCATTTCCCTTAGGACACTGTTCTGCTACCAGGTACACTGGACCATCAGGAAATGTGCCCCCACATTCAGATCACCATGTCCCTTTGGGCAGTTTTATACTGTTACCTTCGTCACACTCCATTCAATTCTTCTCAGGTTCTTTTACCACGCTGAATGCAGTGGTAGCTGGGCATCTAACCAAAAAGCTTTGGAACTGCTCTAAATAGCATCTTTTCTTCCTTGGTGTTTGCATTCTTAAAACACACACTTTTAGGCAGTCATCATGTCTCCCTTTTAATTGTCATTTGGCCAAGCTAAACGTAATTAGTTATTTTAATCTTTCCTCTCAGATCAATCCCTCCAGTGCCTTAATCATTTTTGTTGCTCCACTGAATTCATTCTAATTTGCTGCCATCTTTGGGGCACAGAGTTCTCTAGAAATGAAAGCAATAATCTAGGTGCAGTCATGCCAGTCATGTGTATAAAGTAAGACTATCATTTCCCCATTCCTTGTCTGCAGCTCAGAGTCATGCTGGCTGCTTTATTGCCACATTGTACTGCAAGTTCGTATCTCATTTGTTGTCCATTACCACTCTTTTGTCATTTTTATCATTACTGATTTCCAGCGGACTACCTCTCATTGCGTATGTTTACTTTCCATCTGAGTGCATCCTGACTTTTAACTCCTACTCGTCAATTTATTATCCACTCTGCTAATCCCCAAATCCTATTCGGGAGGTATAACTGCTTAGCTAGTTAGATATCTCAAATCTCTTTGATTACTGATGGCTATACTACTGCAAAGCAGAAGGCAAGGGGCTTGTCATCACAGCAGAGCCAAAACTGTGCACCCTTGTTGTGAAGAAGACTAACAGCAAACTGGGCTGCATGAGTGGGAGCATTGCCAGCAGATGGAAGGAAGTGATTCTTCCCCTCTATTTGGCATTGGTGAGACCACATCTGGAGTACTGTGTCCAGTTTTGCCCCCCCCCCCCGCACCCGAAAGGATGTGGACAAATTAGAGAAGAGTCCAGTGGAGGGCAACAAAAATGGTGAGAGGGCTGTGGGGGATATGACTTCTGAGGAGAGGCTGAGGGAGTTGGGCTTAGTCTGCAGAAGAGGAGACTGGAGGGGAGGGATTTGATAGCAGCCTTTGACTACCTGAAGGGGGGTCCAAAGAGAATGGAGCAAGACTTCTCAGTGGTGGCAGATGACAGAAAAAGGATCCATGGTCTCAATGTGCAGAAAGGGAGGTTTAGGATAGATATTAGGAAAAGCATTTCTCACCAAGTGGGTAGTAAAGTCCTGGAACGGGTTTTGCAGAGAAGTTGTGGACTCTCCATCCTTCGAGGTTTCTGGACAAAGCCTTGGCTGGGATGATCTAGTTGGGGCTGGTCCTGCTTTGAGCAGGAGGTTGGACTAGCTGATCTACTGAGGTCCCTTCCAACCCTCATTTTCTATGATTTATGATTAGGGAGAACTCTTGCACTTCCTGGGTATTTAAGTGATACAATGGCTGTAGGATCCTGAAACAAGCCTTTCTGCCAAACGGCTAGATTCCGGTTCACCCACTGGGCACAAAACAGCTGGCCAACTGATCCCGGGACGAAGACGTTAATGCAGGGCACACCCACGGCAGCACAGCGCTCCCCCCGCCCGCGAAGCCGCCGGCCGACGAAGGGTGTCGCGACATAACGACATGACGTGACAATGCCGCCTCTCCCCCTTGTGCCCGCGCCCGGCCCGGGAAGGTGCCGCTAGGATTTCTCGGGGAGTGTCTCTCCAGCCCCCCGGGGGCTGGCTGCGCTTGCTGGGTGCTTGCCACCCGAGCTCCTCTCCTCCCCTCTCCCAGGAGCTGGAGGGCTGCAGCGGTGCCCGAGCGCGGGGGGCAGCCGGGAGGGGAGGCGGAGAAGGGCTCCGCGAGCCCTGCAGGGGCGCCCGGCTGCCCCCCGCGCTCCGCTGCCGCCCGCTCCGACGCGGGGCCGGGGCCGGGGCACGGCGGACTCTCTCCCTCCCTCCAGTGCAACACTACAGTGCTGGGGGCTGCCTCTTCTCATCGCTGGAGCCGGAGCCCCCGGGCGGGCCGGCCCCACGGGGCTCACTGCCCCCGACCGGGCTCCGCTTCCCAGCCCCGCCGAGGAACCGGCAGCCTGCGGCAGTCCGGCGAGCCGTGTCAATCAGCCCCGTGCCAGCCCCACTGCCCCCCGCAGCCAGAAGCAAGTGAAGGGCCTTTGTTCCATGTCCAGGTCTCTTCTCACAAAACAAAAGGCTTTGGGAGGAGGGGGAGGCTTTGTGCAACCCGGCTGCTTTAAGGCGCAAGCATGAGCTGGCTCGCCCTAACCAGATTGCTTAGGACCGTCCCAAAGAGCTTCCCCAGAAATAATGAGATCGGGGGAGTGAAAGTTAAAGGGGACTGGGGGGGAAGCACAGAAGACTGTGCCCTGTAAGGACCCTTGCTTTGCTGAATATAAGGGGACAGGTGTCTGTTAATACATCTGCCCTAAAACTTAACTCCTGGGATTCCTAGAAAGCTATGGGGTTTGGGGTTGTAACACATCTACCCAAGAGCCTTGCCTAGAAAGCTATGGGTCTCACATGAAGGACTTCTGGTCTAGAGATGCTTGTAAGGTCTGAAAAGAATGACTTCTGACTCGGGCCAGGTCTGAGGAGCCTGTATCATTCAGTCTAGAGGAGATTATTTACTGCCAGGATAAACTTTAACAAGCAGGCAGGGTGAGACAACCTCCAGCTGAGAAGCTCAGCTTGACCTCTTTGGCTCAGTCAATAGAGAGCTGGCTAAAAGCTGAGAAAATCTCAGCACAGCTCCTACCAACTTGCTAGGAATGAAGCAACTTCCAGCTACCGCATCTCTTTTAAGACCTCCGGCTTTGCAGCAAGTACCATTGTTCCACTCAGTACTGTCCTCTGCAACTGATGCACTGGTGTCCAATGCAACATTCATTCCTCCGCAAAATCTCCCAGTCATTCCTAGAAACCAGTAGTTCCTGAAGTCTGAGTTCATGAACAATACAGATTCACTCTGAAGCTTCCAAGTCCAGTTCCCCCAAACTACTGTACTGTTCTTTTACTGAATGTTTTTTATCTACTAGTTTCTAGACAACTGGAATATTTCTTCAGATGCTTTAAAAATATAGTGCTACTCTACAGTCAAGGCTAGCATTAAGTCTTTCATGTTTGCAGGGACCAATCTCTTAAGCTTCAGGTTTCACACAATACAAATGCATCTTGCACACAACATTTTACCTAGGCATGGCTCAAAACAACATGTTTTTGTCATTATCTTTAAACTCACTAGGTAGTTGGAATAGTTTCCCCTTCTAATTGATTGGATAACTTCAGCTTGTGATATCCCTTTACAATAAAGTGATTCCGGGAACATAATATTCTGTTAATGTCTCTTTCTCCCAAATAAATCTTTAACTCTTCTTTTTCCCCACAGATTTCTGGGGTGAAGGTAAGTCCTTTGGTTTTCTAGGTTTTCATTTTTTCCCAGTAACTGCTGAAAGACTATTTTATTTTTTTCTTCCAAATAATTCTGTTACTAAGGGAAATGCCATTCAGCTCTCCATTTCCACTCAAATTGCAATGCTCAGCTTACCAAATACAGCCATTTAAATCTATTCTTACTGGACAATCATTGATTTTTCTCTTACTGACATAGTTCGAGAACATTCTTCGGGGAAATAAACCAGAATCCTAATCTGATCCAAAACGAATCTTCACCAAATCTTACCTCCATCACCAAATATTCTTCAGGGTTTGGTTTTTGTTTTGTTTGGGGTTTGGTTTGGTTTTGGTTTGGTTTTTTGCGGGGGTTGTATTGCGAAGAGGAGTACATACTTTGCTATCCTTAAAATACTTAACCTTTTTTTAAACAGCAAAAGTTTCCAAGGAACTGATGCAGTGAGTGCCATTAAAATCTTGACATTTAGAGCTTCAAAAATAGGAAAAGCTGCAAATATCAAGACAAAGGTAAAAACCATCATGCTCAGTAAACATCAAGATTTATAAAGCATTCACGGTAGCCATTAGAGCCATCTGATTAGTTTCCAGATAGCTCTACAAGCTGCTCTTTAGAAAGCAAAACATGACCATTTCATAAATGAGAACACTTAAATGAAACTGATTCTGACCAGCATGCCTAGCAGTTGTGGCCAGCAAAGTAAAGCCAGCATCTGAGATTTGTTCCAACACCCATTGTACTCAGCAGAAAGACTGCCACTGGATTAGGCTCATGGACTGCAGCTTGACCCACATGCATCTATGTCAGAATTCATTAATCCTTTTACTGAAGAATTATAATATTGTGCAGGCACATCTACACATCTACAACACCCTTCTTTTTTTACTCTCTCTCTCTCATTCACATTGTGTATTGTGAATTTCAAACTCCTCATCTCTCGGGATGAAATCTTGACCCCACTGATTCAATATGAATTCAACATGACAGTCCCCACTTGAGTCATGAGAAAGCCACTTCTCTCCACTAGGAAATGAGTAACTCACTAAAGTCTATAAGAGATATTCATATTCTGTAGAGGGGGGTGTGGGTACCAAATGGCTAAAGTGTTGGCCTGCCAGGGACAAACTCTCATTAACCAGTTCTCTCACAGTTTTCATTCTGTTCAAAAATCACACCCCACCCTCCACCCCAATAAAATGCATCATACCATCTTTTCTATGGACCCCAAAGGCATATAAAATACACTGTGAGGACTTAAAGACATCTTCCCACTGACTCTATATCCATCCCTGAATGAATTAAAACTCTCCAGAATCAACCACCTCATTCTCTGAGTACCGTGTATGTACTATGTGAATGTTTTTAACTCCATCACATGCAGACTAGTGCACAACATGACGTGAAGCTAGATATGTGTGTATGACATGATGCAAAAATTGTATGAGGTTGTTTTGTACCTTAAAAATTACACATGATTATATCACACTGCACACACGCAATTAAGCTTTGAATTCCTTCATTTTTTAATGTTTAATCATGCAAGTGTCACATTCTTGGTAAGTAGGTATTTTGTTGGAAAATTATAATGTATGTAAATGCATACATGGAGCCATGCTCATACACAGCTATAAAATTATGGCTAGATGTATGCATTTATATATCCACAGATGTTGTTTTTCACCAATTCACAGGATATGAAAAGGGAAACAGCAAACCCCCCCCCCCATTTCTCTCAAATCTTCCCAAATCATTCTGAGGGGCTGATCTTTATTTTAGTGCCATAGGCAGACACTACAATATCTGTTCATGTCAAGGGAATTCATGCTGCCAAACTGCTTCCCACTAGAAGTTGCCTCTTGGAATCCAGAGAACAGGAGTGCATTCTATGGAATAGAGATTTGTAGATTCTTCCAAATTCAGTGTAAAAAGTTCAAAAACCATTTAGGCCAGAACTACATCACTGCTCCTGGTATTCAAAATGAGCTGGAGGGGAAGGAAGCCAGCTTTCTCCTGGGGAAACAATGGTCTTTCCACTGAGGTAGAGGACTTGGCGTAAGGAGATCTGGGTTCCCCTTCCTTGTTCTACTCATTCACAATCAAGTTCAGTGCTGAACAAATCCACATGTGACTCTTGCCTCCTTCACTCACCATCCAAACATAGGCATAGCATGATTTTAGACAGATAGAATCAAAGGTGGATTTTATTTACTTCAAGTCCAACGTATCTCACAACTCTAACATGAGCAAATGTGTGATCAGCAATGAAATACAGATAAGATGAGCGCTGATGCTAGCTAGAGAGGAACTAAAATATTGAGAAAATATTGAGAAAAAAAGTAGAGGGCAATTTTTAAAGATCCACTTGGATGTTACAGAAAGTGATGAAATACATTTCATTTCAGCAATACTTCTGTTTCCCTATCACACATTTTCTATAGTTCCCATTCCTCATTCTTGATTTAAGAACATATGTTTCAAGAAATGGCCTTTGTTCTCTGAGGGAATTCACCTCTCCTGTGGCTTTTTCTCCCACCTGGACTCAGGATTACAGTTGGATGGGAATTTTTCAACAAAACAGTTTTGTTGAAAAATACCAATTCACCTAAACCAACATTTTTTTAAATATACTTAATTTGGAGCAGGGATTTGCAGCCGGATCTGCCATATCCCAGGTGGGTGCCCTAACCCTGAGCTAGAGAATCATTCTCTCTTTCTTTCCCTCGCTCTCTCTCATTGGAGCTGTTCCATTTTGTGTGAAAAATTTAATATTCACTGGGCCAGAAAGAGCAAGAGAGACTGACTTTATAGCCTAGTGGTTAGCATATCCATTCTCTCTGGTCCAATGAATATTTATTTATTCACACAAAGTGGAACAGCCCCAGCAGGAAAGACAAGGGAAGACACTCCAGAGCTAGTAGCCTGGTGATCAGGGCAGTCACCTGGAAGACTTAGGTTCAAACCATTGCTCTGAATTATGCAGAGGAGAGACCTGAATTTGAGTTTCCTGCAATCCAGCCAAGTACCCTAACTATCATTATTGCCTGTTCTGGGGGTGGCCTTACCTGTCTCTGTTTTTTCATGAAGCATCTCAAATAGTCTCAATTTTGTCCTAGTGCAGGGCAGGGAAAATATTGAAATCCTGGCAAAAATGTCAAGATGGGAAAAGAATTTCCTGCTCAGCTCTAGTCAGGATCTTTAGTTGGTTCTATCACAGTTCTCTCCAAAAGAGCCACAAGCAGAATATTATGCTTATAATGAACTATCAATAGGAGGAAATGAACTCCTGATAAATAATGGTCCCAATTTCACACTAATATCCTTGGCAGTGAAGAATATGAGAAGTTAGGACAGAAATATTTGTAAGTATATTTCCCTGTCTTGCCAGTTGTGTTTTTTTAAGCAGTCCCTGTCTCTAATGCAGCTTCTTCTGCTTGAGGTCCAGAAAGTTGTTCCTCACATCATATATACTACAATTTTCCTAACTTCAGGTTAAGAAAGCTTCCTCACACGGTCATTCATTTTCTGCAGCTGTCTCCTCTTGGGTTTAAGAGTCTCTTCTATCTTAGCCCCACTACTCCTTAGTGAAATAATCGCAGCCCGAGTGTCATCTTTATAACCATCATATTTTATAAATTCTTCTAGCCAGGGATTTAAAGAGACCCTTCCCTACCATACTCACCATATTCCCAAAGGCAACCATCCTGCACTGAGGATCCAATAGAGCTCTGTTTTCTTAGCAATATTTTTTCCAACTTGTGGTAAAAGACCATCACCCTACAATTAAAAGTTACGTCTCTTCTGAGAGTCCTGTGAGACTCCAAGTTTGTATTTCACCCACAGCTTTTGTCACCTGGGAGTTTACTACCACAGGATTTTTAAATGAAGATTGCAAAAATCGCTTCCAATGCAAATAGGTACCTGATACTCTGTGCTCCCCCGAGCTGCTTTTTTAAAAACGAAATTCAAGGTTTCAGGACTGCGTTTGCATTTTTTTGCAATCATGAATTAGAGATTAATTTCAGCTTCAAGTTGTACCAAAAATGTGAACAAGTGAAGAAAGAGACGGAGAGAACAGACATGTCAGCCTGTCGCTTTCATTAGGCTCTCCCTTGGGGACTGTCATCCTCAGATGTTTAAGCTTGACTCTGCTCAAACACAGATGACACTAAGGAATCTCCCCTGGGATTCTTAGCCCACTGAATACTGTAGCGCAAGATACCAGGCAATTAGAGACCAGGCTAGAGACAGGCACAGCATGCTCTACATGTGAATACGTGTGTCTACATACAAGTAAACGTGGCAGTGCACTTAGTGGTTGTCTCCTCCCACACTAAACTTCAAAGGCATTTCTTAGCAGAGTTCAGTGACAGAAATTCCACAGGAACCCAGTTGTGGGCCGTTAATTAATCCAATGAATCACAAAGCAGGGAGAGACTCCCAGCAGTAACCCCTTTCTCCATCCCTGTGAAACACTTCAGTAGTTCAGAGCTCCTCCACAGCTAAAGTCCCTCCATATGGGACAGCCTAACTCTGAAGTAACCCTGAGTTAATACTGCAGCACTTCCCACTGGGAGCAGCTAAGGAGCAGTGAGAGCTGATGCCCACACCACTGTTCTCACAGTGCCTCCTGCTGGGAGAGGTTCACATTGCTGTGACTGGGAGTTCTGTAACCAGTTACAGTGACTGTTGGATACAGTGCTATTTACTGGAGGCAAATGTGACTGAATGGCTGTAAATGCCAAGCCCTGGTGTCCCTACCAGACCTAATTCCCTACTGGTATTGGCTAGAACTATGGTATGTTGGAATTTTCCTCCAATGTATGGAAACTATGATCCCATGTTGTTGTAACAACAAAAACCTTTGGGGCTCCTCTCACATCCAGCCATAGAGTCGGGGGCCATGTCATCTGGGGAACAGTTCACAACCCCACCATTTGAGAATCTATGCTATAACAGAATCCTCCCAGTTTTTTCCAATACCAAATACAGCCCACATATTACAGTGAGACCACCCTTTTTCTTCAGGTATCATCCAGATTGCAATGCCAGTTGCCAGAAAGCAAATCTTACATGAGCCAGGCTACAGAGTGTAATGAAAGACACCGCCCTGTGCAGTGGTGTAATGACTGCAAGTTTATAAAGCTAAATCATTCCTTTCTCACTTCAGTCCTAGAGACATCCCCTTTCACACCATCCATGCCTCAAAAGAGTAATCTTTTCATATAATTTTAATATTTTTATATTCTCTTAAAGGACCCTAAAATCTTTAGAAACTACGCACGTAAAAAAAAACAACCCTTCAATAATCAGTGAAATGCAAGGACGCCCAGGATGAAAGAAGCATCTCTAAAACAGTGCATAGCAACACTACACAGCCATTTAGAGAAGGAAGTGATAGAAAAATACTATACCCAAATGAAACAAAAAAGAGAATTTTAGGCACCCAGCAGACAATTGCCCCAATTAGGAATTGACCAGGATTCCGATACTAAAGCCCCTGTGCGTCTTAGAATAAGTACCAGTGGTCAGGGATTAATATTTATATCTCAGCTAAAATATGGTGTAACCCTCTGGTAAGTGTGCTTACAAGCTCCCTGAAATAGAGCCTTGATTCAAACTGCAGCAATGTGTGCTTCTAGCCAGTGCTTCTCAATCAAAGTGCCACATGATCCTTTTAAGGGTGCTGTGGGGTGCTGCTCAATATTAGCACTGTCAGGTCTGCAAAGACCTACACATGATTCACAAGATAAACCCAGAGATTTTAAACAGGAATCCATTAAAATAGGAAACCATTCTGACCTGTTGGGCTTTGCAAAAGAATTGCTCTACTATTTTTCCATAGTCAAAAAAACAAGTGAAAGCTCAGAGCTGGCATTTTTTGCAGGGTGCCTTGAGTATCATGCAGGGTGCCTTGAGTCTAAAAAGTTTACAAATCACTGCATTTAACAATGTAGGTTCCTGCTTCGTTCCCAGAGTGTCCTCCAAGAGGGCAGCCTTTGGAGTGGCAATTCAGCAGCAGATGGCCCCAAACAGCATGCTACTGTACAATCAACCCCACTTCAGGTCTCTGGTTCTCTTTGGAGTTCTCCTATTCTAGAATTGACCAAGCCCAAACGCACACAGATCATGAGATCTGGAGAGGTTTCAGTTTCTCCAGATTAACAGTGGCGGTCTGGAGGGCAACAGCAAGGAAATCTAAAAGAGCAATATTCAGAAACTGCTGTTACACATCCTCTCAAATCCTATTTTAACTGCAGTAGTGCTAGTGAGAGCAGAAAGTAAAGAGAAAGAGACTTTAAATCTTTACATGACTTGCTTTGGCACTATGTATTTTTCACATTTTGATACTAACTAAACATGTGACATTATATGCATATGTCACATCACCTTACAGAGTCTAGTTTGACATATAAGCAGCACAGAAATTACTATGATAGGAGCCAGTACAGAACCTTAATAGACGAGGAGATAGATAAGAGGAACATCAGGACGAAAATATACAGTGGTCATGATGTAGTGAAGACTGTATAACATCAGGAATGTTATACAGCAAACACTAAGACAGTAAGTAGATAGGACAGATCTGTGAACGGCTATCCTGCAAACATTTTACATGGCTTGTGACTCTAACGAGTCCATAAAGATAGAAGGATTTCTCACAAACCCCATAGGTTATAAAAAATATGAGTCATTTAAGAAAATCCCTTTATTACTTTCAAAGGAGGGCTCAAACTATGATACCATCCAACACCACACTTGTTTCTCCATATATAATGTAATGCTTGATGCCACATGATCAGTGATGCCACAGTGTTTGAGCTCTGGATTCATTTAGATGAGAAGAGATTTTGCAAATGTTCCATCCAGTCCATCCCTCCAGTATGCTAACAACACCAAACTCATTATCTGCTTCGTAAAATTCCTTTATTTCACATGGCAATACCATGGTGAGTGGCTCACTAAACATAGTTTACACTAGATATAATCCTAATAGTTTAGTATCTAGTTTGAGCTTTAAGTGTCTCTAGCTACAGCAGTTCTGCCACTTTTTCAGCATCTTCTTCTGTCACCCAAACTGTTCTTGCAGTAAACATTTAATTTGCTGTTTAATCTGAATTTTCCTTGCCTCATATTAAGATCATCTACTTCCTGATCTGTCCTTGGTGACTAATATGAATAATTGGCCCCTGTCCTCTTCCTGTAATGATCTTTTATGCATTTGCTGACAGTTAAGTCTCCACCCACAGTCGTCTTCTCTCTAGACTGAACATGACTGGCTCTTTTAACCTTTCTTTACGGATCTCCTTTTCTAAAAATCTTCAGTCATCATTTGCAGCGTCTGTTCCTCCTAACTCTTTCTACTCTCTCTCTATCTTACAAATATGGGTCCCCAAACTGAATTCTAGATGAAGCTTAACCAAGGCTGCTAAAAGAATTGTACAGATAATAAGCAAGTTGCATCAAGTTAACCAACTCATGGGCTAGACAGGTTGAAGGACTGAGGATGGTTCTTAGAACCCTTTATTTTTTGATTGCTGGTTCAAATCCATCTTTGTTTGGTAGTGACTAAAAAAAGATTCCTATTTAGTGATAACTGTTTAGCAGCTGTGTCAAATTTTCAAATGATTTAGTTATGTTTTCAAAAGTGATTTAGGAGAGCTAAATCTCCCTGAAAATCAGTGAGAACAAGGTTTTTTTATGCCCAATGTCCCCTTAAAACAAGCTAAGGCTCCTAAATTATTTATGCACTTTTAACTATGTTACTTCAGGTCAACCAAGTTGAAGGCCTCTCTCTAGTTCCTAGGCAAGTGGTCGTTATCAGAATTGGATGAGAGACCAAAGACTACATAGACCATGAAGATTCAAGTCCCCTTTGACCCCGATGGCATTCCTTGCTCATAAAGATGAAGCAAAAGTACACAGCCATGTTAAGGAAGCTGTACTGGTTCTTAGGAAAAAAGAGCACCTCGATACACTGAGGCTACCAGTTTGACACCAGGTCCTATACTGCTCTACTGACTTCCTTGAAATGTTCCTGAAGTAGCAGTAGTCTGGATTGCTTGGCTTGAGGTCTCCATCCTCCACTCATTTTATACTTTTGCTCCACGCTCTGTTTTGGGGTGGAGAGGTTGTTTCCTGTATAAGCTCGATTCTGAGATTTGTTCCCTCTCCTCTCAGCTGGTTTTCCCAGCTGATGTTCACACTTGCTGGCATTCACTTAATATAAATCAACACCTTCAACCACCATGTTTACCAGTTCCCATGACACTTCCTTGGAGGGATAGGTGCACCACAGTGTTCTCTGCCTGGTGCCCCTTCTCCTCCTCAACCCTCATTTTGAATTTACAACCCATTCTCATACCTCTATTCTCTTTATTTGCCTCCAGATATTTAGCTGACCCTTGCTCTGTTACAGTTCTTCCCTTTTGGTTGGCAAGCTACTCTTTTTTATCCTCTGGTGGAAATATCCTTGGACAACTCCCCCAACTTACAGAGATGAAATAGGGTGATCCTTTAAGGAGCACTAAATTCATCCAATGTATGTTTAAAAATAAGAAACCTATCTCCCCTGCTCCACAAGAATAATGCTCAGCGCATTCTTAACATGCTAAGTAGCAAGAGACTAAATAATGAGCAACTTTTGCTCAAAGGAATAAATTAGTGTTGGTTTTAGTTCGCTTACTTCCAGGGTACTCTATACCCTGCTCCAACACACATCTTTGCCTCTCCACATGTAAACCTCAAAGCTATAAAAACAAGCTTGTATCCACTGAGCATTTTTCTTGCCTTTGACTGGCTGAGTATGTAGGCTATTTGTTATAGACATGTTCAGGGGTATGTCCCTTATCATGCGGGTATTGATTGGTGCAGGGGTTTACATACACTCATTTCTTTTTTCGCATAGTTGCCTGCAAGTCCTGGGCTACACAACACCACTTGTTCTGAGGAGGTTGTGCATGGTAGTGCTACTGATCTACATTATGGTTTCAGTTCCTCCCTTTTCACCAAAATAAAGTGAAGCTTTGCTATTCAGCTAATTCAGCCAAACTCTCAGCAGGCAGAAAGTAGCAGAGTTGCATTAACTTTGGTGGAGTAATGCCAATTTACATGAGCTCATGTTTTGCCTTGGTGACAGCAAACAGTTTGATGGGAAATAAAGGTAGGTCACAGGGGGCTTGGAGTCACCTTCATGGGTCAAGGATGATGCTCCCTTTAACTTCTACTGTGACATGCTTGTAAACTGCAGCAAAAAAAACAGGTCTCAGAGAAGATATGAGACAACTGGTAGGCGAAAGATTGCAATTGGATCTTACTATTGTCACTCTTAGTCCTGTTCCACAACCTCTAGTGCTGCAATTTTGCAATTGCCATTTCATCTCAGTCAGGAAGGCACTTGGTGCAGAAACTGGTGTGTTTGACCACCAGCGAAGAAACTAGATTAATAAACAGATTCACTATGCTTGAAAGGGTTCTTATGGATGGGTGGAGGGAGGATGGATCAGTGTAATGGGAGATAACTTATAATTTTCTCCCAGTTACTCCCAGCTTTTCTGTTGAATATAAACATGGGGGGAGCCAAATACATTCATAAGAGGCAAACCATCTTAGAGCTCCACTGCAGGCACTTCGATATTAACAAAGCCATATAGTAGATTACACAGATACAGTAACTAAATCCATCTCTATCTATTAAGGCAGCTCAATCTCCTATATTTTAGGCAGTCCATTTCCTCATTATATGTAAGGGCCTATATAAAGCCCTCCCCACATTTTCCCACTACTCTGGCAGACCTCATCTGAGTAGCTACCAGGATTTGATGGCAAGGCTTGGTGCAGGAGGTGTACAAGGAACCCATCTCTCTCTTAGGGGTGGGAAAGTGAAGGCTGTTAACCATCAGGGACCAGGACCAACTTTCACATCATCTTAGGCTCTTGAAGCCTAAGGCGTGAAATACCAGACCAGGGACTCAACCCACTGCAGACACTAACCCAGGGGTGGGCAAAATGCAGCCCGCCAGGCCATTCTATCCAGCCTATGGGGCTCCTAAAAAAATTAGAAAATTAATATTTATCTGGCCCGGATGCCTGTCATGAGGCCTTCGATGGCTTGCCAAAACTCAGTAAGTGGCTCTCCGTCTGAAATAACTGCCCACCCCTGCACTAACCCCTAGAGCACTGTGTAGGCTTTGCAGCACTGCTAGGCTCTGCCAGCTTGGGACAGAGAGAACAGCACTAGGAATTAAAGCCAGGCCACCCACATAGTACTGCAGAAACCCTGAATCTAAGCTCACCAGGCCCTGAAAATCTAGGTCTGTGAATCAAAGAAGTCCCTATAGTAGCACCAAGCACTAACCACTGGATCCAGATTTTACCTGTCTGTTTGAAACAAAATAGGGGACAAGTCTGTTTTAGCTCAAAGAGGTGTACTTAAAGTACACAAATAAATAAAAACACTGTTCCCTCTCCAGATGAGATTTTCCAAAGCTGCTAATATTGCAACTGCCTGCTAAAATAACTGCTGTTTTGGGAAGAGAAACGTCTTGATAAGATTTTCTCCTCCTAGTGCTGTCTCAGAGGCCTAAAGCTATAGGTCTCTGTGTGTTGCAGACTTAGGAGCTGTTGGCTATGGGAAAGCAAAAGGCTTTGGTGAGCCTGTGGAGATGAGAAAGAGGGGATGTAAAACAAGTTTCAACTGATGCAAGTGCCTCGCAAAAACTGCACTGGGCAAGCGCTTTCAATGACCCACACCAGAGGGTGCCTTAATCAATTAATCAATTGTTTAACTCGTTGGGGGGGGCGGTATTCAGGGTGTCTCTGTGAGGAGGCTCCCTCCCCTGCAGTGGAGACCCACCCCGGCTCGGGGAGCTGTAGGGAGAGGAGGGAGCAGGTGGAGACTTGAAGGGGGAACCGGCCCTTCCTCCTCTCCCATGCCCTGCAGGGCGCTGCTCAGAGACCCCCGGGAGCAGGCGCTCCTTCCTCCTCCCCGAGCCCACAAAAGCTCCCGAGACGCCCGAGAGAAAGCGCCAGGGCCGGGCAGAGCGGGCTCAGCGGACCCCCTTCGCGCCTCCCTGCCCTGCCTCAGGGCAGCCCCTGGCAGCGCGGCGGGAGGGGAGCGGGGCCGCTGCCAGGCACGTGCCTGTCCCCGCCTCTCCCCCTCGGGCCGGGCCGGGCCGGGCAGCCACAGCTCCCCGCGCCCACGCCCATGCTGAGGCTGCTGCCCGGGCAGGGCAGGGCAGTACCGCCAAGGGGGTGTGGCAGGGAGGAGGCCCCCGGCCCGGGCGCCGCGCTCTCGGCCTCGCCCCGGACTTGCGCGTGTGAGGGTGGCGCCGGCCCGATGCCCGGGGGCCGGGCGCCAACGTGACACGCCGGACCGGGGCCGCCTCCCGCCGTCGCCCCCCGCTCCCTTTGTCTCGCCACCATCTTACCGGCGGGCTCATGTTACCGCCTGACCCAACCCGGCCCGGTCCGCACGGGCATGCGGCGACATGGCCATTTTGCCCCGGTGTAAGTACAGCGGGGTGGGGGTGCGTGTGGAGCCGGAGGAAGACGGTAGGGGAGGGGTGTGCGCGTGTGTGTGATGGGAGCCAGAGCGTGGCTGTATGGTGTGTGTGCGCGCGCCCGCGCGGAGCCAGAGGAAGAGGTGTGTGTGTGAGATGAGAGCCAGGGGAAGATTATATGGGGCGGGGGGGTGATGTGTCTGAGATGGGAGCCAGGGAAAGATTGTATTGGGGGTGGGGGTGTACCCAGAGGACGACTGTATGGAGGTGGGGAATGAGGTGTGATCGGAGCCAGAATGTGGCTGTATGGGGGGGAGGGGGAAGAGAGTGTGTGTGTACGTATGTGTTGAAAACAATCGCCACAGCAGTACCCAGGGACCAAAAAAAAAAAACCCAACCACAAAAAAAAAATGACATGCATTAAACCCGCGACCGTGTCGGAGTCAAGCGCCCGGCAGATTAAAACTGAGTCTCTTGACGTGCCTGGACTTAAAATAGCCCTTCACCTACAGGCAAGCGCGCGCGCGCACACACACACAAGCACACACGCACAGCAGCCACCCTTCCGAGGACCAGGCAGGGATCTCCATCCCCGGGCTCCATTTAGACCAGCTCCACCGCACTGGGCCTCCAGCGATCCCGAGGCCCTGGTGTGCTGGAAGTAATGCACCACTCGTACAGGCAACAAGCAGGTGGAGAAGCGCCGCTAGCCGCGATAAGCTGTGTGTTAACATCCAAAGCATGGCAAGCACGAGAAAGAAGCTGCCGAGGCAGGGAACAGAGGGGAGACAAAGGCAATTTGCTGAGGGCTGGATTGGAAGGGATCTGAATTTCCCCTCCAGCCCCTCTCCTCTGCTTCTCTACCCACCCCACTCCCCCCCAAAAAAACAGACCTCCAGAAGACTTTCCCTTAATTCACCCCTATGATCGGGAACTCAAGCATTCCTCCCCCACCCTCCACATCCTGGTGGATGAGACAAGGGAAGAGCGGAATCAACATGTCTGATGATTATTGCCTCCTTTTAGCTCCTAAAAATGACACCCCGGCCCTCTTACTACATGGGGCGCGATTTGTTTTCTTTACCAATTAATGCATTAAAATGATCTTGGAGGGGAGGGGGGGAAAGAAGAAAGGAAGGAAAGGGGAATCTCCCTACCTTGGTTTGTAGAAGCAGAACCTCTAGATGGACAGATTAAGGGAGTGAGCATGTTGGGAATATCCAGTCTCCTCTTCTTGCTTGCATATCCACATAAGAAGAATAAGGGTCGGGGGACAAGCAGGTGGAAAGACAAAGAAAAAAATCCTATTTGGCAGTAAAAAAAAAAATCTGGAAATCTCGTGTCTTCGAGCGGTGCAAATGGAAAGGGAGAAGAGCTTCGCTTCAGAGAGTGCGGCAAGGGTCGTAAAATGCAGGCTCCCCAGCAAGCATTCCTCGTGCCTATTTCTGTATGTATCTATATATTAAAAAAAAAGAAGAAATAGATTCTTATCATGACTCTTTTCCCGGAGCCCTAGTGGAGAAGATGGTGTTTGGAGCAACTGGAGGTCGGTGCCGGTCCTCTGTGAAGCATGATTATTCCCAAAGCGTCCCCCTCCTGAAGGGGAAAAAAAAGCATCAATATTTGATGAGAGGGGGCTGAGGGCGACCAAACCCGCTCCCCAAGAAAGACATGAAGAGGGCTGGAAGAACGAGAGGCAAAACGCATTTCCCAACAGCGCACACGAGCGGAATCAAAAAACAGCTGGCACGAGTCTATAAATAACTCGGGTACGGTCTGGCTCTCCCATTCCTGGGCTCAGCACGGCTACGAGCCGGGAGAAGGAGCGAGTCGCCGGGAGAGCGCGGCCCCCCCACCCCCGTACACACGTACAGAGTCGCACCCACCCCCTGGCAACGAGCACTTAACTAGCTGAGCGAGTGCCGCTCCCACCCCCATCTGCATTGCTGCTGACACGTCTGTCCGTCTCTTCCCACCCCCTCCCCTCCTCTCCCCTCTCCTCCCACCCCTCTTTCGGCCTCAACGGGGCTGTGCTGGTGGAGGGACCGGGCGGCCGATCTGGGCTTTGCTGGGGGGGACCGGGCTGGGCTCCTCCACCTGCGGCGTGTCTGAGGCGGGGGTTGCACCGTGCACCGCCCGGCCCCGTGGAGCCAGCGGCGACTCCCAACGGCGCCTTACCAAGGCGGGGGGGGGGGCGGGAAGGGAGCATTTATTTGAGTGAACTCCCAGGTATTCTCCCCCCCGCCCTTGCACAAGAGCCATCCCCATCCTCCTCCGGGCGGCTGTCTGCCCGAGACACGTACCTACGAGCCCCGCTTCCACAATGCTCAATGCTCGGGGCTGGCTTTCCCGCCCCTCTCCTGCAAAGCAGGGCGCCCATCCGCCTCGGGCATTTTGAACTTCCCCAGGCTCACTCGGGATCTTCTGGGGAGGTGGTTAGATCAGAGGTATCGGGGTCGGATCCCCACCTTCCCACAACTCCCTCTGCAATACACCCCCCCCGGGGGGGCTCGCAAAAGGCGGCGAATCAGACGCAGGCCGGAGGGTCCAACACGGAGGGAGCGAGCCGGGGGCCTGGGCCGCCCCTGCCCCTTGGTGGCGTTGCAGGGGCATTGCCAGACACGGGCAGCGGGGCGGGAGAGACAGGGGCGCGGGGAAGCGGCGGAGGCGCTGGCACAGGCAGCTCCCACGTCACGCGCGGGAGCAGGGGGAGGCTTATCCCGGAGCCACGGCGCCTCCTGCCGGCCAGAGGCGGGCACAGCCGAGCCCCGGGGTCGCGTGTCCTGCCCCAAGCCGCGGGCAGCCGACGCACCTGGGCCCGAGAGGAGGGGGCGGCGAAGTGACCTCCTGCTCCGCTGCAGGGCCGGGCACGTGTCCGCGGGGCAAACGCCGCCCTTTCCCCTGCCTGGCGCGGGCGCCTCGTGCCCCACTACCCCTCATGCTGGAGGAGTCGGAGGGAGGGAGGCGCTGGGTTTGCGCGGGAAAGAAAGCGAGAGGCGCCGCCTCAGAGAGCCGGCTTCGTGTCTACTCAGCTGCAGCTTAGGGAGCCCACAGCCCCCGCTGCCTACAGCCCCTTGGCATCCACCCCGCAAGGAAGTCCTGCTCCCTAAGGCTTTCCTCGGGCCAACCATTAGGAGAACCAAGGTGACAAAAGGTGGGGGGGCACCAAAATGATACAAAGAACAAAATAACAGAAACATCATTCCGAATAACAGCCCTGGCCGGCTACAGCTCCACCTTGGACCCACTCTGCCTCCAACCCTGCTAGTGCCCTTCACTACCTGCCCCCGGGCCAGTGGTGCCCCTCACTTCGAGCCAGCACACCCAGGGCCAGCACTGGGACTGCTGGCACTGGCAACACATAGGGGGTGCATGTACCCCCTGAGAGCCCCACTCTCCACTTAGGGCACTGGCTAGGCAGTGGGAGCGCCAGATGTAGCACCATGGCTGCTTCTGGGAACACCGCAGCCACTTCCCAGTCAGTGAGTTTTGCCACAGGGGGGACCCCTTCCCCACCGGTTGGCAAGATTGGCCACAGGGGAGCTCCCCCAGTCGCTGACTGGTCACTGGGGAGCACTTGTCCCCCTGACTAAGGTGGCACCAGTCGCCCATGACTGCAGGGGCCAGTGTCCAGGCTGCTCTTCCCACCAAGCCATAAAAGTTCATTCTAGACTTATTTTCCTCTATATTGGAAGTGGTAGGGACACTGAAGTATACAGTTTGCCTAGGGAACCAATTACCCTTGGACTAGCCCTGGACAGCAGGCATCTTTAGAAGGCCATCCCCTGGTTAGCTCAGTCACAGGACACTTGCCCTGGGCAAGGGGTTGGGAACTCCAGAGGGCTAGCTTTCACTAATAACTCTTTAGAGGCCACTTCTCTAATGCTTTCAGGCATGCCAACAAGAAAGTCAGTTGCCCTAAAATCTAATGCCAGCCCAGGATTGTTGGTTTTACTAAGTGCAGTAGCTGAAAGCACCTCAGCAGAGGCCTGAAGCAAGTCAATGAAGGGGACTACTAGGGGCTGGTCCTGCTTTGAGCAGGGGGTTGGCCTAGATGACCTCCTGAGGTCCCTTCTAACCCTCAGTTCCTATGATTCTGTGACTGGGGGGGACAATGTGGACTGCTACCTATAGGTATTAACATCTAGACTGATTTGTCCTCCATTACGTATGCAGAAAGCCCATCCCACTGTTGGTGTTGGCCCTATGAAAAAAGTAAGCAGGATCTGGCGCAAAGAGAGGAAAACAAGATGAGATAAAATATCTAAGAGTACGTAAGTATCCAATCAACTGCTCTTTATTTTTACATAAAGACACACCTTAAAATTGAAAAGCAAGTGATACAGTGACGCAGTTTTAGTCAACATATAATTTATCTGTTGAACTTCGAGATGCAAAATGGATGGTTAAGGGGGAAAAAAAAACAGTAAAAGTTTCAGTAAAGGCATGTATGAATCAGAGTAACATCTGCAATGATATTTGCCAAGATAGAGATATTAAAGGTTATCAGTCTTCATAATTCTAGGCTTAAAACAACTCATCAGCTCCAGATCAGATAATCTTCCCCTAGTAGACAACTGCATTATTAGATTAAGTATGGCGTTTTGATACCGTCCCCTAGCCTTGACCACTTTTAGAGTTAGTTAGCGGGCAAGTTGGACAACTGGTCGGTTACATCACAATTAATTTGTTCTTAATACTCTTAAGAGTCTAATCCCCATCTCTGCACCTTGAATTTCTCAGAAAGTTTGTGGCAGTGAGATCCTTTGTCAAAATCCATTCTTCCCTACAATGCACATCCTTTGTAAAAATGACACAGCCATAAGCCACTAGCCCTCCACAAGCTACATATTGCTCTTCCCATTTTCTCTGTTTTGGCCATACTGTCTGCATTCTAAGAATGTGTACAGGATGAGTTAGCTCAAAAGAAATCAGTGTCTTCCATTTTGTTGTAATATGCTACTATTTCTTTTATTTAACTAAACCATGAAGACCAAGATTTCCAGAGTGACTAGAGATTTTGGTACATTTTTACAGGTTCTGATTTTCAGAAGGTTGATGCCCAGCACTTTCTAATAAGAAAAATCAGGACCATTAAGGTATCTAAAGGTGGTACCCCCTTGATTTGGGTATTCAAAACTACTAGTCACTTTGGAAATCTTAACCCAAAGATAGCATTAGATATTTAAGCCTTAGATTGTCCTCCCCATGTCTTTTTAATAGAAAAATACAGTTCTGAAAAACTGTACAGGAAGTTTCAGCATTATAAAAACGTAAACAAAACAGCATTGTCAGTCCACAAGAAAGAGTAACTGGCTTTTACTGACCAAAAGGGAAAAAAACCCATACAATTGTGAAGAAAAACACTTAAAATGGAAAATAAGTTAATTTTAAAAAATCTCTTGAAGTAAAAAAATTAAATACATTAGTTGCAAAGCAGAGGGGCCTTTATATTTTTTTAAAAATTCATGTTTTGCACAGAGTTTAGGGAGATATTATTCCTGTTCCGTTATGGTAAAGTGCAAGCCATAAGCACTTGTAACTACAATGTCACAGCAGCAGAGACATGCTCCATCACAACACCCCAGTGGAGACACGGAACCTGTAGCAATGAGAAAGGACTTACAATTCACACAAAGTGCAGTAGAAAAACATGTTAGAAACCCTGTTGGCTTCAAGCTCTACATAAATAATAGAGCTCTGTCTGTTCATAGCCACCCTGTTTACCCAACATCACCCCTAAGGATAGCATGGCTAACTCCAGCAGTACCCCAGTAGTTCACAAGTATACCCACAACTGGGTGAGATTTTTGTGCTGCTAAAGAACACTTCCCTGGCATTACACCAGCTGGAACTATTTATATATATAGTTTGTTAACTATCATCCAACAGCTATCCCTTTTTAGTCTCTACTGACAACACCACCATTTTC
Source organism: Crocodylus siamensis (assembly GCF_052110815.1). Taxonomy (NCBI): domain Eukaryota; kingdom Metazoa; phylum Chordata; order Crocodylia; family Crocodylidae; genus Crocodylus; species Crocodylus siamensis. The sequence goes on along the minus strand of NC_143398.1, from coordinate 87,329,933 downwards.
CTATCGTTCAGTCCCATTACCTAGGCATTATTTTCAATTCAGACCTCCCCCAGGCCTTACAAATTATGTCTAGACTTGCCAACCTTTCTGCTGAAGAACTGAAGGTTTGTCTACCTGGCTAGTTTACACAAACATACTGATGAAAAGAGCTGTGTCCACATAAAGTGAGAGATTGCTCTGGAGAAGAGTTCACTTCTTTTGGAATCAGGATTAAATTTTAGTCAGAAAAAGATGCCTCAGAGATTTTCATGTAGACACATCTGCGCTTCAAAGTATTTTGGTGGTCCTCCAGCTGCCTTCCTACTGTTTTACAGACCTCACCTGACAGGCCATTGTTTACCTGTATGATCTCTGCTGCTCTGGGCTCATGGTGAATGGAAACTACTTCCTGTTTAAACACTAACGTGTGCTAGGTACTACCTGTTTGGGATTGCATGCCTTAGGAACCAACTTAATCAAGGGTTAAGGATAAAAAGCCACACCTGCAATAGTGTTCCAGTTACTTGTCCATGTTGCAAAGTACTGAAGAGGGCATTGGTCCAAGGCCCCAGTCTAAACCCACGCTGTCTCCCAGATGTGCAACAGACCAGAGGACACCAGAGGGAGCAGGCCTGACAATTGTGCCAGACAGTCAGGAGTTCTTCACTTTGCAGACCAACCAAGATCCCACATAGATAGGCCTGGCACCTAAGGCCTCCATTGCATTACCTTCATAGGAAAAGCTCCAAACAGTCCCTTATACTCTGGACTATGCCTTTATGGTAAACTTTCTATCCCCAGTGGCAGCACTCTCAAGCACACAGTGTCGCACTGGGCAGGCTGCCTCTTAAACTGGAGGCATTACAGCCAGGACCATGCAAACAGGCTAAATAGTGCCAGACCTCACGAGGAGGCAACCTGCCTGGAAAAGCACAGCATACTTGAGTGCACTGCTGCCTAGGGCTAGGTACAGGCAGTCAAAAACCCCAAGGCTGAATCAATTCAGTCTTTGCAGATTAAACTGCACAGATTAAATTGAAACAGAAGTGAACACACATTTACCTTTGATTCAGAAAGTACAGCCACATGCCTGCAGCAGCTCAAGCCAGAAGCCAGGGGCTTTAGAGCAGGGCTCTCTGGCTGTGTATTCACTTCCTCTTCCTACTGCCCCCAAGCTTTCTGGGATTTGCAGTCCAGAATTACAACAGCAAGACTCTGCAGGGTTGCTCATCGCTTTCTCTTCCCGCTTCTAGGTGCCTCTGGGATTTGTGGTCCATAGTGTAGCCAGCTGTAAGTTTAAGCAGGGAAAGGGGTGTTTAACAACCCCCCAGCCCCAGACCACAGCTGGGGTTTGCCAGGGGAAGGGGGGCAGCCCCCCCCGCAGACTGGGCTGCATCCCCAGCCAGGCTGCCCCCCACCATCAGCCAGCCCTCACTGCTCCAGCTAAGGAACAGAGAGGCAGGGCCAGATCTGCTCTCAAGACAGCCCAGCCCAGGGCTGGCAAGCATGCTGGGGGACTGTGATTTAACTTGAACAAAGAAGGGGTCTGGAACAGAAGTTTCATAAACCAGTTTGACCCAAATCAGTTAGGTCTGATACTACATTCAGTCAGGTTTATCTTAAACCCATTTCAGCCATTTTGAAACTGGTTTGTGTGCACTGAGCTTCTGTTCTGTTACAGGTTCAAACCAGTTTCTGATCATTTAAACAGGTTTATGTGTAACTTTTGTCCCTAGCCCAAGAAAGCAAGTTGACCATAGCAAGTTTAACATAGCCTCAATATGCAAGAGTACTACAAAGGAGAATAGCAAGCATCATTGCTTTTCATTTAACTGATACATTTTGGTTTCCCTAGCCATCCATACAGCTAAAACTAGCATCTCAGATCTCAGTCACTGAAAGCTCCCGTTAACTGCTAAAGGTCTTTACGAGGGTCAGTGTGACCCAGGAGATCCTATCCAATCAGAGGATCAATTTTATGTCACGCTTAATATAGGAAGTATGTGACTTACTCAAAGACTATTTGGACCTCTGCCTACCATCTGCAGGTTGCTACTCTGTTCAAATGTCATAGCTAAACTCTGAGAAGGAAAGTGGAAGAATTTATCACTTCAGCCTCCTGCTATTAAGACCAGCTGCCCCCACCCTCCATTCCCTTATCTGCTGTGGAGGAGATATTCCCATCATCCACTTGATTTTCTCCCTTCAAACTCCAGTGCTACAGACAAGTAACTGCAGAGTATCCTGGTTTTGGGCAGGAAGTTTGGAAGGAACAGACTCCTGAAGCAGAGAACATTAAACACTATATGTTGAAACTCAGAGACTTACAATGCTGAGTAACTCCAACAAGGAGAAGCTGGCACAGAAACCAACCTATAGCAAGGGGGCAGTTGTGTGTGCCTAGACACGGGGACTGAGTACACCTAATACTCCCCAGTGCAGATTACAAACTGCTGGCCAGGTCAGGGACCTAATGCAATGATATATCAATCAGGGTGGATTTCTTACTTAGTAAGAAAAGGACACTAAATAAGGAAGAGACACACAGGTCATTCTGGGATGACTCAGAATGATGTGCTTGTTATGTTTATCTGACAGAGCTGGAGTTGAGACCAGCAGCATCCACCTCCCATATGCTCTAGCCCTTGAAGCTAGATGAGAACTCCTATCCTGTTAGCTAGCAGCAACACCACAGCTAATGGACACCTTCCCTGCAGGGGTTTTGTCTCCAGTGAACCAGACCCAACACTGTAAAGGGTGACTCCCCTCTCAGCTTGACCCTGATGGCTGTGTTTCTGGTACTCCAGTTACCTGCTGCTCCAAACCTTGCTGTGGTCTGCCTCTTCCATGATACAGCACACTGACAAGGTCACTTTGAGGGGAATGCTATGCCACCAGCACCTATGCCACTTTTGACTTGTCTTTGCTCAAACACTGTTTAGGCTGAGCACTCATTCCATGGGAGTCCTGGTGTACAGAGAGCAAATTCAGTTTCACCGACTGGAAAACTGATGATGTGTCCATTTCAGCTATCCCCCCAAATAATTCTGGGCACTAGGATATAATAAGAGACTGTCCAGGTAAAATAGAGGCATATGGTAAGCTTTCCTTTGTAGCAGTGCACTGTAAGGCAACATCACCTATCTGAAAATTAAAGCGTGTCTTAACCAAAAATGTCACAATTTATGCTCAAGACTTCTGTAGCTGAAATAGATTAGAGGAAAAATAACAAAATCATTTTCAATTGGGTTGGTACTTTTGACTGTAGGCTCTCAGTTTCACTAACATCCACTTCAACATGAAAGAGAAAATATTTCTAAAAAAGGGAAAAAAAAGCCTTTTTTTAAACCACAAAAATAAGTTGGTGGGTACTTACCTCATGTTTATGGAATGGACATGATTTCAACTTCACAATATCACTTTTTAAGTGATCTATAGATCCACAACAGATAGGCACAGCAGTCTGGGGAACTTAGCTCTCAAAAGCAGCATCGTCTTATAATAACTAGTAATTATCATCAGACTTAGTATTGTACATCATCAAAGCACCATGCAAACGTTAGCCAGTTACGTAATTCAATCTGGAATGCCACTGAAAAATGCAGAAAGCCAAAGGCCTGTTTTATTCAGGTCTAAAGAAGAGGTGTTTCTTCTCCCTGCCCAGGTTCCAATGATCACTGTACTTTAGTTAAATTATGGCCTGGTTCTGAAAAGCATCTGTTTAATCTTAATACGTTAGGTTTCTTTGTTAAACTGTAGCCCTAGCTGTAGGCAGTCATTCTCTTTTTCTTTCCTACTCTTACAAAACAAGCAAATGACTTGATTTTTCTAAAATCAAGTTTCTGCTGGATAAAAACCTTATTAGCACTCTCCAAATAGTAGCGATGGCACCTTTTCTTCTCTTCACTGGAAGGACTGGGAAATAGCCTGGGTGAAATGATTTCATGATTTAAATTAAGCCAGGAAACTGCTTTTAATAAGAATGCAGCACAGCTTCAACTGCCTCACCTTGATCAACAGCTAAACAAGAGTCTCTTCATAAAAGCCCTTCCATGTCACCCATTTTCTTCACAGAGTCCATACAGCCAGGAAGCCTTTATATTAGAAAGCTATTCTTAAATATAGTATTCCAATAGAGGATCCATCAGAGCATTCAAAAATAAATTAAAATCCCAGAGAGGAATAAGGGATTTAATTGTAGGATTAAAGCTGTGAAGTTGCTCCCAGGCAATAAATTACCATTGGACGAGAACCAACATACCACTTACCTAGTTTACTGCTGAAGCTACAGAGGACTGCTGCACATACCCTGAGGGAACTGATACCAAAGTCTTACCTAGCCAGTCTTGTCATAAAACAAAGTGACATTTCAGCTACATATGTTTCAAGATACTTTGGACTAGATCTTTCTCCACTTAATAAGTGCCTAATGGAATTAGATTCCTAAGTGTGATCCTCAAGTTCCTGAAAATCTGTTAAAACAAAAGATGATTGGTCCCTTTTGCTCACTGCTTTTTGTGACTGATTCATGAAGATAGTGGTAAGATAAGGGTGAGTTACAAAGGCAGGTGTACTGATGGAGTTTCAGGGACACAAGCCGAGTGGAGCAGGATTGCACTTAGATATTTAAATCAACTTATGTATCCAGTAGGTGGAGTATGATCTAACCTTTCTTTTCCATGAACCAAAAATGTAGATCAGGACTGTCCAACTTCCAAGCCCCCAGGCAGGCTTAGAAGCCACTAGTGGGGGCCACACCAGGCAGGGCATGGGCCATGAAGCAGTATGCAGCACAGACACTCCTTCCACGCCCCACTACACCATGCAACCATGTGGGCACCACCCTGCCTCACTGCTGCATTAGGTGCCTGTTGCAGGGCACTCAGGTGCCCTGTGCCTGAGAGCAGAAATGGCTCGGGAGAGACCCCTAATGGCAAGAAGGGTGAGGCCCAGCTGCCAGTTACTAGGGCAGCCAGAGTCACAGGTGCTGGATGCTAGGACAACCGCTGGGGAGCCAGCTGACAGGAAGGGGCAGGGCCTGACCCTTCTTAAGCCCCAGCCATGAGGCCAGGAGGGTAGTTCCCCTCTGGTGGCCAAAGGAGGAGGAGTTCAGCCAGTGCAGACAGAAGGGAGAAGCCTGGCTGTATGAGCATCCCCTGATTGCTGCTATGGGTTGAAGCATTTCCCGGTAAGGATTGACTGCTGTTTAGCTGGGCAGTTTAGCTTTTTATGTTATAGCCCAGGGGCTTTGTGTTTTTGTGTTCACTGTTTTGACTGGAGGACTAGGTGAGGCTATTAGGGGTTGGAGAAGGCCTCATAGGGGCTCCACGGTAGTGTGGGGACCCTGGTGCCAGAGAGGGTGCAGTATTTTGGGGGCACTGACCCCAGCCCCAGAGAGAGAGGGCTGCGAAGAGTGAGATGCCCCAGAGTGAGGGGGGGCAGTGAGACTTCCCAGGGAAGTCAAGGAGAGGGCCAAAGCACAGCAGGGCCCAGGTTAAAACCACGTCAGTATTCTCTGCAAGGCTTACCCTGCGGTATAGGGGAGGAAAAGGAGCTACAGCTAGCGCCCCTGGCACTAAGGTGCATAAAGTGGGCAGCCTCCTACTAATTACATCAATTATTTAATCAATTAAGATCAAGACATGGCACGAAAGTAAGCAGGTGGTTGGCCCACAACAGGAAGGCGGAGTCACCAATAGAAAGGCTCTAGTAGCAATACTCCTCCAATTGCTGCTCTGAGTGCCCTCTGATTGCTACACTGTGCACCAATGCAGACACCCCCCCCACTTACCACTGACTGTGAACACTCCCCACCACTGCACCAGGCACATGAATGGGTGCCCTCCCATCACTGCACCACATGTGTGATTTTTTTTTTTTTTTTTTTTTTTTTTTCCGCCCCCCCCCCCTCCGCATGGCCCCTAGCCCCCCTGCCACATGCACGCACATGCACACATGACCAGAGACTCACTCTCAGCTCCCCATGCAGCATGTTGCAGTACCCCACCTCCTGGGGCAGAGGCAGAAAGAGGCAGCTAGAAGAGGGAGGGGAAACCCAAAGACTTTAGCTGCTACTGAAGCTGGACCAATGGGGCAGAGGGTGGGGAGGGGCAACAGTTTGTCAAGAGCCCAGGGACCACAACTTAATCCCTTGCTAGTCGCGTGCAGCCCACAGGCCACCAGTTGCATAGCCCTGAAACATAAAAGAGGCTGGTTGGTTTTGAGCTTAAAGAAGGCAAAAAGTCACCTTAGCTTTTTAGTTATTAATTTGTTCTCATTATAGTTAAATAGAACACTCAGAAGCACACTGCCTTTTTTGTTTTGCATTTGTACAGCACCTAACACAATGGGGTCCTGGTGTATACTGAGGCTGTAAAGGCTACCACAATATAAACAGATGAGAGCCAATCTTTTTGGCAGGCATAAAATAAATTAGCCCCACACCTTGCCAAGTGCTACTACAGTCCTCTTCGCCTGTCCAATTTGCAGCTCTGCTTTCTGTTTCCAGTTTAGTGTTCCCTGCCCATTCTGCCCCCTTTGCTTTCTGCTCCCTGCCCTATCTGCCACTGTGCTGTGTGTCCCCTCCCCGATCTGTTACACACCACATGCAAAGGCTGCCTGTGCCACTTGTGGTACCCACACCACAGGTTGGCTACCCCTGATATAAACAGTGCATTTTATTTTTTAAGCACTATGAATTCATCTTCAAGCAGCAGGCCTATGCACCCATGTGAGTCTATTTCATGCCCTAATTTTAAGAGTTGAAGAGGGACTTGAGTGGTGCAGGGATGGTTCCATTTTTTCATAAGATGTTCCAGGGATCTTTTTCAAGACAATGTCTTACTTTGCCATTTAATCCTTCAGAACATTTGTTGTGTGTTCAGCAAGTATTGCTATGCCAAGTAGAATTTTGTGTTTACCAGAAAAGGTCCAGCAAAATAAGTGTTCGAGATAATGAGCAGTATTTGGAGCAAAGAAAAAGTTGAAGGAACCTAGCCATTCTTGAAGTTGCTATTTTGCTCAAAGTAAATGCTAACACTTCATCAGTGTTTCCTGATAAGCATACTTAGGACACTATGTTACTGGGGAAAAAATCTTCCCCTCTGGAAAAACATGCATGTGTCACTGCTAAAGCAAAAGCAACACTGGCATACATACACAGGTTTTTGTTTTTTTTTTTTCAATTGTATCTTTTTGTCTTTGCTATACTATGTGATCCTGAACATCTTGCGACAAAAGCATCCTCTATGTTTTTAATATGATTGCCTTTTGCCGAACATCAGTATGAGGGTGACCTTCACTTTACAAAAGGGGACTCTGTTATGCAGATCAAGGGTATGAATCCCCACAGGTGAGTGGGTCAGCACAATATATTTGGTACAATTTAACATACCCTTTATAAAGATAGTGCCAAGGATCAAGTCTCAAATAGCCATGAAGTGATGTCTGCACATCACCTGCACTTTGCAAAAAGGTACCCATGGGGCATCAGGGCAACCAGCACCAATGATTGACTGTGGTAGATTAGCAGTTACAAAGAATATGGAGGTGCTGTGCAGGTCCTAGCCTTGGACTGGGGGAGGTGGATTTCACCTCACCAGTTGATGTACCCAGAGAAAGCCTGATTGCTTAGGCTTTATGCAGATGCACTGGATTTCCGTTTAAGAGAGTATGGGAGAATTGAGGCATAGGTTAGTGATTACTATGGATCTCTGAGCTGCTACCAGAGTTGTGACAATAATTGGTTTTGATCGTTAATGCACATTTGGACCGACTTCCTTCAAAAATTTCAGCTGCCAACCTAATATAGACAGTACATCTTTCAATTTGCTTCATTCCTTTTTATTTTTGTGAACCACATTTCTGTTGTAATTTTTTTTTGGCAATAGCACCTGTAGAATGTTCTACCTTCATTTAGAAAAAGTCTAAAGCAATATCTTCATTACATTAACTTAAGTATAATCAGGACCTCTTCCTAATTCATTCTTGAAATATTTCATGTATCAAAACAAAAGGATTTCAGCTGGGACATTGCCAAAAAGTTTGGAGATGTTTCTTCCAGTGTCTTATTATGGATTTTACATGTAATGTTCTACGAAAAGTCCTCTCAATAGATTTGCTGTTTAAGAGAGAGAGAATTATGGTTATTACATAACTGTGGTTCCTGAAATAGGGGTTTACAGAAGCAAATGAAATGGAAGGATCAGTAACATTCAGAGTAACTCTGGAAAACAAGGTCTCTTGGTCAACAGTGAACCACTGCTATAAGGACGACTTGCTCCCTTTACATCTTAAAGGAAGAGGAGGAAAAGGATAGGCAAACACAGAATGCCCACAAGAGAAGAGAGAATATCTGCCCCCAGCAATTGATATTACCATGCTGCCTTGTTGTCATAACCTTCTCCTGAAGAGATTCCCACCCTTGACAAATTACTTGAAACAAGTGGAGATTAATTTCCCTTGCATGAGCTGTTTCCAAGTAAGCCAGCTGACTACAATTCAACCCTCTGGCTGTAAGAAACATTCAGATTTTTTTCTACACACTTGATTCCTTTCCATCCTAAAGAAATATATCCAACTCTCTCTGCTGTCCTATTCCTTCCCTAAGAATGTTTTCCCAGATGTTTGAGTAAAGGGTGCTCTGGTAGACATGCTGTCTGTATAATTTTTCAACAGGATTTTTTCCTGTTTTTTTTTCTTATTACTTTCCTCCTGAAATGGAGGACAGCTAGCTAGGCATTCATTTTTAGACTAAGTGGGTACGCTCTGTGCTTTCTACTATTCTGCTTCCCTGATGAGTCCCATCGCTTTCCCAGTCCTCACTCCCAAAATACAATCTCTGAAGATTGATTGCTTTTCATAATCGGAGACCATTATTGAAAGAGTTGGGGTCAAGAATAGCCAGCGTGGAGGCCTGAGGGGCCATTGTTACCAAACTTTAATGCCTTGTGGAAAGAATTAGCTAGAATCTGCCAGGATTCTTTGGAAGGACATCATATGGAAATACTCTCCTGGCATTAGACCTGAACAAGTATTGGTCACCAGAAGCTGGAAGCAGGCTGCCATTGTCTGTCACTGCCTGTTGCAGGCACTAAACCTAAACAAGAAACTTCAGAACACTGTGTTCTTGACAGGTTGTTGCTGTGATTGTGCAAGTGCAGGTATGCAAAAGTATTTGTGAGGGCTGAGAGAGATCAGGGCCTAAGCTACTAGGGGCACAAGAGACAGTTCTGGAAAAAAGAAGCAAGAAAACTGCCTGGTGTTTTCTGCTTCTCCTGCATTCAAGAGAATAAATCCATATTCAAATTCTTTGTAGACAAATAGGATTGCACATACAAAAAATGTGACATATATATAATCAATTTCTTAATGGAAACAGCCTGGCAAGGTGCTGACTGTCCCTAACCCAGTGGGCCAAGGGCAAAAATAATGCTAAAGTGACAGCCCCCTGCAATGTAGAGCTGTGGCCAGGACCTGCATTACCCTTGCGGTTATATACAAGAAGCAATAGCTAGATGGAATAGTAATGACTTGTAACTAGTCATGTGATCTGCAGATCTGAGGGTAGACTTCAAGAATAGATGCAGGACTGTAAGCTTCTTGTGCGTCTATAGATGATAAATACTCTCCAAATTTACCACTTGAATTACTGATTTCAGAGTCTACATCAGAAAGGATAAAACTCATAAATCTGCTCATTCCCTGAGGGTCCAACACGGGTCAAAAATTTCTGGCCGGTTAGTACAGTGCAATGAATGGAATATACACCCTGCCTTGCCTTAGTAGGGTGGGCAGGAATGATTGCTTTCATTATTAATTAGATATGCATCTATCTCCCTTTTGTCAGAATTTTAAAAGGAGGGACAAGATACAAACAAAACATCATTTACATTGCAAGTTCTTCAAGACAGAGTCATCTCTAACCACATCACCTTAACACTACCTCTGAAACAGATTCATTTTTACATAGTGCCTAATTTTTTGTAGGAGTACTTGGGGACTACTGTAATTCACATAATTGATAACCACAACAGGGGTCATTTCCAGCTCCTGAAGGGAGGGAGAATGCAATACAGGTTTTTCTTTACCAAGCAGTTATATTCATCTACCTGGGTGGATGAATGGACAACGAGTATCAAGCACCCTGTTCTCTCTCTCTCTCTCTCCCCCCCCCACCTTGCTGGGGCAACAGACAGGGATCTCCAGTAAGGCAAATGGCACAGCTCCCACTACTCAGATTCCAAGCAGACATCACTGCATCAGTCACACTTCCTTCTAATTTTCAAGGTTTTCTTCACAGCAAGGGCTAGAAAGGTAAGCCTTGGCTACACATACAAGTTCCATCAATTTAACCAAGGCCTTGTTTACATGGGAAGGTAGCAGCAAAGTGAGCTCTGGTGTAAATTTACAGCACACTACCTGAACCCTGGTAACTTCCCAGGTAGATGCTACTAGCTCACAGTAAGTAGAATAAGCTACTTCTTTGTTGCTGCACACGAAGATGTGCAGTCAATGCAGAGTAGCTACCGCATTATAGTTTCATGTTCTTGCTTACTACACAACTTCCCCAGACAAACATGGTTACCTTGTCTCAGGCATGAACTTATATAAAGTTGTACCACAACCTTGAATGGTCACTTCTAAGCTGGCTTGTCAAGATTTATATGGGGTTGGTTTAAAAAGATCAAGCTATGATGATATAAACAAATTAATTCACACTAGAGGGTTGCACAGATGTAATTAATTAGTACCTGAACAAATGTAAAGTTGTGCAACTTACGCATGTAGACAAATCTTTCTTTTTGTGGGAAAAAAAAAATAAGCCATATGACTTAATGAACTGGGCCCCTTAGCCCAGTTTCATAGTTCCCTGATTTTAATCTGCCCTTAAATAAGGCACATGAAACAGTCACATCCAGCCCTAAATAAAACCCTGTTTACAGGAACTTTTTTCCCCCTAAGCCCCCAAGGACCCATGGAGACAATAAATTATTTCATAAAAATAGGCTTTGTGGCACTCCTTCAATGAAAGAAATCCTCATGGAGGAATTTGGGTATTATCCAGATTTTACCAGGAAAAGGAAAAAATAAAAATTCTGGAAATACATCAACATTGATACTCAACTGGGGTTATGCTGTTCCAGCATATCCCTTCTAGTGCCACACACAGGTAAGATTACATTATCCTATTTTTCTCCCCCAGCTGGCTAATAGGAAATTCCTTTTCTGAAGGAATTTCCATTTTAAGTCACCCACATTAAAAGAGATGCATTTAATACTAATAAATCCTCTTTCTTATAAGAGGGGAGCCAGACTTCTCATCTGACTTAATCCCTAACACTCCCCCCACAAATACACATCCTACCCATCCCTGCCTCTACCTCAATATCACTCGATCTTACAGAATAAAAGACCTAAGGCAGCTGTAGTTAGCTAGCTAGATCTCTGATCACTAATGTGTCCCCTGTTTTGTATTTAATCTGTGTCCAAATGGGAACACTTAGAAATCTTGGGTAGAGATTTCTATCAGAAAAGGCAGAACACCCTGTGTCATAGTGAAGGTAGAAATTATAGCTCTCTCCTCTGCCCAGAACACTTTTAGAATCATAGAAAATGAGGGTTGGAAGAGACCTCAGGAGGTCATCTAGTCTAACCTCCTGCTCAAAGCAGGATCATCCCAACTAAACCATCCCAGCCAAATGGGACTTCTCTGGAACCCTTCAGATACTAAAGGAGTTGGTTTCAGATGAGCACATTCTAATGCCTCTCAAGGCTACAATGCCCAGAGGAAAACTCTGGGTTTCAGAACTCCCTGCTCTACTAGTGGGACAAAGGAAGCTGCTATCAGCTCAAAAAGAATATGTTCACGCAGTCTTCTGAAAGAGACAAACCTCAAAAGTAATCAGGGCTTATTTCTCACTGGCATGCCTGATCTTCTACAGGAGCCATGTAGTCATGCCAAAAAGAACATCTATGGTAGAGTCCTCCTTCCCTTGTGGCCTTTCCCCAGTAGCATAACTAGGGGTGGGTGAAAAGGGCAGCAGCTTAGGAGGGGCACTAAAATTGGACCCAACCCCTGTGAAGTTCATGGCCTGGCAGCAAAAGCAGCCCCACAACATTGCTCTTGCAGCAGCAGCCTGGTGCCCAGATACCATGCTGCTGCTTTAAGAGCAATAGCTGGGGTGGATATACCATGTAGCAGCAGCAGCAGCTGGGGATTGTTTTTGAATCCCTTGCACAGGTAAGCCTCCTACACTCTCCTCACCCTGGGATGCCAGAACCTGCACCCTACCCCCCTCCAACTCCTCCTGCTAGTTGCCCCCCCCCCGCCACTCTCCCATAGGGTTTACCCAAGGTGTCTTCTCCATTTTTCTGGTGAAATGATCAAACCCCAAGCAGCCTCTTGCATCTGAGTTCCTGCAACAAATTATATCACCTTCGGCTGAACACCAGGAGGGAAACCAGCTCCCCCCCAAAGTGGATCTCATGCCTCAAGCAGTAGGTTTACCACAGGTAGGGAGTGAAGAAATGGCCCTCCTGCCTCTGGTGGAACTGGGGTCCTTTGCTCCCACAGAGGTAAAAGGCTCCCAGCTGGGCCCCCAGGGCATGGGTACTGAGCCAAAAGAGGAAGGTGAGCAGCTGCCCACACAGATCTGTCAGCCTCACTTCAGCTGCTGTCTAATGTGCAGGTCACTCTTCTAGGACTGAGGGAGTTTTGAAACCTGATTAAACTCCTTTTCATTGCTGGAATCCTGGATGGGGTTAGGAAAAAGTAAGATGGAGCCAGATCCCCAAATCACACCTGTGATATTTCTGTGCTTCATCATTCACCTCCAGTAATCAGGCCTCCAGTTAGCACACACATGGAGGTATCGCTATAGTAGAATCCCTGCTGGATACATAATGACTGTATTCACTGTATGGAATGTGTGAAAGAGCAATGGGTATTTTTTTTAAAACACCTTGAAATATTATTTTTTACACATACATGCATGCACACTTCAGTCAAATATTATTTGTCAAATAAATTCCTGGGTGAATTTTGTCATTGATTCCCCAAAACATCATTTAACAAATAACATTTTATAGTTTTCATCCACCTTTAATGTGTCCTCCTCTTTTTTGCATCCTCTACTCTGACTCCAGTCCTGCAGACACTTCCACATGAGTACATTTACTTGCATGTGTGCTGGCAGGATTAGAACTATAGGTTTCAATTCTGCAACAAGATCCATGCAAGCAGCACCCTGTGTCCACATGGAGTCCCACTGATTGCCAGAGGATCTGTTAATGTTCAGCATGTTAGAAAATCAGGTCACTTATTCAGGTGCCTAAGTGGGGCCTCAGGAGTCTAGATTTAGATTTCTATTTTTTAGAGAATTCTTGGCCTAAATGTTTCTCTCTCTCTCTCTTATTTTACAACTAATCATTGAGTCTATTCAGTACTATGGACAGTTCCACTGCCCGTGAGAGAATACTGCCTTCGGTCATGCAGAGGGACACTTCATTCTCTTTGCTTATAGCAATCCTTCTTATCTAAAGATCACGGATAATTGTGCCTGCTTCCACCCACTGCTTAAACAAAGTGGTACTTCTTAAACAATTTCTATAAACGCAGACAAAAGCACTTTGCTTTCAGTCCTGCTCATGTTTTTCACCGAATATTAAGATCTATTTTGGGGTTTGGGCGTGAATAATACTTTTATAAACTATATTGTAAACCTAGGGGGAAAATTGGCCTAATGCTTTGTCTCTTGTCACAACGGGTTGTATCAGTCGGATCAAATTATGACATAAGCTATGATGAGAAGTAGAAGAGGGTAAAGCACACAAGGATTTCAAAACAACGTGTTGCTCTAAATGCCATAGCTATTAAAATGACAAAATAAGTTAGAGTTTCACCCTTTGGGTTTTTTACAAATTAAAGAATTATTTAAAGCCTTTTTGCTTTTACTAAAATCTTTGATAGTAGATGTGAAGAAATCCTCTGTTTTGTCTGCCTCCTTGCTCTGAGTCTGCCCAGCCCCTCTGTTTTCAAACTCTGGCAGCTGGCTCAACTCAATCACCTGAGTGACTGGGTTATAAAAATTGCATAGGGAGGGGAGAGCTCACTCTTCTTTTGTCCTGAGTTTCCCACTGAACAACCTATGTGACCCTGGTCACTCTTCCTGGGGATACTGATGACTTTTAAAACGACTGGTCTGCATCATGTAGTCCCTGTTTCTGGTTGGAACTTAGCGGTCAAAAAGGGTTATAAAAGGGGTTACTCCATTTTGTGGGAAGTCAATCATTTTGGGACACTGAAACAAGGAAAAAATGTCCATTCTCACTCTCATTTTCTAGATGTGTATGCGAGTAACTTACCTGAAATGTAGCCAGTATATTAGGGTTATGTATCTTTAGCCATGTGTTAAAAGGGACAACAAGCCCATTCTGTTTTGCTCATGGTGTTTTTCTTTTAACATTCCTTGATCCTGCACCCTTTCCACAGTCTCTTCCTCTCATGTTAATAAATGCTATCTGTTATACCATGCCTAGCTGTGGATTCTTGAGGGAAGAGAGAAGGGACCAGCCTTCTAGCTCCCTTTGCTAGGCTACCTAAAGTAGACTTGGCTTTTTTACTTTCCTCTAGTACAGAAGGCTACTTTTGAATGCTTCAAGTTAAAAGAAGCACCCCAAAATACCACGGTGCACTAAGAACCCTCAAGGTTTATAGGCTCTGTTTACCATGGGCTTCACAGAGGCCTAACAGAGACCAGAGCCTAGGTCATGGCAGCAATTACCCCAGGCTTGCAGGTGTGCTCCAGAATGGAGATCAGTTGAGTGTAGGCACCCCAGGGGAGCTACCCAAAGCATGGTTTTTGTTGGCCACAGTGAGGCGGGTGGCTCAGCATAGTAGCGCCCCTATGATCCAACCACAGTAGAAACTAATTGCTAAGATATGAAAATATCCTGCCATGCCTTGCAGTGGGGAAAGATGTATTGATGGGCAGTAAAATGTTTCCGCATATCTAAATTTCTACTAAACTGTTAAACAGATGCTCACTGAGGGGAAAAAATCAGCTGCAATAAACTGGCACTGACACAGACTCAAGTCATTGGAACTGCCATAGAAATAAGATTCAGTCAAAAAATATTTTATTTTTATTTTTTTTCAATAAAAGCTCTTGTGAGATTAACAATATATATCATTTCAGAAAGAACAGTAAGCCCAGAAGTGACCACATTAATAATAAAAAGGAGAAAACCTTAGTTTTAATCATCACAACATGTTGGTAATTTCAAAAAGCAGGCTGCCTCACAAAGCTTGACTTGTCTCCCATGTATGCTAATTTACTCTCCTATATTACATCTAAAGCCAATGGCAAAGCAAAGCTAAGTCTCTGTCCTAGCAGAGGACAAATTCTGTTTTCAAATACTGTTATACCCCTGTAACCCTAGCAAAGTCAGTTGGGTATTGCACCCATGCAAATGAGAACAGAGTTTGGTCCCAGTTCTTTATACCGTGGAATGAGAGATGGGGGACAGTGTCCCATTCTTTATGATCTTTCATTTCTCTGTTTTGACAGTATCCCCCTGGAGTAGCTTACAGAAGGTGTTTAACCATTCACTAACTGACTGCCTTGGTGAAGAACCAAAATAAAAATATCAAATCTAAAATCTTTGTTTTTCTTCTCTCAGGATCCCCAAAAGAATCTGGCAACATACCATGCCAGACTAAGCTGTCTCAAGGGTTGGCCTTTTTTCCTGCATTCTAAATAAGGGCCGTTATGTAGCACAAGCTTTATACCTCCTTTCTAAAGATAAAAAAGTACTGAGAACCAAGGGCTAAAGTGTCCCCTGTATCCTCTCAGCTATTGACTGAGGTGCAATCACCTGATCCAAAACATGTGGTTAATTGTCAGTCAGTGCCTCCCCCACCCCCACTACTTCCCCAAAAAAGGGAAGGCAAACTATATCTGGTCCCAGCAACCCAGGTTCCTTTCAATACATATTGGTGAGGAAGATTGCTGTACTAGGTATAATTTGGGCCCAGTTATACCTTTATAATATCAGTGGTGATTCTTGTTCACATGCATAAGGCATTCTATCATTTCAATTTTTAAATAGTAAAAATGGAAGGGCTTCTTCTTAGCTTCCATCTTCTACACCCCCATTCCTCTATCTCATATGCATACAAACACATGTGCGCACACAATATTTTTATGTTCTACACTAGTGTATAAAGGGTCCTCATCATTTTCCTGAGTCCTATTCTTTGTGCTTTCCTGAGACTTAGGAACAAGAAGACTGGGAAAGCCCTGCATCATTCTTCAGTCTAAGAGATTTAAGAGCAGCAGTCAAAGAGAATCCCTATGTAGTTTGCCGATGGAGTGACGGTAGCTACAGCACTACAGTGTAAGGGAGAAGGACAAAGAAGGACAAACAGAGGAAATGAAGGGACGCCTTCAAGATTGCCAAGAGAGGAGTAGAAGGTACATAAGCTGCCTACAGCTGCATCATCGTAGTCTGTGATCTAAAAACAAACTGAGCTCCTCGTGCCTTATAGCCACAGCATCTTGATATATGACCTAAACTAGCAGGTTTAGAGTTGTCCAGGAGTGCTGACAGATATGCAGGCTCCCACTCTAACTCATGGTGCTTTCCATTAAGTGCCATGAGTTAGAGCACCCCCACTATCATGACCCAACAGAGGGGGAAAGAGTCTGGCTGCAGAAGCCCGGGGATCCTGCCTCTAGTGGAAGAGTCACCCCTGCCAGGCTGCCTGCTCAAGCTGTCTTCAGGAAGGGAGGATGGAAGGGAAGAGAAAAGGAGGGAGGGGGGAGCAAGCTGCAGACTGGGGTTTGCCTGGCCTGAGCTGGAGTGGGGGGTTACAGGAGGGAGCCATGAGGCAAGAGGGCTTCAATCCACCCACCCCCACTCCAGCTCAGGCTGAGCAAACCCCAGTCACAGCTTGATTTCTCCCCTCCTCCCTGGTACCTTCCTGCAGATAACACCAGGGCAGGGTTGGGCTGTATCAGCCCAGTCCTGATCGCACCACAAATTAATCATAGGGAACACAAGTTCCCTAAGGTGGGGTGCCTTCATCTGATTCCTCACTTGATGAGGATCGGTTTGTCATGCAATCAGCCACTTATAAAGTGCTCTGCAGTCATGCACATGTCAGGGCATGGCTGTAGAGCATATTCAGGAGGCCCATCACATGACAAATGTAATTTCTGTCTGTACCTCAGTCTCTAAAGGCAAGTCCAAGTACTGAAGGAAGAGGTATTTGTGATTTAGTAGGTACAAAGGCAGTAGTTCTCGAAGTCTGGTCCACATAGCACATGATGTTGACTCTTGCTCCTGTAGATGTCCAAGCTTATTATGATATTAAAAACACAAAACATTAGCTGGAACACACTAGCTGACTATATTACCCGCTACATAAGAAGATGGGAGTTAACCTCAGGATAGGAGCCCTAATTCAAGGGGTGAAATACTCCAATTTCTCTATTACAGTAATCATTCTTCTATGGATATTGTGAAAAATTGTACCCATTTCTACTTATTACCTAACCAGAGGCATTTCTTAAGCAGTTTGCAAAAACACAGATAAAATGAAGTAAAAGCATTTTGGTTTCAGTCCTTCCATAAAAGAATGTCCAAGGAGGAAGGGAATAAGGGAGCTGAAGAGAATTAGCAAAAAGTACGGGCTCAGAGGAAGAAAGCAGCATGACCATGGAGAAGGGCATCAAACAGAAGGGAAGCATGGAAAGGGTAAAGGAGGGCCACTTGACAAGGAAGCAGAAACAGAAAGAAAAACATAACATATGTGAAGGAGAGACTGAAGTAAGAGCCAATGAAGATGCTCTGTGCTTTTTTTCCCCCACTAAACAGACAAAATCCACAGTGCATTAAAGTAGTTAAACCACATCTTAACCATTCCTGCAACATGTATTCTGGTTGCCACAAGGATATTATGTGATAATGAACAGGAAAAGAGGTTATCTGTATAATCATGAATGAGATGGGCCATAAGATTTCTGCCCAAGCCCTCACACGTATTTTTTTTTTTTTTCAAATAGTGTATGGAAAGGTTTTTATTTCTGTGAATTTGGGGAGGAGTGTGTTGTGTTCTCTTCTGTGCCACTTTCCCCTTTACTGAGTGTCATCAGTTGCCAAGCTCATGTCTGAAAATGCAAAAATCCATTTGTTACATGTAGCATCTACTATGCCTATAATTGAACATGGGAGAAAAATAATATATTGTTCTGCATTTTTCAGTTGGGCTACCTTGCACATTCTCCAGAAATCTGTATAACAGGCTTCATTCTTTTCCTTGCATGGTCAATGAGTCAGCTTCCACTGTTATTTATGTGGATCTTTCACATGGCAACGGGGGAAGAGTTGGGTGGCAGGGTGCTGAAGGAAAATGAGGCTGTAAAACAAAACAACTTTAGCAGTAGGGCTCGGGGCAGATGTAATATTTGGTGCTGCTTTAACTCATTTTAGAAAAAAAGGACTAAATTGCAATTTAGGAGAGCATCTTTACCACTTGAGCCCTCCTCCAAAAATATTGATCCATTTTTTTTCAGGGAACTGGATGAGTCAAAGAATCCTGGTAAGATACCAAGTCTTCACCTTTAGGTCACAAGTTTCAACCAGACTCAGGTCAGAAGTGACTGAAAGGCATTTGCTAACTCTCCTTTGAATGAGGTTATAATAATATATTGCATTGATATAGTGCCTTCCATTCATGCAGCAAAAAGCACCTTTGCAAAGGGTAATCATTTAGCTGTGTGATACTGAGGTTTAGCTTTGTTACAACTGTTTTCCAGAGGAATGAATCAAGGCATGCTAAGTCAGTGGGAGAAATGATAATAATTGATTCCCAATTAATGACTCTACCCAACAGACAACATAACCTGGTTGGCCTCTCTTTCAATTCAGATTCTTAGAAGATAGCTGCTGGCATTACAAAGCCCTCTCCCACACTGGCAGTAAATGACACTGCTGTTGGTAGCCTCAGGAGAGGAGATGAAGAATGAAAGGGAACATAGGGACAGAACTCTGCCCTGCCCTCTCTCTACAGAAGGTGGTCTGGGTGGGTCAGTGGGCAGAAAGTTTTCACCACTACAACCTGTGCTGCCTATGAGCGCTAAATAGAGGTCTTTGTTCTCCAGAGTTTCAGTCCAGCATTTTTCACTAGTACTAAATTCACTCTTCTTTAAAAAAAAAAAAATAAAAAAAAATCAGATAACGTTATCTCCAGGGAAACAGACTCCCTACAGCCTCATCTTTTGCTCTCATGGAGTCAGCCAGCTTTCCTGCTCCTTCTGCAAGATGGTCACTTAGTAATGAGGCCGGTTGGATTCTCAAGGATAATGAATGCAAAAGCAAGCAGTGATGGAAATGCTGAGCCAGGCTCCATCAGTCATTCCTGAACTCTGGAATCCATTAGGAGGGGTACTCAGGGACTGAAGACAGAGGCAGCATGTGAATATCTGCTTTTGGACACTAGAAGTGATTAGAAATGCAGGATGCTCAGATGTAATATTTATTGGACTCCCAAGAGCTACAGCCTCCTCTGGCGATGAGAAAGCTATCTCTGGGACATCATAATGCCTCTCTTATCCATTCTACCTCTGTGTTTCTGCTCAGTAGTGTTAACAGAGTTTAAGCATTTTTAAAGGCCTGTTCATTACCAGGATTGATTCATGCAGTCTGGGGATGCTTTGAGTCATTCCACTGCCACCTCCCCCCCCCCCCAAAAAAAAATAGCTTTGTGTTCTGCAGAATTAACTTTTTCATGCAGGCTAACCTCATTCCCTCATTTCATTGAGAAATATACCCCATTCATTCCTTCATCCTCTGCCACTCACAAATGCAAATCATCCCATTCACATTTAGACATGGTCAGTACACAGCCCCATTCACACGGGCACACACAGAACACTAGCAAAACTTCATTCACTCTTGCCTTTTACTGTTGCAAATGATCATCCACTTGCTATTATCACTGTACCTTATCATTGAA
Source organism: Crocodylus siamensis (assembly GCF_052110815.1). Taxonomy (NCBI): domain Eukaryota; kingdom Metazoa; phylum Chordata; order Crocodylia; family Crocodylidae; genus Crocodylus; species Crocodylus siamensis. The sequence goes on along the minus strand of NC_143398.1, from coordinate 87,309,934 downwards.
TTTAATATCATAGGCTAATCATACTCATGCAAATTTTAAATGGAGAAATTAAAAGTATGGGGTCTTTCTTAAACATATCTGTGAACCAATGGTGCAAGTAACATCTTCAAAAAGTTAAATGAAAGGCTCAGATGGTCAGCCTCCTATACCCCTCTCCAAAATCATTGCACCTCAGCCACTTAATGCTTTCTTATTCCTTCCTGACTGAACCTTGTGGATTAGTAGGTGTATGGGGCTATTCATAGAAAAGGCTTCTTCCAGGTATTTTGCAAGTGGCTTTCAATGCCAGCATTCAGAATATTTTTACCAAATCAGCATTCTTACAGAGACATTTGCCCATTTTCTGTATATGTCTTGGATTTCAGTTCTGATGATCTCAGATACCCACAACCCCACAAACAGGGTCTACCTATCTACAATGTATTTTTCAGAGGGGAGTCTTTGTAACCAAACCCCCAAATATAGGTCTGTTGCCACTCAAAGTGTTCTTTTGTGCAACCCATAATTTGAGTCCATCGGTTTCCCTATTTCTAGATTCTGCCCCTAAAGTTTTCATTGAAATTCAAGCTCATAGCCATTTTACCAGTTTTTCCCTACTCTGAGTTTGAGTCACCTAAGACACAGCAGGTTGCTAACTTATATACTATAGAAGGATATTTTCAAGCTCTTTAGGAAAGTTAAGAACCTGTCCCTCTATTAGCAAGCCCCAAAGGAGAACTGGGGCAACTTCCAAGGCCACAGGCTCAAGCTAGATTAAGTATTATTTAAATTTGGTTTGACAACAAAAGCACTACCTCCATCTATATAGTGGACTTCCTACTAAAAGCATGCCTATAATGTGGATATGAATTAATTACCTGTTATTCTCTGCATCAGGGCTGTCTAACTGGCAGCTTCCACATTGCATGCAAACCATGAAGGCTCAGTTTGCAGCTCCCAGGCCAGGGCCAGATTGATCCCTTAATGGGCCCTAGGCAAATAAACTATGCACCTAGTTGCATTGCATAGGGCAGCAGCAGCAACTGCCAGCACCGCCAGGGCTTGGAGCTACAGCGTGCAGCCCTAGAAGGGAAAAGGAGCCAGGTGGCACTGTCACAGTAAAATAAGCACAACTGGGCCCCTTCTTCACTTAGGGACCTAGGCATGTGCCTAGTTTGCCTATCCATTAATCCAGCCCTGCTCCAGGGAGTGTCTAGGTTCCCTTCCTCCAGCTTTTGTTACTGCAGCTTGCACCCTGGGACAGCTGGGGAGGGGACTGAGGGTTGGGGTCATACATGCAGTGCTGTGAAGGGGGCATCACTCACGCACAGCACAGAGTGGCATAGTGTAGCTGGGGGTCCTCCACACATGGCGTGATGTTACAGCAGAGGTGAAAGATGAAGCACGCATGAATTCGTCATGGTAGAACACAGTGGGAGGGCAAGTATACACATACAACATAGAAAAACACATCAAGGGGTGGGGGAGCAGTGAGTCTGTATGCATGGCCAGGTGGCCCATGGCACAGTAGAGGGGTGCACTCAGGCAGTGTGAGGCCAGGACAGCATGTGGCCTACACTAGTGTGGCCTCAGCCACATAAAAATTGGACAACACCGCTTTACAGCTCCAGACCTGAAATACACTGCACAGACAGATGTCTGCACAAAGTTCGTTGCAGGATCTGAACCTTATCTCTCCTCACCATCTGAAGCAGGCTGGCTAAGTCCTACATGCTGCTATTTAAAGTAAGCCAATTTGTATTCATTCTGCCTGCTACATTCACCAGTTGTTCTGAATTTTTTTTTTTTTTTTTTTTAAGCAGAGGGGAAGAGGAAATGTACAACATGAAAAAATCATTCACTGGTAAATTTTTGTTCTATTTCTTTCTCCTCCCATTATCGCTCCCCATCTCAGTTTCTTTTTTTGTTTCCTACTTTGTATGTATTATTCTCTTCAAATTTTCCTCAGTCAAGATTATTCTGAAGCTGATGGGAGGGATTAATTATGCTACCTATGGGGATTAATTACACCATCTGTGACTGACAGTCTATCTTGCCTCCCTGTAGCCTGGTAGATGGAGCTACAACACCAGCTACCTGAATCATCCTCTATAGGATGTAAAAGAGGAAGCACTATGGAGAACACAATTAATAGTCCATTACTCTTTCCTTTTTGGTTAGTGCATTAAGATAATACTTTGACTTAGCCTGATGGTTGAGTTCATGAGAGGCTCCTCTGATTTCCCTGTCTAACAAGCTGGAAGGAAGCCATTTCTTCCACTGTCTTGGCATTCCACTCTCTTCAATGTACATTGTTCAAGTAAAATATGCATCAAAAGTTCCCAAAAATCTTTCTAATTCCATGGACACAAAGATAATTGGTTGTTTTTGTACCATCCCCAGTTGGTCTGTGAAAATTGCACCGCTACCCTTTTTATTAAGATAATGACATTTTGTAACAGTGGAATCTTCCATACCATGAAGGTTCTCCCATCAAGTTGTAAAAGGCTGTGTATCCTGTCAAAAGTGGGCTCTGGCTGCAGACTTTGGAAACCTGAGGTTGATCATTGTAGCTATCCAAGGCAGAAGCCAGTTGTAGCCTTCTAACCCAATTTAAGGGGTAGGGACCGCCTGCTCATAGAGACATGCTGACCATGTGCATGAGACAGAATGCTATGGGGAGGGTTGTATTGGTGATTCTTCAACTGCAGGATTCCCCCACACAAAAAATCCTGAGATCCCCTTTGGTCCCCTTGGGTTTAGACTCTAGTCTTTGCCAACTGGCAAGTTGTCTTACACTTCCAAAGCAAGGACTACTGTTTATACACAAAGTACTTGCACAAATACTTTTGACAGGGAATAGTAGTAGTAGTAGCAGTTGCATAAAATATAAAGTAGGTCCTCTGCTTCAGAAAACTTTGGATTGCCCTGCCTACCACAGGAGGAGGTGGTGGATAATTTTGATCTAGCTACTTCTAAAATGGTCTTTGAAGCTTTAAAAAGCAGCAAAACAAACAGTAGAGGGGACCAGTTTGGTCCCCTCTTTGGCAGCCTCTGCAGAGAGATTAAGATGTGAGCAGACCATGGAAACTGAACGTTTCACTCATCCCTAAAAGTTGTCCTTACAGGCAAGGTTGAGGCTTCCTGGAATATGCCAGCATGTGTGGTGTATTTGTATTGCCAGCCCCCAGGCTGCATGTGTTCTGTGGAAAAACAGACACCAGCACTGAGGGTGCTGGGCATCCTTAGTCTGCTCCCAGGAAACTGTGTTGTTTGGTACTATTCCACTTCCCCCTCAAGAGCATGGAGATGAGGCAACTTGGGTGAAGAATGAGGGAGAAGCTCCTTACAGAGCGGAAAGCGGAAGTAATAGAGAGGTAGTTAGTAGGGCTGTGTAAAGCTTCACTAGCCAATTCAATTCGATTCAGAGGAGATTCAGCCCGATTTGGTGACCGAATCTCCAAATCTGAATCAAATCAGGAGACCAATTAAATGCTCCAGAACAATTCAAAATATCCAAATTGATTCAGAAAAAGATTGAAAAAAGATTAATCGATTCAGCCATAGACTAAACAGGCAGCTGACACGTCTGCCTCCAGCTGCTACATTTGCATCTTGCACCCTTCCACACTGGCTGGCAAGCAGCAGCAGGGCAGAGCCCCCGCTCCCAGCACTGATGCGAACACAGTAGCGCTGGGAGTGGGGGCTATGCCCTGCTGCTGCTTGCCCCCTTCCACCCAGAGCGAGCCATGCCTGCATCGTGCCTCCCCCGCCCCAACTGGCCGTGGCTGGACAAGTGGCAGCACGGCAGAATCCCCACTCTCAGTGCTGCTGTGTCTGCATCCCCTGCACCCCACACTCCACTCCCTGAGTAACGTCCCCCCCAACCCCAGCCACGCAGCTTGTCCCAGTCCCAGCCCCAATCCCTCCCTCCCCCATGCCCAGCTGGAGGCAGCTCTGTCAGATGCCTGTTTAGTCTATGGCCAAATCTCCAAAGTGGCACCAAAGCGGCGCTGAATTTTTTGGGTCTGATTTGGCTGAATCGAATCAGGACAGTGATTTGAATCTCCGAATCGAATCACTGTCCTCTGAATCAGCTGAATCCAAATCCAAAGTGAATACTTGCCACTTCACACAAGCCCAGTGGTTAGCCATGTTAGTCTGAAGTTAGGCAGAAGGCAGAGTTGTGAGGCAGAAAGTAGAGTAGATTTAGAAGTTCTGCTTGCTGCAGTGCCTTAGCATCTGATGAAGTAAGATGCTGCTTATGAAAGCTTATGTACCTCTAATTTAGTTAGTCTAGTCTATAAAAGGTACAAGTATACCTTGCCTTCTATAATTAATAAGAGCCAGCAGCTTTTTCAGTATCAATCTTTGTGACTCTTTTCCATTCAGTCTTTCCCCAATTCTCATCTCATTTTTAATAAGTGCTTTTCACATTGCCCCATATTCACTCTCAACTCAGAGGACACACCAGCTGTTCCATTTGGAATGATCTCTTTTTTTGTAGTTCTGCCAGTTTCTGTACATGCTGGTTATAGGAGGAGAGAGGAGAAAAAGAGGAATGGAGGAGGTGTTGAGAAAGGAAAGGACAGAAGATGGTGAAGAAAGAAAGAAGTGGGAAGGGAGACAAGAAGGGATTAGAAAGGAGAGCAAAAGAGAAGTGTTGCAATAAGGAGGAGAGGGATGTAAGATGAAGATAGCATAGGAGACAGGAGTTAAGCAAGAAGGGGACCCACAACAGATAACGGCTGTGAGGAAAAGATTGCAGGGATGGGAGAGTGGGATGGAAGAGGAGAAAGCAGAGAAGAACGCAGAATAAGGGAGAAAAGGGAGAGAGGGATGCCAGCTTTATTTTTGCATTACTGGCCATTATGATGGGTAAAGGTTTTGTTCAAGTGCATAGAATGCAAACTGAGAATCAAGATTCTCAGATACAATTCTTGGTTTTTTTTCCATTGGCTACCTGTGTCACCTTGAGCAAATCACTTCACTTCTTGTGCCTCAGCTTTTAAACCTGTAAAATGGGGGTGATAACAATAATATCTCCCTCATGAGGATGCTGAAAGGTTTGCTTAGTGTTTGTCAAGTGCTTTAAGATCTGAGGTGGAAGATGCAGTGAAAATTCTAAATAGCATCAAGGGGTTTTTTTATTATAAAACAATATCTATAATTTTATTTATTTATTTTGGCCAAGCAGAAACTTCATGGTTGCTTAGTTACCAGCGAACAATAATGAGAATCTGTTTAGCCTATATTGCTTAGGAAAAGGGGGTGGTGGTTTGATATCATGTCATATGCAGCCACCTGCTAACTAGAGCTGGAGTCAGGAGCTAGATTAACCCTGTTTGTGTAATACATAGTCAGAACATGGGGGAAGGGGAAACAGGTCAATCTGTCCATACACAGGGCAGGAGAAATAAAAGCTCAAGTCATCAGAAGTCAGTTACAAACTATTTCCTCTGCTTGTTCATTTAAGGAGATCATAAATGAATACAAAATCTCCCAGCTCTGATTCTTGACCTGTGTTTTCCTAATGTAGTAATAGCTCTTACCACCAGCAAGCTCTCTTGAGCAGAAATGATCATCTCCACCAACTTGGACAGTGGGGGGTGGTTTGTATTGTGGAGAAATGAATTCCAAGGTGCAAAGTTAGAAAGAAGCACATTCTGTACCGTTCACTGTTCTGCTCACACTCTCTAATCACTTATTAGCACCTTCGTTCTCAGCCTTGTTCAGTTCCTTTGGACCAGTCTGTACAGTGAAAACCTAATTCAAAATCCCAAGCAGTTTTAAAATCAGTTTCGCTAAACTGACTTTAAAGCCAGTTCGACTTGCAGTGTAGATATGGCATCCAAACCATTCCATTTTGCTGGTTATAAAACCAGCTGAATGAATCTTGACCTCATTCAGCAGAATTTGTCTAGGTTGGCCTAAACCTAACCTATGCTATAGTTCTTATTGAGTTTTAACTCTTAAACCAGGTCTAGAAGGTACTCTTCCCATGCCTGACAGCAGGGAGCTGCTCAAGGTGGGTTAGCCTCTCAACTGGAAGCAGTGTAGCTGTGTCCATGCAGTGTCCCATGCTGGTATTAGCTTTAGGATGCATCAACTGGCCTCGTTACTCAGCAGTGCTAATTAGATGATGAAAAGCAGCATGTAAATGAAGCTATGTTACTTCTGATTTAGGAACAGACCACATGAAAGTGTGGCACACTTGAAGGCACTGCTGTTGGCCATGGTATGTTTATTGTGTATATATGGCCTTAGTTGAAAGGATTTTAAAACCATCTTGGATTTTTTGAGAAAACTCCCTCAGTATTGTTCTGACCTAAAACTTAGCTCCTTTGTCATCCTGCCTGCACTCGCATGTTCTAGCCATTATGAAATTTTGCTCCTTTTTTCACCTCAAGTAGTAGGGTTTCATCTTGTTTGCTTCATCAAACCACTTCTGGGTAGTGTCCCAAGCTGAGTCATCCCTCTGTAAATGCTACTAAAAGCCAAGTTCACCACTTCAAGGTTGAATGAACCAAATCTTATTAGCCACCTATAAGAAACTGAAGAGACCAGCTCATCCTAGGCGACTGGAGAAAAAGACAACAAACTAATTCCCTATAATTACAGCATAGCTTCATTCTGTACAGCATATTTATTTTTGCCCTACTAAGTCGCATCTTCCTAAAGAATGTCTTGCCAAGAGTTGCTTTATTTAAGTAGTGGGTAAAGTGATCCTTTGAATATAGCCATATCTACTTAACAGAGGTGCTGGAAGGCTTATTTACCTTACGTTCATACTGGAATTTGAAATCTTCCAATAATAGCTACTCTAAAAAAATAGCCACCTTTTCATTGATAAAGAATATACTGTACCTAAAAAAAAAAACATTTCTAAGGGTAAATAATAGCAAAGGAAAACAGAAATTCCACAGTGTAGACAAAGAAGATGAATTCTCAACTGAGATGTTAAGAAAAATTACTAACTGAGGCAGAAATAAAGAAGAGCTGTTTTATACAGATGACGTAGCAGAGAAGACTTCACATTAACTATGGTAGAGTATGTGAAAAAAGAGATCATGTTAGACTGAGGAAAGGTGTAACACAAGACAAGGCAGTGTGATATAGCAGACTGACCATGGCTCAAGTATCAAGGAACTTGAATTCTAATCCTCTCTGATACTGACTACACACATAACCTTGGGCCAGTCACTTAGTCTCCTCTGCACTTCAGCTTCGCTATCTGTACAGTGAGGCCAATAATACAAATAAATTATTGTGAGGATTTATCATGTGCAGAGCACTTTATGGTAATAAGTGCAAAATTGCCAGCCACAAAAGTTCAAAGATAAACAGTTGGGCAAAAAAATCCATGAGATTGGACCAAAATAAAATCGCAAGTCTTTTTCCCCCCCAAAGATTATATTATGTATTTGGTGCTGTCATTTTAGTTTTGAAGTCTCTCTACTGCTCCACACCTCCCCACCACCACTGCACTCACACCTTCTTGTGGGTGTGACACTGTGTTGTTGCTAATGCTTCCAAATGTACAATTTTGGCCTTTGGTACCAGAGTGCTCTCTGGCTGCCTGATGGTATGAATCTTAGGCCTTCTCAAATCCTAATTAATCCAGCTCCATCTCTGCCTACCCACCTCTCTCCAGCCCATCGTCTCATTAAGCACTCCAGCCCCAAAACCATGTACTATGCCCCTGTCCCGGAACACATTCTGTTTCCATCTTCCACTTACTCCTTAGTGCCCCTCAGTTCCTCCTGTTCTCCACAGTTTCTTCACTGCCTCTCTGCCTCTCTTCCAGGGCCATGAGGGGCAGTTCCAGAAGATCTCCACCCCTTCTCTGTGTATCCAGCCTGATGAAAATGGAAGGAGCTGAAATGAGCCAATCTATTTATCACAGTATGTGCTAAGGGACCAGTGCTGCTCAGAACTCCAAAGCTTTTCCTGCTGGATGATGTTGGCTGTTCCCTTCCTCTCCATTAATATCAAGTTTTCTTAGTTTTTTTCTTTTCTTCAACAAAATCACTACACTTCTGACCAGGAGGACAGAGGGTCAGGCTAGTGGGAGCCTCAGTTGTGGGAACTCACTGAGAGGCTTCTTGTAGATTGATGACCACAACGATCAGCCTCTTTGATGTTGCTGTACACTGAGTGACAAGCTGAGTAATTACCATCAACCAACATGGGGGAATATACTGGACTTGGTCAGCAAAATCCCTTAGGTAGGTAAACTGAGAAAAGTCCAAAAACAAGATGGCTAATCTTAAATTGAATCTCGACATTAATGGGGAATTGTTCTAGTTACTGGTATTTTAGGTGCAAAATCTAGATGGGTAAGGAAGGGAATTGCAATAGACAAGGAAAGGGGAGCTCAGGAACAAATAGGGATTTCTATCATCTTCAAATAAGGAGGGACTGCGAGGCAAGGGCATATGTATGGATGACACAAGTTACTTGATTTACAGCCACAGCTATGGCTTTTTGTTCATCGGATAATACAAACTAAGGCAGACTGGACTTGGTCAGTACTTGAATGGGTGTCACGAAAAGATGAAACAGGAAACAGCATTGGTTTAGCTGCTACTATTTGAGTATTTAAGTGTCTCATGATCTCCTGTTTCCTGCCTTCACACTCATGACATCTGACTTTATCTAAGATGGCCCAATATCTCTAAACTGCTGTCACTCAAGGGGCTTGCTATTTCCTATCACATGAAATTTCACATCCTATTTCATGAAGATGCCTACAATATCCCAGTATTTCTAATAGGGCTGAAGCCAGGCTTCCGTCAGGGAAGGCGATGCCCTCTCAGCCAGCCTGTAAGGACTAGTCTGGGTACAGGAAAACACGGAGGCACAGAAAATGATCCTGAAGAGTAGTGTGAATTAGCTAGTATCTTTGAAGGCCTTTGTAAACTTAAGCTGCTGTCACCTGGCTAGGTAAGAAGGTGAATTGTATCAGGGGACTGAGCAGGAAGTGCTAAGCAATCAGAGAAGAAAGTGAGGAGCAGGATATCAACTGAGAAGCAGGCATAGGGGAGCAATTGTGTCAGACAGAAAGAATCTTGCAATTGTAATCATAAATGCACCAGCTGAGAGTTGGGTGCCTTTTCCCTTAAACATTAAAAACATCAGAAGGGGAAAAATGCACTTTTTTTTTTTAATTTACTGATTTTTTTTTAAAACCTGGTTCATGAGTTGGGTTTTTCAGTAATGCATATTTTTGTAATTTACTGATTTTTATTTTTAAACCAGGTTCATGATTTTAGTAAGTCACCATCATCATTAAAAAATAAATAAAAGCACAGAACGTTTTGCAAATGTAGGGGTGGAAGCCATGTTATTATGGTCCAATTCCTCCAACTCGGGCAATTACATTGTAACTCTAAAATTCCTCCTGCAGTTTAAGATGAAGTTCTCTTCCCTCCTCTCCTCAGGACCTTCTGAGATGCATTGTTGGTGCATTCCTGCTAATAGACATGTTTCATTGATGGGTGAGTGTTCCTTGTATTTACTGACCAAACTCTGTATTCACTTACACCTCATGTAACCCCCACTAACTGCATTTGGGGTGCATGGACTATAACTGAGAGAACACTTTGGCCCACTGTCTGTTTTGTGCTTTGGATTTTTGAAATACGACAACACCTTAAAACCCACATAATGAATGCTATGACAATTAAAAAAGAACCCTGGTTTTCCTATATCATCTATGTGCTTGGTGAAAAAGATATCAGATGGCTGGGGTGAGGAGAGGAAAGGAAGACATCAGACAAGTGTTATTTGTAAAATTGTATCTGTCAGTTTTCAAGCAGCTGTGATTTCTACTTAATAGCAGGAAAGAATCACGGATGGAAATGGGGTGGGGAGCGCTGAGGGTGGAGGCAAGCTAGTTTTAAATTCTCCTAGGTAACACTTGGCACTTGAGTGGCACTTGATAAGAATTGACTCTGACACTAAGGTACACATTCTCCCTTTCTAGTAATGGACTCCTCTCTCATTAGCAACTACAAGTGACGGTAAAGATAAACACATTTGAACCCTCCTGCTCTTATTCTGCTGACAGAGTTCTGATTGATGGATCCCACAAATACATCAATACAAGGAAAGAGAGAGAGAGAAAGAAGAAGGGAGGGGGCAGTTGCTGCTATCAGCTGACTCAACACAGGACAGAACTAATAATAATATCTTACTTTAAACACTGCCCATGTTAGATTCCCAAAACTGTTAAGTACAAACAAATGGCTTTGCTAGTATCAAATATTATGCAGCAGGTAAAGCTGAGAATTTACTTTCATTCTAAACCCCTCTGCTATAGGTTGTTCATAAAAGTAGTATTTTAATTCTATTAATGCTCTCCTTAACATTTACAGTGTACAACATCTAAAGACGCTGTACCTGTCCCAAAGAATTTATAATCTAGAAGCGAGACATGTAGAAGGCAGTTTGCTTTGTTTTGTTTGAGAAATTGGTAATACAAAATTCTGAAGCATAAGTAGAGAGACTTGCATGTCAGCCCAAAGGTGAATTGTTCTGGCAGATCTGAGCAAAATTGGCTGAGCTGGTTCTGAGGTATCCAAGGACAGGGAAATAAAGCCTGTTTCCTTCTTTTAAAAAAAAAAAAAAAAAAGTAGACTTTTTTTTATATTTAACTGGATAACACTTGAAGTAAATACTTCAACGAGGAATAGTCATTGTGCTACATTTTAGTTGAAGAAAAGCCTCAGTAATTTTACCATCATATGTCTATGTATGAGCAACACATAAATATGACAATTCCAGAGTATTATATAAAGGTCAGCATGAAGCACGTGTCCAGCAGTCTACAGTGGCAGGTGCAGTTTTTTTGTGAAGCCATAGCCTCTGATTCCCATCAGTGCAGTATAAAAACTTAAGCAAACTACCATTCTGCACATTCTTCACAGTCTATGCCTGAAGACACTATTTTGAGCAAGAGCAGTATGTAAGTCTTCCAGCACAAAATGTTCTGCATGCATTATCCCACTTGAAGTTACTCACTGCACATGTGCTTCTGCCTTAGCTGTCAGATGCAATCTTACCCAAAAGGGCAACACACTCTAACCTGTTCCCCAGTTGTCTAATACTTTTGAGACTGGTCTGTTTCCAAAGGTTAAGTCCCTGCTGAGATGTGGAAGGCTCCACAGATATCATGGCTGAAGAATTTGCCATAGAATCCACTTTATGCCACAGAGTATTTGTTCTAGAATTTAGGATTTCATTTACTAGATGAAATGGAATCCTAGAATCTATCCCTCGTGACTGAAAATGCAGAGAAAACCTTAAAACATGCCTTGGATGTAAACCAACGCAATGTTATCTTCCTGAGTCTGCAGACAGCTTGGAATAAACCTTTTTTTCCATTCATTTGATTTAGATTTTTATACTTTATCCATTGCTCTAATATCTGGCCACAGAAATGAAAAGACAGATGTAATTTCCCCCCATTTTGTCTGTGGAATGCTAATCCTAATTATTTAAAATTTAGTTTCATCAAGCATTTCACTGAGGTTCATATTAACAGGAAAATCAGTCCGCCAATTCTACAGCCCTCCCTCCACTTCCCCCAAACACGTATACATACCATCTGAGCTGCCAAAAATCAAGTGTCTCATACTAAGCTGCCAAAATGTCTCTTGTTCCCTAACAGCATAGTTACGTGCTGTTGGTTAAAAAAAAAAAAAAATCTGTGACACATTGAAGATGGAGGAGTAGCAGAAGACAAATTGACTGTGATATCAAAACTAATAGCACAATAGTTCAGGATTTATTTGTTTTTTATTTAAATAAGCTAACATTTGGGGGCGGGGGGGAGTTAATTCACCTGAATTCTTGGGTGCTGAACTCCTGTGCTGGCAGAAAATAGAAATTCTTGCTGTAGAATTTAGGTCCTGCTAGTGGTGGGATCAATAGGGCTGGTGTTTCTGGCAACTTGTAAGCAGAGCCTGCACAAAATTTGTACCAGTAATGAGTACACTCTGCTGGCTTTCTCTTTTTCCAGACTCCTATTCCTGATATACACCACCTACTCCTATGTCTGCTCTTGACTGCTGCTTCAGGATAGGAACCAGAATGGGAAAGATGGAACACACTAACCCAAAGATTGCGAGAACCTGGCATCATACCCAGAGCAGCCTGTTGATCTGCTTGGGGTCGGGGAATAGAATCTTTTGCACCAGTTGTGGTCCCAGCAGAGGTGAGGAACAAAAGATGCCTCATTAGGGAGCAAAGAGGAAGGCAGGAGTACTGGTAGAAGGAAAGGAGAAGAGAAAGCAGACAGGGCGTGGATTTTTGTCCCTCCATGTGGACCAGCCAGAACATGTATATTCATCCTGAATGTTCTGTGGGTTGTTCAGTTCAGGAAAAACTATTATTTTTTTTCTTGCCAATCTAACTGCAGTACCACTCTTGCACAAGAGCCCATCTGTTGTTGATGTTCAATGTGCTCATCAGCTCTCTGTTCCCCACAACCACAAGCTGTTGCTGTAGGGTTCAGTTCTTCCTATACAAATTCTTATTTGCTTTCTTCAGATATGTCAACATGCTGAAGGTCTAAATGACTCTTGAAGGGAATAGGAGAGACCTGTCTTCTGCCCCTGTTGATAGAGGTATTTTCTTCCTGTCATTCAAAACTCTTGTGACCTGTTTTAAGGTATCTTATATTAACAATACTATACCAAAAAATATGCTACATGTACTAGGTATGATTCACTGCACCAGCTGCGTAACACTCAGTTTAGCACAGTTCTCTGGCCACATTCCAGAGCCAGGACTAGCATGTGCAGCATGGAAGTTATGTTGGTGTAACCAACTCAGATGATTTTAGGCCTTCTTTCTACCGCCAAAGGGGTACAAAGCAAATTTAATTGGATAGTGAAGCTGGCCACTAGTATGTTTCATTTCTTTCTTTATAATGATTGTGCTAAGACTTTTGATGCATGGCTCTAGGCTACTCATACAGTTCAACAAGCAAAGAAAACACACCATGAAGTGAGAAAAAACAGTCACTTCAGGAAAAAAACCCCAACACTTGGCTACTATTATAAGTTTCATTTAGAGATAAGCTGAAACCAAACATGAATCAAGCTCCCCAACCTCTGGAAATGTTTACATCCAGAGCTAAATGTTGTAGTGTGAGCCTATCTTAAGTTAAATTTGGAGATGATTAATTTCTCCAGGCAAATAAATCAGGCTGCTATATGTTGTATGAACACATGAACCCCTTTCCTTGGGTATAGCTGAGCTCTGTTCAGTGCAGAACCCAAGAAGAAAGAGGAGGGCAGAAATAATTTTCCCACACTTTGAACATCCCCACTTTCTGTTATTGGTCTGTAAGGCAACTTAGGGCAACTCTGACTTGCTTTGGTATTAATTATCTCAAAAGAGGTTATTATACCATCAAAGTATGGTAGTATTCCTGACATGCTCCCTACAGCAGGGGTAGTTTAAGTTCTGTCTAATCAGCTCTTACAGGGGTTCCCAAAAGCTGCCTGTTTCAGTCAAGTTTATGATCCATTTATGCCACTTGTATAGTACAGAGCATCTATTTTAGGGGTTGGGGTTAGTCCCAAGGTCTGACCTGATACAGTCCATGTCAGCATTGGCATAACCAAGAGGAGAGTTCTCATTTAGTGGTGTCTTATACTCCTTGGTGTAGGATGTAGTTTGGAGTCTGGATATTCCTCATCTTTTATTTATTTGCTGTATGACCCGTGCAAGGTCACCTGATTGTCCCAGTTTCCCCATCTGTAACAGGGGTTAATAACTCTAGCTTTGCAGAGGTGTTGTGAAGATTAATTATTTAGAACATGTGCATCGATTTAAGCACTGTTGTGTGATGCTGTTTATTATTCATTAGCAGGGATCCAGGTTTTCTGTTCACCACAGAAAAATACAGTACAACTTGGATTTTCTCATTTTAAGGAGAAAAACCCAGATCTTCTCTTTTTAAGTAGAAAAACCCAAATTTTCTCCTTTAAAGGAAAAAAAAAGCAGGGAACTACAGGTTCCCACTTGCAGGTTGGCAGAGTTCCAGCCTGTAAGGGGCTACAGGGAGTGGGAAGAGGGCGATCAGGCAGGGGCCATTACATGCATGTTCATGCACACATGTGACATGGCAGCCAGGCAGCCTGGAGAGCAGCTCCCTACAGGTAAGTCAGGGGCAGGAGGGCAGGCTTGAGACCCCCCTAGTGAGGGAGGGAGTTGAGCTAGGGCTGGAGCTGGGGCTGTTGTCGAGCTAGGGTGATGAGTGGGGCTTGGGGCCCAGGGCGGAGCAGGATGGAGTTGTGGGTTGCTTATCTGGGACCGCTGGGGGGGGGCTGGGTCCACACCACTTCATGCATTCCCAGGGGGGCATGTGTCCCCCAGATTTGTGCACCATGTGAGGGCAGGTGCAGGCTGCCTGCTGCAGGCTTAGGCTCCCTAGCTGTCACCCTCCCCCCTGGGGCCTCCCCACCCCTCCCTGGGCCATGACCTGTCACAGGGAGGGGAGGGGAGGGGTGGGGAGGCTCAGTGCTGCCACAGTGACCCCCCCATGCCACCATGGCGAGGCACCCCCTGCCTACCCAGCAGCAGCAGGAGTGGTGACGCAGAGTTGTTTCCCCCGCTGTTTCCGGAAAGGCAGGGGGTGCCTTCCTTTCCATGGCGATGCAGGGCTCACAGAGGCAACACAGAGCATCCCCTTTCTTTTATGCCTTGCTGAGCCAGGTCCTGCCCACCGGGCCATCAAGGCGCCCCAGGGGAAGGGCAGGAGGGCAGGGAGCCCCAAGCCTACAGTGAGCAGCCTGCATCTGCCCCTGCTTTGGCCATGCCATCCATGAGGGAGGGGAAGCCAGGCTCTGGGCTCTGCTCCCTGCTCAGCCCACAGCTGCTGCCACCTTGCATGGGGGGCAGCTGGGGCTCAGGCACTCTTCGAGGGGGGAGGGTTGCAGACCCAGGTCCCTGGCCCCATAGCCCTGGCAACTGGGGGGCCCTTCAGGCAGGGCTGGGAGGGTAGGAGGCTGTGGGTTGGGAGTGAGGGGCACCAGCAGAAAAGGGGGGGTCAGGAGTGAGGGGCAATAGCATGGGCAGGGCACTGCCATATCACTGGCATATAGTGGCATTTCTCTTTAATTATGGGAAAACATGGAATTTGGGTTTTGTAATCAGAGAGTTTATAATTTTTTATCTGAAAATTTGTGATTTTAAACAGAGAAAACCAGGAACCCTGTTCATTAGTCACTCTTCATAACAAGAGGAGGAAAGGTAGAACTGTTTCAATTCCTCAGAAGATGCTAAAGAGCAAAAACTTGGGCCAAATTTTCAAAAGCGACTTCTGAATTTATCTACCTGGGTTTTTAGATGCCAAATTTGAGACACTTTAGTTGCAACTCTTGGAAACAATGAATATCAGCAGCCGCTCTTCCACACCAGAACGTTTTGTGGGTAAAAGCCAGCTGGCCTACTGCTACCAATGTAGCCATTTAGGCAGAGCGTGTTCACAACTGGCTGCCTGTTAGGACACAACCCATCCTCCCTGTGCGATACCAGGCTGCACCAGCAAAAGATGGTTATAGATTCCCTCATATAACTCCCAGGGATATTCTTATCTTCTTGTTTAGGTTAAGCAGGGAAACCATGAATGCGTTTCTTTGGCTGAGAAGTCAGCTCAGTATGGAACTGAAGCGTAAGGGAGGGAAAAGGGTGATTCTGTACCACTTTAGCCCCTCTCACCCTACCCCAACAGCTTTGTTTTGGTGTGTATGGCATATTAGAGCAACCCTGAAGCTTATTCTACTGCTGGGAGGGGGCAGCACATGCCACCCAAAGCTGTTGCTACTGTTGTTGTCTCCTCTAGAGATTATTAGAAGTCTTCAGTCTCCAAGGAGCTGCCAGTCCAGTACCTTTTCATCAACAATAGTACTTTCATAGTTTAAAGATATACTTAGAAATGTCTGTGCTTCCTATTAATACACATCTTATTTTTTTACCTCTCAGAAATGGATATCAAGTACTGGAGCACCAATATCAGGCATATCCATTATAGCTTAAAATAAAATGTCTCAGGTATCCCATTTAAAGCTTCAGCTCTTTCAAGGAAATAGGTTTCCCCCACTGAGGAATTTAAATGCAATGAAGTTAAATCCAGGGTAGCCCCGTGTGAACCAAAAAATAGGTTGGATATCCATTTTAAATGATTGCCCAAATGCTTATTTTTCATGATTGAGGTTGGGCCTGGGAGGAGAGGGACAGGCCCCCTTCTTTAACCCTTGTGTTCATCTTGTGTTCAGCTCCTTCAGGGCTGTGAAGGAATCACTGCATGATGTGCCATGTATCTGACTGGGAAATTACAGCTTAGCAAAGGCAGTAAACTCTCTGACACAATGACAGATCCTTGGTGAGAGAAACATGCAAGGGGGACTGATAGGGCAGGAAGGCAGTTGGTAGCATAGCCGTGCACACCCACATGCGTGTGTGCACACCCACATGCCTAAGCACTGTTCCCTCTCCCACTCCACCCACCCAGGAAGAGGAGGAGGCGCTTGAATCTCCGGAGGGGAGGCAGGGTCCGCCCGTTCTTGCAGTGAGGGTGGAGCTGGACACTTGCTGTGTGTCCCAGCCTGGGCACATCGTGTCCCCCCCAACTCCCACTCAGTCCCCAACACACAAAAGAAAACACCCGGCAGCCACAGGACCAAGGCAAGTGCTGCTAAATGGCTCATGGGTTACTATAGCAACTGGCTCCGCTCCGCTCCAGCTGCTTATCCCACGGTCCCTCTGTCACCCTATTTTTAGCTGGAAATGAAAGAATGAGCGAAGCGGGGGGCTGTTGGGGCTTGGGATTTTTTTTTCCTAAGATGTACGCAACCCTGTTCTTTAAAAATAACAAGTGAAGGCTCATTACTGAGGCCTCCAGTGGGATTCCTCCGGCCTGACGTAGGTTTTACCTCCTGCTCAGTGGGAGGCACCATTGGCCATGCCCCTGCTCTCCCCACCTCCTCTCCTGGGGGTGGGCAGGGCAGTAGGTCCCAAAAGCAGAGTGCAATGCTGAATACATGCAGAGAGATATGCACAAGAGCAACCCCCCCATGCAGAGACCCAATTCAGCCACAAGCCTGGGGGACAGCTGGGACATAGGCACTCTGTTCTAACTCTGCTGTGCGATAGTATTCTTTCCTGTGACTTTTAGGAACACCTCTACTCCCATGCACTGAAAAGATAGCTGGGTTCAGAGACCTTTCCCTGATGCACAAACAGAGAGGAACTCCAAGGTCTGTGCTTAGACATCTGTAACTTAAGAGCTTGCCTTTTCTTAGACACAAAAAGGAGCATCCAAAAACGTGATTTCTAAAGTTTGTAAAAGCAGTCAAAGCAGCTTCCAGACAGCTCTCTTAGTAGCTCCCAAGATGCTGTAATGCAGAACTGTGTCTCCAGGCTTAATGAGAGAGAGGAGCAAACTAGAACATCATTGGTAACATAACATGATTTGCCTGGACATCTTAATCAGTGGTCCTCAGCCTGTGCGGGCAATAATACTGAGCAAGTAATGCTCTGTCAGTAACATCATGCTTTGGCCCCCTTGCCTGTCTCAGTCTCATGAGCCAGGTGCTATAGCCACAATGAGAGTCAGGGATCTTGTAAATAATATGTTGCCCGCAAGCCATGGCTTGGGATCACTGGCCTAAGCAATAGGAGTCCTAGAACCAGTTCCACTCAAAGTATCAGGATTACAATTCTGCTGATGGACTTCAGCTTAGCTCAAGTACATGTTCTAGAAACCAATTAGCACTTTAGTTGCTGGATTCCAGTGTGAAGCCAGGCAAATCCTATACCTAACATAGCATACAAGAAAAGTCCTCTTATGGGAAGGGTTTGTGGGGTTTATAGTTTCATAGTTTCTAGGGTCGGAAGAGACCTGAGCAGATTATCAAGTCCAATCCCCTGCCATGGCAGGAAAGAGTGCTGGGGTCAAACAACCCAGCAAGGTGTTCATCTAGCCTCCTCTTAAAGACCCCCAGGGTAGGAGCCAGCACCACTTCTCTTGAAAGTTGGTTCCAGATCCCAGCTTCCCTGACAGTGCAGTAGCGCCTCCTGATATCTAGCCTGAATCTACCCTCTGCCAGCTTGTGACCATTATTTCTAGTCACTCCTGGCAGTGGTCGGGGGAACAGGGACTCCCCCAGTGCTTGCTGGTCTCCTCTGACTAGTTTGTAACGGGCCACTAGATCCCTCCTCAGCCTTCTCTTCTGGAGGCTGAACAGGTTCAGGTCCTGTAGCCTCTCCTCATAGGGCCTGCCCTGCTGCCCCCTGATCATGCGAATGGCCTCCTCTGGACCCTCTCCATGTTGTCCACATCCCTCTTGAAGAGCGGTGTCCAGAACTAAACGCAGTACTCCAGCTGCAGCCTGACCAGTGCCGCATAGAGGGGCAGTATCACCTCCTTGGACCTGCTTGAGATGCATCTGTGGATCCATGAGAAGGTGCAGTTGGCCTTCCTGACTGCATCCCCACACTGCCAGCCCATGTTCATCTTGACATCAATGATGACTCCAAGATCCTTCTCTGCCTCTACACTGACAAGAAGGGAGTTCCCCAGCCTACAGGTATGGTGCTGGTTCTTCCTCCACAGGTGCATCACCTTGCACTTGTCGGTGTTGGATCCCATCCTATTCTCCTCCGCCCACCTCTGTAACCTGTTTAGGTCTGATTGCAGTGTATTCCTCCCTTCTAGTGTACCCACATCCCCCCACATCTTAGTGTCATCAGCAGATTTGAACAGGGTGCTTTTTACACCCTCATCCAAGGGAGGAGAGTGGATCTGGCAAACTATAGGCCCATCAGCCTAACCTCTGTCCTGGGGAAGGTCTTAGAAAAGATTATCTAAGAGGGCATTCTTAACGGACTGGCCCGCAGCAACATCCTGAGGGATAACCAGCATAGGTGTGTTGCAGGTAGGTCTTACTTGATCAATCTTATTTCCTTTTATGACCAGGTGACCCATCACCTGGACAAGGGAGAGGAGATTGATGTCGTATATCTTGACTTTAAAAAAGCCTTTGATCTGGTATTCCATGATCACCTCTTGGCAAAACTGGCCATCTGCAGCCTCGGGTCCACCTCAAATTGGCTCCGTGGTCGGACCCAGAGGGTGATGGTTGACAGAAGTCAATCATCATGGTGCCCTATGACCAGTGGGGTCCCTCAAGGTTCTGTCCTCGGACCTGTATTGTTCAACATCTTCATTAATGACGTGGACACTGGAGTCAGAAGTGGACTGGCCAAGTTCACCGATGATACGGGTAAAGCATCCACACATGAGGACAGGAGGGCAATCCAGGCTGACCTCAGTGGGCTCAGGAAATGGTTGGATGAGAACCTGATAGTGTTTAACACCAAAAAATGCAAGGTTCTCCACCTTGGGAGGAAAAACTTGCAGCATCCTTATAGGCTCAGCAGTGCTACGCTGGCTAGCACTACGGATGAAAGGGACTTTGGGGTCATGATTAACCACAAGATGGACATGAGCATTCAATGTGATGCTGCAGCTAGTAAAGCAACCAAAATGCTGGCTTGCATCCATAGATGCTTCTCAAGCAAATCCCGGGACGTCATTCTCCCGTTGTACTCGGCCTTGGTGAGTACTGCATCCAGTTTTGTGCTCCACAATTCAAAAAGGATGTGGAGAAGCTTGAGAGAATCTGGAGAAGAGCCACACGCATGATCAGAGGTCAGGAAAACAGACCTTACGACGAGAGGCTGAGAGCTATGGGACTCTTCAGCCTGGAAAAGCGCAGGCTCAGGGGTGATATGATGGCTGCCTATAAGTTTATAAGGGATGTCCACCAGGATCTGGAGGAATGTTTGTTCACCATAGCACCCCAAGGGACAACAAGGTCTAACGGTTATAAACTCCTGCAAGACCATTTCAGGCTGGACATAAGGAAGAATTTCTTTACTGTTTGAGCCCCGAAGGTCTGGAATAGCCTGCCATCGGAGGTGGTTCAAGCACCTACTTTGAATGCCTTCAAGAGGAATTTGGATGTTTATCTTGCTGGGATCCTATGACCCCAGCTGACTTCCTGCCCTTGGGGCAGGGGGCTGGACTTGATGATCTTCCGAGGTCCCTTCCAGCCCTAATGTCTATGAAATCTATGAAATCACTGATGAAGATGTTGAACAGTGCAGGCTCAAGGACCAAGCCCTGCAGAGCCCCACTGCCCACATCCCTCCAGGTCGAAAATGATCCATCCACCACCACTCTCTGGGTGCGGCCCTCCAGCCAGTTGGCGCCCCATTTGACTGTGTGGGTGTCAACACCACAAGTCCCCCAGTTTCTTGATGAGAATGGGGTGAGAGACAGTGTCGAAGGCCTTCCTAAAGTCCAGGAAGACTATGTCCACTGCTCCCCCTGCATCTAAGGATTTGGTAACCTGGTCGTAGAAGGTCACCAGGTTGGTCTCACAGGACCTGCTGCTAATGAACCCATGTTGGTTGCCCCTAAGCATAATCTCCCCTGCTGGCCCCTCATGGATATGTGCCAGAATAATTATCTCAAAAAGCTTGCCCAGGATTGAGGTAAGACTAACTGGCCTATAGTTTCCTGGGTCCTCCTTCCTCCCCTTTTTGAAGATGGGAACCACATTGGCCCTCTTCCAGTCTTCTGGCACCACACCAGAGCAACACAAGTGCTCGTACAGCCATACCAGGGGTCCCACAATGACCTCTGCTGATTCCCTCAGTATTCTAGGGTGGAGATTGTCCAGACCAGCTGATTTGAATACATCCAGTCCCTCCAGAAGTTCCCTAACTAGTTCCTAACTAACCCTTGGCCTAGGTGCACCTCCCCTGGGTTTAGTTTTTCCAGAGCGCATATCTTGAAACCAGAGTGGTCTTATTTATTTTTGCCCTTCTGGAGCACATGTTAAGAAAAAGGATGTGATAAAAATGGCTATTTTAATGGAATTTCCAGTCAAAATATATCCATGAAGTTCTGGAAGTCTTGCAAGAAACTTCGTGCTTCTCAGATTTTCTTTCTCAAACTCCAAACAAAAGAGAGTTTTGCCTGAACTTGCGTAAGTACCTATACTTCCCATTCTTATTCAATGAACCACCAAGATTTTGCTGTTTGTCCCAAACTACAACTGCTAGCAAGCATGGGAGGCTGCCTATGCTTCACTCATTTTCACTTCCAACCAAGAAAAGGAATATTGATCTGTGTACCTTTATTTATAAAAATAGGTTTTCCACTTCAGAACTGTGATGTTGTTGGATTTAAGAGGACAAGGAATAGATCAATGAATTCTAACAATGATCACTCTTAAGAGAGACAGCACGGACGAGATGTCTCACTACTCTAATTAGCATATTCAGTCTCTGGAAGTACAGGTTTTGCATCCTGGCAGAATAAAATAAAGGGAGTCCTGTACTGTATGTTGTGGGGGGCTTATTCACAAGAGGTGTTTATAAATGGAGGTCTAGTCTAGGTGGGTAAAGAGTCTAGGCTATTTCCTGTGGTGGTAATTAACAGAAATTACTATAACGAGCCAGACCTATGGCTACATAGTCAAAGAACTAGCCTTTGACAAGTAGCAATCAGCACCACATATTCCAAGGATTTTTCAAGAAATCTAGTACTATACCTAGTAGTTTAGAGGTTGGCCTAACCTTAATGAACTAAGAAAATACAGACTAGATGAAAGTACTGTAAAATAGATACAGAACTGGTTAGATCATTATGCTCAATGAGTAGTCATCAATGGCTCAATGTCTAGTTGGGAGGAGTTATTGAGTGAAGTCTGCTCTAGGTCCGATATTGTTCAGTATCTTCATTAATGATTTGGACAATTGGATTGGGTGCACACTTAGCAAATCTGTGGATAACACCAAGTTGGATGGAGGGCAGGACTATGAACCAGAATGACTTAGACAGACTAGAAAAATGGTCCACAATCAACCAGATGAAATTCAGGAAGGACAAGGGCAAATCCCTGCACTTGGGACAAAATAATTTCACACTCAAATACAGCCTGGAGAAGGAGTGGCTACACTGTAGTACTATAGAGAAGGACCTAGTGGTTACAGTAGACCATAGACTGAGTATGAGCCAATAGTGTGCTCTTGCTGCATACATGCAAACAGTATACTGGGTTGTACTAACAGTGTCACTTTCAAATCAAGGGAAGTGAATATCCCAATTTATTCAGCACTGGTGAAGCTTCATCTCGAGTGCTGTTTCCAGTTTTGGGCTCCACGCTTCAAGAAGGATGTGGACAGTTTGGTAAGAATCCAGCAAAACTTATTAGAAGCCTGGGAGGAATGGTTTAGTCTGACAGAGCTAGGGTTATTTAATCTGGAGAAGACATACCTCAGTGGGGATTTGATAACTGTCTTCAAACTCCTGAAGAGCAATTCTAGAAAGGATGAAGGTGGGCATTTCTCTGTGGGTCTAGGGGACAGGACCCAGAACCATGGACTCAAGCTGCATCAGAGTAGTTTTAAATTGGACATCAGGAGGAACTTTCTGACTACAAGGGTGGGCAAGCATTGGAACAGGTGATCTACAGCAGAGCCAACTCTAGAGGTATGCGGGGCCTGAGGCACATCAGCCTGTGTGGGGCCTGTGCAGGGGGGCGAGCAGCCAGAGTGTAAAGCCAAAGAAGCGCAGCAGCCGTGCAGAGTGGTGGCGCCTTCAGTACATGCCAATGGCGCTGTCCACGGGGTCTATACAGCACTGACCATGGGACCCTGCGAAGCGCAAGGCCCAAAACGGTCACTCCAATTCCCCCACCCCAAGGGACAGCTGCCTAGAGTAATTGTGGAATATCCATCCTTGAAAATTTTCAAGAGCTGGTTGAACAGACTCTTGGCTGGGATTGTTTAGTCAGGGATGCTTCTCTTTTGAGCAGGGTGTTGAACTAAATAATCTCATGAGGTCCCTTCCAGCCCCATTTTCCTATAATCTAGTGATCCTTTAGCATAGGATTTAATGTCACTTCCAAAAACCATTAAATTTAACTACAATTATTCTGGATTTTATTTTTTCTCATACAAATGTGTAGTCCCTTTTGAGTTTCCTGAGTCTTTAGCGTCAAGGACATACAGTGGCAATGAGTTCCACAGGTAAATTATGTTGCATATGAACAGGTTTTGATTTTATTACCTTTTAGCTTCATTGAATAACCCCTTGCTTATGTGTTTTGAGACAGAGGCCTTCTCTGTACTGCTGCAGCAGTGAGTCCTGGTGAGAATGGGGCCAAGCATGTCCTGCCTAATAGAGCCCGCAGGAATGCTCCAGACCCACAAATTCATCAATGAATCTGTTCCAGACCTGTCCCCAGCACCCACTCTTGAGTCCTTAATTTCTGGTGGGCCTGAGAGCAGCTGCCGGGGCAAACCAAAAGCAACCTACTGGCAAATTTCTGGATCTGGAGCATGAATGCAGATGTGAATGGGTAGGACAGGGACAGAACATACTCAGGCTCATCCTCCCTGGGGCCTGCCATTGCAGTGATAGAGACAGACCCAGAGGCCGCATCCACATGAGTGATCCCATGTCTGTTGCAGCATCTCAAAGCAGTTTGAGATGCTATAGGAGGCATGCCACAAACTAAAAAAATTTCACCGTACTGTGTATTTTCAGCATAGACTCTAAGTTTTGATACACATAGAGGCAGGAGCCAGCCTGGCCCAATGGTGCATGGGCAATCTGGAGGAAGGAGCCAGCCTGTCCCAATGGCACACAGATTCTACATGCAGTGCTGGGAGCCCCAAATAGTGGCAAGAGCCAACTCGGTACTGGTCGAAGGCGCGGACCAGTGGGCCAGGCCAGCTCCATGCACCACATGTGGTCCAGGCAGTACCACATGCCACCATGGGGCTCTGCCTACAGAGGGCCTTGAGTGCCCTGAGGGCCCGCTGCTGGCTGCGGCTGTTAGTGACAGGGACTGTGAAACCGGAGGGGGTGGGGGGCAGTGGTCAGGCATGTGGCAGCCTCCCCACAAACCCCACACCCGAACCCCCCCCCATGAGCCCACCACAATCCACCTACAAACCCCACACCCATGAACCCCCTGCAATCCTCCCACAAACCCCATCCCCCACACCTACCCCTACAACCACCCACCAACCCCCCCAAAGTTCCTCCCACAAACTCCACACATACAACTCCTACAAACCCCACACCCCTTCTCTATCTCTCACTCCCCATGAACCCCACACCCCCCAAAAAATCTCACACCGTGCATGCCCAGCCGCCAGACAGGATGGGACTGCTGGCAGAAGCTGCAGGGGCAACTGCTGCATTGCAGCCCTGCCCTGTGCCCACGCCAGTGCTGGGACTTGTGTTCCCCTCTTGGGGGTGCTCCTGGTTCCAGGAACTACTTGGGGGGTGTGATGGGCTGGGGGGTATTGAGGTGGCAGAGGGCTCTGTGGGTGTAAGTGATGGGCCAGGAGTGGCAGCAGGTGTGTGTGTGTGAGAGAGAGAGAGAGAGATGGGGGTGAGGGATGGGGGAGCACTCCAGGTAAGAGTGACCACCAAAGCCAGGCTTGGAGGGGAGGCCAACCTGGAAGGGAAGGGGCTTGACCAGGCCAGCCCATGAGTCCCAGTGAGGGGCTTCTCAGGAAGGGCATGGGGATTGCTGGAGCCTAGGCACAGGTGCAGGGAGCAAAACAGCAAGGGCTGGCACTGCTCAGAGCCACAAAGCAGCAGTTGGGACAGCTGCAGCTGGACCCATGTCCTGCTGCTGAGAGGGAGCTGCTGCTGAGAAGGACCAAGTGGTGGGTAGAAGGAGCTGCGGGTCAGGAGTGAGGGGCACTGGTGGGGCTGTGGGCTGGGAGTGAGGGGCAAGAGTATGGGCAGGAGCAGGGCTCCAGCATATCAGTGCTGCTCAGCGCCACAAAGCAGCTGTGGGTCCAGCTGCAGCTGTCCTCACATCCTGCTGAGCTAAGGGACGGGGCAGCTCTGATTTGCCTCTAATAAAAAATCCAAAAGCAAATGCCAAAGTGTATAGATATTTATAATTTATTTTATTATGATGATAGAGGCACTGGTAGGTTTCCAAATTGCTTTTAAATTGTAAATATATCAATAAAACATTGCCCAACTGTTCTCTCTCTATATATATAGTGGTGTTTCATTTTAAATCATGGAAGAATGCAGATTTTAGGTATTTTAATGAGAGAATTTGAGGGGTTTTTATCAGAGAATTTGCAGTTTTTAAATAGGGAACACCAGGATCCCTGTTAATGAGGCAAGTGGTGGGATCTGGGCAGAGGAGCTGGGTCTCCAATGGGTATTTGGGGCCAGGAGGATATGCTTCCACAGTTCTAAGCAGGCCACCTCAATGAGCACATCTTCTGGGCAATAGCTGCCCAGATGGCAGAGCAGCGGCACCAGAAGAGATGACAGCAGTGCCGCCTGAAGGCCAGCTGTGCAGCCATGGCCCATTGGCAGCTGGCCCAGAGATACAGGTGGCTCTGTTGCAGTGCCCGTACCACAGCCTAGGAGTCTGTGCAGTCCCCGTCCGTGTCTGGCAGGCACGCAGCCATGGAGCTGCAGGTCCAAGGGGGCAGATGCTGTCACAGGTGGCAGCAGGTCACAGCCAGGCAGCAGCCCCCAGTGCCAAACTCCTGCAGTGGGTATATGGTGCAGGGGCAACTTTAGGTTGGGCTGCTTCAGCATTCCAGCTGATGCAAGAGGCCAGGTGCTGGCCCCAGCCTCTCCTACCTGACCCAGGGTAACTTGCCATGCAACAGAGCGCATGCACACAAGCATTCTCTGGGGACAAGTAGCAATGGCACAAGTATGTACACAAGGAGTTTATGCTGTATTGAGGGACAGTTGTTCAGAGCAGTGTAAGTGTTGCTATGGCTATAAAGAAAAGTTGCATTTCTCTCAAAATAAAGCCTTTTCATCTAGGATCCTACAGACATCGATACCCATTGTTCCACTGCAAGTATCTGTGAAGTATGCCTGATGACATATGCTAACACTCCCCCCTGCACACACAGAAAGGTCACTGTGTGTGTCTGCAAGTGACCTGTGGCTCAATTAACTTATTTGTGGTTCATTCCAGGGACAAGCCTGTCAGGCTGTGTGCTCTCCCTGGCCACCTACTGGCAGAGGAGCCACTATGAAGCTTGGAAGGGCTACGTGTATGAGTCGACTCAATCCATGATTCCATGGATTTTGTGGAAACCACAAAATCCAGGATTGTCCATGAAATCAACT
Organism: Crocodylus siamensis; assembly: GCF_052110815.1. Taxonomy (NCBI): domain Eukaryota; kingdom Metazoa; phylum Chordata; order Crocodylia; family Crocodylidae; genus Crocodylus; species Crocodylus siamensis. The sequence goes on along the minus strand of NC_143398.1, from coordinate 87,283,725 downwards.
TTTAAAAAAAAACTTTAAAATAAAATGCCAGCTTCCCAGTGGGAGCCAGCAGTCCTTGTTGCCACTGCAGCCTGGCCTTGCAGCCCACCTGGCGGGGGAGGTGGGAGGCTCTGGCTGCTGGGGTGGCACAAATGGTAGCAGATTAGTTGGTGGCTGCCCCCTCGTCCCCCTGCCATGGCCTCTCTGCCAATCAGTGCTGAGGGGAAGGGCTACTAAAAGGGCAGCCAGCAGACAAGATGGTAGCTGTCCCCTCGCCCTTCCTCCCCCATCCAGTGCCTCTCCAGCAATCAGCACCAAGGGGTGGGGCTGCAACCGCACATCCAGTAAATTTCCACAGGATTAGCTATTTATGCCATGACCAACCTGCAAAAAATTGTTTAATTTCTCCGTGATTTAAGTAGACCTCTAGCTATGTATGTAAAGGTCTGTGCCATTCCTCTTTTGTCCGCGACTGTCTCAAGTGATAGGTCACGTTACAGTGCAAATCTGACTTATTTGTAAAGTGGTAATAGAGAACTGAAGAGAAAAAAGCAAGTTGTATGCATGTTCTCACCTGCTTTTGCAGGTTGAGGCTTGGCACATGGTTCTAATAACCTCTTGGATGATCTGGGGCAAGTCACTTCATTGGGAAACTTTCTTTGATTTCCCATTTCTAATGGGGATAAGGGTACTGCTCTCCTTTGCAAAGTTCTTTGAGATCTACTGAAAAAAATCAGTATATGAGAATTAGATGGTGTTGTGACTATTATTTATTCTCCTTCCTGACTGGAGAACACAAGCACTTCTAGCGGAAGTATTTGAGTGTGTAAATTTAAAATTCAGTTATTGCAAATACTCATGTGCAGCTTTGACATTTGCTTTCTGTCAGCACATGTATCAGTAGAATTAGATTCCTTGAAAGTTAATGAAAATGAACATAATGACAAGACTAGAGTGCATTGATTTTTAAGAACTCAAACATTTTCACAATTCTTTTGCACTACTTACCTAGCCCTTCTCAGCTCTTCTAATCTCCAAAACCTGCCTTTAAGAAACAAATAAGAAACTGTCATATCAAGTTGTACCATTTTAAAAATAGCTGGTTAGGAAGGGTGGCATCTGGGATTTCTATGAAAGTTTGACAAAAGGTTTTAAAAGAGGTCGTCATTGTGCAAGTTCTGATAATAACGGAATCTAGACTAGTCATCTAAAATCAACAATGGAAGATTCATGACAAGCTGATGGCTTGGACTCTACAAACTGGTACAGAGCAACCTGAAAAATGTGAAAGCTATTTTCAAATGAGAGCCAGTCCAGTGGAACCATCTGCTCTGCCGAACAGACTATGGCAGAGAGCTGGTGCAGATCTTTTCAGTCTGGATGATGCAGTCTAAAATCCGTGACTGACTGCTTCATTAAAGTAGCCAGGTTGTCAAAAAAACGCATCCAGTGAAGTCACAGAAAGGGTGAAATCCGTTTGCTCCCTCCTGAGTTCTCGAATAAGCCCTTTCTGATAACAGTCCTCTGGAGAGATTAAAACAAAAAAAGCTTGCAGGTATCTGTGGATTTTTTTGAGCGTATGTAATGACCATTCTAATCACAGTTAGCTCCCTGATGATCTGACTTTGCCTGTCCTCAAGGGGAAGGAAGATCAATCCAAAACTCAGCTAGACTGACATCTTAGAATTAAGCCCTCAAGAATTTTATATTCAGAAGATCATGTTCAGCTGGAAGACACTGAAGAGAGAATAGTACAGAATCAAGTAAACACCTCTAGCTTCCTCCTTTGTTAGGATTGGGCTATTTTGCACTGGAGTGGGTGTCATTTTGTCAGGTAAACTTACAGGAATGTCAGATCGTTTTTTTAGAAATGGATCCCACAGAGATCATTCCTCCTGTTGAATCAGATCATTTTCCAGATGTAAGTCCTCTAAAGCAATACACAGTGAGAGACACTCTATCTAGTTTTTATGCCTGGGCTGTCAGTGTGGCATGTCAGCACACTGGAGGATGTTCCAAGGACTACAGAAGAGATGGAAAAGAATCTTGAAACATTTGTTTACTAGTCAAATGTTTTGCTGGAGAAGACTAATTCCTTTAGAAAGTCTTGAAGGCCCTCGAGCCTGGCTTTCATGGGTTTATTTGCCTGTTCAAAATTTGTAGGGATGATTTTGAAAGGGAAGGCATAGATTATCATCTTGCACTCTAGAAAGGCAGTGCAGTGATCCTGTTAGCTCTGAGAACTCCTGCTTAAACAGGCCAGCAAGTGTGCCTCTGGTAACCCAGCCTGAAACATCTGAAATAAAGCATTTATTCCCATACCTTTTGCCCCATAATCCTGATACTCTGCCAACATGATATTTGTAAGAGTAGGAGTTTGTTCAGGTTTCCTCACTCAACATTTGCTCAGTGCTCCAAAGCAGCAGACGTAGGGGGCCTCCATCAGAAAGAGGGCTGCATCCATGTGGCATTAATATGCACCCTTATGCAGCACATTGAAAGCAAAGCACTATAATGAAATAATAACCAAAAGGGTGACATGTTATTGGCACAGAATTTGTGGAGGCCTTCAGTAAGAGGAGTAGAGAGCAGGAGTCACATGTTCTGTCACTTTCCCCTACCACCATGCTCAATCTTTTCTGATTAATGAGCTGTTTCATATGGTAGTCACCCAAGGCATTTGGGGAGAAAGAGAGAGCCAGCCACTGCTACTTCCTGGTGACGGGAATTCCAGTCAGGGAGAGCTGGGGAAGGCACTGAATCCTTGCACTGATAGGGGAAATCTCATGTGAGACATACTGTCAGCTTTTCTCAGGCCCTGCAAGCAAACCCATAGGCCCAGTTTGGTGATGGCATTCATAGGTTCTAAGAACTCCTGTAGGCCTCTTGCCTACCAGTGAAAGAGGATGATTGACAGGAAATGTAGAGAAGGGAAGAAGATACTAGGTAATATGAGAAATCTGCAAGAGGGATAACAGAGGGACTGCAGTGTAGTTACATGAGGAGGAATCAGAGAAGAACCAGAGAGATGACCCACATACTGCAGCATGGTTATGCTGCCAAGTATTGGTAGTCCAGAATTAGAAATATTACTAGACCTGAAATAATCTGCTAGCTCCTTACGCCCTATAGCGGAGGACTAAAGATAAGGTAAACAGCACCCTGCAGGATAGGGGTGTGCAAAACAGGCCCCATTCGATTTAGATTCGGCCCAAATTGGGGCAGTGATTCAAATCGTTGATTCAGATCACTGTCCCTGATTTGATTTAGCTGAATCCAAATCTGAAGATACAATGCTGATTCAGAGAATTGGCGATTCAGACCTGGATACATAAATGTTTTTTCTACATTCCTCGAGGTACCAGGTGGCTCATGATCACTGTGATGCCGGGGCAGATGGAGCATCCCACAGGAGCGCGGGGGGAAGGGCCTCTCGCATGCTCAGCAGCGAACCCGAAAGTGGACCAGAAGTGCTTCTGATCCACTTCCAGGTCCTCTGGGGAGTGCACAGCCCCACCCACCCCGCGCCTGCCCTGACTCATCAATCAGCTGTAGGGGGACCCCGGGTGCCCCCCAGACCTAGGAGGCACCAGTTGCTGAGCTGGGGGGGCGTGGGAGCCCCCCATGTACTCCCCAGCAAACCCGAAAGTGGACCAGAAGTGCTTCTGGTCCACTTCCAGGCCTGCTGCTGAGCACACTGGGGACCCCCCTGTGCTTCTGTGGGACACTCCATGCACCCCAGTATTGCAGCATTCATGAGCCTCCTGCTACATAGAGGTATGTAGAAAAAACATTTAAAGCTGTCGCTATGTCCAAATTGCTGAATCTTTCCGAATTGATTCAGAAGGTTCCGATTCAATTCGAAAAAATTAAAGGGTCCTCTGATTCAATTTGGATTTGGAGATTAGGCCACCGAATCAGGCCAAATCTCTGCCAAATCAAATCAGGGACTGAAGCTTCGCACAGCCCTACTACAGGGTAGTTGCAGAATGGTGGGTCCAAGCTTCAAGCATGGAGCAAATTAGAGAGATCTGGAATTCCACTACATGGAGTTTTCCTGTGAGGGGCAGAAACTGAGCATGTAAGAAGTCTAGCAACACTGTGGCCCACTCTATACATTATATTTATGTCTTGATTAATATGTTAATCATGGCATAAATGGCCAGAATGCTACACATGTACCTAGTTTAAGGAGCTATAAAATGGGAAATAAGCCATAAAAAATGTTCCACATATAATGTAGAACATTTTTATGGCTAGTTTGTATGGTGCCTTAAGTTTATTGTGTGGCTGGGGCTGGCAGTTAGCTGATAGTCAATTCTGGGGCCCAGCACACCAGGGTCTGCAACAACCCCAGAACTGACAAACTACTGATTGCCTGAGGCTGTAGTAAGGGTGGGGAAGGGGCAGCATTAGGGCTTCCCCCACTAGAAACTTTAAACTCCATGCCTGACAGCTCTGGGAGTGGAGGATAAGAGGCTTCCAGTGTAAGAGGGAGATGAAGGGCTTCCCCCACTGGTTCAGGGATGTCTGGCCAGGGCCAACAATCTGCTGACTGTCTGTTTACACAGCCTTGGTTGAACCAGATCTGGGGTTGTCTCAACTGGCACTGACAATCAGTTGATTATCTACTCAGACCCTGGGACCACACTGGAGACTCAACTGCCCCTGTGTGGTCTGGGGCCAGGCTGACAATCAGCTGATTGTCAGTCCAGGGCCCAAGATGCACTGGGGCTAGTTCTATCCCCAGCCCAGACCCAGGGCTGCAGCTGACAATCAGCTGTTGTTGGCCTCAGCCAAACTTTGCCAGTGAGGGGAGAGTCACTATTATGATCTCAGGCTCCTCCTGTACTGACAAGTAGTAATGGCGCAGTTGGGATCTGCCAGATTCCAAAATCACACCTCCTGCCATGCACATGTGACATGGAAGAAAGCACAGTAGTTGGGATCAGGCATCCGATCCCATGACACCATCAAATGTACCAGGGGTACATTTATATTTTGATGGCCACAGCTGTAAAGATAAAGTTCCTAAAAGGGACAATAATAATTCTGCAATGTGACGTTGCTGTGCAATTTGAGTTATTCATGAAAAGAACCTGAATAAACTTTTGAAATCTCTTCTTGTTTGTTAGTTCAATTTGGAGGAGCGGTGTCTGATGATCTCCCCTCCACCTTTCTTAATTCACAGAATAAAGCCTTTTGTGCTATAAATGCAAAATGGCTTCCTCTCCCTGAACGCTACCACTGCATTGACCATTGAAACAAACAGACTCTTGTTGTTCCATTACTGCCTCTTCGGATGCAGGTGTGACTCGTTCGTTTCACGCACCCCCCCGCCCCCCGCCACTTCTTTACTCCAGACCTTCCTCATTTTCCATCTTCTGACCTGAAGACATTCATGCTGCCAAAGGTGAATTTTAGTTTCTCTAAAACTTTTCCAGACCTTTTTCCTGGTCCCGTTCTATTCCCTGTTGGAATTTTGCTGTAAACTCCTGTGTGTCTGCCTGTCCCCCCAACACTTGTATCCTCCTTCCACCCCTTGCCACAAAATCCGAGACACTGAGGATAGAAAATATCTATTTGACTACATGTTGTCTATTCTACCCCACCGGTGCATATTTGTTTTTAAAAGACGTTTTCCAACACTTTATCCAGTTTTAAATGCAGGTTCCAGCTCTTCCCCTGGGAATTTCTTTGGCAGTCTTACCAAACTTGCTGTTCAGGAAGTATTACTGACAGTCTCCCTAATACAGGAGTAATCCTGATGCTCCTAGTTATAGCCTTCTGTGCCCTCCTCAACAACTCTCTCCCCATCTTCCAGTTTTTATCCTTTCCCCCTATTTACAAGGTATTAATTCCTTATATTTTTTTAATACTTTTTTCACAAGGCAGTCCACAGTCCCTCTCACAGGTTGTTGCCTTTCGGCGAATTCAGTTTGCTTCCCACACTGTGTTGTGTAGTATTGCTTGTGTGACACTTAATAGCTGCAACTCAGAGCTGGCTGCATTTCAGTGGTAGGAGGGGAAAAATACCAAACTCTGAACTGAAGCTCTGTGCTACAGCCCGGAGCAAGGAAGGCTGTTCAGTGCATACTATCTCCAAAAGCCATCTTTGCAAATGCATATCTGCAGGCATGGTGCAGTTGGGGTTTATGTTATGCAGTGGGAAAGGGAGCTGACTGACAGAAGAGATCTGCAATCCATATTAGTGCCTTACAATTGTGCATGTCTGCAGAACAGCTATGGAGCTTTGTAAATCATTGCATGTATAATGAGGAAAGATAAATCAATAACTTCCCTCATTCCCTTTACCCCAGCATGGGGACCAGGGGTGGCGAATGTCATACCATGTAGAGCTGTTCAGACAATTGGAATCAGAATAGTTTTCTCTCAGAAAATACCATTTTGATTAAAAAGATTTTTTTTCCCCAAAACCAGAATGAGGTACAGTATCTGAAATGGTCCCTGGGAAAAAAATCAAAACATATTTTTGTGTTGAAAAATTTTATTTCCAAATATTTCTTTTCATTCATTTTACAATTTTTTAAGTTTTAGGTTATTTCATAGCATACCAACAGTAGTTAGAGGAGCTGTCATTTTTCTAGTGTTAGCACAGAATCGTTTTTCTAGGATATTGGAAACAGCTGTTCCTCTAATTAGTACACTGAATACTTTTGTTCTTCAAAGTGTAAAAGTGTCAAACTGTTTCATTGTAGTACAAACTAGAGACACTTTGATCTAGAAAATAATAGGTTTCAATTAGTAAAAGTAGCAGCTGCCCTTAATGATTTAAAAACAAAATAATGTATAAATAAAATCAAATGGTGGAATAATATTATGTTGTTTTATATTATATAATAACATATTAACCGATAACAGAGCAAGTGATAGTATATGATGGCTTGACTTGATATGAAATATGATAGCCTACACTATTACTAATAGTGAAATAATTTGAAAATCAAAATCAAAATGAAATATCAAACTAAAATGCATTTCAGATCAAATATTACATTTTGAAATAATATTTCAGGTTTTCCCCAAAATCTGTATTTTCCAGAATTTCCATACAGAAGTTCAAATACATTTAATTTTGCTCCCATTAAAAATAAAGGCACATTTTTAAATGGTGGACTTTTCCACAAAATGCACATTTCACATTTCAGCTAGGTCTAATAATAGCATGCAGCATTCTCTTTAACCCAGCCATATAGTCTGTTCATTTGAATGGCTTTAAAGGTGGAGATTTTCAATGCACTTATCCTAAATATAGCACATGCCTTGCCTCTGTTGGTTGTATCTGTAGTCATGGTTAGATATAAAACCTTTCAATCTCTTCAGTGTCTTGTTTCAGAAAACTTTCCACCCACTTCCTAATTGTTTTTGGAGAAATTTCCTGAGGTCTCCAAACAATGCCAGTCATGACCATTTATTCTTTCTTCCATCTAGGTATCAGCAGATTCTAGTCTCACAGCCAGACTACACCTGAGTACTAAAAACATCTCTTTTCTCTTCATCCCAACCCAACTCACAAAAGCTTATGGTGGAGAAAAGACCTCGGCCATGACAAACAGATACACACCCTTCACTCGTCCATTCATTCCACCCTACAGCCTAGGAAGTCTGGCTTGCCTCTCTACTATTTGAGACAGTCAATGACTTCCCAGAAGGAAAAACAGTCTTACTCTCTTTTAATAATGTTGAGGACTATAGTGAAATTGTAACCAAATGGCTCCACCTAGCGACTGCTGGTAATGACAGCACCCAGCCCAGCTGTCTGAAGAAATGTCCTGAGGCAGACAAGGGCCCCTGACATATGCCTGGAAATTTAAATGTAAAGAATAGTGGCCTGATTTATTCTTACAAGAGAAAGATCTCTTCCTATGTATTATCTTACCTAAAAAAAGCAACGCTTGAACACTTATAAATCCACCCAGGATTTGCCCATTGCTGTCAAATATTCTGTTCTGGTTTAAATCTGAAGAATATTGTGGGGGGGGCCTTCAGAAATCATGATAAAGGCCAAGGTTTTTGGAAGATGTAGAATGTGAGAGCAGGTGGAATAAAGCCTGCAGGTTTATAAATGATGGTTTCCCCTTAGAGAATTACACATGTCACTCTTTTAGACTCTTTTCCTTTGTGTCACCATATCTTGAAATTAGGTTAGCCTCCAACGCAACCTGTAGGCCTCTAACATCCCAAGCGTAGCTTGTGTGGCAGAACTTTTAAAACCAGGGATGTCCTGGAAGAAACTGGAATGGGTGCATTGATATCCTAGCATGTTTGCTTTATTTGCCTTTGATCCTCTGCCATCCATCTTCATTTCTTACCCTTGTCAGATCTGAGGCAGCAAGAAACTACTTGCACTTCTGTCTATCCTAATGTATACTTGCACTTCTGTCTATCCCTTTTCCCCCACACCTTTTTTAAAGAAGGAGCAAACCCACTTATCCTACGATTTCCCTTTTGTCAAAAATTGCCAAAACTATATGTGCACAGCTACTTTTTGAAGCAGGAGAAATGGTTTTAATTCATCATAGAAGCTGGAGGCAAACATATTATAGAAACATAAAAAAGCAGGGCTGGAAGGGACCTCCAGAGGTTATCTAATCCAATGCATTGCCTGAGGCAGGATCATCCCTATCCATACCATACAATCCACAATCTAAACACTGTGTAAGACTACTGCCAACCCTGACACAACACAGACCTAACATCCTAAACTGCCACAGGTAAAGCAGGGGAACCATGGCAGCCAATGTCCTGTTTCTGTGAAATGTTGTTAATATATGCTCAAGAGATCCCAGGTAGAGTACCACATCCTCCACTACAAAGGAAGGCAAAAAGTGTCACAGTGTGTACCAATCTAACCATGGGGTAAAATTCCTATCTGACCCCAAATATGGAGATCAGTCTGACCCTGAGAGATGAGCAGCACCTTCTAGCCAGAAATCTCTAGCTTTGGTCCCAGCAGATTTAGTACATCCATGTCAAACTAGCTAACACCCAATGCCACTGATGGAGACTTAAAAACACGTAGAAGAAAGGGAGACGGAAGCAACCAGCAAAGTGCAGAAGCATGGGAAATATCCCTAGTAAAACAGGCATAGTTATAGATCATCCCCAATCTGGCTGTCCAACCTGTTCTTGATCACCTCCAATGATGGAAAGTCCACAACTTCTCTAGGCAGTCTATTCCACTGCCTCACTGTTCTAACAGTGAAGAAGTTTTTCCAGATATCCAATCTAAACTCACTTTGCTGCGACTTCAAGCCATTGGTCCACATCCTCTGCTCTGTAGCAAGAGAAAAAAGATGCTTTCTCTCTTATTTAAGGCAGCCCTTCAAATATATGAAGATTGCTATCTTGTCCCCTCTTAAGTGCCTTTTCCACAAGCTGAGCATAGCTAGCTCCTTCAACCCTTCCTCATATGACTTGCTTTCCAAGCCCTTTATCATCTTCAGTTGCCCCCATCTGGACCCTGTCTAAATTCTCCACATCCTTTTCAAAAGGTGGAGCCCAGAACTGCGAATGATACTCCAGATGAGGCCTAACCAGTGCTGAGTAGATAGGCACTATCACTTCCAACATTTTGCACCAAATAGACCATATTTTATCTATTCTAAGTCCTATAATCTGACCAATACAGGACTGTTCACTTCAGCACTTTGGCCAGTCCAATTTTAAATATTTTTTGTAGGGACTAAGGGGGTTAAATAGGTCCCACATGGTTTTCCTGTTGTCGTCTGTTTAGAAGACTGTTCCCCAGTTGAAAAGACATCACCATTAAGAAATGTCACCTGACAGCCTGAATCTTGTTTTTCTTCATTATACCCCCTCCAGCCCTCCTGAATAGAGTTTTTACTCTTTAAGTACTTGTGTTTAAGTATTTCTATGTAGCACATCCAAGTGTCTTTGTTCACTTTGTGAAAAGACAGCCATGATTTCTCATTCAGTGTGGAAGCTGGCAGCTGAAAACTGAAACCGCTTGGAAGAAAAAAATGTTCCTCCAAGTCCAAAAGACTAACCACAGACTTCATCCAGCTTCCCAGTACCCCTGTGCCCACCCACAAAAGTCCAGATCTCCTTTGTTAACTTCCAAGCTCCTTAATCTTCCCAGTTTCTTTCTGGCAGCTCCTTAACAATTAGGGTGTGTTTCAGAGGATTTAAATGTAGCCTTAATTAATCAATTTTCAGATTAAGTAATGATACAGAGGGGAAGGAAGAGACAGTTAAGGTCGGTGGGGGAGTGCACTAAGGCACACTATGAAATTGCCTGGTTCCATTTCAGAACCTTGCTTAGCCATGCAAAATTGCACTGGTAATTCATCGCTGGTCTCCACTGATGCAGTTTCACTGCAGTGAGCAATGGTGGAAGTGCTAGGATAAATATGGTGCATATGGTTTCCCTGCTGTCCTCATCTCACACTACTCAGAGCAGAGCTAGGCAATATAATGGTGAAACATGTCTGCAGCGTACTATGTCTCTGTTCCCAAGGTGGAGTTACCTTGCTGGTGAATCATGGGTCCCATTTTTGCCAGTGTAAACACAGCCATAGGAATGAATCATTTGGATTATTTGACAGTATGGTCACATTTTGATAGTGGGGGCTAGGATAGGGTAGGGTATGCCAGTGGCAAGGGAACTGCGTCAGGACTGGCATTCAGTGACTAGCAAGACATATGAAGGCATTTTTATCCCAATATAGAGAGGAATGCAGCTCCCTGTGCGTTGCTGGTGGTAACTTTGGCAGTCCAAGGAACAATGATAATTGCTTGTTACTGTGGAAACTAGACCTCCAGAAATAACACTAATGAGCCAGCAGGGTCGTGGGAGAAACACAAGCACACAGTCTACTGAAAACACATATGATATGGCTGCATAGACAAAAAATGGGGCTTGGAAAAAAGGACCAATTAAGTTGAACATAACTTTAACCCAGCTGAACCTCTGATTATCCCTTCAGCTTAAACCCCAAATAGTTTCGGTGGCTTGGAAAAGTTCAGGTAACTTTTAAAATTATTGGTGTTCATTTCCATGGCTGCTTCCACACTTAATTGTTTCAGTTAGGAAACCTCTACATTGCCCATAGAAAGGTTCTTCCTGTGGTATTTGTCGCCTACCTACAAATCTTCAAGGAAAACTAGTCTCATGAATTTTCCTGCTTAATCCTGCAGACAGAGACAATTTGAATGACATTCATATAAAAATCTGAACTTTTATGTACTTTCCACATGAGGGTCATCACTCATTACCAGTAAAAACAAGATTGAAGGTTCAGTGCAGGGGGCGGAGAGCATGCTCTTAGGAAAGGGACCAAGTCGGAGATGCAGCAGTTCTGAAATCAGCCTGTTGGTATGCTGAGCCTTTTCCCATCACATTACTTTCCCCTTCAGAGAGAGGAGCAGACAAGGTGAAGAAGATGAGGTGATAGATGTTGCAGACTATAAGTGCCCCTCTTTTATGGACCACATCTTCCTGACGTGTCAAGTACCCAGAATTCTGCCGTAGCACTCAAGCCTTGAATGACATAGTGGTATGCACTCAAATGTATGTGTACCTGTCTCATAATGTTGCAGTGGTTGTTATACTTGCTGGCACTCACTATGCCTCCATTAGATTTGTAATACCCTTTTGCTCCTCCTAGTAGAGAGGGGGAGTTATCTGACAAAGTAGGCTGTAGTCTGAAAAAGCTCACTCCTCTCTGAACAAATTGGTCTATTTGGTACCATCCTGCCCTGCCTTCCTCTTTCAGTGTTTAGTGAATTCTTCTGGCTATTGCATCAGAAGAACTCACTAGCTGTTGGACCAGCTGGTCTCCTTACCATCCTCCTTACTTAGGACAAAACAAAGGAAACAGAGAATTATGGAGTGAAAAGATATCCAAGAAAGTTCTGTGCTGGGCTTTTACATACATTAGTAGGTGTTTTTTTTTTAAATTGAAACAGGTAAAAACATAATTCTTTCAAGCAGGCAAAAAATAATTTTAGTAGGGTTACAGGGAGTGTGTTCCTGGTTTCAAATTCGCACTACACCTGTCTGTCTATCATTTAAGTCTGTATAAGGAGAAGAAAGGTAGGGCCTGAGTGTCAGTATTTGTGTAAGTCTGGACAGGCTTTTGGTGGTGCCCACAAAGTGGAAAACAAAGCACAATTACTACCCTGCCATACTCACTATTATCATTATTATTCATTAGTACTACAGAACTTGGCCTTGTACAGGCACATAGTTAGAGTCTGTTCCCCAAAATGCTTCTGTCTAAATGGACCAAACACAAAATAGGCAAAAGAAAATGAATCTTTTTATATCTTGTTTACTGTGAGGGAGAGAAGGAGCCGGCTGGCCCCGGGGCTCCACACCCAAGCGGAAGCTCGCTAGGCACGTGCACACAGGCCCAAGACAAGGGGCAGGAACTCACCTTTTCCTGGTGTGTGGGAAAGCGAGGGGCCGGTACTCCCGGGACCGACATAAAAGAGAGGCAGGGGCCAGCAAGACGGGCGGACGCGGAACTGGAGGAAGGTGGCGGCAGAGTGGAAGCCAGCCGGGGCACGTTGCAGCAGCTGCGAGCAGCTCTCAGACGCAGTAGGAGCCTTTGGGGAAGGGGTAAGCCCCAGTGGGGCTTTTAAGCCGAGGCGGCTGGCCCAGCGGGGCCTCAGATTGTTGTTTTGACCGGCCGGGAGCGGCTGAGACTCGGCAGGAGCCAAGTACCTTATAAACTCTACTATAAGGGCACTACTTGACTGTGGGCACCGTAGCTCCGGTAATAGGGGCGGAGCGGCCACATGGAGCCTTAATTAGAACTGAGGAGTCAGACAAAGCCTCCCGAAGAGCTTGGCAAGAGCTGGAGAGGGGGTTTAGATCCCACAGCGTACAGGGGAATATCGGCGGTCGTCTGCAGAAGACTGAAGCAGTCACCTGATCCAGGGAACCCCTGGCCTTAGCATTTTGTGTTGACCCTTATATTTTCTTTTATGAACTATCTGGGTGATCCACGGACATGTGGCTGGGCCAAATTGGCGGCCACCACCCGGTGGAACGGGCGAGGGTGTAGGGGTGGCAGAGCCCTCATCAATGCAGGACCCGCGGGATGCTGGGGAGTCTCATATTTGGACAATACGCACTGGACCATCCGAACCAACTCAATTAACATCAAAGTCGTGGCAGGCGAGGCAAGCGCATGTAAAGCGCCCAATCCCAGGTGAGCTGATACTTGGCAACTGGTAAGTGGCCCCGATGTGGGGCGGCGGTCGAGGCCATACACCGACAGTGGTGCATTGGCCGGGAAACGCAGCAGCAGCTTCCCCGGCAGGACTAAGGGGTCCAGATGGAGCACCAGCCTGGATTAACGGGGACAGAATCCCTTCAACAGGAAATGAACTTGATGGCCCAAGTGCTGCAGCAACAGCAGCAACAGGCAATGGGACAGACGAGTATACAGGAGCATTTGCTCCAGCAGCAGGTGTGGGCACATTGAGGCCCAGGGGACTTCAGAGTGCCTAAGATGTCCAAAGAGGATGACCCCGAGGCCTTTTTGGAAACGTTTGAAAGGGCGGCCATAGCCGCGGGAATTGAGAAAACAAAATGGGCTGGACAGCTGGGGGTTCTGTTAATCAGGCAGGCCCAGGCGGCATATAGGGCTATGACCTGCAGTGATGCCCAAGACTATGATAAAGTAAAAGACGAGATCTTAAGGAGATTGGATATAACGCCGGAGAGGCATTGCCAGGCATTCCGAGGGAGGAAGTCAAGAGAGGTGAAGACCCCTCGACTATTATGGCAGAGCCTGACGGACCTAATGAATAAATGGCTCAGACCAGAGGCTACCTCTAAAGAGGAGATCTGTGATAAGATACTGCTAGAGCAATTCATTGCAGATCTGGATGAGGACACCCAGAAGTGGGTAAGATGCCATTGCCCAACATCATCCCGGGAGGTTCTACAGTTGGCCGAGCATTTTGATATGGCCCAAGGCAAAATGCAGCGGGACCAAGGTAGGAGGGGGCAAGACCTCAATATGAAAAAGGAACAGGAGAATAAAGGAAGCAGGAGGGGGAGCCCGCCAGGACTAGTATGCCTCCTTTGTGGACAAAAGGGGCATATAGCGCGGAACTGCCCTCGGGGTTGGCGGTCAAGGCCCGAAAAGGACCTAGTAGCCCCAGACCACCAGGCGAGATCGGAGAAAGCCCTGGAGCCTGAACTGATGGACTGTGGGGTGGGCAATAGCGGGACCGCCACGGTTCAGCCCTTACCGGAAGTGCAGGTGTGGGTCGAGGGACAGTCAGTACCGGAGGTCATGGACACAGGATGCATGCAGTCGCTAGTGCGCCCATCCTTGATTGGTTGGAAGCACACGCCGCGATGTGCCAGGGTGCAAATGGTATGCCTTCATAAACAAAAGTCTTACTTTGAAAGACGTCTATTAGACATACAAGTGAATGGGATCCATAGACGAATTCTGGTGGGACTGGACGAAGGAATCTTGTACCCCATGATTTTGGGTCGTGATTGGCCCGAGATAGTCGAAGTACTAGCCTCTCTCCACTGCCATGAGAACCAAAGAGAGGGGCTGGCCAGGACCAGTCTGGAGGCACCAGATGACCTGGAAATAGAGGCCTTGTCTAACAGCAGCCAGTTCCAGGAGGCCCAAGAGAGCAATGGGGAACTGCGGTCATTCTGGGAGACTGTTCAGTCAAGAACCGACCAGCAGGTAACATCCCCCGCGCAGAATAAGCAGGTGCCCCAGGTGGAGATCAGGAACGGGTGACTATACCGGGTTAAATGGGGTAGGGGCGAGGGAGAGGAACTCACCCAACTCCTTATACCCCGACCCTACCGAGAGCCATTGCTGCGCCTAGCGCATAGGAATCCCCTTGGGGGGCACCTAGGAAAACACAAGACGGAGGCTTGCTTAGCCAGGTGGTGTTTCTGGCCTCACATGTACGAAGACGTAGAAGAATATTGTGAAGTATGTGAATTATGCCAGAAGGTGCGCACGTATAAGCCCCCTAAGGTACCCTTGCGGCCGATGCCAGTCAAACAAGAGCCATTCGCCAGGGTGGCTTTAGCTGTAGTAGGCCCGCTGCCCCGGAGTGTGGTGGGACACCAGTTTGTATTAGTACTCATAGACTACACAACCAGATTCCCGGAGGCTATCCCACTGAGAGCAGTTACCAGGCCCAAGGTGGCGGAGGAGTTAATGAAGTGGGTAGCCAAATTTGGAATCCCCAGAGAAATAGTTACGGACCAAGGGACTAATTTTATGTCCTTGGTGCTGGGGGCTATGTGCAAAGTGCTACAGATATGTCATCTAAAGACGGCAGTGTACCACCCCCAAACAAATGGTTTGGTAGAACGTTTTAATGGCACCTAGAAGGGGGTGATATGCCGGTGCGCACAAATAGAGCCGAAGAAGTGGCGCCTAATGGTACCCCCTTTGCTGTTTGCAGTCTGGGATGCCCCACAAGCATCGCTGGGTTATTCACCGTTCGAATTAACATTCGGGCACCGGCCGCGCAGCCTGTTAGATATCATAAGAGAAGGGTGGGAGGCAGACCCGGATCCAGGCAGGGGAGCCTCAGAGCACATTAGGGAGTTGCAGGAGCGTCTGCGGGTCATCAGGGAGGTGGCCCATGAGAATTTGGAGAAAGTAAACAGAAAGAAAGATACGACACGCAGACAAAGGAACGGGAGCTAAAAGTAGGGCAAAAAGTGCTAGTGCTGCTGCCAAGTTCAACTAGCAGGTTTTTGACTTGTTGGCAGGGCCCGTTTACTGTAGTAAGGAGAGTAGGTCCCGTAGATTACGAAGTATTGCGCCCGGGGGTGAAAAGTGGGAAACAGATTTATCATATCAATCTCCTTAAAGAGTGGCACGAGCCCGAGGCGGACAAATTTGAGGTACAAGTCAGGGACCATCCAGAATACCCCAAGGGTGGAGATCAGGTCCCGGTGGGGAGGCAGCTGAAGACTAAACAATTACAACAATTGCACGACTTAGTGAAGGAATTTAAGGACGTCTTCACTGACAGGCCAGGGAAAGCAGCCGGGGTAGAACACAAAATTATAACCAAAGAGGGTCAGGTGGCGCACGAAAAGTGGCGCAGAATCCTGTACCATAGGTACCAGCCTATCAAAGAAGAGTTAGGGAAAATGCTGGAGCAAGGGATTATCACACCATCTCGTAGTCCATGGCGCAGCCCATTAGTGGCCGTGACAAAACCAGACGAGAGCCTGAGGCTGTGCGTGGACTTTCTGAAATTAAATGCCCTGACGCAATTCAACGTGTTTCCTATGCCCCAAGTGAGTGAACTAGTGGAACGCATAGGACAGGCAAAGTTCATATCTACGCTCCATTTGTCAAAGGGTTATTGGCAAATCCCGTTGAGAACGGAGGACCAGCCAAAAACAGCCTTCGGTACACCTTGGGGCCTTTTCGAATTTAAAAGAATGCCTTTTGGACTTAATGGGGCAGCAGCCACTTTTCAAAGGCTGATTGACTGGATCTTCGCACCCCATTGAGGGTATGCCTCAGCTTATATAGATGACATTGTGATTTACACAGAAACATGGGAACAGCACCTCAGAGTGTTAAGGGCCATACTGCTTGACTTAAGGTAGGCGGGCTTGATGGTGAACCCAAAGAAATGTGCCCTGGGCAAGACGGAGACCAAATACTTAGGTTTCTTGGTGAGACAGGGACGCATAAGACCCCTTGCGGACAAAGTAAAGGCTATTAAGGACTATGCAGCACCAGTAACTAAGAAACAAATGCGGGCATTTCTGGGGCTTGCCAGTTATTACAGGAGATTCATACCCAGGTTCGTGGAGATAGCCAACCCACTGGTCGAGACAATGAAGGGCCGGAGGACGTACAGCATAGAGTGGAACATGGAACGGCAGAAAGCCTTCGAAGAACTCAAACAGGGTCTTTGCCAAGAGGTAATCCTCCATACTCCCAACTTTGCTCTGCCTTTCACTGTACAGACAGACGCCTCAGCCTTTGCACTCGGAGCGGTACTATCCCGGGAGATAGACAGAGTGGAGCGACTGATAGCTTACGCCAGCCGGAAGCTAAACGAACATGAAAGAAAGTACTCCACAATAGAGCGGGAGTGTTTAGCGATCCGGTGGGGGGTAGACTACTTTAGGTACTACCTCTTAGGGTGGGAATTCAAGCTAATAACCAACCATGCCCCCTCTAAAATGGTTAAATATGGCCAAGACTGATAATGCCCATATTATGAGGTGGGCCCTGACTCTCCAACCCTTCCAATTCCATGTGGCATACAGACTGGGGAAGTTGAACACCCTGGCAGACTTCCTGTCGAGGTGTAAGGAGGAGAACCCCAACTTGAAGCCAGAAGAACAGGACAACGGAGACGGAGAAGGAGCAGAGCAGGAGGGATTAAGGCAAGAAAGAGAAACACCTAGCAGCGTCTTGAAGGGCGGGATATGTGAGGGAGAGAAGGAGCCGGCTGGCTCCGGGGCTCCACGCCCAAGCGGAAGCTCGCTAGGCACGCACACACAGGCCCAAGACACAGGGCGGGAACTCACCTTTTCCTGGTGTGTGGGAAAGCGAGGGACCGGTACTCCCAGGACCGACATAAAAGAGAGGCAGGGGCCGGCAAGACGGGCGGATGCGGAACTGGAGGAAGGCGGCGGTGGAGTGGAAGCTGGCCAGGGCATGTTGCAGTGGCTGCGAGCAGCTCTCAGACGTAGTAGGAGCCTTTGGGGAAGAGGTAAGCCCCAGCGGGGCTTTTAAGCCGAGGCGGCTGGCCCAGCAGGGCCTCGGACTGTTGTTTTGACCAGCCAGGAGTGGCTGGGACTCAGCAGGAGCCGAGTACCTTATAAACTCTAATATAAGGGCACTACTTGACTGTGGGCACCGTAGCTCCGGTAATAGGGGCAGAGCGGCCACATGGAGCCTTAATTAGAACTGAGGAGTCAGACAAAGCCTCCCGAAGAGCTCAGCAAGAGCTGGAGAGGGGGTTTAGATCCCACGGCATACAGGGGAATATTGGCGGTCGTCTGCATAAGACTGAAGCAGTCACCCGATCCAGGGAACCCCTGGCCTTAGCATTTTGTGTTGACCCTTATATTTTCTTTTATGAACTATCTGGGTGATCCACGGACATGTGGCTGGGCCAGATTGGTGGCCACCACCCGGTGGAATGGGCGAGGGTGTAGGGGTGGCAGAGCCCTCATCAATGCGGGACCCGCGGGACGCCGAGGAGTCTCATTTTTGAATAACACACACCGGACCATCCAAACCAACTCAGTTAACATCAAAGTCGTGGCAGGCGAGGCAAGCACGTGTAAAGCGCCCAATCCCAGGTGAGCCGATACTTGGCAACCGGTAAGTGGCCCCAACGTGGTGAGGCGGTCGAGGCCATACCCGAACATTTACATTAATACATATGTATTATGAAAATATTTCCTTTCTTATTTAACTTTATTTACACTTTATATGGACTGGGAACTGAGGCACAGAATGAATGAGTTCTCCAGGATCATGCGGGAAGCCTGTAGGACAGCCACCAATTGGACTTACATCTGCTGCTTTCTAGTCCACTGCTTCAACCACAAAATACTTCTCCTTCTTATACTCTAAAGAGGGGAAGAAGTTAGTGCCGGGGTGCAATGCAGTATCTGTTATTATTAGTAATATAATATAGTGTAGCCGTCAAGGTGGTGATTGGCCACATCTCAGTAATAGTGTTGTACTGACACAGGGTTATTCATTGTTGCCTGTTCTTAATCAGATCATTCCTAAAACACTGAACAACAAATATGTCTTTCTTTGTTAAACACTCAAGACACCTGTTTCAGATCCCAGATCATTCTGAGATGTCTATGTCACTTTCAACATACTGACGACATTTGTATAACAAAACTAATCTTTGAAAAGAGCGTTTCCTCTGATTCTCAGCTACTGGGACCCCAGTGTTGAGGACCTTATTTCCCCTACAGTGGCTGACGATATCAGAAGCACCCAAGCAGAACCAGGTGGGCTCTCTGGACTGACATCTCTGGACTGGCTGCCATTGCTGAGATAAGGAGGCAAATAAATATAGAAGACGTTCCCCAAAATGTAAAGCACCATTTCTTTACAATAGAGAAAATGAGAGGTAATTCCTAAGGCTTCAGAACTCTGCGTATGGAGATTACTGTCCAATGCCCCAGAACCATACAACACTTTAAAAAGAAAAACGTAAAAGATCATATCCAAGTGGGATAAGGATTCCTGAAGCTGCACATTTTCCTACATTTTCCCACCCTTCCAAATTCAGAAGGTTACCATGGTGACAAATTTCACTGTAGGTAAGAAGCAACTGTTTCTGTATAAAAGCCGTTTTTGTCAAAACATAAAAAGCAATCATTAAGCCTCACATGCCAATTTATAACCTTTGTTGCCAAATAGTTGCAACTAGGCTTGCTTCTCAAGCAAGGGATCAGTAATCTGAATGCAAATAATCCGATTTTTTTAATTGATGTGTTCTACTAATTAAATTTATCCCTGTAAGTTAATATGGTGCTCTCAAAATGCCAAAACATACTATGTGTTCATTTGCTTCCAAATCATCTACAAGGAAATCAGTAATTCCTGACAGCTTTAAGAACATAGATCTAATCTGAGACCTCATTACAAATTGGAAGAAATTTACCTTAAAACACATTCTGATATCATTCACACGAGTATAAACTGAGAGTCTCCACTGCAATCAGTGGACTTACTCCAGATTTACTCCAGTAGTGTAACTGAGATCTGAGTGTGACTCGTATTGCACAAGACATGCAACTCGCAACAATTTTGGAGGAATTTGTGGCCAAGTGTTCATGCATTCACAAGACCCAAATTATATGTCAGCTAATGAAAGACACCATAGCAAACCCTCCCACCTCTCTTCCTGGGTTTCCCAGGTAATCAGTATGAATTAAATAAGCAATTTCTGGTTTGTGTCACAATCTGAGTTCTGGATTAAAACAGCTCTGCATGGAGTCCTCCCACTGTTTTCCTTCCACTCAAAATCACAAAAGCACAGCTGCAGCTTCAGGTAGTCATACCAATGTAGATGGTACTGCGCCATGACACAGTACATGGGGTCAGATGCTCTTCATCTGGAAACTCATCTGAGTCTAGTAAAGTCAATGGAACAGAGGAGCTGGCCTCATTGAGTTCAACAGATACTTTCTCTTCCAGCCTCTCCTCTTGCTCAATCTTATGCTGAAGTCACACCCCTGCTTGTAAGATCACCACCCATTGTCACTGTGAGAGCAGTGGTGTCCAGTTCAGCACGATGGCTTCACTGTAGTTGAACAAGAAGTGAGGGTGGACCCATGGATGGGAAGAAAATCCATGCTCTAAGCAATGCATCTCATTCATCATATAAAACCTTCCCCCTCAAACTTGAGGTCTGATTAACTTGTCCATGTCAGAGGATGGCCATTATCTATTTTAAAAAGCTACAGTCTTCCTACCCCCAGCGCCAACTCCTGCAAGCTGGTAGGAGGAGTTAATTCTTTCTAACCTGCATTTTTTCCAACACCCATGTTTATAAAGGGCACTCCCAGAAAAGCAAGCACATTATGTTCTCCATGCACTGTGTTCCCAGGGCTGTAGCCAGCTAAGTAAAAGTGTCTGTGAAGAATTGTGCAGCACCAAATTCCCTGGGAAACCATGCCCCATTTCTTTGCAAGGATGAAGGATTTAAATCTATTTGTCTTGCCATGCAAAAACCCTGAAGCTACGTGTGCTTTTCTCTCATGTGCAGAGATTCGCAGTTTGAAAATGCACTGGTGTAGAAGTGGTGTTTTGCCTCCTCAGCTCATCATGCATTTGACAGTTCTCCAATTTCCAGATGGCTACCCCCATTCAGTTTCCCCAGGTGTGCCACTGCAAGCAGGAAATCCCAGCTCCACACTTAGACATACCTGGGGATTATGACTTAAGGAGCACCTCTGCAAATGAAGAAACACAGGTAGGTGCTCCTGGGGCTTCAGAGGCCTGCAGGGGAATTCTTGCAGTGTAGAGGATCAGGCCCCCGAAGCCCTGAGAACATTACCCAGGGTGGCTGGAGGGTACAGGCAGCTTCAGGCTGCCCATGCTCTCCCACCTTAAAACAAACAGATGCCCACCAAAAAACAGCAACACAAATTCAGACTACCTTTTGTTGCAGCCTTGTGGCGTGGCAAGGAGGCTTGTGGCATGCCAAACAGCTGTTTGTTTTCACTTTGTGCCTCCATAAAGATGTTTATGGCAGCAAAGATAACAACTGTTTGCACTGTCTTCTTCATAGCTCAAGTAATTGTCTTGTTCCCACAGGATCAGGGAAGCAAGCACCTATTCCTTCTTCCTCCCTCTGCTATGGAGTTGGCATCTGGAAAATCTTCCCTTTGTTTTGGACCTAATTCTCAGAGACCTGGTTGGGCATAATGATCTTTTAATATTCAGTAAACCCAGTAAGCACAAGAACAGGGTGGCAGTAATAGAAATTGAATGAGCTGTGACTCTGAATGTCCACCCCCCTCCCCCCCATGAGAACATCCATGAACAGTCCTGATGTAGGAGACACGGTACATATTATTTTAACTCATCATATCAGATGTAAAATTAGGGATATAGCACCAACTGGTTTTGTATACATGAGTCCACAGTGCCATCCCCAGAGCTTAAAATGAGAAGTAGCACGATCAACAATAGGAATGTGTTATTCAAAACAATGTCTTAGGGCCTAGACTACTTATGTGAATTTATTAATTTATTTAGAGTCTGCTTGCTTCTTCCCTTGAGGTAGACAGGGAACTGATTCCCAATACTGGACAGCACTGTAATAAAGGTTTTATTTTTTTGTCAGGAGTACAGTGTGACTAGACTTGCTCAATTACTATATTTACCCAAATCTATGATGACCCTGAATTTAAGATGACCCCCCCCCCATAACTAGATTCTCTATATAGAAAAATTACAATAAATAAATAAAGATAAAATAAATAATTTAATTCTATATATGTTATAATTTTCCATGTATAGAATCTAATTATTGAAGGTTAGTCTTTAATTTATCCCCTGCACCACTGCAGGGAAGGCAGGCAGTGGGAGGGCAGGTGATATGGGGCAGTCAAGGTGGTTGCACCCTACTCGTGCTTGCCACCTCTGCTCCCTGCCTGCTCCCTCCCCTCCGCCCACAGCCTCAGGCTCCCCTTTCCCTATTCATCTCTGTTCTACCTCCTGCTCCCCGCAACTCCCCCAGCCTCTGCCTCCTATTTCCCCCCACCCTTCCCCTTGCTTTGCACCAACAGGTTCTGTACCCTTTCCATCCTGGCCCAGTTCCCATAGAAGCCCTGCAGGCTGCACACTGCTGCTATAGGCCCAGGGTGGTGCCGTGTTCAGTACCCCAGGGTGCAACACAGATAGAGCCTGCCAGCACAAAGCAAAGGTAAGGTAGGTGGGGAGAGGGGCAGGTGGGGGAGCAGAGGCTGCATGGGGAGAGGAGATGGGGAAAAAATGCTGCATGGGGGAGAGATGGTAGCATGCAGGAGCAATGTGGGGAGAGGGCAGGCAACAGCTGCAGCTACAGCCCTGAACCCAGATAGGTGCTGGAGACCAAGCCACAGCAGCTCCCTACCCCACAGCCCCTAACCACTACCTTTGTATGCAATTCTGAGAGGTGGGGGGGTTTTCCCCATGTTAAATGTGGGGTCTCATCTTCGAATCAAGTATATATGGTAGAAGCTTATTGTGGGTAGTCACAGAGCACTGAAAAAGCAGGATTATGATGGGTTGCCTCTCCTAAGCAACTGGCCTGTCAGTGATCTCAAGAGTTCAAAATTCAAGATAAAAACAACTTTGTATGGCTCATTCTCAATGTGAAATGCAAACCTACTGAGATATAGTACATCCATTTGCCCCCCACATGGGCCTTACAGAATGGCTGCTGGCAGCATCCTGTCCCAAAAGGAGAAGGTAGCATATAGGAAAATATGCCATGAATGACTGCGCCAGTCAGGGAACCCTATATCAAACTAACCCCTGTTACTGACAAGCCAGTGGCCAACTTGCTTTATATCTACCTTTTAGATCTGTATACCCTGGCTGATAGAGTTGACTTTACACTTTCCATTCCTATTTACTTCCAAGTAGATCTCCCCCCTCCCCCACCTCCCTGCTCCCCACAGCTTCCAAAGCTCAAGCCTACAGTCTTACCCATACAGAGGTGTGGAGATCACATAACTTGCACAATACATGACATGCCACTCACACACACAACCAATATCCAGCATTCCCAGTCTTCATGTGATATTTAGTGTTATTGTTAGAGACATGGCAGCTGTAATCAGGTTATTACTCAAGGACCTTAAATCCCATTTTTAAGGAAGTAAGTTTCTGGCCCTCATGGCTATTGGCAACGTGTAGGGGGTGCACACGGGCGCATGTGCACCTTCTGAGATTGACGGTGCACCCCCTGAGAGAAGTGCTGCCAATGCTGCTGGCGGTGCCTGTAGACAGTCGCCACTCACCACCGCCCCCCACCCCCCGCCTCCTGCCCCACTGCCAACACTGCCAGTAGGGTCTGTGGGCAATCGCCACTTGCCGCCACCAATGCTGCTGCTGGCATCTACAAGTGGTCACCAGTTACCAGTTGGCACTCATCACCCTTCCTCCATCTCTCTGCCGACACCACCGTGACTGCCTGGGGGAGTTCTCCGCTCACCACCGCCATGCCCCCAATGCTGCCACTACCTGCGGGCGGCCGCCAGGCTTCCCCAGCCTCCGGGGTCACACAGTATTCATGTTCATGGATGCAAGAGGAAGCGTGAAAACATGAAGCCAGAATATTCTGATACTATGAGACAAATAAAAATAACCTTACATGTTGGGGCTTGGAGGGGGGCATTAAATCTCATATTTCTAAGCCATTCTCATGTTTTGGGGAGGCTTCATACATGATTTGGAAGTTTAGTTTGGCAGAACTGTATAGCCATAAACAGATTCCCATATGTACGAAAAGTACACCCATTTAGGCACATCCACATACTGCCCCCCTGACAGAATGGGACATTTCATTCGGATCAATTTATTTTTAATGGGCTCCAAAAGACAAATTTGGGTAAATGACATCCCAGTTGTGGAGCAGGTATCACAAGACCCAGAATCCACTGTTTTGCATTTCTTATTCCATATACTTCGTACTAGGACTCTGACACAGACTGGGGATAGTTATACTGTATACATAAAGGCTTTAAAATGGAACATCTTGCCTTGTGTAATACCAGGAGTGTGAGAGAGATGTTGTAGCCATGATGGTTCAAACAGTATGTGAAAGGCAAGCATTTCTTAGGGTGATATCTTTTATTGGACCAACTATGTAGTTGGGTTTTATCCATTCTTGAATACAAGAATTCCTTGCATTCAAAAGCTTGTCTAACTTTATCTCAACCACATAGTTGATTCAATGAAAGATATCACTCTAAAAAATTCTTGCTTCTCTTTAATACCTGGAAGCATTTCTATCAGTACTTGGCTTTATCAAAACTTTCCTTTTTTGTTTAAACAGAAAACCGATATTTGGGCCCTGAACTCTTTGACAGTGACCCCTTCAACTGACTGGTTTCAGTGCTGCAGAGATCAAAGCTAGGCAGATTCAAGCTAGGGATGAAAGGGTGAACAGTAGCACAGCAACAATCAAAGCCTCACTTAGGACAAAAGAAACCAAGTGAAGGAAATAACAGACCAGTTCAAGGCCTCGAAAGGGAGAGAGAAGAGACTCTAATATGGTTGGAGAAAGGTAAAGAGAGAAAGAGCACATCCACTGGAAAAGAGAGTGCTGGGCTTATGCTTTAGAAAATTCTTGATTTCAGGAGGGAGGATTCATGAAACTAGGGGCAGGTCAATACTGAATTCCTAGCACTCCCAGGGATG
The DNA here is from genome assembly GCF_052110815.1 of Crocodylus siamensis. Lineage (NCBI taxonomy): Eukaryota > Metazoa > Chordata > Crocodylia > Crocodylidae > Crocodylus > Crocodylus siamensis. Next base: position 87,258,826 of record NC_143398.1, on the reverse strand, counting down.
CTGTTCTGAAGCACACCCTGATGATGACACAATCCCATTTACTCTCTCATGCCAGTAACTGGGGCTAGAGTTATACTGTGAAACCAGAAGTGTCTTGAGCCCACTCCAGGTGAAAAGTCTTAGCCTTCTCCTAAGAGATGCTATGCAGAACGCAGAGCAATATGATGTTACAGATGGCATTGGCAAAGCTAGCGTCCAAGTGTGTTTGTAGAAAAACCATCTTGCCTTCAGTTAGCACATGCTACTGCCATGTTGCAAATGCCAAGTAGCTAATTAAGCCTTTCACTCCTATGTGCTTTCTACTCAGGGTATGGTTTCAGAGGCTATGGCTAGGGACCTACTTAAATCGCAGCAAGACAAAGGGTTTTGCATGGCCTGCTCATGGCAAGCAAATCTAATTTTATGAGCATTTCACAGCAGCCCTGCCCCTCAGCACTGATTGGCAAAGGCTGCTGATTGGTGGAGAGCCCCCCAGGGAGGACAAGGGAGCAGCCACAATCTTGTCTGCTGCCCTTCAAGCCACCCTGCCAGGCGGCATCTTCCCCAACCAGCGGCGAGGATCACTGTCTCCCACTGAGGAGCCAGCATTTTATTTTTCTTAATTTTTTTGTTGTTGATTTCACAGACAATCCCAGATTTCATGGTTTCCATTAAACCCATGAAACTGCAAATTAAGTGGGTCCCTAGCTATGGCAATAAAGGGAAAAATAAGTGCCCTAGAATAATATTGAGCACAGACACCCCCTTGTTAAGTATATTATTTTGAGGGAATGAGGTCCCTGTTTGCCCAATGGGTTCAGCATTGTTTGAGAACGTGCTTGGGTACTCAGATAGGATTGGGACATGATTCCACACTAAGAAAGACACCGGCAAGATGTGCAGAAGAGCATAAAAAACCAATAAAGAGCAGAGGTGCAGCTTATCTTGTAAGCATAACCCTCTTACAGCATTACCTTAGCTTGCAAACCTGCAGATATAAACATCAGCCATAAAGCGGTTCAGCCATTCTTGTAAAATCCAACCCAGTATTAGGCCTTTTGTCCAAATCACAGCATGACCATCCAAGTGACCCATTTCTCATTTCTGCTCCAACAAGTTCCAGCTTTTCAAAGGGCTTTATTTTTCTGTTATATTCATAAACACACACCATGTCTCCTCCACGTCTCCTCCTCCTGTTCCATAATAAATATGTCAAACAGCATGATTTCACCTGGGGAAGAAGAGGAAAGCAATCTCAAACAAAAGATCTCTTTAAAGAGCATTTTGTTCTCTCTGATTTCCATTCTTGTGGCAACCAGCACAGTCATCAAGGGTGGTGATACTGGGCAAATCAATTACCTAGTCATAATCACAACAATTAACTGGAGTCCAAGAAAAATTAAAGAAAGAAAAAACCTGAGAAGAGACAGGGAATTTTGCCCCCTGACCTCTGAATGCTACAATATCAGAGAAGGTATGGGAGAGCATTACTTTGGGCCAGTTCGGGGGGTGGCTGGGACTCTGGGGTATAGAGCAATATAAAGCCTTTTATTTCCAACTCACTGGTTCCAGTCCTGAATAGATCATTATTCTACCAGAAACTATCCACCTGACAGAGACCTGCAGGAAATGAATTGGAAAGCTCAACTCAAGTCTCAGAAAAACTTTAACTCCTAATAGAAGAACTAGAAGAAACTTGGCAGGAAACTTTTGAGAACGTATGCATTGTTTTAATTTATTTTCATTTTTAAATGGATTTGATGCTGGCAAAAGTAGCTACTAGCCAGTCTGGTAGACCTTGAAGAATGAAATATTTTATTTACCAAAACCAACTAGAATATAGACAACTATTCAGGTTTCATGTCCCACACTCTGACAATGTATATCAACCCTCCCTTGGAGCGACTGTGTTTAGAGTCAAGTTAAATCTTTCCTGCCCTACTTGCTAAGATTAGAGCTGGGTGTGAATCAGTTTTTGTCATTCCATGAACATTTTCAAGATTTCAGAAATGTTCCAATCAAGAATTTCAGATGGGATCAGTTGAAACATTTCACTTCAATCATTTCAAAATTTTCCATATATAAGTTAAACTGTTTACTATAGATACATGTCAAACTAAACCCCATTTGACTAAAAAACAGAATCTTTCCATTTTTTTATGTCAGAATGATATATTTCAACATTTTTTTTCCTTTTTTCCTCAAAAAACCCCAAACCAGTAGGGCATCAGAACTAACTCTTTCCAGCAAATATTTTCAGTTCCAACAAACAGTCATTTTTCTATGGAAAACATATAGTCAAAAAACACTGGTGACCTCTAGCTGAGATTGTCGATCATGAGCAGTCTCTTGGGGTGTTTGGGGGGATATGTGCATCAGCTGAAAACCAGATTGGGAACTAGCAGCTTATGTGTACAGTCCACCAGAAGCTGTCACATGCTTGTAATTGAAAGCTGTTTGTTCAACCTTTAGCTAAATTGGAATCAGTGACCTTGTAAGGGATAAAACCTATTCCAGTCCCAATACCTTGAGCTTCAAAATCCTACAAAGAGCCTTTTGAAGAACTCATAACATTTATTGCATTGCTGGACAGATTTGAGTTAGTTTTTAACTTTCTCTTGATCTCTTTCTTCCTACTTTTCATTGTTGAATTGTGAAAACTTTGTGCAACCTCATAGATTTCCTGAAAAGAGCTCATACAGATTGTAACAGGGAGCTGCCTCTTGGCCCCTGTTATGAGCGGGGCTTCAGTTACAACCAGGCTCATCACTCCACTTACCTGGGAGCCACACCAGACCCCTGCCTTCACCAGCAAACTCACCCAGGCACAGCTGGGAGCTGACCCCTTCACCAGGGTTCCTGGGTGCAGCTGGATCCCTGTCCAACTCAGCCTAGGATCACAGCAGGTCTCCACCACCATCAGCCAGCATGGCCAGGAGTAAACCCAGAAGTACTGGCAAGTCCTAGCTTCCAGTGATCTCCACCTGAGGCCACCCACATGGCCAGGGAGCTGGACACTATTGGCACCAGAAAGGCCTGGCAGGTTTAAAGATGAGGGGGCCAAGTCCATCATCCCTGGAGAGGGAAGTGCGCTGTCTTTGAGAAGAGAGCAGCGCCTGTCTGTGCAGAGGCACAGAGAATGACTAGGAGTAATACAAACCTGGGTTTGAGCCCAAGGTAAACTTCAGGATTGGAATGAGACAGTGAAGGGTAGCTGGAGGAAGAGGGTCGACCACACAACCCATTGGTGTTGAGCTCGGGACACAAGGGTTAAACACTGCATGCAGGGACTGGATATAAGGCCTCTCTTAGAGATCCTTGCATTAAGCTGATGGGCCGGTGCCAGTAGTACTGGCCAGAAAGATACCATCAGGGAAGCCACAGATTTGATATTCCTGAGGACAGTATTGATAACATCAATAAGTCTTAGAAAGGGGACTGAGTAGATTAAGAAGCTATTCCTAAAACAAGGATGCCTAGGGGGCTAAGTGATTGAAGCGGGACTCTTGTGATGAGCAGCCCTAAACAGGGACTCCTTTTTTTAATTAGATTGAGGGCCTGCATAGAAAACAAAGGGGCATAAGTAAGGAGAGATTGTGTCCTGAAGAGCTTGAGATGGGGAAAGACCTAAGGCAAAGTTGAACAACTGGTCACAATACCAGTCAAGAGATTCAGATACAGGTGAAAGATCAAAGCCTACCCAGCAGGTGTGGTAAGGACAGGGTGTAGGGGGGTTGGAGCCCTGTAAAGAGGACATATCCCCTTTGCCAAGAGAATGCCATTTCCTTTTGTTTCACCGTTCAGCTTCCCTTCATTTGTTTCCATCAAGGTGTGGCAGGCGAGTATAAGGAAGCAGGCAGTGGTTTACAGAAAGAGGTAAGAGATACATTGCACCCATTGACACAGATATAAAGTATACAAAAATGAAGAAAAAAGGAAAACATCCAGGTATATTCAAATATGTACCAGACGGTTTATTAAGAGAAAAATTGAAAAGCTCATAGTGGCATTTGAGTCTTGATTCTCCCTGGAAATTGTAATATTGCAATACTGAAAAGCCCCCAGGAGATGGCAGCATTGGTAAAGTATCTCAGATGGAAGCAAGTACTTTAGCTCTGTACAGCTTTGTAATATTAAATTGCTACTTGGTTCAGTGTTGCCAGCAGACGAGATCATTTAAGTCATTAAAATATCCTGATAAATAATTTATAAGTCTTTATTATTATATGGATCTTATTTGTTGGATGCAAAGGATGGCTTCAAGAAATGTATCAAGAATTCTGCTACAGGTTGTTCTTGGTGACAGCAGCAAAGGGGAGAATTTTGGAGCAGATGTTATTTTTTTTACTAGAATGTCTAAGGTTTGCTGGTCAAATAATGTTTAATTAACCACTATCATTATTATTAATATTTATTTGTATTACAGTAGAACCTATGAGACCCACTGAGGATTGAGGCCCCACTGTGATGGTTGCCATGCAAACACTGAAAAAGCAGTCCCTGACCCAAAGAGTTTACAATCTAAATTAAGGAAAGATACAAAGAGTATATATAATAAATAATTTCAGGGAAGGAAGAAGGAAATACAAAGGTGACAAAGACCTGAGTTCTAAGTACAGTACAGTCTCATTATACCAAACTCTTTTGGGATCAGAAGGAAGGTTTATTAGGAGAAAGTGTTTGTTATCATAGGAATGGTCAATGTGCTGCATTATAGAGATGAAAAAATTAGTTCTCGTTGTTGGGATTGCTACAGCAGGAGTTTATCATAAACCAGGTTTGTTATAAGTAGTTGTACTATGCTGTAGTAATGGGAAGATCTAGAGTAAAACATTTTAAACTGAATAATCCAATGATATTAAGGATATCAGTACTATCAACTGGTCACTCACATGAATGGGAAAGTTTTTACTGTTTTTGAGAATGTGGCCAGTTAAGCCCTACTCAGGTCTGCCATTATTCAGGAAAAAAGCTAAGCAAGTACTTAAGTCATACTGATTTCAATAAGAATTAACCATGTGCTTGAATTTAAAGGCCTCCTTAAGTATTTTGTTGACTGTAATGTAATTGAAGAGCTGACCTGGGGCAGCAGCCCCAGGAACTACCTTTGTAGAGAGATGCAAAAATAGCTGCAACCACAGCAGCAACTAATTACATCACTGTGATTGGTACTGGGGCAGCTAGTGCTACCCTGAGCATTACACGACTGCCCCAGGGACAAAGCTGTGCTGGAACACCTGTTTGTTGAACTGAGACTCTGGACAGGATCAATAGAGTTTAATCTGAAATTGGCAAAATACCTCTATCATTGGAAATATACCATTTAAGATGCATATCAAATCAGCTTCAGATTGAAAGGAAACTATGCACATGATCTCTCTTATTTTTATGTGATTTGTGTTCCATAGGTTTTATAGCTTCCATTCTGACCAGAGATGGTGCATTTTTTCATGCCCTTGGCAGATATTACTTGTATTACACGATTAATGTGTTAATCATGTGATAAATTTCAATGTGTCACATATTCAAACAACTTATCGTGCCATAAAATGGCAAACCAGCCACCAGGGCTGTAAATAGACACAGCATTTCTCCTGGGAGAAAGCCATTCGTCCTGGGATCCTAAAGACATACCAGTCCATGGTCCCATTTTAAATACCTAGGAAGAATGTGAGATATAAGTTCACTTTTTTCCTCCAGGAAAATGCTGTTCTCTAAATTAATTAGCCCATTCAAATTAGTTTCCAATCATTTCAGGGTCAAGCCTTTCAGACTATGTGCTCTCCCTGAACACGTACTGGGTAAGGAGCAGCAATGCAGCTTGACAGGACAATGTGCATAAAGGGCTATGACACTCCTCTTTTGTCCCAGGTTTTGACTCAGATCAGTTTGGTTAAGGCCTCAAAAAAGATGTCCATTTACAGCTAAAGATGTTCTATGTTTAAAGCTTGATACAAAGCAGCCACAAAGGTGTTCCATTTAATATGGAACTCTTTGTACCTGCTTAATATTGCGCTTTCATTTGAACTTGTGGGGTGGTAAAGCAGTGCTATGCATCCTAATCCCAGGCTGCAAAGCTGTATTTAAACTTGATGGCATAAAGGGAGCTCATCAGCTCCCTGAATGCCAGAACAATTTAAACTGGGCTGTGCAGTCAGGTACCAGAATTTTTTCCCATATCCTAAAAACCTTGTGTTCTGCCATGCCAGATCTTGAAATTTTGGTGTAGCAGGTTTTGCAGCTTTGGGGATCCAGGATAGAACCTTAAATTCCATCACATGTTTAGGTGAACCTTTGTCAGGCGTCTCAGTCACATGTGGGCAGGCTTGCAGAATGTCTGTCTGCTCTTGGCTCCAGTACCATGTTGAGGTCTCCCCCTAAAACTTATGCCAAGGGACAGTTCCTTGAATTTTACTAAAACTCCAGTTAAAAAATTATTTGGGCTATTTGGGACATATGCATTCATCCAACAAATAGTAATCCAAGCAGCCACGCAATTCACTTCTCAACATATGTGCTCTATGGCCCAGACATGAGAAGTACAGAAGCAGCAGAAATATGTGAATCAACATGACAAGGATGATAGTGATGTCTGATTTAACAGCTTTGTTAATCAATTGAGAATGTGATCGTTATCACTGCTGTCAGTCCAAAAATCTGCATTCCAAGGAATATATCTGTTTTTCTCACTTTCTCACCAATGCACCAAACTTGGATTTTTTTCATTAAATACATTATTACATGTTTCCAGTACTTCACAAAGGTTATTTATGACTCATATTATTAATTTTATTATCAAGAGTTGCACTCAGCCAAGGGTAGGCTGAAACTACTAATTATACTCTTTTATTTTTACTGCCCAGTCTTCCATTTAGGCAGAGCTGAAAGAAGGAAGCTTGGAGATGTATTATGACGTGATTTTTTCAAGCTTTGATCCTACCACTAACTTACTGTGCCATGTATCATGATGCTGAAACATGCCATACTACCTCCTGAACCAGAAGGAGGGTAGTTGCATTTGTGGATCTCTGAGCCTGGGTTATTTACCCATGCCTCTTAGCAAGGCTAATTAACCTGCATGCAGTACCATACTAAAGGGGTTGCACTATTTCAGGGAGGAAGGTGAACATATAGACCAAAAAGCCATGTTTCAGTATTGCAACACCTTGTGGGTGTAAGGGATATGGGCGAGCTGTTAGATACCTAATAACTGGGGAAAAATAAGAATAATGCTATTATAAACTGTTGGTGATCCTATTTTTAACTAAATTCCCAAAAACTACTGCAAAAAGAAACCAATTAGTCTGCATTCCAGCTTTTCATATTATGCATCAGACTCTAGCATAGAATATTTTAGGAAGATTAGGAACAAATCAGAGAATTTTACATCTATTGTATTTCAAAAATGGCTTTCCCTTTCGCTTCATGAAAAATTTTCTAACTATATTGCTTACCTTGTGTTTCTGAGATGACTTCACCTTACACATTCAAAGGTTGATTTGCTCACTTGCTTAGTTTAGCTGGGCCAAAGAGTGCCTTTCAGAGTTTGTTTGATTTCTTTCTTTCTTTTTTTTTTTTTTGCACTTTAAGTTTAGGGAATGTCTAAGGAAGGGAATAAAAAAACATAATAGAAACCACCTCTGAGGAGATGTATACACTGTAACAAGAAACCCCTGCCCCTATAACTATGAATGGCAGCAAAGGAGCAAGGACACAGGTGGACTGAATCAGAGACTAAAAAGGCCAGGCTGTTAATGAAGTAATTAGCAGTCCCTGGTGGGCAGAAGATCCAGTCACATGGCTGGAAGGAGGCTGGGCTGGACAATATAAGCCCAGTCTCTGGACCTGCAGGGGGCCCAGCTTTGGCTTGCACCATGAAGATGAGAGCCTGGGATAGAGGAGCTACTGGAAGTGAGTAAGAAAGCACCCCAGCTTCCCAGGGGAGCTGGAGGTGAGAAGGCTTCAACAAAGGCAGGGCCTGTGGGCAACTTTTTAACCCAAGAGAGGAAGGCTATTTGTTTAAGAAGCTGTTGTTTTATGGGGGTTGTTTCCTTTTGGACTTGAAACTGGAGGATTGGGTTGCACTTACACGGGTAGAGGAGGCCACAAACAGGGGTGCTGGAATGTGTTCCCCTGATATAAGGGCCAGAAGTTAGTTCCAAATTGAGAGGCATAAACTAGCACAGTGAGAGTGAGCCCCCAGGAGGTGCATCTGTCAAGGAGCTGAGGCCTTAATCACTGGACCAAAGCAGAGGCACAGCAAGAGAGGAAAATGGGGCTCAGGGTATGATAGCTGAAGCCTTGACAAGCCCTCAGAAACCTACAGAAGCATTCCCCTGAAAAGGATGAAATACTGAGGGAAGACAAAGGACCAAGGTAGGGACTGGTCTGACAGAATGGACCATGCACCCACAAGGATGCTTCTGGCTCCAAGGACCCATCCTTCCCAACAACAAGCAAAAGTCATGGCAGGTGAGATGGGAGGTGACGTGGGACTGGGAAGGGGCAAAATCACGGGTAGACTCCTATCAGTCTTACAACACCCAACATGTAGGTGTGCAGGGGAGACCTGACCAGAAGGTCATTAGAACAGCATTATATAGGAAAGGCTGGAAATTAGAAGAAATTCACTCTCTTTATTTCTATTTGGGAACCAAGGGCAGGAAGCTTTTGGGTCTAAACAGCATGAAGGTATTGGAAAACTAACTTATTCTGCAAATTAGACTTTGCAAATGAAGAGCTATCCATATTTTCACTGATCAGCATTTGCTGTTAATGCTGCTATCTTTCTTTGGTTATTATTTTTTGTTGTTCTTGTTTTAGGTGGACCCACCTACAGAAAATCTTGGTCCTGACTCCTTCTACAATGAGACCAGAAAAAGCAATGTCTGTGAAGCGGGATGTATCTTAATACGGATGGACATGCAGCTGTTTTTTTTTTTGCCTGTTACTAACAACGATGTCTGAATTGTGCTTATGTGCAGTTATTTTTACCCTGAAACAGTGCTGTGTTTGTAACTGTATTTATAAATATTTAAAAATAAACCGTCTGTCTGCACACTCCCAGCTGAACTGCAAGGATAGGGATTGGGGAAGCAGGAGTTCTGCAGGGAGTAATTGGAAGCAGGTGGAAACCATCACATAACTAGGATGGACAAGCAGGGCCCCTGCCCCAGATACTGATTTTAACGATTGGGGTGAGGGGACGGAGAAGAAGGAGGGATGTTGGGGCAGGGCACCAGAATGGATGCCCTCAATGAAGCCTGTATGGTGATGGCAGCAACAACCATGGTACAGGGGAGAGGAGGGGCAACCAGGGTCTTTGACTCTTCAGGCCGGATAAGACTAACTCCTGCCCCTGGCCCCTTTGGATCTTTGCTAATACTTGCTAGCTATACCTGTGTTTGGGAAAGATGGCATATAGCCACTCTTCCTAGTCCCAGACTGGAATGGGCTTTCTTGGAAGCAGAAGAGGTGATTTAGATAGATAGTACAGAAGTTCTGAGCAGCCTAGAGTAGGGCCTAGGGACAATAAATGGATTTGGAGGACTGAGATAAACATAGGAGGTTAGAGATTTGTGAGTGGAAAAGCTCTTATTATTTTTTACCCCTATACTTAGACTTACTGCCACAAGCTAAATTATGGATCATTCTGGGCTAACTTTAGGACAGTTATTAAATTACGTATATTGAGTCTAACAAAACAGACTAGTTGAGCAGGATAATTATTCCTAAAATCATATTGAAATCTCTGTCACTAATGAGGTGTGAATATTGGGACATGAGATATGTTGGTACCCAAGTAATAAGGCCATGGAATAATGTGCCATTTTCAGTTTATTATTATAAGGTCCTGATTCCAAATTTCATGGAGAATATACTAGGGGCTTGTATAGTGATGTTTTTGATATTGGACAACATCTTATTTCTTATTTTGGTAAGCCTGACAGCTTTTGTTAATGCTTACAAAGGATAAAGATCTTTGACAGTGTACATGTAATAGATAGATTTTTGCTATTAAAGGTAGATCTAAAACAGAGCTGTCCAACTTCCCTGTGGCCAGAGGCTGCATGCCATGCAATATTACACAGATGCCTTCTCCTCCCACCCCTCTGGGGCTCCAACCTCCCCACCACACAGACAGTGCCAGCAGTACACAGCTGTCTAATATCTACCCTTCCCTGCTGCATGGGCAGCACATAGCCTCCAGCACACAAACAGTACTGGTGGCATGTAGCATCCCCCATCATTGAGCAGCTGTGGGATTGGTGGTTGCAGGGGCCTGTCAGCTACATGACAGCCCCTCGTGGGCTGCATATAGCCCATGGGCCACCACTTGGACAGCCCTGATCTAAAATATCCACTAAAATTGTAACCAGTTGCATGAAAGCTGTTCTAACTCAATTACTTCACAGAGATAACATGGGTTTTATTCTGAAAAAATGCTGACACCATTGATTGTCTTATTCTCTGTAGTTCTCTTCCCCTATAAATATACACAAGCTTTTACTGCTGAGAAAGCTTTCGACTGAGTGGAGTGGGCCTTCATGATAGCAGTCTGGATGAAAGATGGCATCGGAAGAAGATTTTGAAAAGTGTCTGGAAAAGTTCTATGATATAGTCTTGTGCAAGCATGTTTTGGTCAGCTGTTAGAGAATCCTATACTTTTTTATGCAAGAATGAAAAGGTAACATTAATCTTTATACAGATGTGTCTGTGGACACAAAGAATTTAGAGGCATTCCTTCTTGAAGCTATTAAAAACAAAGCTTTGCTCCCTTTACATGTTATAAAGCCAGCATTGTGAACTACACCTCTAAAAAGTGTTGCTTTTGACCAAAACAAACGTTTTCCCCTTTACATGCTTCTTTAGAAGTTCTATAAAAACTTAAAACTGAAACTATTATTAGCATTCCTCAAATGCCACTTTTGTTTTAATAGTCTAAAATTATATAAAAAGATTGGTGATCTTTACTCTCTACCAAACTCTGATCCAAAAAAATTATGTATAGAATACCATACATTTCACAATTTTTTGCCTACTAAGCAGAATTTATATTAATTTGAGAAATACTTTGAAATATCAATAAAATAAATACGTTAAAATACAAAATCTTTCCTCAGCAAAAAAAGTGTGATATTAAAAAAGAGATTGTGTTTTAATATTAACATTAGAATTTTAAGAGGCAATAACATGTATTATTATTCCCCACTGCTGAAGCTAAATTTACAAATCACCTCAGTTTCCCCCTTGTGCATATATAGAGCATACAAACTTTCAGGTGATCAAACATATATTCAATAATCTAACAAGAAAGAAATACTAGGTTCTGAAACTTTAGACATGCATGCAATATCTTTAAGTTTTTCATATTTTAATTTTACCGTTACAATGATTTGATGTATCTTCATTAACATAAACTTTTATATTAACAGAAGATTACAAAGCGTTTGATCATAACCTGGGCAAACTTACATTGGGCAAACATTTTTGTTAGTAGAGGAAGTCTTTCGCCTAGTGCAGAGGTGTAAAACTTGTGTGGCCCCATAGGCTGAATGATTGGTATGAGTCTGTTCCATGGCCTGGCCAAACAGTGCAGGCCTGGCCAGACTGGGTCTGCAGTCCCACCCCCTCTCCTTGCTGGATCCACCACACATGGCCCCTGCTCTGGGACCAGGTGGGGAGAGGTCCAGATCCTGAACACTTGGCTGCCACCATGGGAACAAGCTGCAGTGCCAGGCTTCTTCCCCAGGTGCTGCTGAGGCTCCAGCGCTGTTGGTCTTGCCTGGGTTCTTGGCAGTCAAGCCAATGAGAGCAGCAGTGCTGGAGCTGCAGCAGAACCACAGCTTCTTCCTCAAGGCTGCAACCAAGTGCCTGGGTGAGAGCTACAGCACTGGAGCCCCAACAGCACCGTGAAAAGGAGCCTGACACCATAGCTTGTTCCTGTTGTGGCAGCCAAGCACTGGAGTGAGTGTTGTGGTGCTGGGGCCCCAGCAGCACCACAGGAAGAAACATGGAATTGCGGGCATTTGACAGTCACTGTGGGAAAAGTCACAGTGCTGTCTGGGCTCCATTGCCACAAGTCTTGCCCAGGCACTTGGCTGCTGCTGCAGGAAAGTCCCCCATCAAAGCCAGGGTCAGGGCAAATGTCTGCAAGCCAGATAACACCCTGATCTAGCAGGAAAAAGTCACAGCAAAGTCCATAGACTGGAAGTTGAAGCTAGACAAAGTCAAATTGGAAAGACGGGTGGGAATGTTAAGAGTAAGGTTAAGCACCCATTGGAATTACTTGCCTAGAGCAGTGGTTCTCATCTGTTTTGGTTCAAGGCACCTCTCATTAGACTTGAGGCAGGCCTTGGAAAATTCCAGCTCTTAGTTTTCACTTATTTTGCATCTACAGAAAAATAACATAGCAACTCCTCCATCACAAAGAACTCAGAAAGCCCACAACAGGTCAGAAATGTTTTTTAAGTTATGGATTCCTATTTGAAATCTCTGGGTTATCTTGTGAATCATGTTTGCACATCTAACAGTGCTAACTTTTCATGGCACCCCATTGCAAACGCGAAAGGACCTTACATCATCCTGCTTGAGAATCCCTAGCCTAGAGATACGGCAGTCTTTCCATCACTGGGGGGTCTTTAAATCAAATTGAAAATCTTTTTGAAAGATATGCTGTTCTTTAATCAGACATCATCTGGCTTGATAGGACAACCATTAAGTGAAACTCTGTAGCTTGTGTTATGCAAGAACTCAGATGACATGGTCAGTATTCTCTTTTGGCCTTAAATTCTGTTCACATAAGTCTTATTCTCCAGGTTATGGATCTTGATTTCTTAACTCTGTCATTTTATCAGCATGCGTTGGGGGAGGAGTTGGTTTGGTCTGGTTTTTTGCAATCAGCAGCACTATCATCTTTAGCTGCAATTCAGGAAATGAGACAGTTAACCACAACAGATGTAATTAGCTATGTTAGCCTGAAGTCAAGTAAAAGACAGGATAGATTTGCACTTATAGACTAGCCAAAGTTGATATATATATCAATATAGGCATGTAGCACAAGCTTTCGTGGGCTGAAGCTCACTTCAGCAGGTGCTGGGAAAGGACATGCACAAAGCTGTAGATAAGAAAGAGAAGCTGATTTAATTTATGATACAAATAGTGGAAATATTCTTGGGTTTATAAGCTATTATTCACTTGTACAAATACAGCACAGGTTTGGCGTATTTACTTCTGCAGTCATTCATAAAATAGTGTTTAATGAGCATTTTTTAAAAAGAGCATAATTTGGGCTCAAGTGAGTTTGCCAACTAAACATTGCATAAGGCAAGAAAGAATGCAACTGCAAAAAAGTATCTGCTGTTACATTTTTGAAGGGGCTTAACAGGGCATGAGACACCTGGAGCCTCAGCAATTTGTGCTAAAAATTGCATCCAGTAATATTTCCTACACAAGCTCTTTCTTTGACTCATTAGGTGCCTCCAAAAAATCTGAAGATTGGTGTACAGGTTGTACGCAGGATTTCTCTGCCTTTTAATTGCTGAGTCTTTAGGGAGAAGTGTCCACCACCAACTTGTGATATCATTTAAAGTTCAGACTGTACCTTCAATGAACATACAAAGTTTGTGGCTTCCTCTTAACTGATCTAAAGGGGCACTGGTTGCTTTCTTCTAGGTCTTGGAGATTCCTTTCTATTCCACTTATCCTTACTCCCCTGCTTTCATTCCTCTCTCCCTATTGCCCCATCAGTCTCCTCCCTCACTGTCAAACATCTATCCCCACCCATTCACCTGCTCCCAAAATTTCTTTTTTCCACTCTGTGCCCTTTATTCTACTCCTTTCTTCCTCCATCTTGCGTTCACATTACCCTCTGCCCCTAACAGCCTGGATACTGGACATGTTCTTTCTTACTGGTGTAACTTGCCCTTACCTAAGTGTGAACGAGGAGCAGATAGATTCTGTATCCAGCCCAGTATAACTTACTAGAATTCAGTGTTGAGTTACTGTGGAAAACCTGGTAGATAACACTACATTTGCTTAAGCACATTGGTGTAGCTGTCATGTGTCTTCCTCTACCCTGGAGTAGCTATTTGCTCAGTGCAAAAAAGTTATTACCAACTCCCCCTGACCTCATAGCAAAGAGCTGTAATACTGTAGCAGCTACCTGGGGAGAGCTGATCAGCTTGTCTGTCCCTATATCAGAATGACTAACATCCATATACAAAATTGATTTAAGATGCCAGCGTCAATGTGAGGTATGTCCAGGCCCTCACTTTGCTTTTTGGGACCCTGAATGTTCTTCCTCATGCTAATACTTACAGATTCCTTCAGATGGGGGTTGCAGTTTGGAGGCAAAAATCAGACCCATCAGTGTTTTGCAGCCAGGGAAAACCCTGCCCCCCTTACATTGCAGCCAGATTGGCCAGGTGCCGGGCTTTTCCTGAGGAAAACTGCTAAGCTTGATTTCAAACTTCTAATATGTCCAATTCCCAGGTGTGCCTCCAGGCTGATTCAGTCCTTTAGGGGGGATTGTCTCCTCAGCTTTGTTTCCCCTTCTTTGGCATCTGGTGGCCCTGCAGGCTTAAGGGAGATAATTAGATCAAGAGCCAGAGGCAAAGAGAAAGACAAACTTCCAAATGGTAAATTAATAAAAAAGACTAATGTTGTTTCCAGATGGACACAGAATATTTCTGTTTCTGCACAGACATTGAATGCAGCACGATGGATAATCATCGGCACCTGGTTTCCATGCTCTTCTCCACAGAGCTCAACAACAGATCAACACAGTGGAGGCAAGACCACAAACAAGTGTTGATCCCTCAAGCATGCACACATGTGCACAGGCCCCAGGGGATTTCTTCCTAACAGGGAAGAAGCCAGCTGTCTAAATCAGAGTTAGAGGATCAAATAGTAAAACAGTTCAAAAAGTAAGCAACCCTATGAAGGATAGACTCTTTCAGGTAGAATTTAATGGACTATTGTAAAATTATGCTGAAGAACCTGCAGCTCCCCCAGGTAAGCTGTAGCTCTGTACACCTACCTGCATGCCGTGGGAAGATGGAAAAGAGCAGTAGGAACTATCTGACACTCCTAAAAGGACTGGGAAAGAATTAGGCTGCCTTTCCCATTTGCTATTGTGATTGTCATGGACTAAGTACTGTGAGTCACTGAACCCTGATATCCAGATTATTGTTGCTAGCTGCTGCTACTGCTGCAGGCTGCCATGAATCCCAGCACCTCTTTTGTTCATCAGGTAATATGGAAGGGCAAAAGGAACAGCAACCTACATGTGGAAGAACAGATGGTAAGAGACCTCTTGCCACAACCTTTTTTCTTCTTGGCCCCCAAGTTTGACTTTATTAGGCCAGGAGGTTCTTCAGTGTGCATCACCTTAAAATTCAACTCAGTATCACTGTCAAATTAAATATGGATGCTTTCTTTGGTGATCAGGGATCCAGTGTATAATGGGAATATCACCTAAAGGAGGCCACATACCCTTCACAAGCAGCCAAGTCCAACCACACAAACTGCCAAGCCAAGCACACTTCCCCTTATCAGCCTCCTTTACTATGCAAGAAACCTTTCCGTTGGGAGTAGGACAAAAACAAATAAGATGTGCCATCTAATATTCTAAGTGCCTCCACATGGTAGCACAAACAACCCTGAAGTGAAGGAACAACATTGCAAGTATGCACTTCCTCAACCTAAAATTCCTACAGCTTTACATCTTCTTACTGAAAAATACAGCGGGACAAAAATTTGTTTCATTTAAGTGAATAGGGCTTTGGTCTTTGAGATGCTCTTTCGAATCAGGCCTAGCTACCTTAGCAATACACTGGAAAACTTTGTGGAACACTGAAGTTATACGGAGCATCAGACAAGTCTACCTACAATCTCCACTCCTTCCAGACACTGTAAAAAATGATACCAATGACATGGAAAGTTGAAGCAGTCTGTACCAACAGAAAATATCAATGCAGGGTCAGTACTTGTTCTCTGTTACCTAAAAGGTTTCTGCAGGTCCCTAAGCCAGCCATAGCTGGAATTGGACATTCAGTTGGTGCTAGGGGCTTTCAGTTCAGGAGCAAGAGTGGCTCCTCCAAAGTATAGATTTGATCAAATGAAGTCACTAGAGACTGTCAGTAGGCTGATCACCGCAACCATTCCCAGAATCAGCCTCAGCCACTCCTGGAAGTGGCTGCAGTGATCACAGTGATCAGTCAGTGCTTGCAGGGGGGGAACCGACACTCCTGCCTGCCCCCCCCACACAACCCATTGCCTAAGTGACAAGCACAGCCACTGCTGCAATGGGAACCTCAAGTCCTGGTCCTGGGTTGCATGACTCCAGCACAACACTTATCCCACATTTCCAGCCTCATGCAAGGATCCAAGAGAAATGGTGGGTTTGGCTGGCAGCATTCCAGCCTGCCAGGGGTTGCCAGGAGCAAGATGCAAGGCACACCACGTGCATGTGTGCACCCACACACATGCACATGGCCAGGGACACAGCCGGACAACCTGGAGAGCAGCTCCTGCAGGAGGAGGGGGCATAGGTGGCGTAGGAGAGGCAGCTCCACACTGGCCACGCTGCCATGGCAAGGCACCCTCTGTCTGCCTGGCAGTAGCAGAGGTGGCAGCGGCATGGAGCTTTGCCCCCTGCTGCTACCAGGTGGGCAGGGGGCATGTGGCCAGTACAGGGCTCCCAAGGGAAAGGCAGCAGGGCAGGGAGCCCCAAGCCCGCAGCAGGCAGCCTGCACCTGCCCCCACCCCACTCCACTTAGCTCTGTTCCAACTGGGTTGGCAGTGGCAGTGGGGGGGGGAGAAAGGGGGGTAAAATGGGCATGTGTCCCACCTTCCCCTTTTGAAAAGGTGGTCACCCTAACTCTCAGAAGAGGCAACCTGCCTATACATGTGTTCAGTGGTAGCGGGAGTTAATTAGATCTGTTCCCAGATAGCAGCTTTAATTAAAATGGCTCACTATCACATGTATTAAGTCTCCTCCTCCCACCTACACATTTTTAAATGGCCACGGGGGGAGGGGGAGGGCGCTTAAACTAAAGTTAATTTTTTTATGAGGTTTAGTTAAAATGCCCCCGTGGCCATTTTGAAATGGGGGGGGGCTTAATACACATGCCAGTGATTTGACACTGACGCATTCTAATTCAAATGTGAAGCAGACTCCATTAAACAAGTCTGCTCCAATGCATTCTAATTAAAACGTGAACATGTTCCTCTATAGGCAGCCAGACAGTACACGATTTACAATAACAGTTTTTTTTCCCAGTAAACCACAGAAATGTCATGACATGCTATCATCTCTTTTTGTCAGATATTGACCATTACAATCCACTCCCTATTCTTTTTCTATCCCCAGAAAAAAATGTGATAAACAGAGAAGTGCCCTTCCTGAACATCTAGGTTCTTAAGGAGGACTGTTTTCAATGTTTTCCCATTTTCTCATCCTCAGACAATTCTCATGCTTTGCAGAAGGGTGGCAGCCTTTTTCTTTTTCCAGCTTTGATCCCTACCATCTGATCTAACATGTGCTTCCAGAATCTCTCTTCAGGTCATGGTATCTTGATCTTTCAGGCTTCAGGAAAAAAATAAAATTCACTTTTATCTCTCAAGGCATTTTTTTCTGGTCAGGATTCTGCACAGTGAGAAAGCTAAAGCACCTACACAGTATGATATTGTTTCTGAAATATCTTGAATTTAGGACGAACAGGTACATGGTGCCAGCAAAGTTAATCTTAGATGCAAGATCAGAATGAATGCTATCAAGTATAAATTCTCATTGCATACAAATGCTAAGAGAAGATGAAAATGAAGATAACGGAAAACAAGTGATATCGCAGAAATAAAAATCCATCCTTATGGGAACCTATTGGGAATTCTTATGCTTGTGTCCATAAGAGCTGACAGTTGCGGGGGGGCCACAATTCTGTGCTTCTGCTGCTGCTGCCACTGCCACCAACACTTCCCTGTTGTTGCCAGGCCCTGGCTCCAGCCAGGCTGCAGTCCTGTGCCCTGCCATTGGAGCAGAAATCTTGGGGGGCGGGCTATGTACACAAGCATCATTCAATGATCTAGAGCAGTGTTTCTCATCCTGCGGGTCACGATCCAAAAGTGGATTGCACAAATATATGAAAGGGTCGCAAACAAACTTTAAAAATGGATACATAAACTTTAAAAATGGATTCTCCTTTAAAAGAGAAAAATGTGGAAAGCTGTGACTTTTCGCCTGCAGGCTGATGAATTCAAGCCTGCAAGGGGCTGCTTGGGGCCCCTAGTACCTCACACCCCCCTGCCCCACACACTAGGGACCTGGGACCTGGGCAGGGGACGGGGGGGCACTGGGTCAAAACTGCACCATCGGTGTTTACAAATGGGTCAAAAAATAGTACAAAAAAGGCTGAGAACCTCTGATCTAGAGCTCATACAAGACCTAGCCAGCAGGACCCTTTCTTATTTCATAGACATTAGACATAAGAGCTGGAAGGGACCTTGCAAAATCATCGGGTCCAGCCCCCTCCCCAGGGGGCAGGAAGTCTGCTGGAGTCAAATGATCCCAGCAAGATAGGCATCCAAGTGTTTCTTAAAAGTGTCCAGAGTAAGTGCTTGCACCATTTCTGGGGGAGTCTATTCCAGGCTCTGGGGACTTGGACGGTAAAGAAGTTTTTTCTTATGTCCAGCCTAAAATGGTCTTCCAGGAGTTTTCATAAGGCCTTCCCTCCCGTCCTCTGATCATGCACGTGGCTCTTCACTGGATTTTCTCAAGCTTCTCCACATTACTTCTAAAGTGTAGAGCCCAGAATTGGATGCAGTACTCCAGCTGCGGCCTTACCAAAGCCAAGCAAAATGGGAGGGTGACTTTCTGGGTCTTGCTTGAGATGCATTGATAGATGTAAACAAGGATTTTGTTTGCTCTGACGGCTGCGGCATTGCATTGGTGGCTTATATTCATCTTGTGATCAATATCTAAAATCTACCATAGTTTCTCACAGAAGACATGCCCCTACATAAAACATGTTCCTCGGTTGGGGAAGGCAGAATGAAGCAAAAAAGATTTCACCTGTGTCATAGCAGAATCCCAACCATCACTATTCAGGCAAAAGCCACAGTTTTAACCCGCTCACAGCTGCTGCTGAATTAACAGCAGCTTTTGATTACTCAGATAGTTGTGAAGGGGTTAACACTAAGTATGATATTGAAAACAGAACTCCACCCCTTCTGCCCTGGCTGGGGAGAAGGACAGACCTAGCAGCCATCATAGTGCCTCTCTGCTTCCATTCCAGGGCAGGAGTCAGTTTTCATACCTAAAACACGCATGTGAATTTTGGAGGGTTGATTTTGAGATAAAAGACTTATGTGGTAAATACACACCTATTGTGTGTTCTAGATTCTGATACATAGTTGAATACAAAAAATCGGATGTTTTTTAAGCTTTCTCAGTTCAGTTCATGGAATGTATATCAGTAAGAGAGAGCACAGGATTCACCCGCAAAACAGCATGGGTATGTCCAGAAGTGCTCTGTGTACATTTTAAAGCACTGTAATTTAGAGCATTTTTATAGCACTGTGAAGTTACGGTGCTATTAAACATGACAGAATTGCAGTGCTTGGCGGAAGATGGGGTGGGGAGGGGGACAGCTCTGAGCCTCCCTGCACTTTCCAGGCTAGGAGGCAAGGGCTGCTCCACAGCCTCCTGGGGCTTCTCTACTGGTCACATACAGAAGTTATTTAGAGTGCTGTAGGTTGCTCAAGTTCTGTAAAATACAGTGCTTCGAACTTAATACCTCATTTAACAAGGGTTAATTTCAAGTGCTGTACCCATTTTTAAAGTGCTGTAAAGCCAGGCACTTCTGTTAAGTCAAGGCAATAAAGCACTTTAAATGGTGAAACAATCAACTTCTGTACACACCCTATGATTCATTCTAACCTCGGAGCACTACTCCTTCCACGGAGCAGAGACCATCTTAAATCATGATGTGATCTTGAGCCCCCATGGACAGTTTCCCAGGCCAGACTACACCTCCCATGGTGCACAATCTCCCCTGCATAAAATAGGATACTGCATAAAATACTGTGAGAACTGCCATCTAACTGGGGTGCCTGGCCAAGAATGAATAGGAGCATGAGACAACCAAACTGCAATTCCTGTGAGGTACCTTGGAACCTGAGAGAAATCTGCCAAGCAGGAAACTACCATTATCATCATCCCTACTTCCATACTATACAGTACTGATAGCCTCAAGGGATCAAAAATTAAGATCGGCCCCAACAAATCCTAAAATTAGTCCAAAAAAAGAAGGGCTTTAATAGTTTCCTTTTTTTTGGTTTTGAGCTATGCCTTGACTTTTGAACTCACCCCCTCCCCCTCACGCCCCGCAGTGCATGCACAGGTGACAGTCAGTACTGCCAGCTCTCCCAAATTTATGAAGAAAAGTTGATTTTAGCCCTACTACGTGAACTCTCACTCTACCATTCTGTCTCCCAGTCTCCAAAGCAATCCTGTTTCCCCAATGTCTGCGTGTCTATATCAGTGCCTGTCCCCTACATTAGGTCTGCCCCCTTGCCTCCACATGTATCTGTACCTCCTGCTGCTTCAAAAGCTCCTCAGCCCTTTTGCTTACTTCTGGGGATGGAGATTGCAAGGTGAGAAAAGAGCCATCCCCATTGCATATGGATACAGGGGAAGAAATGAGCAGAGCCACCCCCAATCCCTGGACTGCTGGGCTAGTTCTTCCCCACCCCCACCTTCCACCCTTTGAGAGCAGTATTGACTTGCTAAGGAGAAAGATATCGCATGCAAATGCTCTGCCTGTTTCCCCAGGCAGCTGGCAGCTTTACTATGGCAGCCAGGGCAGAAGGGTATTTCCCCATAGGCAGGGCTGGCTGCTACAGGGTTGGAGCCTCTGACTAGTAGGAAGGGCTGGCAGACCGGCACCTCTCTGTCCCCAGCCTGGAGCAGAAGGAGGCAAAACTCCATGAAAAGACCCTGGCGCAGTAACCTGGGTAGGAACAGCAGAGAGGCTGTGTGCACGGGAGCTGCTCAGGAGCTGTGTGCACGGTGGGATGGTCCGATCTGTGCAGCTGTCTCAAGTCTGTACCGAGCCTGTGGGACAGCAGCAGGGACTGGGCAGGCAGCCAGCAAAGGGACTGGGGAGGCCCCTTCACTCTCTGGTTGACTGCTGTCCCCAAGGGCCTCAATACAGTTACTGTTAAATGTTAACATGAAGCTATTTAAACCACTTTCCCTAGGGTACTTGCAACCTTCTGCCAACCCTAGCACAACACCCCTTTCTCTTGGCCCCCTGGCAGAGACAACCAGCCTCAGGACCCACTGGAACGAGTGCCCCAAGGGCCCACAGTCATTGTTCTAGGACGGTGCACTTGGCACATCACTGGTGCCCAAGGGTTTTGACGTAGTTCAGCACTAGAAGTAACAGCAATTATGCCGCTTCCCCAGACTGAAATCCTTCAGGTTTTCGACACGTGCTTTTTGATAAACTAAAAAAAAACCCTCATGTTTTCCAGGAAAAGCGGACAATGTCCTTCTTGTTAGAACTGTTTTTCAACAGGAATTGTTCAACAAGCAAGGCAATGACAAGGCAGTTCTGATCTTTCCAAAATAGTGTTTGTAGTCCCGGGTTAGATTAAACTGATTCTTAAATGCACGGTATTGCTTTTTGCTCTCTCGCTCTCTTCACATCATTGTAAAAGAAAGTAAAGTGAAGGATCACCATCTTTCTTGTGGGCTACACAGCTTCATGATCCCTGGGAATTATGGGAGAAGACAGTCATTTTGAAAAAGGACATTTTGTAGGCTGAGTCCCATTGGAAACAGTGAGTGGCAGCCATTTTAAAGGAGGGCTCTTGTCTCCCTGCAATGTTCTGCAGCAAAACATTTATTTGTTGCCCATCCTGAAGGATAAGCTTTCAGTTATAAGAAATGACAGCAAATAACACCATGCATCCAAAACAAAAACAACAAAGTTGCAAGAATCTGCCTTAAAATCATTTGGAACAAAAAATCTAACAACAAGGTACCAATTTTAACTCACCTTGCCAATTTCATCTGTCAGTAAGTACCTGTCCCCTCCCCTCCCAGCCTCACATTCACAAATATAAAATTCACTCTGAAATTTCTAAAAATGGAAACATTGCATTTCTATGACTCACGACAGCAAAAGGTAAACAGTGGCGCTTCTGCAGCATGTTGGGTCAGGTGGTAATTATTGTCTCCTGGATGGGGCAAAGGCAGCTCAGCGTACTAGACTCAGACTGCCAGATGGGCATCCTTTGACCATATCCCAGCCACCCCCACCCCACAACCTCTTAAAACAGTAAATATCTCTGCCCTCCCTCCTCATAACATGTGGCAGTCTTCCAGCATATTGTTCCTGTGTAAAACTGAGCACTCCGTTTTGCAATTTTTCTGGCTTATTTTCTGGGTTACCAGAGATATACTGCAAGATGCTAGAGGTGGGTTTTAAATAGCTAAATTCCTAATTAACCCCTTGAACACTCAGACAAATACATGCACACAAAAACATCAAATGTACATATTTTGAGACCCCAACACCTGTGGAGCTCCATATGCAGACACCCCTACTAAAGGCATGAAGCACCCGTGTTCACATACAAAAGCCCACAAAGCACTAGTATGTTTGGAAAAAAACAGCTGTCTTTGACCAGCAGAGGGAGACAAATGAGAACACCCAGGACTAGTGATGCCTCGCCCTTATTGCTGCAACCTAGGATATAGGATCTTTTCAGGCCCTTTTCAAATTGCTCAGACAGGAGATGCCAGTTACAAAATAATCAGTATTGAACTGCAACATAAAATGCTCGTCTAATTCCCCAAATTCCTGAGGTTTTGTTTCCTTCCCTGCTCCCTGTTGTTACAGGCAAAACTCCAAACACTTCCCCTAGATTATTTCAGGGGAGGTCTGACCTGTTCCCGAGAGAGCGAGGACGGGAGAGAGAGAGTGACTTTCCCTGTTTGAGCCCAGCCTCTCAGAATCTGAGACAAACCTGTTGATATTTAACAGCTATAAAGCACGGGGAGACCTTCAAAATGGGAGAAATAGGAAAACTAACAATGGGAAAAATTAGAGACACACCTTTTAAATCTACTGAAACATGTAAGTGTGGAAGAATTTTATGTAGAAGTGAGGGGGCGGTTATATTTTTATATAAAAGAGCTTCTCTTCCTAAAAGAGACCATTGCCTTTAGGCAGCCTGCTGTGAATTGAAAGTCATATGTTTCCCTTACCTTACTAAATCTTCTCACTTTTAGAGTTGGGTTAGAACTATTTCATTGGCAGAGCAGTACTGTACTCTCATTTCTTAAATCAGCTGAATGTGCTGCTAAAATGGATACCAGTACAGTAGTTAAAATTCTCTACCCCCACAATTTAATAAAATTGTCTAAGTCTAAAAGTCTATAGTGTCACATATTTAGGGCCAAATTTTGTCTTGTCTGTGTACATTGTTTCCATGAGGTCAGCAGAAGTGGCACAAGCAGATGTTATTTTCCTCTCCACGCCTGGCCCCCACCCCCAGTCCATGGGAAAAAAGCACATGTCAGTGAGAGTGGTATGTGAATATGTGTGCCTCCCTTCACCCTCCTGAGGTTGGTGGGAGTAAGGTGTGCATACAACTGTTCTCCTCCTTGAGGTCAGTGCAAGTGGTGCACACGCATGTATTTGACCCTTCTCCAGTACCATGGAGTTGTCACCCACATGCCTCTGTGTTCAGCCTTGAGTATGGCATACGTGCAGTTTGCCTTTCATGACGGGTACAAAGGGAGTTTACCCTTCAGGGCAACATATGTGTGTGCACATGTTTGGCTTCCTGAGGCCAGTGGTAGATGTGTATGTCTGTTTGCCCTCTTAGCACACTATTCACAGGTCAGCAGCTCACGCACTTTTCAAATCCAGAGATTGCATGTACACGATTTCACCTGTGCAGCCTCTGCAAGTTGGTGGGAAGGATACACTTGTGTGTTTTTACTGAGATTGATGGAAACGGTGTATACTTATGTTCTCCAACACCCCCCCACCAGAGGTCATATATGTTTGTCTCTGCTTGCCTCTTTCTGAGGTCAGTGGGATTGGTGCATATGTGCACTTATGTTCTCCCTGCTGCCCCAAAAAGCTTGAATGAATTGGCACATGCACCTATGTTCACCCCCAGAAGTTAGTGGGATTGGTGAACACACGTGTGCTCATCCATGCAGAAATTAATATAAACCATGCACGCATGCATGTATGTGTTTGCCCCTGGTTTCCCTCCCCACCATCCATTTCTCCTTCCCCAGTAAGGTCAGTTGACCTGTTGCATGTGTGCACATATAAGCTCCCCCCAAACTCCACAGAAATCATTAGGATTAGGATATCGCCAACCTTGAAGGTTGGTGGGAGCAGTGGCTACAAAGGTGTTCACTATTCATGAGGTTGGTTGGGAATGGTATTAATTTTTCTCAGCCTTTCCTGAGGGTGGTGGAGTCTCTTGCACAATTAAAGGGCATGTACACATCTGTCCCACTTGTGCTTCCCTGAGGTCATAAAGAATACCACATAAATGTATATATACTCAACACCCCCCATTCTTTCGAGATTGGTAGGAGTGACCCATGCAAAGGTTTTCATGCCTTTACCTTCCTAAGAGCAGTGGGCATAGTCGGAGTCATCCCTAGGGGTGTGGGGGGCCTGGGGCATATCAGCCTGTGTGGGGCCTGGGAGGGAGGGCGAGCAGCCAGAGCCAGGGGAGCTGGGGGTGGGGGAGGGCAAGCAACCAGAGCCAGCAGTGCTTGATGGTGGCAGCAAGGCCAGCAACTCTCGGCTGTGGCGGTGTGTGGCAGCCACAGCAGGGCCTATATAGGACTGACCACAGAGCTCCCCCGAAGCATGGGTCCTGGGGCAGTCACTCCAATTCACTCCCCCCAGGGACAGCCCTGGGCATAGTGTATTCACACACATTTACCCCAAAAGCATGGTGGAAGTAATATAGGCATGCACGTGTGTTCTCTGGGGAGGTGATGTGCGTCATACACATGCATGCATATGTGCTTCCCTCTGGGTAATGGTAGAAGTGGCTCACAGATGTGCATCTGCTCACCCTGCAGGGGTTGGTAGAAGTAGTGGGCATGTGCATGTGTTCGCCCCTTGCCACCCTGAGTCAGAGGAATAGTGTGTTCATATATATTTGCTTCCATCCTTGAAGTCAGTGAGATTTGGTAACCTTTCCCTTCTTTCCTCACACCATACACAGGACTTCTTCCTTCCGCAGGTCAGTGGTAGCCAGGCACACATGGGTCTGTTGCCCTGAGGCCAGTAAATGTGGCATACATGCACGCACATGAATTTGTCCCCCGACCACTCTGCAGTCATTTGGAGGGCCACTCATACTTCTTTTTGCCCTCAGATTGTCAGTGGGAATTACACACACCTACACATTGGTGTTTGCCTTCCTGATGTGCCCGGGAGTCCCAGGGGCATGTGCTCACCTCTCCAAGGTCATTCAGAGGGAAGTACATGCACATGTGTTGGATCTCTGGGTGCTGATTGGAGAAGTGTCTGTATTTCCTCATGTCCTCTTTAAGACACATGGCAGTGGTGCTTGCATACCCACACTTATTCTCCTTCCTCACTGAGGTCAGCGGGACTGGATCATGTGCACATATTCATCCATACTCCACAGATAAGGGGAAAGGGCCTGAAGCCCTCAGATCTTTCACCCTGAGCGGTAATCGTGGCAATGTTGTCACAGATAGCCCTGGGATGGGCGGATGTGCTAGAGGTGCACATCATCTCCTCCAGCTGCTAAAAGTAACACCCAGTCCCCTGTGATTACATGAGGGGGAGCCTGAGGAAGAAGTCCCCTGCAGTTATAGGTCAAGACACAGGGAAGGGGCAAGGAGCAGTACATCCTCACTGGTTACGGAGGACGATGAAAAGGGAGTGGGATTTTGACATCTGCTCTGGCTGTGGTGTAATGGAGGGAAATGCTGCAGGGGGGAGCGATGTCTTCTGTGACTGGGGAGTAATGGGAAGGGGGCAGGGTAAATGGGGGGGCTGTGCTGTATTCCCCGTGGTTGTGTGTGGGGAAGAAGGTGCAGGGAGCAGGCCCAGTACCGGGGGGTGAGGTGCAAGGCAGGGCCTGGGGCACCGTGCTCCCTGTGCTCGCGGGAGGGTGCCAAGGCGGGGGGAGCACGCTGCATCCCCTGTAGCTGCGAGGTGGCTCTGAAGGAGCCGGGAGCACTGGGGCCTGCCCGTATGCCAGTGGAGCATGGGGGCGACTCTGCTCAGGCTGTTTCTAGAAGGGAGGCTCTAGGGACTCATGGGAGAGGAGGAGGAGGAGGTTTAAGGCCCATGAAGCCAGCCTGAGCCGGTCTGGGCCGGTCTGGGCTGGTTTGCAAGCTGGAATGAGACCGCAGCTGCTGGTGAGGCCAAGGCTATTGCTGCACTTGGGCTGGCTGGAAGCTGCGGCCTGGATCCCCGCACACGCAGGGCTGGAGGCAGAGCCGCCTGGCCAGGCAAAGCCAGAAGCCGCCGCCAGGAGCCGCAGGGCCGGCTGGAAGCTGCGGGCGCAGCCCCTGCCTGGAGCTGGAGCCTCTCCCTGCAGTTGGAGGCAGGAGCAGAGCTGCTTCCAGCCAGAGATCCACGCTGGGTTTTGAGCCTGGCCTCCCACTGCTAAGGCTGGCTGAGGGGGAAAGGAGGCCTCCGGCTCCGATGTCAGCGAGAGCAGCTGGGTGCAGCCGCAGCAGGCGGTGGGGGAGGGGAGCGAGCTGGAGCTGGAGCGAGTGTGTGTGTCTGTGCGAGAGCACGTGGGGGAGGGGAGCCAGTGTGCCACTCACTCACACACACAAAACACAGCACAGGGCCCCACAGGGACATGCAAAGCATCCCAGCTGGGGCTCCAGGCATAGATGCTTGCACGCAACATTCATATCTGTCGAGCCACTTATTACACACACGTGCATGACTTACAGAAAAGGCACGTGTCTGTGTGCTACATGTGATACATTACAGCACTGTCAGAAAATATATTGGCAAATGCCAACATTTGCACAACTGGATGCTGTTAAGAGAGACCAGGAGGTGTATGTCTTCCAAGGTATCATAGAGTGGGAATCCTTTTACCCATTCTGCGTTCAAAGAGAGAGGAGATTTGCTCTTTCCTATAATCCTTTAAGTGTGCATGTTCTGACTTCTAGTGAATGTTAGACTCTACCTCCAATCGCCTCTCCCCTCTGTGTTTCTTCTCTCTATGAAAGATATTTTACAAAGATGTGAGTATAAGTATTAAATTTGATCTACCGCAGAATCGTACAAAATATAAAGCCATCTGAATCCATTCCTGCGGGGAAAGCAGGAATCTTTCTTGAAATAGGATCTCTGAGATCTTGTGTAGTTGCCAATGTATCTCTGAGATCTTGTGTAGTTGCCAATATAATCCAGTTTCTAAAGGGCCCATCACTATAACCTCTAGGCACATGCATTAAGGTTCCTCTGACTTTCCTGGCAAAAGGATTCCACAGGTCAATAGATCTCACCAGTTAGAAAATGTTTCCTGATAGTCAACTTTAATTATCATTCACTTCCTTGCATTACAGTAATATTTTCTGGATCGTCTCTGAACATTTAACAATAGCCTTGAAAATAATACAGTTTTAGCAAGCAGGTGCATTTGTTTGCCTGTATGAAGATCAATAATACTTTGGCAACATCACAGTTATAGATTGACAACAAGGTCTCAGATACACAAGCTAAAAAGTATTTTTCCAATGCCAAATGACATTGCCAGCAATACAGAAGAGTCTGGGAAAACCAACAGTTCTGAATTGTACCCAGGCAAATTAAAGAATAAAATATGTGTGTACATCCCCTGCTTATGATCTGTCAACATATTTCCTCTAGTTTTGAATATGTGAACCACAGCAATCCCTCAGGCTGACTCTCATTTACACTAGTGTCAGTGTGCACCGCACAAGAAGCATGATGTAATCATAGAGCAGTGTAACATTGCTCAGCTGAACATGAGAATCAGGCTGTATATCTTTTTACAAATGGTTCTTTTCTTTTCCAGCAACATGTTTGATTCTGAGCAGATATGACTTGTGCTCTTGGTGTTCCTTTGTTTCTTCTATTATGCTAGGCTGGACAAGGAACAGAAATTCACCATTGACATTTCAGCCTGATGGCAAATGCACTCAATTCAACTTAATGCTGAACAGCAGGCGAACAATCTTTCCTTCTTTCTGTTTATTACATAATCTCTCCCGTTTTTCCTTTAATCTTTCCATCTGTCTTTGATCTCTTTCAGCTTCTGTTTTTAATCTCTATTTCTTGTTTTGTATTACTGCTCTCTCCTGATAGCACTTATAGACTGAGGACAATCAGTTAATGGCTTTTACCTCCTCATCGTTTATGGGTGCACCTACACAAGATTAGCCTTATGAAATCTCCTACCATGCTACTATCACCTGTGCAGCTTCACAAGTGGTAGCAGTGGTTAGGTGCTAGCAAGTTCTCAGCAGGAGGAAGAGATCATGGACCCACAGACTCAAGGGAATAAGCGCTCCTGAGCATGCAGACATCTTTTTGTAAAAAGCAGGGTAGATCTGCACCTTATAGACTAAACTAACAACCTCTCAGATCCTTTTGTAGACATCAAGGCTGGATGAAGGTTCCATGCCACAGGACTCTTCTATTTCTGTCTCTGTGGCCTTACCCCACTCATTATTCCCCTTCTTGCCACATGGAGTGGTCTGCAATGCATCCTGATTAGTAGCATTCTCCAGAAGTAGCTCCAAGCCCTGCAGTACTCTCCTCAACCGCTGGATTTGCCTCTCCTTGTGTGGGTGGGTCAGACCAGCGGTGCTCCTCTTCTTTTGCATGATGTTAATAGATTAACAGGAGAACAGCATGTCTTGATATTAACACCCTGTAAAGATACATAGGACAGTTCACTCCTCCCAAAACTTCTGTTCCTAGAGATGGTCACAGATTTTCCAGAAAAATTGTTTCTTGTCAGAAAGGTATTGATTCCTGGAAAACAAAATGTATTACATGAATATATTCAGCAGTTTTAACACGAAAGGATTCTTGGAGCAAGATTGGAGCTTCTGCCCCAAACCAGAGAGATGGAGGGACCCCTTGCCCCTTTATCTCACACATCCCAACTGAGTGCCATAGCCATGAAGCTTTAAAGGTAGATTCTGCCCTCACGATCTATCTTCTTGGAGTTTTTGTATAACTAATAAATATTTGTTGAGACACAATGAGAGAAAGAGTGATTAGCTTTGCCCTGTGTGGAAAAATGGAAAATTTCTCAAAATTTTTGCCTGGAGCAGGAAACTTCTTCCCACAGAGTTCTAATTGTTTCCAGACAGACACCCGTGTGTCTGCTATGATTCAGTCACCTTCTTAAGGGTTGTGTTACAACCTCTAGAGCCATTAAGCAAAAAGTTAGTCCCAGTGCAATCACATGACTCCAGGAAGCGTAACCTCAAAATGAGCTTGTAGGTCCTTTGCCATGCCAGCTTGGAAGGCATGTGAGGAGCAGAGATGAATTAGTTCCACGGAAGTCTCTGAAGTGAAGGAATTAGTAAAAATAAGCAAATAAAACAGAAGAGCTTAAAGTGCTCAAGGCATTGACCTTGGATGGCACAAAATATGTAAGCCCTACCAAGAAAAAAATAATAATTTAAATGTTCTGCTTATCTCAGTTATGAGGCCTTGATGACATATTTATTGTAACTGACACGTCGGCATTCTTGGTAGATCTGACACAGACACAGGGGCTGGGAAAACATATGTGAAAAGAATCCTCCTTAGGTAATTTATGAGGTGTGAGACTATACAGGAGGACATTCAGCAAGTCTGGGTTACCTTCTGGCAAAGCCTGGGCCAAAGGAATCCTGTTTTGCTGCATTGCTTCAGGCATAATTTCCTCTGTATCAGTTTATTTAAATTCGAAGGAGATCAATTTGTAGAAGAAAGACGAGTCTCTCATCTTAACATTAAAAGCCAACATCTCACTCTTGATCCTTTTCTACTCTGGACACCCTCCTACAGTGCCATATTCCAAGGACTTTCTCAAGACAGCTTGCTGTAGGAAGGGTGTGCCAAAGTACCACAGTCAGTCATTAAACAAATTATTTAAGTTTGTTTGCCTGCTTCAGAGATGCTATTTGGTATGCTGTAAAAGCTCAGTTTTCTCACACTTTGGGGGAAATATCTTACAGCTATTATGTCATAGCTGTAAACCCTTGGATATAGGTGTGAGAAAGCTGTTCTCACTAGCATGACTCGACTACAAGTCTGTGACAGACTGCATCAGGAACAAAGCACCAGTCACCTGACTTCTAAAACCACAGTACATTTTACCTTCCAAAATAAAATTAAGTGTCTATTACTCTTCCACTTATCTGCAAAGACCGGAGTTCAGGATTCATGTTTCCCAGGCAACGGTTGAGAACACTACACATATCTAAAACAATGCAGGGTATGCAGTGAAATATTCTGCTTTCATTGCCTTTGGTTTTATCGACTGTTACCAAGGAAACAAAGAACCCTGAATTTGGGTCCTGTCAGATACATGGAGAGGAAATATTGCCTTGTTAACATGGAAATATACTAGAAATTTTCCAGTCTATATGCAGGATAGGTAAAACGGTTTATTTAGAAACTTAACTCCCTAAAAGGTATTTGTCACTGAAATGATTTTTTTCCATGTTTAAATTGAGTGACCAACATGAGGTCCTAACAAGCTGTAATCATTAAAGATTTAATTCCCTCTCCTCCACCCTAAGGACGAGGGTGTCGACCTAATGCCTTGGCCAGAAACCAACTTGGGTATTAATATCTTGACTCCCTAAGACTCTGCATGCCTGAACGATTATGTCCTAAATCAGTGGAGCTCAACTGTTCAGCCCTACAAGCCAGATGGTTGGCACAACACTGCTCTGAGAGACAGATCCTTTACAGGGTCAGTGAGTGGGGACGAGTCCCATGCATCTGGATCTGGCCCTCTGTGCCCAGATCAGGGCCCACCCTGCCTCAGTCAAGCCCCACAGCCTGGGCCCAAGGCATCAGCCTGCCCCCTGTGCACCCATGTTGGCCCCCAGTCCCGCCCAGTCTCATACAACCAGATCAAGCCCTGTCCTGGCCCAGCCCTGCATGCCTGGACCATGTCCCTTTCCACTCCAGCCTCATATACCTGAACTGGGAACCTTGCCATCCCAGCCTCATGTGCCTGGACCAGGTCCCTTGGCGCCTCAGCCCCACAGCCCAGCCCCATGTGCCCAGTGCAGTGCACAGAGCCATACTATCCAGCCCTCTTAGCTCCCTACAGCCTGGAAATTTCAGAGCAGGAGAGCAACAATTAATGTTGCCACCACTTCCATGCTGCCAAACTTCTGGACCCAAGGGGAGCGCAGTGGACCAGTTAAGACAGATATGGAGGTTGAGCACCCCTGTCCTAAATGACTGTACAGTGTTAGCAGGTAGACATAACCAGCCATTGTGTTCTGCTCCAGAAGTGGTTGCATTTTAACCGTGTATGATTATACACACCTAATAAATATTTATGTGGTGACCAACTCCCACCAAAATCCTCTCCTTTCTGTTAACATGGCTAGGATTTGTGGGGTTCTATGCAAGGTAGTGTACAGATCTCTATCCAGTTTCCCCCCAAGAAAAACCTTTCTTACTCCTTCCAATTTACCATCTATGGCATAGATTCTATACAATGCTTTGGTGACCATCTCTCCATCAAGCCTGATTATGGTTGAATTCAAAAGGTACTTACCTATGCAATGTACAAAGCAGGGTGCATGTGGATACTGGAATTTTCAAAAGTGCAAAGTTTCCTTAAAGCATGTGGATTAAGGAAACTTATTCTATTGGACTGTACAACCCAGTCCATTTGATACAGGCTGCAGTCTTCTTCCCATCCATTGTCTTTGTAAGACCTCCGTTTCCTTTGTACTGGCCGCACTCAACTCATCCATCATATGCCACTCTGACTCAGCTGAATTTATAGTTGAGAAGCTCTTCTGTAGGCCATAGGTGTGCCTTACCCAGTGCTCCGTTGCATATGGCTCAAAATGCAAACTGAGGCTATACAAGGGGGCAGATTATTTTATTTTATAACAAAAACTGTTGCAGATGTATCAAAGTTAGTATAGCGACAGTGGAGGTGGACTTCTGTTATGCATAGATGAATATGCACAACACAGCAGCTATAAAACAGTGAGAGGTGTTCACACGTGGTATACCTGACTGAAACTCTCAAAGGTTGAAAATAGAGGTCAAGAAACCAAGCAATTTTTCCTCTACTCCATGCACAGGCACATACTTTAGCATTACCTCAGCTACTCCACTCCTCAACCTTAATAGTAGCTCCTTTTAATTTTTTCACATACATCTTTTTACTATCTTAGGATTCACTCCATAGATTAAAAAAAAAACCCTAATTCTTGTGGATGCTTGATATAGTAATGCTGCAATCAGCAACCTTTCAAGCTGTGGGTTGAAATAATCCAGTTTGGGTCCAAAGTGGGCCAGGGAACTTCAGCAGCACATCAGCAGTGGGAGGCTTTATCTGTGCCCATGCCAGAACCAGGGCTGGGTGATGGGGAGCTGTACTAGGGCCAAACAGGTGGGAATTGTGCTCATGCCAGTGCTGCTTCTGTGTCGCTGTCCCCTCCCACCCCCACCAGCCTCCAGGTACAGCATGGACATACCTTTCAGCCTTTCAGCTTTGGCACAGCCCCACACTGGGGATAAAGCTACACCCATGTTGTAGCTAGGTTGGGGAAGAGGCAGATGAGAAGTAAATGCAATGCAGATGCAGTTCCCCACCAAAAAATCCTGGCACTGGTGCAGCATGAGCTCAGGTAAATCCTCCCACCAAATACCACCAAACACCAGCAACCCCACCCCCCCTGGATCCACAAGCTAGATCCAGTGGCTACATGGTCTGTATCTGGCCCGTGGGCCTTTTGTTGTCAACCCTTGTAGTAGTGGGTTGGGTTGAGAGGTCGGTTCACTAAAGGGTTATGTGCAGAAGGGTGATCAAAGGGAGTGATAGAAGACTGGCATAGCTAGCAAAATAGGAGTCTTGCAGCTTTCAAAAAAAGAGTATCTCCTTGGGGCTAAAAGTCAAATAGAAAACTTACAGTGAAAGTGTTTATTGGGGGAGGGATAGGTGGGAAATGTAAGAGCTAAAGGTTACAACTGAATTTAGCTGCCTACATCTGTAGCTCGATAAGATACGCTGTAAAGCACTTTAGGATCCCTGGGGGTGAAGGAAACCTAATCAATATTAATAACTTACTTGCTCTATAAAACTGGAGTTTTATTTGTGTTGCTGTGCATGTATTTTAGATGGGGTTGGTAGTATTCCTATTATTAGGTTTGCTTATACTTCCCATTAAACACTTCTTTCAAGTCGCTAATAATCTTGCCAAACAATTCTATCCAAACATTTGGACTGAAATTCTCCATGCTAACTGTGCTCTTAAGGCTAATTTTTTGAGGAGGAACTTCAACTGAGAAGCTTCAGACCTTTCTGGGTATGATGTCTGGGATACATTGTTTTGCCCCTGTTAAAAGGCTCTGGTGCCCTTTACTTTGAGAAGCCCCAGTGCTCCCATGATCCCACGTTTTTGAACAGGGACTTGAAATTTGACAAGGAAGCCTTTATGTCAAGAATATGCCTTCTGTCATTCTCATGAAACTCTACCTAACTTGACCCAAGAAAAACTATAGTTGCCCATGCTCAGTAGAGACTTATTATTGTTCTTCTCTATACAGTATTGCCAACCCCACTGTGCCAAAAATCATGAGATGAACTCTTAAAAAAATCAAGAGATTGGCATGTAAATCATAAGATGCTATTTTTGAAGTGTGTGTGTGTGTGGGAGGGGGTGTGATTTGTGAAGGTGTTGGGGGCTATGGGTATGTGTGGGGGGGATGGGGGTTTGGAGCCCTGAAAGGAGGGTCCCCACACACCCTGGCAGGATGCAGGGTACTGTGGGTCAGGAGTGAGAAACAGCAGCAGGGCTGGGCAGGCTGTGGCTTGGGAGTGAGGAGCAGACGGGCAAACACAGACATACAGAGACACTGACAGACGCACACACAGCATCCAGCTGGTATATGGAGGAAAAGGGATGGGGGGAGAGAGGGAATGGGTGTGAGGATGCAGATCAAGGCCCCCACGGTGAGGGAGGGAGTGGGGCAGGAGCAGGGGCAGGGGTGAATGGGGCCCCAGGGCCAGAGGTGCAGGGGAGAGGCATGGTCCCCCACAGCAGTGAACATCCCTGGGGGAGGCAGGGGGACACATGCCCCCAGTGGGGCAGATGCAGACTGCCTGCTGTGGGCTGGGGCTCTGCACCCTGCTGCCTTGCCCTGGGAGCTCAGCCACGCAATGCCATTGCCACCTGCCGGGAGAGATGAGGTGGGGCGCACTGGCCAGGAGGCACATCCCCTGCCCACCTGGTGGCAAGGGGCACCCTGGGGTTGCACGGCTGAGCTCCCAGAGCAAAGGTAGCAGGGCACAGAGCCCCAGTCCACAGGAGGCAGCTTGCCTCTGCCCTGTGGGAGGCACATGCCCCATGCCTTCCCCAGGGATATGCAATGCTGTGGGGGACCACATCCCTCCCCTCTACCTCTGGATTACCAGCCCCAGCCCTAGGGCCCCATTCACCCCTGCCCCCACTCCTGCCCCACTCTTCCCTTCACCGCATGCCCCTTCCCTCTCTCCCACCCCTTTCTCTCCACTTACCAGCTGGGAAAATCCAGAGACCTGAGGGTTGGATTGAGAGATCACAAGTCAAAGTTCTTTTGACTTTGAAATCCTGAGTCTCGTGATGGTTTTGTGACAGTTGGCATTACTATCTATATTACTGTAACCCCTGGAGCTCTAGTCCTAGGACCCCACGGCACTAGGCACTGTACAAATGCAGAACAAAAAGACAGCCCTTAGCTCAAAGCTTTTACAATCTTAAGTGTGAGGCTGTAAGGCTAAAGACTACAAATGGATACAGACAGATGGAGGAAGTATAAAGAGACAATGAAACCATGCCAAACCACTATCACCATCTTTGCAACAAAACGCTCTGAAAATTCTGCCTAAACTGGGCATGTCCCGCAGAAGGTTGAGCAGGACTTCCCCTACCATTGTAGCTCTGTTCCTGTCATCTGGGGCCAGGGACAAACATAAGTGCGGAAAACAGGAAACCCATCTCAACTGTGCTGTCATTGACCCTTTGGTGGCACTGAGGGGGCTTGGAGGACGAATCGGCCTGATTTGAATACAGGACTGACAGGAGCCGGACTAGGAGACAGTACGAGCTGATTAAGACAAGAGCCCTGCAAAGGAGCACACATCTAGGGATGAGGTGTGGAAAAAGGGAAATTGAGGGAGCAGACAGAAGAGCAGCTCCTCATTGCAACTCATAGCACCTTGCAGGAAGCGCTCTGAGCCGTAATGATCCCCTGGACCCAGTGGAAGTTCGAAGTTTGCTGTTGGGTCCGGGAGTTAAGGATTCCGGCTGCTTGCTGCAAGCCTGAAGCCCTGTCTCTATAGCAACACCATTCCCCTTCCCCCAGCCTGGCTGATGTTTTCAGAATGGGAGGGAGAAGGGGGGCAGAGGGAGCTCATTCTTGGGGTTCCCCAGCCAGGGTTGGAGGGTGGAGTGGGGTATTGGACCCCCTCACCTCAGGGGTACTCTAATCCACCCCCCCAACACACCCACACACATCGTCCAGTGCCAGTGCCAGCAGAAAAAAACCCAGACCAAACTTCCTCCGCTCCCTTTCCCCCCTCCAATTCTGAAAACACCAACGGGCTGGGAGCTCGGCAGACACAAGTCACAGAACGTGCTCTGTTTGGGAGTGTGTTCATCTGAACCCGCATGCAATGAAGGTTCGGATTTTCGTTGGATCGAGCCCTTTTAAAGCACTCTGCAGCCACGCACTTCTGTTTGGTCATGGCTGTAGACTACTTTCTGTGGCAAAAAGATCAGGCAAAAATTGTCACTTTTGTCTGCACCCTGGGAGTGGGAGTTAGGATGGAGATAAAGCAGGACTTCCTGGGCACAGAGGTGAAGACTGGGATCAAAAGCAGAAGGAGAGATTAATAAAATAGAATTGAATTAATAGGGAAGAGGCCATTAAAGCAAAGGAACCTCGGAGTGAATTAACACAGCGACCGGGGGGGGGGTGTAGACAAAATGGGGGCCCTAAACTGAAGCAGTGGTTTTTAAAAAACACTGCTTTAATTTAGGCCCGATTAAACCCCCGTGTCATACATACACCATGCTGACTTACCTGCCTCTCCAGTGGGGGGGGGGGGGGGGGGGGGGGGGGGGGGGGGGGGGGGGGGGCGAGTTGCTGGCAGGTGAAGCAGTCCCTGGGGTGGGGTGTGGTAGGGGGAGGTGTTGGTGCTTCCCTCCATGGCAGGGCACCCCCCGCCCCCGGCAGCACCCTCCTGCAGGCATCGGGCTCAGGCAGTCCCAGGGGGCACCGCAGCTGTGGGGGAAAGCACTGGGCCCCCACACAGCTCAGGCAGACAGGCAGGCTCCAGGGTGGAGGTGTGAAAAAAAAGATCAGGCTTGCTGCTTTTCTTGAACAGAGCTGTTTCCCAGGCTGCTGCCAGGCTGCCTGCATGAGCTTCCTGCAGAGCCGGAGTTGCACAAAGCCCGGTGCTTCATTCTGAGGCTATAGGGGCAGCAAAATAAAACTCAGAGGAGTTTTAGTTTGCTGCACGCCAAGTCAATTAAGGCTCATTACGCTGCCAAATTTCCTACAACAGCTGGGATTAATGTGGAATATGCCACCAAGGCGTGCAAACACTGACACCATTGAAGTGGCACAAAAGCATTTAGCCTGCTTTAAAGTGTCGTGGACACACACCCTTCGTTTCATCTACATATGGCCTGGATGCCCTGGAGAAAATGAGAGACGGTGGGAACTAGGAATGACTAGGCAAGGAGATTTGGACTAGGAATAGGGAAAAAGAAGAACTGGAACTGAGAGTGGATTCAGGTTGGATTGGATGGAGCAGAAGGAAAGATTGGAAGGAAGCATGGACTTTTCTGCCTGTTTACTACAGCATGTCACATAATATTTTTTCTAAAGGATCCCACAGGATCCCTGCCTTTTTCAGAGTCCAAAATAGACCTGTTGGGTGGAATGGGATATATCCAGGCTGTATGGCAAAGGGAACTTGTCCATCAAACCACCTCTTCATTTCTTGAAAAAACAGTTTGCCAATTTTCCCTTTTACTCTACTCACTTCATATCGCTGGGATGTTTCTGCAGTTTCATTAATAAGCTGGTAGTGTAAGAGTGATGTTTTAGCCATAGTGGTCCAGAAATTATGCAAGAGGCAAGAATTTCTTTGGGTGATAACTTTTACTGAGCCAACTATGCACAACTAGGCACAGCTGGCCTGCTTCCTGTGATCAGAGACCTGACAAAGAATGTTTTGCATTCAAAAGTTTGTCTAACTTTACCCCAACTATATAGTTGGCCCAATAAAAGATATCACTCTAAGAAATTCTTGCCTCTCGCATTATTAAGCTAGAGATTTCCTACAAACTTTTGTGACAATCAATATATACCTTTTCACCTTTCATGTATTGTAAAACATATTGTTGTCATCTCCTTGAGGACATTTGAGGTGCTGCAGTCAGCTGTTCACCACTTTTCCTCAACTCATCCAAGTCTCAGAAAGCTTCCTCAGTTCTCTTTGTTTGTACAGGATTTAGAAAGTGTGTGGCTTTATGAAGACTGCATAGCATTTTGGTCTTCAGAAGTATGATACAATCAATATATCTTTACAGGAGGGGTTTTTTTACCTGCATGTCATTGAGCTTCTAATCTCCCTTCTTTTAATAGTTGGATGGTAGAATCTTTTCACAAACTTGCTTTATTGTATGATCAGCCTATCATACATCTATATCTATATCAATATCAACATCAGCATCTATCTGTGTAATAGCTTTAAGAAATTATACCTCCTACGCATTGGGAGTAGAAGGATAATGTTCTAGAGCACCTCAGAGCACCAGGGGTTGGTCTGGCCACAAGCAAAATTTACTGCTCCAAAAGGTCCCTGTAACAAGGGACCCAAACCCTATTACTTGGCCATAATGGAAGGGAAGAAGGCAGCAACCCGAAACCTTTTTTCAGTTATGAAGCAGTGGCTTGTATTTCTGTTGTGACTTAAGCTTTAAATCAGTGGAACAGGTGTGGCTGTAAGGGGTGAAGAGGTGACCACACAGGTGCTGTTGAGGAACCCAGCATAAAGCCTGGCCCTGGGCCAGGAATGGCAAGTTAGGTTGAGCCAAACAGAGAGCAGTCTTGTCCTGAGTAGGGGATGCCAGCGAGCTGAGCCAGACAGAGAACTGCCTTGCCATGGATCAGGGGCATCAGGAAGGCTGAGAATAGTGCACCACAGGGCCAAAGGGCCCAGAAACACAGCAAGACTGAGGCTGAAAGAGCTGGGCCCAAATTAGTGGGTTAGGGCTAAAGGCCTGCAGGCAGAGAAAAGAGGAGGCTAAAGCCAAGACAGCTGAGGGCTCTACACAAAGACAGGACTGTGGACAGAGTAGCACCTATGGGGAATGGGTATGGCTGTAGGGGCAGAAGGAGGCCACGGATTTAGCCCTTAAGACAAGTAGGGCCTGAGGAAGCGAGTACCGAGAGAGAGAGAGAGCAAGCATCTTAGGCTCACCAGCCTCCAAGGGCAGCCTCCCCTCGTTACTTTTTAACTTCATGGCATGACAGACAAGGAAGCACGATGAGACCCTGAGAGGCTGGCATAGGAGACAGGCAGGATCAGCGCTGCCACTAGGGCATCATGGCAGGCCTTGGGCATCATCCTGTCACAGGCCCCAAACCTGTGGGAACAGTGGGTTTCAACCTTTTTTTTTCACTTGTGGACCCCTGAAAAATTTAGAATGGAGGTGCAGACCCCTTTGGAAATTTCTAATGGAGGTCCAGCTGCCTTTCAATCGTAAGTGTGGGTAGTCATATACTTTTGATTGATCATAATCTTTCACGGACACCTTAGACATAGTCTGTGGACCCCCAGGGATCTGCAGACTGCAGGTTGAAAACCACCATTTTAGAGGAAGGGATGTTGCTGCCCATCTTGGATTCTTGAGCACCACTCAAAGTATTCAATCAAGTAATATATTTAGAAAGCAAAACAACAGTTCAGATGCTTCCTTTATTCCCTTGACTGAGAACTAAGAAAACAGATGAACACATTTTTGCTTATACCACAGAAAAACACCCTCCAGCTGAAACTAAACATAGAAAATTCTTCAACTAAGACTAAACATGGAACTTTCAACCAAATAGGCAAATTATTCAAAAAACCTTGTATGTGCAAATGTGACTGTAATTGGAAGTGTTTTGAAACCTTAACTACCAGGCACTTCCAAGTGTCTGCAAAAACTAAGGGGTATGGTTTTTTTTCCAGAAGCCCTCAGCTCCAATTAATTTCACTTGGAATTATGGTCCTTCATAGCTTCTGGAAATTGTGCCTGCATATTTTAAACATAATAGAACGATTGACTACAACAAGACAGTAAAAGTGCTTAAGGTTACAGACAAACTTAAACACTTTGTTGAGGAGGGCCTGACAAATAAGAGGCCATGGTACCAGTCAACAAATATTTTGAAAGTCCCAGGAGGATGAAGAGAAGAAGAAAATAGAGTTGCTAGCAGCACTGTCCTTTTCAAAGTGTAGGCCAGTAATTATGAGTCAGGGATTATGAGGAAGAGGTATAGTGGGGTGTCTGGCAGGAAGACACAACAGGAACTGGCAAGGGGAGGCACAGGAGGTTTTAGGAGAGCTGAACGGAAGAAAAAATAGAGTAGCAGTGGGAGATGCAGGCAGAAAGGGGATGGGAACAGGGATGAGGGTCAGAAACAAACAGTGAGTGCATCTACACTTGCCTCTTTTAAGTGGGCTTAACCTAAAATGATCATTTTTAAGGCGCACTATGGGTGCATGTCTACATCTGTGAACTCTTAATACACTTTAAAAATAGTGATTTAAGGTCTTAAGCAAAAGCATAGTAAATTTAGACACATGTAGACATGCCCAGGATGACTCTGAGACTAGTATAGGGATGCAAGCCATGATCACTTGCTTTCACTCCACATACACTGCATGCTGAAAAGAGGTTTCATGGCAGCTAATACCGGTCTCAGGAGCATGCACAAGAGTGAGAGTCTAAAAGTGTCCCTGGGCAAACACCAAAAAAGCTGACTATTCAACATTTTCCAGCATGTGGTGAGCATGGTGCAGGAGCTAGTACTTGGATCTTGTTTTTTAGTGGCAGTCTTGGGATCACTGGAGAGACAGTTTGGATTTATCCAGAGTGACTGAAGAGAGCTCAATGGGAACAGAAGAACAGAAGTTGAGAGATGATTGAATGGAGGACAGAAGAGTAAAGAAAGGGGGAGACACTGTGCAGAAAGAGGAAAAGAGAAGATAAAGGGAATGTGTACTGAAGGCTCAGAAGAGATGGGCAAACACTAATATGTCTGAGGGAAAGAGAAGTAACTGAATCCCAAACAGGGATAATAAACAGCTAGTTAAACACTTAGGTCCTGAGTCTGTACACATTTCCTCACACGCTTAAACATGTCAAGCATGGGCGACTGCTGCCTCCTGAGTCTGGGGGGGCATCAGATCACCAACCAGGAGGGGGGGCCCCCCAGCGACCGATCGCCAAGCCTGAAATCACCAGCAGTGAAACTGGAAGTGCACTTCTG
Organism: Crocodylus siamensis; assembly: GCF_052110815.1. NCBI lineage: Eukaryota > Metazoa > Chordata > Crocodylia > Crocodylidae > Crocodylus > Crocodylus siamensis. The sequence continues at coordinate 87,218,033 of NC_143398.1, read as the reverse complement.
CCAGCACTTCCAGTTTCGCAGCTGGCATTTCCAGGTAGTGCACAGACAATCTCAGGGGGTGCACATGCACCCCCTACATGTCACCAATGATGTCAAGAGTCAGTTTGTTAGAAGACTGGAAGCTATTAAAGTGTTTCTTGCCCATGTGTCCACATGATAAAGATGTTATCAGTGTATCTAGGGTGGCCATTGGTCCTGTTTTATCCGGGACCATCCTGTTTTTAAATCCTTTGTCCCCTGTCCATTTCTGAATAAGGAACAGACAGCAAAAAGTCCTGTTTTTCAGTTCATTCATGTAAATACATGTCAGTCTTTTGTCTCCGTGATTCTATTGGCCGTGCCTAGAGGTAGGATGATGCACAGCCAGGAAGAAAGAGGTTCTGAGCCAGCCAGGGAGGAAGGGAGGAGGAGGTGGCCTTATCCCTTGCTGCAGATTGGCCAAGCGGGGCTTGCCCCTCACCAAAGGACTGTCAGTGGCCACCCTAAGTGTACCTCAGGAATACCAGGAGGATGTGGAGGAAACAGATATCAAGATCTGTCATAAATATACTGGGGAGGCATACATGTAGCCATGGCAGTGCAATTCATCTGTAGGTATCAGGAGTCTCCAAATCTGAAAGTTATGTGTAAAGACAAAGTAGGAGAATATGATGGAAATGGAAGCAGTGCCATCCACTGGGAAAATGTCCCTCATGATTTATAATTCATCTCTGTGGGGGATGTTGGTGTACAGAGAGGTGCTATATATGGTGTTTGCTGGAAGTTTGTCAATGGTTTCCCAGGGAAATCTGTGGCGTCCTTCAAAGAGCTGGCAGCTCCAGTGGCATTAGGAAATAAGAGAGCATCAGCGTATCTAGGTGCTCCCTCTATGATGATGCCAATGCCAGTGACAACGGGGTGTTCTGGATTGCCATGTCCCTTTCCGAGGCCAAGATACTTCAAAGGAATTGAGAGCTGTAAAGTAGAATGCCAGACATCTGCAATTCAATCAATCACGCACCCAATCAATCACAGATTTCCAAACATAGTTTCTCAGTGTGGGTTTCTTCCCCTTCTCTCAGTGTTCTACAAAGAGTTTTCTCTTTTTTGATCAGGAAATCTCTTGATATTTATGAGAGCTTTAAAATACCTTTCTAAATTCCTTTATACATTAATAAAGTACTTTAAAATGCAGTGTCTGGCTCTGGCTAGAGGTAACTTTTTACCACTTCAAAAGGGGAAAGGAAGTTACTACTGGAAAGATACATCAACTGTTGCACTATAACTAGGGACCTACCAAAATTGCAATTTCACAGATTTCATGGATTTTGTGAAATCTGGCATTGCCCATGAAATCAGGCAATGCCTGCAAAATCCTCAGGAAAAAAAGAAAAGAAAACTCACTGAAAATAAAATTTTGGCTTCAGAGGGAGCCAGCAGTCATCAGGGCACTGCAGCAGCTTGCCAGGGCAGTAAAGGGAGAAGTGGGGCTGCCTGCTTGAAGGGCTGTCAGCAAAACAACTGCTGCTCCCACCCCTCACCACTGACTGGCTCCAAGGGCTACCTGTCATGTGGCCCTGCCCCTCTCTACCAATCAGTGGTGAGGGGTGGGGCCATATGACGGACCAGCCTTGCAGTCAATCAGCAGCAGCGGGTGAGAGTGTATGATAGGCAGCCCTCACAGCCAATCAGTGATGAGAAGCAGAACCACCAGGGCCCCTTGGCCCATCAGAGGTATGAGGGGCCCACCACTCTCTGCCCATGAAATGGCTGCCGGACCCCACGCTCTGCCCATGAAATTGGTGGACAACCACCATAAATTCAGTAGGTCCCTAGCTATAACTGTTACTTCTGCATGCCCTTGTAATGTTGCAAAAAGCTGTAAACATAACCCTGAATGAAGCAACAATAAAGGTACCACAGTTTTTCATAGATTTCATAGACATTAGGGGCTGAAAGGGACCTCAAGAGTTCTTCGGGTCCAGCCCCCCCACCATAGGCGGGAAGTCAGCTGGGATCAAGTGACCCCAGCAAGAAATAAATCCAGCTGTTTTTTAAAGGAATCCGGAGTAGGTGTTTGCACCACCTCTGGGAAGAGTTTGTTCCAGACCCTGGACACATGCACCATAAAGAACTTTTTTCTAATATCCAGTCTAAATCAGCCTTTCTGGAGGTTATGGCTGCTAGCCATTTAGGGTTTTTAAAGGTTCTTCCTTCTTTTGAAGTAAAGAAAGAAATATTTTTCATTAGGCTGTTCTAACTCATTTTGGGAGACTGGGTGCGCATAGAACTATCTTTCTGCCATGTTATGGGTTAATATATATGTCACTTTTCATGAAAAGAAAAAACACTTGGGCTTCTTTGCTGAAACCAGATGATTGAGGTAGCAGCAACCTCTTCCCCAAACAAAGGCCTGTTCAGACACAAAACAAAGGTAAAGATAGAACACATGTGGGTGAAGGGCTTCTTCCTAGCCATTGTTGTGCAAACTGTGGTATGTCTAAAAGAAGAGGCAAAAAAGACCAGCAATAAACTTAACAACTGCTGCCCTTCTGAATTGGCTCTAAATATAACTGTGTCCTCAGAAAAACCTAAGAGAAGGAGTTTTTGAGGCTAAGTGATGGCCAAAACGGGCTTGGAGCTGTGGGGAAACAAAACAGTACCCTGCTATTTGATTCCTTCTTCCTTCAGGAAAGCATCATTGCACTCTTTGTAAATAAGCAGAATTGAACCAAAGAAATAGATGACTCCATCAATGATATCTCCCTCTAATGGAAGCAGCTGACAACCCCTGAAATTCAGCTGATGCTCATGTCACAAGAGAAACACTTTGCCATTGCAGCATGCACTCCCCCAACTTGTACTACATTCTTACTGAGCACATTTGGACCAAATATTGGACCACATGTGTCTTAAAGTGCTAGGTAGTTTGTGTATATACTGTTACACACTGGAGCAAGAACCTATTTGATTACACTAGTTAGTTCTTATTTCTCACTTGCTAGCTTAACTATGCAACTAATAATTCACAAGTTATTCTGTGTTTGACTGTACACTAAACTACCTAAATGTCATGGAAGTGTGTTCTGGGTTGAGAAAACAAAAGCTGAAAAATTACAAAATTCTGCAACAGACTTTTAAATAGAGCGAATTTCTGGGCAACTGATGTGTGGTTGTTACATACCCTAGAGTTATCTTTTCAGGAGAAAGTCTCCTGATTTCAACAGGACTCAAAATGTGCAAACAAGTTGTACACTCAGAAGTGAGAGGTAAGGAGGGTCACCAGAAGCCTTTCCATTGAGCTCTCAGTGCAATATTACTATGAAGCCACTATTATGCTATCAAAATGTGCTTCTTCTCATTTACACTCACAATTTGTTTCCTCCAAAGAAAGCCAGAAAGAATCCTCTCTAGTAACCAGCCCCAGGAAACACATGTGAATAGCTTGTTCTTGCACAATAATAGTGCTCTACCAGAGTGCCTGCCTCTGACAAAAATCCTCCTACTCACCCCTCCAGTATTGCCTTCCCTTCCCTTCCCTTCCCCCACAGCTCACATTTCAGTGCTTAGTTACAGGCTTGCAGGCTCTGCACTGTTAGGGTGAGTACACACTGTTAACTGAAAAGGAAAGCAGTCACAGCTGCTGACTATCCAGGAGCCCCAGGGCTGAACCATGCTTCATTTTAATAATGGAGTTAAACTTCTTAGAGTCTAACTCCACTAAGAATACATTGACTCAAACACAAAGGCATTGCATGCAGCAGCGTAGCAACACCGCCAGATGCCCAGGGCACAGGGCCAGCAGTAACTTCTGGTTGTTGCCATGACATCAGCCAGTGGCAGCCTTTTTTTTTTTTTTTCCCTTGTCCCTCAAGTACGTGCCCAGGGCAGTTGTCCTGCCCTAGTTATGCCACTGATTACATGTATGCACACGTACCTATACTTGAATTTACTCTCTGAATTGTGGATTTCTAAGAGGCTGCAACCCACTTCCAGGAAGCTAGTAAGTAGGTCACAGCCTTTGACCTCCTGCCATGTTCTTGTGTGATCTAGTCATTGAGCCAGATCCGACTGGTTTTACTCATGTGACTTGAATAGATGGGTTTGCATGTGATAGGCAAGCAAGCAGGGTTTTGACCAACAAAAGCAAGGTCTATAAATGAATACAATTAGAACATCATGCCATTTGTGTATTAGGAAGTTCATGGTACAGCTGTACCACTGTACTAACAAATTTTCCTAGCAGAGATAAAGCTGGTAGTATGATTACCAACAAACTTATTATTTTGCTCCTATAGCTTATACCAGTGCCAGCCAGATCCAGCCATTGAAGCAACTGGATCCAGCCTGTGGCACAAGAAATCAGAAGCAAGCAGTTCAGCTCAGTGTGTCCCCTTTCCTGCCCTCCCTGTGCTCTCCCTCCTCTTCCCTCCCATATGGCAGTGACTTACTTCCTCCCTCCATTTCCCTGTGCCCCTTCTCCTAGGCAGGCACTGCTTACCAAAGATAAGTTATATTCCTCTCTCTCTCTCCCTGCCCTCTACTTCTCCTCCCTCTGACACTGACAGCCACTTTCCTCCCCCACTTTCCCCTCCCCTCTTCCCCTACCGGCAGGGAGTGGAAGGGAGTGGGGGCACGTGGTGCAGCTAGGTTGCAAGCACCCACCCTGCTGCTCTAAAAGGCTGATCACCACTCGCTTATACCACAAACAAAATGAACTATGTTGGCAAATTAGCAGAAGGATATTATTAGTAATGAAACTGCGCATATTAGGACAGTACAGTGGTATCAGTTGGCGCCAGATGAGTTTGACACCCTTGGCCTGTGAGCTGGATGAGTGACATGGGACCAGTCCACAGGCCAGATCAGGCCCAGACCCTCTCCCTTCCCCTTTCTGTGAGCATACTGGATCCATTGTTTACTCCAATCTGGGACCACAGCGCAATCCAGCCAGGGCCACCCATAGCAGGGTTTTCAGACTAGGCAGAACGGGTGGCACTCTGCACATAGTGCCCACCCCTGCCTGACTGCGCCACTTAGAGCTTACTCTGGGAACTGTGCTGCTCACAGCACCACTCCAGGCTGAGACCTGTGCTGTATGGGATATTCTCACATGCCGCATGTGGCATGAGTCCCAGACTGTCTAGACCAGATGCTGCATGCAATGCAGTCCCAGAGCTGCCAGGCTGGGCACTTTGTGAGGCATGTGTCCAAAGCAGGCACCATGTGTGGCACAGTCTGGCCAAAGCAGGCATTGCTTGTAGCACAGTACCAGCTCCAGCCAGTCTGGGATCTGTGCTACACACCCCCAGCCAGACTGTGCAGCATGTGGCATCCAGACTTTCCAGGACCTACTCCTCACTCAGTGCAAATCCCAAACTAGGTGCAGCAGCTGCCAGATCCAATATGGTGGGGGATGGGAAAGGGGAGAGGGTCCTTGTACCAGCCCCATGCCATGCCCAATGTGGGTCAAAACCAGGGGCAACACCACAAGCTGAATGGAGTGGCTGTATGGGCCATATCTGACCTCTGGGCCATATGTTTATCACCCCAAATTAGGCGTTTGATTCTTCCACACTTTTGCCAGTAAAACTTTTAAGAGTAGACTGGCTCAGTCAAAAATAAAGATGAAAAAGTTTTTATAAATATTCTGCCAGCAAAAAAACCTAGATCAAAAGTGATGTAAACTCTAAGACATGTTGCTTTTCCTTTCCCCTATCTTTTTTTTTTTTTTGGCAACACTTATTTCACTCCACACTAATCATCAACCATAATTATGGCATATGCGTCACTGTGTGCATTGTGGTTGGAATATATCTTGAGCACTGAATTGGTTTCAGATTAGAAGCCAAAAAGATTTTTTTTGGAGAAGTAATGATAACTAGGCTACAAAGTAACATGACTAGGGATATACATTTCATGACAACATATATCCCAAGAATGAAAAAAATATATATAAAGATATATGCAAACCCAATATCACTGGTTTCTAAGCACTAATTTTTGGTTCACATAATCTTCTCTCTTTATGCTATTTGCTTCTCTCTAATCCCTACTCTTAATAGCATGTGGTGTGAGAAACCACAGCACAGACAGTGCTTACTCTAACAAAGCATGCTATATTATGATGATGTGAGAGAGATTTACCAGGGATCTGTCTGCATATGGAAGCTATTGTAAAATAAATTCAGATATGAATTTGGAGTACAATAATTCTTCCCACTAGTTCTAATTACACACCAAGAGTGGCCTTCTGTCTTTTTTTCTTAATCCACTTCCAAAGTAACCAAAACAAAAAATCATTCTTAGTGTGGAAGGGTATACCACACTAGCTCCCTGCGTGGACAACTTCCTCACAAATTATTCTAGGCTATTTTGGCACATAGACAGACCATCAGAGAATATGCTTGCTCCTTACTATAGTTTAGAGTGAATATGGGTGAACATATGAATTGAAAAGCTCCCAAATAAATGCTTTTCTGGGCACTTAATCCAGAATAAGAATATCTGCACATGGAGTTTATTGGGGAAAAACTCCATGTATAAACAAGTTATGGTAAAGTATTTACTTACAGCTCAAATGAAAAGAAATAGATAGCATAGGAACATTTTAGAAGCTCTATTAAGGAAGCCAGAGTTTTCAATCTATATTAAACTTTCTGGGTAGAAACTGTGGACTAAATCTCTGTGAAAATTGAATTCAGCTCAGTATCTTATATGGGCAAGGATTTGGGGGAAACGTCTTTAAGGCTGTAAGGCAAGAATTTCTTAGAGTGATATATTTTATTGGACCAATGATGTAGCTGGGATAAATTTAAACGAGCTTTTCAGGCCATGGACCCACACTACATTTGCAGTGCTATATGTACCCTATTAGCACTACAAGAAGTGAGAGTTCGCGCCATTTGTATTTCCACAAAAATTGCTTGTGGATCCACCACAAATGTTCCTGTTTCAAATAGGAACTTTTCTGTAGTTCTCCATTTTATAGTATCATATGTAATGTGTGCAGTTATATGTACTTGTACTCTGTGGAGGGTGTCTTAGTTTCTCAGCCTCCCACAGCTCTCCACTCTCCTTCCGCCTTTCCACCAAGGCAGGAAGGGGAGAGAGAGAGGAGGCAGTGGAGTGGCTGGCTCCCTGACAGCCCAGCCAGGACTTGGTGTTGCAGAACTTTTGACCATGTCTATGGCTGCTTCCGCCATAACATGCATCAAATGGGTCTGACATCAAGTGCCACATGTGAATGCAGTGCCCCCTCACAGACCACAAACCACATAGTTAAAGAATGCCCTATCTTCTGTTGGCCTGGAGACCTCAATGTCCTCGACAACCCATCTCAATCCTGTCTCAACTCTGTCCAATGTGAAATATGACTCTGGCACACCGCTTTTGTCATATGGACAAAAAATCACCCTGGTGAGGTGTCACAGAGCCACCAGCAACCCCGAGGGAGCAGCACCTGCTGCCACTGCGATGGCAGGGACTAGTGCTGCTGCTCCCACAGTGACAGCAGCAGAGAGGACTGCTGCCGCCGTGGGGGAACAGCTTTGGTTCCTTATTCTTTGTTCTTTATTGGTCAAAGGAGGGGATCTCCAGCAAGTTAGGGCTACTCTAGCAAGGTGTCCTGAGTGGAGGGTTGACAAGGAAGCCTCACAATTCTTCCCCTCCTATGCCTGTAGAGAGAGAGGAGTAAAAGTTATAACCTGTTTACATTTGCTGTGGAATTCAAAAGTGTGTACTGGCTAGTGCTTCTAATAGCATTAATGCTCCAGAGGGGCTGGGACTTGGGCTGGGGTCAGACCTAATGGGGCTATGACCTCCTCACAATGTGTATTAGAAGGGCTCAGCAAGGGGAGTGCTGACTAAACCTGTTCAACAGGTGTAGCCAGTCCCACAGACCAAGAGATTCCTTGAACCATCTATGCAAGTCTCATACCTGTGTCAGGCATGAGTGCCTTCATACCTTTTTACTTGGGTCCCGTACCGCGACCATGCACCTTGGGTTCTGCAGAGGCAGAGATGAGCCCTTAAGTGTTATTCCAGAATCCATTTACCTGAGACTGGTTCTGAATACCAGCTCGTGATTTTTTTCCCCTGTAAGTGGGTCAGTTGAAAAGATTTTACTAACTTCTTGGGTGATTTAAATCAGCTATTGCCATCTCCTGTCATTAAAAAAAAACCTATATACGTTGCTATGTTGCTGAAGCAAGTACCGATAAGAGTGTACATGCAAGAAAACTCATCCCTGGAAATCAGCAGCAGGTGACTTACAATTAAAATCATGTGCTTGCACCATACTGAAAAGAGTGCTAAGCTATTGACTGGTTCTGCTCATACCAACCTCTGACTTGGATTACCCCTTCCTCACCAAGAGTGACTGATATTAAACCGTGAGCATACACCTCACCACTTCTCCCAGACAAGCTAACTAATAGTTTTGGTATGACAGATTCATAGTAACAATTGTCAGGAAAATAATACTTGCACTAGACTTACTGTTGATTAGGGCTTTGTGCAGAGCTAGCATTTAGAGCTCCACGCAGACCCTTTGAGGCAGCGCTTTTCCTGGGACCTTGTTCTGCCGGCTGGTTCTTCCTGTGCTCCCGGGAGCTTCAACCCCAAAAGGCACTTTGTGTATTGCCCTCTTTCAGGAACAATGTGAAAAACTGACAAACAAGATGCTCTTTCATAAATATCTACAGGGGAAAAAAGTATGTGCTACAAAGCAGCGTTTCTCAACCCGTGGGTCATGACCCAAAACTGGGTCACAAGAATATATGAAACGGTAGCAAACAAACTTTAAAAATCAATCAACAAACTTTAAAAATTGATTCCCCTTTAAAGTAGAAAAATGTGGAAAACCATGGCTTTCCCCTTGCAGACTGGCCAAGTTCCAGCCTGCCAAGGGGCTGTTTGGGGCCCTTCATGTGCCACACTCTCCCACACCCCACAAACTCACCCTCTGCCCCACACACTGAGGGGCTGGTGCCTGGGGGCGGGGGGCAACAGGTCAGAAGTGAGGGGCACTGGGTCGGGACTGGCCATTGAGGTTTACAAATGGGTCCTGGTACAAAAAAAGGTTGAAAACCACTAGTACAAAGAACCATGGCACAAAGAGTGCTAAAAGAATTGGCTGAGAGTGTTAAAAGAACTGACCAACATCATTGTGCAACAGATAGCAAAGCTATTTAGAGACTCATGGCATTCAGGAGAGGTCCCAGGAGACTGGGAAAAAAGCCAATGTGGTACCTATTTTTAAGTAAGGGAAAAGGGAAGACCCAGGAAAGCAGGCCAATCAATTTGACCTCAATCCTAGGTAAAATCCTGGAGAAAATCATCAAAGAAACCATCACACACAGGCTAACTGAAGGCAATATTCTGAAAGGTAGCTAACATGGCTTTATCATGGGCAGGTTGTGTCAGACCAACCTAATTTAATTCTATGATCAGGTTACTCACCACCTGGATAGAGGAAATTAGGTTGTCACACTCAAAGACAGGCTGAAAATATAGGCCGACTTGGACAGGCTTATGAAGTGGGCAGGCCTCAACCTGATGTCATTTAATACAGAGAAATACAAAGTGATCCATCTGGGGAGAAATAACCCACAACACACCTACAGGCTTGGCAGTGCTCTGCTTGCCAGCACCACAACTGAACGAGACCTGGGTGTCATGACTGACAGTAATGTGAACATGAGCCACAAATGCAATGCCATAGCGGGCAGAGCTAACCAAAAACTGCATGCATCCACTGAGGCATCTCAAGCAAGGCAAAGGATGTCATTCTCCCACTTTACTTGGCCTTAGTCAAACCACAACTGGAGTACCGTGTCCAGTTCTGGGTGCTGCTCTTGAAGAAGGATTTGGAGAAGCTCAAGAGAGTCCAGAGCAGGGCCACATGCATGATTAGAGGCCTGAAAACCAAGACATATGAGGAGAGGCTGAGGGACTTGGGATTGTTCAGCCTGGAGAAGAGAAGACTCGGGGGGACTTGGCTGCAGCCTATAAGTATATCAGGGTGTAGGAGGGCACTAGGGTGCCTGCTACTGATAATAGGAAATGGATTCAGCTGCCATTTATTAGGGCAGCAGGTGGCAGTTGACATGGGAACTAATTGGATCAGCTGACCGCCCGGGGGCGAGGCTTGGCCTTCATAAGCAGGGAAGGCTGAGGGCAGAGACAGTTCCTTCCAGACAGCTGCAGGAGCAGGAGAGCTGAGCAGCCCGAGTCAATGGTTGCAGCCTGACCACTCTGACCAGCTGCAATGATGCAGGGGTAGAGAGAACCCTGATGGAGGTATGGGAGAGAGCCAGCATAGAGTGCAGTTGGTATTATAAGCTCAGGGGGCTTGTGATGCGTTATAGCCGGCTGGCTTATAGTTTTGTGGAGTTGTGATTATTACACCGGAGGACCAGGTGAGGCTGTAGGGGTGGAGGAGGCCTCAGCAGGAGCTCCCCAGTAAGGTGGGGGAGTTCCTGGCACCACGGAGGGTGCCGCATTGTGGGGTTATCCGGACCCCCAGCCCATTGGGGCGACTTTGGGAGAGTCCAGTAGGGCGTGGGCCCAGGAAGGTGGGTCTAAGCAGTGGGGGGGGGGGGTCCCGACCCCAGCCCAGCGTGGGCATTACTGGGACAGGCCCCAATTGGAAATCCCAATCGGGAAGAGCCCCAGTGGGGCGTAGGCCCGAGTCGGGGATAGACAGGCCCAAGTGCAGGCGACGAGCGCAAGGAGCACGAGTAAGGGCCCCAGGGCGGGGCAGCGGAGTGCAAGAGGTGCGATTACAGGCCTGAGTGCGGGCACAGAGCTCGAGAGGCACGACCACAGGCCCAAGTATGGGCATAGAGACCGTGGGGCGCAGGCCAGTACGCAAGTGGCTGCGGAACATAAGGGAGGCAGGCCCGAGTGGGGCACTGCCTGTGAGATACGAAGCCCTGAGAGGGGAATAAGCCCATTGGGAAGTCTGGGCTGGGCGAGAAAGACACCCCAGGAGGGGGCGCGTATATTGAGTAGGCCCCAAGAGAGGACCAGCACTGGGACTTGGAGAAAATCCCGGTATAGTAAGATCAGCCCCGTGCCAAGAAGGGTAGGAAGGCAGCCTCCACTGACAATACTAAGATCAAAGACGTGGCGGGCAAGATAGAGGGTGCATTCAAGGCCTAGGTTGGCACGGTAGGTGAGGGCACTAGGGGAGGTCATGGCACCCCTAGGGGCCGTCCTGCCACACAGAGGCATCCATCAGAGTTTGGGGAAGCATCTATTCACCAAGGCTTCCCAGGGGAGGACAAGAAATAATGGGTACAAGCTGATTGAAGATCACTTCAGGCTAAACATAAGGAAAAATTTCTTTACAAGCCAAGTGCCAAGGGTTTGGAACAGGCTCTCCCCAGAAGTGGTACACTAATCCACCCTGGCAATCTCCAAAAAAAGTCTTGACACCCATCTTGCTGGGATCATTTGAACCCAGCAGTTTTTCCTGCCCACATGCAGGGGGGTCGATCCAATGATCTGCAAGGCCCCTTCCAGCCCCTAACAACTATGAAAATATGAAATTAAGCAGCTGGAGGGGAGAATCTTGTATCACACTGATATATCCTGGACAGTGACAACTCCCAGCAGAAGGTAGGGCAAGGTAGCATTTTAGTCTGCCTATACACATGCTCAAGGGTAGAGGGGTGCATTTTAATTGGAGCAGTTCCTGGACAGCCACTCTAATTAAAACACCTCACTGTCATATGTATTAAGCCCCCACATGTTTAAAAATGACCTCATTAGACAGTGAGGCCATTTTAAAACACACCCCACTGCCATTTTAAAGCACATGGGGGTTTACACACATGACAGTAAAGCCATGCTGTCATGACAGTAAAGCCAACACATTCTAATTAAAATGTGAACCAGCAAGTATACAGACAGCCATAGAGACTAGCCCATTCAGAAGGGCAGAACCTTTCAGCCTCTCTGAACGAGTTAGTCTCTAATGTGCAACCGTGCCCTGCCTTATGCCTGGCCAGTAGCCTAACTGAGGAGGTGTGATCAGGGCAGCAGACCTTGGGCATCGCATTCATAGGAAGTACAAAAACAGCTGCCATTGCTTCTTCCACAATCCCTTGCAACTGATGATGATTGTCTTCCCTGATTATTTATCTGTGGGTCTGAAGACGGCTGATGAGGCCAATCCAGGACTGACAGACTTTGTTGCAACTTGGGCGCATGGTTCCATGTGGGGTGGGTGGCTCCAGATTCTTGATTAGGTCCAAAACATGCTGTTTCTGCCACTCTCACTTTTATGTTTCCTGTTGTCATCATAAGGTTTCATAGTACTAAGATCTTTGCAGCAGACTCTTCCTCCATTTTGGGAAGTCCTGGGTAATTGTCTCCCATAAGTTGATGTTACATTTCCTCAAGTTGGCCTTGAAGATGTCTTTCATAGGTGGCGGAAGGCCAGGGCTAACGGGACTTATCCCCCCAAATACGTGGCAGTGCAGAGGGCCATAGGGCAGCCCATGCATGGGCTCCAGGCAGCTGCAGCGGCAGGGTAAGGGTTGCACACAACAGATACACAGCCACACCCTGCAGCAGCCTAGCGGTGTATAGAACACTGCCCACTACAGCAGTTAAATCTGTCATGAGGAAGGGGCTTGGAGGACATATTGAGGCCCCTGAGATGGGGGAGGGAGTGTGGCAGGGGCAGGGGCTGGGTGGATGGGGCCCTGGGGTGGGTTATTGGACACTCAGAGCCTGCTCAGCTCATCCATGGGTGTCGGGGAGGCTCCCACTGCTACATGCAACCTGGGGAGGGTCTGGGGGGCATGTGCCCCCCCCCAGATCTATGTGCCGGGCAGAGGCAAGCTGCTGCTGTGTGCTGGGCTCAGCACCCCACTGCGTTGCATCCCCTGCCTGCCCAGCACACAGAAGGTACATGGCCTTGTGCCACTCCTGAGGCAGCAGCAGTGGGGTGTACAGCCCAGTGTGCAGTGGCAGCCTGCCTCTGCCCCACACACAGATCCAGGGGGCACAGTGCTGGGAGCCTCCCCTGCACCCCAGATGTCTGCCCCACTCTCTCCTTCACTGTGTGAGCATCAGTCTGCCCCACCACGCCTCTTCCCCATGACAGACCTAACTGCTGGGTGGGGGAGCATGTCTGTGGTCAAGTGCATACATGCTGCCCCCCCCCCCAACCCCCCAATAATATTTTCTCTCTCACCTATGAAGTTTTTGAAGTGCTTTCTCTTCCTTCCCCTGGAGCATATGCTTGACTGAACTGAAAGAATAAAACTTGCTTCGGGGGCCTGGAGTTGGATATCCAGATGATGTGGCTGGCCCAGCAAAGTTGATGTTAGATGATCATCACCTCAATGCCCATGGTGTTTGCTTGCAAGAAGACTCTAATGTCGGTGCATCTGTCTTCCCACTGGATTTGAAGGATCTTCCATGGGCAGTGTTGATGGTACTTCTCAAATGATTTGAGGTGTCTCCTGTATGTTGTCCACATCGTCCACATCTCAGCTCCATACCGTAAGGTAGGAACCACAACTGCTTGATAAACCATGCGCTTGGTTTCAGATCTGATGTCATGATCTTCAAACACCCATTTCCTCAGGCATCCAAAGGCTGTCCTTGCACAGTCGAGGCGATGTTGGATTTCTTCATCCTTGTCAGCCTTCTGCGAGAGTTGGCTTCCAAGCGGCTGAATGCACCATAGCCACTGGCAGCACAGCAGCCAACACTGCCCCAAGCTTTGCCACACCTCTGAGCCTAAAGTCAGGCTAATGTAGCTAAGTACCTCTCTCTACCAATGCCATCCTCAGAAAGGGTACATGGACCCTTGCAGGCATATACAAGCTTTGACACAGAGATGCAGCTACCTGCCATAGTGGTTCAGCTCTGGCCCCAATCAGCCAGTTCTACAGATGGGTGAAAAGTTTAGTTTCAATGTTCTTCTGACCCTTGGCTTTTCTTGTAGCGATTACCAATAAAATGACTGCTCAGTGCAGTATGTGATGACAGGTTTTGTAATGTGGGCACTTCCCACAGGGAGCATGCCCACCAATTTATTTTGCATAGATCACTCAAAAAACACCAACCACATTCACCCACCCACCCACACACATACCAGATGAACATGATTGTTAGTCACAGCTGGTCTGGGAACTGCTGAGGGAAATATTCTATATCCAGTTCCTATATTAGCTTTTGTATTGTACATGTGAGTCATTTATCTTAATCTCCGGTATTTTTGCAGCAAAAGCAGGGAAATCCATTTCCTCCCACCTTTATGTTCTCTTGCCCTTTTCATCCTTCCTGATGTATTGGTTTCCTCCCACAACTCTGTCACTTCCTCTCTCTCCTGTTTCTCACCCCACCCCTTCTGAACCACTGTACTTCCTTCCTTCTGCTCTCTCCTCACAACTGAAACAATGGCACTGAACAAAATGCACCTGAGCAAATTTGACATCTACAAACTAAAAAGGTGCGTAACTTCCATTTCCAAAACCCTGCTCCTCAAAGAGGAAACATTTTTATCTTTGTGGAATAAAAAAAACCACGGTGACTTTTGACAACAACAAATAAAACATGCTGGGCAAATATTGGGGTTATGAGCAAGATGTTTCTCCACTGCACATACAACAACACAGGCCCCGCTTTCCTGGAGTGTAAATTAATCGTGTCCCCTATCACCCATGTTAAACAGCACTAGTTGCTTCTTCAAGAGGCCCATGAAACACACACTTTCCCACACCAAGTAAAGTCTTTACTAAACTTTACTTCACATTAACAGATTGTCAGTCAATTTGAGGTAGTCAACACATTTGTGAAGGTTCATGTGAATATTGGGGGCTGGACTCGATGATCCTCTGGGGTCCCTTCCAGCCCAAATGTCTATGAATTCCTCAAGCAATTAATGCTGTCTACAAAGATTTGGTTTTGAGCCTGCCCTGGGGCTACAGCTTCACTGCTGAAAAAGAATGGATGTTTTTGGGGGTGAAACACCTAGCACCCTTAGCTGTCTTCCTGTAAAATCTTAGCATGGGCAAGAGGCAGGAAGTTTTTACAGCAGTGTAGCTAGGTGTGGTCAATACTTTCTCTGCATTCACATTTGACATTATCTACTTACATCATTGTTAAAACTAAATAACCTTTGTCTCCTGTCGGATAAACAATGGCAGTTGCCTTTGTGAAAGGCTGCAGCTGGCACTGGCAGGCTGCTACTGGCTGTTTCCGGGATCTGCTTTTTTCCCCCCTTTAAATCACTAAAGTGGATTCCATTTCTTGGATGAAGACTCTGGGTGGAAACAAAGCTGTCTTTCCATCTGCACCCACAGAGCCTTTGTAATGTGCAAGAGCTAGAAGACATGGGGTCACATGGGGCCCCGCAGAGCATGTCCAGATTGTCCTGTGACCTTGAGTGGTAGGGAACACAGTCTGTTCCACATCCCAAATTCTACTGCTCACTGTCAAAAGGTCACTGAACAGTCCCACGTTGCAGCGTTACTTTGTGTAAAAAGAGAAATCCAGCATTGAGAGGATCTGGTTGAGTGAGCTTTCTTGTCATTGGTTTGTCATGTAGTGAACTAGCTCAGTGGTTTTCATACAGTGTTCCCTGGGGTTCTGTGACAAGTCATTGGAGACTGTGGGTAATGGTGCCACTGAGGCCTGGGTCGCCTGGCACCATGCCGGCTGTTAGGATAGAGGTAGGGCTTCCATGGCAAAAGTGATATGAAACGGTTCCATGACTTCAGAAAGTGTGAAAATCACAGAACTAGTTTGTTTCTGGTAGTTTAATGGTACAGTTAGCTGTCTGTAGGTGAGAAGACCAGAAATAATTCTGGACAAGAGGAAAAGAGAAGACTGGGGGAAGGGGAATTTGATAACAGTCTTCAAGGGTGATTACAGAGAGGATGGAGATGAGCTTTTCTCCATGGTTGGAACAAGACTAGGAGCAATGGCCTCAAGGTTCAGCGGGAGAAACTGAGGTTAGAGATTAGGTGGAACTTCCTGACTATGAGGCTGGCCAGGCACTGGAACAGGCTATCTAAAAAGACTGTGAAATCTCCCTCCTTGGAAATTTTCAAAAGCAGGTTGGACAGGCATTTGGCTAGCATGATTTACTCAGGGATGCTCCAACTTGAGCAGGGGGTTTAACTAGCACTTGTGAGGTCCTTTCCAGCCCCACTTTCCTATGATCCTAAAAACCACAATGCATAGGAAAAGTATAAATTCTGATTTAAAATAAGTTTAGTTAAACTGACTCAACATTGCAAAAAATATCAATAATTTAAAGAAAAGAACACCTAGTAAAGTATTGCCATTGGGGGAAAAAGGTGAGAAAGTTGGAAATTCAAAGTTAAGATAAATTAAAACTCCATATTTTGAAGTACAGGTAAATGGAGACATCGAGTACCTCAGGCAATCTTAACACTGCCCCGATAACTCTTGCATCTTGTGCATCCCAGCATACAGTAGAAGGATATGTCTGGCTTTTATTATAGCTGATTGGTAGGTTAAACCCTAGGTCCCTTTATGGCTCAGCTGGGATTCTGGTGGTCGAGAACATTTTTAACCACATCTGTTGTGGTTTGCACAGAAAAGTGTGTGTGTCCTAACCACAGGGACATGCAAAGTTTAAGATATTTTCAGCTTTGCCAAAAGAGTCTGATCAGTGTAAAATGTTTTTGTCCAAATCAACTTCCAGCCTGGCTAAAACATCCACTACATGACATAGCCCATATATAGGCAATTTAAGGAGGGACTTTTTTTGAGAACTTTAGAAGGAAAGCTGTTATTGGTAGCTAATGTCAAGCTGGTTTCAACTTCAACCACAACCTGGCATCTATTCACTTGATTTAAAAGTAGTTTGGCAGGCCCTGCTCACACACTTGATTCTCCCTGCTTAGTATTGTAGATTTTTGCAATTCAGTGTTCCTGGTCTTTGGACTGTAAGCTGACCTCTCTTATTTGAAGCAGTCCTGGAAAACTCAGACAATCTTAATACTTAAGACAAAAGTGAAGCAGCACAGCCCTTCACACATGCAGCCCTAGAGCAAGGAGGAGTCTAGCTAGGGGTACATACTTCTGACACAATTAAATCTTGCATAGTTCGCAGGTACTTGAAGTGGGACAATGGGCAGCTGCCCACTGCAGTCCAGCAGAAGGCAACTAAAATGGTTAGAAGGCCAAGGCACATGATTTATGAGGAGAGACTGAGGAAGCTGGTCTTATTTAGTCTGGGGAAGAGAAGACTGATGGGGGCATTTGATAGCAGCCTTCAACTATCTGAAAGGTGGCTCAAAGAGGATGGAGCTAGGCTGTTCTCAGTGGTGGCAGATGACAGAACAAGGAGTAATGGTCTCAAGTAGTAGCAAGGGAAGTTTAGGTTAGATATTAGGAAGAACTTTCTCATAAAGAGGGCAGTAAAGCACTAGAACAGGTTACTCAGAAAGGTGGCAGAATCTCCATCCTTAGAGCTTTTCAAGACCTGGGTAAACAAAGCTTTGGCTGGGATGATGTAGTTAGGGCTGGTCCTGCTTTGAATAGGGCATTGGCCTAGATGACCTCCTGAGGTCCCTCCCAACCCTCATTTTCTATGATTCTATAATTGGGGAGGGAGGGCAGTGGGGGAGTGTTTTATCTCTAGTACTTCATAGGTATTTAAGTGATACAATGGATTATAGTCTGTAGGGTCCTGGAAGAATATACTTTCTCCCGAAGGGCTAGATTCTGTTTTACCTATTAGGCACTTTTTAAAGCTAAAAACAGATAGCCAGTTTATCCTAGAACAGAGATATTCATCCTGGGATCCTACAGACCTACAACCTTATTGTCCCACTTAAAGTACCTGTTAAGTATCCAATTAGCACTTTACCCTGGGACAATCAAGGTTAATTCAAGTTAATTGCCATTCAAGGTGCACATGGAAGCAATTGTCCCAGACTATTTTGATGTGAGTCAAAAGCCAGGACAATCAGCCCCCAGTTTAAACAGGTCTGTCTGGTTTCAGCCTAAGGGGACATAAATACCTAAAAATGATTCTATTCTACCCAAGACAAGCCCCTGAAAAACCATTAATGCAAAAGGCGGGTGGTTCCTCCTCCTCATGGCTTTTTTGTTTAAGGGGAAGGTGGTGGTGTTACAAAAATAGGTGTATTCATGTTTTTTTCAGGGATTTAAGGAGGGTAGAACAATTGTCCCGAGGCACATAAGTCTTACTCAGATGCCTAATAGGCAAAATAGAATATAGTTCACGAATTCAAAAGAGCAAACTGCTTTGCCTTCAGTTTTTTTCCCTATTTCAGTTATGTGGAACCACAGGGATACATATTTATAGGGATTTTGTTTCATTCTACTGACTTCTTTGGCCCTATGTACATTAGGGGCATTTTACAAATAAATATAAATCCAGTCACTGATACTGATGTAGCTTCATTGGTGTTACCAATGGTAGTTGCTTAAAGGCAGCCAATAACCTGTCTATGCTATAATTGCCTACAGTGATTGGAATTAATTAATGTTAATAATAGTGGGAAAATCTGAAAACCTTTCTAATGGGCAAAGTGCTATGATCTCTTTCTTCCCATTCCCCAACACAAATGAAAAATCTGCCTGAGAGGAAATGTCATTTTAACAGGAGGTTATGTCTCCATAATATTTTTCAGAAGGATGTGTTTAGGGGGTGGGAAGTATAGAGAGAGAGAGAGAGTCTCAGTAGAGAAGGAGAGATCAACAAACTTTCCTACCACTCCTAGTGAAATTCCCATTTTGTGCTTATAATGTGTTTGTCCATTCTAGGATATCATGACATGATTTAACTGTAAGGATCAGCAAGACCAAGAGGTAAAGACAGAACTGTGGGAAAGAGCAGAGCTTCATTTTCAATCTGATAAAGTGTTTTATAACTTAGCCCCAAAGGTAGAAGTTTGAAGAGGGGCATGAGGAAAAAGGTGATCAGATATAGATTCTCATTTGATATGCACAGTATATGTCTCCTTTCTCCAGTATAAAAAGCTCATCTCTGTTGAAAATGCCAGTGTTATCAATGGTATCCAGGTTATAGCCGTATTGGTCTAGAAGCAAAAGGAATCAGAACTTGTGGTAGAGGTGATATCTTTTATTTGACCAACAAGGTTTTCGCAAAAAAATTAAAGAAGTGTTATCAAAAGCACAGGAATGTCCTTAGGGAGCCCGAGGCATGTCCAAAGGAACAGTCCCTTCAATATGGCTGTAGATTCTGCCTGTCTGCCATGAAGAATAGGATTGTTTACTATGGGTGAGGGAAGGGAGGAGATGCAGACAAGAGCCCAAGGAAGAAAAAAAAGTATGCAAAGGCTGAAATGCACTGCTGGGTCTCCAGCTGAGGCCTTTGAAAGCATGTGACAAATTTAGTTCTTTGAGCTGGTTCCCTCCTGTCTGACAGCTTTGCTGCCAAAGAGTGTGTCAGGCTTTTGAATTCCTTCTTTCTCTTGCCTTTCCTAACCCCAACCCTGGCCTGAAGGGCTGAACTGCAGGGAAGGGGAGTCTGAAGAGGAACTGCCCACATCCCATGGTGTGAAAGAAAGGGTTTCCACCTGATCCTTGCATGATACATTTTTAACATTCTGTGTAATTCCTTTAAAACAGTCTTTAAACAACTGCATTATACACAGTTCTGTAATAGGTCTGAGCTGCTCAGCTCTGTTCCTCCCATCCATTCATGATGCCAAGCCTGGCTCACACGTGCTGCTGAGTCTGCAACAGGAGATCCCGGGTCCAGCAGGGAATGTGGAAACTCTAGTATACCATGTGTTACTTGTGCTTCAGGACTGCAAGAATAGGAGTTGCTGTCTGCTGACAAGCTACAAACTATGTTGCATTTGTCTCTGGACTAATTGTGCCCGTGTTTGTTCCAGAATAGAAATACTCCAGCATTGTCATGTACACACATTGTCCTTCTAATCAAGGTTTAGTGAGTGGCTGAATGCACTGCTGCTATTCTGCTGTTGATTCAATAATGCAGTCCCAAGATAACTGTTCAGGCACATATTGTGATGTCCCAGGGTAAGTTATTACTACTTCTTATCCCTTGACCCTTTTTAGGAGTTAAGGACATGGATGTCTGAATAATTGCATTTTGTCCTGGGATAAAATAGTTTATCCCAGGACAAGTGCAATGTCTGTTTTGTAGCTTGAGAGTTCTATACTGAAAACTTGAACCCTCTGACGAATCTTGCTTTTTACTCTAGTCCTACCTGGAATGGTTTTCTGTGGCTTGAGAAACTCTCTTCATATACAATTACTGATATCAGTCTTTGTACACTAGTTACCCTTTAGCCCATGGGACTGAATTTTTCCCCTTCTACACCTTATAGCAGTCACATTTGGGGAAAAAATTAAATCTAGAAGGTGCATATGTTGAATCACAATGCTTTCATTGGGGAAATGAGCAGTATGGTGTTCTGAAGGCTCCAGATTTGCCTGATCTAACCTAGGGCAGTGGCAATTCTATCATAAACATGAGACATAAAATAGGTATTCGGTCCTCCAAAATTGCCTGTCACTGTCTTGAGGTCAGAGAATATTTTTATATATTTTAAGAGAACTAGATAGTTTAGTAGGTTGTATGAATGAATGCATGAATGAAACATGGAATCTTTTACATCTAGGTAACATGGGCTGTTAATGCCAGATGTTCAACAGAGCTCATTTCAGTTACAGCCATTAATAAAAGTGACTAGATTTTCAGGATCACAGTGTGTTGGATACAAATCAGCTTTGAAAAGCTGGATTTTTTTGACAACAAATGTTATATTCTGATATGTGTTTCTTCTCCTTGGATGAAATGGGCTAGTGGATTTCAATCTAGCTCCATATGGACAAGACACTTCATCACAATAACTACCATTAAATGGCCTCTTGATTTTAGCAGTTTCAGCAGAGGCGAAGAATCAAAGAGGCTGAATTCTCTTTCTATTGTAGGAAAGAGACAAATTTGCATTGTTGATGATGGATTTTCTTCAGTGAACAAATGGAGCAGATAGAAAAGGGGGAAATCAGTCAGGGTAGCAGATATAATTTTACCTTACCCTCTGTTTCCCTAGCTTATGGTGCCTTTTTACCAGATCCCTGTAAAAGAGAAAAAAGTGTTGAACTACACCTTGAGTAGCTGCAGAATGACAGTGACAGAACATCTTCCCAGTCTTGGGCTTCCCAAGTGGTGGTATGTTCAAAGGTCACACATGCAGCTTAGCTGTATGTGGCCTTTAAAAATCCTGGTGTTCAGGGATCCTAATCTCATGGTGCCATGCTGGAATGTTCAAAAGGCATGGGGCAGCTTAGCACTGAAAGCAGCTCCCTACACGCCACACCTGCCCCATATTAAAATTAAAGCATGATATGCTTAACATGGAACATCTTTGTGTCTGGCTTGCCATTTTATCATGCGATAAATTGCTTGCATATGTTGTATTGTTACAACTTATCATACAATTAATGCATTAATTGCACAATAAAGATAATGTTTGCCAAGGGAGAGAGATTTTCACTAATGGCTAGGCTATGCAGCATAATGTGAACTACAAAATAACTACTTCTGCAACAAAGGCAGATTAACACATGGGCCCACGGGGCCAATCAGGGGCCCCCTGGGTGCTGGGTTCCCCCAGGAAATGGTGGGCAGCATTGTCTGTATGCATGCACATGCCAGGAGCACAGCCAGGCAGTGTGGAGAGCAGCTCCCTGCAGGTAAGTCTATGGGGGGGGGGAAGTGGCACTGCAGGGGGAAGATTGAGGCCCCCATGGTGAGGGAGAGAGTGGGGCAGGGGCTAGGGGCACTGCCCAACCAAGGCAATGCATGGGATCCAGGGCCAAGGTGGGGAGCAGGATGGAGCCATAGATGGCTCATCCAGGGGGTCTGGGGTGGGGAGGGTGGCTCCCTGCTGCTGTACATACCTCCTAGGGGAGATATAGTGGGGCATGGACCCCCCCCCCCATATTTGTGTGCAGGGCAGATGCAGAACAGTGACCACCAATCAATCAAATAAACCACACAGCGTAGGGCACGTAAGATAACTAGTAGGGTGGAAGTGCCTGACTTTAAGAAGGCTAACTTCAGTGTGCTTAGGAGTCTAATTGATGATGCACTGCAGGATAAGAGTATTGGCAAGATGGGAGACCAGGAAGGGTGGTAATTTCTAAAAGAAGTGATCCTTCAACCGCAAAGGAAGATTATCCCACTACAAGGGAAAAGGGGAAAGGAGCCAAAAAACTTCCTTGGCTAAACAGGTAAATCCAGGGGAGCCTAAGGGCAAAAAAGAAGGCATATAGGCAGTGGAAGCAGGGGGAAGCTACCAAAGAGGAATATACCTACATGGCCCACACTTGCAGGGAGGCAGTTAGAAAAGCCAAACCAACTATACAGAGCTAAGGCTGGCAACACAAATTAAAAACAATAAAAAGTCTTTTTTTAGGTATGTAGGGAGCAAAAGGAAGGTGCAAGGTGGCATAGGACCCCCTACTGAACAAGAAGGAGCAGTTAGTGACAGACAGAGGGGATAAAGCTGAACTATTCAGTGAGTTTTTTGCCTCTGTGTTCCTGAACAGGGGTCATGGTAAGTCGCCTAATGAGTTCTTAGAGGGACACCAGCATCAGAGGGACACCAGCCCACCAACTGTTGATGCTGACTTGGTGCAGAGTCACTTGGATGGACTGGATGCGTTCAAGTCAGCAGGCCCGGATGAGCTGCATTTGAGGGAATTGAAGGAATTGGCCGGTATCATAGCAGAACCACTGGCATGGCTGTTTGAGTATTCGTGGTGCTCGGGTCAGGTCCCGGAGGACTGGAAAAAGGCCAATGAGGTCCCTATTTTCAAGAAGGGGAGGAAGGATCTAAGTAATTATAGGCCAGGCAGTCTCACCTCCATCCTTGGAAAGGTCTTGGAAAAGATTATGAAGGATCATATTTGTGGGAGTCCAGTGGGAAAAATAATGCAGCAGGAGAACCAGCATGGATTCGTAGCAGGTAGATCATGCCTGACCAATCTAGTTTCATTTTATGACAGGGTCACAAAATGCTTAGATGCAGGAGTAGAGGTGGACATCATTTTCTTGGATTTTAGTAAGGTCTTTGATACTGTATCTCATCCCATTTTCATAAATTAATTAAGAGGCTGTGGCATAGAAGTTTACACAGTCTGGTGGGTGGCAAATTGGCTTGGTCGCACCCAGAGTGTGGTAGTAGATGTATCAGTATCAACCTGGAAGGATGTGGGTAGTGGGGTCCTGCAAGGTTTGGTCCTTGGACCTGTACTCTTCAATATCTTCATCAGTGATTTGGATGTGGGTGTGAAGTGTACTCTGTCCAAGTTTGTGGACGATACTAAATTGTGGGGTGAAGTGTACACTCCAGAGGGTAGGGAACAATTGCAGTCAGACCTAGACAGGTTAGAAAAGTGGGCAGTACACAATAGGAGGCAGTACAACAAGGACAGGTGCAGAGTGCTACACCTAGGGCACAAAAATATCCAGCACACGTACTGACTGGGAAATGACCCTCAGCAGCACAGAAGCAGAAAGGGATTTCGGAGTCATAGTGGATTCCAGATGAACATGACTCGTCAGTGTGACAAAATCATCAGCAAAGCTAACTGCAATTTATCATGCATCAGCAGATGCATGACAAATAGAACCAAGAAGGCGATACTTCCTCTCTATGCAGCATTGGTCAGACTGCAGTTGGAGTACTGCATCCAGTTTTGGGCACTGTACTTCAAAAAGGATGTTGATAGACTTGAGAGGGTCCAGAGGAGGGCCACTTGTATGGTTAGGGGCTTACAGGACAAGCCCTATGAGGAGAGCCTGAGGGACCTGGACTTCTTCAGCCTCCGCAAGAGAAGGCTGGGAGGTGATCTTGTGGCTGCCTACAAATTCATTAAGGGGACGCAGCAGGGATCGGAAATTCTCTGTTCACTAGGGCGCCTCTTGGGGTAAAAAGGAACAATGGTTACAAGCTGACAGAGAGCAGATTTAGGTTAGAGATCAAGAAAAACTTCTTCATGGTAAGGGTGGCCAAAATTTGGAATGGGCTTCCCAGGGAGGTGGTGCTCTCCCCTACCTTGGGGGTCTTTAAGAGAAGGCTGGATAGGCATCTGGCTGGGGTCATCTGACCCCAAGACTCTTTCCAGCTCAGGGCAGGGGGTCAGATTTGATGATCTGTTGAGGTCCCTTCAACCCTAACCTCTATGAATCTATGCAGGCTGCTCACTGTGGGCTCAGGGTTCTCCACTCTGCTGCTTTTGCCTTGGGAGCCCCATGCCAGCCTTATGCTCCCTGCCCACCCAGCAGCAGTGGGGGGTGGTGACTTGTGCCCTCTGCTGCCAGGTGGGCAGGGGATACACAGCTAGCACAGGGCCCCAAGGGCAAAGACAGCAGAGCAGAGAGCCCCCAGCCTACAGCAGGCAGCCCAGTTCTGCCCTCACCCTGCTGGACTCCACTGCAGCAATGGTGCGGTGGGGAGAGGGGAGCAGGGAGGATGGGAGAGCATGTGCCACCCCACCCCCAGCCTGGCCAGGTCCATTCATCCTTCCCCGCAGGGCACAAAGGCCTGTCCTGCCCTTGGCTGTGGCAACACCAGGAGGGGAAGGGGCCCCGGAAGGGGCCCCTCCCCCTCTGCTGAAGCCCAGCTCCCAGGACCTGAGGCCCGGCTGCAGGGGAGGGGTGGCATGCTACATTCATGTTTATAATGGGGAGGGGAAGGGCTCCAATTTTCTGTTTGCCTAAGGCCTCAGTAAATCTTGATCTACCACTGTTCTGCAGTAACTGATTTGAATTCAAGTTAATAATGGTGAGGATCTGGTTAAAATCACTGTGACAGGACCCCAGGGTGTGTGTATGTGGGAGGGGGTCGGGGGGGGGTCCCTCCACCCATTATAGTCAATCCTGCCACTCTGCCCTGCTCAGAAACCTTCCAGTCCCACTCTCCTGCCACACCTTTTTGGAAGAAGCGTTGATTTGGGAGGTATCTTACCCCTGCCCGAAGCAGAGAGTGGGAGAAATCCTAGGGCAAGATCTAATGCCTGGCAGAGACCTTGGTGTCTATTGGCTCCCCAGGTCCCTGGTCCTGGGTCTCACTTCACTGGCTCCCCTCTGAAGCCCGGTGTTCCGGGCCCTGGCAGCTCCAGACCTTTGTTCCAGGGCTTCCCTAAATACTATTGTTCTCTTTTTCTCTTTCTTTCAGTCCAACTGCCTCAAGCTCCACGCCTCTACTCCTAGACAGCTAGAAACCAGGGCCTCCCAAGGGCCCATGCATTAATCTGCTCTGCCCCTTCCAGCGCTATTTACAGTGTCCATCTAAACTGGCTGGCCTGCCTGTCCACCCACCTTCCCTCAGTCAGGGATCACCCAGCTCTCTCAGCAGCCAGAGCTCTAATGCCCCTTTTTCTTTCTGGGTGAGATTTCTGCCCTCCTTCTGATCCTTCCTTGCAAACCTGTGGTTAACTCTTCATAGCATGGGTAGTTGACAGGAGAGGAGGCTAGTAAGAGGTCCTACTGTTATCCTTTGCATTCCTGTAGCTCTGCCAGATCACCTTTGATTTCTGCTGGCTCTAATCCATGTCCCAGGCATATTGCTTCTCTTGAATTTGTTCTGCCAACTGCTTGCAGATCTTTACATTCCAGTGACCGCTGTCCAGATAGACTTAGATATGCTAGTTCCCTAGAGGACAAGTCTGGGATCCCTGATAAGTTCATATGGAAGCACAGGGCATATGGCTGTTATAATGAATATGTGACTCTGGGTGTGTGCATTTCCTTGCAACTCAGAATCATAAAAGGATACACCAAGCTGCACACAAGCATGTGAGCAGGGAGGTGACATCTGGTCAAGATGACTTCAGAATAGTTGAGGGCACATAGGTCAACAGACATGTCAACACAGGAATGGAGTAATGTGGTAGAAAGCCTATCTTAACTGGAATAGTTAATCCAAAATATAGATGCATTCACACAAATCTAAATTCCTGTAGAACTCATTTCAGAATGGCGTTATTTTATTTCCAGATATTTAACTAGGATGAGACAATAGGCAAATCAAAAAAAAGAATGTCAATGTGTGGCCCTAAGGCAGCTAATGCCAACAAACTAAGAGTATGCTGAAAATCAATGTCATATAGACCGGGCCTTAGTGTTCTGAAGAAGCAAGGAAGGAGGCATTATAAAGACTTTAGCAGTGACAAATGATTCCAGCAATCAGTTTGATTTACGGAAGCCTGGAAGACATTTTCAATAGGCAACAGCTCTACCAAGAATCTGTCTTTACTTAGCATGTTTCAGCTTGGGACCCAAGTTTAAGCCAGAATTGTGACAGTCTAGGGCTAATTCAGTGCAAGTTTGTTTGTTATATTTTTCAGTATTATTATGGGAAGTGAAAAAATGGCAGGAAGAGTAGATCTGGCTTTCCTTGTAGGCTTCCTTTCCAAGCACCAGCCAGGCCCAGTCTCATTTTAACTCACAAGATGTGATGAGTTCACTACCTGCCTTCTAGATGTGATTTGACAACAGGTGTAAATGAGACATTGTGATGATTTTGTAGACAGTTATTCATCTTTGTAACAGAAGTAAGGGATTCTTCTGTCTGGGCAACCTGTCTTACCCTCGCCTGCCATATCTTGACGTATTACTTGTTGGAGAAATATAGTGTGGGAGGCTGCCTTAGGTATGCGGCCCTAGTGTTGGGGTCAAAGTACACGGCTCCGTCTTTCCCTACACCATGTCAGTCTCCAATCTCATATCTTAACAGCACTGGTTGGTTAACAGATCTTTCAGTTAGGGCTTATGATGATCTTATCCACCCTGTGAACTTAAGTGCTAAGTCAAAGACAATTACCAGTCCTTGGGTCTCACTCTTTACTTATAATAAACTGTCAACAGAAATAGTACCTTAAAGTACAGAGTTGCTGTCACTCATCATAACTGCAAACCAAATAGTAACATAAAGTAAGGAGTCCGTATCCTTTCACCAATTTTCTTCTTCCTGGGATTCCTTTAAGAGGACAGCCTCTTGCAGCCCTGCCTACAGTGTTCTGGGGTCTCTGAACTACAATCTAGGCTATAATAAACTGAAAGTTACTGGCCATATTTGGCCACCTGGTAATTCCCCAGTACGGTCTCTTTCTCTTCAGAGGTGCTCACAACATGGGTCCAACCCCACTTCCATCAGCTATTGAATTGTCTCCTGGCCCGAGGGCTACTGACGTTCACAAGTTACAGTTCTCCCCAGTGGGGTCCTCACCACCTAAGTCACATCTTGCCTCTTGCTTGGAGCTTTGCTCCTTACTTACAGTCCCCATCTGAAACTGCCTACTTTAGTTTCTTTCTGCTTTTTCTTCAGCAGGTCTGGAGAGTCTTACGCCATCAATGCCCTGAGAAACTCCAGCAAGCCGTCATTGCCAGGCATCGTTTTCTGAGACTGCTGGTCCAGCATTTGCCCACCAGCATTTCTGCACTGGCTCTGGTAAGTTTCCTGCCTAGTCCTGGCCTCTTTCCAAGGTCCCATGCTCTACTCCCCATAGTTGGGAGTCTTGCCCCTTTCCCCAGATTCTCAGCATCCTTTTTAAGTTTTGTGTGCCCCTGACATCATTCCCCTATGTCAGGTTTAAAGGGGCCATGCCTGTGCTTACTTGAGCCTCACCACCGAATCTCGAGCATCAACTCATCCTCCAGGTAAGCATAGCAGGCATGAACTCTGCCTCCCTGCTACAACCTTATACAAAACAACCCCCTGAACCTTTAGAACTGCAGCCTTTTTCTTTTTTTGCCTTGTGGCTTACAGACTAAGGCCAGGTGAATTCTAAGATGAGGAGATAAATGTGCTTGGGGCCACTTTGCTTTCAGTTTAGCCACTGTGGCAGGACACTGTAGGTGCCTGCCATTTTAAGGGCCTGAGCCAAGCTGCCAGCAGATGCCTGATTTCAGCAGCCATTTTAGATCCCTGGCTGCCTTTATAACCAGATTAGTTCCCTGCTGGCAAGAAAGGCAGCAACATCACCTGGCTGCAAGGCCACTGGTATCATCCTGGAGGCTTCTTGGTCCGGGCATGACCTAAAACCGTACCCTGCCAGGAGTGGGTGGCCTAGGGGGGCTCTCAGTGATGCAGGACCCCCCAGGAAATGCCAGGCCAGTGATCATCCCAGTGAAAGGCTAGTAGTGGCACCTTAACCCCAGCCCTCACCTTTGGGTGGGTTGAGAAAAAGATCAGTAGCCAAGCACAACGACCTGCTACTCCAGGGTGGGGAGTGAGAGTCCCTGTGAGACCCTGGAGTACCATTCGTGGTGTGTACAAAGGATAACAGTGGAGGAGAATAGGCTAGGTAAGCTTCTGGAAGCGCCTAAGCCAGCTGGGGAGAGACCCCATGGCCAGGCACAATCCCAGGAGCACCTGACCCAGGAATGGGGAACACCACTCCAGAAAGTGCAGGCAGGAGGCAAAGACCCTGCTGAGGGACTCAACTGGTCAATGCTGGGGCCAGGACCTGAGGGTCAAAAGGGCCAGGGGCCCACCACGAGGGATGCCCATGATGAGCACAGAAGCTCAGGGTCCCAACTGAGCCTGAGATGGGGCCAGGGCTTACGGAATCCAAAGGTCTCCACAGCTGGGGGCCACAGCTCATGGGCAAAGGCGAGGGTTCAGCTGACTGTCTGAGATGCCATCTGCGAGGCTTGGGCCATGGTGTAGGGGTGGAATGGAGCCGTGGAACCCCTCCCCCCCAATATCAGGGTGCAACAGTGGGCAGCCTCCTGCCTTAATTAACAACTTTATTAAATACCAAGAAGGCATGGCAGGAAAGACAGGCAGGTTGCATTCCCAGAGACAGATGGGGAACTAGCTGTGGCTAGTGAGGGATGTCCACCTCACCACAGTCACTGACCTGTTTTCCATTTCCACACAGTACTCATATACTGCTTTTGTGTTTTCCGAAATAAAAGCTGTGTTCCTTTTTTCCTCCTTCAAAATGTTTGTTTCTTTTTCATTCCACAACTTAATACTTGTGAGAGAGGAAGTTTTGCCTCTCTTTAGGGTTCTCCAGAAATCATATTAGTTTTCCCTGACCTCTGTATGATGATTTAGCCAAGTGTTAGTTAATTATAAGAGGACACTCTCAATATTTGACCCTGGCCATTTTTGCTGCCAATAACACCTGGCAGAATGGTAACAATCATCTATCCCACACTTGGGCATCTCATTCTTTTTGTACATGGAACATGTGGGATTGGAGTTGAATGGGAAACTTCTAATGGAAATAGAGCTGGACTTTTCCAATGCTTTTCTTTCTATATTTGGCGAAAAAGGACCTTAAAGTATTTTGCAAACCTTACTTAATTCTGTCTGATGATTCAGCCACTGGCACTTTTCCTTCTGAATCATTAATCTATTTCAGTTCCTCAGCATGGTGTTAGAAAGGTGATGCACTATTGGAGGTTGTGTCCTTTAGGTGACATGTAAACAAGATTCTGACCATTGGTAGTCATTGAAGACTTGATGAATTTTGCATAAGGGTAAGGGTGTTGAACTCTATCTACCAAGCAAATTGCAATTACAGTAATTACATTCTGTAGGTCCACTGTAATTTCAGTTGAATATAATTTATTATCTGTCTGTATTCTTATTATATGATTGAGGTACACTGTACAACCACTACTTCACCTCAAAATTGCTTCCATATCAGGACAAAGGTTTCCTGTGATATATAGTATATGCTATAATCCTTCAAAGAACTTTGTCCTTCATAGGGAAACTGCATTATAGAAATGTTATATGCTACTATAGGGGTTTTCAACCTTTTTTGGTTGGTGTATCCCCAATGGCCAGTCGATGAGGGGGCAGGAGGTCCCCTGGTGGCCAATCAAGTGGGAGGGTCCCCCAGAGGCCAGTAGACAAGTAGCAGGGTGCGGCCATGCAGCAAAATCAGAAGTGCCAGCAGCATGTGATGGCAACAAAAGCAGAAGTGCTGGCAGCAGAACTGGTGCAAAGTGCTGGATGGCAGTGGCAGCCCTGCCCCCTGCTTCTCCATGCCACTGCCATGTACCCCCGGCACCTTCCCAAGTACCCCCAGGGGTACGTGTACCCCCCATTTGACAACCCTTGTGCTATTACAACATATTTTGAGGGACTGAGAAGGAGGCTTCCTATCCAAGTACCAACCCAGCCTGGAACTGCTCAGGGCTCATGTGCTCTTATAATGTAAAGATATGCTAACAGTGTGGTGAAAACACCCATATGCAGATCTAGGATTTACTAAAGGAGTGTGTGATGTGTGGCCACCCAGACAATGTGGGGGTAAGGTGCACAGAGTGCCCCTGGGTCAGAAGGGAGCTGAGCAGGGAGTAGGTGTAGAAAGGAGGGGGCTGCCTGCTGTCGCTGCCACTGTTCTCACCTAACCAAGGCATGGGGAGTCCCAGAGCTGTTCCTCTCACCTCATGGGACCTGATGAGCAAAGAAGTGGCTGCAGGAAGTGGCTGCACAGGGTGCCAGGCTCACCTGGGAACAGTGGTATCCATGGGCAGATTTCTTCTTCCTGCACCTGCTCTCTGCCCAGCCCTCCCAAAATGTTCCCTGCTGGACTGGGAGAAGGCCCTGGAAAGAGGAACCCACCCACCACTGCCACTGTTCCTGGCTGAGTTTGGCTCCCTGCACATCCTTGCCCTCCAGCCCTTTGCTGGAGCAGGACAAGAGTGACTCTGGAGCTACCCCTGTGCCTGCAATAGCTGAGGACAGTTGCAGAGGCAACTGGGTTCCCTCTTCCTGAACCTGCACCTTAGCCAGCAGTGATCACAGGAGAGGATGTTCCACTGTCACTAGCTGAGCCCAGCATCCTGTGCAGCTACACCCTATGCCTGTGGCTGATGTTGGACAGGAACAGCTTTGAGGTCAGCTGGGGACAGAGGCAGCAGCAGGCAACCCCCTCTTCCTGTGCCTGCTCCTTACCCACCCCCCAGTGCTCCCCACCAGCCTGGAGTATCCAGCTGCAGGAAGAGGCTGTGCAGGTTTCTGGGCTCAGATGGAGACAGTGACAGTAATAACAGAAGCGAGTTTTGATTGCACCACTGTACCTGTCCTGGATCTTCCCCTTCTCTTCTTCTGAGATCTTGGTAAACAATGCACCTTATAGAATCCTCTTCAAAACCTTTAGAACCCAAGAAAAAAGCAAAAGTATTTGCCTCTATATTTCAAAGACAATTCATCCCAAAAAGGACTTGCCAGAACAATCCTTCATGGACATCTGAATTCCTTTGGCCAGTCTCTTTTCATGTTCCATTTCTGCTCAAGATCTGGTATGGAAGTATTCCATTCCTGCACCTGCTCTCTGCTTGGCTCCCTAGTGTCCCCACCAGCCAAAGGACTACAGACATGCCTCAATCCCCATCCCACCATGGTCTGAAGAGCAGCATGCTGCACTCTCCTGTATGCCTCTGTTGCTCAGACGTACATTTTTTGTTTGTGCATTGCAGGGGGGCTGTTTGAAACAAGAAAAGGGAGACAAGCCTACAATAGCAGGCTAGGATAGCAAAAATGAAGCCATGGTGAGAGAGAGCAGACTGGGAGATCCAAGAAGATAAAAGGAAGCAGGAGCTGGAGCAAACAGAAACAGGCAGGATGTCCAAGACAAGTTACAATCAGGCTAGAAGCATAACAAGGTGGGTATGTTGCCTAGACAGCTTGTTCATGCTTCATCCTAGCTTAATTATGCCAGTGTCTAACAATTACATGACATCTTTCAGAGAAGTACAAATGTATAATGCAAAAATGTGAGCACATGTGTGTCTGTGCATATTTTATATATATTTCTTTATTTTTATGTTTAAACTTTTAACCTTTAAATTGCACGTCCACACACATATTATTTGTATCTATATTATATATATGTTTGTGTGTCTGTGCGCAATTTAAGGCTAAAAGTTTAACCATACAAAAATGAAGAAATTAAAAAATTATGATTCCTGCAATATAGTAACCTCATCCCTATTACATATAATATAGCCATTAACACAGAGATATAGTAATAAGACAATAATTGTCAAAAAAACGGTAAGCCCTGCTGTGTTTGAATACCTTAGCATTTGTAGATTGACTATCACAGGTGCATTTACATGGAGCTGATGTAAATGTGATAGTATTGGGACTAACATTTGGTTGCCTGACCAACCTCTTTAGCCTGTAGGGCAAGGATGCGAGCCAGTTTAGTCTTAGAGGGCACCTATACATGTGCTGGATGTCTGCACACATCAGAGCAGACTCAATTAATCAAATCTGCTGGAGTGTGTTAATTAGCATGCTCCAGCAGCCTCCGTGACGTGTATTCAGTGTGAATATACATGACATTACAGGTGCTTTAATTAGAGAATCCCCCCAACACACACACACATATATAAAGATGCCCAGAGATACCAACACCTCAAATCTAGATACCTTGGCCAGGAAAGGATTTGAGATTGACTAGGTTTGGGCATTTAACATCATCTATAGTCAGTGGGGTTATATAGGTATGTGGCAGGCTCACAACCACTGCACCAGCCAATAGGCATGCCCCATTCCCTGGGCTATATCACACCTGGGTCTATTTGACCACCACAACTTGCTGTTATGCTGGGCTTTACCTCTGGAGGTGGTGTTCAATGATTCCTGTAGGACATGGGATGACTCTGCTGGCATGTCTTCTGTGGAGCTCCTTCTCCCCTACACCCTACCTCTTTCCACTCAGGTGTTTAGGATCAGCTTGGATGATGCTCAGATTCGGTGACAGGGCCCTCTCCTCCTGCACTGAGGCCCAGTGATAAGGACAGGTGTAGGGGATCTGGCTGAGGTCCTATGTGCTTGCAAAAATCACAACATAATAATTCAACAAAAATAGCTCAGATGGTACAGTGGAAATGGCAATGATGCCCATGTGCCAAGCACTTTTCTTCAGTGTGTGAGTGCCTCAGTGCCCAACACACCTTTCTCCCACAGATTCTTAAGTCAATGATGCCCCTTGCTTGGCATGCTTTCTGGTCCAAGTTCCATCTGGCCAGGTACTCGAATACCATAAGGCGCATCCTTCTGTGTCTGCATGGTGCTCACAGTTCTCCCAATCCCTTGCTGAGGCACTCTGGGTCCGCAAATGCTTAACTGAAATGTGAGATGTCAGGGGGTTCCTGTACCAGATTCTCCCCTTGGTAGGTTCTGGCATTGCCCACTGAGCAGCCCTTTCCCTACCCCAGCTGACCTGTGTATGGCAAGGGTCATCATGGGTGCCAAATAGCAGTATCAGGTCCAGGCCACTCAGTCTGCCAGCTGCTGCAATCAAGCTGGTGCCTGTTTGAGTCCCTGGTGCTGCTTGGGCAGTCCAAGCCTCCAGGCCTTTTCCATGGACTTAGCCCTGGGGAGGGCTACTGGCTCCCTGACAGCTATTCACATCATGTCTGGGCTCTTCCCAGGTGTGCCAGCAGCAATATGGGCCCACGCTGCCCCTCCAAGCATGCTGGCCCCACACTTATGCATCAGATCCCTTCTGGCTCTGCTGCTGGTTCTCCCACTTCTCTTCCCTCAAGGTCCACTTCTGGACTTCCTTTAAGCCCGACACATTTGGGCACTGGATCAACTGGTGGAACTCCTTCTAGCTACACCATGCCAACTGGCTAGCCTGCAGACCAGCCACATGGATGCCAGCACTGTAGAAAGTGTGGGGGCCATCACAACGTGACTCCTATGGGCAATCCAGAAAGCCCATAGAAACTTAGAGGGGGCCAATAGGAAATGTTAAGCGCATACAATGTGCTAAGCATGTGGTGAACAGCCACTATCCTGTTTTTTCAACTGAATTTGGTGCTGTTGATGCTAGTTACAGATGTTCTGAACTTATATAATTGCTCTGGTCTTTCAAGGAATTTAGGTGCCTCTTCAATGCCAAACTGAATTCCAAAAGAAATCAGGCAGGAGTTAGATGCCCATGTGGTTGAACTGGATTTTTTCAGTGTTGCAGAGCACTTAGGTGCCCTGCTCCTTAGAGTGGAAACTGCTAGGGAGAGAGCCCTAGCAGTGAGTGGGGAGCTCCAGCTGCTGGTTACCAGGGCAACCAGAGGGAGCTAGTGGCCCATACCTGCCAGAGGTCAGCTGACTGGAAGGGGCAGGGCCTGCCCCACATATAAACCCCAGGGCCAAGGCCAGGAGGGCGGTTCCCTGCCAGCAGACAAGGGGAAAGGAGCTCTCCCAGAGCAATCAAAGGGGAGAGGCCTGACTGCAGATACAGCCTCTGATACTGGTGAAGGATGGATTCTGGGGTGGCTTGAATGATGCTGTTATAGCCAGGCGACTTGAGTTTATGTTATAGCCCAGGGGCTTGTGTTTTGTTTGCTGTTTAAGACAGGTGGCTTGGGTGAGGCTATAAGAGGATGGAGGAGGCCTCATAGGGGACCCACAGCAGCGTGGGAACCCCAGCTCCAGAGGGGGGGGGCAGCAAGCAGCCCCAGAGAGGGGGCAGTGATTGCTGAGTGCCCAGTGAGGCGCAGTGTGAGACAGGGCTGCGGAGAGCCCGAGTGCCAGTGAGGCACAGAGCGAGACAGGGCCGCGGAGAGCCCAGGGAGGACAAGGGGGCCAAATTGTAACAAGGCCCAGACCGAACAACGTCAGTTCCATCTGTGAGGTGTGGGGCGTGGTAAAGGGGTGGTTGGAGCCATGCATAGCCCATAAGGCTAGGGTGCCCCGAAACACCCACTGCAGAACGGGACCCACCAGGTGTCCAGGAGTCCATGGGGTCAGAGTGTACAGCAAACCATGTACATGGGGGCATAAGGGCAGCCTCGCATATATCTTCCATCAAAGATGTAGCAGGTGAGAATCAAGGGTGTCCATTGGGCCAACCTGGCACGGTAAGGGAGCCTTGGGAAGATCACGGCCATCCTGTAGGATTCCGCGCTGTGACACAGAGCATTTGGATTGCTTCTGGATACATAGAGGCTGCAGGATAGGCACACTGCCTACACCAAAGTTCAAAACGGAGGCTTAGAATTTAGGTTTGTGTCTTGTGGAGGGGAGTCAATCTAAATCATTTCTTGTGACTTAGAGCCCACTTGAGTCCTGTTTAGATACTTCCAAAATCAAACTGCGTCATATGCCTCTTCCTTTTATGACAATGGACTCAAAGTAACTGAACCCCCATTCTCAGTGCTCTTGAATACCAGGTGAATATCTTGTTATACTCTTGTATGGGCATACCATCATGCTCCCCACATATGCAGCAGAACAATAGAGGACTATAATTAGGTGTCAGCATTGCATTCACTTTTGGCATTTAAAGAAAGAGGACGTTGGGAGAACATGCAGTTAAATCTGTCTGTGCTGATGGTTATGATTTCAGAAAGAAACGGAAATGTAGTTGTAAATACATCCTGAATGAGGCATATCCTGAAACATTTAATGGTAAATTTCCGTATTTATGTAAAATTTGTGCAGGTGAATTAATTAATAAATAAAGTTTAAATTAAAATTTGCAGAAGAAATTAAATTAAATATGTAAATAAATGTTTTTTTCTTTATCAATTTGTTTTTGGTTCTACATTGACATTATTTTAAGGCAACATCATTTTCTCTCTCTCTCTCTCTGTCTGATGCTCCACACCTCCCCCATGCACTCTCTACACACACCCCCATGCACCCACAAACACCCCCATGTTCCCTACCAAAAGCATAAGTTCTATCATCTTCCTGTCGCCCAAAAGTACTGTGAACAAAGGGAAACAATGAACATTTTCCAGGAAGGAGTAGCCAGAGGTTAAGGCTAGCACAAGTAGTGATGCAAAGAGTTTCAGTGGGATTATAACATCATCAGATTTCTTTTATGGTTTTACTTTAACATTCTGTCCTCTGTGCTAACCAGCTGATTTCTCCTGTCTCACATCCCTCTGATTTTAGTCTCACTCTACCTGCCTCCATGCTCTATCCCTTGCTCTACAGTTGTTCCTCCTCTTTATTTCCTTTCTTTGTTTTTCATGTAACTAATCAAACTCCTGTCTTATGATGCATTTATTATGTATACTGTTCACAAGCGAAGATGATTGCATCCAGTGGTGGGGGGGAGAGGACAGAAGAGAGAAAGGAAGTAGGAGAGAAAAAGGGAGGGAGAAAAGAGACAGTGAGAAAGAGAGGAAAAAGGAGAAAGAAGAGAGAGGAAAGAGAAGTGGGAGTGAAGGCTATGTCACATGGGTACGCAGGTGACTTATAAGCCCAATCTTTGCCCTGAACAATCGCTGCAGCAGGGGCAGGAGAGTGATGAGGATTGGACATGAGAGGTCCTCGTTTTCCAGGCCATGAGCTTCCTGACTGCCTCTGCCATGTGCCGCTGCTTGAAGGCCAGTGCTTCACCCTGAACCAATGACCTCCAGGATGGATCATCATGAGAGATTTGCTCCCACAACTCCATGTCAATGCCAAAACTCTCTAGGGACATCTTAAGGGTGTCCTCGTACCACTTTTTTGGTGTGCCACAAAAGCGTACTCCATTTGAAAGTTCACTATAGAAGATTTTTTTTGGCAGGTAGGTGTCGAGCATTCTTGAAAGGTAGCACATGTTTAATATGTATTTGTTAAGAATAAACAAAAATACATTAAAAAATATAATGGAACCAATGTGAAACTTGCAAACTATCACTGTTAGTTTTGTCTGCATCTCCTTTCCCCGTGTCAGTCTTAACGTTCTGAATATAGGCAATTCGGGCAGAGACTATCTACTGCTGAGACTCTGTACACTGGCTACCTCAATGGAATCCCAGTCACAGAACACTGCTATAACACAGCTCATCCATAATAGTTATGATAAGAATTTTCTTGAAATAGATATGTGGAATATATACAAACAAAAGACCTTAACCATTCCAGTGCTTTTTAACTCTCAATGGGCATGTCTAAACATGTATTTACATGCACCTTAACTTAATGCACCTTATTCCAAAGTGCATTAAGGTGATTTAGGTGCGTGTCTACACATGCATGCCTTAAGGCACCTTAATGCTGAGTGAACATGTTTGTAGCCTGCCCTGGGTGGAACCCTGGACAGTCACCCGCACACCAGGGCCTGCAGATGGTGGATGGGTGCTGTGCTGGAAAAGTGTCTGGGGGCAGCACAAACAATGAGCTCATTCCTGGCCCGGGAGAGCAGAGAAAGGCACGGGCTGCACCCAGGGGTGGTGGGGTCTGTTAGAGGCATGTGCAGAGCTGGGGCTGCTGGAATACAGTCAAAGGTGGCTCAAGTGAGTAGAGGGAGCGCCCAAGCCCCCAGGCCGTGTCTAGCAACTCAAGGCAGCTGCACTCAGCACTGGCCCTCACCACAGGGTACTGATCTGCCTGTTGGTACCCTGAAGCCCATGGCAGCATAGCCAGGCAATGCAGCCCAGCACTGGCCCCAGCCCTGACTCTAACCCCCTCCCTGTGTTCCTGCCTCCCCACCATCAGTTGAGAGCAGGCAGAGCTGGACACCACCAAAAAGAAGAAGCAGCAGGTGCTGTTCTCCCAAGGTGTAGATGATGGACCTGAAGCAGTGGTACCTGTCGGTATGCAGACTGACTTGGGATTAAGTGCAACAGGTACTGCCGCAGCCAGAACCACCATTCCAGCTGCAGTGTCTCCACCTTGGAGAACACCACCCACCTCTTCTTCTTGGCAGTACCCAGTGGCAGCACAGGGCCCCACGGGCTCAGTTCCGGCCTGCTCAGTGAACATACACAGCATTAAGGCACCTTAAGGTGTCTACATGTCCCTTAAGTCACCTTAACTATTCACGCCTAAATTTGATACCAGCTTTATGTAGACCCGCACCCTAATGGATTTTTAAAATGGCAATTTTAGGCTAATCATGTCTAAAAGGGCATGTGTAGACATGCCCAATTTTTTTGATGACTAGGAGAATTACTAATTTGATATTCTAATGATTAGCCAATTGTGAATTAGAGAAGCATCAAAAATCAGCTCTGGAATAAGTTTTCACAAAGAAAATATTATTTTTCCTATTTAACTAAACCAGTGGCTCAACAGATTTTTCTAGAAATGTGAGTTTATCACAAGTTCATTTAAGGAGATGGTAGAAACTAAGAGAGTTTAAAATGAAGTGGCTACATTAACAATGAAAATGATATGCACTGGGGTATGGGTGGGGGGGGAATTACCCTTCATTACACCTTCAGGATGTACAGGATATGCACCCAAAGAGTTTCTATCAGTTTGAGAGATACCATTTCTATCTGTTTCTCATTTAAAATATAGGAAATACCAGTTTACATTTTCATATAATGATTAATTACAATATAGTTTTTTTTCCAGTTACACAGTTAATGTGTTACTACTTTGTAATATACTGTCTGTCCTATAATTAATTCACCCCAATATGTAAACCCTGAAGATGAACTGACTATACAGGTGAATTAATTATTACCCATCTGGACTTCTAACAGAATTGTTTGGAATTCAGGTATACTATAATATTGCATTCCCACTGTAATTGTTCCTAGTAATAAAGTAAACATAAATTAGTTATAATTATATGCATTCCAAAATATAATAATGTTATGGTATTATTATTGTATAATTAGAGTCACTGTATTATAAAGTTCAACCAAATACAAAACAGTAGAATTTTTCAAAATATAATTTTTTAAATGCAGCCACTGTTATATGGCCTACACCACTATCTAAAAAACGCTCGAAAAGATGAATAAACTGGGGTTTATAATAATTTCCCTGTTCTTTCCTCTATCTTCCCTTTGCCCAAGTTTAATTTTTTTATATTAGAAAAATCAAGTCTTGTGCTGCCTGTTTTTATTTTCGTAGAAAGCTCTGTGGTCAGCTGAAAAACTCATGCCAGACAAACAGTTGGGAAAAAATCTTTTGATAAAAAATTTAATTTGCCATTTCAACTGAAGAACTGAGAGAGATGAAATTCTTGTTCTCCAAGGATATCTCAGTAAAAAAGCAGTAAAACAAAACTTGAATTTCTGAGGGTACAACAAGAAGAAGAAAAGAGTATCTACCTATCTCTAGTAGCATAACACCCACTTTCAAACCTATCTAATATCTTATTTTAAAAGAGCATAAATTGCTATTTTTTTTCTTTGCTGTTCACTTTTAACTACTGAAATTCTTCCTGCACAATGGATATGCAGCTAATGGTAGAGTAAAATGTGCAAGAGAAATTTAAATAGGAAGAATGTAACTCATACATGTGACTAGGGTAGCCATCATAGAGGACATTCCAGTTTTCTGCTGCTCTGTCCTCTATTGATATGAAACCTGATGCCTTTATGTCCTCTATTTGTCTCTTCAACAGAAAAATAGAGCATATAAAGGCATCCGGTTTTGTATCAATAGAGGATAGAGGACAACTGGAATGTCCTCTATGATGGCCACCCTACATGTGACCAGGAAAACAGGTGCCTCAACCTCAGCTATTGCAAAAAATCCAGTGAAATTGTTGTAGAAGTGGTGTTGTAGCTATGATGGTCCAGGAATATGACAGAAGTAAGGTATTTCAGGTGAGGCCAGAGCTTTTATTAGACTAGCTTCTGCAACTGGGAGGAAAAGAACATGAGATTCTGGACTTCAAGAGTCCGTCATCACCAGAACACGAGGACTTATTGTATGGATCATTATAACTTACCTCTTGCCTCTTCTGCTAACTTTTCCTAGCTCTTTTTGGAAACTCCTCCCTCCCCTTTCAAATGGCCAAATCATCAACATAATGAGGTTAAACTAAAGCAAGTGTTCTTACTTTATTTAACTTGGATTGTGGCTGCTTCTCTCCCAGACCTGATGAAGAGTGTTTGAGGCCTGTAACAGCCCACAGGAACCTCAAGTTGGAATAAAGCCCAAAAGCCTGTCACTTATCTCCCCCATGCAAGTTATTACCTCACTCCACAAATCTTGCTTCTCTCAATGAAATCGTCAAGTAGAAAGGACCTGAATATCCCTGTTCATATGACAGACCACAGACGCAATTAACTAGGGTTACCATATTTCCAGTTTCAAAAAATAGGATACATGTTGGAGGTGTGGAGGTGTAATATGATTGGTGGGGGGCAGTGATATGCCCGTGCCCTGCCTCTGCCCCTCACTCCCAAGCCACAGCCTCCCCAGCCTTGCTGCTGCCCCTCCCTCCTGAACCAAAGTACCCTGCCCCCAAACCACACTGGTGACCCTCAATGTCAACCCGCAGCATCCCCATCCCTGCTAATACCCCTCGCTCCTGATCTGCAGCCCCTTGGCCCTGCCTGTGACCCGAGCTTCTGACCACAGTCCCCCACCCCCCGGTGCCCGTCACTCCCAAGCCACAGCCCCCCAGCTGTGCTGATGCCCCTCACTCCTGACCCATACCCCCTGCCTGCCCCCCAGCCCTGCCAGTGCCCCTCACTCCTAACCCACTCCCCCTACCCCTCCCAGCCCTGCTGGTACCATTCACTCCCGATCCACATCACCCTGCCCCTCCCAGCCCTGCTGCCCATGCAGCTCTGTCATGTCTCCAAAGAACCCCTCCAGCCCCTTCCACTGTTGGAGGGACAGGTACCTCCTCTGCCTCCTTGCCCTGCTCCAGCCCAAGCCCTCTTGCATGCCCATCCCCTCACACACTCCCCTCTCTCTCTCTCTCACACACACACACACACACACACACACACACACACATACACACACACTCGTGCGTGCGCGCACTTCTGGACAGTCCCTAGCCCTGGCCCTCCAACCCCCACACCCCCACAGACTTACCTACCTGTAGCTGCTGAGACCATGCAAAAACACACATGATGCCCCTACCTCCAATTGCCCTCCCCTCCACTCCTCCCAACTCCTGCCCTCCCCTCCCACCCACAGTCCCAAGTATCTCCTTGCTGGGGCAAGCCAGGAAATGCTGGGAAAAACATTGATGCTGAGTGGAGGCAGAGCAAGATCCCAGACATTTGTTAATATTTTAAAAAACTGCCCAGATAGAGATGGGAAGACCCATGACCAGGAAAACCCAGATGTATGGTAAGCCTAACTTAACTTCTACACCTCATAAAGGTACACCACAAACTTGGCAACACAAGGTCTAATGTGACTCTTATCTCCTACATTACAGTAACTGAACTGCAGTTGCTATGGCCAGGAGCATTCCCAAGATCATGGTATTATGGCATGCCAGCTCTGCCCATGTCACTGCATATCACAGTAGACCCCCAGGGTCGCACCAGGGTTCTATCATGTGTTTCATTTTTTTAATGTTACTGGAACTATCAGGTAAAACTACTAGCTAATTTTAAATAGATATGAATCTGCTTCTCCTCTTCCCTGTACATTGTGGACTTATTACATGTATGCAAAATAACAGTTATTGTACACTGACAAATCAGAGGAGAAGTAGTGCCTGACACCTAATTTGCACACATGGAATTGGCTTTGTGAAGAGCAGAGGAGAAAAATTATTTTTAAAATAGCACATTTGGCTATAGCAGTTATCACTCTGGGTTCCATAATATTAAACATGTTTTCAATTTAAACTAAAAGATGATTGTAAAACACCAACTGCTTACAGATGGGATTATACACATGCACACACACACATATATAAATATAAAATGTAGGGAAATAATGTAGACTCTTTTGTGTTCTAATAGACCATATTTTGACCACATAGTGATGGTGAGACTGAAAGCCAGGAAAGTTCACCATGTCACTAGAAACTAAGAATAAAATGTCATACCAGAAAAGCTATAAAATGTGTTCATATATCATGAAAAGTCTTAATGGTAATAGAGATTTGTAACAATGTGCTTTGCACAAAAATCCTAACATTTGAAGAGTTTTGGAATGGGTTTACTTTTGGGCATGAGAGAGACCTATTTTTTGCAGAGATCCTCAGGCTGGAAAACTAATATCTAAAGCATGGCTATCTAACTTCCAAGCAGCTGAGGGTTAAACACCCTGTGGGCTACACCAGCAAAGGTAGGAGGGCCGGGATTAATGAAGGCTGGAGGAGGGAGGGGAAGCCTAGAAACTAGCAGTACCATGGCCAGGCAGGAGTCTGGGGGCCACAACTTAAACCCTCATGGGCTGCATGCAATCTTCTGGCTGCCAGTTGGACCGTTCTGATCTAAAGCAGAATAGCAACAGTAGTACTTTCCAAAACTGTGGCTTTGTAGAATGGGGCTAGTGCCAGGAATCCAGTTTGCTGCCTGGGCCTTTAGTAGAACAGCTGGAGCATCTCGGGGCATCACACAATTCCATGGCTATGAAAAGAGAAACTTCAAACTTGGCTGTTTTTTAGATGTAACAGAGACTTAAACATCAAAAAGGGTAGCACTAAAGTTTAAAACATTTGAAACATTTGAAGCTGATATGTTCTCAAATAAATGGTCATAACTGCATAGTTAAAATTGGGTTTTGTTTTGCACTTTCATACCAGTTACAAAAAAAGCACGTGAATACTTATGAATAGTCACATAGATTGTTTATTATGTCCAAAATCTCCAGTTTTCCTCTGATTAAAATGTACTGTGAAGCTATGCATTATTACCAGAAAATTTGGACTTACTACAAATATATCTTGTAGCTGAAGAATCCTCTAATTTGGAGACTGAAAGATAATTGAATCATGCCCTAAAACTGTTAAACATGATACCAGCAATTTATTTCTTGCATAGTATTATTCTGTCTAATGCACCTGTAGACGTTCTTTTCATCTTATGAAAATCAACTCCTATTTTGAAAACCTTGCTGAAGTATTGGCCTCAATGACATCTTGTCACATTACTTCTATTATGTTGTGTAACAACTAAATGTTTTTATATGTTGCTTTTAGTTTTCACAGAGTGTATCTTTGTTACTGTCATAAAAAAGAATGAACAGAAGCAGTCAGTATATACTCTCCTTACTTTTTTTCTTATAGTTTTTACATTCCTTCTTACTAATCTTCTCTCTAAACCAAACAGTCCCCAGATCCTTCATTCTCCTTTCCTGTGTGCTCTATTCAAATTCTTCACCTGCCTCTGAACTCCCATTTCTGCTAATATCATATCTTTTTTAGATAAGGTGATCATACCTGTGTACAGTATTTCATTTGAGTACATATCACTTTATATTATTGGAAGTACTGTTTTTTTTCCTCCAGTTGTACATATAGTTTATCATTTTGTTTGCTTTAGCAAAGAGCCGAGGTTTACTTTCATCTGTCCACAATGAGCCCTAAATCCTTTTTCTTGAGTGGTTACAGTTAATTTACAGCCCATCGGTGTGTATATGTATTCTAGTCACTCCTTCCATTACTTATTGCCTTGCATTTCACAACAGATCTGTAATCATACAAAGTATTTGCTTATCTCTCTCAGATCCTCTGAAGTTATTTTGGTCATTGGAGGACATGCTCATGGAGATGAGGAAATGAAAGGCTGTGCCCAGACCTAAACATGGGCTCCTAAATTTAATTAAATGATCATTTTCTTCAGGGTTGTTTTTGCTTAAGTCGATTCATTACATGTGCTACTTAAAAATGAATGTACAGCTCTTAGACAATGAACCGAGGAGCAAAGCACTATCATAATGCAGTGTCCTTGTCTACCTTCTCAATCCCCACCAAAAATATTGTAGGGAGGGAAGAAAATTCTCTATAATCTCCCACTGGACTATCATGCAATTGTGTGTTTCCCCTAAATCTAGTCCCTTAAAATGGGTCTTCATGAAAAATTCACTGTATAACTGAAATGTTGTGACAGCCTTCTCCAAAGTGCCATCTCCTGCTACTCAGTGTCAGCATTACATGCAGGTGTCTGCTTTCCCATTATCTTCTTATGGAATCTCATTTCTCCTCTTCAGCCTCACTTGATGTATCATTTTCCCCATTCAATACTTTTCTACCCATCTGCCTCTCTCTTTGTCTCTCCCTCTTG
Source organism: Crocodylus siamensis (assembly GCF_052110815.1). Lineage (NCBI taxonomy): Eukaryota > Metazoa > Chordata > Crocodylia > Crocodylidae > Crocodylus > Crocodylus siamensis. The sequence goes on along the minus strand of NC_143398.1, from coordinate 87,174,148 downwards.
CTTCCTCCCAATCGCATTCAGTCCCTTCCTCTTTCTACTCCCTCCCCTCCCCCCACTTCTCCAACTGTTGTTTTCCAAACCTCCCCATAGAAATCTCCTGCCTGAAGCTCCAGTTGCTAGGCAACATCTCTCACCTCAGGATGTAGTTTGTTGCCATAGTGACATCTCTCCACCTCCTTCATGCCCCTCCACAGTTTGCTGCCTCAGCACCCCCTGTCAGGACCATCGTCAGTGGTATACCAGAGGCAAAATCTACCTGAAATCCACTGAATGTCCTGTTCCCTTTCATTATACATAATAGGTGACCCATACTTGTCCAACAACTCTTTTAGCTTGCACCACTATCATATCAAGGGACTGAAAAGCTAGAGGTCCTGACTTCAGGCTAGAGGTCCCTGACTTCAGACTTTGAGGTAAGGGTGATGGTCCTTACCTCAGGCTTTTGGGCTGAGATTCAGGGTGTTGGCAGAAGTCTCAAAAGCGCCGGCAAAATGTGAGGACAGTTGACTGTTCCACAGATCGGAAAGCAATACTGAGCAAAAAGAAAAGAAAAATGGGAATCGAGGCAGGCTGCACAGAAATGGGCTCTTGAGCTTTGCCACTGTCATGATTCACCTGTGGATTTATTCTATTTTATTTTTCCTAATTAAACAATAAGAAAAATAATGCCCCCCCCAATTGTCACAGAGAAAGCAGATGTGTGAGAAAGAAATCAGGTAGAGCCAGGGAGAAAATGCTAATCCTGTTCTTTTCCCATTGTAGGAAAGTAGGGTCTTGCCACCCACGGTCAAAGAGTGAGTAAAGGAAGAACACGAGCCGGGGTTCAGAGGTGTCCCTGGGGGATGGCAGGGCGGAATGCGGCAGCCCAGAGATTCCATGGCAGTTGGGGTACGGCATTGGGGCAGTCGAAGAAGAAGAGTTAGAGAGTCGCAGCGGGGAGGAGGAAGAGGAGGCCAACCTAAGGGGAAAGAAAGAGAAAGCAGGAAAGCCTCAGAGAGACCAAAACAATTTGAAAACCATCTTCTTCCGCAAAAGGTAGGAAGCTCACCTTCCAAAGGGGCAATTTGGGAAAGCCCTCAAAAGCACCCAGAATAGGAAGTGAAGCTATTGACTCCATTTGGGAAGTAGATTCAAACCCAGACACTGGAAGAGTGGTAGAGAAGCAGAGATCCCAACCTTCAAAGGCAGGTAGGAGGCTCAAAGGGATGGAGTGAAGGAAAACAAAGAAGACATACCAAAAAACTAGAACTCTTGGTTCCAAACTGATATTTTTTATTAGACCAACTGGGAAATCACAAGAAAATTGTCCTTTTCTGCAAGCTTTCGGGATCAAAGTCCCTTCATCAGGTTCTGGGGAAAGTATAGATGGGACTTTTTACCATTTTGTACCATCTATACTTTTCCCAGAGCCTGATGAAGGAACTTTGATCCTGAAAGCTTGCGGAAAAGGACAATTTTCTTGTGATTTCCCAGTTGGTCTAATAAAAAATATCAGTCTGGAACCAAGAGTTCTAGTTTTTTGGTATGTCTTCTTGTCTCAGACCAACATGGCTACCAAGTACACTCTGTAAAACAAAGAATGCATGTTCCCCTTTCCCAGAGCCACAGGACTTTACATTTAGCAGATATTCATGAAACTGATATGAAACATGTGACCCAAAAGGAAAGTCCAGGACAGCACCCTGCTAGAAACCCAAGCAGCTTGAGGTCAGTTTGGTTTCCCACCTGGATGTTAACCCTAAGCAACATATCTCTCATCTTTTGCATACCTCTGTGGATATTTGGTTTTGTCCTCCTACACCAAGGAGTATGACACAATTTCAGTCCTTGTACTTTTGTGGGTGCATAATTGGTCATGAATTGGGGAGATTGTGGGGGTAAGTGCATTAAGAGAAGTTAAATCAAAAGAATCTTGGGGGTGGGCACTGGGAGGAGAAAGAGGAAGCAGCAAAATATAAATAAAGAAAAGACTGTGCTTTAAAAGAAAGTGAGCATAGAAAAGTAGAAACAGATATAAAAGATCCTGCCTGATTCGGTACACCATTAATGGTTTAGGAAAAAATGAGAATGAAACCAGAAAGGAAGGCTGTAACAAAAGCAAAGAATGAGGTAGAAAGTCTGGTTGAATAGCTTTTAGTGAATGTTATTTTTCAAAATATTGCAGGTATGCAAATAATCTGTTTGAAAAATTGCTTTTGGTATTTATCAATTTCTATATACATATACATTTTGGTAAGTATATTATTTAAATACCATGAAATAATATTTAAATGTTTTCTTTTATATCACATATCTTAGTAGTAAATTAGATTTTTTTAAATATGTTAGATTGGTGTTTAACACTGTTACTGCTACAATCCACCAGATGCAATCCACATCTGTTTTATTCCTTGAAATGGACAGAGTTAGCTTTTGGAGACCATAGTTTAATTTTCTTAGCATGCTTAGTCCTGCAAGACATCCATGGGCACATCTATATGTTGCCCTATGGTGATGTAACAACGTGCTAAGTCTCCGTATGGTGTGCTACAGTGATGCAGCGATTACGTGGTTCTATGCGTGATCGCCAGCTACATCTCCGTAGCAGCACACTCCCCCAGTATAGCACCATGCTTTAGTACTTCCAAAAGTACTTCCAGAAGGAAGTACTAAAGCATGGGGCCATAGCAATGTCAGCATATGGCAACATGTAGATGCACCCCATATGTAATTATATTTTTTTAAAGATCTAAATGAAAGGTTAGCAGAAACTGAAGTCACCTTGTGAGAATTTACAATTTTAAACTTTCAGATTTTTACCCTATTACAGTAGTTTCAAATAAATATTTATTAAACAATATAGTTATAAGCATGGAGCAATGGATATCTGAAAATTTGGCTAATTTGGGAATTAGTCCAAAGATTCCATCATCACTAAGAAAAAACTCTATGGGATTACAGCACAGAAATCTGTGAGATCTATGAATGTCTTATTTTCCTCCCCCATTAGTACCCTCTCCTAGCCCCAGACATGAGTCTGAGTTTTCCAAGTGAGATCCCCAATCATGCAAACATTGCTGTATGCTTTGGACTCCAAAATTTAATATGGATGTCATGCAGGCCTGTTTTATTGCCAGAGAAAGAGAAGAAAAAAAAACTGGGAACAATAAAAATGGCTAAGGTGTAGAAGGAACTACAACAAAATGTACCTCTGATAGAACAATATGTGTCATACCAAATCTGTGTCATTCAAAGCAGGAAAATCCTGTCCAGTGCCAAACTGGAAAATATCTAAAGAGAAATTTTTGGACCACTTCTGAGTAAAGTTGTCCATCTGAAGGCAAACCTCAAATGAATTACTGCAGCTTGACAATGCTTGCCCAGCTGTTTAAGCAAAAGATGATTGCCAACCAATTACATCCAAACAGCAACACAAGGAAAACAAAAAAACTGGAAGACATTTTCTGTATGGTGTAAAGCTCACCAGCTGCATGCTAACTAAACATATTGTGCTGAATGAAAATTTACAGCATGCACATACATCTTGTGTGCTGTGCTGCTATACTATTTAAGTGAGAAGGGCTATCAACAGTAAGTTACAGGGGAGGTACAAGCAAGTTCTGTCAAAGGACCGTGGGTGGAAAGTAAGACTAGAAAAAAAGAATGTGGATAAGAAAAGGAAAATAAAAGTCCTAATGCTTGACTTTAAGAACATTAAAACCACCAGCATAGAGTCAGCAAACAAGATGACAGTAATAAAATGAAAATCTGACAGAACGGTCACAGCAAACACCAGTATCTACAAGAGCAGCTCAAGCAGCAGGTTGAAGCCTGGGGTTGCTCTATGGGTTGCTGTCACAAAGTGATCAAACAAAGGATGCAAAATGGTCAGTTTCATCCTGACCAAAGATTCTTCTGTCAAGTGCTGTCAGCTCCTGAAAACAGAGCATTCAAAGGAACAAGCTAGCAACCCAGGAATTCCATGTCTTCTGGAGTAGCATTTGGTCACAGTCAGTCTGGCATGACAAGACCACCTAGAGAATTAAGAAACCAAGCAGATGGAAGTTGTGTACAGAAGTTTAGGTAGCTTGTCAGGGGGACACTCTATCTATGGCACTTTACACAAAGCACCATGAGTTAGAGGACCATTAAACCCAGTGTTTGCCTGTTGGTGGGGAGGGACCTCCAAGCCTGCATACCTGCACTGGCCCAAGCCAGCAGGCAGGAGTGCTCCAGCAACCTCCTAAGAGGCTGCCAGACTGCCCCTCTCCCCAGCCCTGCCTCTCCGCCTCAAGCTGGCAACAGTCAGCAGCAGCTGTGAGGAGAGAGAAGGGATGGAGCCACCCCTACTAAATGCCTCCCTCTACCCCAACTACCCCTGCTGGGGTCTTGGAGGGAGCAGGGCTGGATAGATGGGATCATATATCAAGGCAAAACTGTGAAATGTAAGCAACCTAATAGATTTCAGATCTATAAATGTACCTGCTCTCTCTCAGCAAAATCGTCATCACCATCTTAACCAAAAAGATAAATCATCATTTGACTACCAACAATGTTTGCATGTTGGAACAAAATGACTATAAACAGACTCAAAAGAATGTAAAGAACTACTGTTGACTCACAAAGTAATATCAGGTCAGATAAGTTAAAAGGTAAAGGCACCGCTTTGTCACTTGGGTAGATTTTGCGAAAGATTTAGTTCAGTCCCTGACTCCTTGCTTATCTGTACATTTAGGTTATTCAAGGTGCATGAGAGTTTTTAATAACTGCTTTTTCCTGAGTAATGGTCATTCATGTACAACTTAGTGCACATAGTCATACATGAACTTCAAAGGCCAGAAGTATGAAAAGAAGACCAATGATGCAGTTCTTCCAAGGAGATAGCTTGAGCCTGTTGTGGTTTTTCCTGAAGGATAAACCACTAAGATAGATATTGTGAGACTCTAGATTATGTCACTGATGAATAACAGTCTAAACTGTGTAATTTATTTTATATAAATAACTTCAGACTGCAAGCCTCCAATGCACTTCAAAGTATATGGCCTCATCAGTGAAATGATTCAAGATATCATGGTGTGTCAAGGTCTCATAAGTTAAGAATACACAGAACAATACAATGCCATGACCATAGTGATGCAGCGGCAATTGACTTAAAAAAATGGTCATCAATGCCATCAGCCTTTGGTATAAATGCAGGCCAAGACTATATTAGAAGATGCCAAAACGTATTGGGATCAGACAATTGTCAAAAACAACACCATATTCCACAACTGATCAGATTTCCTGGCTGTGGGTAAGAAGCCCAGGATAGCACAACACAGGGACATTGTCATTCCACTTGGTCAGGGGAAAAGCTAAAAAAGAAGATGACATTGTCAGAGAAGTGAAAATGATATGGTGCATCAAGAAGATACCAGTAGTGCTGTCCATGAACAAGTTTTCATTAAAGTTGACTGACAGCTGTGAGAACACTGGACACAGTGTGAACTATCCCGCTCATTTACAAAAGTCAAGGATTATGCAGAAGTGTTTCTCTTTATGAGCAAGCAGGTATGGCTTGGCTGCTTGCAGCTATTATGTCCTACACATGCACAGACACATGACATGAATGTAGGGAATACTACTACTATGCTATATTTTAATAACATTTATTATTGTAGAATATGAAAGAAAATCATTCTAATATATATACACACACACACATATATATATAGGATTATTTAATTCAAATAAACAGATACTGAACCTGTTTTGTACAGAATATGCTCTTGCAACAGCCACAAACAAGACTTTTTAGCTGTAAATACAATTTTACTGTTATATTTTAGAGCCATTGAAACCATACCATGATAGGAAGCCACTTCAGGGCCGGGTCTCATTGTCAGTCCAGTCACCTGTCTAGGGCAGTCTGCCCTGTCTTGCCTGCTATGTCTTGCTGTTTTAAAACCGATATAAAAATATGGGAGGCTGCCCATTAAGTGCCCCAATGCCTAAGGTGTTATATATGGCTCCCATCTTCCCTATTCTGTGTCCCGTGCCTTGCATATGGCATCCAGATTACTATCCTTATCACAGCCCCTAACTTCAGCCTCACTCGTTAGACTCTGTGCCCTTCACTCATACTGGGACTCCTTGACCTTCACACATACCTGGGTTCCTAATCACTGGGCTTCTTGCCTCTCACTAGGTTCCATGTCCCTCGCACACAGTCTGGGCTCCTAGCCTTTCACTAGGTTGCATGCCCCTCACTAGGCTGCATGCCCTTTCCAGACTCTGGACTCCTTGCCCCTCACTCACTCTGGGCTCCTTGCCCCACTCTGGACCCCCTTGGTCCTGCTGACCTCCTTGCCAGGTTACCCACCAGGTTGTGGAGGCTGGGGCTAAAAAGTGCCCCATACTCACCTTTCACTAGGAAGGCAATTGGTGTGGCATTTCCTGGAGACCACCCCTCCAAAGGCTGCCCCACACCATCCTACCCTAGCAGGGTATAGTTTTAGGTCATGCCCCAGGACCAGGAACCTCCTGCCATCCCCATAGTTCCTGCCCTGTACCTCCAAGATGTTGTGACCAGCAGCTCCAGCTGGGTGATCACTGGTGATGCACATGCGGTACATGCGGGTGCACATGCACACGGGGTACATGCGGGTGCACATGCACCCCTTGAGATTGGCCGTGTATCCCCTTGCAGCGGCAGCCACAAAACTGGAAGTGCTGGCAGAAGTGCACTTCTGGTTTTGCTGCTGGTGGTTCTGCACTCGACAATCAGCCCCTGAAGGACAGACACCACCCCCCCGTCGGCAATCTGGTGCCCCCCCCCCGCCTCGGGAGACATCAGTCACCCATGCGGGTGATGTTGTCCCTACAGCTGCAGCCACCAACCTTTTGGCTCCCCTGCTCAGGCTTATTGCTATCAGCTGAGCCCACTTCCCCAATCAGGCAGTCCCCTGCTGGCCATGTGACTCCTGATTGGGGAGTGCAGCCACCTGCAGGCTGCTCTGCTGCTTGGTCTAAGCCCTTAAAGTGGCAGGCAACAAAGGCACTCTGCCACACATACCCATTATTCATACTTTTCCCTACACAACTTCTTTTCAGATTAATAGAACATAAGGATATGAATTATAAATTCAGGTTCCTGACACACATTACACTTAAGATGTGATTAACTGATTAAACATGTCTTGAGTAGTGAATTGGGCACACATTCATTCAATTAATGGCATGATAAAGTGGGAATAAACAACAAAGTTATTATACAAAATACGTGTGTAAGAACACTGGCTGCTTGCAGACATGGAACACCCCCCTCCCCCCCCAAACAGCACCTTAAACTCTGCACAATCCTACACCAAGCCCAGCACATGCCTAGAAGAAGCAGTACATTTGCTGGACCTGGCTCACCTGACAGATTGGGCACTTTAGTGAAGTTTTTTTGGTGCTTTTATCTAATACCTGATTGAATCGGCTATCAAAGCTCCAAAAGGCCCTGCTGAAGCACATGATCTATACCAAGGGTAGGCAAAATGCAGCCCAGGGGCTAGATGTGGCTTGCCAGGATTCTATCCGGCCTTCAGGGCCCTTAAAAACTGTAGAAAATTAGTATTTATCTGCCCTGGGCTGCCTGTCATGCAGCCCATGATGGCTTGCCAAAACTCAGTAAGCAGCCCTCTGCCCAAAATAATTGCATGTCTCTGATCTATACAGATACTGCAGAGCCACGTCAAAGTAATGTGCTGCTTCTTCCAGTAAAGTGCATCTTGGGGTTTTTTTTGTTTTTTAACGTCTGTAATCAGCCTTTGTGGCTGGTTCCTATCATGCCTTTAGCTGAATGTGTGGCCAGCGCTCCTAGCCTCTGAAGTACACTCTCCTGTGCTCCAGAGCCTCAGATCATGGTCAGCTGATTGGGGCTCCCAGCTTGGGGGACACCATGAGTTCTCCCAGTGGGGAGCCCTAATCAGTCATGGGACTCCCAGCCACAGGACTGTGCCCCTGCAGCTGGGAGCTCTGATCACTGACAGGGATACCAGGTGTGGGAGCACAACATAAGCTTCCACATTTGAGAGCTCCAACCGACTAATGGGCTCCCAGCTATGGAAGTGAAGATCACTGGTGCAGGGGGAGCCCGCGATCAAGATCCCAGGCTCCACCCTTCATCAGCAAGATGGCATGATGGGATCTGATGCTTAGTCCCACAATCATGCCACCTGCCATACATGTGCAACATGACAGAAAGCCCAATTGTTGAGATTCTACATCAGATCCTTCTTTTTAATGTCCCTCAGTGACTTTAGTAACAGTAAAAGGGACAAATCCAAGCTATTCCTTCTTGGCCTCTTTTTTGTACAAGTAGAGGTGGATGAGCTGTTTGAAAGACTTTTACCCATTTCTATGCTACTAAAACTTTGATCCATGTAAACTTCTTCCCAGCAACAGCTCTTACATGGGTCACACAGGCAATCCATGGATTTTTCCTCCTACCCTAAAAGGCCTCAGCTCTGACCCCAAGGTAATAGTAATGACTGAACTGTAAGAAAACAACTACAGGTTTCCCTCAATTTATGTGGTACATGTGTTCTCGGAAAACTGTGTATAAATCAAAATTACATAAAGGGAACCCAGTTTATAATGTAAGAAATAGGGATACGGTCCCATGACAGTGAGAGAGGGAGGGAGTAAGGCTGGGACTAGGGAAGGGGTGGGAGGAGGGGTGTAGTGCAGCCCATCAGCCAGTCCCGGGGCTGCAGCAGGGAGCAAAGTGGAGGGAACTGTAAGTGGGCACAGGGTGTGGGACTGGGGGTTGTGGCTCTTGCTGCTACACGCACCCCAGGAGGGCTGCGGGCTGGAGGGTTGTGCTGGGCTCTTCCCAGGGGACACGTGCCCCTGGATCTGTGCGCAGGATGAGAACAGGCTGCTGCTGCAGGCTGAGGCCAGTGGCAGCACTGGGCTCTTCCCAGTGCTCAGGGCAGGTGGCAGCATTGGGAAGGGGACTGCTGCCACCCCAAAATTCAGGCCTGTGGTGGCAGCCTGCTCTCATCCCATGTGCAGATCCGTAGTTTCATAGTTTCTAGGGCCAGAAGGGACCTGAACAGATCATCGAGTCTGACCCCCTGCCCTGGGCAGGAACGAATGCTGGGATCATAATAGCCCAGCCAGATATCTATCCAACCTCCTGTTGAAGACTGCAGGGGAGAGCACCATCTCCCTTGGGAGCCCATTCAAGAGCCTGGCAGCCCTAACTGTAAAGTAATGCCTCCTGATATCAAGCCTGAACCTGCTCTCAGTCAGTTTCTGGCCATTATTCCTTGTTATCCCAGGTGGTGCCCGGGGGAACAGAGCCTCACCTATTTTTCATTGGTCTCCCCTGGTGAGTTTATAGATGGCCAACAGATCTCCTCTCAGCCTTTGCTTGTGGAGGCTGAATAGATTCAGGCCCTTTAGTCTATCTTCATAGGGCCTACCCTGCTGCTGCCCAACCATGTGAGTGGCCCTCCTCTGGACCCTCTCAAGATTAGCCACATCCCTCTTGAAGTGCAGTGCCCAGAACTGGATGCAGTACTCCAAGTGTGGCCTGACCAGGACAGCATAGAGGGGAAGGATCACCTCCCTAGACCTGCTTATGATGCATCTGTAGATGCACAACACGGTGCGGTTAGCTTTACTGATCGCTTCCTCACATTGGCGGCTCATGTCCATCCTGGAGTCAACAATGACTCCAAGATCCCTTTCAGCCACTATGTTGTTGAGAAGGGTGTTCCCCAGCCTATAGGTATGTTACAGGTTCCTTCTCTCTAGATGCAGCCCTTTGCACTTGCCTGCACTGAATTCCATTCTTTTCTCACCCACCCACCTCTGTGACCGGTCTAGATCAAGTTGGATCTGTCCCTTGCCTCTGGTGTGCCCACTTCTCCCCACATCTTTGTGTCATCAGCGAATTTGGATAGCGTGTTTTCCATGCCCCCCTCCAAGTTGCTGATAACGATGTTGAATAGCACAGCTCCAAGGACCAAGCTTTGGGGAACTCCACTGCCCACATCCCTCGAGGTCAAAAATGACACATCTACCACCACTCTCTGGGTGCAACCATTGAGCCAATTTGCCACCCATCTGACTATGTAGGCATCAATGCCACAGTCACCTAGTTTTTTTATGAGCATGGGGTGAGAAACAGTGTCAAAGGCTTTCCTGAAGTCCAGGTAGACGACATCCACCTCAACACCTGCATCCAAGGACTTTGTGACCTGGCTGTAAAAGGAAACAAGGTTAGTCAGGCAGAATCTGACCACAGTGAACCCATGTTGGTTGCCCCTGAGAATTACCTCCCATGCTGGGCCCCCGCAGATGTGCTCCTTGATAATTTTCTCAAAGGTCTTCCCAAGGACCAAGGTGAGACTAACTGGCTCCGAATCCCCAGTGTCTCTCTTACTAATTTCAGCTCATTGAAGTCAGCCCTCCTGAAGTCAAGGACTTTTGCCTTACTGCTTGCTTTCACCACCCTGCACTGGATAGTAAATTCCAGCAGACGATGGTCACTAATGCCTAGGTAGTCAAGCACCCACAGATCCCTCACCAGGTCATTCATTGCCTGAGGCAAGGACCAAGTCCAGCAAGGCATTTCCTCTGGTGGGATTGTGTACCTCCTGCGTTAAGTGGAGGTCCTGTATGAAAGCTAAAAACCTACGTGAGTGTTCAGACATGGCTGACTGATCCTCCCAGAAGATATCTAGGTAGTTTAGGTTACCCATGACAACCACATCCCTTGTCCTTACAGCCTCCGTGAGCTGACCTGAAAATTCCAGGTCCAGCTCATCCCCCTGGTGAGGCGATCTGTAGTAGACATCCACTATCAAGTCCCTTTCCCCATGACCCCCTCGCAGTCTAACCCAGAGCACCTCACTTTGCCTCTCTTCTAAACCAATCCTGATCATCGAGGATGTGTACTGCTCTTTAACACAGAGAATCCCACCAGGTTTCTGTAAGTCCAACCAGGTCTGCGTTTTTGCTAGCTAGCAGGAGGGTGAGTTCCTCCTGCTTATTCCCTATACATCTTGCAATTGAGACCTCCTACTGGTGCTCGCACTGCCCTCTTGCTCCCAAGCTTGCCTGGGCCCTTGTCACTTACCTGGGTTGTTCCTGCTAGTGTCACCTGGCTTGACATCAAAGTGTCCTCCTGCACCTCTGCATCCCCATCCCCCAATGAACCTAGTTTAAAGCTGGAAGAGAAGACACGCTTACCTTTTGGGGAGAGATATAGCCCGTCCCACCCTAGCATATCTCCTGCAAACATATCTCCTGCACAGGAGTGTGGGTTGTTCAGATTGAAGAATCTGAAGATCTGGGAGCACAGCCCCCCCACTGTCAAGCCCTCCCAGGGTGCATGTAGTAGCAAGAGCTGCACCCCCCAGGCCTGTGCCCTGCACCCACATACAGTTCCCTCTGCTTTACTCCCTGCTGCAGCCCCAGGCCTCTGCTTCTCCCCACTCATCCCAGCCCCTGCTGCAGCGGCCCCAGGAGCAGCCGACACCAGCTGCCTGCAGCTGCTGGGCTGCACCATGCTCTGAACCCCCTGCGGCTTTGCTTGTCCCCACTCACCCTAGCTCCTGCTGCAGTAGACTGGGGAGCAGCCAACACCACCTGCCTGCACCATGGCATGGCAGGAGCTGGGACGAGTGGGGACAAGCGGAGTGGTGGTACAGTGCAGCCCAGTGGCTGCAGGCAGCTGGTGTTGGCTGCTCCCAGAGCAGCTGCACAGCTGCAACAGGGGCTGGGATGAGTGGGGTCCCAGCCCCACAGCCCTTTCGCCTCCCCAACAGACTTTCCTGCTGAGGGGGCACCTATGCCAATTGCATAAGAGTGAATTTACTTCACATATACTGAATTTTAAGTGTAAAAAGGGTCATCACATAAGAGCAAATTCGCATATACAGGACCCACATAAATCAAGGGAAACCTGTACACTGTTATTAAATTAAGTGTTCACTCTGAGGGTCACTCTTATGTGTCCAAAACACATAAGCCACCCCTTTATAGTATGCCTTGTAGAACACATCAAAGGACTCCATGTTGTCCTTCTCAACTGTAAGCAGTCTGCAGGCTGCCTGTCTTTTCTTCAGTAGTTGTCTCTACTCATAGGCAGTAGAGATGGGGTAAATATGGGCTAGAAGTCAGTAACAGAGAATTATGGGATTGCTGCTCCTTAGGGACTTCCTGTACTTAAAGACTGAGCACCTGAGTAAGTTCCAAACAACCAGCAGAAAACAGTAGATGATAAAAGGAATTGGGATGGGGTCAGTCTCATAACCCAAGGTTCAACAAATGTCAGGCTGGACTGCTCCTGGGGGTGAAGCTAAGGAGTTTACAGCATAGATGGTCTTGGCTTTACACTGACCATGAGGTTGACTCTATCAGAGTAGACACAATCTAACAGACAATTGAGATGAATTGGGCAACTTTATTTTTTTGAAAAATATTTTGTATATTACCCTCTGTCTTCCTTCAGAAGAGGAGGATTCTGCCATTTGTATTCAATGTTCTGTCATTCTTTCCTACTCAAAGCAGTAGAAGCTGGGTGGGACTGGAGCAAAACTGTTGGTCAGATGTGGTCAGAGCAATGTGTGTGATGGAGAGTATATTGGAATTATTGGAATACTGATAGTAGGGTGTCAGTGCAGTAATGAGAATGTGAGGCATGTTGTAGCAATGCAAGGAACAATAAAATGGAAAGGCTGGAGTCAGAGTGATGTAATGGGGGGTGGTGAGGATCTTTACATCTGTCCCTCCCCCTCCACCCCACCCCAACTCTCACATTCCGGTTTCCCTATTTGTCCCATCTTCCAAAAATGTCCCAAATGACTGCTCATTCTGTGTATCCCTCTCTAGGACGTCACTCTACAGAACCCATGACAACACCTACTTCTTTATATGGAGGAAAGTTAAAAGGGAAGAAGTCTGTATTAGAGAGGCAGAAATATGGGAGATGCTGACAGGACAGTAAAGAGTTTTATATCAAAGTTCTGTAGACTGAATCCACAGAGTTGCAGGAGGATGGCTTTTTGCCTTAGGGCTGATCAGTACTCTGGTGGCATAAATGTTGTATTCAGAGGTAAATAAAAAGCAAAAGCAACACCTCAAAAGAAATCCCCTGGACCAGGGTGAAAGATTTATAACATTTTGAGAATCTGGAATGGTTTGTGTGGAGTAGGTTCAGTGTTTGAGTGTGGGCTAAATTGAGGTAGCTGCTATTTGCTCTGCCTGACTTCCAATAAATCTAACCCAAATCAACTCTGTGTACTGTTATGGTGGAAAGCTAGGCCACACAGAAATTCAAGAGTCTACTACAGCTTTGGCTAAGAAAACTAGCTCTTTTACCTGAAGTAGAAAACATTTTAGCAAACACGTCTGTTTTGCTTGGTTTCTGTATGAGTAATGAACATCATGTGAGAGTTTAAATTTTCCTATTTTTTACTTAAAGAAAAAAAGGGCCTTAAAATTTAGGTCTTTCCTGTTGTTTTCCCTAGAAGACACCGTGGACAACTACAAAACCACTAGATTTATGCTAGTGCCAAAATACTGAGCCTCAAAAAAGGAAAGTAATTTTTGTTTGAACTACTTTAAGCATCATAAGCTTTACATCTTTATAAAGGTCTAAAGTAGAGAGTAGATGAAAAACTTTAAGTATACTTGCAAAAAAAGGAAGTGGAGGCATAGCATTCATTCCAAAGATGTAAAGCTTTTTAGGTGGTATAGAAAGTTTACTATGCAAGACCAAGGAAAAAATTAATTTAAAGAAGTTGTCTCTCTGTCAAGTAGAAGGTAGGTCAGGGTGGCATCTTAGAAACTAACTGGTTGGGGGGCATCATACTTTGCTGGATGCTATAAGTTTTCAGAAAACAAAGATTCTAAATTAGAAAGGAAATTAAATAATAAGGTTAGGGGGAGGGGTCATTGCTGAGAGAGATGTGATGATGTGTTGAATAGGACAATATGGATAAATAAGTGACTTAACCCATTGAAGAACATATGATGTTCTAAAAGCTAGCCCAGGCAATGGGTTAAGAATCCATAGTCTCTGTTGAGATTTTCCTTAACACAATTCAGTCTGTGGATAACTTCTTGTTCTGCAATTTCATGTTGAAAAAGTATTGTTGTTTAAGAACGGCTAATCTGAAGACAGTGGTAGAATGTCCAGGGAAGTTAAAGTGTTCTGTCACAGGGTTTTGTGTATTTTTGGAATCATTGTCAAATCAGTGTCCTTCCATTCTTTCACATAGAGATTGCTCCATCTGTCCAATGTAGACAACCGAGGGACATGATAAACAGGTGATGGCATATGTAACATTAGTAGAAAAGCAGTGATTGAATCCTGGATGTTATAATCTGTATTGTTTGATCTAGTGATGATGTAGTCTGTATTGATGAGGAAGCACAGCTGGCATTTGGATCTGTAGTAGGCCTGGTGGCTTGGTAAAAATTGGATTTAAGTAATCCAGTTAACTGTCGAGTCAATATTAGCAAGAATCCAAAGGATTGTACAAACCTATATCCACAAATTATTTATCATCATGCTTCCAATGCATACTTCATTCAGTGAGGCGAGTTTGAAATGTACATGTCAATGTTATATATTTCTAACAATGCATCCAAATATTGATACAAGCATATTTCAAACATTTTAACCAATGGAAAAAGTAGTTTTTAAAATTAGGTAAAGTTAAAAATGATAGAATAGATTATGAAGAATTTTTTCTCCTCCACACAAAAGCTTTTAGCAGTAGAGGATTATCTGAAAGAAAAGAAGAGATAATGCAAAATGGATTGAGACTTAAACTATGCCAATTTTGTAATATCAAAGAACTCATGGGTTGAGCCAGACCTAACTGTTATTAAAAGTCTTCTATTTGCAGCAAAGCAAAACTCTGTTTGGTCTTTAGAATGAGTTTAAACTTCAGTTTCTTTCAGAAGGCAGGCTACCTTTAGTTGATCCTAAAAAACTGAGTCACAGAAGTTCCAATTTGGTTCTCTTCCTAAATTTGAATGTAATAGGTTGTAGCTAGGGATTATATCTAAGAATTCACAGTGAAAAATATGCCTTATGTACCACGTATCAGGATATACCATATAACAGGATACTTTAATGGAGACCTGTGGCGACCAACCTTCTAGCATCATGTATCAGGGGCCCAAACAGGCAGCCCACCCAAGGCTAATTGCCTTATTCACCACACCTGCCTGGGGGCTCTGACTGGCAGCCCTACCCAGCTAATGAACAGCTGACCACTGTTAGCACCTCTTGATTAGCTACTGGGGACAGCCACTTCCCCATTGAGTTCTACCTATAGCAGTTTTTTTCAAGATCTGCTCTGGTAAGCATCTCCGATCCTTTGCTCCTGGTTTTCTAACTCCTGACTCTCCTTGATTCTGTTCCTGGGCTCTGGCTTTTTGGATGTTCTCAGATCTGTTAATTCAGTCTCTAACTTGGTTCTGCCTGATTCTAGTTCTGACTCTTGGTATACTCTGACTGGCTCTGAACTTTGGCATACCTGACTTTGGCTTTTCCTGACTGTTTTTGGCACAGGCTTCTGACTCCTAAACCTTGATTTGGCCTGTGATTTGGACTTTGCCCCTGGATTTCCCCTTGGCTCTGGTAACCTGGTCTGACTCCTGATGCTTGACTTAGCCTGTGATTTGGCTCTTAGCCTTCCCCAAGCCTGACACAGTTCTTATACCATGGGACGGATTAGTGGCATGGGGGTTAGTTCACTGGCCTGGCCTTGCATACTGGCCTGATCTAGTGCACAAAGCCATGTTGTCTGGCTAATTAATGCTGCCACTACTCCTCTGCCACCAAATTTCCAGGCTTCTGAGGAGCCCCACGGATTGTATAGCATAGCTCCAGGGGTAAGGGGTTGCACCACTGATACAGACCATATATTGTTACTGAATAGGCTGGCACTAGGACCCAGCTGCTTCTGCCACATCTCCCCACCAACTGGTTGCATCATGGTCAGACCCCTATCCACCCTCCCTCCTATTCCCCATACCAAAGCTCTCTTCCCTTCAGCTGCAGTGTTAGCAAAATCCCCTGCTACATTTACAGCTCTACGGGCTGGATCCAAAGATTCCATGGACTAAATTGAGCCTGTGGGCTCTAGGTTGCTGATGCCTACCTCCCTACACTAAAGTACAAAACCTCTACATCATTAAGGGCTTTCCCTGTTGATCACAAATGGAGTTACCTCATTTATCTGGTCTGGCATAATGATAAAAGGATATGCAAGACAACATTCAAAAGGCAGGAGAATAATTTAAAAGAGAACAAGATGAAAATCAATGCAATGCTAGCGTGTTTAATGAACCCCAGTGCTTATAGTTTGTAAATATCCAGATCATTCAATAACAGCCCTTAGAAACAGCAGTCATATTGGGATTAACCATCAGCGATATTCTTGATTAAAGAAAATCTTCAAGATGGTTCCCCAATTCCCGCCCCCCATCCAAATAAGACCTCTGTAGGAATAATGTTTTCTGTACATTTTATGAAAGTTCAGTGAAAAATTCACAAGTGTACAATAAAAAATAACATACCTGAAAATGCTTTAAACAGTTTCAATCTATCATGTAGAAAGTACCTCAAATACTTTTGTGATATTTATACCTTTCAGCATCCAAAATACTGTTAAGTTTATGGTTTCCAAACCATTGAATAAGCTCAATTTCAGGCTTTTTGTCAGTGAGGCTCTACCAAACATACCAGTCTAATTCTCACCTACCCACTTATATATAACAGCCTATGTTGAGGCCCACAACCCAAGTACTTTGATAGCCGCAAATACTCAGGAAAATGTTTTACTATATATTTAAATATACTTCCCTCCATCTAATCCCCACCTGTCACACTTCTATATAAAAGGAAAAAAAGCCTACTAATATAAATGAAAAGCTCTTTTGTGTATTTTTGCATAACAGAAAGTTAATACCAGATTAATTCTTCTTTAAGGCATGTTTGAAGATTGCCGAGTGAAATTCTGGTAGCCCTAGCAAGAGTGAATGAGAAATTATGTCATTGGGTAAGTGTACATTTTTCCCTCCCTTATCATGCAGTCTAATGACAGAGAAAATACAACCACATTTTAGAAATTCTATACAATTTTTTTTTTTTTTAAGTGCTTACCTTACTTTTTGAGAGACCTCCTAGTCCTTGATCTTATTTGGGTATGCTTTCACCTTACTCATTTATTTTTGTGGAAGCAAAATCTATCACAGACTGATTGGTAAGGAAGTCAGTAAATATGTTAGCTTCAGAGGTGAACTCTGGGAATTAGATTTATTCTCCAAGAATGATTTTATATATTAATTACACACATGTCATGTGATCAGTCAGCAAGTGATCTATGGTCTATAAATTAGGAACTGTTGTTCTATAACATAGTTGCTCAACCCGTGATATGCATACCCCTGGGGGTACGTGAGACACAAGCGGAGATAGGTGGGTGCTGAACACCACTGTAGCAAGGGGGTGCTACCGCTCCCCCTGCTGCTGCCGGGTTTGCATCTGGCCACGCACCCCCCGCTACCTCCAAGCCAGCCACAGGCTGCTCCAGGAGGGGAAAGGTGGGTACACAGATGCCCATGCACTCCCCGCCAACCCAGCCACAAGCAGGTAAGTTTCTTTCTTTATCCTGCCTGGGCTTGAGGGTGGGGGGCAGACCAAAACCCCCACAGTGCAGGAGGGAGTGCGGTAGGACCAGGGTGCTGCCCCGCTCCCTCCTGCACTGCGGGGATTGCCCCATGACCCAGCCCACCCAGGGCCCAGTTCACTGTGCTGGACAGAGCAGGCTGTGGCACTAGGCTCTTCCCAGTACTTGGGGCGGGCTGTAGTAATGTGAGGGAGGCTGCTGTCACCCCAATATTCACTGTAGCCATCCCCAACCTGCTCCCCCAGTGCCACTGCTGAATGCTGGGAAAAGCCCAGTGCCCCTACCTGTAGCCAGCCTGTGCTCTGGGTAGCTGCAGCAGGCAGTGGGCAGGCTGCAAACAGCTGCTCCGGGCTTCGCAGCCCCAGCATCTGCTCCATACTGACGGATGCATGCACACCTCAGACCAGAAAGCAGAGGATGTTTGTGCTGCCTCAGACCCTATCCCCACTCTCTGCTCTGAGGTACGCATGCAGTCACTGCCAGCACAGAGCTGATCCTGGGCTCCAGAGCCTGGTGCAGCTGTTTGTAGCCAGCCTGGACTCTGGGCAGCTGCAGCAGGCAGGCTGCAAACAGCTGCACCAGGCTCCGCAGCCCTGGCATCAGCCCTACGCTGGTGGCAACTGCATGCACGCCTCAGAGGAGAGAGTGGAGGTAGGGTCTAAGGCAGCGTGACTCTCCCCTGCTCTCTGCTTTGAGGCGTACGTGCACCCACCAGTATGGAGTGGATGCTGGGGCTGCGGAGCCCAATACAGCTGCTTGTAGCCTGCCTGCTGCCCAAAGCCTAGGCTGGCTACAGGTGGGGCCGGCAGTGGCATCAGGCTTTTCCAGGCTGTGTTGCCTCAGGGCCTGCCCCCGCCATCCACTCTGGGGCACATGATGCCAGAGCATCTATTTGCAGCCTCCTGGCTGCAGCGAGCCCAGGCTCTGCGTAGCTGCTGCCAGCTACGCAGAGCCTGGGCTGCTTGCAGCACGGCCTGCTGGGAACAGCCTGGGCTCCATGGCTGACAGCAGCTGCTTCCTTGTCTGTTTCTCTCACTTCCTCTCTCTATTGCCTCTTCCTTCTCCCCAGACTATGGCAAAAAATGTAGTGCGCTGCACATTGCACGGTACTGGGTTCAGCCCTTCTAGCTTTGGCCAACATCACCTCTAGCCCAGATACATACTTGAGCTGTGCATACCTGGTGTAAAAGATGGGAACCCTACCCACACCAGATCAGACCTGTCATGGCCTTATACACAGCCCTTCTTCCAACATATAGCACACTTTGGTCTGTAAGTATAAAATTCCCTGGAAAATGGTGTGTTGGGGTACTTATTAAAAGTTTCAGAAGTTAGGGGGTACTTAAAAGGTTCTGTTTGGCAGCATGTGCAATTATCCTCTTCAAAAGTTAAAAAAAAAAAAAAAAAGAAGAAATTAATAGTTACAGTCATGTCTTAGAATCTACACTACTTGCCTAAGGTAGTCAAAAAGAATGTTCTGCTCCCAATAATACCACAATTTATCATTAATCAAATTTTGGTGAGGCATAGGTGTTTTTTTTAAAGTCCCTCCCAACCTGTTCCTTTTTTTTGCCATGTTTATTGCTATTGTTTTGGAGTAAACTGAAGTGTCTCAGATGGGAGAATGGACCAGATGGACAACTAGTCTGTAAATTACATGGTGGTTGATATCTTGTAAATGTAGATTTGATGCAATGCCTGCTTTATTCAGTGAAGCTGTTATAAAAGAACAGTTTGTGAATAAAAACCTTTAATTCTGATAATGTTCAAACCATTGCTTAATATCTAAACTATCTAATTGTAAAAAGCTTGAGCAACATAAACTGGTACACAATTGTTCTTTTGAGTTTGCAGCCAGTTGAAGAGCAATAGAAATGTGAACTTTCCATCACTCATCTTACTGAGGTGCAATTTGGATGCAGTCATCAGTCTTCAAATTTAAGTGTTAACCATTTTGCTACTTACATTTGCTGTATCATGAAGGTCATTTAAATGATGTGGCTGTATTAACAGTCATATCCTGAAAGTAATAAATCAGTAAATTTCCATGATACAAGTAAGTAAATGATGCTTGTCAGTCCCATTGAAGCAGGACAAAAATATTGCCTGTGAAATTACCTACAAAAATATTAATTTCCAGTAACATGGCTGATGGATTTCCTGGGTTTTCTATAAAACTTATTTTGCAGCAATGACAGTTTAACATACTGGTGCATATTTTAATGATAGTTCAGATGATAGCTCTAATTATTTTAATGCCAGGTAAGCAAAGTGAAATTGAAAGTAAGCACTCCCCCCTTCTAAAAACAGTTCCTCAAGTACTTTCGAGGGGAATTTTTTACTTATTTCTGGTGTTTGGTCACCATTACCAATAAAATCTGGCATCAGAGTTGATAAGGAATTCTATCTGGTAAGAATACAGCTTGCTTTTTGGCATGTACAAAAAAAATTAAGAATGCTATTACATTCTACTTTTTCCTGAGCCTTAAATAAATCATACACTCAAGTACAGGTTAGTGTGGCCTTTTCAGAAAGTTGTTGCACAGAATTAAAACTCGGGGCTATTGTATTCATTGTAAAATATGAATATAGTTATTTGCTTATCAGTAAGCAAGAAAGTGTATCATACTATTTCTTAGTATGGCATTTATTTCTTATTTACCCTGTTTTTGTATGCATTAAATATACTTGGGATACTTGTGAATGATCTGTAAACAAAAGCTAGTAGATAGTTAAACTGCTGAGTGTTACATAAACTTCTCCACCTAGTTGCTGATATATTTAAATACAAGGTTTAAACATAATATTTACACTTCTCTACTTTAGTACACCCATTCCTTCTGATCTACCTGCACATCTCACTCCTTGTAGTGTGAACAAAGTATGTAGTACAGAGACATAAGGAGCAAGGCTTGAACCCTGGGCAAACCCTGTGGGAGATAAAGGGTGGAGGTGTGGGGGAGTGCCATTGATTGCTAGAGGCAGGGATTCTGAAAGTGGGGGATGGGGTGCAGGAATCTTATCTATGGTAGGGAATCAAAAAGACCCCAGCAACAGCTGCTGTTGGCTGCTTGCGAGGGCTATAACGTGGTCTGCCCACCCTAGGTGTTGCTGTTGAAGCAGCAGCAGTGTCTGCATACCAGTAGCTGCTGCTGCATGAGCAATGCCATGACACTGCTTTTGCTGCTAGGGCACAGACTGTGGGAGTGAAGGGTGATTCTGGAGCCCCTCCTCAGTTGGTGCCCAGGGCTGGTGCCAGCTTGCCCACATCTAGTTATGCTACTGATGTAGTATAGATCACTTGAACTCTTCACAGCTAGAGAAAAATATCAGGCAGCCTCCCTTTTTCTTCCAAACACCTCAGACCTTTGTTAGCAAACAAAAAGTCTGGGGATATTTGCAGCTAGCAACATTCCAGGCCGAGTCAGCTTTTAACCCAAGGACTCTTCTGTTGATTAAACAAATAAGTAGCCCATTTCCAAAATTATATAGATATTGGGGTCAGACTATAAAAGAGCTAGTCTCTAGATTTCTTTGAGTGTTTCATACCACGTATGGGGCGGGGGGAGTTGGTTGTAGCTCTGTTGTTTTAAGGCAGGAGTTGTCAACTGGGGGGTACACATACCCCATCCTAGGTGTTGGGGTACTTTGGAAGGCCATAGGGGGTATGTGTACCCAAAAAGCTTGTGAAGAACAATTTTTACCAACTATTTAGTTGCTCTAGTAAGATAGAGACCACATTTACCCAAAGGACCTTATCAAACCAGGTAAGAATTTATGAACCTTTATGCCTGCTCCTCCACTGCATGGAGCTGCTTCTTGTTCTCTCTCTTTAATTGGGACAAAAACCCACTTAAAGCAGCTAACTAAAAGTTAATTGCAGACCTTATAAGTTCTAGGTCCATAAAACTTACCATAGTGAACTAAGCATTATTCTAAGAAGGGCCACCCTGCCAGCACAACTGTAATATAACTCACCTGTATCCAAAATGATGCAGAAGTCTGAAGGGGGCTCAGCTTTTACAACAGACACATCTCTTAGCCACAGGCTGTCTTTAATTCCTGACTCAGCATTCAAATGGTAAATCTATGAAAGAACTGCAAGAGTGTTTACTTTAAATGGCCACTCCTTATATAGCTTTCTCATAAAGTGCCCCAAATCAGTAGCTAACAGCCATACCCTGCTTCTCTTGTGCCATACCTTGAGGCACAGAAGATACAATTAAAACTATATCCCCACCACCCTACTCCTCTTTCTTTCAGGCCTTCCTCCACTCCCTCCCCACTCCCCCAAAAGCTACTTTTTAAGGCATGTGATTATTACACAGCCTGATAGATACTGCAAGACTTGCAAGGAGCAGAGTATTTTGGTCAATTCACTCTACATATGACTGGAGGACATTGTGCTATTGCTGTATATTTAGCATAACTTGCTCATTTAAATAGCTTGTTTACACTCTTAAACTGGAAAGAGAATCTACTTTCTTTTATCTGCAATATAGCAAGACATCATTTCTCATTGCTTCTCTATCTTACATACTTGATAAGAAAAGTATGAGTTACTTACTGGGCATGCTTACACAAGATGCTTAATGTGCAGTAGTTGGCTGGGCAAAAACCGTGCCAATATGCTACTGCACAGTAAGGTCACTAAAAATCCGCATGCTGGTGCTATCACAGTAGTTATAGTTACTACACTTATAACTTAGTACTTCATTAAGCAAGAGCTAAATTTAATGTGCAGTAACTACTGCTCATTAATGAACATGTAGATGCGCCCACTAAGAAGGAAAAAAAAAACCCAGAATGCTGTTGTAACTGCAAAACACAATCCAGTTTACACTACACTGATAATGCTGAGCAGTATTGAAGAATTAAATCAGAATAAGCTCTGCTTTTGTATATATATGGGTAAGATGGCTTGGCCCCATTCTTCTAGTCATGTAAGTCAGGAATGGGGAAGGTTGTATCTTCATTGCCAAGTTAGTCTGAGTGGCTGGCACCCCATCCACAGACCCTAAATTAGGTTAGTCAGGATGTGAGCATCCCCACTGTAAAGCCTTATCCGCTTTCTTGAATCCTCATCAATTCTTCCCTATTCAGTGCTTTTGGCTGGAATGCTCTGATTTCCTGTCCATCCCCCCAGTCTCCTGTAAGAGATCTTGTCCGACTTTTTCGAGGTTGAAGGAAGTGCACCGGAGGACTGCTAACACCCAAATGTTTTTTTGCCTGCAGCTTCACTGCAATGCATGAAGTTCCACTTGAAGTTGAGGCAGAGATGATGTCCTGACCTCCCCCTCCTCCTCTGCCAGGCAAAACTGTGTTAGGTCAGAGGTTTTTTCATAGCAGCACTGGAAGGGGAGGGTGGAGGTCAAGGCTTGTTTCTTGCACAGTGCTGTGGGCAACAATAAAGGGACTCCATTTGAATTGCAAGATCTTGGATCTCTACTAGAAGAGCTGGGAGCTCCGGCTGTTGCTCACAGCTGCATGATGCAGCATGTGATTACAGCTATTGTGAAGTCCTCCAATCACATGGTGCTTCCTGGCACAGCTCATGACAGTTGCATTCCCTGCAGTTTTCCCAAGGCCGAAAGGTGGGAGAAGCTGGGTTGAGGGGCCAGGCCAGAGATCAGCCTGTGTTGCTAACTCTGAAGGTATCATTTTCCTAGAACCCCAGCTTCAGCAGTTAAGGGACTTGGGGGGGAGGCGGAGAGCTTGTTTAAGTAAAGTGTTTAACCTCATTGTGAACTGATGGGAACTCCCCCAGGCCCAGGTGCCAGGCTGGGCAATCAGACTGAATCCCATAGGAATCTAAGTCCCTGTGGGAATGGGGGCAGAGAGCTGGCTTCCTGCCTCATGAGGCTCAGGCACCCAGGTGCCCATCTCTGAGGCGGGCACAGTGCCTTCAGAGAGAAGGACAAAAAGCTGCTTATGCTCATGCTGCCAACTACCACCTGTCACAGGCCTGGCTCCAGCTCCACCTTGTCCCTTCCCCCCAGCTCCACCTTAAATCCCCTGCCCGTTACCCCCCCCCCCAGCCAAGGGGCGGAGCCAGGTGCTCATTTAAATAACAGCGCGGAGGATTTGCATGCCGCCAAGATGGCGGGCGCGCGGATTGGCCGGCAGCGAGGCAGCCCCCCGGCCGGGCTCCCCATGGGCGGGGCCAGACGGGAGGGGGAGGAGACGCGGGGCTCATTTGCATAACGGCCCGGCGCGGGCAGCCGAGGGCGGCGCTGGCCTCTGGTGCCGGGAGCGGGCGCTGGTTTTGAACCTCCGGCAGCGGGAGCAAGAGCTACAGCGGCGCAAGGGAGAACGGCCGGCGGAGTACCGAGACTGCGGCTGCCGCGGGACCCCCCGGACACAGGTACTGCACAAGCTGCCGGCCGGAGAGCGCTGCTGCGGCGGCGGCGCTCGGCTCGCTCCGGACAACGGTGGCGCCGCTCGCCCCGTGCCTGGCTGCGCGCAACAACGCGCATGCGCGAGAACCTCAGCATTGCAAGCCCTGCATGGGAGCACGTGACCCGGCTCCAGTGCATTCGGAGCCGCGCATGCGCGTTGGCGTTCTTCGTCCTGAGCTGGGAGCAGGTGGGGAGTGAGTTGTCAGGGCGCTTCCTCTCCCTCGCCACGTGCAGAAGCGTCGCTGCGGGGCCCAGGTAAGTCTCAGGCGGGGCTGCCTGGCGCCCCCAGCTCACCACAACTCTGGAAAAACACGCAGCTGCCTGGGGCTTGCTCCTGAATTCGTAGGGCTTGGAAGGAGCTGCCCCCTGCCAAGGTGGAGGTGCAGAGGGGTGGGCATGGGGGTAGTGGTGGGTGTGTATAAATACCATAGGTGTAAAGCTGAGCGCTATCCCCTGCTATGGCAGTGTTCAGGAGAAAATCATTTTCTTTTGATGCTGCGCAACCTCTTGGTATAAGCTCGTACAGAAGAGGCTTCCTGAACAGGCGCTGGTAGTGAGGAATAATTAAACTAAGCCCTGAGGTGGGGGTTGTTATTTAAAAAAAAAAAAAGTTTGTTGGTATTACTAGTCTCTGTTCATTCCATATTGTGGGTATTTTTAGATAGGTGAAGGCACCTGAGCAGCAAGCTGAATTCGTACCTCAAGTTGCTGTTGCGGCCCAGGTACAATAAACATGGCAGCAAATAAATGGTGCGGGGGAGAGAATGTAGTACTCCATACGTAACGTGCACGATTTTCTCAGAGTGGATCCTTTTAACTTATTGCATCCTTACATATTTTCAAAAATAGGTTGTAAAGTTGTTTTCTTGACCCACACTCCTGCATTTAGTTCAGATGAGGCAGACGTGCTGGAGGTACTGCAGCTGTTTTCATCCTTTATTTTTCCTAGTAGGTGTGTTTCTTCCTGATTACCTGTTGAGGACTGAGAGAAACAAAGACATTGCTATGGATATGTTGCATATTTGTCTTTAAATAATTCATTATATTGTATTGCTCATGTGACACTTAAAAATTGATAGGGTGGCTTGATAACATTGTCCTGATATAAGGGTGTGGATCAAAAATGGAGGGAGGATGTGACGGTTGTCCAGTACAGTTGTGGAGAAGGACTTGTTAAAATTGCTGCTGTCATGTGTCCCTCAACCAAAAAAACCCCCCAAAACCAAAAAAAACTTATGTCAAAACAAGTTATTAAAGCTTGTCCCTAATTATCAGTAACAAAACAATACTTCGAAAATTAATGTATAAACTGGTCAGTTTTTCTGGCTAAGTACTTTTTATGGAAAGATGTACTTTCAGTTCATTGCTACTGTCAATTAGTTGTTCGGAGCTATTTTGTAAATTTCAATAAATCTCAGGTTGTTTTTATATACAATACCAATCTGTTTCAGTTACGCTTCTTAAAGAGATCAGTTGCTTAATTTCTGCCAGGGAAGGGTAGAGAATGTACTTAATGTCTGTTTAACGCCTCATTTAAAAATATTTAGCCTAAGCCAAATAAATATAGAACTGATCAGAGCACAAGAAATAAGCTTTATATTTTTCTGATTAAAGACTACCATGTGGTCACATACATATATAATAGTGTTAGATTGAGAGTTAGGAGTTTTTGAAATTCTGAATTTGGTCTTACTACTTGTTATACCATCTTTGGTATGTAATGTAACCTCTGGCCTGTTGAGTGTGGCCTTGTAGTATGTGGCGCCGCAGATCTGTCTGCAGTACCACTCACCGTGCATTCAGACATTTCCTGCACTGCTACCTTGCAGTGTTTGGGGGGGGTTGACCCCTGGAGGTTCAGGGGACAAAAAAACCCACACAGGAAAAAAAGCGGGCGGTGCATGTGGAGGGAGTGCATGCTGCCCAAAGCCATAGCCTGGCTGACTGGGGCTGTGCTCCAGCTGCCAGGTAGGCTCCAACCTAAAGGGGCGATCCAGCTGCAGCTTCCCCAGGATCCCAGGTAAGGTGGCTGGGGCCAGCACAGTTGTTGGCCCCAGCCTCCCCTACCCCACCTGGGGTAACCTGCCACGTGCCAGAGAGTGCATGGCAGGGGTGTTCCCCAGGGACAGATAACAGCAGCCCAATGTGTCCCAGTGTTAGTTGTCCGCAGTGAACAAAACATCCGCGCTTATCTGGATGTGAGCTCTGTCTCTTTCACCATCTGTAAAATGGGTATATTAATAATTAACAAGAGTATGCTTACAATAGATTAGTTAATGTTTGAACACTTCAGTGATTATTTTATTAACTTAAATGTTACTTTTGAATCCAGGTGGTGATGCTATCATTTTTTTTTTAAATGTCTCGTTATGTTGATATGTATTTCAGGTATTAGATCATTTTTTATGTACTTGTGATAGAGAAAAAGAGGTATTTAATGTTCTATCTTTTTATAGACAGATATATTAATATGGAAATATCTTTTGGAATTTTGGAAACCTCATTTTACTTTGGTATGTTGCAACTAATTTATTTTATTCTGTTTTGTATTGTTTGGAAATACTGAATTTGAAGACAAAATTTGCTTAGTTTTATACAAATAAAAGTTGTCATTTAAAAGAAACCATTTTGATGCTGAAGTAGTGCCTACTGCAACACTTTGAACTGCTTCATACGTTGCTGAATGTTACATGTGTTTTAACCTGACATACATGCTTTCTGTTGCTTCATATTTACTGGGAGAAAACAATTTTACATGCATTTAAAAACTGGTGAGCATTTCAGATTCTCATTTGCCAACAGCCTTAAAGTCTATTAGTCCCATAGACTTGTACATGTACCAACATTTGTGTCTGCCACCTTTAATTTTCAGAGGGTGCATCTACATGTGGGTTCAGTTCATGCCGGACACAGCATTTACACATGTGCCTGGGACCACAGCACATTGAGCTGGGGTGGCACAGCCCCGGCTGACAGGAAGCTCAGGGGTTTAGTGTGCTGTGGAGGGGCATGAGGGTTCGATAGTGCAGGGCACTCTCGTGCCTGAGCCAGCCCCAGTCACTGTCTACATCTGTGTTCCAGTGCACTAAATAACTCCTGTGTAGGATAGTACTTGTGTTGGGTATGGCAGAGCTAATTAGTTTACTGTGGCCTAATAGCGCCACAGAAGCTTCACTGTAGAGCTAACCAGTCAACACGACTGTAAAGTGTTTGTGTGGATGCCTCTAGTGTCAGCCAATCAACTTCTCTTTCTGATATTAAATTAGAACCATTGCAGATACTTTGAAGTTTAATACTAATTGCAGTGCATTAGTTGCCCTGTGTGGAGGCCCCTTCAATGTATTCCTGAGCCCCCAAAGTTGAAAACAGGAAGCTTCTTCTAATTCTGAAATGCCTGCTTCCCACTTCATATGGGAGTATGCTGCTAACCAAGTTCTCAGCATGACTTTTCTTCTTCAGGAATGAAAACTGGAAAGGAAAAGTTTTTGGCAGGGAACTGGAAGGATAATTTCTCTTTGCTTACCAAAGCTTCTGTGAATTAAACATAAATAAATAATGTTTTAGTTGTGTTAAAGACCTGAAGAAGAATGCTTTGCATTTGAAAGCTTGTCTCATTTTTATCTCAACTATGCTGCTGGTCCAACAAAAGATATTGCCCCCAAAATTCTTGCCCCTCTCAGAATTTTTTGACCACTGCTTTTTTGTTTGTTTGTTTGTTTGGAAAAAAGATTTAGGAAAATCAGTAATTAGTTTTACTTGGCTGATTGTCAATAGCAACTGTTATGCCAAACATTTTAAAGGTATTTATACTGAGACATTTTTATGATGTACAGAACATGTAGTGTGCAGGTAGGTCATTGTTGAAAAAGGTTAGTGGTTTTAATATACTTTCTCCATCTGCTGATTTTTCTTTCTATTCTGCTGTGAAGTCTTAGTCCCGAGTTTTTACAGTATCGGTTTTTTGCTGTGGTTTGAGGTCACAGATTCACTGCAAATTCCACAAGAGAACTTGGAGGAGAAAAAGTTTTAAGTAGGAAAACTATAATGTTTTAAAACTTGTGTAATATATATATATTTTTTTTTTGGAAGCTAATGCAATGTCAAGTTTTGAAAGATTTTTTTTCCCCCTAGTTCTAGAGCTCTAAGTCACAGCCATCTTTTGTGCCAGAGATTGCTGTATTTATTTCATTTATGAGTAATTGTCAGGAAATATGAAGGAAACGGGGTAAATGCCTTCTTAATTAGTAGGTTGTGTTTGTCCAGGGATATGTAATGATAGTTCCTTATTAACCCTCTTCAGACCTTTGGAGGAATATTATATGGTGGGCTTTCTGTGCTCTCTTAAGGTTTAGGATCATATTCAATACCAGTTTTTCTCCATCATTCTATCTATCTACCTAATATTATATTAAAGGGTGCTTAGGGTAGTAGTGCTAAAGAGTTTCAGTTATGGGCAGTTACCAATGATTCTCAACATTTTTAGACGCAAGGCATGCCTGTGAAAATGCAAGGCCTTGCTTTGCTGTCGTTTTTTGACTATGGAAAAATAACAGACACTTTTCTGTTGCAAAGAACTAGAAGACCACAACAGGTCGGAATGATTTTGATGCTATGGATTCCTATTTGAAATCTCTGGGTTTATCTTATGAATCAAGTCTAAGTGTTTGCACATCTAACAATGCAGTTACTGCACACCACGTCCTTTAAACAGATATCGTGGCATCCCTGCATGCCCTGGCTCCCTGGTTGAGAATTGTTGTACTGTACAAAGATGCAACAGAAAGGTAGTACACCACGCCCCAAATCAGAATTTACGGGAATTTACAAGAAATTGTATTCATCTTGTAGCAACTGCAGACCCTACAAGGAGAGGCTATGAGACCTGAACCTGTTCAGCCTCCACAAGAGAAGGCTGAGAGGGGACCTGGTGGCCGTGTATAAACTGAACAAGGGAGACCAGCAGGCAATGGGAGAGAGAGTCCCTATTCCCCCGAGCGCTACTGGGAGTAACAAGGAATAATGGCCATAAGTTGATGGAGAGTAGATTCAGGCTAAATATCAAGAGGCTCTACTTCACAGTCAGTGCTCACTCCTACCCTGGGGGTCTTCAAAAGGAGGCTAGATAGACACCTTGCTGGGGTCATTTGACCCCAGCATTCTTTCCTGCCCATGGGAGGGGGTCGGACTTGATGATCTGCTCAGGTCCCTTCTAACCCTACCAACTATAAAACAGGTTTTTTGCATTTGTGTTCTGGAATATTTCTGTTTTGTAACAGTCATGATGTTTAGGAGCCCATCTCAGTCTCTTGTAGCTCACATAAATAGTACATTTATACAAGTAAAGCTGTTTTTAGTTTTTTTGTTGACATTCCATTAAGTGTCAGACAGGCAGAGAGATAGTTACGTGATTAAAATTTGTTTGTTTAACTGGTAATCCTTCTTGGATTGATGGGACAGCCACAGAGCACTCTTTTTTTCTGTGTGTTCAGAAAAAAACTGGCTGAAACTTCTGCTAGCTTGGTTTTGCTTGATGGCATAATGGTCAACCCATAAAGGGATCGACGCAAGATTCAGGCCTTGATAATTTTCCAGCTGTGAAGAGTTGGAACACGTGAACAGCCAACTTCAGAGAATTATAGAGCACATTCACGTGACAAATTCCGTATTGCACTGTGTCATCTCAGTATAAAGTTAAATATACTGAATTTCCATATTTTTGGCATATCACTTCCTGATCACTGATACCTCTGGGTTTTGTTCTTCCTCTTATAAGAGAATTAGATGAGATGTTAGGGTTTTTTTTAGTGATACCTTCAGTCCATAGTCTAATGCAAAGAAACCCTTGGAGCTTGTATGTTATTTCCTGGACAGACTAGCTATCAAGACTCCAGTGCCACCAATGGAATTGGAGAAATTAAAAAAAACTAAACCCTTCTCATTAAATTTAAATATTTTATTTTCTGGAAGCATTGAGTTGTTCAATTTTATGTTCTTTGGAGTAGACTTATTTCTGTAGTCTGACCTTGTTAACTGGTCATGAAGGTCATGAAATTAAATGAAGTATCGATAGAAGGATGGACTTTGAAGAATGCATCAATACGAGGTCTTTAAATTACAAAACGGGACCAAAAAGTTTTCCAGCTTTCCAGAGCATACCTGTGACTGAGCCATTGTGGTTGTGTCAGTAATAACACCAGCATGCTCCTTGAATTGTAATCTTACGAACATTTCTAGTGTGCTACAAGTCCCCCATTTACAAAATAGTAATGCAGTTGTACCTAGCTCTTCAAAATTACTGTCATCACAGACTTGACTACTGTTTTGCAGTATGCTGTAATGATGTGGATTTGTCCCTTCATGCCCAAAAAGAATTGTTACTTGATACAGTTTTTATTCACATCCTCTTCATTGCTGCCAGGGTCTATTTCCTTTCAAAGATACTAGCCTTATTTCTTGACCCTCCATCATGAGTGCAGTTTGTTATAGCATCCCAAATTGAAATGAGAAGAAAATCAACATGATCATGAGTTTCACATGGTATAAAACTTTAAAAGTTTTATTTTAATATAGACATGTATTCGATAAGATTTTTATGATGTATGAGTATTTTTGGATGAGGCTAAAATGAGGATCACGCATATAAAGTTTATCAAGTGGCAGTAACAGACAGGATGCTAATTAATGCTAGGTCAGACATCAGCTAGAGTCCTATGCTCAATTTTGAGTACCGTATCTTAAGAAAGATGTGGAGAAAACGGAGTGGCCGAAGATGGATAGTAATGGTGATAGAGGAGTTGGAATGTAAATTACATAAAGAAAACGAAAGGAACTAGACGCATTTAGTTCGGAGAAGAATGTCATGACAGCAGTTCTCAAATTTTTAAAACGCTGCCGTAAAGGTTAAGAAATATCTTTTTCTTTGCCGCAAATGAGAGAACACCTGACAGTGGGTTTAAATTGAAGTAAAATAGTTTTAGATCAGATCTCCTAATACTGGGAGTGATAAAACAATGGAATAAGCTGCATAGGGAGACTGTGGAGTTTCCTCTTTTGGAGGTTTTCAGAGAGGCTGGATGGGCACCTGTCTGGAATGGTTTAGGAATACCAAATCCTGCATGGTGGGAGGGGGGCGGGGGGACACACGCTAGATGGCCACTGAAATCTGTTCCAAACCTTTGATTCTAGTAAAGAATGCCAACAATTTGTTTTCTAAATATTCAGATATTCTTCAAGTTGAAAGTGTAAAACCACTGTGTGGCAAATTACATTGAATTAACTGAATAAGTTCAACTTTAGAGCACAATGCTTTTGCTTTATCACTTACCTGATGCTGCTGAGATGTTCTCTTAAAATTCTCACTGTATGATCCATTGACTTTGGGTTGTTTTTTAAATGTGTGTATGTATTTCACAGGAAATACTAATATTATTTTTTGTTGTAGATGTTAAACTTAGAATTGTGGAAGAACCTGTAATTGGTCTTTTCTTGGTGCTTGTTTATCTAATGCTCCTTTAAACTATTACAGGATTTCTGAGTACCTTTTTAAAAGCACTGTGAACATTGCGTGTTCTGTCTAGCTGGGAGAGAGGTTTTTCTCTGAACCTTACATATTATAATGAATACAGATTTTTCTGAAAAGTTATCAACTAGTTATTCTTCCAGGAACATATCTTGAGTGATGTCAAGTCAGGTGGCTACAGTGAGTGTGTTCCTTCTGATCATGGGGTTTTTTTATATTCGGCAACAAATTGGTTCAAATTTTGAAAACTCAGGACATCTTAACCTGCTGTAAATAGATATGAGAACCTTTTTCTTTTTTGTGTGTATTTTCAGAAAATGCTTTTAATAAATCAATGCTTCATTTATTTTAATTGAAGCAGTTATAACTACTGTGATTGTGGACTGTTTTAGCTAACTTCAAGTCAACTAGATACTTTAAAGCTCACTTGCTTAGGACTGTCATAAGCATCCTCCTCTATTACATGATAATAAGGAGCTGTTTATGCTGTAGAAATTTGATATTTTTATATAATATAGAATTAAATTTTTGCAGATACAGATTAGCATCCAACTTAAAATAATTACTCCAGGAAAGTTATTTGAAATCCAGGTTGTATCTAACTTTTAAGTGTAGTTTTAGTAGCAGTATGCTTTACAACATCGTAATATATATGCACTTTCATGATAACAAAATATTGAAGATTTTGATTTTTTTCATTCCCAGTTAAAAGTGGTATGATCAGCAGAGCTTAGATGTGCATCACACTGATAAGATAAAGTGGCCATTGGTCCTGTTTTAAACCTTTTGTCCTCTGTCTGTTTCTAAATGAGAAATGAACTGCAAAAAGCCCTGCTTTTCAGTTCATTGGTAGCAGTATATGTCAATCATTTGTCCTCATGATTCTCTTGGCTGTGCCTAGAAGTAGGGCAGTGCACAGCCAGGAGTAGCAGGGTTTGGAGCCCAAGAGACAGTGGAGGAGGTGGCCTTTTTGTGGTGGCCCTGCCACATGCTGATGATTGACCAAGGGGTCCAGTGGCCCCACTGCTCACTGCTGATTGCCTGAGGGCAGGGCTCTGGTCTCCTCACCCCACCCCCAAGGTGTCCTGTATTCTGGGGATGTCAGTGACCACCTTGTGATAAGATAGGAAGAGAAATCATAGGAAAGGAAGTTGGACTGGTTTCACTGAACACTTAGGATGTTCCATAATATTCCAGGATGCTTTTCATATTAAGTTTCACCGGGAGGGGGGGGTGTTTATTTGTTTGTAAATTCTTTAGACAAGTTATTTTTAAATTTAATGGATTGGCTTTAGATCTGTACGTAGACCTAATATAATTGATAGGAGTTCCCATAGACTCAGTTTATGTTTGATTATTCATATGGATAACCAAGTAAAAGGTTATTTTTTAATATGACTTTCGCAGGCAAGAATGCAAGAACTGATTTTTAAACTAAACTAGGAGTATTCTGCCTAATTTGTATGTGTTCATAGCATGCATTAATATTTTACTTAGCAGGGGAGGGCAGGAAGGTCAGGAATCCTAGACTTAAGGTGTGTGGGGGCGGGGGGGACAGGATCTGCACTTCATGTAAAAAACATCAACATAAAGCAGCTGGTCACTACAGTAAGCCCAATTCTAGTGGCTTCTGTGATGGTAGAAAGCAGATGGCATATAGCAGAGTATTTAGCCCTGAAAGTGGGTTGTTGTTTTTGGGTGTTTTTTGTTAATGATTTAAAGATGACATTGCATAGGATTAAACTAGTTAGATGCATCACATGGTAGCATTCTCTCAGAATTCTTTTTGTTTCTTGTTTATAAGGGAGCAGGAAAGAAAAAACTGTTTAAATCTGTTTAGTCTGTGACCACAAACACTGAAATTCTGCAACAGTAACAATCTAGTTATTGCATAGCCTCATGATGGGGCAGAGTTAAGGTTATCTGGGGCTCCTAACACTGTCCATAACTTTATATGCTTGGAGTTATCCCAAACTTAAAAAAGAACTCAGAATCTCATGGGTTTATTATCCTTGTCTTTTGGTAAAATAACATTCTTGTAGATTATCCTGATAACTGATATGTACTGTTAGCCATAGCCTTACATTTTAACATAGTTTTTTAGCAGTCTGGGTATATGAAAATTAAGATTGGTAGATTAATGTATCATTTATATGCATTTAGCGCTCGGTATATACAAAGACACTTATGCTTAAACTGTGTTCTAAAAATGCTAGTCATTTTCCTGGTGGCATGGCCTATATGTGTACTTAGTTGCATCCTTAAATGTTCTGATTTGGGGCATAAGTACAAACTGATTAGTGTTTGTGTATGTTTTTATACAGCTTTAACTCTGTTCTACAAAGTCTGTAGTGCAAAGGAAGTGAGGTGAAGTCTATCTTCTATGCTGCAGTGGAATTGCTTTCTGCCATTCCAGTTACAGTACCAAATGATTACACCTGTACGAACCTATTCAAGTAATTGAATTCTCACAGATACTATAGATGGGGCAAATTTTAAAAGCCCTTGGTATTATATGGATGCAGCTTCATGATCTGGAACCTTTAATACTGCTGACAGTGAATAAGAAGAAAAGAACATGTTTTGAGTCTTGAATTCCAGGCTTGTAGTGCTCATGGGCAGGAAAAAAAAGTGTTTAATTTCTTTGTTTTAAAGAGTATATTTGATCCGGAAATGATTAATAACATAAACATGGAACCGTCTCCAAAGTAGATGGTGTGTTAATATATATTCATATGTATATTTTGAGTAAAACAGAATGCTATTTTCAAGTCTGCTGGGTTCTTTTGGTTTTAAGTCAAGTTATTAGAGCTGTCATAAATTCCTGCATACTAAAAATACATAACAAATGTTTACAGTTGGGTACACTTACACGGGTAGCTAGTTATCTAGGATGTTTCTCTTTACAAACTATTGTAAAATGGGTTTGATTTGCTGGTGACTCTTAGTGGAAAGAATGTTTGAGAGAAGCAGATCATTTTAAGACTAGTGTGTGGAATTAACTTAGTGTCTAGTATGAATGGGTTTGTTTTCCAGGATTATTCTGTTCTGTTGGAAATAGAGCTCCAAGTATATTTTGTAGTTATCCTCTGATCCTGTACAATCCAACTGAAAGTGCTAATAGATGTAACTTGACTTTATTTATGTGGGCATATATATATTATTTTCAGTTGCAAGTTGCACAGCTGTGCATTTTCTTTTGCGCTCATTTTAACCAGGCATCCTATTTCAGATACTAACTTTGGGGTTGACAAGTACAGCAGACAAATACTGTTGGAATGTTTAATCAGTTCTGAAAATGACCATCTACAGCTTGCAACATTAACATCCAGAGTGTTTCATACATTCTGGCAATTTAGAAGTCTTGTAAAGAGGTGATGCAAGCTTCAAGCAGATGAAAGGGTATGCTTTCCATTTTTACAACTTTTAAGCATGTGTTCAACCTCCAAAAGAACCCAGCATACTCTTGTGCTGGAGGATAGAAAAAGGGTTCGTTTCTTTGCTTCACTATGAAGCCCCTGTACTCTTGCTGTGAGACCTCCTTCACAGGCAGTGTTATTTGTATGGCTATCATAGTCTGTATCTGTAGGACACAGTGAGATGAATATGGAGGGACTCTTTTAGAAACTGAGGTTTTGCTGGCTGATAGAACAGGTAGTTGTGTTTAATAACTGACCTTTGAGATGGTGCAGGTTCCCCTTTAATTCTGGTTTCATTAAAATCCTGTGTAAATATGTACTTTTTTTTTAAAATGTCACTATTTGTTAGTCTAAAGAACTGCATTACATGGAGGGGAGCCTATCATGAAACCTTTTAGCAAGATAGCTATAGGTGGTCCAGCTGCATATCCTGTCTAACAAGATCATAAATTGGTGTGATTATATAATTTCTTGGAAATATTTCTTTCTTAAATTTTAGTCATCTGTTGTGTGGAGGTTTGTAGGTGTTTTATTTTGATGTTTGTGATGGAGATGGGGGGGTTGTTGTGGGGGTGGTTAATTTGTTTTTGGTGTGGCTTTTTTGTAAAGTTAACTTCCATGTTCAAATATATCTGACTTTGTACTGGATAACTAGATTTCCAGAATATTTCTGTGATATTGGAATGATGAATAGTAAAACCTGTAATGGCCTTGAGCAGATTTTCACTTCTTTAGGATCGAAATGAAGCTCCTCTTGAAGAGTATTCCCTAATGTTTGTCAGTTCTGTGCATGATTTGGCTCATCTCTGTAGCTGTTAATATGTGACATGGATTGGGAGCTGGAGTTGGGAAGGATTTGGTGTATGCAATATAAATCCTGAGCCATCGGCTGGTTGCTGGTTCACAGACGTAACGAGGCTGTCTGTCTTCTTGCTTCACGTGTTGTTGTTGTTGTGGGTTTTTTTTTTTTTTTAAAATACCACTTGTGCTTTGAGAGGCTGCAGTGTTGCAGCATGTGCATTAACCACTTTTTGCCTGTGCAGTAACCATTTTTTCTCTTGTGCATGTATTATTTTTTGCAGTGTGGTAAAGAGGGGGAGGTGCTTTGCTGTATAAATGTACTACCCACTGCTGAGTTGTAACAGTGGCTGATCTTGAGTGCATGTTGCAGCCATCTTAATCACATTTGCAGTGCAACTGAGTCAGTGCTGTCTCAAAATGGCTGACGAAGTGTTCTTCATTGCAGCAGTTTAGCCTGACTGTATGCAAATGAGCAAGCCTGCTGGAGTCACATGCTTCAGATTTAGAGGTAAGAAACAGTTCCTTTCTCAAAATAAATTAATAAATAATAATTTCAAACTTTAGAGAAAAGAACTAGTTCTCAGGTGAATGAGAATATTTAAAGTTGTTTTGGGGGGGGTTTGTGTGTTTTCCTTCTTTCCTTTGAGCAGGAAATCTGAGCACACTGAGTTAGGTTAAATGTCTGTAACTTTTTCACAGGCATTGTGGTGGGTGGGGCTGGCAAGGTCAAAGGTCATCTTTGCAGATGTATAAAACCTTGACTTTTCCCAGTTTCAGTTTACTTCAGGCTAGAAGAACCCACAGTTTTTTTCTGGCGTTTCCTAGAAACTTTCTATATAATGCCACTAAATTGAAAATAACGCTACAGAAATCTGTTACTGCAAATTTATAATCAAGGAGTTAGATGAGCATTGCATTCAGTGATCCTATTTTTAATCCTGTTTTATTTTTCTCCAACATTTTGGATATGGAAATCTTAAACCCCACCCCCACCACGCATGTGGGAAGAACAACATTTATTTACTAGTAAATAGTTTTCTGGTCTCATACTTGTGATTGCAGAGCAGTTACCTCCAAGTATGGAGCTTACAGAACCATAAAATGAACAGTAGAAATGAAAGGAATGATTTCCTGGTTTTGTTTTATGTAGTTTCATTCAGATCTGAGTGTGGGAGTTTACATGGTTTCACATGGCCTAGCATTCGCATCTGTTTGACAGCCATAGACTCATAGTTGATAAGTATCAGTGTCCGAGGCTTGGAGGTAAGGGAAGTGACTACACATGTACAAGTAGTACACTACTTTTTTCATTTAAAAACAGGCATTTTTCTCCCCAGACAAGCTAATTGTCTTCCCTCTTCTTATTTTTTTCTGCTAGTGACCATTACTGGCTCTAGATACGTTGAATTTAACACGAGTCCTTTAAAAATAAATAATAATTTTAAAAAACCTGATAATAGGAACATATTGATGTCCTCCAGGAAGCCCCCCAAAAAGTGAATGTTCAAAATGGAGACATAATGTTCCCTGTCTGAAGGTGAACTAAGTACTAAGGATACTATTAAACTTATCTCTTTAATAGGCAAATGTTAGGGAAGAATTAAGTCTTTGTCCCTGAATGTGTGCTTTTTATCAGCACATATTCTGTATCTAATTAAGGAAGGTGCACTCTGTGGCTTAAGAAATCTATAAATTCCTTCTTCTGTAAGTGATTTCTAATGTTTCTTGTTGAATTAGTGAAAATTATACAGCTCTGAGAATATAATTCTTTGATAGCGTATAGTGTAGGTTGTGGGTCTCCTAAGAGCTTGAGAGTCATCTTTTTTGTGTGCATGTGAAAGGCAAATCTAAAAATTTAATAAAATAATATCATTTGAGTGCAGTCTCTGATTATTTGCTTGTGTTGAGCAAATGTTCTTCCATAATTAAATGTAGGGCTTTCCAACTGGTGGTCTAGCTCGCAAGGAGTTAACATGCAGCCTGTAAGCTCCTGCCTAGCTGCCATTCCTCCCCATTGGCTTTGGTGCTGATGGCAGGTGGCAGTAGCAGGGGTCTTTGGGACAGGACAGTATTTCTGGAGGTGGTCCAGTAAGCTTACTGCGCAGGCAGCAGGTGGAGGTTGGCCAGCTGACACAGCAGAACGGGTATGGGGATTTGTGCAGGGAGCTAGTGCTGCTCATATGGTAATGCCAGGTGGAAGGGCCCTCCCTCACGGCACTGGGGAGTGTTGAGGGGGAGTGCGCTTATTCTACCCGTGTGATTTTGGAGGGGGTAACTTGGCAAAGACAGCAGAAGTGGGGGGGGGGGGGACTCGTGCAGTGGGGGTTGTGGTGCTCCATGGGGGACGGGGGGATGGGAATGGGGGGGGGAGTCTGGTGATGTGCACACAGCAGCATGTAGCCTTACATGGTAGCAGCAAGGGGAAGTGATTCAGCACAGCAGGGGGCTGCATGTGCTGGGGGCTCCTGAAAGCCTGTGCAGCTTGAAGTCCCTGCAGTGTGTAGCCCAGCGTCCATGAGTGGTATAGCATGCGGCCCCTGGGCACCTTGAAGTTGGACGCCCTTGATTAAATACATGCATTTTTCAAAGCTCCATTCTTCCCCCCACACATACTTAAGGAGTTATAAACATATGTCATGGGAAGATGGGTTCCTGAACTTAGGCGATAATGCAAGTGAAGCAGCTAGTATTCTTACTTTGTTTCATTATGATTTTGTTTTTGTCCAGTGACCTTGACTGTTTCACTTAAGCCAGCCTTAGTGGTTTTCAGTGGTATCTATTTATTGACTAAATGAAAGTTAACATGTTA
Source organism: Crocodylus siamensis (assembly GCF_052110815.1). NCBI lineage: Eukaryota > Metazoa > Chordata > Crocodylia > Crocodylidae > Crocodylus > Crocodylus siamensis. Next base: position 87,135,533 of record NC_143398.1, on the reverse strand, counting down.
AAAACTTTTCTCAAACATTTGGAAGTTTCAGAGTTTGAGGGTGTTTTTTTTCTTTTTGTTTCCTTTTCACAAGTTAATCTTCATAAACATGTTAGAACTGTGCCTATATAATTTACCAGATTTTGTTTGGCGTGTAAACCCTCCCTCTTGCAATAAACCAGTGAGGCTTATTCTTTCCCATCTCCCATGTAGGTGCCTTTATATTTCTGTAAAACATACAGGCTGAAATAATCCTAACCCCTAAATCTTTTAAATAAAACAGTCTCTTGAGGGTGGGAGGAGGGGCATATAAACCAGTGTGATCACATTTCTGATTAATGCCAGATAGTAAAAACTCCATATCATGGTTGGGCAGGGGGTGGAACTTGTATCACTTAATATCTTTTAAAATTGAAATAGCATGCTCCCTTGCAGTAATTGGAGGGGATGAGATTTTTGTGCCTAAAACCACCCAGAACGGGGAGAGTACTAATGAAGAGAGGGAAGGAGTAATATGAGCACGTTCTTAATTTGTGAAATAATCAGAAATTTATTGTCAAGATATAGCTGTACCATTTTCTGTTGTTCTTATGGTTAAGTCCTTTCTACTCACATAGCAAATGATGTGAGTGTAGGAACACGGTTATCTTAACACACAGAGAAGAGTAAAGAACCAGTCATCTTATAGTACATGTAAGACAAATGGTTCTTTACTCTTCTGTGTGTTAGGATAACTGTATTACTTAAATTTCTGCACAAAAGGAAAAGTTTTTTATGTCCTTTAGCAGTGTTTAAACTAACCCTCCTTTCCCATGTGAGCCGAGTAGATTATGCCCATTTTACAGATGAACAAGAGACGCAAGTTGCCCAGGTCGCAAAGGAAATCAGTTGTTCATCAAACTATCCTTCCTCTTCAGTCCCTGTTCTCCTTCTACTTTAGTGTTTGCCCCATGCTTTGTTTTAGTTTACTTTATTCTTTTATGGGCCATTTTAGAAGCAATAGCTGTTTTGCAAGTGCTGCAGGAAATAACTGGCCCACTGGGGAACCTTTGAAAGATTGCTTGTTTTTTTTTCTTAAAGTGGCTTTTTGGAATGTTTAAAATCTGTTACATTTTGAAGCTGCTACCTTAACTACCTTTTGATACTGCTATAGAACACACCTCATTTCCAGTGTTCTAAGCTCTTCAGAGTTATTCAGGAAGGCTGTATGATAGTGTTTCTCCCCCTCTGTCTTCCTCTGGCCTTGCTGCCTTATCTTTAATGCCTGCTTAGCAGTGGAAAAAGGAGGCAAAAAGTATTGGTTCGCATACAGAGGGACAATTATTTATTTGCCATTAATTTAATGTATTATGGCAGTCATTAAGACAGCAGTCTAATGGAACAATGTAGGCTTTTTAACTAAAAGCTTGCCATACATTAACTAAAAGCTGTGAGATAACCAACAGGGCTTTAAGTTCTGACTTCTTCAACTTGGTTCTGGTACCTGCGTAACTTTTTTCCTTTTGAGACTTCCTCCACTGTAGACAAATGACTTGGCTGGTAAAGTAAACATGAAGGGCATGCTCAGGATATTTTGATCGCTTATGTCAGAAAAAATGTAAAGTTCTGAGTAGCGCACCAAACAGTAAGTGCCAAGAAATAATGCAGATTGAGTTTTCTCAGCTCATTACAGTAGTGCACGTGAATAATACACAAAGCTGTACCCTGTATTTACATGAGTACTTCACGCTCACCTTTTATAAGTCACTCATTTAAAAACCTTCCTCTCATTTGGAACTGTTCTAACACAGCTTGGTTATTTATTTATTTTTTTTAATTTTCCTTTGAAAACCCAGAATTGTCTCACTTTCCACAGCTGCATCTTCTCATTTTCAGTAGATGTTTTGGTAGCAAACAATTTCAGGCAGGAATCAAACCCAACTGGAATGGACTGCTGAATTAACGCACTACACCGATACGTGCAAATCACTTCTGAAGCACTCACTTCATGTGTATTTTTTTTTTAAAGGAGTAGAAATAACTCCAGACCTTGCAGAATCACTTTGAATCTAGCATTTAAGCATACTACAGTCATGTTGTGAATAAACAGTTAAAATGGCCTAGAATTTCTAGCATAATTTTAGTAAGATTTCTTAAGGTATCAGTTGATCAAGTGTTAATTTTTATGCATAATTTACTAACAACTTTAGACCTCTTACATTTTTGTTGTGTTCATTTAATAGTGTGTGAATGTCTACATGTAAATTGAATTGGAAGTGAGTGAAATGTAGCATTCTGGTAAGCAGGTGAGGAAGCGCACTATAATTAAGAATTGTTATCTAAACAGGAGGTGAGGGGGCATAGTATTTACAAGCTAGCTGCTCTTCAGTTGTTTGAGGCCTGACTTGCTCCTCTGTTGGAGGAGGTTTGTAACTGCCCCCTTCTTTTGGCACGTGCTACTGCCTATTGAGAAATGCAACGGGCCATGTAAGTGTGGTGTTGACAGTTTCCACGCTGTTAAAATCAGTATAGGTTTTTGGCATCTTTCTAAGACTAAAAATTAGAAGGCTGGGGAATGCCAGTCCTGGCCATGTGATTTATGAATAATTGTTGGTTGGTGCTATAAAGGGGAAGTTAAGTGAAAGTCTGATTTTTAAGAACACCAGTGGGGAATTTTTTTTCTCCAGGTGCTTTGATAAAACAAAATTTAATCCATTAGATTCGATCTTTATTCTTCTAGCTATGTGGTTTTTTTTCTTTCTAAATATGAATCAGATGCCTAAAAGAAATCACTTAAACTGATCATAATCCAGAATAAATGATTTCTAATACTTTTTGTAAGCAAGCTAGACTTTCCTAGAAGAGGCTTTCTTTTGGGCATACAAGCCACTGTAGTGACATTTGCAGTTCATGGATGCCCTTTTTCCAGGGTTTGTGTGTTTTGCCTGTATGGCTGCTATTGCTCCATTGAACAAAATTTAGAAGTTGGAGGGCGGGGGGTTAAATTTGATTTTTAGATTCAAAATGTGGTGTGTATTGAGAGGAGAGTTCTTATCCATCCTACATTAAGAATGGAGAGGTAACCTAAATCTTTTTAGACGTTTGTGCTGTGTATGGATATGCTAACTGTGAGCAGGAGAGAGAAACATTTTAGGCTTCTTAGGAATGAAAATAACTGGAGTATGTGAGTGACTAGATTGCTGTTCAAGTAGGTATACTCTAAGTTGAATGCTTCTCGTATGCAAAAATTAATTTGGAAGCATCTACAAATGCTGCTCTGCTGGCTATCATTTGTTACCGTGCCTTTACATGAAAAACACAGGTGTTGGAGCTGCTTTGGGGTTTAATAAGTCCTCTTCTAGTTTCTTCAGTTTACTTTTGCCATGGAAACAGTTCATTGTGCTTTTTAAAACTTAGTTGGTATGCTTTTGAATCCTCAGCTGGCTAGCTGTTCCTGTTCTTAACTACAGTCTGCATCTGAAAACCAGCTTAATTGGAACTAGTTGAGCATGTAACCAGATGCAGGGAGGAGTGGAAAACAACTTAAAACAAGGGAGTGTCCTTGAGTTTGTTGGGAAGGTTCTGGAAGCAGGGTGGTGCCTTTCTGAACACAACAGAAGGAGAGCTGATCTTTTCGGCTGGCTGTAAGATCTGGAGTGGAGTTTCGTTAGAGGAGTGGAATTGGGTGGTAGCACAAACTAGCTAGAAAATAAAATAAGGACAGGGAAGTTGCCTGGTTTCTTTAATAGCTGCTTTGTTGTATACGGAGAGCCTTGCTAGAAGGCTGGTGATATGTGCACATGGCTGTAGTACAATTTGCTGTATATAGGAGATGCAGTTTATTCTTAGCAGCATTTGGTGCCCTTTATCTTCAGGCTCTGGATGGGAATTGCAAGGAGGCTGTTTATCTGATGAGTCACTCTGCAAATGACAAAAGCGTCATTGGAAGATGCATAGTGCACAGTACTTAGAAGTGCTAATGAGTACAAATCTGGCTGAAAAGAATATAAATCCCAGGACTTTCTAAGACGTAAAAGCAAAGTATTACTAGGTCTCTTAATTAATGGTGGTGATTTAATCTGGCACTCATTCTGGAAAAAGAAGCTTCTTGCCTATACATCAGATCAGGCTCTCAAACACCACAGTAAGGGGTGCAGTTAAAAAAAGTCTGATTTGGATGATTAAAAATTCTCAGATACTTAATGCATTCTTTTGAATAAATTGCGTAATGCCAAGCTACCTGTAACCAGACCTGAAGCAAAAATATTCTTGTAATGAAAAGAAACGATATAAAATAAAGTTTGTGTTCCTTTTGAGACGATAAACTGTGGTGCAGTAAGGGAGAGAAGTAGAGCAAAGCTGATTTTTCTGTATAGGAAGGAATTTGACTTTACCTGCATGGAGCTGACAAGTGCTCCTGTTCTTTCATTCGTTTCCTTTTCTTCAGATGGTCCATTAAATGGTGCCATATTGCAACAGCAATAATTTTTCTAGATGGAAAGGCCAACAATACTGCAGTTTTGTTTTTAGTTTCATTTTGGGATTGCACAAAATTCACATGTATTAAGAGCTGCTATAGGCATTAAAACTATAGCAGGGTATTGAAGATCTTTTTTCCCTCCCAATTGATATCTGCAAAATGTGGTCCGCTTATTCCAAAGGTAGAGTGAGTGAGCTTAATGAAGTGTACCTATATTTCATTAAGTTATTAATACAGATGGGCTCTTCCTGGAGGGAGGGGGACATGTATGTAATTATTAATCATTTGGAGTTAAAAGGAGGGTGAAATTCAGACTTGTGTCTACTTGTAGCTTTATTATGTGAGGCACTGGAAATGACAGAGCCTGCAGCTCCATCTGCTTGATGAAGGGAAAATAAATGGGCCAGACTGCTCACTTGTCAATAGTAGCTGAAAATTGGGTCACTTTTTCTGTGAAGCTGATGTGTAATTGCCTAGTATTGGTAGGCTCTCGGGTATTGGTTATTGCTGTAGTATTTGAGGCAGGCAGCTTGAGCAAATTTGCTTCATTCAAAAGTTATTTGCATTGCAGCTATGTGCTTATGAAAAACACTTGGAATGATGTCTTTAGTATTGGCATCCTTCTCACTAGGTGTATCTAAAAAAAAGTGGAATCTCTTCTTTTGTAGACTGTATCTTAAAGCCCTTTTCCTATCACCATCATATTAAGCTAATTGTTAACCTTATTGCTGTGACTTGGATCTGGACTGATGCAGCCTAGTTATTTGTTTACTAATATTCTAGAACCAGGAATTGTCTGATTGGGGAGAGGGGGGAGGATGGCTTTACTCGGCAATACCCTGCTGCAGTTTAGGCATGTAATGAGGCCCCCTTTATGTAAATTTTACTGGCGCCAGCTAGCTGTAACTGCAGTCTGGCTCAGCTTTGGCAGCAAGTAACATGTGTCATGGACTTTTATGTGGAGTGTGCAAGCATTCTGGTTTCTGGGGTGAAAGAACCAGGTTGATTGATTTGAAAAGGTGCAGAAAGGAACCTGAACATAGATGGGCTCTGACTGTGGAAATACTGAGGAATTTTAGCTTTCTTTTTCTTTTTTCTTTTACATGCTGCCTTTTCTGCTCTCATAAATTTCTGCTTGTTGGTACCACTGTGTGGTATGTGGGAGGTACTTCACTGTACATAGTTGCTGCAGTGCTAGTAGTTGGCAGCATAGAAAGCAGTACAAAGAGTTCTCTGACTCTGGACACTTTCAGTTGCAATATTCAATTGGAGACTGTAGCATGCTTGTTTAGTGAGCCGTAGTGATACTAGTGACCTGTTTATTCACTTATGTGGGTGAATGGGAGATTTCATTGCACTTTACTGAACAGATGTGGACCACTGACAAGTAGTACATTAGCTCAGGCTCTGGCTCCCCTATAGTACTGCTGCTTGTGTATAAACAAGCAAGATGTGTCTCAAGATGGCTGACCTGGAAGTCTTCTTGTAGCTCTTGATATTTATGCAAATGAGCTGCATGCCCGTGGCTTATACAGAGGAGGAAGTTCGTTTTGCATGTGTTGGCCCCTCTTCAGGTAAGAGAACTGAATTTCTTCTGCTGCCTAATTTTTTGAGGCCTATCAATTTCCTTTTTCTATTCGTTTCCCTCTACCCCCTGCCCCCCTTTGGGCACAATGCCAAGAAGCTGAAAAATACTTAATTTATGGAATTAGCTGTAATTTTTTTTGGAGGTTGTGGGAAGTAATTTGATTTTTAATAGCAGTATTTTGGGGTTATTCTTCATGTAGGGGAGAGTGTTGCAGGTAAAACAGAAGATTTTAAATTATCTTGAATCTTATCTTTTTTTTTGTATTACATTTGGTTCAAGTGTTCATTCTTTTGCTAGCCCATTATTGTGTCTCTACAGTGACACCAACTGATGCACACGGAGACATTCTGTTGTGAGCTTAGTTTCATTTACTGGTGTAGGCTGCAGACGTGCAAGTCTGCTAGTGGTATTTTGACTTGTGTCATGTGGGATAACTGCATCATCCTACATCCAAGAACCAAACTGCTTGTGGTTTAAATTTATTTTCCATCACAGCTGACAAAATTGATGTTTAAAATGGTGGATTCTGAACTGCTGTCTGTGTAAATCTGCTGTTAATTTGGGACAATACAAAGTCAAATATATTTAAGTGTTATGTACATTTTAAGCAAAAAAAACCCAAGACCCAGTTGGATATTTTTCATTTTCTATTTTTTCTAGTCCCCTTCTCTGTGGTATTGACAAAAGTAGCTTGTTCCTGTAAGCCAAACATACTGACACTCAGAAGTATTGCTAATTTTAAAATACTTTCCATTGTCTTTCTTCACATATTGTACTCATGCCACCTCCATGTACTCTTTATGTAGGGCAGATATACTACATTGCCATTTGCCTGACATGAAAGGAAGCCTAAAGGAGGTTTTGAGTTGTTGTCATTGTTGTACCACACATTATATACTTTAATTTTAGTTGGAAGCTGTTCCAGCTTTCTGCTGACCAAGAAGTATAGAGTTGTCACTTTGTTATTTCAAAAGTTTTTCTGATTGTGGCTGTATGTCCAAGTTCAAAATAAATTAAAATAGTAGATGTGGGAATTCTGCATCCTAAAATCGGAAGCTCTTTAATTATATACAAAAACCTGTTTCCATAATGAAAGAGAAACAAATTATGTAAAATCCTATCACAGTTTATTGACAAAGCAAAGGTAGCTATTTAGAAATAAAAAAGATTATAACTAATGTGGAAACAAAATAACTAGTTAACAGACTGGAAGGTATAAAATGTAGGAAACTGATAAGGGAAGCCAAAGACATTTTGAAAGAGATTAATTTTTTTCAACACTAAAGCTTTTAAAGGGGGAATTCAACTATACTAGGAACAGAAAATCCTAGTAAAGGTAGTGTAGTAAAGGTAAGTATAAACTCATTACTAGATGGACAAGTTAACCTGAAGATTAAGGTGAAAGTATGATACAAAATAAAACTTGTCAAACAAGCCTGACTTCAAGTTTTATCAAATCAAGGTGACCATATAGGGGTGATTATATTTAGATATGTATAAAATACTTGATTTAATACCAGGTGTTTTTATTTATTCTGTATATTTTTTAAAAACTAAAGAGGATATTAAATGGATTAAGAATTGGCTAACTGATAGATCTCAAAGTATCTGTTAGTATGTAATCCCTTCTAAATGGCAGGGGAGGTGTAATGGAGCTCCTCAGTGATTTCTTATAGATCCAACACTTATTAAACATTTCAGTCCATCAGTGTAAATTAATATTAAATTACTGCACAAATTTGTGCACAATAAAAAGATTGTGAGATTCGTAACTAAGAAAGATAGAAAACCTGTACAAGATATGCTAGATCACTTGGTAAACTGATCCATTTCAAGCTGCATACTTTAATGTAGTCAAGCAAAGTTATATACTGAGAACCAGGCATATAGAAAATACGTAAATTGGGAATTGTATCATGGGAAACAGTTGCCTTGCAAAGGATTTGGGAATCATAGCAGGCAGTGAATGTTAGCTCTCAGGATAGTGGTATGGGGAAAAGATGCAGTAAAGTATTTGGATATATAATCTGGAGGACAACGAGTAGGAATAGGAGAAATATTTTATCTCTGTATTTGGTTTTGGTGAGGCTGATGTTGGAATTCTGTATCTCATTCTCATGTCTTGAATTCCCTTGCTGTTTGGCTTGTTCTTCAGCCCTCAGTCTATTTTAGTTTACCAAAAAGGTCAATGTGACTTGTTTTTAAGGTGTGTAAATACTTTCCAGAGTTAACAGTGCCAGGGTCCTTAATCTAACATAGAACCAGTGATGGAAACCTGATTCATTTCAAATTTAGAAATTACTAATATATTTTTAGGAGTGAAGAATAATTAACTGTTGGAACAAGTGAACAAAGAAATGGTGGATTTGCATCTCCAGTCTTAAGTTGAGACTTGAGATCTTGTTGAGAGAACTTTCTTTTAGCTGAACACAATTACTGGCCCAGCGCAAAGATGATAATAGAATTTAATGGCTGAGTTTTATCCAGGAGGTCAGACAAGATGATCTAACAATCATTCCTCCTGGGTTTAAACTCTAGGGATACTTAGCATGTGCTCTGGGAGGTGGGGGGGGAGGTGCTTTAATTAGAGTGGCTGCAAGAGCCACTCTAATTAAAGCGCCCACAGCATCTCGTGTATCAGCGTTCCCACACTTCAGAATGGAGCTGGGGCACTTTATCTAAAGCTTGTCAAACGAGCTTCAGTTAACGCACCCCGATGCCATTTTGAAGTGTGGGGACACAGATACCTAAGACATGGAAACTGGCTGGAGGTTGCCAGTTAGCACACTCCAGCAGACTCGATTAATGTCATTGCAGTGCATTGGATCAGCCTCCCGGCAGGTGTATAAACAACCTGTGAATACATCATGCAATTCAAGTCATCTCAAATTTTTTAACATATCTAATCACTGTGTTCCAGGAGTCCCTCTCCTTTCCATGTTGGACAACAGTTTTTTCCTGATCCTGCTGCTGGTTAAGTAGTTACGGCTATATAAATTATGGCTGCATTTTTGTAGTCTGATTTTTTTGTTTGTTTTCTTGTTCGTTTTTGTTCCCCCGGCCCTTTCCAGAAGTAGCTGCCCTCTTTTTATGTGCCTGAATTGAGGTAGCAAAGTTCATAAGCCTTGAATAAAATGTCTGATGTTGAGGAAAAGCAAGTATGTGTGTGACATACCCAAATGAGATAGTAACTAAAAATAGTAAATTACTCTAGAGGATTATAATCAGTGGCTTCATGACTTATGTTTTTCTTCCTATTTTATGGTTGGAAATGTCTAAAAATAGCAGTTTATTTGATGTCTACTGCTATGTATCTAGATGATTTAGTTATTAAAATACCCCAGCTTTAACAAAGAGTTTAATAATGGGTATTTATTCTGATGGACTTCTGAAAACGCACAATTTTCTTCTAGTTGGATTTTGGCTTGTCAATTTCTTTGCTGTGTTCTCAGTTGACAATATTAGCCTCAAAGTTCTGATTCTGAATTCACCTGGGAGAGGAAAGGTGCCTGCAGTCGTATCAGGCAAAAATGGTATAGAGGGGATTAAGAAGGTCTTGTTTACTAGCAATGATACTTGATATTCTCTAAGTAGCCTCTGGGTCTAACAAAACTGCCAAGGGTGTTGTGAAGCTGAATCACAAATGATGTGTTCATTTCTCCTTCTACCAGGGAGGCAGTTATTACCCTCATCACCTCGTTCTGTTAAATTCCTCCATTTACAAGCATTAATTAGTTGTCTTATCTGGATTCAGCTTCAGCCCATTCTGTCATCCAATTTCTGGTTTTGGAATGTATTTGTGTATTCCATTGCTTTTGTCCACCACATTTGCTTGGTATGATGTGATGAATACTCCATTCTTTGTTTACTACCTTTCCTGAGACACCTTTTGAACAGTGAGATGGATGAAACTAATTGCATCATACCTCATGCAGGAGCCCTTTGGGGCAGTGAAACAATTGTCCAATCTTACCTTATTTTCTAGCAAACAAATCAGAAACACTTAAACTCGATCTGCTGTTATCACTAAGGACTGCCAGCATCATAATTAGCTCTTGGGCTGCTCTTCTTAATATCAAGCACATCAGTCTAGCATGGGCATTTCATCATCCTCCATTACTGTCAGGAAAATTACCAACCATTATAACAAGTGTAGTTCCTATTCCAAACCACCTCCAAGACTCAATTGACTGGACCCATGGAATCCAATGTTTCCAGAAGTTTGAAGAACTGACATGCTGAAACCTCCTCAAAGACTTACCTCAAAAATGGGACATAGTGGCTTAGGTTGACAGCGACTGTGAAAGTTGTGAAGTGATTTGCTTCTAAAGCAGAGTCGTATAATAAGTTCTTTAAAAAACAGTAGGCATCCTGTTTCTCCAGCTCAAGCTGTGGGAGTAACAGTCTCCTGTAGAAGACTGAGTATTCTTTTTGCTAGCTTTCATCTATCAAGGTTATTAGGCCAACTCTGAGGGTGTAAAACAGTGCCTTTAGCTTCAACAAGACCTCAGTAAAAGACTGGCTAATACTACTTTCAATGTTAGTTCTCATTTGTACACATGTATGTAGACACTTCGGTTTAAAACCAGTCCCGTCCTGTCCCTTCCCCCCCCCCATCCCACCCTAGAAAATAGCATAAAACTACCAAGGGAATACTAAACCTGTAATTGATGAAAAATGCTCTGAATTTGCCATGAGACTTAACATTTATTCACCCTGGTATTTGCTAGCCACAGAGGTTACTTTAAAATGCGCTGTATTTCAATTTGTTTGAAACTGTGCAGCTGACTCGAGAAAATCTGTTTAGATGAATAGTATTCTTGTATGAAGAACCATTTCTCAGTTGCCATTGGCCTTCCATATTCCATTGGAACAGGTCATTCACTCCTGTGGGAAGGATGTGCTTAAAATTCTCTTCCAATTGTTTCTAAATACTAAACCCAGAATATGAACAGTGAGCTATGTGAAAAACCATTTTGAATTGATATATTGGCTCTGGAATCCTCATCTGGTCTAGAATAAACATACTTTTTTATGGATGTGGAAATCTAGAAGCACTATCAGCCTCCAAGTCTACAATGTCAGCATGCCAAGGAATTTCAACTAGTATGTTTGTGCAATACATAAAAGTTAACTTGGTCTTGAGAGAGAGAGAGGATCAGTTGGATCTAATTTTAGGAATAAAAACTTCCAACAGCTAAGACTAGATTCATAAAACAGACAGTTTGCCCTGATCTTTGTCTTGCCGTATTCTAAACTATATGCTTAGCTAGAGACCACAAATGATCGCTTGATCTCTCTAATTCTAAGAAGCTTCACTAAATGTTAAGCCGGTGTCTTGTATGGTAGCTGGTGTCGGACAGAATTACTAGCACAAAAGATCTAGTTTATTGTTATGATGCTATCTCTCTCTCTTTCATTTTTCTTTAAGAATTAACCAGAATAAATCCTATATTAATCTCTTATTCTAAACTTTACCTGTTAACTTGCCAAAAAAATTGAGACGTTCAGATGTTAATCACTTCTATCAGACTTTCTGTTAACAAAGTTCAAAAGATTTGTGGTAAAACCTCAAAAATATTAAGTATTATATACCTTCCTCAGTGGAACAACTAATTGCAGTGTTGCTGTGCCTAAGAAAACCCTGGATACTCAGCTTGATGACCTGCATTTAAAATGTCATCTACTTTTTAGCTATTGGCTGTAATTGGCTACATATTTTGGCATGCACTGGAGAGCCACTTCAGATTGTTAAACAGTTCAATGTTTTGCTTTTGTCTTTTGCGTACACACTATACTGGTAATGCAGGAATAAATAAAAGATTTTTTTATGAGTAAAATCTAGAGCTTTCAGGCCCGTTCTGGACAAGAAGTAGATTATTTCGTTAATTGAAATACAAATCAAGATTAATTTCCCCTCTCTCCCTTTTTAATCCTGCCATCAGTCTACAAAGATGATTTCTTTGCCTCTAACCTCAAGGGCTTTTATTTATGTCTCCATGCTACTAAGCTCTACCAGTGTTATCTACAGTTTGGACTTTCTGTGAGTCCTTTCCACTTGAAGGTGTAGCAATCTTTCCATTTATTTATTACTAGCAAACTGCCTGTCAAGAATGATTGATTGGGGGAGTGGGCGGGGATGGAGCCCCACATCTGGCACCCCCCTGCCCTTGCTCTGCATCCACCTTCCCCACTGCCACTCTGTGTTTGCCCGTCCCCCCGGCTCCATGTCCACCTGGCCTGCATGTGCCTGCCCCCCTCCCTGTTCTGGGGGCATTGGGGCTGGGGAGAGGGGTGCTGCCACTGTGATTCTCTTGTTTGCTATCTATTATATAAAAATGTATTATTAATGATAATACCTAAGTGTTGTGCAGTTCTTCACTGGTATATCTCAAAGTAGACCTCAAAATTTTATGAAGTCCAGAGGTGTGCTGATTGGACCAGAATTACTTAAACCAACAGCAGAGCTAGGACTAAAACCCTTTGAGCCAGTGTGCATCCTGTTTGAATAAAAGTAAATAATGAGGCAAAATCAGTCATCCTATACTGGAGGAAACTGGCTAATTTGGGCAAAATACTGAACTTGGAAATAGTATACTATTTGGATCTCATACTGAATAAGGTCGTCTTCTTACAATGTTTTGGACTAAAATATTTCTCCATTAGATTTCTAAGCTGTCACCAGTATATTTTTTTTCTGTGGACTTTGTTCAGCTTCAGAGTACTATAATATTTCTTTCTTGTCTTTCCATCTGCAGAAGAAAAACTTGATAAACTTTGGTTAAAATATTTTGGCAAATGTCATTTTCTCCTTAATACTTGTGATGGTATTTGGAACAACCTAATTGTGATTGTCCACAGCAGAACCCTTACAGTTTACCTGTAAGAGGGGATAAGCAAACCATTTTTTTCTTTTGTTCTCCCTTAGCCCAGTTTGTTTATTTTTAATTGGTTCTTACATCTAAGTCCAGTTTTCCCATTATTACGGTTGTAACCAGAAGTGAACACTGCTTCTAGATTGGTTGTAGTTCCCTGACTGGCAGATGAGAGGAAATACTATTTTTTCCCTCTACAAAGGTTATTTCTGAGAAGTCTAGGAAAATTGGTTCCTGGATCTGAACCTTGTAGTCATGTTAAAGCAATAAAGGTATAGGATGTATTTTTAGTTGTTTTGGGATTAACTAATTTATAATTGTGGAGGGGAGGGTCTACATTGGGATAATTACCATATTTGCTTGCATACAACACCCCCAAGTAAGGCTTTTTTGGAAGGCAGAATATAGAAATCCTTTTTTCCAGAATTACAGGAGACTGTGTAGTGTAAGTTCACCTGGAAAATGCAGTATCCAGGAAGTTCCTGCTGCCAGCTGCATCTCCCAGACTGTCTCCTGGGATGACACGCTTCCTGGATGCTTTATTTCCAGGACACCTTACTCTGTCACACAAGCATAGGCCCTAGACCAGGGTAGGCAACATCTTAGGTCAGAGTGCCAAAAAAAACACAAAGTCTATCTTGTAAGGTGCTAGAGTGCCGGCACACCACAAAAACAAAACCAGGACTGGGGGTTACATGGCAAGATGTACGGCATATTTAATACAGTTAATAATTATAAATGTTGCTGTGTCATAATCATAAATGTTACAGAAAATACCAGGTTTTCTAAAAATTCTGAATCTGGCGACAGTAAATAAGACTTCATATTCTTCCTTTGTACTTGTGCATTCTTCTGTTAAGCATGTTGTGATGAATGGGGAAAGAGGGGAGGCACCGTGGGCAGGCTGACCTGACCAGGCCCTTAGGAAGGTGGCAGTTGTAGGAGAGCAGGGGCTGCCACGGGGCTTCGCAGACTTGGCCATAGAAAGAGTTCCCAGCGGCACCCAAGGTGGGGCTCAGCTTGGCCCACACAGCACTGCGGGGATGGGGTGCAGCTGTTCTGCCTGTGAGGGGGCCCTGCCTGGCTGAAGTGAGATGCCAGGTTCAGGGGGCTCCCAGCTTGGCCCCTGTGTGTACCAGGCATAATGCAAGTGGGGTGGAACCCCCTGGACTCCAGCAGGAGCCCCTTGAGCTCTGGGAATAGTCGCCACAGGTGGCACTTGGGGCCGAGCCATCTGGGAGCCTGCAGCACAGCGGCTCTGTGCAGTGCCTGCCCTGGCCCCTTAAGGGGAGCTGTGGGTGGGCAAGGCCAGGGGCCAGGCAGGCTGGGGAAACCATAGCAGCTTTTCCCAGGATCCAGGGGCTCCTGTGGCCAGGCCCTTGCACTGGGGGCGGCTCTGCATGCACTATAACCAGTGCACAGGGAGGCTGAGCCTGGAGGCAGAAGTCCTCTGAGTCTGGTGTCCTGCCCCTCGAGGGCAGGATGGCTGCAGCCCGTCCCTGTGGAGCTCCATGGGCCAGTCCAGGCTTTGTCTCAGGTGCTGCTGGGTGCCCCTGCCTGCCCACCCGTCACAGCTTGAGCCCACAGAGCCCTGAAGTAGGTCCCACTTCCCACCCAGCCCATGCCTTCCTAGGAGCCTGGCTGGGCTGGCTTGCCTGCAGTGCCTGCCCCTGCAATTCCTGGCACCCCGGTTCTGCCTCAAACTGGTGGGACAAGCCCAGGGCTCACCCACCTGTGGGGAACCTCCAGTGCAGCGGCCCAGCAAAGCACATGCCTGGGCCCCAGCCCTGCCCTCCCCCAACCCCCTCCAGAGGCCAGGCTGGGCTAGAAGATGCAGCCGGGGGGGGGGGGGAGGGGTCAGCAGGACATAGCCTCCCTGTCTGTGTTCTCCTGTCTCCGCCCCTGGTGCCTGCATGGGAGAGCCCAGAGCAGCAACTTAAATTTATTTTTAACCATTTCCTTTTATGTCTCCAGGCATGCTGGGGATAATGTCTCCACGTACCACAATTGGTACGTGTACCAGGGGTTGCCAATCCCTGCCTTTAAGCCATTGAAAGGACAGTAGCAGAACTGTTAGTTTGTTACTATAAGTGGTTCTTTTATATAATCTCCTCTAAATAAAATGTTATTTCAACATTACAGGCCCCATCGAGATACTACCAGCAGTTCACTTGCTGCTTCAGGAATAAGATGCATTGCTCAGCCAACAGCTGTGGCTGTGAGAGGGTTAACAGAGGACTCTGTTGTCTTGGCAGCCATCTTGACAGGTGCATGACATGCACAGTGGCTCCAGGCTTGCTTCTTTTCTAGGGAAGAAAACTGCTTCCCTACTTAAATTTTTTTTTTGGGGGTGGGGGGTGATTTTTGAAGGGAAAAGGGTGAGAAAATAAGGTATCCTCACATCTCCAGGTTTAGAAACTTGTAAATTATCCACAAGACCAGTGCTGTTTTCGTAACAAACTTCTTAATTGTTCTGGCTGTTTGAATTTAATGAATACCATATTATCTCATGATTCTTACGTAACTGGGCAGCTGTTTTTGTGGGGGGTTTTTTGTTAAAGGAAACACTTATAGTGCTAAGTTAACAATTCTAGAATTTAACCTTTTCTTTATTCCATTAAAAATGCTTCGAGTCTACGACTGTAACTTAAATACTTTTTTTAAAACATGTAAATAAATACTGGTTTGCTTGGACTGACTTGTCTTGTTTCTCATCCATGCCTTTTTAGTGATGTTAGTTGCAGGGTGGATTTGATTTAAAACACTGGTCAGGATGCCTTGATTAAAACGCTGTTTTCTGCAAAAAGTGCATTCTCGTTGCTTGATATCCTCTATTCATTTAAGTTCTTGAAACAGTGCTTTTAAAGAGAGGTAAGGGCTTGAGTCTATGCACACAAGCACGCAGAGAGACAATAGGGCTGACGGGTAGGTAATCATGTGTATTATCTATCACTTCCATATACTGCTGTTAACAAGGATATTAACTCTGGAGACAAATCCATGGTTTGAGAACTGAAACCAAGCATCACAGGGCGTGTTCACATGTGCACTTAAACTCATCTATATTTAATGCATCTTAGCCTAAGGCACAATAAGGCGATTTTTCTTAAGGTGCACATCTACACGTGGCAGGTGCCTTAACATGGCTCACTGGGCCAGTGTGTTTGCAGCCTGCCTTGGGAAGCACCCTGGACCAGCCCCCCACATGCACAGCCACACAGAGGCCTGCAGGCAGGTGCCATGCTGGCAAAGTGGCTGGGGGCGGCATGAACAATGAGTGCGTTCTTGTCCAAGGAGTGCAGAGAAAATTGCAGTGTATGCCCAGGGGCCAGAGGGGCTCTCAGTGGCATATGGAGCTGGGCTGCAGCCAGAAGTGGCTTGGCTCTGAGTGAGCAGCGGGTGCACCTGAGCCCCCAGTGTCTAGTGACTCAAGGATTTTGAGAATAGTTGAAAGGGGGTACTCTTTTCTGTAGTATCTAAAAAAATCCCCTCCAGAATTTTCCTTATTGTAGAAAGAATCTGAGGAGTCTGATCAAGGTGATCATTTTTTGAAAGTAAATATCTGTTCATACATTTGTCTCTTTAGGTATCTCTGGTTTCCTGTGTGAATAGTGTTTGTTGGGTTTGTCCTTACAATAGGTCCTCCTCACAAGGAAGTTGTTGCAGAATTCTTACCACAAATGTCCAGGTTTCTCAGTTGTCAGCATATACTTTGTATATCAAGTATATGCTGACAAGTTAACATGGTGTGACAGTTCTCTGTGCCTTCCACCCCCACCCCCAATTCAGTCCTCTTGCCTTAGGAATGGGGATTATCAACAGGCAGGGATAAGGGTTAGAGTACCTACTGGCAATTTCATTGTTCTTTCCTGAAAATGAAGTTGGTTCCTTTTATCTTCTGCTTTTCAAGACCATTGATCAGATGGAACTTCTGGCATCAAAGGTGTTTGCATCCCTGGAAGTAATGTGCAAGAGAAGTCATACAAATTACTAGAGGTCTTCATCCTTCCATGCTTGATGGACTCACCATGTCAATTTACAAGGGATTGTTGAAGGACTTCTGGCAGACCGGAATTGCTGCCTGCCACTTCAGGGGGTGGATAACCTTCTCCACAGGGCTTCATTTTTCTATTACTTGTACCCTGTGCCAGAACCTCTTAAAACTACTTCATGAAAGATCCAAATCAGAAGTGTCTACTCTGTTGCCAGTGACTGCACGTGTGCATTGCTGACTACCACCCACTTAACAAATTAGGGCTACCTACACTAAAACAAATGGTCTCTTCTTTTGAAAGTCTTCCTAAGGAGCAAAGGGAACAAATAACATTTATCATATTGGAAAAGAAGCTGAAAGGCAGAACTTGATTGCAAGCTGTTTATGATGCTTCTTATACATCATTATTGTTCATGGCAGAATTGCTAACCCAAGAACAATTTTTGTTTACTGACAATCTGCAAACTGTTTACTAATATACTTTTTACTTATTTTTTTTACTAATACTACACCAGATTTTTTTCTGAGATGTTTCATATACTGTAAATGTAACCCTTCTGCCAGGCCCTAGAGAGCAATTAGAGAGAAGGGCTGGGTTCAAATTTAGGAGTTTTATACCAGCAAGAGGTAAAAAAAGAAAAGAAGAAAAGGTGGGGGGGTTGGTTGGTAAAGTGCTTGCCAACTGTCAATTCAAATTTAAAAAAAATCTTAGGTTGGCAATCTTGCTTGACTGCAGTAATGTTTTATACCATGCTGCCAGCTCTGGTCACCTTGTCCCAGGGTAGATCCTCTCTCTACCAACCCCACAGCTCTGTCTTGGTCACACCACTTCCCTCTCTGTCCTGCCTGGCTCAAAGCTGCACAACTCCTGTATACCTTCAGGTTGAGAATTGAGCAGCCATTACAGGGAGTACTTGGCTAGGATGGGATGAGAGAAGGAGGTATGGAGACTCCAGTGGGCCAGGAAGTTCTGATGGACAGTTCACTGTAGGGTGCCAAGTAGCACTTCTCCTTGGACACTGGTGGCCTTGCTCTGCTTTATCCAGTACCAACATTTGAATCTAGCTTTTTTTTTGACAGCAGATCTTGAAACAAGCTCAGTATTTCTTAGTTTGTTATGGGCAGCTCAGTTTTTGTTGGGCACGGGGGTTGTTGTTGGCTTGTCTGGGGTTTTTCTTGATGAGGGCAGTGGTTAAATAGACTTTGCATACAAGTTTTTAGGCTGTTTTTTATGGATCATCCCTACATTTGTAGACAGTTGGCAACTCTAGTCCATGGTCACATTAGTGGTGATTTGAAAGTTCCTTCAGATGTCATCAGGACCACCCAAGGGGGTCTAAATGACTCTGGAACATCTGTTTGAGGACTGTGGTACCTTCAGTTGAAAGACTAAGGCCTTCCATTCCATTGCAGATCTCAAGTTACTTTGTGTTCTCTCAGAAGGAATGTTCCTGCTCCAAGAAGAAAGCCAGACAGACCTCCGATCCCTGACTGTATCTCTGTTCCTGCTGTCACAACACATGCAGGATATCAGCGCCAAATGAGGAAGTAGATGACTGCTTCTTGACAACTTGCAACTTGACAGCTTTTCTCTCCAGCACCTTTCCCATCAGATGGGAGCCTGGCAGTAGCTTTGGAGGACTTCTACCTTCATCTCCTTTTTGACCTCACCATGAACCTATGGGTCTGGGAAACTGGTGTCAAAAGATATATCCCATACTGTTCAAGTCTCCTCTTATCACCCTCTCTTGTTCTTTTTTATGGTCCATTCTTACTGGACAAGATAAATTATCTGCTTTATCTTGGAGTAAGATATGTCAGGTTCCATGATTTTATTTATTTATTTATTTTATTCTCAGTATTTTATTCTAAATCAGTCTCTACCTCCACCATCTTAGCAGCATAAAACTGGCTTTAAATACTTCGATCCCTATTAGGAACATCATGCTGCCAGTATAAGGTCCTACTCTCTGGTCATTCTGTGGCATGAAGGTTACTCCCCCAAAACGTACCCACCACAGGAGTTCATTTAAAGAGATAAAGGATCTGTCTGTTTATACTCTGTTTACAGGTTGATGTGGAGAGGCTCAGCTTGGTTCAAGAAACCTTTAAATATGGGCTAACAATGGGCATCAAAGTCAAAAGTATCCACAGTTACCATAGCTCAGAGCATTGAATTTATAGGAGCCCAGTAAGATTTTAGATGAACAATATCTTACATTTCAAAAAGACAGTTTGAAACCAAAGTGGGGAATGCCTTATCCAGAGATTTTGCCAAGAACATGATTCAGATTTCTGGGACTAGGTAAGAGATATTTCAGTACAGGCAGTTCTTTGGACTTAAGACACAATTGGTTCCTGAAAATGGCGTCTTAAGTCAAAACGTTGTAACTCGGAACCAATTTTCCCCTAAGGAAACAGTTATAAATGGGGGATTGGTTCCTGAATCAAGGTCTGATACCCTGTTTTCACCAAAAATAACCCAGAATTTTGTACTCAATCAATTATAGATGAGTAATATAGCTACATTAATGTATTTATATTGTAAATAGCAATCATATTGATTTGGAAGGGCTTATTTGAGGTGACTTTGCTGCACTTTTTGAAGGGCTCTTGGGTGGACTTTTTGAAGGGCTCTTCGGTGGATTCTTTTCAGGAGTCTTGGCTGCAGGCTTTTCGGGAGTCTTGTCTGCTTTCCTAAAGTGTCCAAGGAAGTTCAGACAGATGTTCTTTCTACAGGGAGATGGGTGACACAGCGACTTATTTGCTGTCATGACATCAGATCAAGTGTTGTAAAGTCAAAACTGACGTCAGAAATTTGAAACAGGGTGTCAATTTAGAAATGTAACTCGAAACGTTTTAAGTCACGGACTGCCTGTATCCACTTATTCCATGCAAAGGGAATTAAAAATCATTATATTTACCTAGGAGACATGGAGTGGATATGTTTAGTTGTGGCCTTGCAATTTCTATCTTAGTTTTTAGGTATGTAACGTCTTTCTGTACATTTGTCCATCAAGACTAGTGACAGGTTCTCCAGTTTGGAGTTCTGGCACCTATTTTCAAGGTTAAGGAATGAGATCTTCACAAAGTTGTCTGAATCTAAGCATCTTGGAGCTTAGAGATATCATCTTGGTATGGAAAGCAGTTCTGCCTTTACTCCAAATGTCTATAATCCAGATGCGGACAGACAATATGACAGTAATGCAGTGTTTCAAAAGAAAGGAAGGAGCCAAGTGTTTTCTCATTCTATCAGAAAACCTGTTGTTTCTGAACTTCTGCTAAATTGTGTTGATGGCCCTGTATCTGCCAGACATTTGGAACCCTGCAGCAGATAACCTCTGCAAATAGTTCTGACAAATACAGGTACTTGATTAAAGATCCAATATTTCAAATTATCCTTCACAAGTAGGGTTATCCATTGCTATATGCCAGAGCAAAAAATGTCAGGAGTTCTGTGCCAGAGGTGGACCCGGTCTGAGTTGCCTATTGGGCAACTTCATTCCTTGGATAATGGGACTGTTTAATTGCGCCGTATGATATTCATTGACCTGAGGAAACTGAAACAAGATAGAAGATCACTGGTCATAATAGATCTAGCATGGGCTTTACAGTTCTTCTGCTCTGATTTTTGTGAACCTTGCAGTGACCACTCTGTCTGCTCTTCATGATACTTAAATAACAATGGCCAGATCGTACATCAGGACCCAGCATTGTTACGTCTGAAAGCCCAGATACTAGCTGGCTAATATCTGCTATAAGAAGCCTGAAGTCTATACTGTTTTGGTCCAAGTAGGAAATCTTACATGTATTGAATTTACTTTAAAAACCAAGTGGAAGATGCTCTCTTCTTTGGCTGTCTCAGCAGCAGCTGTTTTCTTTGGAAATGGTCTGCACCCCCCACCCTCACCTCCACCCTTTAGCAGATTCTATCTAGTTACAAACTTTAAAACAGTTTGGGCTTTATTACTCCAAATATGTTCATGTAGAAGCACTTTCTACTTATCACCTTGGATCTAGGGCCTTATTTGTGTTTTCTCATCCTACAGTAGTTGGATTCCTTAATGTTCTTTGTCACGTGAATTTGCTTTCTTGGAACCTCAATATATTAACAGTAGTGGTAGGTTCTCCTGTTGATTGAAACTTTTCATAGCTATTATATGAGAATTTGGAACGTCAGGCCTTTGTGGTAGGTTGTACTTAGTGTTACCTAACGAGATTATTACTCAAGCTTCATCCCAGGTTCCTTCCCAAAGTTGTTGTTGTTGTTGTTGTTGTTTTAAGTTCAGTATGTACCAGTTTACTCATTTTCCAACTTTTTCCCTAGAATCACTTGGCTCTGGAGGAAGATTGACTTTGTACCCTTAGTGTAGTAATGCCACTATTATGTTACCTTGAAAAGACAAAATAATTTAAAAAATGCACTGTGATGGTTTTGACTGTTGAAGACACTGTTCACTCTAGGTAGGTCAGCAGAAATGATCAAAAACATTATAAGAAAACATTAAAGGTTAGCCAAGGGAAATCCACCCAGCTGCATTTGACTTTCTTCCATTCAAGTTCAATCAGAATTGCTTCCCATTTTAAATAATGCCCCTATTTCTGAAATGTGTAAGTCTTAACAAGTAAAATACGTTGTCTACTTGGATTTCACAACCCTCCTCCTTTTCCTGCTACTGTGGGATCTTCTAGTTCTGGGATCTTGCACTGGCAAAGTAACCGGGGGCTTATAGGGTTGGGTCCATTCTTTGTCTTCAGTTGGGGTCAGTGGTAAACCTGTGAAATACAACTCAAGGAACCTGAGTTACTATAATGTTTTTTTTAAGGCCTTTTCTCACCTTAGTGTGTACTTTTTTCATACCAAGCAGGAACTGGGGAGATGCCAAGATAGCACTTTAGTAATAGTACAGCCCAATTTTGCATCGATAGCATTACTACAGTGTACCGTGTTCCAAAAAAACTGATGTATGTTTCACAGAAAAACCATGCGCAGGCAGATATTTAAATAGTAGGTGAGGTGAGGGAAATCTGAACCTTTTCTTTTATTTTGTGTAAGTTTCCCTGTAATCTTCTATTTGTTCTGATCACCAGGTATTAATATTAAGAAGAGTAAAAAAAAAACAAAAACAAAAACCCTCAGATTTTTATGGGAGAAATTTTAATTACTTACTAACACATTACATTTATTATATAAACTCTCTTTTTTATATGTAAAGAATTATCTTGAAGCATCTGTAGCCTGCTTATTTGTGGAACAGTTAGTTATAAAGGGATTCATTGCAGTTGGCATCTGATTGCATTTAGCGGTGCATTGCCTAGGTTGGTCTTTTTTCCTTCCCCTCCCCCCCCCGCCCTCCATCTGCAAGCTCTAGACTCAATTAACTATTCCCAAGTGGCAGAGAGCCAGAATTGAGATTAGTCCCGAGAGATGTTGCTTAGCAACCAAGTGTGTCATCCCCCTCTGCCGCAACTGAATTGTAGTGAATAGTTAGCAGCAGTGCAGCTGTAAGCCTGGAAAGGAAGGCTAACTAATTCTCCTCCTTGCCTCTCCATTGCCACTCCCTCCATTCTGCATTGAGGTACTGCTGAATATTCAAAGTATCTTTCAGAGTGCCTTTTCTGATGAAAGCAGGAGCTTGACACTGGCTTATAGAAGAATGCTAGTATAATTTCATAGGTCAAGTACAGGCATTACACTTTTTTCCAGTTTAGGTTGTCAGAAACCAGTCTATATCTGTAACAGAAGTTCAGGACACACAGACTGCTTTAAAAATGACGGATCCTGGTCTAAGGTAGACCTGGATCGATGTAATATTAGACTTACTCAATCTAGGTTAGACTGGTAAAACAATCATCAGTACCAGGTCTGCTCGCAACCCATGATAGTTTGCTGTCCACCAGCATCCCAGGGGCCATTGTGGGCTGCCTGTTAACCCTCCCCCTGCAGCTCTGCTGCTCCAACCAAGCACCTAGCCAGCCCTGCCACCAAGCTCTCTAGCTATCAGCCACAGACAGGATTTGGGGGTTGGGGGGGAAGATGGGTGGAGAACAGGGCTTGTGAGATGCTGGGGAGAGGTAGTACCAGAGGTGCACCGTTGCATTCTGGGCCTGGGTTGGCAGGGCACAGAATCCCTCCCCTGTCCTGGTTTAGTCTGAACCCCCCGGGACTGCGCTGGAGCAGCTCAAAGAAGGGTTGACAGGATTTCTCTCCCCTCTTCCTCTGTGCTGGAACCAGCTCCATATTCCCTGGCTAAAGCTGTTTCCTGTGCAGCTGTGGGGCTCCAGTCCCTGGGGAGGAGGGGAGCAGCCATGCCCTTGCCGCAGCATGGGAAGAAGCTTCAGCCCCGAACTCAGTGTTAGCTGGGGAAAAAGAGGCAAATCCTGCAAGCCCTTTTCAGAGCCATTCCAGTGCATGGTCCCAGGGCTCTAGGATAGAGGAGGAACGTTCTGGACCACGCACTGGAGTGGCTCCAGGGAAGACTTCCAGAATTCTGTCCTTGCCACTGCTTCCCCCCCGAGCCAGCACTGAGTTCAGAGCTGAAGCCACTTTCCATGTAGCTGCCAGGACATGGCTGCACCCCCCTCCTCCCCCCCCCCCCCAAGTTCAGGACACATGGCTGAAGTCCAGGACATGGCTGTTCCCCCTCCCCCCCCCCCGCAAGAGACTGGAAACCCTACAGCTGCACAGGGAGTGTCTGCAGTCCCAAAATGGGTGGTGGCCTGGGGCAGGAGGGCAGTCCTGCAAGCCCTTACTGACCCGCTTCAGTGCGCAGTCCCAGGACTCGGACAAAACCAGGACAGGGGAGAGGGACACTCTGTGCCTTGCTGACCCAGGCTGGGGAAGCAGGTTATTCAGATGGAACTGCCTCTGCCCAACACCTCATAAGCCACTCTTCCCTACCCCTGGCCTCTATATTGTCTGGGGTGGACCCCCATGCCACTGCTTGTAGCATCTCCCTCCACTGGCTGCCTGCAGCTGCCTGCTGCAGCAGGGGGAGGCATGTGTGTGACAGCCAATTGGGGTTGGCTGCTCTTGGCAATCTCCAGCATGCTGGGAGGCATGCGGAAGCACTCCCCACATTCTAGCCTCAGGCAGTGCAAATTTCTTTGTGTCTTTCTTCACTGAAGGCAAATATAAATTGTGTTTACTTCTGATCCAGTCTATGCAGCTTTAAAGAAACCTGCAATGATTGGATCAATTCTGCCTTGGGCTTTTTGAATGACCTGTACTTAGCTATAAATTGATTTTTTTTTTTTTTTCCTGCCCTGCCCCTCCTAGATGGTTATTTAAATATTCTGTTTGTAGAGCTCTGTTAATATTTAACTCCAGCTTGTCTGCTTCTCATTGTGTCTTCAGAATTTGAAGTGGCAGTATTTTGGGTTAATTGTGCAAAGTCTAAATCAGCTGACCTCCAAAATGCTTTAAATCCATTTTGTTCTTGCTTGCATAGTTTCATAGTTTCTAGGGTCGGAAGGGACGTGAGCAGATCATCTAGTCCGACCCCCTGCCTGGGCAGGAAAGAATACTGGGGTCAAATGACCCCAGCAAGATGTTTATCTAACCTCCTCTTAAACACCCCCAGGGTAGGAGCCTGCACCACTTCTCTTGGAAGTTGGTTCCAGACCCTAGCCGCCCTGACCATGAAGTAGCGCCTCCTGATATCTAACCTAAACCTACCCTCTGCCAGCTTGTGACCGTTATTCCTGGTCACTCCTGGCGGTGCTCGGGGGAACAGTGACTCCCCCAATGCCTGCTGATTTCCCCCCTGACTAGTTTTATAACAGGCCACAAGATCCCCCCTCAGCCTTGTCTTTTGGAGGCTGAACAGGTTCAGGTCCCGTAGCCTCTCCTCATAGTACCTGCCCTGTTGTCCCCTGATCATACGAGTGGCCCTCCTCTGGACCCTCTCGATGCTGTCCACATCCTTCTTGAAGTGTGGCGCCCAGAACTGGACGCAATACTCCAGCTGCGGCCTAACCAGTGCCGCATAGAGGGGGAGGATCACCTCTTTGGACCTGCTCGAGATGCATCTGTGGATGCATGCCAAGGTGCAGTTGGCCTTCCTGACTGCATCCCCACACTGCCGGCCCGTGTTCATCTTGGAGTCAGTGATGACCTCCAGATCCCTTTCTGCCTCCATGCTGACAAGAGGGGAGTTCCCTAACCTGTAGGTATGGTGCCAGTTGTCCTCCCGAGGTGCATCACCTTACACTTGTCTGTGTTGAAACCCATCCTATTCTCATCCGCCCACCCTTGTAACCTGTCTAGTTGTATATGAATTTGATGTAACTGGCTAAAGCTTGTCTAATTGCATCAGGGCTGATGTACATTTATTCCATAACTTATGCGGTATGTTTCTTATTTGTTCACTTGTTCAGCTGGCTAAACATGTTCTGAGTTTTCAGAATCTTGTGCAATTCAGTTTTTTCCTGTCTTTTTTTCAGAGTTTTGAGTAGAAACGAATCTTCCTGCTACTACATTAATTCTGTCAAGCATTTTTCTGAAATGACATCTTCCCAGAAATAAGTGATCTACAATCGAGAGTTTTATAGTTCCAGGAGAAATCCTTCTTGCAATTTGCATTTTCAGTAAATCTTGGAAAAGAATGCTGTTTTTAATTAAAGAATATCTGTAGCTTAAACAATGAACAGAAGCATCTCATAAACTGAAGTTCCAGTTTGAGTTCTCCTGAATTCATCAAACTCACTTTGCTCCAATTTAAAAGAGATTTTTTTTTTTAATGTGATTTGCTTTTCTAACAAATTGCTTGATTCCTCTTGATTGAGACTTCTGGATGCAAAAATTCTGTGGAAGAATAAGACAACCCTAGCATGAGAAGGCTAATAATAGGTTATTTGGAGTATGGATGGAGTGTTCAGGAGCTGTGATGATCTAAGCCATTAGCGGCCAGCCATTTTGGCAGGCATGCCGGAAAGTAGCCCCATGTCCTTCCCAAGTGCTATTTCTAATCCCCTTCCCTTGCTCAATTACCTGCCCTGCTTTGTGCTACTTGCCCTGTCTGCTGCTGTTCTGCCTGTCATTTCCCCAATCTGCTGCATGCCCCAAACAGGCTGCGTGTACCACAGGTTTAGGTCTAGGAAATGTATCGGGGAAGAGTTGTGTGATATATTTTAGTGGACCAATGGTATAGTTGGGAGAGAAATTTGACAAGCTTTCAGGCACAAAGTAACCTTTACTTTAACTCAGTTATTCATTGTTC
Organism: Crocodylus siamensis; assembly: GCF_052110815.1. Classification (NCBI taxonomy): domain Eukaryota; kingdom Metazoa; phylum Chordata; order Crocodylia; family Crocodylidae; genus Crocodylus; species Crocodylus siamensis. The sequence goes on along the minus strand of NC_143398.1, from coordinate 87,109,417 downwards.
TGAGGGAAAAAAAGTATAGGGGTCAAAAGACATCCTTTGTTTTCATTTCTATCAGTCGATCCTTAATACTTTGTCGTCTTTAACTGCTGAGACCCTGAGGCACCAGTCGTGGTGTGAGCCCTGGCTCCCCACATCTGTGGAGGGGGACCCCAGGATAAGAGTATGAGTCATACAGCAAGGCCTGCCAGAGCTTCCCCTGACTGGCCCAGGTGGGGGCCAGGACCAGGAGGGTCAGAAGGGCAAGGAGGCCCACCGAGAGGGATGCCCAAGAGCCTGGGGCCTGTGGTCCCAACTGGCCTGGAGGTGGGCCGGGGCTAGTGTGAGCTGTGAGGGGACCACACCCAAAGGGGAACTGATGGCAGGGCGATATATGGCCTTGTATGACGGTGGCAGAGTCCGCCTGAAGGGAGAAACCCAGGTGGGGTCCTACAGTAGGATTCTGGGCCCCATCTTGGGGGACTAGCACATGAGAACATCATGATATCAGTGAGACTTGGGCTGCGGTGTAGGGGTGGAATGGAGCTGCAGATAGTGCCCTCTAGCAGCGGGACAGTAAATAGGCAGGCTCCTGCCTAATTACATCTATTAATTAATCAGTTAAGACCAAGGCATGGTGGGCGGTTTGTCCAAGAACAGGTGGGCAGGCCATGCAGAGATCAGCCCTGGTAGGCCCCCTGTTACAGTGCATATAGGACTGTTAAAATGTGGTCACCCTTAAAGCACAAAATGACAACTCACAATGAACAAATGTGTGCTATGCACCACATGAATCATTATATTCATATATTAGATATAGTGTAATTTTTGTGATTACATTGGGTTTTACCACTTGGGAAATGTGTGTGAAATGGTGGTGCAGAATATTACCAACTGTGTTCTAAATCTAGATTGGTACATTTATTTTTATTTTTTTAGGATATATCAAATGTAAGCATTTTTCAAAACGGAAATAATTTAAACTGGAGAGTTAAAAGTAAATGTTTTCATCAGTTTTAGTCATTTGTTTTTATGCAGAATAAATTCAAACCTTGAATATTTTTTGTATATGGTAACACTTAGAAATCAAAGCCAGGGCTAGACACTGTACAAGCCTGGAGAAAGCAGTGGTTCCTGCCCTAAAGAGATGACATTCAAAACAGATAAGAAAAAGTGATGAGCAGACACTTTGAGTAGCTTTTTCCGTTGTTGTTAACCCTTTGCTTAATTTATGTCACTGCGAACAAATAAGCAAACAGCAGAAAAATGGCAGAGGGAACCCACTAGGCCAAGGTATACTTTCTGTAGAAAATATTCTAAGTAAGCTGTTAATTTCTTCCAGTGCTTCAGTTCCCCATCTGTAAAACGGGGATTACTGTTTTTCCCTACTTACAAGGATAACTACATTCAAGCTTGTGTGAATGAAGCACTTAGATCTCTGTGCTAATGAAGATGAGATAAGTACCTAAAAGAGGACATAAAAATCAGGCTACAATAAATTTATTGCCTAATCCACATGGAATTTTAAGTATAGCATCTTTCCCTTTAACACTTTAAATCTCTCTTTCTAATTCTGGAACTGTTTCCTGGGACTTTTGATCCTATTATTCAAAATATAAAAAAGTGGGGCAGGGTTGATCCTAGTAGAAAAATTTAACTGGCATTTTAGTTGAACCACATTGTTTCTTTACTTTCACAGCTATTATCACTACCACCTCCTGTTTTGCTGTCAGAATATCTCATTATAACTGATTTTAGAATTTAGTTCCCAGTATATAAAGTTGTACCTGCCCCTTTATGTCCTTGAGAGACAAAAAGTGGAATCAAAAGAAATAAATCCTAAGACTTGCCTGTTCGTGTTTTGAATTTACAGAAACCTGTTAAAAAGTAATTTATAGTTCAGGGCAGGGGAGAAGGGGCAGGGTGATAACCAGAAAAAAAGTGAGAGTAATCTAATTTATAGCAATCCAGTAATAATTAGGTTCATAAGGTTGTATCCAAAAGATCCTTGACTTCCTATCTTCCTGCCTGAGTAACCAGTTTAGGGAGTGATCAGATGTACAATTTGATACTAGTTCTTCAAAGTGGGGAAGGGAAGACGCACCAGAGGGAATGGTACTTGGGCAGATTTTCACATGCAGACTGAACTGAAACAAATGGCAAGCTAGGGGATTCTTAATATAAATCAGGAGTTGATCTATCCTGCAGAGCTGTGGGGGCTTCAGTAGTGATTCAGTGGCAGGGGCTTTACCCATGTCATAGCCAGGCAGCAGGGAGAAGTGGTGGCAGTGCTGACCTGCCTCAGGCCTAGGTTGAGTTATTTTAGTCCATGGCTCAAAAACATAGCTAGCCACTGATGTACATGGAGGAGAAGTTATTGCTAGAGTGGGGCTGGGTATGGTGGGCCTAAGTGGGCCTAAGTAGCAATGCAGATAAAATTACAAAGTTTTGTTCTTTCTTATTATTCATTACACAGAATCATAGTGGTATGCAGCAGTATAACCAACTTAAAAATTCTATGCTACTTAAGAAATATTTAAGAATTGCAGGTATGCTGTCCTCTTAATACCACACTTGGATTAGTTTCCTCAGTGTCTCCTATGTTTTAGCATATGTTGGGACATTTGTATGTATGCTTCTCTTCTTTCTAGAAGTAGTTTATATCTCAGAATCAGGACATTTTAAATACTGACAGAAATGTTAATGTGAGCACAAGCCTACATATGCAGTTGCAGACATCAAATGATCCCTGCATGACTTGCTTTTAATACTTTCCAAAGTACAAGGTGAGTCCATACTAGTTGCAGGTGAGGGAGGATTTGTCCTGAGGCCACTGCGCCTGACTTTCCTGGTGCAGCTCCAGTGGCAGTGGATCATTGTGGTGGGCAGGTGGGGCTGCTACTCAGCATGTTGCATCGTGCTCTGCGCTCTATACCATGTGGGCCCAGGTGCCAGCAGCCACAGTGCCAGGACTACACAGCTCCAACAGGAAGCCATGGGGGGGAGTCTGCACGCTGCCTCGCCAGGCCTTGGCTGTGGCAGAGCAGAATGAGACAAGGCACAGCCCTCCCTCAGGTTCGTGGCAGCCAGTGAGCCAGGTAGGATCAATTTGGCATCTTCTTGGCTGTTCTCAGCAGCTCACCAAAACTCATTAAATGGCCCTCCAGGACAAGTAATTTCCCTCCCCTGTGAGTTTTTGAATTGCAGAAGTTGTAGGTAGCTGTTGGTCTTCCTCATAACTGACTGTGTGCTCTTGATGATCAAAAACAGATGCATGAATTGTGAGATTCATGTCTGTGCACAACTTAATTTGCTTTAGGCTTAGTTATTACAAACTTCAATAGCTATATTCCTTTTAGAATTTGATCATAAACTAGAAATGTTCCTCCCCCCCCCCCCATCTGCCCTTTTTCCTTGGTCCAGTATTCACTTTCTGTTTATGATAATGTTGACAGAAACTCCACATTTTGTTAAAGATAGTTGAATGCTAGGTGAAACCATCCAGCACAGCTATGAAATATAGTAAAGGCTTCCTTTCCCCTTTCGCCTGCTTTTTGTTTTCTTCTGTATTTAAAATAAATAGAACTGTTTTGGTTATTGGCAGCCCAGCTAGATTAGGGAAATCTTATTTTAGAATCAGTTAAATGCCTTTTAAAAGATGTTTCTTGTTTTGAGAGGCAAGAATTCCTGTGGATACTTTCTTTTATTGTATCAATTGCATGGTTGGGATAGACAAGCTTTTGGCATCACAGGAAGGGTACTGTGATACCTGAAAGCTTGTCTATGTCTGTCCCCACCATTTTAGTTGATCTGGTAGAAATTACACGAATTCTTGCTTTGTATATGTTCTGGACCGTCATGGCTCCAACTTCACTTTAACTACCATTTCTTGTGTTACCACTTCACAGGTGGAATCAGCCACTGTTCTGCATACATCTACTCCACTTAGATCAGGCTTGTTTAACATGTGGCCCACCAAGCCATTTTCTGAGGTGAGGTGCTGCAACAGGAAACGAAAGTCAACACTGTACTTTTGTTTCGGGGGGGGGTGATGTGATACCACTTCCTGTGAGGTTTTTGAACATGGCTCGCTGGCCCACTGGGTGATAAAAAAAAGTTCATGATCCGGGCCCACATTCAAAAAGGTTGGACACTCTTGCCTTAGATTATAGCAATTTGTAAGAGTTCCCAATTGAAAATATGAAATAGGCTTCTCTCTTACTATATGAAGACCAAGTTTTTGAGACATCCTCATCTGTTCATTCAGACTGACTTATTAGGTCACATAGGTGTATACTTAAGCACGTCTATACATCCACAGTAGGTCTTCAGTTTGGTTGTGGCTGTGGGGATAGAACCCAGCTCTCAGGTGCTAGCACTAGAGGTGAAACTGCTTCCCTGGAAAACTTTGGCAGTACCTAATTTTTAAGTATTTTTTACTGTTAAGCAAGATATTTAATTTAACATTAAAAAAGCATTAATGTACATTATGCTGAGAATGTAGAAAAGTAGTTGATATGTTGTAGGGCTAGCTTATATTACCTATCATAATCATTTAATTGCATGAATGGCACAGCTGATGTGAAAATGCTTGGCATTTGCTTTGCAAATGTAGATAACTGTCATCCCAAATTAGTCTTTTTGTAGACAAATCAGCGCATCACTCCTGAATGGGCATATTTGCGCCTTGGTGCTAGCATGCCCTGGCCTCAGGTATGTCCTGCCCACCTGTTCCAGACTTAGAAATATGCCAGAGATCATTCTCCACAGTGTACCTCTCTAGTTGTTCTCAAACCTCATTCTCCAGGTAGTAAGCACCAGCATGCCTTTACATTGAGCTACATTTAATTCGGTCTGTTGTTGCTGAAAGGTTGCCAACCCTTGGTGTAGACAGTCCCAGTGAGATCCCCCTCATTTCATCTTTTCAGCTTGCTGACAGTTTTTTTAAGGAAGCAAAGTTGAAGACCCCCCCCCACCTTTTTTTATAATGAAGTGTGTGCAGCTCTGTCATTCTAACAAGGAATGCTTCATGAAAGCAAGAAGAAAAAAGTTGAATGGAAAATCCTAGAATAAAAGTATACTGCCCAGAATTGAAAACTTCATTAAAATTTTGCTCAGACTGTGTTAGTAGTCAAAAGAACAAATAAAACACCAGTACTTAAGGTGGGGAGGAAGACTAGAAAATACTTCTTGTACATTGATTAGTGGATACATATTAGACACTTACCTTTTGAAATTGGGAAGACCAAAAAATTATTGCAGAACTAAAGGATTTAAAAAATGGGCAGCAAGAAAATTACAGGTGGGGAAGAGTGTCTCTAAAACAAGTGCTTGATAAAAATGGAAATGAAAGGATAAAAATGAGGGAACGTGATAAATCTTGTAATAATGCATTGCTGTAGAGAGAGTATAATTTACATAGTCATCAATTTTCAGGATATGAACAAATAGAAAAACTAATAAAACTGGAAAAACAACAGCTTTGAAAGGAAATATTCTTTTTCTGCACAACAGTTAATTAACCTGTGAATTTTTTTCATAAGATACAAAAGCTTAAGCAGGATGCCTTTTATACAGATAGCGAGAGCATCCAGGGTTATGTTACGTGTGTGTGTGTGTAACTTGTGTGTGCATGTGTATATACACATGGTAGGGTGGGGGGTGTAGAATAAGGGATATGAACTAGGGATGCACCGATAAAGGATTTTTGGGCCGATACCAGCCAATTTTTAATGAGCCATATTTGCCAATACAGATCTAATTCCAATATACAGCCAGGCACCACGGAGAATGGCACCTGGACGGTAAGTCTGCTGTGGGGGAGGGGCAATGGGGGAGGGAAGGAGCATCCTGGGGGCAGATGGAGGCCTGTGTGGTAAGGGAGGGAGTGGGGCAGGAGCAAGCACTGCAGAGCTGGAGTGGAGCTGGTGATGGAACCGTGAGCAGCTAGTCTGAGGGACTGGGGGAGGGTGCAGCTGCCACTGCTGCATGCACCCCAAGAGGGCATAGGGGGGAGTGTGCCCCCAGATCTGCACATGGGGCAAGGGCAAACTTCCGCTGTGGGCTGGGGCTGCACCGGGCTTGTCCCAGCAGGGGCTGGGTCAGGGCTGCACTTGGGCCGGGCAGCAGCTCTGGGAGGGAGCTATGGTGATGGCTGCAGCCCCCCAAAACTTGCTGTGGCTCTTGTAACCCCCTCTCTCAGTGCTGCTGCTGCTGGGCCCCCCCCCTCCCCCCCCAAGCATAGCCCCGGTCCAGCCCCTGCTAGGAAGAGCTCTGAGCCACCCTGGCCCCTGACTGCAGCAGGAGCTTGCCCTCTACCCATGCATAGATCCAGAGGCATGTGCCTCCTGGGGATGTGTGTTGTGGCAGAAGTCATACCCCGCACCTCCCACACTAGCTGTTTGCAGCTCTGTTCCCCTCTCTGCCCCAGCCCCACTCCCTCCCTCACTTCAGGGGCTTCTATCTGCACCCCCCACGCCCTTTCTCTTACAACAGACTTACCAGCTGAACCTGGCTGCCCTCCATACTGCTAGGCTGTGCTCCTGGCCATCTGCATGCTGCAGTGCAGCTGCTCTCATGTGCCCAGCATTTATCAGTGGCATTTTGTCAGCCACATCAGCTAAAAAAAAGCCAATTGCCGATGCAGTCAATTTTCATTATATTGATGCCAGTTCAATATGGGAATTGTAAATCTGGGATCTGAACAGAACATTTAAGTAAATACCTGTATGCTTTGCTGAGCTAGCAATTGGATTACTCGGGTGCTTGAGTAATGAATTCAGGATGTAGAGCCCAAATCAAGCAGTAAACGGTAATTTTGGCTCTTATGCCCTGGTCTGACTGGAGCTGCTGGGTTTTTTTTGTTGTTTTTGTTTAATATCTTTGCTGGTAACCAGTTCTGGGTCTGATTCAAGCTCTGGCGATAAGTTAGTGTAGCTGCAGCATTGCCCCAGTGTGTATTTGGCACTCTACATAGGTCTCAGTGGTTGGAGGAATTGCACTCCTCTAAACTCTATATGTGAACCAAGCACAATCTAGATTATATGCCAGCTAAGCACAGGCTGTGTCATTGGCACAAACATGCGCACCCCTGAGATTGGCCTTGCATCCTCTGGAAGACACCAGCTGCAAAGCCGGAAGTGCTGGCGGGAGTGCACTTCTGGTTTCACCGCTGGCTCGGCAATCAGCTGCAGGGGGAATCCCCATTCCCCACGGTTGGCAGCAGCTGTTGGGGTCCATCTCCCTGCTCAGTTGGCAATCTTGTGCCCCTCCAAACTCAGGAGGCACCCATGGGCTGTGTGTAACATCATGATAAGATTGTCCATGCTCATTGGGCTTGTGTTCCCCCTCACTTGAATATGAATGTACTTGTGGGTTCTTCTGGCCTCTTTATGCTTGGCTTTCTTACTGAAGATTGTAAACCCTAACATTCTTGTACTGGTAGATACATTGATTGAAGTGATCAAAATGTCTTACTGGCTAGGTTTGGTTTGTTACCTTGTTTTCCAAGGAATGAAGGGAGAAGAAAATTGGTGCTAGCCTATGAAGCCTACTTGCTTGTGCTGCCAGAAAGGAGTGTTGTAGTCAATTCTACACAAATTGAATTGAGTAGTACTCCATTTCAAAAAATAATTTATTACAGTGCTTACCTATTATTGGGCGGTGGCCAGGCATGGAGGAACATGAGCTGGGACTTATTTCCTTACACCTACTACTTACCTCCTCACAGTTTAGGGCACCCTTCAAAAGATCTCCTGGCATCCTAGGGTGCCCTGGTACCCTGGTTGAGAATTACACATTTAATCACTTACTGTTTCCCAGTACCACCATTTGTTTGTACAGGCATACCTCGTTTTATTGCGCGTCACTTTATTGCGCTTTGCAGATATTGCGTTTTTTACAAATTGAAGGTTTGTGGCAACCCTGCGTCGAGCAAGTCTATCAGCGCCATTTTTCCAACAGCATTTGCTCACTTCGCATTTTCTAGCAATAAAGTATTTTTTTAATTAAAATTGGGTTTTTTTAGACATAATGCTATTGCACACTTAATAGACTACAGTATAGTGTAAACATAACTTTTATATGCACTGGGCAACCAAAAAATTTGTGTGACTCACTTTATTGCGATATTCGCTTTATTGCGGTGGTCTGGAACCGAACCTGCAATATCTCCGAGGTATGCCTGTATAATGATTCACTGTTAGGTCCTATGAAACATTTTTTTTATTATTATTATTTATTTTTATTTTTTTTACTGATTGTGACTAGGATTTGGTTTGTGGCATGGTTAGGTTGAAGAAACGGCTAGACTGCTTGTGTTTGAAGGTGAAATATTAAAATACAGTGGATGCTTTTTGAAAAATCTTTTGAATCTCTTTTGTTTGAGCGCACAAAGCTTTGGGATGAATGATTTGCCTGACAGCAAATATAGAATAATAATTAACTGCCCATTGACCCTGGAAGATTTAATCTGAGGTAGCACCAATACTTCTATTCTGACTGTCCTTAGTATAGCAGATTTCTTCTTAATACCACAGTTGTTAATTAGAAAGCGACTGTTAAACATAAAAGAATATATGCTCCCTACTGCTACTCAGGGCTGTTAGCATACCAATAAACTGAAGAGTGGGTACTGGTGTTCAGATTTATTTTCCCGCCTTTTTCGGGGAAATTAAATCCTTCGTATTTTGAGCCTATACTTGCCCTCACCAAAAAAAAAAAATCCTAATTTTAATTTGTGTAACACAGAGGGGAATATACATGTACGAACACCTACGTGGCAGTGAAGTCCGTTAAAATTGTGCTGCTTACATAGATTACTTTATTTGTGTGTACGAAACTGACAAAATCAGGCGGATACTGATTTTCTTCTTGATTTTTGTGCAGCGTCAGAAATGTATTTACATGAAAATTTTCAAACTGCTATGTACTTTATTTCTTGCATACTATATACCATTTTATTATCAAGATACTTTCTAAAGAGGTCTCTTGATTCAGCCTGCTAGTTTTACCAGATTCCTTATGAGAATAGTTCTCCATCTGGGACCTGGGTTTGCTACTGATTGTTATTATTGGTTACTAATGGTCTCCTCAGTTCACAAGCTGGTCATAAAAAATCTTTGTTTCAGATATGCTGCAGTCCATTGTTTGACAATCATTAAAACATCTGTAATAGCAGATTGTGTTGTTTTCAGTCATGACATCGCAAGTCAACCTGGCAGAAAGAATAAGATGCATTATAAAAAAAACTTACGGACAGGCCCGTGCTCCTTGATAATGGGAAGCAGTGAAAGGAGAAATGCAGCAATGGATATGAAATTGTAACAATGTGCCATTTATTTGGCCCAGTGTAGTAGGAGTCCTTTGTTAGAATTATTTATGAAAATGACTAGCCTAATGTAACCTTTTCCTTTTTTTTTTTTTTTTTTGTGTAGGAAAGCCACCAAATCCTTTAAAATGTATTATGTAGTATCGAATGCCTTGCCTTGCTTTTAGTACAATATTTGAAGATTGTGTCCTTTCAGCTCTTGTATTTGCAGTGTGGTTGCTTTTCAATTTCTGTTACATAGTCATATATTTGCTGGATATTTTGTTTTTTAGGAAAGATATGCACATTTTACTTAGTTTGGCAAATTCAGTGGCAGTGTGGCTTGGCTTGTAGTCTGTTCCTATTTTCACACCGGATGTAGGTGTCAGCCCGTTACACTGATTCTATTTTCAGCCTGTCGCCGGGCAGATTTTTTCCAGGCCGCCTGCTGGTGGCTCAGCTTCTAGTTATTGATTGGCTTATGCAAACTAATCTTCAGCAGCCAGTCAGACTAACTATGCAAATCTGTAGTCATTCCTTGTCAGACTAGTCAAGTGTAGTCTCTGTTGCTGGGAATGCTGATAAAATGGCAACATGGCTGCAGGGGGCTCCCTTTTGGGTATGTGTTCTATGTTTGCAAAAAGATTTCATCGTTTTTAGTACAAAAATAAGCAAATAGATTCCCTGATCCTCTCTCACCAAAATAGTAACCAGTCTACTCAGTTTCAATTGCAGGAAATAAAAAATCTTGCTCAATCAGAATTTGAAGTCTTGCCTCCTTGAATCAGATTTGAAGGATGTGGTGTGAATTTAGCAGTTCCCTCGAATTCCTTCCAGTACATGTGTAAACAGGTGTAGAGTAAGCAAACAAAGAAACATAGCCAAGGATATTTTCTTCTCTCTGCAGAAGGGAGATCTCCCCTAGAGAAAAAGAAACAATACAAGCGGCATCTTCACACTTCTGAGGAAACAACAGCACATCCTTTTAGATGAATTTTCAAATTTTAATTTTTGTTCACAGATGGGAAAGCTGAAGTGCTTGTGTAGGCAAATTAAAACTATTAATGTTTGTGTGTATGTGACAAACAATGAATATGTCACAGTTTTTTAATGCTGCTTCTCATTTTTTCTTTTGCAGTTTGTTCTTCACTTTCCTCTGATTTGTTTGACAAAGTGACCTCAGAAGGCCGCTGTTAATGACATCAGACTTTTGAGATAAGCTGTCTGATGCCACAATTCTAAAGGCTTAGAGGTCAGAATTGCATCACGGCAGTAAAATGCATACATAATTTGGAAAGAAAACCTTTTCAAGATGTAAGTGTAACTGTAGCAGTTTCTTAATTAGATAGGAGATAGAGTTCTTTCTAACAGAACATTTTGTTTTTAGAAGAGGTGCCTAATTTAGAAATTTTGTGGTCTTACATATATTAGTAGTCTCTCATGTGGCCTTTATATAGAATTATTTGCCTTAAATGTTTTTTAATAGCTGGGTGTGTTTTGCCCTGTAACCAACAGGAGAAACGAAACAAAACATAAGTGTAATGCAGTTCTTATAAAAGAATTTTCAGATTTTTCTTTTGGAAAGAAGCTGTCAGCATTGCTTTTTGTACAGGTATGACTAGTCCCAGTTTCCATGCACACTTTGATTTGTATATGTTTACATAATTTTATAATTGATGCAGTAATCTCCGAAATAAGTGTAGTATCCTATTCTAGATGGCTTAGGGCCATGATTTTTCTAAGGAAGTTCACATTTTACTCTTTCAGTATAACTATGATGCTTAATGGGCTGTAGCAATTATGAATCCTATGCTAAGCGCATATCAACTATGTAGTATCATGTAAAAAAAAATGTAAAATACCACACTTACGTTTTAAAAGTTACTAATTACATTTTAAAATGGATTAATTCAAATTTTACTTACAAATGAACATGCAGTCTTGTTTGGTTGACTGCATAAATTACTCTGTTTAAAATATTTGCTTCTGCTTTTGTACAGATTTGGTGCAGTAGCAGTAATTTTCTTATTGTAAGCTGGCCTGAGCCTTTATTGGAAAGAATGGCATATCAAATAAACAAATAAATATGCCTAGTTGTTTTAGGGTATTGCAGTTGATAGAAAGCTGAGCTTTTAATTAATCTATAAAAGTTAAAATTCCATCATGTTTCTAGGAAGAAAGAAATTATCAATTTGGCTAAAGTTCCATCAAAAACTAGTACCAGTTTTCAGAATTTAAATATGACTTAAGTATTGTAGCTTCAAGATAATGTTAAGGGCCTTGTATAATAAAACATAAAAAAAGAATTATTGTAAAAGAGAGCAAGAGGCTCAGACTTAAGTTTTTAAGAAGCTGATCATTTTTTGTGCCTGACTTTGTCAGGGTGGGGAAGGGGAGCCTATATGAAAGTTTATCTGTATTGAAAGTGTTGTTGTTTTTTAACTCTACCTCTCTCTTCTATGCCTACCAAAAATAGCATTGTGGAAATGAACAATATTTGCATTTAAAAATACTAGTCAGGACAGATATTAATGGACTGAACAAATTGGGTTTTGTTTTGTGGAACAGTGAGGATAAAGGGGAAATTTCTGGACTGGGGACGATGGACTTTCAAGGAGCAGTTGTCCTGTTAAGTAGGAGGTGCAGTGATAGGATGGTTAATCTACTTAGTATGTCCAAGTGTAGCAAAACCTTGAGAGGGGCAAAATTGGAGATATTATTTTGTTTCTGGAGGAGAATTGCCCCTCAAATTAACCTGATGGTGTACAGGTAAAGATTCTTTGAGTTCAAGTGCTGCTCACAAAAGTCATTTCACCAAATGGATTACATGAGCAGAATGGATTCCAGATGTACTGACATCCCTCCCTATATCTTTAAGCACATGCTTAAATACTTCAGTCAGTAGGGTTGGACGGAAATGTGTTAAGTGCTTTTGCTGAATTGATACCTAAAAAAGGGAAATCACTCTTTAAGAAACGTTTTTTACCTCTAACAGCTGAAACTGCACTTTTAGCAGAGCTTGACGGTTCTGTTCAAACAGTAGGAAAACACATGGATATTAGCTCACTGTTCTAGGGGAGAAAGGGTTAACTACTGCAGAATTTAAAGGTGGCTGTTCCTCTGGCAGCTTGTCAATCAGTGTCTGTTTTTGTGAAAATTGGGGGTCCTGCACCAGCTACCTCTCTTTACCATCCTATCCTGAAAGGATCTGTAGGTGTTGAATACTGTATCTTTTATTGACACTCTAAACTTCCTGTTTGTCACAGCATTAATTAATAACTAACAAAGTTTCCACAGCTTTCACCCAAACAAAACTAGAAAAGGGCTCTTACTTAAGTGACATGCTCCTTCTTTGGATCTATGTTAATATTAATTAAAATGTCATTTGTATTTACAATAGTTCATCCTTGCTTATTTTCACACCCTGTCTGGATTCTTGGTAGTGCCCTCATGCCTCCCTTGTTGCCAGGCAGGAGTTGAGGAGCTGTTGCCTGATTGGTCATCTTGCAGCTGCTGCTTTGAGCCAATCAGATAAGAGATTTGAATTCTTTCCCAGTATAGTAACAATGAAGTGAGTGCTGACTCTTTGTGTTTTGCTGTGGGGAGATTTACATCAAGTAAGAGTAGGCCTGCATCAGACTCCCTCTTGGGTCTGCTGGAAAAATTACAAGGCTCATCTGTACTGGAAAGGAAAAGGCTGGGGGCGGGGTTGTTTTTTTGATTGTTTGTTTTTTAACTTTTTAAATTTGTTTACAACTTCACCAAATACTGCACATTTATAACTAGTGAAAATAAATATTTAAAATAACGTAAGGGGTTTAAAGCTATTACATATTCCCTGTAATTACTTTACTGAAAAGAGTGGTATAAATGCTTTGATTGTCCATGAAATTGACATGCAGTCATTTTATTTTGTTCAGCCAATATTCAGATTATTTTAGCTTAAAAGAGGAGAACCTGATTCAAACGTCTTTTAATGCATGTCACGTAAGAATTGAATTTTTTGTCCTGCTTTATACCAGTGGTCTTGTCTATTATATTTTTCAAGCAGAATAATTTTGTATAAACCTCCAAATAGGTGATATAGTGCATACCTTGTGATTTGAACTAAATTCAGCTCAAATAGAATTAAGAAATTTATGATTTTAGCAGGATGAGCAACTGTGTAATTGGCAGGGAACATTTTAGTATCTATCCTTTTTGGAGCCTGATTCATACAGAAACAGTATTTGTGTGTGTGTGTGTGTGCACACGCAATGATATAATTGTATTTCATACCTTTTAAAATTATTGCCATTTTATTTTAACTTATTACTGTGGATTATTTTAGTTTTGAAACCGATTTTTTTGGGAACAAGTCTTTAGAAATGTACGTTCCGGGCAGTTCTGGTTTTAGAGTCTGAGACTTATTCTAGAACAAAGTGCTGCAGACAAATTGCTTTCATACTTTCCTTGACTGATTAAGCTAAGTGTTAACTAGATTTGCGTATTTGGATAAAGATCATGAGTGTAGAACCATTTTTTATTTCCACAGTTTCCTCCATGGAGCTTTTTTACACTGTCAAGTGTTTTCTCTCATTGGTGTTTTTGGCTAATGCTACAAGTGCTCATGGGATTTCATGCGAATCCTGTTCTAGATTGACTATATTATGCAAAGAACCATTGTTTGGATTCCAGCTTGTTTCACTGCATTTCCATTACCTTCTCTTTGTCTGTCTCCTGTTACCAGGCAGGATTCAGGAAGCTGGCTCCTGACTGGCTAACTTTTTGAGCAGCTCTTGAGCTGCTCAGATGAACAGATGATTATAGGCTAATCCATAGCATCTATGCTAATGTCTTCCTTTGTTGCTTCACAGCAGTAATCTGTCTTCTGCAAGAGAAATGTGGGGGAGGGAAGAGAAGAACTCTAATTGGCTGAAGGAGGGGTCCTTCGTGTATTGTTAAAAATATACTGGCACGTTTTTGGTTTTGCCATATAGCAAATGTTTGGTCACTTACCTTGCAGATTTTTCTCCCTACTGAAAGTATTACTGGAGGTGTTCCTGGTGGTATGTTTTGTCTATTTTACACAGAACAATATATGATTTTCAAGCTTAATCTGAAAAAGAAGGCAAAGGGAATTGTCGTGATATTTAAATAGATGTGCACAATATTTGTGCATGTTCATGTTTCATGATTATGATTGCCATCCATGCAAACTTTTTATTTACTTATTTATTTAGAAGCTTATATATCTAATTAAACCCATTGCACATTTCCCCTCCTACCTGCAGGAATCATTTTGTTCTCCACTATACAAATGCTATTCCTTGAGGTCATTTGATCAGTGAGACCTGTGAAAATACTGAAATACTGTTTGAGGAATCGTTATAAGCAAACACATTAAATACGTTTGAGTATCTTTATAAGTTGCTTTTAGAACAACCCTGCCACAGGTTTAGATGTTTTGTTCAGGCAAAAAGTGTGAGATTTTTATTGGATTATTCATTTCTAAATTTTCTTCCTCATTTTGTTAATGAAGGAAGGTAATTACACAAAACAAGACTTCTGATTGGCTTGCACGGATGTGACCAAACCTGTCTGAACCGGTCTGTTGCATGCTACTTCCTTATTTCTTTATCTGCTGCTTGTTGCACTCAGTGCCTGTGAGAAATTTGTTACTCAGCTGCATGGTGCTCCCTTGTGGGTATGGCTGGAAGTTATCCTTTAAGGCATGCATAAAGTGATATGTAATAGTTAACTAATGAACCAAGAAACAATTTTCATTTAAACCTTTTTTATGTTTATAGCTCTTTTCCTGTCTTTTTTTGCCAGCCAAATGGAATGTTCTTTTTGGTTGCAGTGATTTATGTGTGATAAGCTACATGTTTCAGTCAGTAACAGACTACTGATAAACTTTTGATAAGACAGTCTTTGGTTTTTTTTTAAAGTAATTTTTAAGAATGGTTTCAAACTCTGGTTTTAAGAAGGATTTTCAACAACAAACTTAAAAATAACATTTATGAAGTCTAATGTCTGATATACAAAGCTTCAGTGATTTGACAAAGTAAAATAGTCAAGTACCTTTCCTGTAGTTAGGCATTTCTGGTGTGTAGTATTAATAAAAATGTGAATTGAAACTTGTTGATTATTGACACGTTTAGGGAATCTATAGCAAAATAAAGGTATGACATTTCTCAGTTTGTGCTCCATGTTTCAGTTCAGGTTTATAACTGCAAAAGTCAGGAATTAAATCCATTCTCCTATATGCATTGCCATTGCCATTTTCTGGATCTAAGATTTTAGTCATAGCACAGTTCCATTTTTAAATTGGTGTAAGATTCAAACTTCCAAAGATTTATTTAAATACTAATTAGAATTTTGCAAAAGAAATCAATGTGATCATTGCAGAAGAAACTGTGGTCATGGAGATTATAAATATAAATTATTTGCCTTGTTTCTATATGAATATGTATGTGTGTGCATGTGTGTGTATCTTCCTAGAAGTTATTTAAACCTGGAATTATTCCATTATTTAAATTTAGGCATATTTTTATTCCAAATTTTATCTTGATAACAATTCTCATTGGAAGTTGGTATAAGAGTGATAAATAATAAATGTTATGTTCTGTGTTACCCGAGGAAGCTGGTGGGAGGATCTCCAGTGTTGTAGACTATTTGTCTTTGGTTCATTTGATACTGTTAGGTAGAAGGAAAGGAGGAGATGGGGGATGTGCAGTATTATAAACAACACTTTTTTGCAGTGTTCTAAATGTTTTCATATGCTTTAGTTAATTTGTATATCAAAATATTCAAGTGAAAATATAGTCTTTCTTTGAAGTCATTGAAGTTATATATAGCTATATCTCTCTCTCAGCTACCTGTAGGTAGGTAGATAGATATATCTATAGATAGCTATATCGCCTGCCATTGATATGCAGTTACCAGTTTAACACTTAAGAAAAGATTAACAATTGGTCTAATTTAAAATAAATAAATAAATACTACTGAAACACTGACTGTATTTTTTTTTTATGGGTGTCATAACTTTTTTGCTCCCTCTAGTGGCAATGAGGCTGTCACCAGTTGTATGCAGATGAAATCCCTCAACCTGCTGATTATAAGTATGAACTAAAAATATTCCTCCAGTGGATTAAAGAAAACTAATTTTAGCTCCGTGGCTATTTTCTCATATTTCATTGTGTTTTATCACAATGTTATCTAAGTGCTGATGATCTTTCAAATGGGAGGACTAAAACTTGACATGTCTGTTTAAATTATTAATTAGGATTTACAACAGAGGTGCTCAACTCCAACTCCTGGCCCCCAGAATTGTGTCATTCAGCCTGTGGGGTTCCACAGATCTATGAGGAGGTCTGTGGGCCATGCTCTTGCATGTTAGATCAGATGTGCATGGTGGCCTGGGCTGAGTACAGACATTCAAAAAGCCTGAGTCTGAATTGATTCAGTCTTTGCAGGTTAGTCTAACCAAATAGATTGAACTGATTTGCAAGTGAATAGGCATTCACTTTTGATTCCAGAAATACAACCATATGCCTAGGCTAGAAGTCAGGGGGCGCTAGAGCAAGCCCTCCCTTCCCTTCCAGAACAGCACCCACAAGGCTGAAAGGAAGCTGACTGGAGAGGGGCAACAGGGGAGTGTAGCCACTCCCAAGCCCTGGCAGGCTGCTAAATATGATGGGGGGGGGGTGTTAAACCCCCACCCTGGCCTGCAGAGATCCCAGCCAGGGTGTTCTTAGAGGGGGAGGAAGGAAGGAGCCCCTGCCAGGTTTGTCCTCAAGGGGTTGTGGTGGCCAGACACCAGTCTGAGCACACCTGAGGCAAAGGAGCAGGGAAGGGGATTAAGCTCCCCTGTCTCCCCACTGTCCCACTGGCACAAGGACCCCAGCTGGGGTCTGCCTGGCTTTATGCCCTGCTGGTAGCTTGTACAATGTGGGGCGTGGCCAGAGCTAGCTTGCATGGCCCTGCCATCTGCCCTCCTCGCCTGGGGCTGGGGCTAGGGAGCTGAGAAGAGCTAGCCCATGGGCACTGCTGAGGGCAGACATGGAGGGGCTGGCCTGGCAGGACATTTTTTAGCTGGCTGGGGCTGCGGGAGCTGTGCACCTGGATTGCTCCCAGGCAGGCCAGGCTGTCACAGAGCTGTAGCTAGCTAGGAAGGTTCCTGCGCCCCGCAGCCTGTGCTGGCCCCTGTGCACCTGCCCTCAGCAGTACCCCAGGCAAGGTGGACAGATAGTAGGGCTGGGCCATGGGAGCAGGGCCCTTCCCAGCCAGCTGCGGTTCTGTAACAGCCCAGCTTGGCACACATGGGCAGTGACATGGAGGCAATGCAACTGAGGGCCGGTGCTTTGGCAGCTGGAGTGGCTGCATGGCATGAGTTCACTCCTCCCACTCCTGCCCCTGCTGCTCTGTTCTAGGCAGGTGAGGGAGGAGGAAGCTTCAACCTGGCAGCTCCTGCTGAAGGTGAGGGAAGCAAAGGAACATCCAGCTGGTCTATCATTGTGTATAGGGGGCATGGAGGTAGCTGTGAGCACGTGATCCTCCATGGCCGGCAGCCCACCGGCATCTGAGCTGGCTCGGGCAGCCACGGGCACAATGAACAAATCCTGAATGGCCAGTCAGGCTGCCAAGGTGCCTACCCAGTGCCTACCTCTGCACTACTGCCCAGCCAGCTGCCTCCCATGCACAACAGGCCAGGCTGTCACAAAGCCACAGCTGACTGGGAAGAACCCTGCCTCTGCGGCCCAACCTGGGCAGGCCCCCCACTATTCACCTGTCTTGCCCAAAGTGCTGCTGAGGATGGGTACGGAGAGGCTAGCCTGAGCTGCAGGGACAGGGCCCTTCCCAGCCAGCTGTGGGTCCATGACAGCAAGGGAGCCAGGAGCCATCTGGTCATTCAGCTGCCATAGCCGCAGCTGGCTGGGAAGAGCTCTGCCCCCACGGCCCTGCAAGGGCCGTCCCCTCTGTGCCTATCCTTAACAGCACCCTTGGCCTGGCCTGGTTCAGCCCCAGCTTCAGCTGCAGACAAGGTGGGCGTATGGCAGGGACATGCAAGCCAGCTCTGGCCACACCCCCGCCCCTATTGCTGTAGCAGCAAGGGAGGTGGGCCCTGAGAGAGGCTGTTCTGCCCCTACCAGGCAGACCCCAGCTGCAGTCTCCTGGGGGAAGAGTGGTGGGAGAGGGATTTCCTCCTCCCTGTCCCTTTGCCTTAGGGGGCCATGTTGAGCTGGGTTCTGGCTAGACAGCAGAGGGGTGGGGACCAGCCCTGCTCTCTGGAGCAGATGGGCCAGCCCAGCCCAAGGCTGAAGTGCATGTGGGGGAACTGTGATTTAACTTAAACCAGGAAGGGGTCTGGGACAGAAGTTCCATAAACTGGTTTGACCTAAATCAGTTAAGTCTGATACTACTTTGAACCAGACTTAACTGAAGCCAGTTTTGGCCATTTTGAAACTGGTTTATGTACACTGAACTTATGTTCTGTTACAGGTTCAAAGTGGTTTCTGGTGACTTAAACTGGTTTATGTGTAACTTCTGTCCCTAGTCACGACGTCCAATCGTGGCACATAGGGTCTGGGTGGGTGAGGTGTGGGGGTGGGCGAGGTGTGGGGACCCTGGAGCTGGATCTTATTCAGGTGGGCGCATCATAGAGCCTAGCCTGACACTGCATCATTCTTCTAGCCCAGGGGTAGGCAATTATTTCAGATGGAGGGCCACTTAAGAAGGTTTGTTGAGCTTTCATTGGCCTCATGGGTAGCCCTGCCCCTTGATAGTTGCCCTGCCCCCTGGTTGCCATCTTGGGACTGGAAGTCCCACCCCTTCGTGCCTCTCCCCCAGAAATGCTTCTTTTGGGAGGAGGGGGTTGCCATCTTAGAACCAGATTAAAAAGAAATCATACACTAAAAATCAGACATGTACTTTAACATTTTAATTTTATTACAAAAAATATTTTTGTCATGATCTGTTTGCATACTGTGTATGGAGGTGATTGCATAATAACCCAAAAATGAATTCCGAGTCTTGTGTATTGTGTGGAGGGGTATGATTGTGTATGGTGGAGTGTGGGGGAGTTGAGGGAGGTGTGGTTGTGTGTGTGGGGGGGTATAGAGTACATTGGAGGGTTATGTATATGTGGGGGCAGGGTGTGGTTGTGTGGCTTTGTCGAGTGCGAGGACTTGCCCCACACTCCCCCCCATGGTGCAACAGCAGGGAGAGGTGTTTGGGGCATTCATGCCACACTGGTGCCTGGCTGCATGGAGCTCCAGCCAGCACTGCACATTGCAATGAGGAGTACAGCCCCCACTGGGCCATCTCTATTACTGTTGCTTCCTGTTGCGCATTCACAGCCCCCACACTCGCACGGCACAGGAGGGAAGCCCCATGCACTGGGACCAGCCAGGGATGTGCAGCGCTGGCCAGAGCCCCAGGAGCCGGGCATGAACACCCCAGCCTACTGCTGCTGCTGGTTGCTGGGACAGGGCACCATGTGGGAATTGTGTGTTTGGGGTGGGGGGGGATCCCTGGTGCCTGGAGTGAGTGGGATGCTGGGGAAACTCCCAGCAGCTGCAGCAGTAGCAGTAACAGCCCTGTCCAGAAGTTGCGTTCTGGCCTGGCCAGGCCCTTCTGCCCACAAAGGTGGGAGCGAGGTGCAGTAGGTATGTTGGGGGAGGTGTATTTCATGGGTGCCTCACTCCCACCTCGTGGACAGAAGGGTGGGCAGGGTACAGTTTGTTGGTGTGCACCAGGGAGACCAGCAGGCAATGGGGGAGAGAGTCCCTATTCCCCCGAGCACTACTGGGAGTAACAAGGAATAATGGCCGTAAGTTGATGGAGAGTAGGTGCAGGCTAGATATCAGGAGGCTCTACTTCACAGTCAGTGCTTGCTTCTACCCTGGGGTCTTCAAAAGGAGGCTAGATAAACACCTTGACCCCAGCATTCTTGCCTGCCCATGGCAGGCAGTCGGACTTGATAATCGGCTCAGGTCCCTTCTGACCCTACCAACTATGAACCCAAGGGACAGCTGAAAGTGCCTGGCATTCCAGATCTGGCCTGCAGGCCATATTTTGCCTGCCTCTGTTCTAGCTCATGGAGCCAAAGCCATGTGCACCTTTAGTGTTTACAGTATTTGGGAGCCTATATTGACTTTTGATGATTAGATGCAGGTTTATTGTAATTGCATCATTCCAGGCAGCAGCACAGCAGTTTTTTACATGGGTTAATCAAAGTGCTTCCCTGCCTCCCACCCCTTCCAACTTCTAGTTGAGTACTGTTGTGTCCTTTTCAAGCATACCTGAAGTCTTGCTTCATGACAGGTCTTTCAAGTGTTTTTAGTAATGTGGGTAAAATTATAATTTAGAAAATTAACATTAAAAAAAATATTTTAAAATGTAAATAAGATTGTTATTTGCTAATTATTTTTCTGTTTTTTAAATTTTAAGTTTCTTAGTGGATATTTATACTTGTTGAGTTAGTTTACTAATTGCTAATAGAAACAATTCTATGTAAATCTAGTTCAGAAGCTTCATACTTCAAATGTTCTATGCTGAAAAAGAGGTCCAAAGCGTCATTGGGCTTCTTGCTGTCAGAATAACACAAATGCCTAAACACCCTATGCTGTAACTAATCTTACCATACATTTAACTTTCACAAGCCAAGCAAAATGAAAAGCTTCGGCCCAGCTATATTCTACTGTCGGGGTTCACAATTGAAGTCACAGAATTTGTTCTGCTCTGCTACAGATTTCCCATGTAACCTTTTGTATGTCATAAGTTCCCTGCCTCACATTTGTTAGTTACGCAGCTCTTTTTTATCTGAGGATGAATATATTTAGAAAAGATTGTGTGAGGCACATGAGTATTAAGGTAATAAGTGGATGGATTAAAAGTCCCTAGTTTAGATCCAGCCAGTTTTTTGAAAATGTTGCCTTATGTTTATTAACTTAAAGTGCAAATTCTGATACATGTTTAATATTTAAAAATCAATTAATATGGTTCAGGTCAGATTTTTATGCTGATAAAGTTTAATAGAAATACATATTGTTTCTGATGCTGCAAACCTTTTATACTCATTCTGAACTTTGAGTACAAGCATCAGGATACTTACGTGAGTAAAATTATCTGCCTGTTTGTGTCATGTAGCTCTATATTTAGGATCAGATCCTGACTTCTTGATGTTCTGATTTTTGTTATATCAGTTTCATAAACCTCAAGAGATTCTGTTGGTGAAAAATCGTGGTGCTCTACCATGGGCTGGAGGTTGAGGGTCACTGAGTCATTGCATTCTTCTAGTATTTCAGTTAAATTATTTTAGTATTGTATTCCAAGGTTTATGGATAAAGACCTACCTAAATCATGGTTTTGCAGATTTTGCAGAAACTGCAAAGACAAGACTCCCCAGCATTGTTCACAATCGCTTGAAAATCTGGCATTGGCTATGATTTTCCCACAAAATCAACCACCAAAAAAGTGGTAGTGACATAGACTGAGTGAAGATGCCCTCCACCAATCAGCAGCGAGGGCCTGGGCTGCCAGGGCCCTTCTACCAGTCAGTAACAAGGGCCGGGGCTGCTGTGAAATGTCTGAAAAATCAATTCTCTGTGCTGTAGGTGGGTCACAAAAAGCCCTTTGTCTCACTGCAACTTATGTAGGTCCCTATTTATAGATTTGTAAAGAAGTACTGGGAGCCAGGAGCACCAGATTAATACCAGTTGAGGTTCTCATGCATGGCATTCACTGAACAGTTTCATGCTACTGGTAGAGAGAGTTCCTCTCACATCACCACAGCTTCTAATTTATATTTAGTATAGGGAAGAAAAGACTGGAGGAAGGATGGTTAGTAAGTTTTGAAATACAGAAAGGATTGTTATAAAGGGGATGATAGATGAATAAAAAGTGTGTCTAGGGACCAGGATAAGAAGTGAAAATTGGGAAACACTTTCCAACTATGAGTGTGATTAAGCACGGAAGCAGCAAATGATTTAGAGGTTGTCATAACTCTCTATCGTTAGAAGTTTTTAAGAGCAGGTTGGACAAACACTTGTCCTTGGTTCGGACATGGGTGTTCCTGCCCTGAATACAGAGTTAGATTAGAGGATTTCTGGAGGTCCCATACAGCCCCTTCTTCTCTCCCTCTTCCCCGCTATGATTCCATGCTATTTTATGCCCTATAATAGAGAAATACCAAGTTAAAATAATGATGCAGAAATCCACAGGTTAATCATGATCTAGACTACATAAGCAGTAATCTTTTTTGTCATTTTAATCCTTCTTGTGCTTTGCTTTTTTAGATGGGGAAAGTAAGTTGTATTTGTTTTAAATTTATAAAATGATTACTCTTTGGGAAGAAGAAATGGATATAATCGTATAGAGTTCAACTGTTAGATTTCTTTTATGAATGTAATGAAACCAGGTTTTATTTCTTTATTCTTTAACATCACACACACACACAGGTCTTAATTTGCTGGGACATCTGTGTTAAATACTGGTAAAACTCTAAAAGGCTCAGAAGATAAATGGAATGGAAGGGGCTCTCTAAAAGTTTAATTACATTTTACTTTCTCTTTACACTTTTTAAAGGGTCAAGATGGATAGCACAGAAGAACCTCAGAAAAAAGTCTTTAAAGCCCGAAAAACAATGAGAGTAAGCGATCGACAACAGCTTGAGGCTGTCTATAAAGTCAAGGAGGAGCTATTGAAGACCACTGAAGTTAAACTATTAAATGGCAAACATGAGAATGGAGATTCTGATTTAAATTCCCCGTTAAGCAACACAGACTGTATGGAGGACAAAAAGGAGGTTAATGGTTTAGTAGATGCATGCCTTGACTCTGAAGAAAAGAGAACTGACTCTGAGGAAACCACTGATGTCAAAGGTACTGACATCAGGGCAGAAAACAGAGATGGAGATCTAGAACCCACATTTCAAAAGTTGTCTTCAGAGGATGTTACTTCTGAAAGAGAACAGGGTGACAGTGGCAATTCTTCAGTGTCTCAGGGTGGAAATCGGGTGCTTGATAGCAATAAAGATGACCACTTCCATGAAGAAGATAATATAAAAAAGAGTTTGGACCAAAGAGAGGGAAACAGTCCAGCTGAAGGTGAATGTAAACTAAG
This sequence comes from Crocodylus siamensis, assembly GCF_052110815.1. NCBI lineage: Eukaryota > Metazoa > Chordata > Crocodylia > Crocodylidae > Crocodylus > Crocodylus siamensis. The sequence continues at coordinate 87,086,028 of NC_143398.1, read as the reverse complement.
CTTTGAGGTTAATGACTCTTTTGAAGAGAAAGTAGAAACAAATGAACTAGCTGTTAGTTGTGATCTGCCTGTTGAAGAGCTAAAAAGTGCACAAGAAGATGCTGTTGATGATGATGTTGGAGAAGGGGCTATATCTAGTAGTGTGGAAACTGAGCAGGAACCAAGGGATGAAGGAAACCACACTATAAATCTTTCAGAAACTACCATTGAAAAGACACTAGAAGAACCTAGTGAGAGTATCTTAGAAAACACAGACTCTATGGAAACAGATGAAATTATTCCAATTCTAGAAAAGCTTGCCCCAGCTGAAGATGGACTGAGTTGTTTTCCGAAAGCTTCTCTGCTTCCAGTGGAAGAGACAAGCCCAGAATTAGAGGAAAAAATAGAAAATTCTTTGAGTTCACCATCTAAGCAGGAAAGCAATGAAAGTTTGCCCAAGGAAGCTTTCTTAGTACTCTCTGATGAAGAGGAGCCTTGTGAGAAAGAGGAAGAAGCTGAAGTGATATTAATGAATAAATCAAGTCTTCCAGGTTAGTCATCCTTTGCAATGTTTTTTTTTTAGTTGTTTTTATTTACATTTGGATCTTTTGTTCACTTGATAGCTTAGATATATGCTATGGGTATACTAACAGAATTTCAGCCTTCCCACAACATATTTTGAGTGATTCTATAGCTCGTTCCTTATTTGTGAGAAGTGATTTGAATTAATTTATGGGGGTTTTTTGAGGAGTAGCAAATGGAACAATAATTTTTTTTGCAGTAATTTGTAATGTAATATTAATATTATTACTGAGCTCCACAGGAGAAAATATTGCTAATTTTATGTGACTCTTCTTTAAGATGTGAATACCAAAATACAAATTGGAAGCATTAATAAATATTTTCACTGAATTCAAGCTCTGCAGGGTTGAAGGAGATGGGTGTTGTTGCTATTGGGGGAAGGGTGCTGCTCTCAGAGAGCCTGTTGTAGCTCCCTGTTTCACAATTGTTTGGCCTCTGCACAAAATCAAGGAAAAGAGGAGGTAACTTTAAGGCCTTTCTAACATAAGGCCTTTACTAATCTGCAACAGAATATTTCTACATGTTTATTCTTGGGAGTTGTTCACATCAAAACATATAGTGCAGCTCATGTAGTTATCTTTACCAGTTTTTACAACAGTTGGGATTCCCACCACTCCAGAAAGAATCCACAGTGGCAGGTTTTTTTTCATTGTTTAAATTAATGCACAGATTTTGAACTGCTGCAGAAATATTTTCTTAATGTGTAAATAGTTTTCTTGCTACATCTTTTCCTAGTCCCAAAATGGAGAACAAAGAAAGGATTTGAGAATTACTCTACTACAGATAATTGAGAAATGTAATAGTACTCCAAAGTCAGGTGTGATTTTTCTCTTGATTGGTAGTTACAAGTATAAAAGTTTTACTGTAGAGCTTCCAACAAGTGTTGGTGTATTTTTTTTTTCCTTAAAGGAACTTCTATAGGTGCATAATTAAAGATTGGCATTGGATGCAAATTGGAGAAAAATATACATGATGTATGTGACTGGAGCCATTCTTTTGGAAATACAGGCATACCTTGGAGATATTGCGGGTTTGGTTCCAGACCACCGCAAATATCGCAATAAAGCGAGTCACACGAATTTTTTGGTTTCCCAGTGCATATAAAAATTATGTTTACCCTATACTGTAGTCTATTAAGTGTGCAATAGCATTATGTCTAAAAAACAATGTGCATACCTTAATTAAAAAATACTTTATTGCTAAAAAATGCTAACCATCATCTGAGCCGAATGGCGCCGATGGAAAAATGGCGCTGATAGACTTGCTCGACACAGGGTTGCCACAAACCTTAAATTTGTAAAAATGCAATATCTGTGAAGCGCAATAAAGCGAAGCGCAGTAAAACGAGGTATGCCTGTACTATTTGTAGAGCTGCCTTTCATGTTAAAAATGGATGCTGCAAAAATGACATCCAGTGATTTGAGAAACAGAAAAGCATAGGCATTCCTCATTCAAGTTAATGAAAAAGTTAGACAGTAGGTCAGAGAGATTCCTTCCTGTGGTTAATAAAGTATCACCAAAAATTACTTGAATGAATAAGATGCCTTATACTGCTTTTAGAAGATAAGCTAGAAATGTTTTAAACCTTTATTATTTCTGTGCAGGAACAAGCTGCTCCAGAGATATAGGAATGTAGTTGTTTTTCTCCAAAATAATATTGCAGGTTAAGCTGATTTTGCAAGATTGGGATTAGAAGGTAACACAAGACTATCATGTCATTGTCAAGTACAAAGACAAAGAACACTTATTTAAAGGAAGGAGGATCCCACTATGTAAACAATTTAAGGTAGAGCTTCTTTACAGAGTGCCAACCAGTTGGAATTAGCTAACCTAATTAGTAACCACATACTAGAAAACACTTAATAAAAGCATACTATTGCTACTGTTCTCTAGAATAGTTGTAAAATTAACTCAATGTACACCAATGAATGACAAAAGAAGGGTGTGCAGAGGATGGTAATGGTCTGTTAATCTTAATGTATGCAGCCCAGAGTAGCATGGATAGTAAGGCAGGTCAACTTCTCAGATTGTGGGAAACACAGAAATAACTCATATAAAGAAAATTAAAATAGATGCAAGAAAAGAAAGAAAGAAGATGCAAGCTAAGCATGTTAAGGCAACAGGAAGAAACAACCCATCTTTTTTTTCCTAGACTATATGTGCTCCTATTTCACTCTTCTCAAATGCTGTCAGTTTCTTGTCACCTTGTAGCATTTTGTGTGGGCACATTCTTTATTTTCTAGAACACCTAGAAAAGTTCATTAAACTAGAATTCATAGAAAGGAAGGGACACTTCATGATGTATTTAAACATTATTTTTCTGTAAACTGTATGAATAGTTGAGGAATTGATTCCCATGGACTTTCAACTTCAAAAAAACAAAACCGGGGTGGGCAAAATATGGCCTGCAGGCCAGATCCAGCCCGCCAAGCACTTTGATCCGGCCTTCTGGTGGTAGGGGTTAGGTGTGGTACTTCTGGTCCCTAGATGGTAACCAGGGGGCAGGGCTACCCTAGCAGCCTTTGGCAGCTCACCAGAACTTAAGCGGCTCTCCAACTGAAATAATTGCCCTCCCCTGAACAAAACAGTAAATGGTTCTAAAGCAGAGCTGTCCAACTTCTCAGTGGCCAAGGCCCACACAGCCCCCAGACTGCATGCCCCACTGTGCTGTGTAACAGGTTTCTTTCCCTCCAACCCTCCCTGTGCAGCAGGCACCTTCTCCCCCTGTTTCTGAATCCCTATCCCCTGAACATTGTTTTATACCTTGTGCTTGCTGCATCATGCAGTAGGTGTGACTGTACTATACAAGATGGCCTTGGTGGTAGGAAGAGAAAGCTAGAGGAAGAGAAGACTGGTTGCAGCAGCAGCAGCAGCTGGAGTGGTGGAGCAATAACCCCTGGGCTGGGAACCTGGGAGCCACAGGTTAATCTTTCAGAAACTGTGTGCTGCCTCTGAGCTGCCAGTTGGACAGTCTTGTTGTAAAGTTTTTGCTACGTTAAAAAGCATCAATGCATCAATTTTTTTAGAACTGTAAGTTTCCCAAGACAAGAACTTATGTTTTTTACCTGATTATAAATCATGATGTACACCTACGGTACTATATTAAAAATAAATGAAATATTTCAATCTTGATATGTCTGAGGGGCTTGTCTACCACAGAATAAATTCACCGCAAGTAACAGTTTACATTTACAGTGGCCTACCTTCTCTGAATTAATTCCCGATGTGGACACAATTTCTAAAGCAGTAAGAACTTTTTCTACATGAGACAGTTGCTGTGAAATAATCTGGGAATGACTATAGCACAACATCTATTTCACACTTAACTTCTTACATGGGCGCTTCTTGTATACATAGTACAAAGTAGATTTTTCCACTTTCACATATGAGTAAAGTTTATATGCATTAAATATGTACACCGAGAGAGAGGGTGCAGAGGAACTGGCCCTCTGTAAATTCACCCGCTAGCTTGCCACATAGACTTTACCATCTAGGTAAGGTTTCATTCTTGATTAGCTGTTGCCACTCCTCCTGAAGATTTAACTAGTCCATACTGATATTTAACTTTGTCTTTGGTGCTAGCAGGAGACCTGATTGATTTTGGGGAAAGATGCAGCTGGGGTAGGAAGAGGGTTGGGAGGAGCCTAACGTATTCTAAAAAGGAACTTTTTTGAGAGTACTGGTCATAGAATCATAGAAAATGAGGGTTGGAAGGGACCTCAGGAGGTCATCTAGTCCAGCCCCCTGCTCAAAGCGGGACCATCCCTAACTAGATCATTCCAGCCAAAGCTTTGTCTAGCCAGGTCTTGAAAACCACCAATGCTGGAGCTTCCACCACCTCTCTGGGTAACCTGTTCCAGTGTTTTACTACCCTCCTAGTGAGAAAATTCTTCCTAATATCTAACCTCAACTTCCCTTGCTGCACCTTGAGACAACTGCTCCTTTTTCTGCCATCTGCCACCACTGAGACGAGTCTAGCTCCACCCCCCATATTCTGTTCTGTTACTATGTGAATTGCACGGCTCAACTCTCTATTCTCCTTAGTTTTGCCATCTTTGGGTGCCCTTTCCTTTGAAGGCATATATGCTCAAGTAGTCAAATTCAATCTGTATTTAAGGTGTGCGCCAGTATTTATTGACAATGTCAAGCTCTTGCATAACACTTTGACTCTCAGAAACAGCTGTATTGCCCAGGTAGCTAAGAGATTCTTTTCCCTTTTTCCTGATGGTGACCTGGCCTCAGTTTATTCTTTCTCTTTTCACCTGGACCACATCCATGCGCAAAGGGTTCAGTACTTAAGAAGTCATACAGAATGTTGCAATGCATGTCAGCAAGGCAGGCTACTGTAAGCACATCAGCCCTGTTCTTTTTTCTCTACATGGGCATCCAAAGGTCTCAATTTTTTACTTCAAGGTGCAGGTGCTTCATACTTTGGGTGATTTTTAAAAGATTGCTTAAAGCTCAGGCTTGAAAACAGTGGTTGACAACTGTGCTGCAAGACAGCTAAAACTTATCTCTGTGAAAACCAGCTTTCTTGAGAGTGCCAGGGTACAGGATGTTCTGCATTAGAAACTAAGCATTATCCTGATCCTCACCACTTTCAAGCATGAAGTACATTTCTTTGACCTTGCACTCTGATATACATACAACATGCATATTGCCAAAGTGAAACAGTTATCCAAACAAGGTCTCAGCTAAAAAAAAGACATTTCACTATATATGTTGCTCCCAGCGAAGGCTAGGTGAGAGAATAAATGTCTGGTGAGAGATGTTAGTCGTATTGCTTTTTGTACTACTGGAAGGTGCTCGGATACTGTGATGAGCAAAGTACAAACTACAGAGTAGACTAAGTTATGTCAAGCTCACAGTACATGAAATTTTACTGTTCAGAGGTATATTGCTATAACCAATATATTACCAAGTCCTTACAGGAAGAATCATATTTAAGCAAAAACTTTTAAGAAGCATTACAGCAGTAAAGTAGTCAGTTCCTCACTGTGTCTTACTGGTATCCAAGAGACATGTAAAGGAGTTTTTGTGTTTTCTTCTTTTTTGTTTGATGACACATTTCCTGGTTGTTTTAACATCCTTTTTAGTTCCCTTTGAATTTGAAAATGGAAGGCCATGAATGATAAGAGCTTCCTCTGCCTCCCTCCCCTAACCACCTGCACAAAGGAAGTTCATGCAGCCCTAACCTAAAGTAATAAGAGACTTAATTCTGTTATTCATCAGTTTAGAAAGAGTGTGGCTTCACCGAGCAACATGTGACCTGCTTCTGTCTCCTTTCATTTGTTTCTTACCTATATTTACCAAAGCCTTGAGTTAAGTGGGGAAGCAGGTGACCTTGAAGCGCAAGCAGGAAGGGGCAACAGGGGAAACCTTCATTCTTCCTGAGAAAATAGGGCAATTGGCTAGTTACCTCAAATGTCTGTACATGAAAATGCACGGAGTCTGGGAAACAAGCAGCCAGAATTGGAAGTCCTCTCGCAGTCCTAGAACTGTCATGATTGGAATAACAGAGACTTGGTGGAATAGCTCACAACATTGAGGTACTGTCACAGACGGCTATAAATTGTTCAGGAAGGACGGACAGGAGAAAAGAGGTAGACTTATGCTTTATATAGAAGAGCCATATGATTGCTCAGGGTTCCAGTATGAAACTGGAGATAAGCCTGTTAAAAGCATCAGGGTTAGGGTCAGAGGGGTTAGTGAAAAGGATGATGTTGTGGTACATATCTGCTATAGATGGAGATCTACCTAAATCACGGTGAGACAAAGGGTTTTTCATGGCCTGCTCGCAGCATGCAGAACTGATTTCACAGGCATTACATGCTGCCCCCACCCCAGAGAGGCTGGTGGGGAGGAGGGACAAAGGGGCAACTGCCTTCTCTGTTGCCCTTCATGCCACCCTACCAGCCAGTTCTTTCCCCTCCTGGCAGCAAGGACCACTGGCTCCCAGTAGGGAACCAGCATTTTATTTTTATGAAGGGTTTTTTGTTGTTGATTTGGTGGACAATCCTGGATTTTACCATTTCCACAAAACTGTGAATTAAGTCCTTAGCTATAGACTACCAGACCCACGATGATGAGGTGAATGAAGCCTTCTTCGAACAGCTAGTGGAAGTTTCTCGATCACAGGTCCTGGTTCTCATGGAAAACTCTAATAACCCAACCCTGACATCTGCTGGGAGGGCAGTACAGCAATGCACAGGCTATCCAGGAAGTTTTTGGACAGTGTTGGGGACAACTTCCTGGAGCAACTGTTGCGGGGGGGCCAGCTAGGGACCATGCTCTTCTTGACCTGCTGCTCACAACCAGCGAAGAATTGGTAGGGGATATAGAAGTGGATGGCAAATTGAGCAGCAGCGACCACAAGATGATTTGAGTTCAGGATTTTGAGGAAAAGGAAGAAAGGAGAGTAGTAGAGTAAGGACCCAACCCTGGACATCAGAAAATCAGACTTTGACTCACTCAGGGAATTGATGGGCAGGATGCCCTGGAAAGCCAGTCTGAGGTGGGGAAAGGAGTTCAGGACAGCTGGCTGAACTTTAAAAAAACCTTACTAAGAGTCCACGAACAAACCATCCTGATGTGCAGGAAGACTAGCAAGTATGGCAGAAGACCAGCTTGGTTTACAAGGAAAATTTTCAGTGAGCTAAAACACAAAAAGGAAAGCTTACAAGAAGCAGAAACTTGGACAAATGACTAAGGAGTAGAAGAGTATTGTTTGTGCATGCAGGGATGAAATGCTCGGGCTTGCAGCCAGCAAGGAACATGAAGGATATCAAGAAGGGTTTCCACAAATAAGTTGGTGACAAAAGGAAGATCAAGGAAAGTGTTGATCCCTTGCAGAGGTTTTCAACCTTTGTAGAGGACTGTACCCCTTCTGGATACACTTCTGGTGGGGGGAGTGGCGGCAACAGGACATGGGGGCGGGGGGGCCTTACATGTGGCAGCGACGAAGGGTAGTGGATGGCAGGCAGCACATGCGATCTCCCCCTTGCCACGTCTGGCCAGCTGGGTGGTGCTTGTGCAGCCTTCAGAGGGGAGCCACTGTGCTTATTCCCTCTCTTTCCCCTGCCGCCTCCCCCACAATCCCTGCTTCTGGGAGGCAGTTGTGCAGGGTGGTGCATGGCAGTGCTTTATCCCCACCCACACATATTCTCTAGGCCCTTTCCAGGTACCCCCAGGGGTATGCGTACGCCTTGTTGACAACCCCTGCCTTACTCAATGGGGGAGACCATCTAAAGACAGGTTATGTGTAAAAGGCTGAAGTACTCAATCCTTTTTTTTAATTCAGTCTTCACAGGCATGGTCAGCTCCCAGACTACTGGCAGCACTGTTTGGGGAGGAGGTGAGCAGCCAACAGCAGCAAAGGAACAGGTTAGGGAATGTTTAGAAAAGTTGGATGTGTACAAATCCATGAGGCTGAACAGGATGCACCCCAAGGGTGTTGAGGGAGTTGTGCAATGTAGTTGCGGAGCCAATGGTCATTATCTTTGAAAACTTGTGGTAATTTGGAGAGGTCCCAGATGATTGGAAAAAGGCAAATAATAGTAATAATAGTGTCCATCTGTAAGAAAGTGAAGATGGAGGATCCAGGGAACTACAGACTGGTCAGCCTCATCTCAGTCCTGGAAAAATCATGAAACAAGCCCTCAAGGAATCCTCTAAGCATGTGGAAGAAGGATGTGATTAGGAACAGTCAACATGGATTCACCAAGGACAAGTGATGACTGACCAACTTTGATGGCCTTCTATGGTGAGATAACTGGTTTTGTGGATGTGATCACAGAGCAATCAATGTGATATACCTTGACTTTAGCAAGGTTTTTGGTACAGTCTCCCACAACATTCTCAGTGTCCAGTTGGCATCCAGTATCAAGTGGAGTGCCCCAGGAGTCAGGTCTGGGGCTAGTTTTGTTCCATATCTTCATCAACAACCTGGAAGATGGGATGGGGGTGCACCCTCGGCAAGTTTGCAATGACACCAACCTGGGGAGAGTAATGGATACACCGGAGGGTAGGGCTAGAATTCGGAGAGACCTTGACAAATTAGAGGATTGGACCAAAAGAAATCACATGATAAGGACAAGTGCAGGTCCTGCACTTGGGACAGAACAATCCCATGCACCGAAACAGCCTGGGGACCAACTGGCTAACCAGCAGATCTGCAGAAAAGGACCTGGGGATTACAGTGGACAGTAAGCTGAGTATGAGCCAGGAAGGCATTCCCTTGGGGATGGAGTATGCTGGGCTGCACTAGTAGGAGCATTGCAAGCAGATTGAGGAAAGTGATTATTTTCCTCTATTCTGCACTGATAAGGCCGTATCTGAAGTATTGTGTCCAGTTTTGGGCTCCTCACTACTGAAAGGATGTGGAAAATTTGGACAGAGTCCAGCAGAGGGCAGTGAAAATGGTTAGGGGGCTGGGGAACAGGGTTTAGTTTGGAGAAGAGAAAACTAAAGGGGAATTAAATCCCAGCCTTCAACTACTTGAAAGGTGGTTACCAAGAGAATGGAGAGAGACTGTTCTCAGTGATGGCAGATGACAGAACAAGGAGCAATGGCATTGTAGCAAGGGAAGTTGAGGTTAGATATGAGGAAAAACTCACAAGGAGAGTAGTAAAACACTGGACCAGGCTGCCTAGAGCGGTGATGAAATCTGCATCCTTGGAGGTTTTTAAGACTAGACAAAGCCTTGGCTAGGGTAATATAGTTGGGGGTGATCATGCTTTGAGCAGGAGATTGGACTAATGACCTCCTCATGTCCCCTCCAACCCTAATTTTCTATAAATCTGTGATTTACTTGAGGACACTCCCTTGGGGATGGAGTATATTACTAGTCCAGTACACATACGGGGCAAAGAAAAGATAATGTTGTGGAGACCTTCAGTAGTACAGATCCACCCTCATTGTGTTGTAAATATATTGCCATATCTGTTGTTCTGAGACGCAGGGGTTGGGAGGGTTCCCAACCAGTCTCTTGCCTGCTGCTGCTCTTGTTTTTCAGGCTGTTTGGGTCAGGGTGTTCTCAGAAGCAGTTTATTGTAAGCAGCCTCCTGGAGCTTGGGTGCAACCCAGAAAGGAAGACTTGAATTTGTGTTGGTGGCAAAAGCTCATAAAAGTTTATTGTCTTTGAGGACAGCAACTAGTGGGTCTGAATAGCAATCAGCCCAGCTCAGCAAAGCTGCCTAGACAAGGTAAACAATAGGGCTGTGCGAAGCTTCAATTACTGATTCGATTCAGAGAAGATTCAGCCTGACTTGGCGGCTAAATATTCGAATTGAATTGGGAGACCCATTAATCTCCCCAAATCAAATTGGAAGCCTCTGATTTGGTTCGGAGAGATTTAGCAATTCAGCCATAGACGCAGCTTGTTACAGTTTTTTTCCATGTACCTTGAGGTACCAGGCGCGACTCATAAACGCTGAGATGGTGGGACGGATGGAGCATCCTATGGGAGTGCGGGGGATTCCCCTGCATACTCGACAACAGACCCAGAAGTGGACCAGAAGTACTTCCAGTCCACTGCCGAGCGTGCACGGGACCTACCCACCCGCATGCCATCCGTTCCACCATCTTGGCATTCCCGAGCCACACCTGGTACCTCAAGATATGTACAAAAAACAAAGCTGTGTCTATGGCTGAATCGCTGATTCTGTGAACTGGCATCGAATCTTCAGATTCAGCTGTATCAAATCAGGATGGTGATCCAAATTGGCGAGTTGAATTGCTGTCCCCTGAATCGGGGCTGAATCGGAATTAAGTACCGCCCACTTCGCGCATTCCTAGCAAACAACTCATTATGTGCACAGGCACCTACTCCCTGCAAGTCACTAGAAAAGGGCACATCTTGCACCCTTGTATTTGTCACCAAATTTAACAGTTTGAAATCTTTGTTTTCTTGCAAATTTATGCATTTTTCTTGTTGCACAAATATATCATCATAACACAGTGATTCTCAACTAGGGTGCCACAACACTCGGGGTGCATTGAGATCTTTTCAAGGGTGCCATGGGGTGCCACACAACGGCACTGTTATGTGTACAAACGATCCACAACATAAATCCAAAGTTTTCAAAGAGGAATCCATAGTGTAAAAAAACATTCTGATCTTTTGTGATCTTTCTGAGTTCTTTGCAACAGAAAATTCCTCTGTTGTTTTTCCATGGTCAAAAAACAAGTGAAAAGTAAGAACTTACATTTTCTAAACGGTGTCTTGAGTCTAATGAAGGTGATCTTGAGCCTGAAAAGGTTAAGAATCACTGCCACGAGTTAAACAAATAGTCACTGTGCTATTAATGCTATAGGGGCAACATTCATCCATCCCAATAATAGATATTTCTGCCTGTGTTGAAGAGTGGCAAATGTTCAACTCACTTTCCAGCCCAGCAGTTAAGATGGGGATTTAAATTGCTCTGCTTTGGCACTGAAGTAATGCTACTATAGCAACGCTGACTAGTTTGTATTCTGTATCTTGGCTAATATTAAATGTATATTTAATATCATGAATAGACCTGTATTTTTAAGCAGTCCTCGACTTAAAACATTTTGAGTTACGATGTTTCTCACTTACAGCCTTTATAAATTGATGCCATTTCCACTTTATGATGCAAGTTTTGACTTTACAATGCTTGATCTGACACAGCACCACACTAGCGAACAAGTTTGCTGCATCATCCATTTCCCTGGAGGACATCTGTCCAAATTTCCTTGGACACTTTCTTTAAGAAAGCAGACAAGACTCCTGAGAAGACTCCACCCAAGAGCCCTTCAAAAAGTGCAGCGAAGTCCCTTCAAAGAAGGCCTTCCAAATCAATATGATTGCTATTTACACTATAAATACATTAATGTAGCTATATTACTCACGTATAATTGATTGTACAAAATTCTGGGATATTTTTGGTGAAGATAGGGTATTGGGCCTTGGTTTAGGAACAAATCCCACATTTATAACATTGTTTCCTAGGGGAAAATCGGTTCAAAGTTAGTTTCAGCTTAAGACACGGTTTTCAGGAACCAGTTGTGTCATATGTCTGAGGACAGCCTGTTCCTGAATTCAACACTACTTTGAATTTAAGATGACTCCCCATTCCCCCCCTCCCAATAATTAGATTCTATACATATTATAACAAAACTTAAATTTTCTAGTTTTCCTATATATAGAATTGAAATATTGGGGGGGCTTATTTTAAATTCATCCTCCTGACTACTGCAGTGGGGAAAGCACTGGTATGGGAGTAGGCAGCCTAAGCCTGCCCCTTGTTTCTTCCCCACCACCTGGTGTCTCCCTCTTCCTGCTAGCTGCCTTCCCCACTTGCACTGCTTACTCTACGCAGAGGCTCTGGCCTCAGCTTCAACCTGAGGCATGGAGCACATGGTGGCTCTGGCCCCAGCCTGGCAGCAGCAGCAACTCAAATCCCTGGCCGAGGCTGGGCCTGGAACCAGAGCTAGAGCCACAGCAGCTCCTCTGTCATTGTGTTATCTCCCCCATGGTCTTCCCTCCCCGCCACCCCCCAACTCTAGCACTACTCACTCTCCCCTGTGCTTTCCCCAGCCCCTCCTGCACTGTACTGTCTCCACTGAGTCTCTCCCCTGCCATGTGAGACACCACAGCCCTGGTCAGACAGCAGCTCTAGCCGTGGCATGGCCTGTACTTGAATTCAAGATGAGGCTTTTTTCCCCTCTTGTTGAATGTGGGGGGAACCTTGTCTTGGATTTGAATATATATAATAATAAGTTATGAATTCAACAAGAACAGGCTAAACATGCAGTAAGTGTGCAACATGGACATAACACTATTAGTAACTAACACTTCCATTTTCACGCAGCCTTTATAATGCATTAATTGTCTTATATTTAACAGATTTTTATTTTTTTGGTCTGGGAATTCCCCAACTTCTGTTTTATTTAGCCCCTTATAAAGATATTGCCATGTTCATGATATTTTAAACCAATTAAAAAATGTTAAATGAATTATCAGGCCGTGCTTAATAACAGGATAACTTTAAACTGTTTAGTAAGTTGAAAACTTAAATAAAAGTTGGCAATTGCTAGTGAGGAATAGAAACATAAAACCCCCTTTCCCTCTGTACCTTAAGGTTTCAAACATCATCTAAATATATATTTATTTACAAAAAAATGAGAGGGGGTTTATTTAGCAAAGAATTACATCCAGTACCTTCTCCTTTCATGCACATCAGAAAGCAAAATAAGATACAAGGTGGGTAGCCACTTTAATTTTACTTTAGCCTAATCACTTGATTGCATTTCAAATATAACTTTTTAGCAAATCTAGTGGTTTCCTGGCTTTTTAAAGAAATGGAGAAGTTCATGTTAAAAGGCTTGTACTGTATTGTGCTGTGTTTGTTTTGTTCACAAGGTATATACCTCCTATTCAACCACCTGATTCTCTTCTTTCCTTCCTCAGATAGTTTTGTACAAATGTACACTGCAAGTTGCAAGGCTCTTTAGTCATAGTGTAGGTTGTATATGAGGCTTCCTATTTTAATCACGCTTTACTAATGAATGTAAATAAATAAAAAGTTTTTTCTCTTGTATTTTCAGAAGAGACAGAGAAGGAAGGAAAAGAAAAGGATCACGATAAAGAAGGCGAAAAGGAAGATCATAAAGAAGAAGAGAAACATTCAGAAAAAAGTATGTAGACTCAAACTTTTATGAGCATTGACAAATAGTTTAGATGGTCATGCAGTTAATTAAAAAAAAAAATGTAAGAAGTACCACAGTCAAAAAAACAAGATGTACTATATGCAAAGAATGTAGAGGAGACAAAAAACTATGGAATACATTGGTCAGGCTTTTACTAAATCAATTTTTGTTTCATATGCTAAATTGACTCCCTTAATCCTAATTTTCTCTCTTTGTACAAAGCTCAGTTTTCCCTCCTCTCTTGGTGTTTATACAAATCAATTACCTGTAGATCAGGGTGGGCAGTTATTTCAATTGGTGGGCCACTTAAAGAGTTTTGGTGAGCTGTCGAGGGCCATACACGCAGTCTTTCAAAAGTTACTTTAACAAACTATAGATAAAAGACAAGCATACTAAAAATAAAACATTTACTACAGCACATTTTAGTTTTTATTTCAAAAAATAGTTTTTGTCATTATAGGTTTCCCTCAGTTTATGCAGTACGTGCCACATAAATTGAATTTGCATAATGCAAACCTACTTCATAATGTAAGAAATAGGGATAGGTCCTGCTGTCAGTTTCTCCTGGGGCTGGCTGGGGTGAGTGCAGACAAGCAGAACCCCAGGTGGTGTGGGGCACAGCACTCACCCCAGCCTCAGCTGCAGTGGCCCTGGGAGCTGCCAGCACCCACTGGGCTGCACCGTACCCCAAACCCCCCAGGGCTCTACCTGTCCCCACTCACCTCAGTTCCTGCTGCAGCTGTCCCGGGAGCGGCCAGTGCCTGCTATGTGTAGCTGCTGGGCTGCACCGTGCCCTGGTGCAGGCAGCTGGTACGAGCAGCTCCCAGGGCCGCTGCAGCCAGGGCTAGAGTGGAGATGGGCAGAGCATCAGGAAGAGCCTGGAGCCCTTGAGCCTGCAGCAGCCGCTGGCCCCAGCTTATTCTCATCTGGCTGCAGGTGGCTTCTACCCCTGCTGTAGCCCTCGGAGCATCCACCGCTCCCAGGGCTGCAGCAGGGATGGGCAGCCGCCTGCAGCCAGACAAGAGCAGGCTGGAACCAGCCCAAGGGTCTGCAGCAGCTGCTGGTCCAAGTCTTCAGCAGCTGCCAGCCCATTCCTGCTGTCATCCAGCTGCAGGTGGCTACCTGCCCCTGCTGCAGCCTGGGGGTCGGGGGCTGTGCCATGCCCCAAACCCCTCGATGCACCAAAGCCCAGCAGCTACAAGCAGGTGATATCCACTGCTCCTAGGGCTGCATCTACAGCCATGGGCAGCCGCCTGCAGCCAGATGAGAGCAGCATGGAGACAGCGGCTGCTGCAGGCTCAAGGGCTCCAGGCTCTTCCCGGCACTGCCTGTCTCCACCTCAGCCCTGGCTGCAGCAGCCTCCAGAGCTGCCGGCACCAGCTGCCTGCACCAGGGCACGGTGCAGCCTGGCAGCTACAGAGAGCTGGCATCAGCTGCTCCCAAACAGCTGCAGCAGAAGCTGGGGTAAGTGGGGGCAGGCAGAGCCCTGGGGTGTTCAGGGGACAGTGCAATGCAGTAGCTTTTGGGAGCTCCTGGAGCTGCTGCAGCCGGGGCTGGGGAGAGTGCCATGTCCTGTACTACAGGGCTCCTTTTTTCTGCTTCCACACTCACCCCAGCTGGCTGTGGGAGAAGTCGACAGGGGAACCTGTCTCTATTTCTTACATTACTGTATAAAGTAGGTTTGCTTTATGCGAATTTGATTTATGTAGCATGCTCCAGGCCTATGCCAATCGCATATATGCAAATGTACCTCACATATAACGAATTTTTGGTACAAAAGGGTCATTGCATAAGAGTGAATTCACATAAATCAAATCCACGTAAATCAAGGCAAACCTGTATTTGTGTTTTTGATTAGTGTATATACAGAGAGAGGCGATTGCATAATAGCTCAAAAAAGTCTTACTGTTGTATATTTTGTGGGGGAGTGGCACAGGAAGGACAGGAGGAGGAACCACAGAAGGCAGAGGGAACCAAGCAGTACCCAGGCAGCTGCACCTCAAGCAGCCTCACCAGGAACCTGTGCATGCTGACCAGGGCTGGGTCTATCAGCAGACACAAGCAGGAGCACAACACAGGCAGCCCTGGGTGGGGGTGGGTAGGGCGTGGCCACCTGCAGAGTGTTACAGGGCCAGCCACAAGACAGATACAGTTAATTGTTGGGTGCCCACCCGTGAGGTGGATCCAAGCAGTTGGTGGGCTGGATCCAGTCTGTGGGCCATATTTTGCCTTCCCCTGCTCTAGATGTTTAGCATAGCCTCCCTAGTTTCTAACTGAGCCAGGCTATGTTTGTTTATGTTTACATCATTACAGGTGTTTTTCCAGGGCAGAAAGGCTGCAAAGGGACTTTTTTTGTAGGGAGTCCTACCACTCTCCATCTTTGTGTACAGGTGTCAGTGAATTTCCTCTGTCTTAGTTTAAGTTGTTTTCCTTCATCCAAGAAATGGTGCCATAAGTTTGCAAATTAGCAGTGATCATTAAGATCAAGTCATTCAGTCAGAGTTTGGAGGTGCCTGCATAAAACTTGTTTGGAGCCTATAAGGGCTCATACTCAAGTAGATGGGAAAAAAGGCAAAAGTTTTTTGGCTAATGGATTTTTAGGGAAAGGTATTTTTCAGAAGTTACATTATTAATTTTAGGAGAGTGCTTGAGAAATGAGGGAAGGCTGGTTTTAAAGAAGCAAGCACAAAGGGGAGAATGGTGCTAGAATGATCTTCCTATTTAAAGAACAGTTTGAAAAGTTCTGAGTATTCAGGATGGCCAGGCATGTTCTTCTTACTTTATTTTAATTTACCAAGGAGTGGTGTACTTCTCAGAATGTTAAAGGTTAAAAGGTTGCTTTTTTAGTTTCACAGTTGTTTGGGGCTGGAAGGGACCTTGCAGATCATTGGGTCCAGCCCTCCTGTACTTGGGCAGGAAAGCCTGGTGGGTCAGATGACCCCAGCAAGATGGGTATCAGGACACTTTTCAAAGATTGCCAGGGTTGGGTGGCTGTTCCAAACAGGGTCTTCTGGGGGGCCCTGTTCCAAACCCTTGGTACTCAACTTGTAAAGAATTTTTTTCTTATGTCTAGTCTGAAGCAATCCTCAATCAGCTTGTGCCCATTATTTCTAGTCCTCTCCATGGGGGATGGGGGTCTTGGTGAAAAGTTGCTCCCCTAGGCCCTGATGGACACCCTTGGTGTACTTACAGGCGGCCACCAAGTCCCCTCTGAGTCTCTTCTCTTCTCCAGGCTGACTAGTCCCAAGTCTTTCAGCCTTTCCTTGTATGACCTGGTCTCTAGGCCTCTAATCATGCATGTGGCCCTCCTTTGGACTCTCTCGAGGTTCTCCGCATCCTTCTTGAAGAGTGGTGCCCAGAACTGGCTGCAGAACTCCAGCTGCGGTCTCACCAAGACTGAGTAGAATGGGAGGATGACATCCTTAGCCTTGCTCGAGATGCCTCAGTAGATGCATACCAGTGTTTGATTAGCTCTGCCCACTATGGCATCGCGTTGGTGGCTCATGTTCATTTTGTTGTCTATCATGACACCTAGGTCTCATTCAGTTGTGGTGCTGGCCGAGCCTTTAAGTGTGTTGTGGATTATTTTTCCGCAGATGGAGCACTTTGCATTTCTCTGTATTAAATGACATCAGGTTGAGGTCTGCTCACTTCATTAGCCTGCCCAGGTTGGCCTGTATTGCCAGTCTCTTTGAGTGTGACGACGCTCCCCCATAGTTTGGTGTTGTCAGGAAACTGCCAGATTACTTGTAATACCCGAATCCAAATTGTTAATGAACATGTTGAGAAGTACTGGTCCAAGTACTGATCTCTGAGTGACGCCACTGGTCACCTTCCACCATGACGACTCAGTTCCATCAGTCAGTACCCTTTGGGTCCTACCATGGAGCCAGTTACCTAGTTACCAGACTGTGAAGTAGTCAAGGCCACTTTTTCCCAATTTGACCATGAAGACATCGTGGGAGACAAGGTCAAAGGCCTTTTTTGTAAAAGGCCTTTTTGTAATCCACGTGTATGACATCAACCTTATTTCCTTCTATGACCAGGTAACTCACTGTCTGGATAGGGAAAATGAAGTTGATCTGGCATGACCTGCCTGTAATGAAGCCCAGGATTGAGGTCAAACTGATAGGCCTGTAATTCCCAGGGTCCTCCTTTCTTAAAGATAGTCATCACATTGGCCTTCTTTCAGTCTCATGGCACTCAGGAGAGGTCCCAGAAATCTTCAAATACCTTGACCATAGCTTGCACGATTCCATCACCCAATTCTTTTAGCACTCTTGGGTATAGAGCAGGGCCAGGCAATTATTTCCAGGGGAGGGCCGGTTACGGAGTTCTGACAAGCTGTCAAGGGATGTGTGGGTAGCTCCACCCCTTGACAGGTGCCCCACCCCCTAGTTGCCATCTTGTGACCGGAAGTCCCACCCCTTGACCTTTGCCCCCAGAAGTACTCCTTTCAGCAAGGGGTTTTGCCACCTCAGAACCAGAAAAATACCAAATTATATTCTAAAAAGTGATCATCTACAACATGCATTAATTTGATTTCAAAAAATATTTTTGTCCTCATTTACATGTGTTTGTGTAGTGTACACAGCAGTGACTTCACAGTAGCTTACAATGAAGTCTTATTCTTGTATTTTGTGAGTGTGTATAGGTTTGTGGGGGCTGCGGGTATGTGGGGTGTGGGAGGGTGGCTGGGGTTTGTGTGTGGCAGTGAGAGGGGAGGAATAGGTGCATGTGTATGGAGGGGTGTGTGGGTGGGACTCACCCTATGAACACACACACACACACACACACTCTGCTCCTATGCCTGCCAACACGCATGCACACATATGCACACCCTTACCAGCACAATTCCATGCTCTGTGGTCCAGGGATGCAGCTGGGAGCCACAGCCAGGTGGTGCTGGAGCAGGGCAAGAGCAGGAAAGCAGGGAACTGGCTGGGGATGGGCAGCTCAAGCCTGCTGAGGGCTCCCTCTGGGTCCTATTGCCTCTGGCTCCAGCCACCTTTGACAGGGAACCAGGGCAAATAAATACTAATTTACTAATTTTTTTAGGGGCTCCATGTGCCAGATAGAATGGCCTGGCAGGCCGAATGCAGGCCGTATTTTGCTAGAGTGTGTGTATCGTCTCAACACAGGGCTTTGATACAACAGCATGGGGTTGTATTTGGCTTATGAGTCTCAGAACCATTATTTAAAGCTGAGCTTTCTTCCAAGATCCCCATTCTCTTTGGATTATGAATGATTGGGCTGAAGGAAAAGAAGACTACCTGCAGAGTTTATGTGGTTGATTTTAGAAGATGTGTCAGTAGTAATTGCACCATATGCTTCCAGGTGAAGTGTCAAGAAGGAAGCGTTCCAAGTCAGAGGATATGGACAGCATACATTCCAAACGCCGTCGATACATGGAAGAAGATTATGAAGCAGAACTCCAAGTAAAAATTACAGCTAGAGGGGATATTAATCAGAAGGTGCAAAAGGTACAGTAGATTTAATGCATGGACCTTGTTTGTTTTTTAATTGGATTTTGTTGTAGTCTCATATTTAGTGATAGGCTTTCTTGTTATTCAAACATAATTTCCATATTAACCTGCAAAGTACTGAAGACTAACTGGATTAGGTATACGTCGGGGGCATGTTGGTAGAACTGTTATGATGTTTTGCTAAGGGTATGAATGTATGTCTTGCTCAGGACTTGCCTGAGGCCTGCCTCAGTTGTGCAGTTTGCAGATGTATTCAGTCTGGGGTTCAAAAGTGACCAGATGTGATGTTAGCCATCTCATTCCCTCATGTGCCCTTGGTTACAGAAACTGGTGTGCCTTAACTGCACTAACCCAATGGGCTGTTACACTTGGATCAATGATTGATCTTGTTATGCACCTTACTCTGAACCAAGAGTCGATGAGTTCTAGATTCACTATATCTCCTAACTAGTTTTATTAATTCTGTTCTCTTTTCAACCCTTATTACTGAGAACCATGTCATTACTTAGGCTAGGAGCATAATTTAGATTTCTTATGGGAGAGCTAAGTTTTAGTCACTTAAACGCACAATTTCTGAGTCTCTGCCAAATGTTTAGACTGGGTCTGTTCCTCTACACGCAATCTCACTTGCTAGTGTCATGCTTTGTTCTTTACTGGCTGGTCCATGGAGGATACTGTATTTTCTTATATACAACACCCCCAAATAAAATATGCACTTTGTTTTTGGAAGGCAGAATATGGCGGGGGGGACTTGTTTCAGAGGCACATCTGACTGCGTGCCATAGATAAGTCTTTCTGGGAACTTAGTGTCCTGGGAGTTGTGTGGCAGCAGGAAGTTCCTGATGTCAGTTCTCAGACAGACTAGCTCCTAGTCTGCCACACTTACTGGTCGCTGTTTCCAGGAGGGTTTACTCCGTTGCACAAGGTTAGGCCCCAGACCGTTGCTAGGGCAGTAGCAGGATTGTTGGTTCTTTACTGTAAGTAGTTCTTGATATACGTTTTTATAAAGAAAGTGTTGTTTCCCCATCACAAGCCTCATCAAAATAGTTCCGACTCACTTGCTGGCCAATAGTTATGGCCGTGAGAGGATTAATGTAAGACTTGTCATCTTGGCAGTTGCATCCCATATGTCTGTAGGGTTGCTTCTTTTCCAGCAAAGAAAACAGCTTCCCCATCTAACATCCCAAATTTAGGTGGGGGGGGGGGGAGGTTGGTTTTGTGGGGAAAAGATGTGCTTTGTATGTGAGGAAAATATGCTAATGGCTACCTGTTGCTAGTTTAAGTAAATGGCCCTTAAACTTCAGGAAGGGAGGAGGGGTACCTGCTGTAGTGCTGCTGCCATAATTAAAGCAGTAGCATATCTATATTGTAGACTAGACCTAAAATAACACCTTCACTAAGGAACTTGTTTATTGAGACTGAAGGCATGTTTTTGTATTGGCAACCTTAAGGGTTCAGCTCTACCAATTAAGAATTCAGGTATTTTGTAAATGTTGCTCTTTCCCTTGATGGCCTCATTAGTTGATTCTAAATCTTGTATGGGAATCCTTAGTCCAGTGTTTTCGAAGAAGGCTTGTCACCATATTCTATGAATAGAAGGAAACAAGTAGGGTTTCTGTTTCTTCTTAAGGTTTTCTTTCTAATTTCCAGGAAACAACTGTGCTTCTTTTACACTTTCCTGGTTTGGGAAAATCTTTAGTGTTGAAAGCAATAGAACTTCTGCAGAAATTATTTTCAGTTGTATCTCTTCCAGTTCTTTGGTAGCTTTAGTTTCCACATAAGAGTACACAGAGCCATTATGCTAGAGAAAAATATTTCTAAAAGGCAAGAATTGTTAATAATAATCCTCCTACTTAAGACCTCCTACTGAGCATCTTACATTCAATTTTTTTTAAACATCAAGGTGTTGAGTGAGAGGAATAAGGTGAGAGAGCTCTGTTTCTGTGAATACACAATACTGTGCTGCCTTCAAGCCATTATTAAGTTTTTTATCATATTGGTACTGTAGGGTTTTACACTTTTATCCTACCGTAAAAAGAGAAACTTGTTTAGCAACTAATATAGGGTCATTTATATCTGTTAAAACTCAGTATAAAATTTTTTTTCTAATAGTGCAGCTTCAAAAAATACTTAAATACCGTAACTGTTGGTGGCCAGAAAGTCTTCATTGACAAGAATCGTAGCTGCCTGTCTTTTGTACGTGACAAATTCTGATCATGCATGTTGTACATAAAAATATTCCAGCCCTCTCAAAGGCTGGTAATGTATGCTTTACATATTTTTCTAGGTAATCCAGAGATTGCTAGAAGAGAAACTTACTGCCCTGCAGGTTACTGAATTTGAAAAGGCTCTGACAGATCTGAAAACCCGAGTAGAGAAAATAGAGTGTAGCAAGAGGCATAAAACTGTGCTTACTGAACTACAGGTATATATATTCATATGTTTTAAATTGTATGGGATCTTTGCTTAAAAAAAAATAGCTTCTTGGTTAATAGGACCCCTCTATCTGTTACTAACTGAATCCATTTAACTTTTCAAATGAGAGCAACCTGATAGTTTTGCAGATGGTGAGGTGGAAAAGCCCTGAAATAATCACGCTGCTTAGACTGAAGCGAGCAAGCAATTAATCATTTAAAAAAATCCCTTTTGACAAATTCATATTTTAGCTATTAGTAAATCAGTTTCAGTTCTGCTGACAAGCTTTCTAGATATTCTTCAAATAAATGACCTACATGAAAACCCTTTTCTTTTAATGAAGGGAGAATGGGGGCTGCATTTTGCTATATATTTAAATGAAGACCTGTGACTAGGTACTTTAATGTCCAGTTCCACTGGAGACTGAAAATTTGAAGGTTGTGACTTGTTTTAGGGGAGACATTATTTTCCCTGATGTTACTTTAAGGATGTTGATTTACCTTATGCTCTTAGTCTGAATCTTTTGATTGATTTAATTTTAATTGTTGTAAATGTTCTCTGGTCTTCTCCCCTTGCCTGTTTAGGCTAAAATTGCTAAATTGGCAAAACGTTGTGGAACAGCTGAGGAGAATTTGAAAAAAAAACAAGAAGTAAGCATTGCTCTTTCTAATTTTTCTTTAGGCCTAGTATGAATATTACCTAGGGGGAATATGAATTTCAGTATGAAGTGAATTCCCTAAAAGTACAGTAAAATATTTGCATACTGTCCATGAAGAAACTTTTCACCCTTTAATGTGCAGAAAGTGAAGAATGGTATTGCCCTGGTTTGCTTGTTCTGCTAATGGGTGTTGGCGATATATATATATATATATAGCGCTATTTTCCAATTAAGTACATTGTCTGCCATCTATTAGAATTGCGTTTGGCAGAACACTTTTGATTTCTAATAAACAGCAATTCTAAAAAGCAATGGCAATATATAAAGAGAAAAAAAGTAAAAGGTCTATTTGGATGTCCTGATCATATACTCATTTTTCATAGTTGGCTGCATAGCAAATTAGCTAGCCATTCAGTACACACGCATGCGAATTTGGTTCTAAAAGTTGGATGAAACAGCTTGCACGTATAAAGTACAGTTTCAGATCTTGATGTTGATTTAGCTGTATCTCCCTGGTTCTATTCAGGGAGATTTAACTAAATAGCAGAAAATGCCTGTACTGCAATGTTTTAGTTGTTTATTTTTTGAGTTTTGATGCTAATATGCAACTTATTCTATTAAGCAAGATTCTAATAACTAGTGGACACTGCTACTTAGGAACTGTTGCCTATGTTAGACTACAGTAAGGTTAGAGTTTCCCTCTTTATTTTAAAGGTCAAAGGCCTGATGATTTACTTTAAGGTCCCTTTGGACACTCTGGCAATATAAGATTCCAAATTCTTGTATAGCAATGAAGCAACTAGACACAGTTCCACTAGATTGTAGGATGGGGCTTTTGAGACTTCAGGTGCTTTTGACCCACCCTCCCCCTCCATCCAGGAGCAGAGTTCAGATTATTCTAAAGGGAAACATGTCCAGCCTTCCCCAGCCAGAAAATAATAGGGTTGGAGTGTTGGTGTAGCCATGTCTTTCCAGAAAAAGAAAAGGTTTTATGGTGATTTATCTTTTATTGAATCAACAGTGCTTCTCAGCCAGAAAGCCATATGTCGGCAGATCCAAAAGATTGTCTCGTCCTTTCTCATCACATTTTAGGAGGAAATTAAGAAAAATGAATAAATAGGGGCAGGACAGATAGGCCTGTTTCCTGGAGTCCAGAATAAACCTTTTGAATAAGTTACCAAAGCAAAAGTTAGAGGTTGAAAGTTACATGAATTGCAGAAGAAATCTTGATTTCCCTCTGGTGGAAAACATCTGAAGGCAGGATTAATAAACAAAGTGAAGAGTCAGCATGTGGGATTAAAGGGCTTTTGGAGATCCTACAGTGTTTTTTCATCTTGTATCTGATTCTTTGGCAGTGAGAAGTAATATAAAAATGGACAAGTATAGACTATATAATCTGAAGTAAAGATCTCAAATTGACTTATGTTTCTTTGTAGAATACGCCAAACCCCCCGCCCTTTTCTCCAGGGAAAGCAGCAGGTGACACTGGAAGCACCAACAGTCTGACATATCGGTGAGGAATGAAGACACAACTGTGTCATTTTCAAATTTTCTAGAGCGTGAGTTTTTAGAAGAAGTACAATAGCAGATCTTTCTGTAAATAATTCATGGAATACCCTGATTATGCTTGTTTCAGTAGGTTTTTTTTTCTTCAAACATTTATAAATGTCCTTTCTCTCCCTCCATTGCTGTTCAAAGGTGAATGCCTGCTCTTCATTTTCTTACAGTACTCCCCGTAAGGGCTGTAGCAAATTAATTAACCTAAGCCTGGTATTGTTCAAGTTGAACAGATGAGTGTAAAGCTGAATTCAAGTAATCTTTTAAAAAATAAGTCAAAGTTTTTGTCATAAGGGAAGGCAAACTGGATAAATGTGTCAAAAATAGTGTATGAGTGTTGTATCTGTTGTGGAAGAGGCATGCTGGATTCATTTGCAGGGTAGTAGGAGAATTTTCAAAATAGACAAATAAAAAAACTCATTGTGGCACTTCAGGACTGGGAGATCCTGATATAATTTTTTATTTAATAGAAATGCTGGCACAGTGAGACAAATGCTTGAATCCAAGAGGAACGTAGGTGACAGCACACCAGCAACTTTTCAAGCCCCCTTGAACGCAGGTAAAAACCGTCCTGGTCTCCAGAAGCATATTATACAGTGTGTTTTATATATTTAATGGAAAAAGTAAGGTTTTCATATTAGAATTTTATAGGGAAAGTGGGACTATAGTTACTCTAACATACAACATATAAAGCAGTAGCATCCTTGACTTCCCTTGAGAATTATGAAGGCGGTTCTGTAGAAAAGATATAACCATCTTCTACAAACAAGCACTTGGCTAAGCTAACTACATGTAGGATAAAGTGTTTCTTAACTTTGCCCTCAACCCTGTGACAGAAGTTACTGTGGGCCCAGGGTCTTCCTAGGCATAACTAGGCTGTAATGACAGCCTTTGTATTTTCTAAAGAACAGGCTGCTGTGCAGTTCCATAATATGATTTTTTTTTTTTTAATGTGGTTCTCATGGCATTTTACTTTTGTTTGAAGAAGGTGTGTCTAGTAACACTTTCTTGTAAATATGAGTTCAGTTTTATTATAGTTCTTCGTGTCATTTGTGTGGAGTTTTTTTGGTTGTTAGTCTTTAATGTACAAATATCTTCTGTGTAACTCTTCACGGCAAAAGTGTCATCTTCCTAGATATCTATACAGCACCTAATACAACAGGGATCATGTTCTGAGGAAATGCATGTATGTGACTACAGTTACAAAATATAAGTAGCAAAAAGAAAAGTTACAAACTGAATATAACATTTTAAAATAATTTTATAGTTATAAATGTATTATTTTGGCATTGCATTTTTTACGTTATGGTATTGAAATGAAGCTGCTAACTTGGTACATATATTTGATTTCTTTTCTGTCTTTTTTTTTGTAGTGTCTGCTCCTAGTTTTGCTGCTCCTCAGACAGTGGTCAGTGGACATCCCAAACCTCAGACTCCAGTGACTTCCAGTTCCTTGACAACATCTGTTCTTCCTACAGCCAGTGCAGCTACTGTTGTTGGCACAAGTCAGGTGCCCAGTGGCAACACTCAGCCTATGTCTGTCTCATTGCAGCCTTTGCCTGTAATCCTGCATGTACCTCTTACAGTGTCCTCCCAGCCTCAGCTTCTGCAAAGCCACACAGGGACTTTGGTCACTAACCAGCAATCAGGCAATGTTGAATTTATATCGGTACAAAGCCCATCTGCTGTTGGTGGTCTTGCTAAAACTCCAGTGTCTTTGGCATCAGCTAACCCAACTAAACCAAATAACAGTCCATCTGTGCCCAGCCCTGGTGTTCAGAGAAACTCTCCAGCCAGTGCTGGGTCAATAGGGACAACACTGGCAGTTCAGGCTGTTTCAACAGCAAATCCTGTCGCCCAGGCCACAAGGACTCCTTTGCCCACAGTGGGTACTTCAGGACTGTATAATCCTACCAGCAATCGAGGTCCCATACAGATGAAGATCTCTCTGTCTGCATTTGGTAATACAACTCCCACCGAACCAAGCACCATTCCCACAGCACCTAGAGTTGGTAAGCAATGCTTGAATATTTATTTGGGAATGGAAGATAGAATAACTGCATATGGGAAACGTGAAGCTTTTAAACAAGCTAGAAGTCAAGTTTATTTCTATGGCAGTTGTGTTTAATTTACTGAGATAGCTCTGCTAGTTTACATTACTCTCTAAACTGCTGAAATCAAAAGTATGTTTGACCCAAATAATTGAGACCAAAAAGTGCATTTTTGGTTATTCCTGAATTTTTTAAAATAAGATGCAACATAAATTCTTGCCCTCTAAATGCTGCTCTGTTTATAATTGGATTTATATCATGTTCCTAATGAATGGAAACTCTCTGTCTGCTGCTGATAGTTGGTATTTATTTTTATATGTAAGCCAGATGCTTTACAAAGCAGTAGCACATTACAAATAAAGTAAATACTGTATTAATTCTGTTTAAAACACAGGAGTACATCTTCTACAGTATATCAGAATAAACATCAAAATCCCAAAATTTAAAAGAGCAGATAACTTCCAAACTGTTTTTGAAGCAAAATGAAAGATTTGTTTAATAAATGGATGCTCAGTTAGAGCCTTTGAGTCTAACAAATGTTTTTATATGATATCAAACCGAAATGATTAAAATGATTTCCTAGCATCTCCAGCCATGTAATGATGCTGTTGCTGTTCCTCTGCAGTTTTAGAATCAATTTAAGTGCAGCTGCTTTAAAATGTTTCTGTGAATGGTCCTCTCTATCAAACTGAACTGGCTCCCTCTGACAAAGCAATAATATTGCATGTAACCGTTTGTAGAAAAATTGTTATCTGATATTTTTAAAAACTCAGAATTTGGCATCAGAATTAATTTTATTTCATTTAAATGCTATCTTAAGTTACATGTTATGAAGCTTCATTCATCAAGCTTACTCTTGCACATTTCATATATACCTTTCAGATCAAATCTGTTTCTTCATCCTCTACTCGGGATGAGTTTATATTATATGTGAAATAAGTGAATAGATATCTTTGTTTTTCGCTTAATTTTCTATATGCCTAAATACATGAAAAGGAAGATTTAGGGGATTTTTGCACTGGAGAGGGCTGCTGAGCTGTTTCAGAAATACACTGGGCATTTTAAGAGACCTATGACGGAGGAATGTGATGTCTGGAATGTTGCTTTGATCTTTTTTTTTTAATCTGCTACTTCCTCTGAAAAGTGGTAATAATATATGCATACCTTTTTTGTAAAGTAGTTTGAGCTCTCTAGTGGAAAGTGCTGTTATAGAAGTTAAAGTATAATTATTACAGATCGGTGAGAATGTAGTAAGAAACTTAATTTTGGAATGTTTCCACCCAATGTATTTTATTATTAAATCTAATCTAATGTGTCATCAGTTAGAAACTGCAAATTAACAAATCATTTCTTGACCCCTCAGAGAACCAGATAAACAGACCACCAACAGATGCTTCAGCAAACAAGAGAGCAGCAGAGAGCACAGCACAGGTAGGTTGTTGGGTTGTGCTTCTGTATAAAATTCATAAGTTATAATCCACAGGAGTATTCCCCCCCCCCACCATTTCTTCCTTAAAACTAAATACTTAGTTTCTTTTCTGCTGTACTTCCTGCTTACAGTGTCTTCCTTTGTTTGTTTTTCCACTGAAAACATCAGTTCTTGGTTACCCTTACAAAGAGTCCCAGTACGGTTTGTGTGAAATGAATTAATGCTTTAGAAGAACCCTAGAAATACATTTGATATTAGAGAGAAAATTACAAAAGATCAAACCCAGATTTTTTTCTAAAGATCCCAATTTGAAAGTTATAAACTTATTAAATGAGTGCAGCTTTCCTTGCCCCATAATGCCAAAAAGAAGATTAACAAAGGTGATTACAATAATTGGACCTCTGATATTTCAGCCAGTGTTCCATGCCACAACGTTCTGTAGGAAAATGTAGAGGAAACTGCAGTATCCTGATCTCCTTATCTTGATGAAAGGGAAAAATAAAACCTTTATTAAATTATTTGTAATCTTTTCTCTCTGTATCGTAGTTCATAATTAAAGCATAGGATATGATTCACCTCAAACTTATATTGGTATTAATCAGAAAGAATTTTACAGAATTTAGTGGCTTTAAACGAGTGTGTATAACTAGCGCAAGAGGAAAATCAAGTCAGCTGCTGCTGTGCAAAATTTCCCTGTCTAACCGGGCATTCAGATAGTGTTAAATCTGCTGGACATCCCAGTGAAAGTAGAAGAAAATTCCATCTGGCAACCTTTTTCCCCAAGCATGATAGCAGCAGAGTTAGCATAGCTGACAAACAGTGAGGAATGACCAAATCCTGCCCCACAAACAATATTGGCATTTGGTAGCTAAAGAGTGGTAGGTTGGAACTTAATTTGTCATAGATACCTGTGGATTATAGCTACAAAAATGTAATCCATAGTTGAGATATGTATATTTAATCTCTTCAGTATGGAGAAGGTTGACCAATTTATGGATTCAAAACAGGTATTAATTTAAGAATAAGATTATACATTTAAGTACATTTCATGTTTGGCAAAGCCTGAAACCTGGAAAACCCTTTTTTAGAAACAGTGAATTTCCCCTGTTGGTGGTGATAATGGGCTGTCAGAGTGGTGGGTTTGTTGAATGAATGGAGAAAAAATTATACTTTCCGGTTTTCAGCCTTTTGTTACATTATATGTTTCTAGGGCTACTTTGAATGAAACAAGTTAAAGCATGTGTAATGCCATGGTTACTAATGATCTAATTTTTTTAAAAATTGGCTAGCAAGGTGTGATATTAAGACATCCTATGTCATTTAAAGATCGAATTAATGCCACCTGCTTTTTATTATGTAAAACCCAAAACGTTATGTATTACTCCACACTTCACAGCTTTCGGAACAAAAAGTAGTTTGCAGTGCGCTGTATACCCGTGGCATATTTGATGGTACAACTTTGATCAATTGTTTCAAAAACCAGTTGAAACAGGAAGAGACTTCATCAGAAAGTAAAGAACCAGTAGAAGCAGCGCAGCCGAATTTTAACTTCCCTGAGGATGTCCTCTTTGACTTGGAAGAAGAGGAAGAAGATGCTAAGAGCATCAAAAACACCCACAAGCAGACTGGCTGGGCAGCTAATCTACTAAAGCAGTGGCTGGCCAAAAATGGCAAGGATCCTAGTTTTGAATTGGTGCCAGTAACTGAACTCAATGATATTTTAAGAGAGTTTTATTACACAATAAGGAACCATGATGGAAATACCTACAGTGTGGCAAGTTATAAATCCATGCGTGCTGGCTTGAACCGGCACCTTAAAATGCCACCATATAATCGTCAGATTTGCCTAATGAAGGACAAGGAGTTTGGTAGTGCAAACATGGTGTTTGTGAGTGTGTTGAAGATGCTGCGCATGCAGGGAAAGGATGAAACTCACCACCACCCTCCCATAGCTGCTGAGGACCTGCGTAAGATTAAGCAGTCTGGAGTGTTGGGGTTACACAGTCCCCTGGCTTTGGTCAACAAGGTGTGGTTTGATTTGCAATTGCATTTTGCCAAACGAGGGAGGGAAATCTTAAGAGATTTGGCTCCAGATGCCTTTGTGGTTGAGAAGGACAAGAATGGGCGTCGGTATGCTATGTTTAGATGCCCTGGCAAAGGGAAAAATGCAGAAGATCCCCATAAAATGGGGAAAATGTATGATATGCCAGGGGACCCAAACTGTCCTGTTTTTTCCTTGGAGCTTTATTTGTCTAAGTTGCCTCCTGAGCCCCCTGCTTTTTACCTGCATCCTTTAAAGCTAACTCTAGAGCAGATGCAAGAGCAGCCTGTCTGGTACAAACGGGAGCCTATGGGAGTAAACTACTTAGGTACTATGATGCCCAGAATAAGCGTGGCAGCCAGGCTGTCCCAACGGTATACCAATCATTCTCTCAGAACTACCACCATCCAGCTGCTATGTGAAGCAGGACTGGGGCCTAGAGAGATCATGGCAGTGACAGGCCATCGCTCTGAGTCTGCTATTAGACATTACTGGGGAGCTGCAGAAATTCGCTACAGAGCCTGGTCCGATATAATGGAGAATCCCCCCAGTTACCTATATAACACTATGCCAAATGAAGTGATACAAGAGCCAGCATCTGGTGCCTCTACTTCTTCCATAAATCATGCCATTTTAGAGCAAAACAAAATGTCTTTATTTCCTAAGAAACCTATTGCACCAGCCAGCAACCATGTGATACCCAGCTCTAACTCTGTGACTTTAATCTCTGGGGGATGTATGGCTCTGAGTTCTAAAAGCCACATCATGTTGAACCACAGCTCTTCCAAGGTGCTGGTTCCTAAGGATGTAACTAGTGTGTCTCTAACTGCCAGCCGTCTTCAAGGATGTTGTAATGAACCTGTCTTTATAAACCATGTGCTAAAACAAGAACCAATGACTTGACACTACTGTAACTGAAACTGATTTTAAGATTCATTGCTATTATCAAAAAAGGAAAAGTTCTCATATTGCTTTGCTTTATTTTGGTCTTAGGCTACTAAGGACATTTCTTACTGTTTAGTTCAGGAAGAAATATCCTGCTCGCCCCCCAAAGTGAGCTGCAGAACAGAAGTTATAAAAGCAGGGCTTGGAGAGTGGATGACCGTTAACAGCAGCAGGGACTCTAGTGGCCAAGCAGAACCATTTCAAATAATGCGGGGATGGTATTGATTGCCACTTAACTGAAGACATAAACTTTCTTCAATCACTGTATGACTTTATATCTTGCAGCTGTGGAGAGTATATTTATTGTTGAGCCATCTGGTGCCTATTGGCCCTGATGTAGCTTTTTACGGATACATGATAATGAATCTTCACAGGAAGAGGCAAAATAAGAGGAGTAGATACAAATACATTACGGCACATACACATGCATTAACACACAAGCAGTTATTTGATCACCTCCTCTCCTTGTGCCTGAATTGCCTTCATTCCTAGTAAGATAAGAACTGGGACCAGTAGTCTAACAAAGAAGGGGGAGTAGGAGCAGGGCACCTGACCTCAGCACTTACTTAGAGGACCCAGAATTGTTCCCCGGGGTCTTTGCTATGCAGGTGTAGCCCTGTGCTGCCCAGCCCTGTGCTCCCTAGTACATGGGGGAGCAAAATTGTTCCCTCCTGCCACCCCCAGGATTTTTGCCACAGAGGCTAGGGATGGAAGTTAGACACAAACCAGTTTAAGTGATCAGAAACTGGTTTAAACCTGTAGCAGAACAGAAGTTCAGTGCACACAAACCAGTTTCAAAATGGCTGAAACTGATTTAAGATGAACCTGCTTGTATATAGTATCAGACTTAACTGATTTAGGTCAAATCAGTTTGTGAAACTTCTAGACCAGACCCCTTCCTGGTTTTAGTTAAATGAGTCCTGCAGCATCCCAGCATGCTTTGGGATGCAGGGTTGGCCCTGCCCTTCTGTACCCTGCAGTGAGGGCTGGCTCGAGAATCTAACTGTATATTCTCTACTCTTCTACATGGTAAATTTCTTCTAAGGAATAATTCTGATGCAACTTGCAGGAAGTCTTGTCTCTGGCCATTTTTTCAACAGTGGTTAGAGATTATTTCTTTTTCTCACCCCAGCAGACTACAGACTAATTAGAAATGCAGCTGGGTCCTGTCTACATGAAAACTGAAAGGACTAGTTTATTACACCCTGACCAGTGAGTTTATTACTTAGAAGAAGTAATTACAGAAGACAGTCAAATTCCTCTTGGAAACCCAGGGGAAGAGCCAGGTCTGTCTGGGTGGAGGGGGGAAGGGTGTATGTGTGTGCCTGGCTGGGAGCAGGGGTGGCAGCAGGGGCCTGAGAGTGGGAACAAGCCCTGCACCTGGCCAGCAGCATGAGGAACCTGCAGCTGGCAGAGGAGGCAACATAGGGCAACCTTGCATGAAGCAGCTCTGCAGCGAGGCTGAAAAGGCAGAGCTTAGGTGCACATGGGGAACTGACCATGTGGGATGAGCCGTTTGTACACACAGCTGCCCGAGCTGGCTTAAAGGTGCTGGCAGCTCAAAGCCTGGCAGCCACCCTTTCCAGGGGTTCATGTGCCTGCTGCTCTTCACCCTCTGCATGGTGCCTGCTCATCCATGGGGCGCAGTGGCGGTGGCTGTGGGCACATAAGCCCTGTGGTGGGCAGCTGCCAGGCTCTGGAACCACCAGCACCTCCAAGTCAGCTTGTGCAGGGGGCATGGCAGCGAGCACACAAGCCCCCACAGTACATATTTCCTGGGCTCCAGGCCCACTGGTGCCTCTGAACTGACCTGGGCAGTTGTGGACACAAAGGGCTTGTCCCATACAGCCAGTCCAGCTACCAGGGCACCCACCCACAGCTGCAGTGGCATTGATTCTGTGCCACTGCCCAGCCAGCTGCCATCCATGCATACTGGGGCCCCCAGTACTCCTAGGACATGCTCCTTGCTCTGCCTCTTTAGCCCCACCACAGAGCTGCTTCATGCACAGGCTGCCCTACACCACCCCTCCCTACCAGCTGCTGGCCAGGCGCAGGAATTGCTCCTGCTCTCTGCCTTGCTTGGGTTGCCACTGCCACCCCTGTCCCCAGTCAGGCACACACATACCCCTTCCCCACTCTGCCCAGCTGGATGAGCAGGCAGATCCAGTTCTTCCCCTGGGTTTCAAGAGGAACTTTGACCATCCTCTGTTTAATTTGCAAGTACAGGCAGTCCTCGGACTTACAACACAATTGGTTTCTGAAAACAGCATCTTAAGTCGAAAAGTTGCAACTGGGAACCAATTTTCTCATAAGAAACAAGGTTATAAATGGGGGATTGGTTCCTGAACCCAAATAATCACCCAAAATACCCCAGAATTTTGTACTCTGTCAATCATAGAAGAGTAATATAGCTACATTAATGTGTTTATTTTGTAAATAGCAATCATATTGATTTGGAAAGACTTCTTTGAGGTGACTTTGCTGGACTTTTTGAAAGGCTCTTAGTTGGACTTTTTGAAGGGTCCTTGGCTGGAGTCCTCTCAGGAATCTTGGCTGCAGGTTTTTCTGGAGTCTTGTTTGCTTTCTTAAAGAAAGTGTCCAAGGAAGTTTGGACAGATGTTCTCCAGGGAGATGAATGATGCAGTGAACTTGTTCGCTGGCGTGGCATCGCATCGGATCAAGCATTGTCAAGTCAAAACTGACGTCATAAAGTTGAAACAGGGTGTCAATTTTTAAAAACATTGTAAGTGCGAAATGTTGTAATTCTAAACATTGTAAGTCAAGGACTGCCTGTAATAAACTCACTGGTCAGGCATGTGGCATGGGGCTGCACCTACAAAGTGAAGACTTTGGGAGGTTAGGGGCATTCTGGTGTTCCTGCTGCAGCCAGTGCGCGGCAAGTTTGCACCTCAGCTATAGCAACCTGTGTTAATACTACTATAGCAACTGCTGCAAGTGTGTGGGGAGCTACTCTGCAGTGTGGAGTGAGGAAAATGTGTTCTCATAGGAGATGATCAGGCAACAGAATTACTCCATTAGAAGTGAATAGGTTGAGTTGATACACTGTTTCCATGCATGTCTTGTAGTTTTGAACATACCATTTCTCTGTGTCCCCTGACTTTCATCACCCTTTTTGTCCCTGATGAAGAGGTGTTTCTCTTGCAGTTGACAGAAAGGTTTATGAACTGTTAACTTTGTCAACATTTGATGCTTGTGTTTTCTCCCTTTTTGAGACATAACTGTACCATTTGTAAAACTGTCTGAAAGCACTTGTATCAGTGCAGTAATATTCCCTCAGTTTCTTTCACCAAAAAGAAGTATATATCTTGTTTTCTTCCAACTTTTCCCCTAACCCTGTCCAAAATAAGGCTTTTCTGTTTTGCCTCCGTTCCACAACTGGGACTGCTGTTGAGAAGCGTACCTGCTCAGTACACACCACATCCAGGAAATGAGGCTGTATAGATGCACTCAGGGCTGCCCTGAAGGATCACAGAGGTGCTGGAGAGTGTGCTCAGGCAGTCCACTCTAAGATGGTTTCGTGTTTCATTTCATTTCTGAGGTTTGGTATGCACTGAAGAGGAGCTAGCAACAGAGTCAATACGGACAAATCCTCTAGTTATAGTTCCACTCCAGATTTAGTTTAGGTATTACTGCCTGCTTTGCAGTGGGCTGATCTATTACTATATTCACAAAGAAGTAGCTTCTTACAGGCTAAAAATTTGTCACATGAGAGTAAGTGTGTTTAAAAAATAATTGATGCTTATTTCAGTGCTATTTAGGAAATGGGAGGAGCGTAGACATTAATTTTTAACGAGCCACACTGGACAGCTTAGCTAACAACTTTTTGTACTCTCCTCTACCCTATCTCAGGAAACTTATTAAAGGGACACTCAACAATTTAAATAGTATTTCTTCTTGAAAAAAAAATTTCTAGCATGTCATAGAACATTTAAAATTATTGCAAGTAAAAACAAGAGGTGGTGTTTTCCCTCAACATTTCTGTTCTGTGTAGCTCTCATACCTACTCAATCAATTGCATATGTTGATTTGCAATAGGACACAGAAGTATTTTAAGAAATGTGAGACAGTGCTTTGAAACCACAAGAAAAGGAGGCTGCTTCAGAGAGAAAAGTATTTAAAATGACTGCTAAAAGACATTTTTGCCCTTTGGAAGTATGCAGCTTTTTGTTGTGGGTTTTTTGTTGTGTTTTTTTTGGTGGGGGGGGCGTTGTTTTTTAATGAAACTTTGACCATCCTACTAAGAACTTCACTGGGCAAATCTGATTCATTTGCAATGGTTTAAAATACCTCTATGAAAACCCATTGTATTAAATCCCTAATTCAAAAGAGGTCTTTTCTTGCTAGAAAAGATGCTGGGTATCAAATCAGTTACTATAAAGAGGTCTGATCAAAAGAAGGGTAGGTGCCTGGAATTTTTTAATTCTAATCCTGACTCCCCAGGGCTCCTTTAGTGCCTTTGGACAAGTCATTATAGTCACTAGGTTGGTTTCCCAGTCCATAATATGGGTGTAATATGTTCCATTTTCTTATGGAACGTGAGACAGTATAACAGTTTGAAAAGTGCATTAAAGAATACAACGGCTATATCAATCTTTGATTTTATGTATGACAGTTATTTCACAAGCCACTGTTTAAATAATAATGGTCCTGTCCCTTTGGTTGCTTGCCAAATAAATTTGTGTTAAATTAGTTCAGAATCGCAGTCCACATTCCAGTTAGTTACAGGGTTACATTTGTGGCATTATTGGCTCTGTATAAAGACAGTCATAGAATCAGGATTATAATTTTACTGAAGGATGATGCAAATTAAGCTGGGGTATTAGGGAAAGCAGTTCTATCTATTAGCTATATAAAGGGAAATATGAAAATTGAAGAACACTATAACCTCTTATAATAGAAGGAAATTGTGCAGTAGTCTACCTTAAGGAATTTTAGAGTCAATAAAGATCTTAAAATAGGGATTCCTAAAAACATGATCCTCATTGCTTGAATGGTGAATTGTTTTTTTTTGAAAACTTCTTCCAAGTTTTTACTAATATGAAAATATCTGTATAGCACTATACTACTGCCATGTATGCTAATATAGAAAACAAAATTTTCTCATCCATATCTCAG
This sequence comes from Crocodylus siamensis, assembly GCF_052110815.1. Taxonomy (NCBI): domain Eukaryota; kingdom Metazoa; phylum Chordata; order Crocodylia; family Crocodylidae; genus Crocodylus; species Crocodylus siamensis. The sequence continues at coordinate 87,051,077 of NC_143398.1, read as the reverse complement.
GTAGCTCTTTGTTTTTTGTTGTGACTTGCTATAGTTGAATGTTATCCAGCAAAAACAGTGCTGTTGTGATGCATTTTCCTCTCTCTTTTCTTTGCTGCTTGTTGTGTTCATACTGCCCACATGCCCTGCTCTGGTCTTTTGTGCTACTTCCTGTACAGGCATACTGCAAAGCCAGTGGTTTCACGCTGAAATTTATGTGGAAATTAGAGAAAGAGGGAAAAAATGGACTCTTGTTACAACTCTGGGTATCTTGTTCCTTTGGGACAGATTTTTGGTACCTGATCTGTAAAACTAAATTTTTCAGTCTTACCTATACGAGCCCTATTGTCAGCATAAATTTGATGTTTGCTGTTCTGATGCTATTGACTGCAGTATGACTAGGGGTATTTATCTTTAGTATGGGGAAAAATTTGAAGTGGATAATGTTGTTACTGGTTTAGAACAAGAGTAAATGTGTTTGAAGGAGCTTAGGTCATTGCTAAATAATAGTAGAAAAGTTATTTTATTTCAGTCCTGTCAGAGCCGAATCAATAGTCTCCACCCTATTAAAGAGTTTAAACATGTACCACCAAAGGCAGAAAATATGAAGCTTTTGAGGCAGGATTACTCAAGTTATGTACAAAATATGTGAGAGTGTTTTACTTATAATGTAAATTCAGTTATGACAGAAGTGAAGAATAAGTTCATTTGATTTCCACCCGGTTACTTGTGGCAAAGGTGGCATCATAGAATCTGTCAAAATTGACATTAATCAGATTACCTATTAGTAGTGCCAACATTGATCTCAAGGAGGGTAGAGGCTGAACCTACTTTTTTCCTGTCTTATGCTTTAATTATAAAGAGAGGATCTTGGTCTCCAGACCTGTAAAGTTGATGCTCAAAATTCATTTTAAAATTAAATATGACATGCATTTAAAGCGACTGTCAATTCTTTTTGTCCAAAGAGCTGGATCTTCAAGCTTCATTCAAGTGCAGAAAGCAGCACTGAGCTTTTACTGACTCTCTTAAGGACTAAGATCCATGCTAGGGTGGCCGTGACTCAGCAGGACCTCTCAAAATAGCATGGGAATTGACCATGTTCTCTCTATTGTACAATCATCAGATACTTTTTTCATGCAGAAATTAATGCTTTGCTGTCAGAAGCCATGGAAGCTTTTACCATAAAGAGCTTCCCTTCCCTGGTCTCCCTCAAATAGAGACTAAGAAAGTCTGCTCGCAACCCCAAGGGAGAACCATTTCTTAGGGAGTAAGCCTAACTCCTCACAACGGGCTGAGATATTTTATTCTTTTCATTACTATGAAAATAATCTGTTTGTGCTTAAAGAAACTATAATGTTTGGTGTATGAGATCTAGAAAATCAATTTTTATCATTTACGTGCACTTTTTTCTGATTCTCTCACCTTTCTCACTGCCATCCTGCTCTGCCCCACCTTTCTGGAATTGTAATAGTCTAAAATGCCAAGTCCCTGAGGATTTTGGTTGAAATTATCATAGTTACTTGTTCTAGTGTAGCATGTCTGTCTTTCTGTGCTGCACTCGTGCTTCCGCAGTGTGTATATACTTAATAAGTTCAGCATAGACAGAGCTACCAGTAAGCAGCAAGTGTTCCAAGGAGCTTCACCTTGAAGCTGATCTAGTTCTCTCCCAGGCCTTCGATGTGCACATTTGCTTGGTCGCTCATTCACTTCTCACCCCAAAAGAAAATATGGAGAGAGGAGAGAAGAAAGCCTATTCAATTTGTTTATTAGGTCCTTTGTTAAATTCTCTTAACGCTTATCTTCTCTACACACAAAGCTATAGAAAGGATTGCTCTTACTATCCAGTCACTGTTCCTTGCTCACAACCCTCCCAGTGCCTCAGGTCCTAAAAGTGTAATTTTTTTTTTTTTTTTGAAGACACAGCAGGCACTTTTTACCATATTTAGAGGTGTATATTACTGGTTGGTTGTATGGAGACACGTGCTTTTTTAAATTACATTACTAATGTTTACAATGTTTTGGGAAATATATATTTTTTGTGAATCCCAGTACATATACTAGATTTATATATAATATATATAATGTATTATATATAAACATACAACTATAGCATATAGAGTGAATTTATTATATTGTTTTTTATTATAAGGATGAAAGACGTGATTAAGTTATAAGTGAACAAATTTGAATAGTTGCATTAAAAATCATCGGATAAAATCTTCCATCTGTTTTAAGGGTGGGCCTCCTTATGTCAGTTGAGCACTTTAATTTATCCTAGCCTGTGGTGTATCTTAGTCTTCTGAGTCCGTGTCTTTCTTATCTGTGCATTGTATTTTTTTAACTAACATGATGAAAAATACTGGCCTGTTTCATTTCCCATTGTTTCCAATGCTACTTGATTTGTTTGAGTATTTAATAAAGCTTTATGGAGGCCATTTTGCTGGCAGTTCTAAATTCACTTGATAACATGTTAAAAGATAAATTATATTTACAACCTTTATCCCCTTCCCTTCACTGAGACAAAACTTTGTGAATGTAGAGCCTGTTGGGTAAACAATGTGATTAGAGTGGATATGTCAATTTTAAAGATTTATAAGCAGCTAATATCAGTCTTGTATATTGTTGAACATTACAGGTAAACATGTTTCCTTGCATTTCATGTTTTCTTCACTGAAAATAAACAATGTATATTTATCTATGTAAAACAAGACAGTTGAATTGTATGTCTTTGATATTGGATTTCTGTTTGTGCTGCTAAAATTCAGTTAGTTCTAACCTGTAAGGTGGAACCTTTACTTGTGATCAAGTCTACATCTAAGATTTAGAAACTGGGGAACGCAGCGTGTACTAACCTGCACCCAATCCTATACGAGTCCTGCCCTATTCAACAGTATGTAGTGCTATTGGATAAAGCAGTTCTCTTTTTAAAAATCCTAAATTTAAAATGATGCATCTTTCCCAAGACCTCTCTATGCTTCATGAACTGCTCCAATTACTGACAGCAATTTTCAACAACAGGCAAACTTAACTAATGATTTCAGGCTAGATTCATCCAGTTCTATTGTGCAAGTCATTGGTAATAGGTACAAGTGGGCTGTATTAAATTTAAATTAAACCTATCAAGGGAGATAGATAGATAATGAGAGAGAGGTTTAAATTAATTTAGTGTGTGTGTGTATAGATCTCATTGGTTCAGTACTGGGATCTTTCTTTATTCATAGTACCCTTTCTATATTTATCTTTTTTTTTGTAAGTGATAGATTTTGAGAGAGCAAAGTACATGTTTCACCTTACAAGAGTGCCAGACACTAAATAGGGATGTATGTGCATGTGTGTATTATATACCCTTTTAACTATGCTATTCAGAAAAAGCAAAGCCACAGCAGGCAGTGATAAAAATTGTTTTGAAGCATGGTCAGTGGCTTTTTCCTTACTTTTAACTCCAACAAGAAAATGTTAAGCCAATGATCTTGCTTTTAGGTTCTAGTAAGTTTTATAATTGTGGGATAATGAAGAATCTTAAACCTATTGAAATAGAGCCAACTTACGCTATTTGCAGTAATGTAATGAAAGGGTATATAATAAATAGGAGTGTATTAAAACTGGTTACTCTGCTGGTCCCTCTTTCTTTGATCCTTTTGTTCTTGCTGCTTTGTTCCTGTTTTGAACAAAGTAATAAGCAGTTCTAAATGAGAGTAAGGGGAACATTGTAGTCTCTTCCTAAAGATAATACAGAAAAAGTCTTTTGTTAGAATATGTACTCTGTCTGTGTGCATCTGCACTGTCATAACAAGTATTTCAGCCATGTGAAATTCTACTTGCCTGGAGTACCAGACAAATAACCTATTAGCCTTTTCATTATGATCACTTTCATCTTTGTCTATGTAAGGACTGGCAAATAGATCTGATATTTGAGTTGGTAAATTTTCATGACAAGTTTTCCAAGGCTGGAATATTAAATACCATTTACTACGTGTTAAATGGTGCTGTTTGTTGCTGAAGTAATGTGGCTAATTGTGTGTGTGTGTGTGTGTGTGTGTGTGTGTGTGTGTGTGTGTGTGTTTAAATGCCATTTACTACGTGTTAAATGGTGCTGTTTGTTGCTGAAGTAATGTGGCTAAGTGTGTGTGTGTGTGTGTGTGTGTCCCCTGAAATGACAAGTTTCATACATGGGTAAGAAGGGAGTCAGTACCAGACTCCAAAATATGGTAGATAAGCAGAGTGCACTCAGTTTTAACACCCCCCCCATCTTAAATGCGTTTTTGCTATTATATAACGCCTTGGTGCGTCTTGTATGATTGTGATGTTATGATGCTGCACAAATGTGTCTGTTTTACAGCACTCTGAATTTATTTCATCTCTTTTTTTGTGCTTGTAGCAACTGCTAACAACAATAATAATTGTCTTTGTACTGTAGGCCTGCCACAGCTAGCCTTTAGACTCTCAATCCTTTCTAGTTTGGAATTAATTTTTAGTTTTGTATTGTAATTTTTTTCAATTTTTTCAATTTTATATTTTAACTGGAATGTTTCTTTGCTTAAAAAAAAAAGCAGGTGGCATTACATTACATTAATAACAGTGCATTGTTACTTTGATGTGATTAGTGGACCATGGCGTTATATAATACCAAAACAGTTTTGAAATCGAGAATAGTATATTATTTACAATTTGAGAAGAACATCCAGTTGACCTCCAACATTTTGATGCTTAGCATGCCAAAAAACTGAAGGTTTTAGTGGTAAAGATTATATTATGTTTAGCTTGGATTCTCAAAAAAAAAAAGGGTATTTGCTATTAATATTTATTATACATCTCTTTGTGTTGATTATTAAAGTGGTAGCTGTCTTGATCAAACAGGCAGCTACCACACCATTTGACCTTAAATTTATTTCATCTAATTCCTTGCATATAAAGATTCCCCTGCCCCCTCCCCCCCCAAAAAAAGTTGCTGCCTTTTTTTCTTTTTTTTTTAGCTTGTTAATAACTCATTCATAGTAATTGTAGTCTGAAAAAACTGCTGGTGGAGAGCTGAGAGAGTCTGTCTGTCTTCCCTGCATTTTCCAGAGAGCGTCAGACAGAATGTCCAAAACTTATGTAAAGTTGTAGCTCTAGAGTGCAATGTCATAACCAATGCTACTGTCTCCAGATGCCAAGGGAGGAGTAACTTCAGAATCACTGAAGCACCTGAAGTTTTCATTGTGTTGCGGGACGTGGATACATGTCTTTCAGAAAAATTGCCAATTTTTGAAGTATTATTAACCCTTACCCAAATTTAATGAAGATAAATGTTATTGCAGCCTCCCAAAATAAAGGGATTTCATTACCAGTTCAGGTTAATGCAACTGTAGATTTTTAACAAGTTAGCTTCAGGCACCTTAATTCCACCAAAAGTTGTCTTTCTTGAAATGTGTAGTGTATTCCTTTGTCTTCTGTCACCATTTGTGTGACACTGTTTCCAGAAAGTCTCCAAATATCTCTCTACTCTTGCTTTTATTTAGTACCAATCTTCCCAAGGCCTATCCTATTGGTCAGTGCAAGTGATTTTCATTGCTGCAGTTTTCTTTTTAAAAAGAAATGTTCAGCTAGAATTGGGGGAGGCAGAGGATTTCATTCTGTTATTTGGAGGTATACAAAATTTTGAGCACAAACCCCTTGTTATTGTAGTTCACACTTAAAATCTAATTTTTTTCACTAGAGTCACCTGTTTAGAGACTCTTGAGCTAGAAGACAGTAAGCGGGTTTCCAGCAGATATAATCTCTGAAAATGGATTTAAAGAACAACCAGTGGCACAGATCCTTTTTTAGTAAAAGAGCTGTCTTCAGCAGAAGCCTCAAGACTGCCAACTTTTAAATATAAATATTAAAAAATTTTGTATTTTTAAATACAATTTATACCTGCTTTTCATTATGCGCCTTTTAAAGCATTGCATTGAGCCTTATAAGTTTAGACTATCTTTAATGGAGGCTCTGAATTAAATCCATAAAAACAGAATTGCCAAGTTTTGTTCATGAGTCTGAAGATCCTCTGGACTTTGTACTTCTTTTCCTTCCACTAGTCCTGCCTAATGTCTTTCCCTTTGTCTACTCTGATCTTGCTGGTCATACGAAAAAGCTGTTGTCAGTATGGTCTTCTTCCTTACGCGCTGTGCTCTTCCTGCAACACCTGGCAAGCCAGTTGAGAAGAGGCACAGGTCCCATAGAGATATATGCATACCACTTTATAGACATAGGGTGGCACTGGAAGGGAGGTTTAGGTAGCTCTTCACTGCCAAAGAAATACATTTTTAAGAGGGATTTACATAAATAAAGTACTGCCTACTGGGTGTGTGGTTTCTTCTCACTCCCCTTCACCATGTATTATAAATAAAATCGGCAAGGCTGAATGAGAAAACTAGTGGTAGCATGGAGCACTTACACAATGTAGTTGGTCAGAGAAGGTGATCGTTACTGGGTTTCATCTTCAGCCTCTTATTTCTCCCCTGCTGCTTCCTTTTATTTCTTCCTCTACCTTTACGTTCCTCTTCTTTTATTTTCCCTTTACTTTTATTATCCTGTCTTGCCTCTTTGTCGTCTTTGCTTGCCCATGCTTCTCCTATGCAGTTCCACCTGGCATTACTAATATTGTTCAAAAGACTCCACAGTAGACATCAAAGGAAAACTTACTAGTCTGGAGAGCTTCACTTGGCCATGAATTGATTTACTTCATCGCACCAATTTGAAAAAGCAAACACATAAACTGTCTGAATAAGACCTGAAAAAGACAGTATAAAGATTACTTTCCACAAGGCTTTTATTTTGCTTACTGAATCCCTGTAATTGTTTTTAAAATAAGTCATATTCAGGAAGACCTTATATATTAATTTTAAGGACATAACATTTTTTCAGCTAAATTCATAAACTACTAGGAAAAGATTCCTTTTAAATAGAAATTGACAAAATGTTAACAGTACTGGTACAAAACTATTATTATAATAAGCCAAAATCAAATGTTTTCTTCTAAACTCTATGGGAAGGTCATTATTACAGAAGCAAATATAGGACCATTAGATATTAAAAGATACCAAATTCTCATGATGTAAAATGTCTGAATAGACCATACAAACACAAATTTCAGAAAGTGCCAGTTATAATTTCTATTCTGTTTTGTTGTGAAGATGAAGAGGCAGCAGTGCTTTTGGAGAGGGATTCAAGAAACTAGATGTAGCAGAGGTGGATCTATTGCTGTTAAAGAAGGCCATAAAGCTTTTCAAGTTTGGTCACTTTTAGCTTTATGTGAGACGCCGTGAGCATCAGAGTGTTTCCTTTATTCTGTGATATGCCACAGATCAGAGTGATCCAGTTCCCCTTACTTATTCAAAACATATTCCTTCAATTAAAAAGGTGGAGGGTGGGGTCAAATAAAAAAAGATATTTCCTTGAAAAAACAGGAAAGTATTTCTTCTTCCCCAACAACTTGGCCATGATAGTCTGGTTTGAAGTAGTTAAAGTTCCTTACAGTCTCTCCATCCCATTCCTATCATATGGTAAAAGTGACAATTCTCCTTGAAATATTGACCAACTGGCCGTTCCATTTGTGAAAATAACCTATATTGTATTAGGCAGAATGTTTCGTCATTTGTGAAGAAATTACACTTCACTTTACAAAAGCAGTATGAATTGGCTCTTAGATAGCTGATTCCTCAAATCTTATGAATTAGCGCTTGGATATCTGATTCCTTGTATGTTCTGTATTGTTTACTTTTTCTGGATTCAGGAACTCTGCAAGAACCTGGAAATTTAATGCCACCTAGGTAGAGTTAAGTAATACTTCACCCCCGCCTTCCCCCTCTCCCTCTCCCTCTCCCTCTGCTTGTCAACTCAGTTTAGCCAATCCTGCTTTAGAGCATCACATACAAACTGGAGTGGTACAGACAACTGGTGTGTATGGCACACTGTACCCGAGCGCTCAGTAAAAGGGACCAATAGAAGAGAGGCAGGAGTGGAGTTTCTGGTGGTATGGAGTAGGGACAGGATGCTGTGGCAAGAGGAGATATCAGGTGTCATCACCATGAACCAACTTAACTTACCTGTGGCACTGCAGCTGCCACCAAATTCTGGGCTTTGGAGAGTTGTGCACAATATAAAACCAGTAGTTGTGAGGCCAGGGAAGGGTCCTGGCAGTAACACCTATCTCATAGCAGCATTTTGTTCCCATTCTGTTCCATATGGACAGAGACTCAAGCCCCCTTGTCTCCACTTCAATGCCCAGAGTACAGACTTTTATCAGGTACACCTTTGGGGACATTTGAGGAAAGTAAAGAGTTCAATTTGTGGCACGCCAGTCCAAAAGGTTGGTCACCATTGCTCTAAAGAATCAAAATCCTGATCCTGGTAACAACAGAGAATAACAGACACTCATCACTGTAGACAGGCAACTGTGGTGCTAAACTCCTTCTTTGGTCTTTCCTTCGAGGGAAATGATCTTCTGGCATATTCTGCACAAGACTAAAAGGTGTAACCAAAAGTTTGTCCAGGTGCTATATAACTATACAGTTGGTCCATTAAAATACACAGTATCACAATAAAATCCTTGCCTCATACTTTTCCTGGACTATCACAGCTACAACAACACTCTAGTCCTACTAGACTTGTGAGGAAAAGTTGGAAGAACTGGCATTATTTAGCCTGGAGAAGAGAAATCTAAGGGGATTTGATGCCAGTCTTCAGATAATTGAAGGATAATTGCAAAGAGGGTAGTTAGTGATAGATTATTTTCTGCATCTTCAGGAAACAGAACAAGAAATAATGGTCTTAAATTGTAACAAGGGAAATTTAGGTTGGATATGAGCAAGAAGTTTCACTATGAGGTTGGTTGAAATAGATTACCTGGAGAAATGATATCTGCATTCTAGTTGGTTTAAAAAAAATGGGTAGAATAAATAAATAGTTAATGTTTAGACAGGGATGGATGATCCTGCCTTGTGCAAGGCATTGGACTAGACCTCCTGAGGTCCCTTCCTATGATACTATGATTAAAATTTATTCCCAGTTCTGGTCTTTCAAATTCCCCAAATTCAACTTTGCAGGTGTGTTAGGTGAATAGCATAGGTTAAGTTGGCCTCCCAAGACTATTTCTCTGCTAGTTCCTTTCTCTTCTCTAGAGGTTTATCTAAGGATCTTAAATTCATTAGGGCAGAAGGACTGAAAGAAAATCACTTCAAACTGATAAATCTGTAAACTATATTGGGGTTAAGCATTTTAGTTTTCTTCTTCCTTTGACTCCTTAGTGAATCCCCTTTCTCCTTCCTCTCAGAAAAGAAATAATTAACAGGGATAATGCATTATCTGCCTTCCATCGCCTCACAATTGAAGGAATCTCTTCTCTTTCATGCTAATCAAATAATCAGGGGGAAAGTGTCGTGTCTAAACCCTAAGATGAGTTGATCAGTTCATTTGATGAAGAAAACTCCAGGTGGAAATCCTTCTATTATAAAAGTCACAGAGCAGAAGAATTCAATGGTCAACAAATCCAGTTAGATACACAGGAATCTGATGGGATTCTAGGTTGCTCTTCCTTTGCCCTCAGCAAAAAAATTTCTCCCCAAGATTTAGTCTTGGTTCATGTAGGATTTTCACAAAGATGTTAGCAGTTACAGTGGCAGTCTTCAGGGAAAGCAATATCCAGGTCATGCATAAAGAAAACAACTGTGTGTGTCCCTGTTTGACAGCACTGACTATTTTTCACCTTCTCATACTTGTTGGCATTTCAACTGTCAATACATGAAACTCTGTCCCATACCACTTATTTTATGTTCGTTCTTCAATAAAATCAATTATGGTCACTCTCGGCCCAAACAAGTTGGGAGTTAGCTTGGTTCCTGAATCTGTAGCCATTTAATATACTCCAGAAATATCTGTATGCCACTTACATAAACCAGTAAGATTCAAAAGCTTTCAGGAGACTTAAAGAACCAGGAGTTCACATCACAGACTACATCTCCAAAAATGTGTGTAGAGATCTCGAAAGATGTACTTTCCCGCATTTCCTGTCATAGATAAAAAGGCCTGAATGTCCAAGGAAAGCCCATTGATTCGGAGGCAAATCATCTCTGTTCTAACAATACTCTAGAGCAATGGTTTTCAACCCGTGGTCTGCAGACCCCAAGAGGGACCGGCAGGCTATCTCTAAGGGTCGGCAGAAATGGGTAAAATAAATAAATGAGTATGATCTATCAAAAGATGGCTATGAACAATCAAAAGTATGTGAATACTCACCCTTTACAATTCACAGGGGTCTGCACCTCCATTCAATTTTTTTTAGAGGTCCACAAATGAAAAAAAGGTTGAATACGCCACTGCTGGAGAGTATTATAGCATTCAGCCTTCATGAAGGCCAAAGAAGTTGTTTATTGTCTTTAAAAGGGTGATTCCAAATTGCTCCACATCTATAGGTCAATTCAACATTATAACATGGTTAAAACTAAAGTAATAAAAAGACTTTAGAATGCTGTTCCCATTTAGTTATCTAATTGGCATGCCCTATAAACATACAGATCCCTATGCAGTTTTTCCCTTTCTCATTGTGAAGTTAATTACATTGGAGACAAACCGAACTGCTTATTTTAATATGTTTTTCTGGTGGTTAAAACCACTCTGCCACTGCTCATTTCCTTGTAGCATCACCAAAGCTTCCTATAACTTCTCCGGACAGTGTAGTCTGCTGTGACTTTTGTGGTAGAACACAGATTCTTGTATGGAAAGTCCCACGTTAATATACAGTATATAGTAAAAAAAACTCAGTCTTCTATCAGCAGTCTTGTTACTACATCATCCCAACATTTTAAAATTATTTAAATAATATTGTATTGCACACCAGTTATTCTGTTCCTTCTTCCCACTCCTTGGGAATTAACCTCTAGTTTCCTTCTGCCCTTTACACCCTCTAAGCAGAGTGTTTCAGTTCTGAGCTACTTTGTATTTAAAGTTCAGTCCACACACCTTCTTCTGTGTTCCCTGGAGTTGCCTTTGCAAAATGCAGGAGTTTTGTCTTTCAGAGTGGAAAGGTCGCAGGAAGTGATTCAGGAGGCGTCATAGACCTCACACTGGATGATGAAGATGATGGCTCTTCCCAAGGTAAGTCTAACGGCACACTTTTATCAAGGAGAAAAAATCGCTACTGATAGTATTTCATCCCGTTGTTATTGAAGGATAATCCAGAGAAACAAGTACCTACTGCTTTTTGGAGGATTATACATCAGTCTTAGGGAGGGGAAGGGGGTGATGACAGGAAAACTATAACAGTGATAGTCTCTGGTGGCACCAAAGCTGCTCACAGCTTTTCATTGCTCTCTCTTAAGGAAGCACACATGCCCTTACAACTTTTAAACTCAGGTAATTGTGAAAAGACTTGATCCACAATCTGGAATTATATTGGATTGTATATGTGAAGAGGTGGGGGTGGGATTCCTAGCTTTCAGGAGAATGTCACTATAATGAAAGATCTTAAATAAATTGTACTTATCAGCAGGAAACCAGATGCTTAAGCCAGTTAGAATGAACATTTTGAATTGTATGGGACTCAAAGGTATACTGTTCTTTGAAATCTTATCACTGAAAAGTCAGATTTCTCGAGACATCTGCACTATTATTGCTACGGTAAAAAAATTTTACACACGGGGTTTTTTGGGACTTTAGTCTTACCTCATTGTGTTTCCCCTCTTTTTAGAAAGTATGAAAAATATAGTAGCATTTCCTTGAATAAAAGAACAGTATTATGTTAGCATCAGAAAGGATTCAAAGTGATGGAAAAGTATGGGGCCAAGTGTAATGCAAAATCATGCAACTTCTCTTTGGCTTCATTTGTGCCAACAAATTCCATAACTATAATTCATCACCACTGCTCGAAATACTAGAAGCTGTAGCATAGGCGGTTAGGACTTTTTACCACTGTCATCACTGAAGCTTGGTTTTCAATTAAAAAGATCGTTAACTCAACACTTGTGCAGTTAAATTAATAAACTAACAAAAATACCAAAGAAAACAAACGGGATTTGGGGAGATGTTTGTTGTACAGTAGATCAGATGACTGTGACGTCCAGCTCTAACAAATGTTTTTTACCAGTAAAAGGTAACTTTACACCAAAGAAACACCTAGATAACTTTTTTCACAACTTCTTTCACTCTGGCTATTTGGCTTTACAATATATTTATTTTGTAAGAACCCATCTTATCTTCAGTAGCTAAAAAGATTATAGGAATCTTCCCAAAGAAAAAAAAGGGGTATATATTTCCAGGCCCAGTTATAAACTACCTTCTGGACTGTATATTAATATATATATTCTACCTTCAGGAGCTCCAGAGTCTGTTGTGACTGTTAAAGAGCCCTCCAACTTCATCTTTAGCTCTCTATAATCTGTCTGCAGATTTATTATTACATTCTATAGGTTCTAAGTACTCTGACGCATCTCTTGATTCCTCTTCCAAGTGAAATGATGTTTTTGTGAGTGGACAGATATAAGTGATACTGTGTTGAAGTTAGAGGTTTCTGTAGTTCTTAGCTCATTTACATGTAACAATTAAAATGTAACTACCCTTTTGAAACGTTCCCCCTTCGAAACAGCTCAAGATATACGTGAGTCTTCAACCTCTGTCTTCTGTTGCTTGCTGTCAGAACTCCTAATGGAACATGTATGCACTTCTCAGGGAAGGCAAAAACATTTTCTTGTGATTTTACCCTTTCCATAAGAATATTCCTGTAACTCAGGAAGAGTATAGAAGGAAGTAATTCTTTACTTAAGAAAAAAAAAAATTGGCCCTTCTTATAGCCTGCCTTTAATACATTCTTCTTATAGCCTATCTTTCGTACAATCAAGACTAGTCTTCAGCAAAAAGATGTTTTTCCCAGTTATCAGGAGTAGATCCCTAAGTAGACTCAATTATTGAAAATTCTATTAAGGAGGGTTTCCAATAGTTAGCTGTTGCGTTACACGTCAGTTTTCTATGTGTTTTTTTTAGTTCATCTTACCTATTCATTATACCCCATTTATTATTACCCTGTAAAGATGAGACCATAGAGGGAATTGAGTAAGATTGTGAAACATGAAAATGAATCATATCAAATGGCAGTCAAACTTTTAATTGACAAAAGATCGGCCGCCTTTTAAATTTGGTTTGTTCAATGTTCAGTGCCAGAACAGATGATGTTGTCTCAAGAGTTCCAGAAATTCTGCACAAAGTGATCACTTTTCAGCCTAAATGAAATTAAGGAAGTTGTAGAAAGGGCAAAAGACTCAGATGGGCAGTCACTTCATTGTTCTGTGCCTTCGTTTTCTTGTGTGTAGAGTGAAGACACTTACCTATGAAAAATGCTGCAAAAGTGCTAAATATTACTATCTGTTTCCCAGATGTGGCAGAGAAAATTATCATGTCTGATTTGAAATTACAGTGTATAATTTATCTTCTTACATTATAATCAGCTAATCAAAGTTCTTCATTGCTATTTTAATCTAAATCTGATCAAAGCTGGACACAGGCAGCTGATGGTTATGGTTCATTGATATCATCCTTACTTAAGGAGTGTGGGGACTATAGCTAAGTGGTTTTCTGTCTGAATCAAATGGTTCACGGTTAGACCTTCCTATAAAGGCTTCTTAATGTAGTAGTTTTGAAACCTATGGAGTTCCAGCCCTGTCCGCTTTGTAATGGGCTGTTTCCTTTAAAAAGGGCACAGTAGATGCTTCTCCCTATGAGAGTTGCCTGAACTTGACTACACTTTCAATATACATAGTGTTTTCTGTCGGAAACATACCAGATGTGAGGAGGAAGCTCTGTATTGTTATGAGACCTTCATGGACTGTTTCTGACTCTGAGGTGAGCCCTTGGATCCTCCTAGTAGACAAGTGAGCATCATCCAGTATCCTGTATAATAGGTAAGCAATGCCAAAGCCTGGCACAGATAGATCTGGTGCCAGCAGTTTCAGCACCCAAGCTGGGTCCAATGTCAATAGCACCAAAGCCACAGTGAACACTTTTGTTGTCAGTCCATCGCTGAAGGAGGATGCTGCTGTGAACTAAGATGCAAACAGTCCACTAAGTGGTCGGTGTATGCCCTAAGGAAGATCCTGTAAGTTCTCTGAAGTAAATCTGTTGAGTCCTACATACTGTTGACGGCTGGAGTAAGGAAGAAGTTAGTGGCAAGCAGGATCCCATGGGTACCAGTTCCAACTCTAGCAAGGCATTGTTTGTTGTTGTTCTCCCCTGGGCTTCACTTCTGTGATAGACATCAAAGACAGCCAGTGTGTACCAAACTGCCTGTTTCTGCCATTACAGACATTGGGACTGAGAGCACCGTGCTCTTTTTTGCCCCGTACCTAAAGAGGATCTCTGCCTCCTTGCTATTATTGAGGTTTATACCCTTACCATCCCTAAGTAGAAAACTCTTCCCTGAGGTCAGCAGTTGACACCACAGTAATTTACAAGAGTAAATTGGATGCTCAAGAGTAAATTGGATGCTTATCTTGCTGGGATCCTATGACCCCAGCTGACTTCCTGCCCTTTGGGCAGGGGGCTGGACTCGATGATCTCCCGAGGTCCCTTCCAGCCCTAATGTCTATGAAATCTGCTAGGTTTCCCTAAAGCGCTCAGCTGCCCAGTGAGTGGCTTGTTAGACCTGACACTGGACTGGTCAGTATCCAACAAACCATCTGTACTTTAGTGATATTCTGTTGTGACCCTGTTGAAGTTGACAGTATTCTCCATCAAGAAGTTGGTCTCCACCTCACTTGAAGGGAAAGAGATAACTCTCCCAGTCATTTGATTCTGATTCCTGACACCAAAGTAACAGGAAGAACTGGCATTACTTATCAGCCTTTGATTTTATCATCTTCATTTCCTGATAAAGCAGTATCTTTGGCTTTAGTATCAGTGCATGATGACTTCAAATTCTTCCAGGAGTTCCTTATGAGGGTTCCTGGGATTCCAGAGACAGAAACGGCAGTGATTGACCTGATGAGCTGTTTTGCAACTTTTCAGCTTCTCATCTAGTCAGGGTTGTCCTCTCGGTAAATGAGGGACCCAGTAGATACCAAAGATCTTCAACTCCATCCTGCCTATAAAAAAAAAAAAAAAAAGATAGGCCTTGGATTTTCCTTTCTGAATTTATCTGCTGTCAGTTTCTGCATATCATACTCTACTACGGTCATACTCAATTTTTCTCACA
Source organism: Crocodylus siamensis (assembly GCF_052110815.1). Lineage (NCBI taxonomy): Eukaryota > Metazoa > Chordata > Crocodylia > Crocodylidae > Crocodylus > Crocodylus siamensis. Next base: position 87,035,902 of record NC_143398.1, on the reverse strand, counting down.
TACGGAGGTATCGGATCCCTCAAGGACTTCCTTCATATTTACTCTTTAATTAGAAATATTTCCCCCTAATGAATATCAACACTATTTTTCTGACACTCATAAAGCATGTCTTTGAAACTTACCTAATGTTTTGTACACAACTGTTTCGTCAAGTTGGCCATCACCTCAGGATGGCAAGCCAGTAATCTCTGAGCCTTCATGCCATCGTCACCTTCCATATACTTTTAGGACGACAGGATGGCATTGAGACCACATCTCCAATTCATCCCGAAAGCGGTCTCAGAATTCCACCCAAACCACTTTACCTTTCTGGTCATCTTCCCAAAACTGCAGTCAAGGCTGGGAGAAAAGCTGTGCAGATTCTGGATATTTCCTGAACTTTGCTATGTTGCATTAACAGTCCTCAGTCTTTCTAGTTGTCTCCTTGTCTTTTTTTTGCACCATTTCCAGGACATTTAAAGGCTAAACCACCTTGCAGGTGAATCTCAGCGGTTCAGCTAATGAATTTCCAGGCATTTCATGAGCGTCTTCCTCCAAACCTGTACTGTCAAAATACCTACTGCCTGAGGGATGTGCCAACCTCAAAAAACTGCAAAATGGAGTAACCTCAACAGACTCATGTTAAATGTTTTGCCCTGGCATTGCCAACTTTGGGAGAGCAGTACTGTAATCATTTTTTTTTAACTGACTGAAGCTTAAACTCCCTTCTTTCACCACCCATGGAAGTCTGATACAACTGGCTTAGCAATGATAAACACTCAAAGAAAGATCTGCTCTCTTATAGTAATGGATGGGCCTTTGTGATGATATAATCAACGTGGATTCCACATTCCATTTCAATTTTACATATCCTCAGTAACACAAGCTTTGAATTCAAGGGAACACAGAAGGGTTACAGCTTGTATCCTCTTATAAAGGAGTAGGAAGCAGCATATGGGGCACATACAGATCAGACAGATCTGCAAGCTAAAAGTCCAGTCTCACATACAGAGTTGCACAGGCACCTGCAGTGAGATCTCTACAGATTTTTACAACATCTTGAAGATCCTTTGTTAATGGAAGGCTACCATTGTATCATTTTGGTTTGGTCCTTTAAATTGACAAACAGCAGCAGACCAATGTGATGAAGTGGACAGTGCCAAAATTCTTCGTTCTTTTGCCTCAACGTGCTGTGAGAGAAGGGTCTGCACCAAAATGATTGCAGTACCTTACACCTCTTGCCACTAGTCTTACTTTAAAAAACAATCCCAAAAGCATTTTCACTTGCTGTAAATATAGATGCCTCAGGCTTTCAATTATAGTGTGGACCTCTATAAGTCAGTTGTCCATCTGTTTCTTATCAGACCTAAGCTTCTCCTTGAAAAACACTATAACAGCACAGGCGTCAGTGTTTAATAGACTCTGTCATTTTTGGACCTTTCCAGGTTCAGTGGCCAGGCCAGGTACAGTGGTATCAGTAAGAAAGGGAATTGTTTTTTTCAGCAGAACTTATTCTGTTGCAGACTCTGGTTTGTGTTATCCACAGAAGATGCAGAGAAGACTCTCTGCATTACACCTTTGAAAATTAGGAAATAGGAATAGTAGTAAACACAGCCTTAACATTTTAACTTTTGTGAAAAGACAGCTATATCTTGCTTCATTATCCTTCCAACTTAAGTACTACACAACCACAAAAATGACGCAACGTTACAAACATGTTTCTTGTTAGTACTTCCTGCAGCAAAAAACAAACAGCGCTTATAACAGCATTCTTGGCCAATGAAACCGCCTCAAAAATATGGCGTGCATTCTAACATCAAGTCAAGTTTTACCTGAATGTAATCAGGTGCCTTAAGAAAAACAAGTAAGATAATCTTCATATCCTTTAAATGAGAGAACCTGTTTGAAAATCTTTCAGCTCTTGGAAGGATATGTCTGATATTAAACAGTTCCTCCACTGAACACCTCCATAAAGTCATTCCTTTAGCGAGGTCACTCCCACAATTCCAAAACTTGTAGAGGGTGATATTCATATATCCTTTCCTTCAATTCTTGTAGCTGGTATAGATTCTCGTTATCTCCTTATAAACAATCTACTCCAAAAGTTAGAACTTTTTTTGTAAGAGTCAAACCTGAGATTACAGCATGGGAGGAATTTTCCAGCAGAGAGTATCACAACTTTGTTCCTGATTAGCCAGCTGCTGTTTCCTGACCCTAAGGTCCAAAGAGATGGATCCATGTGAGCTGGTGTGTAGACCAATGAAACCAAGTGAGAAAATAACATTCTTTTCCTTTCATAAACCAACTGATAGGACTGTGACCCATTGGCACTTAAGAATTTGTACATATTGTCAGGAAACATGATGACAAAAATATGAAAGGATGGATGTCTACCATACAGTAGATTTTCTGTTAAACATAGCACTATGGTGCGGCTCTTAAAATGGAATTTCCATTTTCTTATGTTGACAGTACAGCTAAAATAGAGCATATATTGTAAGATGCATAGAATATCCAGAGAGAAATGCAGGGCTCCAGCAAGATTTCAAACCAATGCCATCAGTACTCACATTTGTATATTTTACGTAAGCATAGAGGATAGATAATGTGGATTTCTACATCATGCTGGAAATAACTCAAGGGTGTGATTATTCAGCTCCCTACTCTCTGGATCAGCTGAGGTTTTTTTTCTTATGCGTATAAGCTTGTCCCCAGTTCTAAGAATGGTGAAATCTAAATTAAGTAAACAAGTGTTTTTAATGTTTCAACAAACATCTGACTCTTTAAAAAAAAAAAAAAAAATGCTGTCCAGACATCCAGGTGTCTTTTACATGGGAGAACAAGTTGAAGGAAACCGAACTTCATATGAGGGGAGAAACCTATCTATGTTCACAGGAGTTTAGGACGATGATGAGATAAATGGCAGCCTTTGATTTTATTATCTAAATAGTAACCTTTAAACTAGTATGATTTCTGTAGAGTTGACATGTACAAGAAACAAGTAAGCTAATCTAACGGTGGTAGATAACTTTCCTGATACTGTTACATTGTCAACTAATGTACAGAGAGGAGGCAGATAGCCCATTTATTTCTGGGAACCCGTGCATATTATGCTGCCATATTACATGAAAATATTTGCAGACCATAGCCTGCAAGTATGACTTCCATGAACTTACTTTGCCCCTTTTATCCAAGTTGAAGATTGTAGGGAGTAGTGGGAAGTGAAATTTTTTTTTAAATATATGTGCATGTGTGTATAATTTTCTCTCCCTTTTTTCTTCCTCTGTTTGCCTAAGAACTTCAAGTTAGAACTCAGCTCATATTCCTACCTAGAATGCGCTGTGTATATAGACTGCCATTTAGATCCAAACTGTAAGTTGCTTAAACATTTTAAAAAATAATTGAATTCATAGTAACATTTGAATCAGAGATTCCATAGGAAGAAATGGGGCTGGAAAGGATTTCCTGAGTTGTCAAGTTCAGTTAACTACATCCATATAATCTCATACATAAATTTATCGGGCCACACCTTAAAATTAATTATGTTAGCTTTGTACCTAGGAGCCCTAGTCTTTCTTGTTCAGGTATCAGTGTAGTAGGCAGTATTTAAGTATGGCAAAAAGGTGGTCCGTGCTCAAGTATTTCTATTGGAAGGCTGTTCCAGATAGGTTGTTTCCCACTTCTGATGATTTAAAAAGTTAATCTAGTTTCCAGCTCAATTTTATTCATGACCAGTTCGTACAGATTAGTTCTGTGCCAGGATTGGTCTTTAATTTAAAAAGTTCATTCCCCTTCACTGACTGATGTATCTATACTGTATAAAGCAACCAAATTGCCTCTCAGCCTTTGCTTTGCTTTTCTTAAAGCAAATCCTTTTAGTATTCGTTACATAAGATGGATTCTTCATTCTCCTGATGGTCATTAAAGCCCTTCTCTGTACCTGTTTCAGTTTTGAGTTTATCTTTGTGGAATATGAGTGAGTAGAACATATACTATTTGAGATAAAAGGTCTTACTAGCACCATGTATAGTGGCATTTAGTTCTTCCCTGGGTCTGCTGAAATTAAGTAATCTGATATGCATCCTAAGGTAATAGTTGTCTTTATCATAGGTACATTGCATTGATGGCTCAGTTATTCTTCACTCAATTAATATACCCAAGTCTTTCTCTTCCTCAGTCATTTCCAAAACATAGTAGAATTCCTTGTTAGTCTTGAAATATGTGACCTTGATCTTTGAACTATTGAATTTCATCGTGTCTTTATTACTGTAATGCCAAGGTCATCTTCTTTTGTGATAAATCAGTTGTCCTCTGTGTTGGCTGTGCTGCCCAGCATTGTTTCATCAGCTAGTTCCATTAACACATTTCTGCTTATTGTGTCAGCATTAAATAAAGATCTTAAAGAAAATCAATCTCAAAACTAATCCTTTAGGAATTACCACAATTAACTGCTCTCCACCCCAGTTATTCTGTTTTCAGAACTACCCATGATTGTCTTCCCTTTAGCTAGTTCCTTACCTATATTACAGTTCCTGTACTAATAATGATATTCTGCAGTTTAATAATTTCCCATGTGGTATCGTGTGCAGTATGTTAATGCAGTCATGGGAGTTGAATAGATACCCATTCTTTTACCAGACAATGAAGTTCAAATAGCACGGCTCAAGTAATTGATGCTATTGGTAAAACCTATCATGTTTTTCCACTTAACTCCATGTCTGCATTCTTTCCTTCAAACATTGTTTTTATTTTTGCTACTGACATCAGACCATAAACAGGTCTGTAGTTGAATTATTGTTTTTGCTTTCTTGGCTTTATGCTATATTTTCTGTTTTCTAGATATTCTTATTTGATAAATTTAATAAAAAAAATCATTGCTCAATAGACTTAGAGTTGCATACACCCATTGTTACAATGTTCTGTGATAGAAAACAGAAATCTGTCGCAGGTTAACTGCATTTAAGCACTGAGTTTTGCTTCCACTGCCAGTTTGCTAATATCTGTTTAAACACATGCACGTTTGGCAGTGGGTGCTACAGCTAAACCTGTTGTCTGAAAAGCAGTTGTGGTTTTTCCTCTCCAGGTATAATTTACAACAGAACATTCTTGAATCTGAACTGATCTCTTGATTTATCAATGACACTTGAGGCTGCACAGGAGCACAGTAAGCTCTCCTGCAGTTCTCTGACTTTCTCAAGCAAAGGTTAAGCATTCATAGGTTTTTTGATAAATGTGATGTACATGAAATGGGGATCAGAAAAGTAGTTCTCTTTGTACTTGTTCTTTTTCTAAAAATGTTTTTAACTATTCAGTTTAAGTACTGCAGGTACAAATTCACCTATTTTTCTGGTTTCAATTTCTTTTATTTATTTGAGAATTTACCCTTTTCACTTCTGTCACATAACTGGTATTTTTATTATTCATAACCATTTGTTAATTTTATCATACTGTATCTCATTATTCCTGCTATCAAAGTGAATTTCTTTTGTAGATTAATATAGCGGTTTTATATATAAACTGTAGAATTTGGGTTGAATAAATCTATTTATTTTGAAATGTAATGATTGGGAAACAAATTTTAAGAGGCTTAGTTGGATTATTTTAATAAAACTCTGCAATTAATCTGAAGCATGTTGTCACAGAAATACCATCTTTTTACAAGCTGTTGTTTCTAGATAAGATGATTTGAAAAAGATTTGAGTTCTTAGTAATGGGATTTATAGACTTTCATCTCTAGCTCGCTGGTTTCAGTACATCGATGACATCTAAATTCCTCACTGTAACATGGTTGTCCACTGCCCTTTTTGTGTAAATATTTAGCAATTTGATATAATTTTTGTAGTGAACTGGTGTAGCCCTCACCAATGGGCTGCCTTTCTGGAGAGAGCAAAATAACTTCTTGATTGTGGGGAAATATTTGGTTTTCTGTGCAAAAAGCTACCATTTGAAGGTAGGCAAAAGATTTCTTAGGGAATAATGCTAACTTGTTTGTGTATCTAAGTAAGCAACGGCTTATAGGATGTCAGCCATACCTTGCTGTTATGGGAGGGCTCAGTTCATGAAGGCAGGCACACAGGCAGTTTCTGTGAAATAGTTCCCATTTCTGTGAAATAGATCTTCATCTTCGTTTGTCTTAAAGCACTTTCATTCTAAAATGGGGGAAGGCAGTTATTTTGGCTGGAGGACCGCTTAACAAGTTTTGGTGAGGCATCAAGTGCCACGAGGGTGGCCCTGCCCCTGACTCTTGACCTTTGCCACTGCGCGTCTCTCCCCTTTTCCATGAAGTACTCCTTTTAGGGGTGGGGGTTTGCTTGTATATTGTGTGTGAAGGGGTAGGAGAGGGAGGTGAGGTGTGTGGGATTGCTGGGTGTGGGTGTGTAGGTATGGTGTGGGTGAGGGGGGGTTCAGGTGTATATGTGGGGTGTGGGGAAAATTACTGTTTCAGTGTCAGTGGAACTGTTGGACGTGTGTGGGTTTGAGGGGGTGTGGGTGAATGTGGGGAGGTGTGGGTGTGGGGTGTGGGGTTGAGGTGTAGGGTGTGTTTAGGGTATGTGGGTGCATGTCTGTGTGTATGAGGGGTGTGGGAGTATGTGAGTGTGATGTATGTGGTTGGGGGTGTGGGACAGTGTTGGTTGTGTATGTGGGTATGGAGGGGAGCAGGGGGTAAGGGCACATGTGTGGGGTGTAGGTGGGTTGGGTGAGTGCATGGGGACGGGACTTCCCCCCGCCTGCTCTTTGCGATGTGGCTCAGCCCAGCCCGTCACAGGCGGGGGAGAGGGGAGGGGATCGGCGCTGCCTGCCTGCCTTGCAGTGTGCTGCAAAGGGCAGGAAAACAGCTCCTACTGGCTGGCACCAATAGACACCCCTGCGTGAGAGGAGCGGGGCAGGGAGCTGAGTCTGGCATCACGAGCTCTCTTAGTCTCTGTCCTGCACCTGCCTGGCAGGGCTGCAGCCAAGCCTGTGCTGGCTCCTGCTGCCGTTGCTTTTCTCTCATGTGCCTGCTTGGCGGAGCTGCACGCTGGCTTCTGCTGCTGCTCCCCACTCCTGTCTGTCCCTGCCTGCCCATCAGGGCTTTGTGAGCAGCCAAGCTTCTTTGTGTCCCCCATTCTCCCCTCCATCTATACACGCTCCCCTGCCCAGCCTGAGCAGGACCAGAGTGAGCTGCAGGCAGAGCCCACCCCATTCCCCTCAATACTGTAGCTTCCCCTTCCTACCTGCTGCCCAGAGCGCTGCAGCAGGGACAGGAGGAGTTGCTGGAGGCTGAGGGAGCCCAGCTGTTCCCTGGGCAACGGCAGCAGCAGGCACCCTGCTCAGAAGCTTTGCCTGCTGGCGGAGGAGGCTAGGAGCGTAGCACACTCTGCCCTGGGCAGGACTCGGCCCCTGGCAGAGTGCAGCAGGGACAGCCACAGTCAGGGCTGGATACAGTATATTGGTGGGTGCCTGCCTGCAGGCCAAATCCAATCAGCTGGCAGGCCGGATGCGGCCCGCGGGCCATATTTTGCCCACCTGTTCTAAAAGGTTTTCATTCTTCACTCACTGCTACTTTGTCCTTTGAGTAACATCGCTGAAACATACTGAGTAGTCCGATTGTAGGAAAATAGTAAGATTGTAAATTCTTAATGTTTGTAATTGCGTTTTTGTTTAAGTGGTCTTTAACGGTAGTTTCGTACTGCCACAGAACAGCTTGTGAAGGGTACTGCTTAAAACTATTTGCTGTTTGTGTTAAAATTTATGAGGTCAAAACCAAGGTCAGATTTTTTGGTAAGGATTCTCTTTGTTTTCTTAGAGCAGCTGTTTTATTTCATTGAAACCTCTTGGTAAGACCATAAAAATAACTCTGAAGAGTGGAAACACTTCGAGTATTTTTCAGGGTTTGTGTTGGCCTGAAGCTTGAAACCATTTTTACTACCTTTTAATGGAGTTAATGCAGTCTCTTGTCACCTTAAAAAAGCATGTTGTTTCCTATCGCCATTATGTACTGGTACTTTATTAAGAGGCTAGTGCTGATTTTGTCTGATTCTTTGCATCTTAAAATTCTGGGTGGGCTGTTGAAATAAGTCAGTGGGTGCTAGAAGCACACTTGTCAGTCCAGGTCTTTTGGGAGAACCATTAAAGCTTTCCTCGGCACACTTGTTTATGTGGGATTTTTAGCACTAGAAAATTCACTTTTTCATTGTAGCTGTCTCGCACGCCCCTCACACATCCCTCCCCCATCTGCTTACAGCATCCAGGACATCTAGGAACAGATCAGCTGTCTCTTCTCTTCCTCATTAGCCTTGTAGATGAAGGAATTGCGATATACTTAATTTTAACTTGCTTTTACTAAAGCACGTAAGAGTATTTTACTTGGTAGGATTTCTCCGCATTCTCCAGCAGGGCAAGGTAAGCAGCATCTTGATGCAAGAAAGAGCATCATAATTTATATCATTCTTAGAAAAAAAAACATTGGAAGGAATTCTAAAAGAGAAATGCAATTAAATTAATTTTAGGCTAAAAGGAATGAATTCAGTAGGAGAACGCATGCATGTCAGCCAGTATTAGGAGCGGGGAAATTCTGAAGCATGACCACAGTTATTCAGCAAAGTACACCATGTCTTTACTGAATTAAAAAATAATGCATAATTGTTGAGTTGTGGAAGAGATTTTTCAGTTGGAGGTGGTTGAAAAATCACTGCTTCAAGTATTTAAACATTGTAGGAGTAACATGAGTATAGGTTCTAGCCATGTTGGTCTAAGGACACAGGCAGACAAGGTTCTTTGGGTAAATGTGATATCTTTTATTAGACCAACTCCAGTAATTGGAAAAAATTCTTCTTTGCCAGCTTTTGGGCACAAACACCCTCTGTCAGGCTGAGGAAGCATCTGCAGTCAGTCTGTGCTCTTCTTGGATGAAATGAATAGTAAAGAGGCCAGGGGCTTCATGGGTTTTTGGCTCTGAACTGTCAGTGGACTGTCAAGCATTTTGTGGTGATAACAGAATGAAATATTTAGAGTCTCAGATCAAGATGATGAGTCAGGTCCTTAAGAGGATTTTTTTCATAATAGCTTGAAGAATGAAAATATGGAAGAGCCCCCACACTGGCAAGCATAGTGGAAGACTTTTTGTGATTCAAGCGAGGCAGGGAAAGTACCTAGAATAACCCAATGACTTTTCAAATTCTGTTTGCTACTGTCTACCATTTCATTCTGTTTTTGAAGCAGATGCCAAAAAGCAGAATCCGTCAGGTGTGTCTGGAATGAGCCTATCCACCCAACCCGTGGCTCGCCCCTTGCAGCCTTTGCAGACGACTCCTTTGCAGCAGACAGGTGTGCCAACAAGTGGACCTTCCCAGACCACCATACATGTACTACCTACAGGTAACTTCCTTTTGGCTAGTTCTATGCATGTGGCAATTTGTCTTTTAAAAACAGGCTCTTGTATATTCCTTGCATCTGCTTACATTTGTCCAATGAATATTCTGACCATATTTTAGCAGATTGTCCTTCTTTTAAGGCCCAGCCAGGCTTTTCTAATCTATGTGGGTTCTTTCAAAGGTATAAAAAGTGAAGCAGGAGGAAGATGCTCATCCTGGAAGGGCACAAAGTCCAGGATAGCTTTAGATGCTTTAGGTCCCATAGAAGCTGCCCCTTTCTGGCAATCACAGAATTAGAAAAGGAGAACCTTGAATGGTCCAGGACAAAGTTGTTTCTTGTACTCCAATTAAAAGAGGAGGTTCAGTAGAAGATTCCCACCTAGCAACATTGTTGGCCGTGTGAAAGGCAGCTGGAGAGGCCACTAAAAGATATAAGTAGCTGTCCAAGAGAGGGGTGTTCAGGTACTAGGTACCCTACTAGTTGCAGGGTTTGAATAACTGAAAGGATGACACCAGAATAACGAGTCCAGCAACTTGCTGTCAGGCCCCTGGCAAACATTACACCTAAGATGTGATTAACCAAGCGTATGTAAAGATTCCAATGTGCTCCTGAAGCTAGGAGTGCTAGTCAGCTGATTGTCATTTGTGGCTATAGGAGCACATGGGAGCCCTTGGCTCCTGTGCACTCCTGCAGGTGGGAGCGCCAGTCAGCTGACAGCTTTGCGAGCCACGGGAACACCAAGCTCCCAGCTTGCTGTGTGGTGGTGCAGAGGGAGCCTGAGATCACAATCCCAGGCTCCCTCTGCACCAACAATAGCACATGATTTGTCAGATCGGGGATCAAATCCCAATTGTGCTTCCTGCCATGCATGTGTGGCATGGCAGAAGACACAGTTCTTTGGATTGCAAATTACCTTAGTAATAGGTTCTGTGGTTGCTGTGCAAGTCTAGACACTAAAGCAAGTTTATTCATCTTTACAGCGTGACTCAAAGTCAAAAGGATGTGAAGGAAAAATTTCCAGTTAGCCATGAAATTATTAGATTCCTGCCCTCAGAAATCTATTTTGCTGATTCTTCTACCAGCCTGACTTTCCCATAGTAGCACTTGGAATCAGAATTCAACTAGTATTTTGAAGAAGAGATGCAATTAGTAGTAAAGTGTGTCCATTTTGGAGTGTTCGCAGTCCTGCTAAAATGTTATTCTTTGGCCTAAACTTTACTTTTTGGGGTATCCTATAATGGTTGTCTTTGTTTACGTAGAAATTACATGTATTTTGCTATTTCCACATGTTAAGGAAATGACAAAAATGTTTCAGTTTTGCTTAGACCATAACCTGCTATATCCTCTTAATCTCTTCCTAAAAACACATACAGCTAGTTGAGTCGCATAAAGACTGCTATTGCTTTGCTCAGCTCAGTCATATAAGATGTCTGCATTCTGAAATGGGATCTCATTTTAATCTTTATGACTCCAATTTAGGACTACTCCTAACTTCAGTGTGTGATCTCCTTTCTTCCCTGCCCCCCTCTCCTGCCCCTTCCTCCAGCTCCGACAACAGTGAATGTAACACATCGTCCAGTGACTCAGACTGCTGCAAGGCTCCCTGTACCACGAGCTCCTGCTAACCATCAGGTGGTCTATACTACTCTTCCTGCACCTCCAGCTCCGAATCCTGTGAGAGGAGCTGTCATGCAGAGCCCTGGTTTAAGGCAGGTCAACCCACAGAGTGGAGGTAAGAGTCCCTTTTCATGTTCACTGTATCTTGATAACACCAGATTTCTTGTTGCCCGGATTTTTTAAACAGTGCTATGCAAAGCTGTGGGATGAATTTTTAGTTTACAAAGATGTGAGTGAATCTCATACCATTAAGACTGTTTACCTGAAAGCACCCCTCATGCAAACGTGGATGAGGGAAGGTTGAACTCCTGCAGGTGGGAGTCATTGCAGTCAGTGACACTCCCTTGCATGCACTTTGCGATGATTTGCCCAAACCATTTATGAGCACGTAATGTAATTAAACATCTGGTTGGCTAGAGATGTCTGTTAAGATACCCTGATTAGGAAATAAGAAATCTTGTTAAGCAATTTGTTGTTTTACTGTTATATGTTACTGTTTAAACCAGCATGGTAAATCAGGCATGGCTTACAAATTGGGCATTCAGCTTCCACATCTAACATTTTAATGTAAATTCATAACTTGCATTGTCCCATGCTGTGCAGAATATGTGCTGTAGGTGTTAGTGAATTCCTCTCTATACTATGGGAAATTAACTTGTTTTATCCCCCGGCAACAAGCTTTATTTTTTGTCAATCTTGCCATATTTACCAAATCCAAGACTGCCCTGAATTTAAGATGACTCTTCCCCCTTCCCCGAAATACTTAGGTTCTGTACAGAGAAATTTATGAATTTGTTATAATTTTTCCATATACAGAATCTAATTACTTAATTAGGGGAGCTAGGAAATTGAACTGTGTAAGGGCCCAAGGCTTGGAAAGGGAGAGGCAGGGAGTGCAGATGTGGCAGGGGGTGCAGCCCCCATCCAGGTCAGGGCCGAGCTGCAGCCTGCCTCCTGCTGCCTCATACTCAATTCTAAGACAGGTGGGGGTTTTTCCCCATGTTAAATGTTATGGGGAACCTCCTCTTAGTATTGAGTAAATACCTTATGTCAGGTATAAGGAATTTAGATGTACACATCAGTCTACTTCTGTATTTAGTGCAAGTTTTTTTTTAACTGCTTTTTTATAATTCCTTGTTTCATCTGTCTCCTTTCTTTTGCTATGGACGTGTCTACCGCGACAGCTATAAATGGTCACTACCACTGTTTGTTCTGAGAATGAAGCAAACTCATATCTGCTAGTTGTATGCGCCTTGAGTTAATTAATCCCTAGTTTTGAGATGGGCCTCCTTGTCAGAGTATCAGTAAAAACAGTATATTTCTAGCAAATGAAGCCTAAACAGAATCTTTGCAATTCATTTCTTGCAGCTGTATTGCCTCAGGCCTTGAACATACCAGAGCCTGGTCAGTACTTGAGAGATCACTGTGGAATGCCAGTCTGCAGAAAATGTTCTTTTGAGTGCTTGTCCATACATATTCCACGCTTGATGGGCATGTGTGCCCATGCCCTTGAGTTTTTGTTCATTTGGCCAGCAGGGCCTGTGGAAACCATGCCTGAAATGTCCTGATGCCAGCACCCAATTGCATAAGGGGGCAAGAGGTCACTTCGCCTGTCTTTTAGTTCCTTTTTGCCCTTCCAACCCCACCCCTGGCTGCAAGTGGCACCTTGTGACGACCTCTGAGCCTCTTGGCTCACTGTTTGATCAGCCTCATGTTTTGTAAATAGGAATAAACAGAGACAGACAATCTTGGGGTTACTTCTGAGCGTTCTTTTGATAAATGTTTTCTTTATTCTGTAACAAAAAGAAGACTGTCCATTTTTGTCTGAGGCCTAATCTATACAGCAAAGTATTATTAGCAGCACTCAGGTTCTGTTGGCAAAATGTTGAGTGCATCTGTATCTAAACTTCTGTGAAAAAGCAGAATGCTTCCTTCTACCAACAGAGTTACAGCCCGTTGATGGAGTAGAGCAAGACTCCTGCTGCCACCTGGCAGCCAGGTAAAGATTCACGTAGACCAGTAAGTTTATTTTTAGACTTGAGGCACCCCTTAGAAACTTAGGTTTTGACTCTTTTCTGTTGCAGAGAACTTGGAAATATCACACCTGATAAGAATGTTTTTAATACTGTGGATTCCTATTGGAAATCTTTGAGTTTATTTTGTGAATCATGGTAGCCCACCCAAATAACACTGCATGGCATCCCCTTGGCACCCTTGAAAGGATCTCAAGGAAACACAGGGTTTCTTGACACCCTGGTCGATAGTCACTGATGTATATGTTCCTGTGCTTTCTGCCAGCTGTCACAGCTGTGTCAGCCCCTGGTGCCTGCTTATGGTGTACATGACTCTCGAGAAGCATAGCTGCTGCATGAAACTACTAGAAGTGCCTGGCTCTGTCCTGACAGCGGAGCAGGAAGTGCAGTATTTGCAGGTACAGACATAGCCTGAGAGTCGCCTTGGAATCCAGAACTGTCTTTGACTCCACACAGATATCCAGGTTTAATAATTCTTTTAGGCATGCAACAGTGCCTCTAAATGATGTGCACACCACAGGCGTATTGTGTTTGGATGAGGAGCACATACTAGATAATGTGCCATTTGTAAGTCTTTTCTAAGCTGAACTCAATGAGCTGGAGACTTTTGTTTGAAGATATTCCTGTTGGAGAGGTCAATGTGTCCATGTTCGTACTCAATTTTATATGTACACTGCTCAGCAGAAAGCAACATTTTAAGACAAGTAGCTGAAGAAACTAGATAAATTTGGATGGAAAATATATTTAATATCAAATCTTCAAATTAAAATGGCCAGTAACCAGACCCTACTGGCAATGCACGATTACTTAAATTTGGGACTCTGTCTCTAAATTTGCTGGTAGGCTTCCTCAAGACCACTTATGGGATTTTGTCCTTGGTTTACAAATGTAAAATTGTAGAACATGCTTCTCCAGAGTCCAGGTGATCCTTGATGCTCTGACACCATAAGTGTCATAAGGAAATTCTCTGAGTTCAAATTATCAGGAGTCCCTAAAGAGGTAAATTTAAATTAAAGATCTTCCATTTAAGGGATGTAGAGTTTTAAATTAGATAGATGAGATTTTATGCTCTCTGGAGGATTCTGAGCAATGCAGAGCTCCCAAGGAGTCTGTACTCCTGTATAAAAGCAAACATGTATGAAGCCTTGAACACAACAGAGGCAGGCAGTTATACTGTTACCAGCACAGAAAACGTGTACCACCTGGGAAGCACCCAAAAGTTTAGAACTTTAGAAGAGGATATGCTAATGCAGGGGTGGGCAGTTATTTTGGGCAGAGGGCCATTTACTGTGTTTTGGCAAGCCATCAAGGGCTGCATGACTGGCAGCCCAGGACAGATTAATATTAATTTTCTAAATTTTAAAGGGCCCCACGGGCTGGATAGAATGGCCTGGCGGGCCGCATCTGGCCTCCAGGCCACATTTTGCTCACCCCTGTGCTATTGTATCACCAGTCATTGTCACTGGTATCATCAGAGCACCAGATCTGATACCCTAGGCAGAAGTAGACTAGTTCTACTGCTGGATCTTCCTATTATATATGCTCTGCTTGGTAACAGGTTTTCTTTTTTGTGGGGTATAGAAATGAGCTATTTGATCTGTATCCTGTTTGCACCAAGAAAGATACCAAACCTTAGTAGACCTGACTAATCATCTGAGATTGGTTTCAAGACATCATTTGGAACTTGTTTGAGGAAGCTTCTTGTGCACACACAAGTTTAGCACGCCAGACTTTATCTTCACATTTTTCCCAAAGGAGGTCATGTCTGATGTATTTCTGATCTGTTGTTCCTTGGAACTGATGTATGCTTACCTTTTCATTATGCTGATCCAAAATAAATTTGGGAAGCTAAGGAAAAATTCAGTGAGGATAATCATAGTAGCACCAGCATGAGTGAGCTACTTGGTTCTTGTAGTCAGACCTGAAAATTTCTTCATGGAGGCCCCCTCCCCAGTATAATTTCCTTTCTAGCTAATGGGATCTCTCAAACTGGCAGAATCTTCCTCCAGTTCTATGGTCCCTACATGTTAAGGCATAGATATTGATTGGACAAAACAAGCTGAGAGGGTTTGGTCAGCTGAAGTATGAACATTCTCAGCCTCAGTTAAAAGGACGCTCTGAAGCTGCTTGTCCAAGTGGAAGAGGTTCATTATTAGGGCACATAAACACCAGCTGGTTGTTTTGGATTGAAATAGCAGATGACTTTATCTTCTGTCACTAAAGAATTCCTTGGGAGTCTCCCTAACAATCATCTAGGGATACCTTTCCACTTCCAGTCAAGAGGCATTCCACCTTTACATACCATTAGCTTCTAGTAAGGCGTTATGCAGGTACGTCTACAGGTAGAACAGCCTCTTCCCTCCTTAGGATCTCAATCAGGTACTGATAAGTTTAAAGGGTCTGCCTTTTGGGTAGAGAGCTGCATGTTTTCTCTTCTACTTTTCCATTCAAATAACTGTTTTAGAAGCAGTAGCATCTACCAGAAGGGGAAGAGAGAATGTTAAAAATAGAGCAACTGTGAGACTCTGTCCCTGCAGCCTTTGACTTTTCATCTCAGCACCTACCTGTTTTTTCCCAAAGCTACATTCAAACAAAAGTAAAGCTGTTTCATACCCAAAGTTTTCTCAGGGCATTCTTGCTAACTGAAAAGACTATGACACTCAAGTTATCCCTCTATTAATTGAACCTTATGGGAAGAGAGTGAAAATACACGTTATAGCAACTGTCTAATTAGACTTTCATAAGTCATATAAAGCTCTGTTATGAAGTGGCCACTTTTGATCAAGAGTTGAGATGACAGTCTTTGTCTAGAAGAGCTCAAACAGCTTCTTTAACTTGAGAAATGTTCCAGTACTGGAAAGTGAAGCACCTGTTTGGGGGTGCAGTGCATATGTTTGCTTATCATTACAAAGCATCAGATCTGATGCTCATTTTCACAGGGTTGCCTCAGTTATTTTCAGACAGACTCCTAAAGCACATCTCCTCTGATACAGGTCAGAAAGTGTGAGTCACCAGTAGTGGACTGTAGGCCTGTGCAAATAGGGAAGTATTCGATTTGGATTCTGCCGATTTGGAGGACAGCAATTTGATTCAAAGTCTTGGATCGCTGTCCTGAATCAGTTCGGCCAAATCAGCTTTGGAAGATTTGGTGCTGATTCGGGGAATTTGGCAATTCAGATTGGCCAGGTAGAGGCAGGAACAGCCAGGCGGCTGCAGGTTCTCCCATAGCTCCTCTGGCTGTACCTGCCTCTCCCTGGGCAGGGGGAGCCATGAAAGAAGCCCCCATGGCTGCCCTGCCCAGCCTCATCTACCACCCAGCCCAGCCTCCTGGCACTTTAAAAGGAAAAGGAAAAGCCCCGCACTCACCAGCTGCAGGAGCAGCAATCGGGCCCTCTGGGCGCTCGTGTCAGAGGCCCCCCCCCCCCCAATGCAGCACGGGGCAGTGGGGATTGCCCCCTCCCCTGCCTGGCACCTGCGTGGCAGCTCCCTCATGGCGTGGGTGCAGCATGGCTCAGCAGGGTGCTACGCACTGTCTGGGAGCTGGGGCAGCTCCATGTGTCAGCTGGAGCTTGGCAGTGCTCAGCCCCAGCCACCCCAGCTCCCAGGCGAATCGAACTGGGGAACCAAATCAATTCGATTCCCCATCTGGATTCCCCAGGCCCTGCTTCAGTTCCCCAGCTCTCTGTTTGATTCACCTGAGAGCTGGGGTGGCCCCACATGTCAGCCAGAGCCTGGCAACACTCAGCCCCAGCAGCCCCAGCTTCTAGACAGCACACAGCACCCTGCCAAGCCACACTGCACAGCTGATGCACAGGTGCCAGGAGGGGGTGGGGGGATCCCCACTGCCCTGCCCTGCGCAGGGGGGCTCTGCCACGAGCACCCGGAGGCTGCTACAGCTGGAGAGTATGGGGCTTTTTTTTTGTTTTATTTTTTTAAAGTACTGGGAAGCTGGGCTGGGCAGGGGGTGGGGCTGGGCAAGGCAGTCATGGGGGCTTCTCTCATGGCTCTTCTGGCTATGCCTGCCTCTGCCCCGGTGGGGGGAGCTGCAGGAGCTATGCTCTGCTGCTGCTTGCCCAGTCGGGGCAGGGCGAGGCACAGTGCAGGCATGGCTTACTCCAGGCAGCAGCAGGGCAGAGCCTCTGCTCCTAGCACTGCCACACCTGCATCAGCACTGGGAGCAAGGGCTCTGCCCTGCCACTGCTTGCCAGCCGGTGCAGTAGCCATGGGATGTGGGTGCAGCAGCGCTGGAAGCGAGGACCGTGCCGTGTTGCCACTTGCCCCCTTCCACCTGGAGTGAGTCCTGCCTGCATCCTGGCCCCCTGCCCTGGCTGGGCAGGCAGCAGCAGGGCAGAGCCCCCATCCCCAGCCAGTGCTGCTGCACCCACATCCCATGCTCCCCTACTTTCCCCAAGTAGTCCCCTGTCCCAGCTGGGAAGCTTGTCCCAGCCTCAGTCCTGCCCTCCCCCAGCCACCCCCAACAGACTTACCAGTTGGAGGCAGCTGTCAGCTGCCTGTTTAGTCTATGGCTGAATCTCTGAATTGTCTGAATCTTTCCAAATCAATTTGGATGCTTCGAATTGATTCAGAGCTCTTACTTGGTTTCCCAATTCGATTCAGATTTGGAGGTTCAGTCCCCAAATCGGGCCAAATCTTCTCCAGATTGAATCGGCTACCAAAGCTTCATACAGCCCTAGTGGACTGCATTATGGGCAGAAGAAATTGCTTTACTTGACAGTAATGGTCATTCTTTGAGCTGTGTAGTCTATGTATACTATGACCAATTCTCCTTCCTTGCTACTGTGGAGTTGCATAACACCTGGATCCTGTTTTGGTGAGCCTTTAAAATGGTTTGTGCCCATGGCTGGTGGCACAAGATGTTGCAGCCCACAGCATGCACTTCTGGCCAAAAAAACCTGAACTGAAGTTCATGGAGTACTTTCACTCCAACCATATATGTATGTATATATGCATGCATGGGGGGCTGGTGCCTCTCGAGTCTTGAAGGGGCACTAGATCACCAATGGGGGGGGGGTGCATTTCCGGCTTCATGGCTGGCGCTTCCAGGGAGTGCACGGCGATCTCAGGGGGTGCACATGCACCTGCATGTACCACCTATGCGTCACCAATGTATGCATGCAGTCTAACAAAGAACTAAAGGTGGTGCAAGGTAAAGTTTCTTGGGAATTGTCAAAATGTTCCAGATGTCATCTGTAAGTTCTCTAACTTATTCCTGCCTGTGCAGGATGGTTCCCTGTGGCTTCTAATTTAATGATAATTTCTGTGTATATATCCTCATAAAACAGAGCACTTCCTTCTGTAGGTGAGCTCTTCTCAGATGGAATGAAATGCTTCATTCTGTGGTACCCACAGTGTTTGGCACTGATACATGGGGTAAATCTTATTTTGTGGCGGTGGTTTTCAGCTTCCCCATTCCAAATCAATCTGCTTTTGCTTATGATACATGGCCAGGGGTGAGGGAAATGCTGTCGTTTGCCAGAGCTAAAAATTATTCTTGACTCCCTGGATGGACTTTCAGATGGCACTCATCTTCCCGTTGCTAATCCAGACTCCTACCCTTGCTGCCTCTCCTTAATTGCTGGGAGAGGAAAGTACCTGTTTGTGTCTTCTTCCCTTCTTGGAGCACCACCTCATTAAGGCCCTTTTTGCCTTTCTGTACAAGTCTTATTTTATGTGTGCTCAGTTTTTGTGAAGGTTTGCTTGGCCCAAAGTATTGAATACCCACAGTCTTAACTGTGCTTCTACTATCCCTGCAGGTGTTACAGTGCGAGTGCCTCAAACAACTGCGTATGTTGTGAACAATGGGCTAACTCTTGGATCCGGAGCCCCGCAACTCACAGTGCATCACCGGCCACCACAGGTGCATGCTGTAAGTACAGTTATTCTGTAATTACCATTATGCTGATGTCACCATTCACAGGTCAGTTGCTGCATCAAAGGTTTGCAAGCTACTTGTAGTGTGGATGTGTATTGTGGACTCCTCCCACTCCATTCAGGTGGTTGCTATCATCCTCCTGTTGTTACCACAGCAGTTGCTAACAAGCAGAATTGTAGCCGTGTGACCTCATGATGCACCACCAGCAAGTGTCCTTCTGACCACCAGTGATCTACACAGCACAACTTGAGGATTGATGTTCTTACAGAACAGCACTAGCAGGGGATCTCATGGGGTCAAGCTGTAGTGACAGGAGAAGACTTCTGGTGCTATAAGAAGTCACTGAAGTCTATCAAAGACTAAGGATATAATGTGTGGGTTGGCAATAAAAGGGACTGCTGTATAGCGGAAGCCATGGACTGTGTCTTTTATACCCTTTTTATGTTCCTTAGGAGCCCCCACGCCCTGTGCATCCTGCACCACTGCCGGAGGCCCCGCAGCCAGCACGCCTGCCCCCTGAAGCAGCCAACACCAGTCTGCCTCAGAAGCCTCAGTTAAAGCTGGCACGAGTACAAAGCCAGAATGGTATTGTGTTATCATGGAGTGTCATGGAAGTGGACCGGAGCTGTGCCAGTGTGGACAGTTACCACTTGTATGCCTACCATGAGGACCCAAGCGCCACCATGCCCTCCCAGTGGAAGAAGATTGGGGAGGTGAAAGCCCTTCCCCTCCCAATGGCATGCACTCTCACTCAGTTTGTGTCTGGCAGCAAATATTACTTTGCTGTCCGAGCTAAAGACATTTATGGACGCTTTGGACCTTTCTGCGACCCCCAGTCCACAGATGTGATCTCTTCCCAGGCCAGTTAAACCAGAGATCTTTGCAGCCTTTAAATCTGCCCCACCACCAAGAGTTACATTAGTTTGGGGTTTAATCACATGCATGAAATTCACTCTCTACAGGATAATTTTGGGCAGCCCTATGTGATACACTACATCCATTGAAAAACAAGAGCAAAATAAATACTCACCCTGCCACGAGAGAGCCCATCTTCCTGGCCAGTTCAAGTCTTGGGCAGTTTGAAATCAAAATTTTCTTCTGCCCTTGGAGCTGCTTCACCCAGAGATACCAACCCTTTATCCAGGGGGGGACCTGGATATCTGGGCCTTCGCTTCAGACTGGGAACAGGATGATCTATTGCACAGTTTGCCTGAAGCAAATCAGCACATCTATACCACAGAGAACAGTTAAATGGCGCTAACAGGAGGACAAGGAACAGACTTGCCCGCTCACTCCCCACCACTCAATGGGCAGGCTGTGAGGGGAAAGAGGATTCAGGGTCTGACTTCTTTTGTGCTGAAAGACTGAGTAGCCTGGACTCATCTTGCACACTGCAGTGTGCTCTCCAGGCGACAAGGGAGCTTGAGTTTGGCAAGTGCAGGGGGGTGTGTGTAAATTTGGAGGTGGTGCAAGAAACATCCACTACCTCCCACAGATACAAACCTCTCTTCACTCCCTGCTTCCCACCAGGGTCCGGGAGCATTGTCAAGCCAGATGTGAAACTGGATTGTAGAGACTGCATTTTTCCTTCCTAGCTCAGATGAATTATCTGTCCTCTCCTCCCATACATTCAGCCCTTTTTTTTTTTTTTTAAATTTATTTTGTGCCTTAAAGAGTACTTTCAGAAATAAATGTAGCCAGATCTCTTGTGTTGGTTAGCTTTTTTCTTTCCCCGTGTAGTCTGTTGAAGTTTCTCTGGCCCCAGATCGTTTGTCTAGTTCTGTAGGTTCCAGGAAGTGTAGCACCTGGCACCCTTAATTTCCACTAAAATCCTTGGAATGGCTGGGTTTTGTCCTATGAAGATGACTGTAGGCAATATAAGACAGTGTTCTACATCAGCACCTTTTTCCTGTTCTGGGAAAGCTGCATGCTACAAATTAGCCAAAGGAAATCTGTGTGGCACAGTGAAAGCTTTCAGTCTCATCACACATGGTTGGATGTTGTATTAGTACAAGAAGGTGTCAACATTTAAGTTGGCCTCCCATTTCCTGTCTTTTCCCAGCCCCTTGTCCATCTGCATGTGTTAATCACCAAACCCAGAGCAGTTTTGGACATCTTACTTTGCTCACTCGCCCAAAAGCTGTGGAGCTGTTGTAGACTTAAAGGAGCTTTCATGATGCTTCTGAGATGAGCCTAAAGGAAAGCTTCCTCCTCCTCACCATGCCTTTGTTACTGTCCTGGTTTTGAATAGTGACACAGAGCATGCTTTACATATGGACAAGGAGAGGCAGGTAAGGTGCAACCTTGCAGCCTTCAGAAGAACAGACCTAGTTTGCTGCCGCCTTTTCTGCTCAGCAAAATTAATCAACTTCAGGGGAATGGGAGCATGAAGCCATCCTTGACACATTTCAGCACCAGACTGAGCTGTCTGAGGTGTTTGGGTTGGTTTTGGTTTCTCATGCGTGCATGCGTTCTCTTGTAATTTTCAAAGCCCTTGGTTTAAAACTAAAACAAAGTTGAAAAAGAAAAAAGCCTTTAAATGCCAAATGTGCTGCTAAAATCTCTTGCAAGGCTGTAAGATGTAAGTTAATTTTGTTCGTACGAAGTGCTGATGTTGGTAGAATAGCACACCGTGGCAGGATCTTTTCAGAGACCCTCACCTCTTTGTTCCATCTCTGTTCTGTAATATGTATTCCTTCCAGCCTGGCACTGGGATTGTCATGCTTTCAGGTGAGCAGGAAGTGTTACCTCCTCATCTTTTCTTTAGCAGCTATACAGTAAGAAATACCGTTGATCTTTGAACAGAAGTTTTGTGGAATTTGTTAGGGGCAGGTTAATTTTTTGGGTCTTTCTAATTTTGGGGTGCAGCTTTGGACACTGTCCAACCCATCAGCTGAATAACAGGCACCCCATTTCACTGGTGCCAAGAATCAATAATGCCTTTAAATTTTCTGGGTTTAACTTTCTTTGCCATCTTCAAGAAATAAGACCTGCTTTATAGTGCATTTAGTTTATGTATGTAAAGTTGAGATTAAAACAGCCAACAGTGGCCATTCATAATGCTATTTCTCCCAGTTTCTAGGTCCGTGTAGTCTTCCTTGGACTAGTTTTAATATCTTGTATTTGAAGTAGTACCAAAGACCTTGGGAGAAGCTGTTTCAGTACAAAGAGATTTTTAGTTTAAAGAGGAAAAACCCACTACCTGGACCTGATGCTGCTTATTTAATATCATCTCCACTGTAACTCCAGCTCAGTACATGTAGGAGAGAACAGTCTATAGTCTGTTTCTTGCCCTTTTCCAGTCTGTGACTGTTGTTAATCTTGTCTTGATGAGGAACAGGTACCCTTGGCAGAGATTTTTCTTGTGGCTGATGGAAATGGTACTTAGAGCCATCTTAACATTGTGTTCAGAGACCTTTTGAGAAGCCTGGGCCACAAATAAATGAAGAGGGAAATTTAGCCAAGAGCAATTCTTGAAATTTCAAGTTGATTTTTGTGGCCCTAAAACAAACTCTAGGAATCCTCAGAACTGGGTGCATCACCTTTTTATGAAATGTTAAGATTCAGCTGTACTCTAACCTGACTATAGGATGTTGACTTCTTGTACAGCAGCTCTCTACCTAGTTATCCTAAAAAAGTTATCAATTATGACTTACTCTTTGGATCTAACACAGCTGTGGGCAAATGCCTTGGATTCTCTTCTGCCTCCCTCAAACCTAATTGTTAAGTGAATTCCAAGTGCATACTCATTTTAGTAGGTGGTGACAGTTTATGCTTTGTGAAGAACACTGTTACATTTTAAAATTACCAGCTGTGAGTTTGTATGTCTTCCAGTTTGCTGGCCTACAGGTCCTTCCCACAATAAATAGGGAACTGTACTAGGCCACATTTTATAGATGTTTCAGAGTAGAATCAGTTTTTAAAATGGATATTTTCTCTTGTATAATCTGACAGAAATGAAATTGAGCGCCTTAGCTGTGAGTTACATACTAGCCCTTGCATTTCCTTGTCTTGTGATCTTTTGTTTTTTTAAAAAGAAGAAACCTTGCCCAAGAGAAACCATTTTTAAATTCAAAACTTCTTGCCACAAGCATTCTGGAATAACTAGTTACACTGCAAAATACTTTCTTTCAAAGTATTTCAAAAAACCTGGAGTAGTCAGCACAAGACTAAACTCGATCTGCTTTCAGGATGATAATCTCCATGGAAGTGTTTGTCCCAATAGTTGATCTTTATTGGAAGCTTCCAATATTTGTTCAGAAATAAACTAAACCACATTTGAAGCAGGATTGTCTTTTAATCTCAATTTTGCACTTTGTCAGAGTATTTTTTGTGTTCTCAGTACTGCAATGTAAAAGCTGCTTCCTGCTTCGGGCTTTATTCTTGCCACTGGATATATCCTCATACCAAATTGGAGCTTGTTCTCCAGGTTTTAACAACTGCAATACTGCATCTTTAGCCACATTTCCTGTCCTCATTTCTAAATGGTTCTTTTCTTCTATTATAATAGTTAGAACTTGAATTTCCTGATTGTGAACAGTATAAAATTAATTTGATTTCTGGCTGGAGAAAAGTGATACTGGTTTCCTTTCTGTACACAAATAGAATGCTGAGAGCAAAATGCTATAATTTTCCATCCATTTCCCCCCAACACCAGCTTGCTGACCCTCCTGTGCCCCACTTTATTGCTTAGCTTATTTAGAAAGCATTATCAAATTCAATTAAAACGGTGGTGTTTTATAACCTGTAGGTACCTGTGTTTTTTGTTTTTTTTCTCTGTATTCTTGAACCAATGACAGCAGCTTACGGGAAGAGTGGGGTGTAGTGGTCAGTTCCCTTCATGCCTATATTCAGGCATGTGTTTAACGTTTTTGTAATATGGTCAGCCTCACCTGAGTAGAACCCGATAGAAAAACCTGCACCAAACTGCACGCCACCCGGCTTGGATGAATGTTAGATTATCTAGCGCAAGCATTCAGGCACTCAGCCATCCTGATTTGAATTTCTAGCACAAGAACTGGGAGGTGGCAGTGCCTCTGTTATCTTCCCCTTGCACATCCTGCCTCCTCCAAAAAAAAATAATAACAACAGTGGGAAAATCTTCAAACAACTTCAGTAGGAGCAGAATTGGGCGCAGTTGTTGAAGATTAGCTAGGAAATGATCGCAGTATTGTACTGGAACTCAACTACAGCTCATCCCTTTCTCTGTGCTGCTTAGCCGAGTATCTAATGAACTAGAATCCATGTGATATGGAGGAACAGGCCCAGATGTGTTCTGTTTCCCTGAGTAGCCATGCCCCAGTATTAGAGTACTACAGACACTGCACAAAATCAAGCTGTAATACTGCTGCCTTCTATGCTCTTTAGTATTTTCATTTATGCAACAAAAATAAATCCTAACTACATTTTTTAAATAAAGCCTTGATTGATTTTATATATATATATATATATATATATATAAATCAATAACTTATATAATCTCTCTCTCTAGATATATATCTAGAGAGAGATTATATATATTATTGATGTCTGTGTGTGTATATAGATATTGTTGATGTATTATATTTTAGGTTTTTCTTTTGGGGGAAAAGGGTAGAAACTAGGTAGGGAGTCCAGAGGCGTCTGGTCCATTGCTATACTATATAAGCAGTGCACCCAAAAATATAAGCATCCCCTACAACAGTCTTCTGGTGGGGAAAATGAAACAGGAATAGGTACCAAATGTGAATGAAGTGGGGTTTTTTTACTTTATCTTCCAATTTAATCAGTATCCCATTGGAACTCATCTTTGTTTCTCATCTAATTGTGCAGGCTGAGCATTCTTTCCTCAAATAATTTTGTTAAGTGCTGTCTGAATTTAATGGAGTGTATCTGTAAATATGGGAACTGGGTAGCCAAGTGAGGGTCCTGTTTGGCTTCAGTAATTTATCAGCCATTAAAATATTCAAGTATATGAAATCCTTTGTAGAAAATTCAGTCTGATTTTTATTTTCTTTTGCAGCTGAACTTGTAAATAAGGATAATGTAGGACCTATCTGATGTCCAATTTAAACTGGGCAGTTGCAAAACCTCCCCATTTTTGTATGTACTGTAGATTAGTGTGTGTATAAGTGTTACTGTAGTGGGGTTTTGTCCAACAAGCCTGAAATTTATACTTTGAAATAAACTACTGGGTTTTTAACATGTTGAGTCATCTGTGATTGGTGTTCTGGTCATCTCAGGAGACTCCTGTCTTTCACAAATGACAGGGTTGCAGCTCTTATAAAGATCCTGATGGCTGGGGAATGCCACAGCAAGTCACAAGAGTTTCGGATCTTTAAGCCTTTCTCAGTGTTTTGGACTCCAATTTGTTGTTGGGAATATGAAGAGTTGTCTCATTTTAATCTTTCAGCCTTCCAAAATAATTTCTCTAGCACCTTTTGCTGTTCCAGGCTCCCGTTTCACTCTGTAAAGTAGAGTTGCATAGGCTCTATGCCACAGGCTCTCCCAAGCAGACAACACAAGCTAACAGGTCATGTGTAGCTACCCATGTTAGAACTTGTCTTCTCAAAATAGAATAGAAGCCTGGGTGTTACCCTTCCTTCCCCACCACCACGTGCTCATTTTGTTCCTACAAAGAGCTGTCTTGTCACTTCCTGCAATGTTGGCATTAAAGCCCTGGACTGTCAAACTTAACTATGGTCCTAACTTTACACGCTTTGTGTAGTCTTACTCAAGTCAATGGGTCTAACTGAATGCATAAAGCTTAAATACACAAGTCCCTCCAGGATCAGAGCCTACAAACAGCAATTCTAGTGAAGAGAGAGGGGAATTTCTTCATGTCCTGCTATTCAAGGAATTCATACTTCTATAAAAGCTCTTTGGTTTAAGATGCTTAAGTAAGTTAAAGGTATCGTGTGAATTGAATTTATTTTTAAAAAAGAGTATTTGGAAGGAAGCAAACAGACCCAGCAATCTGGGCAGGTCACATCACCTCTTTGTTTCCCCATCTCTATCAGAAAACAGAAATAGTGGAGCATGGGTAGCCTCCTAGTTGTAGCAGAAGAATTAGTAACGCTAGTGTTCTGGCAATTCGTGAAACATGGCTTGTCGCTAACCAAAAATTGGTTCCGATCAGACAACCAGCCAAATTCTGGGCACAGTTGTACTTGGCCTGTTTTAATGCATGTTGTGGTTTTATTTGAGATGAGAATCTACCTGTTGTACATGGTCTGTGGGGCAGGTTCTGCTGGGTACTGAAGTGCTCTGCAACGGTCTTAGGCTGCATGTTACACTGGAGGCCTAAACCCCTCTGGTTGATTCAGGAACCCTTTCCCTGCACCTAACATACTCATTAACCCTGGCACAACTTAAGTGCAAAACACAGCCAACGTGGTCCAGGAGCCTTTTACATGCACTTTGCATTGGTGTAAACAACAGCCCAGGTGGGTGAGAGTGAATGAAGCCTAAAGCTTAGCTGTAGCGCGCCCTCTACCAGAGAGTACCACATTCTGAGCTGTGGCCACGGAAGAGCAGTGGTGCAGGCAAGATGCTCTGCCTTTACAACAGCACAGCAACTCTACTTTGGTGAATGTCTGCCTGTGAGAGCTTGAACACTGGCAGTCATGCTGGCTTGGACCTGTACTCTTGCTGCTTAAATTCTGATTCATGGGGCAGTTAATATTTCTGTATATGCTCCATGAATATGATATTACTAAGAATTAAATGGCACCGGCTGAAAGACTCAAAGCTCCCCTTGGCAAATGTTAGCTCTTAATCTTCACCTGATTTTTGACTACAGAAAAATAATAGAGCACTTCTTCTGCTGTAAAGAACTCAGCAAGCCCACCACAGGTCAGAATGCTTTTAGCACTAAAGATTCCTATTTGAAATCCCTGGGTTTATCTAGAGTCACATTTGCCCACCTACCAATGCTATTTTGTGGCACCCTGGTTAAGAATCATTGGTCTTGATAAACACTAGAGAATTTTATAGGCTCTGGATTGTTTCCATCACTTCTCTTCCCTCTCCCCCAGAGGACTGGGTTTAGGGATTGTTTTTTCTAGTTTGGACCAAGTGCATGTAGTTTATACATGGACTCTAGTGATGTATAAAACCTGTAAAATGTTCTTGTGTTCCATTGCATTTTACCTTCTGCAGGAGATACTTATGGATCCTTATGGAGAAACGTGGACATAAGGACATTAGAACAGGCACTAGGGACGGTGGTCAGGGAGAATCTCCATGCTCACCTATCACGATCAAATCATTTGTGTATGATCTGCTCAGGAAGCTGGGGCCTTTCCACATAAGTTCCCTGCAGTAAGGACAGTTTTTCTGCCCTCCCCTTAAGGGGAAAGCCCTCCACCCCATGCAGTGATCTAAGTAAGGTTTTTGCCACTTTTTGTTTAGAGAGGATTTTCTTAAACGAAGGCTTTGTAATGATCTTTGTTACTGAGAATAATTTGGAAAGGATTTGAAAGTAACTATAACAGGAGAGCATGCTCCATTACCTTGGAATGGTCATCGTAATGCTGGCAGCAAGCTCCCCTGGCTGGCAACCACGTTTCCAGTAGTACCAAGCTCCAAACCTCAGCAAGTGACCATGTCCCTGAAGTCGAGTCAGGCCCCAGCAGCATCCTTCGTGTTCTCGTTCCAGCCTCTTTAGCAAGGCTGTTTAGTTCTTCCTAAAGTGCCTGCATTTCTGCTTCCAGTTCTTGAGCTTAGGCCAGCTTCTCTTGCTAAGCTCTGGGGCCCTAGGCCTTTGCTATGCAAATGAAGAGTTGAACAATCCCATCATCCAGCAGGTCTCTCAACTGACTGTCACACAGATAGCTGTGGTGGTCACTCGAGTTTTATAAACTAAATAAGCCAAATCCCACTTCCAGTTCAGAGCCCTGGAAAGAAGCACTAACAGCGAAACCTCACAAGAGTTGTGCTTCCATTCAACAAGAGCAAAAAAAAAGCTCTTCTGTGCTACCCAGTGACACTGAAACGCACATAAGCATGCTGCCTTCCGTGACAAATGGACTCCATCGGTATTTATAACCCTTCTAGTAACATAAGACGTCCTCCACCATCAAAGATACCAATCCTCTAGTAAGGATTATCCCACCAAGCAACTTGTTCCCCTGCTACAGGATTGCAAGTGACACACACACCCAAATGTACTTCATCCACTTCTTCATCATCCTTTCCCCAGCACGGGCACTCATGCTCAACTGACATTTCCCAACTGACAGCAGCAGCGGATCCTGGAACCACAGGCAACAGGAAGTACAGTCTGGCTGCAGCAAGTGCCATTCCTTCATGTTGAGGGGAGAAATCACCATGTCTGAGGCCCACAAGTCACAGTCTGCTGTCCCATGGCCTGTCCAGCCCGGACTGTACAGCTTGGACAGCCCTGGGTCAGCAAGAACCCTTTAAGCAATGCCAAGCAGCCTTTGGTCCCCCTGACATCATCTTACCTGACAAGCTGCAGTCCTTCTCAAGCTCCTGGAAGACCACTCAATCCTTTAAGAGGCCAGCAGGCACCAGGTGTCATACTACTTCCTTAGCCAATGCAGTGTTGTGCTTTGATGCCTCGAGCTGCAGATGGTAGCACTTCGGCCAGCTGGTTTGCAATCTTACTTTGTAAATACAAAACATGTGCAAGGCACAGCTGTGGTCACAGCATGAGGAAGGATGCGGCTGCTTTGCAACCTGCATGAGAGCTTGAGTGAGGCGCTGCTGCCATCTGGCAGCATGCAGAGTGAAGGACCCCACGTAGACTGAGGCAGTGTCAGAGAAGGAAGGCCCCTCCCCCCATCCTGGTAAACTGCAAATAAAGCCATTAATTTGGATTCTTAACTGAAGAGAATTCTGGCACCTAAGAAAACCAAGCAGTGTTTATTAAAGGAGATGTGCTACAGCAGCAACAGAGGTAAGTGCTGGGCTGGAGAGACTGTGGGTAGAAATGGGACTGATCTCTGCCGCACCCCCTGGACAAGTTGTGGCCTGTGCACTTGTACTGGCTGTACGTACATGTGGCTTGGGGCACAGGCAGTACCAGGCAAATGTCAAACCCACCACAGGTGGGAAGCAGCTGCTGTGCTCACAAGAACACTTGCAGTAAAATTGAAGAGCAGGACTATGTCTGGCTGGGCCCAGCAGAGTCCCAGTAATAACAAATGAAAAGTCCAGTTTCGTTGCTTGCATCCCCTTGCTGCTGTTCAGGTGGTGCAACAGCTCCTGTTGCATGCCCTGTGGGCTGCTCTTCTGCATCTTGATGAGTTGCTTCATTTCCATTTGCTTTACAAAGTGAACTTGTCAGTCCCAGTGCAAGTGGGGACAGGGAGTGGAACAAGTCCCTCCTTTCCTGCACTTACAGCTGGGTCGTGCATAGCCCCGGGAGGATTCTGCTCTTTACATGCCTGCACTGCATTCGCCTGCAGCAAAATCTGCAGCACAGTCATCCTGCCTGACAGAGACACCTGGTCTGATGTCCCTTGGAATAGGCAACTGGTCTGTGTGCAACAGCAAACCACATCTGCCTAGGTTTAAACCACTCGTCCTTGACTTGAGCCCAGAGACTCCCATTGCATCTACTGATTTGAGGTAAGACCAAAAATACATGACCCTTTTCCCATTAGAACGCAGAAGAGAACTTAGCATACTGGATTGTGAGTTCTGGGGGGAGGGACTGTGTGTGTACATACAGTACCTAACACAAAGGGCCCCTGGACCCTGACTGGCTCCTAGGTACTCCCACACCAACAGTGGTATCTCTCGCCCTGGCCCTTCACAGATGTCAAGGCTTTTCACAAAGGTGTTAAATCACCCTCCACTGTGAGGGGCAGGCAATAGTATTAGAAGTTTGCAAAGGCTGCCCAGCCACAGTTCTCAGTGCACGTTACACAGGAAGGTAAGCAGCAGCCCCACTTCACAGTGGAGTGACAGACCCAGCAAACCTCCCTGTTTGCTGCTGCTGGGTGCCCATTTCCTCTCCTCCCCCGTAACTGCACTTCATGAATAACCCACAATAGCTCTTATGGCCCAGATCCCAGAAGAGCACTCAGGTGTCTAAGTCCCAGTGATCTGCATGGGCCATAGCCACCTGAGCACCAGGGAGGATCTGGGCATACGCACCATCTTGCCCCTTTGGTCCTGGAGAATGAAGCTTTAGCAGCCAGAAGAACAGAGAGAGAGAGAGCAGTTAAGGCACAAAGGTAGGGATGTTCAGGCCATTTCATTGTATGTGGGAAGAAAAGATTGCAGGAAGAAGAGAAAAATCTACTTTTCTTCCCTGAAAAAGTGATGCTGGCTTCACAGGACTGGCTTCATGGTGACAAAGTTAAAATTGTAGGACTCAGGCAGGCCCTCATGTCGGGTCTTGTTGAATTTTTTCCAGCTGAAGACAGGGAGCCCGTCCTGCACTGAAGGGCCATTGATGGCACTGGATGCAAATGCCCCCGCCATGTGGAAATCAGACACCTGTAAAGGACAGGGGTTAACAGCAAAGGCCCAAATGCTGCCTCGCTTCTGAGGCAGAGGTACAGCAGGAAAGGAGAGGCCACTTAGGACAGCCCAGGTGGATATGGGCAGGAGGGAGGGACAAAACTATAGTAAACATCTGTGATCTGGGCACTATCTCCATGCACAGACAGGCTGCCTGACCCTTTAACAACCCCTGCTTGGCATAATGCCAACTTAAGGCCCTGGGGGGGGGGGCAAGTGTGTGGCTACTGCCCTATAGTCATCCAGGCTGCCGCAGTGGTGTCAAGGCAGCTGATCTGCTCACTGGGGTGTGAAGAGAGCACTACAGCTGCCCCAGCGTCCCTCTGGGACTCAAGAAAAAGGATACAGAGAAACACCAAGGTAGCCCAAAGCTACCTTTGCTGCACTCTTAACTTTCCTTCCTGTGCCAGGCACAGCTGCCCAAATGGAGGCCTCAGAGATTCCCTCAGGTCCCAGGGCTCTGAGCATGCACTTCTCCAGGCTTTGCAACAGAGATTGAAACAGAAGCAACTAAACTCTCTTTCTTCTCCTGTTTCATGTTAGCTCCACTTCCCTGCCCTCCTCATTGCCAGACCTCCCCTCTCCCTGTGCTGCTGCCATTGCCACCTGAACATCACAAGCTGAGCAAGAATGGCACCAGCCACCCATTCCTCCATACAGACCTGGTTCTGGACTGCTGCTCAAGTGACATTCATCTCCAGTGATCCCCAGCTGCTGCCTTGCAGGACTCCAGGGGGACAGGGAAGAGGGGAGACTCTCACAACTGGCTCTGCCAAAGATGCCAGGTGGGGCCTGTCCCTCAGCCTCACTCCATGCCCAGGGAACCAGCTAGTCCCAAGAGGGTAAAATACCCTCAGACCCACCAGTGCTTCAAGGGTTAACATTTATTTGCTCAATGATTGCACCAGGAGCAGAGTAGCTGTAAATCTCCTGGTAAAAGCTGCTCCTCTTTACTGAATCTTGAATGTAAATGAGAAGCAGCAGTCCTGAGCAGCTCCAGGGAGGAGTCCACATGATTCCCATTAATGGGAGCAGGCAGCTGCTTGGCCCCTTCTCCCTCCCTCCATGATGCCCTAAGAACAAGGAAACAGACTGAGGTGGGACTCTCATTTCAGCTTTTGCTCTGTTCCTGAGCCCAGCCTGCTGCCAGGCTCTAACTGACTCTTGATGGGGTCTCATGTAGGCAGAGAAGACAAGTATGCTCTCAGATACCATGGGCTCTTGGGTGC
Organism: Crocodylus siamensis; assembly: GCF_052110815.1. Taxonomy (NCBI): domain Eukaryota; kingdom Metazoa; phylum Chordata; order Crocodylia; family Crocodylidae; genus Crocodylus; species Crocodylus siamensis. Next base: position 87,004,322 of record NC_143398.1, on the reverse strand, counting down.
CACCACCCTCTCCCAGGCTGCTGCATCTCTCCTGTGCCCCTGCCAGTGGACACTGACCCTCACCTTCCCAGGGCTGCCCTAAGAACGGGAGCAAGGGGCAGAACCTATCTGCAAGGCAAAAGAAAAGGAGACCAACCACTACTCACTGGCAGGAACCCCCCCATCCCATGAGCTGGATGCCTCCTCCACACCCCACCCCACCCCAGTTCTCTTGGGGTCTCAGAAACCCTGATAAGTAGCCAGTCTCTGTATGGTAAGTCCCAGGGATGGTGGGAGAAGGTGGGTTGAAAACTACTATGAGGAATGGCAAGTTGCCTGTGGGGGGTGCTCAGCAGGTCAGCCAGTACAGCCATCCTTCACCCTAGATGCTCTCACATGCACAAAGTGTATTGGCTACAACGTTTGGGCTTATACCCTGGCAGCAGCCTGAGGCCAGAGAGGGGGGCCACCTCTCCACCCAAGGTCACACCTGGAAGGAGTGTAGGCAGGCTCCCTGCCTCCACTCAGGAGGTACAGCAGTGACCACATGTTCTAGGGGTTTTTACCTTAGTGTCATAGCAGCCTGCTGGCACTGGCAAAGAAGGGTTCAAGTCCTCCCGGCAGCAGATGGTGTTGCAGGGATTACGCTGGGCATAGGGGTCCTTCAGGTAGTCTGGGAATAAAATGGGGGAGAGAGGAGATGAAGTCTGTCTGCTCTCATGGAGCCCCTGGTGGCAGACATCATGACCAGATGTGATGCAGGCAGGCAGGGAAGTTGCAATGAGTGAGAAGTGTCTTGTAGAAGGGACAGGGGATAATGAGCAGCTCCAGCCTGAACTTTTCTTCTGTTCTTGACTTAAAAAGAAAATGGCAAGTAGCCAGGTCTGGCAACACCCCCTGCAACAGGAGGAGACACAGGATGCTGGAGGCTCTAACCAGCTGATCCTAGTAATATATTATTGCTCAGTGCACCAAAGAAAGACAGTCCCACCCCTGCCCATTCCCTGGCCCCCTGGCAGGATAGGGGAGAGGATTTCCAAGATCCAGGTGTGACAAGTCAGTGCAACCCTATTATGTGGAAAAAGGAATCTAAGTAAAACATCTCTGGCCATCTGCACCTAGAGATGGTGCTTAATCAGCCTGCCCTGGTGTTTGAGTCCTACTGAAGAAGTCCGGTCAGTGGCAGGAGAGGCCTGAATCCTGAAGGGCATTCCAGCGGAAAAGCAGCTTCCCCATGCCTGGAACAGCAGGGCTCAGGGTCACTGCACTGCCTGTCACACAAGCAGCAATAAAAACAATCAGATCAACACATAATACATGGGTACTTACTGTTGTATCTCATGATGTACTTCATGCTGTCCAAGTCAATCACCTTCCCTTGGTCCCGCCGGAAGATTTTTGCTCTGGGAGCGAGTTCATAAGAGAAGTCCAGCCCATGCTTCTGGACATATGCTTCATACCCACTCTGGATGTAGATGTTTTTGTGAAAGGGGATGTTGTAAGAAGGCCAGTATCCTGCAAGAGAAGCCATCCATTCCTTTAGTTAATTATATGAGCAAACTCTGTTTAAAATATCTGTTGGTTTAAACACCATGTTTGTCCTGACAGCACACAACCAGAGATGTGGCACAGACCCTGCTCGACAGCAGCAATGTGGCCATTGCAAATATGTGAGTTAATACACAGGTAAGTGCACTGCTGAAGCTGTTTGGAGAGCCCTGTCCCTCAGACACCCACTGTGAAGACCTGCCCTCAAAGCAGCCTGGGGCAGCCGCAAGCTGGGCTTACAGGAGTCTCGTGGTACACCCAGGAGAGATCAGAGTAATTCAGATCAAATCTGAAGAGAGTAGGGCACAGATCACATTTCACGTCCCCTCACTGTCTCTCTGCAGCAATCACATCTCGGCATTGCTGAGCTTCCTTCTTTCCAGCTGAAGAGAAGGGAAAATATCCTCAAATACAGACTGCTCCATCCCAATGAGCTAAAGAGGCCTAATGAAGTGCTGAGAAATGGGCCAATGCATGTACAGCAGCAAGGGGAAAGAACATGGGTCAGGCCACTGACCAGACCAGGATCCCTGGCATCAGGAATTCCCTAGGGTCCCCAACAAAAGAAGAAGCCACAGCAAAGTCAGTCACAGAGCAGGAGACTGCAGATTGAGAGCTATCAGAGGGGAACCACAGAAGTAACTTGATACAGAACTGATTGGAAGGTAACTCAGCAGAAAATACCTGGGGAAACAGCCAAGAGGCTAGTGCCAACCAGAGTAGTGATGGCTGGAATGTGGCAGCTGATGGCATGCCCTGACCAGGAAGGGGCACAAGAGGATCATAGGAAGTCTTGCAGGTGCCACTACTAAAAAATATTGAAAAGTGAAAGAGACCTTCACTTCCCTGCTGAGTTTCCCCTGACAGCATGCCATGGGAACTGTGACAAGCACCGGAGGGGAAGCGCTACACGCAAACCCTGTAGTGGCAGAAACCTGAAGGAAAACCACATCCAACAGGAATGCCAGGGGGAATCCCAAGTAAACAGAATGCAAATCTGAGCACTGGCATCTAGCCCCAGAGCTTGGGGGAAAAATGTCATGGGACTGTTCAGGAACAAGAGACTAGGATTACAGAGGTTTAATCCTAAAACAGTGTTTCGCAACTTTTTTGGACTTGAAGCAAGTCTTAGTTTTCACTCATTTTTGACTACAGAAAAACACTGGAGCAATTCTGCTGCTGCCAAGAACTCTGAAAGATAAGAAGAGGTCAGCAGTTTTGAACACTGGAATCCTAGCTGGAATCTCTGGGTTTATCCTGTGAATCGTGTTTGCACACCTAGTAGTGCTAACACTGTGTGGCACCCTGTGACACTCCTGAAAGGATCTCGAGGCACCCGGGGGGAATCACTGACTTAAGAGAAGGTAAACAGATTCCTTCACTATAGTTTTCTCTTGGGCCAAGGCAGTTCTGTTTAAGGCAGTTTTAGCTCCACCCTGGAGCCTGGGTTTACCCTGAAGAGAGATGGGCACTTACGGAGTTATTAGCACCAAGGATGTGTTTGGCTGGGAGCCTGACATTTAAATCCTGCCAGCTGTGACACTCCTGGGGTAGGATCTAGTTTTAAGATCACAGCTTGGCATGGTGCAGAGGGAGCAGGATTGGCTGCTGCTCATGTAATGAGCTGGAGCCTACCAGACAACTGCTACAGAAATCCAAACCAAGATTTTACAAAGTAAATCTGCAGCGGGGCACCAAGACTAGCTGAGTAGCCTGTTCCCTCGCTTTCCAATACATACAAGGCAGAGAAGTGAACCTCCCAGGTAAGTGAACAGACCATACCTGCTTCCATGATACAACCTGGAGAAAGGAGAATCATATATTTTTCTAAGCTGTAGCCCACGCATTCTCTGTAGTTGGATGCACTTGGCCATGCTCTACAGGACGGGCTGGCCAGGAGCCAGCAGATCAGCTTCCAAGAACATGAACTTCCAAAGGGAAGTGGTTCATTTATGATTTGGCAATAAATCTTTTACTGTCTCAGAGGGTGGCCCAGGATGCAAGTGCCTTCCCTAGCCCCACCTGGGTCTACACAGACCGCTACAGCACAGTGAGCTCCTGCAAGTCCTCCTCAAATAAACCCTCTGCTGGTCTTTTCCCAGTTCTGCCTGGCAGCTGTCCAGCCCCACGCAGACATTTCAGTGCCTCCATGAAAGAGCTGAAATGAGGGTGTCACAGGCCTGCCTCTGTAGCATATGAGTGAAGCCAGAAGATGAAACCTGGCATCTTGTGCAGTGAAAGGTGCGCTGGGGCAAGGGGCCCCATGTGCAGGCAATAGGGATACTGCTGGGCCCCTACAAAGACCTTTTTCTTACCCTACACGTTTCTGTCCTCAGGTGCTACATTTTGGAATAAGGACAGTCTTGGAGTGAAGGATGAAACTAAAGGGCCAAGCAGACTCAGTTCAATTCTGGACTCAGGTACAGATGTGCTCTAGTCCTGTATTCAAGTTTCCACCCCGTTCCCTCCTTGGGACTGCCATGAGGTAGGTCCTTGACTACCTCAACTACAGCCAGCAAGTCCAGTTGCCTACAAACTGCAGCCTCTTCCTTCAGGTACAGACCTGTCTGCAGCACCCTCTGCCTTTGTTACCCCATGGGCTCAATCCTGACTGCCTGCAGTTCTGAGGTTTATACCTAACGGTCACCTAGAAGCTCACACTACTGCAAGTGCAGCTGACAGGGTGAAGAGGGCAGGAAAGCCAGAGCACATTACCCCTGCATTCACTTAGCTGCAACTCACAGCACCAGCGTCTGTTGAGCAAACTGTGAATGGTCTAGATCCCTGTTGTCTCAAGATCCTGCCTCTGCTGTGCTCCTAAAAGGTGCAGGTGCTTCTGTAGATTGGCAGCCTCTCCCAGGGCCAGTGATCAGAGGAGGGGCAGGCATTCTGGAGGGCACTGGAAAATTGTAGAAATGTATCTAAGCCTATCCCTGGCCAACACACCCATCTACACTGCAAAGCTCTCCTCTTCACTCAGGCTTCCGCTCCATATAGCCCTGAAGCCCCCGTGCTAGCACTTAGCTCGCTCATGTTCGCTCCAGCACTTTAAGAGCTGCTATTCTGGTGTTGCAGTGTATACATTTCAGACTTCTGAACATACAGAAGTTCAACGCGCTTGATCCAACGGAAGCAAAATGTACCCAGACCCTTTGGGGATAGCTGCATTACCAGTCCTCAGAGCAAAGTGCTGTTTATTCCCACATGTAATTTTTCCAGAGCAAATTGCTCTGGGATTTTTCCAAACTACTAAGTGCAACAAGCTTCTTGCCTGTTCTTCCCCTCCAAACCCTCCCATGTTTTTAAAACTTAGCCACAAATTCTGACAAAAGCTGATTTCTAATGCATACTTCTGCTTTCCCCAACTGCTCCTGGGATGGCACTGAAACTGTTTCTTGCTTCTGCATCAACTCTTCCCTATGTTGTTCTTTTTCTGGTGCAGGAGCGGACTGAGACCAGGTTTCCCTTCCTTGTTCTTGCAAAAGTTTAATTTTCCTAATCACGAACTGATTGTTTTTGTCAACTCTTGGGCCTTGACTTGTTCCTCTTCCTACTCTTTTACTTAACTCTTTAATTCTCACTGCACATTTTCCATCTTGTCCTTCTCCACCCACTTGTGACTCCTTACAACCAACCACTCTGGAGGACAGCAGGACTCCACTAGAATCTCTGAGGTCACCTGCCTCCTGGTCCTCCATATGCCAGAGCCATTACGAGCTCTAAGGGCTCCTCCCAGAAGGGGGGAGGGCGGAGGTGGAGGTGAATGAGCCAGTTGGCAGCATGCATCTCACCCCCTCCTAATTGTTTTTTCTGAGTTTGCTAGGCATCTGAATGGGCCATCAAGATCAGCTTAGCTACTTCCAAGAGTAGGACTGAGCTTTCTCTGCTCACCCAGAGACATGTGACTAGGTCTTCCCCTCATGTGACCCTCAAGCAATTGAATGTTTAGGAATTTCGAACGAGTACTCATGACAAGGCTGAGGGCAGTGCAGAGGAGTCCCTGAAAATCCTGGAGTGAGGGAGTCAAGGTCATGTCCATATACAGCATGACCTCAGACCACAGTTATAGCCCAATGGCACAAGTCAGAAAACACTTAGGGGTAGGGAATGCACAGAAGAGCCTAAAGGTAGGCCCAGCGAGCAGGTGGCCCGAATCAGACTTGCCCTTCTTGTCCTGAACTGAATGCAGGGTAGAAACATGTCAAATGAATTGCCAGCCAGGAAGCTGAGGATCAGAAGTGCAGATGGGGAAAGTAACTTCCTCTAAGCCAAGGTAAGACTCAGTTGGGAGAAATACAGAGCCATCCCCCAGCTGAGCTGGCAGGACAATGTAAGAATGTCCTCACAAAGGAGGATGTGCTAGAAGGAAGCAAAACAGACCATATCAGGAACAAAACCAAAGTGCTGCTGTACAGCATTGCTTTCAACTTGGGTTAGCTTGGGATTGGAACAAGGTGCATGGGCCAACAGCCCTGGGGCCCATCAGAAACCAGGATCAGCCCACCCTGAACTGGCAGCACAGTCTCCCAGGTACCAGTGCCTGACATTAAGGGAGCCATCAGGGAAGACTAATACAGACTATATTGTTGTCAGCAGAGCTGGGACCCTCCTATTAGGCATCTGGAAGCCATGGTCTTTTGCCCAGGTAACTCAGTTAAACATATTGGATCAAGTCAGTTGGTCAATGTTTGCTCCTGGGCAAGTTCTTGCCTCTTCCAAGGTCTCATATGAGAAGAGAGTTTGGCTTCAAAAGGCAAAGCTCTGCACCCCCCAACTAGCAAGCCAGAGCAACACGGCACCATGGTGGGGGGGCAGCTGTCATGTCAACCACTGAGAAGGACAAGGGGGAGTAGCTGAGGGAGGTCACCTCCACCCTGCCACCAAATGGTTACCATCTTGTCTAGCTTCTGTAGCTGGACTTAGATCCATCAGGGTACAGAGGGGACAGCTCCCTTAAAAAGGAGGGAGCTACTGTACAGGAGTATTAGAAAACTAGCCTCCTTGCTATAGCCTTTTTCCCCCTATCCTACCTCAGGTCAGCTGCCATCTTCTTTTCTAGGATTGGAGGGGTGATGTTAACCTAACCCTCTTCCCCACCCCATCTCCTTATAGTCTGGTCAACAGGAAGAACAGCTAATGTGTCAGCTGCTCAGTTTCCAATCCTCACTGAGGGCCTGGCAAAAATATGCTCCCATCCTGGTCTTGCAACACATTGACTAGTTAGACTTCACAAACTGCAATAAGCTCCCTCACCCTGGCAATAAATAAAGCCCGATTGTGTTCATCTTCCCTATTTCCTCCTCAAGCCATTTTGGTCACAATAAGAAATGCCGAAACAGACCCTTGTTTCCATCTTTTTACAGGATTAAAATATTCAGGGAAATTTAAGGTGCATTAAAGAGTTTTATAACCCTTTTGTGGCTAACACCCTACCAAAAAAAATTCTGTATGCAATGATAGTCCCCAAAATATATGCTAGATACATCCAAAGTGTTAAAGAGGGCAGAAATGCAAACAGAAACAATCGCCACAGCCCATATCCCTCATGAATTGTAATAGTAGAAAGAGGGGCCCTTCTCCAACTCATCACCTCTTTAGCAGCACAACCACAGGCCAGCATGCAGAATGCTGGATACACACAAGTATCTGGAGAACATTTGCCTTGTATAGGGCTTGATACTTGAATGTTTGCATGATTTTTACTTGGCTTTGGGTTTGGTTTTCAGGCAAGTTGTAGCTAGTTTTCCTGTCATTTGGAAAACAAACAGACACTGGATGATGTAGCCCCCAGGAAAACTTAGCCTAAAGGCTGCATCTGGTTATCATAGAAGTTTTCACATTTCAAAACCTATTTTGTGGGGGTACAAGCACAGAAAGGTTTGAGTGACTCCCGTGGTCATGCAACATTAATTAAACAATGATTCTGTCTCTCCCAAGGAAGAAAAAACCCAAACAAGCAGGGAGCTCCAGAACAGGGCTTGACTTTAGAGGGGAAAGTCAGTCAGGGAAGGAAGGTGAGGATCTCTACTTTGCTCTCCAGTGCCTCCTAAGAAATGTGTGTTACATATTTCATGAGACATTGCAGTTACAGCAGGTAGGAACCAATTTCATATAGAATAACAAAGTGCATCTCAAAAGCACTGAATATCATGTAACAGAAAATTCCAGGGCATAGTCCCAACATAAACCCTTCCCACATGTAATACCATGCTCCTGTCAACTGAAACAACTAACTTTGCCAAAGATATTATAGCAGCTTTTACCTCTGCGGAGAACATCGGTCTGATCAGAATATTCCACAAGTTCTGGGATCTGCTCAATGATGTAGAGTGCTCCGTCATCAAGCCTCTTTTGCAGCTTGATCTTCTTCAAATCTAGAACCATGTACTGATTGTTATAGGTTCCTAGGAGACATTTAAGAGAAAACCAGATACTTCACCTAGTGCCTAGAGAATCAGGAGAGGAAGGGGGAAAACAGGCAGCGTCTCCATTGTTTAGAGGCTCATATGAAAATGTATTTACCTGAATTGTACTTCAAGAAAGTTTGTGCCCAGGCTTTACCAGTGTCTGCCATCATGTTGGCAATGCGGACCCTCTGCCAAGCAAAGAGCGCCTCTGGCACAATTTGTTTCAATAAAGTGTTGTTCAGCACGGTGTTTGTTGTCTGCAACATCACCAGGCCACTGCCAAGCAAGTAAAAGTCATCCAAAGATATCAAAAACCCTAAAAAGAAAACAGAAAAATTCAGGGGGGTTTTCTTTGTTTGGGGTTTGGTTTGTTGTTTTTTTTTGGGGGGGGGGGTAGGGAGGAGGAGGTCTTACCATAGTTGTAGGACAAACAACAGAGACGTTATGATAAGCAATCATCCTATTTCTAAATTATTGCTTATATAATTGTACACAACTACAGAATATGGATTTAAAGCAAGAACATTCCTTTCCATCTTTCAAAAACCACTAGCAATCTGTTTCAGCTTCAGATTTTTCAATTTTGAAAGCACAAGGTGTTTCACAACATTATCATGAGTGAAGAACTGAATTATTAATTAGGGTAGGCAAGCCTCTTCCTCACTCCACCTAGTAAAATACAGCTAGCTCTATTCCTAGAAGTGACTACAAATATGGAAACTTCACCATTGATTGTGAGGGGAGGAAAGGAGTATTTGTGGGTGTATTGGAGTTTTATCAGCTTCTCTTAGAAACAGGTTTACTACTATGTATTCCCATTAGCCCTGCAGAAACAACACAGCCATTGGACAATGAGCAATTTCATTCTGCCTCTGACTGCACATCAACAGAAATATTAATGCCAGTTAAGACTCCATGCCACAAGAAGTACAGAGCTGAAAAGATAAACACCACCTTGGAAATCACAGGGATTGCCCAAGAGTCTTTTGCATAGGTTTCCACAGGAGTTGGGAGAGCAGCTTCTTCATCCAGGGGGAGCTCAGCTGGTGAGTTCAGCGCTCACTTCTCATTACTAGCACAGCTTAGCAGGCAGTAAGGAACGACAGCCTCTGCCCACAGCTCTTCAGCTCTTCTTCTTGGTGAGTCCTGGCATAACAAGTTTGCAGGGTGCTACCCTCTGGATAGCATGTCCTGTAAATATGTTGCTTGATGGAAATAGTATGGTAGGGACCTAAGTATGATGGCTTAGACTCTTACAGCACCTTCCATGGGAGGTTCTACTGGTTTGTTAAAAAAAAAACAACCACTGAATTAAGTTCAGCAGCTCATGAAGTAAAATAATTATGGTCCCCATGTTTCAGATGGGGAAGTTGAGCACAGACCAAGCAACTTGTCTGAAATCACACAGTTGTTCACTAGAAGGGCCAGGAATAGCCTCTCAGCTCTGCTTAACACTCCTGTGCTTTAACCAAAAGACAGACCATCTTCAAATGAGAAATACCAGGCCTGCAATGTGCATACATCCTCCATTAGAGCAAAAGCAACTTTGAAATCTTGAGCCTTTATTCTCCTTCCCAAATCAGATCTTTTTACAGAGTACATTGAGAAGAAAATTACTTTACAGGAAATGGTTCTCTGAAAACACAGTAGCGGTAGAGTCCTGGAACAGACAGGCAAGGAAAACATGTAGCCTCAATTTTGGAGTGCTTAGTTCCAAAAATTAAAATGTAGCAACAGATAAAATACATCCCATACACAGCTTTCTATAATCAGAAATGGAAGAGCAACTAGCTGCTTCAAGAAGACCAGAAGGGAGGTTTCACTGTCTTTTAGATTAGATTATTAGATACCAGAGTGATGAACCACAGCATAAATACTTAAGGAAACTAGAACCAAAATAGTTCAGCTAGTCGTAAGTTCATACCTTGAGTGATTTCAGTGCCTTCTCTTGTCCTTCAGCTTAAAAAGTACCCTAGTTTAATAAAATGTAAGGGTTGGGTTTTTTATTTGTTGTTTCTTAAACAAATAAAGCTATGTTGAAATAGCACACACTTGATCTGAACCAAACTTTTCAAACAATAACTGGCAATGATATAACTCAAAATGGGAATTATTTACTAATGGCATTTTAAAGTAAAAGTAATCAAAAGCCAGCTAAGCCAAAAACAAGATTCCTTTCTTCTGGACAGTCCCATTCACAGGTTTTACTGAAGAGTGTTGGGGGGTGAAAAGTCCTCTACCCTTTCCTAGTCTGATTGCACAGGTGCAAACATTCCATCATGGCCTAAACAATTTTACAGGCAGATCCTGGGTGAGGGAGAAGTTAAATGCACACTACAGATTCACCCAAGAGAAAAACTGTCAAAAAATAAGCACATGTGAAACTTAGAGATATCAGCAGATAGTAGGATTTCTGTTCTGCCGTCCTTGTCTTTTACACTGTGTTTAAGTAAGCATGAGAGTTTGAAGTCATTGAAACTGCCTTTTATGTCACCTGTTGCCTTTCCATATAATTCATTGACTTCATCTGCAAACCAAACTCCCATTGTCATCAACAACAAACAGTTTTCTTGACTGCACCCCTTCCCTTCTGTATCAAACCAATACAAAGTACTTCTGAGGGTATTTTGTGGATTTGAGACCTTTTAGATTTTCTCTAGACATCTGTAGACAGCTGTGATTTTTCTAAGACCCTGAGCCTCATTCATCACACTACTATTAATTGGCTGAGAAAAGCAAACTAGCTTTAAAGGCCTGGGCTACAGAATTCTCTGGGAAGTCAGTGCAATGAGCAGAGCATGGGAGTGATGTGACCTGGGAGTCACTGTTAGTAAAGGGTTTCTGCCTTTTAGTACCAAAACTCTTTTGTGTTTTAAAAGGTCAGCAAACTCATTCTAGTACAGCTAGATGTGCTAACTTGGCCTGGCAGCAACAGAGACGTGTGGCTTTTTTGTCATCACTTCACAGTAAGGGGCAGAGCATCTTGGTTGAGTCTAGAATGCCATGACTATTCATGACCATGAGTACTTGGGAGCAGTCTCTTCCTCTCTTTTCTCTTCCACCCCCCTCTGTTGCTCCCTCCTTTTCCCTATCTTTCCCTCTCTCTCCCCCACTTCCCTCTCCCTTTCTATAAGGAGGCCTAATGAGATGCTCTTTCCCAGGGAAGCAGGCATATCTTGTAAGTTTTCTTTGTCAATGAAGCAGTTCCCATTCTGATCTTTCACACTGAAGCTTCCTTTGAATTCCTGAATGTGACTGTGTACCACAAACACAATGGATTTTGCATGCAGAGGCCACTTCTTCATGCTTTTGTTTAGCAGGCAGGATGCTACCTCCTTCCCTGGGACTTGCTCCTATCATAGTGTTCTGGATTCCTCTAAGGCACTGCTCCATGCTTCATGCAGTTTGGCCTTAACGAACAGCTACAGATGACAACTAGTTCCCCAGCCTGCTCCACTTCAAATGTCATGTGCTGTGTTTAGATTCAGTGACAGCATTGTTGCATTCATGGCTGTGGGTGCAGTGTTAAGTGGCCAAGAAAAGGGAGGCCCTATACTTTACATCTACTGACATTTCTCCATTTGTCTATTGTCATAGCATTCCTCTTCAGGCAGCAAAGGGACACTGTCAGGGAAAGAAGCAAACAGGGCAGGTGACAGATATGGCTGTAGTTGCTTGAGGTGGTGACTGATGACTGGCTGAGATGCCTCTGATGTCACAATAATGTTCAAGACTCCTCAACCTGCAGCACAGAATGGGCACTGTCAGGGGATGTTGAAATGAAACTGATAAAACAGGTTTGGGGACAGTCTCTTTCCTGCCCTGCCTATCAGCTGCCAGGCTGGCCTACATAAGCAATGATGTGTACAACCCTCTAGCTGTATCTATTTATAATTGCAAAATAAAAAATGATTAATCAGAAACATAGAACGTGTTCTGACACACTCTTAACAAGGAGCCTAATTTCCCAGTCTTGAAAAGACAGAGTGCTGTAATCAAAAATTATTATTTATGGTAACTCCACTTGGAAGATTGAATGTCTTGGGCAATTTGGCCCTTTTCCAGGGTCAAAGAATATACTAATCAGGGTGGAGGTACATTTCTTCTGGGACACATGTCACTCACTCCTTGAAGCTCTTGGAGAAGACATGATACAACTTTGGCCAGCAGGCCTAGTTCAACTCTTGTAATTTACTATTAAGTCGGTAAAGTAAGTACTGCAGCTAGCTCACAGGGATGTCTGTCTGTTTTATGCATGTAATGCTCACCATTTCTGAGACATGGCAAGTAGAACATTTATTTAAAATAAAATGATTTAGCCTTCCAGCTGTTTCACAAGGAGAGCTCTGGACTGGCCTTCTCAAACCTTGAGTGGTTGGGTGGGGAAAAAAAAAACTTTTTCTGTGCTACATGCTCAGGAGAAGGTTGCAGTTCTTTGGAGTGATTGTGTGGGACCTCTGGGTTCTACTGTGGATTCGGAGGACACAATGACCTAGAAGAACAAGGCTCCCTCACGTTACCACAAGACAACAAAAGAATTTGGAAGTTCTTTCCCTACGCTGGGATTTCCCTAGATCACAGCTAAGCCAATGTCTCGGAGACTGGTTTATCATTTGAAAAAGCCAGAGTCTGTAAGCCATGTCTTTAGCAAACTCTGAACTTGTGTAATCAATGGTTCTGGCCATCTTAATGCCATGTGATATTGCACCATATCAAAGCTTCCACCAAATTTCTGTCATGGAGAAATCTGCTATAAACATCCTGAACTTTGCTGCAGCCAAAGGACTTCAGTTTTTAGGATGGTCCTAATAATTTTGTGAATGATAGTGGAAGATCACCATATCAAAGTCTGTCCTGAGATGAGAAAGCTTTAAAGAGGGCCACTTCTAGAGTGTTTCTTGGATGCTTTGATTGCCTCTTGGGAACAAGTTGATCTTTAATATCTTCCACAGTGATATGCCTGATCAGCTAATTAGTGAAAAGGGGAAGACTCACATTTCAATCCAGTGAAGAGGCCACCCACACAGCAAAATATTTCATAGCAAGGGGCCAACCCAGAACTTCACATCAGCAGTTCTGGTCTCTGCTTCCACAGCTAAAGCACCATGGAGCATCCAACATCTGGAACATATGGCCACTTCTTCTAGAAACCATGACGGTTCTCAAAGGCATATTTACTAAGAAGCCTCAGGGGCTGTAGCCATCTGGTTTTTTGTTTGCCAGAAGTAACCTAGAATAAAATCCAGAAGTAACCTAGAATAAAATCTTTTTCTCTTCACTAGGCAACACAGACTTGGTGGTGTTCTTTACAACACATGCTGGAATTTATGTAGAGAGACTGTTCAGCAGCATGAAGAACTGAGTTAGTATACATCAGGGATGGACAAAATATGACCTACTAGGCAATTTCATCCAGCCCGCAAGTGCCCACCAACTAAGTGTACCCCACCCAGTCCTTCCACCCAAGGGTGGGAGCATGATGCCCACACACACACACACACACACACACACACCCCTTGCCCAACATACCCTATTGCACCTCTCTCCCACCCTTGTTCACGGAAGGGCTTGGCCCAAACATCATGCAGCTTTTGGGCAGGGCTGCTTCTGCCACTGCTGCAGCCACCGAGGGATCTGCTCGGCTTCCCCAGTGTCCCACTTGCTTTGGGCGCCAGGTAGGGAAGCGGCAGGGGTGGGGCTGCAGCTGGGGAGGAGCAGAGAGCACAGGGCTGGGGCTGGCAGGAGCACGGAGCTTGGGTGGACAGGGTGCAGGTGTGAGGGAGGTTGGGGGTGTGTGGAGACCCCGCCACACATTCCCTCCCCATGGCGCATAGCCGCCGCAGCAGCAGCGGGCAGGGGCACTTGTGCCCAGCATAGGTGCTGCTGCCAGCAATGTGCGGCTCAGGCCAGCACTACATAATCAGGATGAGAAGCGCAGTCAGGCCAGCCCGCTTCTATCATGCAGGGCTCCCCATGGTGCATGTGCAGTTCCTGCACTCACACAGCACTGGGGAAAGCCCTGCATGATAGAGCCAGCTGCCCTCACCACTCCCTGCCATGCAGATCCTGGGACTCCATGGGAAGCAGGGGATGAGGCTCCTCTCCATTCCCGGCAGAGTCCCAGGACCTGCATAGCAGGGAGCGGTAAAGACAGCTAGCTACATTGCGCAGGGCTTTCCCCGGTGGTGCAGGAGCTGCATGTGCACTTCAAGCAGCCCCATGCAACAGAGGTGGGCCAGCCCAGCTGCGCTCCTCACCACTATGCACATTGCTGGCCAGAGCCACACATCACCGGCGGCAGCACCTGCACTGGGCATGAGCACCCCAAACGCCCCCACCTGCTGTTGCCACCACCAACAGGTGCTGTGCACTATGGGGGGTGGGGATTGTGGGGGTCCTCATACCCCCCCCACCCTCCATCTCCCCAAAAACCCCACACACCCACACCCTGCCCCCACCATTCCCCCCACATATACACATACCCTATTGGCCCCTCAAGCCCCCCACACACACATACCACACCGTATACCTCCCCACACAATATACAAAACTAAGACTTTATTTTTTAGTTATTATGCAATCACTTCTATATACACTATGCAAACACAAATCATGACAAAAAATATTTTATAGTAAGTGTTTGACTTTTAGTGTATGATTTGGTTTTTTTCTAGTTCCAAGACAGCAATCCTTACCTCCCAAAAGAAGCGTTGCCAGAGGGCAAAGGCAGGGACTTCTCGTGGCAAAGGGCAGAGGGCAGCCAGGGGGCAAAGCACCTGTCAAGGGGTGGAGCTACCCTTGCAGCCCTCAACAGCTCACCAAAACTCAGTAAGCAGCTTCAGCCAAAATAATTGCTTGCCCTGGTATACATTCTTGAAAGGTCAAAATGTAGTGAAAATTTTCAAAACCAGCTTCAAAAGCCGTCTTAGAGAAAAACATTTGCCTAAGTATCTTTGGGAATGGAGGTCCCACAGGGAGCACCTGAGTACTTCCACTTCAATTTTGTTCAAGTGCCTGTAAAGAAAAGCCACATATGCTCTATGTGGTTAGGGACACCAGGGACCCTTTGGCTTCTGTAGCATGAAAAGCAGAGCACTAATTGGAAAGAGTTCCTGAAATCCCGAGTTAAACAAAAGTGGCTGTGGTTCTATTAGAAAGGTATTCTTCTCCTAAAAACTCTTCTCTTCACTTTAAGATAAATCACCATTAAAAAAAAAAAATTCATTTCTGCCTCAGACTCATGCAAAGCTAACTCAATCAGCTTTGCACTTTGTTTTATTCTTTCAAGTTTGTATCCTCCTCCACCCACTTCTATCCCCTCCTCTTTTTCTTTTCTTTTCTTTTTTTTTTTTTTTTAAAAGCAAGAGTCCATATATTTAATGTTTAAAATTAGCTACTGGCACTTTCTAACATTCCTTTAGGAAAGCTGAGAATGAATTGTGTTGCCAAATCTTTCTGACATCATTTGTAAATATTCTGTCCGGCTGCATAACTAAAACATGAATCATGCATAAAGAGCAAGGGAAAAATGGCTGCGACAAGAAGAATAAAGTTAATAAGTCAAGAACTGTCCCCCTCTCTCACATAGCCCACTGCAGCCAATAAGAAAATGTGTGTGTGTGTGTGTGTGTATGTATGTATGCATATATATATTACACACGTATACACATGCACAACCGCATGCAAAGATTGGTATTTCAATGCCAGAGGAATCTACACAACCACAAAATGTCCCATGCATGATACTCCTTCATAATCCTATTGCAGCATCAGTCATGCCACAGAAATTTAACAAGGTGTTCAAAACGGTGTAATTACCAGAGATGCACTAGTATGGCATGGGTTGGGTAAGAGGAAGATCAGCCTAGCAGAGGATTGTAAACAACACAAACAGCATTCACACACTGTTTTATAAAACAAGGGTTACAAAATTCTGTTTATAACTGTGCCAAGGGTTGCTAAATGTTTAACAGGTAGTGTTAAACCTGGAAGACAATATTGGCATCTGCAGTAGGGGTGTGCAAAGCAGACCCTATTTGGTTTGGATTTGGATTCAGCCCGAATTGGGGACAGTGATTTGATTTGTTGATTAGGATCACTGTCCCCAATCAATCTGGCCATATCTGAATCTGAAGGTTCGATGCTAATTTGAAGAATCAGCGATTCGGCCATAGATGCAGCTTTTAATGTTTTTTCTACGTATCTCAAGGTATCAGCACGGCTTGTGAACGCTGTGATGCTGGGGCGCATGGAGAGTCCCATAGGAGTGCGTGGGCCCTCCATGTGCTCGGCAGTGAACCTGGAAGTGGACTGGAAGTACTTCTGGTCCACTCCCAGGTCTGCCGGGATGCGCAAGGGGGGACCACCTACGCCTCCCTTGGCTCAGCGATCGGCCATGGGGGGACCCCAGGTGCCCCCTCAGACCCAGGAGGCACCAGTTGCCTAGCCGGGGGGGGGCCCCCTGCATGCTGCCCGGTGGACGCAGAAGTGAATTTCTAGTCCACTTCCCAGTCTGCTGCCAAGCACACTGGGGTCACCCCCATGCTTCTGTGGGACACTCCATATGCCCCAGCATCGCAGTATTCATGAGCCACCTGCTACCTAAAGGTATGTAGAAAAAACATTTAAAGCTGTCTATGTCCGAATCACTGATTCTTTCCAAATCTCTCCAAATCCACTCAAAGGGTTTCAATTCGATTCAGAGAGATTATAGGGTCCCGATTCAATTCAGATTCAGAGATTTGGCCACCAAATCAGGCCAAATCTCTGCCAAACTGAATTGGGAACCGAAGCTTCGCACAGCCCTAATCTGCAGCTATGGCCCCAAAAACAAGTTACTTGTCAGTTATGGGCACTGCAGCATGTCATCTGCTCTGAGGTAACTGCCTGCATGCATGCTCTTACCCTGTGGTGTGGGAAACTTACCTTGGGGCAGCTTACCCCATTGAGAGTTGAGCTGCTTTCATTGACTGTGGAGCAAGACTTATTGCATAGACAGTAATTGCAGTCCCACTCTCTTTACCTCATGGTAGTTTGTTTATGTGCCCAGATCCAAAGGTATAAAGGTACACCAGTCTTCTTGCTATTTCTTGAAGTCATGTACAGAGGAGATATGACCACTAGACACTCTCTGGATGCAGAGATCAACATATTTATGAATGTTATATTTTGGGTTCAATTCCCCCACCTGTTTACCTGGGTAACTGCTGAAAGAGACACGACCTGTGTAAGTCTTTGAATCAGCTATTTTGAAGTCCCAGTGTTTATATATTCTCAGTGTTGCTGCATATGTGAACCAGCTGGAATGAGCAAAGTAGATGTTCTCATAGCCAGGAAGAACCTAGAAAAGAGCAGCAGAACAGTGAGCAAACTTAAGTCATGTCCCCCTTTGTAATTATACATGATGAATTCCAGAAGTGATAGAAAACAATTTGTTACAGATAATCTGATGGATTTTTGCAAGGGTTCAGTGAATTATCAGATTCCTCTGATTTTAAAATTGTTATTACAATTATTCACTGAAATTTCTGAGAATAATTCTTGTCCAGTTGACTGTTTTCATACAGTTAGCAATAAGTATTCAAAATGAGTTGCTTTAGTTTTATTGGACCCCTGTGGCATATGGTATGTCTCAGTTCCTTAACTGAACAAGTACTGCTTGCAATCAAGCTTCCTTCTTGCATGTTCATATTTAAGCACATTCAATATTTTATTTCTCCAGTTCCTTTGAATGAGCTGGCTAAAATACAGAAAGCAAAGGCAAGTGAATTCTGTTTAAAAAGTTAAATCCATATAGACAGAACATCCTTTGGAAGTATTCTCCCAGCAACAATGCTCAGCATTCATACCAAAGCTAGTTACAATAAGTAAATGCCTGACTTATCTGCAGCACAAGCTTAAGCTGCTGCTGTGGAGGAAACACAGTCTCCAGGTTCCAGCTAGAGACCTGAGAAATCCTAATTGCACTGTCTTTATCTCTGAAGCATCATGTGGTGGCCATAATAAAAAATGGGAGTGCTTATAAAGCTGATGATGCACCCTCTCAACAGACCACCAGTTGGTCAAAATGCATGGTCTTCCCCTCCTTCTCCCCCTCACACTGCAGGATATAGCTATACTCTTCCAACTGCTGACCTGAACAGGGAACGAGACCACTATTAGATATAAAGCCCGGATTTCATGTCTATCCACCACTTTGTAATCAGTCCCCTAGTATCCAAGTGCCCTGAACAGTAGTGTAAGGGCATGTGTAAATGAAACAGGGGCCCTAAATTGAAGCAGTGGGTTTTTAAAAACACTGCTTCAATTTAGGCTCTTTAAATCCCCTGTCGTGCACACACCCGAACTTACCTGCCTCTCCAGAGGCGGGGAGGGGAGGGTGAGCTGCTGATGGACAAAGCCATCCCTGGGCTGTGGGGGATGGGGGCTGGCCCTTCCCTCTGCGGCAGCATCACCATCCCCACAGGCACCTGGCTCAGGTGGCCCGGGGGAGTGGGGGGGGCACCATAGCCATAGAGGGAAGCACCAGGCCCCTGCACAGCTCAAGCAGGTAGGAAGGCTCCAGGAAGGGGGGGGGGAAAAAAAAAAAAAAAAAAAAAAAGATTAGGCTCACGGCTTTTTTTGTTGTTGTTGTTGGGCAGAGCCTGCCTTCCTGGGCTGCTGCCAGGCTGCCTGCATCGGCTTCCTACAGAGCCCGAGCTGCACAGAGCCCAGTGCTTCGCTCCACGGCTGTAGGTGCAGCAAACTAAAACTTCTTGGAGGAGTTTTAGTTTGCTGCGCCCCAAGTGATTTAAGGTGCATTATACTGCAGAATTTGCTACAGGGGCTGGAATTACTGCACAATATGCCGCCAATGTGTGCAAACACCAACACCATTAAAGCAGTGCAAAAGAATTTAACCCACTTTAAAGTGTCGTGCACACATGCCCCTTGTTTAGTCTACACACAGCCCATGTCACAACCACATGGCCTGGCATATCAGATTCTACTATGGTAGTGGGTTTCCCTGTGTTTTTATGAAGGGGTCACGTCTGGAAAAAATCTGTCCTTTCCAAGGGCAGCACACAGCAGGGACACAGGTTAAGCAAGTACCTCAAGAAAAAAAGAATGCATCAAAATTTGTCCTCTATGTCCACAACACCCAATTATTTAATTAGGGGTTTCCCATTTTCAGGTATTAAATTCAATGTTATGAAAAATGCAAGCCCAAATACAAGGGCAACAAGAGACAAAAGCAAAAGCTAGAATTCCTTGTACAGAGAACACAGTCTTACACATATGCAGTTTAAAAAGTGGGGAAGCATGAATGGTGTTTGTATGATTCCCAGCACAATGGGGCCTTGATCCCCAGTGGAGACCCTTACATATTTCTGTTGTATAAATGAGAACGAGAGGGTTATAATAATGTACAATTACATCGCGTCTTCTCCATTACGATGAGAAATTGTTGTCCTCACCTTAATAAGAGCAGAGCAGTGACCCATGTCCCACTCATATTTCCTATGATCTCCAGGGTTAGTAATCCATCGTTCCCATGCTGAATATGTAAATAATGAAGGGATGAGGTCCAACAGATCACCAACTGCGTTTAGGAAGTGGACATCAAAGATGCTCAGTGGCTAGGTAGGGACAAAAAGAGAACACAAAACTCTTGCTTTCAGATGGAGAAGTGACAAAGTGAGTGATCTCAGCTATTAATATCAGTTATTTTCATTTTCATCTTCAAAAGCACTCATGAAGTTGTTCCTTTTACAACTGATATTTACTCACATAAGCTCAGATATACCTTGTGGCTCTGGGCCACAGTGCTTTTTCAATGGCACTACATATAGCATAAGTAACACTCCAAGAGAAAAGGAGAAGTTAACAAGAATTTTTAAAACCTATTCTATCTGTACAGGTAGACACTGTTCAGAGGAAGAAGGTGCTGTACTACTAGGTTTGACCACTTTAATCTAACTGCCTCTGAATACTCTTATTAATAAATAACCCAGATGAACATGTTAGGTCTCTCACAGGCAATCCTAAGAAATTAGGTTAGTTAACAGCGTTAATCAATATGAACATTAGCTGCTCAGACTGGTAAATGGAGAGAATCCATCACCAAACACATAGCTAAAGACTTTTAAAAATACAGCTATGGCTTTAGAGGGCCAAGATTATCTAGTTTACAACTACTTTGTAATTTATCCCTTGAAATATTCCCTTATCCTGTCTCTACCAAAATAACCATTAAACAAAAGTCTGATCTTAAATCCACTCTACAATGGAGTCATTTTCTGAAACTTCCCTACTCCTGTTAGTCCAGGCAAGGCTTAACAGGATGACAGAATGCATGTTACTGAGTGATAAGGCTGATTCAATTTATGGTCAGAACTCAAAAGCAACCACAGCACATCTATACAAGTCACTGTTTCTGTCTAGGAAGCTGGCCACCCCTGGGAGAGGATGGCAGGGACAGGTGGAAGAGAAAACTGAAATTCTCTCTGCTGCTCTCTGTTTTTACTCAGAAGTCAAACAGGGAAATGTATTGCCCATTGGCTATTCAGACAGTTCTGCTTTTGCGGTAGCCAGAAACAATAAATGTTGTGCACTTTTTTACCCAAAGTTCCACCAGACGGCAAGGCTTCCCCACTCAGCCAGGATGGGCTGCTGCGTAGAAGAAAGGCAAGACAAGCTTTGTCATATACTGTATTGCTTTATATTCCCTCACATTTTTGTTGTAAGGGAAATGGCAGGGAAGATGTCTTTGGTCTATAAAGAATTCAAAGGCTCAAGTGTTCTGGTTTTACATTTTTTCAGTAAGGTGGGCCATCCAGAACAAGGGTCCAGACATCTGTTATACAGATTCCCAGGTGATACTCAGGTGTAGCTTCTAGATTAAAATTCATACATAAAACAGTTCCTAAAAATAATTAAGGGCTGGATTAAACCTATCTGTATAGAATATACTAGGTGTGAGGGAAAGATGGTGGGTATTTTCCAGCGTCCAATGTATTAAAAAAACAAAGACATCCAGAACCAAATCATTGTCAGAAGCAAACAAAATAGCCTCCGTCCTTTTAGCTAAACTTATTCTCACTCCCTCCTTTCCCCCCACCCCCATTAAAACCTTCCTAAGCATTTTAAAACCTGGATTATAAAAGTAAACCTGAAACCACATTACTGCCAAAGTGTTGGGAGCTGACAAAAGTTGAGAAGGTCCTCACAACAGTGAATGTAACATCACTAGATGGCAAACTGAAATAATATATTTGCACGTGTTTACACTTTTCGTATGAGTTTAGAGACTCCAGCTTCCAAAGCCCCTTGTCTCCTAAGGAGGACAGTGAGATGTGTCTAATCATGTACCAGGCCATGTCCTATTGTCCAGATGTGACTGAGAATAATCTGAGACAGCAAAGAAAAAGCATAGATATTTCAAGCAGTCAAGTGTCATTTTTAAGAGATTTATCAAAGCAAAAGACAGACAAAGGTATAGGTATACAGCAGTAGTTGATAAGTCAGAGACTGACACATACATGTTAGCTCTGGTAAGCACCAACAGAAAATTACAGTACTAATCATATGTCAAATAAACAGACGGGCAAAAGCAAAGATGTTCTGCTTTCAGTACAAACATATGGAATCCAAACATAGGAGGTGCTGCCCAAAGCTAGAAATGTAAAAAGGCAGAGGAGTGGAAAAGGAACCACAACACCTGCTCCAGACCAGTCTGAGAATAGAAATATTAACAGGGTGTATGAAAATCCACTGAAACCCAGAGATGGTCACTATTAGAATACCAGATTGTATCAGTCAGTTTTATTAATTTTAAGTTAGGATACATTAAAATGTGCCTTTTTAATATTTCATATGTTGTTGATGCATATGCTTTTGTTCTGATCGCAAGACGATGGTGATGAGTGACCCACTTAAGGGAAGCACAGCTTAGTATTGTACATATGAGCAAGTGATAGTGAGGTTGCAAACACCACTGCTGTCTGATTCAGCACAAAACCTGAAAATTTCCACATTAATTGGGCAGCCAACATTAAGTCACCTGGGCCTCCCCACCTCGCCCAACACCATGCACTGCCCCTGGGGCAAGCCAGCCCCTTCCTGGGTGACATCAAGTGTCCTGCCAGCTGCGGGCACCTGCTGAAGGCAGAAGCAGTGAGGGACCCAATCCTGCTTTCAGCAGAGCCTCCCCACCTGCCCCATAGCCGAGGGGCAAGCAATTTTATCACTAGATTCAATGGGAGAAAGTTAGGCCAGCTCTGAACAGTTCTGAAAATCCTATGTGGAAATTTCCAGGTTTTGTGCTGAATCAGTCAGCGGTGGTGTTTGCAACCTCACAGCACTCACAGGGGACAGTGTAAAAGTCAAGGTTGAATTTTGAGAGACAAAAATTAGGCTTCAAAACTTGACTTATACACTGTGAAATATGGTAATTGTAGAAAAGGAAGCATCACAAGCAGACTTCTCCAACCTGCCGAAGGCCATCTATAAAAATGGGCATGATATATTTTAAGATTACTCTAAAGCCCATACCTATCAAATACATACACTAAGACTCCCCAAGCAAAACCCCCAACAGCCATTCAACCCCACCCCTCAAACTTCTGGGTAAAATAATCCCACCTTTACTTACTTACTTACTTACTTACTTACCTTACCTACCTACCTACCTACCTACCTAGTGTTTGGAACTCACCAGGGCTTTGTAGGCTACAATCACAGGAAATCCACCAGCAGCAATCCCACAATTCCCTGTTTTTTACTTCTAGCTCTTCTATAGCTCATTTCCTGTCTCCTCTCTGTAATTAGAGCCAAGCAGAGACAGAGAGAGAACCAACCTGCAGGACTCACTTGTAGACTGACTCCCTCAATAACTAAGAACCACTACAGTATGAACACCTTTGATACAGGCTATAAGGTAAGATTGGGATGGGCACATCTCATACAGCTGGTGGAAGCCTCAATGAAGGTATAACCTGTTTTCAGCCGATTCTGGTTTGCTCAGTCACTAACATCTGGTCTTCTAATACCGATCTGTTTACTGCAGTAATACCTTGAAAGTGCAAAATGTATTGGCATTGCAAGCAGCTAAAGGTCAGAAGTTTGGTTTGAATGCTTGTTATAGAGATGGAAGTCTTCATAAGATGCTCTCAACAGTTCTGGTGTAAAGGGATGCCTTTCTTCCCTTCAATGTCCTTACTCCCTTCCAGTAAAGGCCAAAACACATTCTAAAATATATATCCTTTTTCAATGTCATTGTTTTTAAATTTGCCATCCACTGCTTCCCAACTTGATTAGGCTAAGATACAAAGTCAATGCCAGACACTCAAGTTCTTCCCTTTACACTGTGAAATTAATTAAACAGCCCCTCAGCTGTTGTAAATTATTGTATTTTTACTGGAGTTCACGGAGCTGTACTGGTTTTCACATGCTAATGAATTTGACTTTTGTAAAGATCCTTCCCAGGGAAAACTCCACTATAAACTATAAAAAAAAGACTCCACTACCATAATGCTGCCAGATATACACTGAAATGGAAGACTAATTAAAATAAATAAATAAAAGCCACACTAAAATCACAAAATCTGTACCTCCAAAACCAAAAGTTGCTAAAAGAGGTCTTTATTTTAGTTACATAGCTTGAATTTTAGTAAATTAGCTATAGTAAAGCCTTAGTAAATTTCCAGCTTGCTTGCTTACTACACCACTAGTATTTTCAAGACCCAGAGAGTTTCTGGCCCAAAAGCCATCGCAGAATACTACAAAGGCAGATTTTCCCACCTCATCCCTTTCCATATACATGCATATAACAAGCTCTCTCGTGCCAACTGGCTTCCAAGAGAGTAGGTTTCCTAATTTACAGTTTTAATAAACATTTATCTGATCTGCGCCAAAGATTTGTTATAGTAATCATATTAAACATTCATTATTGTTGCATAAGATGAATAGGTTAAGAGGAGGCATTTACCTTTAAATACCCCTTTTTTTTTCTTTTTTTTTACTCTGAATTTTCTTCTTATTCACACTTCTACCCCAAAAGTGCTTGCAGAGAGTATCACCAGACTTACCGTTTGTTTCTGGCGTTTAGCCCACTCCAGGGCTCCCAGGTATAGTCCATCCAGCTGTGCAGTAATGTAGCCAGCATGTCTCCAGAAGGGGTCACTCTTTTTTTTCCTGATTTGCTGTCTTGTCCAGTTATCCTGTTTCCTGTCAAGCCAAAGGATTTTTTGGTTATTTTTTTTCAGGATGGTCTTAGATTTGATCTGTATTAGGGTGGTGTTATAATTTCAGCATGGTAAATCTAAGGAACATTAGGTGGTATTAAAGTTAGCACATGCTGTAAGCAACCACGCGTTAAGGGTTAATACCCTCTAACATGCATAGTGCTGACTTGATGTAACAAGAGCTGCCTAACACCAGCTGGAGATAATTTTTGCCTAAAGAGGTGTAACTTTGAAACTGCTCAAAGAGCATTTAACTTGTCTTTTTCTGCCTAAATGTGCAGACACTCCCATCTTGAGAACTTTTCATATATGGGAAAGATAATATCCAACATCACCCTTACAAATACAATACTTGAAAGAGCATACCAACAGAGTGGGTATGACCATGGGCCCAAATCATTGTTATCATTATGAGACTCTCCCATAGCTCTCTTCTTCCCTTCATCTTCACCTATCCCTAAAGAGCCACTGACAGGATCAGACCCTGGCTTCTCTTCACTCTGTTCTTCATGCTGACAACATGCAAGGAAATAAAACAACTGTGGCTGGCCTGCAAAGAATTCCACTAGGGTGGAGCAACATAAGGACCCATATAGCCTGACAATGCTCTTAGTAAGAATACTGGGAGCAGTAGGGTGCCTGGTCACAGGGCTCTGGGATACAGGCTTTCTATACTACAGGACAGCCAAAGAATGGCTTCTGTGAGACAGAGAAGCTCTCACAGCTGTCCTGGATCTAGGCAACATATTGGTCTCCTATAAAGCCACATTTTACTGCTACTCCATTGCATCTTCCCTGAATTAAGTCTACTCTGCTGCATCTCTCTGGAGATTACATGTGCACATTTACTGCAGAGTAACCGAAATTACTGCGCAGTACAAGCATGCATCTACACATGCATGCCCATACTACACAATAAATAACGCAGGTATCAAATTTACAACTGATTGGTTACTGTGCAGTAACACACCTGTAGATGCCTTACTGGGCAGTAACATTTTGTGTGTGTGTGTGTGGACTGACTTGGGACTAATTTTAGTCCCAAGCCAGTCTATACAGAGTGTTAATGCACTTTAATGCCTCCGTGTGTAGACACCAGCCTATTCCTACTTACTGCGCAGTAGATTTAAGCTGGCATAAATATACATGTAGACATGTATATTTCTTAGTGTAGGATCTCATGTGGAATGTCTGCCCAAGTATGGTGGCCACCCCATATTCTTTTCCAGGAGGAAAGTGAGGATGGAGGTTAAGAGGGTAAGAAAACCCTGAGATCCTTTACTTCTAGTTGTAAGAAGATATCATAAGAGGAGCCCAGAACTCAGAAAAGCATGCCACCTACAAAGCTTTCTGGCACAAAAATGAGCATAAGGCTCAGGTACTATAAAAGAAAGAAAACAGAAATTGTACTGGCACACAAATGTAAGGAGAGAAATAAAGCAGGTCACTTGCTGAATCTCCCAAGTTAGGGCCTGATTCTCCTCCCACTTGTATCAGTATAACTCCATTACTAGAACAGAATTATTCCTGATTTGTGCAGGGGCAAAAGAAAGAAGAATCAGGTACTCAGAAGCTAACACAGAACACACTTCACCTCCTAGGACATACCCTACCCACACAAACTTCAGTTGTGGCAAGAAAGGGCAGACTGAAAAATTGTTTCCTAAGAAGAAACCAGATGGTTAAGCACGTGGTGTTCACAGCACAAACTTTTCTGAAAATATAGTAAACACAATTAATCTTGAGGTTCATTAATATTAAATAAAACCTTGGGTAATGCTAGCGTTCAATGGGCGTGTCTACACGTCGTTATGGCGACATTGTTAATGCACCATCCAAAAGGAAGTACTAAATCATGGTGCAGTAACAGCCCATACTGCGCTGTACGCACAATGCATGGTTATTTTTAGAAGCTACTTTGCCATACCAACATGCTATACCAGGGGAGCACATTGCTACAGCAAAGTAGCTACTGGTCACATGTAGATGTCCATGGATGCTACGTCACCATAGCACATTACTATGACGACGTAGCATCATGTGTAGAAAAAGCATACCACATTGGGCACATCTTTTTGGAGGACCAACATAAAAAGAATGATGCATCTCTTCTGAGAGCTTGCTGGCAATTCTTATTCGTGTAATGGCATACATGTATAAGAAAGCTCTACTACTTGTACAACATACAACTAAGACAACGAATGACCTAAGAATTCCATCATTCTTCTGTTTCCAAAATATGAGGGCAAGAATTCGTGAATGGAAGTTCTAATAACTAAGTACCTACCCCATAAACTTCTGAACTGCACTCCGAATTGCAGGACTCTTAATTAGTTCTGGATACAGATTTAAAGCATGATCACGCATGTGTCTGAAAGAGTAAGGATAAACAAAGTTATTTTCTGCAATTTTTCCCACCCCTTTAGCTTCCTATACATGAACAGACAAGTCAGCTCTTTCTATACCCCAGTTCGCTCTGCTCACCTCCAAGAGAAACCGTAATGCAAGAGAAAGAAATGAACTGTTCAGAGTAAAAATGACATGGCTCAACCTCTGCTCAAACAGTCTTGCAATGGAAAAACAGGAGACCGGTGATACTAAACTATCTGGACAATGAAACATCAGTTTAACGTGCATGAGTGCTTGAGCACATGCTTGTGTGTGTGTAGTGCTGCAGTATCTTGAAAGTCATGGCATGTTAATTGAAATATAACATGGGTAGTTGACTGGAACTGATGTCATTTACAATCAAGAAAGCAGCGATGTCCTCAGGTGTATTTTGCTGATTTAACAGCTAGTGAAAAACTCAGAGTGCTATCTCACAGAGTTTTACAACTAGTCAGGTTTTTCTTTTTTTTTTTATAAGCAGTGTATATTTAGAAAAGACAATGGTCCCGTGTATTTCTGCTGTGCATAGATTGCCAGTAGTCCTACCTTTTTGAGGAGGGGGACTGGAGGTGAATATAGCTAGACAACTTTTATCAACAAATAGTAAGGTCACTGAAAAATGCAAGTTTCTGGGGAAAAAACATATTCCTGAATATGATACAAATTCAGCAATTTTTTTTTTTTTTACAAAAACTAAGGCAGGGATTTTGACAGTGTTTCATTTTGGCATTTTTAAAACACAAGGTTTTGACTTTTCAATTTTAAATGATGTTCTTGCATCAAATTTAACCTATTTTTATTTTCAAGACTAAAAAGGGCTAAATGACCTAAAAAAATAAATAGAACATTAGCCAGTAATTCCAGGATAAATTGAGTTTTCTTGAGTCAGTCACAAGAAATACTTGTTTTGTTTTGACATGCCAAAAAATACTAGTTCGATTCATCCCAAACCAATTTTTTTCCAGTTTTTTGGTTCAAGCACTACACCTGAAAAATCATGCAGCTCTAGCAAAAAATCACAAATGGCAGCCTTGCTGGCTCGAATCAGTATGACTAGGTCACTTATCAGTGCAAGCTCTCTCCTCATACTGAGCACTATTGCCAACTCCGGGTCTCCTGCAGTTAGGCAGAGAGAAGTCCATCTAACAGGACTTCCTTCTGTTAAAGCCTGTGATAATCCTTGGTCACTTCTTCATCACAGGCAGAGCCAACCCTAAAGGAGTGCAGGACCCAGGGCAAATCAGTCCATGCATGGCCCCCTTAACACTATGCAGGGCCATGGTACCCCCACAAAGAGGCGGCGGGGGAGTCTCCGTGCTTCTTCTGCGGGCATGGAGATGAGTTGCCAGCTCTAGGTGGGCCCCACAGGAGGGGCCACAGCCACTCCACTTGGTTCTGTGGGTCCCCCCCAAAGCACAGGGCCTAGGGCAGTTGCCCTGATTCGCTGTAACCTAGGCACAGTTCTGATCACAGCAACACCAGCTGGGAAGACTTGGGTTGGAAGAACAGTAGGTCTTGCCCCCAGTCCCCTCAGAGATTGGGATTAAGTCGCATTTAAGGACAAGACTCTTGCTGCTGTTACACTCCCATTTTGATAATTGAGCAATATAAAGAAGACAAGGACATGCTATGGCTCCTGTTCTGAGGACTCCTAGGCTCCCAATGGAGGTACATGCTGGAGATAAGTAAGGCAAACACCTGGAGCAGATCTGGAATTCCTCTCACCCCTGGGACAGCAAGGATGCAGTGGCAGAGACAGGTAGGGGAGCAGGGAGGAAAGGAGGGGGAGAGGAGCTGCATCTGAGCAAGAAGGGGCAGAGAGGGAGTTTTCAGGAAGTCTGAGGTACGAGATCCCTAATCTAAGAGTGGGAAAACCATGGGATTCCACCGCAGAAAGAGGGAACATGTGGGGCATAGCAACTGTTGGGTGAGCTGGGAAGTCTGAAGTACAGCTAGCCCTATAAATTTGATACTAGCACCTCTAAAAAGTAGTTTCTGTTTAACTGTCAGCATGGGTTTAGGTGCCTAATTTCAGGCACTTGGTTTTGTAAATCTGAGCTAATCATTCTAAGTGTATTTATACTATGTGAGTTCTTGAAAGAGCTCCCAGAGCTATCTCTGAGCCAAGCAATGACAAAAGAGTTCATCCCAATCTGAATGAAGTGACTGAATTATTGACAAGTTTACTAACAGATAGTGCCCACCTGCCAAAAGCAATTATAAAATAAATTACTTTCCCTTCTCCTCCCACTGCCCCCGCACGCCTCTTTCACTCTATAATACACCATTATTGGATGCAATGCTAGAAAAACTTCTCTCATCCTAACCCACTTTCTCAATTTAACCAGCAGAGCTTCCAAAGTACTCCCACAAACATATGGTAAGAAGACACAAATTAATCCCTTGTAAGAGAGATTCTCCCTTTCTTGTGAGGCATTTTGTTTTATAGCAAGCTAAAGAAGCTAAGAAATGCACACAACAGAACAAATCCTTAGCCTATACAATAGAAGGATAAGATATGGCACAAAAATCCCCAAAAGCTGCTTCAGAGTTGTTCTCATCATAACATTTTTCCTGATTTTTTTTTTTCCCTCTTTATTTTAAAGCACAGATATGATCTATGTGCTGTTCAGTGAAATGGAACACACCAGTCTCTCTCAATAGTGTTGCTGGAGCCTGATACTTGACAGCTAAGCAACTGTCTATGCAGGTAAAGCCTTCAGCACATTGAAAAGAGACTGTTATGCTTTCAGCTGGCTGTTATCAGGGCAAGACAGCGATGGGTTAAGCTGCATGTAATGACTGTGGTCAATGCTATACAAAAGAAGAGAACCAGTGCATAAACAGACTTCCTTTTTAAACTCTGTTTGGAGAAAACTCAGACACTGCTTGTTCTTGGAGAAGTAGCTTTCCAGGAAATAAAGATTGTGACACTCCACTTTTGTTCAAGATTTCACTGTGGAATATTTATGCAAATACCCCACAGGTAGCACACCTGCATGTGTCTTGACATTAACTGGGATTCCATGAACATTTGAGCAGGGAAGGCGAGACTATTTTCTTCCCTTCAGAGAGATTTTTCTGAAGTCCATAAATCTGCAGTGAACTCTCACTTCTCGAACAGTTCAGTAAATTGTGAAGTCACTGTGAAAATGTACTCCCAGACTTGCAGTGTATGAAAGGCAAAAATATAGCAACATTTTGCCACTGCGGCAGATGCAAATCAGTATGATCAATACCATGCTTACTTGTGTTCAGTAGGGTTGACTGCCATTTCACCTCCTTGCTGGTTCCAACCAGAGCAAAGCAAATCCATTTACTATCGCTAACAGGACTCTGCTGTCAAAGGGATGGGGAACTGAACTATGCTCATTGGTCCTGCAGCATTGATAAATTTGTGTGCATGAAGAGTACCTAACCAGCTGATCCAAAGCTTGGCGTGCTTCAGCTGAGCTATCTGTCATCACCCTATCCTCATCTTTTACCTATCATTTAGCACACCATATTTTCTCACATACCACATGCAGCTTTCTTCCAAAAATCAGCTGCTAAAAATTGAGGTGCACATAATAAGCAAGGAAATACAGTAAATCCAGTTCCTGTACCTTAAAACCTCTGTGTGGGGAAGGATGGGAGAGGGGGAAAATGAAAATAACGCTACACCGAATAAGACTGCACATGGTCCTCAGAGCAGCATAATTAGCAGGCTGGGCTTCCTAGCAACTGCTGCTTACTTACTGGTACTTACCACTATTTTCAGGGAAAGATCTTTTTTCCTTTATTCTGCCTTTCAAAAACAAGGTAGAGTTCCAAGTAACAATCCACAGAAAACAAGAAGTTATAGAATTTAGAAATGCAAAATGATGTGAGTATCAAGAAAAAAATACATTTTGATCAAGGGATGAAAGGCAACAAATATTAATATTAAAAATATTTGGAGTCGCCTGCCTTTATGGTTATTTTAAATGGTAAGTTAATGGAGAAGATAGAAAAGGCATTGGAGAAATCTCCTGACAGAATCACTCACTGAATTTTTACCCAGGCACTTACGGTGCTGTAAGATAGCCTTCCAAAAAACCAGCAGCATACATGATGTTTTCATTGCTTATGGACTGACTACCATAGCCTGCTTTGATCTCTAGAATTCCCCATCCTGTTGATTGTATAGTGTCATTGTAAAAGCCATAGGCATCTCCTTTTCTGTCCAATATATCTTTGACCTGGAATATCTTCTGAGCTTTCACCCAATATACAGTTGCATAACGGATTTCTGCAAGCAAAAACAAGCAAGAAAAAGTTAGAATGTTGCATTACCTTTTGCCAGCAATAGTAAGTATAAGAAACCCACTCCACTAAAATATACAGCATTTTGATTTATAAATCAACCCTCCTTAAGCTGAGCCTATATTGTCAGTGTAAATTTTAGGCATTGCTGCTTTCACTCCCACATATAAGTGGATAACTAGAAATAAAAGCATTGAACTGCTATTGTCTTTACAAAAGCTCACAGGAGAGTCAAATAACCAAGGACCCAAAGAGTTAATTACACTAAAATAATAAAATTAAAACTGCTGAAAAAAATTCTGACTTTCAATATTTTGGGGAATTCAATAAAAATACCAAGTAAAATAGTTAAGACTGTTAGAGGGCCTGATTTATATGTCAACCCTATGAATAGGTTAAGTTTGATCTCTTCCCCCCATCTCTTTCTTTTGGTGAAAAAGTAAAGGCAGGATTATAATCAAAACAATAAAATGAATCTAAGGACAGGCAGTCAAGTTTATGGAACTTTTCAGTTCTAGGCCATTCTTTCCAATCTGGATTTGAAATAATCAAGAGAAATCATCAGATCCCCATCTGCTTATTTGTTCAACTCACTGTTGTACAAAGTTTTCTATAACTCTTTGTTTTTTGGGGTGGGGTTTTGGGTTCAAGATAGTAAACAGACATGCTAAAACATGCTAACTATTTAAACTACCTGTTCTCACTAAAGATATCCACTAAAGGAGAAAGTTAAAGTGAGACTCCTTGCTTGGCTGGAGCTGATAAAAAATATTTATTGCCATTTAAGGTGAAGTTACATATGACACTTAGAGCATGCTAAATCTGTGCAATGTTAAGCAGCGTTAAAGTCAGTATGCACTATAAGCACCCGGATGAAACTGCCCCATGTGCCTCCACTTCCTAGAGATGTGTGGAGCTGGACCAAACAGATACTGCAGCAGAGTGGGGTGCTCCGTGTATATTAGCTATGAGCATCCCCCTCTTATCCTAGTCCAGCTCTGCCTGTGCCTCCTGGAAACAGGCATGTGGGGCAGTTCTACCTGGCAACAGAGGCAGCACAGCAGCCTGGAGATAAATTTTAAGCTGCTCTTCCTGCTGTCTCAATGATGTCCTGACTAGGGAGATATCTATGTGCTAGGGCTAGAGGTCAGGATAGGGACCAGCAGCTGTCCTAGAGCAGCGCAGCACAGCAGGGAGCTCCAGGGGCAATAAAAACAACAGCAGCCAGTGCAGGCAGTGAATGGCCAGGGCTAAGGAAACCTAGGCTGCCTCCCTTCCTCTCATGGTCTCACCCCAGTGCAGCAGCTTCAGCTGTTAGATTGGTCAGATCAATACAGCAATCTCAAAGGGATCTCTAGGAAGCCAGGCTGTGTGCTTATGCTGCAAAAAGGCATCTACTTGTGTGCATGCATCCAAGGGAAAGGAACTGTGCATGTCTATGCAAAGGCATTGTAATAACTTATTTTTTGAAAGGGGTGCCACTAAATTCTGAAAAGTTACTGAGGGGGCTTTGAGTCTAAGAAGGCAGAGAACCACTGACTTAAAATATTATCTTGTCTTTATGTGCAATGATGAAAAAATACAAGCTTATTTCCTTATTTCCTCTTGCATTTTGAAAATTACCAAATGCAATTAAAAGAGCAATCTTGCCTCCTGAGTCACCAAAACCTGTTTCCTGGGCCACAATACATTTTTTTTTTTCCTGGCTGGGGTTGGGACATTACACCCTGCCCCCAGGGGTTTCCTGCTGCCAGGGCAGGGACATGTCCCCTTGTCCTGGCAGCAGGGAGCTCCTGGCCCTGGCTCCCCTGATCATGGGCAGGGGACTTGGAGAAGGACAGGTCCCAGTTCCCTGCCCCAATCTGCCCGTGGG
Source organism: Crocodylus siamensis (assembly GCF_052110815.1). Taxonomy (NCBI): domain Eukaryota; kingdom Metazoa; phylum Chordata; order Crocodylia; family Crocodylidae; genus Crocodylus; species Crocodylus siamensis. Next base: position 86,971,620 of record NC_143398.1, on the reverse strand, counting down.
GCAGGTAACAGCTAGTTTATTGCTAGCTGTCCCATCTGCAGACTGGAGGTAGGGGGATGAGACTACCCCACTCCTACACCTCTTTCCAAGCCCCATGCCACAATGACTCAAAGGGGGCAGGGGGCAGGGATCTGCCCCTGATCAGGGCAGTTCCCAGCCTTGGACCCCAGATACAGGGTGGAGGCTAGGGAGTCTGTTTCCCGCTCAGCTCTGTTACTAATCTAAAGTAAATTTGCTCTTTGCTCTTGCAGGTAGCAAATTTACTCGTTATTAGCAAGGTTTATTGCATAGCAAGCATCTGTTGACGCACACGCTTACAGCGCAGTAAATGATGCCATTGCACAATTAACGTTTTGTATAGACACACCCAGCATGCCTACCTTAATTAATTTTGCATCCCTATGTCCTTAAACATAGCAGAGAGCAGACTCCAATATGGATGAATCTCACCATGGTTAGTATTCACGCTACAATAACTGGCACCATAAAAACAACTACAATCCATGCATTAACAAAATATCTAATACTCTTAAGACAGTTGTTTCACAGTTAGTTTCATAGTTGATATGGTAGGAAGGGACCCGAGCAGATCATCGAGTCCAACCCCCTGCCATGGGCAGGAAAGAATGCTGGGGTCAAATGACCCCAGCAAGGTGATTATCTAGCCTCTTTTTGAAGATGTAAGTGAAAGCATTTATGGTTAAGTACCTAGTTTGATTTCAGATAAAATATATACTTGTTTTGCTTAGTACCCTAAAATACGACATTAAGAAGTGATTCTTACCACAAGCTATGAAATTTCTGAATTTAAAAAGTATAACCATTTCTAAGCAAGCTATGCTGTTTCTTGAATTTAGCGTTACTGACATGGGCAGTGTAGTATCTCAGTTGTTTTAAAGTAATTTTTATCTTTTTTTAACTCAGGAATTCAATATTTTAAAAGGCTGTCTCTCTTTATGGACAGAAAAGTTCTATTGGCTAATCCAGCGTTCTAGCAAGTAGACCAGCCATTGTTTCTTATCGCTTCAATGTTTGTTATGCTCCATAAAAGATGTTGCTCTCTTATATCAAAATTTAAAATGTAGGCCTGGTTATCACTTAGCACTGAATGACATTTTTCTTTTGTCCAGACTCTGTTATAGGAGTTCTATAGATATTAGGTAACATGAGTTTTAAGCCATGAAAAAATGCTTTTTATTTTCAGTGCTTCCTTGCTGTTGGGACAATGTTTTAAATGGTGATGCTTGCTTTCTGTGGATTGAAGCTTTTTAAAAGGTTCATTAAGACACAACAGACCTGGGCACTTTTTCAGGAAGGTATAACACAGCAGAAAGTTGAAGCCTTCTTAACTATCTTCTCGAAATGCATATTGTCCCTCTCCTGCTCTAGGTTTAGGAGAAACTCAAATCACATTGTCATACCAGATTCACCCAGGCTGAGCAACCAGCAAAACAAAAGAGATTTCATCAAGATAGATAAGGCATCACCTTGCTAAGTACAGCCCTCCAAAGCTGAGGTTCATAAAAACAAACCATGGGGGGCATGAACCATAAAGAGTGAGAAAAGAGTAAGAATTGCTGAACAAGGATACAAGCCAGATTCACCTGAAATCAGGTGGTCAAAAAGCAAGTGGGCACATCTACACAAGACGCTATGTTGCCATAGCAACACACTACGGCAACACAGCATGGGCAGTCACAAACTGGGACACTCCAGCTACATCACCCTAGCAACACACTCCCTCAGTATCGTGTGTTGCTATGGTGCCATAGTAGCAGAAGAAAACCATGCATTGCCAGCACAGTGCAATACGGTGCGATATGGGCTGTTACTGCTCTGTCGTTTAGGACTTCCAAAAGGAAGTCCTAAATGACAGCACAGTAACAAAGGCTCTGTAGAGATGCATGTAGATGCACCCAGTATGTAGTAGAACCAGCCGCTCTACCAACACAGTTTCCTATCAAAAGTCTGGTTTTCAGGCCCTTTCACAAAACAACTCACCCAAGAACTTAATGTTCTTATTATCATATCCCAGAAAATTTTAACCAAAGACTAAAAGCTCTGTAAGCTTTTCTGGCTTATCCTATTTTCAAAATAGCTTCTCCTTCAAACTCCTCAAGTATGCATGTATTTTGTTCCAAGTGGGGGAAGGAGTGGAATTTTTTAGATCACAGCCATTTCTAGTTATTTTCTGTATCTTAAGCATAATAAAATAGCCCTATCATGAGTTTAACATAAAAAGAAAATGAATATATTTTATAAAAACAAAATGAGTAAGTAAAAGCAGCTTGCAACTCTTTACAGAAAACTTGTCCAATCCTGGAGGGCCTGGACCCATGTCAGAATTCCTGGTTCCCATCCTTAGCAGTGCTGTGTGCTAAGGTAGGAAGGAAAGGAGTTAAGTAGGGGCTCACGAGGTCAGGGATATGAACAGGGAAAGAAGAAATACTAGGAGGAGATCCTCTTTCCTCAGTCTAAAAGAGGAAGCACTTCGCTTCCCCCATACGTAGTAAAAAAATGGGAAGTAACCAAGAGGAAGCAGACACTCCTTTCACCCAGAAGGTTTAAGGTGGTCATACTGGGAGATTTTCCTGTCAGAAGCAAGGTGACCGCTTCTGCTTTTTGCACTGGCTTGAGCAGAGTTTAGATTTTACCTGCCAAAAAAATGAACAAAGGAGAGGAAGTCCTTTACTAGGAGAGGTGTTTTAAAATGGCAGGATTAATTCTATTGTTTTGCTTTCTCCCATCCTGTTACCACCTTGGGACATGTTTACAGAGCTGTTTTCAAGAGTCCATGCAGCAGCCTTTTAAAATTATTTTTGAAGACCTGGAAGCATAATTTGTTCCACTTACTCACAGATTTCAACTGGGAAAGGCACAGATAGGGATAGAGCAGGACACCAGCAGAAATGTTAAAGGACAGGATTTGGAAAAGCTATGGGAAGACAAATAGAAGAGTAACCTGGAGATGTGCTGCTTAGGTATAGCTTTACAGTGGGGAAGCCTAGGCCCTGGCTAGACTCATTTGAACACTCAGATGCTGATCCCCCCCAGGATAACTCTTCAAAGAATAACCCTCAAAATGGAGTAAGACAGTGAAAGAGGCAAGAAGTTTCACTTTGAGCTACACATAAAGGGTGCTCCTTAATTGCAAGATGTATTTATATTAAACTTGGTGCATAGGAGAAACATCAAAATGGGCTTAGAGTGGAGAAAGCTGGAGGCTTTAAAAACAAGAGATACTAGCATTTCTTAATATGTATTAAAAAAATTCTTTAAGTGCAGCGAGTACTCAATGGGCATGTCTACACATTAGCATTTACTGCACAGTAACCAAAATTACTACACATGCTACATGCACACCCATGCTATGCAGTAAATATGGGAGCATAAATTTGATACCTGTACCATACAGATATCAAATTTACGTCTGATTAGTTATTGCGCAGTAACGAACATGTAGATGCCTTACTGCACAGTAAAATTGTGTTGGTGGAGTGACTTGGAACTAACTTTGGGACTATCAGCGTTAATGCACTTTAATGCCTGCATGTGTAGACACTGGCCTATTCCTACTTAGTGCACAGTAACTTTAAACCAACTTAAATGTACGTGCAGACACACCCAATGTGAATAAAAGTTTTCGGCCTCAATCTTCAATGATGTCCACATGCCCCTATCCATAAAATTCTCTTTCCCTTCCAAATACACCCACCTATGACATGATACAGTTTACGGAACAGGAGGGATACTTTTCGGTGCTCAGAAGAACTGTAGAAGAAGTGGAAGAAGCCTCTCCTCCCAGAGGCTCCATAAGCCAGACTGGTTTAAACTGTTTTGTTGCTTGTTTTAAAAAAGAAAAAAAAGCATTGAAGGAAACTCCCAGCAAAAAAAAACTCTTTTAAAAAAAAAAAAAGGGCAAATGCAATACAAGTAGAGGTCAGCTGCCACCCAAAAATAACATGAAACTTTCTTTACACATTTTTAAAAACACAAGTGTGAGACTTCAGGAAAGAACACTCCTTACCATGGTATTAAGCCTCTCCAATTCATTCTCATTCTACCCAACTTTAATGCATTCCATCTTAACTCTGTCTTGTCTTGCTTGTAAAGATGCATGTATATGTCCACGTACATACTGTGAAAATAGAGAATCCTATGCAAAGGATATATTCCCCTATCCTGTAACACTAACTATACATTAATCACTATGGAAAAATTGACACTGGCCTGTCTGAACATAGTCCAGTTAAGAGTTAAAGCAGCAAACTAGTTAAAATCTCAATATTTATAGAAGATTACACTGCAGTCATATTAAGTAGTATTTGCATTAAACTATGCAAACTGCTATTAATTTGCAAATACTATGAATAGTATTTACATTAAACATTTCAACCCTATCTTAATCTATACTGTTATATGCTTCCAGCCATGCATTTTTAAAGAGAGCATCTAGCACAGAAGTATAGTAACGGACCTGGCCACCAGAATCCTTCTGAAACCTCCATTTTATTAATTAATTTATTTACTAGCCAATTGCTCATCAAGAATGACAGGGTATGGGGGAAGTGGATAGGGACGGAGCCCCAGCCTCCTCTCATCCGGACCTGCTCCCCTCCCCACCGCCTTACCTGCAGGGAGCAGGGCTGGGGGGGACAGGACAACGAGGCCAGCCCTGCCAACCTCACCCCCCACACTTCCATCTGCTCTGTTGCTGCCGTCTCCAGGGAGCAGTGCTGGCCTTGCCACACCCGCCTTCCATCCCCTGTGTCTCCACCATCATGGCAGCAGGCTGCCTTCTATCAGAATGCTTCTTCGTGCTTTAATTGGCTGTTTGTCAGCCAATCAGAGTGTGAATAAAGCATGACAGACAGACAGATTTAGGCTTTTTTAATATTAGAATTTTCAACCTTGTCTAAAGCCAACAGAAAACACAGGGCTGGGGAAAACCTTGTGCAGGGAGAGGAGGAGCCTTTCTCAAGGGAAGTACCATCAACGTGTGAAGAATCTAATCTTTTCTTTAAAGAAGGAAAGAAAGAAAGAGAAGCAACAGTTTCTATCCCCGTGGTTGCAAAGATAACCTAAATATGCATGCATCGTTGCACTTGCATCATGAGTTCACAGGTAGTTCCCGTGCCACTGCTGCTCAGAGATTTCCCCAGGTTACAGCATAAAGACAGCTGACCAGTGTCTTGGGGGGGGAGTTGTTTTTTCATTTGGTTGGTTGGCTGGTTGGGGGGGGGTTGCACTACCCTCCAGAGGATTCTGAATGGCACCAATGGCACTGTCAATAACCAAGCAAGTTTTCACTGTATTACTGTTTGGGTAGATCTGTATAGCAAGCAGAGGCAGGTACTAGTCACTGAGATGGATGATTCAAAAACAAAAACCCTGAGGATGGGGCAAATTAGTGGAAATGCCCTTGCCCCATCACAAGAGCAGCCAGAAATTTGAAAGAGGCACATTGCAAAAGATGCATGATTCTGCAACAGCCAGGGCACTGCAGGATGTGAAAGGAAATGAAACAAAAATACCATAACAATGTGAATAAATTAAATAAACAAAGCAGTAATAATAACAATAATACTCCTTTCCCCTTTCAGCAGCCACTAGCAAAGGTTTTGAGACACGGCCCTTCAAACTAAGGAGATACTTATTGACTGGGATGAAACCTAGATCTCTCAAAGACAGGAAAGTACAGCACTCTAGTAGGAATTTCAGGAAATGTTCCTTCTGCAATCGGAGAAGATCTTGCTTCCCACCTAAAATGACACCCCTGAGCAACAGAAGCAACCATCCATCTTCTGGTCTGGTCTGTACCTGGCAGTGACTGGTCCTCTGTCTTCCAGGTGTCTGGAAGAATTTCCCAACCCTACATCTGCATGAGGAACTGAATACAAAAGTCATCACGAGAGAGATTAACAGATGTTAAAACCAAGTTTTGATCTTTTACTTAAAGGTGAAGAAAAAAGAAAGGAAATTACATGGTGAAAGTCAGAGAGCATAATGAAGGAAAATTAAGAGAGAAATGACTGAGGGAAGAGTAAAGAAAAAGAAAAGACAGATACTGAAGATGATATCAGGAAAAAATAAAGCCTACAATATGGAAAAAGAATGGATAGAAAGGCCAAACAACAAGCAATGTAATAAAGACAGATGGTTCAAAAATATTCAACTATATAGCTGTTTGACAAATGTCACTCATTTTTAGCTATATAAATAATACCTAGTAAATATTTAAAAATACCAGGGACACTGTTTGAGCACTACTAGATAGCTATTTCTTTTTGTCGCTGCTCAAACAGCCATAAATTAGACATGAGTGTTCTTTTAACTTACTAAAAATAGAAGGATCTTATTTTGTGATTCAAAACCATAAGTCGCGCTCCTGTTCTTTAAAACTGCAGGTGTTGCAACTTTTGGGGAGTGACACACAAGTATTTTTGCCCTGTCTGGCAGACTTATTCCTCAAGCTAGTATATAAGTATTGGGTATATTTTTCAAGCATTCTGTGTGTGTATCTACACAAGATTTACTGCACAGAAGACTAGTTAGCTGCACGGTAAACACTGCACATCTACACATGCACCCCTTTGTAAATACAAGTACTATCCTGCCATGAAATTTTTTACTCTGCAGTAGCACACATGTAGATGCTACCCCCAGCTGGCTGGGGCAAACAGATATTTCAGTGTGGGGGTTGCCTGTTGACTAGTCCCACACTGAAGCAACCTTGTGCACGTTGAGCTGAGGGAAGCAGCCCCGGGCTGGCAGGCTAATCCCTGGGGTCCTCTGCCAGCCAGGGCTGCTCCAACCCAGCAAAACATGCTGCAGTCCCAGGCACACATGTAGATGTCCTGTCTGGGTGCAATAAACCCCCAGAGCAATATGCTCCAGAGTTGATTCATGTGCAGTAATATACATGTGTAGACACATCCTGTATGTCTCCAACTACACACCTTTATGTAATGAAAAAAACCACTATGTTAAGGTAGGGTGAAGACTGTATAGCAGTAGGGGACTCACTGAACCCTTAAGTATGAAATTCCAAACTTTTTAATGTTTGGTTTGGGTTAATAATTTGTTTTTTTAATAATCCTTAATTTTTGTAGAGAAGGGAACATTGAGTTATTAACTAAATTCCATCAATTGACTTCTAACCTTAGCTCTTGTCAGCAAATTGTCAAACTTTCTAACAATTCCATGCCTACCATTTCACTGAGAACCAATTCTGCACAACCTGACAACTAGCAAACAGACCTTCCACAAAGCCATATTCTTCTGTTTTTAGCCTCTAAGTCATACTGTTCTATAGTTGTATATTAATATTTCAGTTCAACCAAACTGAGGAAGTTCTGGTGCTTCTCTTCCTTTTTTAATATGCAAAGGAAACTTGGCTACTGCAACAGACTCATGTTTCTTTCCCCCGCCCTTAAAGACAAAGCAAGATATTTCATTTTACCTATAATCAAATCAGACTTCCCATTATCTGAAGCTAGCTACTTGATCTGGGCCACTGGTGAAAACCAGGGAGGGGAGCATTCAAATAAGTATGAATTTTGAATTACACTTTGAATCTTCTATTTAAAAAATAAATACAAGAACATTTTTCTTTGTCCAATTTTTTGTCAAAAACTGAGCCCAAAGAGTTTTGTCATTGAGGCTATATACAGACCCCTCATTTGAAATGGGCCTGATTGTCCTGGGGTTTGGCCCAAAGCAAATCAGGAGTAACACATCTCATTTGCACATGTCTTCCTTCCAAACTACACTGCTGCCAGAAAAGAGCACACAGCCTGGCCAGATGTCTTAGGAGAAAACAGCGATAACCTTTGAGGCACACAGTCATTTTCTGGGAAAAAGCATTAGCACACTTTATCCCACATTCTTCAGAGGGAGTTGAAGCAGGACAGTAGACTTTTACGTTTGTAGGATCCTGAGGCAAAAAGGCTTTCTTCCAGGACAAATGCAATGTCTATTTATAACTCCAAAATAAAAGCCATAGCAACTAACTTTAGCTGCTGGAGTTGTAACATATTGGACATACTAAAGAATGGAGGATAGAGAGGCACCTTAGAGACTAATTTAGAGAAGTATCTAATTCAGTGGGTGTGTCTACATGTGCAATTAATGCACATGAATAAAGTCCAGAGCGTATTGCTCCAGAGTTTATTCGTGCACAGCAAATGGAGCCCGGTCAAAGCAGCCCAGGCTGGCAGGGGACACAGGGGGTCAGACTGCCAAACCAGAGCTCCTCCAACCTGGCTCCATGTGCTGCGGAGAGGCTAGCTGGGGCACGAGGGTGCTTCAGCACAGGACTAGCTGGCAGACAGCCCCCACACTGAAGTAATGTTATGCCCAGCCAGCCCCTCACAGTATATGGAGCCCCGTCAGACTAGCCAGCCCAGCTCTGTTTCAGCAGGGCTTCACATACTGCAGAAGAGCTGGCTGGGGCACAAGGGTGCCTCAGGCTGGGGCTAGGCTGGCTGAGGCACAAGCAGCCTCTGCAGTGAAGCACCCTCGTGCCTCAACCAGCCTTCTGCTGCACCTGGAGCCACGTGCTGCAGAGGGGCTGGCTGAAGCACGAGAATGCTTCAGTGCAAGGATTGCCTGCCAGCTAGCTCCATGCTGAAGCACCCTTGTGCCCCAGCCAGTCGCATCACCATCTACACATAAAACAACACCACTGCAGTGTTTAGCTGAACTCCTGCAGAGGCATTTATTAGTCTACTGTGACCACTTAATAGGGTCACAAATGTTTTACTGCAGAGCTAATTAGTCAACTCCACAGTGAATATCTCATGTAGATGCACCCAGTTAGTCTCTAAGGTGCCACCCCATCCTGCTTTCTGCCTATCTTCAGAGTAACATGACTACCTACCTCTCTATACTCTCTAAAAACCAGCATGCAAACTTCAAGGTAAAATTTTAGTCAAATTATTCAAAAATTATTACTGAATAATGAACAAATGTGTAAAAAAATAATATTCTATTTAGACATCTCAAATGTTTTAGAAGGTCCAAAAACACTCTATAAATTGTTCAAGGAATAATTCAGCCACTTCTACTAGCTGCTCATTAATCCAGCAACAACTGTCTATACTTCCATGTAATTGAGTCAGTCAGGCATTGACTATAAGGCTTTCCATATCTTCAATTTCCCATAATTTGTCTTTCTATAATTTGAATGGTTGAAACACTCTTTTGAACAGCATTAATGTTCGAATGCACTCTCTTGTCATGGCAATTTAGATGTGAAAAGCAGGTCTCTGAGATAAGGTAGGCCAGCTTCCCCTCTCCACCTAGCCCCGCTTCCCAAAAACTGTACTTCTGTCTTAAAGTAAAACATTTTTTGGATATGTTCACTGTTCTGTGGACAGAAGTAAACTATTTTAAGACAATTCTACATATCCAGCAATAGCAACATGAGTGAGGTAAGCTTGGCTGGGATCCTGTCTCCAGTCTTTTTATTGGTATCTCTGTTGTTCCTGGGTGCCCGTGGTGTCACATGGCTTTTTGTGAAACAGTAGAAACTCTGGACAATATTTTCTATTTGAGTATCTACTTGCCAGAACTTTCTCATTCTCCTCTCCACCACAAAGCCTCCTCTGCCAATGTCACTCTCATTCCCTGATGCTGCTTCCCATCCCTCCTTCCCTCCTTTCCTTTTTGTTTCTTTCCATCTTGCATTCTTTCCTAGTTTCTCTTTTCCCCATCTTTCCAACTGCTGGAAAATCCTTGTTGTCATCACTAGGCTTCAGGCTTCCTTTTGAGATAAAATAGATGGCCCCACATCCTGTGGACCATCTTGTCTATGCACTAACAGATGGGAACAAATGCTTTAATATGTATCTGTAAGATCTCTCAGATAGAAGAGGTGGAAAATTGAACTTTAAGCATCAAATCTATAGAAAATAATAGGGTCACTAGAAATGTGCCATAAAGGCATGTTAACAGTTGCATCTGAACCACAGTTCTGAAGTCACAGAGGTGGGAGAATAAAGATCTAAAAGCAGGAAGCAAAAACCCCACAGTAGTCAAACATTAAACTTGAAAGTGTTACAGTAGTCTCAGTCATAACATTAACCTAATATTAACATAAGAAATTTGGCTGAAAATATCTCACTACGCAAATATAAAATGAAAAAAATACCTCTCTCTGACTGTTGCTTATAACAGGGAAAGGAAATGTATTTTTTTAAATCTTAGCTAGTATGCTACCATTAATTACCAGAAAGGCACCAGGATGGCAATAAGTTTATCTACAGCAGTGATTCTCAACCAGGGTGCTGCCAGATTCAACAAAACTGCCAGGAGGTGAGAGGAGATAAGATGTGGAAGATAAGCAGCAAAAAAGTGCAGGATCAGATATGTCCCTCGCTGGCCAATCCCCCACTCACAGTGCTGGATCCATCTTCAAGGTGGTAAGTACTGTAATATGTAAATTAGTTTTTGAAACTGGAGCCAGGCAATTCACAAAAGTTATGGAAGAAAGTTTTGAGTCTAACAAGGGGCACCATGAGTCCAAAGAGGTTGGAACCACTGCTCTACCAGCACGTAATACCAGGTCATCTTTAACATCTGCTTCACTTCTGGTACTAAAAGCACAGTACCTATTATACACCCTTCTTACAAGAAAACTTTGCCTCCTCTTAAACTTACTATTTGAAACCTGCTAAAAACTCATATATTCAAAGTGAAATATTTATCCTTAACTACAATATTCCCTGTCTATTCCCTACTCTGTGCAGTACATAGCAGTTATAATAATTATTATTATAACAGCTCAATAATTATTATTATTATAGCTCAATACAATTTCCTGTCTGTCTGTATATTTTTAAACTGCAAGAGGCAAGGATTTTGGAGGAGTGATCTTGTATTGAACCAACTGCATGGTTGGAATAAAGTTAGAAATAGGCCACCGTGTTAGTCTGAAGTCAAGTAAAAGGCAAGGTAGATTTGCACCTTACAGACTGACAGAAGTAGATGGCTAGCTAGCTAGCACAAGCTTCTGCTAAGTGTATGTATGTGCATGTGTACATGTGTATATACAGATATGCGTATATGTATATACATGAATGTATATCAGATATAAAATGTGTGTGTATGCCTATCAGACGTGGATGCCTAAAAACATTGCTGACCCCTGAGGTACACTCTGTGTCTGTGTATGCATCTATACAGCCCCCCCTTATATATGTGTGTGTATATAAGAGGGCGGTGTGCAATGCCTGATTTAGGCTAAAGCTACTTAAACTACAGTTTAGGGCTGCACAATATGAAGGGCCTCTAAATAAGGGGGAAAATGGACATTTTTGTTTTCAGATGACATAAACATATATGGCGCCACAATTATTATTCATATTGAGTTCATACATTTGTGCAGAAATAATAATGCATTTCTTTAATGATTGTTTTCACCGTATGGACATTGCTTAGGACCTGAGCATGGCATAGTCCGGCACTGTATGCATGTGTGTATAGACATCTCTGTAGGGGGTGTATGTGTTTCTATGTGTGTACATGTACATGCCTATGGGTTAAGACCCGGCTGGACAAAGCCGTGGCTGGGACGCTGTGCTTGGGGCTGGTCCCGCTTTGCACTAGATGACCTCCCTCCTCCCTGGTTTTCTGTGAGTGTGTGCACACGTGTGCGCGCACCTGACAGAGTAACCGGGTCGGGCTGGCCGCGCTGTGGGCCGGGCCGGGCCGGGCCGAGCCGCTGCGCACCGGCCCCGCGCCCGAGAGCCGCCGCCGCCGCCGCCCCGCCGCCCGCTCTCACCTGCGCGGGTCCCCGCCGCCGCCGCCGCCGCCAGCAGCAGCAGCCGCCAGCAGCACCCGCGGGCGCCGCCGCGCAGCCGGGCCATGCCGCTCCTCGCCGCCTCTGCGGGGCGCAGGGAAGTTTCCCAGGCGCTCGGGGCAGGTCCCGCCCGGCCCGGCCCGGCTCAGCTCAAGCCCCTCCCGGCTCCCCGCTGAGGGAGGGAGGGAGCGGGCGCTGCCCGCCTATGTCACAATGGCCCCACACCCCGGGGCTCCCCGTGTGGGGCCGAGGCGGGCCGGCCTCAGCCACCCCCTGCCCTGGGATCCCCCAGCTGGGGGCTGAGCTCTTGCACAGGGCAGGGAGGGCTCCGGAGGTGACTTGGGAGCCACACACACCGCCCTCCCCAGCAGGGCTTTCCTCTGGGGAGAGTAGGCCCTAGGTTAGGATTGCTCTCCTTTTCCATCCACCGCTCCCTCTTCTGGGCTTCCGGATGCTTCCCGTCCAAACTGGCTGAGGTTGGGGCCTCTGGAGTTGGTCTGGTGGGCTGCACCTGTTGTCTTGAGGTCGGCCTTCCATTGTCCTTGTAGGGGTCCCTCTGGGCACTGCAAGGGCTCAGGCTGTTGCTACACAGTTTCGTGGACAGACACCATGGCATCCTAGAAGAGAAGCAGGGCTGGCAGAGACCTCCGGAGGTCACGTCTAGTTCAACCTCCTCCCTGAGGCAGGATCATCTCTCTCCAAACCATCCTACACAATCCAGCATCCAAACTCTTTGCCAAACCACTGTCACCACTGATACAAAACAGTCCCTTCTTGCCCCTCTGGCTGGAGAGGCTTTAGCTGGGGCCATCTTCCTGTCTCTTATCTGTTCACATCTCCCAGCACTGTTACTGGGCAGCATCTGCTAGTTTCTTGGACTCATTCAAAGGTCAGTTGGTGCTGGCTGGTGCGCTCTGCTTGGTGCCCACCCCCTTGAAGCACTTGTTATGAACCCGTGACCCTTGCTCCTGTCTGTTTTTGCAGTAGTTGTCCCAAGACCTCTGTTGCCGCATACTTAGTAACCCTCTCTAATCACAGAGGGAGCTAGCCATTTCTGTGTGGTCCCATGCCCACATTTCTTCAGATGCCAGATAGGCCTGTCTGTTTGGGTACCACTGCACTCAGGACTGGGCATCTCCTGGTTTTGCCATCTGTTTGTCACTGGAAAAGAATTTTGTTAAACTTCAAACTTCTGTTTGCGTGGAGATAAAGTATCCTATAAACCTGCCTGATCTTTACTTTCAACACTTCTTTCACCATTCCTCTCAGTTTGTGGCACAAAACTTATTGGAACTCTATTACAAGAAAACCATTTCAAATGTGAATCAATCCTTTGGGCTCCTGACTGTTCCCAGTTCTCCATGGAAGGGTCCCATAGTGTTGGACTAGTTGCAGAATATATCGTTTGTTTCTTATCAGCAAGACACTACATTTAAAAGGTCTCTGTGCACCATTGTGTTTTTCTAAGACGTATTTAAAAAAAACAATTAACTGTAGAGTTATGTAACACCAGAACAGATTATCATTTACTATCCATGGAGATGTGTAATACCATACAAAGTGTTTATGCCCAAAGCTGCACATGGCCAGGAATTGCAGTCACAGGCACAAAAGGATAAGGAACACAGACAAGCAGTGCTGAAGTGAGCAAGGAGTGCAGATGTACAAAAATTGTGAGAGAGAACGTAGCTGTCCAGTAACCACAGATATAAGACTCTTGCTCTGATCAAAAACAGCTCTGTGTTTGGAAAGGCTTGTGTCCACCTATTTACCAGTCATAACAGAGACTGCATTTTGTGAGGTGACTTCAAATGAGCATGGCAAGGTACAACCAAAACTCCCTCCATTTGGAGGGCAAATCTACATCTTGCTCAAGATTTTTGAATACTGGATCTGGAACTTTGTATTTAAAACAAGCAGGGGAGAGCTATAGTTGGAATATCATCAGGAGAGATTTCCGACAGGAGATGCTGGTTTTATAAAGCGGACAAAGCTATAATAAAATCCAATGGGTAGATGCTGGAGCTAGACAAAATGAAATTGGAAGCAAAGTACAAATTTTAAGTGAAGGTTAATGAATATGAATTTGCCATGACGCCTAGTGGAAGCGAAATGCACGTGACCAGATTTATGGATACAGGAGACATACAGACTAATTTATTGCTGGCAGAGCTATTTAAATCAAAGGAGGTCCTCAGAAGTTAGTCCAATCCCAAGACTGCAGGGGTAGAGATCTACTGAGACCTGCAGATTAAGACGGTAAATGTAATTAATTGGCAGGTACAGATAAGGGCTCTGCACTAAAACTGAACATGAAACCAGGGAAGGAACCCCGGCGTTCATCTCCAAAAGCAAACTCCATTGCTATTGACAGGAGGAACTCTATTTAGCAAAATATGACTCTGCCACTCATCTGGCTCCATGTGGAGATACCAACTTTATACTATGGCAGCATACTACACCAAATTTGCCATGCTTCATTTCCTGAATGACTGGACATTCAGGGAGTGCAGATATGTGAAAATGCAGCAATGTGATGACAGAGATACCAGATATGCTGAATTCATACATATTTTGTAAATGTCAAATTCTAAAAAGACCCAATTCAGAAAGGAAAAATATTAATAATACACCAGTGCGCCAATGGGAGCATATCTTTTCACTCAGCCACTTAGGGCACTGATGGAAGTGACATTTGTCACGTGATCAGCCCCTTGAAAGCACTGTATAGCCATCCCGACAGAAGAACATGCCTGCAGAGCACTTAAAAAGTGCCCGATCGCACAACAAATTAACCCTCATTATGTGAGGGTTCAGATGAAGGTGCTCCACTTAACTTCTGTCTGATCGGGGCTGGGCTGTTGCAGCCATCCCTGTCCTCAGTGCTGACGGCACGATGGGAGGGGGAGAAGGGAGGGGATGGAGCTCCCGGCTGGGGTTTGCCCAACCTGTGCTGGGGAGAGGTGGGATGGATTGGAGCTCCCCCCTGAGGCAGGGGGGAGCTCTAGTCCACCTGTTCCCCCTCCAGCACAAGCTGGGCAAACCTTCCCTTCTCTCCCTCCCATCATGCAGACAGCACCAGCCCTGGTGGTGTTGTAACTCACGTTGCTTTGTTTGAAGCACCGTGAGTTACAGCAGGGAGCTGCACTTTGGTCGGCATGCTTAGATTAACCTACCAAGAAGCCAAGCAAAAGTGTAAAGCAAAAGTTTCTCCCTCCTCCCGTCTCCCCCCCACCCCCCCCGCACCTCCTCCCAGCAAGTTGCAGATCACCTTTTGGGTGGTAACGGGTATCAACTAATGTCCCAGTTTGTTAGTATATAGATGTCATTACCCTTTGTCATGCCACATCAAAGGAAAATCAGTGACACAACAAAAGCAAGTAATAGACTCTGCCAGTTTTTATAGCAGACACTTGTTAGCTCTGTGGTGGGAGGGTAGGAGCAACCTGAGCTGCTGCTTCTCTCCAGCCACCCCAGGCAGGTGCTCCAGAGAAGCTCAGGCTGCTATCCATAAGCATGGAAAGTGGGGTGAACACCTCAGTCCTTGTCCTGCACCATTAAGAGAGTAGGAACAAAAGGCAACACATTTCGTCCAATGAAGTGGACAGTGGAAATAACACAGCTGATCCACTTAATTTGGCAACATTTCTAGCCTTTAAGACAAACCATCTGTGAATCAATTGCCCTGTTTTTTCATTATCACCAGAATCTAGCCTCTTCCAGTAGCGGCTCAACCATTGTAAGCCAGGGAGGAAAAGTAATTTTAAAATGTCAGTCTGAGTCCAATATTAAATCAGTTTAGTTGATCTGATACCTGTAGCCGATTGCTTACACACACCATTCTGTTCTATGCTCTTCACTTCTTGCTCATAAAGGTAGGGACTTTACATAGGTTAAGCCATTTCCTTGATGCCTGCAGTCCCTACTGATTTTATACTTCTTTGAATCTTTGCACTTTAGCTCTGTTTTCTTTCATTTTTGCAGTTTCGGGGGCGGGGTGGAAAGCTCAGTTGGATTTTCCACAAAAAATATGTAATCAAGAAAAACACGAAGTTGAGCAGAGGACCAATTTTCCTTTTAGGAAAGTTTGCTTAGGAAAAAAATGCTGTTGGAAAATACTGGATTGTACAACAGCTACAGCAGAAAGTTTTGCTATTTGACTATAGTGCTGACTGGTTATTCACCAGTGACAGAAGCAGCCCAATGGTCCACTTACAACTTGCTGTACATGAACTACAATTTGAAAGCCACTGCAGCAAAGAAAGGCATTTGACAAAAAATTGCTTGCTAATAATGAATTTTTCAGTTAGATGCCAGTTTTCTTTTATTACTCTGTACTTTAGCTCCTTGTTAAAGTGTATGATTAATTCAAAGTATTGACATTAGTGAAAGGTTAAGCCAACTTAGATACAATCTAAGCACTGTTCGGCTGTGAAAATTCACCCAGAAGTTGAAATAAAATTTGCCGAGATTTCTTAAATACATTTAAGATTATTTTTTATTTGTTTTAACTTCTGCTTTGCTGCTGTTTTAACTTCTAGTTTTGTGGCCAAGGTGAAATGGATACATTTCCTGAAAATCTATTCTTGCAAGCTCTCCAGCTTCATTTTATAAACACAAAAGATATAGACAAGCTTTAGAAACCATCCAGACTTTGGAATACCAATAATCTCTCATGAGAAGTAAAGTTATTTCCTGTCACTTGAGCTAGGTTAATTAGACTTGATGCAAACTGTCATAAATATACTGTGAGGAAAGTATAAAAGAAACATTTTGAAAGCTAAGACTATATCTACATAAATATTAAAAATGATTTTCAAAAATATTAAAATATTATTTCAAAATAAAAATTACAAATTAAACACCAGGTTTAAAATTGTGATAAATTAAGACTGAATTATAAAGACTTTAGGAAATAGGTTATCGAACAGCTTATCACATTTTTAAAAAATGACAAAAATATCTTTCTTTCTCAAAAATGGTTATTTTCACTTCTTCCCAGTCACGATGGAACTGTAGGACGATTGGGCTGATGCTGCTAGGATGGACACAGCTATATTTTAGCACCATGTCAATAGGTGTGTCAGATTCACTAAAAAAAGGGCCAATGGTAGAGAACATGCCCGGAGATCCCAATCTTTTCTTCTGCCAACTGGCTCCAAAAATGCAAATCTCTGGCACGTACGTAAGGTCTTTCACCAGATTGCTGGATTTTTCTGAGTCATACTCATGGCCCAGTTTTACAAATAGGTGCTGGAGTTTTCTGTGGTGGCCAGTTGCAGGTACTCTAGGGTGCCTTTTCGGTAGCTGGTTACACGTGTAGGCTCATGTGCTTGGAATCCTTCCTCTTGTCTTTGTAGACACTCTGTAATCATCTTTGCCAAGTCAGCTTGCAACCGCTGCTGATTCTCCCTAAAAATAGGAGGAGGAGAAAGATTTCAATGACTCCTCCAACATAGCTGCTACAACCCTTGGCTCCAAAGCATTTTTCTGACAATTCTATTGCACTGTCTCCTGAAGCCATTAACATTACTGATCAGCTGATAGAGCTCCCCGCCATCGGAGTGCAAGGTATCCTGCCCCAGTTTGGAGCCCCAGTACTGTTCAGAGCTCCCAGCCGTAAGGGTACACCTAGGCTCTCCCTACACCAGCATTATGGTGTGATGGGATGGATATGTGATCCCAACAATCATGCTTCCTCCCACAGATGTGTGGCATAGCAGAAGGTGTGCTTTTTGGGATTGCTCATCAGAGCCTATCATGCATCGTGCTTTCTTTTTAACAACTGCCAGTGGCCTTAGGATTGTTGGGTTAAATGTTAATGTTGTTAACTATTTCACAACAGATAAAGTCATACAGAAAAAAGGGAAAATCTGGACTTCCTATTGTAATTAGCATTTCCTTTTGGATCCAAAGTGGGTAGGACTCTTGGGGGGGGGGGAAATATCTTTTTTTTGGATCTGACCCCTTGTACACAGTGAATCTCAACCCCTTTTCCTTACGTGTCTTCAATGAATGTTTCATATCCAAGGCCCATATCCCATAAAGAACTTGACCATATACATCCCTAAGTAGATGAGGAATCCTAGAATTAATCCTATCATGAATATTTGCATGTGTCCATTATCTGCACCCAAGTTATACCAGATAATATAATGAGCTAAAAGTGTAAGGGGAATGGTGAAAGATACAGTGAAAAGGCTTCGTTTCTCCCCATATACTGTATAAAGAGCATCTTACACAGAAGGGGGAGTTGGAAGATTATACTTCCCATCTTCCACACCCGTCAGCCAATAGGTAGTCTCCGTTCCTCTGCCCTAATATGATGGAGAAGAGAAAAATAGCTTAGGGATCAGACTAACATGGTTTAAGGATTTGATTGCTAATTTATGTGATTTATTTATTTTATACTATACTTTATGACTGTTGTATTGTCTTTGCTTGCTTTAGGGAATGGGCACTTGGAGAATAGGGTGGACATCTACCAAGTTTTTATAAACTGAAATAAATATTTATATCAAAACAAAGTGAGCAAATGAATAACAGACCTGGCTCCCCTATCAATGGTCCTGTTCATTGCTCTTTCACTGAAGAGGAATGTTTTCATTATCTCAGGGCTTGTGACTTCAGATAGGTCTCTCTTGCTTACCTCGCATTAGTCTAATAAGATAGGTAATGCTCTCGGAGATAAAATGCCTTTCAGGTAGGTTTTGTTTCTGTGTGGGTGTGGGTGGTTGTGGAGAAAAGTACATGGTGTTTGTTACCTTTAGATAAGTCTCTCCTCTCACTTCATACTGGAACTGGCAGTCTGTCCTCTTCAAGATGGCAATAGTGGAACCACTTACATGAATCCGTAAAGCTAGAAATAAACAAACAGTATATGCTCAGCTCAGAAGTTTAATGCAAAATCATGTACGTCGCCTGTGTAAGTCTATGCAAGGGCAGCAGCTTTTCTAATTGGCCCTGATGCCTTCAGACAAGTTCTGTGGGTAAAATGGCAAGAAACGTAATACTCTATTTCTGTACTAAAAATGCTATTAAACCATAGCAGTGTGATATCTGGGGATAGAGCAAAGCAATTAAATAAAAATAAGTAAAAAAAATCAAAGGCCTAAAATAGAGGTGATAAAAGTATTTGCAGGGTATAAACACCAAGAAAGGAAAAGGATTGTGGAGTATAACTAGCAATAATGAGGAGACACTGAGCAAAAAGGAAAAAAATGTAGGTTGGCTTTCAGAATTGAAGTTCATAATGGTGAAGTTCAAATCATAGAGAAGTAGGGCTAGAAGGGACCTCCAAAGGTCATCTAGTCCAACCCCCTGCCTGAGGCAGCATCATCCCATGTAGTATCATTCCCCACTTGTAAATTATTAGACTGTGAAATATTTATATATTCAGATTAAATAATAAAAGTTATGAAGTCAACTATGCACCCTGCTGTCATTAGAAATAAATGCACTTGCATAAATCTCATTTAACATAAAATGATTATTTTAATTAAATTAAAAGAATCTTTTCCCCAGGAACTCTTTGAGCAACCAGCAACTTAAACCCTCCATCAATTAAAAAGCATGTACAAGGAAGTCATACATTATCTAAGGCCAAGGTAAAAGAACAGACATCATGCACTGATAGGTCTTTTCTATCTTTAAACTGCTATAATGTAATGATAAAATTGTTCTCAGCTGGAGAAGGAATGCTGACTGCGCAGTAGCCCAATACTACTGCGCAGTAGCATTGTGTGGCAACAACCGTGATACACCACTACTGTGCAGCAGTGTCACAAAAAAGACGTTCATCGGCACTTGGGTTACTGCACAGGCTTGCATAAACAAGTACTAAATGACTGCACAGTAACAACTGTGCAGTCAATGTCTCGTGTAGATGCGACCACTAGCTCTCAGTTCAAACCAGCCTACTGCTAAATTAGAGGTGAACTTCAGTTCTTACGTAAACCTGTAGATTCCATCCGTGAAGCTGTGTTCACTGTGTCTCCAAACAGACAGTAACGAGGCATCTTAATCCCAACCACACCAGCAGCACATGGACCTGAAAATGGGGGGACAGGGAAGGGAAAGAAGGCAGAAAGACTGAAACCTGAAACTCAGGAACTAATGTGCTTCCATCCTCACAATGGAAGTTCTCTCTTAAGGTCAAATCTCAGAGATGGCACTTCTTTCAGCAGAGCATGTCCAACACCATACTATGGAACTAGATTCAGTCCTGACTGTGAGTACTGTCTACATCACTTCTTACACCCAGGAATGGACCAAGCCTGTCTCAAGTCAGCTTGTTAGATATAATCTGAGCACAACAAAGGCTGGTAGAGATGATTAGCTACTAAATATTAATTTTAGAAGTACAGGGGAGATAAAATGTACTTCATAATGGAGGGCCTAGTGGTGATGTCCTTACGGCCTTCTCTGTGCTTAGGTTAATTGAGTTGTTCTATCCCTTCCTTGGACTGTGGACCCTTAACGGATTACTGGCTCTCAAACCACCAAAAACCTAAAGAAAAGAATTCCCCAGAGACTTGAGATCTTTAGGTTATCCACAGCCCCTCTTTGAGTCTAATCCATTTCAATCATTAATTAAAAATGCATTCCCAAATGAAGCTTGCTCGGAAGATTTGCCTCCAACAAAGTACTGAATATTAGCCTGTTCTACAGTGTTTGGACAAGTGTTTAAATGTATCTAATTTTCCCTCTTGTAAGGAAGGGAGTATGTTCTAATAGCTCAGTTGAGCACAAAATGTCCCTGACTCAACCACATGAGGAACTATTGAAGGTTGGTTTGCTCAACTCCATCCTAAACTGCAAAATGAGGTGATTGCACTATCTGAGAGCAAGCCAATGGTTTATTAAAGCTGGCTCCCCTCCTTCCAACAATGGTCTTCACAGAAAGTCAGCCCACAACACACACAACCAGCTGTGCACCATGCTATCCCACAGTCCACAGAGACTATCATTTATGAAGCGTGAGCACTGAAAACCCTTGTTCACTTGCTATTTAATTGTATGCTACCACCCATTACCAGAGTGAATCCCAATACGAATCCAAACAGGCAAGCCCGGTAGGTGTCTCAGTTCAAAGGTTCCCATGAAGCTAAGGATATCCAGTGCCATCATGGAGATGTCCACTGCATGGCGATTGCCATTCCTCTTTGGTAAGCCACTCACCACCATGTAGGCATCACCAATAGTCTCTACCTGTGGAAACAGAGTTGAAAGTCATTGTGAGCAATCACTGGAAGACTCAGGTAAATCAGAGATGGAAAAGACTTATTAGGTCATCCTGTAAATGTCTTCTCTGGCCAAGGCAAGCTTGTCTAATTTCCCCCAAACCGCAGATCTTATTGGTACCAATACGTTCATAACTGTGCACAGTGTTCTAGGTAGCACATCTTTGACTACTTGGGCAAGTGTACATGAGACACCGTATAGTAGCCAAATAATACTGCACAGTAGCACATCACAGCACTAACAGTGCTAATACACTACTGTGCAGTATTATTAGGCTATTGAGCAGTAGCATCACTTAAAAGACATTCGCCAGAGCTACTGCACAGTGACTCCAGTTACTGTGTATTTATTTAGAACTTGATTATACAATTACTAAATAAATGTGCAGGAATCACTGTGCAGTATTGTCTCATGTAGACTCACCCCTTGTTACAGAAAACTAATTATGGCAAGCTATGTAAAACATACTAGGGAGAAGTAATCTTGGCCTGCGTTTCTCCTCTTTGCCTTTACTTAGGGAACTGGTGATGAGACTTTTTGCCAAGCCCCTAACCCTATCATGCCATCTGTGACTGCTGTGTTCCCTGATAATTATTTAAATTAAATTGAGGCTCTTCTCACCTTGTAAACATCATGATGATCAAGAATGTGGTCAAAGTTCTTGTAGATATCATTCAGCATATCTACCACCTCCATAGGGGTGCTATATTTACAGAGAGTTGTGAAGCCGACAATGTCACTGAAGTAGATAGTGACTTCTTCAAACAGTTCTGGCTCTACTCCACCCGTCTCCTTCAAAGATTTTACCACTGGCCTATGTGACAGGGGGAGGGGAAACACAGATAAATATGCCTTTTGCTTGAGAGGATTTTTTTTTCACACAAACACTAACAGCATCACTGCTTAGTGGAAACGATATGTCAAATGATTCACTGAAAATTAGTACAGTATAATAATTTATATTTCTAAAATTATTTTTATCCAGGGAGCTTGAAGCACTCAACCAATATTAGTTCATTACATTAATTAAGGAAATCTTACCAAAGCTATGTGAATCAGTGAAGAACAAAGGCATGTCACAGGCCATAGAGAGGAAGATGGTGTCAAAATTAAAATTAGAATTCAGGAGTTTGATTCCCAGTTCTGTGCTCAAGCCATTGGCTACACTTCTTTTCTCAGTGAGTTACGGACATGGTATCTTTGTATTTCTTCCAATGGAAAAATTAATTGTAGCCTGATATGAATATTTTCTCACTATGATTTTTAGAAGCAACATCACTATGTTCTGAGTATCATGAAAGGAAGATTAGTTATCATGACACCTGATATTTATTCAAAGGAATTAAATTCTTCTTTATGAAGACTAGAAGACAGGAGAGATGTATGGTTAATCAGGCCTTCTGGGGATGAAAAGGACCTGGAAAATTCAACTGCTGCAAGATGAGGTGCTCCTTGTCTTCTGAGACAATAAGAGATTCATAGATCCCATAGCCAGAAGGAACCACTATGCTCATCTTTTCTGACCTCCTGTAGATACAGGTACAGAATTTTTCCTAAAAGCTCAGTTATGAACCAGTTCCCCGTCACTGATCACTTTTAAAACAAATTTTAATTCAGATAAAACATAAAACCAATACCCTGACCACTTAGATGCATGAAGGTCCAGACTTCAAAATGGACTTTATCTGACAAATATTGAAAATATAAACTCCATATTTTCAAAAATATATCTTCAAAACTTGGGAAAGAAACCATACATGTTGTTTTTCCTATATGGGGCACACAAAAGTGGTCCACACACTTTTTATGCCAACAAAAGGAAACATCTTTAATCAGACAGATAAAGCCCAACCTATTTGCACTGGCAAATCAGAGAAGGAAGGAAAGGGGAGACATGTAGGCTGCAAATACCTAGAACTGCAGCATCAAACTTGTCTGGCCCTATGGGCCAGATGAGTGATGTGGAATTGGTCCACAGGATAAATGAGTGGTGCAGGGCCAGCCTCTTGGGCCAAATTGAGCCCATGGACCTTCCCTTTTCCAGTATGGGACCTGGAAGAAAGAGCTTCAGCATCTAAGACACTTAGCTGCCACAGTGAGAATAAATCACAGTAACAAACCAGACTTCTTCCCACAGTGGTGCAGGGTCTCCAGTGCCCCAACTCTCACCCAGGCACTTGGCTACAGCCACAGGAAGGTTCCCCCATCAAGGCTAGTTGGAAGATGCAGCTCTGTGGGCCACATCCAGCCTGTGAACCACATATTTGACACCCCTGACCAAGAATGGGACAAAAAAACCACATCAGTGGACAAGTAAACAAACCAACATTTTGGAGACAGTCCAAAAATGTGATGAATCATCTTCCAGCTCGGCAAGGCAGCCTTAGGGAAAATGGCACCCTAGGTGAATTTGTATTTTGGTGCCCTTTCTTTGTATTTTGGCACCCTTTTCTTGGTGAGCTTGTAGACTCCCATGATGCACCTTTGCCTTAACTCTGATCCCAGTTCTTGTTCCCTTTTCCTGAGCTCGTGGTATTCATTCTGGCTTCTAAGCCTTGGCTTGATCCTGACTCTTGGGCCTTATTCTGGCATGATCTATAGCTTCCTGACTGGTTCTCAAACCTAAAATAGCTTTCTGTTGTTTGATTCTGGCTTTCTGACTTTGGCTTGTTCTTGACCTGCTCTGGCTTCCTGACACTGGCCTACCATATCTTTAATATCTGGGCTAAGGCTCAGCCACAATCTCCAGACTCTGGCTATGACCCTGTCCAGACTCCTGGGTCAACACCTGGGTTCCTGGCCCTTGCACTGTACCCACCCTTCTTGCAATACAAGGGCACTTGGAGTGCCATATACATTATACCCCTGACACCAGCATCTCTGGCTTTAAGATCCTTTGAGGTTCTTGTAGTGATCATTAGATTTAATAAATGCAAGCATACAACGAATGAGAAGAACTAAACAACACATTTTAACTGTGAAGCAGTAGGCATCCTCTGCAAACTCTTTGTGTCTCTCTACCTACCTTAACTGAGGAACCATCTCCCAATTCCCAACTTCTGTAGTCTTCTAAGTAAGCGATTGTCTCTCGAATGTAACTTCTGTCACTAGAATTCTGAGCTCTCATTTAGATCTTAACCTCTTTGGAAAGAAAATGCTAGACTTCTTAAATCACTTGCATCACTTAGGCCACCCTGTCCGTAACTGAGAAAAATTAAAGACAATGCTGGATTCAAGTCAGCCTCCTCCAAAGACTGCTATGTAAGGCTTGGGAGTCATATGCATTGATGATGAAAAGATTCATTTTCCTCAGTTTATGTCCAGTCTGCCTATACACTTGGCAGAACCCAGTTTTCAGTGCTCTTTGCACATGCACACACATACATGCACACGTACACTTTCTCCAAATATCTTACTTTGGATAGGAGGTGTTTGGCCTGATATCCTGGTTATAGAGCAATTAAACTAATTATATTTTGCCTCCCTTAATTTTTTTCCTTTTTCAGTTAGCAATGATCTTCTGGCATTGCCCACTTCCTAATAGGTATATCTGCTGTTGAAATTGCTGCTGTATGCCACTACAGGGGTAGTCACACTTCTGGGTAAGATGAACTGATTCCTACAGATATCCTTTGTAAAATGTATTAGACCCTTTAAGATCCTAAGAGATGGAAAAGCTAAAAAGTTATAAAGCAGAAAGTAAATGGACTGTTCTCTTGCTTGTGTCAGGGAACTGAATATCTGAAACAATGGGCACAAAAGTAAATATTATTTCTGTTTGTGAAACATTTGCTCCCTCTTCTCCCATAGACTTTATTCCAGGAAGCTAGCTTTAAATCTGTCTATCCATCAGGGCCATCACCATCCTCTTCCCGGTAGGGGGGGCTGAGGTGAGCTAGACAAAAAATTGTGGGGGGCGGGCTGCACTATATGTCTTCTGGCCAATCATACTTATTCACTTTTTTTAACAATACCCACTGAGACGTGTTTTATCTATGTTATCTACAAAAGAAGAATAAAAATATATACTGTATACAAGCAAGATTGGGCTGTGCTGGGTCAGGAGCACTGTGCCTCTACAGGCTGTGGGTCAGGGGCAGGTTCAGCTGCATGGGGCGAGTGGCAGTGGCCTGGGAGAGAGGCAGGGGACTTGGACAGGGGTGGTGCTGGGAGGGGTCACAACAGGGGGAGCTAAGATAATTTTGAGGTGGCTATACCCCCCAAACCCCCTCTCTCAGCACCATCCCTGCTGTCCATCTACTAGCATTTATAATGACTGCATGAACACTCTGGGACTCTGATTGTGCAAGCTATTGGCAGGTTTTTTTTTAGCTTTTCTGTGCCCACACTGCACTTACAGATCCCTCTGTGGCATCTATCTGCATGTCTTCCAGATGGGACTGATGCATGAAAGAGGACTGGTTTAGCCAGTTCCAGGCAAACAAACCTCTTAAATGTGATTAACAATCAAAAAAGTCCTTTAACATTATGGGTCAGGGCAGTACACCACAAATGTGAAAATGCTCAACTATTGCAAGACGCATTTAAATAGTACTTACAGACCTAACATTACAAATCAGGTGAATCAGGGAGCCCTTACCGCAGTACCAGCCTTTTTCACCCAAACACAATTTGCAGATAGCTAAAGATATTTTACGACTCCCTAATTTTCCCCCCTCTTTTACTCAAAATCACTATGCTTTAAATATAGATCAACCTAGTTTAACCTCCTGTCTGTATTTCCTAGTCAAGACTGATTTAGCAGGTTGCCTTCAGTTTACTTTTAACCATGTGCTTAAGTGCTCTGCCTAACTGAATCTTATGATCTGTATGGCAGATCAAAGCAACTCCTGGGCAGCTGACAAACTGCTGGAAGTCTGAGACTCATTCTGTATAAAGCATCCATGGTTTCTCTCTATGTTATCCACTGTTCTCAAATGTCCAGCAGTCAAAAGAGGTACAGAGGGTCTGGGAGTCCCCTACATTTGCCTTTGTTTGAGCAGGATAGATGAAAGAATTAATAAAGAGATGGGGTGGAAGTCGGCTTTAATCTTCTCATACAAAGAAAGAATACTAGGATAACACCCACACTCAGAAAGTTAGAGGATACATGTCAGTCAAGTGAGTATAGGCACTTCTTAAGGCAATCATTTTATATTTTTCTACAGCTATTCATCCTGAAGGATCCCAAGACACTTCATATGCTGTTAATATCAGGATAACTTTCTCTACTATTTAAATGATTTTTTTTCTTGAACAGGATACACCAGCTGTTTTAGCAACACACTACA
Organism: Crocodylus siamensis; assembly: GCF_052110815.1. Taxonomy (NCBI): domain Eukaryota; kingdom Metazoa; phylum Chordata; order Crocodylia; family Crocodylidae; genus Crocodylus; species Crocodylus siamensis. The sequence continues at coordinate 86,945,283 of NC_143398.1, read as the reverse complement.
ACAATACCTCTTTAGACACAATGACGAATTTAGAAACTGCAGACCACTGGAATGTAATTCTCCACACTGGGATTTACTACATACAATGAGGCTGGGACCCTATTCGCATGAACAGTGCCGTTTAGTTATGCTTATGTAGTTACTTTGATTTATAAATTTAATATCATCAGACCCACATTCAAGGCCCTGGGAGCCCGCATGAAAAATCAAAACTTAGCGTGTTGAAGATCATATTTACTTACATTTAAATTAATTGTTCTGAAGATAACAGAGGCATGAACCTGAGTAGCATGGTCTACCTGCAGCTAGAAGTAATTATGTCATTCATCTCACCAGGGTAAGTTTTGCCTAAGACTAAAGCCTCTGCATCCAGGAACAGGCTTCAGTCCAAAAAACCCACAAAAGTACAAACATGGCCTTCCCTCCATCTGAGGATTGGATATAATCTTTGCAAATGCTTTTGATAGCTTCCCTCAACCCACTAACTTGACCTCAATTTTGTCTTATCTATGCAAAGCACAGACAACTAGCACTCAGCCACACCCCAGCTTCCAACAGGCAAATCTTACTTTTCTTTCTACTTTGCCAGTCACAAAACTTAATGTCACAATCAATCTAATTCACCACACAACTTCCTCCGTAAGTGCAGCAGCAGTCAGTAACACCATTTGCTTAATCTCTTGCAAGTCATCTATAAACCACAGTGGTCTAATAAGAAGGGGAAACTGCAGAAAAAAATGCTTAGGCAATATAGTCCTAATAGCTGTTAATAAAAAAAAAATCCAAATGAGCAAAGTTTTACTTGGCCATTAATGTTATGTCTATGGGAAAAACATCATTTTTAACTAGTCCTTTAGAACAAAAACTCTGAAGAGACAAAAGCGTCCCAACTAAGAAAATTGTCAGTAACTATAAAGACATGGGATCTCTAATGATCAGAAAGGTCCATGGCCTGAATTTTATGGTGTGTCTAAAAGGTGCAAACATAAATCATAGGTAATGAAAAAATGAAAAGGGCTAAATTATACCTTTATTCACCTGCTTATCAATGACAGAATAAGTTGATCCATTGTCTCTGACTTGACTCTATGGAGGCAAATGCTATGAAGTGTTATCATTTAGTCTATGAAGCAAGTGCTGTTTGTGCCTTGATAGTCTGTGAGTGTGAAGCCTCCCACAATGAGTAAGATCCATAAATGGGCCTCACAATTAATGTTCAGTAGGGCTGGGCAAAGCTTTGGTCCCTGATTTGATTCAGCAAAGATTTGGCCTGATTCAGTGGCTGAATCTCTTAATCCAAATCAAATCAAAGTGAATCTCTGAATCCGAATCAAATCAAAGTACCCTTTAAGCTCTCCGAATTGAATTGGAACCCTCTGAGTCGATTCAGAGAAATTCAGAAAGGATCAGCAATTCGGACATAGACACAGCTTTAAATGATTTTTCTACATACCTCTAGGTAGCAGACGGCTCATGAACACTGCGATGCTGGGGCGCCTGGAGTGTCCCACAGAAGCATGGGGCGGTCCCCAGAGCGTTCAGCAGCAGACCTGGAAGTGGACCAAAAGCACTTCTAGTCCACATCTGCATCCGCTGGGGAGTGCACAGGAGGGCCCCCCTGCGCCCCCCTAGCTAGATGACTGGTACCTCCTGGGTCTGGGGAGGCACCCAGGGTCCCCCTGCAGCCAAGCTGGGAGACGTAGGGGGCCCCCCTGTGTGCTCCCTGGCAGACCCGGGAGTGGACCAGAAGTACTGCCAGTCCACTTCCAGGTTCACCACCAAGCACATGAAGGCCCCTGCACTCCTGTGGGATGGTCCATGTGCCCCAGCATCACAGCTTTCACAAGCCATGCTGGTACCTCGAGGTATGTAGAAAGAACTTTTAAAGCTGTGTCTATGTCCAAATCGCTGATTCTCCAAATCAGCATCGAATCTTCAGATTCGGATTCAGCCGAATCAAATCAGGGACAGTGATCCAAATCAACAAATCAAATGACTGTCCCCGATTCAGGCTGAATCCAAATCTAATAGGGCCTGCTTTGCACACCCGTAATGTTTAGTACCCACCCCTGGTCAGCACTCACCCTGGGAGCAGCATGAAGTTAAGCTTATCTGCTCTATCCCGCTCTGCCTTGTATAGCTCTGTTCTCTCCTCCACCAAGTGCTCCAGGTTCCGAGAGTATAGCTGTAGGCGCCGGATTAAAGTATCCATGTAGCTTTCATTGGTCTGGCTATGGTAGTTACTGGAAACAGCACAGGGGAAAAGATGGAGATAAAGACAAAAATAAATAATGGAAGATTATTTCAGCATCTAGTTCTCAAAGTCTCCCAATGCTTACTAGTAAAGAGTTTATGTTCAGTCTTGAAGGCCTGTAGCCCATATTAGTCCCCCACATTTGTAATTTCCCAGCAACCCCAAAAGACTTGATCTTGCTAATGTAATCAATTCCAGGTCACCCAAAATAATATGAAAAACAAATGTATGCTAGGAAAGAGTAACTCAACTAGCCAGATACCTAAGAGGGAGGGACAGCTGATAGGAGGCAGCAATTAGATATATTTGACATTGGTTATAAAATTAAAAACACCAGAACAATTTGCAAATGTTTGATGGCATCAACAGAGCAATAACAAGGCCCTGGGTCAGATTTGTTCATTGGATTCCACTGGTGCAACCAAACCTGGAGCCTCCTTTCAGATGAATGCCAGCCAAGAGCAGAGTTGCAGTAACACAAAGCAGTGATAGCCCTGTTTCACTGCAGGCTGAGTAGATAGGCTCAAACTGTCTGGAAGATTCTGGCATTCAGATTCGTAAAAGAGTTCTGGCTAGATTTTACGGTTGCCTTTCTTCCATTAAAACCCCTATTTATGGTGACTGTGAAAAGGCCAGAGGATGACCTCCCCTTTGGTGAACCTGCCTCCAGTTGCGGAATATGTGATCTCTGCTCCCCCATGTCTGTGGAGGTGAATGTAGTCCTCCTTCTGCACTGCTCTGGTTTGACCTCATCTGGAACATTGTGCTCCACTTCAGATACCACATTATCAGAAAAAATAAAGCTGGAGGTGAGCAGCAGAAATTGATCAGGGAGCAAATAGGATTGATTTGTAGGAAGAAGAATAAAAAGAGGGTAACAGTTTACCATGGGAAGTGTCTGAAAGCCCACTTTTTATTTAATTTAGCTTTTTAAATGTCCCAAAACACTAAACAGTGGAACAGTTGTACACTCGCCAGGTGAAACGGCAGAATGTTCAAGTAGGATTGTTTACATCACCACATTTAATGATTGTATAAACTCATGTAAGCTGAGTCCTCTAACTACAGATAGAAAGTAGGATAGATTTGCATCTCATAGACTAACCAGTGTGTGTGTGTGTGTGTGTGTGTGTGTATTCACAATCCTCCCATAGATCCTTTTCAAAATCCTAGATCTGCCCATGGTTTTCCAGGTAAAAAGAAATTAGAAGCTTAATTAATATGCTAGGGCCTAGGTCTGTATTATTTAGTTTAAGATCAAAGCAAAAACAAATATAATTTTATTTGAACATGTATTAATTTGCCATATCATACATTATGTATTAAAAAACACAGCAAACTAAGCAAAAATAATCAAAAGATGTTGTTTCATTAGTTCTGTAGTCATTAAAGGTACATCTTTCAGATTCATAAAACAAAATCAAGCCTTCTTGAGCATCCACACAGTGCATCCAATGTTTGATGTACATTTTTTGCATACCGGAGTTAATGTTTTTAGCTGAAATTAAAAACAGTCTGCAGGGCTATGAAATAGGAGCTATATTACCAGGAGCAGCTAACAAACGGCACAATTGCAGAAGAAAGAAAAGCTTGATTAGTGGAACATTAAAACTATTAAAAAGGGGAGCGTTGTTAACACCTGTGCAATGAAGAGCTTAGAAGGAATCAGGTAGATTATAATGAGTCATAAAGTCACATGACCCCCCTCACTGCTGCCTGACTAGAAATACTGCTGCCACTGCCAGGAAATTAATTTTAAACTTCAGCTGAACAACGAATGGCATAGGGATACCACTACACCTTCCCTAGATCCCCCCTATATGTGTGTACACACACACACACTTTAGATAGTTTATAAAGTGTAAATCTACTCTGCCTTCTACTTGTCCTCAGACTAACATGGCTAACTATGTACCTGTAACTACCTAAACCTTTGGTAACCTGACCCTTTCAAATAACCTCAGTTTGGTGTTATCTATACCCATATCAGTTATCAGCTCAAGCCACCTAAATCTGTCATCATCTCATACTCAAATCCATTCACTTGAGCATCATGAGCCATTATCTGACACTTGAGTAGTCTCACCACTTAATTATTTTGGTGATTTGAGTCTCTAAGGATAAGGATAGACATTACACATAAACTGGTTTAAGTGATCAGAAACTGGTTTAAACCTGTGACAAAACAGATGTTCAGTGAACATAATCAGTTTGACAATGGCTGAAATCAGTTTGAGATAAACCTGGCTGAATGTTGCATCAGACTTAATATATTTGGGTCAAACTGATTTATGCAATGTCTATCCCAGACCCCTTCCTCATTTAAGTTAAATCAGAGTCCTCCAACATCGCAGATGCTTTACAACTTTGGGCAGGGCTCTGCTCCAGCCCAGCAGGGCTGACCTCACCCCTCTGCTCCCTAGCTGGAGCTCCATCTACCTGGTTTTCTCCTGCTCCCCTGCCCCTCACCTCTCCCTGCTCAAGCAGGGATTCCCCCCCACCCCCCCGCCTGCCTTACATAGACACCTCTCAGCATTAGCTAGCATACCACATGCTGGCTATCGTCCGTGCTGTGAGAGACGGGACAAAGGCAGACAGGATAGTGTTGGCTTAGGGCTTTTTGGAGCTAATCAACAGGTAGCTGGTAATTCCCCTCCATTCCTTCCTTGGAAAATGTTGTTAATGAGAGAGGCTGTTGTTTTGTTTGATGGGTTGATAAATGCTAACAACTCCTTGTGTAACTCCCTGCTGTGCAACTCAATGCTGTTATCAACAATGAGGGGGAGGGAACCCCTCCCTAACCAGAAGGTCCTTCCAGGGCCTAGCCATGCCTCTGCTGTAGTCAGCATGTGGAAGGGAAGGGAGGGCTGATCTAGCACCCCCCTCACCCAGCTTCTAGCCTGAGCCACTGCATGCACATGCCTGCATTTCTTCAGTCCAGAGGGGATGTCTTTATGGTTACAAACCATTTTAGCCTAGCCAGGTTAGACTAACCTGCAAAGATTGAATCAATTCAGGCTCAGGCTCAGGCTTTTTGAATGTGTGTCGCTAGCCTAATTAACTTGTATGGCACCTTTAAAAGTTGGGTTCTCATGATCATCTCTCTTGCTCACTTGAGCTTGTTCTCTCTCATACTCACACACATACACACTCCTTTTTCTCAAAGGATGAGAGTTCCAGTAAACAAATCATTTTCCCACTGACTAAGCCATTCTGGCATTTACAGACATACTGTATTTATAATCATCAGGTTTCCAGGTGCTGTGAGTCCAGAACATTTTACAGAACAGAGACTGTGGTGCTTACCTGAATATTTTGGCCAGACTGCTCTCAATTTTCTTGAAGTCAGGTCTTTTCTCTGAGTCTTCCTCCCAGCAACTTTTTACAAGCATATATACCTGAGAATGTACAGTTCAAGGGAAACTCAAATGAGCAACTGGCAGAGACAGTAGTGGCAATGAACGGCAAAAGCAACCATCTGTTCAGTAGTCAATATAGGATTCCTTTCCCATCTCTTTTGTCCAGTAACCCATTAACATATGTGACTGATTATTCTTATAAGACTTTCATTACTCATATCTTACAGCAACAGTCATTTCATGTTTGCCAGTGATCAGTGGACAGCTAGTACTGATGTTCAGATAATACTGATGATCAGTACTAACAAGCAGCATACGCTAAATTTGAAACTAATGTCTATAAAAGATAGGGAAGCAAAAGATCCCAAGCCTCCAATGGGTGACGAATTGTAATTATGTATTGGGTATTTATCTGGGAGGGGGGGTTAAACAATTTTCTGTTTATCAAAAGATGTGCCACTACAAATAGACAATGCTGCTGTTTACAAATATTGTCAAAAGAAAATGGTGGCCTTTTCCAAATTGCCACCATCCTTTCAACATTACTTGACTTACAAATAGGATTTGCCACTCTGTACCAGTTGCTTGATCCATCTAATCCAGTGGTGATCATCACATAGGATCACACTATTAATCCACTCAGCCCAATTACACCACCTACAGAAATAACTTTTAGCTGCCATTTCAGACAATAAAAATACCCTCCCCATGATGCAACTGACCACATGCAACAGACTGTTTTATACATACACATATGTTTCAGTTTTATTTTAAGGGATCTCTTTTGTGCCATACAGCCCATAAAAAATTAAAACTGTTTTTAAAAATTCTGAAAAACAGAAAAAATATCTTATATGCTTATTCTTTTTTTAAGGATCAGTAAACGCCTCCCATTACACACCCTGTTACTCCATAAAGAACCACCCTGTAATACATGGGTTAGGTGGTAAAAGTCACCAGATGCAGAATAAAGAGACACTGTGCTGCTTGAATGAGAGAATTGCATTGAATTACATTTTTGTTGCACTGATATTTATGAAATATCTTTCCTTCCCATGAGGCCAGGCCATTGGATCATACCATGTGTTCCACTTTCATCCTCCCAGTCTGGCTTGGCTGGAAATTTTGCCTCTCTACAGTAAAGTATTTTCCTTTACTTTACACTTACTTCTAGCTCCCTTTCTCCTGCTGTTTCTAGGAATAGGTCTGGTCGGAAGGGTTTCCTTCCTTTGCCGCTCTCCACTCTGTAAAGTTTCTCTAATGCAGAAAAAAATGCATATGTAAACAATAGAGCATAAGAGCGAGTGCATTTCAGGGTGGATACAGTAGGCTTAGATGGTGATATAAACAGAAAAAAGGCCTGAAGCTAGAGCCTGGATCAGGACAAACACTGGCAAAAAATAATGGTGGCCTTCCTTTGAGATGGATCTGAACTTTAGGGTATTTCTAATTATAAGGCACACAGCTAAAACAGAGGAACTTGAAGGCAACTTGGAAATGAAAGAAACAGAAATGGATAGGTGTATTTATTAGTAATGATAGACATCAATGTGACATGTGAATGTTAGGCATTATTAGTGCCTTTCTCGGCATGTGGTATAAACATGGTAAAAAGAGTATGAAAGCCCATTAGGATATTATATGCTGATTTGCAGAAGTACAGAGCACTCACAAATTACCATAAAATCAATACGAGCTACAGATGCTCAGTCCCATTAAAAATCAGACTTTGAACATATACATACATACATATATATATATATATATATATATATATATCTCCATAATTTTAAAATATAGTAATTTCTTGGCTCATCACCCATAATCATGAATATACTGTCCCACCTGTCAAAGAAAAAGCTTTGATTTCAGATGCCGATGGCAAAAAGGTCAAAAGCTAACATAACATATTTTGTCATTATAGTTCCGTATCCAAAAAACCCACCCCCCAGCTTAAATGTAAAACACATGTGCAGTCAATCTTGCATGAAACCTGAGCAGAAGAGAGAAACACACAGAGTCTGTTCACAGTCATGATTGGCAGTCCTGTAATTATTCATGCCTGGCGTGTTGTAATAGGCCACCCTGCAAGCTATAATTTTGGAAAGATTTCCGCCTTCGGTGGAGCTCTTCATGCACGTCCAGGAGACATAGCCAGCGATTTGGCCAGTCGCTGACCTCTCTCCCCGCCTACGGTAAAAATTATCAGGCGTATCTGATTTTGTCGACTCGTCCGTTCTCATCAAGAGCTCTCGAAAGCCTGCTGACCGAAATCACCTATATGCTTTGCTTAAAAATCTGTATTACTCAGTTTGTAATCTGAACAACAAAATATCTACAGTGCTGTGCTAAACTTCTCTTTTACAGTGCGCAGCCACGACTTCCTTCCTACGCTGCATTCTTCTGTAATCTAAGTAAAAATAAACTTTCTGTGTAACCAATACGCTTTAAACCTCCTGACTCCGCTCGCTTACACACCTGTCCAACCACCTTACCCCACCCGTGTCCAGCTGGTCGTGCCAACCCAGGCTCGCAGGTCAAGGGTACACCGGTCATCGGACGCGACACCACCTATCAGAGTGCTCTGTCCTCTGAACATGTTGGAATTCAAGCCATATTTGCCAGACTCAATTATATTGTGCCATTGACATGTCTCCTCCCTGACAAAAATTAATCTAATGCCAGCCTACCCATGAAAATGCCTTCTGCAGGAAACTTCATATATAATTCTGTGCATAAAACAGGGAATTTTTGCCTGCTATTAGTAAAACTGTACATCAATCTTCTCTCACTGTTTCTCAGATATTTATAGAGTACCAGTCATCATAGTATCTAGTTGTAGTTCAGAGGTAGATGGTGCCTCAAGCATAATTCAACATTTCTTAAATAAGTTAGGTTTGCCCTCTCTTTCTTTCATCATAACTAATGAGTTAGTCCAAATAAACAAAAAGCAACTAATGGTCTTTAAAGCCTTCCTAATGGTAAAATAGAGCCTGCTGATTACAGAACCATACTATAGAAAAATGGTGTCCAACTTTCTGGACCTGTGGGCCAGATAAGTGGGTCAGGGGTGACACATGAGCTAGATCCTATGTGGGGTCTATGTGTGGGGTCAATCCATAGGTACCATCCACCACACCTGGATTCAGATGCATGTACTGGCCCAACTGTGCACTGGCCACATTATTTGGGAGCAGGAGAGTGGCAATTGACACTGCCACTCGTCCCCCATTGCCAAATTTCCAGACTTGTGGAGAGCCTCACAGGCCGGACCTGGCCTGCAAGCCACAGGTTGAACACCATTGCTATAGAAACCTAGCCCCTTGGTTGCCTATATGTAGGCCAAAGTTATTAAACCAAATTGTGAAATCAGGAACAATAACAAAACCAGTAAACCTACCAGTATAACCTGAACATACTTTGTATTGACTGGGAAAAGCTCCATTGAGTGTACCTGCAGTTGCTGTACTGGAGGGAAGATGTGTCATTGTACTTAAAGGATGACCGGCAGATTAAAAGCATCACTTGGTGAACCTAGAATAAGCAAACAGGCTACAGACCCAATAGTATTAGAAGGATACTAAGTATATTGTCATCTATGCCAGCTTCAGAAGGTGACACAGAGTGCATCCCTTGATGCTAAAAAATTTTTTATTTGGTTGGGCTTAGCCTGCACAATGGAAATATTGAAGATATTTGGAACAGGCAAAACTTGTGGTGAGGTATAATATTAAAACCCAGATCCAGGTGACACTAAAGGGCCAGATTATTAAATCTGCCCCAGTGATTGAGCAGGGGACAGTGAGAAGGCCACTGCCCATTAGAACCAGTCAAAAATATTGTGCCTGCAGTCTGTTTATTGACCCGAGCAAAACAATGGGAGAATGTGGTTAATGAATGACTGTTTGAAAGGGGGCATTGTGTTAGTCCACTCATATGGGACAAGGTCTGTCAGCTAACTGATGGCAAGAGGATCATGGGCTCCCTCTCCACCCATTTTGGAGATTTTCTTTTGCCACTAGTGATATTACACGTGCTAATTACTTCCAACTACTGAAACTATAACTGCTCCCTGCACAAGGTAAAGAAGGGAGGTTATTTGTTCCCCCTCTCTCCCCATCACATGCTCACAGAGAGCTGGGCACTGTCTGTCACAGCATACTTTTGCAAGGAAAGTATACTGCTATAAAGATGATCATTACGCTAAAAACAGTACAGTTAGCAAATGATCAGTTTTCTAATGAAGTAGAACTCCGTAAATGTGTGACAACTGGAGAAAATTTGTTGGTTTGATTTTAGGCAAACAGAAACCCCAAACTAAATCTGACATGTTTTCCCTCCACATGAACCTTTTCAGATCTCTGTTTGTATTAATAAGATGGCAACCAGATGGGATGAATAAACATACATTTTAGCTACTTTCAAATGGGAGGGAGTTATTATGCTGTCACTCCTACATCTGCATAATCCAGTAGCAATACAAGTAAGCTAAATTACCCTAACTTTGCAGCTGTATGAAGCAGAGTTAAAAAGTTGGAGAGAGAGGATCACAGAGGTGCAAGAGTTGCAAAGTAACAGCTTGTATTAATATCCTTTGATAGCAATATAATTGTTATGCCTCTTTATATCCTGAGAGGCTATATTTTCCATTCTTGGAATATTGCAGGGTTGGCAATGTACAGTGCCAACTTACCCTGGAAGTTCTTCTGAAATGCTAAGAGAAGGAAAAAGCTAGAAGGCAGTCTGTTGCATTGCATGCTAAAACAAACACAGGGAGGGGGTGGCAGGATGACTCAGAGGAGAAAGAGGTGCCTGCACTTGTTGGTAACCTGTAATTAGGAAAATCCCATATTCTGATATGCTGGTGGCAATACTAATTTGTGATGATGGATGGATTCTGGTATCACAGCATTACTAGATTTATATCACCTGAACAAAATGTGTTCATTTCCAGAACTGCAAAACAATCCTGGTTTCCCAATAAAAGAAACTTCTAAATACTTGGTATCATAGGTAGATTTTTAGGGAAAGAAGGTTTCAGTGATTAAAGACCAGTAATGAACCAACTTAATAGAGTTACTCTATTTGCCTAAAAGCTCCGAGTAGTCTTTTATAAACCAGGCAGTCAGAGACTAATGACCCATGTTCATAAGGCAGAAATAAACTGTTCAAAAATCAGAAGAAAACTGGACTACAGGGTAAATTTTTCAGGAACAGCAAAGTGATTTGGGAATCTAAATCCCATTTATACTCAGTGGAATTTAGACTCCTAAGTCCTTTAGGCATTTGAAACTTTCACTCTAAATCTGTAATGCTTTTGAAATCCCAGAAGAATTTATGGCAATCCATGTTAATTAGTTTCACAGACTTACCACTTGTATGCATATTCAAATAGAGTTCTACCTGCTTCACTAACACTGTTTCAAAAGGTTTAATCATACCCATATGGTCTGGGACTGAACATCTTCCAGATAATCAGACTCTATAACTCCTTTCTTGCTTCACTAGTTAGATGAGGTATGGATTCAACTCATAAGGCATAAGGTAACATTCACCCAGGAACCCTGAAACCTCACTGAACAAACTTCCTAAAATTTCACAAAAGCCAATGCTGAGTTTGTCCCTGTAAGGCACAGTTTCACCCTCTAAAACAGTGAGCAATTTTGTTCAAATGTACTTAATCTTGTTCTTGAAGTAAGGGGGGAAATCCTCCAAGATATCCAATTATATTTCTGATCCAAGGAAACCAGGATCTAATAGGCTGTCCGTGACTTGGAACAGTACCACAAAACATGAATCCCTGTACAGAAAATACGTGAAGGAGGATTAGCAGAGGAGAACACTTTTTTTATCCTGCAGCACCAGAAGTTAGAGTTATGAATTTCCAAAGGGAATAAGCCTGACTAGCCCACCACACTCCTCTATCATGCTGCTGGGTTTCCTTTGCTGTTTCACGACAGTGTTGCTTTTGGTTTTGATGTTTGCTATTACTATATTATGATACTCTAAGCCTTCTGGGCTTTTCACTGATACATCAAGTCTATAAAGTATTGTAGAGCATTGGCTCATGTAACGCTGCAAGGAGGAAAAAAGGAAATTTGATACAATCTTAATTTTAAAAAATGGCAGTAATGGCTCTCACAAGTTGTCACTTCTATTTGGCACATCATTCATTGCCCAGCAAGAGAAGAAGCAGATGAAGCACCAAATGTAGACAATGGTTTCACTAAAAGGTGTAGAAAAAACAACAATTACTACCACCGTACCCTCATGTGAATGGCTACAGTGAAAGGCAGGACTGGGTTTTTAGTCTCTCACCTTTAAAGTCCTGGCAGTAGCCAGTGTAGAATGTCTCCCTGCGCAGGATGATCTCTTGCGCGATGATTCCATAGCTGTACACATCACCTTTCTGAGACACATCGGCTTTGCGGAGGTGTTCAGGAGCTGTCCACAAATCTGAGCAGCCAAACAAGGAAGATAGAGAGAGGGAGTATGACAAGAAACAGATTGCATGACCTTCTTTGGAACCACATCTGCCCCAATAGTATCCTGGTTTTCCCTTTTACTCTTTTCATCTCTCAGCCCCGCCTTGACATTTTTTCATTATTTCTTTAGCTGTTGTCCAGAAGGGCTGACTTCAATACACCTCTTTCTACTTCTAAAAGAGGTGCTCTACTTCAAACACAGATTTGGGGGCTAGATACAGAGTGACATTGTATGGTCTGTTTTATGTATGAGGTCATCATAACTGTCCTTGCTGTCCTTAAAATCTATGAAACTATAAAAATAATCCCCAAATGTTTTGAAGTTGACATAACAGCATTTTGTTATACACTCTAACAATAATCCATATGTGTCTCTTGCAAACTGATCACCATTGTGTCTAGACCTAGTGATGTTGTGAACTTGTGGTACCTTGTCATGGCGCACTGAAGTTGTATCTTAACTTGTGGTACCTTGTACTCGGCCTTGGTGAGGCCGCAGCTGGAGTACTGCGTCCAGTTTTGGGCTCCGCAATTCAAAAAGGATTTGGAGAAGCTTGAGAGAGTCCAGAGGAGAGCCACGTGCATGATCAGAGGTCAGGAAAACAGATCTTACAATGACAGGCTGAGAGCCATGGGACTTTTTAGCCTGGAAAAGCGCAGGCTCAGGGGTGATCTGATGGCCACCTATAAGTTTATCAGGGGTGACCACCAGGATCTGGGGGAACGTTTGTTCACCAGAGCGCCCCAAGGGATGACGAGGTCAAACGGTCACAAACTCCTGCAAGACCGTTTCAGGCTGGACATAAGGAAGAATTTCTTTACTGTCCGAGCCCCCAAGGTCTGGAACAGTCTGCCAGCGGAGGTGGTTCAAGCACCTACATTGAACACCTTCAAGAGTAAATTGGATGCTTATCTTGCTGGGATCCTATGACCCCAGCTGCCTTCCTGCCCTTTGGGCAGGGGGCTGGACTCGATGATCTCCCGAGGTCCCTTCCAGCCCTAATGTCTATGAAATCTATGAAATTGTAAAGCAGAATCATAACAGTCAGCAACATCAGAGTCAGAATGCAATCATCATAAACATGCAGACACAGGACTAGAAGGGACTTTCTAGGTCACTGAATCCAGTCCCCTGCTATCATAATTACAATATGTAATCCAGTAATCCACCTTCACCAGTTTACTGCTCTTGAGATGCACTAGCTTTGCCTCTAAGAATAAAGTCCAAAGCCCAACAATTCTCAGTCTGCCTGAACAGCATTTACTCTTGAGTGGCTAAAAAAGATAAATGTACTGCTAATATAAAAATTAAAATAAATAGAAATAAGACATATGTAGAATGAGGGAAACCTACGAGGAATGAGTAAAATCTTTACCCTTTCAATACCCTTTTCCTAACCACCAATTTTCCATTGCTATTACTGAAGATGTTTGTGTCTGAATATAAGAATTTTCTCTCCCCATTCTAGCCCCATGTTTTCTTCAAAGTATGTATCTCAGGGATGACACTGTGTTGTGTTTATGTCATCTCAGCTGCTTACTATATGAATGATTCAGGTATCACAACTTCACTCCAAGTTCAGTTTGGAGGAGAAAGATAGATGAGGAGAGAGGAATGCTTATTTATACCAAAATTTCTCTTGGGGATTGGCGGACACAGGGCAGAAAAACAATTATCATAATCTGATTAATGCTAGGAGAACAAAAATTGCTGTAATTCTACCTAAGGACTAGAATGACTATGGATAGTTCTTGCCAGAAAATTTTTAAGGAACGTGAAGTGTTGTGTGTTAATGTTTAAGTTATATCATGGTAAATGGCAAGATACTATGAAAATTCATGCAGTCACACCACTTAGGATCAATGATAATATCATGATATACCTATACTCCTTTCTGTCTCTCCTACAGGAGAGAGTGAGAGCCTCTTATTTACAGCTTCTGTCATCTGAACAACCTTCCTGCAGTTCACCCTCCTTTGGACTCTTTCTGTCTTTTAACATTTCAGTTTAAAACACACTTTTCTTTCCTCTCTTGCTTATATTACTTAATTGCTTTCTCTGTCTACTGTTACTTGTCTGTGTGATTACATTATTTAGCTCAGCATAGTGTTTTCAGACACATTTTGTATGGAAGTTACTATACAAAATAAAGTTATACAGAATGTCATGCATTCACTTCTCTGTACTCCATATACTTGATGCATAATAGATCACAGGATATCATGTAGCTTTTCAGAGTAAATATTAACAAGGATCAGCAGACTAAAAAATGTAACCTTCTATAACATTACTATACTAGAGATCCAATGAATTTGTATAGAAGAATTCTGTGGCTGGGAGGACACAGAGAGAGGTGTCATTTTTAATACTAGTTTTGCATACCTTTTTTTGGAGGCAGAATGGAATTGCAGCCAAAATCAGTGATCTTTACCACCATGCGGCTGTCCACTACACAGTTGGTTGACTTAAGACGGCCATGAACCTCAGTTTTGCTTGAATGCAGATAGGACATTCCCTGTTATTGATGAGTGCAAGGGGTGAGAGGAGGGAAAGAAGAAAATTGTAATGACGGCTGCCAGAATTAGTAAGAATTTGGAAGTTCAACACAAGATCCAGTTATTTAAGTCTTTCAGAAGTCTTCATTAGCATAGTATCTCCACACATTCAAAATGATCAATCTATTTTACCCTCACCCAGTCCAGGAATAATAATAACAATTCCAGGAGTATTATTTAGCATTATTATTATTATTATTTATATTATTAGAATAATTCCAGAAGTATTATTTTCCAAAGTCCTACTAACTGTCAGTTGGAACTTGGCAACCAAACCAGGGCTCTGAAATTCCAACACAGTTCCAGCTTCTTTAGAGTTAATCAGAGGAATGTTTTTCCTCTTGATTAACTCTCTATGATGCTGCTGTGTGCTTCTTGGTAGCTTCCCACCAATGATTAGGAGAGTTTAGAAACTTGTTTCCACTCAGGGAAGTTTATTTCATTTGCAATTTGCAACCACAGTTTTTATGATGTTTTTAGCAAAGTGACAGTTTGTATGAATATTTCACAACCTTGAAAAATACATCCCATATGTTTATTTATTTATTTAGAATGCATGAAGTTGCCTTTGCTAAAGGAAAAATCTGTCTGGGAAATCTGTATCCTTTTTGCAGACATCCACTCGCTAGAATGCCCCACAGTCAAAAACACCTAAGCAGGTCTGTTTCTGCACAGAAAAGAGCAGGCAAATGTCAATGCCAAGGTTACTGGCTGGCATTCTATCACCTGAGTTATGCAGGAGGTCAGTTTATATGATGAAAAGATGGCCTTTCTGACCTTGATATTTATGAATCTATACTAGTCAATGTTTTGTACCTGAAGGTCCAGCTCCCTTGCCATGCAGGTTATGTTCAGAGCCAGTTGAACTGTTTTACACTCAGGCTCTCTCCGCTCACTATGTTTCACACACAAAGCCTGTAATTTGCACTCGCTTACTCATCACTTCTGAATCTTGCCCACTTAGCCTGAAATAAGTCAAGTAAGTCATAACATTTATGTCAAAGGGCCAGAAGAGAGTAGTGTAACAGGAAAAGCAGCTACTAGGTAGCAAAAGTTAAAACAGTGGGTGGAGGACTTTAACTTATACTTATTTACATCCTCCTTTCAGTTGTTTATGCTGCTATACCTCTCTCTTCTGGTCTCTTGGTATGCAAAGTGCTGAAAACATGTACACTGAAGAGGCCGGAAGAAAGGGTACGTTATACCAGTTTCGATTCCCCCTGAATGTGGCCCCTTTTTCCTAAGCACACACATCCAAATGTCATCCTCTCAAGGGCCAGATGATAATTAAACTTCACAGTGGATTACAGAGGTTGTATGATTATGATCACTGCATGTAATCTGTTGTCTTTTGTGAAGAAACCTGCCAGGATCTGTGTGAGAGAGCTAAGATAAGTTGGGTTTGAAGCAGAGCAGAGGTAGGCTTGAACCCCAAGGACTTTCTGAGGGACTTAAGCATCCCCAGAAAACGGTTGGATCTGGTTACATGTATGTGCATTTATCATACTCCAATCTCTGGAGACTCAGCTCATACCACCCAAAGTAAAAAGCCTACTAAAACAGGCCTAGTTTGCCACCTTCAGGACCTTCTTCCTACTACTGTCCTTCTCTCATCCCCCTGCTGCCACCAGACAAGGAGTAAACCCAGTAAGACAGAAACCCTCCCTCAACTCCTGACTCCTATAAGATGATTGTGTGGTACTCTACTTGTGTCTGAGCCCCCTGGTCTGTACCCTGAGAAGACTGAGTCTTACTGGTGCATCTAAGAAGGCTCACTCTCCCTTCAGTTACTGGGGACCCACGCTTGGAAGTGGGGAGTCTGTCAGCCCTAAATGGGATTTCACAACTGCCCAAGCGAGTTAGGAATACAAGTCCCACTGACTTTTGGCTAGGTTTGTGCTCCTAAATTACTAATTCACAAAGTACATACTTCAGCTTTGACACTGAAGAAGCCCTTTCAACACAGACATTTTTCTGATATAATACAAATATATTTCATTCACTTGTACAATTTCCTGCAGTTGCTCTCTTATTTGAGAAACATCAACCTTGCAACAGCAACGGTGCCCTCATGACCAGAAGGCTCAATTGCTGTAATTCCTTCTTTGCATGGCTTGTTTGTGTCACACAGAGCCGGTTCTATGCTGCTCCAGGTGGCACCCACCAGACTTATCATAAGAAAGCAAGAACATTGGGTGATGAGCAGATGCTGCTGGCTCAGACAGCCCTCTAGGCTTGCCTTGCTTCCTCCTTTTGAGCAGCAGTCAGGGGTACTGAAGTTGGGGTGCACAGGATCTAGAGATGGACAGTAGGGTTACAGGAAGTGGGTGCTGGGTTACTGAACTGCAGGGAGAAGGAATTGGGTCTGAGGAGTATTGGGGACTGATAGTTGGGTGTTGGGGTACAGGGGAATATGAGGTGGAAGGCAGGGAATTTAGAGGTAAACACTGAGAAGGAGCTCTTCAGATATAAGGAAGGGACTGTAGTGGAGGTACTTGACAGGTAGTAATGATAGAAGTTTGTACAGTACTCACTAAGCCATTCAGCTTCCTTATGCCAAGTTCCAGGCATAATTACAAATCACTATATATTCTTGAATTTAGAACACTCCTCATAAAAACTTGTCTGAATCATCTCTATTAATATGGGTAAAATAATCTGAGGTGCTATTTCACAGAAAGGGTCCTTGTTCTTTCTGGGCTTCATGTAATGTTTACAGATGGAACAATGTCTGCCAATCATTTATGAAATCAGTGTTCAACTCAATGGGAATTCTGTAAGCATTTTACTTTGTGTATGTATAATCTCATTAGTTTGGGCACTGTACTCAGGGCCAACCTTTAGCCAGTTGATCAGTATCTGTGCGGGAGACCTGTGAAGCTCAATTGGAAAGTGTTAAAAAAAAAACCTTATTAGAACCTTTAAGAAGAAGGAGGAGTTCACAACTGTTGTTTCAAATAACACTTCAGGCTGAATGTTAACTGAATGTGAAATTCTCATTAACCTGGCCACCAAACTGTGACAATTTGGATTAAGGAGATTTTAATAAAGAGTGAGATTTTCAGTATCTCATTGAAACAGACACAGAAGAATCATTCATCACAAAGACCAGGTCTGAACTGAGGCATGTAGGGAAATGGAAGAACTAGCAAAAAGAAACACCAGGAATGGGAGCAGGAAATCGATGGAGCACAAAGGAAGGGGAAGGCATAGATTATCTAATTGTGTGTGTGAAATTCTTGGGTCCGTTTTTGTTTTAAACTAAACACAGGCACATTATATTTAAACCAAAACTTTCCATGCCCCCCATCCCCATCCTTCCCCTTCCAAAATGGAAATGCATATTAAACATTACTTAAAATCTCAGGCAGCTCCTGTGAAAAATGAATTTCCCATTCTAAACCTTCACTGCCTGAAATGGCTATCCCTACTGAGTGAGTTTTACCATTCTTTCAAATATTAACTAAACTATTCATTACAAAAAAATCTTAGGGGTTCTTTGGTACAAGAATGTGTGATTCTACCATTGAGAAAAAAAATTGGGGTTTTCCTATTCAAAGTCACACTGTGCTGAATCAGCAGCAAAACTCGAAATGGAACCTAAGACTCCAGTCTCCCAGGGCCTACTAGCCACTAAGCAACACCTGATCAAGAGAATACATCCTAGGAGTCATGACTTGTCCCTATCCACTATATAAGATTGCATAGGTTTAATATAAAGACAGACTTACTACTGCTTCAGTATCACCAAACCACTTACCTTGGCAATGTCATACATGACAGAGATTTTGAACTCCCAGTCCATGAAAGTGCCATCAGGGTAGGAGATCTTATCATTTAAAACATCCTGAGATGAAAAGGAGACATAAGACATTAGTCTACAGAAAGGGAAGACCAAGTATGGGCATCCCTGCCCATCATTAATACAGTTGGAATAGTGGCACCCCTCTGTTTTACCTAAGAACTATATACACTAGGACAGAAACTAAGTGACCTGGAGGATAGAGAATGGAACATAGCTTTAGCTTACACAGAGCTACAAACAAGTGAAAACCCTATATGCAGCTCCAGTGGTTTCTAGTGGCAGAATTGAAACTCTGTGAATGTATTTTGCCCCTGTGAACACTCTCCAGATCCATCCAAGAACATGTGTCAATCCTGTCACTACGCCCTTTCTCCGTAGGACCAACTCAGAGCCCAAAAAAAAGAATTAGGTTCTTCCACTGACTCAGGAGCTATGTCCACTTATATCTGCTAAGGATTTTATTCCATCATTTCTTGCTGAATAGCACTGAAGTACAGCAGACTCAGTTAATTTGCCACTCCAAGGTAAATGCAAATAATGCTGAATTATCCTGTAGTGATCAATAATCAGGAGTTGACAATAGGGAGATGAGGCACAATGCTGGTAGGGAATCAGAACAGCAGGAAAGTAAACCATGGAAGTGAATTATGCTTGAGCAGGAGTTCCCAACCTTTTTAGACTCCAGACACCCCTGGATAGGCTTGAGGCAGCCCTCAGAAAATGCCAGATCTTCTTTTTCACTCTTGACTACAGAAAAATAATAGAGGCTGTTTTTCTCTTCCAGAAAGACCACAACTATGGATTTCTATTTGAAATCTCTGGGATTATCATGTAAACCATCTTTGTAAACCTAACAGTGCTAACATTGTCTGGCATGCATCCCATAGCAATTTTGAAAGCATCTCAAGGCACCTTATTGAGAATCACTGTTCTAGAGGCATACTAATGATAGTTTACTATAATATTATTGACTTCCCTTTTGCTCCCCTTATTTTTCCTGCCTTAGGAACCTGTCATGTGGCAAGTTAGCATCTCTTTTTGCAATCTAATGAAGGGGGTAGCCTGTAAAATTATTTACCCGCAGTGAGCCTCTCTCACAGTACTCAATCACACCAAAGATCATCGCATCTATCTTCACAGTGCCGTAGAATTTGGTCAGGTTATAGTAGTCAATCTGGAGGAGCTGGACCAAAAACAGCATACATAGTAAACATGAAACCAATTGTCAGTGTAGGAACAGTGTAGGCTATGGAGACTCGTGTGAAGGGGTGCTTAATCTCGGACCCTGAGCTTTCTGTATGTCAATGTGGAAGAAGAGGGTGAGCAACTACTGCCAGGCAGCTGTTATTCCAGAGCCTTTTGGTCTTCAGAGATAAAGATGGAGGTTGACTGTTGCTGGCTGCTGTAGGTCAATTCCAGATCATGCTGTGCAGTTTCCACTATTGTCCCTTCAGTAGAACCTCACAATGTCATAGTATTGACTGGGATATTCATTATAAGTGACTGAATGTTGAAAATTGAGTATATGAAAAAACTATAAAAATGCAGTGATTCTTCATGACAGCACATATTTAGTGTATTTACTTGGAGAATTTCAGTTTAGTTTTAAGTTTTTATAGCAATTCACAATGTATCTATATATAAATGCAAAAAATGTACTTAGCAAATGTGTTTTAAGAGGTGAAGTATCAAAGCCAAATCCTTCCCTATTGCTCAACTCTAAGAAAGTCAGAAGAGATATATCTATATTGTCCCGAGCTACATTTACCTCTTAATAATAGAAAATTTAATAGAATGTTTCACTATCAAATAAATAGTATGAAGTGAAGAAAAACAATGCACCTTATTTTTAAAATATGGTTTACCAAGGTTCTATTACATTTCATTTAAATTATCTTTAACTTACAGGCCTAAAATTCAGAATCTGAACATTTGGTGAGACCCTTTAACACAAAAAGATGAACACTCATGTTTAGGGACCTACTGAATTCAAGGCAGAAGTGGGCTGCATGGCAGATCCTTTAAACTTTCAGGTTTCCCACACACACACACACACACACACACACACACACACACACACACACACACACACACACCCTTCGTTGCTGATTGGCTGAGAGGCCTGGGTGTCCCTGCTGCTTGCTGCTGAGTGGCTGGGAAGCAAAAACAGCGCCATATTTAAAACTGTGGTTTTTGCCACCTTGTCAATTAGGAGCAAGTGGCAGAGCCCCTCCGCCATTGGGTAGGGAAGGAAGGGGGATGCAAGGGGGAACCTGCAAGGTTAAAGAAGCTGCCATGCAGCCAGTTTCCACTGTAAATTCAGTAGGTCCCTACTCATGTTACAGTATCTTGTGGAGTGTACACATATATACACACAGGCACAAATGAGTCTGGCTGCTGCACTTGTTGGGGAATTACTTCACTAATTGGTTTCATCCAGTCTATAGTGTAGAATGTCTGCATGCAAGAATTACCTTGTTTAGTTCAATCTTTTGTTTCTCTGTGAAATTCCCATCATTGTATTTGAAATCCTTCAAGATAACTACCTGGAAAGAGAGAAATGATGGAAGGAAATCATGGATGTAACACACCAACAATCCATCTTCCCCAGCCTAGGAGCTTCATACCATATGTTACATTTCAGAAATAAACTGCTTACTACTTTTGCCCTTTGTGCATATCTTTATTAACTAATAATTAATGCAGTTATGTTACCTTTACTTACATTGTGTTACCAAGATTTACTAAGTAGACAGTAAATGCTGTACTAGGCCTGACTTGGAAAGCCTTTACTCACATGTGTAGATTTTACTTCAGCAATTATTTCAATAGTTCCACTGAAATCCATAGAACTTCTCACAGAAATATGCCTACCCTTGTCCATCTAGTCCATTTATCTACCTCTTGTCACATCAAACACTGTCTATCTGGAGCAGGTCAGTGATTCACCAAGTCCAAGATTCTTCCTTTGGGAGTTGCCACTGTTAAGAGCCTGAAGAGAAAATTACCTCCTCAAGTTTTTCATAAACTCAGACAATTTTGCAAAGCTGAATGGGAATTGGGAGGTAGAAGGGGGAAATTGTTTCCTGACCTCTAAAGAGAGGTGACTGCCTTTTACAGACCTGTCTCCTTAGAGAGGGTAAGAGGAGTGCATACATTGTGGCCATCTTACTTTCTTGTCATATTTGCCTTGGCGCAGTCTCTGGGCTGTGTCGCGCCGCCTGTCTTCATCAATCTGGGAGTAAAGAAGAATCATTAGCCAGCAGTTATAACATACATCCCTAGCAAACACCAGACTGCAGAGAGAAAAAGTGATCCCAATGTGTGTCACTGTCTACAAAGGCATTTCTCTCTGTATAGCAGCTGTGAAACTCCACAGCATGCAGTCACTGTTCATGACAATCCCAAATGCCACCCAGGCCTCATCCTCTGAGAAGCACTACTGCTGTGCCCATCAGTGTTTTATAAATAGAACAAGGATCAGCATCTTTCTGGAAGGGGACATCATTTGTACTACTAGTTATGCAGGTGCTCAAGGAAAGAAACTAGAAACCAACCTTTTAGCTAATTCATAGTCATATAAGGCCTTAATGTTTGGAAAAAGAACAGGTCTTGCTTTATTAAATTGTGATGTTATTGGAGATTATGCTTTTTTCTTTTCTATACTTTCCATGAAAGTCTCAGGAGTCAGGACAGCAAGCAGCCTTTGGCCCCCAACTGGCCCTGACTACCAGAGAAGGCCTGGTGTCAGTAGACCCCAGTTGCCTGCATGAAAATGGCTGCATGGCTGTAAGCAGCTGACCTCTCAGTATTCCTGAAGGCTATTCAAAAGGACAGATGTCCCTTTCTAGCCCTGGGATCCTAATTCCTAGTTTTCAGACTCCTGTCAGCACCTGACTCCAGCCTAGATCCTGCTTTCTGACAGCTGAATCTTTGCTCCTGTCTCCAGCCTGGACCTTTGCTTCTGGCTTATCTGTTCTTGATCCCCCCTGGTTTGTGCCTCTCATTCAGGGCCTTGACTTCTGAACTTGCCTTCTCCTGACTCCCTAAATCAAGACTCTCTAGTGTCAATCCCCAATCAGCCACATCAGGCATCCTCTGACAGGAAAGTGAAAAGAAGATGAAACAGTTCTAACAGATACTTCTACCACCCTTCTCAGCAGAGTGGTCATTGTTTGTCCAGCACACATTTTTTTCAGTGAAGAGAATCAGACTATCCACTCAGAACACCAAGTCCCTCCTACCTTCAGGCTGACTTGGCTTGTCTCATTGGTCTCCAGAGGCATGATCTTGTCAGGTGGTATGTGGAACCACTTCTTCTGCCGCAGTTCATTATTTCTCCTGTACTTCCTGTGAAACAAGCACACCTGTTCAGAACATCTTGCCAAATGATGGGCACTCACTACTGAAGATTGTGAATGGGAATGTTGGACTGCTAGAGAGTGCAAACTCCTATTTTTACCTCCTCATACATCCAAAAAGAGGATGCTGGCCCTACAGCACCCAGCTGTGAGGCCATTGCCTGCTCCCCTTTCCCCTGGCTTGAGAGAAGTCTGAACTATCTGGCTTTAGGGCCAGAGATTTGGAAGTCAGAGCAACAAAGAAATGGCTAGCAAGGTTGTTGCCTCATTTTTTTCACTCCCAGACCTGAAAATTATGAGTGAGTCTGCAGTATATAACACAGTTTTTCTCCTCTGTGTTTCTAAACATGCTCTGCTGAAGTTCCAAGAGACAGATGTAGATCAGAGGATCTGCCGGAAAGAAGCTGGTTGCCCAAATGAGTTGTGTTAATCAGCAAAAGCAAGAAGCCGGGGGTAGGGGTGTAGGACAGAAATAAGATGCTTGTGAATGGTCCTTGTCTCTTGCAGATTTCCTGCTAATAGCAGGGAAACAATTCTGAAAATTGGAAGATGAAATATACTGTCCCTTCCACAGGAATAGGAAGCAAATCCTGTCCCTCTCAAAAAAAGAATTACAAGGAAACTGTGAAACACATTGGAATTTTCACTGCTCTGTGCACGTCATTGCTGGGTTAGAGAATCTGGGATTCCCAAAACAGTTAGAGGGAAAGCTGAAGAATCCTGAACACAGATTAGCTGCTGAAGAATGCCTTGTACATGGGAGAATCTTGACATACATATTTCATTTTGCTAACAGAGTTTAACTGCTCCACTGCTATATGGAATGGAAGGAAATGCCCATTTTCTACAGTCCAGTTCTCTTCTGAGTCCAGTTTGGAAAATGGGGTTACCACTGTCCCATCATAACGTGTCAGTAGGAGCATCAGTCAAAATGCTAGAAAGCTATAATGCCACAGGATCTAGGACTCATACTGTGTCCCCTGCATTCCCACAATCAAAAAGGAGCTTACCTCATGATGATTAGGAAAATCTGAAGTTGTGGAAAACTCCTGTTTCCTAAGTTTAATAGACTACCCGGTGAGCCAGCAATAAACAAATTAATCCAAGAAGAAAAGAAAAAACAACTCTACTTGCTTGTAACTAAGCAAATATTGGACTGGACTGATATCTTCAATCTCTAATATTGGTTTTGTATTTTTGAGAATTCTGATTTTATTCCTACACAGAAGTCAGAACTACCCAGGGCCGTGCACAAATGTTACACATTCTATAAATGGGGTGATATGTGAGAAATCATGGGAGACTTTATTTTCTTCCTAGGAGTGCTGTTATCGTTTTTCAAGTGAGTAACTTAGTTGAGCAGGAAATGATTGCAAAATCAAATCTAGGTGCTGGAAAACTCACTTTCAGCTTACCAGCAGGCTGCTTATCAAGATTAAATTTGAAATCTATGAGACTGTCAAGGTTAGCTCACAACCAGTGTCTGCCCCAGCCAGAGCTAATGAGAACTTATCCCCACAACTGTGCCTATGGTAACCACAGATTTGGTACAAGGAACTGCTTCCAGGTAGGTAGGGGTTTGACCGGCTGTAGGACTCAGAGGGTGCATCTACATGAAATATTTACTGTGCAGTCAGTTAATTAGCTATGCAGTAAATGTTGCGCATTTACACGTGCACCCCTGTTGGGCCACGGTAAACTAATTTACTTTGCAGCAGGCCAGGACTTGTAAATACAAGAAATATTCTGCTGCAGAGTAAAAAACTCCATAACACTGCATGTGTAGATACTGCCCCAGCTGACTGGGGCATGAGGATGCTTCAGTGCGGGGCTGCCTGCTGGCTAGTCCCATGCTGAAGCACCCTCATGCCCCAGCCAGCCCCTTCACCACACGTTGAGCCAGGGGGAATAGCTCCAAGTTGACAGGCTGACCCCTTGGACTGCCTGCCAACCAGGGCTGCTCTGACCTCACTCAACTAACTACACATGAATAAACTCCAGAGCTTATTGCACTGGAGTCTACTTCTCCCAGGTGCATGTTCAAATGGCGTGCCCAGGAGCAATAAACTCTGAAGCAATGCACTCCAGAAATTATTCATACACATTAATTGCACATGTAGACATACCCAGGGTGGGTAATTTAATTTATAATTCTCCTTCATCTTTGATGTTTGGCT
Organism: Crocodylus siamensis; assembly: GCF_052110815.1. Taxonomy (NCBI): domain Eukaryota; kingdom Metazoa; phylum Chordata; order Crocodylia; family Crocodylidae; genus Crocodylus; species Crocodylus siamensis. The sequence goes on along the minus strand of NC_143398.1, from coordinate 86,920,286 downwards.
CATCTCTCTTTTCCTGTTGTTCCTGACATCTGGCTATGTCCCTAGTCCCTGCTCCTGGCCTTTGGCTTCCCTCCTGGCCTTTGGGCCATCTACATCCTAAGCTGTTATAAATGGCCCCCAAATTAGCTTTCTCTCCAGACCTGGCCCTTGCCTCAGTCCTAGCCCCAGATTGTCTCCCTAAGTGGTAGGCTTTACCTCTCATGTCCTGGCTGCCATTTGAAGTGTAAACAGGTTATTAGCTGACTGATAAATGCAAATGTATAATCTCTCTTCTTCGTTGATAATCAAAGTATGATCCTCTCCAAACTCTGCCTAAGCTGTTTGGGGGCTTCCCCACAAATAAAAGGTAAAGCCCCTAGAAATAGCAAAAACACCAGAGTTGATATGAAGGAATTTGCAGGAATTTCTTCCATATCAGAAGTCTTCAGAACCTGAGTCATAGGTGTGGCAGAACAGAACAGTCACTAGAGGAATAACAGTGCTCTTGGCAGCCAACCAAAGAATCTAGAAATAGGCCTTGTCAAAGTCCTGCTATTTCTTCAATGGCTCCTCCAAATAAAGACAGATTAACATTATGAATCTGTTTGCAAATTTGGCTTTAGATTTAGCAACAAAAAAACTTTCTTGTTTCTGTGTACTGTTGGCCATACATTCTGTGTACTGCTGGGTTGGACTTTTGTTTCAGCTTGAATTCAGGCATATGAAGTGTGTTATCTAACCCAGAAAGCTGGTCTCATCAAAATGGAAAGCTATTTAATGCCTGCTCCTAATCAGGTTTTCAGGTAACCTGATTTTCTCACTGCCTCTGAAATCCTTTGATCTGTGGAAAAAGTATTTTTTGAGCTAGTATAGGTAGAAAGTCAGTGTTTCTGAAACCTCCAAAATGGATGACCCTGAATCTTGTGAACATGAGAAATAGATACAGTGGAAATGGGTTGAAATGTTCTTGTCTAAGAATGGATGTTTATAATAGATATCTATCTCTAATTTTTTCATCGTGATAGAAGTTGTACTGAAATCTAATCAGAAAATGTAATCATAAAAAGAGAGCATAAGCTAGCTCTAAGAGCAGGCTCATTGTGGGAAAACAATGAGAGGCAGAGTAGCTCCTCAAGACACTGACACCACAACTTTCGGGTGTTTTGGTTTGTATGATGATACAAGACTGAAGCAGCAGAAGGAGGGGAGAAGAAATTGGTACCTCAGCACCAGTAGAGCGATGACCAGAATCAGTATTACAACCCCTGTGAGTGTAAAGACAGCAATAGTCAGGATGTGTGGGCCTGTAAAGGAAAGAAATGGGAAAGTAAACAATCTTAAAGAACAGTGAGAAAAACCATTGTATTAAAACACACACACAAATTAGAGCTATAAGTGTAACTGGGTGGCAACTCATCTTAGAATCACTGACTAAATCCAGAAACAACCTTACAGTTGACGTGGTGCCTGTCCCCTTTCACCACCAAAGAGAAGTGGAAGCCTGAACAGTGCTGTCCCATGTCACCAGGCAAAGAGTGTGTTTTCATTTGTGACATAGGTCCATGTGAATATAGTGGCAGTAGGTTTCAGTTCCAGCTAGAAGAAGCTTCCAGATGTTCTCATCATTAAAGAGAAACGGTCAAGCAATCTAGGATCACAACCTAGTATTTGCTAATAACTATGTCTTAAAAAACAAAGGGGCCACGGTTAGTGGAAGCTAAGCAGGGGTTTGATGATAGCCATTTGGAACTTATGTCCTATTTTAGATACGTAGATGTAGGCATACAACCCCTTTCGTAGATCTAGGCCATAACTTCTTGGCCTTGGTTTTGTTTTGTGTGTCAAATCCCCCAGCCCTCCACTTCTTCATTCAGGAATCAATATCCTTGCTCATAAATACCCCAATAATAATAAGCTACAGTGGAAAATGTTCAGCATGACAGCACTTGCCTCCATCTAAAAGGCAAAATATCAGCCCTCCAATAAATAAATCTGTCAAGTGACTACATATGAGGTATAAAAAGGCACTTCCCTGCTGCTCCCCTGAAACTTGAATTTAGTTTGTAATAATGCACGTGTTTCCAAACTTCCTTTAAAAAAAGAAAAAAGACTGGCTGATATTTGAAATGGGAATATCACTGTTGTGCCAATCTTTTTCCTTGGGTTCTGCTACCATCTGGTGTCCACTAGCATTATAGCATGCAAGAAGGAACTACAATACAAATTAACAGTGTGCATTTAGTAAGTTCATACAGAACCAGAAAAAAATGTTTATGTTGAAATATATACCCTATCCAGGTATTAGCAGGATGGCATTAATATTCTCTGAGTAATAGAAGGATTACAAATGAAAGCCCTAATTTCAAAGGATGTTAGCAGGGAGGATGGCAACATTGGGTTGGTTGTTGTATATTATATACCAGAGAAGTGCTATGCACCAGTTATTGGGTTTCATTATGTCTATAAAAGAAAAAGCAGTGTTAACTAAAAAAGTTTTGCCAAGAAACTTTGGTGGTTAACGGTAACTTTAACTTTGTCTATACAAACCCATCCTGTGTTTTTGTATACATTTGTTTAGGAATCAGACTGAAAAAGGCATTTTTGAACACTGGAATACAGCAAATATTTTGTTTTGTCTGACTAGGCTGCAGAAAATGTGGGTACCTCAGAAGTTAGACTTGTAAATATTGACTGTCTTCTTTACTGTGACTTATCTCACTATAATAATCTGAAAATAATGGTATATCCTTAATCTTGAACTAAGCCTACTCTGTTTTATATGCATTTTCAGACTTCTAGATGGTTCAATAATCTATCTGTGGTGCTAAAACACAAGATGTAATGTTTCTACTATGGAGAAAATGAAATTCTGTTTAAAAGGTCAAGTCTCTTATTTCATCTCCTTCAGCCTTTTTTTTAGCACTTTGGAGGTGGTAGGAAAATGTGAACATAAATGCTGCTGCATTCTGTGTACCCTCTTATTGAAAATGGACTCATGACTAGTAAGGGGATGAGTCACTTGTACCTCAGCTGAGTTATGCCTGGCCTGTAACATTCCCTAGCATTAGGCATGCAGGGTGGTCACCTAGTAGCAGGCTTTAGATAAATGTGTTAGTTACCATTATGCTGAACAGTCAGGCTACTTGTTTGTTCTTGCTGAAACCATGGAGCCACTGTTTTCCACAAAGGATTCTAAGGAGGAACAGTGGGTGAATGCCTGCAGTTTAGATTTAAAGTTTCTATACAGACAAAAGGAAACTGGATGCCTGGTCATCCTACTGTAAAGAAGCCTGTTCTTTTATGTCCAGTTTAGCACTATGGTGGGGTTTTGGAAGTAGCTGTGTTGGTCTCAGGACATAGGCAGGCCAGGTTCTCTGAGTAGATGTGATATCTTTTATTAGACTAACTGAGAAGTTGGAAAAAAGTTCTTGGCAAGCTTTCAGGCGCAGTCACCCTTCTTCAGGCATAGGGAATCTTTGCTGTTCTGAGACTCTCTATGCCTGAAGAAGGGTGACTGTGCCCAAAAGCTTCCAAAAACGTTTTTCCAACTACTCAGTTGGTCTAATAAAAGATATCACATCTATTCAAAGAACCTTGCCTGCCTGTTTAGCACTAGACAGACAAGTGTCCATCTAGCAAGTGAATCACCATAAAAGAAATTGTTAGTCCAGATCAGCAGAATTGTGATTTAACAGTCATACAAAGACCTCCAGGCTTGACATTTATGAAGAAGTCACCATCTTAACCAGACTAAAAGGCAAATACTGAGAACAGAAAATGTATGTGTGTGGGGGGTTAGGGAGGGGAGGGAGGATGCAGAAAGGGGAAGGGAAATGATTAAGACACACCACCAAACATAACAATGGAAACTAAAGTGGAATTTCCAAAGGTTTATACTAGTCAGAGCAGTCTCCTCTTCCCCGAGTACTGGAGCACTTCTTGGTTCTATAGCTAAGACTTGACCTGGGATACTCACTGGATCTCTGTGAAACTATTAAGAGAATTGAAACAGCCTGGGCCAACTCAGTAAAAACTAGGCTGAGCTGGCCTGGATTAGCCTGAGTGGTACCAAGGTACTGTCCACCAGGAGCTGCTTTTATTCACCTTGCAGCAACTTACTTAAGAAACTTTCTTAATATAGAGCTACGTTTTATGGCATTCCACGGTGCACTGAGTTTTCTGACTTTCCACACCAGAACAGTTCAGATCCTAATGTTGGAAAAACAGGAAATGAGCAGTTCAGTATCCAGGACAAAAGAGATACTGTTACAAAGAGAAAGAAACTACAGACTTGTACATCCAGGAAATGCAGTGTTAAAATGATGTTTGCCATGCAACCTTAACTCTGCCTCTTTTCTGAGCAGTCCCTCAAGTACATCACAGTACCATATCACTTCAGTAAATCTATTAATTTTCAAGAGAGGCTCATCTTACAAGCAGTATATACTCCCTAGGTCAGTGGTGTTGCCCAGGGTACAGTGTATAAATATAGGTTCTGATCTGGATTTGTGCTGGGTGTGCAGAAAATGGTAGGTTTACTTACGGTTGGGTAAAGTGCTGATATACTCTCAGCTCTTATTGCTATTCCTATAGGAGCAGAATTAAGATGGAACAGTGGTATTGTAAAGCAAGTGCCACTTGAACCCTGCAAGAGCAGCTTAGAACAGCAACCAGTTTCAGTCGGTATCTCACCAGTGCCTGGAATATCACTAGGTAGTTTGTGGTTCCTCCAGGTGAAAAATGGATTGTCAGTCTTCACTTCTGTCTTATTCTGATGAGTGTCAAACTGCAGGAGGATCTTGAACTGTGGGTGTAAAGAAAAGCCCTGTTAGTGTTTCATGTTCTCTAGCCCCTGCTTCAAGCTTCCCCATAAACGTACTTTGTAAATTGAACAAAACAAAGGCCTGTTCCCCCTTGATGCAGTGTTGTTTCTTCTCTGGCCCAGTTCATACATCTGTCTCATTAGGCCCTATTGCCCTAATTCTGCTTCAGTTCTTTCAGAATAGTAATAAGGTAGTCCTACACAGTCTCTTCTGTGCTGCATTGTCCATCTATCAAGTTATCAGGTTGAACTCTTTCCTTAAACAGAAAACTCTGATATGACACCATTTCAGCTCTGGCTCCCCTTCCTCCTCTCGACATGCTAGCTCAAGACCTCTTGCTTTTTATTTCACGCTTCACTATAGAGCACTCTTTTCATGGATATACATACTTCATTTGTATCCATTGATGTGTACATTAACGTCAAGTTGACATCAAGATCTCCAAATTCATCCACAATCACAGGACCACGTGCACCTGTGGACACAAGGAACTGGTCAGCCAAGGACTCTGCCTGGGCACTTCCCCCAGGAACATGAACATGTAGAAGAAAGAGTGAGGTAAATGAAAAGGTCTCTGAGATTTGAGCTTTTCTCCTGTCCTTTCTTTCCACACATATACATCTGAGCACCCTTTTAAGTATCTTAGGCTATATCTATAACACCCCTGTGCTGCTTTAACTATGGCAGGAGAACTAAGCTGGCTGGGCCCCACAGCTTTGAGGGCAGGAGGAGTTGGTACTGCTGCCAGAGATCCATCATTTGACAGAAGCTTTGCTGCTTTGCTGCCAGAGCTGAAGCCACATCAAAGGTTTTGCTGGCAGAGCTGTATATACTGTGACTTTTTTTTCACACCGCTAGGTAACACAACTCTTCCAGAAGAACCTTGTAATATAAGCAAGGGCTTGTTCAACCACTATTTCCCTCCCCCAACAACCCCCACCTTAAAATGCTGTATTTTTCTCTTTAAATTGTGAGGTTGATGCTGGTGAAAGGAGTTGAACTGACAGCACTGAGGAGTGAAACCCTTCCTCACCACAAAAAATATACACTTGTATAAAAACAGGTCAGCTTTTCTTCAATACACTAACCCTGCCAATGCACCTCAAATTACCATCTCTAAAGGTAATTGCCTGACTCCATCCTTGGGCTCAGTCTATCAGTGAGGAGGAAAATAGGGACATCATTTATGTTCCTTTCAAATGGCCTCACTTAGACTAGTTTTCCATTTTTTTGAGGGACGCCTATTTAGCACTAATAGCCTCCTGTACCTTACCATTCTGACTGTACCTATTCTTGCCCTCCTGCTTGCTTGTGTTGGGGACGTCTACATTCTGTAACTCTGGATATGCCTCCAATGCAATCTAAATAATTCAGATGGAAATCGGAGGTGACTTACCTCTTGTTCTCAGAAATTAGTCAAAAACAGTGGCTTTAGTGTTTTTGAAAGTCACAGCTTTCTTGATTTCAGGGTCTATTTGACCTGACTTGTTTCTTGGAATCTCCACCTTAAAATTCTCCTTTTTAAAGTTCAGTGTCATTGTTCTGGTTTTTGGATGGATCCTCCCCCTTTCCATGTGAGGAAATTAAGAAAGGTATTTTCTTGATCAATGTTACAAATGGCTACATGTTATTTACTGCCCGTATTTTCTGTCAACCAGGGCATTATTCAGGATAATGAAGAACAAAATTCTTAATAATATTTCCAATGCTTCGCATTTCCAGACTGTTTATATTTAACCTAAGCGTGTAATTTTGAACCATAGTCCCAGAATAATTTTTATTTGTCCTAAACAAGCCTAGAATTGTGACATAGTTTAAGAATGTACTCAAGAAGTGACTGGTGAATTCTGATATTCAGATCAGGAGTTGAGATAACAAGCTCATCAAACCAGTTAAGACAATTTGGGAAAAGCCTAAAAACTTCCACAAGTTTGTTGAAACCAGATACAATATAAGTAGACACATGAACAATGCGTGCCCCTGGCAGCTGGGAGTGCACAGCAACAGCGGGAGCACAGCGGCAGTGGTGAGAGGGTGGCAGCAGTAAACAGGAGCTCCTGCAGATGCTGCTGGCACTGTCAGCTGAGGGCAGTGGGTCAGCGACCACACACAGAAGCTGCTGCCAGAGTCAGCAGCAGCTATTGCGGACCGCCTGCAGACGCCACCAGCGGTGTTGGTGGCGGGATGGCAAGTGGCAACTGCCCACAGGTGCTGCTGACAGTGTTGGCAGTGCCTTTTTGTTGGGGGTGCACCACCACACTCAGGGGGTGCATGTGCACCCACGTGCACCCCCTACGCATCGCCCCTGAATAGACACCACTTGAGCAGCCCCTTTGATTCCTGCTCAACCCAAAGTTTAAAACCAACTGCCTGGGAGGGGTAGTGAGATTTCTATTCAAACAATGCTGGGGGAGTCAATTTACTTCATGTCTCATTTTGTCTGATTCCTGCAGAACGCTCATACTCCACAAGTGTCAATGACCCACTCTACTTTTGAATTGTCTTGATAATCCATTTGTCAAGTTATCCTTTCTTCTGAAATGTTGCTGTCCATTAGCTATTCCTGGTAATATCTCTTTTCTATTTCACAGTTTTCTAGTTTTAGCTAAAAACATGAACTCAGATATGGTGATATTAACTCAGGTGAATGTTAATTTAGGTGTGGCAATTACTGACAGTGAAGTGTTGGATGTACAGGTTTCCCTCAATTTATGAGCGTTCTTTATATGCAAATTCGCTCTTATGCGATGAGCATACTTAGACTCATAATTTGTTGCATTCAAGGTAAATTCACTCTTATGCGATCAGTATAGAACCCCCCACTCCCACCCAAGCAGATAAGTCTGTCGGGGATAGGAAAGGGCCATGGTTCCACTCACCCCAGCCCCAGCTGCAGCGGCCCTGGGAACACCCAGAGCCAGCTGCCTGCAGCCACTGGGCTGCACCATGCTCCTCCTGTCCTCCCTCGGCCTGGGCCCCACTTGTCCGCACTCACTTTTGCTTATGGGCTGTGCCGCACCATGCCATGGTGCAGGCAGCTGGTGTTGGCTGCTCCTGGGGCCACCCCAGCATGGGCTGGGGTGAGTGTGTACAAGCAGAGTCCTAGGCAGCGCGGGTGCGGCACTTGCCCCAGCCCTGGCTGCAGCAGCCCTGGGAATGGCCAACACCAGCTACCTGTAACCTCTGGACTGCCCCAAGCCCCCGGGGCTCTGCCTGTCCTCACTCACCCCAGCTCCTGCTACAGCAGCCCCAGGAATGGCCGATGCCAGTTGCCTGTAGCCCCTGGGCTGAGCTGTGTCTTGGTGCAGACAGCTGGTGTCAGCTGCTCCCAGGGCCACTGCAGCTGGGGCTGGGGTGCCACTGCAGCCAGGGCATGGTGCTGCCCAGCAGCTACAGGCAGCTGGCATCAGCCACTCCTGGGGCTACTGCAGCAGGAGTTGGGGTCAGTAGGGACAGGCAGAGCCCTGGGGGTTCAGGGCATGATACAATCCAGCAGGTATAGGCAGCTGGTGGTGGCTGCTCCCAGGGCCAGGGTGAGTGCCACGCCCCACATTGGCGAAGGGCTCTACTTGTCCACACTCACCCCAGCCCATGCTGGCTGACACCAGCTGTCTGCACCAGGGCATGGCACAGCCCAGGAGCAAAGGTGAGTATGGACAAGTGGGGCCCAGGTGCGAGGGGACAGGCAGAGCATGGTGCAGCCCAGCGGCTGCAGGCAGCTGGCACTGGCCGTTCCCGGGCCACTGCAGCTGGGGCTGGGGTTAGTGCTGCTCTGTTCCCTCTGCTTTGCTGCCTTGTACAGCCCTGGGAGCAGCACCCCCTCCCCCCAGCCCTTTCCTAGTCCCAGCCTCACTCCCTCCCTCCCTCCCTCACTGCCATGGAAACCTATCTCTATTTGTTATGTTGTAATGTGGGTTCATTTTATACTGAATTCAATTTATGCACCATTCTCCAAGAACACATGTACCCCATACATCGAGGGAAACCTGTACTGTTAAGATGCTGAAGAAGGCTAGATTTTGTTTTATGAATCTAAGTAAGAGATGTACATTTAACTATTATGACTACAGGAGTAATAACAAACTTTTGACTATTTTCGCCTAGTATTTTGTATATTTTAATTATGGTATATAACCTAGCAAATCAGTGTACATTCTAGTAAAGTTGTTTTTACTTTGATTTTAATGTGATTTACTAGCATATTAGTAAATCTTCTAGTTTCTCTTTAACTGGAGAAAAATAAATGTTGTGTTATATGTGGTGGTGCATCACACCATCTGCACCTCTTTTCAAAATCTTAGATCCGCCCAGGCCTTTAAGCATTTCTTTTGACAGCAACAATGAGGTAATCACCGTAACTGCGCTCCAAAGAGATAATATACCTTCTTGGCATAAGTTCTATCTCTGTCTTTTACTAATGAGCTAGCTGGCTGAGTGTAGCTATCTGGAATTTTGACTATTTTCAGTACTGAACCCAAATATATTTATACATATTGGTCATAGGTCATGACTACATATTCAGAGATCAAGCTTAGACATGGATCTGCATATATTTCACCACTGTGCAGCATGTATGCAGCCCAAATTAATATCTGGATGGCAGTCATGATACAGGGGAGAGTTTCATGGATGTTGCATGCCCCCTACTACACCTTCTTCTGGCGCACTCAGGCAACAGCCACATATAGAGAACTTGGTTTGATATGTGTACCCATGAGAAAGCACCAAATAAGATGAAATAATGATAATCAATGCTAGTTTAGGGGGCTCATCCCTACCATCCACAGAGTGCTGCTCCCCACTTAAGCAAGTGTGTTCCCTGTAGCCTATTTCCATATCCTTGACAAGTCACAGAAAGAAGTTGAAGCTTCAGTGTAATTGCTAAAACATTTTTGTGGTTTTCCACCTCTTATTTTATATACCCCATATACTGTGAGGTTTCTGCATGTGGATATTACTTCTTCTTTCTCTTTAGCACTGAAGATTATCATATATTTGGAAGAAAAGAGAGGGAAAACAATTCATTGCAGCAGAGTTTGGGTTAGTTCAGTATTGAAGGGACTCTTCCTGACACCTCCTGAAAAGTTAACTCCCTTCCCCACCAGTCCATTCAATGATCTCTTACTTACGATTGTACATGATTAGTGATTACCTTCAAAAGTGACATTTCGAAACTCCTTGATGAAATTGTCAGGTAAAACTGGCTGGTTGGCCAAAATAAATTTCTTTAGGACATGTCCAAAGAGCAAGACTCCATTCAAATAGCCAATAACAAAGTCATTTTTCTGCTGAAAGCAGAGGAAAAAGAGAAGTGGCATCTCAGTAACCTGTTTGTATATCCATAGAAAATTGCAGTACAATGGATGGGCGGTCTGTGCTTAGCAGTAACTCCAAAAATGGAACATATGGGGATGCTGGAAGTCAAAAACAAGGTGCACAGGCAGAGCTGTTTTGGGGCTCCAGATTGGAAAAATAGCATGCTGAAAGATGGACATGATTTGCTTGAGCAGAGTGGGGTGAGAATGTTCTAGGAGTGTAAAAAGCCCTAGGCAGTTCCAGGTTTCTGGCCATGATACTTCTACCTAGAAGCACTGCATCAGGGATGTCAAACTCATTTGACTTTGTGGACCAGATGAGTGATGCAGGGCCAGTCTGTGGACTGGATCAGACTCACACTCCAGTTCCACATTCCAGCATGTACCCTAGAATGGCAGAGTGGGCACTGCGTGTGGGCCAGAACTGTGCTGGCCTCTCCATGGCTTCCCTGAATGTCCTCAGAGCCGCCATCACATATAGCATGGCCTTGGAGCCACCGCCACATGCAGCAGCTCTGGGGCTGTGCTGTATGTTGGTGCTATGCCTCTATTCTAGGACGTGAGCTGGAGTAGGGCAAGTGGGGTCATCTGGTACACCCCACATGCTGCCTGTGGGTTACTGGAGGCTAACAGACAGCAGTGGGGCCAGATAATATGGCTCTGCGAGCCAAATACAATCTGCAGGCCATATCTTTGAGACCTCTGCTCTACATAATGGACCATGGTATAGTCTGTGTAGTAGGATTCAAGGGTTTAGGGCACTGAGGTAAGCTAGCAGGCAGATTACTTCAGGGCTATGCAGCCAAGATTCCAGTTGTCCACATCCCAGAGGCAGGCAGCCATGCTTCAAGATTATTTGCTGCAGGGGCCGATCCAGGTATGGTGTGGTGGCTGGGAGTGCCACATGTGCTAAAAGTTCTCTGAGCCCACTGCTGGTCCATGTGGACTTTGTCTACCATTCCCATTTTCAGGCTGCTCCAGACTGCCAGCTGCTCTTCACTCTTCCCTTCTCACTCTACTGAATTCAGTAGTGGGAGAAATGAGGGGAGGAGCAGCCAGCAATGCCCAGCCCTTGCCTGTTGCCTTTATGCAGCTCTGGAGGCTCCAAGCTGTCACTGATCTCCAGTCTTTTCATTTTCTTGCTGCTGAATTTGGGAGGGGAAGGGAGGAGGGAGGGGAAGAGTGAAAAGCAGCCAGCTCTGGAGCTTCATGAAAGCAGACTCTGGGCAGACCCTGCACCAGTAATCTCAGAGCTCACAGCACATGCAGGGCTCCAGCAGGAACTGCTAAGAGCTCACTGACATCAGGGATCACAGTGAGGGGCTCCAATCACAGCCCCTTCAACTGCATGGCACATATGCAGGGAGCATTCTTCACAGCACCTGTGCCCCAGCCCCAAATGGGGTGTGGCTGCAGCCCTATTAGCGCAGTCCTGGATCCATCCATAGTCTGCTACCAGGTCAGGAGCCTGAAAGCCCTTGGAGTATTGGCTGTACCTATCACTCAGCTTCAGTGCTTTCAGGCTTCCTGCTGTGGAGCTAGGCTTCAGACCCTGCAAGTCCTGGGCCAAGGCAGGATTTGTTTCACTACAGAATATTTGATGACTCCCATGAGGTTTCTAGCATCCTGGAAAAGAGGCTTGGGGAGAATCAGTCAAGCCCTTAAAACTATGGACTTGACTGATGTTTTTTGTTGTTCTTGATGGAATTCAAGTCTCACAAAGCCAACCCAGGAGAGAAGTGCAATGGCACAAGCGCCAAATAATCCTGAGTAGGACATGATCCAGCACAACACTGTGACTTTAATATATAAATGTCACAGCATGGCCGTCCTAGAGGTTGCCTACAGTCAGTACTGGCCTTTTTTGCCCCAGGGATATTGTTATATTGAAATGATCAGATATAAATTAGTATAATTACCACGATATCTGTGATATTCAGGCTGAAATTGGAGGGTGCCAGCGTCAGGACAAGTACATGCCGCATGTATCTGGGTGGTGTTGTGTTCTGGAAGTAGGTGTTACTGCAAATAAATACATTAATAAATAAATAAAATGCAAGTGTTCCAGGGACAAGGAAAAGGAAGTGGAGTGGAGACACCTCAGCTCTCCTTACCAGAGAATGCCATTCACCCCTCCCCTAGGGGAACTGATGATCAACAGATTAACAGAAAAGTTCTCAAACTTTTTCTTATTGTGGATCCATCCCCTTCCATTTTCACTGTCCCTGTGGCAGCTGTAGTGCTTAGCTACATGAAGGCAATATTAGGAAAGGGATAGGGTAAAAACAAACTCATGGGTTCAAGTAAATTCTTCTTTCATTTCTATTATTGTGTTATACTCTATACCTGTTTTGTTTCTGTCTTCTCTCTGACCAAGATCATGGGGGAAGTTTATGGCACAGCATGGCTTAACCAAGAACATAATATTTTGCTTTCAGTCCGTTGCCTAGAATTGAGGGGCAGATCTGGGGCGGGGTATGTAGTGTCATGGGTGCACTCTCCCTTTCAGTTGACTGGGCCTGGGAGAAGCAGCCAGGGACTCTTTTCTTAAGTTCAGGAAGCAAGTAAGAATTTCTCCAGCCTTTCCCTCCATGCTCAGCAGCGCTTCTCCCAGGCCCAGTCTGAACTGGACATAACTTTGTTTCTTCTGCTTGGAGGGAGGGGGGAGTGAGTGAGCTCTACTGGAATTTTACCTTGTGGTTTTAAGAAGTTTTTGAGACTAAAGTTTGGATCACTGCACTTTAGAGTCCAACATGCCTAACCCCTGACTGTGAAGGCCAGCTCTAGTTCACACTCCATAGTTTCTGAGGTTCTTATGTCCTCTGAGGCTACCATAAATAGAGCAAGTTAATATAAATGGTGAAAACACTGATCCTCCTTTCACACAGAATGATAACTAATAAAATTTCACAGCCCAGTCCTAGTCTGGACCTTCTAGTTTCCCTGGACCCCATCTGTGGCCTGGACCAGATTGGGATTGTTGGCCTGCACTCATACAGTATATTTAGAATGCCATGAAGAGTGCACAGTTTTGTGCTATTTTCAATTAATTTTATGTCATTCCAACATCTACAGAAAATATTTGTCCAATGAATGTTATTAAAGAAACATTCAATAAATTGCTGTTTTTCATCACATTGATATATGGCTTGAGTCAGAGCTCAATACATTTCAGAGGGAGGTGTGTTAGGGTAACCTAAAAAATGCAACATTTATATCAGTAGCAGCAGACTTATCTTATAAATTTCTGTTCTTCCTTTGTTATTATTGTAGATATTTGTGATTGAATGAGAGCCTCCAGCTTCTCCCCCTTCATCCTGCCATGAGGTCCTAATCTATTTGAGGAAGTCCATTGAGAATGTTCCTATGCCAGTCATTACAATAACCAGTCTGAAATTGCCTCTCTATTCACAGAGATTACTTGTAAGATCCTACCTAGGATGCTTCATTGGTTCTAGTAACCACAGTATGAGAAAGATGTCTGCTAAACTGGTTGGAGATCAGACACTATTCTGATTTCAGAAAATATTTTCGGAAAATAATCATGAGACTAAAGGAAACGATACATGAAGGAAGAGCTCAATAACAACACATAATTTGACTAAATAAACTAAGGATATGATAAATAACTGCAGCTCACTGAAGGGCATAAACAATAAGATCTGATTTTCAAAGAATGTCTAAAGGTGCACGTAAGTGCCTACTGGGGTTTTTAAAAAATGCCTTAGCAGGTAAAGGTGACTTACTCCCTGTGATGTCAACAACATTTAGCTACCTGACTTCAACCCTTTTTGTATTTCCATCATGCACCTCTTTATTATTAGTCACTGAAAATACCTTTAGAAACCCTAAGACAGCAATTTTCATAGGATTTTAAGATAGGTAGTTAGAAATTCACATTGAATTTCTTAGGTTATTTAAGACTAAACCAAAGCCATGGGGAATATCCTCCAGGGTAGAGTTCTACGTTGTCTGGTTGGATAAAGTAAGAAACAAGAGATAATCCAATATCTGTTCTTTGATTTCTGTCATTCTATAATTTCATCTTGCAGTGAGGTCATGATGCTATGATTATGACATCACTACCTACAGGTAGGTGGTTTAAGAAAATCAAGTATGAATTAGATTAAATTTTGGGGAGAAAATGCCTTGGTTCAAACAATAAAGAGTTTTTGATAAATGGCAAAAAGCAGGCCAGCACAACCATTAAAAAAGCGTTTTGTGGGAAAATGCTTTTGTACCATGACAGTTCCATTTGTAATATTTCCATTATCTCCATCCTGCAGGAAATCAGGGAGAGAAGACAAAAAATATAGATAATACTTTACTTGTGGATATCCAACAAAATGAAGACTATGTCTTCATCCAGTTCCTCTTCCCCTATGGCTGCGTCAACATCGGTTTGGGAACCGCACATGATGATCACTATAGACCAGGCAAAGGCAGATGGAGAGAAGGTGAGAGATGCAAAAAAGCAGAGAACGGCAAGTAAGTTTTGCTTATTGCTCTTAGAATATAAACTCTAGATAGTTGCACAGAATACAACAGATCCAGGCTGAGGTACTTTGACAGAACTATAGGTGATCATGGGAATAAGACAATAGATGCTGTCAGGACAGAAATACATTGCCTCTGCCCATGTTATTCCAGGCTGCAACCAACATTATTATCACCTCGTTTTCATGAATGTAAAAATCACACATACACAGGAGCCGAAAAACTACTATCAGTAACATGATATGAAACTAAGGCAAATCACATTAGAAAAATAAACTACTAGGCTTTCGTGGACTTCCTTATCATTTTCAGACCCCCAAGCCAGCTTCCCACAAGCTGCTGGAGATGGGAGCAGCCTGGCCAGGTCTGCACCAGCCAGCAGAAGCGGCGGTGGAGCCATGTGCTGCTCAGGATGGGACGAGCCTGGCCAGAGCAGCAGAGGCTTGGCTGCATTTTCCCCCTGCCTGCACCAGTCATTCCCCAGCGGCACACAGCTCTGCTGCCGCTTCTGGTGGCTGGTGCCTACCTGGCCAGCCTTCTCCCATCCCCAGGAGCTCACGGGAAGCCAGCACGGGGGGCCTCGGCAGGTGGGGTCCTGGCATGACCTCTGTGGGGCAAGGCAGTGGGAGCTGGTGTCTGACGGACCCCGTGCTCCGGGCTTGCAGCATTGAGGCCACTGGGGCTGCATGTGCGGGCAGGCGGGCACCACAGTGAACGGGGCCATGCGGGCAGGCGTGTAAGGGACTGCGGTACAGCGGCCGCCTCACTCCAGCCCCCCTCAGGCAGTGCCGGCTCATGGGGCTGCACTGCTCAGGGGGTGGAGATGTGAAGCTGTTTATTTCTCCCCTTCAGTCGCTGGGGCAATAGCTGGCTGGATGCGGAATGGGTCCCTCCTGCCCCTGCCCACCAGCAGCTATCATGAACCTTTCAGTAACAGGCAGTGCAGTAGGGCTATACGGGCAGGGTCTCTCTGGCCCAGGACAGTGGATGTTTGAATATGGCTTGCCAGTCCACTGGGGGATGAAAAGTTCATGATCCGACCCCGCATTCAAAAAGGTTGGACTCCCCTGCTCTAAGCCCTTGTTAGCCATGCAGAGGCCTCACCTTGAGAGCTAGGATTGGTAATTTCTACAATCCTGGAAGTGAGCCACTTTGCTGCATGAAAGGGATGTGTATGGGTGTAAAGCAGAAGACAGGGTGAGGAAAGCCAAACATTCCTGTAACAAAGGAATTCAAATTATGCCAAAGGGCTGCTAGGTGATGAATTCTTTACAAAACAGGCCTTGTAGGAAGATGTTATCATGTCTACAAAGGATAACCCACCCCAGGAGTCCTCCTCAAGCCAAATATTCTGACATATCTTGTCTGTGAAGTGAGGGAAGCAAGAGTTCTGTGTTCTCTTTCCACACTCACTGACATAGAAGTCAGACAGAAGGTAGGACAAGATGATACAATTAACTGATTCATATTCTAAGACTCCCAGTACATGTTAATTTAAAGTTACCATGGTTATCTGAGCCCCGATCCCAACAACTGCACCTCTTACCATGCTGCACATGTATGGCAGAAGATGTAATTTTGGGATGGGGGATCCGATCTAAATCACAGTGTTTCTACTTGCCAGTGCTGGGGAAGCCCTGGATCATGATCACAGACTCCCTCTGCACCAGCAAGTTACAAGCCAGGTGCCCACAGCCTGGTGTGAACCAAAGCAGACCTAGGGCCCGGGCCTAAAATCAATTGGACAACTAGACAATCCTGGACATGCCAGATGTTCAGTTTAAGGCACCATACCAAACCAGCCATAAAAATTTTCCACATATAATGTGGCACCCTGCCCATGTATGCCATGATTAACCCTTAACTGCAATATATAAGTGTAACACATAGAAGGGCCCTAATGGTGCCATCTTGCCCTACCTTCTGTCTGGCTTTAGTTTAACTTGGCTAACTTACCTCTCTAAAATAGAAGTGTGTACATTCTGTCTGTGATATACATAGGGGAACTTTCCCTGAAACATAAACCAAGAAACTTTCTTCAAAACATAACCCAGAACATAACTTTCACCTCCTCTTACCATTGCTTTTCCGATTTGGATTTTTCATCATTTTCCTTAACTGATCCGGGCTCCTTAAAATTTCTTGGAATTTGAGTTTTTCAGAGAAATATGTGATTCTAGACTCCAGTGCATTCATGTACCTAACACAGAGCAAGGAGCACAGATTGTAGATCAGCTGAAGGAATACTGTTAAAGCTTTACATGTAAATAGTAACTTTTTCTCCTTAAGAATCTTAAAATGCTTGGTAGACAATAGTCTACAGTAGTTACAGATCATTTCATCAATGACAGAAATATTGCCACTACTGGGTCAGAATATAGCAGCTGTTCTGCATCAGTCAATTTAAACAACAACTTTGCAGAAAGAAAGCAATATAAAGCAGATGAGAATAAAAGGAAAAGTTGGAAGCTGACCACGAGCTATTTGAATCTGATTTTATAAAAGTTGGGTTCACAGAATCCATTTATATAATAAGAAAGTAAATTCAGAGGCAGAATTTTTGAGGAATTACATGAATAGTGAATAGGGTGAAATGGGAGACCGTATTCAAATTTCTTAACAGGAAGGAAGGAAGGAAGAAAGGAAGGAAGGAAAGAAGACTAACCGACCTGTGATGGAAATCGAAGAGGCAGTTGCAGAACAAGCAGACTTGGCATCAAGTGCAAACCCTGTGGGAGAGCTGGGGTGGATGGACATGAAGTTCTGAGAGTGTGGGGAGCACAGGTTCTGAGCGTGGGAGTGAACGGTGGGGCTGCAGTCTTACCCATGCTAGGAATTCCTCACAGTCTGGACTGTTTTGGAGTTCCTGGCATGAACATATTGCCAGGGTATGGACTCTGTGGGGGCAAGGGGTGATTCTGGTGCCCCTCCTAACTTGGCGCCCAGAGCAGGTGCCCCTCTCACCCATCCCTAGTTATGCTACTGGGAAGAAGAAGGAAGCAGAAAGAAAATAATATACATAGTTGGTTAAGCCTTGCTGAGACAAAATTAAGACATCAAAAGGCAGAATGAATAAAAGCATGAGGGATGTTATCAACTTATAACTCTTATTGCTGTCTAAAAATGTTGATCCACTGTATTTACAAATGAGACCTCAGGTAACAATATCTAAAAGGCATAAATAGAAAAGGGAAAAAATATTTTCTCTCTTTTCAAGCTTTTCATTTTCTGACCTAACTGCCCATCTTTCCAGGTGCTAAGCACATTTTACTCCCATTGTCTTCAGCAGAGGGAAAGGGTGCTCAGTCTTTTACAGGAGTGTACTCACATTGTATAAAAGTCCAAACCTGGATATACTCAGCTATCACTGAAAATACTCATGTGCCTGAGTATATACAAGGAGAAAATAATCTGGCTAATCAGCTGAAGGAATGCTTTATCAAAAACTAGATTTTCTAAGTTAGTCAATTTAAAATGCTTCACATTGACAGCTCCCCTTAAATCTGAAGGAAATATCATTTTACAACTATACTAGAAGGAAAATAACCACTAGAAAGTTATTAGGTTTCTTCATGAATTAAGAGAAGATTCAATTGATGACAACTAAAAAATGTCAGAGATATGATATTCCTTTAAAATGAAACTTCTTTCCTTAATATAGTAATTTAAAAACAGGGTGCTTGAACAGTTTAGAAATTAGAAGGACCCAGAAAATAACTTTTGAAAAATTGCCAGTAATAAAGTATAAATCACCAAAATCAGCCACTCTAGGTGGCATGATAGTCAAAGGAATTTAACTAATGAATTTAAGGTGCCATTGACAATTTTTTGGAAAATCATGGAAAATTGGAGACATAATGGCAAACTGGTTACTAAATCCCCACAAAATAATTAATCTAATCTTAGGTTTTAAAATCATAAAATCATAGAAAATTACGGCTGGAAGGGAGCTCAGAAGGTCATCTAGTCCAACCCCCTGCTCAAAGCAGGACCAGCTCCAGCTAGGTCATCCTAGCCAAGGCTTTGTCTACCCAGGTCTTAAGAACCTCCAAGGATGGACTTTCTACAACCTCCCTGGGTAACCTGTTCCACTGTTTTACTACCCTCCTAGTGAGAAAGTTTTTTCCTAATATCTAACCTAAACTTCCCTTGCTGCAACTTGAGACCATGGATCCTTGTCCTGTCATCTGCCACCACTGAGAACAGTCTTGCTCCATCCTCTTTGGAACCACCCTTCAGGTAGTTAAAGGCTGCTATCAAACCCTGCCTCAGTCTTCTCTGCTCCAGACTAAATAAACCCAGTTCTATCAGCCTCTCCTCATAAGTCATGTGTCCCAGTCCCCAAGCCATTTTCATTGCCCTCTGCTGAACTCTCTCCAATTTCCTTTCTATAGTGTGGGTCCCAAACCTGGAAACAATACTCCAGATGTGGGGCCTTACCAGTGCCAAATAGAAGGGAAGAATCACTTCCCTCGATTTGCTGGTAATGTTCCTACTAATACAGCCCAGGATGCCAATAGCGTTCTTTGCAACAAGGATGCACTGCTGTCTCATATTCAGCTTATTGTCCACTGTAACTCCCAGGTCCTTTTTTGCACAGAGGCTGCTACGCCTGTCAGCCCTCAGCCTATACCAGGGCATGGGATTGTTCCATCCTAAGTACAGAACTTTGCATTTGTCCTTAATGAATCTCATGAGATTCCAGCCCCATGGACTTGTACACATCCAGCTTTTCTAAACAGGCCCTAACCTGTTCTTTCACCACAGTTGGCTGCTCACCTCCTCCCCAAATTCTGCTGCCAGCTGCAGTAGTCAAGAGCTGACCTTGCCGGTAAAGACTGAGGTAAAAAATTGAGTATTTCAGCCTTTTCTGCATCATCTGTCACTAGGTTGCCTCCCCCATTTAGTAAAGGACCCACACTTTCCCTGATCTTCCTCTTGTTGCTGACGTACTCATAGAAACCCTTCTATTTACCCTTCATGTCCCTTACTAGCTGGAACCCCAGTTGCACTTTGGCCTTCTTGATTTCACCCCTGCATGCCTGAGTATTACTCTTATACTCCTCCTTAGTCATTTGTCCAAGTTGCCACTTCTTATAAACTTCCTGTTTGTGTTTTAGCTCACTGAAAATTTCCCTGCTAAGCCAAGCTTGTCTTCTGCCATACTTGCTAGTCTTCCTGCACATTGCAATGGTTCATTTCTGTGCCCTCAGTAAGGCTTATTTAAAATACAGCCAACTCTCTTGGACTCCTTTCCCCCTCCTATTATATTCAACAAAGTATGTAAGTACATGCTTAAGTCACAAAGGAGTCAGTAGAGTTCAAGCTTGTGCTTAAAATTTGGCAGGTGTTCATGGTGGCTAAGCTATTGCCATAAAGAAATAAACTTTTCCACACAAACATGATTGTCTGCTGTGGTATAATTACAACATTTCAGAGAAAATGGCATGTACAAAGTATAATATATTTGTATTTTAGTCAGGCAATGATATTTGGTCTCTCTCAGTCTTGTCTCAAAAAACTGTTCAAATTAGCATTGGAGCTCAACTGAATTTCCTAAACTGAAAATTGACTGAAACATCACAAACAAAGGCTATGATAAATACAATGATATTGAACTGGGGAATCCATTGTATCCCACTGGGCACATCTACACATGATGCTATGTCACTGAAGCAACGTGCTACAGTGACGTAGTAATGGTAGGCACAAACCGTGATGCCCTCCCTCATTATAGTGCATTGCTACAGTGATATAGGGGCTAAAAATAACCATGCACTGCCAACCTGGTACAGTATGGGCTGTTACCAAGCCATCATTTAGTACATGCATATGCAATGTTACCACTGTTAGGTATGTGAACATGATTTGCAAGATAAACCCACACATTGGCGATGCATCAGGGAGGCACAGGGGGGCACCCGTGTCCCCAGATTTAATGTTCATCTATTTTACCAATAAACATTGATGAACACGAAATGTATAGAAAGGGAGGAAGGGAGGTAAAGGGAAAAAAAATTTGGGCTGCAAGGCAAGGGGTACCATATGCATGTGCATGCATGCACACACACACACGGCCGGTAATATAGGCAGAGTGGTGGGAGCAGCTCCAGCAGCTGCACCTTCCATTCTACCTCAGGCAGGACTCAAGAGCTCCATTTGCAGGTAAGTCTCTGGGACAGGGTATGGGTTGGAGGCCAGGACTTGGAGACCATACCTGAGCTGTTGGGGTTGGGAGCTGAGCTCTGGCAAGCCCAAACTGGCCCTGCACCACTGGGGACCCCCTGATGGCACAGGGGCAGTCCAGGGATGGCAGAACTTGGCGCACTGTCCTGATGGTGTGGGGTAGATCTGGGCATACCAGAGCCTGGCACATGGCCCCAGTTGTGCAGGGCTCATCTGGGCACACCAGATTACATGCCCTGAACCCTGCTGCATACAACCAGAAGCTTTAAATTGTGTCATCCTCTCCCTCCCCCCCCATTAACAGTCACCAGTCACCTATGAGCCCAAAGATTTCAAATAGGAATCCACAGTGTTAAAAACACTATGACTGTGGTGGTCTTTCTGAGTTATTTCAAAGAGAAGAATTACTCTATTATTTGTATGTATTCAAGAAATGAATGAAAGGTAAGAACTGACATTTTTCAAGGTATGTCTTGAGTCTAATGAGAAGTGCTTTGAATCTAAAAGGTTAAGAAGCACTGTACTAGACAGTAAAAAACTTCCCCAGGGGCTGTGGGAGAAGTCCATAACTTGGGAATACATGGAAGTAAATTGAACGTAATACTAGGGAAGATGATGTAGTAATATACTAGCTTTGGCAAGGATGGTGGCACAATTTGTCTTTTCCTTCTCATATTTCCATGAAAGCCATTCAGAGAGTGAGAAAGAGGAGGAAATCCAAAGGGATCCTGGAATAAGTAGGCCATAGCTGAGGTTGACATTTTTAGGACAGCAGCAAGGAACAATATAGGAATGGTTCTTACCAGAAGCAGTCTTCAGTGTTCAAATTTTTCTTATAGAGGTAAGCAGTTTCCCAGGAGCTGGTTTTAAATGGCAACTCAAATTCATTCCAGAAATGAAGAAGGAAATAGGTCAATTTCCTGGCTGGGGTCAAGATTCGGGTTAGGTTGGCTTTGTAGTCACATGAGAGCCCAAAGCTCCCTGCCGAAATCACAGGAAGGCTCAATGTTGTGTCGACTCTTAAGGGGAAAGAGGAGAGGACATGTCCTCAGTATGTTTGACAAGTGAATTGGTATCATGTTAGGATAGCTACTGTTGGATTCACCTTGCAAGCCCTTTTTTACTTTGTGTCTTAACTTCGTTTTACAACAAGCTAAATCTGAAAGAAGAACAGGATAAATGTTCGGTTAAATATTAATATTCCTGACCTGAGCTGGACTGGTAACCCTGGAAAGGGAAGGATTCTAAAATCATTCAAGATTAGACACAAATGTATGCCTTCCCACACAGAAACCTTTCATCTGCATCACCCCAATCTGTAGGGGAGATTCTCAGTGCCTTTGACAAACGTATCCCTATAAATTCATGAAGTAACCCCTTTCAGACTGTCAGGATGGACCCAGTATGTATATAGGTGAAAATACTGTATTATAAACCATTTTGGGTTGGAATAGTGGGTTGACTCAACACCTTCCTACATGAAAATCCACCTTCCCACATGAAAATCCTGGTGGTACCAAGAATGCTGTGTTCAGGAGTAGAACTAGAGCTGCTATCTTGTAATAGTTTTATGTGTCTACACCATTTTTTTCAAGTTTACCATATTGTTTACTACTAGGGAACTCAATTGGAATAACCACTTTCTTCACAATAAAGCCTTGTTCCATCCACTTTATCCATTGTGAAATGTTGAGTGTCCCTTATGAAACATAAAGGTTTTCATTATATTACTAATTAGCATTCTGCCATTGTGAATTATTTTTATCATGCCAATCTTATTTATGAATTCATGCTATGATGGAAAGGACTATTCATGAACTGATGTACCTGCTGACCAAAACACTTGATGTTTAATATTAATTGAAAATAATTGGGTGGGGGAGGAAAATCAGGCAAAGATTACACTTACACTTTTAATCTGAATAAAGTACTTATTCCATCAGTGCATGACTAAGGGACCTGGACCTCTTCAGTCTCCACAAGAGAAGGCTGAGAGGTGATCTTGTGGCTGCCTACAAATTCATTAGGGGGGAGCAGCAAGGAATCAGAGATGCTGTGTTCACCAGGGCGCCTCTTGGGGTAACAAGGAACAATGGTCACAGACTGACAGAGAACAGATTTAGGCTATACATCAGGATAACTTCTTCACGGTAAGGGTGGCCAGAATTTGGAATGGGCTTCCAAGGGAGGTGGTGCTCTCCCCTTCCTTCGGGGTCTTTAAGAGAAGGCTGGATAGGTATCTGGCTGGGATCATCTGACCCCAGCACTCTTTCCTGCCCAGGCAGGGGGTCAGACTCGATGATCTGCTGAGGTCCCTTCCGACCCTAGCATCTATGAATCTATGAACCATGGAAAGGCTTGTATTTCTACCACATTTTATTTTGAGGAAAGGAAACAGCAGTGTTGATAGAGGTTTGCCATGTTTGTCTCTACCTGAGTGAATTTGTGAAACTGCTATTTTTTTCTGCATAGAGTGGTTGCAGTGGATGGAGGCACTTTCTCTCATGTTACACTACAGCATTACACTTGAAAATCTTGGCAACTCATTTAGTGGGATGTTTTACACATCACAGAAACCTTTGCAGTGACAAACAGGGCAGTTAGATTTCTTGGAATTGTTATGATAGTGAATAATACAGGACTTTATCTCCAGATAAAGGCCATTATTATTCTTATACAGATAACTAGTTTTTTATTGATATAGTGTAAAGGAATGAAAAAGTAGAGTAATTTAAAGAGCTGCGGAGACACTGATCCAATAAATTCAGAAAATTTGTAATCACAAAAATGGAAATTTACTAAGACTGGCTTAATAGGTGCTAGGTAAAGAATCTGGTTTTAATTCCCAAATCTGTTCTGTTGCACGTAGGGCCAACTAGTTGTATAATGGCTAGTGCTCTTCAGTGCTGTGGGTAAACTTCCACTATTCATGTATTTTACTGTGTTCTGAATTAACTTTACTGACAGAGGAGTACGGACCTAACCATTTCATTAACAGTTCAGTGTTTCTGTTCAGTATGCACCAGAGGTCAGAAAAGCAAAAAAAAATTAAGTTGAATAAGTAATGAGATGCAACCCAGTGCAGAAAAGAATATAACATTGCTATATAAAAAGTAGGTATCATCATCATTTTGTATTGCTTGGGCATACTGTGTTCAATTCTGATCACTCCGCTACAAAAAGCAGAAACAGAAGATGGTAAGAGATGAACAAGTCAATGAGAATTATTAAGGCCCTGGAAAAACTCTTGGGTTAGAGAAACTGAAAAAATTGGGATACTTTACCTTAGAGTGTAAGAAACTGTGGGTGAGATTACTAAAACATACAGAATAGTGACTGGTAAACAGGAGGTGGACCGGACATTATGTTTACCCTGTTTCCCGGTAAAAGAATACATGGGTGTTTAACAGAATTGGAAGATAGTAAATTCAAAACTGATTAAAAGAAACATTTTTTCATACACTGCACAGATAGACTGTGGCATTTATTGCAAGAAGATATCACTGTGACCAAGAGTTTAGGAAAATTGAAATTGGATAAATGAGGATCAAGAGCTCTTAAAATTTTGATATGGAGAATAATATTTGCAACAGTATATCTAAATAGTAAATGCACTAAATAAACAAGTTTTGTAAGGGCTATAAAGCTTCAAGCTTCACAAAGTGAGCCACCCTCTAAATTTCGGAGGGATAAGGAGGAAAATTCCCCTGGGCACACCTTATTCCAGAACTCCCTATTGCAATTTCCTCTGGAGTATCTAGTATTGGCCACTGTCAGTGACAGGATGCTCACTGAGATGGATGACCAATTTGACTGAGAACAACGATTCCTATGTTTCTCAAGTTAATAGCTCTGTCTCCCTCCAGGAGTGCTGAAGAGATAGTCTGCAGAATTGTTGGGTTTACAGACTGATTTTTATTTATTATCACCACTCCTCTCCTGCCTACTAAAGGAATTGTACCAATTAACTTTTCAAGGGAGTTCTGTCCTCTTTGAAAGACAAAGACCAGGGTCTTGTTATAGACCCTAACTGAGTCAGGCAACAGGTGTGATCCACAAACAGCTAAGGGCTATGCGGGTCTGTTAAATAGAAAGTGAAGTTATTCAATATTTGATCTCCATGCAAGGCAGTAATATTTTTTCTAATACTTACGAGACCATCTGATATGTGGCATAAGTGCAAGTCGGTCCCAGGACAATGCAGCCAAGTGTGCCAGTATTCTGCAAAAGATCAAGCAAGATTAGCAATAGTAAAGATGGACAGTGGTAAAGGAGAGTGTAAATTTGAAGAAAGGGGCCAACATGAGGTGTGTAGAATTAGGACTGAAATGCACATGAACAGTTCAAGGTGGGTATACTACAGCATGTGAGAAGCTAGAACCTTCAGCCCTCACTTAGATGAACCATGAGAAATAGCAGTGCCACAGACTGAAGGCAGAGTATCATAGAGCAAGCATGGAGTAAAGAAAGGGGCTGTGGAATGAAGGAAGGGGTAAAAGGATATACGTTGAGCAAAGACCATATAACAATGACAGAACAAGAAAAGGCAAATGGCAGAATGGTAACTGGAAAAGTATAGCCTACAGTGGCCTCTGTTGAGGTCTGGAACAGCAGAAGAAACTACATGCATCACCAGACCTGGGCACTTCAGCTGTAAGGGGGATTTAAATGTCTCACCAAATCAGTGCTGATATATGTAGGCAGGCAACAGGATTGGTATTCAGGGCTGATCTAAATTGGAAATGGTGTGCCAGTAAGTTTGTATGTATGTGTGTGTGTGTGTGTGTGTGTGAAGTTTGTACTTTGCCAGCTCGCATTCTAGTTGGTACCAGCCAGCACCCTCATCCCCCACTTGGATTAACCATGAGAAACAGCAATGCCTTAAGAAAATAACCTGGTACTTACAAAGAGTTGCTTGACAATCTCCACACCTTCACAAGTGCTGGTAGGGCAGCCTCGTGACACATACAGTGATGAGTTAAAGCCATCATAGGTGGCATTAAGGGTGACAGGTTTTCCTGTAGAATAATGTAGAGGAAATAGGAAATATTATCACAAAACTCAGAAAAACAATCGTTACCTCACAAATCTCAAAAGGGCTTTCACACAAGAAGGACATAGATCACACTTTTGAAAGAGCCACCCAGATACTACGTGAAGAATTGCTGCAGTACAAAAAGCAAATCCCCATGAAACACACACCATTAGTCATGACATACTTAGGGTTACCACATTTCCAATACAGGCAGTCCTCGGACTTACGACACAATTGGTTCCTGAAAACCATGTCTTAAGTAGAAACGTAACTCGGAACCAATTTTCTCATAAGAAACAATGTTATAAATGGGGGTCAGTTCCTGAACCAAGGCCTGATACCCTATTTTCACCAAAAATACCCCAGAATTTTGTATAGATGAGTAATATAGCTACATTAATATATTTATATTGTAAATAACAATCTTATTGATTTGGAAGGACTTCTTTGAGGTGACTTTGCTGGACTTTTTGAAGGGCTCTTGGTTGAACTTTTTGAAGGGTTCTTGGCTGGAGTCCTCTCAGGAATCTTGGTTGCAGTTTTTCTGAAGTCTTGTCTGCTTTCTTAAAGAAAGTGTCCAAGGAAGTTTGGACAGATGTTCTCCAGGGAGATGAGTGATGCAGTGAACTTCTTCGCTAGCATGGCATTGCATCGGATCAAGCATTCTTAAGTCAAAAATGGAGTTGTAAAGTTGAAACAGAGTGTCAATTTATAAATGTTTTAAGTACAAAACATTGTAACTTGAAACATTGTAAGTCGAGGACTGCCTGTATCAAAAAAGAGGGCACCAGTGCGGGGGGGGAGGAGGGAGAAGGGTAAGGAGAGGGGGAGGGGACCTATGATTGTGGGGTGGGGAACAGTGATATGCCCATACCCTGCCTCTGTCCCTCACTCCTAAGCCACAGCCTCCCCAGCCCTGCTGCTGCCTCTCACTCCTGAACCACTGTATTCTGCTCCCCAGTCCTGCCGGTGCCCCTCACTCTCAACCCACAGGCCCCTGCCCCCCCCAGCCCTGCTGCCCACACGCATGTGTACACACACACACACACACACACACACTTGCCAACAGCTTCCAGAGCCTGCACACAGAGAACATGATCCCCCACCAGTCAATCATCTTCCCCCACTGCCCCCAGCCCCAAACAGCCAAGCCAAAAGTGCCAGGGGAAAACAGAGGTAGAGCAAAAACCCAGACATTTGCTTACATTTTAAAAACCCTCCTAGACAGAGAACAGAGGACCAAAAAAGAGGACCTGTCCAGGAGAACATGAACTTACGGTAACCCTAGCCATACCATCCTTCCCTGGAACCTATACAGAAAATCTTCAAACAATTACAACCCATACTAGAAGACCCAATTCTTAAAGAGTTCTTTCCAAAACTACCCGTCCTAACCTTTAAACAAGAACTGCAACTCGCCAACCTCATCACCAGAAGGAAACTGCCTATGGCCCAAAGCATACCTAATGGACCCAGACCATGCCGGGACAAAAAAAGGTAAAACCTGTCAGCATACCTCCACTACCCCCATAATAACTACACCCCACAACATCACTATTCCTGGATCTTACACCTGAACCTCCAGAAATGTAATACATCTCATCTAGTGCACCAAATGCCCTGATGGAAAATATGTAGGAGAAACCAAACCTGCATGCCAGAATGAACGCACACTAAAAATCTATCAAAGACAAAAGTATCCATTTACCTGTGGGGGCACACTTCTCACAAGATAATCACTCCCTCTCCAATCGCTCAGTTCTAATCCTCAAAGGGAACTTACAAAACACCTTTTGTAGACAAGCCTATGAACTTCACTTCATCTATCTATTGGATACAAAAAATCATGGACTTAACATAGACATTGGATTTATGATACATTACAATCTGCCTGACATCTGATAACCCAGGTAACCTACCTCCAGCTGACCACTTGCATTCCTTCACACATGTCCCTCCCTCCCCCCTATGTCTACCCATTGTCTTCCAAACTTCCACTCATTTGTATTTTCACAGACCTGCTTGTTGTAAAATTAGCTTCTTTTCTACCTTGGAGAACGCATCATGCCAGCAGAGTCTCCCTATGCCTGATGAAGGGTGTTTGCACCCAAATGCTTGCAAAGAACTTTTTTGCATCTACTTAGTTGGTCTAATAAAAGATGTCACATCTACACAAAGAACCTTGTCTGCAGAAAATCACTGATGCACTGACTCACGACATAGGGTAGAGTAGTCTCATATTCAGCTGCCTCTTACCCCAAAAATTTACTGGGAAGCAATCTCTTCTGTATCCACCAATCCCAGAAGGAATAGGATTGAACATTGGGTTCTAATACACATGGCTAACCTCATCTGCTGGGATATCAGGTATTGGTCATAATTAGAGACACATTTTTAAAGATACTTGAAAAAAGACTTCAAGGTCTTTGAAAAAAATAGTAAAAAGGAGGAAAATGAGATACTTTTCTTAAGTCTTTCTGTCACAGGCTACTATGGATGCAGGTGGTTACATTTTATTAAAAAGAGGTTGAGTATTGGAATGAATTAAGAGTACCATCTACAGTGATGGTAATTATGATGAAAAATTCAAGGGTTCTTGATCCTCACACATCAGGGCATAAGATAACCAGCAGCTAGGACAGTGGTCCTCAACTTCTTTAGACTCAAGGCACCCCCTAATGGACTGCAGGCACCCCTCCATAATTTTTTGTGAATTGAGCAGTACCCCGTTTCAAAAACTAACTTATTTATTACCATGCTTATCTCCTTCCGTGGGATTGAGCAGTAGGGGCAGGGAAATAGGCAGGCTGGGGACAAGTCTAAGCCTGTGCTTATCCGCTTATCTCCTCACACTTGGTTTATTTTCTCATACCTCATAGCACCCTTCAAAGGACCTCACAGCATCTCAGGGGGCCCTGGCACCCTGGTTAAGAATCTCTGAGCTAGAATCAGGTGATGTTTCTTTTTTGGTATGGTGCAGTGGTTCTCAAACCTTTTAGACTCAAGGCACCTCTCAGAAAATGCTAGCTCTTAGCTTTCACTCTTTTTTTTACTATGAAAAAATAATAGAACAATTCTGTGTTGCCAAGATCTCAGAAAGACCACAACTGGTCAAATGTTTCTAACACTATGGGTTCCTATTTTAAATCTGTAGGTTTACCTTGTGAATCATGTAAAAGTATTTGCACACCTAACAATGCTATTATTGCACACCATCCTGAAATACACTTAAAAGGATTTCACCACAAGGGGCCATGGGACTCTACTTGAGAATCATTGGTAAAATGTTACAAATCTGGCTGCATTATTAGAGAGGTGGGTATCATCTTCATGTGGTATAACTGTCATTATCAATGATGTTCAATATTTTACTTCCTTGAATGCAGTAATGATACCAAACTATATGAACCAGTGCAGGATTCTGTTATAAGAGCCAAGTTACAGGACTAAATGGACCATTGGGCTGGTCTGATCTGGTTCAAGCAGTTCCCAATCTCAATTCTCATTTCTGTTGAGAAATTAACCCAGGAAGCAAAGGGAAAATGGAGCCACAGGGAAATTTGCATTTTGGCACCCTTCCCTCCCCCATTGTCCCCACCTCTGGTGTCCCACCACTGGTGCCCTCCTCCCCTCTTTTCCCCCACCAAACCAGCAGCGCTGTTCCCAGCAGAGGCAGGCAGGGACACAGGGCACAGTCCAGCAGGAAGGCAGAGTGACGTATTGCACCAGGCAGGCAAGTGGGCAAGCACCATTGCTGCCACACACACTGCCCAGCCCAGCTCCTCCTGAGCAGCAGCTGGAGGCAGAGGGTGGGCTGAGCTGGACATCACTCCTCCTGCCTGGGGTGAAGATCAGCTAGGGTGGGCCGGGGGAAAGCACTGCTTTGTGCATGGGCTACTCGTGTGTGTGTGTGTGTGTGTGTGTGTGTGTGTGTGTGTGTGTGCGTGTGTTGCCATCCCGACCACAGTGCCCTGAGTGGTCACCCATTTTGCCCACCCCTAAAACCAGCTCTGCCAAGAAGGGGTTTTTGTCCCCCCAAAATTATGGTACAGATTTTCCACCAGGGCTCTGCTGTTTTCAGAGAATTGTTTTTGTTTAATCCATGTGGATTGTTTTGTTTAATCCATGTGGTAAAAACAGACAGCTTGGGAGCAGACCTGAGGTTCAGTTTGCAGTAAGCACAGCCTGATAGGGCACCAAGGCCTGAAGTCTGACCCAGATACCCTAAAGAGGGAGAGAAACCCACAACATCGCCTTACCTGCCTTCTGCAGCTCTTCTTCTATCACACGCAATCCCCATTTCACAGCTGGTTTTACATTTTCCAAGATCCATGGATACTGTGCATCATTCAGCAGCATCACATTGATCACATAGTTGTCCTTGTTGCACTGGCCCGCTCCAGGCGGCCACAGCAGTTGGAGACACAAGAGCAATAGCCAGCAGATTGGACCCAACATTTGGTGCCTTTTTATTCTTTTCAGTTTATACCCGTTCCTCTCCTACAGCTATATTGCTGTTATTTCTGAAACAGGTTCCTGCAGTGTGTCCACTGATCAGCTGCCCTGTACCTCCCTTATCTACTTCCCTTTGTCAGCTTCTCTGCCCTCAGCTCTGCCCCACCTCTATCTGCCCCTGCTGGCACTTCTGCTTGTGAACAATTAACAGCAGCAGAACTCAGAAAACGAGAGAGGCCAAAGGTTGCTTTGTGTGTTTGCTTGTGGAAAGGTTGGAGCTATAAAACTGAGACATTACCTGCTTGCCTAATAAGGACATTAGCTTTTCATCTGAATGATGGACAGAGAAGAGAGAGGAGGAGGAGCTAACTGGGTTGTAAAAGAAGCCTATTTAAAATGGAAATAAAATGAAAGATCCATTAAAACCACAGAGGAATATAGTTTCATGTCACACCACCTCTCTGACTCTGCCTCACTCTGTGCCCTTCACATAGTCACATCTCAGTTTATGATGTTACTATGTGCAACTTCCATGCCTTTTTAGTTATGTACTGTTTTCCCATCAACATGACTTTAGGGAAGGCAAAGGATGCCTGACTGATGGCCCTAGAGACAGGAGCCCTCCACTTGTATCCACAGAACAGGAAGAGCATAGGTGGAAGGCAAAGTAGAGATGCACCTTGTAGACAGAACCTGTCTGCTATAGTCCACAAATATCCATCCCAGGCAGGGTCCCCCAACTCTGCTAAGGGAAGACACTGCCTTCAG
This sequence comes from Crocodylus siamensis, assembly GCF_052110815.1. Taxonomy (NCBI): domain Eukaryota; kingdom Metazoa; phylum Chordata; order Crocodylia; family Crocodylidae; genus Crocodylus; species Crocodylus siamensis. Next base: position 86,889,228 of record NC_143398.1, on the reverse strand, counting down.
TGAGCACAGTTTACGTGGCCCATTCAGATCTAGTCTACTAAGATAGACAAGAAGGGGCCAGCCATTTTCTTTTGTGACATGGCTCCTAGACTCCACTCCTAAAGATCACAGGATTGCCTTGGGGAACCAAAGGCAGGTATCAAATAGTATATCTGACACTCACAGGTACTGGGTCAATATTTCTGGGTGGATTGGCTGGACTCTCTCAAATATACTTCCTGGGAATAGTTTCAAACTGTGTGGAAGAGCAAATAAAGGGAAAAAATAAAATCCCCCGCATCCCCTACCTATACCAACAAGAGAGAGAAGGAAAGGAGAAAAGGCACTAGAAGGAGCCAACAGCCCTCAAGGCAAATGAATATTGAATCCATATCTTATCAAATGTGAGATTGAAGTCACCAAAGAATAAATAAAATCATTTTTATTACCTCACAGGATGATTCTAAAACAAACAAAACAATAAAATTGAACACCGACTGTGCAAATAACACAGTGGTTTTGGTATAAACCAACCAAACTGAATTTTCTTGGTTTATTTCATTTTGAAAGCCTGCATTTAGAAAGAGACCTGGATATATTTCTATATCTGTTGCTAGTTGCTGATAACTTCTGGGAATGTATAATTGTACTGCTATTTATGTATTATTTATTTATTTATTTATTTATTCAACTTTAACTGCAGCTTGAAGTTACCCTCTAACAACACAATATGAAATAATTGCAGCATCGCAATAGCAGTTACCGCAAGTCCCCAGCTGGTTTGCTTAATGCGTGATGCTGGTGTTATGAATATTTTGAGGACAATGCAAATGGTCCTATTCTCCCCAAGGCCCATGTAAGAAAGGAATGAACAGATGGACATAGATCCATGGACTCCAAGGCCAAAAAAGACATATAAAACATCCAGCCTGACATCCCTCTTCCTCTCTCCTCACCTCTTCCCCTTCCCCCTCCCTCTCCCCCTCCAACTTCTCCTGGGCAAGGAATCTCTCCTAAAAACTGGATCTAAGCATCTCATATAATAAACAGCTGAGACCAGGCTTGTCCAACATACGGCCCGTGGGCCGCTAAGCGGCCTGCCAAGCCATTTTCTCTGGCCCAAGGTCCCTCGCTTGGGACAGGCAAGAAATCCTGGCACCTGCTCCGTGCTCCATGGTGGCAGCAGCGGGGCAGCGGCAAGGCGAGGCCTGCAGGCCCCAGCTGGCAGCGAGGGGAGGGGAGCTGCTAACCCCCATAGGGCCAGGCTCATCACATGAGCCGGGTCTTGCTGCCGCTGCCCTGAGGGCTGCGTGGCGCAGGGCTGCCCCAGCCATGCCTGACTGGATGAGCTGGGGACAGCGCCTGCGACTTCTCTGGCTCCGCCCCTTGCCCCCAGTGCACAGCTGGGGGAGCTGCATCATGGCCTGCACCCTGCCCACGTGCGTGGTGGACAGAGGCACTGGGTAAGGCCCCGCACAGAGCTGGTGGCGCCTCAGGGCCGGGCCAGGGCTGTGGGGCACGTGGTTGCCAGACCTGGGCTGGGCGGGAGAAAGGAGGAGGCCTGCCCAGAGGCGCTCTACGTCCAGCCACCTCCTTGGTGGTTCAGGCAGAGCAATGGGTTCAAGTGAAGCGCAGGAAGGATACAAACTCACACAAATGCTCACTTGAGAGGACAATGCTATCAGCCCTCTCTTGCTGTATCTGTGTTGTTCTAATTTCCTGTTCCTCAAGTGTTGCCCCTCAGGAGCTCTGTTATTCAGATATGCTGGAGCAGGGGTCAGCAACTTAAGCCCACAGGCTGCATCCAGCCTGTAAAGCCACTGGATCTGGCCTGCAGAGTCCAGGTTTTTTGCCTATGATTGTGTGTACACGTACGCTGGGGCTAAGCAGTAAGGAGTTGCACTAGGGGTAGGTAACTTCTACCTGCACTTTTGCTGCTGCTGCTACTTCTTCCCATTCCCTAGCCTCCCTATGGCTGCAGTCTCCAGCTGGTAGGGACCTATGCTAGGGCCGGGCTACTGGAAGCTGTAGCCTTATGGCTGTCACTCTTTCCCACCCCCACCTTCACCTCTACCTTCACTCTCCTTTCTCACCCTGCTGTGGCAGCAATATGAATGCAGTTTCCATCTGCCTGGCCCCAGCTCAGATCCTCACCGGCTGGAAGCTGTACCTGTGCCCTAGGAAGAGGGTTTTAGTGATCCAGCAAGGGACTTGTCAAAATGGCAGAACAGGGATGCATTCCCCTTCTGCTGGACAGTTATAATTGTTTCTTCTTCTTCATTAGTAAAGAAAGATCTTCCTGGAAGTAATAGAAATGTAACTGCTGTGACTGATATTTTCTAAAAAGTCTCAGTTTGGAAACAGCTTGTCTACTTTACTTCAGTTTTGATGAATTAAATATTTTTTATCTTTGGATGGGCTTCCCTAGTGGTCAAGTTGCATGTTGCCATCAATCTCTGTGTAGAAAGGGCAATTTATTTTAAGACTGGATGATGCCAACAAGCCATTCTGATGTTGCTATTTAAATTATGGTCAACATTTAAAACCAGGGTTTTATTATGTAACGGTTTGTAACCTTTAATCATAACTAGTTATTAATTAAATAAAAGTAAATCTTCTTGAATATTATTCTCAAAAATGCCCATATTTTGTTGCTTTGATTAGTTTCCACTCTGGCTGATATCTTTTCCACATTTCATCTGTCGACTTGCATTATGCGTCTTTCATTCACTGAGAAGTGAGTAGAAGCAAAAGTGTTTATTTTAGTCAAGTGTTTGGTATTATTTCATTCTTGCTTTTATATTGTTTTTATTTTGGATTTTAAACTACATTTCCAGACCCATTTCATTGTCACTTCCTGCAACTTCATTGGTATCAAAGGTCACGTGACATCACTTCCTGATGTGATACCACTTCCTGTGAGGTCTTTGAATATGGCTCGCCGGCTCACTGGGTGCTAAACAGTTTGTGATCTGACTCCACATTCAAAAAGGTTAGACACCCCTGGCTTAGACCGTCTGCCTTTCTGTAACACCCTTGGAGCACTCTAACTGGTTACTGAAACAACCAATCAGAGTGTGGCATGCCACCATGATAGCAGGGATGTAGGGGACGGAGTGGGGGGCAAAGTCAGTGGCCCTGGAAGAGGCAGCGGCACCGGGTGCTGGCAGAGGTGGGACGGAGGGGACAGTGGGGCAAGCTCCCCCCCTGCCCCAGGCTCCTGAGAGGTGGTGGCAGCGCTGGCACGGGGTGGTTGGTGGCAGCACTCTGTCCCTACCTCTCACCCCTCCCCATCATTCTTGACAGGCAATTGGGTAGTATCTTTTATAAAACATCAAGCACTAGTGAACCCACCAGCTCCTGTGGTGAATGATTTCAATATTTAATCACTTTCACTGCTACAAGGTTGTATCCAATTTTCAGGTTGATTTTTTCTCACTTTGATTTCCAGCCATCAGTTCTTGTTATTCCTTTGTTAGGCGCGTCAAAAAGACACTCGCCACATAGCAACTTTTCTATGTATAAGTACCTATATAACGTGATCAAATCATGTCTCAAGTGTTTATCAGTCTGATTGCCTTGTCTTTTCTTGAAGCCTGAATACCTGCCAAGCAGATATAAGCCCCAGTATTTCTAATAATAGTAAATAGTGATCAGGGTTTTTCAACGTTTTTTGGCCATGTACCCCTTTCCTTGTAAAATATTACTGCTCATACTTTTTACATCTGACACTGGCTGGTGTTGTCACTGACATCAATGCCTGGCAATATCAATACTCAGTGGGCATATCTGCACGTGCATGAAGGTGCTTTTTCTAATGTATATTGATTTTAGTACCTCCAACGTGAGGTACTAAACAAATGCACATTAGGCTGTCTTACTGCACCATGACGAATGCATATGGTTTCTAAGTGACACTTAATTCACAGTACCCTTTTTTACTACACATTATTGTAATAGCATTTTTATGTGACATTTTAATGCACAGTAAAATAGGTACTGTGCATTAAAGCACACGTATACACACGCTCAGTGTGTGTTGACTCATCAGGAGTTCTACCACCATTATTAACATTTAGGTGCATACCCCTTGGCAAGGCACTGTGTGCCACAGGATTACCCATACCACAATTTGAAAACCACTCATCTAGGTCAAATAGGAGAGATCTCTTGCACAGATACTCTTTCCTGATGCTTATAGCCATATTCTGCCCTCAGACATGCATGAACAACCCACATTTGTGGAAGCTTCATTTACTGGTTTCTGAAGTAACTGTGTTCCCTTTCTAATAACTATAATATTTGAGCATGTCTCATGTAGCCACAAGCCACTATAACTATCCATAACAAAATGAGAGAGAAAAAGGTGAAGGGGCTTTCCTGGATTTCAGTGTCAGATTAGAAAATGTATCTGAAATTCTGGCTCAAATTAAGTCAGTTGGAAGTTTTACCACTGATTTTAGTGAGGTTTTGTTTTCACTCCTGATATGATTTGTTTGCTCAGTGGACTGTTTTATTGGATAATAAACAACTAGCTTTTATCAGGTCTAGTTTAAACAGCTACTATAGCAGTCATTTCCTGTTTTAAAACTGCTCTGCGCACTTCTCTTCATTCTTCTGGAACATTCATAAACATGGAGGTGGAATAACAGAAATCTGAGTAGGAAAAAAACTGTAAAATTTTTCTTTCAGGTCCCTCAACCCTTGAAAGATCGTTCACCCTTGAAATATTTTCCAGTACTTTTTCCAAACAAAGTTAAAATAACTGAAGCAATTTACTCACCACTTTTCTTCAAGGCTGTTTTCACCACCTGCATTTTCAGAAGTGAAGGCCATGTGTAGAGGAAATGAAGGGCATGTGTGCTCAACACTTTAAAGCAGGTTAAATGCTTTTGCACCGCTTTAATGGTGTCAGTGTTTGCATGCCTCGGCGATGTATTGCGCATTAATTCCAGCCACTGTAGGAAATAGGGCAGCGTTATTGAATTAAAATCGTGGTTCGTTTCTCGGGAGGCGGAAAAAAATCTTCAGCTACAGACACACTTTATTAGCAACACAAAAGGTATATATTTGCAAATAGGGTCAGAGAGAGAGACAAAAGATCAATCACTCTGCCCCCGGGCACAATCATTAGCAGGCTTTTATCCCCTCTCTCCTGACCACGTGTGCAGAAGGAGGAATTTTTACAACTCATTTCCGGTTCATACAAACATATATGTAAACATGTCGCTTCATACGTCCCATGTGCATTATAATTAACTACTTAAGTATGCGGGGCGGGTAGGCTTAATATGCATTAGGTTATCACGCGTGCGTAGATGGGACCCAAGGTTACTCAAGGTTCAACCTGAAGGCAAAAATGGCATTTGCTCTTATCTTAGCCTAAGAATGTGGGGGTCATGAAAGAAAGTGTGATTTAGTGTAACAAAGAGATAGTAAATTTGCAGAACAGAGAGGGAGTGATACCTTAGTACAAAGGGCCTTTGGTGGTTTTTCCCTTCAATTTCCAACCCCCTCCTTCCCTCTCCCATTAAGGAGACAAGGAGGGGTAGCAGCTGTGTTTTTTTTCTAAATCTGCTATTGATAATGCATTTTTAATAATATTTCTAACAATATCCCCCCTCGAGATGCTTTCTGATCTTTACTTCATTCGGGCATATCAAGATAATTACGAGGAATTTTTCTGAGGACCATGACCTTTGCAGCAGTCTGTGCTTTTAGAGGGACTGCTGCGACCTGCATTCCTTCTACCGTGGTGGTTATCAATCTAGTGAGACAAGGAATAAGGCAAGGAATAAAAATCAAACCAGTTAGAGCACACAAAAGCACAAACCCTACCTTTTTCCACCAGGGTCCTCCAAATAATTGAAACCACCAGTCCTTATTCCATGTGGTTTTCCACGTTTGTATTGGTACATGGGCTATTTTTCTAATCTCTTTGGCAATCTCTAAGACTGCTTTCCCGTTGTCATCTATTTGGAGGCAACAATTAGAAAGGTTGAGCTTTCCGCAGACTCCGCCTTCCTCTGCAAGTAAATAGTCTAAGGCCATCCGATTTTGGTATATGGCTGCTCTCATCTGAGAACTTTGTCGGGCCAATAACTCGAGAGCAGTGGCGGTCTGGTTAGTAATTACTTCCAAGACTGCCTGCAACCGGATGATTCTATTCAGCATATATATTGGTGTCCGGTATCCCCAACTCCCATCATTAGCCCATGTAGCTGGTCCATAATACTCAATAATCCTCTGAGGAGGCCACTCATCCTCCTTCCACTTTTGGGAGCTACCCTGTGTCAAACTTACATCAATACTTCTCTTGGCCCTTTTCCAATCATCATACAAAGAGACTCCCAGCTTATTTCCAACCTCAGACGGTAACAAAAAGAAAGCTGGTACAATTACTCCCATATAGCAAGTTCCTGTCCACCCCTGTGGTAATATTGTATAGGCCCGTCGTCTGCAAATCCAATAGTATCCTCTTAAGGCCCTATTTTCTCTATTGGTGGCATTTGGAGGGGCCCAACCATAGGGCATCTCGGGAAACCCCAAGCCTCCTTCTGGACCCAAAGGACCAGCAACTGCGTGGCCTCCTTTCATGGAACATTCCCATAGCCCATCCTGGTTCTTGTCTGTACAATCTGTCCGATCATCACTTTGATTTGTGGCACTTCAATACTTATTAAACCACACAATTGTTCCATTGGGATGCTGCCACACTAGCCGATTATACCCTGGGCTATTAGGATAATAAAGCCATTCTAATCTTGTAAGGTTCATCCACCTTACTTTTAAAGTCCATATACAACGGCTGTGTCCCAACCTTTTTCCTGTACCATTATTACTGATGCAATACTCTCCTAACGCCACTTGGGAAAGTTCCCAACTGTGGTTCTCATCCCATTTTTGACTAGTACTTTTAACATCTGCCTTACTACTTACTAGCCATTTCGGGGCCAAAGGAAAAGCCCTCCAAGGCCACTGGCCTCCGGCCTCCCGAAGCCCCCACAGGCCCAGCAGTTGGTAAGATTAAAAGTACCTGCAATTCTTTCCATCATATCAACATACAAATTTGTCCCTGGGGGAGCAATTTGGGAAAGCGAGGGTGTGAGCCAGCGGTTAAGGCTGCTCAATTCTGCTTCTTTCATTATGCAGATAACAACAAGGCACATTAAGATTCCCACCATATTTTCCCTTTTACTTTCTTGTCTAATTTTCTGAGCTTTGATTAAGCCGTCTCAGGTGCACTTGGAGATCACCAGTAGGTTCACAGCTCCACTTGCTGGCTTCTTGTTCCGAAGACGACTCAGCTTCCGGAGTGAGTTCGTCTTGGGAGATGTTGTCCTCTGACGCTTGTGGATGTCGTTTCACACGGGTATGGTGTATCCAACGATCATGGCCAGTAATCTTTACAGCGGTGTGGGTTGTTAGAAGTACCTTATCCAAGGTTACCACTGCACATCCTGTTCGTCTTTTTCCATCGATGACAGAGCTGGAGCCGTCCACAAAGTATTCAACATCTGGGTCTTCAATTGGGTCCTCAACAAGATCAGGTCGCACCTGCGTGGTCTGATTCAGGACCTCAAGGCAGTCATGCGTCGGTTGCCCTGGCTCTGGCAGCAAGGTTGCAGGGTTTAAGGCTGTAGTATGTTTGAAAGTAAGTCCTGGATTAGAGAGCAAAAATATCTCATACCGTGATTGTCTGGAGGGGTTAAGAAATTTCCCTCCCTCAGTCCCTAGGATCTGGGGAACTCCATGAGGAGTGAGTATTTCCATATCCGCACCCATGACTATCTTCTGGGCTTCTTCAACAACCACTGCTGTGGCTGCCACAGCCTGAAGACAGGCTGGCCACCCGAGTGCAACTGGATCTAGAACCTTTGAATAATATCCCACGGGTCTCCAGGTCGGGCCCGATGGCTGTGTCAGCACCCCTGATGCAACCCCGGGCTGGCCACCCGAGTGCAACTGGATCTAGAACCTTTGAATAATATCCCACGGGTCTCCAGGTCAGGCCCGATGGCTGTGTCAGCACCCCTGATGCAACCCCTTGATTCTCATGAACATACAGTCGATATGGCTTTTTACTGTTTGGGATGGCTAAGGCTGGGGGCTGGGTTAATGCTGCCTTCAGCAGATCAAAAGCATGCTGCATTTCTTTATTCCATTTCCATTTAGTGAGACTCTCCTTAGTCAGGGATTCATACAGTGGTCTAGCCTTCCCACCGTAATCTGGTATCCATAGTCGACAGAACCCAGTTAGCCCTAGGAATGCTCACAGCTCCTTGGGTGACTTAGGTGGGGTTAGACCTTGAATCACCTGTATGCGATCTGCACTCAGGGCTCTGACTCCTTTTGAGAGCTTATATCCCAAAAATGTGACTTCAGGCTGACATATTTGGGCTTTTTCTCTAGAGACTTTATATCCTTTTTTTCCCCAGAGTGTTTAGGAGTGACCTGGTGGCTTCCTCGCAGAGCTGCAAGCTTGGGCTTGCAACTAGCAGGTCATCCACATACTGGAGGAGAGTCACTGCGGGGTGTGATCCCTTCCATTCCCCCAAGTCCTTCTGAAGGGCAAGTCCGAAAATATGGGGGGCTGCTATAAATCCTTGTGGAAGAACTGTCCACATGAGTTGGGCTTTATGGAAAGTATCTGGATCCTCCCATTCAAAAGCAAACAATTTTTGACTCTCTCGGTGAAGAGGAATAGAGAAGAAAGCATCTTTCAAATCTAGCACTGAAAATATTTCAGCTTCCCCCGGTACTTGTGTCAAAATCGTGTGAGGGTTCGGGACTACAGGATGGTCTGAAAGGACCTTCTTATTTACTGCCCGTAAGTCTTGGACCAGTCTGTATGAGACCCCATCTGCCTTTGGCACTCCAAGAATGGGGGTGTTATAGGGTGAAGACCCTTCCACTAGCCATCCGTACCTCTTGTATTTCTCTATTAACGGCTTGAGTCCAGCTCTGGCCGCTCGGCTGAGTGGGTACTGCTTTACCCGAACGGGCCCCTCCCCATCCTTGAGTACGATCCTTACCGGGGAGACGAACTTAGCTCGCGCAGGGGTTCCATCAGCCCATACTGAGGGGTCTACTCCAGTCATGTGATCTTCTGGACTTACTGCAGGGCGTTGGTCCTCCAGGAGAGCCATCTGATAGTTCGAGCTCTGCTTGACAGGTAGCTGGACCACCATCTGATCGTCTCTGAAAAAGATCTCAGCTTGCAATTTTGTGAGTAAGTCCCGCCCAAGGAGTGCAACCGGGCAACTTGGAGAATACACAAAGGAGTGCTCGAGCAAATGGTCTCCCACCTTGGTGAGGAGTGGTTTACAAACAGGGAGTCGAGTTTCCATTCCCTCAATCCCTTCTACAAGTACATGCTGTTCACTAGTTCCTGCACAGGGGGGGTTTTCTGGAATCATTGAAAATGTAGCCCCAGTATCCACCAAGGCTTCAAAGTTTTTGCCACCAACCCTAATGGTTACCATGGGATCTTCTCGGGCTCCAACCCGAAGGGTAGTGGTCTTAGATCCCTGTCCCCTTCATTCTGAATCCTCACCCTTGTCTTCTGCCCGCATGAGGTGACCTCTCGGTTTCCCCTCTCTCTTCTCCTTCAACTTCGGGCATTCCCTCTTCCAGTGACTTTCTCCTTGCAATAAGCACAAACATCTGCTCCCACTCTTTCTCCCTTCCTCTTCTGTATCCCAGCCTTTCCAGGGTTCCCTCCAGTTATAGCAGCTGCTAGTGCTGCCATCTGTCGCTGAGCCTTTTTATCCTCCTTGCGCTCCTGCACTTGCTCACGATTCCCATACACCTTATATGCAATTTCCACCAGCTCTGAAATCGGTTTCCCAGCACCTCCCTCAGTTTTCTGTAACTTCTTACGGATATCAGCAGCAGATTGACCAATAAACATAAGATTTACCATGCGCTGGTTATCTGGGGCTTCTGGATCCAGATCCGAAAACCTGCGAAACGCCTCATACAGCCTCCCAAGGAAAGCTGAGGGATCCTCCTCTCTTCCCTGTCTCACCTCATACAATTTAGACAGATTGGTAATCCGAGGCACTGCCTTTCCCATTGCTTCCACTATAATTCCCAAATACCGTGCACTCAGCTCTCTGCCCTCTGCAGTCCTGATTCAGATGAGGCACTTGGCTGAGGCTCACGCTCTAACTCATTAGGTATGCATTGGTACGTCGGTGGTGGTCTCTCTAAGGGAGGGGGCGGTGGTGCAGAAGGACTGGATGCCGAGGAGGCGTCTGACTCATCTTCGCTACCCGACAGGGCAACCGGAGCACGGGTCCGGTACTTAGCCAATTCAGAATCCCCCCCTCATTAGACTCAGGAAGTACAGGCGGCCCCCCCCCGAGCCTTTTTCTTAACAAGCATCACATGACACTTTGCTAAGTAATTCTTAATCCAAGGTGGCTGATTTTGAACCACCCACAACCAACAATCAATATAAGGAAACTGATTCCAATACCCATTTTGCATAACAATTTCATGGATAGCTATCACTTCTTTTAGCACAAAGGATCCTTTCGGGGTCCAGTGGACCCCAAATGTTGGCCACTCGAGTTGACAAAACTTAGTTAAATCACCTTTTTTCATTTTTATTCCATAATCGGCCGGCTTTGCAAATTTATTAAAATGATGTAATAAGACTTTTAGAGGGGTATCAATATTGTTTTCTACACGAGAGCTACTCGTACCCATTTGCCCACAAAAATGCGCCCAATGCACACCAAATACCAAAAAGATCTCAACAACAGATGATTTACAATGAGAGCTAAGCCTAGAATTTCTCAGCAAACTTACACATCCTTTGTTTTAGATCCATACACCAGATTGGGCAAAGGGAATTCGTATACTCACTCAGATACCCCAGAGATCTCGATCCAAATTCCAAAGTGTGTCTGCCTCTCCAGAAACTCAGAATTTACATAGGATACTTCCTTTAACTTCCCGGATATTTGGACTTAAACCTCAAATACCAGGGCGAGTCCAAAGTCGGCTCGGTGTGCACAAACCCCTGGTACCGGAGGTGCTCCGTCACTGAATTCCGGGGTAGTCCTCGAGAAGCCCCACGTTGGGCGCCAATTATTGAATTAAAATCGTGGTTCGTTTCTCGGGAGGCGGAAAAAAATCTTCAGCTACAGACACACTTTATTAGCAACACAAAAGGTATATATTTGCAAATAGGGTCAGAGAGAGAGACAAAAGATCAATCACTCTGCCCCCGGGCACAATCATTAGCAGGCTTTTATCCCCTCTCTCCTGACCACGTGTGCAGAAGGAGGAATTTTTACAACTCATTTCCGGTTCATACAAACATATATGTAAACATGTCGCTTCATACGTCCCATGTGCATTATAATTAACTACTTAAGTATGCGGGGCGGGTAGGCTTAATATGCATTAGGTTATCATGCGTGCGTAGATGGGACCCAAGGTTACTCAAGGTTCAACCTGAAGGCAAAAATGGCATTTGCTCTTATCTTAGCCTAAGAATGTGGGGGTCATGAAAGAAAGTGTGATTTAGTGTAACAAAGAGATAGTAAATTTGCAGAACAGAGAGGGAGTGATACCTTAGTACAAAGGGCCTTTGGTGGTTTTTCCCTTCAATTTCCAACCCCCCCCTTCCCTCTCCCATTAAGGAGACAAGGAGGGGTAGCAGCTGTGTTTTTTTTCTAAATCTGCTATTGATAATGCATTTTTAATAATATTTCTAACAGCGTAATGAGCCTTAAATGACTTGGGGCACAGCGAACTAAAACTCCTCCTCTGAAGAGTTTGCTGCCCCTACAGCTGCGGAGTGAAGCATTGGGTTCCATGCAGCTCTGAGGCTCTACAGGAAGCCTGGCAGCACCCTGGGAAAGCAGGCTCTGCCCAAGAAAAGCAGCAAGCTTGATTCCCGCCCCCACCCCGTCCAGAGCCTGCCTGCCTTCTTGACTTGCGCAGGGCCGGGTGCTTCCCTCCACAGCTGCAGCACCCCCTTGGTCAGGTGCCTGCAGGCAGGTGCCACCTGGTGCTACCTTTCTCTCCCCGCTGCTGGAGAGGCAGGTAAGTTGGTTACGTGCATCACATGAGGCTTTAATCGGCCCTAAATTGAAGTAGTATTTTTAAAACCCACCGCTTCAATTTAGGGCCCCCATTTCATCTATACACGCCCTAAGAGTGCTGTGCAATCGGTTGAATGTGCCAGAACTGATGAAATAGGGTCCTTTTGCCTTGAAAGCCCAGAACCTAAAGATGCACATGGGTTGAGTGGGGCACAGTCATAATCTACCTTTTAAAATAGTTCATTATTAGGAATATGTCCAGTATCCAACTACATCCAATCTTTTCATAATTATATCTGGTCACTTCTAGTTATACCCCTAGGGAAGTTTCACAGTTTCTAGGGTCAGAAGGGACCTGAGTAGATCATCTAGTCCGACCCCCTGCCGTGGCAGGAAAGATTACTGGGGTCAAACGACCCCAGCAAGGTGTTCATCTAACCTTCTCTTAAAGACTCCCAGGGTAGGGGCCAGCACCACTTCTCTTGGAAGTTGGTTCCAGACCCTAGCCGCCCTGACCGTGAAGTAGCGCCTCCTGATATCTAGCCTAAATCTACCCTCTACCAGCTTGTGACCGTTATTCCTGGTCACTCCTGGCGGTGCTCGGGGGAACAGGGACTTCCCCAGTGCCTGCTGATCCCCCCTTTTATTTATTTATTTATCTCCCTCCTAAGAAGACAGAGCCAGAGAAACAATGGCCAAAGCCAAGTCAGTAAGGATTTCTGAAAGCTCTTAAGAACCAGTAGATCATGTGAAAACACGAGATAATAGCAGCAGCAATTATACTAACATAGTTGCTGACATCATTTCTTTGGCCTAAACAACTCTGAAGATACATAGTGCCACTCATGTCACTCTGACCACTCATCCTGTATTTTAAGGTACATCTTTTGTTTGTTGCTTAATATCTTACAACCCATACCCATAATGAATGAATGAATAATGAGCATTTAATCAGCTAACTAGTAAGTTTTCAGACAATAGTCATGAGAAGACTTCATGCACCATGATATAAATGCTGCTGTTGTACTGTAAATAAAACACTATGGTAAAGTGCCCTGGAAAAGGGGCTTTGCCCTGTATAATTCCTTCAATATTTAGTTCCTCAACTTTGCCACTTACTGTGATTTTGTCTTGTAATTCATAGGACAGTTCCATTTTTCCATGGCTGCTGAAAACTTGATCCTGCTTGAAAATCTTAGCTTCCAGTTTTCTGGCCTTCATAGTTGCAGGGACATGCTGGAAACTATGAAGCAAGAGCACTAAAATGCTGAAAAGTCAGAATGTGAACAGAAAGGATCACACCTTTATTATGTTTTAAATTCTTGTGAATTTTAAGCTAGTCTAATAATAGTTTGCCCCACCCACCCAATGTTTGGTTTTGGCAGCACCATTTCCTTCAGTTGTAGGTGACTTATACGTAAAGCTTGTATAGGACGTTTCCTCTCAGGTTTGTGGTAGTATTTAACATCTTTGGCTTTCACCTATGGGGTATAATATATGAAAAGTTCTCATACATCCCTCTTTACTGTGTTATAACGTTGAATTACATAACCAAGTTTTTTTTTCAGAAGTTCCTCATCTTCTGGGACTCCAGTAACGTTTTCTAGTTAAAAAGCAGAGTCCATTTGCACATAAGTCACTAACAAATGTTTCTGTTTTAGTTAATGTATTCAGTTATTTTTAGAGGGTGAGATCAAAATTTGACTACAGTTAGAAAAAAAATATGGCACTAATGTAGTGTCCACATTTACTTATGGATCAATGGGTTCCAGACTCAATCTGCCTAGTCAAAAAGATGCCTCTCTAAGTGCTGATGCAACAAAATTCATCTGAGGCCAGAAAAATCACCCTTTGTCTGCCTTTTAAAACATGTTTGGTAGTAATGGTTTTATCATTCAGATCTGTGGTTGATGATAACTAGTGTGGAAGAAGAGAAGCTGAATTGGCATTTCATAGCTAGCATTTTTTCTCATGAAAGTAAGATAGAAGAACATGAAGATTAACATTTCTGAATGCATTTGCCAATTGGGAAGCCACAGACTGAAGCTGTCAATGGAAAAATAACAGTTCTGCTGAACAACAGTCAAATATATGGGTCACATTGGAGGCCAAAAAGGTGTGGCTCTGATTAAACAAAGTCACTCACTGTATGACTATGTTATGTAATAACAGAGTTGAATACCTTCTTAGCAGCTAGTATCTATTACCACAGAACTGTGAAGAATATTGCTGTCATCATCACAGAGCCACTGAATGACCTCACCAGAGGATGATAGTCTATCAAGACTGATAAGAAATCTGAAGCAAAAATTAAGAAAATCCTGCTGAACAGAAACACAATGTGGCTTTTGTACTTTAGGAAAATAGTGGGATAAGAGATGTGAAAAAGGCTTCTGAAAATCTTTGTCTAACTCAATGATTCCCAAACTGTCACCTGTAGACAATAGATGGTATGTGTAGCCATGTTAAGTGGTTCATAGATTGGATTGCATCACCTCCTTCTATGTAATTAAAAGTTTGATGATAATGGCTCACAGTTATCTGCAAGATGCTTTGAAATTGACAGTGGCATATTAATCCCAAAAGTTTGGGAGTCGCTAATTTAACTCATGCCCCTGTACCAGTCTTTGCTTGTCCATTCTCCACATATGTGCTAATTTGGAAATTTTGAAAACTATGTCAAATTTTGAAAGCTATGTTGAAGACTAGTGAAATCATATGGCTTTTGCCAACCAAGGACTCCCGGAGAGTGAAGCCTCATTCATGATCTGATATCCCTGGCCTTTAAAATGGGCTGTAACTTAAAATACTTTGAGATTAATTGTGTGGTGTTCAGCCTCAAATATGGGCAGACAATAATGTACTTATACTGACACATAACAAACCCAATGCTGCAGTTCAGAGATGGGTGACTGTTTTATCTAACTTCAGGGTCAGCATTCAGTACTGATTGGAGAGAAGCCATATAGATCACAGTGCATGTATTTCAATGTCCACAAGCCTCAGAGGTGGCTGGGATTTCTGGGATGGAATGGAAACAATTTTAATAAATGTCATGTGGACATAATCCTACAACATTTTACAGTGGAAGTGTCACACAAATTTTGGACCTACCCTCTGAAAGTGTTTCTTAGCCTCAATGAAGTTCAACTCCATTACTACCTAATAATGGTATTAGGGATATTTGGCCTGATAAAAGGATTGGGAGAAATACAACAGGATAATTCCATCTACCCAAGAAGCTAAATTACTGTTGGTGAAATGGAGCAAACTAAAATTAATAGAGTAAATACATTCTCTTTAATTAATTCTAACTGAATTAATTGAGTGTTGCACTGAATAACACCAAACCATTTAAAATTTATTATATCAGAGAATACTACCAGTGCTATCAAGGTTATTGCTATGAGAGGCCACCTGATAACTCAGGCATTTGGGACTGGAGGGAGCCCTGGAACTTCTTTACAGTATATTTCATAGCCCTTGGATTGTGGAAGGTATTTTAGGAAGCATGAAATAAACACTAGCTAGCAGACACAAGGAAGACACAGAGGGGCACGTTGTCGCTACCCAGGCTCCGGTGGTGGAGCCCACCCCATCAGCAAGCACCTCCAGGGAGCAAGGAGCAATTTCCCACCCCCTGCTACCCAGGTGACTAGAAGCACATTTACTCCCAGTCAGGTGTCTACATATGCGCTACTGCACAGTAACTACTCGCAAGTAAATTTGCTACTTGCATTTTCAGGTAGCATATTTACTCAAGATTAGAACCAATTACTGCACAGTAAGTGTCTGCACATGTATACTTGATGCTTAGTGTACAGTAATTAGCTCTACTGCCCAGTAAAGCATCTCATGTAGATGTGCCCAGGAGTCTGAAGCATAGACTTACTTTAAAGCCTTACAATAATACATCTTACAATAATACATATAATAAACAATAATCACAATGCAGTTTGAGATGCTGTGGGCATGGACATTTGATTTACTGTTCATATAAGCCTACGGTTAACTCAGTAGTTTTGAACTGTCTCAATTAAATCTGTTCTATTATCCCTTAATACTCTAATACCATCTCATTTTTTATGAACTGACAACCTGCTTGTTAAAGTCCTGCCATTCCATTCTCCCCCTTTCCTCTTTTCTCTTTCCTATTTACCTTTTTCCCCTTTCCTCCCATTCTTGACCCTTTACCTATACTTTTGTTTTTCCATTTAAATTCTTATGGGCTCCCAAACTTATCTCTACATTTGGCCCAAATTGCAGACTTCCCCTTTTGCTATCAGTATAGGAAAATTCGCTCTCTGTCAGCAATACTGTGTGTGATAAACAAGATCGTTAATCTTTCTAAAACTCACCGCCTAGGAGATAATGCGAGCAACTAATAGGCTGGTGTTGGTAGCTATTGCAGCAGAATGCCAGAATTATTAATTGAGCAACCATGCTTCTCAATCTGGTTTTAAATTATAAAGCAGAGTGTTGGCATTAAATATGGGGACCAAGATAGTATCTACCAACTTTAAGCTGAGTTTCTATAATATTTTCTAAATCTAATTTTGCTAATTTGCTAAAATGAATTTAGTGTTGCTAAAACATGCTGAATTAGATGCCCCAAAAGAGGAAAGTCTGCATTTATACATGAACCAAAGCTAGGGTGGCCATCATAGAGGACAGCCCAGTTGTCCTCTGTCCTCTCTTGATACAAAACCGGACACCTTTATGTTTCAAGAGAAAAACAGAGGACATAAAGGCATTGGGTTCTGTATCAATAGAGGATAGAGGACAGAGTAGCAGAAAACTGGAATGTCCTTGTGGCAGCAGAGCCTGACTGGCTGCAGCAGAAGTTGGACCAAAATTCTCCAATGGCAACCTGGAAGCACACCAGGCATGTCCAGGGAGGCCGGCCCCAGGATGAACCTGGCCAAGAGGAACCCGCCGGGCCTGGCAGGAGGGGCAGAACATGGCGGCAGAGTTCGAAACCCACCCAGACACAGTGGAGACGGGGACCAGCACAGCACAGCAGCTGCATGCTGGATGCAGGCCCTGGCAGGGGTGAATGGTGTGAACCACAGCAGCAAGCAGCTCTCACCAGAGCCAGCTTGGAGGAGTCGGATCAATTGCTGGAGAGCCGAGACTGGGCCTCAGCAGTGACGACTACTGGAGACAAGCCAGGACGATCTATCGGCAACACAGTGTAGCCGTGAGCACTGGGGCTGAACACTGAGGAAAGAAAGCTGAATTCCCCTAGCCTCAGTATGCAAACAGTGGTGTGAAAAGGACTTTTAAGCTCCTGAGTGGGAGGGAGAAATGTACCAGCATGGAGGATTGTATATACCTTCATGACAGCATCAGGAAGAAACTATTGTAAATTCTGATTGAACATTATTTTCCTGTGTTGTCATCTGAGAGGTGCAAGACGGCATGTAGAGGAGGTGGAGCTCTGAAATGCAGGACCTGTGGTGTCTGTGTGGAGGCTATACGAGGATAAAGAAGATCTGCCTCTCTATTTTTCATGCAACGTCAAAGTCATGGCAGGAGAGAACTGATCACACCCACACAGATGCCCTAGCTGGCAAGCACATCAGAGAACAAATATCCACTCTCTAGGCCAGGGGTCCTGCTGGTCATCGAAGGACACGCACAGAGATTACAGTCCTCTGTGATGGCCACCCTATCCAAAACCCACTGCAGTAAGGGAAAGAATCCCATTGACTTGTGCTGATTTTGAATCTGTCCCTTTGTACACAGAATCCTTAGCTTACCAACAGCACAGGGATGGATCCAGGAAAACAGATCTTACAATGATAGGCTGAGAGACATGGGACTCTTTAGCCTGGAAAAGCGTAGGCTCAGGGGTGATCTGATGGCCACCTATAAGTTTATCAAGGGTGACCACCAGGATCTGGGGGAACGTTTGTTCACCAGAGCACCCCAAGGGAAGACTAGGTCGAACGGTTACAAACTCCTGCAAGACCGTTTCAGGCTGGACATAAGGAAGAATTTCTTTACTGTCCCAGCCCCCAAGGTCTGGAACAGTCTGCCAGCGGAGGTGGTTCAAGCACCTACGCTGAACACCTTCAAGAGTAAATTGGATGCTTATCTTGCTGGGATATGACCCCAGCTGACTTCCTGCCCTTTGGGCAGGGGGCTGGACTCGATGATCCCCTGAGGTCCCTTCCAGCCCTGATGTCTATGAAATCCATGAAATCTAAGTGCAGTGGTACAGTTGCACCCACCTTTGATTCCTGTTCTACCTAAAGTTTAAAACCAAGTGGCTAGAAAGGGCAGCAGTATTTCTACTCAGTGCTGAAGAAGTCAATTTACTTCATGTTTCATTATATCTCCCTGATTCCTACTAATCTCTCTTCACTCCACAGGTGTTAACAACCCCTCTCTACTTTTTTAATAGCCCTTCAGACAGTTTTTAGTTCTAGCTGAAAACATAAGCTCAAGTGTGATACTAACTCAGGTGAACATTAACTCAGCTGTAGCAATGACTGACAGTAAAGTATTGAATGCACTGATAAGATGCTCAATAAGACTAGATTTTATTTTATAAAACTAAAGAGGAGATGGACATTTAACTATAATAACTACAGGAATGTTAACACAGTATCTTTTAACTATTTTTGCCTAGTTTCTTGTGGTTTTTAAGCTTGGTATGTAATCTAGCAAAGCAGTATACATTCTAATAAAATAGTATTTTTCTTACTTTGATCTTAAACTTAATAGTATAGCACTGGGGCCTTAGCATATTAGTAAATCTTCTACTTTCTCTTTAACTGGAGAAAAGTTAGTGTTATATGTGACCACACTATTTGCACCTATTTTTTCAAAATTCTAGACTTGCCCACACAACAGAAATAGTGCAAAATTCTAGCTGTCTGCCAACTGGTTAGCTCTCTTAATCCTGACATGTAGGTAATATCCCAAGACTTTAAGAAAGAAGTTAATTCTCAGTGTTCTGTTCAATCCAGGGCCTTTCTGCTGAGATGACCACGTAGACTGGCAATGAGTACCCTTTGTGATGGTAGTTTCTGTGATTTGAACTGTAGCTGAACTGAGCAACACACCAGTTGATTATTCCTAGACAAGAGTGTTCGTTCTATTGTTAGAAAATCTATTTTGAATAGATTCTGGTCATGTCTGTGCCACAGCTGTGAGCAATTTGTTGTGTGAACATGAGGGCTAGGGACAAAAGTTACACATAAACTGGTTCAAGTAATCAGCAACTGGTTTAAACCTGTAACAAAACAGAAGTTCAGTGCACATAATGGCTAAAACTGGTTTAAGATAAGCCTGGTTGAATGTAGTACCAGATGTAACTGATTTGGGTCGAACCAGTTTCTGAAACTTCTGTCCCAGACCCTTTCCTGGTTCAAGTTAAATCATAGTCCCCCAGCATCCTAGCATGCTTTCTAGCCCTGATTTGGGCTGTGCTGTTTGCTTCAGCAGAGAAGGGTTAGGAAGAGGAGGGAGGCAGGGACTGCCCACCCTGCCCCCAGGCAAACACTGGCTGGGGACTGATGCCAGGAAGGGGAGGTTAAATTTCCCTTCCCCTGAGTAGACCTGCTCTGTCCTGCTCAAAACTTACTGCTGGCTGCAACTGGAATACAAATCCCAGAGGCACCTGGAAGCAGGAAGAGGAAATGATGAACAACCCTGCACAGTCCTGCTGCTGTGATTTTCTACTGTAAATCCCAGAGACCTCAAGGGCAGCAGGAAGAAGAAGCAAACACACGGTAAAATGACCTTCTGGCTATCTGCCAGAGAGCCATACTCTAGTGCCCCCTGGTGTTTGGCCTGAGCCACTGCAGGCATGTGGTTACATTTCCTGAATCAAAAGTGAATGTCTGTTCACTCTCTTCTCAGTTTAATCTCTGCAGTTTAGACTAACCCCAAAGGCTGAATCAATTCAGCTTTGGGCTTTTTGACTGTCTATACTTAACCAAGGTGTTACAGTAACCTAAGACTGCCTGCCACACAGCAGTTAGCAACCCAAATTTGGTAGTGTAGAAAAGCCCCAAGTTCTTGCTACCTCCATTTTATATCTCATTCAAAAGATGGTTATGGTATTTTAACTGAAATTAGTTAGAAGTCAATAGGATCCTCTAATCCAGGGGTGGGCAAAAAATGGCCCGCGGGCTGAAACTGGCCCGTGAGGCCATTCTATCCGGCCCACAGGGCCCCTAAAAAAATGTAGAAATTTAAATTTATCTGTCCTTGGTTCCTGTCAGAGAGGACCCAAGGGCAGTAGCCCCTGGAGGACTCCTTCAACAGCAGGGCCCGCGCAGCCCTGCCCCTCAGCCAGAAGCCCCAGCAGGGACTTCTGGCCTGGGACCATGTGGCTGCCCTGGGTGTGGGAAGCTCTGATAAGGGGTGGGGGGAGGACAGGGGATGAGCTGGTGCAGAGCACAGGGGAAAAGTGGCCCCTTCCCTGCCCCATGCCCGGAGCTCCCTGCTGCAGTTGCTTGCAGCCCGCGCGGGGCTGTCCTGAGCAGGCACAGGCAGTCCCAGGTGGGCTGTAAGCGGCTGCAGCATGGGGTGCTGGCCACGGGGTGGGGGTGGGGCTGCTTTTCCCCACCCGCGCTTAGCACCAGCTTGTAACCCACCCCACTGCCAGCCTGGGCTCTGAGGTGGCTCCAGGCTCGTCTTTCAGGGCTGCACCACAGCGGCAGCAGCTGCAGCTGCCCTGCTTGCCACACTGGGCAGTGTTTGCCGCCGCTGTCTCTGGGCTGCCCGACACGCAAGCTCCGCGCAGGCGGCAGCAGCAAATACTGCCTGGCATGGTAAGGGGGGCGGGGCAGCAGCTGCTGCTGTGGCAGCACAGCCCTGATGGGTAAGTCTGGAGCTGGTGCAGGGCCTATGCTGGCAATGGGGCAGGTTACAAGCTGGTGCTGAATGCAGAGGAAAAGCAGCCCCTCTGTCACCCATGGCCGGCGCCCCGTGTTGCAGCCACTCACAGCCTGCATGGGACGGCCTGTGCCTGCTCAGGACAGCCCCACATGGGCTGCAAGTGGTGGCAGCAGGGAGTGTGGGCCACAGGGCAGACGAGGGGCCACCTTTCCCATGTGCTTAGCACAAGCACCATTCCCTGCTGGTGAACATGGGGTCAGGGCTGCATGCTGCCCCCCACCTGTATCATGGGGCTGGGGGGGCACTGGGAGTAAGTGGGTACAGGAGCAGGGCCTGCACCCATGTTTCAGGGCCAGCCCCAGCAGGGCCCAGAGCAGGGTGGCAGCAGTACCGGGTCCCGGCTGGCCGGGGCTCTATGGAGCCAGGCCAGCTCACCCCTCTCCCTGCTAGTGCCGCCCAGCCTGGCTCCACAAACCCCTAAAAGCCTGCATCCTGCTCTGGGCCCCACTGGTGCTGGCTCTGGGACTTTGGTCCCAAGACATTGGGTGTTGGTCCCAAGATGGTGACCAGGGGGAAAGGCACCTGTCAAGGGGCAGGGCTACCAACGTGGCCCTCGGCAGCTTGTCACAACTTGGCAAGCGGCCCTCTGCCTGAAATAATTGCCCGCCCCTGTCTAATCAAACATCCATGTCTGCAACAGATCATTGTCTGTCTTCTTTCCCCTACCTTTCCGTTTCTGACCAGTTTCCTAAGATCCCTCTGCTGTTTCAAAGTATGGTACTTTAGTCATTCTTGGAGCAATCACTTAGCATTAGACAAAATGCATCCTCTCCCTCTGAAAAAAGACTATATTCTCATTGGGGCTGGTATTATACTAGCTGTTAAACTCAGTATCATTCTCCAAGCAATCATTTTTATACCGTCTCTTTCCAAAGTTTGGATACACTTCAAGCTTTTGTAGTCTGTTCATGTTTCTGCTTATCTATTTGCATATCCATCTGAAGATAAAGAGAAGGTAATTTTACTACTCATCATGAAGGAGTTCTCCTTTGAAGATTAGTTTTACTTGATTATCTGTTACAATTTTTTAGACAACTTTATTTTCTGGAAAGATATTTGTGAAGATAATTATTGTTTTTGTGCTAATAGAGGTGAGGACATTGCCTCAGGACTATCTGAAGGAATCACTGGTACATTCAAATCCCTACCCAACCATCAGTTATTCTTATCTTTAAGACTATATTTTCCCATGAACCCTGTTTCAGGTTTATCTGTATAAATAGTGTAGTTGTTATTTTTTTATGAGCTTTGTCACTTTAGAATACAATGTTCACATTGAGTTTCATAATTAGGTACCTAAACAAACATAGACTGATATTTTAATACTTTCCAAATGCAAGTATCTAATGAAAGGCAGGTGATAACTCTATTTATCCCCTTAGTATCTTTCAGCAACTTTTTGTAAAGGATGGCAATCAAAAGTTGTGAAAGTTCAAGTCTTTCTTATCTGTATACATTTGCATTTAGCTATTGGATTTTTGTGCTACTCCTTTTGGAGAAACCCTCTCTAAATCAATGGTTTCATGTATATTATCCAACAGAACATAATCCAAGCGATTTCAGGAGACACTAAGGCCCATATCAGGTACCTATCAGCTCCATACTTCTTTAATTAAGGAATAAAAGTAAAACTTTCTTTGCACACGCAGAGGTTGCACATTTTTTGTAACTGCAACAACAGCAGATTTTCCCAAATCCAGCTTTAGAATGCTTCTGGGATTTTGTTTACAATTATACTCGAAGCATTGCAATCTGCTGATAAGCAAGGCTGATGCATCCTGGCTATGGAAAAGTATCATGTTGAAGGATTTTAGGGATTTCCTTCTTAAAATACAAATTCCTTGAAAGAAACTGGACACTTAGCTCAGGGACTTTAAAGGTATCATAAATAATTATATTTTATTCAGGTAAATGATTTCCACAATGGTGTTATCCAGGTACCTTTTATATTGTCTAAAAAGGATCATTAATATTTCCCCTGTGGTGTGGCAAAACATCCTGGTCTTCTGCTACGAGTTTACTTAGTCAAAATGATTATCTGCATCAAGACTGGCTAGATAACTAAGTGCCCAAGAATTCATAGCATTGGTGATGAGTAGGGGGTGCACACGGGTGCACATGCACCCGGAGATTGGTGGTGCGCCCCCTGCAAAAAGTGCCACTGATGCTGCCGGTGGCACCTGCGGGCAGTCACCACTCACCCCCCGCCACACACACACACACTGCTGGCAGTATCTGTGGGTGGTCCCTGATCGTTGCTGAACATTGCCAACGCTGCTGGTGGTGTCTGCGGGTGGTCACCAACAGCTGGTTGGTGCTCACCACCCCCCACAACCAACACCACTGCAGCTGCCTGTGGGAGCTCCCCACTTGCTGCTGTCACTGCCGCCACCACTCCCTAGGGGCAATTGCCGTGCCCCTCCCCAGCCTCTGGGGGTACGCAGCATTCATGATGCATAGTATATGGCAAGCTTAAGTGAAGAGAAATATTTTGCACTCAACAAAAAAGAAAACCAAGTTTTTGTTCCAGGAGATTTCTGGCAGGAATAACCAAATGTGTGAGGCATGACACTCTTTTGTAAACCAGTTCAGCAGTTTTTCTTCCTTATCATATACTTTGCATCATCTTTATACCCCCTTGTTCAGCTGAAAAAAATTAGCCCTGGCCCAATTTAGAGTAGCAAGCCTGCTGTAAATTCTGTCAAGCTACAATTCTGTTTAGGGGTTGTTCTAACAACCATGAATCTTTGGAACAATGGAAATCTGGCCCTGGCCGTTTTCAGTGGCCCAGCTCCCCCACCACAAGGCTTGAGAAGGGCCTTTAGTCCTACCACAAGAAGATGCCTGCATTTAAATAAAGAAGCAGGTGATCCAAATACATGTTTTTGCCTCTTTAATTGCAATGACAAATTATGTCAAGTCGAGTTAAACCATTCTCCGTGAATAACAATTATCTAATTTTATTCAAGATTTGAGCATGAATCATGTTGTCATTTGTACAGTCATGATTACATATAAGTTCTAATTCACATAATGCAGTAATATACTCTTGTCAGTTTTCTAGGATTTTATACTATCTAATGAAAAAAAATGGTCTGCTAAAACACCTGTCAGTAGGATGAGTGCTTATCCAGTACTAGAATTGCTTTATCAAAATCTGTGAAATCAAGGAGAAAAAACTAGATGGACAGGTATACTATAAAATATACTTTGGTTTTTCAGGTCTGAAACAGCACTTCAGAATAATTTTCTTTCATCCTGCAGAAAATGTATCACTGTAAATTACTTGTAAGTAATCCCTGAAATATCATGTTCTTAGTTGCCAAGAAATAGCTGGCTCTAGGGCATGGTAAGTAAAATGAAGATACTGACATGAGTCACTTTACAGATTCCAACTAGGCAAAGGCAGAACAGATACTTATTGCTTGAAAAGCTATATTTTGACTGAAGTAAGCAAATTGACAATATGATCAAATTGGACTTTATTTATAATGATGCCAACACATTGTTTCACCTTCCTGCTTTCTTCCATTTTCCTTCTTGAATTCTTTCATAAGAGACCCTAATGGTCTAACATTGAGAATTGACACCACCACTTCCAACAGCACAGAATCCCCCAGCCATGCTTAGCACTGATACAGCACTGACTCCACTAGAATAGTGTTCTTTACTTGGTGTTTGGTTACCCCATTTCATGGAGCTCACTGGGATTTTCTTGAGATTGCTTGTCAGATACTGAGGAGGTCCATGTAAGGAACTAACACAAATACAGGCCTGGGCAGAATAGCTGCAGTCACAAGAGCTAGTATATTAGACAATAATTACAGCCAACCCTATTCCTTTTTAACTTTGGGCCACTCTTCTAGACTGTAGCAGGATTCAGAGGTCTACCTGCTCTTGGTAGGAGATTTGTTGGGCACTAATTTATCTAACAGAGAGCAGCTACGCCCTCCTAAATGTTAGTATGCTTTAAATAAAATTCTTAAAAGAAATGTCTAGCCTTTTTGGCTTGCAAAGCAAGTCATCTGAAAAAAATACTAGTCAGTGGCTTATACTCTACAACTATTTTTTTAGCATATGTGTTTTTGGCATATTGTTTCAGCCATTTTAAGGCGATGTCATCACCAGTGTGAAGAGCGACAAGGCCACGAAAGCATTGTAAATGGACACAAGTCAATAATGTGGGACATTGGTTTGAACTTGTCTACAAGGGCATTTGTTGTCAGTGTGAAGGCCTCATTGGTATAGGTTTAAGGCATGGCGACCCTGTCCAGTTCGAAAATGGCTAAGAAGTACCCAATAACAGTATGTATGGCCAGTTAAACCCTGGTTGACTGACTGTAGGATCAGATGTGGTGACTGATTGATGCTTGTGCTGACCATTCTTTGTGCCATTGAGTAAATAAGGAAAAGTCAAAAGGTTTTGAAAGGACAGACCATATTGGGCAACTTGAGGAGAGCCAAGCTATTCGTGGGCGGAACATGTCCCAGTGCACTGGCAGTTTAGGATTATCCCCAAGTCTGGCTAGTAGGTTTACTTCAGCACTGTCTGTATTTAAACTAAGTGTATAAATATGAAGTCAAGAATGCTTAGATGACTACTGATATTAAAAAAAAAAAGGCTTTATAAACTATTTACTTGCTGAGCTTGTGATACTGAGGTCAAAACCAAAGTATGGAGTTGGTCCAAACTACTTAAATCGATTTGGGAAAGGCTCCAAACTTCCCTTAATCTGTTTGTTGAAACCAGGTTGGATATAAATAGGAACCTTTGAGTATTTCTTTTTGTAGCAAACCTCTGATGTGAGATAACATGCATGACTGCTTTCCAAAGAGGCAATATGACTTCTTGTGTAAGCCTGCTTTTCCATTTTATTAATAAACTCATTGATTGTGTTGGGCTACCTGGAATTTGAAGTATTGTCAATACTGCACTGCACGTATCTAATACTTATTGGCTGTAAGACAACACAGCTGAGGTAGTACTCTCTTCCTGAGTCTTTGGGCAGAGGGGCCGAAGTAGTAGTTCTGAGACATAAGGCTTATGGCCTCCTTGACTCTGCAACTGTGACTGTTGCGAGCCCAACAATAATCACTTCGCTAACAATCATTTTAGCAAAATATGTGGCAAATACACTTCTCTCACTGCCCGAATGCCCCAGGGCCAGGTCAGGCTGGAGTAGTTAGGGCAGGCAGTTATCTACCTCAGTGCTCTTGGCCCTGGGGACCAGATAACACCCAGTTGGCCCACCCACCAGGCCCTACTCGCCATCTAGTGCACAGGCCCCGTTGTCAGGCACACGGGGCTCTCCAGAGTCAGAAATTCTGGCACTGATGGAGCTACAATTGCTCTCCTGCTGCCAAATTTCCCCACCTGCGCAACCCCCCCTGGGTGGAGGCCAGGGCTCCGTGGGCAGGAGCTGCCCAATGGGCTAGCGGCAGACCAGCCCGGCTGCGGCTCCAGCGGGAGGCAGGTGGGTCCTGGTGCCAAGTCTGGGTCCAGGTGGTCTCCCCGCTCCTCACGGCAGTGAGATCACGCCATGACATCACAGTGCTATTCTGGAAGGAGGCCACGGACCCCTCGCCCTCCGGTTGCTATGGAGACAGACGCCCGCCACACCGGAAATGAGTCGTCTCAAGCCCCTCCCTCCAGCTTTGGCAGCGGCGAGCCGCGCCGGGGCCGGAACCCAGAGCGGGACGCGAGGGTCCAGCCGGGCCCAGTTCGGCGCCGCGCCGCCTCCCCTCCCTCCAGCCCCGCCCCACGGTTGCCAGGGTAACGGAGGCGTTGGAGGAGCACGGCGCCGGGACCAGGCCGGGGCCAAGATGGTGAGAGGGGCCGGTGCCGGGGCCGGGGCTGGGGGTGGGAGCGGGAGCGGGGGGACCGGCCGCCGTCCTCGGCGCTGAGCCTCGCTGTGCTGTGCCGTGCTGGGCGCAGATGCTGTCGCGGGCCAAGCCGGCCGTGGGGGCCGCCGCGCCGCTGGGCGACAAGCGGAAGAAGAAGGGCAAGAAGGTGCCGCAGCGGGACGAGCTGTTGGCCCAGCGGGACTTCACCGGCGCCATCGCCCTGCTCGAGGTACCGGGGGCCCTGGGGCCGGGTAGCTTCCCTGACCTTCCCCTCCACTTCTTCCTCAGTGAGGCACCCCCGAGGCCCCACCCCCATCTTGCGGGGAGCGCGTGTCTCCTGGCTCTGCGTCATAATTGCGTTGTAACGCCATGGTGTGATGTCACTTCAGCCATCCCTCCTCGTCTCTTTTGCTTTGAAGTTTAAGCGTCAAGCTGGGGAGCAGGAGGAGGAGGAGGCCGACCTGTGGGTTGGATACTGCGCCTTCCACCTCGGGGACTACAAGAGAGCGCTGGAGGTGAGGGGGGACGGGGAGCAGGATGTTGCCCTGTGAAGGGTGCGGGTGGGGGGAGGAAAGGGGGAGGCAGGCAGTCATGGGGGAGAAGAGGCTGCTCCAACTGTTTGTCTGGCAGCTGCAGCCACACTGGCCACGTGCTTGGATTGGAAGGCAGGAGGGTCTGTGCTTAAATGCTGAAGCCGGCTGGTCCGGTGGTAGGGTCTTTGCTTAAAAGCCTCAAGAAGCCTTTTTAGTTTGCTCCTGTGTGCTCCAGTCACCTTTCCAGTGTTTGGGATTTGCACCTTCCAAAATGGTGGAAGTTACCGAGTCCTCCTTTTTATCAATTGGCCAGTGCTTAGTATACAGCAGGGAGTGCTCAGTCTCCAGCCCACTGGCCAAATACAGCCTGTAGAGAATTGCATCTGGCCATGGACTCCCCAAGGGCTTGGAGATTTGGTGGCAGGGGGCCAGTGGCCACTCTCTCCACTGCTGCCAAGTGCCTACACCCCCTCCTGCGGTGCAGCCAGATGGGGGCAGGCCACACCCTCTTCTCTGCACATAGCCTCCCTCTTACCCCCCCCCCCCAACTGAATTATGGCTGGGCCACATCCCCTTCTCCCCATGCTGCTGGGTTGGACCCCCCCCCCAGCTGCCCCTTTCCCCCTTCCACACAGCCAGATGGGGCTGCACTTGTCCTGGGTGCTGGATCAGGGCCACTGGTCACATCTGGCCTGTGCATGGACCAGGCACTGCCCATTCAGCCTGCCTAGGAAAAAGGTTGAGTGCTACTGGTGTATACAGGCTTAATCTCTTTTTACAAGTGAGTATTGCTAACTCTTGAACGATCTGTGTTGTTCTGTAAATTCTTAGGAATTGGATAATTTACATATAAGTAAAACA
The DNA here is from genome assembly GCF_052110815.1 of Crocodylus siamensis. Classification (NCBI taxonomy): domain Eukaryota; kingdom Metazoa; phylum Chordata; order Crocodylia; family Crocodylidae; genus Crocodylus; species Crocodylus siamensis. The sequence continues at coordinate 86,861,033 of NC_143398.1, read as the reverse complement.
TCCCTTTTCCCACCTTCCCCCACCATAATTTTTTTTGAAAATACGTTGGTTATTTGAATGATCCATAGGTTATCCAGGTACTTGTATCATATGGTACTTATTGCATGTTTGTCTGATGGGAACCTGTATCCTCCACAATGGTTCTGCCTTTTTCTCTCCATTATCATTCTCATGTTCTCTGCGCCTCTACTTCTTGGAAGTAGAATTTGCTGCCAATTCTGGGATCATTGAAACTGGAAAGCACTCTGTTATCAAGCATGTCAGTATGTCTCTTATTTTTGACATCTGATGAAACGTTAGTCTACTTTTTTTTTGTCTACCTGGCCTTCTGTCATTTTGAAATGAGTTTTCACAGCCTTTTAACTTGTCTGCATAGCTTCCTACTCTCACATCTCCATTAATACTGGGGAAAAGTAATAAAGCAGTGAATTTCTAAAAATAGGCGTCACGGGGATAATGGGAAAGATGTCATCTTATGCTTTAAAAGAAGTACGTTATGTATTTATGACAATTTCTTCCCCTGTACAAGTAGTTGTTTAACTGCAGCGAATCTTGTTCATGTGTACAATGTTAAAAGGGTTTCCAAATTTGTGTCTCAGGTAGAATTTCCATTCCCAAACATGGCTGAGTATGTGTTCAAGACTTTTGAAGGTATTTAGCTTTCCCCATGTCCCAGAACATTGATCAGGGCACATATCCTTCCTATGCGATCGGTTGCTTTCGGTTACAAAGTGACCTTTATCATCTTAAATGTTAGAGTTGGATTTAAAGGACATGAAAGTACTGAAAACCTTTTTAGTTGTATGCAGCAAGTAACTGTTTTTGGAGGGGGAGAGACATGGTAAAATAAACCCAAGGTTCTCTCTTGTATTAAAAAATCCAAGGTGCTTTCCATTTTGAAGTGCAGTCTTTGTTCAATACCTTGTAAAACTTTTATTTCTAGAAGGAAAGCTGAGAGAGATCTTTAAATTTGGGATGCAAAATTCAGAAGGACTTAAGGAAATTGAATTATCTGATTTTTTTTTTTTTCTCTGTCTACATTGTGTTTCACCACTAGGTGAAGCTATTGTTCCTGTTTTTTAAGAAGTACAAATATTTGAATGAATCCCTTCCTCCACTTTTTTTTTCTAATAGCAGCATCAGGCGCTGAGTTCTAGTTTTAATGATGGATAGAGTAGGATATAGGCATTTCAGTTTTCTTCATGATTGAAATTAGCCCAGAACAGCTGTTTCCCTTTGAGCATCTGTATACCTTCTGTTGCCTGGGCTGTATGGTCTATGGATGAAAGATTCCTATCATCAGAGATATCAGAACTGTACTTTTCACTAGCATAATACTTAATGCCTAATATACTCTAAAATAAATTTAACAATCTCTTAAAAGTACAGAGCAAAATATACTTTTATTCTATGGAAATTAGTGAGAAAATAAAGCAGCAAATATGGCAACATTCAAATATGTGGAATGAACATAGATGTAAAGGAAATCAGGAGTCAGATACTGCAAATTCAGTGGCTTTCAGTAATTATGGTTGATACATAAAGATCTTTAAAGGAGAAGCCTATCATTAGGCATTAGCTTCTCACACTTAGCTTTTTTCTTTTTCTTTTTAGAACTATGGAGTTTTTGGAGTTGACCAATATTCTCTCTTCTGCCTGTATTTTAGTTTGTTAAATTATGCTATACAGATGTTATAAAAGGTGCTTATCAGAAACCATAATAACTATGCAATTATTGGATTCTGTTATCTAGTGGGGTTTTCTGATCTCTAGAACAGCGCATAGGATAGTGTGTAATATGGGGTAGGAACTGATAATCAGGTATTCTAGGGGTTCAGTAAATGTTAGGGAAGTAGTTGTGTTATTACCCCTCTAGTCCTTGCTGTGCGGGATATCCAGCCCCTTAGATAATCCTGCAGGCCCTTATTATCAATTTTAGTAGTATGTTGTGTAGAGTGGGTAGGAGGAAGCAGTAGCACACTCTGTCAGACTCTAAACAGAATCAAATGTTGTTCCTACTATCCGGTTATCTTTTTGTCTTGGGAGGAGTTAGTTGATTTATATCATGTGGTTGTATTTTGTCCGTTATCAAAAAGATAGAATTATGGTGCCTGCACGGCACTTTTCTTGGTCAAATGTTTGTCTTATCACAAACACCGTTTTTTAAACACCTTCTCTGTTTCAGGAGTATGAGGCTCTTACCAAGAAGCCAGGTTGCAACCCTGATGTCTGGGTGAACCTAGCCTGCACTTATTTCTTCCTGGGGATGTATACACAGGCTGAACAGTCAGCCCTGAAAGGTGAGGTACATCCCTGTTTTGACTGTGGTGGGAGTTTTGGTGACTTACAAACCCTTACATTACTTCTTACCTTCCACAGTCATCAAACATTTTCTTTAAGTCTATAAAAAGCATGCAAGATGCTTGTGTTGAAGGATCTGTTTACATTAAAAAACAAGGCTATAATATCTCGTGCTCTGTGAGAAAGTCTTTCAGCAGGTAGAACAGCTGAAACTGAAATGGTCTATTGGAAATTTAATGTCTAAATCTGAAATCTGTCTTAATGCAGCAGGGTGTTACTGTTCTTCTGAGGGTTGTTATAACTTTCAGCTCGTGCAATTGAAGCTACCTAGTGCAACCCATGAAATAGAATATTATCAGTCTATGAAACGGTGCCGTATTCTCTCTGACAGCTGTCAAGCAGCTTATGCAGATGTTCTGATGATTTTACTAGGTGCTGTGTTGCCATATAATTAAGTGGTGAGCCAATACTGTTTGGATATTAGGTGTGATTCTACAAGATGCTAAGTTTGCTTCCTATTATCTTCTTTTGGAGTTGCAAAGCACCTTGTACCCAGCATCTTGTAAGACAGGTATGGTTGTTACAGAGAGATCGCATGGAACTTGTTTAAAAGAGGAGATGAGGACCAGATTCCAAGGAGGATAATTACTGATTCACGCATTCCTAAATATTTTCCTCTTACTTCATTTAGAGAAGTTACCCATTACTTTCTGTTTGTCCTACTGTCTTATGCTGCTTTCCACCATCATGGCATCTAAGTGCCTGCTGTGTAAAACTGATAGTTCTAGTGAAGTCTCTAGTGGATTCTTCTCCTTTTTCTGGTTACATTGTTTGAAGTTTGGTAATTTTGTTTTGTTTCTGTTTTAATTGAAGAAGGACTTGAGTGGAGAGGGAGGAATTGTTTCTGTAGATGAGGGTACCGGTATCATGAATGTGAGGGGGAAAGTAGTTTCAAAGGGTATGTGGTTTGTTTTTGGTTTTTTGTGGGGTTTTTTTTTCCTCCAGCATTTCCTAAAAACAATCAGACTCTGAATTCACTTAATTTCTTTTGAAAGTTCACTTCATGATTAGATCTCACTCTTTTTGAGAATTTTTTTTTTTTCCTCTGGCTCTTGCATGTTTCATTTTAGACTTTTACAATCTGTATTGTTTCAAAGGAGAGTGATTGTTTTGGCTAGTCATGGATTTAAAAGTCTATTTTTAATGTATCCAGTGTGTAATTCATTAATTGCTTAAGAGATTAGAACCCACTGCAAAGGAAGACAAAAATCTGTACAATCCATACCAATCTGACCATGGGGTATAATTCCTTCTTGACCCCAAATATTGCAATCAATCTGACCCTGAGTGGAGGGGCAAAATCATCTAGCCAAGGACCTCTGGGTTTTGGTCCCCACAGGAGCTCTGGCAGGAGGGAAGCTAGAGTATTTTGTAGGCAGCTGAGCCTGTGGCATTTCATGATCTCTTCCCACGTTCTCATTTGTATATAAAAGAGAAAAGGGTAAAATGGATCCTTGTGGCCACATCTACATGAGTGGCAGACTGTATAGTTGTCATACAGTCATTTAGCATTTGCAGTCATTTAGCATTTGCATAAGCAAGTACTAAATGACTACACAGTACCATCACTGCATGTTTTTTTTTTCCAACACTACCACCCAGTAACAATGAGTTGATCGATTTGTACCACTGTAACGTTGGGCTGTTTGTTCCTGCTGTGTTCAGGCTTTGGCTGTGTACTCTTACACAGGGTTGCATTCAATTGTTTTATAGTTTAAGCACTTTATGTTCCCAGAAGTGGCTCTGGTAGTATGTCAGTTATGGGTGAATAATTATTTCTAGTTTTCATTTTTAAAGACTTTTCTAATGCTTTTGGATGTCTGTGCTATTGATACATAAGTGCCATTGTTTTGATACATAGAACAAAACGATTAAAATATAACTGGAAATAAAATAAAGTTTCTGTGTAGCATACATAATGGGTTGCAGCCAGGAATTATTATATAAAATCTATGAAAAATATATAGGATATACAGGAATTAGAAAATAATGGTTAATATCCATGAAATAATTTTTGCAGTTCATATAAAATTCCTTCTAAACATTTGCATCTGGAGGAAGATCCTATACTTAATATGTGGTAAGTTTGGAGTGATATATCAGCTTGTGGCTGCCAGTTTCTTTAATTATAACTTTATAATGCAAAGAGTATCAAGATGAAGAAAGCTTACATCCCTAGAGTTACATAAACCATCATTATTGCAGGATGTGTTTTAGAAAAGAGGGGAAAGATCATTAAATGTGAAATACTATTTCCTCAGGGGACACTGCCAGATCTCCATCAGAGCTCTCTGATTCTTTTTCCCGTTGCCAACCTTTCAGTCTGTGAGGACAAGGTTGGGACTACCTCAGGCTGATCATTGTTGTTCTGTAGTCAGATAGAACTGGTATCAAATGGTTCAAGATATTCTTTGCTTCTGTGCCTTAATATGGGGTCTGAATGTGCGTTTTCCACAGCACATCCTGGCAAAGCCAGCCTTGGGTCAAGAGATTGAGCTTTTGCTTGCAACATGATCATAACAAATGATAATCAGTAGGCAATTGAATGGCTTTACGCAGGGTTTTCAATCCTTGTTGGTTCAGGAAGCAAAGGCCAAGGACCAGAAACTGAATCTGATTCACTTCCGTAGAAATGCTATTCCCTAATCCCCAAGGCCTTTAGGCCTAGCCCTTGGGGCACTCTTAGCATCGGTTGGCTCATCGTGCATTAAAGACAGATTGACAGGCAAAATTGTTTCTTTAAACCACATTGTACAAACTAGCAGATGGTATTTGACACAAACCTGGGAGAGCAGTTAAATCAGTTAGGAAAAGCAATCTTTTCATGACCCATTTAACTACAAAGTGCCACAGTTAGGATTTATGCATAAGCAAAATTGTGCTGTTAAACCAGTCAAGAAGAGAGTGTTTATTTTTGGCAGGAAATACTTCATAACTGTTCTGCTTTTGCACAGAATTGTGTGTGTCAGCATAGACTGTGGTTTAACTGAACAGAGACACTTCTTATATAATAGTCTATACTGGAAGATGCCATATTTCACAAAAGCAGAACCAAAGTTACATGCTAATAAGACTAATGCCATTTCCCTGGCCTGTTTCATTTTTGCAAGCAGTGGTATCTATTGTTGGATAGTTGCACCAGTGGTGAAAGTGTGCAATTATAAAGAGTACCAGTCAGTTGCCTGTTATGAATGATGGAGCATTTCAGGGAGAGCTTACATGCCGCCCTTCCCCCTTGGGGCTGGCCATGTAAAACAGGGGCAGGCAATTATTTTGGGTGGAGGACCACTTACAGAGTTTTGGCAAGCTGTCGAGGGCTGCGTGAGTAGCTCTGCCCCTTGGCAGGTGCCCCACCCCCTGGTCACCATCTTGTGAGTGGAAGTCCTGCCCCCAAGCCCCTGACCTTTGCTCCCAGAAGTACTCCTTTCAGCAAGGGGTTTTGCCATCTTGGAACCAGAAAAATATCAAATTTTATTCTAAAAAAGGAAACGTACAGTATTCATTAATTTGATTTAAAACAATTTTTTGTCCCGATTTACATGTGTTTGTGTAGTGTACATAGAGGTGATTGCACAACAGCTTAGAATGAAGTATGTTGTGGGGTGCTATAGGTGTGTGTGTGTCTACGTATGTGGGGTGTGGGTGGGTATGGGGTTTGTGGCGGTCTGTGTATATGGCAGTGCGAGGTGAGTGTGGGTGCATGTGAGTGTGTGTGTTATGGTGGGGTGTGCATGTAGGACTCATCCTATGAGCACATGTACACCCCACCCACTCTGCTTCTGCCTGTGTGTGTACATGTGCATGTGTGCTCACTCACTCACACTCTCTCTCTCTCTCTCTCTGACCCTGGCTGCACATCCCCACCCACCCAGCCTGTGGTTGGCCACCAAAACCCACACCTACCCACATACTGTTCCTCTGGCTACACACCCACAGCCACTCACCCACTCTGACCCTGGCTGCAAACCCCCACCCACCCAGCCCATGGCTGCACATCAACATCCACGCAACCCCTGGCGTGTGTACACTCTCTCTCTTCTCCGCCCCCCCCGCCAAACCACACACACCCTACCAGGGTGGCTGTGGGAATCCAGCAGGGAGTGCAATGGCTGGGCTGCTCAATCCTGCTGAAGTTCCTGCTGGTCCCAGTGCTCCTGTCAACTTTGACAGGAACCAAGTCAATACGGTATTAAAGCCTAAGGGCTCCCTCCAGCTCTCTGCTTGAGGGGTTGGAGCCCATGCAGCCAATTGCCGCACATGTGCAGTTGGCCGCCAGACAGATGGACAGAAGTACTAAGCTTTTTATTATATTAGAATGGAAGTGTTGATTTTCCTTCCCATTTCCCACATATATTTCAAGTGACTTGTGTATTTTTTTGGGCAAAACTATCTAGTCTTAACTCTGGTTGTATATCTTCAGAACAGCAGCCCCGTCTTTTTGTCTCTACTGGGGACATGGTTAACAGGTTTTGTAATCCAGAAATTTTTCACATTGGAGTAGCTATTCTTGACAAAAGTGTTTTTAAGTTGTCTTAATAAAAAATTATTCTGTAAAATACTTGTGTGTGCGCACAGAATGCCAATCATACATATTCATAATTTTAGAACTGCTAAGCCTATTTACTTGTCTTGTTTTGTACCTCCTAATGGTTGCATATACATGTTCGTTAATACGCAGTGGATACTGCTAGGGCTGTGCGAGGCTCCGGACAGAGCTTCAGATCCGGATAAGCTTTGGATGCTTCGGGGTCAGAAGCAGCATGTCCAGGTTGAAGTGCTGGCCTTGTTAGGCTTCCCGAAGCGGTTTGGAGCTTCTGAAGCCCTTTGGAGCTGCCTCAGAGATCCCGCCATAGGGTACAATGGGGAAACGATAAAATATCTATAACCTTGTTGTTTTTGTCCAATTTGGATGAAATTTTCAGAGAGAGTACACTCTGCAGAGAGCATGAAACCTACCAAGTTTCACGAAGATTGGTGCAGGGTTTTCGGGAGAACTGCACCCCAAATCATTGAAACCAAAACTCATGTCACATCTAGATGTTACAACATATGGGGGTGAAAACTGAAGGGATGGTAGCTCTTGCTGAGGCCACAAAGCCTGCCATGTTTCAAGAAGATTGGTGCAGGGGTTTGGGGGGAACTGCCCCTCAAGCTGTGGACAAGCAAAACTCGTGCCAGGGGTGACTGTGTGTGTGTGTGTGTGTGTGTGTGTGTGTGTGTGTGTGTGTGTGTGTGTGTGTGTGTGTTAGTTAAGGCGCAGCGGAGTGACAGCTGCAGGGATGGTGGCCCCTACTGTGGCCACAAAGCCTGCCAGCTGTTGATGACTTGGGTGCAGGGGGGTTCTGGGTCCCTGCATCCCTAACTGCTGACAGCCAAAACTCGTGCCATGGGTGCTTGTGCAACTGACTGTCTCTGTCTTGGGATGTGGGAGACACTACTGCAGGCCTGGCTCCTAAGCTACTGTGTTACCAGTTACCAATAAATCATGATTCACTTAGAGACCAGCTCAATACACAAGACCTAGCTAATGTAGCCAGTTAATTGCCATCAATTAGCACCTACAAAACCAGGCTAAGGAGAGGAAAGAATCAATACAGACAATCAACTGCCCCAAGACTGACACAGTCAGTCCCACAAGCACCCATGTCACAAGTTTTGCCTGTCAGCAGCTAGGGGTGCAGGGCCCCAGAACCCCCCTGAACCGATCTCCTTGACAGCTGGCAGGCATCGTGGCCACAGCAGGGGCCACCATCCCTGCAGCTGTCAGCCCAGTGTGCCTTAATATACACAGGGTCACCCATGTCATGAGTTTTTCAGTTCCCCCCAAACCCCTGCACCAATCTTCTTGAAACTAGGCAGGCTTTGTGGCCTCAGTAAGAGCTACCACCCTTGCAGTTTTGACACCCCTGTGGTATAGCACATAGACATGACAGGAGCTTTTCTTTCAAGAATTTGGGGGAAAGTTCTCCCAAAACCCCTGCACCAATCTTCTTGAAACTTGGCAGGCTCCATGGCCTCACCAGAGGCCAACATCTCTGCAGTTTTCACCCCCCTGTGGTGTAACACACAGCTGTGACATGGGTTTGGCTTTCAAGAATATAGGGTACACTTCCCCACAAACCCCTGCACAGCTTTTCTTGAAACTTGGCAGGTTTCATGCTCTCAGCAGAGGCTACCCTCCCTGCAAGTTTTATCCAAATTGAAATATCTGTAACTTTGTTGTTTTTTTGTCCATTGATTTCTCCATTATACCCTATGGCCGGATCTCCGAGGTGGTTCCGAAGCTTCGGAGCTGCTTTGGCTGGATTGAGGTGGAAACCTGGTCCGGACCTCCAGATTGGATCACTGCCATCTGAAATGGGTGGATCCGAAGCTGGATCAGATCGCTGCTGACTTGCACAGGCCTAATTACTGCATATTTAATTTAGTACTTGTATAATCAAGTATTAAATAAGTGCTCAGTAACCAGAGTTACTGCACAGTAATGCTGCCAAATGCCTTTTAGTGAAGCTACTGTGCACTAGCCTAATAATACTGTGCAGTAGTGTATTAGCACTGTCTGTGCTGTGACGCATTATTGTGCAGTTAGTGTCTCATGTTGCAAGTCTTAAAAAACAAGAATAGCTAACAGTTTCCACTTCAGCAATTTTTAAATTATCATGATTGGTCATACCCAAATAACTGAAAACCAATTAAAATTGTCTTTCACTCTTACCAAGCAAAGCATTTTGGTCAGACACTAGCCATGAGCGAACTTTAAATCACGGGTGCACTGATTATAGATTTTTGGGACTGATACTGATAGCCAATTTTTAAGGAGGCATATTGGCTAATACCGATCCGATTTCCTATATGCAGCCTGAAGAGCAGTGTCTAGCTGGTAGGTCTGTTGTGGTGGAAGGGGTGTGGGGGGGACAGATTGAGGCCCCCACAGTGAGAGGGAGGAGTGGGGCTGGGGCAGGTGCTGCCCAGCCGGGGCAGGTGCTGCCCAGCCAGGGCTGGGCACGGCACGGCACGGAACAGAGCCACGGCTTGTCCAGGGGACGTGAAAAGGAGGGGCACACCCTGGGAGGGCATGCAGGGGGCATATGCTCCCAGATTTGTGTAGGGCAGGATGGGCTGCCACTGCAGGCTGGGGCTGAGGCTGGGGCTGCACTGGCTTCTTCCTGGCGGGGGCTAGGGCAGCAGCACTGGGAGAGGGGTTATTGGGGGGGGGGGGCTGCAGCCTTGATCTGTGCCCCCATGCCCCTTCCCTCCCCACTTCCCTTCCACCACAGCAGATTTACCAGCTGGATGCAGCTGTCCAAGCTGCCAGGCTGTGCTCCTTGCCACCTACCTGCTGTGCTGCGGCAGTGTGCATCCATGGGGCATTTATCGGCCATATCAGGCAAAAAAAGCCAATTTCTAATACAGTCAATGTTCTTTATGTCGGTGCCAATCTGATATTGGATGGATGTATCAGTGCATTTCTACTTTAAAGCCTTTGAATTTGTTAGAGAAAGCTCTCAGCAATTGGGAAAAGAAAAGTAGTTCTCTGAGGGTGTCATTGTGAGTTTTTTTTTCCCCCCATGTTCGTATGGCTTATGCATTGTAGAGCAGGTATTTTAAGTAAAGTAGGTTTATTTGTGCTGCGTGTGCAACTTGTACCTTCAGGCTTCTGTAAAAGAGCACAAAGGATAGAGTGGTTGCAACTCTCAGTTTGCTGTACTCAGTATAGCAGTATGGTGAAACCAAACAAATGTCTGACTCATTACTTCTACTTCAAATTTGTCCTGTTCTCTATAGTTTAATGAAGGCATCTACCTTTATAGTTCTGTATACTTTTTAATTTTAATGAATATTCACAAAAAGGTTTTGTACCCTCTATACCCTCCCTCTGTTGTGGATTGAAAACTTCTATTCATGCCACTGGCAAGCCTTAAATATTTACCGTGTCCAGGACTGTTCAGTGTCCTAAACTGTTGATCATCTGCTAAGAAGCTATCACAGGATGTTTTACTGTGAGAAGAACAGTCCCATTTTTCCCTACCATGCTGCTCATGGTAAGGGTTATTCTCAAATTGTGACCAACCTTCCTTTTTTAGAGAAATTGATATGCTGTTGGAGATAATGCAGCAGCAGAGGTGGGGAACAGGGGTGTGTCCAAACAGTTCCAATGCAAAGGTGAAGTGAGCATGGAGCTGACAACCCCTTGGGAAGAGATTGTTTTCTGGCATTGTGCTTGAGAAGGGCTGGAAGAAAAATGTCTGTCTTATTTGTTAGAGGAAAATGAATGAGTAGTAGATAGGAAAACAGGAAAGAGAAAGAAGTGAGTTTGACAGTTTATCTCAGTTACTCAAAAAAATCTAGAAGTTAACACAAGGAAATTCCATCTCTGGGAAGGAGACATTTTGGTGGTTTGAGCCCTGCTTCCATGTAGGGTTAGGATGTAGCAGAATTATAGCCTTATGTTGCAGGCCCTTGTTCTGCTCACTCTGCAGCTTTGTGACCACACAGATTAAAAACAAAAAAACGAAACTGCATAATTCTCTCTCTTTGTAAAGATGCCAAATGCATTCCTTTTTATGATGCAGGAATGGCTATTTGGGTGGCTTTGACAGAGGTTGGGAGTGTTCATTAGTCAGGGTGACTGAAGAAAATCCAGGAAACAAAGGAAGACTTTTGGAAAATTTTTTCCAAAGGAGCTTATAGCTCTGTAGAACATGAACTTTCTGTGTTCAGCCCTGCAGGTAGGGAAGGGTAGTCGCTATAGTTGGGGGAAGTGGGAATGGCGGCAGTCAGGAAGGTAGGGAAGTAGCAGGGGAAGAGCAACGGCAGCCAGGGGTGGTGGAAGTGGCAGTGGTTGCAGCAGTGGGCAGGAGCACGGACCTGTGCTGGTACCTTGGGGCTGCAGCTGGTGGGGGCCCAGGATGGAGCAGCAGGAGAGAGGAACCTGGGCTTTCAAGGGCATGGAGTCCACCTTGCTCTGTTCCATGGGGCTCCCTGGGGCTTACATGCAGTTCCTGGGTTATCCACCCCAGCCATACAATGGAGCCAGTAGCTTGGCCCTGCTCGCTGCCACGTGCAGATCATGGGGAATGGTGGTGTACTTCTGGGAGCAAGAGGAGGGACTTCCAGTGGCAAAGGTCAAGGGTTAGGGACAGGACTTCCCATCCCAAGATGGTGACCAGGGACGCATCTACACATGCATTTACTCTGGCCTAGATTTACTGTGTTGTAAACTAAGCCAGAATAAGGGGTTTGGGGTTGGTGTCTACACATGCAGTGATTAGGGAGAAAATTTGCTCCCAGTTCCCTGCATCCCTGCAGTGTGCCCTTGTCTCCACCAGGGGGATCTCCTCCAGGCTCTGGCTGCAGCTGCCAGAACCTGGCAGCCCTCTTTAAAAGCCAGACCTGCTCTCTGACCAACCTCTTTCTTGCCCAGGAGCAGTGTGCAGCAGCTTTCTCCTTGGCTACTCTGCCTCCCCATGCTATGGCTGCTCCAGCCCATGGCCCTAGCAGCAACAACCAGTACCCTGTGACCCTGCTGGCTGCCATGATCACCCTACTGGGCCATCATGCTGACTGCTGCCTGCCCCATGGGTGTCTCATCCTGCCTGGCTTTTCCCATGCCCAGTGACCACCTGCCCGCCTACAGTGTGCCATCATAGGGCTGCTGCTGCCACCGCCAGGGATGCCAGTCAGGGACTCTATGATGCCACTGCCATGGCTGTCATTGCCTTCTTGGGCCTTCAGTCCTGCTGCCTCTGGGTCCACTGCGCCAGCCAGCACTGGTGGCTGCATGTTGTTCAGCACACCTGGGACAATGAGCAGTGGCTGACCAACTTCTGCATGACCCGGCCCACCTTCTGGAACCTACTGTAGCAGCTCCAACCCCACCTGTAGCAGCAGGACACCACTGGTCCTCCCCATAGACACCTGGCTGGCTCTCACTCTGCTGAAGCTGACCACGTCCACAGTCTCCAGCATGTCAAATACCTGGTCAGTATGGGCAAGGCCGCTGCCAGGAAGGCTGTCCTGGAGGTGTGTAGTGCCCTCCTGGATGTGCTGGGGCACATAGTGCTCCGAATCCTCAACCCCTTGGCAGTAGTGCATCGGGACCCTGGACAGGACCCACCTCTCCATCAACTGCTCTCCCCACGGAGACCAGCCCTATTACAGCTGCAGGCGGTTTCGTTCCATGCTCCTGCAAGTTGTGGATCACCATAGCACATTCACCCATGTGAGTGCTGGCTGGGTAGGCGGTGTGCAGTGTGTTTTGGCATTCTGGCCTGGTCGGACTGGTGGAGAATGGGTGCTTTGCACTGAGGGAGCTGGATCTCCAGGTGGGCACCATCGCTGTCCTGCCCTGGCTCATCAGGAACCCAGCCTACCCACTCCTCCCTGGCTGATGTAGCCATATACTGCCCACCTGGACCCCCACCAGGCCCACTTTAACTACCACCTAGGCTGGACCTGCACCCTGGTCAAATGCACCTTTGGCTGCCTCAGGGGCTGCTGGCACTCCCACACCACATACACTGAGGTCACCAAGGAGAACTTCTGCCAGGTCATGTACTGTATAACATCTGCAAGGCTTGGGAGGGAGCTGTTTCACAAGTCATGGGTGGAGTAGGTACATGGAGGCCATGTACATTGCTAGGGAGCAGTGCTGGCAGGCAGGCAGGCACAGCAGAGTTGTGGCCTGCCCGGGGAGACACGGGCTGCAGTGCCCTCAGGCTGCCTGTGGTGTGCACCCCAGGCCACAAAATGTCTGCAGGCTTTTATAGCCCGCAGACAGGCTGCCATAGAGGTAGCCCAGCCCTGGAGCAGGAGAGGCTCCTAGCCTGCTGCACTAGGGCTGGCCATATATGGCAGCAAATTTGCTCCTGGGTCGTGTCTACATGTGCATTACTGCCTAGTAACTAATCACGCATAAATGTGCTACCTGCATATGTCACCTGCAAGTAACAAATTTAAGCACAATTAAGGGTTTTCACTGTGCAGTAGGGGTGTGCACATGTAGATGCACATGCTTACTGTGCAGTAATAAATCTCATATTAGACACAGCCCCTGAATACAAGATTCTTCCCAGGACTCTCCATTTTTCCTCCCAGCTGATGCTATATGCCTTTTTTGCATATAAGAGAAGAAAGATTAGAGCTGCCATGCATTAGAAGGCATAAATCAAGTGAATGGTAGCAAAATGGTAATGGTATGATATGATGGGTCTTGGCAAGAATAGTGGAATTTTAAGGCATATAATTTTACGGGGGTTTGTCACAAAAGGTATGTTACATGTGGGACATGGTGCAAAAGTCTTTGATTATGGGTTAGTCACCTGTTTTGCACGTGTATAAGAGACTGTGCCCTGCATGCTTTGCAGTGTCACTCCTACAAACTATCAAATGTACAAAATGTTTTAGCAAGAAATAAAAAGGAGTTAAGGAGCATGAGACAAAGGCACGGAGAAGATATGTTCAGCAAACAATTTTAAGAGATGAAGAGTAGATGAATATAAAAAATACAGAAACACTCTCAAGTATTGGTAAAATTGTGTGAAGTTGCCAGAGGAAAGGATGCTAATAGAAAAGTGAGGTGAGTGGGTCAGTGAGGTGCACTTGGATTAGTTAATGGGGCGGAGGGGGGGTGTCTGTGTATTAGGAGAGTCTAAAAACAGTGATAGAAGTATTGAATTGTCCCCCACATTGGTACTTACTGTTGGATTTTTCCATTTAGCACCTAAAAGTCCACTTCAGAACCGTCTCCTCTTTCATCTGGCACATAAGGTATGTTTGTCTTTTCTTTGCACACATTTCCTTTTGGTTTTTGAATTTCATTCTGGTGTTGGTTGCTAGATCAATAGCCTGGCAGGACAAGTATGTGTAGCACTAGCAGAACAGACCTTCCAAAACCCAACCCTACTGCATTATTCTGACTAAAAGAACTATCTCTTAAGTGCAAGAGATTCTCAAAATAGGCCCATGTCTAGTAGGATTAAGAGTGAGACCTATCAGTTCACTCCATGCAGACCAATTAACAATGGCCTGATAGTATTTTTGACCATTGAATTCCATGACTTAGTTTGAACCAGGAATATGGAAGGATAGTTTGTGCATTTCCATTCTTCTCAGAATATTGGGCTGTTCTAGCTTGAAACTATCTTGGAGCCAACAACTTTGGTAAAAAGATCTATATTCTGTTACTAGTCTCTTGAGTGATTTGCCAGGCACAATCTTGTATGTAGCAGGGAGGTTTGATTTCTCTTCAGCAGCGATAAAAACACTGGTTTCATTTTTTTGCATATCGGTATCTTGAAGATTAATGAAACGGAAGGACTTGGCCTGTATTATCCAAGCCCACTAGGAAAAGTTCCTCCATTTTTAGCCTCTTACTTAGATTGCTTTTGTTCTATAAATAGAGCATGGTATCTGTTTTGACTAACAAGGAAACTTTTATCTCTTTGGCACAACATTCTTGTGAAGAAATAGCTGTCAGTTTAGAAACATCAAAGTTAAGGGAACAGGCACACGAAGATGGTGGGGGGTCCCCCAAAGTAAATGTGTTGATAAAATTGGATTGTGTTTCAGACTAGTGTTTTCAAACTTGAAAACAGAATGCATAAAATGCTGCTGTTTAAAATTCTTACAGCAAATGTATTTAATATTATAGAATCATCAGGATGAAAGGGTCCTCAAAGGTTATCTAGTCCAGGCCCTGTCGCTGCTGTAATTTTTTTTTCTTTTGGTCAGACCTTATTAGCTAAGCAGGGTCACTGAAAACCCAGATAACAGCTACCCAGGTAGTGGCATTTATTGTTCACACTGAGATTCAACAAAGCACTCAAGCATATGTCTTACTTAAAGTGCTTTGAGTGGTCTATCAGTCAAACATGACAAATAAAAAGGTGATTATGAGCACATGCTCTGCATTGTGACAGACAAGCTACATATATCTTAAAATTAAGCAACCTATAATTAAAGTCCTTGCCAGACATTAATATAATTGTATGATTGGGATCAGAGGAATTTTATGCTCATGTATCCTTCAGAAGTGCAGCCCAGGGTAGGGGAACTAGATCTCCTGTGCAGGGTTGCATGGCTTGCCTTTCAAGTTGCTGGCAGCCACAGAGCTGGGATCTGAGGAATATTAAGTATGCCTGATCCCAAAAATTGTGTGTCCTTCCATGTACATCTGGTATTGCAGAACACACAATTTGGGGGATCAAGTATAAAACTCCTGATCCCAGTCACGTAACTGTATTAATGTTTGCCATATCATACTTGGGAAGCTGTTCCTGCCATGCCAGTGAGATGCACAAATGATCTGTGCCTATCATGAATTGTACAATAACTGTAATGTCTGCCAGGGGCCTGAAGTACTGTACTTTGGATCAGGGCCAGAGTAGGTAGTATTATTTCCTTTGGATCCATATTCTGTCATGTGCTAGGATCAAGTTTAAAGGGGAATTGTGTAGCTAGAGAGGCATTTTTTGGATGAGGACAAACCCAGGTCCTGGCCATGTATAGTCATTAAAAATGTCTTGGCACTTTTTGCAACAGGAATGCTAACCTTGGAGTCCCAGCCAAATTCTAATATGGATGGTCACCTTTTAAATACCTAAATCTCCTTGCAAGTTCAAGTGGAGACCTAATTATTCATTTGACAGCTGAAAAACTGTTGTGTAATGATGACATTGGCACCCACAGGTGTCTCTGTTTGGAAACTTCTTTTGTCAGTACTGAACAGTCCTTTTTAAGGGCAGCTCAGGTAAAAAGGAAAAGAGGTAAGATGTAAGGATGAGCAGCTAGATATTTTAAATAAGAAAACCTACCAATTTTTTAAAAAATATGCGTAAGTGTCTCTTCCATAACCCATCTCTGACAGCAGTAGAGGTTTATAATTACCACTCTTAGCAGCTATATATCTAGTAGAGGGAAACATTGGAATGGTAAGTGACTTGAGCATACTAATTAAGTGGATATTCTTGGCTGCTTTAGAATCTTGATATAGTTCAAATTTGTTGGTTACAAAGAAAACTTGCCAGAACTGCCAAAAATTACGAGAATCGTCTTAGTAGGTTGTTGGTCTGATAACATGACTTTTTTCTGGCCCCAAGAACTAAGCTTTGAATCCAAAAATAGCAAAACTCTTCTCTAGCTCAACTGATCATTGTGAAACCTTATTTTCTAAAATTATTTTGACAATGGTATATCTAGTCCACCCCTTTCTCCCCATGCATCATGGCAAATAAGATTTAATAATTCTAAAATCACGCCTGGTAGGGACGTGTATTTTGTCTCTTGTGTTCTTCTGGTGAGGGGTGTTTTACCTCTTTCTCCACAGCATCCATTGGCCAAACAGGTCTTAATAGAAGAAAGTTTTCTCTAATTTCTAACTGGAATCTTTGAACTACAGTAGAAATCTCACTTGCTGATTGATGTGGCTAACTGTTTTCTTATCTGAACTCTTCTGGAGGGTGTCTGTTTCTCTCTCTTAGTTCAGTGATGAAAAGAAACTGATGAGCTTCCACCAGAATCTGCAGGATATTACAGAAGATCAGCTCAGCTTGGCATCTATCCATTACATGCGGTCCCACTACCAAGAAGCTATTGATATTTACAAACGCATACTTCTTGATAATAGGTTGGTGTCTGTCTCTCTCCCCTCTTAGAACCTCACTTCATGTGTTGTACTTGCATTCCATGTAGTTGCTTGGATTCAATCAACTGTTTGTGGTAGGTTTTATGCTTTTGTCTCTTCTTCTGTGAGAAAAGTACAGTGCTTCCCTCCTCACTTTATCACTCTATTCTAAACCATTATGCCAATTAGATGTAGGGGGGAAATGTCCACCATCGTTCACCTTGTAATATGCTTCAATCTGTGACCCATCACAAGTCTTTTCTTTCTTTCTTTTTTCTTATGAAAATCTACAGAATTGCAAGCAGACCAAAGAATATGTTGCCCATATCTTTTTTGCAATGCGAAGCTGTAGACAGACACTTAATTTTTCTGCAGATTTCCTACCTGAAAATTCTCAGTTTTAGTTTTTGAATTCTACTGAAAGCCAGGGTGTGGAAGAGAAGGCTTCAGTCTCACTTTTACTTTGGAGTTACTTCGTGTTTCTCTCAGGCTCTGAGGATTCTTCCCATTTATATTTATTCTGTTACAACTGCTGACCTGAGGTTCCATATTATAACCACTAAACACTCAGCTCAGGAGTGGAAAGAAATCAAACCACTTCCTAAGTACATGTGGGGGTGCTTTTTGAGCCATTCAAAGCACAAATGTCTTGGTATGCTCTCTCTATAGTAGTCTTTTTGGCCTGCTGGTCTGGGAAGCAATGATCCAGAACTCAAAGGACTTGGAAGAGTAGTTTCTATTTTGTCAAAACAAGCAATGGTCTTTCTAGAGTGTTAAATGCTTCAGAGCAGTGTTTCTCAACCTGTGGGTTGCAGCCCAAAAGTGGGTCACAAGAATATCTGAAAGGGTCATGAACAGATATAAAAAATGGATCAACAAACTTTTTAAAAATGTATTCTCCTTTAAAGGAGAAAAAATGTGGCTTTTCCCTTGCAGACTGACAGTTCCAGCCTGCAAGGGAATGCTTTGGGCTCCCCCTGTCCCCCACACACCCACCCTCTGCCCCACACACTGGTGGGTGGGGCCTGGGGCAGGGGGCAGTGGGTCAGGAGCAAGGAGTACTGGGTTGGGACTGGCCATTGACATTTACAAATGGATCCTGGCACAAAAAAGGTTGAGAACCACGCTTCAGAGAAAGTTGAAATGCCATTGTAATATGTATAGTGCAATTCTTTGCTATGGGAGGAAATTTCAGCTTCAGTGCTTGGGTAGTGATCAATTTATGTCCATGATGATTACAACATGAAGTTTGTAGCATCCATAACATTTGACAAAGGAGGCTATTGCCTAAGATAGCTTGTGCTTTTCTGAATGAACTAGTTTACCTGCCCTGCTTTTAACATAATGTTTGTGATGGTTATCCTAGTTGTTGCTCCTGCAAATTCTTTTCTTATTCCTAGAAATGTTTTGTTCTTTGTGGCTTGATATCCTGCAATGAGTTTGAGAGGCAATTATGCACAATATAAAAATAAATAAATAAATAAATGTCAGTAAGTTTCTCTACCCATAGAATATATCTATTAATGAAAAGCAGACAATTGCTTTATGTGTATTATGTTTATGAACCCTAGTTGATCAGTCCAAATGAAATTATTACATTCTCCCTTCATTTAAGGTTACTATGCACTCCCAGAATAATAAGTCCCAAGATTCAGAGGTCAGTCATTTGACCTGTGAAAGCAGGTGAAGCACTAATAGTAGAAAGAAACCTGTTCTTGCACATGGCCCTAAATACCATGATATTTTTTTGCGTGCAACAGAAACTAGATCTGGAAAGTCACACACAAAGCTGTTCTCAGAACCCCCTATTTTGTGGTGTTTGTAAAGGGTGTTGTAGAAAATGAAAAAGAATATCTAGTTGCTGTTAGTATTCTTTGCAGCATAATCATTTGGCAGGAACTCAAAGCTTTGGTGAACACTTCCTCTTTTGCCCTGCAGGGAGTACCTGGCTCTGAATGTGTATGTGGCTTTATGCTATTACAAGCTGGATTACTATGATGTGTCTCAAGACGTATTGGCTGTTTACCTTCAGCAAGTTCCTGACAGCACCATTGCTCTTAACCTCAAGGCTTGTAACCACTTCCGACTTTACAACGGCAAGGCTGCTGAGGTAACCATTGGAAAGCTCTTCTGGCTTGTCAGTTTCATTCAAGGTCCCACACTCATTTCTCCCCTTGTAGTCTCTTATCTATCTTGTGCTTAATCACAGTTGTTGACAATTTGTTTTTATCATGTCACAGTGGCCTTTGAGGGATGTCAGCTACCTCTAGTCTACACATTCTCAGGCACCAAGGTTTTCTGTCTGCATGCTTACCTTGCCATTTTCGAAGACCATTTTTTTTGTCCTGCTTTTGTACAAATGTATCAGGGTAAAGTGGGGAGGTGACTTTCTCCATAAACCAGTTTATCACAGCTGGATATGAATACCGCTTAGTTTCAGCAGTTGTGTGAACTGGCAATGAAGGGTATTTTTTGTTTGTTTTTGGCTAAGCTTTTTATGTATGATTTCAGGCAGAACTCAAGAGCCTAATGGACAATGCCTCCTCATCTTTTGAGTTTGCAAAGGAGCTCATTAAGCATAATTTGGTGAGTTATACTAGTATGCCTCAAACTGTGGCCTGGGGAGCTGTTCTTGGTAGACTGCAGCGTGAAATATTCTGGGGAATTTTGGAGGCAGGGTGTGAGAGGTGAGTTGGTGAAATGTCATCATGTGTGCAGCCATGGCTCTTCTCAATATGTCTCCCAGTTTTTTATTTAATTTCATCTTCTGTTATTTTATATTGTCAGAATGATACCATGTCATGAAAAAACAATGTTGGTTTAAAGTGCTGCATACCTTTCTAGATTCTTGGGGCAACTTAGTCAATACCTGGATTGTGGTAGATGCCTTACCCTGAACTTTGTTGTTTAACCAGCATACAATGTCAGTGGAATTGAAATGTCTCAAGCTAATGGTCTCCATTTGCAAAGTAAATAGCAAGAAATTCACGGGAGGCACACACTGAGACAAAACAAAAATATTTGCCTTTTGAAGCAAAACAGAAACTGATCATTTGACAGAAGTGCATTGCAGTAGTTCAGCATTATTCTAAACTACCAGTGCTTATAATAGTGTGTTTCTATTTGGTGGAGTTGCTTACTTTCCATATACCAAAAATGCATATGACAATCCACTAGCCCAGCAGTTCCCAATCTGTGGTACAGGTACCACCAGTGTTACGCAGACAACCTGTCAGTGGTAGCGCTGCATTAATAGATTTATTATAATTACTTTATAGGACAAATTTGCTGATGGTACTTAAGGTTGTATCATTTTAAATTGGTGGTGTGTAATCTTTCAGAGTTTGGGAACTGCTGCACTAGCTTTATGGGAAGTAAACTAATGACTAGTGACGGACCAGTCGAAAAGGTAGATTTTGTGGTTCAGCTAGTTGCAACAAGTTTATCATAACTTTTCCCTAACATATCAGGCATTCAAAAGTTAATTCTGGTTTTAGATTGGAAAAATGAACATTTTATGTAATTTTATTCTGCTTTCTTTGTAAATGACTCAACAGATGATAGATAGTCTTTTCTCCTAAGTTCCGAAACCATGTCCTGAATACTGTTGGGGATGTTATTATGTAAATTGGAAACCATTATTACTTTTGTTTAAATTATCCCTAGTATTCTTTATAACTCTAGGGTTATTAGCTCTAATATTTTAACATAATTTCAGCTTAATAAAATTGTAATTGCCCAGCTGTGTTTCCCTTGCAGCTTCAGTTCAGGTCACATCCTATCTAATTTGTCTAACACTGTTATGTGTGGTCTTGCTTTTAGTTTAGTGGATTAGACTATTTTGAGGTGAAGATACTTATAAATACCTCACATTATTAAAATTACTAATAAATAGGGATTCAGCTAATGCCAGTTCTCTTGATCATAGCTTATCATTAATATAGGAATTCTAAGGCTGATTGCAAAGCCAGAAACAGAAACATACTATAGATGTTAATAAAGTGGGTACTTCCCTCTGCAGGTGGTGTTCCGAGGAGGAGAAGGGGCTCTGCAGGTTCTTCCTCCCCTGGTTGATGTTATTCCTGAAGCCAGACTGAATCTAGTGATTTACTATCTCCGTCAGGGTAAAGAAATCTCTCTCTGGCTCTTTCTTGGGTGCAGGAGGTGGAACCCTTTCTCTTTCTGTGACACCTGTTCACCTGCTCATGCCTGGTTTTCCACAAATATATATATTTTTAGCATTGCTTCTTAATGTGTTTGATTGATAGCCTTATGAGAAATAAGCTAATGGCTTATACATTTTTGGTGTCTGGAGAAGGGCCAGCTGTAAGTGTCTGAACAAATCTACTTTGTCAGAAGATCAGAAGTCCCTTTTTCCCCCTTTGCACTGGCGGAACACCCTTAACTGAGCTTGTTAACATGGAACAGTACTTCATTAGTAGACAGGATTCCCATCTGGTCTATAAAAACTATTTTTGTAAATGTAGCATAAGCGGGCTGTGAACTAAAGTAACAAGAAACAAGGCAGCACTGTGAATGAGACAATACATTCCAAACACATTTTCTAACAGTTGAATAATGCAGGTAGGTGGTCCTGGGCAGCAGGAAAATCTCCCGTGTTTCCAAGTTATTTACTTCCAGGCTATTCTGTATCTTTCTATTTGTATTTCAGTCCTACCACTGGTTAAAAAGCCTTCCCTCTTCCCCTTCTACTCCTCACTGCTGTGTTCTTCCATTCACCAGTGGATTGATTGATTGAGTTGTTGTTAACTGCAGCCATCTAATGTAAAGGGATATGGTGATTCCTTTTCCACCCAATGCCTCCCTTATTCATGGTATTGTCACACCTTTCTGTGACCAGCTGTTTAGATCTGGGTACTTGAAAGCAGTTAATGTTATCTCCTTAATCTTACTCTGTCCCACTCAGTAAATTTTGTTGCATTTCAGAGAATGTTTACTGTTTTAGCTTGTACCCTACTGCTCTGCAAATGTTTGTTCTTCTTAGATGAAAGAAATATAGTCAGAAAAACTTCAGACTTATTTTGTGTGGAGAAATAAACCACACCCTGAACTTTTCATGGTAAATCTCCCAATATGTGCATGAGTAACTTTAAAGAGCAACTTTTAAAGAGCAACTCACAAAGACACTTCCAAGGACCCAGAGGGACAGATTTCAGCCCCCTCTGTGCAAAAATGAAATGTATTTTCTATGTATAGGGACTTTTTACTATCTTTAATTTTCCCTAAGCCTGAGGAAGGGCATGTGTGCCCAAAAGCTTGCAGAAAAAGATTTTTTGTTTTTGCGATTTCTTAGTTGATCTAATAAAAGGTATCATCTCTGAACCAAGAGTTCTAGAGTTTTGCATTTCTTTTTTTTGTCTCAGACCAACACGGCTACCAAATACATCCCTGAGTAACTTTAAAGATGTAACAGAGGGGAAAAAGTTCAATGTACCTTTTATAGCTTGCTTATATTAACTCTGAAGCTTGAAATACCTATTTGGGAAGACAGTTTTACTCATAAGGTTAATGCAATTTAAACCTTTTTGAGGATTCCTTTTAAATCTTAAGTTACTTTTTTTGCATATCAGGCTGTCTTGGGCTATATATCCAAGCTGAACTTTACTTGCTTACTTCTATGAATCATACATCATGTTTTCTATGATCCTAGCTGGATATAAATCATGTTATGGCATATTGTTCAGTAGAACCTCATCAATCTCTACAAATCTGCAGTCACATTACTTTTCACAAAATGTGGCAATCTTGCTCCATTTTATTATTTAAAAAAATAATACTAGAGAGCAACAGTAAAGTCTCAGGCTATGAAAACGTTACAACTTTTACCAATTGTGGTACAATATTTTTAATAACAAACTAATAGTACTCACTACACAAATGTTTTTAAATGTGTTAGTACATGCCATTTAGTTGAAAATTCTGCCCTTCACTGTAGAGTAAATCTAACTAATATGTACAAAAGAGAGGAATGGAGTGAAGATTGTTAAGAATGGAAGGGAGGGGGAGAAAAGGGGGGCCAGGAAGGAACCTTAATTGACTATCCTTAATTGACACATCTAAGTGCACCAAACTTTTAATATGTAACTTGCACCAGCAAAAAAAAAAAATCCTGTTGATGATTTAGCCTATTTTGTATGGGGAACTATTTTTAACCTGTACTGACAAAAGAATTCTTTAGCGGTACAGTTAGAATCTGCAGTAGGTAGTTTGGCTTTTACTAGGAAGCCTTAATGTTGAAAGATCCTAGTATTCTTTAATTTAGAATGTATTAGTGTGTGGAGTTAAATTCCTAAATTAACTCTTACATTAACAAAGGTTTTTTCTTGGGAGATCTGGGATCAAGTAGAGTAGTTAACCAGATGTTGAGCTCTTAATTAAGAAAATGTGAGGGGTGTCTTCAGAAGCAACTAACCTCTTCCCCG
Organism: Crocodylus siamensis; assembly: GCF_052110815.1. NCBI lineage: Eukaryota > Metazoa > Chordata > Crocodylia > Crocodylidae > Crocodylus > Crocodylus siamensis. Next base: position 86,837,606 of record NC_143398.1, on the reverse strand, counting down.
TCCTCTCCAAAGGGAGGCATAAACGTGTTGGGAGAGAGAAAGATGAGGGATTTATTATCTTGACCTTGTACTATTGAGAAGGCAGGCACTGAACTATGAACAAGGGGCCAAGTCATCTCTGTATGAGGAAAAATGTAGTAATAAAGAACCTATTACTCAATCCATGTTTGTAATTCAGGCTCCAGCAGCCATCATCAGCAAGATATAAATTTACACCAATTTATAGTCCTCTTTCTCTTCCCCTCCAAATACTTTCCCTGGCTGTGACTGTGAAGGAATGTTGTGGGGAATGAGTGATTTGTTTGAGTACAGGGTGTTATAGTTTGTCATGCATTCTAATGTCTGATATTTCAGATGATGTTCAAGAGGCTTATAACCTGATTAAGGATCTGGAGCCTGCAACTCCACAGGTAATTGGAAGCTTATGGAATTGTTCATGAAGGGAGATGCTTTAAATTGGGGTGGAATCTGCCATATACAAAGAATATACTGTGGGTGCTTGCATTCTTCCCACATGTAATATCCTGTATCTGTCTGTCTTTCAGCTTTTATTGGTGCTAACACTTTGGGTAAAATTCTGTATATGAAGTTTTATATATATAAAATGTACATGCTATATATACTATTTATTATTTAGCAAATTTATTACAGTCATTCCTGGAAGATCATTTGAAACCTAGTTTCTGTTAAATACAGTCCCTGCCTCAAAGAACTTAAGTCTTACAATCTAAACACAGGCACAGGGTTGAGGAACAAGAAAGGTAGTTAACCACATAACAAAGGGGTATATTGCTGGAGGGTATAGTTTGGTGGAGGAGCATATAGCTTCAGATCAGGAGGTCCCTGGGCCCCTTTTTGGGGAACCAGTGGAAAATAGGTGAGGCTTTGTTCCCCCAGGCAGCACCTGGGTTAACAAGGAATAATGGCCACAAATTGATTGAGAACAGTTTTGATATCAGGAGGCATTACTTTACGGTTAGGGCTGCTGGGCTCTGGAATGGGCTCCCAAGGGATGTGTCCTCTTCCCTACCTTGGGGGTCTTCAAGAGGAGTTTGGATAGATATCTGGCTAGGGTATTATGATCCCAGCACTTGTTCCTGCCCAGGGCAGGGGTTAGGACTTGATGATCTGTTCAGGTCTCTTCTGACCCTAGAAATGATGAAACATTAGTCTGAAGTCAGGCAGAAGGCAAGGCAGGGTGGCACCTTAAAGACTAACTCATTCAGAAAGCCATAAGATTAGAGGAAAGTGATAGAACGTAAAAGGATAGAGAATAATACAGCAGTGGTAAACTGTACTGTTGTTTTTGGCAGTTGTATTTTGTTCAAGTTTTGAAATAAAGTCTTGAAATAGTTTCCAGGAGATTACATTGGGATTAGCTAGGTGGAAAAGCAAAGAAAAGCAGGGATAAGGGAGAGTTGTAGCAACCACCAGCCAGCATAGGCAGGAAAATGCACTGAGTAAAAAGTATAGTATCCCTTGGTTCATATTTGAACTGCTTTCTTCAGGTGCCGTGCTGGCTTCAGTCTCTGGTTGGCTCTTCCCTGTGGTTTGTTTGTCGAAGGTCACAGAGCTGGGGTTGAGAGGAAATATCTTATGGCTCTTTGAAGTAATGAAAGGGGAGTCCTCCATGGTACTGGGCTGAGGTTTGTTGAGGAAAGGAATTGCCTCAGCTCAGTTCATCATTGTTATAACCTCCTCTGCACTTACTTGAACTGTTTTCTGCATCTGCAGTGCTTTTAATCTTTCATTTTTCCCCTGTGTTTTTTCTTTCACAACACACAGCTGCTCATCCATTGTGTAAATGTCATGGTGGCATCCTCCATTGCCTGCTCACTAAATTGTGAAATGAGCACCATTGTGCTTTTCTTGTATGCTGTCCCTCTCGGTTTGGGGAGTTTCAGAAACACATTTGCAAAACTAATACATATCCTCCTTCAGAAACCTTCTCAAACAGCACCTTTGCCATGATGCTTACAAAAAACTTGACAGCAGTTAGCCAGCTGGTATGCTGAGACAATCGGTTATCACGCTAATCAATACTGTTATTGTTTCTTATACCTGTATTGGGCTGTATCTAGCTGTTGCCTCTTGTCTTGTACTTAGATGATAAGATTTTTGGCCACGGATTGTCTATTTATATATTGTTTGCCACAGAGGGAGGTTCTTGACTAATGCTCTAAGGCAGGGGTACTCAACCTCTGCACACTGGCCAAAATGCGGCCCACAGAGCCTTTGCATCTGGCCTGCAGGGTTCCCCATGGGTTGGGAAATTTGGTGGTGCGGGAACAGTGGCCACTCCCCACCCCTACTACCAAATTCCCACACCTCCTCCCCCGGTACAGCTGGGTTGGGGCCTAGCCATGCCCCCTTTTCCCCACACCACCAGGTTGGGACCATCCCTTGAGCCCCCTTCCCCTCCTCCACCCATCCAGCCAGATAGCACCCTGTTGTGCCTGTCCTGGGTGCTGGATCAGGGCCACTGGCCACATCGGGGCCATGGATGGACTGGGCACTACCCATCTGGACTACCAAGGAAAAAGGTTGAACACCACTGCTCTAAGGTTTTAAAATAATGTGAATAAATGCAATAATACTCTTAATGTGAACAAGAGAAATACCTATTTTAGATCCTGAGGAAAGGTTATTTGGAGAAAGGTTTAGATGATGCAGTGGCTAAATTTCTTGGGACCTGCATATATACAACTGACAACGTTACTAACAGAGAACTGACATGAGTAGTGAATTATATACTCTTTTTCTTAGACAGCCTCTGTTTCAGTAATGCAGATGGTGTGGTTGTCTGATATGTAAGTTAGACTGCAGCAGCAGATCATCCCAAACTTAGGCTGCTATTCCATAAGGCTTAGCTAGTTGTGTTCATATGTATCATGTCTGTTAACTGTTAGTAGGTGTGCTGCAAATGTTATGAACATAATTTGAAAGTAGCAAAACTGTGAGTGTTTTATAGACAGTTATACATAAGTATCAGTACATCTCTTTTCCCATGCTACCACCATTCTGTGTTGTGCAAGTACTAAATAATGTTACAGAAAAAATATTTTAGACCACTTTTTAAAATGTTTATTGGTATTGTTTATTTCTGCCTGTAAGGTCAGATGCATTTTTTTACCATGAATTCCACTGTACAAGCTGTTTAAGAAAAGGAAATTATAATGAATATTAGAGAAATCTAAGTAAAATCTAAAGCAGCAGTACTACTAATATCTCTTTTATAATTATTATCTGGGGGCATATGGGTCAACTCAGGCCTAGGGGCAACTCTGGGGCCATGTGATGGGGCTCTTTAAGTCATATTTTTTACACCCCTGGTCTAGTGGTGTAAAACGAAACAAGAGTCAGATTCCCAGCGTAATATTTGTTGTTGTTATGTGAATTTTAAAAATCTGATATCCAGGGCCAGAATCAGTGTTGGTTCCTGCTGGCAGAAGGGAAATATTTCTGCATCAGTTGTCTAAAATTCCCATATTTAGTACTGTGCAATTGCGGATTCTAAGAATGATTCTAGACTGAGTCCCACTCTGAAGTTGAGAGAGAAATGCTTCTCAGGTAGGGTTTCTTTAAAAGATGACTGAAGCTACTCAGATTAAGAAGGTAAAAGTTTTCCCTGTGCATGTACACACTGGTCCTGTCTGGATAACTGATAATATTGTTTATGTTGTAAATGCATGCATTTTGGCCAGTTATGCCAGTTCCAATGATTTAATAGCTGTTCTGTTGCTTGTGTGAAATACATTGAGGTTTTCAGTTCAGCTGCCATTATTTATTATTGGTAACGTGCCCCCTGCTGTGCTAATGGACATCTCATAAAAACGGTAATCACAATGGACTTTAATTGTTCCCTGGTTGGCAAACTTAACAGATGGGTTCAATTACTGAAGAGGCATCAGAAACTTTCCCACCCACTCCAGGAGAGGACTAAGGAAGAAGTGTGTGGGTAGAGACTGCCCTTGCTGTAAACTCCTTTAAGAGTAGTGGATTTCTACCTTGAGGACTGTCAGGAATTTTTTTATTAACATGAAATTTGCTCAGTATTTTTTCATAAAGTTGATATTGGTTAAAAAGCACCAGTCTACTTGCCACAGAGATTGTTTCACTTTATTCATAGGGTAGAGGCAGTGCCAGCTTTCAGATCTTGAGGTAGTCTCTTCGCTGAAGGAGTCACCTACAAAGCCAAAAGTGGGGTTTGGTCTCCATGCAGTTTTCCAGATTTGGACTTTTCTGCCGAGGCTACTGAGAGCAGCATAGTTTGTGCTATGTGATGGTGGGTTGTGTAATGTGGCTATTTCTACGCTTGGTACTGGAGCAGAACCCCAGCTTATTTTGCAGAAGTGGTCAGCTCACATATACGATTGCCATTTTTCAGACATTATTTGTTACATGTATTGCTTGAAGCACCCATCACTAGGATCTGACATTTAATATAACGGAATCTTGGATAGAGTTGGCATGGACAAGATAACACTCATTTTAAGTAGTTGACTCATAATGTTTTTATACCTTCTGAATTCTTTAACTTGTTGTTTCCAATCCTTTTTTTCTTCCAGGAATATATTCTCAAGGGGGTAGTGAATGCAGCCCTGGGACAAGAAGTGGGCTCAGTAAGTAAAACTCCTCAGGTATTCCATCACTGAAGTGGGAGAAGAAAGAGAAATAAGGGATTTGGGATGCAGCTGATGGGGAAAGAGGTGATAATTTTATATTTAGATTTCATGCTCTCCAAATACCACCTTTTCTCACCCCACAATGTTCAGTCCAGAATGAATGAATTGCAAGATTTTAGTAGCCCTTAGACTCCTCCAGACTGAATTCAGGCTTCTCTGTCCTGATAATAAAAGCTTTCCTTTTTTTGCAGTGGTTTTGTGTACCTGGGCCCATGCATTAAATAAACCTTGTTTGTTTTGTTCCATTCACATCTGTCCTTTCACTGTGTTTCACTTCACCTACTCACCTCCCCAAACCAAATGTTCACTTTGTCTTATGGCCCTGCTCTATACTCTGGATCTTATGTAATTTGTTTTTCTCCAAGAGGGATCATCTGAAAATTGCTCAGCAGTTCTTCCAGCTTGTGGGAGGATCAGCCAGTGAATGTGGTATGTTTTGAAGTTTGCTTTCTTCATTATATAATCTCTCTCCTTTTGATACAACAGTGTGCATTTTGTTTAATGGTGCCTTTGCAGCTGCTGACTCAGCACATCTGGTAGTAGACGTTGTCTTGCTGTAGTTGTACCAGTAATAAAACATGGAATTCTTCCACACAATATGTCTGCTACACCAGGACGCTGAGGATGTGTGGTGCAATCCACATGAACAAGTCTTTTATATGTAATATAATATCTACATTTTTCTAGTTAGCAGATTTAGTTTTTAATAAAAATCATCTTTATCCATGTAAAATGGGTCTGTCTCTTAAAAATAATCCCATAAACAAAATGATGCTTCTGCTGGGCACTGATCTTTTTGCAGATGCCAGGTCTGTGTTGTTATATTCATATACCATATTTTTGTTTAGTTTAGGTCATATGTTCCTTGAAACAGAGATAGTTCCATATATGTTTTGTCATAGCAGCTGCTGTCGTCACCACCACCCACTGCCCTGTGCAGCTGCTGTGCCCACACTGTTTTCCTGTGGCCTGTTGCATGTGTGGCTCCACAGGCTGCTGATGGGCCTCATGCCTGGCTAATTGTGCACTGCCCATCAGCAGCCTGCGGAGCCACACGTGCGATGTGCTGTAGGAAAGCAGTGCGGGCGTGGCAGCAGTGATGGTGCGGGACAGTGGGTGGTGGTGATGATGACAGCAGCCACTGCGTGCAAGACCTCCCCCTTCCCAGCAAGCTGCTGGGAAGAGATGGCCTCCACCTCTCCCCCCTGGGGAGGAGGCTTTTCTGAGCCAGGCTGGCTGACCTGCTCCACCGGACTTTAAACTAAGCCCGGTGGGGGATGGGGGGACTACTGCCACTGCTAGCCCGCTGAGCAACCCTTGCAAAGCCAGCAGACCAAGGCACTTAAGGGAGCCCACCCCTGCCCCAGCCCTGGCACAATCTGTGGGCAAGGCAAGAGCCCCCAAGGGCACACTTGCCTGCCTGTACACTAATGCCAGGAGCCTGGGCAACAAGCAGGAGGAGCTCATCCTCCTGCTCAGTGCAAAGAATTATGATGTCATTGGGATAACGGAGACCTGGTGGGACTCCACCCATGACTGGACCACGGGTATAGAGGGCTATACCCTGTACAGGAGGGATCGTGTTGACAAAAGGGGTGGGGGTGTAGCTCTCTATGTCAGGAAAGCTACATGTCCCTGCAAGCTGATGTTGGTGACCGGCATGGACAGCTAGAGACCCTCTGGGTAAAAATTCGTGGGAAGTATGGCACAGGGGACACAACGGTGGGAGTCTGCTACAGACCTCCCACTCAAAGTCCTGAGCTTGACCAGGAGTTTGCCCGGGAACTGACTGAGGCCGCTTGCTCCAGGACCTTGGTTGTCATGGGTGACTTCAGTTACCCGGACATCTCGTGGGAAGATCGTTCAGCAAAATCCGAGCGGTCGCAAAGCTTTCTCTAGTGCATGGATGACCTCTACCTGACTCAAGAAGTCTATGGGCCAACGAGAGGCAAAGCGCTGCTCGACCTGGTACTGGCTATGGGGAACAACCTAATTGGCAACCTAGTGATCGATGGGAAGCTGGGTGACAGCGACCATGAGCTGATCAGCTTCACCATCCACCGTAAAGCTGGCAAGTCAGTCAGCAACACAGAAGTCCTTGACTTCAGAAAAGCCGAATTTGACAAGCTCAAGAGGCTTGTTGGTCAGGCCCTCAGGGTCCATGACCCCAGGGAGATGGGAATTCAAGAAGAGTGGTTGCTTCTCAAGGAAGCAATCCTCAATGCACAAGCTAAATCTATTCCAACACGGAGGAAAGGCAGCAAGAAGGCACAGCAGCCCTCCTGGCTCTCCAGGGACCTAGCGGACCTCCTGCAGCTAAAAAGGAAAGCCTACAAAGGATGGAGGACGGGATTCACCTCCAAGGAGGATTATTCTGCGTTGGTCCAGTCCTGCAGGGAGCAAATCAGGAAAGCCAAGGCTGCAACTGAACTCCAACTAGCTTCAAGCATCAAGGACAACAAAAAGTCCTTTTTCAGATATGTGGGGAGCCAGAGGAAAAGCAAGGGCAACATTGGACCCCTGCTAAACCAGATGGGGCAACTGACAACTGATGCCCAGGAAAAAGCCAACCTATTAAATAGGTACTTTGCGTCAGTCTTTCATCAGTCCCATGGGACGCCCATGCCTGCTATGGGACAGGGAGATCCGGGTGATGGGGATCCCCTACCCTCCATAAATGCTGACCTCGTGAAGGAACACCTTGAGAAGCTGGATACCTTCAAGTCAGCCAGCCCTGACAATCTGCACCCCAGGGTACTACTCAAGGAGCTGGCGAGCATCATAACTCAGCCCCTGGCACGGATCTTTGAAAACTCCTGGCGCTCTGGTGTAGTGCCCAAAGACTGGAAGAAGGCCAATGTGGTGCCAATCTTTAAGAAAGGGAGGAGAGTGGATCCGGCTAACTACAGGCCCATTAGCCTGACTTCTATCCTGGGGAAGATCTTAGAAAAGTTTATTAAGGAGGCCATCCTTGATGGACTGGCCCAAGCTAACATCCTAAGGGATAGCCAGCACGGGTTTGTTGTGGGTAGGTCTTGTTTGACCAATCTCATTTCCTTCTATGATCAGGTGACCTATCACCTGGATGAGGGAGATGAGACTGATGTCATAGATCTTGACTTCAAAAAAGCTTTTGATCTGGTATCCCATGATCACCTCTTGGCCAAACTGGCCAGTTGTGGCCTTGGCTCCACCACAATCCGCTGGTTGGGAAACTGGCTCTGTGGTCGGACCCAGAGGGTCGTAATCGATGGCAGTCACTCATCGTGGTGCCCTGTGACCACTGTGGTCCCTTAAGGCTCTGTCCTGGGACCCATACTGTTCAACATCTTCATTAACGATGTGGACATTGGAGTCAGGAGTGGACTGGCCAAGTTCGCCGATGACACCAAACTTTGGGGCAAAGCATCCACGCCAGAAGATAGGTGGGTGATCCAGGCTGACCTGGACAAGCTCAGCAAATGGGCAGACGAGAACCTGATGGTGTTTAACATCGAAAAATGCAAGGTTCTCCACCTTGGGAGGAAAAACCTGCAGCATCCTTATAGGCTCGGCAGTGCTACGTTGGATAGCACTACAGAAGAAAGAGACTTGGGGGTCATCATTGACCACAAGATGAACGTGAGCCTGCAATGCGATGCTGCGGCTAGTAAAGCGACCAAAACACTGGCTTGCATCCATAGATGCTTCTCGAGCAAATCCCGGGACGTCATTCTCCCCTTGTACTCGGCCTTGGTGAGGCCGCAGCTGGAGTACTGCATCCAGTTTTGGGCTCCACAATTCAAAAAGGATTTGGAGAAGCTTGAGAGAGTCCAGAGGAGAGCCACGCGCGTGATCAGAGGTCAGGAAAACAGATCTTACGATGATAGGCTGAGAGCCATGGGACTCTTTAGCCTGGAAAAGCGTAGGCTCAGGGGTGATCTGATGGCCACCTATAAGTTTATCAGGGGTGACCACCAGGATCTGGGGGAACATTTGTTCACCAGAGCGCCCCAAGGGATGACGAGGTCGAACGGTCACAAACTCCTGCAAGACCGCTTCAGGCTGGACATAAGGAAGAATTTCTTTACTGTCCGAGCCCCCAAGGTCTGGAACAGTCTGCCAGCGGAGGTGGTTCAAGCACCTACATTGAACACCTTCAAGAGTAAATTGGATGCTTATCTTGCTGGGATCCTATGACCCCAGCTGACTTCCTGCCCTTTGGGCAGGGGGCTGGACTCGATGATCTCCCGAGGTCCCTTCCAGCCCTGATGTCTATGAAATCTATGAAATCTCCTGCCCCAGCCAGCCAGCCAGCCATGTGGCATATGTGCAGTCCGCAGTGGGGTGCCACTGCCCTCTTTCCCTCCCTCCCCCTGATCCTGCTTCTGGGAGCAGGCACAGAGACACACTTCCCCCCCTGCCGTTCCCAATCTGGCCCCCCTAGCCCTTTCCCCCTCCCCTACCTCTCCCCTTCCCCCCACATACACTTACCTGCTGGGGGGCTGTCTGTGTGTGTGTGTCTGCCTCTGCATGCATGGTGTGTGCATCTGCCTCTGTGTGTGTGTGTGTGTGTGTCTGTCCCCTGCCCGCCTGGCAGCAGCAGGCATATGCCATCACATGGCTCTTGGGGCAGCGGTAGTGGGGTGGTTTTTGGCAACACACAGTATTTTCAGACTAGGTGATTGTGGTGCTCAATCTTTCCGGCATGCAAGTCAGATGAATGGGTGCAGCTGCTCTAAGGGTCAGCTCCAGTATACAAACCAACCCCATGCATTGGGTCCAGGGCTGCAGACTGGGTCTGGGACTATGCACCAGGTCAAACCCTGCATGCTGGGTCTAGGGCTGCACACTGGGTTAGCATGCCAGCCCTATTTGGCATACAGGACTATGTCATCTGGCCTGTGGGGCTCTCTATGAGTCCACAAATATAGCAGCAGGAGAGAGCTGGTGTGTTAATTGCTGCTGGGCTCCCAGAGCTGTGGTAATTAACAGTGGCGTTACCACTGCTAAATTTTTGGACCCATGGGAGCCTCAGGGGTTGGATGACTCAGCTCAGTGGATTGGATCAGGCTTGCAGACCATACCTTTAAGTACCATTGCTGTAGTATAAAATATTGGTACTCATTTGGGATGGGACAGTCATTCCTGGCTTTATCACTTGTGAATAATATGGCCCACCCAAACTGGACTGATTAAATTTTCATGCTACACTGTGTATAGAAAGCTGCAATATGTGGGCATAATGTTCTCTATGCTTCAAGTTTATTATGGTGTCAGCACTAAGATTTACATGTATAGACCTTCACCATCTAGGAATGTTTTTAAGGGTGTGAATATAAAGGGTATGGGCAAATGAACAAGTTACTGTAAAATAAGGTAAAGTCTGAACTTAGACTGCATTAGCCACTCCATAGTAACTGCCTTTGTGTGCCCACTGTTACCCCATGGTCGATGTGAGATAGTGTACCCCTTGTGGTAATTTTTGAATATGGGCACACAAACAAGAGAGTATAACTGTTTAAGATGGTTTAAAGGCACTTAAATTAGGGCTAACGGGTTGAAAACTACAAATGCAGGACTTACTCTCACTTGTAGGAACTGGTAGTGATTCATGGTAAAATTGTCTCTGACACATGGAGGATATTCTATAGGAAATAGTCTGTTGTTTTAAGTAATTTGTTACCAGGGAGTAATCTTGTATTAGCAGAGGTGTACAAAAAGATCTAATTGCTTTTCTCATTCTCTAGTATAGTCACCTGGCTGAAAAAGACAGATGATACTATACTTTGGACTTTCTCAATAATTTAAGAAGCACATATCTGTAGTATTGATTCTTTTTTCCCCCTCTCACCCAATTTTAAACTGTATGCAACTGTATTCCCTCTTGTTTCAGATACTATCCCAGGGAGACAGTGCATGGCTTCCTGCTTCTTTCTGCTTAGGCAGTTTGATGATGTCCTGATTTACCTCAACTCAGTCAAGGTCAGTATTATTTATTTGCATTACTATAGGCCATAGGAATCTTAATCATAGACCATGACTTCACTGTGCTAGGCTGTATATAAATATACGCACGTGCAGTTCACAATCTAAGTATTAGGCAAGAGGCATTAAATGAATACAGATAACCTGACCAGGATTATAAGAAAACAATAAGACAGCATGATGGATACCATACCAGCAACCAAATTGTTGTTAAGAAAAAGGAGTTCTGAGGAGGGTTTTAAAGGAAACTAATCATGTTTTATATATGTAACAGATGTGAGGAGCAGCATAGGAGACAGCAAAAAGTGTCTGAAAATGTGATATGTATGTGGTGAAACATCACTGGCTGATCCAAGGGAGGAGATTGACCTCCCCCCAACAACAGTGAATTAGAGATGGTATTATGTAAGGTGTGGAAAGACTGAGGCTCATGTTTGATAGAAAAAGTGGAGCTAGGAGAGGGAATGAGGCAAACTGACATGGCCAATGAAATAGGCTAGTAAAATGATCTCTGAAACAGGATACAGAATGGATGTGAGCATGGCATTATTGCATTTCTCAAAGCCAGAGAAAAGGATGTTGCAGTAGTCAAGTTGCAAGATGATAAAAAGTTTTTAGACATGTAAACACATAGGAAAAGTCATATTGTGGGAAGATTTAAATGTAGCGTAGACATGAGAACATAGAAAGAGTCCTAAGATGCCCATTTTATGGAACTAAATGATAGGCAACATGGTGTTGGTTTAGAAAGAAGGTTCTGGGATGGCAGAGAAGCTCGGGTTGCACCATATTGAGTTTGATGTGATGCTGCAATGTCCGCAAGGGGTGTTATGAAGACGATATTTTGGATATTTTTGTCACTGTACAAAATGGTAATTGAATACGTGTTTGCAGATGGGATTACCCATTTGAAGAAGGGTGTTGAAGAGTGTAGATGAAGAAGGGTATAAATGAAGAGTAGAAGGGGACCAAAGAACCCTGTAGAACCTACGCTGCTAGGTGAAGTGGGGAATGCCTAGAGTCCTCTGAAGGAGTGATTAGAAAGGAGAACCAAAAGAGGACTGTTATGGAGGCCTGAGGAGGACAATATCTCAAGAAGAAATATGTGTTTTATGGTGCTAAAGGCAACTGACAGGTCAAGGGGGATGAGGACTGGTTCAGAGCTTTGGTTAGAGAGAGGTCATTAGAGATGCCAGCAATAGATGTAACAGTGGAATGCAAAAGGCAGGAAACTGGCTTGGGGAAGGTCTACGATGGAATTGGAAGAGACAAACTCCAGATGTCTATTGTGGACAGCAGGCTCAGTCAGCTTAGAAGTGAAGGGAAGTTGGAGAGGTAAGTGGATTCAGGGTTTGTTTGGGTTTTTTTTCTTTTTTTAAATAGGAGAGAGACTAATCCATGGCATATACTAGGAAAGGAAAGAGCCAGAAAAGAGTGAGGTGTTAAGAAAAATAGTGAGGGAGATGTGGACACAGAGATCAGGGGATAGGTTGAAGTCCTTTGAGGCAAGTAGAAAGGTGAGAAGAAGAGAACAGTCTAGCTAATATCTACATCCATGATGGCAAACAGGAAATGGAGTTGTAGGATGAGAAGGGGAGGCAATGGGAAGGGTAGGGCAGGAGCCCATATTGTATTTTGTAAATATAGGCAGTCCTCGGACTTATGACACAATTGGTTCCTAAAAACTGTGTCTTAAGTCAAAACATTGTAACTTGGAACCAATTTTCTCATAAGAAATAATGTTATAAATGGGGGATTGGTTCCTGAACCAGGGCCTGATACCCTGTTTTCATCAAAAATACCCCAGATTTTTGTACTCGATCAATTATAGATGAGTAATATAGCTACATTAATGTATTTATATCATAAATAGAAATCATACTGTTTTGGAAGGACTTCTTTGAAGTGACTTTGCTGGACTTTTCGAAGGGCTCTTGGTTGGACTTTTTGAAGGGTTCTTAGAACAGCTGCAGTCTTCTCAGGAGTCTTGGCTGCAGGTTTTTCTGGAGTCTTGTCTGCTTTCTTAAAGAAAGTGTCCAAGCAAGTTTGAACAGATGTTCTCCAGGGAGATGTGACACAGCGAATTTGTTCGCTGGCGTAGCGTCGCATTGGAGCAAGCATTGTAAGTCGAAACTCATGTCATAAAGTTGAAACACGGTGTCAATTTCTAAACGTTGTAAGTGTGAAATGTTGTAACTTGAAATGTTGTAAGTCAAGGACTGCCTATATTCTTTCTAAGTAAACTGGAAAGATCCTGGGTGGAGAGGAAATGAGGAAGGTGGATGCGAGGTTTAGGAATAATGACATGAGAGAAAAGGAGGTAGCAGTAAAGATTAGTGTGAGTACCTTAACTCGTGCTATGTTTTACCAGCTGGTGGAGATAATTTTCTTTCTCTCAGTCCAAATAAGAGGATAAATGATCCTACTGGGCAGTGGGGAAGGTCTGAGAGAGAGGGAAAGCTTCTTTGGTTGCCTGGTACTTGATTTGATTTTGTTGGAGGAGAAGGGAAATCGAGGGAATGCTGCTGTGGAATGATATATTTTTGTGTAACATCAAGAAGTGTTTCTTCAGCTGCTGGTGAGCTAGAGCAGAGCTATCCAACTGGCTGCCTATGGGCTGCATGTGGCCCCCAAGGGTTTAAACTGCCACCCAGCTGATGCATTCCCTATCATGTTGGGTGCTGTTGCCTCCAGGGGCTCTGGGCTTCTCCCTCCTCCAGGTTCTGCTTCCAGTGCCTACCCCACTGGGTGACACAGTGGAATGTGGCAGTGCTGGGGAAGCTAGGAGCTGTTGAAGTGTGTGGAAAGGGTGGCTCCCATGGATGTACATGCAGTGGAACAGGGTGGAGGGGGCTGCTTGCACAAATGATGGAGTGGGGTAGAGAAGATCTGCCAGTGCACTGTTGTGGTCCATGTGGGGCACAGCTCCCAGCCTCTTAGAAGTTGATCAGCCGTGAGTTAGACTTAGAGGAACAATATAGCAGTTCCCTTCCAGAATCAATCAGCAGGTCCTATTCATCACAGAACAGTGGTGTATTGTGTGCATATTTACACCTTTCCATCTTACACTCAAAAAGCAACTCCTGTAACTCAGTTATTTAAGAGATACTAATAAACACATGAGTGCATCTTTCATGTAGCACCCAGTAGAAGACAGTGGTGTATGCACAAACTCATCCCTGTCCCCACTTCTTTGATCTGTCATGTCATGTGAAATCTATGCAGATAGTTCCCATGGTTTGACATTATTTATCTTGTCCCACAATAACATACCAGAGTTCAAAGTTATTTTAGAAAGAAAAAGTAGACGAGGAGGAAGCAAACTATGCATTAAAAATGTAAACAAGATAACTAAAATAAAGGCAGCAGGACATGAAACTGACAAACTGTAGCTGTCAAAATAGAGGACTGGTAAGGCATGCTGGAAAAATATGGTGCTGCAGAAAGCCAGTTCTAGAAGTTTGGTAGCACATCCTATGTGAACATTGCCTCCTGACAAAGGCTGGGTGCCAGTTGGCACCATGCCACCTTTGCATGAGTCATAGCAGCAGTATTGGATGCAGCCTGGTGGAACTCATTGCTACATGATATTATTGGGCATTTATACATGTATTTTTTTTCCTGGGACAAGCAGGAGATCTGCCGCTTCGTAGCAGACTCGATTAATCCGTATGCGACCTGAGGTGAACTGCATGAACTGCATGCAGTTCTATAAATAGCAAAATGTGCATCAGTGCGCAGAAAATTGGAACGGTGCACTTTTGGCACCTCCAAAGTGTTTTAGTTCAAAAGTGCATCACTGCCATTTTCTCAGTGCTGATGTGCATTTTGCAACTTATACAACTGTATGCATTGCAGCGCTGGGTGCTTTTCAAAGCTCCCAGCACTGCAACACATGCATGTGTAAAAATGCTCATTGAGCTCAAGAGGTTAGTAGGATTCAAAGAGACTGCACTTTTATACAAATAGCGAAAATATTCAGTTTTAAGTATTTTTAAATGTGTTTCTAAAAGGACTACAACCCTAATACTTCATGGCCTGATGCAACGTCTAAATAATAGAGAGAATTTAAACATTCCTGTTAGGCATGCTATCCCGTATCTTCCTGCTTCAGGGTTTTTTGTGCCTTTCTTTGAAGCAACTGGTATTGGATGCTGTTGAAGACAGAACACTGAGTACATGGACCACTGCTCTGTTTCAGTTTTGCAACTGCTGTATTATTATAGCTCCAGCAGTCCAAATAGTGTTCTCTCTCTACCTTCTTATAGTTGGGTGGATTGCCCAGTCTGCATTTTGTGCTTCATTGTCTGGTATCCAACTTGTCTAGCTTTACAAGTAGAGATGTGGACAAGTGGAGTTCGCATTATGTTTTTTTGGCAAACATCACCTCCATCAATGATTGATTAAAACTGCTTTAGGCACTAGCATGCCTCAAAGGACGCCTTGCTATGAGTGTCCTGCCAGCTGGCCTGAAGCTGGCTTTTTGGCACTAAGGACCATCTGGGGAGATGATCTAATACAGCACCAGCTGAGCTCTGGTCACAAGGAATGCTCCATTGTTCAACTGACTGTCTGAGCAACTAACTGAGATAGATACCACTCAGAGCAGCAAGTAATGTTATGACAAGATTGTAGGGCTTAAGGTGAATTCAGTGCAAGACCAAAGAGGATAGTGACAGACTTTATCCAGGGCGAAAACTGTCTCTGGTAGGTAAAAGAGCCTGATTAGTGTTAAGACACTGAACCTGGGGTATTTAAACAGGTTCTAGTCCACTACTTTTTTCAGCAGCAGTTCAGATTTCTAATGCAGATACAGTCAAGCTAGGTGATACAGCTGACTATAGTTGGCAACAGATTTTTTTTTTTTTACCATGTTCAAAGCCAAATGTACCCGTAGCTTGTCATGAGCTCTGATAAAAATTGCAGTGTGAACATGGCCTTGTATGTGCTCTGGAAAAGATGCAGCACAGGAAAGATAATTCTGAGCTTCTTTGGTGTCCAGCACTGAGAGGATATTGAAAATGAACTTTGAGTAAGAGGGTTGGCTGTATGTGCACCACAAATGGCATATTGTTCACCAAGTTTGCTTGATTTGGGACTTATACTAATTCAGGCAAACCATCTGTGAGGGAGACTCACAGTGTAGCATTTTAGTTTTAAGGGTAACTTAACTAACTTGAGGTAGGAAGGAGAAACTGCTCACTCCATTAAACTAGTGGGGAAAAGAAAGCTCTCTGTTAAGCAGTCTTAAGTTTTAAGGTGTGTGCATGATGGGAGTGGTCATAGGGAAAGAAGCCATGGCACCATAGCATGTCTTAGCATGCCTAGAATGAAAGATCAACCCAGTAAAAGCTGCCAGCCTGCAATTTCTGGGTTGGAACATACTCCAGACCTGCTATTGTTAATACTCTGGAATGTTTCAGCTATGTTTGCAGTCACAAACTCATGATGGAAAGCCACTCTAATTCTCTAGCCAGTGTTTAGAAATGACTTAGGTTTATAGTGTTCTTTCCCCCTCTCCAACCCATTTGTCTGGTGTAGGCTGATTTAGAACTTGATTCTTTATTTTTCATATTGTATACCATGTGGAACTGTGCTTTGTTTTGTTTTCTTCTTTTAACCTGTGTATGGCTTATTTTCCAGAGTTACTTCTACAATGATGACACTTTTAACTTTAACTACGCCCAAGCCAAAGCTGCCACTGGCAATTTCAGTGAGGGTGAGGAGGTATGTCTGTTGGCTTAAACAATGGGAATGTTTTCTACATGCCCCTCCCCCATACAAGTATTGCTCTCACTCTGTTTGGGATCCTGCAGGTTGTGTGGAACCTGAGCTCCAAGAATTGAAAAGTATATCTTGCTCTCAATTAATAGGATTCAGAAGAAGTAGCTTGTTCTAACCTTGCACTGTGGAAATAATGCTGTTAGTGTATCACAGGAGCACTCCCAGCTGTTTCTAATTGATCAGAGAATACCCCCTTGATTATGGTTTCTGTCTGTCTGGGATCCCAGGCAGCCTTATTGTTCAGGCAGAGCAAAGTCTGTTGAGTGAAAGAGATTGGATAACTGAACGTTGACTTAGGGGTTTGTTATATGTGAGAGGAGAAAAAAAAACAAAAAATGTTTCCACAACATCCAGGTAGGCTTGAGGAGTTTTGCTTCTTCGTATGCACAGCATGTTTTGTGCATTGGAAGTTGAAATACACACAGAGTAATAACTGCTCTGAAGAATTAAGTGAGACTTCTCAAAAGCAGTAAAGATCAGAAAATTGGAGTGGGAGGTAGGACAAGAAACCCAGCATGTGGTTTGTTATTTTAAGTCAGATGGTTTTGATAAAATTCTTTTTTTTTTAACAGTCTTCTGATATTTGAACCTTAGATTTCTGGGGCAATATGATGAGAGGTTTGGGTGAAGAACAGGAAGAGTTAATTTCTTATTTCTGTGATTGGAATTAAAGCTTCTCCAAAAACCTGTCCAAGATTGATAGGCAAAAAGGGTATGTGCTACAGTCCTATCAGCTCAGTTTAGTTGGTTTAATACAATTGAATAACCCCTCTTAACATTTGTGAAAATTCAAGCTAACAGGTTTGAAGTCATATTAGGAGGCCACTTGTAGTCTCTGGTAGTGGTGCTCAAACTTTTTTCCCAGTGGGACAGATGGACAGTGTCTGGTCAGACTGTGGGCTGCATGGTGGTTCCAAACTAGTACCTGGGGCTGGTATGGCGGACATCATCCAACCATCGGAGTTGGGAAGGGGGCAGCCCAATCTGAGCCCAGCACCACAGAGGAGAAGGGGCCTTCACCTAGCTCTGCAGTGGGGAGTGGGGTAAGGATGTGAGCCTACCAGGGGGTAAAAGGGGTATGGCTCAGTCCCAATCTGGCTGTGTGGGGAAAGGGGACATGGCTTGGGCCTAACCCAGCCTTGCAGGGGAAAAGGGGACATGGCTTGAGGAGAAGAAGGGCATGGCCTGGCCCAAACCAGCCCCACTGGGGAAAAGAGGTATGACCCAGCCCCATGGAGGAAAGAGGGCATGGCCCAGCCCTGCGTGAGGGAAGAAGACCTGATCTGGTTCTGACTGGGTTCACATATTAAAGGCCACTGCTCCCTGCTGCCAAATTTCCCAACCTGTGGGGAACCCCGCAGGACAGATGCGATGGCTCTATAGGCTGCATTTGGCCCGCAGGCCAGAATTTGAACTAAATGATTGCACTTTTAAATATACTGCATCTGGGTTGCAGAAACACCAAAGACTTATAAATTTAGCCTTGAATAATAGGTCCTCCTGCTTTTGTCTGTATTTTTACAAACTGTGCTGAGTGGATTTGCATTATATAGATGACAATTTTGGAACTGCTTATAAATTTAAGTAAGCCCATTGGTACTGTTTTGGTGTCTAGTGATCTGTGACTGTGGCCACGCATCCATGTAAGGATTACCCTCTTCAGCAGTTCATAAATTTATTAAATGTCTCCAGAAGTAACCCTCTGTGTAACATAATTTTTCAAAAAGAGTGGCCCCTCTGGGCATAAGGGACCAATCTGCGGGGTGAAATGCTACTCATAGCAATAACACTCCATTCTGAATTAGAGCATTAGCAATGTTTAAACAATAAAACCATTTGATTGATTGGCAAAACATTATTTTCCAGTAAGTGCTTTTTATAATTATGGGCAGAATAACCCATGTACATGGAGAAAGGGGTTTGATTTTTTTTGCCACCATCCCCAATAAAGAATGGGTATTTTTATCTTTTTTGCTGAGTGAAGCCACCACAGAAGATTTAAGAACACAAGACCACCTTTACCTCCTTCTGACTGTCAAATGCAGTAATGATTCTGTCTCCATAATAAATTGTAAAAGATAGTATTTTGACCCAGAGCCTCTCTAAAACTGATGGTTTAAGGGCTGTTATTGCTACTTCAGGAACTTCAGGTTTGTTTCATACAGTAAGTGGTAGAGGGAATGGAAGAGATCATCATTACCGTGAGGCCTCTTCTGGTATTTTAGAAGGATGATAATTTCACAGCTTGCACTACATGCTAAACAGTTGCATTCCTAGTTGTTTTTCCCATAGCCCCATCTTCCTTTATGCTCTGCTTGTTGTATATCAATACCCACTGGCAGTTGTTCAAGCAAAGCCATACCCTCCCCATAGTTTGGCACTGTAAAGCTGCAGAAATCCCATGATAAGCATTGTACTGTTTCAGTTCTCCACCTGCCTGACAGAAATACCCCTGTACATTGCAGTTTTATACTCCCAGTTCTTCCTATCAAGCTGCTCTTTGTCTGGCGTAAACCTTGGCTGTGTATTGTGGAGATGGATCTAGTTTCTCTATATTGCAGAGCGCGCATGCATGCATACACACACATACTCCTAATTATTTTTCCCCCCCCACAGGTGTTCCTGTTGATCCAGAGTGAGAAGATAAAGAATGATTATGTTTACCTTAGCTGGCTAGCTCGCTGCTGTGAGTCACTTTACTCTCAAAATTGCTAGATACAGATCCCCCTTTTTGCATCCGTCTTGGCACTCTGCTCATTCTATGTTGTGGGTGGATCTAGTGCTCCACGAAAGTGAACAGAAAAGTGCCTTAACTGTGATCAGCTACAGTGTGGCCAATTTACTGCACAAGCAGTGCATCTGGCTGATTTTTTTTAAATACCTATATTTTGGTGTTGACCCTAGCATAATTCTATCGATGTTACTGTACCTCCTTCCTGAGCTGTAGGAATATTCTCTTGTCAGTTCTCAACAATCTGAACAGAGATTACCAATCTTAATTTTTTCCCTAATGTAGTAGCACAAATGTTTCCTTTCCAATTTTAAAAATATCCTGCTAATTAAGGATATATCTACACTGCATTCAGTCTGATGGTTGCTTGCCAGTATTGCTTACATGGCTTTTAATCAGTCTGAAATCACACAGTTGGTGGTACCTTTCTGTAGGCCAACTCAGATCTGGAGATTTTTCTCAAGTTACCCATTTCCTTCAACAACACCCTTAACTTCCTGAGCAGCAACCATTAGGACGTAGTCTGTGCTGAAGAGAGATCATCAGCATATAGATGTGACCTTCTAAAAGAGGTCACTTGGGGCCTGCCACATCACATCACACATGCGCGGCTAACCCCTCTCTCTGACTCAGCTTTGGGATTCCAGAATTTCTTTCCCAATCCATAAAACTAGCAGGTTTGTTTATTGTCAGGTTTTTTTTGTTAAAGTTTTTCCCTGGAAATTATTAAGGTTTCAACCTGATGAAAGATCTCTTGGGTTCAGCAGGAGATTATAATGGTGTTTTGGTAGGTAGTGTACTTCCTTTTTTAATTATGTAGTAAAGAAGTTATTTGATATTGGTG
Source organism: Crocodylus siamensis (assembly GCF_052110815.1). Lineage (NCBI taxonomy): Eukaryota > Metazoa > Chordata > Crocodylia > Crocodylidae > Crocodylus > Crocodylus siamensis. Next base: position 86,817,595 of record NC_143398.1, on the reverse strand, counting down.
CTAGGCATGTTGTAACTGCTCAAAATACTTCCTTTTAGATAAAGTTTAAAACTAAGATAGTTTGGTCATTAAAAGATCTCACAGCACTTGCATAAGGATAGTTAAGTATTGTTGGGTACATTAGGTAAATGCTGTCTTGGTAATTGTTTTCTTCATACTAAATTCACACATGTGGAAGATGAGTTGCTAAATTATTATCTGTCTTTAAAATGCACAGGTAAACAACTGTTGCATTTCATTACAGATAAAGCTGCTTTCAGGGATAGGTGTAGTGATCCCTTTATTTGCCAAGCATGCAAATAGCTTTAGGATCTTTCTGGTTGAAAGGCCCCATATAAGTATTATAGCATACTCATTTTGAATATGAACAAGTATTGAGTCGTAGACATGTCTACCTTAAACTATTTGCAAGGGGCCAAAGATGCTGGTAGTGCAGCTTTTTAGGTGCATTACACAGTCAGCTCTTTTGCTGATTATATAGATCGTATCCTGAAAAAGGTAAAAACTCATTGTGTTTCATCTCCCAGCATAGTACTGTCTTTCTGCATATACACAGCTTAGTAGTTGTTAAAGAACTATAAATGCATTGTTTTTTCATGCAGAGAACTGTGGTTTGTTAGGTTTTCAGTGACTGGTTATCAGGTCATCATATAAGACACGTCTCTCCCCTGTAGTGTGTGCTACTACCAGAGCTAACAAAACAAATGTCTTGCTTCCTGCCCTGCAGAAAACGTCCGATTAAACACCTATTCTGATGGCCATTATCATCTCCCATACTGCACTTACTTCTGCAGTATTGTACCATATGGACAGGTCTTCCTGATTTCTCACTGTCTCTGGCTGGCAAGTAGATTATGCTCAGAAACATGATAATGTTATGTAATCTTTAACTTAACTGAGCATTTTACTTATCAGTAGAGGTAGTTTGTGCAGAGAAACTACTTTTGAGTATCTTTTCAATGCACTTCAGATTTACATTGGTATCTCCAGTTAACATAGGCAATAATTGTTGCTCCTCTTGACTTCTGTGCCAGTAATGCCAAGAATGCAGAAAACTTCCCTATGTTAATGGCCAGTGTTCAGAAAGGTCTATCCCTCCCCTCCAATTCTAGCTCAAATTCAAGAAACTATCCAGTTCCACTGATACATCGTTATGTCTGAAATTAACAGGCCAACTTTTAAATTAAATACAAAGATCAGATTTCTTAGCTTTAGAAGATCAACTTTTAGAATTTTGTCTCCCAAAGTATTGGGCAAATCTCCTTACTGGAATTCAAGTATAGTTCCATTCAGGCACTTGTATGATTAATTATGTTTATACTATTGAGGTTTTAGGTAAAAGCCTACCTCTTGTTTACATAAGCAGGGTTAAAATAACTGCAAGATTTTAAGGGTTCTTGAAAGAAATTTGCCACTGGAAGCATGGTGATAAGAGTCTTGCCTACACTTTGTATTCCTTTGGGCTATAGAACCATACAAATTAATGTTTACAATCAAATGGACACTGGGCATTGAGGACTTCAGTCTTGTGTCCTTCTGTTAAGTTTTTGTGAATGTGAAAATGCACAATATTGACTCTTACAGTTTTGAATACATCCAGAAATAAGAGGATGCCACAGTCCAATGCCACACATTAAATACTTTCTTGAGTATAAACATTCTCCACGTTCTGACTAATTATCTCTAAAAGCCCTAAGACTTTATGGAATCATAGAAAATTAGGGTTAGAAGGGACCTCAGGAGTTCATCTAGGATGGAGGTCATTCGTGGATGGTACCTTTATGACTATACCAAAGCTTAAGAAACTGTAAGTGAATTTCAGTTGCTTATTATTTTTTTAGTACTATGCTACAAGTAACAGAATACATATGGCAAACTTGATACAAACTCTTTTCAGTTTTTATGACAACAGACATGTCCTCCCAAGATGGAGCTGAAAGATTTTCAATCAATTTTTATTATTTAAAGGATATGAAGATTATTTTACTTGTTTTTGCTAAGGCATCTGATTACATTCAGTCAAAGCTCAACTTGATGTTAAAATGCACATCATAGTCTTGAGACTGTTTCATTGGCCAAGAATGCTGTTATAAACGCTGTTTGTTCTTTGCTAAAGGAAGATAAGTGCTAACAAGAAACAGATTTGTAATGTTTCTTCATTTTTGTGGTTGTGGAGTATCTAAGTTGGAAGGATAGTGAAGCAAGATACAGCTTTTTTTTCACAAAATTTAAACTTTTAAAGCCTTCTTACTACTGTCGCCATTTCCTGATTTTCAGATGTGTAATGCAGAGAGCCTTCTTTGTATCTTCCAGCCTAATTAGTACTCTGTTCATGTACTATAATGTAAATCTGAGATGTTATTTCCATCCCCGCTTCTTGGAATCCTTTTATACATTTGGCATTTCCTTTTCCTGTGGGTAGTATTTCATATGAAGTAGACCAGTGGAATAATCTGTCACATGGTTTTCCAGAGTAGAAGAACCAGTGATCCATTCTAGCCTACTCTGTTGATATAATGTAAATCTGAGATGTTATGGACTTGCATCATTTGCAGGTCTAGCCTTATAATTGTTACTGGTGGGGCTGAGGAATTTGCTCTTTATTCTATGGCAGTGTTTTTCAACCTTTTTTTTTTTTGTATGTGAACTCCTAAAAATTTTTGAATGCAGGTGCAAACCCCTTTGGAAATTGTGAATGGTGGTGTGGACCCCTTTAAATTGTAAGTGTGGGTATTTACATGCTTTTGATTGATCATAGTAATGTTTGTGGACCTCTTAGATATAGTCTGTAGACTCTTAGGGGTTCACAGACCGCAGGTTGAAAACCACTGTTCTGTGGTGTTTGGTATGAATGGGAGATTTTGGTAGACTGGGGTTAAAAGGTTACAGACATTTACTTCAGCTGTTATTGGGCAGTATTTCTTTGCCTTTTCAACTTCCTGTTCTCATTGCAGATATCATGAACAAGAAACCTCGACTAGCATGGGAACTCTATCTGAAGATGGAAAATTCAGGAGCATCCTTCAGCCTCTTGCAGCTTATTGCAAATGATTGCTACAAAGTGAGTTGTTTGAATTCTGCTGCATCCCACTCAGAGGCCTCTTTTACAGTAGACTCTCATTCTTAATATTCCCCACCACTTTCTGAACTAATGAAACTCCAGTGATGCTGGTAGACTGAGAAGGATTTATCAGCATTTTAACCAGGGTATCTTTCGGGCAGGCGATTACACTAATTAAAGCTCTTGCGATTGTTTTGTACTAGTGCTATCATTAGGGCTAATCACCATTTCTACCACAGAAAGAGCTATTACTACTAGTAGCAACAGAAAGTAGTTTTGAGAAAAAAGTTCCAGAGGAGATTTGAAGCTCTTCCTAGCAATTCTTCTCTTTCTGTTTGAGACTTAGAATATCAGCACTGATGCTTTGGATGGTTTTTCTTCCTCAACCCCATTTCCCCCACAACCTTGAGAGTACATACAATGAATAATTTGGTGAAATCACTGGGAATAGAGTACTAGGATTTTTCCAGAATTTATTAGTGTTGGATGTTAAAAAAACATCAATAATTGCCTTGTAAGTGATATAGCTATGTAGTCTTGTAAACTGGCCTTGTATAGGCATTCAGTTTCTCCTGGGAGAGTCACTGATCTCCCAGGAGAAACTACAAGAGTACAGATGTTCAGGCTTTTTTTCTGAGGTTTAAAATGGCTGCTCCAGGAGAAAAATGAGTTGGGGAACAACCAGAGTTAAATTATTCCTGGGAGAGTTTCTCCTGGGAGAGCGAATGTCTGTATCTGCTTTGGCTTCTTTCAGATCATGATCCTCTAACATTCCTCGTGCCACCTCTCAGGGAAACAGCATGTTGCTTGCTGGACTCTACTGCTCCAGCAGGGAGCAGAGCAAACCCCCTTAGTAATCCCCACAATTGTCACAGGGAAACACAGGTTGACCATGGCCAGTCTGGGTCAGCCAATTGGGTCTACCCTATGCACTACTGCCATCTGTTGCCAGACTGACTAAGGGAGCCTGCAGAGCATGCTGAGATGTCTGCACAGCACCCTTCTCCCCCTGCCCCACTTTCCCCCTAGTTCTACAGTGTCATCATCACTGCAAGTTCTGCACTCTTCAGGGCCTCAGCATTCAAATGTCTGTATACCTGGCTCTGGATAAGTTTCTTTACTAAGTTAACAAACCTTGGAGAATTGTCCCAGGTTAATAATTCTGGCATATTTAATAGATTTCATAGACATTTGGGTTGGAAGGGACCCCAGAGGATCATTGAGTCCAGCCCCCTGCCCATTGAGTCCAGCCCCCTGACTGGGTAGAAAAGAGCGCAGGCCAGATGCCCCCAGCCAGGTGCCTATACAGCCTTCTCTTAAAGACCCTCAAGGTGGGAGACAGCACCACCTCCCTTGGGAGCCCAGTCCAAATTTTGGCCACCCTTACTGCAAAGAAGTTTTTCCTGATATTCAGCCTAAATTTGCTCTCTGTCAGTTTGTGACCATTGTTCCTTGTTACCCCAAGAGGCACCCTGGTGAAAAGAGCATCTCCAATCCCTTGCTGCATTCCCATAATGAATTTGTAGACAGTCACAAGATACCCTCTCAACCTTCTCTTGTGGAGGCTGAAGAGGTCCAAGTCCCTCAGTCTCTCCTCATAGGGCCTTGCCTGCCAGCCCCTGACCATACGAGTGGGCTCCTCTGGACCCTCTCAACTCTATCCACGTCCTTCTTGAAGAATGGTGCCCAAAACTGGACCCAATACTCCTAGTCATAATGTACAGCTCATTTTAAGGCTGAAATTTGCCATTGTGTATATCTGCCAGGTTTTAAACAACTGAGGAATTTTAAGTGTAGGTTTCCTAAATGTACACGTACATCTTTTTTATATGTAGAGCAATTCTGAGATTCTGAAAGAAGTTTAGGTGACAACACAGGATTTCCTTTTCAGAGAAACAATGCAACCAGACGGAAGAAGTACTCTATTCCCTCAAGGATCTGAGGACAACTAGGTCTGTTGGTATCCATACTATACCATCCTTCCACAAGCTCCTTTAGGTAGCTGTCTCAACAAAGGCTAAGAATGTTTTCATCAGCCAGAATGCTCATCCAGAAAGCTTCCTTATACCAAAGGTGTCAGTCATCTTCCTTTTCTGTCAGTACCAGGGTTCCTCCTAGAAGCACGGCAAGTGTCAAGAACCATGACAAGTCCAACCAAAAACTGAACTTGAAAAGTCACCTCATACCCTTCCTTTGGGCATAGACAGAAGTTACAGCTGAGAAATAGATACTAGACATTGTTGCCTGCAGCTGTCCCAGTCACTTTCATTCTTTGTCCCTTCCCCTATCCTTCTTCAGGGTGCTATCTTCCTAAAGCCTATTAAAGAAAGAAGTGGCCTCACTTGTTGTTGTTGTTGTTATTAACTTAAAGAAAGCATAGAAGTGTGGCATGACAATATGGAGGGAAAATATTCTATTCCTGATATTTCTTTATGTCCAAGAGAATATAGGGGATTTTATCCTATCTTAGCTCTGAGGAGACTGAACAAATGTATATTAATTCCACCAGAGTGAGATCTTAACTTCCAATAACTCTTACTTTGGTTATTATTGAACACAGAGAGATCATAACTGGCTGCTACAGTCTAGACTTGCCTTGACTATTCCAGGCAGGAACTGTCTGTTTGTTTTATATTTGTACATGCAACACTGGGGCTTTAGTGCTACAAACCACCATTCTGGTAATCTGTGATTGGGGGACATTTCTGCTAGACCCGTTTTGTCAAGAACAAGGTCAGATTTTCAGACCTTTATTTCAGAGGCTGTTTGAGTTGAGAATCATTACCAGATGTCTGTCTTCTGTGGTAGAATCAAGGCCTTTTGAACATCTCACCAATTTCTCTAATCTTCTGGGTGATTGCCAAAGCCAGATGAAACTGGGTCATATTCATCTTCATAGCTCTCTACCACCTGAAGCAGTTTTGGCTGACAGGGTTGTGTTGAAAATGTCCACATAAGCACTGATCAAGCCCAGGCCAACTAGAACTTTTATGTCAAAAGCCTGGACCCCCAAACACTTCACTTGATGGACTGGATGCTGACTGGTTAAGCACCAGGGGAAAGGGTTTCTCCTTAAGTTCAAGATACCCCGATACAGAATATTCAACCTACAGCAGGGGTAGGCAAAATACTAATAATAATTCAAAGTCCTGATTAAGATAATACTTATTTTCCGAATCTCTGTGCAATCTACTTGAAACTGAAATGTGCCTCTTGCAGTTCTGAGCAGTTTGGAAGAGCAGGAAAAAGTATGCTGTTTGCATAACTGTAACTCCAGAAAAATAGCATCAGAATTTTGGATCTCTTTCTGTTTAGACAGTCACGTGTGTCTGAGATATGTGGTGCTTTCTTTTGCTACACAGATGGGCCAGTTTTATTATTCAGCCCAGGCCTTTGATGTTTTGGAGAGACAGGACCCTAACCCTGAATACTGGGAAGGCAAGAGAGGTGCCTGCGTGGGCATCTTCCAGATGATCTTAGCTGGCCGAGAACCCAAGTAAGTACTCTTATTTTGTATGAAATTCTCACCTAGTCTTCCTTGTCTAACTAGCAGTAAGCCAGAATTGCATTAAGAGCTGCTTTTATGAAAAGGAATGGATAACCCTACCTTCTCCAACTCGTTTACTTTTTAAAAGAGACAAGTGCTGCCCCAGTGGTTATGTACTCAAATGGCATTTCTGTTGTCTTTCTTCTAATCTAATGGGTACAGGAGATGTGAAGGATGACCTACTGACTTATCTTTAAGTTAAGTAGATCCCCCCCGATGCAAGCCGCCTCAGACTGCAAATATATTTATTGGATATCTCTAGCTAGACAAGGCTAAGATTTGTCAGTAGTCAACAGGAGCAGTCTAAAATAGGCAGGCTATTTGAAATGTGGGTTTAAAAACGTTTCAAAACATAGTGCTTCTGCTGTGGAACACACAGGGAGCCCTTACTTCACTTTCTGACCAGAACACTTTGGAATTGCTATAGCTGCATGCTACAGCAGGCTCTCCAGACATTGGGGTGTTACGAGGTGCATACGGCACCTGTGTCTCTGCTTCCACTCTTTCTCCCTCCTACAGGAGCCAAGCAGACTCTTGGTTAGGGCACCATTGCTTCCTGCACTGCAAGGCTGGGGTTTCTAGAACTCAGAGCACCTGGCCTCTGGCACTTGGGGTGTCCCAGGTACTAGGACTCCTGGCTTCAGGTTACAGGGAACAACAGTGCCTCAAGTGGTGGCAACCCCAAGGAGCACCTCAAGTCCCATGAGCCCATGTGTGCAAGGAATGCAGGGAGATCGAGGGAGAGGGGTGGCTGAGGGAGGGGGGCAGTAGCAGCCGGGGTGCTGGGAGAAGGTGTGAGGGCAATCACTGCATGAAGGATCCACAACCTGAAGAGATGTACAGTGGCATAAAACAATAAAAAATTGTACCAGCTCCCTTTGGGTACTGTTTTATCATGCTTGGGAGCAATTTATCTCATGTGCTCATCTATATGGTAGCTTTTTGAAACATTTCAAATGCTATGACTATCCATACCCTAAAGAAGATAGGGGTGCATGAGAGAGTGATGCTTCTGCAAGCAGTCCTTTTCTTTCTGAGTAATAATAAACGTGCCATTCTTCACATGGTCAGACACTTGGTATAATTACCTTTTAAGCCCTGAGGCAGTGCTCCTGCATTAAATGTACATGTTGCTGTTCTTTATATGCTGTCTTTTCACATGGCATGAAAAACTGAGGTTGTAACTACTTGCTGAGTTTTGTGGCTTTTTTTTGTAGCAGTTGTTATTTTTAATTTTTATATTCTGACCAGGCTCTAGCCTGAATAATTACATGTTGATCACTTAAAATTTCCCCTCATTATAACTAAACACATTATTCTTTTTAGGCCTGAACCACTGTCTAGCTTTACTGTGTGTTTTTTATCAGCTGTTCCTCCTCTTCAGTAGTAGGGAAAGGGACCTTTATTTCTAGAGTCTTGTGTTTTTGTGTCCTTCAGGATATTAACAAGCATAGAAATGCCAGGTAGTTTTCTTTTGGGGTCAGCTGTATTGGTCTGGGGCTATATGACAGACAGTCTTTTGGTTTGAGTTGATATCTTTTATTAGACCAGCTTGGAGGTGGGTTGATGTTTCTGGTAAGCTTTCAGATAACACAGTATCCTTTTTCAAGCTAAGTGGAGTGCAGAAGGGGGTGACTCTCCTGTGTATGCTGGGGAAATCTGTTGCTAGTCTGTGCAAGTGGATGTGTTAGTTGAACTGCTCTGAGGGCAATCATACTGTCCACATGGCAGGGGAAGGAAAAGAAATTTCTTGTGGGTTATGGTATGGGTACCCAGTATGGTTGGAGTTTAAGCAGACTGTAGTGAGGAAGATAATTCACGTCTCTGTTCAGTCCATGATTTTTTGTGTCCAGAGTGGTGATGAAGTTGAGTTCATGGGCACACTCTTTAGAAATGTCAGTTGTTATTTAGTAAAGTGACCCTCACTCTCTTTTACATCTTTGCCCTTCATTTACCCAGAGAAACCCTACGCAAAGTACTGCATCTCCTAAGGAGCACTGGTAACCCCCAGGTAGAGTACATCATCCGCATCATGAAGAAGTGGGCCAAGGACAACAGAGTCCCTGTCTAAACCAGCACTACCAAATACCAAGTCAGTTATCATTTTTTTGTCTATGGCTGGAAAGTGTGGATCCTGGCCTATCATTTACAATGTTAAACACAATGACCTAACTGTAGGATTGAGTAAGTAGAGTACAGAAGTAAGATTGCAAAAAGTTCCATGAATAATTTAATATTGAAGATTGATTTTTGGAAGGAAAAGGTTTGAAGTCTGTTTCCTTTCTACCACAATCCCAATGGTACATTTTCTGTCTGTATCAATACCTGTTTCTAGTTCAGGGCCTGTCAGATTTTGTTTTATACTGTTGTTCCAGCTTTTACTTCTCAAACTACTCCTTGGATGTAACCCAGACTCCCTTGCATCAGCTTCAACAGATGCATTGTGGCAATTAGTCCAGTGTTTTGTATTTTAAAATAGGTCTTTGCTCTTCAGAGAAGAATCATTTATAAAATGACTGAGCAAATGTGCTTCAGGAGAAGACATGGCAAAAGGAAGAAGGATTGTGGTATTTTATCAGTGATCGGCTTCCCATTGACGGCTGATTTTTTTTATTTTTTTTTTGGTTTGAACAAAACGCAACACAATTTACTGAACCACATGCATTTCTATATAGATTCTGGTAATTAATAACTTATTCATCTTCCATTTCTGTCTAAAAAATTGGTTTTCCCTTACCTGCTGTAGTCAGAATATTTCTGAACGTGAGACTCAATCAGCCAGAAGTGCAGGACCCCAATATCGCTTCTTATTTTAAAAACAGTCACAAAGTTTGGGCCGCTTCAGGAGCATGAGGTTATGTTTAACTGAGCTGTTCAGTCTTGGTTTAACCCTGATCCTCCATGCACTTACATATTGGTATCTTCACTACTCATGTAAATGAAGGTACGTATATGTTTACACGATCCTTTCATCAGTCACTACCCTCATCGTCACTGTATCATGATTTTGGCTGACAGTTTGCTCTGCAAATACTCTCCTGTTCCTGAAGGAGAACCCTTCACAGAATATATAATTTAATCCTGGAGGAGAGCAAGGGGTTGTGACAGAGAAGTGCATTATAGTAAGCAACACCTGTACCATATTTGTAAAGGACAGTTGTTTTATTTATTATGTATTTTTTGTACCTTGTGAAAAAATACTTTATTGTAAATTGTACTCTCTGCTAATACTTTGATTAAAGTTTATACTTGGATTTATAATTTGGCTTCTTGTTTGGTTGTGTTTACCTCATCATGACCAGGCAGTTGGACGCAAATTCATTTAATTGTGGAGGATGATAGGTTTGCAATTGGTCATGAAAATGCTGATTCATTAATCAGTCAAAGATGAACTGAGTTAAAGGAACCTCATCTATGAACTGTTCAATGGCATTTGCTGTTAGATACTGAAATAAAGATGGCTCAAGTAATCTTTCCACTTGGAAGTGGTTTTGGTTCTGTTATCATACCCCAGCAGAGATGCTGAATTCTCCTCAGGCTATAAGAAGAAAGACTTCTAATTCGTGGTAGAAGATTACCACATTTCTCAATGCTGGAGTCCACAACTTTTAAGTTACCTTTTATTATCTTACTGCAGCATGTCTGACTGTTCTGACAAGAACTTCCATGTGTACCATCAGTCACGTAGCTGTCAATGGCTTGGTACATTGTAGGCTGCTTGCTTCTATGTGGAAAAATCCAGAAATTTAGATCCCTCATACTAGTAACAAGAAATAAGTTCTTAAATCCTGCAAATGACGTCAGTACAGAAACAAGGCTGCTGTGATGTATGATACTCAGTCAGAAAGTAATGCCTCCTAATTTTTCTGTTCTAAGTGAGGCACAATCGGTCCGTGAGAATTTTTTTGTCCAAATGTTTGAACCTCCACTTGAAACTGAAACATTGTATGACAGAGACCTGTCTCAGGTGCTGTTTCTGCATGTCAATGCTTGCCTGCACCCCAGAGGCAATCTCATCGGTTGGATACACTGCTGCCCCATCCTCTATACAGCCTAGACATGACACCCTCCAATTACCATCTTTGGGTGCCTTTGAAGGACAAATTGTAAAAGTGATATTTATGGGATGATAGCCAAACCATGGAGACTATGCAACAAGAACTTTTACAATTGATATGTGCCCTTGTTCACTGGTGGGAAAAGGCCATTGATGGAGAGGGAGATTATGATGCACAAAAGCTGTGTGTTCAGTGATTTTCATACAATTTTTTTCATAGACGTTTAATATTTTTTTCAATAATATTTGGCTGAGAAAAATATAGGACATTACTTTCTAACTGACCCTTGTTTAAAGAACACTAAAATGCTTTAGTTGAAAGCAGCTGCAAAATGCTTTCCATTTGTAAGGTATTTTTGTTTTCCTTCCCAGATTAATTAATTTGGAAACAGACTGGAATGGATGCTGTGAGCCTTGGTTTCAAGCTGCAGAAAAATCAATATGGTGACTGTGACAGATATTAAATGCAACTATTTCGTTCACTGAAGTATAATCAGACAGAAAGATGAAAAGCCTCCAGATCCATTGCAAATCGCTTTACATGTTAAAAGTAACTCTTTTGCAAAAAGTCTTACATCTCTAAAAGCACATATACAATGCCATAGGCTAATTTTAAATATTATGTTTTGGTAACCCTAAGTCATTCCTAAATGTCATGTTTTAATAATATCTTAGCTGCTTGTAACTAACCATCTAGAGTTTATGCATGACCAGCTAAACTGTTTTGATGCCTGCTTTTGTTTACAGCAGTTGCTAAGTAGTAGGGTTGTGCAAAGCAGGCCCTGTTCAATTTGGATTTGGATTCGGCCTGAATCGGGGACAATGATTCAGTTTGTTGATTTGGATCACTGTTCCTGTTTCGATTTGGCTGAACCCGAATCTGAAGATTCAATGCTGATTTGGAGAATCAGCGATTTGGACATAGACACAGCTTTAAAAGTATTTTCTACATACTTCAAGGTACCAGTGCGGCCTGTGAATGCTGCAATGCTGGGGCGCATGGAATGTCCCACAGGAGTGCGAGGGCCCTCCATGTGCTAGACAGTGAACCTGGAAGTGGACAGCAAGTGCTTATGGTTCACTTCCAGGTCCACCAGGGAGTGCACAGGGGGCCCCCCCGATGCCCCCCAGCTCGGCAATCAGCTGCAGGGGGACCCTGGGTGCCCCCCCAGACCCAGGAGGCACCAGTCACCTAGCTGGGGAAACATGGGGGCCCCCCCTGTGTGCTCCCCAGCAGATGCAGAAGTGGACCAGAACTGCTTCTGGTCCACTTTCGGGTCTGCTGCCAGGTGCACGGGGGACACTCCCGTGCTTCTGTGGGACATTCCATGTGCCCCAGCATCACAGTGTTCATGAGCCGCCTGCTACCTAGAGGTATGTTGTAAAAATATTTAAAGCTGTGTCTATGTCCAAATCGCTGATTCTTTCTGAATCTCTCCAAATCAACTCAGAGGGTTCCAATTCAATTTTGAGAAGTTGAAGGGTCCTCTGATTCGATTCGTATTCAGAGATTCAGCCACTGAATCGGGCCGAATCAAATCAGGGACCAAAGCATCACACAGCCATACTAAGTAGTTTTTAGTATGTTATTAGTGTTACTTAACATCGCTTCTAATATAGTTCATTTCTCTAGTATAGATTAGACCTCCAAAATTAAAGACAAGATGAATTTGGGGAGGGTTGTACACCTTTGCTTTATATAATGTATTTGTGTTCGTAATTTGCATTACTGTAGCACCTAGAACTTTCATCCTCAACCAGCACCAGAGCTTGAAAGGATTATTTTGGAAATTCATATTGGTTTTGTTTTATCTTTTCAATTCTAAATATTACAAATATCTTCCCTGGTTTAGCTTGAGAACTTATTAGAGAAGCAAATACACATTACGTTAATGTGCGGTAAAATAGTCTACTGCTGTTTTTTAAGCATCACTAAAAAAAAAGGATGCAAATGTACTACTGTGCATTAGCACAGCCTAATGCGCAGTAATTTAATGCCTCACACTGGAAGCACTAAATCTAATGTGCATTAGAAAAGGTGCATTAATGCACATGTAGGTGCGCCCACTGTGAACTGCAAAGGCAGTAACAATTGGCATCAGGGAACCTACCAGGGAAAGAGGTAGAGATGAACCTCATAGACTAACTAACTAAATTATAGATGCACAAGGTTTCATGAGCCAGAGCTCACTTTATCAGATGCTAGGAAAAGATGGGCAGAGCAGGCTTTCAAATTGGGAGGGTGATTTGAATAGAAAAGACAGGGGAGGGAAGAAGGGGAGAGAGAATGGGGAAAAGGTGGGGGAGAGCAGTGCTAAGTTTAGCAAAGAAGCAGTAAAACCCATACAAACAAAGGGGTCACAAAACCTAATCCAAGAAGTGTGGTAAGAGTCCATAGTCCCTCTACTTAACACAATCCAGTCCATGGATGATTTCTTGCTCTGCAATTGTGTGTTCAAATCTGCTTTAAAGTTTCACTGTACAGTATAAGAAAAGCTACTCTGAAGTCAGCCATGGAATGTGCAAGAAGGATAGTGTTCTGCCACAGGACTGTGTGTGTGTTTGGACTTAATGTCAGATCAGTGCAGCCCATTATTTCACATAAGGATCACCTCATCTGGCCAATATAGATGGCAGAGAGGCACTATGAAGTTTCAGTTAGTCTATAAGGTGGATATCTACCCTGCAGTTTGCCTGATTTTAGATTAACATGGCTGACTACCCCTCTGGTCAAAGAAAAGCATGTCACAGTCCCCAGAATAGGGAAGTTTTCATTTTGTTTAAGGTAGAATGAAATGTAGACTTCCACTGAAGCTCAGGGGGAAAATGTGTCTCCCACTCATGTAGATGAGAAGTCTTCCCAAAGGTCAACACAGTACACAACCTCCAATTAATAACTATAGGTTTAGCTAGCTATTCAGAATCACAAGGCACTTTTATACAAACTAGTTACTGCAAGGCAATTGGAGGCATGGATTTGCTGTGTCAGCTACTCTGGGGTACTTGCCTGGTACATGCTCTTGCTCCGTGTCAGACAAAAGCTAAACCTGCCACTGAGGGGTAAACTACTTTGCATTAGATAAAGCATATCTTCAAGGAAGGCTTTCAGTGTTGATCTGAAGACAAATGATGGAGAATCCACTTCTGTTCTTGGTAATTTGTATCAGTGGCTAGTTATCCTCACTAATAAATAGGTATCTGGTTCCAATTTGCATTTGTCTGGCTTCAGCTTTCAGTCATTAGCTTTTGCTCTGCCTTTTCCTTCAACGTTACAGCCCCAAAGAACTTTTCCCCCCCTTGTGAATGTACTTTATTTAGTATAAGCAAGTCATCTCTGAATTAAACAGATTTAAGTTTTTTAAATCTCTCTACAAGGTGCTTTTCCAGCCCTTGAATATTTTGTGTGGTTCTTTCTGCATCTTCCCTAATTTTTCAACATCCTTTCTAACAGGTGGATACCAGAACTGGGTGTACTAATCCAAGCTCTCTAAAGCTGTTATACAGAGGTAAAATTACCCCATCGGTAATACTCACTTTTTCCCTTATCATTCATCCAAAGACTGCATTATCCCCTTTGACCACAGCATCATGCTATACGTTGCTGGGAATTACATATTCCCTATATGTAGATCCTTTTCAAAATAATTGTATTCTTGAACAGTTCCTTAAGTACAGCTTGTATTCCTTGCTCTGGGAGCTCTGGCAATTCATGCTGTTCCCCTTATCTCACCACCAAAATCTGGACCCATGGGTAGACTTGTGGGTCAGATACAGTCAGTGGGCTGTATCTTGATCACCCTAATTTGAATCTGTGTCTTCTACAAATTTTATTACCAGTGATGTCTATATTTTCTTCCACATCATTGATGGAAAATGTCAAATCAGGTTTGGATTTACTACCAAAGTGAATGGAACCCCACTATACACTTTTAAATGAGGATGAGGGTGATGAGTCCCCAGTGACTAATACAATTAAAAAATGATGTTAGCCAAATCTTATTAACAGTGTTTTATTATTTCTGCATAGTGCTATTTTTAAACGACTGTTTTTCTAAGTCAAGCACTTTTAAACAGCATCTAAGCCCCTACTTTTCAATTAAACTTGTCTCGTATATGAATTAAATCAGACCTGGTTTACAAGTCTTAGCCTTTTAATTCTTCAGCAACTGCATTCTGTATCACCCCAATGAGACTACTGGAATTTATACTTCTTAGCCATTGTTTCAGGCTGTCTTCAAACTCAGGAATACATTACTATATTGGTTATATTTGGAAAGTCATACTCAAAACCAGAAGAGTTAGAAACTTCTCAATTGTGCAGAAATCTTAGGCTTTTATTTTAAATCCAAGTATGCCATGCAGGACATACAAGTCAGTTAGGTGTCTAACATTTGTGCTCAATGAGACAATTGCTAAATTTCTGTAAATCATTTAAAGTCATAATCTGCATTAACCTTTCATAACCTTTTCATAGAAATCGTTCTGTATTCACTAAGCGTTGTAGGTTAAGGAAAGATCCAGTGTATTCCACACATACTCATGATTCCTGTTTTGTATACTGCTGGGCTTAGTGGCTTCTTAATATATTGACATTTTCTCCAAGACCAGCAGTGCTGTAAAAATATCTTGACATACCTGTATAGTGATTTTCTTCCCATAGGAAATCCAGGTCTTGAGCTATTTTGGCTGAAAATATTCAGAAAATATATGCAAGAGTTCATGGGTAACAATTTACTACATTTAATTCAAAACTTTTTTCTCCCCATTCAATGGCCCGCGGCAGGGGGGGGGACAGGGCAGGCTGCTTGCCCCCTTCTCCCTGCCCCCCAACTCCCTGCCACTGCTTTCCCACTGTAACAGTGGGAGGGGGTGGAGAGGGAGGAACAAATGTGAAGGTGACCATCCAATAATTTAGATTCTATACATGGAAAACTATAACATTTATAATTTTTCCATGTATAGAATCTAATTGTGGGGCAGGGGGGAGGGCAAATCATCTTAAATTTGAAGTTGTCTTGAATTTTGGAATATGGTGTTTTGTGTGCCAATCAAACATACCTGAAAATAGGAGAAAAGATCTGATGTGGTCTCAGAACTGCACTTCCATGTATCCATCCAGGAATTACATTATATTGTCAGAATCCTCAATATGGTCAGTATTCTGTGGAACAGATATGCCCAGTATAAAGTGACTGTTGCAAACACATCTTCTTCCATGCAGAAAAGAACTATAGCTGTTATGTAAATCTGAAAGGTATCTTTGCTTTTATGCACACAATGTAAAGTAAGTAGATAGCGTTAAAATTATTTCTTGAACTACCACCACACTAAAGCAAACTTCAGGAAAACTTTGTTACCAAAATTGTCAAACCCAGTCTTAAATTTTGTGTTTCATTCATAGCACTGCTTATTATCATGGCATCTGCCTGTAAAATATCTCTTTCTAATATATCACTTTTATCTGCTTCATTCCCTAGTCATAAATGCTAAACTTGAGTCATTGCTGAATAAATAGAGAATAAGGCTGGTTATCATAGTCATGTAAAGTAAAGATAGAAAAGCTCTATTAAATCATGCACTGATTAATCTTGAAGGCATGTATGTACAAGTTTTCCTACTTATGGTATCCATGCATTTTTGGATATATTCTGTGATGCATCAATATTGCATTTGTTTTAATGAGCGCACCATATTTCCTGTATTCTTTCTCCTTTATGCCCACAACCATTTTCTCTTTTCTACATTTTCTGTTTCATCCCCATTTCCCTTGGTCCCTCTAATCCAATTGCTCTAGCTGGCTTGTCCAACTTCACAGGAGTATTGCACTGAAGTGGTATTTGTTTCAAAAGTATGTTGTGATCTTCACATAAAAGTCTGCAAATAAGCTTGTCTTGAATCATTCCTTTCATCATGCCAGTGTGAACCCCTTAAAATGGTAAGTAATTATTTGGGAATAGTCCTATTGACTTAAATCTGTCTACTCATGTAATTGTTTAGGAGCGTTGAGTTAACGGATTCATAATCTGGTTCTTGGTGCTTACACCTTTCAAGTAGTAGTAGCAATTGTAGTTACCCTCCATTCTCCTTGTTTAACTTAGCTATGCATAAAGTATTTACTTTTTTGCAAGTAAGAGAGCTTTGTTTACCTAATGCACATGCTTTGAGGAGTTGTAATCATGATGGGAAAGGAAATAGACATTACAGAAAAGTGACACATTTTTGAAACAGCAATTTTACAATTTACAACTTGGTTTTCTAACATCTGAGTAGCCATATTATGGCTTAGGTTCATTGATCATTGCAAACTAGAGCTAAGAGTTCCTCTGAAGGTTCTTAAAAATACCTATTGGGGGCTGGGTAGTAGGGAGGAGTTCAGTTACATTCCACTTGTCTATGTCAATTATTTGTGTGGGAAACCATTTTTCACAACTAAAGTAATTTTTTCAGCTGCTATTTTAATAATCTGGCAAATCAAAGGAGCTTTGTTTTGAAACTTCAGGTTTGGCATGTAGATTGTTCCAAATGATGAATATGTGCTTTGCAGTCTTGAAGGAAATTTGGTTTGGAAATAAGATTATGAAGGCATGAAAATTCTGATGCATAATATTCTCCTTTCTGTTCTGTCTTTAAGCATGCATGAAAATTAAGATATGAGCAACTGTTTCTGTAATCTTTCTCTGCAGTCTGTGATAATAGTTCTTCATCTAAGTAATTCAAAGCATCTTACAAAGCCCTGAGGGGACAAAAAGGCATTGGAAGCATTGTTCAATAGGTTGGTAAGTGAGGTGTAGAATAGTTGACTCATTTTTTCCTAAAAAGAAGAAGTTGTTAGAGAAGTAGGTAAGACACAGCAGTTAAATACTAGTTCCCAACTCAGTGTGTTTTCTCAAACAGTGCTCAGCAACCCTGTTTGGGTCAGAGGTAGTAGACAGGCAGATACCAGGACCCAGTTACCATGGGCAGAGGAACCACAGATGGTGCCAGGGGAAGCCCCACTTGCAAGGGCTGGATCAAGTGGCTTGGGCGGCCAACCCGTCCTAGAAAGCTGTTGTGTATTTACAAAACTTTGGGTCTCATATAGGTAATTTACATATATTTAAATAAACCAGTCCTTAATCAGAATGAACATTGTTCAACAGGATTCCTGTTGACAGCTTTTAACTTGTTACCTGTACGAGTAATTGTATACAAGCAAATTTGTGTCTAGTCACTTTTGGGACTTAAGTACTGGGTGCCAGTGAAAGAGAAAACTGCAAGCTGATTAATGAGTAAACTTCCTCTGCCCGGAATGGGAACAGTTCCTTTTTTGTTTTAAAAGCACAGCAGGATTTTGCCTGGTCCATGTCTGCCTAAAGACTGTTTCTCATAGCACAAATGTATTTTTTCTACACCAGTGTAGCATGCAGGCCTTGTTTAGCTCATCAGACCACACTACTGCCTCTGCAGTCAGAAGTTCTCAGTTCAAGCTTTTGCTGAGAGAGATTCTTTATAAGCAAGGATAATCCTTCCTATTCATGCTACAAATAGGTGTGGTTGCTTAAAACAAAACTGTGATTCATATATATAGTTCCTCCCCAAGTTACTAATGGAAGAAAGAATTAAAGCAGCAAACAAGCCTCACTATGCATAATAAAACATAAATCACAATGGCTATTTTAGACTATCTCCAGATGTGCTGCCCCAATGGGACAGTTTTTTCTGTCAGAGACAGGTATCCCATGTAAACAAATATCCTTAAGGAAATCATGACACTAAGAAAAAATAGCACATCAAGCCAAACTCCATCATTCTTCCTGTCCCTGTGAAATAACTAGGTGATTCTAAACTGCAAAATGAGCAAATAAGATTCTCATAACACATGGCGCAATGGAGAGCCACCCATTAGAGGCAGCTCAGCTGAAGTTTTAGCTGCATGATGGGTGGTTATAATCAGCATGTTCCACGCAAGAGCTCTTCAGTACTGTATGGATTTCTCCAGCAGCTTGCCCACTTACTGATTTCTGCTTCCTTTCTCTCTGTTTATGGTTTAACTATTTTTTCTCTTCTTTTTAGGTTACCGGAGACTTCTCAACAGAGTCTTTTTGTATTTTTTCTATGTACTTCTTGATTTCCTTCCTTGGAAGCACACAACCTGCACATTAGTTAGCAGGTTTGTTTCATGGCTCCAGCACAGTTCAGACTCGGAAAAAATCCCTTTCCTTTTTTCCTATGGAGAGTTGTGCAGGTTTTCTGAAATGTACCTACATGTTGCAGAACTAGACACTTACTGCTCAATAACATTTGCTTCTATCTCCCTGCTGTCTTGGTGCGGTACTACACTACCTTCCTCTGACTTCAGCAAAATGAAATAGGCAGCAGCTCAACTAAGTCATGAGTGCAGTAGTTCTCAACCTTTGTTGTACCAGGACCTGTTTGTAAATATCAAGGGCCAGTCCTGACTGAGTGCCCCTCACTCTTGATGCAATGCCCCCCAGGTCCCAGGGTGGGGGGAAGGTATGGATATGTCTGGGGGAGAGGAGCCTCAGGCAGCCTCTTGCAGGCTAGAGATCTGCCAGCCTGCAACGGAAAAGCCACAATTTGCCACATTTTTCTCTGTTAAAAGGTGAGTACATTTTTAAAGCTTGTTGATCCATTTTTGCTGAGCTTTTGGTTGTAGCTGTGTTGGTTTTTCCCTCTTGACCTTTTTGTCCCCTGTTTTCTTCCCCCTCCCTCCCCTGCTTTACCTTTTGTTTTCCTACTTCTACCCTTTTATATTTTCACTGACCTCCTGTCATACTTTTAGCTTCTCCCATTCCTGCTTTCCTGATCTCCAACCATTCCCTTTTTCACAGACTGCCTTTTTCACCTTGTATTTATCTCTCTTGTTTCCCTGACTTCCCTCCCCCCACCTTCCCTGCTTTTCCTTTTGTCTTGCTTATTTCTATCTATTTACATTTTCACTGCCTCGGGGTCTCCCCACACCAAGAACTTTTTCCCAACTACTCAGTTGGTCTAATAAAGATACCGCACCTACTCAAAGAACCGTGCCTGCCTTGCTCCATTTTTAAAGTCTGTCTACAAACCCTTTCATATATGCTGGTGACCCACGGGGTGAGTAACGCTGCTTTGTTCCCCATTCTTGGGAAACGCTCACGAGAAAGGGAAACCTCTGACTAGAGATCAACCCCTCCTCAGAGCGGGCCTATATCTAAAGACGTTGTCCTCAGCCAGGGGGCGGCGAGATCGGCCGACAGGCGCACTGCGCGCCTGGCAGGAAAGGGGGCGGCAACTGCCCCCCAGGAGCCCGCGGGCGGCCCCGGCCAGGCAAGCTGGGCCACGGGGCCGCCCGCCCTCGCGCCGCCTCCCGCAGGGGCAATGGCAGCCGCGCGGGGGCGCGCGGCCCCAGTGACGTGCCAGGGGCCATGTTGTGTCGGGCTCGAGCAGCTCCGTCCCGTCCCGCCCAGCCCCGCGGCCGCTGGCCCTTTAAGCCCCTCGCCACGGACAGCGTGCACATTTCCAAGGCAACTGGGGGCGGGAGCTTGCGTCAGCGGCGCGTGGGCGCGGAGGCCGCCGTGACGTCACGCGAGCTGAGCAATAACAGCCGCGACGCGGGGTGGTACGCTGGGGGTGGTGTAGTTGTACGCATGCGTGGTCTCGGGGCCTGCTTCTATTTATGTTGGGGGCGCTCCAAGATGGCGGCGGCGGCCGCGGCGGGGAGAACGTAGGGGCGACCGCGGCCGCGACCGGCGCGGAGGGCGGGGCCGCCGGCAGGGGGTGTCGCCGCGCGGCGGAGGCGGGCGCCGGCGGGCGCAGGATGGCGGAGCCGCGCCGGGTGCCGTTCATCAGCCTGTCACCCGTGAGGCGGCGCGAGGGCGAGAGCCCGGCGCTGGAGCGCGAGCCGGAGGTGCCGCCGCCGCCCCCCCCCCCCGCCGCCGCCGCCGCCGGAGCAGCCGCCGCCGCCACCGCCACCACCACCACCACCACCACAGCCCGAGGCCGCCCGGCCCGACCCACCGCCGCCTCAGCGGGACGCGGCTCGGCCCGACCCGCCACCGCCTCAACTGCAGCCGCAGCGTGAGCCCCCGCGGCCGGAGCCGCCGCCGCCGCCGCGCCAGGGCACCCGGCAGGAGCCTCCGCCGCCGCACGAGGCGCCCGCGCCGCGCCGCACGGTCCGCCTGGAGCTGGTGCTGAAGGACCCGACCGAGGAGGGCTGCGTGGAGTTCAGCTACCCCGAGCTGCTGCTGTGCGGGGACCCGCGGGTATGCGCGGGGGCAGGGGGCCGCCCGGACTCTGCCCTGCGAGGGCGGTGCCGCTTCTCTGTCGGTTCCTTGTTTTGTTGGTTTGTTTGTTTGGTTTTTGGTTTGTTTGTTTGTCCCTGCCCTCGAACTCGGTTGAGACCCTTCCTGTCGCTCTCCGCCTGCCAAGTCTGGGGAAGGCCTTTTTTCGTCCGTAGGTCTCGGGGCACACTGTGAAACAAGGGCATGGAGCTGCCTGGGGGGTGGGGAACAAGGCCAGTAAGCCTAGCATGTTTCACTGCTGCTTGCCAGGCTGGGCGCAGCAAAATGAAAGTGGTGTGAGCCCAGGCCCAGAGCTGTAACAATGCAGGAGAGGGGTTCCTGGAGGCTTGGGACGCAGATGCGGACGAGAGAGGTTGTGAACTCAACCCGAACTGCTAACAATGGCGTTGATTGGAAAACACACGTTCTGCACCAGGGGAAAAAAAAAACAACCCACGTGGCTTAGCCTCCGTTTCTGTGCTCGTCAGAGAAAGTTTCTCCGTGCCACTGGAATCTTTCCCGGAAGGGAAAAAGGATTGTTTCCATAATCTTGTTAGGAGGCAGAAAACCCATTTTGATTCTCAGGGACTGCAATGTGGAGTGAAACTGGCTGAGGAAGATCGCTTTGTTTCTGAGTTTTGTACTGCTGTCCAGCAAAATATATGCAAGTCCTTCCTACCCTAAGATGTAATCATAGTGCAAAGTCTCTAGGTGATTTATGTAATCCTTGGTCTTCTCTCTTCTGGGATGTAGAGAAGTCTGGTGTTTTGCATGTATGTTTAGATTGATAAATCCATAAGCTGTTAGCCAGAATCTTTCAAGGAGGTATAACATAACCTTCCCTGTGCTTGGTTGCTTATTCTTGGTGTTGGGAAGAATGGCATCACTCCCACTTCAAATGGAAACAGAGAAAATCAGCATTTTTGTTTTTTTTAAAGTTCTCAGATCTTTCTGTCCAAGTAAGGAGGCTAGTTCTCTTCTCTTTCTACAGTTGTTGTAAACAAACAGTTCTAGCCCAGGTCACTCAGATGGCCAATCTCTACTCTAATGGAGGGGTGCTGCTTTACTGCTTATAGAGCTGTATGAAGTATTTCAAATACTTCATTAGCTCTTTTTGTGGGATAGAAACTATATTAATGTTTAGAGGTTTCATGTCTGTGGAGCTTCCCTGTGCAGGTCTTGTGCATTCTCCATTAGTCCATTTTTTTTCCCTGTAGGTCAGTCTCGGTATGTTTAGTGGTTCTGGTTTACATAGATATACATATTGCAACTCGTAGTTCAGCTGCACTACTTCTGTTTTCCCTTTCTGGCCAAGATCAGTGTTTTGGCCACTGTCACTTGCTATGACTCTGCATACACTCAAAAGTTGTCCTGTTGAGCTATATTAGCATAGTAACTTCTACTGGGGCAGAATTATGTTGGTATAAAGCCATGACTCCTAACCTTGGGGCATGACCCAAATCAAGGTTGCAGGGGGTCCCCCTCTCTCCACCCTTCCCGCCTGCGGGACTCTTGCTGTACGTGGTCCACGCAGCTCTTGCTGCTGCTGCCCCCACCTCCAATCACAGTCCAGCCCAGGCTCTGCTGGTGCTACTGGGCATGAGTGAGGTGGTGGTGGGGGTCATTACCCAGATTTAGGGTTGCAGCAAGAAAAGGTTGGGAGCCACTAGTATAAAGGTACTTAGTATTAACATAGTCTCCTCTCTGGAAAAGGGAATAACTTGTATCATTTATAAGGCACCTTTATACTAATACAACTTGATTTACTCTAAGGTTGTACTGGTAGAAATACATTATTTAAAAAAAAAATGCACCTCTGACATAATTATACTAATAGTCCAACTTTCAAATGTAGACTGGGCCTTAGAAGAAATATGTGGAGTTAGTTGGCATGAAAGAACAAGTGTTGTGTTCTTTTTGCTGGTTTCTTGCAGAGTCCTGACTCATAATTTACACTTTTTCTCTCTTCAACAATGTGAAACAACACGTTTTATGTTTTTTAAAGTAGTCTTGTGACCTGTTTATTCCTCCTCTGAAATTCCAGTGTACAGTTACCTACAGTCATTTTAACTATGTTGCTGTGGAGAAATTAATGCTTAAGCATTAATTTGATAAGAGAAAGGGAGACATGAGCGTCTACTTCATTAATGTAAGAAATGGAAAGATATTTCAGTTGCTTCCCTCAGTAATATGGCAGTACAGTTATTTGGTATGGGGTTTTTTTTTCCATTTGTTTTCTACTTTCTTATGCAACCATTAGTTTTGTTGAGGGTTTTTTTCACTTAAATAAAAGAAATAGAGGAGAAAGTAATCCTAGAAAATGCAAGAAATGTAGGGCTTGGATTATAGCAATCTTGTATGGCCCTGCTGGTTTCCAGTCTCACATCTACAAAAACATCAAGCTTAATGGACATCAGAATATTGTAAAGCACAGAAGTATCAGGGATATGGCTTTCATGGTGTTGGAGCAGAACTAATTACACTTGTCAAGTGGAAGAGCTACATAGATGTATTGCCAGCTAAATGTGATGGAGAAAATGTACTGAAATAAGGCTTAAGAGCAAAGTCCTGTGCCTACCTTATCTTTCTATAGAATCTGAGAGGCTGTTTCCTCCTTCCCAATGGATATTAAAGCCTTAGATTTTAAACTTTTACATTATTTAGCTATATGTCATACTTTAAAATAAACTGTTTATATAAACATATCCCTAAAAACAGCTATTGCACGGAGAAGTATCAATGTTTGAAAGTTTTTGCTTATTCTTCACTCCCTTACATGGAGTTGCTGAACTTTCCTATGGCTGCTCCCATTGGAAGTTTGATATTGTGTAATAAAATTAGGAGCAAGTCTTGTTCTCTTGCAGTAAGTGATGGAACTGCAGTAGGTTGGTTATTGCAAAGAGTATAAGGGCATTTCACACTTTGATCACTATAATAACTGATCTCTTGTTGGTGCATTGAGTAGTGACCCAAAACGTTAATGGGCATGACAGATTGGTTCCTTTTCAGCTCTATAAATGAATTTTTGAATGAGAAATGGGTGGAAGTGCTTGTTGGAAGAAATTTATACTATCCTTGTTCTACTGTTCTGGGGTAAACTGAGGACTTCATCTGTCAACTCACTGGTAGCTCATCTTGTCAGCACTGAACTAATTTTCAGGACGAAAGATTGTTCTGTGTGATCGGTAGATTGTCCTAGTAAGCAGCAGTAACACTTACTCTGAAATGTTGAGGAGCTCATTCTGTTAAACAGAGGTAATGTTGCAAGCAAGTATGGCACTGACAGCCCTTTATTTCAAGGTTAATTTCTGCTGATGTCCTCCAATACAAGCTTGATAAGTTTCTACCTCTGCCTCCCAGTATGGTGTTTTACTGTAACAATTTTAAAATGCTATTATATCTTTCTCAACAAAAATGTAGACGGGGTGTCTTTTTCTACCTAAGAGTAGCAGAGGAATGAAGTATATGAAGAGAGGAGCACTGTAATCTGACAGGGAACTTCTGATACCCTACTGAATTTCTCAGTTCAGTGGATGTTATAGATGGAAATGTAGTTTTTTGAATCTCTTCTCTAAGCACTTGTTTTGAAGGTCCTAGTTCTTTAGAACTATGATACCTGCAGCTCAGCATCACTACTGAACTGGAGAATAATGGGTTAGCATTGTGAGTTCATTGAATGCTGCTCTTTCATATTCATATGAAGGAACTTGCTTTTCTTTAAGTTTTAGAACCACTTTTTTTCTATTGTAAAAGGATAACATAAAATTAGTTAAATTAGTTAGCATCCATAAATGGCTCTATTAGCCTGAAGAATATTTCTGGACACTTGGTGGCGGGGAGGCGGGGGGTTGTGTTTTGTGTGTGTTTGTTTTTTGTTTTTGTTTTTTTCCCAATAATTGTTGCATTCGGTAAATAAACTCTGAAAATGCCACCCTGATTCTTCTGCTGCACCTTTTATTTTCCTTAGCCTTTCTCCCAACCCTCCCTCCCCTGCTCCCCCTTCCCAAATAACTTGCATTTATTCTGGTATGTTTTTATCAGTTTTCTTATATTTGGCCATAGTTGACTTCAGTTTGGAGGGAGGTGGGAGCCACCAAGGCCCTCTTCCCAAATGTGTGCGAACACGCATCTCTTTCCTCTCCTACTTATTCACGTTGTGAGATGATAATTTCTAGTTTGCAATAGCCCTGTGGTTGCCACAATAGCAGACTTGGATAACATGTGCTGTAATTCCTCACTGTCTGAAAGAAATGGGTAGTTCCTGTCCCAGCTCTCCCAAATGCTGAAGTTTTCCAAATAAGATACTTGTAGAATACATTGGAGTCTGCTGACATTAATTGTCAGAGAAAGAGAGATGAACTGAAGGGAGTAGAAAGGGCAATTGTAGCTTAGAGTGGTATTCTAAACACATCATGCTGTATTTAATAGCTTTTGGAAGTAGAAAAGTTTTCTGTAGGTTAAATGAAGCAGTTGCCACCAGAGTGTGATTTATTGGTGTTAAAGCAAGTTCTCATTTAATCATAACTGTTCGATATAGGTTTTCCTTTGTAATGTAATGAATGAAATTCCCATCTTTTTTTTTTCCTCATAGAGAAAATCTGCCCACTCAGAAGATCCGTTTAATGATGAACAGCGTGAACGGCATGAGGTGGAAATGCTGGCCAAGAAGTTTGAGGCGAAATATGTGAGTGTGTTCATAGAGCTACTATATTACAAATATTTAATAGTATTTACTGATGTTAAATAATAGGGGCTCAGTTTTTCCTAGATGTGGGGTTGCTACTATGAATTCACAACTCTATTTCTCTATGTACATCAATGGGGTTATTTCATTTGCTAAGTTTGTAATGGAGACACTTTTTTGTCTACTAAGGCTCTGTTGTTTTAAAAGAATGTGACTTATTACTGAATGTTTGCTTGTGTATATACTATTGAATGGGTTTCCTAAACGGCTGTGCCTGTAGTTCAGAAGTCATGATAGATCCCACAAGGGAAAATGGATTCCTGCTAGTCCGTACTGGGAGGAGACAGTATCACAAGGAAGTGGTGGTGGCCCATTTTCCCTCTACTTCTGTACAACTGCTCATTTTTAAATCCAGTAGTTTTTCTTCCTTTCTTTCTAGAAGCCACATGGTAAAAGTCTTTTTCCCCCACCCCCTCCTGTGCTTCTAGCCCAAGTAACCACTTCTTGTGTCATTAGGTAATGTCTGTTGTCACCCAGCTACTGTGTGTGTAAAAAGGAAAAAGTGACATTTTTTTGAATGAATTAAACTTAGTACTCTTTGATCTGAAATTACTACTCCTAAGATTTTTCTTTGAAGCTTGTTTCTTGAATTATTGTTTTAACTGTTGTGTAGTAGTATTTTGTCTTGTCAAATGGCTGTCTCACTTAGCCCCATATATGACTGTATCTTGCTGCATGAATATTTGTTTTGGGACATTTCTGTAGGAAGGTATTTTAGAAATGTAAGCCATGTAATGCTTTTTGACATGTAGCTGCCACAAGAAAAACTGTATGATTTGATGAGGGTAACTAGTTTCCTTATGAACTTGCCACATTGTTTTTAAAAAGTGTTATGTTAACTAACAGTGAAGTAGGATTTTTTTTTTTTGTTGCTGTTCAGAGAATTTGAATGAAGTATTTTCTGGTTTGTAGAGATTTAGGACAAAAGCCATAAAATGGGTTCAACTTTAAACATGACAATATCTGTAGATTAGGCACCTGGTGCCAGCAGGATGATCCAGTGGAACTGATTTAAGCACTTAATTTTTCCTCTTACCTAAATAAGAAACTTAGGTACCCCTCAAGGGTAATTCCCTTAAATTTGTATGTTTAAAAAAGGAGCTGCCTAGAGCTGGCTAATAGGAAATGCTGAGCACAGGCGTGTCTGAACTCTGCTCCTTTCTGAAGCTTAGATACTTAAGGCAGGGCTGCACATGGCCCTTTGACCAGAGGCCAGCATCATTAGTATAGATGCCTGACTAATCGGGGTTTACTCTTTCCGAGATATAGCTAAAGGTGGAGATGGTGTTTTGCCACTTTATATTATATAGTGATTAAAACATTTGTCCCGAAAGAACATATAGAACAGTCAGTCAGTCTCCTTTTTCATAAAAATTGCTTCTGTGTTTGAAGGTAGCTATCTTCCTTCTTCCCTGTCTCATCTTTTTGTCTGTAAACAGACCCAGATCCTTCAGTCTTTCATCAGAGACCATGGTTTTTAAGCCCTTTACTCTTGTTTCTCTTTTCTGGATCTCCACTTTGTCTACCTGTTTCTTAAAGCAAAGTACCCAAAGCTGGACACAATACTCCAGGTGAGGACTTGCCAATACCAAATGGAATAGAACAATTATGTCTTATCTTGCATATGATATTCTGGGACATTAACAGGAATATAACACTTTCTATTGCAAAAATAGGCATCATGCAATTAACATGTATCCACATATATTGTGATACAGTGTAATCTCCAGATTCTTTCTTGTTAAGCAACAGTATAGCCACTTGTTCTCCATTTTGTATTTATAGATATGATTTTTTTTTTCCTAAGGGCTGGTGGCTTGCACATGTCTATATTCAGAATAACTTCAGCTTGTAGGTTTCAATCTCTTTTTCAAATCTATCAAGAACACTTTGAATTTTGTCCTTCAGAGTATATGCAGGCCCCCTCAGCATGGTATCACTTGCAGATTTTAAGTGGCATTTCTTCCATCATCCAACTCTTTAATGAAAACTCTAAATGGTACCAGATCAGGGTTTTATGGACCCTCACTTGCTATGCCTTCCCAGGTCAACAGCAGATAGCTGATATTTGCTCCATGGTTTCTCAGCCAGTTGTGTATCTACCTTAGTAATTTCCTTTAGACTGTATTTTCCTAATCTGCTTATGAGGATGTCATGTCAAAACTCTTACTGAAGTCAAGATGGATCACATCTATTGTGTCCTTACAGCTCTAGACTGGTTATCCTGTCAAAGAAGGAAATTAGATTGTTGTGATGTAATTTGTTTTTGACAAATCCATGCTGATTGTTTCTTACTGTCTAGCTACCTTCTAGATGGTTACTAATTGATTTTAGAATCTTTCTCACTTAAAATTAGACTGACTGGTTTATAATTGACTTGGTCCTTCTTCTGTTTTAACTGTTAAAACTAGTTTCTCTGTTAATTGAACAAACACAGTCTTTCTAGAACTTGTCATATGTTGGTCTGGGGTATATAGGTATTCTACACATTAGTTCTTTTGTCTTTAGGTATTTGCAA
Source organism: Crocodylus siamensis (assembly GCF_052110815.1). Taxonomy (NCBI): domain Eukaryota; kingdom Metazoa; phylum Chordata; order Crocodylia; family Crocodylidae; genus Crocodylus; species Crocodylus siamensis. The sequence goes on along the minus strand of NC_143398.1, from coordinate 86,789,412 downwards.
GAAAAAAGGAAATTTTAAATATTTGGTGCGAGTTAACTCGGAAATTGTTTTGCTCTCTACTTTTAGAGTAGTCGAGTAAAATACAAGTTGGGGAAGACTTCCCCAAATCTTTCCAGTCCCCAGACCCCCATTATCACTACTTATTACATATTAGAAGAAATCTGAGGTAGAGGAATCCCTTCCAAATGAGAGAAGAGATTTCCTGTGGTCCATCTGGTTCTGGGTCACTGTGGAGACGGGAAACAAAGGTGCTAACAAATGCGGTCTTTTAATTTCTCGTGTGGATATTGCTGTACTGTACAGAATAGTAGCATATTATGAATTCATTTTGTGCTAGTCGAAATATAGCTGTTTGGTACTAATATTTTAAGTTGTTTGTTTGTTTTTGGTTTTTGTTTTTGTTTTTTTATCTGTCTAGGAGAGCTTTAAGTGAGTATCCACAAAGTGAAAGCCTCCATCTCACTACCTGACTCCTGAGTAGTCCACCCATTTAGAATGTTTGTTCTGTTTAATAGAATTTGTCGCTTGCACAATGTGATTCTCAAGTCATCTTAACGCTATTGTTTTCTTTGCAGGGTGGGAAGTCTCACAAGCATCGGAAGGATCGCCTGCAGGATCTGATTGATATAGGCTATGGCTATGATGAAACAGACCCTTTCATTGATAATTCTGAAGCTGTGAGTAAATCTGATTTTAAGCCATAACAGAACATGCAACAGATCTTATTTCTAAGGAAGATGTGGGAAAGATATTTTGTGCTATCTATTGTATAAATGGTATAATTCTAAACAAATGCCTCCAAGAAACTCTTATGTTAATTTTTATAGTTATTTGCAGGCATCATGGTGCATCAGAAGATCAAAGGTACTGTCAATTTACAGTGCATATCTTATGGGGCAATAACAAGGGAAAATTTAATTATTAAAACTGCAGTTTTTAAACCAATGACTTTTTATTAATGTCACTTGTTTATTTTGTCCTACTTCACTCATCTTGGACAGTGACATTTCAAAGGCTGTTTGACTGAGTCTGGTACTGGCAAAATGATAGTGTCGGTGTTCCCTACTGCCAAGAAATTTTGAAGTTCTCCTACCCTCAGAATAACTGCTTCATTATCATTATCTTTTAAACATATACTTACAGAAGTGCATACCCAAAAAGTATAGGAGATAAACCAAGATGTTAAACCTTACTTTCTTTTTAAGTGAATTCTTTAACCTAAGTAGATATTCTTCTGAAACCTGGCAATCTTGCCCAATTGAAATAAATAAGAAAAAGTATTAACTAGAAGCAGGCTAAATTCAGTATGGAAATTTTGAAGAGCTTGAGTGGTGTATGAAGAGCTGTTTGTCAGATCACTAATATCAGGAAATTCTTTTTAAGTATGTCAGAAGGATTAAGTTGCAGAGCATTAGTGATATTAAAGAGGCAAATGGGTTGTAAGAGATCATACTATCCAGTTATATGGAAAAAGTAAAAGTGCTGTTCAGCTAAGTAAAAAATATTAGGCTTTTACCTAAAGGTATAAACTATAAAGGAGGAAAGCTGTGTGATGTCAGGCAGAGGAACACTGAGCTCATATATGAAGGAAGAGGTGGTCAGTAGGTCTACATGGATACAGGGCAAAGAACTTTAACAAATTAGCAATGAGAAGGAGGAAAAAAAATACTAGAGATGTGCACTGGTTGGCATACACCATGCTGAGTCTCAGTATAGTATTAGTTAATGTCTTAATTAGAGAAACTAGGTCTGGGTTTTTCAATAACAATAGTACTAAAAAGGAACTGTAGTACAACAGTTGTTTAAGGGTTTATATGTTGCTACTGGTATAGAGCTATAGAAGTACCTCCAATAGCAGATTCCAGTTGCTGGGTGTGAAGGGGTCTTGCACAAAAGGTGTTCGTTATGGTTTACCATGTGTAAAGTAGTTTTAGTTCCTTTACTATCACTGACAGCCGATTGATGTTGTCTGCATGCTCTCAGGTTAGACTTTTGATTTGGTCTGGCTTCTGACTTTCGTTGAAATAGCTAGAGGTATATCCCAGGACAGTAAGTATAGACGGCCTTCTGGTGTTACAGGAGCTGATGGCCCACCATTGGACCATGTCAGGCCCGGTCCTGTAAAAGGCTTTCAAGCGGTGTCTTGCCTGGTGATTTTTGGCTGTAGTCCAGAGCTCAAATTTTGTTTTTTTTATGTTCAAGTGAGACCTATTCTAACCCAGTAAATGGTTTGACTTTACTTCTTTGCTTTTCTAAGGCTTCAGGCTTTTCTGACTTCTCAGTGCCTACCTCTTGATACTTCAGTGCTTATTGAGGTCTTTTTACATAGAACTTGGGATGCATTTTTACTGCTTTGGTCTTGGCGCAGACTTCCACCATGGGTTATAACTTAAAGTCTTCTGCTTTTATACTGTGGGAGCAGATCCATTGCCTGGCACTGTCAGTGCCAACTAAATTTTAAAAACAGAATTGCCTGTTCAGGTCTTGATGTTGATCCAGAAAGTCCCTGTTTTAGCACCATTGTCCTTTGCATTGACTCCTCCAAATCTGCCCTCCAGTGGTTCTGTGTCAGTATTGCAGTTCTTCTTGGAGTCAGAAGAAAGGAGAAGCACGTCTTCACAAGGGGAAGCATAAGCTAAGGAAAGTGCCATGTCTCTCTCCCTTCATACTCTTACTCACTAGGGCTCAAAGACTCCATTCTTGCTTATTATCCACACTTCTCCAGAGTCGGACATCTCAGCACCAGCTTACGTGAACTCCTTGTAATTTCAAACTGCAGTATGCTCAAGTGGGGATCCACCTTTCAAGACTGCTAGCCATCCTCCATCATGCCTTTTTATCTGATGTCTGTACTTTCCAGTCTTGAACTTGAACAGTTCTCAGTACCTTTTGACATCTTCAGTGATTAACTTGGAAGATCCTAACTCAAGGCTGAGACTCTCTTGCCTCCTCATGTAGTTGAGCATATGGGATTTCATGAAACCTGCTTGAGGCAATAAGATTAACTCTAGCAATATTGATGCCAGTGTTGCTTGCACCAAATCCTTTCATACCTGTAGGCCAATCTTATTTGAAGAATCGAGAGGAAATTTCTTTCAAGGAAAGAAAGGGAAGTGTAATGCCCCTTCCTAGGAACATAAAAGTGGCACCTTACCAGAAAATCAGAGGAGTACTATTTCTTTGACTAAGACCAGTTTCAGAAACTTTGAGGAAGACTGGCAAATGTTGTCCAGCTGCAAAAGGCGATTTTGATGTTGAACACTTGTTTGTTTGCATCAGTAGCCTGTATCAGCTGTATTTTGAGAAGCTGGCTGTATTGGCTCTAGCCATCTCAAATCGGGCAGAGCAGTCGTCTTCTCTATTCCCCATGTGTATCCAAAACCGCCTGTAAGGTGATTCCTGCATCAGCTGAAAGACACATTACTGTTGCAACACCTTTTAGCAAATGCCATTGTGGTATCCATGGCATAAGAACATTAGGTGCCAAAAAGACATCTTCCTCCTGAATTCTGAGGAAGTTTTCCTACTTGCATCACCTCCAACAACAGACTCCCTGACAACACCCAGGGGTACAGCCCCAAAAATAATGTACCATTTTCTATATCTGCTACTGTCAAACAGTAGTACAAAAAACAAGATTCAGGAAGTCTCAGGATTAGTCATCAAATGGTAATTTTGTGTTCTAGGTGATAGCTACTCATGGGATTCCGGTCCTCCCTTCATTATTCTTTGCCTGAAGTATAAGTACTTCTGTTTATGTATTTCATACAGTTCCAAATGTAGATACTTTCCCTCAGCTGGTTGCCTTTTCAAAAACCCTATCTGTGAGAGTCTCCCTCTGGAAGAAGGGATTCCCTTTTCTAGAAAGAAGCAATAGAAGTTTCTGCAGGAATCATAGGAGAGAATAGAAATAAAATCTGATTTCCAACAGCAGAGACTGCGTGGGCGGAGCCCCTTGGACCTCATAGATTGTAAGGCCGCAAGGGACGTTGGAAGATCATCAGGTCCAGCCCCCTGCACCAAGCAGAAAGCTCAACAGCTGCATAAATGCTGAAGTTGAGGATGCTTGCCCTACATCAGAAGTAGGCAAGATATGGCCCACAGGCTGGATTTGGCCCACCAGGTGACTGGCTGTCCCTACAGCTCTTGGCCTGGGGCTAAGCCAGTGCCCACAACCTGACCCCAACTAGTGCATGCAGCTTCTGGTAGGCTGTTCCTAGTGTTGCTGTAGCCAAGTGCTGTTCTGTGCCATGCCCTCTTCTCCCCCTGCCTCCAGTGGCTGCTCCTATTCCTGCTTTTTACTCTTGCTGTGCCACACCACTCCAGGTGAGCAGCTTTAGCTGGATAGCTTCTGCCCTAGCGTATGGGGCTCTGGCTCCAGCTCCTAGAGCTGAAGCTGGAGTTCCAATTTGCCCACGAGGAATGCCCAGCAGGGCAAGATGTGAAGCAGGAGCCACTGCTGGAGGCAGGGGGCATAGAGCAGTACCTGGCTGCAGCTGCACCAGAAACGGCCATCTGGAAGCTGCCCGTGCCATGGTGCACTATGCCATTACAGGTGGGTGGGCAAGCAGCTTCAGCCAGGCAGCTCCTGTCCTAGCATGTCAGGTAGCAGGGTGGGAAGGAGCAGAGCAGCAACTGCTGGATGAGCTCTGCTGCATAGACTCCCCCCCACCTACCCACTGCAGGCTTCTGGGGTCTAATGCCCAGGCATGCTGCCCCCACCCCGGTAGGGTTATGTAGGGAGCTGTCACTGCTCTGCTACCTGGCCCTGTGATTTCACCCTTGCTCCCAGCCTCCCTGCCCCTGCCCACTCCTGAACACTGCTGTCTACCTGCCTGCCACCCCATAGGGAGTTTTGGTGAGTTCTTGGGGAAAGGGGGATGGGGTTCCTGACTCAGTCTGTGACTGCTCTTCAAAACTCCCCATGTGGCCCTTGGGCCCAAATAATTGCGCACACCTGCCCTGCATGGTACTATCTGGGGGGGAGAAAGCATGTTCTCATTTACTAGAGATGCTTGCTTTTATGTGGAAATCAACATGCACACAGTACCTGAGAGTTGTGGATGAAGGACAGTACAATTTTCGGCGTGTGCATGATGCCAAGTCTCCACTAAGTGTCTTGTGGTGGCTGCTGCACAACTTGGATCCCCAGGATATCTTTGTCTACCAGTACCTGAATGAGCTGGTCCTCTAACTAGACAGTAAGCTCTACTTTCAGCACTCCAATACATACACATTTCTTTTCCAGTTTTGAGGATTGCTGAACAGCTGAGACACCCACACTTCAGCCTGCACAGTCTTAAGTACTACCTGTGCTGGAGCCTTTCTCCCCACTTCCCTCCCACCCCCCAAAAAAAAGTTGTGTTTTTTTTTTTGTTTGTTTGTTTGTTTGTTTTTGTTTTTTGTTTTTTCTAGTAAGCCTTCTGATACCTCATGCAATAACTGATAGAGAGCATGTACATTTTCTTAACGCTCCTAGACCTAAAGGCTTCATCACCCTTTTTTGTACTGCTTTCTTGTCTGAACATGATGGCCTTGTACTACTTGTAATACTAAGTGTATGTATCTAGCTTTTCAAGGAGACTTGGTCTCCTTGAAAATTCTGGCTGCTTCATTGGTGGGAACAGGTGTTGCTGTAACATGCATAAAATTACCACACTTCTGGAGAGGTGTCCTTGGCTTGCCGTACTATACATGTGTACCGTAACCACCAGTGTATCCAATTTTGGCTGGGGTACATGTGACTAAGACTTCTATGTAGCCTGAGAGGCTAATCTCCATACCGGCTTTTTGGGGCTTAGGGAAGTTTAGTGGACTTTCAAAGACTTTCATTTATCCCTGCTTCGTTGTGCAGTACAGTGTGCTTCAGAGAGCACCACAGCCATGTTCCATATCAGCAACCAGTCTTAGGGCCAGATGAGAGCTTCTGGTTCCTGTATCCAAAACTAAATCCACTCTGTAGCTTTTCCTTTCATGGGGGCAGCAAATGTGAAAACAGACTTCCTTAACAGGAGGCTTTGGGATCAAGTGGTCAGTGAGAGCAGTGGTGTTGGTATATGATCTGAGGTGTGATTTAACTGGTAATAGATGCTTCTTGTTTCAAACAAAATGCCGTATGACAGTGATTGCACAGGAGCACACTAGCAAAAGGAACTGAAACGGATATCTCTTTTTGCTTTCACTGATACCCAGGATCAAAAGAAAAACCAAGTCAGTGAGTTAACGTTTTATATTGAATAGTTTCACTGTAACATTGGTACTAGCATCCCAACATAGAGGCAGGCCACCTTCTACTGTGCAGGATAACTTTCTTAATTAATATGGTGTGCCCCTGCTTTGGGAGTGTTCAGACATCTTATAGTGTTCCCTGTACTACATGATCCAAAGCTATAAATAACAACACTGTAAAAGTTTTACTATCTGGACTACTGGTAAAAGACTTGTTTCATCATCTGAGTTCTGTACAAACCTAGAGTCCCTTCTACATCTTAAGTTTTAAACCTTAGTCTTGCTTGTCTGCCTTACCTGCTCCTCATCTGCCCTCAAGGCCCATATGAGTCCCTACAGTAAGTGGGAAGTTAAGTAAAATATGCTCAGGTGATCCTAGAAAATGGACCATGTCCCATGCTACAGCAGGGGTGGGGCGGGGCAGGGAATACCCCAAATGGCCCTTGCAAATCTGATGAGGGGAAAATATTCCTACCTGACACCAAATTGGGTGATTTTTGAGTTTTTTTGATCCTGAGTATCTCGGCAAAATTCAAATGCAAGAGGTTCTGTCCCGCTGTTCTTCTGATTATAGCATTCATGCTAATTTGCAAGTGAGACTGTGCAGAGAATCTCAACAGAGAAAAGCTACTTAGCAGTAGCTTTTGCTCTTGGTTACCTATATCTGTGCTACCTGCCCACCACCAGATATTACAGCACAATGTTGTTTTATACTTGTGAGCTGAATTTTATACTTGTACAAGATCTCTCGCAAACTCTCAAGCAGACAAGCTTCAAGATTGCCTGTTTCCCAAGTGTTAATCTACAGAGGGGACTTCTGAATAAGTTGTTGACACACGATATGTCTTCCTCAAAATGGTAGGGAGGCAGGAGATGTGCCTGTGCAGTGCATCAGCAGAGGGTGGCACCCATGTAGAATTGGAAGGGGGAGTGTTTATGCGGTCTGTCACATGCCTGGTGTGGCCTGTGCAGTTTCATAGTTTCATAGGTGGTGTGCAGCTCCTCCTGATGTGACCCCTGGGAGCTTACAAGTTGGACAGACCTGATGTTGTTTAAAATGGAGAACAAAGTTCACACTGTGCAGCCCCCAGACAAATCATTCAAATGCAGTTCTTTCTGCCAGAAATGCAGCAATAATTGTATTTGTCTAAATAAGGCCTAAATAAACTTTGTGGTGAAATGCATTGCAGCTTGAACACATGCTGGAGCTACAAAAACATAATCTGGTTTCTTCATGGTGCAACAAAAAAAATGGTTTTGGCCCTAAAACTGCAAATTTAGGCTTAGATATGGAAAAGTAGATATTCCTACTATGAAGTATGTTATGCACTCCTGTTCATATCAGTGTGACAATTCAAGTGCTTAAAATTAGTTATGACCTGAAGTACTTTGAGGCCTTAATGGCTGCCATGAAGGCCAGATAACTTAATGTTGAGATTAAGCCTAAATGCATCATTTTAAGCATATCTATGTATTAGAAACTGTACGCATGGATTTGGTTATGCTTTAAAAATAAAAATACATTGAAATGCATAGGCCTCTTGGCAACAATGTATTCCAAGTAGGGCTAATGACATACTGGGATGCATTGGTTGGAGTGTTGCTAACAGGTTAAGGGAAGTGATTATTATTCCCCTCAATTCAGCACTGGTAAGGCCACATCTGGAGTACTGTGTTCAGTTTTGGGGCCCCCAGTACAGAAAGTATGTGTACAAATTGGAGGGAGTCTAGCAGAGGGCAGCAAAAATGGAAAATGGTATGGGGGCTGGGGAAGACTTCTGAGGAGAGGCTGAGGGAACTGGGCTTATTTAGCCTGCAGAAGAGAAGACTGAGGGGGTTGGGATTTGATAGCAGCCTTCAACTACCTGAAGCGGGGTTCCAAAGATGGAGTGTGAGACTGTTCCGCGTGGTAGCAGATGATGGAACAAGAAGCAATACTCTCAAGTTGCAGTAAGGGCAGCTTAGATTAGATGTTAGGAAGAACTTTCTCACTAGGAGGGTGGTAAAGCACTGGAACTGGTTGCCCAGAGAGGTTGTGGACTCTACATTCATGAAGGTTTTTAAGACCTGGCTAGATGAAGCCTTGGCTGGGATGAACCATCCCCAACTGGATCTGCTTTGGGCAGGGGGTTGGACTAGAGGCCTCCTGAGGTCCCTTCCAATCTTCATTTTCTATGATCACCAATTAGGTTTTATGTTTTTAAGCAAAAAGGCTGGATTGACAGGAGATGGTATTTGGCTTAGTGAAATAATATTTAAAGCATGTGGTACAAAAAATAGTCTTAAGCAACTTGAACTTAAACACTTTTTTTCTGTGATTCTACAGACAAAATACTTGCTAGTTTAGTATTGAGAAAAATTTGAATTTTTTTTTTTTTTTTTGTAAACCTCTATCAATGGTTATCTGCAAAATTGTCCTAAATATCAGAGTTGCAACAAATGACTACACATGCACATTTTAAAGTCTTTTAGCTGTTAGGTCCTTCTCCCTTTCAGGATTCTTTTTTTTTTTTTTTTTTTTTTTTTTTTTTTTTTTTTTTTTTTTTTTTTTTTTTTTTTTTTTTTTTTTTTTTTTTTTAGAGGATATGTACTTGTCCTGTAGAGCTTCTGTGGAAGAATGTGAATTGTCCACAACAAATGAAAATAAAAGAAAACAGCTGAATACATGTATGAATACTTAGCAAACCTACTTTTGATATTTAATAGTTATGTGAGCAAGTAGCCCAATGTAAATCTGATGGCATAGAAACAATTTTCTTTCTATTTTTAGTGAAGGTTTTAATCTACACAGTAGTCAGATATGATAGCCTACAGTGTTAGTGGAGGACTAACTAACTAATGCTACTAGTGATCAGACTGAGATTTCAAAACTAAATGGATATTTTATGTATGGCTTACTAATGCAAGAATTCAGAATGGAGCTGTGGTGGTTCATTTACTTAGAGACAAAAATTTAAGTCAAGAAAAATTAGATGAACAGAGTAAGGAGCTCCAGCACAGTGGTCCAAAATGAACAGTGTGATGAGCTGTCATAAATAATTGTATTTTTAATTCTGCGTGCGAGCTTGCAGCCCAAAATGAGACGCACCACTCTTTCATATCAGACGACCATATTTGAGGTCTTAGCTGACTGTGGTTCTGTGATAAGAATTTTTATCCCTAGCCTGGGAGCAAATGAGAATTGGAGCACTGCAAAAAAAAAAAAAAAAAAAAGTTAAATGACTTCTAGAGTAGTCTTCACTGTAGAGGATGTTAAGGGAGGAAAGACTTGCTATCATCTTGTGATTTATTGGTAATAATGATTAGGTACCATGTTGGGTATTCATTTTGATAATTTGAAGGGCTGCAACTCCACCAGATTCAGATGCTATTCATCCAAGAGTCTTTTTTTGAAGCAGCTTCAGAATGAATTTGTGTAACTCTTAGCAATTTTATACAATCACGTTAAAATTGGTCGCTTTTACTGGAACAGCAAAGGACAGTTTTTTGCGGGGGTGGTTTTATATAATATATTTTCTTTTAAAAAAAAAAAAAAGCATTAGGTGCAATACTGGGCTTTACAGATCACTTCTCATTAGAGGTGCACTGATATATCGGTCCATACTGGATCGGCACCAATAAAAGGAAAACTGACATTACCAGTAATTGGCTTTTTTTGGCCCCTGTAGCCAGTAATGTCACTGACTTTAAATGCCATGTGCAGTCAAGCATGCGCGCAGCCGGGAGCACAGCCTGGCAGTTTGGAGAACAGCATCTGGCTGGTAAGGCTCTGGCAGGGGAAGAAAGGAGCGCAGATAAAGACCCCCACGGTGACACCGGGAATGCGGTAGGGGCAGGTACTGCCCGGGCAGGGTGTGGGATGGAGCCATGGGTGGCTTGTAGGTAGGAGGAGTGGCTACTGCCACTGCATGCACCCTGGGGAAGGCATTGGGGGGGGGGGGGGCATGTGCCCCCTGAATTAACATGCAGGGCAAGGGTGGGCTGCCTGCTCTTCTTCTTTTCATGTTAACAAAACTGTGTGTGGGGGGAGTACTGGGAAGATTTATCAAGGCTTTCAGAAAGTGCCTTGATAAAATCTCCACAGAGCCTATTGAAACTTCAGTTGGTATCTTTGGCACTTCTTCTGTATTTTATTGACCTTGCTTGCCACTCTTTAATTGCTCATTTAACTGCTCAGTACTTTATATAATGCTCCTTTAATTTTATGCATTTTAAGTTAACTCCTTTTTAACCTACCTTTTTATTTGACTGCTGTTTATATGGATCTCTTCCATGTAGCCACCATGCAGATCATACTAATTATCTGCAGCATAGTTTCTGCCTTTTATACTTCTTTACTAGTCTTTTCATGTGTGTGTTTTTGGGGGTTTTTTTCCCCAAGCTTCAGCAAAGGTGCTTCTGCTTCTGCTTTCTCCTCTTTTACCAGCTCCTTGCTCATTGCCTCTTATTCTGACCAACCCCTGTTTCCCTACAGCTTGTCCTTGTCCTGATCCTTCTGAACCTTTTTCATTTCAGCTTTAGCATTATGGCACTCACCATCTCCTCTTCTGGGAAGAAAACTAAACCTTCACTAAAAAAGACAGTTCACTGCATTTTCATTTCTTTCTTTTTTTTTATCTCCATGTACATATTGAAACCATCCCAGAGTATAGGATGAATGTCAAATATGCTTCTCCACTTGAAGTTCCCTCTGTACCTTCTTACTTAGACATTGCTGATTTTTAAAAGGAATGACAACACTTACTGCTAGCTCTTTCTTCCTCTTTTTGTCTCCATCTAACACCTTAAGTAAGAAGCTCCTGCCTTCTTACTTTCAAGATCTTTCATTTGACCTTAGCATGTCCCAGGGGTTGCTTCCCCTTCTGGTTTCTTATGCATTTTGTCTTGCCCTTCTTTAACTAGGTATTTTTCTCCAGTCTGTTCACTCTTGGGTATTCCTTTTGCTTCTGATATTATCAGATGGAATAGTTTACAATAACTGTCACAGGTTCTGTTTCCTAACTTGTTACTGGATTCACTGCAGTCCAGCTTCTGCCCCTTCTAGTCCACTGAAATGGCTGTCAATGAAGTTCTAATTACTTCTTCCTCATCAGATCGGTCTCTAATTCATGCTCGTCCTTCTATTGTTTTCTATTGCTTTTGACACTATTAATCATACCCTTCTAGTTGACATCTTACCCCCACCTTGCCCTGTACCTCAGGTTGTTCCTTCCTTCTGAGTCACTTTTGAGTGATGTTCATATATGGCTCTTTGTTCCCTTCTTTGGGTCATCTCATTGGCCCTCATGCTTTTGCTCACTATCTATCTATGCCAGTGATTCACGTTTTTGACTTGTCCCCTAATCTGTTTTACTCGCAGATTTTGGTCTGTCTTCATCATTTCTTCATGTATGTTAGCTCAAGCTGCGATTTATAGCCAAAGTAAGATTCTTCTCCCAACCCTTCCCCTCACCCTGAAAAAGCTTTTTCTTCCTTTTTAATTCTGTGTTTTGTACAACAATGCTACCAGCCTTCATATTGTGTAGCCTTAAAAATTAACGATCATCTTTCACTTTTCCCTCTTCTGTGCTTTGCACCTCCCAAGTCATTCAAATCTTCCCCTTTTTTCAAAATAGAGAAGGTACATCTTAGTCATTTCTTTGTTGTCTAGTCCTTTCTGTTTCTTGTAACTTTCTCTCCTAGTTATTATAAACACCCCTCTGGTCTTATAGTTGCACAAACTTGCAATCCTTCTGTATCTATATAAAGAACTGTATTTCTTATCTAAGCTTGTACCTTACCTCTTTGAACTTCTCCAGTTCTCTTCCCTGAGCTGTATCACACTTCAGGTTCTCCACTTATTGTGTGGTATCCTTCCACCATGTCACTGATCCCAGCTTCAGGGTCCTTCTCTTAGTTCTTTTACAAGTGTTTCTTTCATGATACTTCTTAAGGTAGCATTACTCTTCATGAATAGAAGGCTGCTACTTTCTCCATGTCCAAAAGCTTCCTAAAGACTTGTTGCCAATAAAGTATGTACAAGAAATTGATTATGGTTAGACTAATAGTGCATGTCTTTAAATATTAGTGTAAATCAGTGTCAACCAGGGACTGGCAAAATATGGCCTGGAGGCCATATTTAGCCTGATGGGTACTTGAATCTGGACCATGGAACCCTGCCAACTAACTGTACCCCTGCCCGGCCCTTCTGCCTATGAGGGTGGGACTGAGGTGCCCACATATACTGCCTCTCCCACCCCAGCCAACATACCCTCTTGCACCTTACTCCCAGCCCAGCTAACACAGTTTCTGCCACTGTCCCCCTGGGCACAGAGCTCGGATGCACAGGGTGAGTGTGGGGGGAGGGGGAGCAGTGCACAGCCCTGGCAGGCAGTGGTGGCAGCAGCAGGCTGGGGCCCTCAGGGCACTGGTACTTAGTGCAGGTGCTGCCACATAGTAGCGCACAGCTCCAGCCAGCACTACATTTGTAGTGAAGAGTGCAGCCTAGCTGCCTCTATTGCTGGTGCTCCCTGCTGTGCACATGCAGCCCCCACACTTGCATGCTGCGGGAGGGAAGCCCCATGCACTGGAGCCAGTTGCCTTCCCTGCCCCCTGCTGTGCAGGTCCTGGGAATCCCCAGGCTCAGGGGGTGTCTAACATACGTGGCTCCTGAGGCCAGATTTGGACCATGGGGCTCCTTGTCGACTGGATCCAACCTGGAAACTATGTCAGTAGCAACTCTGGCTCTGTCCTGGGGCAAGTAATGACGGTAACTTCAGCTCTGGCATTGGGCACACAGCTTGGCTTGATGCAAATTGCGTTCTCTACAGTGACCCCCAACTTCCGGTAGCCTGTGGGGCATGACTGGGCAGCTCTGCAGGGCAAATGTTTGACAACCCTACCCTAGCTTGTTGTGGGGGGCTAGACAGTAGCGGTCATAAGTAAGAAGTGGAACACGGTTTTCTGTCTAGTTTTTTTTTTCTGTGACAGTAGAGGTTAATCTTCTTATTTATTTTTTTTTTCAGCATTTGAAAAAAGACTAATCCTGGATTGGTATCATGTGGTATTAGACATGTGAATGAGCTAGAAGTGAAGTTAAGTCACCTGCAAATACAGCTCACTATTATCTTAGTCATCTCTTTTTCAACAGAAGGAGACTAAGGAACTCCAAAGGAGGGAAGCTAGTTGAATGTATAGTGCATAGGCAAGCAGCAGCTAAGTGTTTGTTTGCAAAGTAAAACACGTTGGAAGGAATAGTACAAACTATTTGTACATACTGCTGCATTCTAAAGTAGATGGGAAAGACCGTAGTGTTTTTGTGAACATGTCAATGACACAAATGTTATGGGTCTACCAGAGGCTTAAAAAAACCCAAAGACTGCACATAACTGAAATATGAGAGAATGGAACTGAAAGTACTGTAAAACTGAATCTTGTAGAACTGTAGACATTGATGGAACCTTTCACTTGTAATATGATGTTCATTCTAGAAAAGCAGTGTTAGAAGAAGTCTAGAGACATTAATAAAAGTGTTTTAAGGAAAAAGAGGAACTACTTAGAGTTGAGAGGTTCAGGGCAGAAATAATGAATGCCTTAATGCAAATGAGTTGCTTTTCTTTTTTTCTTTTTTTTTAAATGCACTTAAAGTGAAATCCAATATACTTGCAATACTCGTTTGCTGTTTATGCTGAACCTGTGAAGTCCATGGCTAAAATGCATTGATACCAAGTTCTGGGGTTTTTGGTAGGATTTTTTTTAATTGACTATTCTGTTTTATAAGGATTATTAAAGCTTCATACAGCAGAGCGGAATTCACCCAGTAATGGATAGAACTGGGAACAAATATCCTGTGCTCCCCACTGGAAGTTTTTTGTAATTTTTCACTAATATAATTTTTCATGTTTTCAGCTGAAGTTTTTGGTGCTAAGCACCATCAGAGATGGAGTATTGACCTAGATGAACTATTGTTAGAACAATGGCACTCAACTAGGGTGCCATACCACCCTATGGTGCCTTGAGAACCTTTCAAGGGTGTTCTAAAACTGTGCAGCACCCCAGAACTGTTAAGAGTGCAAACATGATTTACATGATAAATGTGGAAATTGGAAACAGGATTGCATAATGTCAGAAAACCATCCTGACACATTGTGGTCTTTGTTGGTTGCATAGAACTCAAAAGTGCTCAATTATTTTTCAGTAGTCAGAAAAACAGGTAAAAACTAAGCTGGAGCTTCTCAAAGTCTAACAAAGTTGAGAACCACTGCGTTAGAAGGACCATGTCTGCTCACAGAGGGCAGTGGTATACTTCATGCACCAATCTTTAGAAGTAGAATGTGACTAGCACTGAAGTGATCCCAGTCTTTTGAAATATGAAGTTTGCTTAACTTATTTCAAAAGTAGGGATTGTTGCTTTGCATCTACTGCTCTACAGCCTGGAGCAGTAACTTTTTAGGAGCATTGGTATGGTATAATAATCTAGAAAGTTTTATAATGTGTTTATGTTGAATGATGCATGTTTATAGATTCATTTAACTAAATGATTTTTTTTTTCATATTTATAAGATGGTAGGTATCAGTTAATCACCTGAATCTCTATTTCCTGCCTAGTATGATGAATTGGTTCCTGCATCTCTAACAACCAAATATGGAGGGTTTTACATCAACACTGGGACGCTGCAGTTCCGTCAGGCATCTGATTCAGAGGATGAAGACTTTGTAGAAGACAAAAAGCACAGGTCACCTAAAGTGAGTGGTGATTTTAATTTCTCTTTCTGAAGCTTATACCTGATTTAAGTCGGAAAAAGATTGATATGGTACCTAAAACATATCAAAGTGAGGAGACTAAAAAGCAAGATTGTATGTAGTAGAAATTATCAGTTACCTGAGTCAGTCTTGTGGCTTGTATATAAGCGTTTAAGAAGTTTCAAGGCTCCCTAATATAAAAAGCTTAAGAATTCCACAGGTTGTCCAGGATTGCAAGGCCAAGCATATATTTCAGATACAGAAATTCATCCATCTATTTTAAAGAAGTATCCAAAGATTTGCTTGGGTTACTTCTGTAGAAACTAACAGCTCCAGATTTAAAAAAAAAAAAAAATTGATTAAAATTCCATAAGATAACAATTCATTTTGTTGAATTCTGAATGATTTAACATTGATCCTAAGGTTGAAAATAGTCTTTGAAATGCCCCCCATATATTTCTTCAACTGACTCTTCACTCTGACAAGTGACTTTTTGTTTTCATTTAAAAATTTCCACACACTTTTATCTGCACTCTGTCTGGCTGACTTACAGCTCATTGTAGTCTTAATACCTGATGAAGGTCAGTGAAACATTCAGCAGTTCTTTGGCCCTCCTAAAACTTCCAACTGTGCTTGTTTTCTGGAACCTCCCCCATGATTAAATACCATATTTACTCAAAAGATGACCCTGAATATAAGATAACTCCCCAATAATTTAAATTCTGTGTATGGAAACATTATAAATTCATAACTTTCCAGGTGTAGAATCTAATTATCAGAGTGTTTATCTTGAATTCCCCCTCCCTCCCACTGCTATAGCAGGGAAACTAGTGGGTGGGGGTCAAGTAGCCCTCTGTTCCCAAATTCCCCCTGCAGTTTTTCTGCTCCCTCCCCACTTACTGTCAGAACTTGCGCAGACTGTTTCCTCTTTAAATACAATCTGTAAGTGAGCTTCATGTGACAGTAAGGGTGAGGGGAGGAGGCTGAACAGAGGGCAGAAACTGTAGAGGGGATCAGAGGCTGTTGTGGATTTGACTCCTGGCTGACTGCTGCAAACTTCAGCACAATTACTCCATAAACATACTTCTGAGCACCACTTTTGTATCTATTTATCATGCACAATTTTTTTTCTTCCTTTCAAGGACCAAATAGGTTTCAAATATAGTTGGGCAGCGCCAAAGTAGAGTTCCAGTATTTCACTGAGCAGAGCTCAATTGTCAAGTGTGTGTGTGTGTGTGTGTGTGTGTGGCTCTACCACCAAACAAGTATCCTCCCTCCCAGACCCATCAGTGTGGGGCTTTGGATACTCCCCAAATCCATGGCATGTATCCTATGTGCATACCCCAGGCTTGGCGATCTTGAGGCTCAAGCCCTAGCCTCTTGATCTTGGCCAAAAGGCCATGCATTGTTTGTACTATCTCTATTAAACCAGAGCCAAAAGACTTATGATTTACCATGTAGTTCACTGAGCTGAGAGTGAATCAGCAGCTTGTTAGTTCATTGCAGGGCTGCAATGAACCTACAACAGCCCCACAATCCAGCACTGATCAGTGTGTGTGTACTTCAGATACCATTTTCCATGCCCTCTCCTCTCCCTACTTGTGACTGGAACTGAGTTTTCTTATCAAGTCCTGGGACCCCTCAAAAATATACATGTAGGTAAGGTGCAGGGCTGTCTAGTCTGTCTTCACTCCATTCAGGGTAGGACCACACTACTGGCATACTGCAGAGTTTACATGATAAACTCTGAGAGGAGGAGTGACAGAGCCTCAGCTACGTAGAAGTTTGCCAGTGTTTGTCAGGCATTTTAAAGCTGGTGAAGAAACCAGAATCATTGGAAATGGGAAAGAATGGCACTGGTCAGCTGTAGGAGTAAAAAGGAAGTCCAAATGTATTTCATGTAGTGGTTCACAATGACTTGAAAAAGTTGGCAATGAGGACTAAGCACAATGGACTCAATGTCTTATTCAGATGGTGTGCGCTAACCTAACCTTGTGGTAGGTTCCCACTCGTGTTTGCCCAGTGTGGGCCATGTGTGTTATAGGCATGGTCAGCATGGCTTTCATTTAATCGGCTTCAGAGGTGGTTTCTGTGACTGAGCACATACTGCTTCAGCAGCAGTTTAATGGTAACTACTGTATGTAATGGGTGGGGGTTACTGATGTGCAAGTATAAAAGATATGGGACTTTTTTTTTTCTATGCTGATTGGGGGGAGGGGCGGGGGTTGTCTTTTATATTGGAGTAAATATGGTATCTATGGAGCCAAATGTGGTTTCTCCAGGAGTCTTACTGAACAATTTCACTTAGTTAGCTATTTGATGTTTTTAAATGCATTGCTTTTTATTAATAAGAAAGAACTGACAAAGATCACTATCAAGACACTCATTGTGCTCTTTGCTGTTAAACTCATTCAAGGACGTGGTCCTGGTCTGAAAAATGTGAAGTCCAAGATTGTTTGTCTGTGTGTTGTTTTTTTTTGTTTTTTTTCTCTGAAGATGTGAGAAATTAAAAAAAAAAAAAAAAAAAAAAGCAAGAAAATATAATTGGAACATTAAGCTTTTGATAAGCTGATAAGATAAAGGGTGCCTTGGGTGCCTCTTGGCCTTTTTTTTTTTTTTTTTTTTTTTTTTTTTAATGTTGTTAGGTTGGAATTACCAGAGGAGGTAGCCAAATCACTTATTGCTTTAAAAACAAAGCAGTAATGGTAATACTGTCACCAATTTGGTCCTTTCTTTAGGTATCCAAGCTAAAAGAAGGAGAGGACCATGGGATGAAGAAGCGCAAAAGGAAAGAGGAAGGGACAGAGAAGGAGAAAAAGCCTCGAAAAATGAAAGTTCCTAAGCAATTGGGGTAAGTCTGGTCTGTGGATAGATTTGTCTGGTGGGTTGTAGGAGAGGGTACCTCACTGCAACAAGAAGCAAATAATGTCCCTTTATCTTTCTTAATGGGAGTCTTATGTTGAATTTTATTCGGCAAAACAGTTGAAATGTATACATCAGAACAGTACAGAAATGAGATGGGCCCAAGACCAGTCTATTGCACCAAAATAGAGATACTGCAGGGCCAGGGCAGTAATGTTTTTTAGAAGGGTGTAATCTTATAACGGGCACACTTTTTTTTTTTTTTTTTTTTCCCCCCCCACAAAATCAGCTCCCCCAAACTGGGGTGCAGGTTTTAAGCAGGGATGTTGTTTTCTTTCTTGGAAAAGAAGCAAGCCTGGAGACGGTGCCAGTAATGCCAACTCTCACAAAAATTGAAACTCTTGATAAGTTTAAGTAAAATTTAAGTCTGACTCATGATCTTGTGATAGAACTCTCAAAATCTTGGGATTTTTTTTTTTCTTCTGGCCCAACCGAGCTGGAACTAGCCACAGTCCCAGGAAGACTGGGCGGAAGGGGAGGTCAGGAAGACCCACCAAGTCGGCACTGAGCCAGGGGCCGCAAAAGGCAGTGGAGCTGCTCAGGACATGTGCATGAGGAACCAGGGGGAAAGAGGGCTAGAATGGAGTATCTTGTGACTTGCATACCAAATAGCTTGATTTTTTTTGTTTGTTTGTTTTGTTTTTTGGGGGGGTTTCAGAGTTTGTCTCTTGGTTTTTTTATCTTTGGTATGGTGGGGTTGGCAATACTGCTGTGCATGCAGGGAAGCTGCTGACTGAAGGTGTGGAGTCTTGTGTTAACTCTCTTACAGCCATAGCCACTGGCTAAGCACTGTAGCTTGTGCCCAGAATGGCAGGTGAGCTGTTGGTTGCATTGTGATGAGGCTTGTGATTTAGAAACAACACTTTATACATACATGATAGTGACAGACATTTAGGATAATGAGAAAAATGTTAGTTTGGGCCATCAGATTGTGTGGCGGGGGTTGACAGCATACCCTATGGGCTAGATTCAGCCTGCAAGGGGATTGGATCCAGCCTGTGAAGATCTGATGCAGTCTACATTTCACTAAGAGTGCTCTGATTCCTTGCCCACTTGCTCTGTTTCGTGTTTTGCTAATGGTGTGCTAATATCACTGTAGCCTCTGCTCACTGGGTCGCTGATCCTGGAGCAGCGAAAGTGGAATGGTGACTTGCAGTGCCAGCCAGGTCACAACCTGTGCCCCACATTGGTGAAAGGTTACTGACCTCTGGTCTATGACTAGTGTGGAGGGAGTAAAATCTTTAAATTGATTTCTATAAAATGATCTGACAAATGTTCTATTCCTGAATATCTAGAAATTGGTTCTGAAAATCTGTTGTTGCTGGTAATGTCAGGAAGCCTTTTTTGAGATTTCAAGGGGGAAACTTATAAAACACTCCTTTTTGATGCATTTAACCCAGGGCTGTCTAGGTAGCAGTCTGCAAAGCATTAGCATGCAACCCTCAGGCTCCTGCTCAGCTTCCGTTTCCATCTCTGCCCTGCCTCCCTCAACTTTCCAACTTCCCTCCGTTGTTCCCAGCACCATGGCCAGGATGGAACTATAAGTGTCCTAGCAGTGGGTACAGCAGAGAAGGAAGCCTGCGTGCACTGTAGGTGGGTGGGGGTTGCTGCACGCACACAGCAGGAGAGCTGAGACACCTGTGTGGAGATGCATGGGGAGTGTAGTCTGCATGGCTGGGAGGAGGGAGCTAGGTTGCTTGTGCTGTGTATGCAGCTGAGAGGATGCTAGTCTCTGCTCTCTTCTATCTGTGCATGCAGCAACTCCCAGCTGTGCCCACTGTGCGAGGAGAGCTGGGCCATCTGGGGGGCTGGGGAGAGGGAGGGAGAAATGGGAGTGGGATACTGCCTGAACTATGTGGGCAGATGAGAGAGGTGAAGCAGGGCTGCCTGCCCTGTGCAACCAGTATGGGGGGGAGAAGCCCTGGGGAGGGGAAGGACACTTGGTCTGTGGCCCACATGGTAGGTGGCCCCAGCTGCCCAGAAGTTGGTAGGGCTGTGCGAAACAGCTGTGCTTCAATTCTGTTTCAGACTTGCCCATTTTGGAGGACAGTGATTCATGTAGGATCTGTTTTGAACGGGCTGCTAGCTTCACACAGCTCTACCCAGCCAGGTGGGGCTGCAGGGCCCCAGTGGGGAGCAGGATGGGGCCATGTGTGGCTTGTCCAGGGGTGGGGAAGGGCTGCTGCCATCCATGCAGGTGAGGAGACCCCTGCATGGATCCCCTGTCATGCTGGGTCGCAGTGCAGAGTGGGGAGCGAGTCTGCTGGTCCCCGCTGCGTGACCTGGTTCTGCAGGGAGCAGAGATCCTTGCCACTGCTACCCACCTCATGCAGCCCTGGATCTCTGCTCCCTGTGGAGCCAGGTTGTGTGGTAGGGACTAGCACTGCCCTGCTATGCGACCTGGGTCCGCAGGGGACAGAGATCTACGCTGGGGGTCTCCTCACCGCTGCTGCCTGCCCCGTGCTGCCCTGGTGATGTGGGGCTGCACAAGGCAGACAGCAGCGGTGAGGAGACCCTGGTGCAGATCTCTGCTCCCTGCAGAGCCAGGTTGTGCGGCAGGGCAGCAGCATACTGCTGTTTCCCCGCAAACTCGGCTCTGAAACGCTCTGAAATTTTCTGAAACATTTCAGAGATGTTACTGAGCTTTCCACTTTGGATTTTGGATTTGGTGTTTTGGGCACTGAAACTGCCTGAAAAAAAACAGCTGTCAATTTTGCATAGCCCTAGAAGTTGGACAGCCCTACATTGGCCAAAAATGCTAATCTTGCACTTCAAAATTCTCAATAGTAAAGTTCTCTTGCACCATGTTTATGAACACCAAGTTGCAAAGAGAACTGGTTATCATTGAGAAGAAATTTAATGTAGAAGTGTGACTCATTGTAACTATGACAACTCTACTGGCTCTTTTTGTTATTCATTAAGTTAAATGTTACTTTGATAGTATATGCACTACCACTAAAATATAGTGGTATTGAACAGCACAGGAAGAAGTTTGGGGTTGGTGCAGGCCTCTAACATTTGATAAGAAAGTTTTAAGGTACCTGTCCAGAGTGCTGTTTCACTGAACAATAATGAACTTGAGCATACTTGGAGAAAGTAACTTTGGCCTGGTAAGTTCAATGAATCCTAACAAAAGCCTCTTTTCTCTCCAGAGTAATAGCCTTGAATTCACACAAGTCAGAGAAGAAGAAGAAGAAGTTGTACAAGGACTCACTTTCTCTTGCTGCCATGCTCCGGAAGTTCCAGAAGGAGAAGGAAGCTTTGAGGCAGAAAGAATCCAATCCAAAAACTCTAGTGACTGTTGCAACCTCCACCTCCATCTCCGCTCCTAATAAACCTCCTTCCTCCTCTGCCAGCACTGGAAATGATGTCTCTGACTTGAACCTCAGGGTCCCTGATCCTGTCCTCTCCATTTTTGGTAGCACAAGTGAGCGTGAGCTCTTGCAGGAAGCTGAAAGTGCTCTGGAGATGTTGGGAGATATTGACTTTGACAAGCTGCTTGATGGCGCCTCTGATGGCAGCCCAGTGTCTGAGCTGTCAGGAGAAAATGGAAATGCCACTCAGCCAACCCAAACCTCTCAGGTCATGACACCCAAGCAGGTGCCTGCCCTCCCAGAAGGTCTGCCTGTACTACTTGAAAAACGCATTGGAGACCTTCGAATAGTAAGTATAAATTCACTGGTAAAGGATGCTCAGAGTTGTCAAGAGCCAAGAGAAATAGCTGCAGTCTGACTTATATTTCAAGTTTATGAAGTGCCTGGTAGGAACACTAAAGAAGGAATTGTTCAGATTAACTCCAGTGGTTGTAACTAGACAAATCAGATACTATTAAGCAAAGGGAAGTGTAGGTTGTAAAGTAGATCTTTCTGAGTTGCAAAATGGTTTGGTTTATTTTCAGTTTAAAATAACTGGTGGAATGTTTCCCAGCAGAGGCAGCTAGCTTAGGCACTTGAGCTAAACTAGACTAAGCAAAGAGGTTAACGTTTTGTAGAGAGAAATCTATCTCTGGATGGAGTAGATGACTTCATACCATCTACATCTGTTTTTCCATTCTTAGCTAGTGTGCTTGACTTTTTTTTTTTTTTTTTTTCCTAATGAGGTCTATTGTAAGTTTGCCCTTCTTGGTAACTAAGTGGAATCTTGTTGAGGGACGTAGAAAACCTTTTGATATTTTTAAGAGGGTTTTTTTTCTTATTGCAGTCAGGGAGGCAAACTGAAAAAATGTATTACTAAAAATATAGAAAAATATGCAACTAAAAGGGTGCATGTATTTTCAGTTACATATTTTATATATGTTCAGTAATAAATTTATATATTGTCCCACTGTCTGCCCCTCCATATTACTTGTTTCATTTGTGCAGGTCAGCCTGGAAGTTGAAAATAAGCTGGTCATTTCTCAAGACTTACTTGTCCAAGTTCTCCTATTACTGGAGGAGCTTTTGCAGTGTTTGAAATGCAAATGCTACAGGGGAAGGATTATTTAGATATGTCTGCATATGAATTAAAACAATGGAAATATAAACATTTGTTTTTCTTAAGGTTTGAAAACGGTGCCCTTTAAACCCCAATTTTTTGGACCATAGATTCCTGCAAGGGTGGCATTTTTAATGTATTCCTTTCAGCTAATTTTGTCTTTCTTCACTAGGATTTGGAAGATTCTTTTATAAATCCCTTGCATTTTATTCTGTATACAAGTTTGTTTAAATAATCTTACTTGGACCTGTATAACTAACTGTAATACTTTAAAATGAGTGAGTGGTGGCCATAATAATTGTAAAGGTTAAACGACAGAAAATGTTGTCTACTGTAGTAACTTCTTTACCAACTTTTTTTTTTTTTTTTTTTTACCAACTTTGCAGGTTCTGCAATATTGCTTAGTGAGAGTCTTCATTCACATATAGCATATCTAGAAACAGACTTGTTCCAGAGCCAGGAAATGAGTGTTCCAAATCAACCATCCATTTAGCCATTTCTCATGGTCTACAGTTGGTCTGGGAAACTCATTCCTTTAAATTTTCAGTCAGCATTTTATTATTAATGTTTCTGAATAGCATGGAGACTTATCTACCCCAACCTTAAAATTCATGATGGAAAGCTAGGTTGCGGTGGTGGTGGTAGTGTTGACAACAACATAATTTTAGGTGCTTTCTTGACCTACAGTGAAATTGTGGTCACCTTGTTTAAACACTAGTTGGCGAGGAAAACATTTTGGAAGTGAACATTAGCAAAATGGCTCCCATAGACTTAATTCAAAGATTTTTTTTTTCTAGTGTTGGCAATTTTCAAGTTCCTTTTTTTTTAGAGTCATTCCTTGCATGTAAGAGAGAGTACATATTTTGTTTAAAAATACAAGTTGGCTTATTAAATGATCTGTTTGAAAGGCAGTTGATTATTTAAATATGGTTTAAAACTCTATCATAATCTAGCAGTCTAACTGGGAAACTACAATACGGCTTTTTTCTATTGTAATAACCCTTAGAAAAAGCTAACTATTATGTGGTATTTAGACTACAAGTGAGCAGCTCAATATTGGCCTAGATAAATACACATGGTAGAATGATTCTGAACCTGCAGATGCTTCACACTTCAATGGAAGATGCATGTCATTTGTTTAGGCCTACTCCAGTGAAATCATACTTTGACCCCTTTGTGTCTTGGGAATGGTATGCCTCTTTCTGTGGAACACAAGCCCCAAGGATGTTAGTCATTTTTAGTTATTCTAATCAACTTGACTCATGCACCATCTGAATCCCCCCCCCCACTTCTTTTAAAACTCAACTAAAAAAAATACAAGACAACTTAATACAAAATAACTGAAAAATAATTGTTGGAATTGGGATGAAAAACACTGTAGCAGTATTGCCCGCCAAAGAATGATAATTCAGTGTATAATCCACTTCAAATAATTAACTTTTTAAAGGTGCACTGAAATTAGAAGGTTTAAAACTAAACCTCCAGTCCTTTGTTAACTTCTCTTAAAAATCACTGTTAAGAAATTCTATGAACTTTTAGTAGTCTTCTTGGAGAGCAAATGTTTCAGTGCTGTTAACACATCTTAGACTTTGAGCGCTTACATTAATGTGCTACTAAAAAACTGTCTGGTAGATTGGAAGGACAAAATATGTAAAATAAGATCTGATTTCTTACTGAGTATTAAATTACTTTGCCATACAAAACTTTGACAGGTAGTCAAAGACTCTTTTTGAATTTTTTCTTTTTTATTTCTAAATAGTAAAACAGGTATTTTGTTAAATTTAAGAAAAACCTACTCACAGGTGAGTCTCGAGCTGACAATATTCTTTAATTCATGTGGTCTCAGTAGTGGGTTACTTTCAACATATTGGAGAATTTTTCCAGATTTTTAAATTTCATATTACTCTTGTGTATATAGTCAGGTTCACCAAGTGGCAACTGTCATTTACTTCTCTTATGGTAGAATGACACATGGCTCATACCCTGTGGTTTACAGGCTCACCCTTTCTCTCCTTTGGATGTTCTCTAATCCCATCACCTGAACATAAATAGAAAAGGAAGAAGTGTCTTCTCACCTGTGGACTCCTACAAATGTGAGGAATGGAGGAAGTTAGAGGAAGACCTTATTGATAGCTTGGTGTCTCCTGTTTCCTGAGCTGCTATCATGCTGTGAGGACAGCAAGAGGCCAGTCTATTTGGCAGTAGCAGAAGCTGGAGAGCCACGCACAGGGACTTTTTAAGGAAGGACTTTTAAAATGACTGTAGTATAAAGGAGAATCATAGAATAATTAGGGTTGGAAGGGACCTCAGAAGTTCATATAGTGTAACCCCCTGCTCAAAGCAGAACCATCCCCACCCAATTGGATCGTTTCAGCCAGGGCTTTGTGGAGCTGGGCCTTTAAAAACCTCCAGCAATGGAGATTCTACCACCTCTCCAGGTAACCTGTTCCAGTGCTTCACCACCCTTCTAGTGACAGTTTTTCCTAATATCCAACCTAAACCTCCCTTGGTGCAATTTGAGACAATTGCTGCTTGTTCTGAGTAGGAACAGATCTGCCTCTGTCCCAGCAAGAGTGGCCGTGCAAAGACTCAGGAACAGCAGGAGGGAGTACAGATGGATCCATATTACAGGACTAAATGCGGAGAGAATATGGGACAACACCAGAAAAGAGGGAGTGGGTACCTCTTGTATTCATGGTACCTTTTTAAAGGAAGTTTGACAGAAGGAACTGGGGTAGATCTGCCCAAAAGAACTAAGGGATTTACAGCTGGGCAAAGCCACTTAAGAAGAAAAGTCTTGCGTGGCTTGAATAGGAACGTGTACCTTGCTGCCCCTTATTTCGATATTCTAAGTATAGTGCTTTTTCTTTGGGGTAAGGAGAAAATTATTGTCCCAGAGGTAGCATCATTATTTCGCTAGTGGACTCTCTCTTGATAAGGTATTATTTTAGTGACAAGGTCTCTTGGCCTGTCTAGCAAGAATGGAATATTATTCCCAGTAATCTGGTCACATTCCAAACCAAATGATTGTTATGCCTACCTGAACTTTTTCTGCCTTTTTTTTTTTTGTTGGATGTACCAATGTTTTTCACTTGGTATTCAAAATTTTCATGTGGCATGGTGTATTTCATTGTAATGGCGTTTGCATTTCTGGAGAGTGAGGTTTATGTTTATAGTTTGTGCAGTGCTGAAATCTGTAAATATCTTTAGGATGAAATGTGCTATAAACTTCTGGGTACTTTTACTGCTGTCTTTCCAGGCTGCCAAGTTGTTTGATGAAGAAGGCAGGAAGAAATTTTTCACACAGGACATGAACAATATTCTGCTGGAGTAAGTGCTCCCCTCTTCAGATTTGTGTGTTTTTAGAGAAGAGGCATATATTTCAATGTCTGGAACAAAGATCTTAAACAAAGAAAAGAGACTCGGAGGGAAAACCAAGTTAATCTAAATTGATTAGCGACTAGCTGATGATCCTTTTGTCTCTGGTAGCCATCATTATATGTATAGTTCATCCAGTGTGAAATGTTTTACAGCGCATTGTGTTCTTGAGTTAATTGGCAGAGTTCTGTCGAATTTTTTCCCATCCTTTCCCAACTCTCCCACACTTTCATAAGCTAAAACCGCTTCAGATATTATTAAAGAAAAATAGCCCACTATAATTCTCTAGTCTTCGCATCCCAATGTCTGGTGTAGAAAGTGTTCTTGTGTTTTGTTTTGTTTTTTTTTCTTCTTGTTTTGTTTTTCTTGTCGCATAGAACCACGGTTCAGCTTAACAACATTTTGGAAATGTTATCAAAATTGTTTTTTGGGGGGAAAAAAAAAAGTAACAGCTAAAACAGCCATGCCCAGTATCATTGGGGAAGTAATTGAAATTTGAATGATGTACAGAATCATGATGCACATGGCCATGTGCATGTACATCAATTTTTATTGAATTGGGCTTTTGTTATCCATTAAAAGAGATTTATCTCAGCAAGAATTAGTCTAAGGCAGGGTTGTCAAACACTTCTGGCCCTATGAGCCAGATAAGTCTGTGTTGGTTTGAGGGCTGGATTAGGACCAACCCCTGTGCAGCACCCACAATGCCAAGTCCAGCCTGTATGTCCTGTGCAGCATGTGCAGAGTCTTGGGTTTGCTGTGCATGTGTGGCTGGCATGGTTGGGGATGTACTGCCCACAGTGCACAGGCTGGACCTGGCACTGCAGGCAGGACCGGGGATGGGTCTGGGGTCCTGCATGGAGCCTGGACTCAAGACTCCTCTTGCTATGTGCGGTGTTAAGGCCTGCCCACATGTTGCAGGCAGCTCATGCCCTGTGGCGGCCTTGCTTGCTGCATGACCTGCAAACCCATGGGCCTGTGTGTACTGTGCATGGGGCCAGGCAGGCTCTTTGTGCTGGTTTTGGCATGACCCAATCTATACTGGCCCCAGGACCAGTGTGCAGGGCGCACAGATGCGGTACATAAGGCTGAGGTTCTCACATGCGGCTGGTCCAGCAACCCACAGACTGGAACATACGGTTTCAAAACCAGCCCAGTGGCTAAGTGTTTGACACCCTGGTCGAGGTATTTAAAAACAAAAAAAACAAAAAAAAAACCCAAAAAAAAACACCCCAGGTTAATTTATCCACACACAACTAGAATATGTAATGCATACAGACTTCCTCAGCCTTCTGTGCAGTCTTCATCTTCATCCTGGAGTACCTTTATAGTTTGCTGTCTGTTTTTCTTGTTGTCAGTATTGAGCTACAGTTACAGGAGATAAATCCTGCCATCCGCAATGGAGTGTACTCCCACCTTGAGGCTTTTGTGCCATGCAATAAGGACACACTGATAAAGCGTCTGAAGAAGTTGCACCTCAATGTCCAGGTAAAAAGAGGGAGTGGCTCAAGCAGGAATGTATGTAGGTAATCATGAGGGCTCAGTGTGGGAGAAAAGAGCAGCAGTGGGTTTCCAATACAGAAGGACCTTTTGGATCTGTTCTGGGGCTGTTTTTAAGAAGTTACCTTTTGAACATAAGATTACAGGCATCCTGAGAGCAGGGGTAGTTCAGTGTCAAACATTTATGGAGTTGGATATAAAATGGCTTCATTTATGCTGAATGCAGACTAAGTGTGAAGGTGGCTGCAGTTGTAACTACTTCCTAGCTTTGCTTTTAATGGTAGATCAGATGGTTAACACATTGCACAGCAAATGAATCAAAAATAGTCCAATGAAGAAAGTAGTAGTCCCATAAGCCTTTATAACATTCAGAGTCATGCTGCCTATCTGCTTAGATCTGTTTGTTTCTTTATGCTCCATTTCTATAGCTGCTTTGTTTTGAAATATGAATATGTATTTTTATTTGTTGATTAGTAAAGACAGCATATTGCATTTATATAACTGGATGATAAGAGTAGACCTGGTAGGCTCTAAATCTGGGTAT
Source organism: Crocodylus siamensis (assembly GCF_052110815.1). Taxonomy (NCBI): domain Eukaryota; kingdom Metazoa; phylum Chordata; order Crocodylia; family Crocodylidae; genus Crocodylus; species Crocodylus siamensis. The sequence continues at coordinate 86,761,646 of NC_143398.1, read as the reverse complement.
TGATGAGTTTAGGGCCAGGCCTTTTCAAGATGTGAAAGTTCCATAAAACAAAAGTTCCTTCTGGAAAGGAAAAAAATTTCCATGTGTTCCTGTACCCTTTTGCTGAATATTGAACCATTGTTGTAGCTTTCTTGGCAAACAGTTGCCACAGGCAAAGGTAAGAAAGTCAGAAGATGCAAATAGAGAACTAGAAATGGTGTAGATGGTAAATGCACAGTATAATATTGCATTTGAAGTCTTCATTTTTTTTTTTTTTTCTTCCCCCCCATTTGGAGTCTTGACTTGCAGGACTTGGTCATGCTGAGTATCCAGATTGGCCAAAATCTGTCAGTTGTATAAAAACTAATCTGAGGGACACGTGCTTGTCAACCTTACTGTTCTTTCAGATATTTCTCATCTTTTTTCAGTAAAAAAGGTAATCTAGAAAGACTAAGCACTAATGTTTTGAAGGTAGAAATGTTTCCTTCCTACTGGCCTCTCTTTTCTTTTTTAATCTCTTGGTTTGGAGGAGTCGTCGTATATATTAGAGTTGTAAAATGATGCATGTCACTTTGCATTGGTATGGGCTCAAATGAGGTGCGGGGGGGTCTTTTTAGAGAACCATAGAGGGGACTTTGAATGCTTTTTTTTTCTTTGCTGTCAATGCATAGTTGTTTCTTGGACCGTCTTTCAGGTGGTTTCACAGGACTGACTAAAATGAGTCTTCAAAATTAGTGTATTTTTGGAGCAATAACTAATCTTAGGTATATGCTTTACGCTAATTATATACCAAACTTACTTTGTTTGCCTTTTCCTAGGATGACCGTTTGAGGGAACCACTGCAAAAGCTGAAACTGGCTGTCAGCAATGTCATGCCTGAACAGTTATGCAAATACCAGGAAGACTGCCAGGCCCGCAGTCAAGCCAAAAATGCGAAGTACGTACCTCTGAAGTCAGGCTAAAGCTGTTTTGGCTACCCTAGGGAACCATGAGCAAGAAATGTAGTTCTGTTTTATCTCAGTTTTTGTCTTGTGAATGCTGCCAAGGCAACACACTTAGAGCTGGCAAAACTGTAGAAGGAAATCATGAAAAGGTGCTCCTAACTTTCTTCAGGTTAAGATTATGGGCATGCAAACAAATTTACCATGAATTATTCATTGAGGCATAAACTGCCTTGCATTTACCACAGGATAAGACCAAGTTCCAAAGCAGTTACTAAAGAATCATTAATATGCTGTAAATTTGCATCCCAATTTACATCAATTTGTGTGCCTTATTGCAAGTAAAGCTGTCAAATAACTCTGAAAAGAAGTCTGAGTAGGTGGATTTGAGGTGGATTTAAGGATGGGTGAAATCAGAGGTTATAAACTATTGTAGGCCCTTAAGTAGTTGGCTGACAGAGGAAATGGAATTGAGATGTATTAATGTTCTTCACCACGTTATGCCTGTTTCCTTTAGGCAGCTAACAAACATCTGATTTAGATTTTGGGACTGGATGGGAGGGATGAGAACTGATTGGTCATTGTTGCATTTTGTCAGCGGATTCATGGCATGAATAGCAGCGCTTCTGTAGCAAAGGGGGGTGGGGGTTGCAGTTTTGATTACCATAACATGAGGAAAGGAAGATTTGTAAGGTGAGGCAATATGTTTTCTTGGACCACTTTGTATAGTTGGAAGAGAAAGGGACAAGCTTTTGGAGTTTCAAGCATCTTTTGTCAGGTCTGGGAAAGAAGCTATCACTGTCCAAGATTGCATCTTTGAGTCACCCTAACACACCACAAAAACCTACTCCAGTACAGAAAGAAAACCCCCATCAACCACTCATCTGGTTACTGCATACTGTCCAACAGTGGAACCTGCTACAAGATCATTGACCTATACTATAAGAGGACCTCGTAAAAGAAAGATTCTCCAAACTGTTCTCCTGTTGTACAAACAAGGCCTCAGCCTCACCAGAAGCACACTCTTTGTTGATCAACAAATAACAAATGAAACAACATCTTGCCAAAACAAAGTGCAAAGCCTGTCCTTCCCCACTCTCCTTCTCCCTCACCCCCTCAAAAAAAAGAAACCCTGCAGACAAATGAGAGGGAAATTATTTGACGTACCTTGCTAGAGGTGATGAGAGGTGGAGAAAAATAAGACCGGGGAAGGTCAAATGTTTGCCTCTTTAGATAGGCATATGAACAACTGAGGGCAGCTCTCCTCTCTTTCTGGAACCTACTTAAAAGTGTTTATGATCTGGGGAAAATACTCTGTCTTTCTTCCATAAACAATTGTTCTGCCCTTAGATTGCTAGCAGAAGATGAACGAGAGAAGAACGGGTCGGAGGAAGATGATGATGAGAAGCCAGGAAAGAGGATTGTGGGGCCAAGAAAGAAATTCCACTGGGATGATACCGTGAGGTGCGACATAACTCTACCATTTTTTACCTTGTATTAGCTTTGATACCCTTGCTATCTAATAATGTGTGCTTCAGAGTGGAATTATTTGTAGAGGCATGGGAAAGGGCAGAATGACTGACTAATAAACCAGATAAATTTTACTTAGTCTGAAATCGAGCAAAAGACAAGGCAGGATGACACCTTAAAGACTAACTCATTTAAAAACGAGTTCAGATACTTAAGTTTTTGTAGGCAACATACAACTTCATCAGATGCTATGAATTCATAGCATCTAAGGGGTGAATGTCTTGGTCCCATTTCAATACTTTTGCATTGCACAAGAGCTCTGTAGTAAAAACCCACATGTAGTCACAAGAGGATTATTCAAGAGGTAGAAAGATGAAAAATCAAATAAGATATCCTTGCAAACAGTCTTTGAAATGTATTATAGGAGCGTGTGCTGGAGTAGGGCTGTATTGCACTGCTTTGTAGTGTTTCTGCTTAGCCCATTTGTCACTATAGCAGTTCAAGGTAGCTATTCTAATGAAAGAGGCTTTCCAGGTCCAGTGGCCTTTCCAGTCCCTGAGCAATCCAACATTAGAAAGAAGCAAGGGTGACTAAAGCTACTTCAGTCCTCCCTTTTTTGAGCTGTGATTCTGTTCCTTTTTACCGTGTAGATATAGCACAGACTCTCTCCTGAGATACTAAAATCTTACCTGCTCTAGGAAATCAGATGATTACTGAGAATATTTTTAGCAAAAGAATCTTGCTAAATCAGCTTTTAGTTTTACCCATACTGGTATTTTAAAGAGAAGAAACTGATAATTGTTAGTGTGAGATGCTCTGGATTCAGTTTCCGGACACCAAAGTCTTTACATATTCACAAGTACACCATAAATGACAGCAAACCAAGCTCTCTTTGTACATACATGTAACGCATGTGAGCAGTATATCTGAGATTAAATTAAAGGGACTACCTGTTAAGGGCAAATGGAAAACTTTAGTTTTCATATAGCTTTTCACTAAGGCTTGATGTAATAGGGTTGGGTTTTTTTTGTTAGATTGAACAAAACTTGAAGCTGAGTTTTTACTGTCCATAAAGAGTACGTGTTGAGAAGAGCTTTCAGTATAACTAAATAGAATGTCATGGTACAAAATGGATTTTAGATAAAATCTACTTTAAGGAGAAAAGAAGGACCATGGCAGACTGGGTTAAGGAGCTAGTTCCACATATGGTGAGGCCATGGTAAAAAGACACTATGACAGTAGGAGGACACTTTAACAGTGGAAGCAGTTGGCTACAAGACCTGGAGGAAATTGAGAGAACAAAGACTATTTATCCCAGTTAAGACGGATATTTTCACTTGACATGTTTTCCACAGAACTAGATTGAAACTCATGAACTCTTTTCACATAAGCTACTGAACTGCTATCATGTAATGCCAGTGGAGTTTTTTCCATTCCATTATCTTCTGTTTTTAGCATTCAAACTAGGTGCTTGTAGTTCATTTGCATGTTTCATTCCTGCTTTGTGCTTTTCAACAGAGCCTTGTTGTGTAACCTTGTCAAGATCAAGCTGGGATGTTATGAGCTAGAGCCAAATAGAAGTCAGTCTCCGGAGGATTACCTCAAGACCTTTATGGAAACAGAAGTGAAACCGCTGTGGCCTAAAGGCTGGATGCAGGCTAGGTAAGATACTTTTCTCAATGCTGTCTATCAACTTCTTGAATCACTTAGGGTGATGTTTGACTTTACTTCTACAAACTGTTGGTATAAAGGAACACTTACAATTTAAAAAAAAATCAGTAACAGTATTTTAACCTATTACTACCTTAGATCAGTACAGCACTTACAAATGGGGTAGTAAGCTACATGGAAATTCAGTTGCAGAAATAGGACTGATAACTGGGAATGAAGCTGGCACTGTAGAAAGGACTGTCAAGTGGAGTTGCAGGCCTGGAAATAAGGTTACCAGAACAAATTAGGAGTAGGTGTCATGGGTCATTAAAACCAAGTAACTTGTAAATATATAGGTTTTCCTTTTCTGCTTTTCTTTTTGCATTGAACCATGAGCCACTGTAGCTTACTTCTTGAATCTTTTGTAATAACATAGTGCTGTGATTGTTTAGATTGCCAGCACTTCAGCAAAATGTTTCAGTAGCAAGATACCCCTTTGAATAGAAATAAAATGCTTTCAGGAACATTTTACCTGTTTTAAAATATTGTGCCTTTCTTTTTAACGGTGTCTCTTTAAAAGGTGGTTAGCTTTTACTCCCTGTATATCTGAAAAACAATTTTTTGTTATCCTTAACTTGGGATGGCATCCTCAGCTCCATGGTAGCTTTGGCCTTTCTAACTGCCTCCCTACAACTGAGAGCTGAGGAGGTATACTCTTCTTTGGCAATCTTTCCCTGTTTCCACTGCTTATATGCCCCACTTTTTGCCCTTTGGCTGCTCTGTATTTATCTGGTCAGCCAAGGAAGCCTCTTGGCCGCTTTTTCCCTGCATTGGGATTGTCTCCCTCTGTGCCTGAAGGATCGCTTCCTTGTTGCACCGCCACCCTTCCTGGGCATCCATCTCACCAAGTCTCTTACTCTGCAGTGCATCATTGACTAAACACCTGAGCTCACTGAAGTCAGCCTTCCTAAAGTCTAGCACTTCTACCCTACTAGTTACCTTTCCCACTCTGCTCCTTATGGTGAATTCTATTATTTGGTGGTCACTGTCCCCCAGGTGACCACTGATCTGTAGGTCCCCTACCATGTCATCCCCCATCGCCAATACCAGGTCCAGTCAATACCAATCCTTTGCCAATCCCCCGTTACCAATACCAGTCCTTTCTGTACAGCTTATGGTCCTCAATGTGTACCGCCCAGTTGTGGGTAGAGTCCCACCAGGTTTCTGTTAACCCCACTAAGTCATAAGTGTTTTCTGCAAGCAGGAGTGCTAGTTCATCCTGCTTGTTCCCCATGCTCCTAGTATTAGTGTATAGGCGCTTGAGCCCTGTGACTGGCGCCTTTGTTGCCCTCTGGCTCTGATGCCCAATGGGCCCCTTATTGCTTACCTGTGCTGTACTGCTGGACATCCCATGGATTGCAGGATCTTGATGTTCTCCTTCTGCCTCCCTGTCCCCCGTCTGAGCTAGTTTAAAGCCCAATGTAGGAAATCAGCCAACCTGCTGGAGAAAAGACTTGTACCTTTTGCTGAGAGGTGAAATCCCTTGCCAGGAAGTGTGGGTCGTGGTCCACGATGTTGGACTAGATGACCTCCTGAGGTCCCTTCCAACCCAAATTCTCTGTGACACTCTCTGGCTCCCTTTTTTTGGACTACTAAGGGTCATTGGCATGACATAATCTGTGCTTGAGAGAATAGAGAAGTAAACTACTTACCTTGAATATAGTGGCCAGTGGACTGGAGCATTTAGGAAAACTGTTCTTTCTATATAAGGTAAATGTGTTGGATTTGCACAGAATCTTGAGTGGTAAAAGAAAAATGCTTTCATAAGAGGTTCCCTCCTTTTGGTGACTTGCCAGAGATTGAGATTGCATACAGATGTTCATTTCTACTGGGGAAAATTCATGAAAATTAATCCAGTAGAAATCCTTCCAGAAGAAGGAGCAGTATAGACATTTCAGTGGGTGATCCTCAGTCTGGTAAAGGTGAGGGGAGCTGTGCCTACTTTATTCCTTTGTCCCCAGGGGGGATGAACAGTAGGGAAAGACTCTCCAAACCTGTCCCAATCTGAGCTGGGGGGAACAGGATGGGGGTGCAGCCTTGCCTGCTCAATTCCACTCCTGAAGACTAGGATCAGAGTGGAGGGAGCACTGGGGGAAGGTCCCCAGCCCCTTCCTTAAGCTGGACAGTGTCTATCTTGGGGAAGAGGTATGAAGCGCTGGCGGCTGCTCATTTCCTTTCCCCTCCTGAACTGATAGTCCCTGCCTCTCTTCCACAAGCCAGACATTGCTTGGCTTAAGGAAGGAGGTGTGGGGGCTTTGCCCCTGTGCTCTCTGCTCCAGGTAGGGAAAGTAGTGAAGAAGTTCCCTTCCCTCCCTGCCCCCTCCTTCCCTGCAGCATGCAGAGTAGCTGCTGCTTAGTTCTGCTTCTGGTCTTAGGGAGCAGCAGGTAAAACCCCTGCCTGCTTCTCACTCCTGGGACTTGGATGTAGTAAGCAGGATGAGGGTTCACAGTGCTTTTCAGTGTGAAGGAACAAAGCAGTGAGGCAAACCCCCACCTGTTCCTTGCACCTAAAACTTCAGTGTGAGGAGCAGGTAAGTGCTCTACACCACTGGGCCAGGGAGAGCCTCCCTGAGCCTGGTTTTCTGCCAGCTGACTTCTTCCCGCCTCCCCTGCTATTCAGATAAGTAGCTTGAGCAGCTGTTTTAAGTCAGCACAACTGGGAGTTAGGTTAAGGGAGTTCCTAGTGTGAGAAGCCACAGTGAGTAATTGGTGACTCTTCTTTCCCTCCCTTCCCAGTCCTTGAGGGGCAGGAACAGCTCCTCCACATGCCTACTCAAGGCTGGGATGACCCCCGTTTTGGGAAGGCATGGGAGCCTTTCTCTCAACTCAACTCTTCCTAGTTCCTAGGAGGAATGAAGCCAGGAGAAAGTGTGCAGATGTTCAGTCTCCTGGGATCGACATAACATATCGATTGTTCCAGGGTTATTTTTCTCTTGGCGTGGCCTTTATCGCTGTGGGAGAGCCTGAATTGGTTGTTCACGTCCCATTTTTGATTTTTTTTTTGTAGCAGGAGAACAGTGCTTCTCCCAGGGAAAGCTGAGCATCAATACATAGCCTAATTTGCTGATCTTTTAAGCATGATCTAAACAGTGCCTTTTTTGGAAAAAAGCTTGTGAGAAATGATGGGATGTTCATTGGGAGACTCCTCTTGCAACAGTTCCATTCCTCTGTCGCACTGTAGTCTGAGGAGTTTTACATGCGACCTGACTTTTTTCTTTTGGTAAGCTAGCATATGTAAAATAAAAATAAGAATTTTTGCTAAACATTTCATGAAATGAACTTTGTTCTCTTATATTTCATACGTCCCTTGATGAAGTACTTAGGATGCTATGCAATTATCTTTAAAACACAATCTGTTAAATTTTGTTCAAACTAATTAAAAGGAGTCCAAAGACAAAGCAGGAGGGGAAAGGTTATAAATTATTAGGCTGATTTCAGTAATACTGCTGAAAGACACGTTTGAAATAACCTCTGAAAGTAGGGAGAGGAGAAGAGACGGATCTCACAGAGGGAATGAATTCCACAATCTGGAACATAAATTGTCTTGTCTTGTGTTAAGGTTTAAATAGTTTTACAGTATCTAGCTGGCAATTGTTACAGAAATAATTTGATAGGTCTTTAGGGCAATGGCTGCATACTGATAGTTTCATATTGATGCTATATACCAGGGGCGGGCAATTATTATTTTGGGTGGAGGACTGCTTACTGAGTTTTAGCAAGCCATTGAGGACCGTGTGACAGGCAGCCAGGGGCAGATAAACATTAATTTTCTAAATTTTTTTAGGGGCCCCATGGGCTACATTTTGCCCACCCCTGCTACATACTCTGCAGTTAGACTTTTTTGCCAGGAGATCCCACATATGATAGTTCCTACACTGAAACCATGTTGAACCACTCAGCAGTGTGTCCCAAATACAGGTTTTACCACTTTATGCAGTACATGCGTTCCTGGAAAACAACGCGTAACTCGAATTCACATAAAGGGAACCTACTTTACAATGGAATGTATCCCTATTTGTTACAAGACCTTGACTGTACTGACCCCCTGACTCGTTTCTACCATGACTTACAAGATGACTTTGGTACTCACTAACAGTAGTGAGTACTCACTAACACACAAGTGCAGGGCACTATCATAGTGGGGACGGCAACTACAAAATCAGGCAAGTGAGGAGCACAGATCCACATGACACTGTTCTGGCATGCATGACTCCCACAACGCTCTGCACAAAGCAGCTGACTGTGGGCTTTCACCACACCAATCGCATAAGAGTAAATTTACCTCTCATATAATGAATGTTTGGCATAAAAGTCATCACATAAGAATGAATTTGTGCATGCAGAACCCCCATAAAGCGAGGGGAAACCTGTATCCAAAGGAAAAAAAAAAAAAACACACCCCCAAGCCCCAGAGATTAAGTTAAATATATGGCTATCTATTATGGGAGTGATCTTTGATAATCTCAGTAAAATCCAGAATCTATTTGCGTAGGACTTACTGTCCAAATGTTTATTTTCCAGATACTAAGATTCCCTGTGAAGTAGGCAGTACCCATAATTTACTGATGGGACACGCACAGATTAAGTGACTTGCCAGAGGTTGCATAGCAAACCACAGGGAGAAATGAGAGTTGAGATTTCAAGAAGCACATCTCCACAAGACACTTAACTTTGCATTAGCATAGTTTACTATTAAGTAAGCGTGTGCATTTACACATGCATATGCTTACTACAAAGTAAACTTCCCTAATCCCAAGTAAATTTACTACCTGCAAGTGCAAGTAGAAAATTTTACTCTACAATTAGTAACAGTGCAGTAGTGCTTGTGTAGACAGCTAACCAGGAGCAGCCATCTGTCTGCTCCCAGTCAGCCTGCTGCCAAGTCAACCTCCACCACAGGATCCTGGGCTGGGACCATGTTCCCCCACCCTGGCAGCAGGGAGCTCCAAGCCTCCTGCTCTCTGATCATCAGCAGGGGCTGGGAGACTCTTATCTCCCAGCCTGAGCTCTGCCATCACAAGGATCAGGCTGGGAGACTCATCTCCCAGTGCTGGCTTTGACCACAGAGCCTGGGCTGGGAGATGAGGGTCTTCCAGCCAGAGTCCCACAACCATGGGACTCAGGCTGGGATAAGGATTTCCTGGAGCCAGCCCAGTGGTAGCCTGTTCCCTGCCCAGCTCTATGAAGGGCAGAGCTGTTTGGAGGGAGAACAGGCTGGGGAACGTGTTCCCCGCTCAGCATTCTGGGGCTTAGTGAGGTGGCCCTGCACCATTCATCAGGACTATGGAACTGTTCGTGCATCACTCCTCTAGCCTGTGGGGCTGCTTTTTGGTTGCTGTTTTGGTCTATGCAAAAAGAGTATTGGACTGAGAAGAGTGGTTTGAGAGGGGGAATTAATACCTCTGGTGGCCTAGCTAGCAATTCGGCTATAGCATTTTCTCATAGGTGTGTAGTAAACAAATTCTTGCCTAGAGGAGATGAACTTTTGCTACTTGTTTCTTTGCAGGGTAGTAGCACATATATAGTTTGGGAGGCTGTATGCAGTAACTAGAAGGAATCTTAACATTTTGAATAAATATATGTTTACAATCTAATCTTTTTAATAAATCTTTTATAAAAGATGTCTTGTCTCCAAGCTATGGAGGAGATGTTTTCTATGTTTTTGTTTGTTAGAAAGTTGTCTGGTGTATCTTGTAGCCTAAGTAAGTATACATGGGAAGGAAAAATTAAGAAAGGAAAGATTTTTTAGGGTCTGACTGGTGATGTAAAATGCAATAAACCATGTACTTGTATAAACAAACAATTAGCACTGCATATTTCTGGATGCTGCTTATTACCCGGCTTCTTTATTTTGTCGGAGGAGGAGGTAGTGAGTGTGATAGAACAGCAAGAACAATTAGTTAGTTATACAGGTCCCTAGCTTTGGATTGGTGTGGCAATTTAACAGAAAGCAACTATGTAAACAGGATGGGGGGAAAAGTAACTTTTGTGTCTAATGGTTTATGGATGGCTAAGCATGCAGCACTGTAGATGGAATGGGCTAGTAATCTTAACCTGAGATCTGTTACACTTGGGCTCTGGAATGACGGGTCCAATTCAGTTTCTTTGTTATGAGAAAGTTCCCTGTATTTTAATGTGCAAATGTGTTTCATGTCCATAAAACACAAAATCAGTATCTTACCTGCCCTGCTGAGGATTAAAAAAATAAATAAATAAAAAATCTCCTGGTACTTAACTAGCAGGTCACCCAGTTGCACTGACTAATACTTGTCCCCAGTCCCTCACCCAACTATCAGTGCTGTATTTCACACTACCAGGGGATTATTTCACTGGTGTGTATGCAGTTAAAATGCTCTGGGATACTTGGGATAAAAAGCATTAGAAAAATAAAAGATACTCTTTGTAAACATATGTAGCACTTGTTTTCACTTTTTCACCTTGGATATAATCTTTTTCCTTTGTATTGTGTATATAGATGGGTAGGAGTTATGTTTTCTTTTTTTTTTTTTAGTGGTGATTTTTAGGCTTGTGTTGTGTTTGGCACAGCTGATGTGGTAACTCTGATGCAGTGTAAGCAAACACAATTTGATTTGAAGCTTATAGAGTTGTTATTCTGACTATAGCAAACAATATTCCTGTTACATTAATCATTTGTGTGTTGAGTGTTATTTATGTATGGAAAACCATAGAAATGTCCTGAATTATTTGTAAACGTTGCTCTTTCCTTTTGAATATTATCTTTTTAAGTTGTAGTTTTTTAGCATTGTTGCTCTGTCTTGGGAGCCTTATCACTTTCTATCTTGTATTCCAAGTTAATGGTGACTGGTATATCTTAATGAATGAGGGAATCTAAGGTGAGAATAAGGTAGTCAGAGAAGTAGTAAACTGTTTGGAGAAGATGACAATATGAAGCAAGACAAAACAGACTTGTAGTGGGGGAGGTCTGTGTGTCTGGATTTCCTGCAGTTTTTAATCATTGAGGATCAGAAACAATGCGTTGCAATAGAACTGAGGATTGGTAGGGTGGAAAGAAGGGAGAAGGAATTAAGTAAAGAGCCGATTGTAATAATTGAATGAAAAATATAACAATAGAATTAAAGAAAAAGGGGGCTGGAACCATAGTCAGAGAAATGATGGGGTTGCCTTGTACAGTCAAGTGATTTTTTGCTCTTTCATCTGTGGGAATGCCTTCTTAAAGTCCTGAGAGACTAAAAATCTTTTGTCCTTCATTGAAGCAACTCTATAGTATGCTGCCAAAAAACTGTTAAGCAGCTGGTCAGGGCTATGTGATGCTGCAGACAAATTTTGTCTTTTGGTGGCAGTAGTGTAAAAGTAGCATTTTCGTAGTGTAAATGCCCCTTAAATTTTGCCTCGTTTATGGTAATAAAATAAGGCTGTAATTAATTACTGATGCAGTTCCCTCTATAACAGTGAAAGTTTTAGTATAGCCAGGGCTCAGGAATTTTTACCACAATGTTGTTCCCTCACTGAGGAGTTTTTTTGCAGGTCTAGATGCAGCCTAAAGTAATATTATAACATTCTCTGTGTGCTCTTGAGATGTTTGGGAACAAGCTTGTCTTTTCGTTTTCTGATTCTTCCTTCATATGTGGACTCTTGGCCTGGATCCAGATATGCAAGCATGTGCAGCTTGTGGCACTGCAAACCACACACCTAGCACGTTAAAATGTACCTTGTGCTGCAGATTTGCGGTATGGGAGCAAAATATTTGCTACCAGGAAATTCTGGATGCAAAAAAAAGTCGTAAGTGGCAGGGTGCATGTCACACAAGTGTGTGCTGGCAGCATGAAGACTCGCATCTCCCAGGAGATGCTCTGGATGTTAGCCAGTGTGTCTCCTGCTCTCCAGTTCCATCCCAGCTCCTCCAGCATGCCAGGAGCTGGGAGGAGCAGGGAAACGGCAGTTTCCCCAAAGCAGGGCATTTTATTTCACGCTACAGCATATGTGCAGTGGCATGCATAGCAGCACAAATTTGTGCCACTACATTTTTTTTTCCCCCTACAAGTGCATGCCCCTGCATGTGGGAATGCCCGCTTGTTGTGTAAGCAGTTTTGTTCAAGGACCAGTATGCTAAGCTGTTTTGAAATATTAAGACAATTTTTACATGTTCTAAAAGATTTGGCAAGGGGAAGGGACATGTAAAATTCTGTTACTTACATTCCACTGAAGAATAATTGGCTTGCATTGTTTTCTGCTAGCACAGTAGCTTATCTATATTGACTTGATTGTAATAAGTTTTTCAACATTTTTGTTTGTGGTTGACTATAGCTATACCAACCTAGCAGTTAAGAATCAAGCAAGCAGTTTTTTCTAAGGGGACAGATAATCCAAAAATCCAGTAGTGAACAAAGTGTTAGTGTCCATGTCAGCTTTGCCCATGTATAATCTCAGTGTGTCCGTGTTTCCCCTCTGTCTCTTTCTCTTTCAGGATGCTCTTTAAAGAAAGCCGAAGTGTTCACAATCATCTCACTTCTGCTCCGTGAGTACAATACAGATGCTTTCTGATACTTCTTTGTGCTTCAGCTCTAAGTGGCTCTGTATATTGCTCTCTCTTAAAAGCTTATTCTTTGTCCTTTCATTTCATTTCCTTGTTTGTTTGAAGTGCTCCAGAAGTTTCTTTCAATTCTTTAACCCTGATGTGACATTTCAGTGGTGTTGAGATGCTAGGGTGTGTGATGTATTCAAGGGTTAAATGGTTAAGTGTCTAAAACACTTAATGCATTTCACCCAAAGATTTCAAAATGCTTTAGAAATCCAAAATCTCATGAAATCTACCAAATATGTATTGCAGCATGCAAGTCAGTCCTCCTCCTCTCTACAAATACATCTGCTGATCTATTTACTTCTGTTTGTTTGAGTGGAACTCTTACCACCTCCAACCCTAGACACTACAATTTTCCTCTGTGAGGAGCTGTCCTGGTTAAGTCAGGGTTGGAATAGTCATTTACAGTTCTGAACACCAGCCAAATTGTAACTTCTGTAATGGCAGAAAAAAATCCTACATTAATCATACAATAGTGCAAAACTGAGAAATGGGCTGTCTACCATATTGTCCCTTTTTTACTGCATTTGTTCCTAAAACAGTATACTGACATTATAATTCCCAATCTTAGTAATACTGAGCAAAAAAGACATTCATGAGGAAAAATGATGGGGATTGATCTGGGTGGTAGTCATACTTTTGAAGCTGAGTATTATTTGTCCTTATTGCTATCCTAGCTCATGTATCTATAGATTCTGTTTCTGTCTATTTAGATGCCTAAACTTTTCTGTAAATTAGTAAATGCTGGCCTCAATATCCTACAGCAGAGTTGCAAAAGTTAATTATGGATGCTTTTTGCTGTTTTGTTGGTTGGTGGGCAAGCAAAATTCAGATTTATAGCTATCTCTTTCCCTTTTTTAATATAACTTTTCTAAAGCATTTAAAGTTTACATTGACACTATTCAGGGTAACACAGTGAAGTTGGACAAGTATGATATTACATCATGTTATCTCCTTTTTTCTTCCTTTTTCCCTTCTCCATTTTTAACCTTCAGCAGAAACTTAATATAGTAATTTTGTAGTTGCATGAACTTATGTTTGTATCTTGTAGTTGCATGAAACTGACTCACCCTGTTTCTTCTAATTTTTGTTATGCACTTCCATAGGGCAAAGAAGAAGGTGATTCTGGCACCTAAACCCAAAGTGAAGGTAAATGCTGGAACAGTCTATACCAATATACAGGAAATGTTGAATATGGAACATACTAAAAAATGTCTTTCTTTTGAACCAACCCTAGTGATGTAGCTATAACATTTTTTTCAGACGACAGTTCAATCTGAAAACTGTAATTTGAGGAAACTAAATTAGAGAGCTTATGGACTCTTTAAATACTGTAAAAGGAGAACGAAGTACTGTAAATATTACTGTTTCCAACTCTTGTTGTATTCTAGATTATCAAAACACTTATGTATTAAGTAAGTCTAAACAATTTTAAATCATGCCATTTCAATATGCTCAATAGAAAATGTTCTGTAATATTTTGGTTGCAAAAAAACTCAAGGTTTTGACTTCTCATTCCAATTCAGGACAACCAATTTAAAGTGTTTCCCCTTGGACAGAAATTCTGCTTTTGGTCAGCTCTATAAATCTCACCATTGATCTAGATCTTTTGGAGCTGTTTGGTAACCTCACCAGAAAAGTGTAAATTAGTAGTAGTACAAAATGGTTAATGCACAAAAATATTTATATGTTCTCTAATTTTGTATTTTATTCATAATGTATATATTTATTATTTTTATAATGGATTTTAATCTATTATAAATAACTATCTTCTGTAAATGGAGCTTGTTTTGGATCCATAACGGGGGTGGGCAGAATGCAGCCAGCTAGGCCATTCTATCCAACCTGCAGAGCCCCTAAAAAAAACAAACAAACAAAAAAAAACCACTTAATATTTATCTGCCTCTGGTTGCCTGTCATGCAACCCTCAATGGCTTGCCAAAACTCACTAAGTGACCCTCCACCCAAAATAATTGTTGTTGCATTTTTAATATCAGGAAGAAAACAGAATTGAATTAACTTGATGTCAGCTTGCATAATAATCTTTTTTCATACCAAATAACTTAGTGTTAGCATCTTGTAAAAGAGCCGGTTACGTTTGTTTTTTTTCCCAAATTGATATTTATCGTCTGGTTCAAACAGCATTTAATTGCATATGTTGTCCTTGCAAGATATACATGTTAGCTTTAAATTGAAACTTGGATGATATGAAAATTTAAATCGGCAAAGCAAAATAATTTCTGAAATGTATTGTTTGATTATGGCTATCTGCAAATCGGATTTTCCTTAACTTTCTGGATATTGAAGACCAACTAATACAACAGTTTAGAGTACAACATACTCTCCTCCTTTAGTGTTCCAAGTGGAACTATAGTACAAGGTCTTGCAACATGATGTACTAATCAGCTTATTCCTGGAGTATGTTCTGTATAACAGTGTGCCATGTGATGGCTTTAAAAAAAAAAAAAAAAAAAAAGCTATATCTGCAGGACAGAGGCTAATTTTTGAGGCTACCCATTTTAAGATAGTGCATCATTAAAAGCATTTCCTTGCTGTCCAGTCTCTTAATGCATTTAGAGAGACAGGTAAGGAAAAGTAGAAAGGTCACACTTTAGCCCTACCAAGGCCAAGAGACTGTGGAGTTAGTTTCTCTCTACATTTTTTTTATAAACTGTTCTTTGCATAGCCATCTTGATACTGAATCAAGGTGGCATGGAAGCCAACTCCAATGTCTTTCTATTTATTTCATGCTTATATTCACTTGTGGATTTTATATACTTCCTATGGTAGATTTTGTTAGTGCTAAGATGATCTTTAAAGGAAGCCTAACACTTGAGTTGCACTTCATTTGCAGAGTCATGGCATCGCACTTGAGTCTTGGTGATCTGCTTTTGCAGAGGCGGTGCGACTTAATTGTTTTTCCTTTTCTAATTGTTTTCTCCCAGGACTCAAGTCCAAAGAAAGAGCAGAAAACCTGTGCATCTTCAGTGACTTCATCTTGTGCTATAACAGTGAATTCCAGCACATCTGTCAGTACTCCAAACAGCTCTATCTGTACACCAGCTCCAGAAACCATTTGTCTGGATGACTCACTGGATGAAGACCTCTCTTTCCACCCACCCTCACTGGATTCTATTTCTGATGCTCTGGCAGTTATCAACAATGGAGCAAAGGGCTCTCCTCTTGGGTCCACTATCGACACACCAACCTCAAGACCTCGCCCTGGGCTAAGGGAAGAAAAGCTAGCAAGCATAATGAGTAAGTTGCCTCTAGCAACCTCAAAGAAAGTAGAGTCAGCTCAGACTCCACATTCATCAAGTCTTATTGCTGGTCACACGGGGCCAGTACCAAAGAAACCCCAAGATTTGGTTCACACTGGCATCTCTTCAGGCCTTATTGCTGGATCTTCAATTCAAAACCCTAAGGTTTCCTTAGAGCCTTTGCCAGCCAAACTACTTCAGCAAGGACTACAGAGGTCAAGCCAGATCCAAGCTGCTTCCTCTTCTTCACAGACCCATATTTCTTCTTCCTCCTCCAAGGCTCAAGCAGCTACTTCCACCCCTGCTCAGAGGCCCAAGGATGCTGCTGTCCTAGTATCTTCTTCAGAGGCCCAAGGTAGTTCTTCCTCAACGTTACAGGTGACAAAGGTGCACCAGCATTCAGCTGTCCAACAGAAATATGTGTCTCCTCTACAAGCAACTATTAGTAAGTCACAGACCAACCCAGTGGTGAAATTGAGTAGCAATCCCAAACTCTCCTGTTCATCCCCAGTCATGAAGACTCCAGATAAGCCAGTAGTATATCGGCTTCCTTTGTCTAACCCCTCATCTGGAAGCGGCTCTCAAGTATCCCACCCACTGGTTTCTCGGACAACATCCAGCACCTCTACCTCTACTAACTATTTAGCCAAGGCTATGGTATCGCAGGTTTCTTCCCAGGGTTTCAAGCCTCCATTCACCATGGCTGCTTCTCCTAAACCTGCGGCCTCTCCCAAACCCACTTCATCCAAACCCTCTGTGACACCCAAGCCCACTGCATCACCTAAATTCTCATCTAAATCCACCTCATCCCCCAGGCCCACAACAACACCCAGTTCTTCCAGTTCAAGTGCACTAGTATCCCAGAGTAGTCACTCCAGCAACAGTCCCCTTCATAAACAGACCAGCGGAGTAAATATCAGCAGGCAGTCTCCCACAATGAACTTGTTGCCCTCTAGTCGCACCTCAGGCCTCCAACCTACAAAAAACCCTCAGGCCTCTTCAAAATTGCCCAACTCTTCTCCCTCTGGAACTGTTGGCAAAAATAACTTGAGTGGCGTCGGAATGAATGTACCTGCCAGCAGAGGCAGTAATCTTAACTCAAGTGGAGCTAGTAGGACTAGTCTGTCTGGGGGAGCAGGCAGTGGAACACAGGGTGCTACTAAACAGTTGTCAACTCCACACAGACCATCTTCTGCCTCAGGGTCTCCAGTTGTAGCAGCCACCGTGCAGGTATGTATTATTGGGGACACAGTTATCGAGTCTGATCATGCAATTTATCCAGTTTTTTTTGTAACGGTCTCTTTTCACAAAAGTATTTGAAGTATTATGTACATCTTTAATGTGTGTACTGAAATTATTTCATACAGGCAAAAGATGTTTTTCCAAATGGTCATGAACACTTGCTGGCAAGGATGAATTTTAGCACAGTGTGTTCATTGGTCTATGGTATGGGGGAGAAATTTTTGTTTTTCTCTAGGACACTGATAAATATTTGATTTAGTGGACCACAGACGCATAATGGTATTTCCAGACATTACATTGAAAGAGCTTGGTCCTTCCTCCACCTCTTCTGTGTCTTGATTTTTCTTTTCTTGCAATGCCATTTATATGGAAGTGTCTCGTACGTCTGTTGCCATGCTTCCAGGATTGACTTCCTATTCTAAATCTATATAACTGACTTCTCAATATTTTAAGCAGCACACCTATTGAATTGGCAAACTGTGCTTTGTTAGTGCTTGTGGTTTGTATTTATGTATGTTTTAATGTATATTACTAGCTGAAGTACCCATTCTTCACCCAGGTTATTTTTGTAGTTGCTGTTTATTTTCAAAGAATTTAATGTAACATATTTAATATGTATCTGTAATCTAAACCTTCCAAAACAACTGAATACTACCTGCAGAGGCGGAGAGGTTTCAGAAGGAGTGTGGCAGTTCACCAGCAAGCATAAAAAAACCCCAAAACCCTAGAAATTAGTTGATTTAAAGAGGTGGTTGAGCAAGACTTGCTTACATAAGAGGAGTCCACAGGTCTTGGTCTTCACAAGTATTTGTGTCAAATAACATTTGAAAATAGACCTTGTTTAGACTTAATAAGAACTGTGGCACTTCTAACCAGTGAAGGCAGTCTGTTTACCCAAGTATTCTGTACTACTTCCTAGAAATAATTTGTTTGTTAAGTTGAAACAAAAAAAAATTCTTAGATTAATGGTGTCTCCCTCCCATTAGATGGTTATCTTTTTAATGGCACATTTTCCAGCACTTTGATCCGAAGGCTGTGTAGAGTTATGTTTTAAAAAAATCATGAGGCAAATTCATGGGCTACACCTTGCCTCTACTATCTCTACTGGAAAGAATGCACAAGAAAGAGAGAAGGACAGAGCCTGATCACTTGATTTAAAGATTAATAATACACTTGTGCATTTAGGCCAAACTAGAATTGCATGGGACACCATAAATCTGGCTCTTTCCTAACCTTTAAAGGCTTCACTTTGTACCCCAAATAATGTGGGTTTTGGATGTAGTTTTCTGGTTGTTTTTTTTTTTTTTTTTTCCCCCAAGAAAAATTGTATTGTATTTGTTTATATCTGTAACAACTTCCTAAATTGTGTATCAGTAGGTTTTGAAACCTGATATTAAAGTACCATCCAACTGCCCATCAAGAATGATGGGGGTGGAGGGACAAGAGGGATGGGATGGAGTTCTGCCACCTAATGCCCTGTGCTGCCAGTGCAAGGATGCTGGCCTTGGCTCTCCCACCCTCTGTCCAGTCCTCGGCATGGCTTCAAAATCCGGTGGTGCCTCCCCCCCATGCTTGGAGCATTCTGATTTGGCTGTTTCCATCAGCCAATCAGAGTGCAAATAAAGCATTGTGGACAGATGTAGGCTTTTATAATATTAGAATTCCAGCACAACTTGTAGCACCTGAGTTGTAGAACTTGCTACATTATTTGACAGACAGCTTTTATTTCAGAGTGGATTTACAAGTACTGTACAGGAGGTCCCAGAGATTAAAGGGGAAACTTGCCCTGTCTCTTCCCTGCAGGCTCTTTCCCCTTTAGGGTTTATGGGAGTTAACTCCATGTAGATTCTACAGCTATGAACTGGGTTTGAGTAAGACGGTTCATACCAAGGCTAGGAGGGACCATTATGATTTTTTTTATCCGATACGACCTTGGGAATAAAACCAAGACCAAAAATTCCCTGAATTAATGCAGTCTTGAACTTGCACTTAACTTTGAACATAACATCCAGTTTTGGTGGTGTTGTTTTTTTAATGTTCAGTGATGGAGAATTCACTAAAATCATTGAAGTTGTTACTTTTCCCCCTTAATTTAGCATGTTACTTAAAATTTGACAGTGTCAGAACTTTAGTTTTCAGCTGTTAGGTCTTGATATACCTTTTTATGAACACATTTGCTTTGCATGTAGGTACTTAGACTAATCAGTCAATGGCTAATTACCTGCATAGACTGAATGGACAAGCAAGTGAATAGACATTCAGTTTTTTCCAGAAATGCAGCCACCAGCCTGCAGTGGCTCAGGCCAGAAGCCAAGGGGTGCTAGAGTGAGCCCTTCATTGCAGGAGTGGGGTGGACATACCTGCTGCAGCCTGCACAGGATGAGTAGCGGCTGTGCTGGGAGGAATGGCTACAAGAGCTAAGGCACATTTTGGGTTAGCCATAGCCCCCCAAAACACTCCTAGTGCTGCTGCTGCTTAGCCTCCCCATGGTCCTCCTCCCAGCCTCACTGCTGCTGCCACGCTGAACAGGCTGTGGCAGCTGTGCCCGCTTCGCTTCCACCTGCAGTGCAGCCTCCCCACCGGGGATAACAGGGGCTGCTGTCCCTGTCAGGGTCTCTCCTCACCCCCCTGCCCCTTTGCTTCTCCAGGGCAGAGGTATGGCCAGATGCTGCCCAGCATGTCCCCCTGAGGTGAAGGGGGCAGGGAGGGGGTTTATTTCCCCCCTCCCTCTGGGGAACCCTAGCTAGGGTCTGCTGGGCTGGGGTGCAGAGCCCCTGTGAGGGGGTGCTGAGACTATGCAAAGGTGGTGGCCAAGGCTGGCAGACCCTGGCTGTGGTCCCCTAGTGGGAGAGGGGAGGAAGTGGGGAATAAATCCCTTCCCTGCCCCCTTTTCCTTAAGGGCCATGCTGGCCAGTTTCTAGCCATGCCCCTGCCCATATTGCTAGAGTGGTGAAGGGATGGTGGGGGGACCCTGACAGGCTGCTATGCCTTGGCCAGGCAAGCCCCTCCCCCCCCACCGCCTTTTCCATAGGGGGCTGTTCCAGGCTGGCATTTGGCTACACCCCCACCCTTGCTCCACTAGAGAGCACAGCACAGCCCAGGGCTGTAAAATATGCTAAGATACTGGGGGGCTCTAGTTTAACTTAAACCAGGAAAATGCATGAACTCCCTTTGCTAGGACCTTTGCAGTATCCAAGACAACTTTTTCCATGCTGATTCTCTTTGAGAAACCATTACAAACTCCTCTCTACAGATGCTGAGACCAGCATCCTAACTAGGTCAACTTCTTCATTTGAAGAGGGCTGTTTTCTGTTCACAACTAGAATTGGAATCTCTTCTATACACCCCTCCTTCCTGTCAATGGGTAGTGTTGTGAAGGTTGGACAGAACATCAACAGGAACCTGTGAGGGAAATGGAAAGGTCATTGGGGTTATTTGAAAATACTTTATATGCCCCTTCTACTACCGTTACCAACAGTGGGTTAGCTGGCTCTATCTGTATTCTGCAGATCAGGGTCTCTTGCATTAATCAGACCATCAGTTTAAAGCCAGGGGAAATGATCCTTCCACTCTGTTTTGCCACTAGCAGAGGCACTGTCACATTTTTAGGCACTGCATTTTGGGAAAGTCTTGTATAAATTACAGCCCAGCAGAGAGCAACAAAGGTGATGAGAGGTTTGGGAAACATGAGTTACAAGGAAAGGCTAAAAACTGGATTTTTTTTTTTTTTTTAGTTTGAAGAAGAAAAAGCAAGTTAGGGATTTTATTACAGTTTTCAAATACCCATGGGGTGTTGCCACTTTCAATGTGGCTGCAAAGCACAGGACAAATAGTCTTGAGTCTTGGTTTTGAGTTGCAGCAGTGGAAATCTGGGAAGAATTTCATGAGGGTGGTTAAACATTGGAGCAGGCTACCTAAAGAGGTTATAGAATCTTCATCCTTGGAAGTTTAAGAGCAGGTTAGACAGACACGTGGCTTGGATGGCTTAGATGTGGAAGATTTTGCCTTGACCAAGAAGTTGGATAAAATGGCCTCCTAAGGTCCCTTCTAACGCTGCCTCTCTACAGTTCTGTGCATCTTCCTGTTTATAAAATTTGGCCATGACAATTCACGAGGAACATCTCAAACTAGCAAAAAGCTGGCACACACCAGTGTTTAATTGCATTGGTGAGTAAAAGGCCTGAGAAGACATACTAGATCCCCATTAAAAGTCTGAATGTTTTTTACTTGGTAACCTTCTCCTTGCTAGCTAGGACTTCTCATCTTATTCATGAGATCCAAACAACAAAGCAAACCAAGGTCCACCCACTGAGAAGCCCCGAAAAGGTTGTGCCTCATCTGGAGGAAAATGTTCTTCCCACTCCTGCAAACCTCCAAATGGGATTGTTGAACTGTCCATCTCTACTTGCCAAGTATGACTTGCTACAATAAGAGGAATCAAAAAGCTTTATGGCAGGTCAGCCAAACTACTCCATGTATTTGAGTTTGACACAGCATGACTGAACAATGGCTATTGCAGTAGCTAAAACCATTACAGTGACCATTACAGGCTCTTTGTTGCCTGCAGGCATGGGGAATCCCAGGTAAATGCCAGCTCATCAAAAATTTTCCCCTTTTTTATTATCCTAACCCCCCCCCTTCCCCCTAATTTTGGAGATTGGACAAGCACCTGGCTGGGATCACATGATCCTAGGTTTGGTGACCCTTTTCTTGCCTGCCAGGGGCAGGGGGTCAGACTAGATGGTCTGCTGAGGTCCCGTCTGACCCTAAAAAACTGTGACTTTTTAAATAGTAGTACAGCCAACAATTTATATACTCAAATAGCTTTTAGAGGGATATTTGAGACTGCAGGACCTACATGTTCTAGTCTTGAAAAGGAAATTTCCAAGACAACCACAGTTCTGTAGACACAGACATAAGTTACAGTATAATCCATAACTGACCATAAAGTTACTGAGGAAGAGCGTGACTTTTTTTACCACAAGTGACCCTCTCCCTTTTTTTTTTTCCAGCTATCCCACAGTCCGGGCTTCAGAGAAACAATCCAGGGTTTCAGTTATGCCATAAATGTTGAGTCTGGCTGAATTTCCTATGTAATGCTTTCTTTATGTAACTAATTAACTCAATTCTTACACGCTTAGTTTGGAATAACATCAAGTAACCCTATAGACATGGAATTTACTATACTGCTCTTGACATAGCAGGTGACTTAAAAGACATTTATCTATTTTTGTTGATCATGTAGCCAAACATTCAGTATGAAGTGGCTATATGCCATCTTATTCTATAAGCTTTTCCCGTACTTTTTCATTTCTTCTGTTGATATTTTAATTTCTGACATTATTTTAGTTACTTACCACAGGCATTTTTCTTTTCTGCTATTTCCAAAACATTCTTTCAAATTTTCACTGTAGAAAGATGATCAAATTTCTCTGCAATGTTACTTTTATCTCCAGTTTCTAGGAAATCTTGATGATGATAAATTTTTAAATGGTGTATATTTTCCCCTTGGCCTTTAGTTGGGGTCCTGCATATTACTGTTAGGTTCTGGAATGCTACCATTTCAGCCCTCCAGATTCTCCTATTCTAAAACAGAGTGCCATTTCCTGTGTTAAAACAGTAGTTTAATCTTTTAGAATTCCCAGTTGATTGCAGAAGCTGCTATTTGGTGTGAGTCATTGTCTTTATTCCACCCGAGTTCACTTTCTTCCATAATATTCCCAGACTCTCATAGCCCATCATACTTACAGGTGCCATGGACACATCAGTCCCATATCAGATCGGCACCAACACAAGTAAAATTGACCATCAGCAGTCGGGTTTTTTTGGCTCATGTGGTCGATTTTAAATGCCCCCTGCATGCACAGCTGCAGTGCAGCACAGGCAGCCAGGAAAGCAGCCAGGTCTGGCTGGTAGATCTGTTGAGGGAAGGGGCATGGGGTGGGGGGGGATGAGCAGGGGATGGGGCCACAAGTGACTTGTCTGGGGGGGGTGGCTCCTGCTGCTGCACGCACCCCCAGGAGGGCATCAGGGGCATGGGCCCCCCAGGTCTGTGCACAGGGCGAGGGCAGGTTGCCATTGTGTGGTGGGGCTGAGGTGGCTCTTCCTGGCAGGGGTGTGGGCTGGGCTGCACTTCGGGCAGGCAGTGCTGGTGCTGGGAGCGGGGGGCTATAGCAAATTTTGGGGTAGCTGCAGGGCCACCATTGCCTCCCAGCGCTGCTGCTACCTGCCCTGAGCACAGCCCTGGCCTAATCCCCCTGCCAGGAAGAGCCCAGTGCTGTCCTGGCCCCAGCCTACAGTGGTAGCCCACCTTCATCCCACATGCAGATCTGGGGGCACACACCCCCATGCCCTCCTGGGGATGTGTACAGCCGCAGGAGCAGCCCCTTCCCCCATGCCTTCTGGATGAGCTGCTCACAGCTCTGTTCCCCACTCTGCTTGGCTGGGCAGCCCCTGGCCCAGCCCCGCTCCCTCCCTCACTGTGGGAGCCTGTCTGCCCCCTTACATCCCTTCCCTTGTCCCTTTCGCCACAACCAACTTACCAACCATATGCCAGTCTTCATGCTGCCTGGCTGCATATTGGATTGGTAGCAGCTGATAATGGCTTATTAAAAATTAACCATCGATATCAGCCCAAAAATTCTCTGTTGGTGCACCTCCTAATCATAGTGGTTTAATAAACGTTGGCAAGACTGTTAAGCCTTCACGTACTTTGGCCCTTATCTTTTGGGTCTGGTCGAGTGCTCATTACTAGTCGGGATAGAACAGGATTCAGCCTTGTGCGCTCTGCCTCGGGCACAAGTCCCAACCCCCTTTCTTCATATTCCAGTTGATTTCAAGTTTTTCAGACTTTTCAGGGACCATTTTTACAGTGTTGTCAGCTTCCATCATTTTATCTCAAGTTTGTCAGTATTTTGGATTGGGAAGCATCTCAAGTGTCATCTAGCTTAGTTCTCCCCAATAATTTTTGGGTATGTTATTCCAAAACCATCAGAGACAGATACCTACTAAACCTGGTCTTGAAAATCTCTGGTAAAGGAGACCCTACAATATCCCTACCTCATTTGTTTCATTTTCCTGCTGTTCTTACAGTTAAGAATTTTTTTTTTTCCTGAGATGATACGATCTCAATCTGTTTTCCTGCAGTTTAAGCTAATTAACCTGTTCTGCCCTCTGGCAAGGGAGAAAAATGTTTCGTAGTTGTCTTTATGGCAGCCTTTCTAGTATCTAAAAACAACTGTCATGTGTCTCTTTCATTTATTTTTCCCAAATTAAGTATCAAATTCCTTCAACCTTTCATCATAGTTTGCTTACCAGAATGCTCTTTTTTTTATCTCTAGAGTCTCCAAGTAATCTAGCTGAGGCCTTACTACCTCCTGGGTCTTGCCTACAATGCCTCCATTAATGCAAGCCAAAATCTCATTTGGGGGGGGTTTATTGTGTGTGGGGCAACATCACATTGTTGAATCATCCTGATCCACCCCATGATCCTTCTCAGCAGAGCTGTTGCTGAATCAGTTAGCTATCATCCTCCATTTTCTGATAGACAACTCTTTTTATATTTGTCATCAGATTTCCACTTTATTGTCCATAGTTTTAGTTCTCCAGTTTCTCAGTAGTTGGTATTATTTAACTCTTCAGCTCCTAGAGTCCTATATTTTTGAGAATCACAGCTTGATTTTTTTTTTTTTTTTTTTTTTAAACAAATGTGCCAGCTTTGTGATGTGGAAGGAAAAATTAAGCACACGATCCACGTGTTACAAGCAGATAAAAGGACTTTTGGCTTTAAAAAGAAACCTCATGATTTTTAGTTGGTTGTAGAATTTTCTTGTAGTCAAACAAGCATATCCAGGCCTCTGCAGCAGCACACAAGAGGAACAGTGCCTCTATACTGAATGAGGTTGTCCTTGTTCTCAAGCAAGGGTGTCAAACATGGCTGGCAGAGCAGTTTTATCTGGCCTGGCCTAGCTCCCAGAGGGGCTGGTAATTCAAGGACAGGCCCTGCCAACAAATTCCCACAGTGAAGTCCCAATGGCTCTAGGGTGAGGGGAGGGGCAAGCAATGGCCACATTAACCCCATCACTGCCATTCACCCTGCTGGGTCCAAATCCATGCCAGGAGACTTCTTTCAGCTTGCATCTGGCTCGTGAGGAGCCCCACAGTTTTTTTGGATCTGGCCCAGAGAAACAGGTGAATTTGGCTCCCGATCTGAGGTGATTTGGACAAACTTTCTGATTAACTCATCTCTTGGACTGCTTTGTCACAGCATCTAGGTACAAAGTGCAAAGAAGCCACGGTATATGAGAACTGGAGGTTCATGTCTTCTGTGTCCAGAGTGAGGAATCTTATCTCCAAAGATCCTAAGAGGGGAAAAATCAAATGACATCCCATATTAGTCATCCAGCTAGCATAAACCTCTAAAGCATTGGCAAACCAGCCAGCAAAGCAGCTATTCAAATCTGTTCCAGAAGTGTGAATAGAGATCATATTAAATGAGTTGTCTGTGCATTGGGACTGTGTGAAATAGCTATGTTTTGTTTTGGTTTCGGATTTGACTGACTCTCTGTTTTGGAGTTTCAGTACTGTTTCAGAGATTCGGATCGGCTGGGGAGAGGCAGGCACAGCCAGGTGCCTGCAGGTTCTCCTGCAGCTCCTTCAGCTGTGCTTGCCTCTGCCCTGGCAGAGGAAGCCTCAGGAGAAGTCCCGATGGCTGCCCTGCCTGGCCCCATTCCCAGCCTCCTGGCACTTAAAAAGGAGAGCCACGGGGCTGTGCTGAACTATTCCCGGGGGGGGCGTGCCTCCAAAACATCTGAAACTTTTTCCAAAACATTTCTGATCATTTTGTTTCAGAGATGTTTTGGTGCTTTCCATTTAATTTTGGATTCAGTAACGGGCCAAGACCTATCCAAAATGAAACAGCTGCTGAAGTTTCACACAGCCCTGATTTCATAGACATTTGTGCTGAAAGGGACCTCGGAAGATCGAGTCCAGCCCCCTGCCCAAAGGGCAGGAAGTCAGCTGGGGTCATGAGATCCCAGCAAGATAAGCATGCAGTTTGCTCTTGAAGGTGTTCAATGTAGGTGCTTGAACCACCTCCGATGGCAGGCTGTTTCAGACCTTGGGGGCTCGGACAGTAAAGAAATTCTTCCTTATGCCCAGCCTGAAACGGTCTCGCAGTAGTTTATGGCCATTCAACCTCATCATCCCTTGGGGCACTCTGAACAAACGTTCCTCCAGATGCTGGTGGTCACGCCTGATAAATTTATAGGTGGCCATCGGATCACCCCTGAGCCTGTACTTTTCCAGGCTAAAGAGCCCCATGACTCAGTTTGTTGTAAGGTCTGCATTCCTGACCTCTGATCACATGCGTGGCTCTTCTCTGGACTCTCTCAAGCTTCTTCACATCCTTTTTGAATTGTGGAGCCCAAAACTGGATGCAGTATTCCAGCTGCGGCCTCACCAAGGCGGAGTACAGTGGGAGAAGGACATCCCGGGATTTGCTTGAGAAGCATCTATGGATGCAAGCCGGCGTTTTGGTCGCTTTACTAACCGCAGCATCACATTGCAGGCTCATGTTCATGTTGGGGTCAATGATGACCCCCAAGACTTTCTTCCATAGTGCTAGCCAGTGTAGCACTGCTGAGCCTATAAGGATGCTGCAGGTTTTTTTCCCCAGGGTGGAGAACCTTGCATTTTTTGGTGTTAAACAGCATCAGGTTCTCATCTGCCCATTTTCCTGAGCCTGTCCAGGTCTGTCTGGATCCACCTGCCTGTCTTCTGGCGTGGATGCTTTGCCCCAAAGTTTGGTGTCATCGGCAAACTTGGCCAGTCCACTCCTGCCTCCAATGTCCACATCATTAATGAAGATGTTGAACAACAAGGGTCCAAGGACAGAGCCTTGGGGGACCTCACTGGTCACAGGACACCGTGATGAGTGACTTCCATCAATTACTACCCTCTGGGTCCGACCACGGAGCCAATTTCCCAGCCAGTGGATTGTGGTGGACTCAAGGCCACAATTGGCCAGTTTCACCAAGAGGCGATCATGGGATACCAGATCGAAGGCTTTTTTGAAGTCAAGATATATGACATCAATCTCTTCTCCCTTGTCCAGATGATAGGTCACCTGGTCGTAGAAGGAAATGACATTGGTCAAGCAAGATCTACCCGCAACAAACCTGTGCTGGCTATCTCTCAGGATGTTGGTGTCGGCCAGTCTGTTAAGGATGGCCTCTTTAATAAACTTTTCTAAGATCTTCCCTGGGATAGAAGTCAGGCTGATAGGCTGGATCCACTTTCCTCCCTTTCTTGAAGATCTGCACCACATTGGCCTTCTTCCAGTCTTTGGGCATTACACTAGAGCACCAGGAGTTTTCAAAGATCCGTGCCAGGGGCTGTGCTATGATGCTCGCCAGGTCCTTGAGTACTTTGGGGTGTAGATTGTCAGGGTCAGCTGACTTGAAGGTATCCAGCTTCTCAAGGTGTTCCTTCACGAGGTCAGCATTAATGGAGGGCACAGGATCCCCCTCACCTGGACCTCCCTGTCCTGTAGTGGGCATGGGCGTCCCATGGGACTGATGAAAGACTGACGCAAAGTACCCATTTTAATAGGTTGGCTTTTTCCTGGGCATCAGTTGTCAGTTGCCCCATCTGGTTCAGCAGGGGTCCAGTGTTGCTCTTGCTTTTTCCTCTGGCTCCCCACATATCTGAAAAAGGACTTTTTGTTGTCCTTGATGCTCGAAGCTAGTTGGAGTTCAGTTGCAGCCTTGGCTTTCCTGGTTTGCTCCCTGCAGGACCGGACCAGTGCAGAATAATCCTCCTTGGAGGTGAATCCCGTCCTCCATCCTTTTGTAGGCCTTTCTTTTTAGCCTCTGGAGATCTGCTAGATCCCTGGAGAGCCAGGGGGGCTGCTGTGCCCTCTTGCTGCCTTTCCTCTGAGATGGAATAGACTTAGCTTGTGCATTGAGGATTGCTCCCTTGAGGAGCAGCCACTCTTCTTGAGCTCCCATCTCCCTGGGGTTGTGGTCCCTTAGGGCCTGACTGACAAGCCTCTTGAGCTTGTCAAAGTCAGCTTTCCTGAAGTCAAGGACTTCCATGTTGCTGACTGACTTGCCAGCTTTACGGCAGATGATGAAGGTGATCAGCTCGTGATATTCATTAGGCACCCCTAAGAGAATCTGTGCTTGTTAAATGGATACCAGAACCTAAACAACAGTTCACTTGAAATTTAAGGGGATAAATTATTTTGCCAAGCTTTCAAAAAAACTTTATTCTTGTTTGTTTGCTTTAGCTTTTTGTTTGCTCATCCTTTTTGAACGAACAGTACTGAAATAGTCCAGTCTTGGATCAGAGGCATGCAGGCAGGTGCGAAGATTTGGCTATTACCATCACTTCTCCATGGCAGCACAAGGAGAGCTACCACCACTGAAGCCCCGTATCCATAAGCTAGGTCTGGCCTGTGCCACAGATGGTTGATCCCTGGTTTATTCTGTTATGTGTATTCTAGTTCAAGAAAGAACCACTTATAGTTTCATAGTTTCTAGGGTCGGAAGGGACATGAGCAGATTATCTAGTCCGACCCCCTGCCATGGCAGGAAAGAGTACTGGGGTCAAACGACCCCAGCAAGGTGTTCATCTAACCTCCTCTTAAACACCCCCAGGGTAGGAGCCTGCACCACTTCTCTTGGAAGTTGGTTCCAGACCCTAGCCGCCCTGACCGTGAAGTAGCGCCTCGTGATATCTAACCTAAACCTACTCTCTCTGCCAGCTTGTGACGGTTATTCCTGGTCACTCCTGGCGGTGCTTGGGGGAACAGTGACTCCCCCAATGCCTGCTGATCCCCCCCGACTAGTTTATAACAGGCCACAAGATCCCCCCTCCCCCCCCCGCCTTCTCTTTTGGAGGCTGAACATGTTCAGGTCCTGTAGCCTCTCCTCATAGGGCCTGCCCTGTTGTCCCCTGATCATACGAGTGGCCCTCCTCTGGACCCTCTCCATGCTGTCCACATCCCTCTTGAAGTGTGGCGCCCAGACCTGGACACAGTACTCCAACTGCGGCCTGACCAGTGCCGCATAGAGGGGGAGGATCACCTCTTTGGACCTGCTCGAGACGCATCTGTGGATGCATGACAGGGTGCGGTTGGCCTTCGTGACTGCCTCCCCACACTGCCGGCCCATGTTCATCTTGGAGTCAGTGATGACCCCCAGATCCTTTTCCGCCTCTGTGCTGACAAGAGGGGAGTTCCCCAACCTGTAGGTATGGTGCCGGTTGTTCCTCCCCAGGTGCATCACCTTGCACTTGTCTGTGTTGAAACCCATCCTGTTCTCATCCACCCACGCTTGTAACCTGTCTAGGTCTGATTGTAGCCTGTTGCATCCTTCCAGTGTGCCCACATCCCCCCACATGTTAGTGTCATCAGCAAATTTGAACAGGGTGCTTTTTACCCCCTCGTCCAAATCACCGATGATGTTGCACAGTGTGGGCCCAAGGACTGAGCCCTGCGGAACCCCACTGCCCACATCGTTCCAGGTTGAGAAGGACCCATCCACTATCACCCTCTGGGTGTGGCCCTCCAGCCAGTTGGCGATCCATTTGACTGTGTGGGTGTCTACACCACAGCCCCTCAGTTTCTTAATGAGAACGGGGTGAGAGACAGTGTCAAAAACCTTCTGGAAGTCCAGGAAGACTATATCCACTGCTACCCCTACATCTAATGATCTGGTGATCTGATTGTAAAAGGCCACCAGGTTGGTCTGACAGGACCTGCCACTGATGAACCTGTGTTGGTTGCCCCTAAGCATGCAGTCCCCTGCTGGCTCCTCATGGATGTGTGCCAGCATAATTTTCTCAAACAGCTTGCCTAGGATTGAGGTAAAACTAACCGGCCTATAGTTTCCCGGGTCCTCCTTCCTCCCTTTTTTTGAAGATGGGAACCACGTTGGCCCTCTTCCAGTCCTCCGGTACCTCACCAGAGCACCACGAGTGCTCGTAAAGCCATGCCAGGGGACTTGCAATGACCTCAGGCAGTTCCTTTAGAACTCTAGGGTGGAGATTATCTGGACCGGCTGACTTGAATACGTCTAACCCCTCCAGAAGCTCTTTAACTAAATCCTCGCTAACCCGTGGCCCAGGTGTGCCTCCCCCGGGGCCCCAAGGGGGCCCAGCAGGGAGGTGGCTGTTCTGGTCCCTACTTAGGAAGACGGAGGCAAAGAAATCGTTAAACATGTTAGCTTTGCCGTCTGGTGTGACGACCAAGTTTCCCAATGTGTCCTGCAAGGGCCCCACGTTACCCGGGACCTTCTTTTTCCCCCTATGTATTTAAAAAAGGACTTCTTATTGTCCTTAATCTGGGAAGCTAGTCCCAGTTCCATCTCCGCCTTGGCCTTCCTAACTACCCCCCTACATCCCCGAGCAACTACAGAATAGTCCTCCCTGGTGATGACCCCTTCTCTCCATTGGGTGTAAGCCTCCTTTTTAGCAAGGAGACATTCCCAGATGCTTTTGGTGTGCCACGGAGGCTTGTGTGCTCTCCTGCTCCCTTTGATCCTCGTTGGGATTACCTTCCTTTGGGCTTGGAGGATCGCCTCCTTAAGGAGCGACCACTCTCCTTGGACACCTGGCTCCCCTCCCCTCCGAGACCTCAGCACTTCTCCAACTATCCTCCTTAGCTCGTTGAAGTCTGCCCTCCTAAAATCTAGGGCCGCTGCCTTACTGCATGCCTTTGCCACCTTGCGCTGGATGGTGAATTCCAGCAGGCGATGATTGCTGTCGCCCAAGTGGTCAAGCACCTGCAGCCCCCTCACCAGGTCATCACCCGTGGCCAGTACTAGGTCCAACAAGGCATCTCCCCTGGTGGGACTGTGCACCTCCTGGGTTAGATGGAGGTCCTGTACTCCGGCCAAGAACCTATGTGAGCTTTCAGACCTGGCTAACTGTTCTTCCCAGCAGATGTCTGGGAAGTTCAGGTCCCCCATGACTACCACATCCTTAGCCTTCACTACCTCTGTGAGCTGACCCAAGAATTCCTGGTCAAGCTCTTCTCCCTGGTTGGGAGGTCTGTAGTAGACCCCCACCGTTAAGTCTTTCTCCTCGACTGCCTTGTACTCTAACCCAAAGCACTTCAGAGTGCCCTTCCCCTGACTCCTTGCTAATTGACGAGGATGTGTATTCCTCCTTAATATAGAGTGCCACGCCCCCACCTCTCTTTCCTATTCTGTCCCTCCTGTACAGCCTATAGCCCTTGACATTCACTGCCCAATCATGCGTTGCGTCCCATCACGTTTCCGTAATTCCCACTATGTCCGGGCTGGTGTCAGCCAGCAGGAGAGTGAGTTCCTCCTGCTTTTTACCCATACTATGAGCATTTGTGTAGAGGCATTTGAGACCTCCTGTGGATGTGTGTGCTTGTTCTAGTGTGGAAGGGCACTTAAAGTGCTGCCACTTTAAGAGGTCAGGCAGTGTGCGGAGCTGCTGGCAGGTAGGGGCCAGGGCTAATTGTGAAGTGAGCTAATCCAGGGAGCCAGCAGAAGAGGTTAGGCCTGATAAAGGGAGTCATGTGACTCAGGAGGAGGGCTGAGCTTAGAGCAGGTATAAGCCCAGGCCCTGAAAATAACATCTTGGAGGCTGCTGGGTGAACATCTACAAAGCAGGATGGCTGCAGGTCTGAATGGACTCCTAGAATCATAGAAATTTAAGGCTGGAAGGGACAATCCCCCAACTAGATGATCCCAGCCAAGGCTTTGTCTAGCCAGGTCTTAAACTCCAAGGATGAAGAGTTCATAACCTCTCTGGGTAACCTGTTCCAGTGTTGTACTATCCTCCTTGTGAGAGAATTCTGCCTAATATCTAACCTAAACTTCTGTTGCTGCAACTTGAGACCATTTTTCCTTGTTCTGTTGTCTGCCACCACTGAACAGTTTAGCTTCATCCATTCTAGAACCCCCCTTCAGGTAGTTTGAAGCCGGCTGTTATATCCCCTCTCAGTCGTCTTCTCTTCAGACTAAATAAGCCCAGTTCCCTCAGTGTCTCAAGTCATTTTCCCCAGCCCCCACCATTTCCATTGCCCTCTGATGGACTCTCTCCAATTTGTCTACATCCTTTCTATAGTGGGGGGCCCAAAACTGAACACAGTATGTCAGATCTACTTCACCAGTGCTGAACAGAGGGGAATAGTCACTTCCCTTGACCTGCTGGCAACACTCCTACCAATGCAGCCCAGTATGCTATTAGGTTTCTTGACAACAAGGGCACACCGGTTCATTCAGCTTATTGTCCACTGTAAACCCCCAGGTCCTTTTCTGCGGAGCTGCTGCCCAGCCAGTCAGCTGCCAGCCTGCACTGGTGCATGGCATTGTTCTGTTGTAAGTACAGGACTTTGCACTTGTCCTTGTTGATCCTCATGAGATTTCTTTTGGTCCAATCCTCCAATTTGTCTAGGTCACTCTGAATCCTAGCCCTACCCTTTAGCATATCTACTACTCCCCTCAGCTTGGTGTCATCTGCAAACTTGCTCAGAGCGTACTCTATGCCATCTTCTAGGTTGTTGATGAAGATATTGAACAAAACCCACCCCAGGACCGACCCTGGGCCACTCCACTTGATGCTGACTGTCAGCTAGACATTGACCTGTTGATTACCACCCTCTGAACCTAATGGTCTAGCCAGTTTTTGTATCCACCTTACAGTCTGTCTATCCAGCCTGTACTTCCTTAGCTTGCCTGCAAGAATGTTGTGGGAGACTGTCAAAAGCTATGCTAAAATCAAGGTATACCACTGGTCTCCCTGCATCCACAGAGCCCATAGAAGGCAATCAAATTGGGCAGGTATGGCTAGCCCTTGGTGCATCCATGCTGACTGTACCTAATCACCTTCTCCTCCAAGTGCTTAGCAGTTGATTCCTTGGGGATCTGTCCCATGACTTTTTTTTCCAGGGACATCTGAAGCAGTCTGTAGGTTTGGGAAGGGACTAACAGAGTAGAGGAGGTTCTTGGGGACCTAGTGTAGGGTCCAGAACCCTGAGAGAGGGGCTGACTACATGGGAGGCCTATTTAAGGTTTTAAGTGAGCCTAAAAAGAGGGGTTGTTTGAGACCTATTGATGCGTCTAGGTAAACCCAGTGAGAGGGGTTGGGTTTTTGCAACCTGCAGAGGGCTGTGGGTGAGCCCAGGGAGAGAGAGAGGTGGAGAGGTGAGAAGTTCATAGAGAGGGTCTGAGTGGGCAGACCCATAAGTGAGAGAGGGCTGATGGCAGAGGACTAACCCTTGGAGTTTCAGCTGGCCTGTGCGGGGCCAAAAGATTGAAATAGGCCACAGCAGAAACTGCCAGAGCCAGGGAAGCGTGAAGACCACAGCTGGCCCAACACAGGGACAGAGCCTTGGAAGGGACAAGCCAAAGTTCCATGTGTGGCCGTAGCTAAAAAGATGGGGGTTAAGGGGCATATGGCCCAGGATGAAGATGGCTGATGCAGGGCCATCTAAGCAGGCGGGCTCAAGAATTGGAGCCCAGAGGTGAGATTGAGCCAGGGGCAGGATGCCCAGAGGTCTTCAGCCCAAGAAGGGCGTACAACATCAGTGGGGAGCCTAAGAGGGCCAGAATAGTTAGATCGGGAAGGGCTGAAGCTGGTCCTGGATAAGATCTGAAACTGTACCCTACTGGGGCTGGCTAGCATGGCAGGGCTGCTTGTGGCAGGGCAGCCTCCATGAAATGTCATGTGTGCACCCCCCCCCCCCCGGGAAAGATGAGGAAGGGGTACCTGAAAGGCTCGGCTCCCGTTGCGGGCTACCCTGTGGTCCCACACCCTGACAGAAAAGGAAGGAAAGAGTGGGACCAGAAGAGTTCAGAGGCTCAGAGTGGCCAGGAATAGAGTAGGACAAGAAGGGTCCAGTGTCCCAGGAAGAGGCAAGAAAGAGGGGCACCTGTGGAGTCTGGAAGAGACCAAGGAGTCTGGCAGTTCAAGGAGGGGCTAAGGAAGAGACTGAGGCACTTGAGGGTCTGGGTGGAAGACTGAAGCATCTGGCAGTTCAAAGAGGGGATGAGTGAAAAACCAAGAGGTCTGAGGGACCCAGCGGGATGTGTGGGAGACCAAGGGGTCTGAGGGCTCAGACAGGTGTTGAGAGTGTGAAGTAAGAATGGTCAAGGCTTCTCTGAGGCTTGGGGCTGGTGTAGGAGTGGAATGGAGCCAGGCAACTGGCCCATACAGCCTTGACCCCAACCCTGGTGATTATTGCTATAAGACCAGGACAGCCTTCTGCATTCTTAAATAACCATTTGACATCAAGGTATGGCAGGCGAGAGGGGTGACCTGCCCATAGTGCAGGGTAAAAGGTTGTTTTTTTGGCTCCAGGAACTCTATAGCCACCCCTGGAGATAATACCACATGACACTAAGGATGTACACTATGGGCACTTTGCTTATTTTAGATTGCCATATGACCTGAACCCATCCAATGTACCCTGTTTACACATAAGCCAAGGACCATTGGACCTGGTCAGAATTTATAGTGGGGATCTATATTGGAATTTATATATCCTTTTTGAGTGGTAGTGTAGTGCTGGAGCACTTGAACTAGGACTTGGGGAAACCTGGGATCTTTTCATTATGCCTGTTGTGACTTGCCATGGTTCACTTTGAAAACTATTTCCTTTTATCTTCATTTCTGCATCTGTGGAATGGGGATAAGTGGTACTGATTCTTACTGTGAAGCACTTTGACTTCTACAGATGTAAAGTACAATGTAGAGCTAGTTTAATAAAACCTAGATTGCTTCAAGAAATGGCTGTGTAATTAGATGAGATTTGAAATGTTTTTACTTGTCGCTGAAGATCCCATTTAGGGTTTTTTTCCCAAAATTAGAGGTAATAATTCTGGTGACTTTAATCGGATTCTATTAACAGTAATTAAATTCTGTCTTCCTAAACCAAAACTGGTCCTACAGTTCCACTTAGAAAAAACTTTCACGTTTTGTTAATTGGAGTATTTCAGTGTTTTACTACAGGGCTTTACTTGCAAAGTATAGGATCCTTGAGGACAAAAGAGCATGATTTATAAATACAGTAGAAATCTACTAAGTGTGTATAAAATTATGCTTACCAGTCCTAAGCAACTGTATACTTTCAATATGTTGCTGCTTGCACAATAAATCAGTACAGTATTATAAATCCAACTGAAATATGCATATAGTGAATGTACAGGTTGGGCACAAATATTAAATCTCAGTTACCTGATTCACTCAGTTTTTTGTTAAAGTACAATATACATATATAAAATGTACATGATTACTAAAAACAACCCTACTCTCACCCCCTTGAATTTGAGGTTTAATCTACAGGATCAGCATATAGTAAACTGCAGTTACTTGGCTTATCTGTGTCAGCAGAAAAAAGGGCAGGTTAAATTAACTCTGCTGGAATCTGAGTTCTTGGAAGACCTTGCAGGTTGTACTTTGTTTGCTTCTAATAACCTCTTGGCTGCTGTCATACCCTATCCTGTTCTTGGAACTTTCAACTATATTGCGCATTAGCTCTTTCTCCTAAAATGTGAAAAGATTACGACTTTAGTGTCAGTATAGTTACTACCACTTTCTCTCCAGTTTGCCACATTCTGATGTCTTTCTGTTCCAGTTATTTTTAAAATTCATCTCTTCTTCAGTCATGTCTCCTTAGTGTCTGCATTGGCTCTCAGTATTTCTGTATGGAACCCAGGCTTTTCTTTGTATTCTAAATGTCTCCAATTTCATTCTGGCCTCTTTTGGTCCTTGTCACTTTCCATTCGCATCTTTGCTTCCTTATTTTCCACTTTGAGTCTGGAACAGCATGTTAGTTTTTACTGAAGAGACAACAGCACTTATTTTGAATTCAGTACTTCCTTGATGTGCACAATACTATGAATCACTTTAACCGCATGGCCAATCTCTAGTGTCTCTTTCCCCAGCTTATTTTCACTACTTTTTTATCATTTATGGTAACATTTAAAAAAAAAAACATAATAGGGTTTCTATGTAAAATCAATGTTACTT
Source organism: Crocodylus siamensis (assembly GCF_052110815.1). NCBI lineage: Eukaryota > Metazoa > Chordata > Crocodylia > Crocodylidae > Crocodylus > Crocodylus siamensis. The sequence goes on along the minus strand of NC_143398.1, from coordinate 86,725,473 downwards.
GCATTAAATAGGTTGAAAATCTGTTTAATTGTAAAATTAAAATTAAAATTGTAAAAGAGGAATTTGCATTATCTGGGGGTATTTCTAATGAAGTCCCACAAGGATCTATTAGCCTAATGCCAGGGATGCTCACCCCCAGCTCGCAAGCTAGATCTGGCCCACAGTGCCACATCATCTGCCCAGTGGGGCTCCTCATGGGTCCAAAAACTTGGTGGCAGGGAGTGGTGGTACCATTTACTTGCTGTCATTTCCAGACCCATGAGCTCCAGGTTCTGTGTTTGGATTAGGCACCCAATCCCAGTGTGCAGGCCAGGCAAGGGCAGCACTAGGGCCAAATCCTGGTGGGTGGCAGCAGAGAAGGGATGGGGCCTGCATCTAGTTTGTGGAGCATTATCTGGCCCACAAACTGTCCCCGGGACACTTATCTGGTCTATGGGACCAAAAGGTTGAGCACCACTGCCTAATGCCATTAACTAATTTGCAACGAAATAAGAGAAAAAATAATTTATGGTCATGTTTGCAGATAATGCTGAAATTGGTAGAGTATTAACTGTCAACTTCATTTTATAGAATAATCTGGACTCCATCATAAACTGAGTTCACGCAAACATATGTTGGCAGCTAAATGCCAGGTAGTACTTTTGCATAATAGACTAGCTTAATAGTCTTAATAGCTGATTCAGAAGAGAAGCTGCAGGGAATTTTGGATAAAATTATTAGTGAAAGTGAGAAGAAGGATTTAAGTATCAACTGTAGAAAAATAGAATGTATGGTAATTACAAAGAAGATCATTCCTGTATGCAGTGAAAGTGGAAAAGGAACAGATAAGATTGGTCAATAAATTTAACTACTTGGGAAGCTGAATAACTTCAGATGGTAAATGTGATCATGAAATGGAGATTAAGGATGACAAAAGAAGCCTTTCTGAAAATGAATAAGATATTGAGAAATAGTAGTATTTCTATGGAGCTGAAGTTAAGAGTTGTGGATTGCTATGTTAGACCAGTCCTTGTGTATCCATCAGAAAGCTGGACAATATCATCAAATATGGAAAAGAGAATTAAAACAAGTGAGATCTGGTTCTCAATGCACATCTTGAAGGTATGTTGGACAAGTCGCACTTTAAGTGAAGATATCTTTTTAAGAGCAGGCTGCAGGAGGAAGCTGCTTATTAACATCAGAAAGAAACAGGTGGAATTTCTCAGGCCTATTATAAGGAGAGGAAATTGAAAGTCTGGTTGTAACTAGAAAGACTGAAGGAAAGAAAGATCATGGAAGACGGAGGTTGACTTATGTCAAGAGTCTGTCTAAACGGATTAATGCATCAACACTGGAAATTCTGTATGCCTCAAAGAGAAGAGATCTGTGGAAGTCTAGGGTCACCAATGTCCTGTTTGGATATGGTACCTAGAGAGAGAGTACTTCTAGAAATAAAGAATGCAAGTCAAATAAAATGGAAAAATACTTTATTGAAGTACTGACTTTTTAAGAAAAGAACTTCAAGGTTATGAGGAATAATAAACTGCAGATGAGCTCTGTGGCAAGAATATGTAGGAGCTGATGCAAATGTTGGCACATAAGTGAAGAAATAGGAAAGGGGTGGGGAAGGCATAAGTAAGAGACCAGTACTGGGATACTATATTCATTTCTTACTTCCATGTTCCAGAAAGGCTGTCAAATTAGAAATAATTCAGAAAAGTGTTACCTAAATGAATCTAGGTATGGAAAATCTGTTTTATAGTGCAAAATTAGAGCTCAGTCTTTAGTTTGTCCAAGACAAAGTTTCATCCAGGTGACTATTGCAACTTGCAAGCACCTATATGAAAAGAGCATTTTGGATATTGTATTTACTTAAATCTAAGACCACTTGGAATTTTAAGATGACCTCCAGACTTTCTACATGTAGAAAGTTATTGGGAGGGGGGGATCATCTTAAATTCATTCCCTCTCTTGCTGTGGCAGGGAAATCAGCAGCAGTGTGAGGAGGTAAGGAGGGGATGGGTAGCCTGACTCCTTGTACCATAGTGCCTTGTGCCCTTCTCTCCCTTAGCTGCCCCTTTTTACTGAATGCAGTGGCTCTGGCCCTGACCCTACAGAGATAGACCTTTTAAAAATTATCTGTTTATTCATTTTTGATCCAGTAAGCAGATACTTTAACTTTTGTCAAGAGCTTTCATGGCTTTGTTTTTCCTTTGCCTGTGGTAAAATTCAAGATTTTTTTTCTCCAGTTTGATCTCTTCAGTTAATATTCTAAATGATTTCAAGTTCTCATTTTCAGTAAAAATCAGTAATCCAAAATTCACTATTTCCAAGTCCTGTTCAGCATTTGAGTCTATCTGGATCAGATGCCTATAATATAGCCACATTGTCCATTCAAGTAGACTTTCTCTTCTCTTTCATTTGTTGGGGAGATGACCTTGACTCTTGAATGAACAATAGTATCAGATTGAAATAGAAAGGAGGTTAATGTGAATGAGCAGGACAACTGCCAGTATTTTAAGTAGTAAACCAGCTAAAACATAATGTGATTTGGAGGGTATTACAACCAAAATATGCTTTGCAGTTTGTTTTCCATCTTGGAGGTGAAATGAATGGGAATGTAACTCTGATACCTGCTTAGTAGGTGGGGATCACATTTTCTGATTGTAAATACTTCTGTCTCTTTCCTCTGAAATGCTTTTAAGGTATCACAGTAAAGTAGCCATAATCATTTATCCTTGAAAAGGGGCTGGTTTGTTTTTGTTTTTGTTTGTTTTGTTTTTTTAATAAATGGGTTTGGTTTTTGAGAGATGTACTTTTAAGCCATTTATTATGAAATCAGAAAGCTGGTAGCATGTTAAGATAGGTTTGGTTTAAAAATAAACCCATCTGTTTCCATGCTCCCAAGGAATCTAGAGCTTTTTTTTTTTTTTTTTTTTTAATTTAAAAGTAGTAATGCAAAAATTAATGGAAAATTTCTTGCTAGAACTGATTTCCAATCTGAATGTATATCTAGGAAGAAATGGTGGTGTGAAGATTAACTTGCAGTATGTTAAGGCAAGCACAGGAGATGAACAACGTGCCTGAATTGTATGTAGAGAAAGGTCAAACCTTGATAACACCTATAAAGAATTTCTTAACAAAAATATTCATTAACAGAATGAATGTGGTCTTTTATTAACCTTTTGTTCTTGGTTTTGGTTTCAATATGGCTATAAAATAATTTTTAAAAGTAACCCCTATCTCTGTACAGTCAACAGCAGGAGCATCATTATTGGCAAATGCCTCACCTCTGACTCTCATGACATCACCACTGTCTGTAACCAATCAGAATGTGACGTCTGCACCATTGACTCCTTTTGGGATGCTGGGTGGCCTTGTTCCTGTGACCGTTCCGTTCCAGTTTCCCTTGGAGCTACTTGGCTTTGGGGCAGACACAGCTGGAGTGACAACCACCTCGGGATCTACCTCAGCGGCTTTCCACCACAGCCTAACTCAGAGTAAGTGTGACTAGTTTATTCATGTTGCAGTGTAAATCAGGGGCAACTACATCATTTGCTGCATGCAGTCTGAAACTGGGAAGGGAAGTGATAGAAGCAGCACTGCTTGAGTAACTCGAAACTGGTTTGGGCAATGAGCTATAGTGTGTATAATTATAGGAAACATGATTTTTCAAAGGCAAAGACATAGTGTGATCTGTTAAGTATTTAGATGATTCTACAAATGTTATCACAGTCTACTTTCCTAGAAGACTGATGGTATTACCAACTTAATAGTGCTTAAATGGAATTCAGCTTCTTATACTAATTTGTCCCTCCTTTTTTTAAAAGGAGAATCAAATTATAGAATCCTCTAGGTTCTACAAAACAAATTCAAGAACGTACTCGGGTCTTGCGGTAACTGGTCAAACACTTTTTTGCTAATGGCTTGCACAGAGCTTATGATGCAGAAATGGCCGCTTTTTTTTTTTTTAAAACTGTAAGAGAGAATATTGTCCAGGACAAGATTGGCTTTTTTTTTTTTTCCATTGAAAAAATCCCATTAGAATTGCTCCCTGGGCAATGTTGAAGATAATTGGACTTTTCTGTTAACAAAACAGTCCAAAGTATTTTATCTCCAACAGTGTAACTTGTTCTGATATGTATCTAATTATTCTCAAAAGTACAGAGGGGTGAAGAAATTAGAGGCCACTACCTTTGCTATAAGGAGATTTAGTGTCCTTTGAACCACAACTCCTGTTTCTGTCTCTTTCACTTCCTTCAGATTTACTGAAGGGTTTACAGCCAGGTGCTCAGCATGCAGCGACGCTGTCTCATTCACCTCTGCCTGCTCACTTGCAGCAAACTTATACAGGTAAGGAAATTGTATACCCCTTTCCTTTTTCAGACTAGAACTCTGGTTGATGTCTATACCGTTTCGAGGCACCAAGAGTTGGCATTTGCAGAGCTACCACAGGACATCTGTGTATGTCCTCTGCCTTGTGCCATATAGACATACCCCAAAAAGCCAGATTCTCCGTTCAGCCCTTGATTGAAATGCACTGTAGCCTCTTTGCTGGGAATCAGATTGAGTTTGCCATGGAGAAGATGAAGACTGCAAAGGCTGTCCTAATGGCAAATGATGACTGAGCTGTTCCAATAATACACACTGAAGCAGAATGGTGCAGGTCTTATGCCCAAATTGCATATACCATTGTCTGAGTGTCAAATTTTAGAACAAATATGCTTTATAGCCTTGGAAGCTAAAGATCCAAGATTGCCAATTGTAATATGAGTGATCTAATGAAAAAAAAATATTACCCAGTAAACTTTCCTTTATGAGTTGCAAGTTAAATGGGAGGGTTCCTTGGCTTCTCTTTCCCCTTCCATTCTCCAGGATCTTCCCTTTGGAAATTTCATTATTTTGAACTACATATATATATTTTCAGTGCCTCACTACATCCAACACTGTCAGCTATTCCTGAAGATCCTATTCCCACTGAGGCATGCAGAATGGTCTAGAGTACTGGTTCTCCCCACTTTTTCTTCATTTGGTTTGTGAACCCAATATGAATATGGAATGATTTTTCAACCAAAAAATTGTGGGATTTGTCACGGGGTGTGGCTCAAAAATGTAGTTCTAGGGTGATAGAGCTGGGTTTTCCAAATAGATTCGCAACCTATCTTCAATAGAATTGTTTTAAAAAATTTGTAGCAGAGTTCTGTTCTTATGCTTGCTGTACAAGAGTAAAGACGCCACTATTTTTATAGCCACATGTTTTACTTTCTCAGTGACAACATAATTACTACTTGCAGACAGAGTAGTTTCTTCAGTGCTATTTCATATAAAATAAATTGTAAGTCACTGAAAGGAGCCCTCTGCCCCATGAAGGCATCACACTTTGTGATTGATGGACAGGATATTTAATTTTTTTAGTCATTTAGCAGCCTAAAACAAAACATTACCAGTCTTCGGTACAACAAAGCACTTCCACTTACTGCAGGATACAGTCCATATTTTCTTATTGTATATTCCCACTGGCTATAGGAACGTACACATGGAGGGAACCTATTCAAAATGCTGTTCAGAATTTTGCACTGCAGATGTTTTATATTGTATTTCTCATAATCAAATAAAATTCTTTGATGCCTCTTTCTTTGTTCTTTTATCCCACTCCTCCCCAACCCCTTGTTTTCTCCAAACCCCAGATGGAGGCCAAAGCAAAGGGGACACTAAATTACAGCGGAAAACCCAGTGACTTCTGGACGAACAAGGGAGCTGAAGTAGTTCTGATTGGCTGATGGAATCTGCCCAGTTGGGAAAGTGCTTACATGGTCACAGGGCTGCTGTATTTGTCAATGTTTACATACTCCGATCCCAAGCACTGTGGTGAGAAGAAGCAAAAGAAAACAGTACTTGATTAAAAAGAGAAGGAAAAGGAGGATGGTCCTTCCTGGTCATGCAGACTGGTCATAGTTGGATTTTTGCCGTAAAGAAACCAATCTTTTTTTATCCACTCTGATTGGCTTTAAAAAAATGTTAGTTGTCAAACCCACAGCGGCACAAAGTTTACTTTCTGGGTAATGTCCAGTGATGAGGAGGAAGCACAAGGGAAGCTGGAGTAGATTTCTCCATCCAGTTTTGGGGCTGGGGTCATCCACTCAGCAAGAGCAGGATGCTAGTAAGAGTATGCATCAGTCCTGAACATACTGTATGGTTGCAGACGAGAGGTGGTTTCTGCTTGGATGGTCTGTGGAGTAAATAAGAAACTTCCTTATGGATACAAACAAAGCTTCTGATTTGACTGTTTGTCCAACATTACCTCTTTGGAAGAGCGTAGCAAATACAGGCTCTGAGTTTTTTGGGGCCTCTACTAACGCAGTTTCATTAATCCCCAGACAACTCCCTTTCAAAATGATATTCATGGTAGAGAGGCAAGAGAAGAATTAAAGGGGATCCTAATAATCCCTGGGATATTTTAGCATAGAATAATTGATATTTAAAGTGTATGTTGGGGTGGAATATATCTCCTTACAGAAAAGGAAGAAAAATGAAAAATGTTGTTGGTTTAGCTTGAGAGCTCTTCTCAGACCTTGTTGTTTGTTTGTTTTTTTTGAAAGATGGACACTGGTTTTCCACTCTTATAAATTTGCTTCACTTCTTCTTCAGTTGGTTCCTTGAGCTTCTCTGCTATTATTAAAGTGAAGAAACGCCCTATTCTCATCCTTTTTAAACCCAAGGTCAATTCCTTGTCTTCTGGATTTACTTCCTCTTTCATACAAGTATTCCCAAAAGCCACACACCACAGTAACCCTTCAGCTAAGGAGAGCTGGATGTGACTTATTTCAGAGACAAGTTAATACTGCTTCAGGCATTAGCCAAAGAGGAGTCGTTCAAAAGCGACCTCGGGTGCCTTCTCTTCCTGGGGCTGAATGCATTGTCTCTCCAGCATTCCTAGCCCCTGCTGGCCTGGGGAGCTCATGGCCTGAACTCTTTCCTGCTTGGTAACTCAGGATTGCAAGGCTGGCTTTCCTTTTTTGGATAGCAATATCTTGGGTGGTTGATTTGTACATTTAGGAAATATTCAGCACAAATTGCACTTTCAGCAGTAGGACAGAGGAGGTTCTTAGGTCAAAACTTTACTGTTGTGTCTTTTTTTTTTTTCTGTGAAAGGTAAGATAAGCATGGCAGGAATTGGCATAAAAAGGTTTTCAGGATCACTAAAGCTAGAACATCAGTCCCTGATCTGATGCCCTTTCTCTTTCAAACCTAAAATGTCACTGTGACCAGAGATACTGAAGCTTCTAATCTGTTTCGCGCATGCATGCACACGCGCTCTCCCTCTCTGTCAGTTATGATCTGAGATTGAACCTGTAATTACTTATTGCCTCACCTGCCCTGTACAGACTTTGGTCCCTGGATATTAAATCTCTTGATACTTTTTGCTATACTAAGTTTTAGTTTTCAATTCCCTTTGACATGCGTGAATTATTTTTTTTACAAAGACCAGACAACATTTTTTCTACTTAGATCTCACTTTAATTTTATATATAAATATATATATATATATATATAAAAAACAAGAACTTAAAGTAATATATTGTGTATATAGTATAAAACGAATGTTGGGTTGAGCCCAATGATAAATGTTTTTGCACAAAACTTCTGTGAAAAATAGCTTGAATCCTCCTAGTCAGATGAAAATTCTCCAGAGTATAGAATACCATAAATTATTCAGAAGGTACTATACAAGTTGTGCTTTTTGTTTTATCTTTTTCCCCAGAAGGGGATAAAGAAAGAAGACATTTTGAAGCCAGAAATTTTTTGATGAGGTATTAACTCTGAGTTGTGTCAAATGTATCACATACTTTTTAATAATGCATGTAGCAGGGGAATTGCAGTGGACAACTATCATACAGCAATACGTGGAAACAACCACCCTACCCCAAAAGAGCTCTACCCTCTTCTGTATTTCCTTCATCATGGTGTCTCATTTAAATTGCCATCCTTCACTTTTTCATTCTGACATGAGATTCTAGATCTGATAAAAGGTACACAGTTAGAAGTCCTAGAGTTTGAAGGCTTTTATCCTAACAGCACAGATGGTGACAGCACAAATTTCCTTTGCCCCACCTCAATTGTGCCTCATCCTTTAATCAGGAGGGTTATCTCTTGAATTTAGAAGGTAATTTAGTTTCCATGGGCCATTCAATTTTAGTCCTGTTAGCAATCTTGACAAGGAAGAACATAGGTTAGCATGAGTTATGGACTTGGGCAGTATAATGGGAAACAATATGGAGATTACAAACTTTCTTCCTATAGTCTAATGAAACTACACCCAGAGGATAACTATTTTCATTCACTACCAGCCTGGAGTACTTTGGAACTAGTAAAGTATTCTTCACTTGCTTAACCCAGCAAAGCCAGGTCAAAAAGTAACTGTTGAGTGATTCCCAGGATCTTTGCAGAAAGAGTGGGGAGCATGAGCAGGGTGGAAAGTGAAGGATATTTGTGACATCCTGATGCAAAATTAGGTAACACCCTTCCTGCAGCATCTTGTTTAAGCTGTTTTTTTTCCCCCAAGAGTCTTACTACTTTTTAAGGGCCTTTGATAATATATATATATAATGTAAACTGTTGTACGTATTAAATAACCCTCAGTATTCACAAGCAATAAGAAAGCCAGTAGAGCTGTCTTTCCAGGCAGCAGGGCTGAACTTTGGTTTGGGGGCTGAATGTGAGCTGATGTCAAGCTCGCTCAGCCTCAAACAGATGCAAGCAATAATTTCAAACACAGGTTTTAGAAGTTAACTCCCTTTGGGTAATGCCTTCTGCTACATGATCCAAAGCCCCAGTAGACATAGCAATTTTAAATCCTCTTTGAGCTTTGAAAAGTATAGAAAGGAGCCAGGCTAGATGAAGCACAGACTGCAAGACTTCTGATCAATTTGGATCATTATAGCAGTGTTCTCTCCCCCAGAAGGATGTTGATGGCCTAAATCATTATTTCATCCAGCATTTTAGCTCAAGAAGATTAATGAATATTGTTGAGTAACCAAGTCACAGGTGTGGATGCTGTGGGTTTAACATCTGTTTTCAGCTAATCAGAAGTGACTTCTAATTATCAGAGTTCTGCTTCCTGTCTGAATCCAGTCAAAGCTGTCATATTTTGGGTGGGGCAGGCACCTGGGCCTTGTTCCCCTCAACCACTCCAGCCACCTGACCCTTCCTCCACCTTCTTCTCCACTTGGTCTGAGATGAGGACATGAAAGCAGAGAAATCCTGCAACTCTCCCAAGCTGCCATCAATTGTATGAACCATAACCCTCTGGGGGTCACCTTTTAGGACTCCAACTAACTTTACCACATTTGCTGCTACATTCGTAAAATGAACTTTTGGCTGTATTTATTAGCATTTTAATCTAGTTTACAGTTCTTTTTTGGAATAGGTTTTGCCCATGGGCGGATTAGAAATGGGGTGGTGCTTTCTGGGTTTTGGGGCTTTTTTGTTTTTGTTTTGAGTGCATTGTTTAAGGCACAGTGGTCCCTTTATTATTTTTGGTTGTGAACTTTTTTTGGGAATGGAATTGCAGGAAAAAGCAAAACCTGTAGTCAAGCTAAGCTCTGGAAGGTTTCCACCCAGGTCTCCAGTTCCTGGCTTTGTACTTAGGTGGGGTCAGAATAGGGATGCTTGCTGTTTCTGTTAAATGAACCAGAAGGTAAAAACAGTAGGTAAATGACTGGCTAATTAACACTTTATGCAACTTTAATTCTGTAGAAGCTTTTAAAAAAAAGTTGGTAGATTCTGATTGGTCCTAGCTCTGGTGAAATGGCTGTTACCCCTCCAAGAGTTACTTGATTCAGGCCTTTGTCCTTTGTTTAAGTGCCTTTTCTTTATTTTATTACCCTCTTTCCCCCCTCTTCCTCCCCCCCCCCCCCAACTCTCCCTCCTTTAAACTGTTCTCAGAGATCCTAAAGTGCTGAGGAGGCATTTGGGAGGAAAAAAAAATCTTAAACTTGCCAAGATGACTTTATGCTGTTAAACTATTTTCCCTTTTGTATAAAGTGTGTAACGTGTATGTAATGTTACAGCTGCTGTACCATGGCATTCATTCTGTATGTTCCCTGACACACACAACAATATTCTTAAGAATCCTGTTTTTTCCACTCTGTTCTCTACTGGCTTTACGACACATCTTACTTATGGAAAGTGAAAATTTGCACCTGAATGACAGTATAGCATGTGTGTGAGAGAGAGAGAAGAGGTGGTTAGAAGGAAAGGGACTTGGTATGTTTCCCTCTGAAGATGTAAATTTTGAATCTTGTGTGAGTCATGGGTTAAGTTTATTTGATGGTTCCAATCTGCCTACATGTAAATATTAAACCACCTCTCACACTCACCATTTGGCACACTTTCCCACAATTGATGGCCCTTTTAAATAGAATAGACTTGGCTAAAATAGGTTGCAGTAATCCTGAATTGAGCTGTATTTCAGGAGAGAGACCTTTTATGGCATTACTCGCATCTGCCCTGCTCTAAGCATTGCTAGGAATCTTGCTTGAATTCACCAAAGTTGTTACTACTTCCCATACAATAGTTTGTAAAGAGGGGTTTCCCTTATTAAAGTAAAAGCTTGCTATAATCCATAAATTGCCTACATCGTGTCAAAATGTTTTCTCTCCAACTTTCAGCAAAGAGCTAGAGTTAGATTTCCATTAAGAGCTTTTCTTTATCAAAAGAATGACAGTATGCTAAGAGCAACATAAAATAGTATCTTAATGGTGGTGATCAAATTAAATATTTCTGTGTTTATTTAGCTATTATGCAATTGGCAAAGCTAACAGATATGCAAGGGGATGTGTAAGGATTTACTGCAAGTTAGAAAAGGTGTACCATACACCGGAAATAATTAAACAAATTTGTCTAGTTTCCATATTTATACTTTTTTTTTCTAAGAAGTCTGATTGAAAAGTTGTTTAACATTGAATACAACCCCAAGATGCCCAATATCAGCATGATTTAATATATAGTGATTCTGTGAGGTGCTTTTACTGGGTAGTGCCTTCATCTTGTTTTGGTTCTAGTGTGGGAAGACATCTTCTCTTCTAGAAACCAGATCAGGAATTGAATAGAGCTGGTCTCCCAAATCCTAGAACAAAGAGCAATACAGCAGATGGTCTCATCAGAAGAAATACCAGTTTCCTTGTCAGAGGGAACTTAAGTTTAATTGAACTGAAAGCCTGTTTGTTTTTTTTGTAATACTTTTTTAATAAAAATGTCTATCTAAATCAGTGATCACTGCCAGCACAAAGCAGCCCTGTAGTTGGTTTACTGTGCCACTGAAAGATCAGCCTGCTTTTGTGCCATAAACCTTAAGTTTTTCTTTCTCCACACCTTTCTGCAATTCCTCACTTCTGTAACAATCTTTTAGAACCAATGGTAGCTGAAGCAACATAGAGCAACTCCAGGACCTTTTCTAAGTTGCAGTGAAAAAAACAGCCTGTCTTGCAGCTGCCCCAGAGTTCAGGGGAACACACTCTACAGTAGTGTTTATACCCTCCACACTAGTTCTGTGTTGGCTCTTGGCTGTAGCCAGGCATCAAAATCTGTACTTTAGTGTCCAGCTAATAAGTATAAAGCTATAGAGCAACTCATTAGAAAAGGGGATTTTTAAAAGTGTTCTATGTTTCTAGAATGGAAATTCAGTCCCATTTTCCCTTACCACCACCACCACCACCACCACCACCACCACCACAAGCATGTTGAGCAGTAAACTAACCCTAAATTTCTAATCTTAGTGAAAGAATCCAAAGCAAATAATGTATACTATCTTTCAAATAACTTCTGACAGCATTCAGTACTGAGGGCTTTTGACTCTGTGATATGTGCAGGCATAGTCCAAAAGCAACCTTGGATGGGTTTTCCTAACTGCCCCATGCCCAAAAAAAGGTGCAAGAAGGAAAGGACTGTTAACCAAACAAAACAAGTTGGAAGGTTCCACCAAGTTGAGTCAGACCCAGCAGCTGGTGAGACACCAAGAGCTTCTTTGGGACTCATTTAGTTTCCACCAACTGGGGGGAAAAGGAATTTGTTTCTCAGCTTTTTCCAGATAAGGCCTTAGTTCAATTAGTAGTCATTAATATCAACTATGCAGATAAGTATTCTTTACATGTTCCAGTGTTATGTACACTCCTCTCCCTGCTGTCCCATTAACAAATGTTAAATGTTTACCCAAAGAAATGTGGCATAATATTTTTTGAGGTCTGTACTAAAAAGGTTGGGTTTTTGTTTGTTTTTTCAACATGAAGAATGAACTTTTGTATTTTAAAAGGAGGGGGGAAAAGAAACCCTTTCACTGGTACAAAGTCTAATGTCAAAATTATCATGAAAAGTGCTTTAGGGGGACAACTAAAATCTCCTATTCATTGAAGGCAGGTTTGATCCTGAGAGCTTTTTAGATAGGTGCACAATATTCAGCTCTGCAGAACTGGACCAAGAAGCCACAGCAGTGCATGTCTAACATACCAGTTACATTGGGGGTTAGGGGGAATAAATGTCCTTGCGACTGAAACAGGTTCTAGAAAGTCCAGTGTCCAATTTGACTGTTTTTAACCAAGCAATCTTAGCTAGTGGGCGGCTGGATCTCTGTAAGTGGCATCTTCCCTGCATAAAAGATGAATAGTGATCCCTGTTTCTCTCTCATCAGCTCCTGTGTTGTACTTGTTACAGAACAGTTTGGCTCAGAGGCAACTGCTACAGCAAGCATGTTTTAAAGTTAGTATTTCTAGTTTGCTATAGCAAGCAGTGCAGTTATGTTGCATATGTTCTCAAGATTTTATGCTGGGTTTAGATAGGAGCTGTTTTTAAAATACTTTGGGCTCTTGGTTTAAAATAGCAAGATACATTACTCCTGTCCCCTTTCAAAAAGTCTCCGGAGAAATGTTGTATTTTAGCAGTTGTATTAGTCTCTTTTTTTTTCTCCTGAGGGTGATGTTTAGAATGCATTTCATGGATTCACCCTTTGAATGTTGGCATTTTCTAGGCCACTAATCAAGCAGATTCCTACTTTAGGAGGGCATCTGTATAATTTCATAACTTGCATAGAAAGATAAACCTGTGCTAAAACTCTTCCTTGTAAACAGACATTTGAGCCCCTTTACCACTGCCTAGTGAAGGGATTTGCTCCAACAACAGAGCTTCCAATCTTAAAAGCTGCTTTTACATCCATTTGCAATGAGTCCTCCCAGTGAAAGGGTTTAAGCAGAAGTATCCTTTGTATTTGTTATCACAATAAAATGCATGTTTTTCCAATTTTGGGAAGTTAACCAGTTGAATTGTGGCTAGCTTACTGGTCCTCTTGAGACTGGAGGAAGCAATATAAAGTGAGGGACTTAAGGGGGCTTTTCATGGTTGCTTCCTGCCTGTTGGTGTCAAGTTTTAAATGAAAAATTGGCAAAGTGCTTATTTTGTCTCCTAACTTAAATTCCTAAACCAAAACTGTACCAATACTTGGATCCTGCATAGTCCTCCTTAATGTCAAGAAAGGGAATGTCCAATTCCTATGAGGTGGCAAATGTGCTGAAATAAGTTACTTTTTTTCTAATTTTTTTTTTATTTTCATTTTGCCTAGCAAGAATTCATAGGAGGTCACCTTGTTCCTTTGTTACCTGCATATTTAAGAACATGGTGAAGAATCCTTGACTTAGTGACCCGGAGAAAATCCAAACAGCCGTGTGCTCACTTGATCTCTCCAGACTACTCCACTGTAAAACGGTCCCCATGCAACAAGCGTATACAGCTGCTCTCAAGGGGAGGGACCTGGATAACCAAATACAGCTACTTTTTGGTAACTAGCACAAATTACTTTTGGCTTGGGTTTTTAGGGAGCTGTATTCCACTAACTTGAAGGGATACTGTATTTTAAACGAGTGTGACTCTTTTGATTGGTTTTTCTCTCCTTATAAAACTGGACCTGAATTGCAAGTTTCAAGTTGTTTTATTTTTTCTCTTCATTTTGTAATAATCTCAGGACCTGAAAGATTGTAGCATTTAGTGTGTCTTAAAAACAATGTACTGTACCAGCCATGGATTTTTGTAAATACACCCATCTCCCTCTTTATACTTTAGTTTATTTCAAAGCATACGGCTCTTTGCCAGAGGAACTGGTGCCTGGTTAACTTCCATCATGAACTAAAGTAAGAAAATGAGGGAGCTGCTGCCACAAAAGCCTGCACCATATATTGAACATATGCACCATATACTGTTGTGACACATATTTTTTAATAGAGGCTAGCCATTTTACTGGAAACTCTGTGTCCCATGTCCCTGTTGCCCTCCCCCCTCCCCGCCACATTCCCAGACATGGCTGACAAAGTTCTATCCACCAGGGAGACTCTCTTGATGTAAAGCTGGAGAGCTTTAATGCTTGATGTCTTCACTTCTTTCCAAATATTCAGGTTGACTGTCCTGCACTTTGCACACCAGGTCTGGTTCTGGACAAGTCCATATATCTGACATTCTGCAAGAATACCTGAAAAAATTGTTTAATTACTCTTTATCAGAATTTCATTGATTCAAAAAAAGAACAGAGATGTGCAGAAGTTCATTCTCATAGATCTTTGTGGATTTACTGTACTGACCTTGCAAGACTTCAGGAAAGGTGTGTGTGTGTGTTTTTTCATTTTTATTCCTTCCCTTCCCCCCACCCCATATTTTAATAAATGGGGTGCAAAGATTTTCTGGCAACAGACTTGCTCTGAGATTCCAAGTGTAACTAGCAGACCTGTGTTCTACAGTAGGAGCCTTATTCAGTTCAGCGTAGACATTTCCTGTCCTTAATTGTGACGGGACTCTTTCATGAGTGTACTTTTTCTTTTTGTGTGTGTTCTGTGTCTGTGCTGTATTAAATAAAGAGGAATGTACATATTAGCCATGTCCGTGTGGTTTTCAAATAATTTCTCAGCATAATAAAGATAGATATAAATTGTCCAATCTGAGCTTCCTTACTATAGTTTTCATTCCAAGTTGAGTTCCTTCAAAGCCCCAGCCCTTGGGCCAGTGATTTTTATTTAAACCGGGGAGCTGGAGCATCCCAGATCCTTTGAAAGGTAACTCCAAAGTTTGAGGAGGTAAGCACATAAGCCAGGCTCAGGCTTGTCCCTCTCTGCCTGGATAAGAATGTGGGCAGTGCCAGGCTGGGTCACATTAGTGGTCCATTTAGCCCAGGAGCCACTTTTGCTTACAGGCTCCCTCAACTGGTTCAGGAGGAGAAGGCAGTATTCTCTGCTCATTGTTGCCTTCTGGATCCCTTATTAACCTGTGACCTCCCTTCCCTGTTTTCTTTTTCCCAAGGAATTGGTTATGTCTGCACTGGCCTCCGATGCAATGCAGGAACAGCACCCAACCAGCTACCTCTGTCCAGCTGCTTACTACCCCCCTCCCCTGCTTGCCAATAACGGTGGCAGCTTTTTTAGGGCTGGGGGAATCGGAGCAGGGGTGAGGTCCCACGTGGGCTGACTTGCCCTGGGCCCTGCACCCTTCTTGGGTCAGCTGTGCTCACATCCCCTTCTGGTATCTGACCATCTTAACAAAGCATTTCCTCTTTCTAGGTTTAAACCTACCACCTTGCTTCGGCAGCTGCCTCTTGGTTCTAGTCAGCTGGTGAACAAGAACCACCCCCTTTCTACATGGCATGGGGTGATTTGTCCTCTGCCCCTGCCAACCTACCTATTATTTTGCAAAATATATATATTATATCTCTCCAATGCTGCAAGTGGTCCTCTTGGCTCACGTGGTAGCTCAAAGTACACTAAAAACCTGTTATATAGCTCATACTGCACAACCACATGTCCATGTACCTATCTCCTGTTACCCCTCCACCACCACCACTGCCTTCTAAGGGTCTACTCCTGAAAGTCTGCGCCAGACTGCTCTCCATCAGATGAGGTCTGCTATTACTTTCCTACTGTCCTCTTCTGCCTCCCTCTAGTACCAGTACTTTTCACTTGGTCCTATTTTAATACGGTCCTCGACTGTGGGGGCAGATCGTTATTTCTGAGGAAGCTGTGAAGTGGGGTGGGCCTCCCCGCCCATCGGCCCTGGAGGTAGCTAAATCCCACCAAGCTGCCAGTGAGAGGCACAGCTGGTGCCCTCTCGCAGTCCCGGGACTGCACAACGCGCCCGCGACCCGCGTGCAACACCCTGTGCGCCGCAGCCCAGTGCCTGGGGGTGGGCCCGAGCGCACTGCGCCTGCGCGGTCCCAGGAGGCCACGCGCGTTCCCTGGCCATCAGCCAATCAGCGAACTTACAAACTGTCATGAGGCGGAGCTAGAGGCGGGGGCACGAGCACAAATAAGGAATCAGAGGCCAACTGTACGCGGCAGCCCCAGTGGCCTAATGGATAAGGCATTGGCCTCCTAAGCCAGGGATTGTGGGTTCGAGTCCCATCTGGGGTGAGTTGCCTTTTTTTTGCCCCCCCCACCCCCCGTCCCCCTTCCCTCCTATCTTCCCCTCCCCTTCGTAGCTGTTGCAGCCCCGCCTTTACCCCTAGCCCTCAGTCCGTCCCGCGAGAGGGCTTAGCTCTGCCCTTTAAGTGGTCGAGTTACATGATGGCGCTTCCCCGACCTAGCTCCCCACAGCGACACCCGCGGGACGTCCGCTCCACCCGCATCCCCCTTTCCCAGCCCTCGCTGCAGGCACTGGCCCCCCAAGCCGCGCGGGGGCGACCGCGGCCAGGGCGAGGCTGGGGCCCACGCGCTCTCACACGCTCGGCTATCGACACCGCGCCCTAGCGCTCTCGGAACTCAGCGCTCTGCAGCCTAGGCTAAGCCTCCAACCCCCGTCTCCGCTCCCGCATGCGCTCGGTGCTCGGCTACCGATGCCTGCGTGGCGGAGCTGTCTCGGCGCTCCGCTGCTTTTCCTGGCGGCGCTCCCATGGCGGCGCTGGGCTCCCCACTCGCCACGTTCCGCGGGCTCCTGCGGGAACTGCGCTACGTCAGCGCTTGCGCTGAGCGGCCCTGTCGCGATATGGCGGCCTACCGGCACGTGGTACAGGCCTTCCGCGCACACCGGGTACGGCAGGCCGGCCGGCCGGCCGGCCGGGGCGGGGTGGGCCGGGCCGGGCCGGGGCGGCCGTCAAGCGCTGTCCGTGTCCACAGGTGACGGAGGAGAAGCTGTGTCGCGCCCAACACGAGCTACACTTTCAGGCCGCCGCCTACCTCTGCTTGCTGCGGAGCTCCCGCCTCCACCTCGCCCTGCTCTGCCAGCACCGCGGCCGCGGCCGCGGCCCGCGCTCCGCCCACGACGCCGCCCGCCTCGTGGGGCTTGCGCTGCCGCCGCGGCCCGGCGGGGACGGCCGCCAAACCTAAGGGCCTCCTGGCCGGGCTGGGCCCTGCGGGGCGCAGAGCACATTAAAATGGTTGCACCCAAGCTGCTGCCTGTGTCCCAGCCGCCTGCGCCTGGCCCCGAGCCCAGCCAGGCTCCCCGCTTCCTGCTGCTCTTGAGGGGAGGGGAGGCCAGGCCCAGGTGGAGCTGGGAGGGGGGTTCCCTGGGTGCCATGGCGGGGATGGGGGAACCCGTGGCCCCCCAAAAAGGGGGAGGTGCAGCCAGGCTTGGGCAGGTACCCAAGAAATTCAGGGGTCTCGGATCCCCTGAGGGCTGTTGGGCAGGAAGTTGGAGGCTTTTCTCCATCATTTCTGACTAAAATTGTGGGTGCCAGGGAGGGTAGCAAATAGGGATGCATTTCTAGATTGGGGATGCACAACTCCCTACCTGCAGCTCTGTCATCTAGCCTACAGGGGTTCCTACAGGTCTGGAAATTTGGCAGGGGTGATGCTGTTTTTCCCCCCGTGGCCAAATTTCCAGATCTGTGGAGAGCCCTGCTCACTGGGTCAGATGCCTGATCCCAGTGTTCCGGGCCAGGCTGGGTCTCAAGGCCCAGTCCCAGCATGTGGGGGTGGGAAGATGCCGTGCCAGGCCCCAGGGGCCCAGTCCTGGTGCTTGGGGATGGGAGGAAGTGGTGCTGAGATGCAAGCCCAGCATGCAGGGGCAGTGCCAGGATCCCAGGGCCTAATCCTAATAACAGCATTATGTTGTTTGGCCTACGGGATTCCCCATAGGTCTGGAAGTTTGGCAGCGGGAGTGCTGGAACTGCTCCCCCACCACCAAATTTCCAGACCCATGGGAAGCCATGAGTCCTGTGTGTTGGGTCAGGCAAGCATGGTGCCAGGGCCCAATCCCAGCATAAGGTGGTGGGAGGATGTGACACCAGGCTCCTGGGGCCCTAACTTAGCTTGTAGAGTTGGTGCCAGGCTCCTAAGGCACAAGCCTGGTATGCTGGGTTTGATCCAGCCCACAGACTGGCCCCATACCACTCACCTGGCCCACGAGGCCAAATGTTCAAACACCGCTGTTCAACATCTGTGTGGTTGAGCGCTCTCCTTGCATCCACCCTTGCCACCTCCGAGATAGGCCTGTTTGATGCATAGGGGAACTATGGGTTTAGCGTCCACAAAGTAATGGTCAGCTCCCCCTGTTGTTGGAGGGGCCTATTGGGTGTTGGTCAGCTAGGTTCAGGGCAGTCAGAGACAGGATGTTGAGCTAGATGGGTTATTGGTCTTGACCCAGTATAACACTTTTTATGTTCTTGGGTTCTTCTTAGATCTCTACACCTGTAAATACATCACTTTCTGATTAAAACTGGTGGATCCTAGTTCTGTACCTGCTTTGGGTGTTTGCTGTATTACAGTAATTACTCTCTTGCTGTTTCTTATTTAGGCACAGTCCTGCTTGAACCAAGTTGTCAGAAAATTACCATCCATTAGAAATGTCAGTTTGTACCAGCCTCTGCTAAGCCTGGATTATACCTTTGCTCCAATCACCCTTATCTTCCAGGGCAAGGGTGGGCCACCTTTTACTAGTGTTGGTCCAGATTAGCAGAGCCCAGTTCCAAGGTAAGCCACTGCCCCTCTGTTGCTGGCATTTGCCACCCTGTGCTGCTGATTCCCCTCACTAAACGCTGCTGATTGCTAGCCCTGCCACCAGAGGCCATAGGTTGCCATCCTCTGTTCAAGAAACTTTCCCAAGGCTTTAGGCAAGGGGCGTATGGCCAGTGTATTGCCTAAAACCTATACACACGTGCTTCCTGGGATCCATCCATCCCACAATTGCTGAATGGTTTAAGAGAGAAGATGGCTCACAAGGAAAATGTCTGGGGATTCCTAATGAGTGTGAATTCTTTAGACCTTGAATCAGCATTTAATCTGGAAGAACTAAGTCTGCAACACTTAACTAGTGCATTATACCCTGCCATGGGCTATGTAGCAGTGATGGAGGGAAAAGAGCAGCATGAATTTTCCACAAATTTTGGGGCTTTAATTATTTTGAGGGAAGATCTGGGTTTGCTTCCTGTCCACACCTCCCCCTCCTGGTCTCTGCTAACAGAGAACAGGCACTGGAAGGGGGAACCTGCATGCTGCCATTGCTGTCCCTGGGCTCCCTGCACATCCACTCCCTGCAGTGAGGGGCAGGGGCAGCTCTGGGGTTCCCATCATGTCCCTGTCAGCAGGGGACGGC
Organism: Crocodylus siamensis; assembly: GCF_052110815.1. Lineage (NCBI taxonomy): Eukaryota > Metazoa > Chordata > Crocodylia > Crocodylidae > Crocodylus > Crocodylus siamensis. The sequence goes on along the minus strand of NC_143398.1, from coordinate 86,705,943 downwards.
AGTGATGGCATGCAGGTTTCCCTTTCCAACTCCTAGCCAGTAGGGGACATCCTTGGGTCTTAACTACACTGGAAAAGGGAACCTGCATCCTACCGCCACTGTCCCCTGCAAGCCTAGCACTACACACAGCTGCAGCCTGTGTCTGAAGCAGGACAAAAGTGGCTTGGGCTTCCCCTGTACCTGGAACAGCCAGTGGCAGAGCCAAGAAGAGGCTGCACCTGCACTACTGCACACCCTGCCCCAATCTGCCCCTGCCTCTATTTAAAATTCCTTTAGATAGCATGTTATTGCCACGGAAGTAGTACAAAGCTGTGAGAGAAAATGACTATTTATGTGAAAGGTAAATATTCTAAATGGACAATCTAGTCAGCATATGGCTTTGTGAATATTTATTTCATAACTTTTATTTTATAATCTGAGTTCTCTACCTGGTTCTGCTCTGTATTCACTGTTTGGATTTAAGCATTTGGCTTCACTTCTCAGTGGTCTCTGTAAAATGAGGGATTGTATTTGTCTGCGATTTGAAAACTGGATGAAAAGTACTACATAAAAGTATTGATTATTAAATGCATGTATCATTGTCCAGACTTGATCCAGTACACCTACATACTGCAGGGCTATCTTTACCACTTCCTTTATTTTGCCTATCTAGAATTTCTTCATTTTTAATATATTATTTCTGATATCTTGAGGACATATCAAGCTCCTTCGTATTCAGTACAATGAGATGGGAAGCCTGTCTTGTTTTTGAGCTCAGCCAGATCACAGATCTAGCTGGTTGCTCTAGCTCAGTGGTTCCCAAACTTTTTAGACTGGGCCTTCCTCAATAGGCTGCAGGCATTGCTTGGGCTGAGCAGGGGCAGATCCAGGGGTTGCAGTGGGAAACCCATGTTTCACACCTGCTCCATTCAAAGTTCAAAGCCAGTTGTGTGGCAGGGGCATCAGGCAGCGCTGAGGGAGTCAGCTGACTTCATGGCTCACCATCTACTGACAATCCCTTCTAAACTCTTTATTCCTTCCATACCCTTAACAAGCCTCTTTTCTTTTTAATGCCCCTGATGCCCCACCAATCCAGCTGGCCTTTCTTCTGAGATTCTGCTGCCTGTTCCTGGTAATGGAGCTCCTGGCTCACGATCCTGCAGATTGTTTTTAGAACTCATTCCAGTGAAGTTCTGCCCATTTCTGCTTCAATCTTAAACCACGAGGCAAGCCTAGGCCCCTGGCATGTTCATAAAGCTCCTAGCTCCTTTTCAACTGGAGAGAAATGTGCATTGTGTTCTTTGGGATGAGGCACCTCGCCATCTGCACCCCCCTTTTCAATGTCCTAGATCTGCCCATGGCCTTGGAGAAAGGCCAGCTCTTAGTCTTCACCCTTTGTATGTATTTATTTTTGGACGAAAGGAAAGCAGCAAGTCTTTCGTTGCAGGGCATAGGCTGTGGAACGGGTTGGGCCACCCGGGCAGTGGCCCAACACACTTTTAGCCTGTTAATTTATATAACCCACAAATGCGCAATTGTCATTCCAGTTAAAACTGTATAGCTATTTTTTTAACTGCGTAGCTAGCTAAATTAACGTGCTAAAACTGGGTCGGGCCATGGCGCGAGTGACCCACCCCGTTCCGCAGCCTATGTTATGCAGGGAGCCCAGAAAGGTCAGGCGCGCCCCCCACCCCCAACGGGCACCCGGGATGTACCACTGCTGCGCGGGGGGGGGAACGACCCTTGGGACTGTAGCTAAAGGGGAAACGGCCCTTCTAGGTTAGCCAGGCGCGGGGACGGGACGACGGCGTCACAGCAGGCGCAGAAGAGCTCGCGGCCAATCACGGCACGCGCTACCTCAGCCCGAAGAAAGCTTGCCAGGGGTTGGGGCGGCTGTCGGGAAACGCGAAGCGCCCCTGCGTTGGGCTCACAAACGCGGCCGCTCGCCCAATCCGAGGGCCTGCTGGCGCTGACGTTGCACTGAGGGGTGGGGGCAGCGCGCGCGCGCGGGCGGGTTTCCGTTGGCGCCGGCGCGCGAGCGGCTAGGCTGGTTGTTGGGGGGGGCGCCGCGCGGGGGGAGGGGGAGGAAGCGAGGCCACGACCAGCGCGAGGCGGTGGGTTCCCGCGTCGGTCAAGGCTTGAGTCCGGAGCGCGCGGCGCGGAGCTCCTCCCATCCCCCGCGGGCCGGGCCGAGCTGCAAGGAGCCGCTAGGCCGCAGCTGTCGAGCCGGGCCGGGCCTCGCGCGCAGGATGTCGGCGCAGGCCCAGATGCGCGCCATGCTGGACCAGCTCATGGGCACGTCCCGGGACGGTAAGTGCGGCCGCCGGGAGCGGGCGGGCGGGGTTGCCCTTGGCGGGAAGGGAGGCGCCTGCCGCCGCGCGGTGCCCGCAGGTCGGGAACGGGGCCGGGCTTGGCGCTGGGAGGCCGCGGGGGCGGAGCGTCCCGCAGCGCCGCCTCGGCCCAGTTCATCCCTTCCTGCCGCGCAGAACAGGCCCCGGCCTCGGCCTCGGCCAGCGCTCCCCCGGCCCTTCAGTTCTTCCCGCGAGAAACAGCGGGGCCTCGAACTTTCGACCCACGGGCGGGCGCAGCTATCGCAGCCGTGCCGAGCGCCCTCGCGGGAGTCTCCGCGGGAACCGGCAGAGGAGCGCAGCTGCCGCAGGCTTGTCCTTGCCTGGACGGGCCTTACCCCGCCCATCCTTCGTGTAAGGCCCGAGCTGCCCTCGATGCACTAGATCTTGAAATTAGCAGCCCCTTAGTTCACAAACGTTGATGGGGGAAGGGGAGACTCAAGTTCAGCAGCAGCTGCCTCCCTTGTAAGGAGCCTGAGAGCCTCAACTGGGCCTGCAACTTTCTCAGTAGCCTCAGGCCGGTGAGGGGGTGCTGAGCTTTGTCAGACGAGAAAGTGTTTGGCCCCCCCTTCCTAGCAGGTAAATCTGGTGTTGGAGAAAAGATGGAGTCCTTGTCAGGAGTGAGGGACAGTGGGTGGGAACTGACCACTTATGTCTACAAATGAGTCCTGGTACAAAAAGGTTGAGAACTGCTGGGCTAGAAGAACTTTGCCAATTTTTGCTTTAAGTTTGACACTGACGTGTAGGAAACTACCCTGACAAGCCCCCTTCCCTCAGTCTGTATAAGGCCAGTCTGTTCTCTGTAGCCATTTAAAAAAAAAAAAAAAAACAGACCAGGGCAGCACTCTGAATAGGCTCATTTTTATAAACGTTCTGTATTCTGCATATCATAAATGTGTTGTGAGAAGAGAATTTTTTAGGCCCTAGCACAGATGCAGTACTGTACAATATGCATAGGAAGGCAGTTGCTCTGACTTGTAGATAAGGGCTTTGCTGCAAAGATTAATCCTTAAAGCAGAAAGAAAATAAAATTTCAGCTCTCGGAAAGGATTTTTTGTGTGTGTTTGTTTTTTACTGTTGAGTGATAGTTGTTTTGAAGTATTTGATATACAGATGCAATCCTAAGCTTGTGTCTTAAAGCTCATTAAGACTTTTAAAGCACCTGCTAACAACACTTAGATAACAGTGCTTCCCGCATTTGAAGTTTGCTTAGAAAATCAACGGCAAACAAAACGTTTTTAGAAAAAAATAGAGGTGCGCCTATACTTTGGACCATATGGTATTGACACCAATAAAAGGAAAATTGACATTATCGGCAGTCAGCCTTTTTTGACTGATGTGGCTGATAATGTCACCAATAAATGCTGCATATGTGAATGCAGCCTGCCTGCTTGGAGACCGGCATGTGGCCGATAAGTCTGTAGCGGGGAAGGGGCAGATCAAGGTCCCCACAGGGAGTGGGGCTAGAGCAGCATAGGGGCAGGCACTGCTCAGCTGGGGCAGGGCAGAGCATGGGACAGAGCCACAGGCAGCTCGTCCAGGGGGGCGGTTCCCACCACTGCATGCACCCTGAGGGAGGCATGGGGGGCACATGGCCCCCAGATCTGTGCATGGGACAAGGGTGGGCTGCCTGCTGCACACCAAGGGCCGAGGGTGTGCCAGACTCTTCTTGGCCAGTGTCTGGGCCAGGGCTGCACTTGGGGTGGGCAGCAGCCATGCTGTGAAGGAAGGATACTGTGTGTGTGGGGGGGGGTGTTATGGTGAATCTTCGTGGCTGTAGCCCCTCCCCCCCACCCGCCCCACCACTGCCCACCCTGGTCCAAGCTTAGTCCCTCCTCCAGGAAGAGCCCAGTGCAGCTGTGAGCCCACAGCAGGCAACCAGCCCTCACCACAGGCACAGATCTGGGGGACATGCCCCCTCCCATACCTGCCCTAGGGTGCGTGCAGCGGCAGGAGTTGTCCATGGCTCTGTCCTGCGCCCTGTCCTGCCCTGGCTGGGCAGCCCCTACCCTTGCCCCACTCCCTCCCTCACTGAGGGGGCCTCGATCTGCCCCCACTTCATCCCTTGCCTCTCCTATGCCCCCCCCCCAACATTCTTACCAGCCAGATGCTGCTCTCCATGCTACAAGGCTGCATATCAGCAATCAAATCAGTATCAGCCAATACGGCTAGTCAGTAATCGACCCTTGGTATTGGCCCAACAAATCTATCAGTGCACCCATAGAAAAAATATTTGGTCTTAAGGACCCTCGTGATTTACTGCACTGACCTTTCTGACTTTGCTTATTTGACAGTAGAAAGAACTCAGTTATGAAAAATACTTCTGCTTTTTGAGTAACAGGGCTGGTATTGGCAGATACACTTGGGATATATACTAGAAAAATCACTTAAGTAATCTTATCTAAGGCATTTACAGAATCTTAGATAAGTATACATGTAACACACTTTTCATCCACATCAACCGAAACATGAAAAGGTAAAGGTACACTCCGCTGCCAATTCACTTTTAAACAAAACGGGTGCAGTGAAGGTCACACACAAGTGGATTAATTTAAAACAGACATGATGAATTAGAAGAACAGAGTGGCAACGTATATCCTATGGGCCACATCAGGCCCACCAAGCAATTTTGTCCAGCCTGTGAAGCCAGGGTGTCTGCAACAGTTTGATCACAGGGGATGTTGGTGGCAATGTGAGGGATGAAGTGGCAGCTGTGGTCAGCCTTTGGACCAAGCTCCATTAATTCAGCCTGCTGGTCCTAAAAGGTTGCTAACCTCTGCTTTACAAGCATGAAATTGTGGATCACTTTTAAGTATAGGTTGGTTAAAACTTGTGTGTGGATGTTTGTTTCCCTCTCCCCCAAAATGTAGGGAGCTAGAAAGGTCATTCAGTAGCCCCGGACCCTATCCTTGAAATAGGGATGACAGATGGCCATATGTGTAACATTGTCTGCCTCACAGTCAGCTACAAAGTTACAGTGCCAGATATGTTTGCATATATCATTTTGGACTCTGAGAGAACATGAAGAACTTCTCACATCTGTACTTGAGGCAGCCAGGGAACCTCCTATACATCTGATGAGGATCTAGCCTTTGAAGAATTGTGAGCCAGTTTCACAAGGAGGAAGCAGCCTTTTAACCCTGGGACATGGAGTCATGGTCACATGTTTGGGACAAACGTAGGTTATTTCTGGTGAAGGAGACATGTTGAATTCAAGTGCTCTGCTGTACTTTGTTTTCTCATAATGCTTGAAGCTTCAGTATTTGAAATCAATGATACTCTATTCCTGTTAACTCCTCAGGTATCAGAATCAATGCAGGGCTCTCCAACTTCCCAACTTATAAGCAGCCAGTGTCCCCCACAATGAAGACATCCAGTGGCCAGGCAACCCCACACTGAAAACGTTTTTCTCTCCCTCTTCCTTCCCCTACCACCTGCTGCATCTCCCTCTAGGGTGGGCAGGAAGCAGAAGCCAGAGGAATGAGAGGGAGCATAGAGACCCTGGCTGGCTGCTGTTGTAGTCAGGATTATGGGGGGAGCCATAGTTGGATGAGAGCTCTGGAGGGGGGGGGTCAAAAATAAATTCTATGGGGATTGCATGCAGCCTACTGGCTGCCAGTTGGGCAGGCCTGCCCTATTGCGCTGCTGCAGTATCTCAGTCTTCAAACAGCTGTGTCAGAAAGCCTTAAATTTTCTCTTCTGTTCTTGAGGTGGATATGATAATTTGTTGTTTCCGTAAGTGTTTTTCAGTGTAGCCAACTCATTGCAAATCCTTGATGGGCCTACTGTAAGGCAGTAACAATTTCAGAATATTTATCTATATATGGTTAACATGGTTAGAACTCTCAAAGTATTTGAGGGTAGGTTTTGTATTAAGGCTATTGTTCTTCATGGACAAAAGTTCTGTCCATGGTAGATGGCACTTCCCAAAGCAGTGTTGATGTTCGACGACTTTTTCCATATAATAGACTGCTCTGGCCACTTGAGATGATTAGGCAAGAGACTCCGCAGGTCCGCTGTATTTCTATCACAGAAAAAAACACAAAAATAACTTAGCAGGAGTGATTCTGACTTTCTGAATTTTTTTTCAGCAGCTGTCAAAAAACAAAAAAATGCTTTCCAGTCCTGGAATCTACAAGTAGTACTATAAAGAGATACCATGACTGAAGTCAAATAGTTATGTCCTAACAGTTGTTTTAGCATAGAATGAAGTGTGGGAATTTGTAGCAGATACCTCGTATGGCTGTTGCTATCTTAAAGGTAAGTGTGATGAGTCTTCCCAGAGTATGTCATCAACCTTTCATAAAAAAACCAGAAATGTGGCTGATCGTGAAGGTAGCAGTGACTAAAAGCAAGACAATGCCTCACTTTTTTTCCATTTGGGTTAAATCTCTAAGAAAATCTTGTGCAAGGATGCAGACAAGGTCCAACACATTAGCAACAAGAAGGTCAGGGAAAGTGTCGGTCCCTTATTGGATGGGGGAGGCAACCTAATGACAGATAAAGAAAAGGCTGAAGTACTCAGTGCTCTTTTCACGTTGGTCTTCAGAGGCAAAATCAGCTCCCAGACTACTGCACTGGGCAGTACGGTGTGAGGAGATAGCGAGCAGCCCTCAGTGGTAAAAGAACAGGTTAAGGATTACTTGGAAGAGCTGGGCCTGTATAAGTCCATGGCACTGATGCAATGCATTTGAGGGGAGTGGGTGGGTTGGCTGATGTGATTGCAGAGCCACTGGGCATTATCTTTGAAAGCTCATAGTGACTGGGGAGGTCCCAGACAATTGGAAAAGGGCAAATATAGTGCACATATTTAAAAAGAGAACTGCAGACCAGTCAGCCCTCACCTCAGTCTCCAGAAAAAGTCATGGAGCAGGTCATCAAGAAATCATGTCTAAGCACTTGGAGGAGAAGAAAGTGATTAGGAACAGTCAGCATGGATTCACCAAGGGCAAGTCATGCCTGACCAACCTGATTGCCTTTTATGATATGATGATGACTGACCCTGTGGATGTGCGGAAAGCAATGGACATGATATACCTTGACTTTAGCAAGGTTTTTGATACGGTCTCCTACAGCATTCTTGCAAGCAGGAAGTGTGGGTTGAATGACTGAACTATAAGGAGGATAGAAAGTTGGCTGAATCATCAAGCTCGACAGGTAGTGATCAATGTCTTGATGTCTAGCTGTCAGTCTGCGTCAAGTGGAATGCCCCTGGGGCCTGTTTTGTTAATGAAGATATTGAACAATCTGGAAGATTGAATGGAGTGCACCCTCAGCAAGTTTGCAATGAATGCTAAACTGGGAGGAGTAATAGATATTCTGGATTGTTGGAATATGATTCAGAGTGATCTAGACAAAGGAGGATTGGGCCAAAAGAGATCTTGTGAGGTTCAGCAAGGATAAGTACTAAGCCCTACACATAAAACGAAACAGTCCCATGTGTCACTACGGGCTTGGGACCAACTGACTATGCTGCAGCTCTGCTGAAAGGAACCTGGAGGTTACAATAAACAATAAGCTGGATATGAGTTAACAGTGTGTGCTTGATGAGAAGAAAGCTAACAGCATACTGGGCTGCATTAGTGCAAGCATTGCCAGCAGATTAAAGTAAGTGATTCTTCCCCTCTATTTGGCAATAGTGAGGCCACATCTGGAGTATTGTGTCCAGTTTTGGACCCCCCCCTATAGAAAGGATGTGGACAAGTTGAAGAGAGTCCAGTAGAGGGACAGCAAAAATGGTTGTGGGATTGGGGCACATGACTCCTGAGGAGAGGCTGAGGGAACTGGGCTTATTTAGTCTGCAGAAGAGAAGACTAAGAGGGGATATGATAGCAGCATCTAACTACCTGAAGGGTGGTTCCAGAGAGGATGGAGCTAGACTGTTCTCAGTGGTGGCAGATGACAGAATAAAGAGCAGTTGTGTTGAGGTGCAGCAGGGGAGGTTTAGGTTGGATATTAGGAAAAACTTTCTCACTTGGAGGGTGGTGAAGCACTGGAACCAGTTATCTAGAGAGGTGGTGGAAGCTCCATCCTTGGAGGTTTTTAAAGCCCAGCTTGACAAAGGCCTGGCTGGAATCATCTAATTGGGGATCGTCCCCTGTTTTAAGGGGTTGGATTGGATGACCTCCTGAGGTCCCTTCCAACCTTAATTTTCTGTGATTCTATGCTGTATCATTAGCCATTGATGCAGGTCACATGTTGGCAAGGATGGACTGTTACCTGCTTGACTTTCAAGTCTCTGGCTTCCATCAGAAAGTTCAGAGATTTTGCATTGGAGAGGTTTTTTGGAGGTATGGGGGGGAGCCACATGGAAGTCCCATGGCAAAATGATAAAGAAATCGGGCTCCCTTGTGTTTTCTCAGACCTTTTATTAAGGAAGGAAGGGGAGGTTTGGTTCTTTTGGCTAAGCTGGCTTTCATGTTTGATTTCTGCTTTAAGAGTAGTCTTTCAGTATGTGGTTCTGCCTCTCAATGCTGTTAGAAAGCTCACATATACCAGGCCCCCAGACAAAGTATGTACCTTTTTTCTGAGAAGTAGAATGAAGGAACAAAAGATTTTTCCTTAAGAACAGTCGTAAGTAGCAGTAAGTAACTGAGGGGCAGTTTGTGCAAGTCCACAGCCAGCAGCTAGGGAGCCCCATGTGCAGTACTGTAGCATTACTTTCACCACCACCACCACCCCCCAACCTTAGAGGCAGAAACTGCTTTTACCATATTTCATTGCTGAGAATGCCTGGATTTGGGGGGAGAGATGTGTTGTATTCAAGAGTGTCTAAAGGCATGGTTGCAATCCTTGAAGTATCTGTGATTGATCTATGGTGATGTTGAACCTGACTGGAAGTGCTTCAAACTACTATTTACACAGCTGCTCTCAAGACTGGGCTTAACAGTCTGGGAACATCAAGACTGGTTTGGTGAGAGTGCTGAGGATATGAAAAAATTGCCTGATGAGAACCATCCACTGCATTTATCTTGGATGACTGATAAAATATAAGCTTTCAAGAAATCCACTTATTGAAAAACAATACACATGTTGTAAACTAAAATTAAAAGCTGTATGTGATGCTTGGTGGAGCAAGGATGTCAGTGAGCCATAGTCACACTTGGACTAAAACAATATGAAACAATTCCTTGATGCTTATAAAACTGTGTGGGCCTCAGCCAAGGGGCTACACACTTGTGAGGGATTCAGATGGAAACACCCTCTTAACTGAAAACAGCCAAGTTCTGAAAAAGTTAGCTAAAAGTTTAAAAAATATGGTTAACAGGTAATCCAGCTTGATGATAAAGTTGTTGATCAACTATGGCTTGTATTTACTGGGACAGAACAGATGCACAAAAGAAATGTGAATCAGGGGACATGTGCCAAATCTAGCCCTTTAACTTATTATAATTTGTTCATCTCTTCACACCTTAGCTTTACATGCCATCATTGAAATGTTCACTGAAAGCTATTTGTTACAAGAGTGAAAAGGCAATTGCATTGCTCTCATCTAACTCTAGTACCATTCCAGCGAAGACCTATATAGATGTCTAGGACCACTTAACCAAGCATTTCAAAGAATTCTTCTAATCAGGGTGGTGTAAAAGAATGATGCTCCATATACAAGAAAACAAAGATGCTTCTATTGTCAATTGTATTAAAGAAGAAAGGTAATTGTGTCATGTGAGACAATCACCTGGGCATCTCCTTAATAATGTTTGATGACAGGATCCTTGTCAGACTCATACTCAGTTCCTTGACATAGATGAAATAATTTTGCTGGATAGCCAGTGTGGTTTCAGAGAAGAAAGAGGAACAACACACATGACCTTTTCTGCACAGCAAATACAAGGGAAATGGAGAAAGCAGAGTATTGATTTCTACTGTCTTTGATCTTACAGAGAAATTTGACCCAGGCTTTTGACTGGCTCTTGTTGTTCAATTATAATGAATGTGCCACAGTTTCATGATGGAAGATGGGAATATCTTCAGTCTGCTTCCTGTAACAAGCAGTGTAAAACATGGCTTTGCCCTTGCATTCAGACTATAAAATAGCTTGTTTGTTGCCATGCTGTTAGTTGGTTTTTCCAGTCTTGATATTAGGAATTCAAATTAAATTAATGGTTGATAGAAAACTGTTCAATCCCAAGTAGCTGCTAGCAAAAGTAAGGATTCTTGAGGAACATTTCCATATAAGTTTTGTTTGCTGACACCTGGGCTTTGACTGTTCATTCCTGGGATGATATGAAAGTTGTCATGGATTGCTTTGCTACTGCATGCTCACATTCTTTCAGATCAGTTATAGTCCTTAAAAATATATGTTTATGTATAAGGTTACTCCTGGTAATTCCTATTTGCCATCAGTTATAAGTGGAGTGCATATGTTTCAGTCTGTAGCTGAGTTCACTTACCTGTGTTGAACTTGCTCGTGTGAAGTGAACATCAATGTTGTTCTCCACTGAATAGCCTGCTGTCTCTGGAATGTTACATGAGTGTCTTTAGTCCATGACAGAGAGGTATAACTTTTCGGACAAAATTGAAAGTTTACATTTAGTGGTTCTCCATCTTGTTACGCTCAAGGTGCTCCTTGGAAAATGCCAGCTCTTACCTTTCACACATTTTTGACTATGGGAAAATAATAGAACAATTTTTGTGTTGCAGAGGACGTAGGAAGACCACAACAGGTCAGAATAGTTTTGATACTGTAGATGCAGATTTGAAATATATGGGTTTATCTTGTGAACCACGTGTAGGTGCTTGCAGTGCTAATCTTGCATAGGCTGTTGCAGTGCAATAGCTAAGAATCACTGCTCTCCAAGGTGGTAGTCTTGACCACTTTACTTTTTTGAACTGTGGATAATCTATCATCATAATGCCAAAAAGATGAACCATTTCTATCTAATGGCGAGGGAATCCCAAATCCATCCAGCAAACATTTGTCATGGCACTACAATGTGTGAAGACACCATAAAGGTGATCCAGTTGTCTAGTAGTCTGATAACTGCTGACAAAAAGTTCTTTATGGAAACTGTACTTTGAGGGAGACTTACATATTGGGCAGTGATAAAGATACATGGGTTTTGGGGTTTTTTGTTTTTTAATAATCCTTAATCAGTGTGGTATTGGCATTCAGAACTGGGAACAAAAGCCCATGTACAAAAAACATGATACACCTTGATTTGTGATGACATACCCAGTTTTGGGGATCATTGCGTCTGATATGCAGAGAACAGATGCCTATGATGAAAGTTTTGGCATCAGGATTAGTCCTTCAAAAAGCTGAAACATTTGACATAATCCGTCTAGTTTGTAACTTTAAATTCTAGGCAAAAACTGAGCATATCAAACACTAGAGAAACTATCTCTTTTTGAGTCAATCTTGAGATGAAATGCTGCCTTTGACCATTAAAAAAATGAAACTGACATCCCACAGCTACAGCTCTGTATGAGAGAATCTCAGTGGATCATGAGATCCAGTGAAAATGGATTGCACACTATTTGCCAGTGGTCCTTGGACCAACAGCTTCAGGGCTGTTTTGGACAGGCTTTGCTTAGAAATGGACTTAAACTGCCATGAAAGTAGTGGCCATAGGTCTGTTCAGCCTGAGTTGGGGTAACCAGACAGCAGAACTAAAATCCATGTCTAAAATTTGTTGTGTCGCTGGAAATAAAATCTATACATGTGTTTTCCAGTGATGCAAATATTTCTAAAATAGATTGTAGCCATTCTGAAATCTGGTGTCTGAAAAGGTGATGCGTAGGAGTGCACCAATAAAGATTTTCTGGGCCAATACCGATGGGCAATTTATGAACGAACCATGTCAGCCGATACTGATCCGATTGCCAATATGCAGCCCAGCAGTTCGGAGAGCAGAGCCCAGCTGGTAAGTCTGTGCGGGGGGAAAGGTGTATGGGGGGGGAGCGACAGACAGATTGAGGCCCCTATGGTGAGGGAGGGAGTGGGGCTGGGGTAGGGGCAGGTGCTGCCCAGCCAGGGTAGGGCATGGAATGGAGCTGTGAGCATCTCATCCAGGGGCTTGGGGTGGGGGTGGCTCCTGCTGCTGGCACACCCTGAGGGAGGCACGGAAGGGCATGTGTCCCCCAGACGTGAGCGGGGCAAGGGTGGGCTGCTATTGCGGGCTAGGGTGGTGCCAGGCTCTTCTTGGTGAGAGGGCTGGGCCTGAGCTGTGCATGGGGCAGGTGGTAGCGCTGGGAGAGAGGGCTATGGGGTGAGCTACAGCCACCTCAAAATTTGCCATAGCCCACCCTGGAGCCCCTCCTCCCAGTGCCGCTGCAGTCTGCTCCGCACGCAGCCCCAGCTTAGCCCCCGTCACTGAGAAGAGCTTGGCACCGTCCCTGACCCCAGCCCTCAATGACAGCCCACCCTCACCCTGCACAGATCTGGGGGGCAAGTGCCCCCCATGCCTCCCGCACGGTATACTAGCACTGGGAGCCCCCACTCCCTCGAACGAGCCACATACAGCTCCATCCCCTGCCCTGGCTGGGCAGCGCCTGCCCCACCCCCACCCCCTCCCTTACTGCAGGGGCCTCAATCTGTCCTCTCCCTCCACCCCTTTCTCCCCCACAGACTTACCGGCTGGATGCTGCTCTCCAAGCTACCAGGCTGCACTCATGCACACAGCGTTTATTGGAGAAATTATTGACTGCATCAGCCAAAAACAGCCGATTGCCAATAATGTCAATTGTGCTTTTATCAGTACCAGTACATTATGAACTGATATATCGCTGCACCTCTAGTAATGCAGTGTCCAAAATGCCAGGTAGGCCCCTCTAGTTTCCCATTAACTAGTGGCTTTGAACCTGTGATCTGAGGATCCCTGGGGGTCTGCAGATTCTGTCTAAGGGGTCTGTGAAAGATGACTGTGATCAATCAAAAGTATGTGAACACTTGCATTTAAAATTCAGAGAGGTCTGAACTTCCATTCAAAATTTCCAAAGGGGTCTACACTTCCATTCAAAATTTTTTAGGGGTCCACAAATGAAAAAAGGTTGAAAACCACTGATATAAACTAACCAACTGAGGCCTACCCTGCTCCATATATTTAATGTTAAAACATCTTGGGAGCTTCCTTTGATATCCATTAATTTATTTCAGTTGAAATCTATTTAGTAGTATAAGGACTAGATCCAAGTGGCTGACTCTTTGCATTGTTGCAGAAATGTCTGAGTCAGCTTAGTGATGTCAAGCCTTATTGAATCAAAACAAAACCTGTTTTCCTTATTTTGGGGTGTTTTGTATCACATTTTCATGGTTCTTTCCTGCATATTCTTGAAGCAACACTGCTTGGAATTGAGTGTTATTGAGGGGAAGCCTCTCATTTTTAGGTCTGCTACAGAATCTGCCTCAGAATAGTAAATAATACTTTCTTGACACTAAAGGGCAGTGGTGGTGAGGTATTACTCTTTCCTCCCCACCCCCAGTAGTTGAGTTGCTTAATTTTGAGGTTTTCTACGTTGTTTATGTTAGCAGTGGTTTGCTTGTTTGATGGTAGGGGAATAGGCTATATTAAAATTTAGCAAAATTTACATTATTCAATTTTAATTTATCCTTTGGATCATCAGCCTGGCTCTGTCTTTGGGCATCCCATGAGTATATAGTGTTTTGCTTTATACTCTCCAGGAGTTAGAATGTTGTTAGATGGTCCCTTCTAAACAAGAAGTAAATCCTGATACAATTCCACCAGAATTTTTTTTACTTGCTCATCTAAACTCTGATTTTCAGAATCTTTTTATTGAAAAGATCCTGCTTTTTCACCTTTAACTCTTTTTTTTGTTTCACTTCTTGATGCTTATTTTAATTTCTATCAATTTGGCCTATTTCTTGGGAATACTATTCCTTATGCCATCAGAAGTGATTGAAAGATTCCAAGGACAGTGACTATGCTCAGTGTATCTGCTTTTGGAGAAGGTAGGCTGCCTCCTTGGGGAAAGGGGATATGGATTAAAACAGCAACCTGATATCACTGTTGTAAATTTCTCCCCTTGAAATTTGCCGAGTACTGTCAGATTCAGGCTCAGGAACTGAAACCTAAAGTGGAGTGACACCTCTGGTGATTTGTTGGCATAGTCATGGCAGTGGTGTTCCTTTTTTGCTGCTTTAGATGCACAAAGGTAAAAGCCAGTGAGAGAGCTAGTTGTGAGTACAGAATGTAGCTGTCATTCTTACTTGTTATAGTGTAAGACACTAAAAGTATATCTTTAAAATATTGCGGTAAAGACATTATAGGTGGTATCACAATATATGTTATTGGCAAAAGTGACCAGTTTTGGTCAATGTAGCTTAATATAGAAAATTACTTGTACTTAAAATACTGACAGGTTGCTGGTACTTGTACTCTTAGCCCTTGTTGCCACTTTTCGTGGTTTGGTCTCCTGATGCACAAAAATAGATGTGTTGTGCCCATGTATTTAGGGGAGATGAAGTATGTAAACATAAAAACATCAATGATAGTTGGATTTTTTCCTGAATAGTTTTAGTCCTGCTTTAAAATCCTTCTTTTCTTTATTCTCAAAGTAACGCATCATAGAAATGTGGTTTGGTCCAGATGCCTTTAAAAAAAACTAAAGCTACTGTTTCTCTAGGTGAACTTTAGTCATTCTTGTGTTTCCATATAAACCCACTGTCAGTCAGTGTATAACTTTTTAACAAATAAGATCTAATTGAGAGGGAATGCTAGAATGGATCCTAGTGTAGGAATGGGTACTGATTCAGTGACACCGACTTTTTAAGGCTTACGCTTAAAAACATACAGAAATCAAGCATTTAAACACTCTGCTGCTCCATAGAAATGGGATTTAATATATTCCCTATTATTTCTGTTGTAATAACTACAATTTGTTTTGGGGGTTTCTTTTACAAAAATTGGATATGTAACAATGTCCAGACCACCACTGGTAGTTTTCCATTTTCTTATAAATATGCATAATTGTTAAAAGGATAAGTTTAATTGTATTTGTTTAACTGCATTTAGATTAATTTAAAAAACATTTTATGTTACTACTGGGTATTTAGGTAAACAGGTTTTTTCCTGGGGGGGGGGAGGGCGGGAACAGGTTTAATTTATAAATTTGTTCAGCAACTTTTTGATGATAAAGTATTACTGTACACTGGATTCCGTGATTGTTTAATTAAACCCAATAGAGCAAAGAGGTGTGTTCATCTTGATTATCAAATGACATCATAAATTGGCGGTTTTCATGCCTCAATTTATTCGGCTTTTGAGAAGCTACATAAAATAGTATCTGCAGTTGAATATGCAAAAATGTCTGGAAGTTCCCTCCTCTTGCAGTAGGTTGAACCTGAGGCATGAGGTAGTTCTCATTCCTCCCTTTATATAAATCCTCCAAAGAAGGTTACATACCACAAGGGCCCCCACCTCCTGAAGGTAAACGGTTATCAGTATATTTAAAAGCAGGCTTCATCTGTGAATTCCCAAGGCATGTGCAATACTTTAGGATAGTAGAGTTCACAGTGTGTGACAGGTGAAGCCTATATTCATTTTAGGGGATCTGGCTGTGGAATGAGCTCTTGCTAACTTGGAGCTTAACCTTCTTTAGGGTATAGTGTAAATATATGCAAGTCTCTGAAACAGCTTTCCTGCCATCATAGTATAGACTAAAAAATGAAAGTATACATTAAATGAAGCAACTAAAGGTATAGACTAGAATTCATATAAGTGTCACTTACCTGGGCAATGTTTGAATACTGGGGTGAGAACAGTAACAAAAATCATAATAGACTAAAATGTAAATATTGAACTGATTCCTACGGCTTTCACTCATGCATTCATTCTCCAGCTATTTCTTTTCTCTTTGTCAACCCATCCCCTCTTTCTTATTCTCCCAGTAGTAAACTGTAGTTTGCCATAGTCTAGTTCATAGATGAAAAAGCAAGACAGATTGAATATGCTGCTTTTGTACAATCAGCTGTTAGTGGTTAGTGAGAGAGGTACAAAGAATCTTACATCTGGAGGCTGTAACCTTTATGAAAATCCCTTTCCCCATTTGGGGTGAGGAACTTTAGAAGCTTCATTGTCTCAATATCCATCTCAGTAGTCTAGTCCTATGAGGCCATCAGCTGTCTTTTCTTAATACTCTGATTTTGTTCATTTGCTTTTATGTACATGAATCTTTACAGTCAACATGTATTTCTAGATGCTGTGTTGAAATTGCTGGCAGAGTCTATTGTTCTATACAAACTGAACAATCTAGCCCCTTGTTTTATTTATAAAGGTTCAATGTATCTATGCCTGCCTACTTCAGTCTGCAAGGGAGTGTCAGAAAGGCCCCGCATTCGCCGAGCCGTGAGTTATCACTAACTTTTCAGATGTGTTAATGAATGTGGAACAAACGCAGTTATGTTTTTTAAAAAAATGGGCCCTCCCCCTTCCCAGGAAGTCTTTCACTACAGTGGCAGGCATGATTTTATAAAGGGATAACTCTAAATTTTTTAGTATTACAAACGGCCTATCAAAAGAGACTTAGCCTCTAGAAGACCTATTGTTGATATGCTGTGAAGTTGTTCTAGCCTGTGAATCCTAGTGTTATGATTTTCTTGTATCCTACAGGCAGTTAAGTCTGTCTTGTTTTGGAGAGTTTTTTTATTTGCTTAGTAAAGTGTATGAAATTTAAGCCTTCTGAAAATGTTGCATTTAGTTTACTTATACATAGCTGTGATGTTTAAAAAAAGGTAACATAGAACAAAGGACACGACAACTAAAAGCATCCTTTTATATGGTTATCTAACTAATGGTTTGTTGAACCATTTCATAGATTAAGACCTCTTAGCTGTCTCAGGTTCAATATAATGAAATGATAACATTCATAACTGCAAAATTTATCCACACTTTTAACATATTCTAAGGTGAGGTGGGAAAAAGTTGGAAACTGAAGTCGTACTTTTTCTCCAGCAGCTGCCCTTGCTTCAGTAATTCACCGGTAGGTTTTCATTGACTAGCAATCTTCACAGGTTGTTATATTTTAATTAATAAATAGTGCACCCTGAAAGGATTTTTAGATGTTTTATAACTCCTGTATCTTTACAGGAAAAAATCCTTATGAGAGACTTCACTTCCAAAACCTGAATGGTGACAGTTCTGTTATGACTTTTAAGGAAACGAATTCTGCAATAAAACAATAGCTGTAACCTCACTAGTTGATTATTTGGAACTAGTCTCCAACCTTGTTCACAGATGGGAATATTTAAACTTGCGGTTGGACCTCGGTGTGTGGTAAGCAGGTTGATGCCTCTGCTGATTCAATAGGAACTGCCCCTGCCATTATGAAGATATAATTAAAATTCTCCCAGTCCAGCAACATGCAGCATATATGGTTTATGATATGGGTTATGTAAGCTTCTAGAAAAGTAATGTTGCACGTAGGCAATATATCCATATGTGTGACAGATTTTTTTCCAGGTTTGTAAGCATGTAATCTGTTTCTGACATCTGTTTGCACTGCCCCACTAGAAGTAAGAGGATGTTTTGCATCCAAGAACAAACTAATAGAAGAAGAAGCAGGTGGGGTTCAGTGGAGACTCCTAGTATATATTAAATATTTGTAAAGCTGTTGTATATGCTAATTGCCAAGTACAGTTACATCAGTATAGTTTATACAGGTTCTGGAATAGCCACCTGTGCAGCATCTTAAAGAGGTGCTACATAGCAAAGGTATGTTTTCACCCGACACTGATTTTTTTCAGCCTCAGGCATACTTTTAAAGTGTAAGTGTAGGCTTACTTATAGTTAAACAACATTATATAGTGTGTAAGATATTTAAACTTTGGATAGGGATTAAATAGTACTTTTAAATTCTAGCTTCTCTTAAATTTTCATTGTTGTAGGTTAAAGAAAGTTAATCATTTGTATGTAACCTGTGAAAAGAGGCTACCTTCCCCACACATCTAACCTGGAGTGTCTTTGCTTCTATATTACAGGAGACACTACCCGTCAGCGAATCAAATTCAGTGATGACAGAGTGTGCAAGAGTCACCTCCTCAACTGCTGCCCTCATGATGTCCTCTCTGGAACCGTATGTAGCTAAATCTTACATTTTATTTTCAGACACAAAATAGAAACATTAGTATAGTCATTCTTTAATTCTTGTAATATACCCTTTTTGATACCTATGTTAACTTTGCAGTTTTTCAGCAAATATCTGCCTTTGATTTCCTGTTAGTTTTTCAGCGTAGCATAGGCATTTTCTTTGTGTGTAGCCAAAATATTTGGGTGTACACCTTGTACCTTCTTATTTCCCCCACAACCCATGAATGTATTTCTCAAATTCACTCTCTCTTATTCTAGCATGCATAGTATCCTATACAATCTGCATGTATTTCAGTCACTTTTGACGCTTTTTTTTTTTTTATAGCCTTTCCAATACAACAAAAGACATTGGCTATTTAGAATTGAAGCTAGGGTGCCATGCTACCCATGAAATCACTTCTTGAAAAAGAAGACCCTGTTGTAGAATCTGCTCTATGTCCTCTATTTCTGACTGTTGTGCCACTCCCACAAAGCTCAAAAACAGGTTCAAAGACAATTCCTTCTTCAGAAAAGAATATTGAGATACCACCATCCTTAATTCTGTGAGTCTCAGCAGCCATGCCTGTGTGACATGTTGATCAGTCAGAGATTCTTTTGCTAATTCTCTCAGTACAAATTTTTTGCTGCCTTTTCATCTCCTTCTAGCTGAACTGCTTTCCGTCCCCAGAACTGTTGTTAAACATTAAAGGGTGAGTGAGAGATATTTGATTGGTGAAATGCTGCAGCATTTCCCTGGTGCCAGGAGTATTAATAGTAGTACAAGGATGCAATATGACAATCCCAGAGGTTTCCTCCTGCTTCTACTCATAATACCACACATGGGCAACCCTTACCTCTACTTTAGTACCATTGCAGAATTATAATGTTTAGCCATTTGAAGCAGGATCTTACCTCCCCTTATTTTTCTCACAAGTTTTCTGTGCTTCGACCTTCCAGAAAACATTCCTGGATAATTCAAGCAACATAGGAGCTAATGGTACCCTAGTTGGAAGACAGAAGTACTGAAATTGGTGGAGCTGGTGAGCAATGTACCTGGCACCTTGTATGGAATGCAGATACCAGTTAGCCATGCTGACTGATCCAGTTTACCTTTACCATGCCCAAAAGAGTGCACTTAGTACCTTTCGTGGCTGTTTTTCACAGGACTCTTCCGCATCCCTATTTTGGTCCTATTTTACTAATCTTGACATTCTCTGTCAAGATCAGTAATTCAAAGTTCTGGTCTATCCTTCTTAGTAGCTTCTAAAAATGTAGGTCTAGCTCCAATGGATGAAAAGCAAAGAAGAAAAAATGGAAAAATAAGTTGTGCAGCTGACTTGGAGGACTTGTTTTCTTTTAACAACAAAGAAAATGTAATGGATTCTTAGTAGTTGGACTTTTTCTATTCAGGGTTCATTTACAAAGCCCATTTGTAACTTCACCGGATTCAGTTCAGTTTATTAAGAGTTCTGGCTGAAAGCCATGCTCCCAAAAACAACATAACAGACATCGAACCATAATATAAATTTAAACAAAAATAATAGAAATACAAACATAATAATAACGGAGTGCTGCCACTCTGCCTATGGCTGCCCCCCTCCGCAGCTCGCCCAGCTGCTCCTGTTTCTGTGTCATTGTTTTTGGGTGGGGGGCGTGTTGAGGAGGCAACGATGGAGTCTCGCATCTGGCCCTGCCACCGCTTCTCATCCGGCCCTGTTCCTCCCCCATTATCCCCCCCCCCCCCCCCCCAATATCAGGTACAGGCCTCTTGCTCCTTCTCCTTCCCCCTCTGACTCCAAGGAGCAGGGCTGCGGTGGGGTGTGAGGCTAGTGCCACTTGCCCCCCTGCTCTGGCCCTGCTGTGGGGTGGCACTGCCATGACAGCTGGGGGGTGGGGTCAATGCTAGCAGCACTGGCCTTGTTCTTTCTCCTCTTCCTCCCCCTCCCTCCCCCCTTTTGCAGCCCTGCTCCTTGGAAGCAAAGTAGGGTAGTGGGGATGCCCCCACCGTGACAGCAGGGACCGCCGGGCAGGTAGGAGGCGAGGCCAGCACCTCTGGCCTCTCTGCTCCATCCCTGCCCCAACCTCACCATCATGGCAGCGCTCTGCCACCCCCACTCTGTCCTCGCCCCATCCCCGCCATAATGGGGCCGCTGCTGCACTGCTGCCTCCGGTTTGGAACTCTGTTGGAGCACTCTGGTTGTTTGAGCAAGTGAGACAATGGAAGAGGCAGGATTTTAAACCACAATCCTGCCATTTTGATGATTATATTAGTTAAAATGGAATCTAATCCCGTCAAGGATGCAGGAGTTGAAGGAGAAAGACCCAAAAGAGCCCAGGTAAACTTATTCTGAGAGTTGTCTACATCATTGTTGACAGCATAGCCCCATACTTCAGCACCGTAAAGGATCTGAGATGCAACTTTGACTTTATATGCTAATATGGGAGCTTGGACTTGTGAAGGCTTGGAAAAAAAGCAGTAAAATTCAGGGGCAGAATTTTTTTTTTTGTCCCCATTTTTTCCAAGGACTTCTTTTGTTTTGTTCTGAAAAATTGAAAATTTTTGGAAAAATTAAAAAAAAAACCTTATGAAATATTTTCTTTTAGAATGATGAATAAAATGTTTAAGATAAAGTGTTCATATATATCTACCCTTTAGTCCACAAAAATGTTTTCTAATAACTGTGTAATAGGAAGACTTTTATGTAAGACTATCTACAGTATCAGATCATTACAATTCCTATACGCCAGGGGTGGCAACCCCCAGCACATGTGCCAAGCATAGCACATGAGGCCATTTTCCTCAGCACTCACTGGGGCCAGGGAGGCGGCAGCTGTTTGCAGCCTCTCAGCTGCAGCTGGCCCCAGCTCTGGATAGCTGCTGCCAGCTGGAAGAGAGCCTGGGCTGCTCCCAGCAGGCAACTGGGACACTGCAAACCCTGCTGGGAGCAGCCCAGGCTCCAGCAGCTACCCAGAGCTGGGACCGCCTGCAGCCGGGAGACTACTACTGCCTCCCCAGCCCCAAAAGGGCACTGTGCTGGCACCTGCTGCCTGCCCAGGGCCAGGGCAGAAAGGCAAACAGCTATTTGTAGCCTCTTGGCTGCAGCTGGCCCTGGCTCTGGGTAGCCGCTGATGGCCACGGAGCCTGGGCTGCTCCCATGAAAGCCCAGCTGCAAATATCTGCTGCTGCTGTGCCCCAGTCCCAGGTGCCTCCCAGACCAAGCTCCGGGGAGACAGCACGTACCAGCAGTGTTTCCAGCTGTGCTGCCCTCACCGCTTCTGCAAAGCAGCATTGGAACCCAGCATGGCAGGGCACAGTGGGGGGTGCAGAAAGCTGCCTGCTCTTGAGCTTCCCGCTGCCCTGCCACACTTCCCCTGTAGGCAGGGGCAGCAGTGAGGGGAACAACCCTGCGCTGCTGCCCACGCTGCTAGCATGCTCACAGAAAGTGTGGCAGGGCAACAGGGAGCTCAGAGCAGGCAGCTTTCTGTGCCTGCCACTGTGCCCTGCCGCACTGGGTTCCAACGCTGCTTTGCAGAAGCGGTGAGGGCAGCACAACGGGGAGCACTGCTGGTATCTGCTGCCTCCTCAGAGCCCGGGGCCGGGTCTGGGGCTGAGAGGCAGCTGGAGCCGCGGTGCGGAGGCAACAGAAGTTTGCAGCCTGCCCAAATTCTGGGTAGCTGCTGACAGCCACAGAGCCCACGCTGGGGGGCGGGGGCTTTGGGTGGGGGGCAAGGGGCACAAGCAGGGCATCCTGCCATGTACCCCCTGCCCTCATTTTGTTTTTCTGGCATGCTGGCACTCCGGCACCTTCCAAGATAGGCATTGCGGGGGTTTTCAGCACTCCGGCTAAAAAATGTTGCCTACTTCTGCTGTATGCTAAGGGCAAGCAGTACGGTACAACTCTCAAATGCAAGAGCAAGATGCATTTCTGCCCCCAGGGGGCACTGCCATTTTCACAAAAGAAGGAAGAAGGATTCAGTGCCGCCTTTGCTTGTGCACTTCCTCTATTGTTGATTTTTGATCTACAGGTTGGTGGTCTCCTCCTGTCCTCCTGACTAAGCGTCAAAGGACTGGGTGTGGACACCAGCAGCAGCATCTGTTCATTCCTGTAAAGATTAGAAACAAGGAGCTTATTGCCCTCTTGCTTAAAAGCCTCAGGAGAGGAGACAAAGTAAATCTAAAGGTTCTAGAGCTGGAAGAACCTGCCGCCTTCTGGCCCTGTGATCTTGAGATCCACAGAAGTACAGAAGCAGCACAAAGAAATTGAAAGAAAGTATACTGTCTTGAAAGGTAAGAGTTTACATTTCTCTGAATTTAGTTTATTCAACTGTATTTTAGCTGCATTGGTATATTTTCATAACCTATGTAATTCATAATTGAATTCCTACTAATCTGATGTTTTGTGACAAATCACCCAACCTCAGCAGTGAGATGAGGTCTGCAAGGCAGGGAAATTGTTCACAGTTAACTCTGAGGAGGCCTCTCCTCCATCATGACTAAATTTCTACATGCTATAGCTTAGTGTTTATATATGCAAGCTAGCCACTAAATTACATTTTTCTTTTTTCTCCCTCAGCAAAGTGGTACAACCAACTTCTAGCATATGGAAGCATTTCCACACTGCAACTTAGTCTGAGGAAAAAAAATCTGATTTGCAAATAACGTCAAATGAAATACGCATTTCCAAATGATACTAGGATGGCCAAACACATTCTTGTATGTAACAAGTTTCCCTGACATTAAAAAATCCTTCTTGGGTGTAAGTGAGGAGGAAGTAGATCATGATGGTGAAAGTGCAAGTAGCTCTTTTCAGTGTTCTCAATCCAGAAATCCTCCTGCTGCTGCTGCTTTTATAACATCAGCATCACAAAGGGGTGCCCAATAAACATTCTCAGGTAACCAAATATTGCAACCAACAACTGTATACAAAAGACTCTCAATAGCTTAATTTGTAGACAACATGACACCTGAAGATCAGGAAAAAAATGACCAAGTTCTTGCAAGAGCAATATATTCTTCTGGGACACCATTGCCAGTAACTGAAAATGTGTACTAGCAGGAGTCCTTTAAATTACTAAGACCATCATAACGTTTGCCCAGCAGACATTCTTTGAGCAAACTTCTTTTAGAGTCAGAATATGAATGTGTAATGCAATCTGCAGGGAAAAATCAATGAAGCCTTGTGTCTTGCAGTACTTACAGATGGATGGACAAATGTGCGGGAAGAAGGAATCAAACATTGTGATAACACCTCAACCAGTTTTTTACAGAAACATTGAAATGAGAAAACAGACATACTGCAGAGTATATCAGTAGTAAAATATGTGAAGTTCTACATAAGATTGGGAGTGGTAAAGTATTTGCTTTGCTGACTGACAGTGCAAGTAACGTGAAAGCAGCATGGGAGATGATAAAAGATAAATATCCACATATAACTGCAATCGGATGTGCATCCCATGGGCTAAACTTGCTTCTTAATGACCTTGTGAAGTTGGACACAGCAAAAGATCTATAGAAGAGCAAAAGAAGTTATAAAACATGTAAAAGCTACTTGTATTATAGCTGCAGTCTTTAAGAAGAAGCAGGAAGAAAAGAATGTAAAGAATAAAATAGTGACAAACTGTAGCAAAACTAGATGGGGTGGAGTGGTGATCTCATTTGAAAGTTTACTAAAAAACAAAGCTGTTCAAGAAACAGTAATAATTGAGGGTCTTAAACTACCCAGAAGTGTAAGGAATACTGTACTTGATGAGGATGTCTTCTGAGTTCAGCTGCAGAACTCCCTAAAGATTGCAAAGCCAATTTCTTCAGCAATCACTGCATCTGAATCAAACTGCACTTTTGTCAGACATTCCTTACCAAATGGTCCAGATACACTTCAGTTCTCAAAAGCAGTTGATTTTATCTCCACTTACAAGTACAGAAGGAAGAAAAGTGAAAGACTTTATTAACAGATGGGAAGAATTTTGTTGCCAATCAATTCATGCTGCTGCAAATCTCTTGGATCCAAGATTCAAAGGCAGAAACGTTAGTGATGATGATAGCACTGCTACTGCATTTGACTGGATTACAAAACAAGCAACATACTTAGGACTTGATGTTGACAAGGTACTTTTCAAATGTTGCAGAATACAGAACATCTTCAGGTCTTTGGTCCAGGAATGCAGTCTGCAACTGCCAAGCATATTCCTCCTGCAACATGGTGGCAAGACCTTTGAACTATACAGCCTCTGAGTCCTTGCTTCTCACCTGCTTCAGATTCTTCCATCTTCTGCAGAATGTGAAAGAAACTGGTCTATGTTTGGAAATGCACCAAATTGAGAAATGAACTAACATGTGAAAGAGTAGAGAAGCTTGTCTCAATCAGGGCAAACCTTCAGTTTTCAGAAGTCCATGAAGGTGTTAAATATGAAGGATCAGAAGAAGCAAAAACTGCTGATAGTGATAGCTCAGAAAATGAGACTGATTAGACAAAGTTTCATATAGCAAAATTTGTATTCAATGAGTCGGGGGTTTTCTGCCTTTTTTTTCTCAGCTCTCTTTCTGTATGTGCTTGACACTATGGAAGAGACTAAGTCCAGAATGCATAATAACTTTCTTTGTTTGACTATAATGTTGATGGTTTCTTCTGTTTTCAACTTTTAATTTTTGCCTGCTTCTCATAAACTGGCAAAAACTAAGAGATGCTAGGTTCCTTAGAGTTCAGCAGCTTGTAGCTCCACTTGTAACAAAAATTAAAAATGTTTCAAAGTGAATTCAATTAGTAAATTTGTAATTCTTGCCTAAATAAACTATACTTTTAAATTCAGTAAATATACCAAACATGATCATGTTCTGAGCAAACCAAATTATACATAATACATTTATATTCTTAAAGTAGTAAAGTAAATTTAGAGCTGCAAGGGGTGTTAAGAAAACAAGTATTGCATATATTTCATTTTTCCCAAGTCTTCTATTTTTTTTCCAGGAAAAAAAACCCAACAAAAAATGAGGGGAAAACATTTTTCCATGGCTTCAAATTTTTCAGTACATCTCTAATCATCCTGTTGTGGTATCATAAAATTTCTTTATAGCCACTGCTGATTGGGTTGCCTTAATTTTAACCGACTGAATGTGGTGTTTCCATGATGGAAAAGCTGTAAACATCACACCCAAGTACCTATAGGATTTAACAACTTCAAATTTCATTCCAGCCTGCCTTCCTTGGATATTTCATCAAACAGCTTCCGCAAGACATTATTTTAGATTTATCATAATTTATTTTTGTTATAAAGTTATTTTTCCACAAAAATGCTCAAAATTTGTAATTGCTCTCTCTAATCTGATGGGGGTTACTTCACCAGATTACAAAGGTATGTGTAAACAGACTCCTCCATACTTCAACCTAATTTTTCATCCAGTCTGAAAGATAACTGTGGATGTGTCTGTATGTACGCTTTAATGCACAGTAACCTGTTTTACTCTGCATTAAAGAGGTGTTTGTGTAAAAAAAACAAACAAACAAAAAAAACCCACACAACTATGTGTTACTCTAATAAACAGTAAAATAGGTTACTGCGCATTGTCACCTAAAAAGTGTGCACGTGCACAACTGCACATTAGGGCAGCCTGCTGCGCATTAATTTAGTAGCTCACATTGGAGGTACTAAATTTAATGCACCTTAGGAAAAGTGTGCTAATGCACATGTAAAACTAAAAGACCCCAGCCCTTCCCCATTCTTCAGAATGCTCTAGAAACATAAGACCTCAAAACTCAAGCTCACTTTAAGCCTTATCTTCTTTCATTTTGGCAAGTTAAGCAAGACTCTGGTATGTACATTTTTGCTGACAAAATTTGTTTTGCCAGCCAAACTGAGTGAGTACATCTCAGAGTGCCTCTGTGCCAGCTGAGGACCCTTATCTCTGTCAGCAGAGTGATTTCAGTTCTGAGTGGAGTCAGGGTTTCTACTACTATCTGGCATTCAGTTAAAGAGGTGCCAAGACTGTGACTTCAGCTGGCTGCTGTAGTCTGCTGAGAAGTTCAGTGCCTTCCCAGAGTGTATCTCATGCTTTGGTAGTACAGCTGCTTTAGTGGAGCTGCCAGAAATAGGCAAGTGCTCACTCTTGTGCAGGGTCGGCAACATTTTTGGGCAGAGTGCCAAAAACACCCACCACTTCCAACCTGTAAGATGTTGATGTGCTAGGGGTGGATGTTGGGGGAGCTACAAGGGGCCCAATGCTGGCCCCTTCCCCGCCATCTACCCAGAGGCATGTGTGCCAAGCAAAATGTGCCACAATCTGACACCTATGCCGGGGGTTGCCCACCCCTGCTCTAGTGGGTTGGTGGTGAAAGTGACTGCTGGCTGCCACTAGAAATCCCTCCTTTGGTAGCCTCAGAATGCCATAGCTCACCCACTGGCTCCAAATCTCAAATCATTCTGTGTGCTAGCAGATGAGTGAACAACAGTCCTGCTAAGCATATAGCTTCATACTTCTTCCTTGATGTCATTGCCTGATGAAACCTTGGGAAAGGGAATAAAATTTAGAAAATAAACTAAATGTTTATGTTTCATGGTTTCATAGTAGTTAGGGGTCAGAAGAGACCTGAACAGTTCATCTAGTCTGACACCCCCTGCCACTGGCAGGAGCACGCGCTGGGATCACACAACCCCAGACAGGTTTTCATCCAACCTCTTTTTGAATTTACCCAGAGTAAGAGTGAGGACCACTTCCCTAGGAAGTTGATTCCAGATCCTAGCCACCCTAACAGTGAAATAGGGCCTCCAAATCTCTAACCTGAACCTGTTCTCCAGCAGCTTCTGGCCATTGTTCCTCGTCACCCCAGGTGCTGCTGTGGGGAATAGGGCCCTTCCTAATTTGTTGCTGATCTCCCCTAATGAGTTTGTAGGCAGCCACCAAATCCCCCCTCAGCCTCCACTTGCTGAGGCTGATGTTATCTCCTGTTTTTTTCCTCAGGTTTCATGTGTCATGAATCTGGGAATTAAGAGGAAGAGTGTAACTCACCATGCCAAAACAACATTTAGAGGCATTGTTTTATAATAAATAGATCGGTGATATTTTTAGCAGTTCTCTAAAAGAATCATCTGACAGCTGCCTTCATGGCCTAATTTCCACAATCTGTTGATATGCTCCAGATAGTCTTGAAACATAGTCTCTTTTTTTCTAAGGGAAAATGTTATAGTTCTAAAGTCAGAATAAAAAACTACTCTTCTCAAACTTGACAGGAGCCTGTGCTACTCATGGCAGTATTCATGCTGTATATGGTTGTATTATCCTTGGCTTTAATATAAGTCTGTCTTCATTTTGCATGGCTTGCAGCTTCTGAGTAGTCCCTTTCCAGCCCCACATAATGCTTTGTCTCAGAGATAAAGGGACAAACAACAGTAATACATTATGTATCTAATATACTCTCACTCTAACTGGATTCTAGGGACAGGCCTATTTAGTTGTAACTTCTTTTTAAGCTTCCTGAAGTTGAACTGTATTAGATTCAGTGCTAAGATTGTGAATCACCTGCATATGTGTGCATAGTCAGCTTGCAGCTGTTCTCCCATCGTACCCTTATAATTTCAGTATTGTTTGAATTAATTCCCATCCATTTTCCCTCATCTGTTCTGACTTCATAAAGACATTATTCATTTAACCATATAGTTGCATTTGATGTGCTTGAAAGAGATGCCGTTTAGCATGCTGAATTCATTGCTATCCATAGTTCCTTATTTACTGTAATGACCTCATTTAAATGTACATGGTAGTAAACTCTGCCAGAGTAAGCAGTATGCCAACCTCTACATAATTTGTAAGATTTGCAGATCTAACCTGCACATGCCTGCAGTAGTCTGCATGTGAGTTCTTGTCTAAAGTTGGTTAACTTTAATTTAGGAAATCTTGGGACTCAAGACATTGCCAAAAAGAAAGGCTTGAACATGGGTGGTAGGATTGTTAATTGTTTAAAAAAAAATAAAATTATTTGTCCCTTAAGGAAGGGCTTTGTGATGATATAGATATCTTTATTATGTATTTATTTAGATTTTTTATATCCTATGCCATTTAAAAGCCTCAGAGTGGTATGACAGTCTCAACTGTTAATATGCAATAGCATAACCATGGTAGGGTAAGCAGCATAAGCAGGGTAAGCCCCTGGCACTGACTTAAAGGGAGCATGGGTATGGCTTCTCCCACCAGAAGTCTTTGTCACAGCAGGAGCAGCCCCGTGTTTAACACTATATCTAGGGTAAAGAAATAATACTTCCACCCTACCCTGGGAACTTTGTCATGGGAGGCACAGCCCAGCCCCCTGGGATATCCCCCAGTGACAGCAGCCTGAACCCGTGCTACTATGGCAAGTAAGATTCCTTTTCTTTCCCCCACCTCCCACCCACGTCAGATGCTAAAAGGCCTGGCTATTTCTCTGTTAATATATTCTGTACTTACATGCTGGCCTTCAGTAACCAAGACAGCTTAGATCAAACTTGCAGTAAGAGATGTAACAAATGGGGCAGAAATAAAGATGTATTTCTTTGTCCCCTGCAAGCTACTGCATTTTACTTCAGATAATCTATAAATGGCAATCAAATTCAGCCAAAGATTTCTCCTGATCTAGTCATTCTCTTTTCATGTTTTTACCCAATATGGCTCCTTTGTAAATCATTTGGACTTCTAAGAACATAGCTGATCTGTTTAGAAGACATGACATGAGTAGAGAAGTGTTAAAATGATTTAATTCCATTAAATGTTCAGTAGTTATATAATGGCTGGATCTTATGAAGAGCCATATAGAATTACTGTGCCATCATTTTTCACTTCCAAAAATGGATAACCAACATGTATTCCCTATCCTTATAGGAAGGAGAAGTCCTAGCCTCCAATCACATAAGGCAGAGGCCTACTATGATGAAAGTAACTTTCTCTTCTATCTTCCAATTCCATTCCAAGTGCTAGACTTACATGTAGTCAAATGCCCAAGCTAAGCAAATCAGTGTTAACTGTTGTGGAATCTAGGAAATCCTGAACATGTACAGAAGACTTAGTGATGATAACAAGCACTACCAAGTCTTGATGCTTCCAAGTATTGAAGAACTTGATCAGTTTGCCAAGAACCTGTTTAGAACCTGTTTAGATGAATAGACCAATATTAACCACATCTTTGGACTTGAACACCAAATGGAGCCTACTGCTTATGAAACTGGCTGACTTCCCCTTGGCTCCTACTGCATCATCTGCTTACCAGTTTTAGAGTCCTGTTTCCAGATTTCACTTATGTGTTTAGAACTTGGCACAGGAGTCTTAAATATGAATTTTCTGTTGTCCCAAAGTTTGTTTGTCCTCTTCCTCCTGTTTATTATAGTGGTATCTAAGACCTAATCGTGAATAGTACAGTACAACTACAGAATTTTAGATGCTTCTTTCCCAAAAGAGCTTGTACTCTGAATAAATAGATAAGATGAGCAAAAGGTGGAGGAAGGGGTAAAAAAGAAGCAGAGTGAATATAGTGATGGCAGCAAACATCACATTAATTCCATGATGCTTTGGGGGGCAAGAGAATGTTACTTAATGTACTAATTAAAAGCATAACTTGCAGTTCTTTTTATAACCTAATATTTGTGTGTTTGTATTAGTAAGATTTCAGGTTTACTAATGTATGAGTTTATTTACTTTTAACACTTAGATTGATCATATTTTAGATTTTATGTAAGTATTTTATATTGATTGCCTTGTCACCAAAATCTGATGTAAAGTCTTGTACACAAATTAAATTGGAGTAAATTTACTTTTAAATCCAAGGTCAGTCCTTTAACTGGTTGAAATTGTGGCTAGCTAAATTACAACAGTGCCCTTAATTCACTGTGTAGTATTCTCTGACGCTGCAAGGCAGGCACTTCCTAATGTTCTAATCAAATGTGTTGGAATTTATTTTTAAAGAATCTCTTTGCTGCTTTATCTGAGAACTCATCGTTCTCATATTTGGATCTTTATCCTAAATATAATGCTGGCTTGATTAAAGTCTGTTGGTATTGACTTGCATGGGAAGCAGAAATAAGCATTAAATCTGTAATTTATTACATATGTCACATAACAAAATGGTTAAAGTTCTGTGCATCAGTTAAAGAAAACTCTAGTCCTGCTACTCAGCCCAGCCCTCAGAAAAAAAACTCCTTAAAAGTAATTTATGGAATGAATACACTGACAAATATTGAAATAACTTTGTCTTAAGTAAAACAAATCGCAGTTTGTGCTTCACCACTTGCTCCGCAATATTTGACAAGCGAAGAAGAGTTATGCAAACTCCACTTGGAGTAATATTTATGTTGCATAAAATGAAAATGTTTTTCTCTCTTCCGTGACCATTTGCTGTCTATTTGCAGAGAATGGACCTTGGAGAGTGTCTGAAGGTACATGACCTGGCATTAAGAGCAGATTATGAAATCGCGTCTAAAGAACAAGACTTCTTCTTTGAACTTGATGTATGTTTTTGTCTTTAATTATACTATTCTTGCTAACATTAGTTATATGCTTATAATGGAAGAGCTACTCAACAGCATTGTTCTTTGTACTAAAAGATCATAAATCTTGCCAGTAAATTTATTAAAATTAGTTTAGAGATTGAGGGATCCTGAAAGACACCTATATGACTGACTAGACATTTACATGCCCTTCTCTTGTAGTATCTGAGTATCCAATCTGGTGTGCTAGGCTAGATAATGCTGAGGATTGTTTGTGGGGCTAAGCCAATGATTCTTAGCAAGGGTGCCACACAATGTTAGTGCTGTTAGGTGTGCAAGCATTATTCAGAAGATAAACCCAATGATTTCAACTAAAAATCCATAGTATTTAAATAAATATATATACATATACATAAGACCTGTTGTGGTGTTCTGAGCTTTTTGCAACAGAAATGTTTCTGTATTATTATTCTGTAGTCAAAATATGAATGAAAACCTAAGAGCTGACATTTTCCAAGGGATGCCTTTAGTCTAAAAAGGTTGAGTACCACTGTGTTAAGCTGTTAACATTCTCCCACTAAGTAGACAAATGGCTAAACACAAATGCATGGTTTGAGAAGTCTTTTACGTTTTATCCTGTTTGCAGAAGACAGAATGTATTCCTTGGCTAACATTTAGCATGCCATCGTCCAGTCCACAGTGCTTTGAATTAGTAATGCATGGTCTTTAACTCATGTTGACCAATCCACATGTGAAGCCAAGACAGATGTAATTTTCATATATAGATTGCATGAGATAAATATGAGGTTTCCCCTCTATAATTTTTCACTGTTTTAAAATGCTTCCATTTTTCCTCGTAAGGAGAGCCCACATGGAATTTACTTTAGAATTTCCACGTGCACTCTTTAGCTATAGGTTTGTGTAGATTCGGATTTTAACGTGTTCATTAGCATGTGTTGGGTAACATGTGAATGTCACACCTTTCATAATTTTAGTAGCCTATAATGGCATTTCTTTCCTTTTTCTTTCTTTGTCAGATAACTTACTATTCTCATACTTTGGATCTTTATTCTAAATATAACACTGGCTTGATTTAAAGTGTCAGTATTGACTTGCATGGGAAGCAGAAATATATAATAAATTACAAGCTTCTTACAAGTTTACAGGCATAATGTTTATGTCACATAACAAAGCGATTGAAGTACTATGTAGTAGTTGAAGGAAACTAGGCTGTTTAGAGAGACGTAGTTAGCTGTGTTAGTTTGAAGTCGGGCAGAAGGCAGAGTGGCAGCTTAAAAACAGATTGGTCCAGAGAGCAAAACTTCTGTAAAACTAACCCTTTTTTTCAAATTCTTATTAATAGTCACTGTTTTTAGTTTAATAAAAATGCATGTTCTTTCTGTAAGTGATAGTCTTTTGATTGTTGTTCTAGGCAATGGATCACCTGCAGTCATTTATTGCAGACTGTGACAGAAGAACTGAAGTTGCTAAGAAGAGATTAGCAGAAACCCAGGAAGAGATCAGTGCTGAAGTTGCAGCTAAGGTAAGCATTTATAACTGGTTTCTGCTATTATACAAAGCACTGCAGGAGTACTTAGGAGAGATACTTATGAAAAGGAGTGTTTTATTAATCAGTAAGAAACCATTTCTTTTTAACTCAAGTGTACTTAGGTTGAAATCCAAATGAGGCTGAATCCAGTGGTGAAAATAGAAATTACATATAAGAAAGCAATGTTAGGCTTTAACAGACCTGTATGTATAGGTGAAATAAGATTTAGTTCAACTGTCTCCAGATCTGGTCCTAAAATGAGGTGGAAGTACAAGGGAAAAAGGACTGGTTAGTCTGTTTTTCCTTCAGGAAATTTCCAGCCTTGTGGCAAAGCATACTGTAAAGTTGTGATAAATCATCCTAGCTGTTACTGAAAAGTTAAGCTGTGAAGAAAATATAGTGTTTCTTGCTGTTGGTTCTAGTTTGTGTAACTGTAAAATTCAGGCCTCCTTCCAGTGTGCATGCATGCGTTGAAGCAAAGCCTATATAAAACATTTACTTTGCAAATGTGCTCATGGGAGAACAATGACCATGTGATTTTTGCATTATTCTAAGTTGCTGAACAAAATTATACTTTGGAAGCAGAATTATAACCCTGAGTAAAGTAAGTAGAATGCACATACAGCTCTTTTACAACCAGGCAAGTTTTCCCATCATACATTAATCACAAAACTCCCAGAGGTGACTCTTGAATTAAGCCACAATTTGAAAAATCTAACTGGTAGGTACATATGCTGAGGGGTCTTCTGCTTGGAGAATACTCATGGAGGCATGGTTGCTTTTCCTTCAGTTTGATTTGGGAAATGCCATTTGTTTCTGTTTATATCCAGAAGTGTCCAGTCTTCACGCATGTTTCCATTGACTTAGTTTGTTTCATGCAGCAATGGTTTCTGAATGTTAAGCATCAGTAGTTCCAAAAAGCACACTCTGAACAAAACCCATACCCAATAATCACTGCTTGTATTGAGCTGCTTTTGTTCTTTCCAAGGCTGAGCGAGTGCATGAATTGAATGAAGAGATTGGGAAGCTTCTTGCCAAAGTCGAACAGCTTGGAGCTGATGGAAATGTGGAAGAGTCTCAGAAAGTAATGGATGAAGTGGAGAAAGCCCGGGCCAAGAAGAGAGAAGCAGAGGTAATTTTGTTTCATTTACATGAATTCTTTGACCTTTCACATTCCAAATAGTTCTTTGGAGTAGAGGCAGGATAAAATAAACCACATTCTCCAAGTAGGCTGGTTCAGATTCCTCAGCATTTTGGTTTTTTTAATTTTAAAGGTTTGAAACTGTTCTTAATGGCAAAAATGGAAATGGTTTGGTATGTTTTTGACTGAAGTTTTTATTTAGACAATCATTTAGCCTATTTTTGGACACAGAGATAATATAGCAGCCAGCCCTGTGCTATATATTGACGTATCAACTAGCATTTTCTAAATTTTGAGTGCAAGTTGGTGGCAATTGATTATAAAGCTATCTTAACTTTGCTGCCTCAGTAACAAGAATTTTTCACTGCTGTTCTGTCAGTTCAGTGGAGCTTTTGGAGGTATCTGTTGTATTCCCATCAATTTTATATATCAAAAAACAGCCATAGATCAATAGATATATAGTTTTGTA
The DNA here is from genome assembly GCF_052110815.1 of Crocodylus siamensis. Classification (NCBI taxonomy): domain Eukaryota; kingdom Metazoa; phylum Chordata; order Crocodylia; family Crocodylidae; genus Crocodylus; species Crocodylus siamensis. The sequence goes on along the minus strand of NC_143398.1, from coordinate 86,671,991 downwards.
CTGTTAAAATATTTTTTTTCTACTGATGTGTAGGGGCTTACTTAATTCAGTTTCTGAGAAATAACAAAGTTGGGGATTATCTGTAAGATCAACAACAAAAAAGCACCTACTAAAAACAAAATGCAAGTTTCCCAGCGGGAGCCAGCTATCCTTGCTGCTGGGAGGGGAAGTCACTGGCGGGCAGGGTGCCAGAAGGGCAGCAGAAAAGATGGTGGTTGCCCCCTTATCCCTCTCCTGCACTGGGCCTCCTCTGCCTGCCAGTGTTAAGGGGTGGGGCCTCGCCACCCAAGGCCTTGCTGAGGGGTGGGGGACAGGGCCCCTGCGACATGACCACAGAATTAAAGCTTTAGGCTTCAGTCAACCTGTGAAAACTGGCAATTCCCCCGCCTTCCTCTGCAATTTAGGTGGACCCCTAGTAATGAGTCTTTAGTATTTACTAATAGTTACTGCCTGAAATGCTTCAATAAAGGACACATTCTTTTTATTGTTTATACCTCATAGTTTCATAGTTTCTAGGGTCGGAAGGGACCTGAGCAGATCATCTAGTCCGACCCCCTGCCATGGCAGGAAAGAATACTGGGGTCAAATGACCCCAGCAAGATGTGAGACCTCCCCTGCCCCCCCCGCGCTGTGTCCCCTCCTGACCCCTCTCCTCAATATACTTGCAGTTCAGACAAGTCAAATTTGTTTTTTGGCTGGAACAATCAAGTAGCAGAGTCTTCAAGGGGGAACACTTGAAATTGTATTTCATCTTCTAGTTTAGAAAACTGGATCCTTTTTATACAGTAGTATAAGCATGGTTTTGCTGTCTCGGCTATCTGTATTCAGATACTCAAATGGCCAAACAAGTTTTACATCATTTTAAATGTCACCCTTCCTTCAAAACCAAGAATGACTGAATCTGATTGATTATCATACATGTTACTTCTAATAAGTTCTTGCTTTCCAAATGTCTCTTTCTCCAGGAAGTATACAGGAACTCTATGCCTGCATCTAGCTTTCAGCAGCAGAAGCTCCGGGTCTGTGAAGTGTGTTCTGCCTACCTGGGTCTCCATGATAACGACAGGCGACTTGCTGACCACTTTGGAGGAAAACTTCACTTAGGATTTATTGAAATAAGAGAGAAACTTGAGGAGCTCAGGGTAAATTAGGCTTACTGTTTTTCTTTACTTGATTACTTACCCAGAGATTTTGATGGAAATTTATACTTTGTGTGTGTACACATACATGCATTTTGTTCTTGTGTTCAATTTGTACATTTAAAATTTGAGGTATTCTGGATTGATGGAGTATTAATAGAGATAGATGGTTCAGAGTAACCTGGTGATCTGAATTCATTTGAGCAATGTTTTAATTCAGCCAAATGCAAGGTCATGCTACTTGAAGTTAAAAATATAGGGTCACAGACTTGGGAACTGTAACCTGAAAAGCAGTGACAGAAAAAAAAAAGTAGGAATGATCATGGCTAACAAACTGAACATAAGTTTCTAGTGTGATACAATGACAGAGGGAATTATAATTCTTGGATATAGTAGTAAGGAATGATCTAGTGCAGGAAGTGGGCAACCTGCGACACATAGAGTTGTTACCTAGCCTGCCAAGCCAGGGACGTGGCAGCCTGCTTTAGAACTACACTCTGCTAATTCATTTCACTGTTGTTGAAAGGTTGCTGATCCCATATCTAGTAAATTAGGAAAGCAATATTTATTTAATTTTTTGCTGTCAACAACCAGTGCCTGGTTCTGGTGTCCACATTTTGAAAAGAATGTTAATAAATTGAAAAAGAGATACCAAACTATGGGAGCTCAAGGAAGCATCCTTTCTGATTATGGCCATAGACACATTATATCTGTAGTACTATATATGTCCTTGTAGCACTCCGAAAGGTTAGAATGCATTTGTGCACACCTTCACTAGTGATACAAAAGTGGCTCCGGCACTACAGAAATGTTCCTGTTTTGTTGCTGAGTGTTGACAGTTGAACCAGGAACTTCTCTGTAGTGCCAAATTTCATAGCACCACATGCAGTGTGTGTCCACTTAGAGGTCTTGGACCCTCAGTATCCCACAGTGCTCTGCTGTCCCTCCCCCACTCCCTTTTCCCCTCCAAGGCAGGGGAGAAGGGAAGAGCAGCTGTCTCCCTAACAGCCCACCAGGAGCAGAGCTGCAGCCCAGCCAAGACCTGGGGCTGCAGCTTTGCTCACCTGGGTAAGCTGTCAGAGTCCACTGCTGGGATCCTGCTGCCACTGCCATGGAAACAGAGAAGCCTGCCGCTGCTGTTATGAAAGCCCTGGTGACAAGTGTAACAACCGTCCTAGGGAGGGTGGCAAGATGGCAGCCCACAGCCACCCTATTTATTAAGACAGCAGGGTGAGGCCCTCTGTGAGAGGTAGACTGCCTCCTGAATCGATGTCCAGCAGGAAAGAGGCAAGTTGTCAGTGAGTGGGCTCACTGACCAAGTGCCCTGGATTTTGAGGGAACAAAGGAGTAACCCCCTTGTGGCAGGACGGCCCCTAAGGGTGCCGTGACCTCCCCTAATGCCCTTGCCTGCCAAGTCTCGGTCTTTAACACATCCTCCGTCTCGCCCGCCACATCTTTGATCTTATTAGTTCAGTTAAGGAGGCTGTCTTCCTACCCTTCTTGGAACGGGGCTGATCTTACTATGCCAGGATTTTCTCCGAGTCCCGGTGCTGGTCCTCTCCCGGGGCCAACTCAATACACGCGCCCCCTCCCGGGCTTCGTATCTCACAGGCAGCGCCCCACTCGGGCCTGCCTCCCTTATATTCCGCGGCCACTCGCGTCCTGACCTGTGTCCCACGCTCCCCGCGGTCTCTATGCCCGCACTGGGGCCTTTGCTCGCGCTCCTCACACTCTCCGCCCGCACTGGGGCCTGTGATCGCGCCTCTTGCACTCCGCTGCCCACACTGGGCCTTCTATGCCCCCACTGGGGCCCTTGCTTGCTCCCCTTGCGCTCGCTGCCCGCACTCGGGCCTTCTATGCCTGACTCAGGCCTACACCCCACTGGGGCTCTTCCCAATTGGGACTTCCAATTGGGGCCTGTCCCAGTAATGCCCACGCTGGGCTGGGGTCGGGACACCCCCACTGCTTAGACCCACCTGCCTGGGCCCACACCCTACTGGGCTTCCGCCTCTACTAGACTCTTCCTGAAGTTGCCCCAGTGGGCTGGGGTTGGGACAACCCCACAACGCAGCACCCTCCGTGGTGCCAGGAACTCCCCCACCTTACTGGGGAGCTCCTGCTGAGGCCTCCTCCACCCCTACAGCCTCGCCCGGTCCTCCGGTGTAATACTCACAACTCCACAAAACTAGAAGCCAGCCGGCTATAAAGCATCATAAGCCCCCAAGCTCATAATGCCCGCTCCATTCAATGCTGGCTCTCTCTTGTACCTCCATCAGGGTTCTCTTTACCCCTGCATCACTGCAGCCAGTCAGAGTGGTCAGGCTGCAACCACTGACTCGGGCTGCTCAGCTCAGTTCACAAAGCTCCTGCGGCTGCCAAAGGGGAATTGTCTGGCCTCAGCCTTCCCTTCCTTATGAAGGCCAAGCCTCGCCCCCTGGCGGTCAGCTAATCTAATCAGCTCCCAACAACTAACACCTGCTGCCTTACTAACTGGCAGCTAAGCCATTCCCTATCTTCAGTAGCAGGCAACTCAATAGCCCTGCTACACACCTCCCCCTCTTCAGCTCTCACTCACCGAGCCAAGTCTTCACTCTCGTTCTTCACTCACGCCTGCGCGTCCATCTTCTGCAGCTCGGGTCTTTCTTCCACGGTCGTCTCCAACCTACACTGGCAGAGGTTTTAAGGCGCCTCCTGCTCCCCTTTTACCGAGGGCGCCACCTGTGGGATTTCTCGGAATTTGCCCCGCCACAGGCAGTCCCCCCACATTAGCAGACCCTGGTACAACACCTGCCTTGACCATCACAGACCAGGCCTCCCCCTGGGGGTTTCTTCCTTTTCTTCTTTGGTCTGCCCCCACCTCCCCTGGCCTTCCTCTCTGAAGCCATCGTGGGGGCCGTCGCCCCTCCATAGACCCTTGGAGATCTTGGATTCTTCCCCAGATCTCCCACTGCTGATCTAAGGCTTTCTGAGCATCCTCCTTCCTCCAGAACTCTATTTTTCCTCGCCCCATAGATTCTCCCCAGGGCCCCTTATGGATCTTCACGTAGGCTACCCTTCCTACTTTCTCTTCAAGGACAGCCTGCAACAAGTGCCACCCAATGAGCCTGGGGATGCCGTTAACATAAATCTCAGGCCTTTTCTCCTGCCTTGCGTCCCCTCTCGGCAATGGCTTTCTACTTTTTGTCTCCTGCCCCTTGGTACCTCCTTTTCCACTGGGCTCCACTCATTCCCTTTTCCTCCGGCCTCTCTTAGGCCCTTGCTGTGTTGGACCCCTGGCCGGTCGTGTTGCATCTCCACCAGGTACGAGAGACACTTCACCTCCTGTGGGAACTTGGACACTCTCCCCCTCCTCTCGAGGTCGGAGTAATTCTTCCAGCTGGCATCTCAGCTGTTCTCTTTCCATAATGCTCTGCCCTTGCCACCGTTCCCATCTCAGGCCCCATTCCTTCAGGAACGTTAGCAGAGCCTCCTTATGTGGGGTCCCTAGTTCCTTCTCCACAGGACTCTTTTCCCCTGTCTCACTCTCTTGCAGTCCTGACTTCAGCTCTGCCCTAACTTCCTCTGGGCCAGCTCCCTCCTCAGAGAGTATACTGTGGTTAACTTTAGTTCTCCAACCAGGGGGCTTTAAATGTGTATATTCCCCTATAGTGCTCTAAGTTTTGTAGTAGTGCAAGTTCCTCACCATTTTGTCATGGTACAGATGAGTCTGAGGCCTATAATTGCCATGCTTGCACTTCAGAGGCAAGGAGCTTTAGAGCCAGGCATCAGCCAGAGACTTAACAAGAATAGGAAATTACGCTCCAGTATAAATAGAAAGAGTTTATTAAATTCCTACCTCTGTTTTTTCTGATTTGCCGGCTGCTAACCAGAATATGGTTTGACTCATCTGCAAATTTGCACATTAAAGTTTTGACCTGACTGCATTTGCTCTTCATTTCATGAGAAACGGTGATTTGTATAAACTTACTTCCTTCAGGTCTTGGTGTAATACTCTCCTCTTCTCTGTAGTTCTCTTGCAGTAACTATCATTCTTTTAACAAAGTTGTTCCCAGATACCATACTGAGGAGAAAATGAGGCATGACAAGTGCTGAGGACAAAAGGAAAAAACTGACTGTTGTCTGTCCAAGTTATTTTTATAACACATTCCCCCTGAAGGTCTTGGAATATAAGATTATGAATGTAACTTTTTTTTGTTGTTTTTTAAGAGGATTGTGGCTGATAAACAAGAAAAAAGAAATCAGGAACGTCTGAAACGGAGAGAGGAGAGGGAAAGAGAGGAAAGAGAGAAGCTGAGGAGGTAGAAATCTGTTTTATTTTTGCCTGAATAATTTAATAGCCATTTTAGAAACTTGTTAAGCCTAAATTCTGTGTCAGTACACTTTCTCAGTATATAATCTTTACTTGAATCCAAGATGAGTTAGTTTTTTTCTTCTCCTTTCTTTTGATGGTGGGGTTGGTGGTCATTTTGGATTACAGTACAAAGCAGCAGGGATCAGGCAACTGCTATGGCCATGACCTTACATCATCCCTGACCCCATTATCTCTGCTCTGTGCTGCTTATTCCTCTCTCTCTTTCCCCTTCCCCCACCCCCAGCTGCTGCTGACGCTTGCACTCAGTTGAACCCTGTCCCAACAGCAGCAGCACTGGCCACAGCTCTAGCTCCAGCCCCAGGGCTGGAGCTGCCTCCACTGCAACTGTTGCTGTGAGTTAAGTGGGGGCCAGAGCCAGCATGTGCTCCAGGCCCCAAGTGAAGCAGGGCTGGAACCTGGGACATATTTTGAACAAGCAGGGAGGGGAGAGCAGATGCTAGAAGGCGTAAGCACTGAGAAGGACACAGACGGGCACCAAAGGGTGGGGGTAGGCATTGGGGGAAGGGGAGGGGAAGGCAAGGCTGGGAAAGGATGGCCAGGCTGTTTGTCTTCCTGCCACTGCTTTCCCTGCTGTAGTGGTGGTGGGGACAAATATAAGACAACCCTCCAAATTATAAGTTTTCTACATATAGCACAAGGGTCAGCAACCCCCAGCACGCCTGCCATTAGTGGCACGCAGAGACACTTTCCCCAGCATGCCAAGAGGTGGGTGAGGAAATTGTTTTAATTTTTTTTTAAGTTGCTGCACTGTGCTCTCCAGCACCACAGAAGGCACCAGGGGTAAAATCAGAAGAACACAGGCAGGGAAGCTGTCTCTTTTCTGCTGACCCCACCCCCTGCCCCTGGGCTGCATCCCCCAGCTCAGCCAGGCCCCTGGATGAGCAGGCTGGCCCAACTGGGCCTTAGGAAGGCAGGGGCCAGGCAGGAAGCAAGGGCTGCTCCCAGGCTGGGGCCATGGTGGACTGGCAGGGTGCTGAGTGGCACCCAAGGTGTGGTCTGTCCCAGCCTGCACAGCTGTTTGGGGGGACACTGCCTGGCCAGGGCAGGACGCTGGGCTTGGTGGGGCTCGAGGTTTGGCCTCCCTGCACATCGGGCACAGCACAAGCAGGGTGGAGCTGCCCCCAGTGCAAGGGCCTGGTTGCAGGAGCTTCTGGGAACAGCTGCCATGGCTGACCCAGCCTGCCCAGGCCCTGGGCTTACCCACCTGCAGCTCCCCATAAAGGGCCAGGGCAAGCATTGCAAATCTGTTCCCAGAGCCCCAGGGGCTCCTGCCGCGGCCTGGGGAACTCTGCCCCACTCGCGCTGTGCCCAGCGTGCATGGGTCAAGCCGGGAGCCCCCAAGCCCAGCATTTTGCCCTGGCCAGCCAGCATCCTCTTGCAGGCATGGCAGCTGCACCCCATCTCCAAGGAGCTGTGCAGGCCGACCTAAGCCAGGCCCCCGCCTTGGGTGCCACTGGGTGCCTCCACCGTGGCCTGAGTCTGCAGAGCTCTGGGGCAGTCCCCATGCCTCTCCTGGCCCCTTCTTTCCTCTGGCTGCCACCTTCTTAAGGGCCTGGCCAGGCCAGCCTACCTGGGGTGCCTCCCCCCTGCACCTCTCTCTCTTTCCCTCTCCTTCTGCCTCTCCCTCCTTCCTTCTCTCTTTGCTCTCTCTTTCCCCCCTATGAAGTTTTGTTTCTCACCAAGTTTCGAATTTTTAGAAAACTTGGTATTTACCATAAAAAAAAAAATTGCAAAATGTCTATAAAAAGAAACACTTATGATTATTAACTATATTAATATTCAGTGCATCCTGCCATATACCGCCCACCCCAGTTTTGTTTTTCTCGTGTGCTGGCACTCTGACACCTTACAAGGTAGACGTTGTGAGTTTTTCAGCTCTCAGGCCAAAAAACATTGCCTACCCCTGGTACGTCATCTGGATGGGGTGGTGGGGAGTCATCTTAAATTCAAAGTTGCCTTGGATGTGGGATAAAGTGAGTATTGACCAACACTTTAACTGGAAATGTCCTTGTTTGTGACATGCAACCTGATCTAATTTTCTAATTTGTTTTTAGGTCCAGATCCCATAGCAAGCAAGCTAAAAGGTGTGTAATCTGCAGGAATCTGCATTGCTAGTAAAGTCAAGCTGCTAGATCCTTTTATAAATCTCATTATGAAACATGATTAGACTGCTTTGTCTTCCTTTAGGGACAGAGAATCTTATTGTATTGCCATCCTTCTCCGCTTTTATGCTCCTCACCAACATACTGCACTACTTACACAACACATAGCTGCGGTGAAGTGTTTGGGGGTTTTTTTGTCTTCTGGTAGTGGTTGGAACACATGCAAAAGGTTAAATCAGCCACTACCTCATGGTCTAAGTTCTTTAGCCTAAGCAGCTCATGCATTTAGATTCAGAAGTCCCAAGTACCTTGTTTACCCATGAGGAATGCTACAGTTGACTGTGCAGTAGTGTGTATATATAAATGAGATCAGTGTTGAAAGCATGCAATATACTCTCATTGTAGTAGTCAGTTTAAAGTCTCTTATTTTAAAACTTCAGTAGTAAGTACATCAGATTAATGCATTGCATTTTCTAGTTAAGCAAATGCAAGTATACAACAGCTGCCAGAGGCTAAGTATCTATTCATAACTGCCACCAACATGCTGTAACGGTATCTGTCCATTGAACTGGCAACTTGGTCAAATGGGCGATTTTGAATTTTTTTTTTTTTTTTTTTTTTTTTTTTTTTTAGGGGAGTTGTGGGGGAGAAGTGACAAAACTCTAACCATGCTCCCCCACTTAGCCATGTGTGCTTAATCACAAAGGAAACAGATTTCTTAAATGGTTCTCCCTCTTCTTTGGGTTGATCTACAATAAAAATATGTTGTAACTGGAAATTAGAGAGTGGTCTCTGGACAGACAGGCTACTATGTATAGAACACAAAATAATTATTTTGGTAAAGCATTAGGGTGACTGTCATTCAGTGTAAATCCTTCATACTGTTTACAGATCTAGGTCTCGAGATCGCCGCAGACATCGGTCTCGTTCTCCTTCCTGGGAACGAAAAAGGAGAACTCGTTCCAAGTCCAGGGAGAAACGCCACCGTCACAGATCTCGCTCTAACAGCCGCAGCAGGAGCCACAGCCACCATAGAAGCAGGCATAGTTCCAGGGACAGGAGCCGAGAGCGCAGCTCCAAAAAACGGTAAGTGTTGTCCCAGAGAGGGACTGCTAGTTTTCCCTTCTTAGAGATACAGATTAGAAAATGGTTGTAGCATTTTTCCGAAAAATAAAAATGGTTTCCAAGCCCATTTATCGATTTTAATAAACATTTTGAAGCTTTTCCAATTTGTTTTAGCGTGTGTACAAAGTTGTGATAATAACAATAAGATTTCTTTTTTTATCTGGTTTATGGCAGCGAAGACTGCTGTGACGTGACAGTGGGATATAGCCATGTCAAATGTATAAACTGTATGTTGTAGCAGGAGTTTAAATAAAATGAGGTGATCGTAAAGGCAACTTATTGTTGCTGCGTTTCAGAGAACTGTTTTGCTGGGGGAAGTCATTTTAATACCTCATTGAAGGGAACACTGGCAGTGAATGACTGTATTACTGGCCCATCCCTCAGGAATAATCTTTTTTTCTAGATGTGCCACAAGCATAACTGCAAAAGAGGCCCAGAGCTTCTTAAGTGAACACATAGCAGAGAGACAGGGTTAGTTGTACATAAAAAGCACTTACAGAAGTGAGGATAGGGTGCCCAGTCTGAAATCATTACAGAGTTTGGCCTCACAAGAAAGATGCCTGGTTTCAATGAATCTCAGGTTTTGTAACTCTAGAAAGCACACAAAGTAAATGTGGTTGAGAAATTATTTTACTAGGTCTGTGTTTTGCATTGACTTTATCAGTTTAAATCCTACTCTAAGTACATATGCACCCACCCTACAGGATTGACTTATTTTTATACAGCAGTATCTCTTGAGATTGCATGTGCTCTTAGTTTTCTTCTGCTCCTATATGGCTGTGTCCAGACGAGCACAGATATTTAGTACCCTGGGGACAAGTAGCAGCAGCACACCTTGTCCCTGGGGGAACACCTGTGTCATGCATGCAGCAGGTTACCCTGGATGGGGTAGGGGAACCTGGGGCCAGCAGCCTTACCTGGGGTCCTGGAGGCCAGGGAAGCTGCAGCCATGGCATTCCTGCAACTGGGAGCCTGGCTGGCAGCTGGAGCATGGCTCCAGTTGGCCAAGCTCCAGTTTTGGGCAGCACATGCTGCCACCACATGTGCCACCCTGCTTTGTTTCCTCACAGGCTTTTTCGACCCCAGGATCTCCCATTTATAGTTCCTTTCTTAATAACCCTTAACATTTTATTTGCCTTTTTGGTAGCTGCTGAGCACTGAGCTAATGTTTTTAGCAAAATGTCCACAGTGATTTCCAGATCTCTCCTCTGTAATAATAAATAATGTAGGTATAGTTTGGATTATTTTTGCCCAGGTTCATCACTTTACACTTTTCTGAATTGAATTGCACCTGCAGTTTGTTTGCCTGTTCACTCAATTGTACCAATCTGTCTATAGTTCCTCACCTTGGTCTTTACCACTTGGAATAATTTTATCATTGGCAGATTAAGCCATCTTTCTACTCACCCCCTTTAACATACAGGTTTCCCTTGCTTTATGCTGTACCTGCATTCTTGGAAAATAGTGCATAACTCATTGGATAAAGGTACCCACTTTGTAACACATAGGGATACATCCAAGACCACAACTGTACTGATTCCCAGACACATTTCTACTACTTTTACAAGACAATTTTGGTACTCGCCAATAGCAGACAGTACACACAAGCACAGGGCACTATCATAGTGGGAACAGCAACTACAGAAACATGTTGCAGACAAGAAGCAAGGAATACAGATCCCTTGGAAACACCATGTATCTGGGTCCATGAAGGCAGTTTTCCTTAAGCATTCCTGGGGATAACTGTTCTTCTGGTGTGGTTAGTACCCACTATGGTGTTAGGGCTTTATGCCCGCTTTATGGAAATGGGAGACTCCTCCCTAGCTTCCTCCTGCAGCCATATGGCTGAGGGCAGGCAAAACTTGGGGGCATCCGAACCCCAAGCCTCCGGGCTTGGGCCTGCATGTAGGATGCCTACCAAAAGACTTTGGAAATATCTGAAGCTCCCAGTGAGGGTTGAGGATGTTTGCTAGTTGTAGGGCCACTTACAGTTCTGAACCGACTCATGGATTTGTACTTGATTTGGCCTGGAACACAAAAAAATCTCTTTTAAAAAAAGAAAAAAAAATGAAAGAAAATCCACACAGGAGACTATATTTTGGTGCGAGTCATTCCCACAATGCACCACACAAAGCAGCTTACTGCATGCTTCCACCACACTGATCGCCTAAGAGTGAATTTACCTTGCATATAACAAATTTTTGGTATAAAAGCAGTCACTGCATAAGAGCGAATTCGCACATATGAAACCCACGTAAAGCAAGGGAAACCTGTATTCATAAATGATCTGGAAAACAGCACTGAACCCAACACAGAATCTAACTTAGTTAAGAGTTTCTGATGGAGGACCTTGTCAAATGCTTTTTGAAAGTCCAGATATACTGTGTTGACTGAATCACTAAATCCACCTGCTTATTGATGCCCTCAGAAAACTCTGATAGTTTGGTGAGGCACAATTTTCCTTTGATAAAACTGTGTTGACTCCTCCCCAACAAGTCATGTTCATCCATGTACTTAACCATTTTTATTTTTGTTGTTGTTTTCGAGGAACAGAAGTTAAGCTCATTGGCCAGTAGGGCTGCGCAAAATTTCACTGGGTGTCTTGTTTTGAAGCTGTTTCAATGCATTTCGAGCTCCAAACACCAAAATCAAAACAAAACAAAAGCCTTCAAAACAGCTTCAGAATGAAACAAGGGCTGTTTTGAAGGCTTTTTGGCTCACCTCAGTCCCCGGGAGGATTCTGGCACAGCCCCCAGCCATCCTGGGGTTGTGGGCCCCTGGATCTGTGCCAGATGACAGCATGCTGTCACTGCCGGCTGGGGCCAGTGGCAGCACCAATCTTCCTGGCGGTCGGCACAGACTGCGCCCAGCACCGGTCCCAGCTGACAGCAGAAGACTCCTGTCATCCTGCAGGCAGATTGGGGGCCTGCCCCACTGGGAGGGCTACAGGGCTGTGCTGGACTCCTCCCAGAGGTGTAGGCCTCTGATCTGCGTGCTGGATGACAGGACGCTGGTTCTGCCACCTGGGGCCAGTGGCAGCAGCAGCCTCCTTTTGTTCCATTTCCGAAACGAAACACAACAGTGCTTTTGAAACAAAATGAAACGCTGTTCCGTCGAAACAGAAGTTGAAGCAGAACAGTGCTGTTTCACACAGTGCTACCGGCTAGTAGTTCCGTGCTTCCCCATTAGACCTTTTTTTAAAATATGGATGTCACATTGGCAACCTTTCAGTCTTCTGGTATCAAAGCTGTTTTTAGTGATAGCTTGCATACTGGTTAGGAGTTCAGCAGTTTCTGACCTTCAGGACCTGAAGGTGAATGCCATTAAGTCCTGGTGATTTGTTGCTGTTTAGTTTCTCAATTTCCACTACAACCTCATTTATTAATACCTCAGTTTGGGTCAGCTTCACTGACTTATCCCTAGAGAGGAGTGGATCTCGTGACAATTTCCCTAACATCTTCCACAGTGAAGACTGATGCAAAGAATGCATTTAGTTTCTCAGCAATGGTCCTGTCATCCTTTAGTGCCCCTTTTTACATTCTGATCATCCAGAAGTCCAGCTGATTCCCTTACAGGTCTTTGACTTCTAAGGTACTTTAGAGCAGACTTCACTGTTCTAAACTTAATATTTTAGACTGTAACCTACCCATCTGGATTGAAATCAGCTGCCATGTAGAGCCATTTACAGCTGCCCTGTAGAGCCATTTACCGGAATTTTCAAATTCAGAATTTTAGGCATTAAGCTTTGTTTGGAACGATTCCCTTTACAGACAGACACAGCAGGTGTCAGTTTCACCTGAATGACTCTCATCTCCCAAGTAAATGCTCAGTCTGCTTCTTCACTTGGACCTGCAAATTCAGAGGTGTAAAACCTGAAATTTCATGCCTTGTGACAGGTGATGAGAGTGATGTCCACTCCAGAAGACATCTATGTTCCAAGACCCTTGCCAAGGCAGCATCATTCAGTGCAACACAGAGAAGAAAACTGATGCCCAGAACTTTGGCAGAGAAACTTATACTAAGCAAGCAGCTGAAACTGACATGGGCAGCACCAGCATTGGTGACAAAGTGTGTTGGCATCACTTGCATTGTAAATAAAAATTTCAGACCTGGTGCAGGTGTTGCTGTCCATTGTCAGGTTCTCCCATGAAAGCAGCGAGGAGTTCCTCAGGAGAGAATTTAGGAGAGCTGGTTGGCTGGCTGATGGCAAAAATGGGTCACCAAGTTTCAGTGGAAGCAGTGAATAATACATCTAGATCCATGAGCGTTGTAAGAAGCATCCAGGGTTCAGGCATTCCCTGTTTATTTTTACTCTAGTTAATTCGCCAAGCCCTGGCTGAATCAACACTGTGGAGTTAAGGCGTGACACTGGTTGCAATGAGGGGCCCCAAACTGAACACAGTACAGGGCCTCAGCAGTGCCTAACAAAGTAGGCAAACCATTTTCCTTGATTTGCAAGTGGCACTTTTATCAATACAGCCAAGTATGCTATTGGCCTCCTTTTTACAACGAGAATCATAGAATTGTAGAAATTAGGACTGGAAAGGCCTGCAGGAGGTCAACTAGTCTGGCCCCTGCTCAAAGCAGAACCATCCCCAACTAGAACATCCCAGCCAAGGATGGAGAGTCCATAACCTGTCTGGGTAACCTGTTTTTTCAGTGTTTTTCTACTCTTCTAGTGAGAACTAGTGAAAGAGTTCCTCCTAATATCTAACCAAAACTTCCCCTGCTGTAGCTTGAAACCATTTCTCCTTGTTCTTAGTAGTGAAGGCAGCTATTAAATTCCCTCTGTCTTGTCTTCTCTAGATTAAATAAGCCCAGTTCCCTCAGCTTCTCAAGTCATGTGCCCCAGCCCCCTCACCATTTTTGTTTCCAGTCGGCTGGACTCTCTCCAGTTTGTCCACATCCTTTTTGTAGTGGGGTCTCCAAAACTGAACACAGTACTCCAGATGTGGCCTCACCAGTTCAGAACAGTGGAGAAGAATCACTTTCCTTACCTCTGAGCCTGATGCTCTAGCCAGTTTCCTGTCCACCTTACAGTCCATTCACCCAGCCTGTCCTTCTTTAGCTTGTGTGCAAGAATGTTGTGGGAGACGGTATCAAAAGCCTTTCTAAAATCAAGGTACACCTTCTCCTCCAAGTGCTCAGAATTGGATTCCTTGATTATCTGCTTTATGATTTTTTCCAGAGTCTGATGTGAGGCTGACTATTCTGTAGTTCCCTGGATCCTCCTTTTTCCCTTTCTTAAAGATGGGTACTATATTTGCCATTTTCCAATTATCCAGGACTTCTCCCGATTGCCATAAGTTTTCAAAGATGATGGCCAGCAGTCACATTGGCCAACTCAATCAGCACCCTTGGGTGCATCCCATCTAGCCTGATGGACTTGTATATGCCCAGCTTTTCTAAATAGTCCCTAACCTGTTCTCTCACCACTGTTGGCTGCTGACCTCTTGCCAAACTGTGCTGCGTGATGCAGTAGTATGGGAGCTGACCTTGCATCTGAAGATTGGGGTGAAAAAGTCATTGAGTACTTCAGTCATTTTTGCGTCCTTTGTCACTAGGGTGCCTCCCCCATTTAGTAAGGGACCCACTCTTTCCCACATCTTCCTTTTGTTACTGACATACTTGTAGAAACCCTTCTTGTTACCCTTCACATCTCCTGCTAGCTGAACTCCAGTTGAGCTTTGGCCTTCCTGACTTCATCCCTGCATGCCTGACCAATATTCTTATACTTCTCCCTAGTTCTTTGTCCATCTTCTACTTCTTATAAGCTTCCTTTTTGTTACTTTAATTTACTGAAGCATTCCCTGCTAAGCCAAGCTGGTCTTCTGCCATACTTGCTAGTCTTACTACGTATCAGGATGGCTTGTTCCTGCACTCTCAGCAAAGCTTCTTTAAAGTACAGCCAACTCTCCTGGACTCCTCGCCCCGCAAACTGGCTTCCCAGGAGATCCTGCCCAGGAGTTCCTTGAGCGAGTCAGTCTGCTTTTCTCAAGTCCAGAGTCTTTACTCTGCTGCTCTCCATCCTTCCTTTCCTCAGGATTCTGAACTCAATCATCCCGTGGTCACTGCTGCCCAAGTTGCCATCTTCTAGTACATTCCCCACCAATTCTTCCCTGTTTGTGAGCAGCAGGTCAAGAAAAGCATGGCCCCTACTTGGCCACCCCAGCACTTGCACCAGGAAGTTGTCCCCGACAGATTGTGTGCACACTGTTGTATTTCCTTCCCAGCAGAAGAGCATATTGTTGGCTCATATTCAACTTCTGATCCACTGAAACCCCTAGGTCCTTCTCTGAGGTACTGCAGCCTAGCCACCCATTCTCCAGTGTGTATTTATGCATGCAATAATTCTGTTCCAAGCGCAGGATTTTGCATTTGTCATCTTTGTAGTTCATCAGGTTGACAGTGGACCATTTTTCCAGCCTATCCAGGTCATTCTAAATTCTAGCACTATCCTCCAGGCTGTCTCCAACTCAACCCAACTTAGTGTCATCTGGATGTATCCCAACTGTGAGCTCAATCCTGTCCTCCAAATCATTAATGAAGATATTAAACAATACCAAACCCAGGAGAGACTCCTAGAGACCTCCACTTGGATACCTCTTTCCACCTAGACATTGAACCATGATGACTGCTGTTGAGCACAATGATCCAGCCAGCTATGTACCTCACAGTACTTTCATCTAATTTGTATTTCGTTAACTTACTAATGAGTGCCATGGGAAACAGTGTCAAAATGCTTGCTAAAGTCAAGGTATAACACATCCACAAAGCTTCTTCCCTTGTCATAGAAAGAGCCCAGATTGGTTAGGTGTGACTTGCTCTTGATGATTCCATGCTGATTGTTCCTGATCACCTTGTTTCCTCCATGTGCTTAGAAATAAATACCTTGATGACCTGCTCCAGATCTTTCTGGATATTGAGGTCAAGCTGACTGGCTTATGGGCACTATATTTGCCATTTTCCAGACATCTGGGACCTTGCCACCCTCTGAATTCTCAAAGAGAATAGCCAATGGTTCTGAAATTACATTAGCCAATCCCTTCAGTACTCTGCTGTGGATCTCATCTGGTTCTGCTGACTTGCAAACATCTAGGTAACCCTAACATGTTCTTCCACTACTCTAGGCTGCTTGTCTCCTCCCCTGTCCTTGGATGGTAGGTACTATTGGCAAAATATTTTGAAATTGGAGGGGGGGCCTCAAGAGGCAACCTGTTGATGTTCATTAAATAAATTGCTTTGTGACAACCAAAGCAGTACCCGATATCTGCTGCCAACTAGACATCAAGCCATTGATTAGTACCCCTCACTTATTTTTTGTTGTACTACATCTCAAAAAAACAACAACTGGTAACTAAGGCCAAGTAGGTAACCATGCCAGCAGTCAGTCTGCCATCCTACTGTCTAAGGAGGTTACTCCTTGCCAGTTCATTACAGTGGGGTCCACATGAATGCATACTTGAAGAAAAACATGGTTATGTATTTGCCTTAGTTACCAGTTTCTGAGATGTAGAATCACAAAAATAGGGCTGGAAGGAACTTCAAGAGGTCATCTAGTCCATAGGACCTGCTCAGGATAGATCATCCCTGACTAAACCGTCCTAATCAAGTATTTGTCTAACCGACTCTTAAAAACTTCCAAGGATGGAGACTTCCCAACCTCTTTGGGCAGCCTGTTCCAGTGTTTTACTACCCTTAGTCACTTTCCATTTCATGACCAGGGATCCTGGTTTTCTGTTTTTAAAAAAAAAATAATCAAAAATTCTGATTTAAAACCCCCAAAATCCATTCAACACAGTGTTTTGTTGATATATTTACAATTTTAAAGCAATTTGGAAGCCTACCAGTGCATCTGTTGTTATAATAAATAATTCTAAATACCTGTGTATTTTGGCATTTGACTTTGGGTATTTTTTATCACGGAAAATTAGTTTCCCCTGCCCCCTTCGCGCACTAGGACTCAGTTCCAGCTGAAAGCTGTCCCCCACACTGCTTTGTGACACTAAGCAGCCCTAATATGCTGGTGCCCCTTGCTTTCAACCCAGACTTGCCACTGCACTCCCCTGCCCTGACCTACACACCCCTGCCCTGCCACTTCCAGGAAGGGCAACTGCCCAGGGGAGCAAGTTGGGGAAGGGGCATGCCTGCACTGGCCCTGTACCATTCCCGCCCCCCCCCCCCCCCAATAGTGCAGATGGTTCGGGCTTGCCAGAGTTCGGCCCCCAGCCCTCATAAAACCTAACCCCCCACCCCCGAGGATGCACTGGGGGGGCATGTGCCCACCCCTCAGAGTGCAGGGGAGGCACTAGGGTCTCTGTCAGCCCACTGCCTGTCCCCCCTCACAGCAGCCTCACAGAGACCCCATGCCTGAAAGCCACAGGTGCCTGCCCTGGCCCTAGGCATTGCCCTGGCTGGGCAGCACCCCTGCCACCTCCCAGTGCTGCTGGGCACTGGCTCTAGCAGGGCTGCAGCCCTGCACCCCACCATCAGTGCAGAGATCTGGGGGGGTGGCAAATTCCCTCTACCCTTGATATGTCACCAGAGGGTTTGGGGGCAGGGCCAAGGAGAGTCCAGGATGTCTGGGGTGGGGAGCTTTGGGGTAAGCAGGGGATGCCACCACAGCCCCTACAGCTGCAGAAGGGCAGCAGTGGCAGATGGAGGGGGAAGTGGCTGTGAGCGCGAGCATGGGGCCACACCAAGACCAGGAGAAGCAGAAGCCTGGGTTTGGAGTAGTGTGCAGGGATCTCTGCCTGCTGCAGGGGGGCTGTAGGCAAACCCTCCCCCTCCACACATGCCACAACCCTCCCCAGCGACCCTTCCCCATATGCTCCCCCACCTCACACATGCTCTGCCACCTCTCTCTCTCTTCCTCCCCCTCCCCACATACACCCCTACATAATATACAAGAGTAAGGTTTCATTTTAAATTATTATGCAATCACCTCTATGTACACTACACAAACTCATGTAAATCAGGACAAAAATATTTTTTGAAATCAAATTAATGAATGTTGTAGTAGATGTTTTATTTTTAGAATATAACTTGGTATTTTTCTGGTTGTGAGATGGCAAACCCTTGCTGAAAGGAGTACTTCTGGGGAAGAGGGAAGGGACTTCCGGTGGCAAAGGTCAGGGACTAGGGGGTGGGATTTCTGGTCTCAAGATGGTGACCAGGGGATGGCGCAACTGTCAAGGGGTAGGGTTACCCTTGTGGTCCTCAACAACTTTCCAAAACACAGTAAGCGGCCCTCTGCCCAAAATAATTGCCCACCTGTGGGGTAACCTGTTCCAGTGTTTTACTACCCTCCTAGTAAGAAAATTCTTCCTAATATCTAACCTAAACCTCCCTTGCTGCAACTTGAGACCATTGCTCCTTGTTCTGTTATCTGCCATCTTTTGAACCCCCCTTCAGGTAGTTGAAGGCTGCTATTAAGGCCCCTCTGTCTCCTCTTCTTTAGAATAAATAAGCCCAGTTCCCTCAGTCTTTCCTCAGAAGTCATGTTCCCCCCAGCCCCCTCACCATTTTCATTGCCCTAAGCTGCCCCTCTCCAATTTGTCCACATCCTTTCTGTGGTGGGGGGCCCAAAATTAAACACAATACTCTAGATCTGGCCTCACCAGTGCTGAATAGAGGGAAATAATCACTTCCCTTGACCTACTGGCAGCACTTCTACTAGGTCAGCCCAGCATGCCATTAGCCTTCTTGGCAACAAGGGCACACTGCTGGCTCATATTCAGCTTATTGTCCACTGTGACCCCTAGGTCCTTTTCTTCAGAGCTGCTGCTCAGCCAGTCAACCCCCAGCCTATACCAGTGCATGGGATTGTTCCACCCTAAGTGCAGGACTTTGAACTTGTCTTAGTTGAACCTTATGAGATTTCTTTTGGCCCAGTCCTCCAATTTGTCTAGGTCACTCTGAATCCTAGCCCTACCCTCCAGCATATCTACTACTTCTCCCCCTCCTTCTCCCCAGCTTGGTGTCATCAGCAGACTTGTGGAGGGTGCACTGTATGCCATCTTCTGGGTTGATGAAGACATTAAACCGGCCCCAGGACCAACCCCTTGGGCCCTCCGCTTGATACCAGCTGCCAACTAGACATCGAGCCATTGACTACTACCCTCTGAGCCTGATGTCTCGAGTCAGTTTTCTGTCCACCTTACAGTTCATTCATCCAGCCCATACTTCCTTAGCTTGCATACAAGAATGCTGTGGGAGACTGTATCAAAAGCCTTGATAAAATCAAGGTATATCACATCTGCTGGTCTCCCTGCACCCACTGAGCCAAAACCTTGTCATAGAAGGCAATCAGGTTAGTCGGGCATGACTTGCCCGTGGTGAATCCATGCTGACTGTTCCTAATCTCCTTCTCCAAATGCTTAGAGATGGATACCTTGAGGATCTGTTCCATGATTTTTCCAGAAACTGAGGTGAGGCCAACTGGTCTGTAGTTCCCTGGAACTTCTTTTTTCCTTTTTTTTAAATATGGACACTGTTTGCCCTTTTCGAGTCATCCAGGACCTCTCCCGATTGACATGAGTTTTCAGAGATGATGGCCAGTGGCTCTGCATCCCATCCAGCCCCATGGACCTGTTGTGTCCAGCTTTTCTAAATAGGTCCTAACCTGTTTTTTGCCACTGTTGGCTGCTCACCTCCTCCCCAAACTATGCTGCCCAGTGCAGTAGTCTGGGTGCTGACCTTGACCATAAAAGCTGAAGCAAAAAAAGACATTGGGCACTTCAGCCTTTTCTGCATCCTTTCTCACAAGGTTGCCTCCCCCATTCAGTAAGGGACCCACATTTTCCCTTCTCCTCCTCTTGCTACCAACATATTTGTAGAAACATAGTGTCAAAAGGGGCTAAATTTAGATATTTGGAGTACCCACAGCAAAAACAGAGGATTGACAGAGTGTATGTAATTGCCTGGTGGATCCAAAGACCTCAGTCACTGATCTTAAGGTCTGAAATGGCTGGGCTTCTATCCCATGTCCCAAAGAAGTATTGAACAAAATATGTGAGCTTATAA
Organism: Crocodylus siamensis; assembly: GCF_052110815.1. Classification (NCBI taxonomy): domain Eukaryota; kingdom Metazoa; phylum Chordata; order Crocodylia; family Crocodylidae; genus Crocodylus; species Crocodylus siamensis. The sequence continues at coordinate 86,652,228 of NC_143398.1, read as the reverse complement.
ATGTGTCATGTACACTCAGTGCTAGAAACAGCTACTAGTCAAATCTCCCCTGTCCTAATTGCTTTAGAAGCAGTGTGACACAGCAGCCATGTCTACTTTCGGAAGGATGGAAGCCACAAAAAATAAATCAAAAGTAGATTTTAAAAATAGAGATGCAAAATGTATATAATCACTTGTAATTGGAGTTACTGTGAAATTAATACTGAAATACTAAGTAGCTGCAGCTTCTGAGTTTTTAAGGCATTGACTTGGGAACTTTTTGTAGATCCTCCTCTATTTCCAGAGTGTCTTATGCTTTGAAGATACTAACATTCTAATTCTTAGAGGCCTTCCATTGGTGGGGACAGTGCAACCTTTTATTCTGGTGTTAAACATGTAGCATTTCTTGACAATAAGAGATGTCATTGTATATTAGATTTTATAACATTATTTAAAAATGTTGTATTAGGCTGTTGTTTTAGATCTGTTATGATTTCAGTGTTCAAATTTGGGCATTAGAGGTTTTTTCAGCCACAAATCTCTCTGCTTTAGGAAGGTGGTATAAGTGGGATTGTTTTAACCCCTATTTTTCAAACTGGAAAAATTAAGCACCGGTTGGGTTTTTTTGATTGTGCTAATTTAGCAAATCTGTGGCAGAACAAACCTTTCGTGGCTAACTTTAGTAGTTTCTGGAAGCTCAAATTAGTCTAGTGAAATATCTAAATATTAAATAAACTACTAAGCTTTCTTAAAACCACTCAAGAAATAATTTTCATCAGGAGATGATCTGATAAAACAGCATAGAGTCCATAGAACAGTTTGTTCTTAGAAGATGTTAGTACAAAACAAGGAAGCTTTTAAATTAGTTTTAAAATTGTCTCAAATGTGCATTTTGAAAATCTGGCTGACTTCAAGTTGTGCATAAAATGGTCTTGCTCTTTATATCACAGAAGGGAAATGTAAGCAGACTTTTCCATTGATGAAAGTTTCAAGGAAATGGCTCAAAATCAAGATTAATGAAAAGGAAAATCTGGAGTTTACCTTGGCTCCAGATACATGCATATAATATTCATCATATGTATAATATACATAAAAATGCTGCCTCTGATTAGCTTATTATTTTGAAATTGAAAATGGGCAGTATACAGAGGAATGTGTCCTGATGGCTTCTTACATGTTTGTGTTGGTATGGAATGAAACAGGTCTGTCTGGCTGCAAAGGATATATGAAAAGGGATAACACAATCAGAGTGTTCTGTATTGTAATTACAAATCCATGACTAATTTGAATTTCCAAATGTACTTGCCCTTGCAGATCCTCAAAAGAAAGATCTTCCAGAGACAAAGAACGATCAAAAGATAGTGACAGAACATCGCGTGACAAAGACAGAAGCTCAAGAGAGAGGTCACCCCGAGAGCAGAAAGACAAGAAACGTTCCTATGAAAGTGCTAATGGACGATCAGAAGACCGGAGAAGCTCAGAAGAGCGTGAAGCAGGGGAGATATAACCGTGGCTATACATTCACCTGATCTCTAGCTTCCTATGGAGTTGCATACTATGGTTTAGTTTACAATTTAAAGGGACACCATTGAGCAGTTCCAGACACTGATCCAACTAGGGTAGATGTACAGTATATAAAAGCGGTTATAACCAACTATAAATTTAAATCCTCTTCAATTGATGCCTAAAGCTGTGTCCTTGATTCCACCAAGATGTAAAACTTTTTTGAAAGATTTATCTCTGTTCAGGACAACAGTTTTATGTACCATGGTGCGATCTCAATGTTTTAATCTCCTTTTAAATACAAGTTAAATAGTGAACAAATTATATTGTACTTTTTGCCTTGGGTGCTCTCAAACCTTTATAAAATTCTCCAATTCTGTTCCAGTCCAAACAGCCACATTGAAAGGTTTTGTTTTTTGTTTTGTTTTAAGAGGGTGGGCAGGTACTAAACTTCTATTCTAAGGTTATCTTCCCAGCAGTAGTATGGGAACTTAGGAGTTGGTTACAGTGGGAGCATTTAGACTGGAATATGTGCTGGAGAATGCTGAAATGTCATTTTTTACAGTGCCTATTTAGACTTGGAAATTGAGCAGCTGTTGCATTACATCTTTATTTTTACTAAAATTCTGAAATCAAAGCCAGTCCCACATCTCTGTACCATTCATTTGGTATGTGTTCAGTATATCTGGGTTTTTTCCATAAAAACTTTTTTCTGCTTTTTCTTGTGGGGTGTAAACTGCACATCCTTAATTGTAATAAAATAAAAATAAAAAAGGAAATGTCATTGTCCAGTAAATCAAACTGAGCACATTGATTTCTCAAGTTATGTGCTGCTAATTGTATTTCTCTTAACAGGTCAATCAAATGTGGAGAATAAAAAACAGTTCCGAACCCTATCATTTGGAGGAATTTATTTAAAATACACATTGCTATACTACTGAAGATGTCTTGTCTAGTGAAACATAAGTTAAATCCTTATCATTTGAAGGTCATTAAATAGGCAAATGTTCTTAAAATCCTAGTGTCCTGTCTGTTACTGATGTTTACCCTTAGCAGCTTCCATGTGAAAAGTTAGTCCGCATTATCAAAAAGTAAAGGCTACAGCCAAACTATTTTTAAATGGGACTGCAGTAAATATATAGGGGTGAATGATGGTGTCATGGTGCCTGAAAGGAAGCTAAACTTAATGACCTGGGGCATTGTATCCAATCTGTGTTCATCTTAAAATGTGTATACTGTTATCAATGGAAGTCAAAGTAGAGAGCATCTTTCAGACTAATTGAATCAGAGATGCATACACTTTCATGAGCAAGAGCTTACTTCATCAGATGGAACTGTGGTATGTGAAATGAACCCCTTCCTGCCATTCATTTAAACAAAAAAAAATGCTTTAAAGAGTTAAAAAGGTGGTCATGCTCCATTCTGTATGCATAAAAGCAACCTCTATAACGCTTCATGCCAATTGTGAAGTTTCCTGTTGCACAACACCAGAAAAACCGTGCAGATGAAAATAATAGTTCAATAGGCTCCTTTCTTGATCAGCTCTCAACCTTTCAGAAGTTCCTTAACCAAAGTGCTTTGATGTCTGACTTGTCACTGACCAGTTCTCTGAGAAGTTCCTCCTGTCCCCTACGACTGGGAGCCAACCTGTCTCATGTGCCACAAGCAGCATGATCAGTGTTTGTGTGTGGCACCTAGCAGAGTGGGGAGGGGACAGGCAGTACACTGATAGATTGGACAGAAAGCAGAATAGTAGGGCAGGCATGGGAAAGGGATCAATGTAGCACTCAGGGAAGAGCGCAGCACTAATTTGTGGCATGTCCTTCAAAAAGGTTGGCCCTCGCTGCCTTAGGACATCCTTGCCTGTTTGTAATTAAAGTTTATTCTTTTCAGGTGGCAAAGATCAGGTTCTTTGTGAGAATTATTCAACCCAGGTATGTATATAATTCTGCCTTCAGTTCCCAAGAGTGGCACAGTTAACTGCTTGTGGTAAGCTGTTCTGTGGCATTGCTGTGCAATATGCACATTTCATCCCAAAGTTGCTAAGAAAGTGTGAAATGCTGTGATCCTTCAAGGTGAAAGGCACTGCAAGATCAAAAATAATTCTTGCTTGGCAGCAGCATTTTACATGGGCATCATGGTGCTGATATCTTACTTCTTTTTTCTCTTTGGTACTCTATGCACGTGCAGCCAAATAAGAATTTGGACTACCATTCAGTTTGGACCCCACTGCAGCATACTGCCTCAATTTGCTGCTGTTGGGATCATGTCTATGAGCAAAGAAATCCCTTGGAATTAGAGACCTCACATGAAAATGCGTTTCGCATATAGCTTTTGTCTGGTAAGTTTGTTTGGACATGACAAAAGTGGATAGTTTCTGATCTGTTTGTTTCATCTTGTTTATAACTATGTTTTTCTAACCCCAGCCCACTCCCACAACCTCCTGGGGAGGGTCATTAACATCTGGAGTGAAGAGAGATTAGCAGGAATTGGGTACAGTACAGTCAAGCTATTCTTTCTTCTGTAGTTTTACTGTCTTAGCTATCCCTCTTCTGACCTGAAGCAGAATGCCCCGCATTCAAAAGCATGTTTAAAACTCTTTCAGCTGCACAGTTGGTCCAATAAAAGATATTGCCCACAAAAATCTTTTCCTCTCGCCTATTTCCTGAATCACCATGGCTATACCCTCACTCCCACGCTGCCACAAAGGTATAGGTCTATATTGTTCTGGGAATGGGGTGAAGATTGTAAGTCCCCTGCAAAGCTTCATTTGCAATAGCCTCCTTTGGAGTAGAAAGGGGATGTGTGCATAACTGCTGCTTGCAGTGCACAGCCAGCCAGCCAGCCAGTCTGTAGTGCCCTCTCCTCCACTTCTTCATAAAGAGCAGGAGCACTGAAGACCCTGGTTTGCCTTTAAAGGCAGCAGTTTGAAATGTAACATATCTTTGAGCCATGTCTCTTCCCCACTCCCTTTTTTTTAGGTGATGTGGCATATGTATCATCACATATTTTTCTCCAGTTAAGGAACTAGAAGATTTACTAATATGCCAAGGACCTATGGCTATATTTAGTTTAAGATTGAAACCAAAACAAATTTTTGACTAGAATGTGCATTAATTTGCTATATATTAACTATAACAAAACTAGGCAAAAATATCCAAAAGATGTTTCATTAGTCCTGTAGTCATAGAATTAGCTGTATATCACTTTCAGATTCATAAAACAAAATGTAGCCCTGTTGAGCATCTTGACTGTGCATCCAAAATGTCACTCAGTTATTTCCACTCCTGAGTTAATGTTGAACATGACCAGTTCATTTTCAGTCTGCCCTTCTCTGCTCTTTTCTTCCATTTCAGCTATGGGGCATTCTGCTTCAGGTCAGAAGAGGGGACAGCTAAGAGACAGTAAAACTGCAAAAGAAATAATAGCTTGCCTTACTCTACCTGATTGCTGCTACTCTCTCTTCAATCCACAGATGTTATTATGACCCTTCCCTCTTTTTCACAATCTTGATCTTCCACTAATCAAGCTATCTTTTTCTCTGATAATCTGTCTCAGCCCTGCAGACTGTTTTTAGTCATGGCCCTGTGGAGGGGAAGGGGTTAATCCTGCTTTTGCTGATGTTTTACCTGCCTTCCCCCTGTCCCCCTACTTTTTCTCTCATCCCTCTATATTAGGAGCAAAGAGAATTGGAGAAAAAACAGGCTGCGGGGGAGGCAGGTGAAACAGCAGCAGCAGAATTAATCCTTTGCTGGGAGAGAGAGACCTAGGACAGGTTTTAAAAGTGAAGCGTAAGATCAGCCTTCTATTTCAGCAGTGGCTGCATGGAGGGGAGAAAGGGACCCACAGTATTCAAGAATTTGTTTTAAAGCACCCTGGCAGCATAGTGCATTGCATAAATCCTAAGTGGTGGGGGTGCAACTGCCCTTCCCCCTATATCTTCCTCTGGCTGGGAGCAGTGTCACAAGGCAAATGGTAAGGTGATCTCGGGTGAATGCTTTACCCAGACAGCAAAACCAGGGCAGGGGTGTGCAGCTTCCTGCCCACAGGTCAGAAACTTAGCAGTGGCAGTTAATATCACTACCCCTCTCCCACTGCCAGATTCCCAAGCCTGGTGCAGAGGGTCAAAGCCAAGCCATGCCCCCTTCCCCTACATGTCTGGATCAGGGCCAGATTGCCCCCCACACCCCTTCACACGACTATGGGTCCCCACTGGTCCTGCCCTGGGCATCAGATTGGAGCTACAAGTTGGATTTGACCCAGAAATAGACTGGGCACTGCCCATCTGGCCCGCAAGGTAAAGAGGTTGCGCACTCCTGGTTTGGGGCATAACAGGATTCTCCAGTGGTAATATTTTTAGTGTCCACCTGTGCGCTCTTCTTACCTTGATGCCCAGTGACTTTGTGCCATTTTCCACCTAGCAAGCTTGCTATTTTTTTTTTTTTCTTTTGTCCTTTTTTTTTTTTTTTTTGTCCTTTGGCAATTATGAGGCAGAGGACCCCTTGATCCTTGTAGTGGATGTGAACATCTTTTAAGTCAGCTGCCTGTTTATGGTAGTCAACAAGTCTTGCTTTGCATGAGGTAATAGAAGAGAATCCTAATTCAAACCTCCTGCTCCCATGCCACTGAAGGGTTAGGAGCATGGAGAAGACAGCCAGCTTCCTAGATGGTCTCCCAAAAAGATAAGTGGTTTGTATATGTAGTCTGTCCACTGGTAGGCTAAACAGGTTACATACCTTGGTGAACTGCTGATCATTGTTCCTGCCATCTTCCTGGATAGTCAAAAAGGAACATAAATTTGACTCACAACAGGGACTGACCCTTTTACACTTTCCCTTCCTTCCTGAGGTCATGTCCATGTCACGTGAAGCATTGCAGGGAGACTTCAGATCTACTAAAAGCACTTCAACATAGAGCCCTAGTTAGCCAAGTACTTCCCAGAGGTTAGAAAAGCTGAGCTCACCCCACCTAGCCTGGGTAATGGGGGTAGAAAATCTTGTATTTCTTTTTCTGTGTTCCTCTTCTCAATTTTGCACCGTGTATACTGAGGTTATTGAGCAAAGAGTACTTTCTGCTTAAGGTCACCAAATGAGGCTTCAGTATTTGAGGTATTCAAAGCTGAAGTGGACAGATCTTGGAGAAATAAACCATAGGGCAATAGCAGTGTTGGCTGAGTGTGCCTAACTGACCATGGGTTTTTGTAGCTCTGGCTTCATAACCAGGGTCAGAAATGCAAGTAATATTCAGCTGATGCTGTGCAAAATATAAAGAGCTCGTCCTCTTTTTTCAGAACGGCATTTTCCCCTTTTCAATTTCTAAGAAATCATTTGAACTGTGCTTAGAGGAAAAGAAAGTGAAAGCAAAGTTATTTTGGATGGCCTGAGTAGTGGATTGGCTGCAGTTCAATGTGTCAAGTTTCAGAGTCCAACATGCATACTGTCATTTCTGTGTGTGAGGCTAGGGGGAGGGGGTGGGGTGGAAACACTTTTGCTTCACTCTCTTGGCTCCTGAGCCTGGTGAAGACAATAACAGGCATCTTCTTCATTTGTTTCGTTTGGGCTATGGAGAGTCACTATTCCAAATAGGCTGAGTATTGGAAACTTTTGGTTCTGTCTATGCTACTGTCATGCAGGAGAGCCTATGTGCAGCCGGTCTCTAGATCTGAAATGTACTTTAGCAGGGTACTATAGGGCTAGTTGCCCCAACTGAACAGCTGCTTGGTGCCTGCTCCAATTAACTAGTGTGTGTGACCTGTCAAACTAATGTGTGTGACCTGTCACAGGCAAGGGAAACTTCCTCTCCATGTCATAGGCAATTAGCATTGCAGCCTGGGCTCTGCCAGGAGAAGCAGTCAGAGCTGGGAGCCTGGAGGCACAAAGCAACTGTGGAAAGAAGAAATATTTTCTGCTCAGCAGCCTGAAAAATGTCCTTAGTGCTAGGAGGCACAACTTGTAGGATTAAACTGTTTCTTAGTCCTTGTAGCTGCTAGGCCACCTTAATTCAATGGGAAGCATGAGGTAAACAGTAAGCATGTGCAAATAGGGAACAATTCGATCTTATATTCAGATTCGGAGGACAGCGATTCAGTTCGGATCGCTGTCCCGAACAGATTTGGCTGAATTGGCTTCTGAAGATTTGGCGCTGATTTGGAGAGATTTGGAGATTCAGCCATAGTATATAATGAGGAGTCACTGAAATACCTATAACTTTGTCATTTTTTGGCTGATTCAGATAAAAATTGCAGGCATGGTAGCCCACGCTGAGGCCATGAAGCCTGCCAGGTTTCAAGAGGATGGGTGCAGGGGTTTCTGGGACACTGCACCTTAAGCTGCTGACGTGGAAAACTCATGACGTGTGAGTGTTAAGGCGTGCCCTCACTGTGGGGGCACATTCTCACAAAAAAACTGCTCTGTCTCCAGTCTCTCAGGCCTGATCCTCAAAGGGAATTTACAAACCACTTTTCACACACAGCCCTATGAACTTTACTTCATCAACCTCCTACATACAGAAACTCATGGACTCAATATAGACATTGGATTTATGACACACTACAACCTGCCAGATATCTGGCTCCCCAGGTAGCAGCAGGTGCCTTTCCACTTTTACCTGCTACATCCCCTTTCCTTCCTACTGCAGCCTGTCTCTCTCACCCCCTGACTCCTCCATTTCTGTTTTTACTGACAGGCTTTCTTGCCTGCATTGCATGCCAGCCTCTGGCTTCTTTACTATTCCTTCCATCCAGGAACAGCGAACGCACCAACTGCAGGTGCTTCCTCAGCCTGACAATGGGTTTTTCAACCAGAAAGCTGGCATCCCAGGCAGCTAAGCTGAGCTTACTTGATACCTCACAACTCCACTGCAACCAGCAAGCCTCAGGCCTGTCAAAGACATGATGGGTCTGGGCTTTCCCTAGCCAGGACTGTGTGCATGTGTGTTGTAGCTGGAGGTTATGGTGCCTCCTACCTTCTTTTCACCAGGGAGATCCTCAGTCCTGGCATTTCCTGGGGCTACCACGCCTCTGGCAGTCCCACCAGGCTTCCCAACCCTGGCAGAGTGCCTCCTCCTTCCCCATAGCCCCAGCCCATACCTCCAAGTTCATCCTGGCATGGGAGCCCAGCAGGGACATGTTCTTCCCCTGCTGGCTGGTGATGCAGTGAGTGCTGCCTGCAGCTCAGAGAGGTTTTTTTTAAAAAAAAAAAATAGGTGCAGATGGAGTGAGGAAGGTGGCACTCACTCTATCTGCAGGTGGAGCTTGGGGAACCCCAGCAGTGGGAGGTTCACCTTCAGGAACATCAGCTGTGCCACCAAACCAGGATCCAAGGAGGTGCAGTGGGGTGTCACGACATCCCCAGCAGTGCTGAACACCCTCTTCCTTGGAACACTGGTCAGTGGACAGGACAGGTGTTCCCAGGCAACTGCAGCCAGAACCTGCCACATCTGGCTGGGGGCTGCCCAATAGGCTAAGGGGTCACAATCCAGCGGCTTCGTGTCCTTGGTGGGATAGGTAGCCACCGAAGCCTTAGCACTACCTGCCCAAGGCTGGGGTCTGGTGCATTGGGACCCCAACATTGAAGCCATGCCCTTGGCCCACATTTGGCAGCAGCTGGTGTGGAGAAGACTGGCTGGTGCTGGTGCTGGGAGTGTTGGCATGGGAAAGTGGTTCCTCCTCTTCCATGGCCACTCGCATCTGCCCTTCTGCCTCCCTGACTCTGTTCACCAGCATCTCTGTCCAGTGATCAAGGGTTTTGGTGTTGCATGTGCTCCCCTTTGCCCTTGGATGGTATATGTCCTCCAGCAGATGGATGATACTGGACTGCAACAGATCCAGCCATTTTTTGATGCCCTCCTTCAGCCGCTTCACCAGTGCCTGTGCCTCTGGTGAAAGTGGTTTGCCCCAGCTGGGAATATTAATCTCCTGGAACTTCTCCCTTTGGTTCTCAAGCTCCTTGACTACCAGGGGATTGCCTGGCTAAGGAGGGCATCACCAGCACTGAGGGTCTTGGTGGCCTCGAGGAAGGGCTTGAGGACCACCAAGATCTGGGAGATGGTATCCCACTGTATTAAGGGGGCTGCTGACCCCAATCTCCCCAAGCAAGGCCATCTTGTGAATGGCCTTCTGTTGCTCCACCAGCCTTTCCAGCATCAGGTGTGTGGAGTTCCACTGAGTCTCCACATCCTGCATGATTTTGTGCTGTGGGATGCTCAGCTCTGCCGGTTTGTCCCGCAGCACCTTGCCTGTCTTGATGCTGTGGTGGAAGTAGCCTACCACCTTCCTGCATTTTGAAATCAGCTGGGTGGTAGTGATGGTGCCATCACTGGCAGCCTTGTCCCCCTCCATGGTGTCCCTGACTGTGACATGCAGCTTGTGTGCCACACAGCAAATGCCAACAAAAGTTGGCATCACAGACTACCTTGATCATATTGGCTCCATTGTCACTGACCATGGACCCACAGGTGAGTTCACCCTGCCCAACGAGCTACCCCTGCACCATGCGGTTCGTGGCCACTATGATCTCCCTTGCTGTGGAGGACTCGTCCATCACCTCGGCTTGAAGGAGAGCCCCCCCGATGGCCTGACTGATTGTACCAGTGCCCTGTGAGGGTGTGGTATGCATGATCTCCACCCCGGCTGCTCCAGATGTTTGAGGTGAAGTGCAAGGTTACCTGCAGCCCTGCCTTGTACAGCTCCTCCCTCAAGTACTCCCTGCATGCCTCATACAGGGAGGGCACCACCGTCCTGCTGAAGGTGGTGCACGTGGCCACTTGGTAGAATGGGGCCATGAGTGCCATGAGCTGCCTGAACCCTGGCTGCTCAGCTAAGGAGAAGGGCTGGCTATTGAGAGCAAGCATCTCCCCAATGCTCTGGATGATTTCACTCACCTTCGGAAAGCGCCCCCCCCCTTTGTCTGCAGCTTTTCCCTACCACTCCAGGGTGACCTGCCTCTGCTTTGTGGGGATGGGAGCTTTGGAGTGAGAAGGGGACTTCCCTTTGGGTATGCTCCCACTGGCGCCAGGCTGAGGAGGAGCAAGGGGAAGAGGGTGCTGTTTCCTGAGATGCAGCAGCATTGCCGTGATGACATAGTTATTCACCTCCTTGCCCCAGCTGATCTGCCTTTGGCAGTGCTGGCAGATGGCAAACCTGGGATCATCTGCCACCTCCAAATAATCTCAGACTACACTGTTCCCCGCTTCTGGGTTGAGGGTGGGGATCCTGCCTTAAACCCCTCCTCAGCAGGCAGAGGCACAACAACAGGGTAAGTAAGCTGAGCCATCTACCCCCACAGCCTCCTCTGAGGTGCCTTCCAGAGCAGAAGACCTGGCTCTATGGAAACTTTGAGAGGTGTGGAGCACAAACTCAGATTCCCCCTCAGTCCCCAGAATTCCTTTTGCTAGGGCACTCAGGTCTCCTGGTCCCAAGTCGAGCTCCTCCCCTGGCAGTGGGAAATCAGGGTGGAGACTCTCATTCTGCTGCTGGTGGCTATTTCTGGTGTTAGGGGAGCTGGTGCAGGTGCAGGGACAGGTACTGCTCCAACCACCTTGCTCCCACTGGCAGCAGAATACTCATGGCTGCCAGGAAAGAGGATCCTTCTATGTGGGGGGAGGGGAGGGGGCTGTAGTTCTTCCCCCACCCCCTCTAGACCCTCTCCCTCTCCTGCCAGAAGACCTGGCACCTCACTTTCAAGCATGCTTCATATTAATCTTTCCTGTGCTGGAAAAGGTGTGTGCGCGCAGCTGTAGTATCTCTCTTCTTCTCTGATGTATGACTGACTGACTTCTTCTTTGTTGTGTTTATTGTATGTGTGTGTTACTACAATAATATCTCTTCTTCTGTGTTGTATTTAGTCTGTATGTATGTGTAACTATATAATATCTCCTTCTTCTTCCCTGATGTATGCCTATCTGACTTCTTCTGTGTCGTGTTGAATAATATCTCTTCTTCTCTATGTATGTGTGTGAGTGTGTGTCATGTATGTGCTTTCCTGCACAGTGATGGATCACATTGCTGGGAAAGCACAGCTTTATTTTTTAAAACTCTGGGGAGGGGACACACAAGAACAAATAAGAGATTTTGCGGGGGAAGAATAAGTTAAAAGAAATGGATTGGATAGGGATAAGTCGAGAAATTTTAGTTAGTAAGCTGTATCCAATCCTTTCCAAAAACAGAAACTAGCAGAAGACTGACTAGGTAGGAAGCCAAGCTAGTCCAGTACCTTTCAGACGCTGTTGCTCAGGCAGAAACAGCTCACAAAAGAGACAGAAAGGCTACAGACAGTGGCTTATATACTGTTTCTATGTCCCTCACTGGCCATATTTTGCCCACACCTGCAATCAACCATAGTCTACATGCAAAAACAAAGGGAGGTAGTGTTTAAGATAAGCTTTCAAACTTTTATTTATTGTAAATCAACCAAATATCTTTAAATCCAAGGTTCAGCAGCATTTAGCAAAGCGCTTCAGTACACAGCATATCACTCTAGTGAAAAACATCCCAAGATATAATTCTAACACAGGGTTGTCAAACTTATTTGGCCCTGCTCTACATGTAGCACATGAGACTGGTGTGGGTTGTGCACTGCCTGAGGTTCGTAGGCTGGACCTAGTGCTACAGGCAGCACAGTAAGTCAGTCCAATCTATTGCTCTTGCTTTTCTAACAGGGATGCATTATGGGGAATACAGTGAACATTGCAACTGGTAGAGTTAAGCTTAAATGTTAGGAAATATGATACTGCAAAATCACAGCATAAGAAGATACAACTTCAAGAAGTACATAGGGTGAAGGAGAACAGTTATGGTTTAGTATGGCACATCAGGTAGCAGGACCCATGGGGAGCACCCAATCCCAGTGTGCAGGGCTGGGCAGGGGTTGGATTGAGCCCCAGGTCTGAATCTTGGTGTGGTGGGGCTGGAAGGGGGTGGTACTAACACCCTGGTGTCCAAACCAGGGGTGGGAGGGAATGATGTCTGATCCCCAAGACCCAATCCTGGCACATGGGGCAGGGAGAGGGCGGTGTTGGGCCCAGGCTCTGGTCTGGCCCACAGAGAGTCTGATCCAGCTCACAGGGCCAAAAGTTTGAGAACAACTGAGATAAGTAATTTTACTGGACTACATCAATCATGGTAGCCTGAATATTCTAACTGAGGAGTCCCTCAGCCACCATCCTTACTACTCTGTGAGCTGTGGATTCTTTACATTGTTAAAAAATCTATCATAACTGTCCGACTTTGATTGGAAGTCAGATCGGTTGCTGTGGCCTTAAACTCTGTCAGCCCAAATTTAACATCCAGTCTCACCTGGCGGTTTCTCCCCAGCTCTGGGTTTGGCATTGGTACAGTACAGGAGCCAAGCATTTTCATCCCTTTCTCATCTATGTACTTTGCATTCTCCTTTTCTGTACAGCAGAAGCGGAGCTGCATACTTGTCTGATCTGGTTCCACAGGAGTGAAAGTGTAATGGACATCTTCATCTATGTTTATCAAATCCCCAATTCCTACCAATCTCTTAAAAAGGTCTGTGCAGTACACATAATTATCGGTTTTTGAGACCCTCTTTTTCCTTTCATCGTGGACAGCTGCATCAAATGCATGGCATACCGCTACTCCGTATGTCCGTGCACTGATTCTTGAGGCAACAATTTGTGAATTGTACCCAAACAAAACAGCCCCCTTAACAATGGCTGCCTGGGCCTCCATGGGGCACAGGATAGAGTAGCGCTCACTGAATGTGTGGTAGATCTCATCCCTCAGAATAATGCTGGAGGCAAATCCCCCAACAAGCAAAATATACTGGACTGTAGCCATTTCGGGTTTCCTGAGGATTTCCTTCAAAGCACCAATGATTTTCCCAGTGCTGTATGCAAAAAAGCTCTTCATTTTCTCATACGTAATCATGATGATCCCATCATGCCAGTGAGTTCCTTCCACATGATTGAAGAAGAGAGAGATGTCTTGCTTCTGTTCAGCCACTTTTATTAGGTTGGTGTAGCAATGGAGGTAGACATCATCTCTACTAGAAGAACATTTTTGGAGGCCAAAGTTGTACATCATTTGATGGAATTCTGTTGGGTATTTTTTTATGTATTCATCCCATATTCCTCCGTGGAATATTTCCCTCAGGAAGGCTTTGAAGTTTTCATCCACTGTGTTCCCTCCCCATCCTCCTCCAGATGCCTTATGCAACTCCTTTAGGGTTTTATCCTGTTGGATTTCATGCACCGTGATGTCTATTGTACCCCCTAAACACCAAAGAATTAAGTTCGTTAACTTGTTTAAAAAAAATAACTAGCCACAAAACCTCATTGGCTTGATTTTTATCTCCCACTTTTCAGACCTATGTCTCATTGCTAGTGCTTAAGAATTTATTTAGATCCAGACCTTTTGCTGGGGGCATTTTGTTTCTATGGAGATGACAGACCTGATATTTCATCTCTTTTGCAGAACTTCTTGAGAGGACTGAAATTGGGGAAACCTGTTTAAACCGGGGTTTTGTTTGGCAGAGATGCCTGCGAAACGAGATCCAGTCTGCACGCAAGAGTAAGTAGCCCCAGTGTTGTAGAGAGGGGCTGGAGCTTTTGGGGTACTAACCCCCAGGGACTGTAGCAGTGGTTTATATGGCACTTTTCCACATTTATGACTATCCTGCATTTAATGAGCAGTTTATGCATTCATTTTGGAAAAGAGAACTGAATAAATGTGTAGCCACTTTTTATAGTGCTGAGGCAACAGTTAAACAATGCTCATCACAGGCTGAAGGGGGAAAAAACCCATTACCTCCACAATCAACGACAATGTAGTGAGTCCCAGGTGACTCTTCAAACTTCTCTCTGTGGCTACCTTCTGCCACAAACCCAGACCGAGGGAGCTGCTTGCACCAGACAGATGCAGCCTCTGGTTCCAGGGCAATGATAAGCTTCTCTGAAAACATGTCAGTGATAAGCCCAGCCTAAAATTACAAGTTACTTAAAATTAAGTCAGGAATGGGAGCCAGATCCTTCCTTCCCACCTCTGAGACATAACTTGAACATAGTACATGGACCAGACATTTCTACTTGCAAGAATGGGCATCCTGGACTAGTGGTACAAGGCAGGGGTCAGCAATGTGGGGCAGGGGAAAGGTGGGGATAGAGAACAGAGCCCTCTGCCACAAAGGTCCCCCAGCATCTTGCTGGCCTGGGTATCAGAGAGGGGCCCAAGCCAGGTCCATGTGGTACAGCGTCTCCCTCCCCAGACCCAGTTCCCAGCACAGCAGAATGTGGGGCAAGGCAGCTATGCTGCAGCTGCTGGCTGCTGCTGCTGTCAAGAGGCTTGGTGCAGGGAGGGGGGGAGTCCCTCACCCCCCAGGAAGCCAGCTAGCAAGCTGTGAGACGCTCTCGTGGGAGGGGGCACCATTTCCACCCCCTTTTTCCACCCCCAGCTGCTGCTGACAGTTGCTAGCTAATGAAGGGGGGCACTCTGGCAGCCTCCTGGCAGGCAGTAAGGCACCGAACCCCCTCCTGCCCCACCAAACACTGCATATCTGTTCAGCTGGAAGATGCTCTAATGTCTAGCACTTCGGGTAAAGTGCAATAGTTATAACTCGCTTGAGAGCCCCCTCCTGTATTACCTTTCCCATCACCCTGTGGCACAACGTTTTGAGTTTTAAAAGGAGGCTTGTTGACAGGATGAGAAATCCCTGCCCTCTGAGTGATGCAAACTGGAGAGAATCTGAGGGGAGCAATCGAGCTGTTACTCCTTTACCTCTTTTGCTGCCAATCGCATGAACTGTCTGGCAGAGGCATCCCATATGGCTGGAACAGTAACAACCCAAGTGATGTCCTCTGGCTCACAGGCAGTTTGGAACGAGGCCTCCCCAATGCTGTTCAGGGCATGGTCCTTCATGTAACGCAGACTCTCCGAGAAGACAGTCAGGGCAGGGAGCATCCTTCCATTATCTGCTTCCAGCTCCATGTTGGAGGTGATTTTCTACAAGTGAAAAAAGAAAACAGCAACAAATAATTAGGTAGTGCCTGGGGCCCTCAGAATGGACCATGGCCTCTTTGTGCTAAGCATTGTATCAAATGTGTAGCAGACTGGTGGCTCCTGCAGTCTTAAGTAGCCACAACGAGCTTGTAAAGCGCAGCTCAGGTACACTCTAAATCTCAAATAAGAGGGATGGGAGGGAGTCCCAGGCTCTTCACATCCAAGTTCATGTACAGACTCGGAGTTGGCTTGATAAATAAATTGGAGAACTGGGACATAGCACAATGAAATTTAACAAAGACATCTAATGAACAGAAATGTATGCATACAGAACTGGAAGTAACTGGTGATGCTGTAGCATTGTTGAGAAGGATCAGGCATTTGTGTGGTGTGAGGGAGACTGAAATGCATGTGCAGCCATGTTGAGAGTTGTAATCTGGCTCCCACTGGGGACTGACCAAATGTTATTACAGTCCACTTAATACAGTCTGCCTAGTGGGTGCAAAGGACCAGGACTCTGATCACCAGGAATCTTAGTTTTCCATTTGTCATGGAAAATCCCTATTCTAAGGGATAGCCAGCATGGGTTTGTTGCGGGTAGGTCTTGTTTGACCAATCTCATTTCCTTCTATGACCAGGTGACCTATCACTTGGACAAGGGAGAAGAGATTGATGTCATATATCTTGACTTCAAAAAAGCTTTTGATCTGGTATTCCATGATCACCTCTTGGCCAAACTGGCCAGTTGTGGCCTTGGGTCCACCACGATCCGCTGGCTGGGAAACTGGCTCCGTGGTCGGACCCAGAGGGTTGTAATTGATGGCAGTCACTCATCGTGGTGCCCTGTGACCAGTGGGGTCCCTCAAGGCTCTGTCCTGGGACCCATACTGTTCAACATCTTCATTAACGATGTGGACATTGGAGTCAGGAGTGGACTGGCCAAGTTCGCCGATGACACCAAACTTTGGGGCAAAGCATCCATGCCAGAAGATAAGCGGGTCATCCAGGGTGACCTGGACAAGCTCAGCAAATGGGCGGACGAGAACCTCATGGTGCTTAACACCGAAAAATGCAAGGTTCTCCACCTTGGGAGGAAAAACCTGCAGCACCCTTATAGGCTCGGCAGTGCTACATTGGTTAGCACTACAGAAGAAAAGAGACTTGGGGGTCATCATTGACCACAAGATGAACATGAGCCTGCAATGCGATGCTGCGGCTAGTAAAGCGACCAAAATGCTGGCGTGCATCCATAGATGCTTCTCGAGCAAATCCTGGGACGTCATTCTCCCCTTGCACTCGGCCTTGGTGAGGCCGCAGCTGGAGTACTGCATCCAGTTTTGGGCTCCGCAATTCAAAAAGGATGTGGAGAAGCTTGAGAGAGTCCAGAGGAGAGCCACGCGCATGATCAGAGGTCAGGAAAACAGATCTTACGACGACAGGCTGAGAGACATGGGACTCTTTAGCCTGGAAAAGCGCAGGCTCAGGGGTGATCTGATGGCCACCTATAAGTTTGTCAAGGGTGACCACCAGGATCTGGGGGAGCTTTTGTTCACCAGAGCGCCCCAAGGGATGACAAGGTTGAACGGTCACAAACTCCTGCAAGACCGCTTCAGGCTGGACATAAGGAAGAATTTCTTTACTGTCCGAGCCCCCAAGGTCTGGAACAGTCTGCCAGCGGAGGTGGTTCAAGCACCTACATTGAACACCTTCAAGAGTAAATTGGATGCTTATCTTGCTGGGATCCTATGACCCCAGCTGACTTCCTGCCCTTTGGGCAGGGGGCTGGACTCGATGATCTCCCGAGGTCCCTTCCAGCCCTAATGTCTATGAAATCTATGAAATCGGAGAAAAATGTGGTATCTGTGTTTTTCCACAACCTACCAAAAGCACAATGGCACTCCAGTGCTATTTTTTCTCTCTCATTTTTGCCATGGTTTTTGTCTCTTGGCCAGTCAGCAGCAGGAGCACAGGGTGGGGGTGCTGATTGGATGAGAAGCAAAAACCGCAGCGAGAATAAGAGAACAGAAATGGCACTGCTTGCAATGGGATGCTGCCGCGCTCTTGGTAGGTCACAAAAAGATGCACCTTTTTGTGGTTTTTTAAAGAGATTTTCTGCTCTTTTTCTCCACAGAAAACTAGACTCCCTATTCCTTGCTCGACACCTCCCTTTATCTATAAGATAGCAAAACATTATAAATGAGTAATAGTAACTCAGGGCCCTTAAAACCATTTACAGTGCTTTACCAACTAACTAATATGCATACCTAAAACTACGAATAGCTGTTTAAAGCTCAATTCTTGTCTGCTCACTCTTCCAGACCTTGTCCTAAGCCAGGGGTGGGCAGAATATGGCCCGCAGGCCAGATCTGGCCCATGGTGGGTCTTTGTCCGGCCCATGGCAGGTCCCTCAGTCCCACCTGGCTCAGGCATAGTCCAACTGTAATGGGTCCTGCCACCCACTGGGCACATGGCGGGCTGGGGCGGCCCCACACTAGGACTGCCTTTTTAGGCAGCCCCAGGGGGCAGGCGGTTCCTTCTGGCTGCTGCTGCCACTGGCCCCAGGCCTATGGTACTGGTGGGGACCCTCACTGCACAGCCCTGACCCTGTACGCCCTGTACCTGCTCTGAGCTCACCCACCCTCCTTCAGCAGCAGCAGCATGGGACAGAAGCTGCTGATCAGTATGGGGTAAAAGCAGCTCATCCTCCTCGCCACTGCCAGGACTTCCTGGTATAGCCTTCCAGAGCCCATGCGGGCTGTTCTGAATCTATGCTGTGTCACCGCTGCCTCTGGGCTACACAACAGGGCAGCAGTGGCAGTGCAGAGCAGACTCGGGGCAGCCCTGCACAGGCTCCAGGCAGCTACACCAGGAAGCGCTAGCAGAGGCAAGGAAGGGAGACCACTTTTACCTCACACTGGGCAGCTTCTGTCCCGTACCACCACTGCCAAGCCTACATTGTTGTTGATTGTGGAGGTAATGGTCTTTTCCCCCTTCAGCCTGTGATGAGCATTGTTTAACTGTTGCCTCAGCACTATAAAAAGTGGCTACACATTTATTCAGTTCTCTTTTCCAAAATGTATGCATAAACTGCTCATTAAATGCAGGATAGTCATAAATGTGGAAAAGTGCCATATAAGCCACTGCTACAATCCCTGGGGGTTAGTACCCCAAAAGCTCCAGCCCCTCACTGCCAAGCCTGGGTGGGCAAGCCTGGAGCAGGTGCAGGGCACACAGGGTCAAAGCTGTGCAGCATGGATTCCCGCCAGTACCATGGGGCTGGCGCCAGCGGCACCAGCAACCAGAAGGAGCCGCCTGCCACCTTGGCTGCCTAGGAAGGTAGTCCTGCTGTAGGGCCACCCCAGGCCACTGTGTGTCCAAGGCAGCAGGGTGTGCCATGGGTGGGCACTGTGGAGTGGGCCGGGTCTGGGCTGTGCCTGGGTTCTGGCTGATCCGCTCCAGTGAGGGTGAGTCCGGAGCAGGCACAGGGAGTGCCGTTGGCAGTGGTGGGGAGGTACCACAGGGCACATGGGCTCTGGGCTATTGCAGGGTGGGTGCTGACTGGCTCAGGGGGCGTGTGTGGGGGGCTCCCATGTACACCCCAACATACCCGCAAACCCTGCAAACCCCACAACCACACCTCCATGCACAGTCACACTTCCCACAAACACTACATCCATTCACACCCTCCCCCCCCCACGCCTCTGGGGGGGAGCTCCATGCACTGCTGCACTCATACACACACACACTTGCATCCACCCCCTCCACAAACCAGGTTACCCTTGCAGCCCTGGACAGCTCACCAAAATTCCTTAAGTGGCCCTCCAGCCAAAATAATTGCCCACCCCTGTCCTAACCTCCTTAGAGCTCCTGTCTCTAACTGAGCCTTCTTTCTAACTTCCTTGAGGTGAAAGATGTTGAACATGACCCCTATTTCTCTGGAGGCCTTTTAGAATCCTCCACTAAGTAGGAGCTAGGGGTGTTAAGAATATTATCAAAAATTAATTTTAGATGAATGCATGAACGAGTGAATGAATATGGTATCAAGCATACCCAGTCTTCTGAGAAAGTAGCCTTGAGAAGAACAAACAAACCATCTACAAGAAGATAAAGAGCAAGCAGACACCTTGTTTCCCCTGTCTCAGATGTTGTAAGTCAAAGTAACTCCTTACTATCCATCTTACCATCTGCATGTCTTAGCCTTACTATATATCTGCATATCTAAGCCATAAGGTATGTGACTAGAGTCAACTTAACAGCAACAAAGTGGCTGGCTAAGCAGGTTGTCAGGGGCACTGTAGCAAAGTCTGTCTAAACTAAGTATAAAAGGACAGTGAAGATCAAGCCCCAATAACATTGTATCCCATCCACATCAACTAAGGAGAAAATTACTAGCGTCCCACTTACTTGGTTGTACAGCTTCATCTTGAAGTTCTGGAAGAAGTACCACTTAGGAGCTTCACTGGCGGGCAATGTGTTGTACTTCATGACAGCATCATAACCAAACTTCTTAAATTCCTTCTTCTCATTAAAGAGAATGCATGTGGGGGTCTTCACAGTCTTGAACCCATGCTCCATGCCCCAAAACACCTGACGGATTTGGTCTACACATGACTCAAGGGCAAAGCAGTACCCACTGTAAGATGTACCAAAGTCAATGCCAATAATGAACAAAGACTTATCTGCCATGCTTATAACTGAAGAGGTAGAATGCAGTACAACCTGCTAGAACTGACTGCTGCAAAAGTGAAACAGCTTTGTCGTTATTTTTCCAAAGCAAATCCCCTTTCACTACAGACACTTCTTTCCGGTTTTTTGATTGCGTGGCTAGCAGAATCTATTCCAGGAACAGAGCGGTTGAGAAATAGGTGGTACTTTCTGTAATAGGGAGGAGACTAACTCTGTTCTCAGAAGAACCCACAGCCCTTCCCATCCTGTTTGTGCAAATGAGAAAGTACTATTCTTTGTTTTTGAAAGAGTTTCCCAGGTTTCTCTGAATCTGGTTCTACTCAGACAAGTTGTCTTCTGCTCCTCTTAATTGGGAGAGACATTAGCTGCTTTGTTAGAAGCATGAGAGGACATGGGAAATGTAGGAAGCCAGGAACAGCTGAAAAATGTAATGCTGGGATGGAAACTCACAGGTACGTTGGATGGGGCCAGGGATCTGGGTTTTCTGCTTGCTATGAAAAAACATGGCTCTTCTCCTTTAAAGAGCAAAATGCAGGGAACTGCAGGTTTCCCCTTGCAGGCTGGCAGAGTTTCAGCCTGCAAGGGGCTAGGGGGTGCCACATGCATATGTACTCCCTCCAGGTATGTCTATAGGCATGGGGGCAGGAGTGTGGGCACACAGGTGATGTATTAGGCAGGTGGTGGGGTACATGCCCCCCAGATTTCTGCACCCACAGCAGGGCTTGGGGCTGCAGCCTGACCGAGCCAGCTCTAGACCGGAACCACCTCCACAGCCTAGCGGGTGGGACCCAGCATGGGGCAGAGTACCACACCACCATGGCCACCAAGGTGAGGCAACCCCTGCCCTCCTGGCAGCAGCAGAGGCACAAACTGTGCCACCACTGCTACTGCTACTGCTGTGCCTCCCCTTGGTGGTTATGGTGGTGCAGCCGGTCTGACCCAGCTGCAGCCCTGCACCCTGCTATGGGTGCAGAAATCTGGGGGTGCACATGCCCCACTCCAATGCATTGCCTATGTCCCCCTCATCACCGCCCACATGTCACCTGTGCTCTCACCCCCCATTTCCCCCCATTCTCCTGGGGATGGAGCCTGGGGGCAGGGGCAGCAGGTTGGGAGTGAGGGGCACATCAGGGCTGGGGGGGATTGTGATTCAGGAGTGAGGGGCACTGGCAGGGCCAGGGGGGTCTGTGGGTCGGGAGTAAGGGGCACCAGCAGATCTGGGGGCAGCTGTGGCTTGGGGGTGAGGGCAAACTTCAACAAGCTAAGGAGGATAGTTGGGGATGCACTGAGGTCCCAGAGAGGGGGGAGCCAGATGTCCAAGGAGAGTGATTGCTCCTTAAGGAGGCGATCCTCCAAGCCCAAAGAAGGGTAATCCCAACAAGGATCAAAGGGAGCAGGAGAGCACACAAGCCTCCATGGCTCACCAAAAGCATCCAGAAATGTCTCCTTGCTAAAAAGGAGGCTTACACCCAATGGAAAGAAGGGGTCATCACCAGGGATGACTTCTACAGTCACTCGGGGATGTAGGGGGGCAGTTGAGAAGGCCAAGGTAAAGATGAAATTAGGACTAGCTTCTCAGATTAAGGAAAATAAGAAGTCCTTTTTTAAATACATAGGGGGGAAAAGAAGGTCCCGGGTAATGTGGGGCCCTTGCAGGACGCATTGGGAAATTTGGTCGTCACACCAGACTACAAAGCTAACATGTTTAACGATTTCTTTGCTTCTGGTTTCCTAAGAAGGGACCAGAACAGCCACCTCCCTGCTGGGCCCCCTTCGGGCCCCAGGGGAGGCACACCTGGGCCAAAGATTAGCGTGGAGCTAGTTAGGGGGCTTCTGGAGGGGCTGGACGTGTTCAAGTCAGCCAGCCTGGATGATCTCCACCCTAGAGTCCTAAAGGAATTGGCCCAGGTCATTGCAAGTCCCCTGGCATGGCTTTACGAGCACTCGTGGTACTCTGGTGTGGTCCCAGAGGACTGGAAGAGGGCCAACGTGGTTCCCATCTTCAAAAAGGGGAGGAAGGAGGACCCGGGAAACTATAGGCCAGTTAGTCTTACCTCGATCCTAGGCAAGCTGTTCAAGAAAATTATGCTGGCACACATCCAGGAGGGGCCAGCAGGGGCTGCATGCTTAGGGGCAACCAATATGGGTTCATCAGTGGCAGGTCCTGTCAGACCAACCTGGTGGCCTTCTATGATCAGATCACCAGATCGTTAGATGCAGGGGTAGCAGTGGATATAATCTTCCTGGACTTCTGGAAGGGTTTTGACACTGTCTCTCACCCCATTCTCATTAAGAAACTGGGGGACTGTGGTGTAGACACCCACACAGTCAAATGGGTTGCAAACTGGCTGGAGGGCCACACCCAGAGGGTGGTAGTGGATGAGTCCTTCTCAACCTGGAAGGACGTGGGCAGTGGGGCTCCGCAGGGCTCGGTCCTCGGGCCCGCACTGTTCAACATCTTCATCAGCGATTTGGATGAGGGGGTAAAAATCTCCCTGTACAAATTTGCTGATGACACTAACATGTGGGGGGATGTTGGCACACTAGAAGGAAGCATCAGGCTTCAATCAGCATCAGACCTAGACAGGCTACAAGGGTGGGTGGATGTGAATAAGATGGGATTCAACACAGACAAGTGCAAGGTGATGCACCTGGGGAGGAACAACCGGCACCATACCTACAGGTTGGGGAGCTCCCCTCGTGTCAGCACAGAGGCAGAAAAGGATCTTCGAGTCATAATTGACTCCAAGATGAACATGGGCTGGCAGTGTGGGGAGGCAGTCAGGAAGGCCAACCCATCCACAGATGCATCTCGAGCAGGTCCAAGGAGGTGATCCTCCCCCTCTATGCGGCACTGGTCAGGCTGCAGCTGGAGTACTGCATCCAGTTCTGGGTGCCGCACTTGAAGGGGGATGTGGACAACATGGAGAGGGTCCAGAGGAGGGACACTCGTATGATCAGGGGACAACAGGGCAGGCCCTATGAGGAGAGGCTACGGGACCTGAACCTGTTCAGCCTCCAAAAGACAAGGCTGAGGGGAGATCTTGTGGCCTGTTATAAACTAGTCAGGGGGGATCAGCAGGCACTGGGGGAGTCACTGTTCCCCCGAGCACCACCAGGAGTGACCAGGAATAACGGTCACAAGCTGGCAGAGGGTAGGTTTAGGTTAGATGTCAGGAGATGCTACTTCACGGTCAGGGCGGCTAGGGCTTGGAACCAACTTCCAAGAGAAGTGGTGCAGGCTCCTACCCTGGGGGTGTTTAAGAGGAGGTTAGATGAACATCTTGCTGGGGTCATTTGACCCCAGTATTATTTCCTGCCATGGCAGGGGCTCAGACTAGATGATCTACTCAGGTCCCTTCTGACCCTAGAAACTATGAAACTATGAAACACATGGGCAGGGCACCAGCATATCAGAGCTGCTCAGCACCACAAAGCAGTGGGGGTGGGGGGGGGCAGCCACAGTTGAACCCATGTCCTGTGGAGCAAAGGGGACAGGGAAAGCTCTGATTTTTCTATGATTAAAAAAAAACAAAATTGAATGCCAAAATTTATAAGTATTTAGACTTTATTTATTATAGTGATTGAGGCCCTTGTAGGCTTCCAAAATGCTTTAAAATTGTAAATATGTCCATAAAACATTGTGTTCAACTGATGTCTGTTTATATAGTAGTGTTTTATTTTAATTGCAGAAAAATGTGGATTTTGAGGTTTTTAAATCTGAGAATTTGGGATTTCTATCAGAGAACCTGGAATTTTCAAACAGAGAAAACCAGGATCAGTGGTTATCACATTGTTTTTTGCAGAAGTGATTTTTTTTTTGTATAAAATAGTTGTGAGGCACTGTAAAGTTCTTCCTACAATGGGGTTACAGTTAAAGATACAATAAATCACTGGGTTTTGCTAACACTTGCAAATTTTGGTTATGCACGAGGACCACAACATTTTGTAACCAGAGCAACAAAGTTGCTGGCTTTGAGGGACACTCCTAGTCAGAGGCAGAGGAGTGGAGGTGAGGTAGATTACTTTTGAATGTTGCGGGGGGGAGCTGGAGGGAGAAGTTTGCTTTGTTGTACCTGCTTGTTTTAATATTTTCCTCTGTTTCTCTCATTTCATTTGTCTTTTACTGTAAGATGCTCTGAGTGTTTTTGTTTGTGTTTTTTGTTTTTGGAAAGGGTGGTGTATAAATAAAAAAAAATAATAATTTTATTTATAACAGAAGTAATAACAGCAGCTGGCAGTGTTACAGAATTGCAAGACTGAAAATAAATCTGCAAAAATGACTGTCCAGCAAGCTGGGTATGGAGAATAGACTGATAAGAAGCTAGGAATGTCTCTCAATGCCTGGGATGAGTAACTAACCCTAGGCTTGCCTTGGGCATCATTTGGTGACTGTGATATTTATTTTTATCTGTGCAGCCCTTTCAGCCAGCCTTCTAGCATGGGCAGCCCAGAAAAGGAGAAAAAAGAGTATAAAAAGTTTGAGGAGGAAAAAAGAGCCTTACAGGAAAAGTAGAGGATTTCCCCAGAACTTATCTATCTGTGCCGTCGGTTGAGGCTTGTAATTTTCACTTGTAATTTGTGACGCTGGTGTGTAGGAGCAGATGGATTAGTCCACAGCTGAAATTCAGGAACGTGCAAGATTGCACTACAAATTTGCCCAGAGCAGGCTTTGGAACTTCTGGTTTTGGCTCGGATGAAGGAAGACAGAAGCAAACAGAAAAATAAAAGCCTTTATGCTGCCACATTCTCTTTCTTTCTGATCCTTCTCTAATTGGGAGTCTTGAAAATGACAAAGGTGTTCATATGAAGTGAAAGGTGATTTGAGCAAATCAGGCTTTTTTCCAAGCTCTCAAACAATTTTGAATAAAGTTTGTGTTTTCTGAGAGTTCTTATTCTACCTTGCCCAGGTTATCTGAGCCTGGTGATTACTGCCTTCTTGTATTACTCCGAAGGCTTTTTATTTAGGGTGACCAGATATGCTGGGTTGGCCAGGGCAGTCCTGGAATTTATAGGCTGTCTCAGTCAGGTTTGTTTGGTGATCGGAAATTGTATTCTGCTGAATGCCCCATTTCTAGGGTCCAAACCCCAATTCAAATTCTTAGTGAATTCCTGACATTCATACGCTGGTACACCTTATTTGGCTGGAAGAACAGCATAGGATCCCTGTTGTCTGCCGGGGCTCATCACTCTACCTTTGCACTGTTGCTTGGTTGATGACTGCTACAGAGCAAAATGCAGGTGTGACTAGTGATGGCAGGCAGGCCTGGGCCAGGTTCAGTCTAACTAGCGTAAGTAATAAGATCAGTGAAGACACCAGCAGCACAGACTAGCAACTGGTATATGAAACAGGGTTCCTTGAGGGACAGCCTGCGCCACCCTGTCTTCACTGCAGTTGTGACCTGTGCAAGCCAGATGGGAACCTATATAAATGTTTGCCTATACAATCTAGTCATACCTTTGCTTTCCAGGTAGACGTATCCCTGAGAGAGAGCCAACAGCTGAGGTCATGAGAGGTCTCTCACATGGCAAAGCAGAGCAACAACCTCGAAGCCAGTGGGCTCAAAAGATATATTTATAATCATGTCTATTTTGACTCTTTTGTTATCTTGCCAAGATAACAGTTAGCCAAGAATTTTTGGGAGAGGGTCTTAGCTTTTGCAGACTGTGCACTTTGAATTAATATTTTTTTTACCAACTCTAATCCTTTTTTATCATTCTGTGCCTGACAGCTCAATGCCTGACAGACAGGAAAACGATGCTCGGGTTCACCACTTGCCTGAAGAACTTCAGAGCGGGAAGGGAATTGCTAGGTGAGTGTGAAGGGACAGGATTTGATGACTGAGAAAAACTCTGATTCTGCAGCTCAAGGATGTGTGATGAAAACTAAGCCTCGAAAATTCCTGAGGCGGTTTATTTTATTTCCCTACAAGCTTAAAGAATGCTCTTGGGTGTTGATATTAAAAGCATTCACCTGCCCAGTGGCTGAAAAGCTACACTGGCACAGAGGAAGCATAAAAAGTGAGGGTTGGAAGGGACCTCAGGAGGTCATCTAGTCCAACCCCCTGCTCAAAGCAGGACCGGCCCCAACCAAATCATCCCAAAGCTTTGTCTAGCCAGATTTTGAAAACCCTCAAGGACGGAGCTTCCACCACACCTCTGGGTAACCTCTCTAGGTAACCTGTTTCAGTGTTTTACTACCCTTCTAGTGAGAAAATTCATCCCAATAACTAACCTAAACTTCTCCTGCTGCAACTTGAGACCATTGCTCCTTGTTCTGTCATCTGCCACCACTGACAACAGTCCAGCTCCATCCTCTTTGGACCCTTCCCCCTTCAGGTAGCTGAAGGCTGCTATTAAATCCCCTCTCAGGCTCTTATTTTCTAAACTAAATAAGCCTAGTGCCCCCAATCTTTCCTCATAAGTCATGTCCCCCTCAGCCCCATCACCATTTTTGTCACCCTCTGCTGGACTCTCTCCAATTTGTCCACATCCTTTCTGTAGTGGGAGGCCCAAAACTGAACACAGTACTCCAGATGTGGCCTCACCAGTGCTGAATAGAAGGGAATAATGTCTTCCCTTGACCTACCGGCAACACTCCTATCAGTGCAGCCCAGTATGCCATCAGCCTCCTTGGCAAAAAGGGCACGCTGCTGGCTTATATATATGTGTGTATATATTCTTGCCCAGGGAAAAAAAATCTTAAAGGTGCATGATTTTGCTCCATTTGGAAAATTACCATTTTTGCTGGAAGCATTTTCACTGAAAAGAAATTACAGTTTTCAACACAGTGTGAAATGAAAGTAGTTTTACTAGTTTACTAAACACTGATGAATTTAACTACTCCTGACCCTTGCTGTTAGTTGAGTTCCTTGCATGACTGCTTCAAGCACACAGAAATGGAGACTGTAAACAGGGAGGCATAAGTACAGGAGGCAAGAGTACTTGCTGGCTGTCTTCCGTCTGATCCTGCCCTTATTTAAAGAATCAGAGTTTTGATGCTGCTTTCAGTGGGTTTTGCATCCTCCTCAAAAGTGTAATGTGTGTTAAGCATACTTCTAAGCATATGTGATAGAGAACCCCTACAGAAACTGATGCAGAGAAACAGCCATGTTACTCTGAAGTCAGGCAGAGACCGCAGGCAGGGCAGGGTGGCACACTATAAATTAAATGGGTCAGAGAGGCTTTTGTAGGTAACAAGCTCCGTTGTCAGGACAGGCAAAGCATCTGAAAAGTAGGCTGTTGCCTACTAAAGCTTGTGCCCCTCTGAACCAATTAATCTCTGTGGTGCAACCCACCCCTGCCTCTTAGGGACCCTAATGAATCACAGCTAGAGCTTTGATATATTCAACAGTATGGCATAATTTTAATATGATGTTGCATTGCTGTGTAAGAACATCACTTCCTCACACTGCAGCTCAACATGCCCAGGCTTCAGTGGGACAGCAAGCTGGGCAGTCCCGCTCTCCTGCTCCTGTGCGTGTGAGGCAGGAGAATGGGACTGGGTAGGAATGGAAGGGAATAGGGGGAGACATTTTTCTTTTCTGAAGATATTGAATGTGGGTTGGGAAGCTAGGCTGGCTTTGAGGGACACTCGTAGTCAGAGGCAGAGGAGTGGAGGTGAGGTAGATTACTTTTGAATGTTGGGGGTGGGGAGCTGGAGGGAGAAGTTTGCTTTGTTGTACCTGCTTGTTTTAATATTTTCTTCTGTTTCTCTCATTTCATTTGTCTTTTACTGTAAGATGCTCTGAGTGTTTTTGCCTTCTTGTATTACTCTGAAGGCTTTATAGTTAGGGTGACCAGATATGCTGGGTTGGCCAGGGCAGTCCTGGAATTTATAGGCTGTCTCAGTCTCCCGGCCATTGGAGAAAATGAAAGCAAAAGTCCCGGAGCGTGTGTGCGTGTGTGCGTGCATGCGTGTTGAGGAACACGATGCCTTTGTTGCCAGGGCTGAGGGTGCTGCATGGTCTCTGTCTGCCTCCTGCTGACTCACGTCTCTGGTGCCATCCCAGCACCTGCAGCCACATCCTGGACCTGCATCCCTGAGCCGGGGCAGGCTGAGCCAGCTGCATCACAGGCCCCATGCAAAGAGCCCAGCCCCATCCCAGTCACACCCTGCCCTAACTACGGAGGGGATTGTGAAGTCGGCACTTGCTACGCTCATCTGGCCTGGAGGCACACAGCCAGGATGCAGCTGCAGGTGCTGGGTTGGGTCCAGAGCCATGAGTCAGACAGAGCCCCCAGCCAGACCCCTCAGCCTGGCCAGGGCCCCACTGCCAGCTCACAGCCCGCCCCAGCTCCAGTGAGAAAGGCACTGTGCTCTCTGTTCCAGCCCTGGCCCGGAGCACATACACGTGCATGCATGTGTGTGCGTGCGTGCGCACCCATCTCCCCCCTCCCCCACCGTACCTTCCCCATCCCAGATGTCCGTAAAATAACTATGGTCACCCTGTTTATATTGCCACCCATCGCTGTTGTAATTGGGGCACCTTCTACACCAAATTAGTAGCGTGAGCGGCATCCTAGTGGATTTCATGGAGTTTCTGGCCTTTTTCCCTCTGGGGATAAAAACTCTATTTGGGCTTTTGTTTAAACTGCCTCTTTTTCAGAAAGGTTGATTCAGTGGACGGGGATATCAATGCTGTGAGCGTCTCTCTCATGGTGGAAAGGCAATGTCTGAGGGGTTTTCTGTCTTCTACCAATAGAAAGGTACAAGTTGACTCACACAAGTGGTTATTCACACAACAAAGATGCAACTGAGATTCCACCAACCAAGCACCCAAACGCAGCTGAAATGAAGATGGGACAAATGTTGACACAACTGGCAAACAAAGTCAGGTTTGTTTGGTGATCGGAAATTGTATTCTGCTGAATGCCCCATTTCTAGGGTCCAAACCCCAATTCAAATTCTTAGTGAATTCCTGACATTCATACGCTGGTACACCTTATTTGGCTGGAAGAACAGCATAGGATCCCTGTTGTCTGCCGGGGCTCATCACTCTACCTTTGCACTGTTGCTTGGTTGATGACTGCTACAGAGCAAAATGCAGGTGTGACTAGTGATGGCAGGCAGGCCTGGGCCAGGTTCAGTCTAACTAGCGTAAGTAATAAGATCAGTGAAGACACCAGCAGCACAGACTAGCAACTGGTATATGAAACAGGGTTCCTTGAGGGACAGCCTGCGCCACCCTGTCTTCACTGCAGTTGTGACCTGTGCAAGCCAGATGGGAACCTATATAAATGTTTGCCTATACAATCTAGTCATACCTTTGCTTTCCAGGTAGACGTATCCCTGAGAGAGAGCCAACAGCTGAGGTCATGAGAGGTCTCTCACATGGCAAAGCAGAGCAACAACCTCGAAGCCAGTGGGCTCAAAAGATATATTTATAATCATGTCTATTTTGACTCTTTTGTTATCTTGCCAAGATAACAGTTAGCCAAGAATTTTTGGGAGAGGGTCTTAGCTTTTGCAGACTGTGCACTTTGAATTAATATTTTTTTACCAACTCTAACCCTTTTTTATCATTCTGTGCCTGACAGCTCAATGCCTGACAGACAGGAAATCGATGCTCTGGTTTCACCACTTGTCTGAAGAACTTAAGAGCATGAAGGGAATTATTGCTAGGTGAGTATGAAGGAACAGGATTTGATGACTGAGAAAAACTCTGATTCTGCAGCTCAAGGATGTGTGATGAAAACTAAGCCTCGAAAATTCCTGAGGCGGTTTATTTTATTTCCCTACAAGCTTAAAGAATGCTCTTGGGTGTTGATATTAAAAGCATTCACCTGCCCAGTGGCTGAAAAGCTACACTGGCACAGAGGAAGCATAAAAAGTGAGGGTTGGAAGGGACCTCAGGAGGCCCAAAACTGAACACAGTACTCCAGATGTGGCCTCACCAGTGCTGAATAGAAGGGAATAATGTCTTCCCTTGACCTACCGGCAACACTCCTATCAGTGCAGCCCAGTATGCCATTAGCCTCCTTGGCAAAAAGGGCACGCTGCTGGCTTATGTTCACCTCACTGTCTACTGTGAGCCCCAGGTCCTTTTCTGCAGAGCTGCTGCCCAGCCCATCAGCCCCCAGCCTGTACTGGTGCGTGGGATTGTTCCATCCTAAGTGCAAGACTTAGCACTTGTCCTTGTTGAATCTCATGAGCTTCCTTTTGGCCCAACCCTCCAATTTGTCTAGGTCACTCTGAATCCTAGTCCTACCCTCCAGTGTATCTACTATTCCCCCCAGCTTGGTGTCATCTGGAAACTTGCTGAGGGTGCACTCTATTCCATCTTCCAGGTCATTGATGAAGACATTGAGCAAAACCAGCCCCTGGACTGACCTCCTGGGGCTGCCACATGGGTGGGCAAAATGCGACCGGCAGGCTGGATACAGCCCACCAGGCCACTCCATCTGGCCCAGAAGGGCCCTAAAAAAATTTAGAAAATTAATATTTATCTGCCCTGGCTGCCTGTCATGCGGCCCTCAATGGCTTGCCAAAACTCAGTAAACAGCCCTCCACCCAAAATAATTGCCTGCCCCTGGGATGCCAAGTAAACATTGAGGCATTGATTACTACTGTCTGAGCCCAATGCTCCAGCCAGTTTTCTGTCCACCTTACAGTCCATTCATCCAGCCCATACTTCCTTAGCTTGCCTGCGAGAATGCTGTGGGAGATGGTATCAAAAGCCATGCTAAAATCAAGGTACGCCACATACGCCAGTCTCCCTGCATCCACAGAGCCGGTCATTTCATTATAGAAGGCAATCAAGTTGGTCAGACATGACTTGCCCTTAGTGAATCCATGCTGACTGTTCCTAATCACCCTCTAAGGAAATGGAGCTGCATTTCTTCTGCTTGACCGCAGCCTCCCTGTGTTGGGCCTTTGGGCTGCCCAAATGTCAATTCTATACTCCATTAGCACCTTACTAGGTATCCTGGAATTATGCAAGTTATGACATAGCATGGTAGCTTTCCATAGCAAACAATTTGCTGAATATATAATGATCCCATAAGCAGCAGCCAAACATCCTGATTAAGAAAAGGCAAGTGGTAAATTATCCTTTGGCAGGAACTGTGTGCGTAGCTATAGTGGTAGGCAAGGTTCTTTGGGTGAATCTGATATCTTTTATTAAACCAACTTAAATAGTTGGAAAAAAATGTTAAGCAAGCTATAGTGGTAGCACGTGCTGCTCCTGAGACCATAGGGAAGTGAGAGTCTTGTATTTCCTAGGCATGGCTTTTTAATAGCTACTCCTAGGGTGGTACTGGCAAGCTCAGAGAGGCCATCTGGGATGCTGGTGAGAGTGGCAGGGTGTTAAGTCACTACAGGGGCAGAAAAGGGGTGGTAGCTTTGAAATGTAACTTAAAATAAATGCCAGGGATAAAATGGCACAATGAAGTCCAAAAAATTAAATGCAGTGATGAATCAGATTCAACTAGCTCAGTTGCAGCAAACACTCAGGAGATTTTCTGAGTTTTATCTGAGTCCC
Organism: Crocodylus siamensis; assembly: GCF_052110815.1. Classification (NCBI taxonomy): domain Eukaryota; kingdom Metazoa; phylum Chordata; order Crocodylia; family Crocodylidae; genus Crocodylus; species Crocodylus siamensis. Next base: position 86,620,620 of record NC_143398.1, on the reverse strand, counting down.
ACACAAATAGGCTGGAAATCCATTGAGATCAGGCTCTATTGGGAAATTTCCCTTACTGATCAAATATTGATTGATGTGAAAGCAGCCTCTCTGCAGGTCTTTCACAGCTTCCAAATGTGATCAGAGTAAAGACCTACAGAAAAAGCCAAGGATGAAACTGGAGGAGGAATGAAATAGCTAAAGGAACTTTTGTAAACCTTCTTTCTTTCAAAGTCTTTTTAAGTTTTACGTACAGTTGACATGGGCCAAAGGTTCAGATTGTGTCTAGAATCTAATGGATGATATAGAAGCTGGGCCAAAGTTCAGGTTTTTCTTCAAATTCAGGTCACTTCAGGGCCAGAGCTTAAGTTCAGCTTGTTCTAGGAAGTGGTTATAAAGTCACAATCCAAATCTGGCTTCAAATTTCCCCAGCTTTTCACTGTTTTTTCATGGATCCAGATTAGTTTCTTCCATCTCCAGAGCCAGAGTTGGGCAACAGTATCACACTCTGTGGGAGAGACAAGCAGTGGCTGACAATCCTTCCAGATAAATTTCTCACCTAAATCTTGGCAACACTGGACCTGACCCTGCCTTATTGAAGTGGTTTTGGCTGTTTGCAGATGTTAAAAAAAACATGCACCCTACCAGAAGAAGCAGCACATTACTTCAGTCTGCTTCTGCAGTGTCTATATAGATTGGACGCTTCAGCAAGGCTCTTTGGCACTTTTAGCTAAAACTGATTCAATCAGCTATTAGATAAAAGCGCTAAAACAGCCCCACTAAAGCACCCAGTCTTTCCAGACAGAGTGAGCTGGGCTGAAGTAACACACTGTCACTTCTGGGTATGCATGGGGCTCAGCGTGGAAACCTGCCAGGCTTAAAGTGCCATTTGTGTGTTTGTTTCTTATATCTGCAAGCACCCTTAAAGTTGATGCTCTTTTCCAGAGGTGCTGGATGAGACCTGCAGATTACAATGCACTTAAGTCAATCCAAAACAAAAAGAACCCCTGCAGAAGCTAATCACATCTATTATATAGCTGTGGTATATTCAGCCAAGAGGCAAATAACTGTACCATGACATTACATTAATGATAAGTTTACCCAATTCTAAGGCAAGCGCCCCTCTTTCCTCCCCCCTCGTTTAAATGTAGGGAAAAATGTTCCTTGTCTTAAAATGATGTACAGGGGGGCAGGTGGCTGCTATGACTTGGGCTTCAGCCCCTACCTGGGGTTCAGGTCATAGCCACAGCTGCTGCCTACTCCCCCACTTCGTCTGCACCCTGCCATCTCCCCTTGCAGCCTTTTCCCTCCTCTCTCCTCACACCACATAGCCTCTGCTCCCCCACTTGCCCCTCTCCCTTCCCTGCTTACCTTCATTTCATGCACACTGCAGCCTGGAGCCCAGCCCAATCCCACAGCAGCAGCAAACAGCCCTCACAAGCTGCTACGGGTGCTGAACTAGGGCCATGCTCAGTGCCTACCCCAGGCTAGAATGGGGACAGAGCCTGCTGGCAGAGACCAGGCAGTGGGGAGGGAGGTGCAGAGAGAGAGCAGAGGCTGGGGTGAGTGAGGTAGTATAGGATGGGAGGAAGAAAGAACCCAAGGCTACAGGGGGGCAGAGGAGGCAGGGGCACAGACACAAATAGGGGGAAGCTGTTTGACCTTCCCACACTACCTGCTTCTCCACTGCCTGCACCCCTGCAGCACTGGGGGAATGGATTTATGATAACCCTCCAATAATTAGATTCTATACATGGAAAATTGCAACAAATTTATAAATTTTTCATGTATAGAATCTAATTAGTGGGATGATTGTCTTAAATTCAGGCTCATCTTAGATTTGAGTAAATTTGTAAGAACACCACTACTCCACACTAGTTCTGTGGTTCTCAACCTTTTTTTGACTCAAGCCACCCCTCCAAAAGTTCTGTGAATTAAGTGGCACCCAACCGCAAAAATTAATTTATATATTACAGCTCTTATTTGCAGAGGGGCTAGGCAGTAGGGGTGAGGGATCTGTCAGGCAAGGACAAGACCTGAGCCTACACTTCTCTGTTTATCTCCTCATACCTTACTTACCTCGTTACACCTCACAGCACCCTTCAAAGGATCTGGCAGCACCCCAAAGTGCCCCAGCACCCTGGTTGAGAATCACTGCTGTTACTCAACCTGACTTCAGGTGGTCAGAGCAGCTGGTGGAGTCGCAGCATTTCACGCTAAATATACATGTGTCAGTCACTGTCCTGCAAGCTGCATATATAGAATGGACTGGCAAACAGCTAGAGCTGTCTTTTAAGTCCTCGGATGAGTAGCTATCCCTAGTCTTGTCATGGACATAATTTGATGACCAATATTTTTTTTTCCATGCAGCTCTTTCAGCATTCAGCATTCCACCATGGTCAGCCGAGAAGAGTTTAATGAGAAGGAGGAAGAGTGTAGAAAACTGAAGAAGGAAAACAAAGCCTTACAGAAAAAGTAGGAGGATTTATAAACATTTCCTCCAGAGTGTCTCTCTGTGCCAATGGTTCTTGCTTCCCCTAGTGGTGTAACCCCTCCCTGTATCTTTAAAAGCCTTGGGACCTTTGCCAGATTCCCAGCCCCTTAAAAAGCGTATGTGTGCTACTGGAGGCTGTAACATGGTTACCCATTTCCTAGAAAGAGAACTACTTTCCTAGGAAGCTCCATGCCTGTCCCGGTATCCAAGTGCAGATAAAAGCAGTCAGCTCCCAAAGGGAAATAAAGCAAGTACTGTTCTGCTCACATTAGCTGCCACCTGTAGAATAATAATCTGAGAGTGATACCATATTTTCCTTCATACAACCTGTCCATTTTCCCCAAAACCACTTGGAGAAAATTGGGGTGTACATTTATATTTAAGGAAAACGGCATCACTTGGCCCTGAGTATTTGGTGGGGGAAGGGAGATGTGGAATGGCTACAACATTACTTGCCTCCCTTCTGAGGACCAAGGCAATGAACAGTGCCTTTACTCTCTCTCCCCTGCCACCACCAAATTTCCAAACCTGTAAAAAGCACCCCACCCCCAACTGTGTGCTGGCACCTGGGCCATGTGCTAGATTGGACCTGGTGTGCTGAATCCAGAACCATGCACTAACTGGAACCGCATGACATGTCTGACCCAGCATGTAGCTCCAGAGCCAGTGTGAAGTCCTGGACTTTGCATGCAGCTCCACAGCCAACAGCATGGTCAGATCCATTCCACCATCCTAGAGCTGGCTTGCTGGATTGGACCTCAGCATATATCCCTAGGGGTCAGCACACAGGATCGGGCTGGTGCATGGTCCCCAGTCCTGGAGCCTACAAACCTCAAGAACTTACCCATACTCCAAGGTAAAATTTTTTTTTTTGTCTTTCTTGGGGCCTTTCAAAAATAGGATATGTGTTATATCTGGGGGTGTGTTGTATGAGAGAATATATGGTTTCCAACCCCCAGCCCGTCAGGGGAAAAAAAAACCTGGCAAACCAGGATACTTGCCTATCAGGGGAGTGTCAGGTGCTGGGGAATGCACAGTCAAGACAGAAGTTATGTAGTGTTTCATGAAGTCCTTCGGGGCAGTTATTTATCACCAGGCATTTATTAGTTACTGTTCATTTCTGTCTAGTCCTTTGCAATGTGTATACACACTTTTCTAACCCCACTTTGGCCTTAGATTTCAGTCAGTCTTGGCCAACGCCATGAAAAGCCACAGGTTCTCTGAGGACCTGAATGACCCAACTCGAGAGTCGGCTGTGTTGGAGAGATATCACATGCTTCAGACACAACAGTGGGCAAAAGCCAAATATGCCACAAACGGATCCTCCTGTCCTTTGACGATTACCAATAGTGGGACCGTAATTCAGGTTTGTTCATCTTCATATCATAGAACTGCAATTTGCAAATGTGGAGTAAGTGGTAGCACTGCAGGCCATCAGACTGGGTCAGAGCATTTCACACTTTCATTCTCAGGTAAGATATTCAGTTGCAGCTTCCTGTTTTCCAGCCCAGGGAGACCAAGCTATGAGCATGCTGGACTCCTCTGGTATTCCAAACAACAAGTGCAGTTCTTAGTCCCGTATCTCCCATCAAGCAGGTGTCAGCCAGGCATGATGCAGCATGTAGTCTGGCTTCCTTCCTTTAGTCCTTAACAGCAAATGAGGCTTTCTTTAAACAGCTAGAAGAATTATCCTGATCACAGGCACTGGCTCTCATGGGGGACTTCAGTCACCCTGACATCTGTTGGGAGGGCAATACAGCAGTGCGCAGGCAATACAGTAAGTTTTGGAGAATGTTGGGGACAATTTCCTGGTGCAAGTGCTGGGAGGCCAACTAGGGACTGTGCTCTTCTTGACCTGCTGCTCATGAACAGGGAAGAATTGGTGGGGGATGTACTAGTGGTAACTTGAATAGGAGCAACCACAAGATGATATAGTTCAGGATCCTGAGGAAATGAAGGAAGGAGAGGAACAGAGTTAGGGCCCTGGACTTCAGAAAAGCAGACTTGGACTCATTCATGGAACTGATGGGCAGGATCCCCTGGGACACCAGTCTGAGGGGGAGAGGAGTCCAGAAGAGCTGGCTGGACTTTAGAGAAAACACAAAAACAAACCATCCCAATGTGTGGGAAGACTGGCAAGTGTGGCAGAATCATATAAAATTAGGGTTGGAAGGGACCTCAAGAAGTCATCTAATCTGAGCCCCTGCTCAAAGCAGGACTATCCCCAGATAGGTCATTCCAGCCAGGCCTTTGTCAAGCCAGGCCGTAAAACCTCCAACGATGGAAATTCCACTTACACACGCAAAAGACAAACATGGCTTAGCAAGGAACACTTCAATAATCTAAAACACAAAAAGGAAGCTTACAAGAAGTGGCAACTTGGACAACCAACTAGGGAGGAGTTTAAGAGTATTGCTTGGGAATTCAGGGAAAAAATCAGGAAGCCTAAAGCACAACTGGAGTTGCAGCTAGCAGGGGATGTGAAGGGTAACAAGAAGGGATTCTACAAATATGTCAGCAACAAGAGAAAGAGCAGGGAAAGTGTGGATCCTTTACTGAATGGGGGAGGCAACCTAGAGGATGCAGAAAAGGCTGAAATGTTCAATGCCTTTTTCACCTTGGTCTTCACAGGCAAGGTCAGCTCCCAGACTACTGCACCAGGCAGCACAGTTTGAGGAGGAGGTGAGCAGCCAACAGTGGCAAAAAACAGATTAAGGACTATTTAGAAAAGCTAGATGTGTACAAGTCCATGGGGCCAGACAGGATGAACCCAGGGTGCTGAGGGAGTTGACTGATGTGATTGCAGAACTGCTGGCCATCATCTTTGAAAACTCCTGGTGATCGGGAGAGGTCTCAGACAATTGAAAAAGGGCAAATACAGAGCCCATATTTAAGAAACAAAAGAAGATCCAGGAAACTACAGACCAGTCAACCTCAAAGCAGTCCCTGGAAAAACCATGGACCCAGGTCCTCAAGGAATCCATTTCTAAGCACTTGGAGGAGAAGAAGGTGATTAGGAACAGTCAGCATGGATTCACCAATGGCAAGTCATGCCTGACTAACCTGATTGCCTTCTATGATGAGATGAGTGACTCTGTGGATGCAGGGAGACCAGTGGATGTGGTGTACCTTGACTTTAGTCAAGTTTTTGATAAAACCCACAACATTCTCACAAGCAAGCTAATGAAGTATGGGTTGAATGAATGGACTGTAAGGTGGATAGAAAACTGGCTGGGTCATCAGGCTCAGAGGGTAGTAGTCAATGGCTTGATGTCTAGTTGGCAGCTGGTATCAAATGGAGCGCCCCAAGGGTCAGTCCTGAAGCTGGTTTTGTTCAATATTTTCATCAGTGACCTGGAAGATGCCATAGATTGCACCCACACAAGTTTACAGATGACACCAAGCTGTGGGGAATAGTAGATATGCTGGAGATTAGGGCTAGGATTTAGAGAGACCTTGACAAATTGGAGGATTGAACCAAAAGAAATCTCATGAGGTCCAAAGACCTGCACTTAGGATGGAATAATCCCATACACCGCTACAGGCTGGGAACCAACTGGCTAAGCAGCAGCTCTGCTGAAAACGACCTGGGGGTTAAAGTGGAAAATGAGCTGAATATGAGCCAACAGCGTGCTCTTGTTGCAAACATTGCTAATGGCATACTGGTCTGCATTGGTAGGAGTGTTGCTAGCAGATCAAGGAAGTGATTCTTCCTCTCTATTCAGCACTGGTGAGGCCACATCTGGAGTACTGTGTCCAGTGTTGCCCCCCCTACAGACAGGATGTGCACAAGTGGGAGGGAGTCCATCAGAAGGCAACAAAAACAGTGATAGGGCTGGAGCACATGGCTTCTGAGGAGAGGCTGAGGGAACTGGGCTTATTTAGTCTGAAGAAGAGAAGACTGAGGAGGATTTACAAGTATGTCAGCAACAAGAAAAAAAGCAAGGAAAGTGTGGGTCCTTTACTGAAAGGGAAGGTAACCTAGTGACAGGGTGCAGAAATGCAGTTTCAAGTACCTGAAGGGGGGTCCAAAGAGGATGGAACTGGACTGGTCTCAGTGGTGACAGATGACAGGACAAGGATCCATGGTCTCAAGTTGCAGCAAGAGAAGTTTAGGTTAGATATTAGGAAAAACTCTCTCACTAGGGGGATAGTAAAACACTGGAACAAGTAACTCAGGCTGTGGACTTTCCATCTTTGGAAGTTTTTTTAAGACCCGGGCAGACAAAGCCTTGACTGGGACAATTTGGTTGGGGCTGCTCCTGCTTTGAGCAGGGGGTTGGACTACATGGCCTCCTGACGTCCCTTCCAGCCCTCATGTTCTATAATTCTGTGGTTCGGTGCTCTGTACCGGTAACTCAGGGAGCTGATTTTGAACGTTAACTTTCTGTTCCAGTGCTGAGTGCTCTAGGGAAAAATTACCATTGTAAAAGAGGACAGAAGAGATTCATAGAAATGAGGTGAGTGCTGTCAGAGATAAGTCCCCACTGGCACTCAGTGCATCAAGTCTTTACCTATATCTTAGTTAATTGAGGGCTTTAGCATTTCAGTCACCTTGAATCCACACAAGTAAATTTACAATCAGCTGACCTCTCTAATGTAGATGAGGTTCAAATCTTGTACACCATGCTTCTAGCCTAATTTCCCTTGCTATTCACTGTGGTATTATGTTTATTCTCTAGATGGTGTTTTCCAAATGTGAAGAAAATATAAAAAATAGATTGGATCAAATCTCCAGCCTCCTTCAGTGTCCTGCTCTGACTGAAGCCAGCGGTGCCACCAGCAGCAAACAGGTATTTAATATGAGAGCAGAGCAGGGCTCTGCTTGCTGCAGCCTGTCTCAGACACACCAGGTAGCATGCCTGTGTCTGCCAGCCCTCTAGCATTTCATTCTCACTAGGGAAATTTTACTGAGGTGTCTTCCTGTTAAAACTAGTTCACCTTCACTAGCTGGATGTTCAGATGCAAACAGGCAGTTTCTAGTAGAAACAGTTGTGAGCTGTGAAGGGCAGGCAGCAGGGAGGGGAGAGCTTTCATTCTCTTTCCCTTGTTATTGGGGTGCCAGGAGACTGTGGACCCAACTAAGATGTGTCCTGTGACTGAGGGTGTGACAGCAGGACACTTGGATCTAATTTTAAACTAGCTGCACAGAGCTCTAGGGCAGTCTAATTTGCCATGACTTCTGTGACTTCAGGAGAGCCATAAACTGGGAGTCTAGATCCCACTGTTACTGGAAGGTGCTTACCAGCACAGCCTTCCTAACCCTTTGTCTCTATTTGGGTGCTTGCCCAAGTCCTTGCAAGTAGAAGCTGTCCCATCACCACTGGAACAACTTACATCCCTTTAACAGGGCCAGTAGTCAGGAAATGTATTATCCCTATTTCACTTCATTTGCTTTGTTCCTTTGGTTTGTAGACCTCTGACCTGGTAAGAGAGATAAGGAATCACCTTAGAAATCTCTATTTTAACAACTCAGAACATGACTACAGACAACTGGGTGAGGTGAGTAAAAACAAAGCCTGAAGAAGGGGTGGGGATTTATTTTCACACATCTCTGAAACTCCACGAGTCTTGTGTCCTGTTTGTTCCTTTCCAACTCTTCCTTGGGGAAGAGGTTCTCCGAACCCCAAGAATACACTTATCCATCTCTACTTTCCTCCTTTATCTCCTCTAAAAGCTTCACGTTGGGAAAAGCTGAGCTGAGAACCTCTAAATCAGGGGTCAACAATGTTTTTGGGCAGAGTGCCAAAAACTCCACAACCTCAACTTGTAAGATGTTGGTGTGCCAGCGGTGAATGGTGGGGGAGCTGTGAGGGGCCCAATTCTTGTTGTGGCAGCACAGTCCCAGCCCCTCCCCCGCCACCCACCCCAAGGCATGCATGCACCCGCCACCAGCAACAAGGCAGGCTGGGGCTCCACAGACCCTGGTGCAGCTGCTTGCAACCTCCCAGCTGCCTGCCACAGCCAGCTCAGGCTCTGAGCAAGCTGTTGCGGCTAGCCACAGAGCTCAGGCTGCTCCTCCAGCAGGTGTTCATGTGCTGCCAGCAGTGACCTGGGTCGGAGCTCCATGAACCCTCCTGTAGCTGCTCACAGCAGCCTGCAGCTGCATGCCAGTAGCTCAGGCTCCATGGCCATTGGCAGGGCGCTGCCCAGAGCCCAGACCAGCTGTTGGCATACCAAGCAAAATGGCTTCACATGCCACACTCTGGCACCCATGGTGGGGATCACCAACCCCTACTCTACATGTTCCTCCCTTGGCCCCTATTAATGCGAGTACAGGCTTCAGAAAGGCAGCTAGAGATAGTCTTCTGAGAGCAGGATATACACTCTGATGCTTTGCACAGGACTGTGACAGAATAGGTGGGTAGAACCCTTCTAGCAACAGTGATCCAGCTCTCTGATGCTCCAGCTGCCTGCAGCTTAGGGGGCACTTCCTGCAGCTCAGTCTTGTTCAGCCTTCTGCAGAGCTCTGAGTCAGTGTAAGGGGAGAAAAAGCATCCCCTGGCAGCCCACCTCTCACACTCACTGTCTACTCTTGATTTTTCAGGCTGCTCTTCCTGCTGACATGAAAGAGTCGGAGGCAATTGTAAAGTTTGCAGCAGAGTGCTGCAGAGTTTACTCTTTGTTGTTTCTTCAGAACCCACCCATTACAGCTGAGTGGCACCAAGAGCCAACCCTACCAGATCCCATAGCACATACGGATTTAGAGATGTTGAAGGGCACTAAATTTGTGTGGCCAATGCTGGTTTCTGAGGGAAAGGTGATTAAGAATGGTATAGTAAAAAGTAGCAACTGTTTCCAGTTATAACAGCTGTTTCCAGTAAAACATTCAGGCATAAAGCTAAAAAGAATAGAAAGAGAGTGAACCAGCAGCCTTGCAGTGTGTGCCCCTCTCGCTAAAGAAATGCCTGAACTTTAGCTCTGCCACTAAAAATACCCCTGCATAGGGACATGTACGAGGGCTTCGTATTTATTAGAAGTCCTCAGATATCTCATGATAAACGTTCTTCCTTGAAATAACTGTATTCCTGCCTGTCTCCGAATTGCTTGTTCCATTACTGTTTTTAAGCACTCCTTGCATGAAAAAAAATTCTTTATTAAAAAAAAAGTGCATCATCTATGCTTATTTTCCACTCATGGAGCCACAATGCTGGTATGATGCTGTCATGACAGCCTTCACAGCAACTGTGCTACAACTTCAGATGTTGATTTCTGTTAAAGAACAAGTCCCCTGTTTGCTGGATCTGGAAATGTATAATCCTTGCGCTCAAGATTTGCTAAGCTCACTAGATTCACACAGAACACAAGTAGAGTATGTATAAATGTAAGTAGGCTTGATCATCAAAGGGGGATTGGAGCCAGCATGTCTGCAGCCTTGTAGACATAACAGATATGCACTCAGCTCTAAGGAAGGGGTGGTTATGCTGTCGTTTCTCCAAAGGTAGCCCTAAAGAGGGCCAGGGAGCTTCCAGAACTGCTTTAATCTTCTGAGATTTATGTAGTTTAGGGGTGCTTGTACATGTGATGGAAATTGCCCTTTTTTGTGACTTAACTGAGTTACAGTTTTCACATACAGGTTTTTCTTGTGATTTCAATGTCTTTTTAGCGATTCAAAATAAAACACATCCTGATGTATTTTAGTCTGGATTGCCCGGAATTAAACTGATGTATCCATGTATCTGTCACATGAAAACAGAAGTGCACTCAATGACATGTAATGAGCCCCTTAGTCCACCAGATGTTGGTTCAAATTGCAGATAGGAGGGGAAGAGGATACCTGCAATTTTTAGTAATGTCTTTCTTCAGACACCAGATGTTGCAGTCCCCCCAGCCCGACACTAATCAATCTTTGTTCTCCTGTATGGACACACACACCCTCCCCCTAGTCATGACATAGCCAGGGTGACAACAGCACTATCACCCCATAATCTGTCCTGAGTCCATCCAGGAATGAAGAATCACTTGGCCACCTAAAAGGGTAAGGAATACAAATTGATACCTGTATTGGTCTACAGGCAAGAGGAATCAGAACTCATGGTAGAGGTGATATCTTTTAGTATACCAGCTGGATATTTGTACCAAAAAAAATTATTTGCAAGTGTGACACAGATTGTGCCTGCCACTTTAAGGGCTGGAGCAGGCTGCAGATCAGGTGGGAGCAGACCCAAACACAAGGGTCAGCTGACACCCAGGAGGCTGCCTGACTGGTAGAGGGTTAGGCAATCAGGTTATAATACAGGCCCCGAGTGCAGAGCCAGGCAGTTGCTGCAGGGAGCCAAAGGATGGACGTCAGCCAGCCAGAGATCTGCTGCTCTTAGATGGAGGAGATTCCTGATCCTGGGCCATGACCTGAAACTGCATCCTGCTGGGTTGGATGGCACTGTTGCACAAAGGCAGTTCGTTTCCCTGGAGGCAACGCAGAGATCACAGACACACAGACATCAGTCGGCGCAAAAGGGTGTATTTGTTTGCAAACAAAGGTCAGAGAGTGGAGCTTTGAAGCTCAGATCACCTCTGGCGAACTAATTGTGTTTGCAAGAGGAATTTATCTTCTCTCTCCTGGGCACGTGTGCAGACACAGGAATTCTTGCAGCTTACTTCCGTTTCATACAAACATACATGTAGTTACATCATTACATACATCGTATGTATATTATAATTAGCTATTTGAGTATGCGGGGCGGAGAGGTAAATATGCAACAGCTCATTAAGCATGCTCAATGCTACAAGAGTTCAAAAGTTTATACCTCAAGGCCATGCAGTTAAATTTCAGTTTCTGTAATCAGTATGAGAAAGTCTAAGGAGGATGGGGAGAGGAGCCTTGGACAGTATTTTTTTCTTATCAGGGGCAAGATGCAAGCTGTGCATTTCTAACAGCGCGGTGGGGCTGCCTGTGGCAGGACAGTCTCCAAGAAATGCCCCACCTGTGCTTCCCTAGTAAAAGGCAAGTATGGGGTGCTGAAAAGCCTCAGCCCCCCACTGCCCTGTGGGTACCCCATGGAGGGGAAAGGCAAGGGGAGCACACCCCGACAGAAAAGCACAGGGCCAAGGCCCACAGAGTGGGGCCTGAGGCCCACGGGGCACAAGCCCCAGAACCCCAGTGAGGGGGCAGGGTGAGAGCCAGAGGCCACGTAGAGTAGGGCCCGTGTGGGGGCTCTGAAGAGCTGTGCATAGGCTGGCTGGAGTTTGAGGCCCAGCACAAGTGGAACAACAGGCCCAGATTAACTATGTGATCCACAAGCTCAGAAGGCGGACCTGTATGGGAGAGAGGGCTAGCTGCCAAGAACCTACCTATAAAAGCTCAGCTGGTCAATGCTGGGGCCAGAACCAGAATGGTCAAAGGGCCTGAGCACCCACTGCAAGGGATGGCCAGAAGGTAGAGGCTTGGAGTCCCAACTGGCCTAGATGCAAAGCCAGTGAGTCAAGTGGGCAGACTGCCCTAGACATGTGGATGGGCCAGTGATTGGACCAGCCTCGAGATGGCCCCCCGTCACAGCAAACTTTCAGGTGCACATATCCTCACTTTCATGTGCTTTCAGAGCAAAAAACTCCCTCCTGATTACAGGATTTTAACTCATATTCTCCATGAACAAGCTTACCCCATAGTTAGATCCATGGCAGCAGGCAGACCTTAATGAGATCAGGACCGTCACCCTATGATCTGCCCCTGGTTCAATCCAGGAATGCTTAAAGGGGGCACCCTGGACTACTTTCATTGCCCTTCAGTCAGAGCAAATGGCGCCCACCTTCTCACAGCACTGGCTGCAGCCTATGGCCGCCGCCACACTTCCAATTTGTTTTTTCTTGTGCTGCCTGGTGCACCATTCATGATTGCACAAGGTCACTCCACTGTCAGACCCATGGCAGCAGGCAGCGCTTAATGAGAATGGTATTGTCATCATCATATCTGCATTTCAGATGCCCTTAGAGCAATTGGCACCCACCTTCCCATACCACTGAATGAAGCCCGTAGCCACCACGCTTCATAAAGTTCTTTTTTCCCCTTGTGCTGGCTGCCATGCCAGTCACAATTGCACAGGCTTACCCCAGAGTCAGACCTACGGGTGCTCCTACAATGGCAGCAGACAGCCCTTACTGACAACACTGTCATTAGGATTACCGTATTTCCAGTTTAAACAAAAACAAAAACAAAAACAAAAAAAAAAAAAAAGTGCTCTGGTCCAGCCCATTCCATTGTCCTTCACTCCAAGCCACAGCCCCCTGAGCCTTCCTGCTGTCCCTAACTCATGACTGGGGCACCCTTGGCCCTGCCAGTGCCCCTCACTCCCAACCCACAGTACCCTGCCCCCTGTGCATGCTGTTGCCACTTCGGGATGTACTGTTTTTTCCAGTTCTACAAGTTAAGCAACCCTTCCAAATGTTGCAAACAGCTGTTGATTTGGCAGTGATAACAACAAAGCCAGGAACAAAGTCTGGGAGCCTGGCCTGATGATCTCCTAATGGCACACACTGAAAGAAAAGAATAGAAAAGGTTTATACCTAATTAACCTTTACTGATTTATTAAGCATAATTTACATAAATAACCAAACGTCACAGCGTTTACAAGGTAATTGTTATCAAGAAGCAGCACTCTTCAACTTTTTAAACCTCAGGCAATATGCAAGGAGTTTTATTACAAGAACTTTTATACCAGGAAGCAATAACCATCGGTATTGTTTATGTTTAAATCAACAAAGAAGTGATAACAGATAATCAGCGACTATCACTGCACGTAAGCAATACTGCTTTTCTATGTTTCCAAACCAGACTGCCCTTCTCTCTCACTTTCTCATGAATGCCTCCTGCCTCATTGCCCAAATGACACTTGGCCACAGACATGACATGCCTGTCTTGCTATCTCCCATAACCCACACCGTTCAGGTGCTGCTGGCACTGACAATCCTATATGTCCGGGCATCATTAACAGGCTTCCTATGTGATCTGGGGGGGGGTGTTGGCGGCAGCAGCTGCAGAGCAACAAACAGAGCTGGAAATCAAATCAAATAATTTGGGGAATTATTCTGTGCTCTGCAAATCAGATGAGCGGATAAGAAGCGTTTGGGAAAAGGGCAAGAAGGGCTTGCTTGCCTATCCAAGTTGTTGGACTGCAGGCTCTGAATGGCTGCAAACAATTCACCAGCAGAGCCTCCTGCTTGGTGTTGCCCTTTACCTTCCTGCATGACAATCCAATCCTCCCCACCTGTCAGTTTAGTTGTCAGTTGAATGAAGCCCTCCGCCCCACTCCCCATCATGTCACAGCCCAGTCTAATCACATGTGTCAGTTTACTGCAATTGCCTGCCCCCTCCTTCACGTCACAACCCAACCTAATCTCAGGCATCAGTTCAGATGTCAGGTGACTTAAAGGTTCCCCATGGCTTAACATACCAGTTGTGGAGAATATGTCCCCAGTCTCTCCTCTTCAGTGGACTCACCAAGGGCCAGCACTAGTTGACTGCCGCTGTTTTCCTTGCTTGAGACACCAGGACTCACAGTCAGACCCATGCTCTCAGGAGCAAAGGACGGCCTGGATACCTGTAGTTGTCTCATTGCTTGGCGTTCAAGTACCTCCATTAACAGTTGCAGGTACTGATATTGTGGCATGTTATGCACGGGGGTGCCCTTCTGCTGAGCTCTTGCTACTTCATGTCAGAAAGCAACTCTCATATTCTTAGCCTTTACCTTGCACTGGACCACTGTCTTGTACCCCCACTGGGCAAGTCTCTTGGACACATCCAAGAAGATGTGCAAGTTCACACTCAAGATATTGCCAATGCTGAACTGGGTTAACACCTCAGGGTCCCCCAGCACCTACGCCAGGCTCTTAGTTTCTGCATAGGACCAAGTTGTCCTAGTCTTATGCACCCTGCGGCAAAGTGGGGTCCCTGACTAGCCACAGAGCTAGTTTCCCACCTACTTCTGTGCATGCCGCCCACTTGTCTTCCTGCCACACCTTGTTGTAATTAATTAGGTTGTTAATTAAGGTGAGAGGCTGCCCATTTTACACCCCAATATTAGGGGAGCTATCTGCAGCTCCGTTCCATCCCTACACCATGGCCCAAGCCTTGAAGATGGCATTTCAGGCAATTGGCTCAACTGTCTCCTTTGCCCATTAGTTGTGGCCCCACTCATGGGACCTTTGGCTTCCATATAAGCCCTGGCCCTGTCTCAGGCCAGTTGGGACCCCAGACTTCTTTGCTCATCATGGGTGTCCCTCACTGTGGGCCTCTGGCCCTCTTGACCTTTTTGGTCCTGGCCCCAGCATTGACCAGTCAAGTCCCTTGGTTGGGTTTACACCTCCTGCCTGCTCTTAGGGACTGGGGTCCCCCATTCCCAGCTCAGGTGCTTCTGAAAGTATGCCTGGCCCTGCGGGGTCACTCCCCAGAAGGCTCAGGTGCTTCCTAAAACTTACCTGACCTACCCTGCTCTGATAGTAAATGGCCCACCCAAAGGTGAGGGCTGGAGTTAAGGCACCCCTACCTGCCTTTCACCAGGGTGATCACTGGCCTGGCATTTCTTGGGGCCTCCTGCACCAACAAGAGACCCACCAGGCCACCCACTCCCAGCAAGGTGCAGTTTTAGGTCATGCCCAAGACCAGGAGGCTCCAAACCATCCCCTACAGCTCCTGCCCTTACCTCCAGTGTTACTGCCTGGCCTACCAGCAGTGAAGTGCTCTGTTTATATAGGCAGCCAGGGATCTAAAATGGCTGCCATAATCAATCATCTGTTGGCTGCTTGGCTCAGCTCTTAAAGTGGCAGGCACCACCAGTGCCCTGCCACAACCCTGGTTGGCTCTTTTCTCTCCCTAGCCTGCTGTCTTTTCTCCTCAGTGTCAGACATCTCAGATCAGTAAGAGATATCTAGTACCCAGGCTCCTGTGCCCTCAATTTATAGGTCTCTTGCTGAGCAGGTCAGGAAAAGTTCAACACCCCCAGCCTTCATTTTGGTGCAAAAGGTATGTATGACAGGCGTCCTGGCAACTTTGTTTCTTTTGGGCATACTTGCTTCAGGTGTTTTGTTTTTTTTTAAGTTTTGGCACCTAAAATCTATTGACGGTAGGGATACACCAATAGAGTATTTGAGGCCAATACTGATAGCTGATTTTTAAGGAGACATATCGGTCAATACTGATCCACATGAACCTCCTAGGCGTTGCCCCTGATTGTGATCGACTGGTCGATCGGGGAGCCCCTGACAGTCAATCTCAGTCTGGCTAGCCCCCACAGACTGAGATATACTGTCAGAGGCTCCAGGATCAGTGGGACACATGTGGGGAGTGGCCGGGACACAGTCTGGGAGGTAGTAGCGGCAGGATACATGTGGCTGAGCTGAGCCATGCCTCCTGCCACCAAAACCAGCCAGATGAGTGGGATGATCCCCCGCCATGCCCCCTGCCACCAGGTGAGTGCTGCCTTGGGTGGTCTGGGCCAGGGGAGGGTCCAAGCCCAGGAGGCTTGTCTAGATGTGTGGAGGACTCTCGCCACTGCACACACCCCAGCGCATGCCCCCCTACCTGTGTGTGGGGTGAGAGGGCTGCCACTGCACACTGGGATTTGTGCCCAGAACCCCATTGCAGTTGGCCTGGGAGAGGCCTGACACCATGTGCATCCCACTGCCGGGAGAGCAGGGGACGAGGTTCAGCCCAGTAGTAGGATTCACATGGCATCAAGTCACTCCTGGGCCAGTTGCAGCTACTCTTGGGGCACAAAGCCCAGCCCCACAGCCGCCTCCACTGCACACAGATTGGGAGGCATGTGCCCCCCCAAAACACTGGGCAGCATGGGCAACTGCAGCAACTGTGAGAGAGAGAGTGGGGCTGAAGCAAGGGCAGGCCCTGCATGGGCAGGGCACAGGCCAGAGCCATGAGCAGCTTGTTCAGGGGGCAGAGGGAGAAGGGGTATGCAGCCCAGAAGGGCATGAGGAGTGTTTGCCCCCAAATCTGTTTACCATCCGGGCCAGCTGCCACTGTGGGCTAGGGCCAGGACAGCGTCAGGCTCTTCCTGGGGGGCTTGCCCAAGCTGTTCCACAAGCCGGGGTCTATTTGTGCCATGGGCCTCATGTAACAGGGAACCCTAGCCCTGTTACTATGAGGCAGGGCTTCCCCTTTAAGACCAGAGTCTATAGGAACACCAAGTACTGGGAGGGTAGGGGTTAAAAGCCCAACCACCCAGGCTGATCAGCTGACCGGGAGGGGATAGGGCTTTGGGCACATATAAACCCCAGGGCCGAAGCTGGCAGGAGAGGTCTCTGGCAAGCTGTAGGAGGGAGCTCCTGCATGGTCAAACTACTCAGGAACGCTGTGGCTGCTGGCCAGACAGTTGATATGGCTAATGAAGCTCCAGGAGTCTACAGGGTACCCAGAGCTGGGAGGTACTCAATACTTGAGGAGCAGTTTGAGGTTTTAAAGAGCCAGAGTGTGGCCTGTAGAACTCATATTATGTTATAGCCCAGGGGCTCATATTTATGTTGTTGTTTTATCCAGTGAACCAGAATGAGGCTATGAGGGAGAAGGATACCTCATTGGGGCACACTACTGTGCAGAGCCTCAGTGCCGGGGGGCGCAGTGACGGGGAGTGAGCAGACCTCAGTGCTGGGGAGGGCACAGTAACGGGGGGGTGAGCAGACCCCAGTGCCAGAGGGTGCAGGTCAACATCCAAGTGCTATTCACAAAGCATGGGCCACTGTGTAGTGGAGGTTTGGAGTGGTGGATAGCAACCCCTAGTGTCAGGGTACCAAAAAGGCAGCCTCGCACCGAGTAACATCATAATTATTGTTCTATCAAGGCATACCAGATAAGAAAGGTCGGTGAGTAGCCCAGAAACAGAGGGTCAGGCTAATGTTAGACAGGCCCAGGAATGGACCCCTGCCACACCTCAGCTGCACTGCTGCTGTCCCACTTCTGCTTTATTGCTCTGAGCTGCCAGTCCCAAGCTGGGGGCAGCCTGTGTCAGCCATGTAGTGCTGGGGATGGAGGTGAGACTGAAGTAGGGCAGCTTCCTGGGAGCGGCAGCTTGGGGCAGGTGGCAGAAGTGCTGGGAGGAGAAATTGTGGGGGCTATAGTGAATTTTTGGGTGCCTGTAGTCCCATTCCCAGATTTAGTGGGAAGGGAACCTGGGCTGGAGCAACACACAGCACAGCTGTGCCATTTTTTAAGCTCCCTCTTGGTCCAAGTGGATGCCCAGTGCACCACCATGAGAAATTTAAAAGGTGCTGAGGGTGCCAGAGGAGGAAAAGAGGGGAGAACCTGCTCTGGGCAGCTACAACCTGATTGCAGGGACAAGGCAGTGGCAATAGAGCTGCCAGAGAGGGGAGAATCCCATCTGGGCATGAACTAGAATAGAGGAGGGAGAGGAGGAGATAGGCTTGGTACCACCAGACCTTTTTTTTTTTTTTTTTTTTCTGTAGCTCTGTTCTCTCTCTGGGGTTTGAGGGAGAAAGCAACCATGCCAGGCAGTAGAGAGAAAAAAAAGTCATTGTAGAAGAGCTGTCTTTTCTTTATTATTGCAATCTATTTTTGACAAAAATATAAAAAAGGAGAAAGTAGGACAAAATTGGATTAATTAGAGTCCCATGGCATGTGGGTTGGTGGGGTTGTCCGTGATGGAGGAACCCTGACCCTTTTGTTAAAAAGAAAAAGGAAGGGGAAAAGACATAGTAGAATAGATGGCTGAGAGAGCCTCTGAGTTCTGCTCCCAAATACTAGAGGTAACCCAGGAGAAGTGGACACATTGGAAGAGCAACGAGCGGACCTGGATTGAAGCCTAAAGGCTGTAGCAGCTGTCAAGCATCATAAGTCATTATCACTGGTGGTTGGTGAGTGGACAGGGTATAGGGGAGGCAGAGTCCCATGTCAACCCCAGCAGTACCCCAGACAGGAGCCTAACTAAGGTCACAGTGAACCCCTCCTTTAGCATAACATCAAGGCACGGCAGACGAGTTAGGGAATGGACCCCACCTGGGAGGTTACATAGTGATCCACAAATCTAGCTGAGGCGTGACAAGTTAAAATAAAGATTTAAATGCATACAGTTCCTTCTGGATGTGACATGTTTTCTTTCATAGGCAGAATGATGTGAGAGTCCATGCAATTTGGGGGTGTGGGAGGGGATCAATATGGCTTGGTGTGAGGAACCCTGCAGCCAGTTAGGGCTTCAGGGGAAAGCATTTCAGGAGTGAGGGAATTACTGGTTTGCTGGCACCCCCTGCTGTAATTGAGTGCCAAAGAGATCAGTGGGGTAGATTGTTATGTGGCTCCCCCTGCTGTAATTTGATGTGAATTGTGCATGTAGCTTAATATGATTTAAAGGCTGTCACCTGTAAATATTTATGCATTGATTTAAAATAAGTCTTTTGAAATTTAATAAGCCTATGCATTTAATTTAATGAGGCTTAAACCTCATTATGTGACCAGTGCCCTTGTGCATGAATAACATGTCCACAATAAGTAACTGCCTCTGAAAAATGTATTTTGCATGATTTGCTCACAGTCCCAGTCCTTCTAGATATTTTAATACTTTCTTGACAACAAAAAAAGAGATACATTTGTCCCCTGGAGCCTAAGGCTTCTAGCAAGTTGGCTGACTTACAAGATGGAGAGACCCAAGCTTTCCCTCTCTTCTGGGCAACTCAGCATCCCTAGGAGCCATGATATCATTAGCTTACTCACTGGGACCTATACAGTGCTTCCCCCCGCATACCCTACTCCCTGCTCCCCACAAGTTTCAGACAATCAATCAGTGTGAATAAAGCGTTATGGACAAAGGTTTTTTTTATATAGAGAGAGAATATATAGTTTTTTATATACACACACACACACACACACACACACACACACACACACACACACACACACATATAGTTATATAGTTATATATAGTGTTATATAGTTATATATATATATATATATAGTTATATATATATAGAGAGAGAGAGAGATAGTTATATATAGTTATATAGTTATATATAGTTATATAGTTATATATATAACTGTATATATATAGTTATATATATATATAGTTATATATATAACTGTATATATATAGTTATATATATATACAGTTATATATATAACTGTATATATATATATATATAGTTATATATATATAGTTATATATATATATATATATATACAGTTATATATATAACTGTACACACAGTTATATATATAGTTATATATATATAGTTTTATATATATATATACAGTTATATATATAACTGTATATATATATAGTTATATATATATAGTTATATATATATATATATACAGTTATATATATATAGTTATATATATATACATATATATATAACTGTATATATATATATAGTTATATATATAGTGTTATATAGTTATAATTATATATAGATATAGTTATAGATATAGTTATATGCATATATATAGTTCTATATATAGTTATATATACTTATATAGTTATATATATATAGTTATTGATATATATACTTATAGTTATATATATATACATATATATAGTTATATATAGTTATATACATATATATAGTTATAGTTATATATATAGTTATATGTAGTTATATATAGTTTTTATATATATATAGTTATATATATTCATATAGTGTTATATATACATATTATATATATATAGTTTATATATGTATATAGTTATATATAGTTTATATATGTATGTAGTTAGTTATATATATAGTTATATAGTTATAGCTATAGATGTATATAGTTATAGATATATAGTTTTATATATATATAGTTATATATATAGTTATATGTAGTTATATATATTTTTATATATAGTTATATACATATATAGTTATATGTAGTTATATGTAGTTATATATATTTATATATATAGTTATATAAATATATAGTTATATATAGTTATATGTAGTTATATATATATAGTTATATATACAGAGAGAGAGTTATATATAGTTATATATAGTGTTATATATAGTTATATATATATAGTTTATTTGTGCTCTGATTGGCTGACTATACATAACTATATATAACTATATATATATAAAAACAGCCATTCAGAGTGCTCCTAGTGCAGGGGAGTGCCACCATGATTCCAAAGCCATGCTGAGGACTAGACAGAGGGTCGGGGAGCCAAGGCTTTGGCTCCCCCACCCTGCTCCCTGCAAGAGGCAGAACAGCAGCAGCATGGGCATTAGGTGGCAGCACTCCATCCTAGCCCCCTCCCCCTACCCCCTGCCATATATAGTGGGTTTATATATATATCTATATATCATCAAGCAAAAGCTTTTCTTCACACACCTTAAACCACATTTAAAGCCCACATGCCTGTTACAATAAACACACCCATGGACCTGTGCTCCCATACACCTGCCTGCAGCCCTTCCCCTAACCCAACTGCAGTCTCTTAGTCCTTGCCCCAATTTTGAGGTTTACATTCTCAGTTCATTCACCGTCATTGTCACTGTTGCTTCTACTGTTGCTGACCCTGCTGCTGTCATCATCACTTTCTCCAGGTCCAGTTGTGTCACTGTCCTCTTCATTATCCCTGTCCACTCCCCCTCTGGGGGGGGCAGCTTTGAACAGCATGTGCCAAGTGTTCCTTTGCCAGGTGGAGTTGGATGCAGCTTCTCCATCCTCTCCCACCCATTTCCGGTAATAGGACTGGAGTTCAAACAGAAACATTTTAACACAGTCTGTTTCCTCGAGTTCCATGCGTCTGTAACCCAGTAGTCACACTCTGCTGTTGTTTTCCTTACTAATTTAGGACATAATCCTCATGTGAGGGAATGTGAATGTTGCTTTGGCTGTAGACATTTGATATGTTGGGATGAGGACAGTACAAGTAACTCATGTTTGAGAGATCAACCCATAGTTTGCGGTGAGTTGTGGCCTGCTCGCTGCATCCCCATTTTTAATGTGTTTTGGTGCTGAAAACATGACACAGAAACTGTTCCCAGAATTGTGCAGCCCAGTATGATTCAGAGGAATTAAGGGAATGTCTTGCTGCAAAGCATCATGGTCCTTCTCATTCTGATAAGTGACCCTCTTATCCTCTTGACTAAGCCAAGCTATATAGATGTTCATCAGTACAACAAGTCTATTCTGTCTAAGCAGGAGCAAAGATGGATGGTGCCCTCCTGAGAGGCAGTAGGAAGGGTAAGCTTATTAGACAGATCAGCATAGTTGCATGGAGCAGTGTGAGGACTGCATGGGAAGCCACAAATGGTTGGTCTTCCAGTTTAGGGGATACAAACCAAGACTAATGTGCAAAACCCTACATCCATCTCAATTGGAAAATTGACATTTTTCAGAACCAAGCTTCCAAGAGAACTTTTAATCCTCTTCAAACTTAGCTTACCTGAGAGGACACTTGGTGAGCTTCTGGGCCTGTGTCCATAGTGCCCAGTTCCAATTTAGACAAAATCTGTCACAAGAACAATTCGCATTATCCCTGGCACTGTTATTGCTTGTGAAAGATGTTTTTAAAAGAGAAGAAGGGGCAAGAAAGGACCTGCACATTACAGAGGGTCATTCAGTCTGAGCATAGTAGTGTATCAGCACCAGCAATGTGAAACACTCCTTTGGCATATGAATCCTGTATGTATGTACGTGTGGTGGTGGGGAGCAATGAAATTAATAAGCAGGCTGGAACACAGGTTGGTTTGTTAAGACTTGTAAGACAAAAATAGATATGCAGAAACTAAAACTAGAAGAAAGTAAAAGAAGCTACAAAACCAAACTAAAACTAAAAGAAAGCCTATTAAAAGAAACCAGAAAGACTACAAGAAACTAAAGGAAAGCCTTAAAGGAGACTTTAAGGTAAACTTGACGTTTTAAGAATCGGGCTCATGTGATCAAAGGTATTTAGACAACTATCTGTGTCTTTGCACACCTTCAGCATGCAGCATCATCCCCAAAACTACCACTCAGGTGCCCCATATCCCTGTGGGCACCTAAATTCCTTTGGTGCCTCCATTTTGGTGCCAGGCTGCTACACTTCTGTCAGTGGGCATGCAGACTGATGCTTCAGCACCAACACCACCCCACCGTTCAGAGCCCAAATTCAAACCTTAACTTCAGGGGCCCTGAAATAAGATTCTCCCCTACCTCACCAGGAAGGTCTGCTTGCACCTGTGTTTGTGTCCTTCACCCCTTCTCCGGCTCCCTCCTCCCCTCTCTAATTTTAGGCAGGCTGGGCGAATTAGGCCTCTGTAGCTGCAGGAAAGGTTCATGGCTCAGGATCCCAAGGGGAGGAGCTATGTGACTAGCCAGACTCCCAGAGATAAGTGCCTGTGCCCAACTCCCTTTTATTTCACTCTGCATCTCTTCATTGTTCCTATACCTTGCAGCTACCTTGAAGCAAGTGGAGTTGTGTCAACAGGCCCCCCTGGTGGAGAAGCAGTGAATGCCAGCAGAATTGGAGCTTCCTGCTGACAAAACTAGTTTCCCTAGTATCCAGTGAAGCACATAAACCTCCACCAGCAAAACTTTGCCTTCCTGAGCCACCTACCTGCCCCCTGCTTTGGGTATGGAGCTGAGATGTGTAACCAGAGCAGAGGATTTCACTAGATGGAAGGCCTCTAAAAGCCAGAGCCTACGATGCCTAAGTGTCTTGGACGATCTGGGCTGATGTGCCTATACGAGAATGACCCTGTACCATGGAGCTGTAGCAAAACATCACCAAAGAAAGTGCTTTGGGAAGGAGACCCCTTTGGTGCTGTGCCTGGGAAATGGGGGGAGATGCAAGAGACCTCTGTCATTCTCAGGAGTTCTGAGGACTGTGCGATGGAAGTAGGTAAGATGCTGGAGCAGAAGCAGTCTCATAGGCTTTTTTTTAAAGTAAAATGTTTTCTGTTCCAAACCAAATAGCTAATTCAATTCCAAATCTGTGAGTCATTCAAGAACCATATGTGGCCCTAGTACCAGCAAACATCCCCCACCACCACCCCCACTTGGGTTTTAGATGTTTCTAAATCCTGTTGAGGCATCCTACGTGCAGGCCCAGGCCTGGATGCTTGGGGTTCGGATGCCCCTGCATGTCACTTGCCCTCAGCCATCTCAGTCTCATAGGCCCTGGAGAGCAGGACCCCCCATTTCCTGAGAAGAAGGAATGTTAGGGCTGACTCCATTTCCTACTTTGTTGGCATATTTCTAGTTATGGTAAATTGGCACAGATATATTTTGCCAGCAGCTCCTGTTGGTTTGAGGTTCCTGCAGGTGAAAGGACAAATTGAATTGTTTTTTTAAACAGTTTAAAATAGGGAGTCTGGATTCTTAGCCCATCACCTGGATTCGTTTTTCTGACTCCTTTGTTTGTGTTTGCCTCTCAGCACTGCCCTCCTCCCTGCTCTCTGCCCTTCCTTCCTGCTTTTGTATTCAAATTTCTCTGTCCTTATACAAAGCTCCTTCTCCTTTCACAGCATCTAAGGAAGTGAGCTCCAGCCCTTGAAATCTTGTTTTTGTATCTATGCTTGTAAGTAAGTATCTAGGCACATGAAAGATAACATGGAGCCCACAAGCCTCTGGTGTTGTTTGATAATGCAGAAAGAGATTTCCCTACCTTAAACAGAATGAGAGCAAAGTCAGGGTAGTTTTATACCCTGTAGACCAGGGGCAGGCAATTATTTCCACTGGAGGGCCACTTAATGAGTTTTAGTCAGCTGTCAAGGGCTGCAATGACAGGTGCCCCACCCCCTGGTTGCCATCTTGGAATGGAAAGTCCCACCCCCTAACCCCTGACCTTTGCCATTGGAAGTCCTTCTCCGTGCCTCCAGAAGTACTCCTTTTGGGAATGAGGTATGCCATCTGGGAAACAGAAAAAAAAACCAGAAGAAAAACAAATTATATACTAAAAATCAAACACTGACAATAATATTTTAATTTTATTTTTAAAATATTTTTGTCCTGATTTGTGTGTGTTTGCATGCCATATAAAGAAGTGATTGCATAACATCTCAAAATGAAGTCTTACTCTTGTATATTGCAGGCAGGGGTGTGGAGAGGTGGGGGAATATGGGGAGGTGGGTTTGTGAGGGGCTGTGGTGTGTTTATGTGGATGTGTGTATGTGGGGCATGAGGGAGGGTATGGGGGTTTGTGTGGAGGTGGATGGGTGGGTATGGCATCTGTGTAAGGAGTTGTGTTTGTGTAGATGTGTGGGTATGCATGGTTATGGGGTTTGTTGGGGTGTGTAGAGAGGGAAGGTGGCTGGGTGGGGTGTGGTGGGATGTGTGCATATAGCAGTGAGCAGGGCTCCCTCCAGAGGCATGTGGGTGTGTATGTGGGGATGGGTGAGGGGTTTATGGCAGGGTGGGCAGGAGGGTGTGGGTGGGTATGGTGTTTGTGGGGTGTATGATTGTGTGAGGGGGAGGGTGTAGTTGTGGGGTTTGTTAGAAGAGTTTTGGGTATGGTAGGGTATGCATGGGAGCTCCCCCATGTGCGCCCCTCTGAGCCAGTCGGCATCTGTCCCTGCCCCACAACAGCCTGAAGCCCACACACCTGCGGTGTGTCCCCACCACCACCAACAGCATGCAGCCCCTGCCCCACCCCGCCCTGCCCTACACCTGCACTGGACTCACCTCCATGGGAGCGGATCAGCTGGAATACACATGCACAGCCTACCCCATGCCCATTCCACACCGCCCACCCATGGTGCATCCTGCTGTCCCCTGGGCATGCAGCAAGACTGGGGCAGCTCCACAGCTGGACTGCCTTTCTAGGCAGCCCAGGCAGCAGCAGTTCCTTCTGGGTGCTACTGGTGCTGGCCCTAACCCCACAGTACCAGTGGGGACCTGCACACAGCCCCAATCCAGCCCACCACACACCTGCTCTGAGCAGTGGCAGTAGCTGAGCAAAAAATGTTGCTTGGCATGTGGAGAAAAGCAGCTCATCCCCACTCCCCCTCAGTGCTGCTGGTCACTTCCACCCAGAGTCTGTGCTGGGCTGCCCTGTGCGGTTTCCAACCTTTGTGTTTTCTGGGGGGGAAGGCTCCTACAGAGGCTGGGACTGTTTGGGAACGGGTGGCGGGGGGCGTGGGCTTGGCGGATGTCACTCCCTTACGCACGCCTTGGATCCTTTGTGGCCAGGGAAGGCTTGGCAGGGTTAGGGATGGAAGGCCTGGCGGATGCCAGGAAAGTCCTCAAGTTCCTCAGGGGGAAGCAGAGAATGGCTGATGTCGGAGAGTTGAGCACGGACAAGGTCAGCAGGGTGTGGAGAGGGTTGGTGGGGAAGGAATGGAAAGGGGAGCACGAGGAGCTGGCCTGGAGGGCTGTGAGAAACACACTGCCAGTGCGACAAGTACTATATCGATGGGGACTCACACGGTCCCCCAAGTGCCCAAGAGAACTTTGTGACAAACCTGAGTCCGTGGCGCACGTTTTGTGGGGTTGTTTTTATGCACAGAAGGTGTGGGGGAGGGCAGGGGTTTTTTTTGAAGGAGACAGGGAAGGCAACGGGGATCACGAGTGAAAACGTGCTCTATGGTTTGACAGAGGGGACGGATGGGTCATGGGGTGTGAGGGTGCTTGTCACATGTATTAAAGTAGCAATTTGGAAAGTGCGTTCCCTCCTAGCACTAAAGGGCTCGTGCTTTTCAACGGTAGAGTGTCTGCAATTAGCTATGCACGAGTTGTATTTCTATAGAGGAAGAGGAAAGCAGAGAACGCAAGGAGGGGATACAACGCCCTGGGAAGGGCTGGACTTCAGAGGGTTGTTTCAGCCCCGCGTAGGCATAGGATAGTTTAAGGGACAGCATATTTGCCAGCAAGGGTGGGGGGGGGCCTTCAGCAGGTCGATTGCGACATTGAATATGTGAATATTATGTAATAAGGTGGGATTCTGGTTCCACAATGTATTTAATAGTGCCTGTTTTTGTTTTTTCCCCTCTGATAAAATGGATAAGGGGCTCCAAGAGTGGGTGAGGGAACTTGCAATTATATAAGAAACAAGTTAAACCTGCTCTGAGCAGTGGCAGTAGCTGAGCAAAAAATGTTGCTTGGCATGTGGAGAAAAGCAGCTCATCCCCACTCCCCCTCAGTGCTGCTGGTCACTTCCACCCAGAGTCTGTGCTGGGCTGCCCTGTGGCTGCTCTGCGGCTGCTCTGCATTGTCACTGCTGCCCTGCTGGGCAGACCAGAGGCAGCAATGGCAGCAGCAGAGACAAATACAGTGCTAATGAATGCGGTGAAAACTAGTGAAAGCACTGGAATAGTGATGGGTGTGCAGTGCGAACTTTGCCCCTCCTATTCTGTGAAACCTGCAGCTGCAGAGGGCCCTGCAGCTATGGGGCCCCTGCATCCAGCCACTCGCCACCGCCCTGCCACTGATGCCAGCTTCTTTGGCCACTTGCCACGCCCCCCTCCCCCCCCCCCACGATGCCACTGCCACTGCTGCCAGCTTCTTTGACCACTCACCTCCCCCACCCTCCCTGCTGCCGCTGCCTTCTTTGCAGCAGATGGGCCCAAAAACTATTTATTGCAGGGAGCCCCAAAAACTTGTGGGCCAGCCCTGGAACTTTGTAGTAGGACTAAAATACTTCAACTCTTAAAGTGTGTTTTCTTCTGTCAAGTGAACCACAGTGGTCACTTGACAAATTGTTAGAGGTACCATTTTATATATATATATATAGTAAAAACAAAGCGTGTGTCTGTGTGTATATGAGAACATATATGTATATATATAGGTACACACACACATTTTGTGTGTATATATATGCACGCACACTTCTTATATATAGTTTTTACATATTTTATTAAAGTATATAAAGGTAAAGTGGTTTTGTACCTTATAGACTAACCAAAAAGTGCTTGTGTCTGTATAGAGTCCTCTGTGTGTGTACACATTTATCTCTCTCACTCTCTCTCTATAGCTATCTGCCTCTATATTTAGAGAGAGAGAGAGACAGCGAGCTATATAAATGATATAGGGGTGTAGGTTGTAGCTGTGTTGGTCTAAGGACATAGGCAGACAAGGTTCTTTGGGTGAATCTGATATCTTTTATTAGACCAACTTAAATTGTTGGGAAAAAATGTTTTAGCAAGCTTTCAGGTTTAAAAACCCTTTATGCGGCTCAGGAAGTCTCTGCAACTGGTGTATGCTCTTCATATTTATTCCATCCAAGAAGAGCACACACCAACTGCAGAGACTTCCTCAGCCTGACAAAGGGTTTTTAAACCCGAAAGTTTGGAAAAATATTTTTTTCCAAGTATTTAAGTTGGTCTAATAAAAGATATCAGATTCACCCAAAGAGCCTCGTCTGCCTATATAAATGTTATGTGCCTGTGCACACACAGGCACGCACGCACGCACGCACACACACACTTTGGTTAGTCTAATGATGCAAAAAGCGGTTCGTTTCTTTGGAGGCTCTCATGCAAAGAAATCTCAGACACACACTTATTAGCAGCACAAAAGGTGTATTGGCAAATAGGGTCGGAGCAGAGTCAAAGGACTCAGATTACTCCGCCCCCTGAGGAAATTCTCAGCTGGCATTTTATCCCTTTCCTCCTGGGCACGTGTGCAGAAACAGGAACTCTTACAGCTTATTTCCGGTTCATACAAACATGTATGTGATCACATCACTTCATCCGTCGCATGTATATTATAATTAACTACTTAAGTATGTGGGGCGGATAGGCAAATATGCATCAGCTAACTGCGCACACTCAGAAAGTTCTCTAGGTCACCAAGAGTTGAAATCCCTCCCCCTTTCAAGGACACAGTCAGTTGAATTCCAGCTTCTGTAATCTGCATGAGAAGAACCAGGGAGGCTGAAGGAGTGTGGGGGAGGGAGTGATTTAGCATAAGAAAAAACTGTAACAAGACTAGCTAAGAAAGAAAAAGTCCTTGGCAGTGTTCTTTTTCTTATCAGGTACGAGATGCAAACTGTGCAGTTCTAATAACACTCCATTTACTGTGCATTTCTAACACTAAGATACAAAACTACCCTGCCTTTTTGTATATTTTATGAAAATACATGAATATATCTTTATATACAGCAATACAAGCTGTAGCCGTGTTGGCGGATTTACCTAAAGAACCTTGCCTTTCTTGTTATAATGTCTCCTATTTCACCGAAGGATTCTTTGGGGAAGGGATTTCCTATGCGAAGCGTGCTTTTGCGACCGTACTAATTACACTAAAGCAAGGAGGGAAGTTTCCCAAAGCGCTGAACTCCACTTAGTCCCCAACCTATCACTGCCCTTATCACCCCAGCAAGCCTGAGCGCTGCTCACACTGTTCTTCGTGACCACATCAGGGGAACCGGGCAGATCGCTACTCCAGGGCATCCCGCGAAGTAAGCGGGTCACCCAAGGGACGACCTGTGCCCGCGCAAAAATTCCTCTCACATTAGTAGTGAGGACCCGGGCGTCACCCCGGGTCGTTATTTTCCTTACTCATAAGTTTAAGGCATACAGAGGGTTAGGCACGGCGGGGTGGCGGCGCTCGGTGGTGTATCTTCAGATCACGGTGAGCTCCAGGCGCTGCTCCCGTGAGCTAGTCTTTATTCAGCCGCATGCCGCTCATTCCACCCCGGCAGTCAGACCCAAGATACCCCAAAACACTCTTGGTTTGGGACAGGAATGTGTGCAAACGCGACGCTTCGTTATGCAAATATACCCCTGCGCGGCCGCGGGGCATTCTGGGAGCCCCCACGCTCCCGGGCGGGGCCGCGTGACGCGTGCAGTGGTCGCTACCGGGGGCGGGGCTTGCGGCGGAAGTGGTCTGTCTCGTTTCCGGGTCTCGCTCGCTGCGTCGGATCCGTGGGCCCCGCGGCAAGATGGCGGACCTGTCTCTGGACGAGCTCATCCGGAAGCGCGGCGTCAGCGCCAAGGGCAGGTGAGCGGGGCGGGGCACAGCTGGGGCCGTGCGGGGGGGGCGGCTCTCCCGGCCCCAGCCTCAGCCCCGCTCCGCGCCAGGGCCTGGGCTAGCGCCGCCGCCCTGCCTCGCACCCCGACTTCCCATTGGCTGCGGCGCTGGCCTTAGGGGTCCTGTTTGGATGCTGATTGGCCGCGTTGGTTGTCAGTCAGGGCGGGGGAGGGTGCGTTCGGTTCACCCTGAGACCCCGGGGGAGGCGGGGATCCCCCCTCCCGCTCCCCCTGCAGCCCCGCGCTGTGGTGGGGGGAGGGAGAGTGTCCAGCCCAGCTTCAAGGGGGCTTTCCTGCTCTGCCTTGCCCTGGCTTCCCCCCTGGCCTTGCAGCCCCTGCCCGTGATGGGGCCACCTGGGCTCTTCCCTCCTCCTCTTGATCCTTCTGTTCTCACCCCCCAGTCACGGCTTTGTCTTGACTTAGGGCTGAACCAGCCTCTGCCCTCTCTGCCCACATGGGCTGTGGGGGCAGCTCCCTATCTGTTGAGTGGCTGTGGCTGGTCTCCCCCATGGGCCCCCAGTTGCCAATGCTGTCAGGGTGCAGCTGGGAGCTGTGTGCTCTGGAAGGCTTCAGGAGGTGGCAGGGAGTGAAAGATCCTGGCTGCAAGAGGACAGGTTGGGCTTCTGGGGCAGCCTTCCTCCACGCTGGCAGCACTCCCAGCTGTTCAGGAGGACCTGAGAGTGTAGCTCCAAAAGCCCACCATCTCCTTAACCCCCCACATGGTAGCCCTCCTACACGCCTCTTGAGGTGTCACTGTGGGCAGGGCCTAGAACAGGTCTTATAGCTCAGCAAAGGGCTTTGAAGACAAGGCTTGTAGAGTCTTGATTCTGCTGCTCTGCTGCCTCCTTTTTTTGTAGCCCTTCACCTTCCTTTTTCTGCACCGGGTAACCCTCCTCATGGCTGTCTGCGGGTCTCTTCTCTCCTTCTCTGTGTGTCTGGTACAGTCCCTGTGATTCTGGTCTGAGGGCAAGCATAGATTTGAATTATTCTAGTTCAGCTCGCATGAACATCTGCAGTGCTTTGTCTCGGGTAAGAATTTCTTTGGGGGATCTCTTTTACTGGACCAACTATATACTTGGGATAACGTTAGACAAGCTTTCAAATACAGACTTTCTTCATCAGACATTCTTGCCTTTTAGAAGGTATTAGCTAAAAGGTAGTAGCAAACAGGTTCTTATTTACCTTTAAATCCTAGTCTAGATGAGGACTCGGCCTTGCCTTCATTTGTGGTATGCTTGGAACAGTCTCATGCTGGTTAATATGCTTGGCACCTCGTGGCTCCTCTTTTAAATCCCTTCTTAACATCCATTTCTTCCAGGAAGCTTTCCAACTTTCTTCTGCTCAACAATAATCTCTTGATAGCAACCTGTACTAGAATGTTTGTCTCTTGTCTGTCTTTTATTTATTGTGCATGATTTAGATTGCAAGCTTTTTGAACCAACTAGCATGCCTTATTCAGTGTTGAACAAAGAGTACATTTGTATAGCAATATAAATGCTATTAAATATAGTCACACAAAATGGTAATAAAAAACTAAAAGCCTAAGCATAAAGTGCGCTTGCACATTCATAAGGATAATGATGATGATGACATTATTGTTTTGCTTTTTACGTATTGAGGAGGATTTGTAATAATAGGAACTGATTTGGATGGAGTAATGCTGTTTAAGGGTCTCCCTTCTTAAGACCTCATTATGCTACTCTAAGAGTGATTCTCTACAGAAAAGTGTTCTTTCCCACATCACTCTTCTTTAACTATCACTCGCTTAAAAACATGGGTTTAACTTAATCCCTAGTGCAAAGATTCGTGCCTGATTTTTAGCAGCTCTGATTAGGGAACAATCTCAGTCATCCTGCTCAGATGCTAAAACAGGGTATCAGATGACTTCTGTTCTTATTTTTGTTTATTGACTCCAATCAAAAAGCAGTCTATTCCTTTTGAACCCATTTAGGGATTGTCATATTGTTAAAGTATCCCTGTCTAAAATGATGGGGAGTTTTGGTGGATAAAACGCCTCTTCTGTTCCATTGTTCACAGCACAGCTCCCAAAAAAGCATGTTTTGAAAGACTTCACAGGCCACCAGTGCACCTAGTAGTCAAAGTCCTATTATCATGTCATATACCTCTCTAACTTTCTTTCACATATTTTCTAAATATTATTGACATCAGGTCTTTATGATATTGCTGTCTCTTAACTGTTACGCTCTGGCAGTGTGACTTGGTGAGTAAAACTGATAGTAGACCGTAGCTGACATTTTTTTAAGAAGCATTTTCATTACATTAGCTCATTCATCAGTTTTCTACTTCAACTTTCAGCTTGTTGAGTCAGATAAATTATATGCTGATGTTTGGTTGCTAACTACAATCACTGATTTGCGATGTTGATCAGAAATTTTCAAGTGTTTCTTGATTAGATTTGAGAAGCAGCCACTTGGTGAATTTGATGTGCTGAAGGTCAAAATCTGAGTTGAGCCACTCAGCTTGATATAGAATCAGATCTCTAGTTGCTAGGCAAAATAACTGCATGTTTTCATTTAAATATTTCATAGTAATGGAAAGATTGGGGGAAGGGGAGAATCCCCCTCCCAGTAAAACCCCAAAATATTCATGCATCTATCCAGAAGGTAAAATGGAACTTGACACAACCAGCCTTTGCTAATAACATTTTAGGTGGGCAAGAGAGAACAGCCTTGGTGCTGGAAGCTGACAGTCTTGTTTTTGGTCCATACTCTTCCTCTTTGTATCTAAATATGCTTCATCTTTCCCCCAGTGCTCTGTTCCTAAAATACTGAGGGGAGGGACTTCCTTCTTGCATGTTTCCTATACAGTTTGTGAGATTTGGTGTTCCACCATTGAGTGCAAGCAGAGCCTGGTTCTGAAATGCAAAGCTGCTTTGGATTTTTAAAAATATTTTTGCCTAAAGTTAAGTAGAATAGTTATGATCAAGTCAGAAAATGCCACAGTAAAGTTAACAGCCTGGCTTACCTCATTGTATGTTCTCATTGTGGAATCAAACAAAATGGATGCCTTAAACTTTGGTCATGCTAAACTTCAAGTCGTATGATGACAGTGACAGTTAAGTGGGAAATTGCTGGCTCTGCATGTAAGAGCAAAAACCAAGGGAAATGTTTGTTCTTTGTATTCCCAAGTGTTCTGCTTCACCCATATCCACAGCCTTGAGATGGCAGAGAAGTATGTATCTGTTGCTTTTGAGATAACAGAAAATGCGTATTTGTCATCTCTGACTGCTTGCTTGCGAAAATTGACTATGCAATCACGTCCTGTGTAAAAGCTGTTTGAAAGTATATAAACTGGATGATTCTGCTTGAAGGGAGAGATCTTTCTGGAGTGTTTGGTGAATCCATGTTGCTCTGAGTTCTCTCCTGGTAGTCATTTCTGAAACAATGCAACATATCCTACAAGGTTCTTTCAGCCTTGGGTTTGCCTATAAAACACCTCTATAATACTAAGAAGTCCCCCTCAGGAAGGCAGTAAAAAACACATCAAGCATAACCCATTATGGAGAGATAATGAATCAAAAAGCCAGTACTGGGGGGAAAAAAAATTCAGTACCATGATTTTAAAACTAATTTTCTCAGTTTTGTCACCTGCCCCTGAATCTGTACCCATGCTTCAAAAAACCTATGTGGGGATGGGCACATGCAAAGATTCAGGCAGTTCAGTTTTTGTTTGGGGAAGTTAAGGATAGTTAAATTAGGTTCCTACTTACGTTAGCCTTCACCTTGCTTCTCATTAATACCTTATAGTTGCTTGTGCTTCTTCCTCTGTGAACTTTTATTCTGCAGTATTGAGTAACTTAATCATGAGTTTGTGCTTAAAAATTCAACCCGGTGAATTTAAATATTTTTTGCCAGTAACTTAAAGCAGAGGCAGTCACAATTACTAGTGATGTAACTGCCAAATGTCCCTTAACCTCTTGCATTTCATCTGTATAACTTAGCTTGTAAAATACCTCAGTGAAACCAAGAAGCAGTTTCTGGCTTCACTTCTATTTATGCATAAAGTACTGTGTCTTGCAGCTGGAGTACTGTGTCCAGTTCTGGGTGCCCCACTTCAAGAGGGATGTGGACAACATGGAGAGGGTCCAGAGGAAGGCCACTCGCATGATCAGGGGGCAGCAGGGCAGGCCCTATGAGGAGAGGCTACGGGACCTGAACCTGTTCAGCCTCCAGAAGAGAAGGCTGAGGGGGGATCTTGTGGCCTGTTATAAACTAGTCAGGGGGGACCAGCAGGCACTGGGGGAGTCCCTGTTCCCCCGAGCACTACCAGGAGTGACCAGGAATAACGGTCACAACCTGGCAGAGGGTAGATTCAGGCTAGATATCAGGAGGCGCTACTTCACAGTCAGGGTGGCTAGGATCTGGAACCAACTTCCAAGAGAAGTGATGCTGGCTCCTACTCTGAGAGTCTTTAAGAGGAGGCTAGATGAACACCTTGCTGGGGTCGTTTGACCCCAGTACTCTTTCCTGCCATGGTAGAGGGTCGAACTCGATGATCTCCTCAGGTCCCTTCCGACCCTACATACTATGAAACTGTGGGATTCTAGATGGGACTGTCTCAGGGTATGGTTTTTAGTTTTTTGTAAAGCTGTTGAAAATCTTCCATTAATTCTATAACCTGCTTATATTAGGTCTGAAACTTCTTTTCCAGGCTCAATACCAGGCCAGTATTTGGAGGTGTCAGATCGCGAATTGGGATCCAGCAAAATCTTCTAAGTAGACCTTCAGCAACCATCGGTTTCCAGCGGACTTTTGATGCTCGGCAAAAGATTGGTCTCGCTGATGCCCGACACAAACTGGGAGTTAAAGACGCCCGAGAGAAACTGGTTCAAAAAGATGCTAGGTTCAAAATCAAAGGGAAAGTGCAGGATGCCCGTGAAATGCTGAATTCCCGCAAGCAGCAGAGCGTGGCTGCTGAGAAGGTGACCAAGGTGGTTGATGCCAGAGAGAAAATCAGCTTAAAAAGGAGTGCTCCTGCCATTATGAGCCCAGCCATGGGTACAGTGAGCCCAGCCATGAAAATCACCAAAACTATTCAAGTAGGTCACTTCCCTCATACCACGTATCCCCTCCCTGCTCCCACCCCCCAACCAGCTATCCCATTACAGGCTAATTGAAACATTTATACTTAGAGAAATCCACATGGTTACAAGCCAGCCCTGTGTGAAACAAAGTGAGAAAAGTTTTTTAAAAATTTAAATTTTTTTAAAAAATTGAATGAAGTGAAAAAACTCTTTGGAACCAAGAGTTCTAGTTTTTTTGTATGTGGAAAAAAAATGATGCACTTAAATCTTCATGCTTGGTCTTAGGAGCTCTCAGAATTTTTGGTACCCCTTGTGCTGTGTTGGTAGGGAGGGAGTTGTAAAAACAAGATTTTACCTAAGAAAAATGCATTCTTTCCTTTCTAACTGCCAGTAACTCTCTCCATGTGTGCCAAAGTCAGATTATCTTTCTGAGTCTGTGCAGACTATGGTTGACACTGCAAGGTTTGAATGGGCTCAGTTCTTCCAGTTAAAACCCAAGGAACATGTAAATATTGTTACTAAGCCTTACATTGTTGATCATCTTTGCAGAACCCATCTACCATGCTTGCACATCATGGCTGGAGATTCTGTTAATTAGGAAATACAGCCCACAACCATAACATTTTTAGGTTAGACTCCGTATTTATATGCATCTTACTGCATTCTTTTTGGCCTTCGGCAGAACATAGCTTCCTCTCCTAAACTCCAGTCTTGTTCCTTGTCCAGTACAAGGATACAGTTTTACCATGAAGGTCCTAGGCATTAGGGAGTGGCCTAGTTATTTGACACATTAATGCTGAAATTCTGTCCCAGTTTCAGTAGAACTGCTGACTGCCCACCCAGCCAGTGTTCCTCTGCCCATTGATTTCTGACTTCACTTGTCATGTGTATTTTCCCATCTGCTGTCTGGCAGCTTGAGTCTTAACTGATTCTTCTGGGGCCCAAAGCCATGTATCAGCTGCAGGCTTGTCTGTTGAAGTCTATAATGTACAAAATGACAGTGAACAGAAACAAACCTCTCTGAGGGAAAAGAGAATGCTGGGTGACCAAGAGGAGAGGAGTGAGCAGCAGACCATGCCACTTGCAAATTATGATAGTCTAATCCTGATCCTGGTTATCTGCTAAATCATTGTGCATCTCAAGACAAATATAGCTATCAACACCTCTTGTTAAATCTGCAGGCCAACAACTCCCTTCATTTGCTTCCAGCCTTTGGTAAGAAAAGTCCCTATTCCCTTGAATTAAGGTGGGGTGTTACTCTGTTTGGGTCCCACTGACCTTGGTCTTTGCTTAGCTTTTTCTTCAGAGCATCAAAATGTGCACCTTTCTCCCAAAAGTTAGACAACTTGCACATTAACTGCTTCAGATTTCCCTTCCCCAGCTAGCCTGGGTAGTGCAAGAGAATTACAAGATAGCAGCTCGCTTACAAAACAAAAACGCTGCCCATTCAGTAGTTTTCAGATTAGTCAGTTAAGGATGCTTGCAAGTGTCAGTGAATGATTGGAGCAGAGTTGGTGCATATGGAGCTGTCAGCCATGTGTTTGAAGGATTTAAGTATTTGCTGAAAAATTAGTCCAGCAGCAGTGCACTTTAAAAATATCAGTCATGTCAGTAATGACTTACCCCAGCTGTGCTGCCTTAGTACTCTCCCTCCATAAACATGTGAATGCAAGGTCACACAATGACAAAAACCACAGGTGAACTCCTACATATGGACTAAGATTCTTGATGAGTTTTTGTCAATTTCCAACTCTCTGCTAATGCCCTTTCTCACAACTAGAACAAGAGGAAATGAGGTAAACTGTTCTGGTTCTTTTCAGGCATATGGCTGTATTGCTTTGATTTGGTCAGATCTCATGCTATGAAGATGAGATCTGTATGTTATCATCATTACTTGACTGAGACCTTCAGCAAAATCTTGAGGTGCTGCTGGTACTATATTAGGGCAGATTTTTCTCTCTGAATTGGAATAATTAAGGAACTGAATAATTAACTTAGACTCACACCCCCCACTGTTGCCAACATAGTGGCATGGGATGGTGGGACACTGTTTGAAGGCACAAAAATAATGTAGTTATCGATCATTTGCAGGACTGCAGATTGGAATCGCTGGCAGATCAGAACAGAAGGGTGCTGCACTGCAGGGAGCTCTTCTAGATTAAATGCAAAAGCCATGCTTTGACTGTTCATGGTAACTAAAGGATCCCATGCTACTGTAGCAGGAGCCAGAGGATTAACCTCACTATCTTGGACAAATTCCAAACTGTTCTCAGGGCTGTTGAACTGCTCAGAGATATAATAGTCCAGAAAAGAACCCTTCAGCAAAGCTGTACACCCTGGGTTTTTCCCAATTGCACAAGGCAACAGGTACAATTGCTGAAATGGCCAGTAGTGCTGTCTTGTACAGCATTTTGTTCAAGTAAAATGTATCCCAGCTTTACTGGGAAAGAGAACTTGGTGCTTCACTCTTGCTACAGATTTGAGTTAGTTGAGCTTGCATCCTAAAATGCAGTTTCTAGGGAGTACCATAAATATGGTTATATACCATTTGTTCCCTACAGTGCCAAAGGATAATGGCATGTGATCCCCATTGCTTAACCACATTCACTAGTTTGTATTTATTTATGCACCAATCCGACTATAATAGCATTCAAGGTTTTTAATTCATTTCCTGCTAATCTTGAACCAAAGCTTGCATAATTTGTGCTATAAATCCCCTGCCTAGACCTTAGCTCTTAATTCCTTTATGTTGATGGGATGGTTTCTCATGCAGAACACGTACTACAGAAAAAAGCTACGTTATTTTTGTGCGTTCAAATAGTGTCCCACCACCCCATGCCACCGTGCTGGCAACAGTGGGAGTGTGAGTCTAAGTTAATTATTCGAAGGGAATGAACTAGTAGCTATCCTGTTCGAAGATGCATTGAAACTGTGTGTTGATGTTAATGCTTTGACTGGTTCTTCTTTCTGGTATTGCAGCAGAAGGCTGCAGCTCCAGGACACTCTCATCCTACAGGGATGAGGATCAATGTGGTGAACAACCACACACACAAACAGGTGAGTACTGCTCTTTGGCAGCGTGGAATTGCCTGTTGTTGCTATGGGGTTTTTTCCCTTGAGGATTGGGTTGGAAGGGAGGGGAGGCAGGATTCAAAAGTTCAGTCACAGCTTACTCAGATCCATGTGTTCTTGTGCAGAATCTTGGTAAAATAAATGGGATGTTTCTTGTCTTAACTATGTTAGCTGAACACCAGTGGGTATTTTTGACCTTAGCCAATCTAATTTTTTTCAGGATTCTTTGTTAAGTTCCCCCTTATGTTCCTTCCTTCTAGGCTTATGTCATAAAATAAGTGGTGATTTCACACCAGATCAGGGATTTATTCATCTCCAACATATTGTCTGCCTGCCTGCCTACATTGTATCTGATCAGAAATGATTAGGTGTGCTGTTGAGAGGGTTTGGTTGTAGAAGCTCTAGATGTTGGGCTTGATGAAAGCAGAAGTTGAATTTTATTGAGTAGTGTTGTTGAGTAGTGTTCCTTAATTGAATAGATTTCCTCTAAAGAACTAGGGGAGAAATTTTGAACCTTGGGGTGTCACCTCACTTCTGTGACCTTGTTTACATTTTAAAGCTTTAGTCCACATTGATGGTCACGAGTGATTTGCTCCCATGACTCCAGATCAATGCCAGAATTCTTTAGGGACATCTTTAGGGTATCCTTGTACCACTGCTTTGGTGCATGGCAGAAGCATACTCCATTTGACAGTTCGCCATAGAAGAAATTCTTCGGCAGGCAAGTGTTGGGCATTCTTGAAAGGTGGCCGGCCCGTCTTAGCTGTGCCAGTTTTAATGGGGTGTGGATATTGGGGAGAGCTGATCTAACTGAGCACCTCAGTGTCCGGAATCTTGTCCTGCCACTTGATATTTAGTATCTTTCGCAGGCAGCATAGATGGAAGTGGTTTAGTTTCTTGGCATGATGCTGGTAGATGGTCCAGGTTTCACAGGCATAAAGGAGGATTGGGAGAATGATGGCTTTGTACACCTTTAGTTTCATCGACAGTCCAATGCCTCTGCAATCCCAAACCAACTTACAGAGTCTGCCAAAGACCACGCTGGCTTTTGCTAGCTTTGTGTTGACTTCATTTTGGGAAGTACCCTATGCATTTATGCTTCCCCTTTTCAATAGCATTGCTTAAAGTGTGTGAAAGTGTTTTGTGTAGGATTTAGTTTTGTCTGGAGGGGTTCAAAGCACTGAAGTGGAGCTGGAAAATGAATTATTCATTCAGCAGAATACCCACACCTCCCAGCACAGTGTTTTCTGATGCCAGGCTAGCATCTGGTGTGCTGAAGGAAACAGTCTATTCAAAAGGAATGTGGGGCTCTGATGCATTTGGCAGCCTCCTGTTTACAAAGAAGGCATACATGTAGACTTCAGGTGTAAAGCTGGCAGGGTACGAAAGAATATTAGGCACTAATTTTTCTTTGTCTTACCGTTGTCCTCCATGAGTCCATATAACGTCCAGGGATTTTTTTAAAAATCTGCTTGCAGCTTCATTATGTCTAGAAAAATCTCTGATCTGTGAAAAGGTCAGTGTAAGGCAGTTCTGGTATTTGACATCACCCTCAGCTTTTCACCTTTCAATAGCGCAGGCAGCGGCAGGGCACAGAGGAGAGGGAAGTATTGGTGGGGTTTACCTTCTGCTAGTGAATGGGTTTCTTCCGAAGGAGGCTGGAAGTAGAGAGACTGCCCTGGTAGGCATGGTGTCTAGAGAAAAGCCACATCCTCATGAGCCATGTGTTTGCTTGTCCATAGACCCCGTATGACATGGAAGATGATGATGGAACTGTCTCTCCCCTTCCTAGCAAACAGATGAAAATCACCACCACAAACAGTTTCCTGCACAGTGCGGTAAGGTTCCCACCACACCACATCATACTCATGTTGGGTGAATGTGTAGGCTGCAGCTTTACAAGGCTCATGTTCTTCTGAAGCAGTGGTACTTAACCTTTTTGGTTGATAGGCCAAATCTGGCTGGTGGTCCTAATCCAACACAGGAGGTAGCAGCAGGGACCTATCCAGCTGCACAGAAAGGGGCAAGGAGCATCCTGGCTCCAGTGTGCCCCCTCCTCACCACAACAGCTTCTCTATGCAGCCCCTTCCCTTCCTCCTTACTGTCAGACCCTGCTTTCTCTGAGCACATGGAAGTGAGAAACAAATTTGAAAATGATGACCTTGAAATAAACATAGCTCTAGACATTTACATATAGTACTAATAGATTTAGTTCATCCAGAATTTATATATTTTACCTTTTTTTAAACTGCTGCAAGTTTTAGCACAGGGGCTCCATAAACACTTTTAAGTAGCACTTTTACACTACTTATATGTAGCACAAACTCTACATCATATTAATCCAAAGACAAAAGGCTCATGATTTACCATAAAGTTTGTTGTGCTGGGCCCCAGCGAAATCTATAGCATTTCAAACAGTGGTGACCCTCACAGCTCAGCATTGCTCAGTATGTGTGTGTACTCCAGATACATTCAACCCCACCCCACCCCCCAAAGAAGAAAAAAAGATCCATGTGCTAATTAGCTCGTCATGACTGGAACTGTGTGCTCTTGTAATGAGTCCTGGGATCATCCAAAAATGTATATGCAGATGGGCTATAGAGCAGCCTGGTGTGGCTTTATCTCAGGAGGGCAGAGCCACACTATTTATGTGCTACAGGCTGAGAGGGACCAACAGAGCGATTTCTGATTAACTATTTAGGGCCCTGCTTGGTGATGTTTCTAAACACTTAAGACTGATGAAGAAATAGGAATCTTTGGAAATGGGAAAGAAAGGTGCAGCTCAGCTGTGGGAGTGAAGAGGAAATCAAAATGTATGCAGTGTATTGGCTCACCATGACTTGGAAAAGAGTTGATGCTAAGGGGGACTCTGCTCAACAGACACTGTCATTTATCTTGTTTAGGTAGGTTGCACTAACCTGTTGTTTACCTGGAGATACTGTGAGGTTAGGATCTTCCCATGGGAAATGAACATGGGAAGTTAACTATACATTACCTCTGTGAGTACTACCCCATGCCAGAAAAGCAGTTATCCCCAGCAACTAGGAAAACCACCTTAGCAGTCATGGTATTTTCCCTGCCAGATATGGCAGACTGCTTTGTCGCGTGCTCCTACAGCCATGCAGCTGAGGGTGAGCAAAACTCAGGGGCATCCGAACCCCAAGCCTCCGGGCTTGGGCTTCCACATAGGATGCCTACCAAAGGATTTGGAAGTAACTGAAGCCCCAGGCTGGGGTGTAGGATACTTGCTGGTAACTGGGCCACATATGATTCTTGCATGATTCACATGAATTTCAAATTGATTTGACTTGCGATGTGAAAAGCTTTCTTTAAAAAACAAACCAAAAAAATCCCGACCTGGAGATACCATGAGGTGGTATTCAGCCTACGTGATTTTACTTACCTGGCAGTGGGGGACTGCATTTGTACTTTCCCCCCGGCTTACTCCTTTGGCCTTTTGGCTAGGAGCAAATGTGACTAGGGGGCATCTGAACTGATGGGTCTTGGAGAAAGGAGACTTGCCCAGTGGTAGAGCCACACAGACTCAAACAATTGAGCTTGGCTCAGTCAGTCTGGAAGTATGAACTAATTTGGCCTTAAGCCAAAATAGAAAAAAATGACAGGTTCCCAATCAGTATTTATTTAATTTAGTTTCAAAGGCAAAATCAGTTCTTTTGGGCAAAACCCAATAGTCAAGTTCTGAATTTCAACTGAAAAGAGCTCAATCATTCAGATCTATGTGGCTGTACCACTAAGCAAGTATCCTGTCTCCCAGACCCATCAGTCTTGGGATACTCCCTGAATCCATGATAGGCATCCTGTGTGCAAGCTCCAAGCTTGGAGGCATTGGGGTTCAGATGCCCTCTTGTCTCGCTTGCTCGTAGCCAAAAGGCTGAGGAGTAAGCTGGGTGGTACCTACTGACAGGCAGCCAACAGCAAGGGGGTGGCAGGGGGTGTTGTGTGAATGCAGTTCCCCATGGCCACACAATTTTTGCAGTCCCACATTTGGAAAATCCTGTATGTAGGGGTCACCCTGCCTGAAGTGCAAGGGACAGGCCTCACTGTGGGAAACCACCTTTGTGATCATGGTATTGCCCCGTCCAGATATGTTTCCACAATATGAGCCATGTACTTTATAGTCATGTTTAATATTAGGTGCACTTAATCAGTGTAATAGTTGGTTTCCATTACTGAGCACATGCTGCCTTTCAAAGATGGACTGTATTTGGTGAGGTTTCCTTATATGTGAATGTAAGATGAGGGTCTCTTTCCCCCCAACCCCCTGACAAGGAATGGAAAGGTACTGGGAGAAGTGTATATGAGTCGGGACAGGATGGGGGATCCGGGTGAAGGCCGAGTGGCAACAACAAGGCGGCCTTCAGGATAAGCTTATCAGGAGACAGCTTGAGAAAACTGTGCATGGTTCAGCAAACAACAGGATGAGTTGCTGTCAGACTGCCAAGGGTATGTTACAGGGCAGCTTGACCCGTACGTGGCTTACTAGTATATAAAGGGGTCTGTGCCTTGCTGTAGCTGAGAATTAGCTGCCCTTTGCTTTTTCTCCCATGGCCTCGCAAAATAAAGTGCTTCTGATAGCCAAACACTGATCCTGTCCGAATTTCTACTTCACCCCCCACCCCCATGCTATTCATCTTGTAGTCAAATAAATATGGTATATAAATGATGAAACCCTGCAATGTGCACTTCCATCCCTGTCTTTTCCTTTCTGCCAAGACTTCAA
Source organism: Crocodylus siamensis (assembly GCF_052110815.1). Taxonomy (NCBI): domain Eukaryota; kingdom Metazoa; phylum Chordata; order Crocodylia; family Crocodylidae; genus Crocodylus; species Crocodylus siamensis. The sequence goes on along the minus strand of NC_143398.1, from coordinate 86,578,458 downwards.
CTTTTCTTCAGATCGCAAAGTCTCCTTTGGGCTCCCTATGGCTATACAAGCCTTTTGCAGCTGGAATAACTGCTTTCTCCTTGCTGACAAGAGAGTCCTGCATGTTGGTTCTTGGCTAACTTCCCTGTGTTTGGAGCAGTTCTTTGGACCTGTCTCATCACTGCCTTGAGCATGAAAGTAATAGAAACTTGCTGGGCCCCCTGATCCCAGACATCAACAAAGAAGGAGCTTTCTTTTGTAGTGGGGAATTGCTGTTGGCTGCCTGTCAGTAGGTACCAGCCATCTGGGGTAGGAGAAGACAGATGGATGTGGCTGTTCTGGTGTGCACAGTCTGATGTAGTCAATCTCCCTTTTGTGTTTTAGAATAAGTATGAGACCCGTGTCACTGGTTCTGGGGGTGCCAATATCTGAATAAGTTTCAGGGAAAAAACTGAGCTTCTAACCAGTTGTGGTCATTAAAGATCCCCAGCACTTCTCACAAGAGCTTGTGTTAGCTTCCATATACTGATATAGCTCCAAGCATCTTTGTTTTGCTAAGTGAAAATTTCCCAAGCTGTTCCGAATAGAAAAGGTGCTCTTTACCTCTTGTCCTGTGATGCTATGGCAGCCTTTTCCTTCAGAAACACTAGCCTGCCTAAATACTAACCTGCCAACTTGTACGTGATTACAGTCCAGTTATCTCTGCAGGCACTCAATAAGGTGCTATGAGATTTTCAGGCTTAAAGGGGTTCTAAACATGGAAGTTTTTCTTAACTCTGCTTTACTATTGCAGTGTGAAAACAGAGGTACCTGTTAACACTGATTTTCTCTAGGGAAATCATTAGAGTATTTAGTATGTGTTGGTAACTCTCAGTGGCTGTCAGTAGCATAACTAAGGTAGGGTGGCTGGAGCAGTAGTCCCAGATGCCAATTTAGGTGGAGGCAGAAAAATAACAGCTGCAGCCACAGCCACATGGCCATGCCAATAGCACCAGCAGCTGGAAATTGTCATTGCCCCAGGTGCCCCCTTTTATACCTCTAGTTGTTGCTGCTTGCAAAGGAGTTTTACTTGTGAAGGTATACGCTTTTCAGGGGTGTTTTTATTCTCTCTTTCTGTAGGCTGGGCTGAGTGGCAATAAGTTCTCTCTGTCCAAGACTGTCCCGCTCACCAAAGTGGTTCAGAATGATACTTATACAGCACCCCCAGCCCCACCCTCTCCCATTCGGACAAAGGCCCTGACAAGCGTGTCCCGGACCTTAGTGACAAAAGAGGAACCACCAAAAGAGCCAGCACCTGTTGAGGTGAGTGTAAGGAAAGAGGACTCCCTTCTGGATGAGTTGGCTGTACAACTCCCCTCCACGGCCCCTTCCCACTCACCAGGATTTACTATTATGTTTCGAGCCAGTGGTGATTTACTAGAACCCGCTGTCTATAAAAAAAAATTACTTGGATATGAGCAGTGACTCGCAAGTCCAGTATGATTAGAGCTTTAACTAGCCAAGTCTTGCTGTTACATGTTGGGCAAACTAGTTGCCATATTCACTGTTGGGGTAGAAGAATTACTTCACAGACCAACTAGTATGGAAGAAGGGCTATTTCTGTAAAGATCTGTTGAGCTGAGATTTGGTGGACTTTGGTACTTAACCCTAAAACAAGTGTTTTGGTTTTGGTTTTTTCCCCCCTCTTCCTCCTCCCCCCCATTTGCTTTCCCTAGGATCCGTTACTACCATTTATTTGTTTTCTCTGTCACTTTTTCTTCCCTCATGTGTTTTTCTCTCTCCCTAATGTGAATGACTCATTTTACTTTTATATTGGCAGCCGGTGTTCAGCCCTCTGGAAGGCACAAAGATGACTGTGAACAATCTGCACCCCCGAGTAACAGAAGAAGACATTGTTGTAAGTGCTATTTATCTGTGTCATTATAATTTCACACCCTACCCTTCTGTGTGGATTTGACTGCAGTAGGCACATTTCATTTGTGGTTTGTGTGTTTGATTTCCTTTGAGCCTTGAGGATTCTGTAGTTAGCTGTTTCATCTTACTCTAAACAGAGACCTTTTTAGGGTCCATTAAGCTGATCAGCCATCAGTTGGGGGATCTGATATCAAGTGGTACATGATGGTAGTATCTTTGCCTTCTCCAATTTAAGTTCCATACCCAAAGCCTTCATAGCGCTTTTGTACCCTTCTGACTGAAGAATGGAAGCTGGGTCTTCTGTATAGTATTGCAGAGAGCTAACGAGCCTGGACCCCAGTACTAGCTGCCCTTGCTCTCTGCTACAGGCTGCCTACTAGCAGCCAGGTCATTGGGACTTTAAAAAAAATGTTATATGTAAAACATGAATAATGCATCTCTGCCAGTTAGGCTGAAAGAAGCTTAACTCCAAATACTTCCTTTGTGGTGAAACTTGAGTGCAAAAACCTGACTGTAGTGGCTTTGAACTCTTAGCCCTGGGCAGTAGCCAGCTGCTGTTCTGACCTGCCAGCACAAGGTTCCTTTGCTGCTGAGATCTGAACTTGCTCATCAGCCAATTGATTTAAGGCTGGGAAAGCAACACGTTCTGGGCCTGATGGCTGATGTTGCCAGCCTGCCAGTGTTCGTTCAGGTCTCTGGTTTGGGACCTGACCCTGCTGCTGGCCTCTGGAACAGCTCCCAGCCAGACTGTTTGGAAGCTGGACCAGATAACCCTTGAGGTCCCTTTCAACCCTATGATTTCTTCAGCCTGTGTTAGTAAACTTACAATGCAGACTAGGCCACCAGACATCAAAAACCTGTACCATAGTACATAGATCTAGAGAACTAGCCATTTTGCTCCCAGATCCTTGGACTATGGAATGAAATGATGCTGCCAGAAAGTGCTGTAAGCCTGACTTAGCACGATTTCCTGATCCAAATGGTAACTAATACAGCACTGGCAGCAGCTCTTATCTTTCCTCAGGAGTTGTTCTGTGTGTGTGGCGCTCTGAAGCGAGCCCGTCTGGTGCATCCTGGAGTGGCTGAGGTGGTCTTTGTAAAGAAGGAAGATGCCATTACAGCATATAAGAAATACAACAACAGGTGCTTAGATGGTAAGCCTGAGGCTAGGATTGGGGTTGAAGGTGTGGGGGGTCTATGAATTCATCACAGGCTTTTCCACCTTGATGTAGGTTCCAAAAAGTGCTTCAGCTGCTTTTTGTGCTGTCTCTGTCAGGGAATGTTTTTGAGGGCTGTAACACTGACACTAAGGCCATTTGTTCCGGTTTTTATATAATCAGTTATATCTCTGCTGTCCATCAGAGTTGCTTCTAGACTACTTTGCTAGAAAGGCATAGCGCAAAGGTAGAGGCCAATTTCCATTGAAGTTAGTAGTATTGAATTCTGTTTATTAGATATAATCATGGGTACTTCTAAACCAGAATCCTGCCTCCTGATGGGAGCCAGTGCTATGTACTCCAGGGGAAGGCATAACATGTTAGTGCACCTCACTGTACAAAGCAGAAGTCTAGGTACATCCAAAACATTTCTGAATCAGGCTTCTGTAAAAGTGAATATGAGTTTCTCTGAGTTGATAGTACAGCTTTTGACTAGTCAGGACAGATAAGTATATAATCAGAAGTGATGGCAGTTTCCCTCTGTGATAATATACATATCTTTTACTCTTGAGGATAAGGATTGACAGTTTTTGTAACCTTATATCCAGCAAGTAGAAACTAGCTGCATGTGTCCGAGGCAAAAGGTGGCTGAGTGACTTCCTGCTGAATTGTATAAGGTGTAATCTCAAATCTTGCAGATTGCTCAGCCATCCCAGAGCTGAACTTTTTATTCCAAATTGACCTTTTTCAGTAGCTCTACTGTGGTTTTACTGTAAAAGAAAGGACAAATGAACTCTCTAATGGCTCTTCCAACATGTAAGGCTACTTTTGCTTATCCTTACCTGCAATCCAGCACAGTACTCCTGAAGCTTTGCCTTGCTGGAATTCTAAGATTTGGGATTTCTGTCTTTTTATAGGGCAGCCAATGAAATGCAACCTTCACATGAATGGAAATGTCATCACATCAGATCAGCCAATCTTGCTGTAAGTGTCCAAGTGTAGAAGAGCCAAAAATTCTATGCAGGTTGTGTTTCTGGAGTGTGGAGAGGGTGGTTGGGCATGCAAGTCGGAGAAGGAAAACATTTCTGTGATAAACTTCTCTCAAGCACAGAGGTAGTTAACTGTGTTAGTCTGAAGTCAGGTAGAATGTAAGGCGGGGGGGGCACCTTGGGACTAACTGATTCAGAAAGGCATGAGCTTTCATAGGCAACAGCCTACTTTGTCAGACATCTTTGGAAGTCTTACACCACACTACCCTGCCCTGCCTTCTTTACTCAAGAAAATCTTCAGTCTGTAGGTACACTTGCATACACCTCTTTAGCTGCACTTTTCCCTCCTGTAGCCAGTCTTTCTATAACAGGAACTCCCTTGAGCTCATTGTTGCTAGCTTGCCTGGTCACAGGTTTGCTGCTGAGCGAATGCTTCCCCCACAGATCCAAGTCACAGCTTGCTTCCATAGCACTCCTTGCTCCTGATAACTCTGAATGTAGGACTTGAAATCTCTGGAGGCATTGCTTTAAGCCAGGCAATCAATATCATGGAAGGGGAAAACCAGGAACAGTAAACTTAGATGCTGCCCTACTTCTGATGTAACTTGAAGTTAAATCTTGGCTGTCTTCTTCCCTCCTGCAGTCGATTAAGTGATACTCCCTCTGTGAAGAAGGAAGGAGAACCACGTCGGTCAAGTGCAGCTGTCTCAAATCCACCAGCTGAGGTGGACCCTGACACTATCTTGAAGGCGCTCTTCAAATCCTCAGGGGCCTCTGCCTCCGTGCAGCCTACAGAATTCAAAATCAAGCTCTGAGAAGTGGGCAGGAGAGTAGTGGACTGGAAAACTTGCTCAAGTCGGGGAATGGAGAGAATAGCGCAGGGACGCAGGCATTGCTGCGTTTACCTACCGCGCGGTTTTTTGTTTGTTTTCTATGATCGCTCCCTTCCTGTACAGTAGTGTTCCCTCTTGTGTGTATTTTCTGTTTTCATAGTTGGAATTCTCTTCCACCTTTTTCCATAAGAATAACTTCCTCCTTCTACCAATGATATATTACCATGCATAGACCATGTAACTCCCTCCTTTGCTCCAAGCCCCAGTGGCCAGCCTTTTAAAGTGCAGCAGGAGACTGATTGGGGTGGGAGATGTAAACACTTCCTCTTCTCTGCTGATTTACCTTTGATGGAAAGGCGAAGCCACTTTATTCTCACCTGAAGATAATGAGATTTCATTCTTAAAGCTGCTGCATTTGGGTCAGAGCCAGGTGCATTTCTGTGCAACAAGCGACACAGTTTTTTTGTCTTGCATTCACCTGGTCATATGCTACTTCAGCTTAACTGTTGGATATTTTATGAAGCAGCAGCCATGATGCTGAGAAACTAACCCGCAGCAGCTCCCATGTGTGCAGACAAATTGACAGGAGACTTGGGGAGGCTGGAGAAGATGCATACTGGTGCAAATATTCATTTGTTGTGCTGGCACAGTTAAGCCTCTGCTAGTGTCCTAGTGAATTTTGGCATTTGATAGTGTGCCAAGATGGAAAAAATAACTCTGGCATTTATCGGATTAAATAATCAGAACGTTTAGAGTACCTAAGGGTGAGTTGTCCTCCTTTTCCTGTTTCTGGACTGACTTCATGTATCCAGAACCAAAGGAAATCAAGTGTTTCCCTTTCCATTAAGCTATATCATGTGGTATTCTCCGGTCCCTGACATTCATTCTTTGAGGTGGAAAAGGAAGGGGGTGTTTCTGTGTTCTCTGATCTGATTTTATGGAGTAGTAAGCTGGGAACAAAGTTGAACACTAACATGTAGGAAGTAATCCCCTTCCTCCTGCCCTTGAGGACTCTGAGTTTTCACAGGGCTCCTTTTGGGTTGGGTAATGCTTAGCTTTACACAGGCCTGTAGCTCACATACTTGGGCAGGAAGGATGGTGGATGCACTTCATGGCTTAAGAGGGATGGCTGCAGGAGGACAACTGGAGTTCCAGATGGGATACGGCAGAGAGGAAGCATAGACACCAGGAGGTCCCATGTCAAGCAGCAAAGATGTACCTTCCAAAGAGACTGTATATCTCTGGAGATTCAGCAGCCACTAGGTGGCACTTAATGCTTTCTTTATTAGCACACCATTAACTTGGTGAATACTGGAAAGCTAATAGCTACATGTACTTGTATTAATTTTAAAGTGTAGTATGAAAAGAGAGGGAAGGTAACAGCCACCCCTACTTGGGTTTGAACATTATCCTTGCAGCTATGAGACTAACCAGTTCTGTTCAGCCCTGCTGAAATCTTTTAAGTACTGTAATCTGCCCAATACCACTGTAGCTTCAGACTCTGTTTCTTGGTCTACTCTTTGTTTCTTTTGCTCTTGTTCTGTGCAAATTCTTTACTCTGTCCAGGTGGTATAAACCATTCCTCTCTCACAACATATCCCTCTTAGCCATGGAAATAATGGAGGACTCAACAGGACTTGCTTTTCTGGAGTACTCATTTTGGTCTGGAAATCAACTCCACCATTATGGAAAGTACTTCTTGTGAACTGCAGATGTTTGGGTGGGGGAGGGAGGGGAATTAAGACTGCTATTGTTCCTCTTTTAGGTCACCCATCAAACATCTGCGTTTTAATAATAAAAGGGGGTGGGGGGAGTGAGTGTTAGGGGTTGGAGAAGATTATGTATGATCTGTTTCTGAATAAACGTTTGTTATACAGAGTGGATTCTAAGCTTCTTTAGATGCTATGAAGCAGCTGAAAGATCAGAATGGTGGAGCTGTTAAGATTTTTAATCAAGTCTGTTTCACCAGTTAAAACAACTTAGTATGTGCCTAGTGTTTCTGGTTCAGTGCAAATGCCATATGTAGCTAAGCAGGTAATGGAGCAGCTGGGCTATCTTTCAAGTAACAGGTACAAGTATGATGAAGCAATTCAGACCAGGTCTAATAACTTATTGTTGTCCTATGTGAAATGTCTTCATCTAGTTCTTAGATCTGTGTCCAGACCACCAAAACAGATGATGTTGGCAGCCTAGAGACAAAAGAATTAATATAGATAGAAGTACCCTCTGCCTCTTATGAAGATGACTGTTCTGTCAGGGCTGAAGTATATTGGAGGGCTCCTATGAAAGGATGATGTATTGTAATTGCATCTAGTGTACCTGTTCTGAAAGGAAAGATCAGTAAACTGAACACCTATTTGGTCTTTTTAATGAACATCAAACTAACAAAATTAAACCTTTTAAAGAGGAGATGGTAAATATGCAGTGTCTGACCTTTTTGATAGTTCTCACTTCGTGTAGGCTTTCAAATGCTATAAGAGTAGAAAGGAAAATCTATTAAATTACACCATAACTTTTATAGTGTATCTGTGTGTTTGGTAACCACCACCATGTTGAGACCTCCAAAGCCTTTAAGGGATGCTACTCTTATTCCTCAACAGTCATTACAGTACTCTGGAATGGTGGGACATAATCATCCCTGCTGATCCTGTCCCAGGCTGTGACATGCTTACCCTCACAAGTTTGGTATTTCCCAATAATCTCCACACATTCTCTTTCCAAGTTAAATGCTGCTGCCTCTTCCTCTTCTCTTGTGGCACTAGCAAACACACAGCCTGCTTCAGGATTTTTGCACCTTGTATCCTGAATAGAGGACCAAGCCATCTAATTTGTCTTTGAGCATGGCAGTTTGAGCATACACTCTGCATTATCAATATCTTAATGCACTTCTGCAATCTTTTGAAGGTACTGAGGAAGAAACACTTGCAAGCACTATTCAGCACTAGTGTTTCTACCCCATCCCATGCAAGAGCACTGTGATAAGTGTTATGTTGTGTATTCTCATGCTGGTGTTGCTGGATCTGCTCTTATTAAGCCTAATAAATTCTGCATTTGCCTTTGCTATCTTCGCTGTTCTCTTAACACATGCTCCCTGAGTAATTAATGCTGCTTCCCAGACACCAAAACTTTCTGACCTGTTTCAACACCTTTGTAATCTTCACATGCATTACTTATGCATCCCCCATCTTCATTGGGCATACTGGACTGCATTGGTAGGAGTGTGGCCAGCAGATCAGCAAAAGTGATTATTCCCTTCTGTTCAGCACTGGTGAGGCCACATCTGGACTACAGTACTGTGTCCAGTTTTGGGTCCCCCACTACAGAAAGGAAGCAGACAAAATAGTCCAGCAGCAGGCAAAAAAATGGTTAGGGGGCTAGGGCACATGGCATATGGGAAGGCTGAGAGAACTGGGCTTATTTAGTCTGGAGAAGACTAAGAGGGGACTTAATAGCTGCCTTCAACTACCTGAATGGGGGTTCCAAAGAGGATGGAGTGAAACTGTTCTCAGTGGTGGCAGATGGCAGAACAAGGAGCAATGGTCTCAAGTTGCAGCAAGTGAAGTTTAAGTTAGATATTAGGAAAAACCTCTCTCACTAGGAGGGTAGTAAAGCACTGAAACAGGTTACCCAAAGAGGTTGTGGAACTTCTATCCTTGGAGATAATTTTAAGACCCAGCCAGAAGTCTCAACTGGGATGATCTAGTTGGGGCTGGTCCTGCTTTGAGCAGGGGGTTGGACTAGATGACCTCCTGAAATCCCTTCCAACCCTCACTTTCTGTGATTTTTCTCAGATTTGTTCAGACACCTGGAGGAAGAATATGGCCCCCAAAACTATTTTTTTCTACACTGACCATTGCAAGATGTGTCCCCACCTTTACTACCGTCCATCATCTCTAATTACCCTTTTGCCAGTAGTGCAGCACCCTCAGCAAAACTGGGGTTGTGTCGCCTTTGTTGTCCTGTCCATATTTCTGTACTGCTTCGATCCACTACATTCCCTTTATCCAGTCCATGACCATTCCAGAAACTGAAGCCAAGAAAATACGCTTCTATTTGTGTACATATGTATTGGATTTGTACGTTATGCTTCCCAAAAAGGCTCCAGCTGGCTTACAACAGAAGATAAGACATCTCTAACAAATCTCCACAGCCACTACTCCAACTTAACCTTTCTTGTTAAATACCTGCCCAATAAAAAGGTCTGTCTTTCGTTGTCAACATTAACACTTAGTCCATCCCTGCTAATTTGTGATGAAAGTATGTTCAGGTTACAGTTTCTCCAGAAAGGGTGAATGTATCCACACACATGTTTTGTATCAACTGTCTTCTTGGAAAGTATGGCAGAGACTGGCTTCTAGCCTGTATTGGCTGCACGGTGGCCACTTTTCAACAACGTGCCTTAAGATGTAGTTTGTAATGCTCCATCCAGTCCTGGCACCTGTGTCGTTCTTTCCCCCACCCCCAAATATTCCTTGTTTGTAAGTCCTTTGCTTGGTGCAGAGCACTGTGCCCTTGCAGACAATGCTGCTCCTCTTCTTCTGCACCCTCCATGTTTAAGGCTCCTCCTCCTCAGATCTTGCTGCCTCTTAGCACACACCACCCTTCTTCCCTCTTCCAGGGGGCTGGCACCCCCAGCACACAAGGTCATTTTGCTTGGCACCCCACTGCCAGCCCAAGCTGGGCTCCGGTACTGGCTCCTAGCAGCAGGGAAGGAGCTGGGGCCATGAATGCCTTATGCCACCTGAGGCTGGGGGGGGCATAGCGACCACCCACAGGCGGCAGTGGGGGCATGGCGGTGGCAAGCAGGGAATGTCTGCAAGCGGCTGCGCTGACGTTGGCAGCGAGGGCAGGCTGAGTGGGGACCACCTGCAGGAGGCTGCAACGTGGTTGGTGGCAGCAAGTGCTGACCAGCAGTCGGCAAACACCTGCAGACACAGCCAGCAGTGTCAGTGGCAGCAATTGGCAATGGCCCACAGACGCCTCCAGTGGTGCTGGTGCCAGGGGGGGTTGGCAAGTGGCGACCACCTGCAGGCTGCGCCAGCACCAGCAGCCAGTCTCAGGGGGTGCACATACACCCGCGTGCACCCCCACGCCAATGTTCCCAGCGCCTCCTGCAGTGTGTGCCCAGAGGGTTGCGTGCGGCTCTGCCAGGTGCAGGTGTGCGCCAGGGCTGGTGCTTCAGGCACTCTGGCCAAAACCTAGCGCCCCTCGCTCTGCTGGGCTCTGAGCAGGAAGACACCACCCGTCAGCCAAGGGCTCCTGCCACACCTGCGCACGTCGCCCTGGTGACGCGCGATATATGTAGCCTGGCCACACGTGCTACGGACTTATCCCAGGATAAGAGAGCGGGTCCGCTCTGGGAAGAGCCGCCAGGTCCCGAGCCAGCTAAGAGGCGGGCCAGCGGCGGAGCCGGTAGCCGGGACGGCTCAGGACCGCCCCCACGCCCACGTGCGTCAGGCGCCTCCCGCCTCCCACGTGGCACCCGGCCCTGAGGCGCCTCCGAGCTGTGCTCCACTCCGGTGACGCGCCATCAATGGCGGCCGCGGGCTCCGACCTAAAGCTCCCGGCAGCCCCCTCGCTACACCTCTGTCTCGGCGGTGACGTCAGCTCTCTTCGGGCAGCCAAGATGGCAGCCCCCGCGGAGAAGCATGTAATAGCCGCGGCGGCGCCGCCGGGATACACGGGTAACTGCGGCGGGGGGCGAAAGGCGCCTGGGGTGGGGCGGGAAGAGGGCGTCGGGTCTCGATGCGGACTGGGCGCTGACGGCGATGCGTGTCCCCGCAGCGGTGCCGGTGCGCCTGCGGGCTAGGCAGCGGGCCCCGGACTACCTGTACGTGAAGGAGCACCGAGTGCAGCGCGGCGCCGACCCCGCGCGCCCGCCCGGCCGCACGTTGCTAGTCCTCAACGTGCCGCCCTACTGCCCGCAGGTGAGTGCCGCGCCCCGGGGCGGGGCAGGGCAGGCGCTGCCGGAGCCGGAGCCGGAGCCGGAGCCGGGACCGCCCCGCGAGTCCGGCCAGGAGGGAGCGGGCCGCGTCGCTGGGTGCACGAGGGAGGGGCAGGGCCGAGGGCTGGGGGTGCGTGGGGCTGTTGCGGCCCTTCTGAGGGGAGGCTGGGTGGGTGAATCATTCCCTTCTCTTCCTTGGTCCCTGGAGGAGTGTTTGTCCAGGCTCTTCTCCCGCTGTGGGGCTGTTCAGACTGTGCAGGTGTGCGAGAAGCCGGGGCCAGGAGAGAGCGCAGAAGTATCGAAGTCCAAATTCTTCAGTCTTAGGAGGATTTCGGTAAAGCTCTTGGGAGATGGAGGAGAGGGGTACAAAGGGGGCTGTGACTTGGGGGGGAGCTCGGGCTGGTGCACCCTGGAGCAGGAGAACAAGATTCTCTGGTGTCCTCCCTTAATGGTCCCTTGCCAGCCTGTTGCTGCCTGGGGCCTTGAGTCTGTGCAGCACCATCTTGCTCTGGGGCCTGCTCCCTTTGCAGGAGCCGACTGGCCCTGACCGGCCTGCGCGTTCCCTCCTCCCTAGGGATTCTGGGTGGCCTATATTGTGTTCAAGAACCCATCAGGGGTCCAAGCAGCCACCTCCCTCTCCGCACACGAGCCCCTGCTGATATCTTCGGAGAGTTGCCCTGTGAAAACAGGCATCCTCAGTAAGTCACCTACGCTATCTCCAAGTCTGCCTCCATCAGCTAGAGGAGACAGTGCTGCCCAAGCTCTCTGTCCTCTGCCAAACCCCAGAATGAGCAGGATGTTGCTGGGCTTTGCCTTTCTCCTCTTTTGGTTGGTGCTCCCTGTGTTTCTTGCCCTATTAGGAAGACAGTTCTTGATATGTTCCCCAGCTGGTCAGTACAGGGGGGTGGTCTGTATACAAGGGGAGGTGGAGGTTACATGTGGTGCCATAGTCACTGTAGAGACCCTCTCCCTGGCATCTTCGGAGTCCTCCTGGTTTGGAGGCGCTAACTCTAGCTTGCCCAAGACTGGGAATAAGCGTAACTCCCATTTCTAAGACATGGTGCATCTAGAAACCTCTGCATGGGTTATAGACAGCAGTGCACTATCTGCTTTGGAGCACCTTCTCAGTAAAGTCTCTGTAGAATCAGGTTCATACATGCTTCAGCCCCAAGGCCACAGTTTCCTCCCCACTGCTGGGAGCAGCCTTGCTGTACAGAGTGATGTGACAGACTTATAAGAAGCCTTTCACAAAAAAGCATGTTATATTGTGAGCTGTTAGGGACCTGGGTGGCCCGTTCAGTGAAGTGTGGAGTCGCTTGGCTGTAGGAAAATCCAGCCTAATTCAGGCTGTCAGTCTTGCCATTGGATAGCCATTCATTGGCCTCTGTGAAAAAAGCCAGCAGGTTGCCTAGATCATGCAACAGCTGCCTGCTTTGTGCAAACCACAGTGGCCACATTTGTCATTAGCTGGTTCTGTTGCTGACTCTTTAGCCTGAGGGTTGATGGGTTTGGAGGTGTAGCCCTTCTCTGGTCCTCAGGGTTGTTCTCTCCAGGGCTGCAGGGAAGAGCTATTACTTCCCTCCTCCTTCCTTCCTTGTCTTAGAATGGATTTCCTGCTATGCTGCTTCACTGGTGAATCCAGAGGAGCTGAAGGCTGAAGTGGACACCTTCATGCAGGCCTATGACCAGAAGGTAGCAGAGGTATGGAGGCCTGATGACATACACTAGGCAGGCATCTCTCTGAAAGAGTCTCAGGAGCTGGTGACTTCCTCAGGGATAATCACTACTGTCTGGCCTGTCTGGTGAACAGAACAGAACAATTCATAGAGCCCCCTCTCTCTCTTCCTCCCCCTGCATGTGTGTGTTGGGGCAGGAAGTCCTGTAAAACATACCATGCTGTCACTCTATCTGAGTGCCTGGCTGGGCAGTAGCTGTGATAGTTGAGCCCTGTGGGTCGAGCCCAGAGACTGGCTTCCTCTGTTTTTAGAACCCCTTCCTGTGACTTATACTCTGACTACCCCATAAACGCACTGATTCTTGGGTGACCCAGTGCCTCTGACCCACTATCATGCTACTGAGGGTGTAGAGTTTGCATCCTCATTTCCAAAGCCTCCCCAAAATGCCTCTTGTGCCTTGTCACTGGGCAGAGCAGCAGGTGCTAGCATTCATTCTACTGTTGTGTGTGTGCTTGGAGAGGTGGCAGCTGGGAATGGAACCTACCATCTTGTGGTGGGTTCACCCTGAGCTGCTGCTACTTTCTCCCATTCTCTCCCCACAATCTCTGGTTCCTTGTGCAGGAGGAAGCCAAGGCTGTGGAGGAGGAGGGTGTCCCTGATGAGGAAGGCTGGGTGAAGGTGACACGGAAGGGCCGAAGGCCTGGGCTCCCCCGGACAGAGGCCGCCAACTTACGGGCTCTAGAAAGAGAGAAGCGGAAGAAGGCACGCAAGGAGCTGCTCAACTTCTATGCCTGGCAGCACCGTGAGACCAAGCGGGAGCGTGAGTTGAGCCTCTCCCTGCCCTTCCTCATCTTTTTCTCTCCCCAGCATCCCAGTCCAAACAGCACCTGTCTCAGCTAGCTGCTTATCACCAGTAAGGGAACAGATGAGAGCTGCCAGGCAGCAATCAGCCAGCCCAAGCTGATGCTGTCAGCTCAGCCTATTAGGGTTGGGCCTGGTTGGGGTTTGGTGAGAGGCCCTCAAAGAAACCCAGTGTAGTGTTGGGGTGGTGGCATCCACCTGACACTTCAAGTCAGGGTAGGACCGAAGGCAAGTAGTGTTCTGAGGGGCAGTGGGCTCCTGCTTCAGTGGCAGAGCATAGAGCCCACAGTAGTCTGTAATAGCAGGTGCATGAGCCCCTGTCCACCCACATCTGAGCAGAAGTTCAATCTCTCCTTATTCCCATCTCTGTGGGGAGATACAGTTGGCTTCATGGGCTGTGTGGAGGCAGCTATCTAAAGGTGAGGAGCACACAGCACTGTGCTGTGACTTGATTCCTCTCCCTCCAGGATCCAGGGCCAGTGGGGTTTGTGCCTGCTCAAGTTTTCCTGGCTGCTTGCACCAGGGCTGAATCTGCTCTCTGGTGTGCAAAGTGCTCTTGAGAGTAGCTGGAGTTGACACTCCTAGAGAAACTGTCTGCTCTCTGTCTCTAGCCTGTTGACCCTAATTCCTTTCCCCCTCCCCTCCTGCTGCTTCTCAGACATCGCCCAGCTGAGGAAGAAGTTTGAGGAGGACAAGCAGAGGATCGCACTGATGCGGGCCCAGCGCAAGTTCCGGCCATATTGAGCCACTCTACGGGCTGCAGCATCTTGGGGTGTTGGCACCGCTGCGAGGAAGTGCCTGGAAATAGCAGACCTGGGACTGCTCAGAAGTGCAGAGGCATCAGCCCGCCCACTTTGCTCCTACCTGGGCCCCACAGGGAAATCCCTAGTGTTTACAAGTGAAAATCTGGAGGATGAATTAGTGGTAGGAGGCTAGTGCCAGCCTCCAGTGCTAGCAGCCCAGTGTGGGTGTGCCCTTAGCCTGATACATGTGTGGGCTCTACCCTCTCCCATGTTAAATTTGATGAGGCCTCTCTGTATCAACCCTCCATGTGTGTCTTGTTGCCCTGGTGACTCATGTTTGCAAAGCAGGTAACAGCTCAGCCAGTGCCCCTAGGCTTACAACAAAGGGGCTGATGATCCTGTTCAGCCAAGGCCATGGAAGTTAATCATGATGAACTGTAAATAAAGTGCTTCTGTGTTTCTTAAGTGCCAAGTGCCTCTTATTTTGTTGTTGTCAGTGGGAGAGCAGCTCCCCACTTGCTTGTGGGCAGGGATAATGGCAGTCAGGTGCTGGGGACAGCTACTTTGTTGGCCAAAGATAAACTAGCATCCTTGCCCACCACAGGGGAAGGGGGAGCTGCTTTTTCATTACAAGTTTTGCTTTTTTGAAGGTAGATGAAATAAGGGGTGTAGATGGAAAGGAGAGGGAAGAGGATGGTTGTGAAGTAAAACCCATTTTACCTCGAGCAGTCTCTCCTAGACTATTTCCAGAACCAGGTGCTAATAGCAGGGGGACTATGCCAGCAGGCATCTTATGTGAAAGACTGAAGTACAAGAGTGTACTGCTGTTGCCTTTAAGACCCTGAATCCACCATTGAGGCACAGCAGATGTTCTCAGACCAGCTGCTCAGCTGCTGCCTGAGTTTCTCCTATTCAGAATGTGCAAAGTTGCCCAAGTGCCCAGGCTGCTTTGCTGTGTAGAGCTCCAGCAGGAGCAGAGACCCCAAGGTGCAGTTTTTCCTGTAAAATGGGGAAGCTCCTACTCTACCACTGGGATCTGATTCTGTAGTTGTGTTTGGGCGGGGGGGCGCTACTTCAGCTGCCTCGCAGATTATCCTCAATGCCCTTGTGCCCCAGGCATTTCCTTGGGTTGGGAGTTCAAGTACCTGCTGTGAGGGGGCCAACCAGGTATTTGAACCCAGGTTTGGTACCTCAGGAGTAGATACATAGTGGTGAGGTACTTGGTGCCCAATTCCAGGAGTGATTCCATGGCTGAAACCCTGTGTAGATGGAGCAGTTCAGGGACTTCAGCCCCCTTCCTCCACATTTTGCCCTGGCCAGCTAAGTGGCTCCTTGCTCTGCTGGCACCTCACTCCCACTGCATTAGTGAGGGATGCAGGAGATAGCAGGGTTCCTGCGATGTGCTTTCTCCATCTTTGTGCCCTCTGGACCAGGTTAATAATTGGAGAGTGCACAACACAATTCTAATAACAGTGATGTAGATTTTGGGGGCTATGTAAGTAATCCCTGGAAGCACAAAGAGAGCCCTTTCTGCACTGTCACTGACTTCAGCTTCTCTCCCCTCTGCCCCAGGAGCTTCCTGCTCCCACAGGGAAGAACTGTAGCCGCAGGCTGGACAAAGGCACTGGAGCAAAACGCTATGGGCTGAGATTAAAGAGAGCAAGCAGCAATGTGCAGTGAGGGGGAGCCACGCCACTGCAGGGTTAAAGCTCTTCCCAGAAGCTATGCACAGCAGCTGCTGTGACTGGATTTGCTACTGTGCACACCAGAGCTCTCCTGGGATTTATGATCCAGTTGGTTTTTAAGTTCTATAGCAATGTAGCTGACCTGAGATTTGATCAGAGAGGCCACCTCTGCTCCAAGCAGCATGTTACCTGACCAACGCCAGAAAGGAAGGGGACTGCAAACACAGAAGGACCACTTACAGCACAATGAAGCCTTACCTAAAGTTGACAGTTCTTTGATCTTGTTCAAGACCAAGCTGGAGTATTAAAGCAGATTCACTCCTACTGTGAAAGACCAAGTTACCTTTGCAACTTTTCCCAGGGTGACTTTATGCTGCCCCAGGCACAACTTGAGCATTATGCTCCTGAGTTAAGGTTTGGTGTCCATACAACCCTACAAGGGGTACCATGTGCCCACAGGTACACTGAGCAGAGCTGTCAGCAAGCCACATTCTCAATCACTCTTGCTTAAGACACTAAAGAAAACAGGTGAGAGGAAGCATCTGAATAGTCTTAATGCTGTTTTCAGGCAGGGGTTGTAGTGCAATCAGCCCTGCCATGTTGGACAAGATCAGAGAACTTGCTGTAAGTCTCTCATCAACTGTAGATAAGGCTTCATCCTGCTTGTGCTGGATGTCCTGCCTGGACCCTCCCAGGCCTTTCCTGAGTATCATATCAGTAAAATGGGGAGGGGGAGGTTGTTCCCTTCTGTCAGAACAGCACAGGGGGTAACAGACACATGTGAACCTTACATCTGGAAGCTGCTTAGCTCACAGCTTGGCTCCTGCTGCAGTGCACTAAATGGAGGCCAGAAGAGAGAACCTTTCCCCTCACCCACTTTGAACAGGAGGACAATTTGCTTGGTTCTTTCCTGGGAGCATCCATCACACCTATTTGCTTAGAGACATTCTTTCTGCCAGCCCAAATAACTGAGATTGGGAAAGAGATGAAAATATAATTTAATGAGCAAAATATCAGGGCATTACCAGGTAAAAGTGCTGTCTCCTCCAGGGACTGGGTCTGGAGCTCCTCATTCTCTTATGTCACTACTGCCATCTCCCCTGGGAGCTCAACCCCGATGCTACAATCTGGCTTTGGAGTCCTTGTCCTTCTCTAAGAAGATACTGATGATCCCAGCCACTTCCTCTGGCTCATTCAGGTGGACAAAGTGATTCCCCGGCACCTCCACCAGCTGAAAACTCTAGAAGGAGAGAATGTGGGAAGATGCAGGCTGAAGAAACATGCTGCCATAAGCAGCCAGCAAGGTAAGTGCTATGGCTGGGATATGTATCATAAAAGATAATTGGGTAAATCCCACGCAGAATAAATTGGTAAATATAATTCAATCTCATGGTGTGAGGCTATGAACTGACTGATAGGTGGCAACCCTTCTCCATTCCTACCCTGCCCCCAAGCTGCTCATCCTGCATCAAACCGCAACATCAGACACTGGTAGATGATTGGAAATGTGGAACTCCTTAACTCTACAGGCAGTTGCTAACTAACTAGCAGGTGGAGAGAGGCCAACCTGCTCCCTCCCTGACTCAGGCGTTGTCACAGGGAAATTAGTCTGAGAGAAAGCAGGGAGAGAATCCAAGATAATGTAAAGCAGGGGTTAGCAGCTTGCTAGCTGGATCCAGCCCATGGAGCTGGGGGTTTGGGCAGCATTCCAGCAGCTAGGAGTTTCGCTCACACTGTGCCTGGGCGATGGGTAGAAGCAGTAGTGTCAGCAGCAGCTGGGTCCTAGCCCCAACCTACCTTGGACTGGAGCTGGGTCATTCGACCCGCCACTAGGAAATGTCACCAATCACTACTATCAGTATTTTGGAATGGCAACCTGTGTGGAGAACCTTGGAACACATGCATCCCAGAGGGGGCTAGTCCAGCTAAGGACCAGCTTGTGTGTGGACCAGCTCTCTGATAGCGAAGGGCAGGGTGTGCTCTCTCACCTCTCTCAAGTTAGACTTGAATGCAGCCTGCAAGGGTTTTACAAAGTTCATGCTTTTATCTGGATCTTCATAAGAAAAAAGCCCATCCTTGGCCCTAAAAAGCAAGAACAAGGCTCAGTGTCATGCACAGTACACCCTGTCTCATGTCTCTATAGGCCTTACCTGTTTTCCTTTCCAGAAGATGACAGTCAGAGAAAAGGAGATTGATCATATTTCCCCTTGCCCCCACTCAGCTGGGGGTCAGCAATGGTGGTGGGTAGAAGAGAGGGGTCACAGATTCACCGAGTGGAGTGAGGAGCGTAACAGCCATCTCTGCATGAGTTTCATATTAATGCATATTATATAGCATCTATAATATTAATGTATATTACCTAGCAGCCCATGTGTATTCTGAACCCAGGTAAAAGAAGGGATTGATCACTGTGCACAAGTTCAGCAAATCCCTGCCCTTCCCAGGACCTAGTTCTACGAAATTCTAGCTCTTAGGAGAGCTGAGGCCAGCGAGTCTTTGGAAAGGGCCTAAGCCCTAAAAACACACTCCACTTCTGACTGGTTTCACCCATCCAGCTCCTCCATCTCTCCTGGGTGGCTTTATTTTTCCTTTGTGTCTCTATGTGTGTTTTTACATCAGCCATAAAACCGGCCATTGTGTTTTGCCCTGTGGGGCTGTGAAAGCAGTCACTCAGGAAAAGATAAAATTAGAGGAGGTGGGGAAACCACGCAAGTACTTTTTTCTGGTTTCAAATTTACAGGCTGTGGCAGTCCTGGATTTCTGCCACACGGTGGCACATGTGAGACTATAAACCTGCAATCACACAGGTTTTCAAGATGGCATCTTTAGAAATTGCTATGGCTGATTTCTTCTGAATCCCAAAAAGCCAGGTAAAAACTTAACCCCTGTGCTTCCTTGAGAGAGAAGCTCCCAGGGCTCTGCTTCTGTGATACAAAGGAGACTTAGGAAGCCAGTTCTGCTGCAGACATCTGGTTTTCTACCCTCAGTTTTCCCCTCCATTTCAATGTTTATTTCATAGCAATGCCCAGAGCTACAGGTTGTGGCCAGGGTACGTAGGATGCTCCACTGAAAAGATGTAGACGTAGCTGAACCTCTGCATATCTTGTTGTTTAAGATGACAAGCAATGCACAGAGGCAAAATGGGGCAGAGAACTTGCATATTTATATCACTTACTTCTCGTTTGGCCTTACATAGCTCCCAGCAGCCCTGATGCACAGCGGGCACTGGTATCACAGTGGGGGTGGCCTTGAGGGAGGTGTGTAGTAAGGGTTTTACCAAGGAAGTTTCAAGAAAGGTTTTCCAAGCTTGAGTGGAAGGCAGGTGTGGGTGGGCCAAGATATGATCATTGGTGGAGATAGAATGAGGCCATGTGATTAGGAATTAGAGACACACTTGGTATAATGATGCTGATCTCCTTGCCAGAGAGGACAAGAGCCATCTTCTTCTGAGCCAACTCCCTGCATCTCATCCCCCACTTACACTGTAAATCAGCCCATTTAGGGATCTGCCTGGCTCCTGATGAAACAAATGCCTTAGCTGCTCAAGAAGAAGAGGGTTTTTTCCTTTTCTTTTCTAATCAGCTAAGCAGCTATAAAGGGGCTAAATTAAGTCTCCATTCACAAGCTTCTTTGGCCTAGTATTTAACCATAGCTTGTAAACTGCAGCACCTATGTGGTCTCCTATCCTAGTATCATCCAAGCCCAGAACTGGTTAGCTTCCAAAAATCAGGTGCATGTCAGTCTGACATAGCAGCCTCAAGGGAAGCAGCACCATGCCTTTAATGTGCTATTTGCTGGTCCTTCCATGTCCAAGCCTACCTCCAACAGTATCTCTCAAGGTTTTCCTTCCTCCCCACTCCTCATCTGTAATGACATCATTATAGCAATGAGCCACTGAGGATGCACATATGTGGGGTTTTTATGCAGCCTCAGATGTGGGTATGGCTGAGGTCTATGAAATGCCTGAATAGCCTCTTTTACATGGCTTATTGTTAGTAAAGTTGGGGCCAATGTGATTGTTTGAAACTTACAGATGCAACCTGTGAGTTGTTTCTACAACAGGCCACGGGTAAGAGAAAGTGGTTGAGAAAACATTACCCTTTCACTGCTATTTTAAATGATGGTATTAGTGGAAATACCTGAGCAGGATGTTAGGTACTACTGTAAGGCCCCAGTATAAACCTAGTAAGATATGCCTAGATTTTTAAAGAGCAATCAACAGTAGCTAGAAGATTAGATACCTTCTAAAAATCTGGACTATAGCCCTTAAAGAATTTTTGGTCTAAATAAGCTAGGCAGATATAGGGGGATTGGGAGCATCTCCCCCACCCCACTCCCAAACATCCCTGGTCTGTTTTGACCCCTTTCCCTCCCTCTCATGCACCAGCTGCCTTTTTGCAACACTCTGTAGCCCAACAACAGTTTTTGGCCACTTAAGTAATCTCCTTGAAGTTTTAGAGGTAATGGGGACAGCTGTTCAATTATTTAGCTATGCATTTACCAGACTACCATTGCTTTTTTTCTCTACCCCTCTTCTCTTGCTTTCCTCCACCCCTCCAGGGCTTTGGCTGTTCACTGTGACTTCAAAAACAAGATGAGTGAAGTACAGCTGATAGCTAATTCTCTTCAGGCGTTAGAACACTGGTAACCCAGACTAGAGGAGATCTGTGTTTGCATTTGCTAAGTATTTTTATAATCAGAGAGGTTAGAGACTCCTTATTCAGTTGGTTATGTGAAAGAAAGGTGCTAGCATTGCTGTAAAGCTGTTTTCTAACCTTCATTTCACACACTCCCCCTCCCTGTATCAATAGAAGATGCCTGTTATTCCTGCCCATTCAAGCAGTGCTGGTGTGAATTGGGGGTTGGGTTGGGTAGAGATAAGGAGCAAGTGTGAAATGTACAGGCAACAAAGGGAATTAAATAGAGCATTAATGGGGCTTTTCTTCTCTGTGAGCAAGGTAGCAAGGATTATTAAGTGGGGAGCAATTTAGTGAACCCCTTGGGGACCTGCGCAGGTATATCCAAGAGGTATGAGTTTTAAAAGGCTATTAAAAAAAAGCAGGAGTCTGAGGGGTGAGGGTAGCAACTCCCCCCTTGAACCATGGGGATGGGAGAGGTGAATTTCTGAGCCCAATGGAAGTAGGGAGAAAAAAGCTACTGCCACCCCTGCAATCAAATGTAACTACTAGCAAGGACTGGGTGGTATAGGGATCCCATCTGGTGGATTTCAGAGTAGAATGAAAATTTTGAATGGGAGAGAAGTGGGGTTGTCTCCTGAGAGGAACCTGTGATAGCTACCACATGCTTCAGGTACTTTGACTCAGTTCTTGCCTGTTAATTACTAGGAAGCAGCAAGGCAGGGAGAACAAAACTTATCCAGGGCAGGGAGAATAAAACTCAGGAAAGTAGACAAAAGTTTGCTAATCAGGGAGGTGGCCAGGCCTGTGGAAAGGGGACAGCATCACTGTAAGAAGTAGCTTAAGGTTCTGTCAAAAAGGATTGAGTAGGGAACCTACCCTCATTTTTTGTCTACTACACAAGACATGATTGATTCCTGTTTTGTTAAAACCCTTCACACTCCCACCTGTGACTGGAAGAGGCTGTTTATTCATCACTAGTCTCCAGCTCACCTCATGCATAGGGGAGCCCTGGCAGAGGGCAATGGGCAGGACAAAGGGGATTGGTTATGCTTATGTACCACTCACATGATCATTAGGACCTGTGCCTGGATCTTCTTCAGGAAGCTCACACACTGCTCCAGAGTGATGAATTCCCGGTTGTGCTGCAGAGGCAAGGATAGATCAGTCAATACACCTGAGGCAGGGGTGCAGAGGCTGCAGTCTCATGGCCTAGCAGTGTCAGTGGCTTCACTAACACTGAGCATCTGTAAGTTCTGCAGAGGCTCAGATGCAGCCTGGGATGCAAATCTGAGATGTGACAGACATGCAATCTTTTGCCAGGGTGAGAAGGTGTGTGGATCAATGAAACAGATGTCATTCTTAATCCAGACTTGCCACTTTGTCAACATGTGCACTAGGCCAATGGCTGTAACAGTGTGGACAGAGGATGCTCCCAAGATGTAATGTATCACACTGCTTAGGCTATGAATGGGCTCAAACAGTCTGAAAAGTTACCAAATCCTAGTAGCCAGCATGGTTTTTAGCACTGAACTTTTCACAACCATTTCCTGCAGTCCAAGGGCTGACTGGGGCCTTATCTACAGCTTCCCACTTCTACTGGCAGAACTCCTGAAAGCAAACCACAGTTTCATCTGCCAAGCTGCTTCAGAGGATGGGGACACCCAAGCACTTCTAGGTGCTCTGCACAGATCCACTGCAGCAGCTGTGCAGCCAGAGACCAGTGTGCACCCCAGAAAGGCAATGGCTGCTGAAGGCATGGCAGTAGCCTGCAAGAGTGTCTTCACAGGCCTGCTGCAGAGGCAGCAGAAGCTTTACTCTTCCTGGCAGGGGCAGAATAACTCTTGACAGCAGAAGAGAGCATTGCCCCACAGAGGGGGGTTGAGTGTAAACAACCTCAAAGAGGACTTGTTCAGAGTGATCACAGAGGTCTAACTTGGCTTTTGTTGGGAAATCCCATTAAATGCAGTGGTTCCACAGGTGTGCAGTAAATTAAAACTATTCAAATACCAAAGTCCCCCAAAGGAAGCTCCATCACTTCTAAATGATGAAACATAAGCAAGATGTGACCTATTACAGGACGGGCCTTCTCCAGCTCTTGCTTCTCTGTGAGCCAATGGCTTAGCCAAATTCCAGGGCAGAAAGACATGTGGACTAGGACAGAAAGCTGCGCTTACCTTAAGGATTCTCATGTCTCTGTTGTACACCAGGCCTGGGAAGGAAGAAGGGAGAGTTTTTTATCCCTGACAGTGGGAGATACACCAGGAGTTCTAGCTTCCTTTCTGATTTTTGAGTCATCCCAGAACTATTTCTTAGGACAGGAGGTCAGGGTATATTTGGGGTTTCTTGGCATGTTAAAGCACCATGCTCTGACAGGAAAGGTGGGCTGGGACCTCAGCTGATGGGAACTCTGCTTCCAGGCTCTGAAACTCCAACTGCGGGGGTTTGGGCCCAGGGTGCGCCTCTGCCTGGGTCTAGGACAGTGAGCAGTTACCACTCTCTTAACTCAGAAGCTGACATTACACAGCAGCCCATGGAGGCATCTTACCATCTGGCATCTCTGTAGCTCCCCGCTGCAGCAAGATCTTTCCACTCTCCTCTGTCAGGTAGGGGTTCGCTTCCAATAACCTGGGAAAAGACATAGCAAAAAAATGGGAGGAGCTCGTGCTGCTGAATGGACAGCATGGAAGAGGCACCACAAAGGGATGGTGACAGAAAGGAGAGAGGGTGGAGATGAAAACCATCCTATTCCAGTGACAGCAGCCTCAGCTCTTGTGTGCTAGCCAGCCTATGCTAAGCCTCAAAAGGGGATGAGGCTGGGGAGGGAAAAGTACCAGCCCTTATTCAGATTTTGGAAGAAGAGGAGAAGGAATTGTGAGTTGTGGAAGGGGCAAGCCTAAGGAGACATAACTTCACCTCACAGTTTTGGCCGCTCCACTTCTACCTGGGAGGATTCCAACAACTCCTCGATGGCAGGAGCGTAGCACCATCCTGTGCAGAAACAGGGAAGATGGAAAACATACCTCTTCAGTGCTGCTTGGGGACTGCGCGTCTTATGGGGCTGGTGCTCGTTCTGCTCCAGGCTCAGGAGGCTCTCAACCACCTTCCGCTTAGATTCCAGCCATGCATCATGATCCTAAAATGCAGAGACGCAGGTGACAGTGATTTCACACACTTCCACAGTACCCTTCTCCCTGGAGGATCCCAAAGCCCCATAACATCTGTTGACCTCACCCTTGAAAAGCAGCTATTTCTCAGCAGGGACAAATAGGAGTAAGAGAGGGACTGTCAGGGGAGGAAAAAAAATTGTAGGAGGCCATTATTCATAGAAAAAAGTAGTACTAAATCTTTGGCTTCTCACCCTGCTACATCTCAAGGGGAGTTCAGCTCTTAGATTCATAGATTGTTAGGGGCTGGAAGGGACCTTGCAGATCATTGGGTCCAGCCCCCCCGCTCTGCGCAGGAAGACAACTGGTGACCCCAGTGAGGTGACTGTCCAGTCTCCTCTTGAAAACCTCCAGGGTACGTGACTGCTCCACCTCTGGAGGGAGTTTATTCCATAGCCCAGACACCCCGACTGTGAAGGAGTTTTTCCTGGTATTAAGTCTGAAACAGCCTTCCAGGAGTTTGTATCCATTGGTCCTGGTCTTCCCAAGATGTGTCCTACTAAACAATTGTTCACCAGGCTCCTGACGCACTCCTCCGATATAGCAGTAAGCCATTATCAAGTCCCCTCTCAACCTTCTCTTTAGGCTAAGGAGGCCCAGGTCCCTCAGCCTTTCCTCGTATGGCTTGCCTTGCAAGTCCCTGATCATACAAGTGGCTTTTCTCTGGACCCTCTCAAGCTTTTCCACGTCCTTGTTAAAGTGCGGTGCCCAGAACTGGACGCAGTACGAAATGGACTCAGGGGAAGGGTGCTAAGAAATGTGTTCCTCCAGAGGTAGAGCTAAGGGAACCTTGTTGCCTGTCTCTGGTTATTATGCCTGGTAGGGGCAGAGGAGGAGCGAATCTAACCTGAGGAGCTGGAAAGAAACCACAAGATTCCAGGAGGATCAGCTTGTCCACCATCTCCGGGAAAATGCAGGAGAACTGGGAAGAGGCAAAAACATTATGAAAATTGTGTGTTGGACAAGAAATCCACTTATATTGCCCCCAAATGTATTTGTCTCATACAGAGTATCGCGTATTTCCCCCCAGCCTCAGAGTTATCAACCACCCAGCTCAGGAGACTGTCTGGCTAGGTGAACTCCATCAAAAAGGGTTTCTATACTCACCATTCCTGCAACTGTCCCACCTGTGAGAGAGAGAAGGCCACCTGGTTTATACACAATAAACCCAGTGCAGAGGCATCATCATCCCTTCCCCAGAGTGGAAGCTACCTCAGAAGCTAGCTGGAGTGTTACTGAGATGGCCTAGAAGTCCAGGTCAACCATCTTCTACAAGGAAGCAAACGTCTCAGTCTGAGGTTTGGGTCCTAACCACAAGGACAGCAAATCTCTTAACAGAGGGTGATAGAGGGAAGAGTCCAGTGGTACCATCTGCCTATGTGATAGTCCCCTTCAGACTCCACACCCAGTCTCCCTCAGTAAGGACCATGAGCCCACTGGGACCTGCTGTCTAAAGCAGTGCAGTGTTTGGATACTGCATGGATATGGTCAGAAGATGAAGCAGCCTTGGGGGAATCAAAGCCAACAGGGAAAGGAACAAATTCCATTTTTAATTATGTTCCATGGCCCAAGGTTGAAATTTAGGAGCCCTGGAGCCGCTGGTTCTGCAGCAGAGGTCTGGCTGATGGCAGTGGGAGACTTGCATGAGACCCAAGGTACTTTACTTGGTAACAAATATTGAGCACACCAGAAAGCTCTGTTAAAGTATATTCATGATCACTGCTGAATGGGAAAATATGCCCACCTTTAGGGTGCCACTCTCTGCTCTGCACTACTTTCCCTTACCCGCTCTGCTTTCTCCCTCCTGTCTGTGCCTTGGTATCATGTTCTCCTTCTTCCTTCACAGTGAAATTGAGAAGGCAAGAAAAGAATGGAGGGAGGAGGGGGGGAGCTATTTCTTCCCAACAGCATTTCCCCACTGGATTTCAGTTATGCCTTGGCCATGTCTACACCTACCTGCCTGCACTATGAACATGGGCCGGCAGTGTGGGGACGTGGCCAGGAAGGCCAACCATACCTTGTCATGCATCCATAGATGCGTCTCAGGCAGGTCCAGGGAGGTGATCCTCCCTCTACACAGGACTGGTCAGGCCGCAGTTGGAGCACTGCCTCCAGTTCTGGGCACCGCACTTCAGGAGGGATGTGGACAACATGGAGAGGGTCCAGAGGAGGGCCACTCGCATGATCAGGGGGCAGCAGGGCAGGCCCTATGAGGAGAGGCTACGGGACCTGAACCTGTTCAGCCTCCACAAGAGAAGACTGAGGGGGGATCTAGTGGCCTGTTACAAACTAGTCAGAGGGGACCAGCAGGCATTGGGGGAGTCCCGGTTCCCCCGAACGCTACCAGGAGTGACTAGAAATAACGGTCACAAGCTAGCAGAGGGTAGATTCAGACTAGATATCAGGAGGTGCTACTTCACTGTCAGGGCAGCTAGGATCTGGAACCAACTTCCAAGCAAAGTGGTGCAGGCTCCTACCTTGGGGGTCTTTAAGAGGAAGCTGGATGAACACCTTGCTGGGGTCATTTGACCCCAGTACTTTTTCCTGCCATAGCAGGGGGTCGGACTTGATGATCTGCTCAGGTCCCTTCTGACCCTACCAACTATGAAACTATGGGTGCTGGCAGCAGATAGCAGCAGCTACCTCTGCTGGGCTGCCAGCACACATGCACATCCATCTGCTCCCTGAGGCTCTGCTTAGCAGTTGCATGGCCAGAGCACAAAGCACACACTGGGATAGCATCAGATGATGAGGGGCTCACACCTGGTAGCTGGCAGAAGGCACCAGTGTCCAGTAACTTTCTGCTGCCTGCCGGGTAGTGACAGAAGCCTTGATCTACTCTGCCAAGTGCAATACTTCACTCGCTCCAGGTGTTGCAGAAGAGGTTAGGCTCCCAGTTTCCCATCCTCTCTGAGTAAACCATCGGCAATTAATGAGTGAATGACACCCGCTTGCACTGGAGCTGCTTTTCTTGTACTGAAGAAGCCTAAGAAACTGTTAAATGAAAGCTTAGATCTTGTATAATTCAAATATGCCTGGTGGGCCATATAATTACATCACATGCCTGGGTGCTTCACACTGACAGCGTAAACTTGATCTTAGCCCACAAGAGGCCAACACAAAGGGCTGGAGCCAGTTACTCATTATTGTTTGCTGGAGTCAGAAAGCCACAGGGACAAAAGATACACTTACCCATACTGTGACCCATTAGAGTAAATCGACTCCACTGCAAGGCTAGAAGGCAAGAGATAAAAAGCAGGTGGTTCTGTGTTAGATACAGCAGCTGCCTCCACCTTCTCACATGCACACAGAGGCTTTACACCCAGCTTCTGCTTCCTGATCAGGGGATGGGATAAATAGGCCAGTTTCCTCCAGCCTCTGCTTCACTGTGAATGCTTGTCAGCAGGTGCCAGTGCTGTGCGGCTCCTTCTGGCACTTGGACTCACCGTGCCTGAAAAGCATCCAGCCATTCCTATTCAGGGCAGGTGTTAAGGGCCATCAATCAAGCAAAGCAGCTTGTCTAGGTACTGCCCCGTGGGGCAGAAGAAGTGCAGACTGCTCTGCTGCAGAATATTCACAGGGGCCAGGACAGACCAGCACGGCGTAGCCACAGGGAAGGGTTTTTATTGCTCTAATTGAAAACATGCTGCATAATTCAGCAGCGGGTCAGGCTCCTCCATTACATGATACATTTTTATAACAATCCTTGAGGTTTGGGAAAAGCAGCCTGGACATTTACAGCCTCATCTGTGCTACTCCTATAGAACATGTGCTGGCAGCCTCAATTCTAGGCAGCAGCACATCAAACGAAAGCCTTACACACTGGCAGAGGGGGTCACAAGTAAAGTTTGTACCTGGGGTCAAACTGGTGGACACTCTTGCCCCTCAGTGCCACAGTAACCAAGTGACATGACTTACCACTCACCCAGGCACTCTCGCCTTTGTTTATGGCTGGACTTACTGTGGTACCTACATGTAGCACCAATGGGAAAGGGAAGATAGGCAGGAGCTAGAGACCCTCACAGGATGTACCCATGTACCAGCAGCTTTTAGGGTGGTTTGTTCCTCATACAATCCCAAGTGTTTTGCTCCTGAGCAAGTCAGTAACAGGGCTATTTGGTCAGGTAGTGCTTGCATAGTGAGGTTTTTGGTGTCCGGTGGGCTGCAGCCCTGGGAAAGGGCTTCCTTTTATGCCTGGGTTTCAGTTCAGGAGAGAAGTGGATCCTGCTACTGCCAGCATCCAGCTTGTATTGGAATCTGTAATGGGTTTAGGAAATCCCCATCCAAAGTTGCTTTGGAAGACAGCAGTGCAGCTCTGGTATGTGGGGTTTAGAGGCTGTGAAGCCTGCCTTGTATAGTCCTAACAAGCAGAGCCAGACAAGGGTGTCAGTCAAGAGAGTGAGCAGGGGAAAAGGGACTGAAGAGATAAGATTTCCTTGTTGGGAGGGATGCTACAGAGTTTTCAGGGAGAAGAGCTCCCCTGAAAGAGGCTGCCAGTTTCCTCCAAGTTGTGAGGACCGCAGAAGTGTCAGGTGAGGAGACTGGAGCTGTGAACAGATGCTAGAATCCCAGGATGGGGACCGAAGTTAAAAGTTTCTAGAAAAACTAAGGTAGGAAGTGATAAAGAGTGTCATGAAAAGTTGTGAGAGAAGTATGACTTACTGATCTATCTCCACAGCTGCTGGAGGTCCTGAACCAGGACCTAGAGGGTTCCAGGCCTATTCTGCTCCACTATCTCAACCTCCCATACAATGCCAGAGGTGTCCCAATGCTGCCAGCAGTGAGTGGAGTAATGGCTTGCATCCTGAGGAAGTGAGGGACTCTTACATAGTCCCAGGGGCCAATATAAGTCTGAATGGGGCTGGAGAGAAGGGGTCAAAGGGAAGCCAGGAAGGAACAAAAGGGACATGTCTAGACATTAAGTTACTTCAGAACAGCATTGTCAGGCATAGCATGTCCAGGCACCCTATCTCTGGGACCAGAAGCACCTTAGTGCAGTGCTAGGGACAGATGAATGAGCTCTGTCTTTTAGCAAAGTGTCCATGCTGTTTCTGGTCTGGGAGGCAACATGCGCAGAGCAGCATGACATATATCAATCTGGAGGATGTCTAATTCAAAGACAGATGCACTCAAAACCCTCTGCCCTCAGGTTCTTCTCACCTACTCACCTGCCACCACCCTGCGGACCTCGCTTACATAGTCCACGAAGTGGTAGGGAAAGCCAGCAGGTCGGTGGGATGACAGGCCATGACCCCCCAAATCCATGGCCATGTAACAGTAATCTGAAAGGCGGACAACAGTAAATCATGTGGCAACGCCCCCATGATGTGATGTGCCAGATCCCCTGACCCATCCTATCTGACCCACCTTTTGGAAGTAACGGGATGAGTCTGTTGAAGGTATTGGCATTGTCCAGCCAGCCATGCAAGCAGAGCATGGGATGGCCTTTTGGGGATCCCCAAGCTTTGGCTGCAATGTGGCCCCAGGGAACAGGGAACTTCAGCTCTGAGAACATACCTGAAATAAACCACCATCATATTTATGTCCCCTGGGGCCTGCTGCCTGGTTCACATGCTGTGAAAGTTTGTTAGATGCACACACTACACTGCAGAAAGCGAAATGAGGACTTTGGAATCCTGCGGGCTCCGCGCTGCGCTCTGTTAATAATTGTTTGCAGCCTCTAACTTTTGGTTGTGATACTGCTAGCCAACAGTCCTGCTGTTCTTCACTTTTCTTCACCCCCCCTTCCCAGGACATTGATACCTTTCACCCAAGTCCTTCTTTTTCCCTCCCTTATGCCAGTTTTACCAGCTGTTTTGGCAGAAGTGAGTTCAATTAGGAGTGATTTCTCTTTTAATCACAGAGATCATTTGCCAGGATACGCGCACGGCGCGCGCGTGTGTGTGTGTGTGTGTGTGTGTTGGGACTCTCCCTCTTGCTTTAGTACCTGGAGACTCTCTAGGGCAGAATGATCTAAGCTAGAAAATCTCAGGCACTTCATTTTCCCTAGGGTGGGGCAGAGTGTTGCCTGGCATTGTTCATATCCCCTTCATTTACACATCTGAACTCAATACTCTGATTTCCAGACCCACCCTCCCCTCTGAGGACTACCCCTTCCTGGACATGCTAATGCTGTTCTTCATTTCACTGGCAGGAAAAGTCAGGCTTTCACTGTTAAGCAACATGAGAATTTTTTCTCCTTCCTCCACAGCACCTGCTAACCCAGTTGGCCACAATCAGAAAAGATGGAGTAAAGATCAAGCCTGGGCCTTAGAAATGAGCTCCCTTAAGTTAGCAGCACAGAGACCTTTACCTGTCACAGGCAGAGACAACCATTTCATCAGGGAGGACATGAATTTCTCTCTCTACTTCCTGGAGCCTTGAAAGAAAAGTAGAACAGTGTCTACTACATACACTGAGCAATGGGAGAAGGGAGTGGGTGGAGAGAGGAGGTGATTTTTTTTTTCTTTCAGGACTGTTGCCCTGTAACCTGATGTCAGATTTCTGCTGTCTGCCCCATCTCTCTCACTGACTCTTGTCAGCTCTGCTATGGTGGTGCTTATTATTAGCAATGGTTTTGCACTCATCATCCATCAAGGTCCCTCTGCTATAGAACCCTGCCCTATGGCAAACCTGTCATCACACCACTGGGCATGTGTTAGTACACGTAGCAGCACTTACATAGTGTCGCACAGAACTGAGTCTTGTTGAATTTGAGCAGCTCTATCAAATTGGATGTGACACTGGCCAGGTTACACTAGAAACTGTTCCTGATAAAACGGGTGGGCCTGTGCTTTGTTGATTTTAATGGTACTTCTATATTGGCAAACACCCTGATGTAGACAGGGTTATGCATTGTTGTTGGTAGAGCTCACTGCAGGAAACTCCTATAAGCTGTTTAAAAATCACTCTTTTTGCCAGTAAATGCTGTATGCATGCTGGGATGGTTTACTGAGAAAAAGTGGAAAATGATTTCTGTTATAGACTGTTCAAGTCACTCCCACCTGGCTGCACAAAGGCTCTCTGATAGGAATGTCAGTCTGATTCCTGGCAGTACAGCTAATTGATAACAAACCCAGAATCACAAATAACTGGCCCTAGGTTTCCAGCATCTTCAGAGACCAGGAACTGAAGGGGCCATGGAGGGTGAACTCACTCCTTCCCTTTCAAGTGGCCAAGTTCATCAACCCAATTCTGTTAAACTTAAGCAATTGCTCTAGCAGGTACTTAGCTTGCATTGTCACTGCTTCTTTCCCAGACCTGAGGAAGAGCACTTGAAACCCAGATGCTCATCTCTCTCTCCTAACTGCACAAATTGGTCCCATAAAAGATACTGCCCTCCCTCACAAATCTTGCTTCTCCCCTATCCCTGGACCTTCCCAGCTACAGCACCACTAGCACTGACCTTGGCTGTAGTCCCTTGGTAGCTGGCCCAGAAGCTCTGCGGTTCTGCTGGCTGCCCTTGTCTTAGGGGCTTTGCTATGGCACTTGTCCCAGCACTTGCCTGACTCACTCACTGAATAGGACAGATTTCTAAAATGAAGAAACCAGTTATAGGAGCCACACCTAGGAGGGAGAAAAGCAGCTGGGTGTGCAGAAGAGCTGCTCAGCCCCCTCCCTGCCAGCAGGCAACCAGCTGCCCTTCTTGAGCCAGCTCAAAGCAGAGCAACAGGGCAGGATCAGGATGAAAAACAAAATCAAAAGCCACTTCCTGGCTGCAGCGGAACAGCAGGGAAGGTCCTCCCCCTTTGCATGCAGTTCTTAAAGGGATCCACACTGCTAAATCTCTCTGTCCTACTCTCCACAGCCTCTGTGTTAGTGAACCAATATGACAGCAGTGGTGACAGCAACAGTATCCCATGTGTTACGCGGAATGGTACCCCCCCAGTCTATGCACTGCACTGAGGGTTTGACTGTTCTGCTCAACACAGAAAGGCAGATCCCTGCTGCTTAGGGAAACAGCTGCTCGTCCAACAAGCACTGCACAGGTCTAGGGCAGAAGAATGCCATAGCCCTGTGCAGACTTCAGACAACCAAAGGCAAGGGATCCTATCGCTGGTGTCCTGGTTGCGTGCCTAAGTGAACACAGGGAATGAATGAGTATGAAGGATTGGAATCTCAGCTTGCTTGGCAGTCCAAAAGGCAGCACCGCTGCGTATATAATGTCTTATCTTCTGATTGTAAACTCTTAGAAGGAGGGTTCTTCCCCCACCCCTCCCTCCTTTTAAGGGTCAGCAATAACTTTTTGTGACTCAGCAATTGCAGCCAAGGGTGCCAGCAGTGGCTCCTAGTGAGCACAGGTTGGAGCTTCAGCCTCAGCTCTGAGAAATTCTTGCACTTGACTGCAGGAGGCCTGTGAGCTCCAGCACTAAAGTGATGAAAAACAGGCATGAGGAATTCAGGACACACAGGCAGTCCTATGGTTTCATATAACATCACTTCCTTGCTCAGCTCTGCTGGCTGCGTGGCAAGCTGGACCTCACTTGTGGCTATGTTCCTGGTTTCAGCAGTACAGTGGTAGAAACTGTGTGGCAACTGAGCTGGCAGGTTAAATCACTAAACACACTTGCAGCTTGACAAACCCCTGTGTGCCATTCTGCCTGCCCACTTCTCTCTAGGGTGCCCTGCAATGTCCTGCTGCCTTTCCCCAGCAGGACTTTTGTGTGCCCACACACCTTATGACCTTCAGTCCCTCTGTATCAGGAATACCCCTCCTCCACGCCTTGGAAACACTATGTGTTGGTTGTACTGTAGCTGGGTTAGTCTAAGGACTTAGGCAAACAAGGTTCTTTGGGTAAACCCGATACCTTTTATTAAACCAACTAAAATAGTTAGAAAAAGAGCTTGGAAACAAGAATTTTTCCAACTATTTTAGTTGGTCTAATAAGATATTGGATTTACCCAAAAATCCTGTCTGTCTTGGAAACACTATGTGATTCTATGCCCTAAACTCCTTTCCCCAACCTTTTACCCCATTTCTTTCTGCTGGGGAGATAAGCCATTCCCATTTCAAAAGGCTGAGAGGACAGGCAGTGCTGAGATGGGGATTGCTGTTAGGCAGGAGGGGGTTAATTTCTGCCATCTTTGATTTATAAAAGATGTCCTTAACCTTCTTAACAAAAGATGGCACTTGATTGACCACAGTCCTGCTTGAAGCTGCTAGGGACTTTGTGGATCTCCTGTTCCATGTCTCCGATGGTCCATGACATTTTGGAATTGATCTGATGCAACCCTCAAACACTGTTGCATTACAAATGGAAATAACATCCAGGTGAGCCTGGAACCTGGCTTTGCTAGCCTTTCAAGGAACTGAGTCAGGAAAAACAACTTGGCATCCTGATATGCAGACTTTACCTGACATTTCTGTTAAAAAAGAACAGCAGGTAAACAGTTATTAACTTGGGGGGGTAAAAGTCATTGTTATGGTATTGAATTAATACCTGGAAATTAATAGGACCCTTCTCAGCTTTCAAAGCTATTGTTTTAGGCTGTCTGCAGACTCTGGCAGATAGCATAATATCAGTTGCAATTGATTCCAAGTTTTTGCTGCAAGTAAGATGGCTAGAAGGTAAGGATATTTTAAGTCAAAATTTGGAGTATAATTCTACAGCTCAGATGGATTTCTTAGCAGCACAAAATTAATGGGACCGTGCTCATAATCATGGAGAGTTTCATGGGAGGTCTCTCATCCAGATCCTGCTCAGACCTGCCTTTTCTTAGCTTGAAGAACCTGGCAGGCTCACAGCAGGCTGAGATGATACAACTTTTGCCTATAATTACCTGGGTTAGAGTAGTGCTGGATTTTGGCATCTTAACTTGACGTCAGTAAAGGACAAAATAAAGTAACAGCTGATTCAGGACTCAGTAAAAAATAAGGAGGGTCATATAATTGGTACCAGTCAACATGAGTTTATGGGGAAAAAGCCTGTCAAACTAATTTGATATCTTTTTAATGAGATTATACATCTGGTTAATAATGGTAAGAGCATGAGTGTAATAGACAATAGGCAATTGACAAGGCATTTTGATTAATTACCAACACCATTTGTATTAGGAATTTAGAATTATAAAGAATTAACAAAGCCAAATTAAATGGATAGAAAACAAGCTGATCAGTCTCAGCAGGTAAGTGCCAACTAGGAATCCTTACCAAGCAGTCATTTTTTTTGTGGGGGTCTACCATTGTTGTTTCCTGATCTTATGCTGTTTCACAATTGTATGAATTACCTGTCAGAGAATCATCACTGATAAAGTTTCTACATGACACACAGCCTGGGGAGCAGTAAATGATGGAGGAGGTGATTAACTGATACAGAGCAAACTGGATCATTTGGTCAACTGTGCTCACACCAGGAATATACATTTGAATTTGGCTGAATGTAAAGTTATGAAGAATGCAACCAATGCAAGCCAGGTGGCTCTATCCTGGAAGCAGTGACTCTGAAAGATGCTTGGGCATCCTCATGGACAATCAGCTGAATATAAGCTCCCAGCGTGAGACAGTGGCCAAATGGCACGAAACTTGGATGCATAAACAGGGGAGGAGTTGTGGAGGTTATCTTGCCTCTGTATTTCTCACAGTAGTGCAGTTACTACTGGAATGCAGTGCCCAGTCCTCATGTCCACAATGTGAAGAGAATGGTGATACATTGGAGAGGGTTCAAAGAAGAGCCCTAAGAACGACTAAGGGACTGGAAAACTTATAGGGGAAGACTGCAGGAGCTCAATCTATTTAATTTATCGGACAAAAAGTTGAGAACTGACTTCTTCACGGTCTGACTTCTTGGGGAACAAATCTTTGGACTCTTTAGTCTAGCAGGCAAAGGTATAACAAGATCCAATGGCTGGAAGCTGAAGGCTGATAAATTCAAATTAGAACTAAGGTGCAACTCTTTTTAACAATGAGGGCAATTAACCTTTGAAACAACTTGCCAAAGGCATTGGAGGATGCTCTTTCACTGGCATTTTTTAAATCGAGATTGGATGCTTTTTCTAAAAGAAAAGATGTAGTTTGAGTAGGAATTAATTCAAGGAAGTCCTATGGCCTGTATAATACAAGAGATCCAAATGATCACAGTAGTACCCTCTGGCTTTATAATCCACGAATTAACTTAACAAGATAAATGCTAATGGAAGACAGAGATTTGATATATTGCTGTGTCATACTGCAGTATTCTTATTACCACAGTTTAGAGGTTATTAACACATGTCTCTATGGTGTATTTATTGCCAAGAGCTATATCAACTAGCTTTCAGGCAGAGTGTTTTTCTTTCTTTGGATCCTTCTGTTAGTCAGGCAAAGAATGCCCTGCTTCTAGAATTTAGTCCAACAGTGACCTAGGGATATTCAAATAGGAGTCTTTCCACCCAGTTAAGTCCTTGCACTTCCCTCTTGTGGACCTTTGCGTCTGGCATCAAGATGCTGTTTCTATACATTCTGGAGAGAATTCTGAGTGGATGGGTTTAGACTCACCTAAAACTAAAGGCCTTCCCCCTTACAGTGAGGTGGAGATCACAAAGCTAGGTACCAACTGAATCTGGAGGTCAGGAGCAGGAGTGAGATCAGCAGGGGAAACACCAATATCTGGGTCTATGAAGGCAGTTTTCCTTAAGACCCCAGGGGATAACTGCTTCTGGTGTGGATTAGTACCCACTGAGGTGTTGGGACTTAAAGCGCACTTTATGGAAATGGCTTCCTGGCTTACTCCTGTGGCTGTATGGTTGAGAGCAGGCAAAACTCTGGGCTTGGGCCTGCATGTCGGATGCCTGCCAAAAGACATTGGAAATATCTGAAGCCTTTGGTGGGGGTGGAGGATGCTTGCTGGTTGTAGGGCCACTTTTATGTTTCTGGACTGACTCATGGATTTGGACTTGATTTGGCTGATTTGACTTCGAACACAAAAAATATCTTTAAAAAAAAATTAAAAAATCATGCCCTCAAAACAAAGGATCCAGAGGCAAATGCCAACAATGCTCCCAGGTGATTTTTTTTTGGGGGGGGGGGGGGAGGGGGTGCGGGGGGGGGGTTGGTTCTGTTTTAGTTTTATTTTGAAGGAAAAACATTTGTCCCAAGTCAAATCAGCCAAATCTCTTCCAAATCTGTGTCACTCATTCAAGAATCATATGTGGCCCTGCTACCAGCAAGTATCCTCCACCCCAGCCTGAGGCTTCAGATACTTCAAAATCATTTGGCAGACATCCTAAGTGCAGGCCCAAACCCACAGGCTTAGGGTTCAGATGCCTCCAAGTGTTGCTTACCCTCATCTGTCTGGCCACAGGAGCAAGCTAGGGAGGAGTTTCCCAGTTCCGTAAAGTCAGTGTGTAGCCGAGATCATCCCACTAGAAGCTGGCCAGTGAGACGCTAACTATGAGGCTGTCATACGTAGTCCCATATGCAAGCAGACAAGGGTGCAACCCTCCACTACACATTGCCATTTTAATTGCATTACCTTGGTTAGGGTACTTCCCCTGCCTCCATTGTGATCATGGTATTTCCCCTGCCAGGTGAGTATCCTAGATGGATTGAGTACAAGAAGCCAGAAGACCTTCCAAAAAAAAACACTAAAATTTCATGTTCCAGGTCAAATTAGCCAAATCAGTTCCAAATCCTTTTGACTGAGCAAAGGTCAATTATTCAAACACCATATGTGGCACTGCAGCCAGCCAGTATCCTCCACCCCAGACTTTTTTGCCTGGGGCTTCAGATACTTCCAAATCCGTTGGCAAGCATCTCACATGTAGGCCCAAACCCAGAGGCTTAGGGTTTGGATACCCCTGAGCCAACAGCTGCAGGAGGAACCTAGGGAAGTGTCCGCCATTTCCATAAAGTAGGTGTGTAGCCAAGATCCTCCCATTGGAAGCTGGCCAGTGGGAAGCTAACTATGAGGCTCTCCTAGGGAGTCTTGTCCACATCTGAACAGGAGTCCACCCTCCACTAAACACTGCCATTTAAATCCACTTCGGCTCTGGTATCAGACCAATGCAGACCTACACTTGATCTTACCCCACAAGAGGCCGAGAAAAACACTCTACCTGGAGACATGAACTACCAAGGAAACAGAAACCGACCACCCAGCAGTAACCTTCTCCCTCCCTTTGCCCTCCACCCTCATTGAGCTTTCTTTCCTGATCTGAGTGAGCTATGGTAATCTTGGTCAGTGCTATGTGGAGGTTGATAAAGGGATCTCACTATTGCGTGGCACAGTTGTGATGTACCAAAGAAAGAGCTCCACCCTAGCACACTTGAAGTAGATGTATATTGTGGTCTGCTCCATGCCACAAAACAGACAAGTTATTGAAAGACACTGTGAACTGTGCTGTTAGTGTGTCTGTGATCATGGTTCTGTAGGAGCCAGCAGATCTGGAAATAAAATATCAGTAATTTCTTTGCTCTTTCCTACATCTCTGAATCTGTGAGAAGAGTTTCATCTGGTGGGAGGCAGTAGTTGACATGGTTTGTGGTATCTGTCTTCTCTTCCAGGGCCCAGAAAAAGCAGGAACTGTGACCCATCCCCAAAGAAGTTGTATTCATGCCAGATGAAACAATACTAGATAAAGTCACCATGAGAGGTTGGAGTTTACATCGTGCTGTTGGTGTCATGCTCCTATCTGACTCCTATTGGTGTTGCAGTCTGATTCCTTACCTCTTGTCCCAAAGATCTGGCTCAGTTAACATTGCTAGGCCATGCCAAGAGAGGCCAGCTTTCCAGGTGGGGATGCAAGTCAGTGATCTTGTAAAATTATTACATGCTTCCTGTCATCTCTGTAGCTGCTACAATCTGACTCGAACACTTTTCAGAGTGTACAGCACTGATGCTATTCCAGATCTTTAAGAACTTGCATCTTCCTCCCCATCCCAAACTGAATACCTACAGAGATTTATCAGATATGCAGGTGTTCACAGGTGAAAATTAGCCCAGAATAGGCCTTTAATTTTCAGATTTGTATTTTAGCATTAATGGATACTTGATAGAACAGTTGTTACTGCATGGTTATTTTGTTCTGTGTTCTGATGATGGAATATCACTGGTATTGGTATTATTACGCCTTCATGCTGGTGTAACCAAGCTGATGAAAACCTATCCAGATATGGGTTTCAATAACATCTCACAGTTGCTGGGCTTTTTATATTCAGACAAATACACCTGGAGGGAAGATCAAATGATCAGTACAGTCTTCTGCTTGATGTTTGCACACACTTCTGCCATTGAAGAAACACACAAATGCCTACCTCCTTGTGCTTTGTTTCCCAGTAGATCAAGCACCTATTTTAGTACATGCCAAAGTGCAGAAAGTTTCAGAAATGTTGTGGTAGAAGAGAAACTACCAGGGAAAAACAGAACTCTTTTTTAATTTTCTTTAAACATGTGAGAAACTTCTGGTGACACTGCTTCTCTCCAGTATATGTTATGAATTAATTCAGATTGAGATAAGTCAGTAGATATCATATGAATACAAGTATTTTTGTCGATTTGTTTTCTGACAATCTCTGGGAAAATCATTAGGGTTCTTTGATCATTCATGTAGAGCAGGTGTTATTTAGGCCATGGCTACTTTCTTCCTAGGAAGAAATTGCCATGGATGGGAATTGGGGCAAAAATTCCCAGGTGTGGGAAATTTGCTTGATTTAAATGGATTGCATCACGTAGCTACAGGCTGGCTGAGGCTGGCGGGGCGGGGGCACTCCATGCCAGAGCTCCACCCCCCTCAAAATAGCTTAATACAAAAAAATAAGACTTTTCCTTGACATTTCAGTCAGGTTCTGCTCCACAAAAGAAAACAGAAGGAGGTAGAGGTGACCATAGTAGAGAAGCAAGCAGGTTAATTTGCTGCAAGCCAGATGACACTGGCTTTTAAAAAGCTATAAATATATGATGCAAACCCTAAAACAATTTAGCCCTATCTCAACACTGGAGAATATATTCCTGGATGAAATGGGGCTAAATGTAATTGTCATGATTTCAAATGCCTGCCTTCCAATGCAAAGCCTCCCTGTCTCATGATTTCAGATACACAGCTTGTTTATTTTTGTGCAGTTGCCACAGTGCACTTGACTCAAAGGTTTACACCTTGAGAATCACCTTTGTTCATGTGTCCATCATACCCTCCTTTGTGCTCTGGTTTTATGCCTCCTTTTGTTGTGTGGTTGTCCAGAAACCTGCCTGGTCCCTGATATAAATTAGATCAACCTCAGAGTTGATCAAACTAAGCCTGCCCCCAGTTCTTACCTTTTCAGATGGTAAGGATGGATTCAGTTGTCATTCAAATACTTCTGATGAAATGGTCAGGAAGTTAAAAGTGTTGGTATTTAAATAGATGTGTAGGTTTTGGAATTAACAGCTTGTTAAAATGAATGGAAGCCGTTCACATTTCTCAGAGATTGTGTTTCAGGCTGTCTGCAGAATCGTATTACAGCTTACATTCAGTTTCCATTTTGAGCAGTTACTCCACAGCTATTAGGGAAAGGGACTTAATTGCACTCCATCGCAACAAATGAGGTGGTAGTATTTAAAAAATGAGGAATTATGAGTCTCTCAATGTGACTGCATAATCACATTATACACAAGGCCCTGATTATCTTTGCTTTTCACCAAAACAAATGACTATGTGGCATGCATGTCCCTTAAATGGAAGACACATATATTTTCATCGCATCTTGTTTAGACCTATGTCTCTAAAATGGACATTGATTACCAAGGACACATGTGATCAAGGGTGTGATGCTTAGATAATCTAGTTTGCACAGAAAAATCTATTCATTGAAATTCATGTGAACTGCAGCTTGCAGAACACACATGGCTCTTGGCAGCTCTATTCCACTCAGGCAGCTCTCTGAAGGTTTGCTTTCCCTGAAGACTTAGCTCCAGTTACTTACACTTGTGCTAACTTCTCTTTGTGTGATAGTGGCCACATGGCAAAATAACACATGAATTTGAGTGGCTGCATCCCCACTGCATAACATTGCTACATCTGAGGATTGGTAGTATGTAAACCAGTTGGATTTAAAACCTAGTCTAAATCAGAACTAGAGATTTTTGTTGTTGTGGGTGGGGTTGTCAAGTTAGGGACCACACTCCATTATATGATACCTTGATTCAACACTGTAGTGAAGGTAACCACTTCTCCACTGCATAGAAAGGCATTCTGCAGGTCAAGGGTGTGCGTGAGGCCAAGAGCAGTTGAGCAGGGGTGGCTGCAGGAAAGGGCTGCTGTTCAACTCTGCCTTTCTTGCATGAGACCTAGGCCCCAGGCTTGCAGCATGAGAACAGGCGAGCACAGCATGAGCTGACTTCTCAAGGTCACTTCTCTCAGGGCAGCCTACACCTTCCCTTTCCTGGAAAGCAAGCTCTTTTCATTACTCAGAAGCAACCAACTCTGAGAGGAGGAGGAGGAGGAGGGGCTGGGGCCTGGCCACAGCTTCACTCAAAAGGGGCCTGTGAAATGTGCTGACTCTTCCTGTAAGAGTACAACAGGCTCAGCTTTTTGCTTGCTTCAAGACACAGAGGGTTTTGCCAGCCTGCTCCTCTGAGGCTGCGCTTTTTGGAGTGTGAGCTTCCTGAGGGTGGGGGCATGCAGCGAAGTGAGAAGGGCCCTGCTCCTTTGGCGGGGAACCTCTAGAGACACTGCAAGAAAAAGCTCAGGGCTGCACCTGGGCTTCTGGCATCCCCTCCCTCCAGCAGTTCCCTGTGTGCTGCTCTCTCAGCCTCCTCTGTTTCACAGACTCCCTGCATCCTCTGCTCTGTCCCTCATGCCATGGCTCCGTGTGTCCCCCCTGCCCAGTCCCCCTGTCCCACATGTACCAGCCCCATGGCAGTGGGTCTGTCACACCCTCTCATCACCTTGTTTGTTATTCTCACAACCCAGGCCAGGGGCCACATGTGTATCTTCTCTTTTCTCATTCCGTACCTTGGCAGGGGCTCCCTCTGTTTCCCTTCCCCAGGTTGTCTGGGTGTCCATTCCCCACCCCCCCACCAATGATCCCCTAGGTCTCATTTTCATCTTTTTGTACCTCTCCTGTCTTCCCCCAAGTCTGAAGCTCTGTGTCCCTCATTCCCCTCCCCATGTCCTAGCCTCCCATTACCAGAGTCTTACAATCTTCCCTTTCCTGCCAAGGGGATCTGTAAGTCCCTGTCTTCCGCATCTTATTTTTCTGCTACCTCCAGTTGCAGGAGACATGTTGAGAGCTGATGTTCTCTCCATACCAAGCAGGCATGAAGGAGGCAGCATAATAGAAAAAAAGGAGGAAGAAAGAACTAATGGGTTTTAGGCAAGGCAGCAGCTAAGGTCACCAACACTTGACAACCACATGGACTATGGGCATTAGACAGACGTGCAGAAAAATGGCATCAAATGGAGTGTAGGACCTCACTTTGCTCAGTCAAACTGCAGTATATTCAGAACTATGGCAATCGACAGCCTGGTTCCAGACAAGATCCACTGGCCTGAGGCCATTCCAAAAGGATTCTTCTGTGGTTTATATTTGCTGGTGGTTATGTTGCAGGAGGTGTCAGGGAAAGTGAAGCTAGAATAATAACAAAAAGCTGTAGTGAGCAGTGCACTGGTACATTTTTGGCTTGGTGTGTCAGAAAAGCTGGATGGATTGTATTATTAACAATCCATTAGAACAACGATAAAGGCCTGTTTTTTGCTGAACTAACTCCTTTACACTAATGGGAGATTTACACCCACTCCCCTGAACATTTCAACATATTTTACATCAAGGTTGTTTCTGCTTTCTCTGGCAGCGTTCAGTATTGGGCTGGAGTTTGAAGGGTTGCATGTAGGAGTGCCATGGTTGGGCCTGTCTATTTTATTTCCAAGGTGCCCTTTAACTTGGTATCTGTACACTGAAAAAGGTCACATAAACCACAAGTCCCTCACAGTATTTTCTGGCTCCAAGGAGTGTTGTTTTTATTTTTTGTGTGGTATAATTTTGTTAATGTAAATTTATTTAACAGTGACTCCTACACTTTAAACTGGACAGTGGCAGGCCTGTACACATCTCATTCTGGCAAAGAAGTTCCATAATGATGAAGCCAGTGCTGAGAGTGTGCTGCCCCTACCTCCTGGGGGTATGTCTACACAGAAGTCTTGTTCTGCGTCTCTTTTTAGCTACCCCACCTTCGGAAAAGCATACTGTTCAGGTCTCTGAGGTACCCAGATTCCAACATGTTAAAAGTTCTTGTGGATCAGGGCTAGATTTGGAATGTGGAGTAATAGAGTAGGAATGCTGGTGTGTTTCTTCCAGGCCTTGATTGTTTTGTGGGTAGGCTGCTGCAGCCTACCTCTTATATGATGGTTGAGTTCAGCTCCAGGATGAGTTGCTAAACTAAGTCCTTTACACTGAGAGATTTACACCCACACCTGAACACTTCAACATATTTTGCAACAGTAGTCTAGTCTGAAATTATTTCTATTTACTGCTCTTAATGAAAAGAAAACCAAAGGATATGGTGTTAAAATTTCTGAAGATGTCATCTTTTTCTCTGTTTTTAGATGACAGATAGTCTGCCTTTCTTTCTTTCTTGCCCAGACAATAAATAACATTCATATGGAACAGAGAAAAACATAAGCTTGCAATGTCTGGTGTTTTAGCAAGCTATTTGCTCCTTGGTGAGAGAGAATTAACACCTTTATATAGACCTAATCCTTGTAAAAATCCAGATTTTCTATAACTATCATCTTCCTTGGGTTGGTTCAGCAAAAAGCAAAGATGTGTAGTAGTTCAGCTTTTCAGTACTGCTCAGTGGAATTCTTGGAGACGCCACAAGTCAGATTCACTGGCATGGTCTGACTACTTTGTGGTGCTTTGGTGTAAAGCATCCATGAAACTCATTTCCCCAACCACTTAAACCAAATTTACAATTGCTTTGCATTACTGGAACAGTGGAAAGCAGCTAGAGTGTACCTGTGTTCCAGTGCTGGCATCCAATCATTTCAATGGGACAATACACAAGGCATAAAGGTATACATGTGCATAAGTTTATATAGGCTCAAGATCTTGACTAGTAGAAGTATATTGGTGTATGACCACAGATACAAGAGAGTCACAGGTCAGGAGATTTGACAACTGTTTTATCTACCAAGCTGCAAGTTTTTAATTTTGGACAACGTAACTTTTTTATCTTCCAGGAAGAAATGTATCTGTCCTGCGCATCACATGGTTTGCTGTTTAGAATCAATGTCATTAAATATTTGTGGGCTTTCCATCTTTTTTTCCTATTTTTAGTGCATCTGTTTTTCTGGGGGGTTGGGAACCACTGTGCATTCCTGGGGGTTGTTCTGATGTTGGACTTCAGCTCTCAGCTGCAGCCCCCACTGTGCTACTACACTTCTAGGCTATCACACAGCTCTGCTGAGGGACTTTGCTTCTAACCAGGAACAAGCTGTTGTTGCAGTGTAATTGTAGACACTTCAGTGCCTGGGAAAAGGAAAAGTGAGTTTGAAGAAACCCCAGGAAGGTGAAGGATGTGCCAGCTTCTGATGGGGGGGTTGGGGGGGAAGTTCAGCGGTGCAGCTGTACCCCCTTTAATTCCTACTTCTCCCAAACCTTAAAACCAATTGCTGAAAGGAGCAGCTGTGTTTCTCTTCAGGCAATGCTGAGGGAGTCAATTGACTTAATGGCTCACTGTCACTCCCTGATTCAGGCTAATCTCTCTCCCTTTCTCAGGTGTTAATGACCTGCCCATCTTTTTAATGGCCTTGATGTTCTACTATTCAAACTACCCTGTCCTCTGTAACCTTCTGCTGCTTGTCAGCCATTCCTCCTAATGTCTGTCTTCTGTTTTACAGTCCAGCAGACTGTTTTTATCTCTGGCTAAAAAACTTACTCAGGTGTGGTAATATTACCTTAGGTGCAGAAATGACTGACAGCGAGGGAGTGGAGGCACTGTCAAAATGCTTAAAAAGCCTCAACTTTGTTTTGTAAATCTGAATAAGAGATGTACATTTAACTATAATGACTACAGGACTAATGACATAATAGCTTTTGACTTTTTGGCCTAGTTTAAATGCAACTAGTAAATGAGTGCCCATTCCAATAATTATATTTGTTTTTGCTTTGATCTTTAACTGAATACTGTGGTGCTAGCCCCCCCACCAAACATGTTAGCAAAGCATCTAGTTTCTCTTTAACTGGATAAAAATGTTTCATGTGATGATGCCACACCATCTGCACCCCTGTTTTCAAAATCCTGGATCTTCCCATAGCCAGTCGGTTCCCACTCTGGGTGGTACAGCCTGCCCTCATCTTCCTTCTGGGTAGGTAATACATATAACAGAAACCACACATAGCAGAGGGGGCTGTGACATTTAATTTATGAAAAACAGAAGCCAAAGCAAGGGTATATCCTAAGTCACCCACATGTGTGGCAGCCCAGGAAGCATCACACCACTGGCAGCACTGAGGTTCAGGACAGACAGCATTTCCTCCACCCATGAGTTGTGACCCAAAAGTGAGTCACAAGAAAGTATATGAAAAGGTCATGAACAAACTTTAAAAATGGATTCTCCTTTTAAAGGAGAAAAACATGGAAAACTGACTGGTTTTTCCCTTGCAGGCTGCAGAGTTCCAGCCTGCAGGAGGCCACCATGCTCCACACACTTGAGGGGCTCAGTCCTGGGGGGCCATGGGTTGGGAGTGACGGGCACTGGCTAAGTACTAGCCATTGATGTTTACAAATGAGCCCTGGTACAAGAAAAGATTGAGAACCACTGCTCTAATGCTTTGATCAGGGGTGGAATGGCGGGGAGGGGTAGGTGTGCAGTTGCATGCCCCTTTGATTCTTGCTCCACTCAAAGTTTAAAACCAACTGCCCAGCAGGGGCTGCAGCATTTCTACTCAGGCAGTGCTGAGGGAGTTGCTGGA
The DNA here is from genome assembly GCF_052110815.1 of Crocodylus siamensis. Taxonomy (NCBI): domain Eukaryota; kingdom Metazoa; phylum Chordata; order Crocodylia; family Crocodylidae; genus Crocodylus; species Crocodylus siamensis. The sequence continues at coordinate 86,534,007 of NC_143398.1, read as the reverse complement.
CTTCGAGGCTCATTATAATCTACCCAATTCCTTCTAAATTCTTTACTCCACTGGTGTTAACAACCCACCTTTGTAATGGGCTTGATGTTCAAGCAATCCAGCTAGCCTTTCTTCTTCAATGCTGCTGTCTGCTTGCTTGCTCCTGTTAAAATAGCTCCTATTTCCCAGCCTTGCCTTCAGTTTTTAAATCTGGCTGGAACCAGGAACTTGCAGGTGAGAGTGCTGTTACCCCTCCTGAGAGCACCCACTGTGGAGTGGCGGCACCAGGAGAAGCGATCCCTGCGGTCCCCCTTCGGCCGATCACACTCACTGGGAAGTGCCAGAGGGATACCGGTTGGTGGGATTGGCCACGGGGGACACTTCCAACCCCCCCAACTGGCCGCTGGAGGGGGGCAAGTGCCCCCCCTGCAATTCAGGAGACACCAGTGGCCCATGTCACATGGAAATAACTTCAGAGCAAAGCGCCACTAGCATGACCAAGGCACATGAGGCGGCTAGACTTTGCTGTCTGAAGCTTACAGAGAGCTGTTTGCTGAAGTCTCACAAAAGGGAGGGCTAACAAAATGTTTTGGGATCCTCTTTTCTTTTTTTTTGTTTTGGGACCTAGTTGGTTGTGCTTATTATACCCATTGTGTGACAGCAAAAAGGACTGCAGGTTTCCACCTTTCTATTTGTTGCTGCTCCCAGCTTAAGCTGAATGATTCCCTAGTTTGAGGAAAGCTTCTAGCTTCTCTTTTAACTGGAGAAACCAGTGTTTCCTTGTGTGTGATGATGTACTGCACCATGTGCACCCCCATTTCACAAGCCTGGATCCTCCCCTATGCACCTGTGCCAGTGCCTGTGCTGCAAGCTGGGCATGCAGGAGAGGGTGGTGAGAAGCTGGGATACTCTAGGCACTCCTGCATGGAGCAGCTTTGCTTTAGCTGTGCTTTGGGTATTGTTACTGGGGGACGGCTAACTGCAAACTGGGCTGCATTAGTAGAAGCATTGCCAGAAGATCGAGGGAAGTGATTCTTCTCTGTACTCCGCACTGGTGAGGCCACATCTGGAGTACTGTGCCAATTTTGGAGCCCCCACTACCGAAAGGATGTGGACAAAGTGGAGAGAGTCCAAGAGGGCATTGGAAATGGTTGGGGGGCTGGGCAGCGTGACCCACGAGGAGAGGCTGAGGGTGCTGGGCTTATTCAGTCAGAAGACGAGAAGACTGAGGGGGGACTCGAGAGCAGCCTTCAATTACCTGAAGAGGGTTCACAAGGGGACGGAGCTGGACTGTTCTCAGTGGTGGCAGATGACAGGACATGGAGCAATGGTCTCACGTTGCAGCAGGGGAAGCTGAGGCTGGATATGAGGAAACTCTCAGGAGGAGGGCAGTAAAGCAGTGCAACAGGAGGTGGCGGGACTTCCATTTGTGGAGGTTTGTGAGACCGGGTAGAGAAAGCCCCGGCAGGGCTGATGCAGCTGGGGCTGGAGCCGTCCGGAGGGGTCGGGCCGCCCCCTTTCAGCCCCCACGTGCCCCGCAGGCAGGGGGAGGAAGAGGGCTACTCGGAGCTGAGGGCTGCATGCCCGGGCCGGGGCCGAGCAGGGAGCCGCCCCAGCACCGCTCCCTGCCCCGGAGGGGGGGTCCCGGCGCTGCAGCTCCCCGCGATGTTGGCAGAGGCGCTTGCGCTTTCCGCGGGGGTTGGCACTTGCGAGCCGGTCCCTTAGTGCCCAGTGCGGCGGGCCGGCCCGGGCCGGGAGCGGAGCCAGCCCCTTCCCTGCAGCCCGTAAGTACCGCGCGGCGGGAGCAGCCTCCGGGCCCGCCCGGCGGCTGCTTCGTTGGGGGCCTCGGGAGGGCTCCTCGTCCGGCCCCTGCTGCATCCTCGCGGCCGGGGCACCTCCGAGTAGGCAGCTTCCCTCCCTCTCCGGGCCGCCTGGTCTGCTGCCTCCCTGCCCTCCTGGGCGGAGACGTCTTGCCCGTGTCCAGCCTCAGCTGCCCCTGCTGCAGCACGAGTCCATTGCCCCTTGCCCTGGCATCTGCCGCCAGAGACAACCAGCGGTGCTCAGCCCTGGACAGCTTGGAGGAGGCGGCCCTTGGAAAACGCTAGCTCGGAGTTTCCACTCTTTTTTTTGGACCACAGGACAAGACTCGAGCCGCTTTTTCCAGAGGCAGAGAGCTCAGCCAGACCGCAGGTCTCGCATGCCTCTTCGCAGCCTCCTGCTTGGGTTCATCGCGAGCCGTGTTTGCCAGCCCGATGGGGCTGACCCCCCTCATCCCCCTTGAAAGGCTCTCGAGGCAGCCCCGGTTGAGAACCACGGCTTTAAACTAAAGAGATTTGGGCTCGGTGAGAGCTGAGAGGCTGCCCCTTACTCTAAAAACGAGGGGACTGCAGTCACTGTAGGCACTTCAGCGTGGGCTTGAGAGACGATCTGAATGATCGCTCCTCACAGCATGAGCAGCCTTAAGCATCATTTAAAAAAGAATCATGAGTCATAGATAACCGTGAGACTCTTGAAACAATGATTGGGGGGGGGGCTTTTTTAGTGTCTTCTGGTGTCCGAGCCTTTCAGGTTCCTTCAAATCCTGTTCCAAGCTTTCCTTCGGCACCCTGAGGGCTAGAAACCTGCTGGTTTTCAAATGAAAGCTGGAGAGTTACCCTACCTAAGTACTCCGATTCAGCAGCTTGTAAAAAAAAAATGCCAATATCACAAGCCTCACAGTAAAGTTGTAAGAATGGCAGTGCATTATTCCTCCAGCTGCTTTCCATAGAACACAAAATGTTGGACCAACATTACCCACTTTAAATCATGGGGTACTTTTACCTTGGTGCTAAGGTACACTCACTTCTGGAGATGAAAGTGTTATGGTTGCAGTGGAGTAGTGAACTGAGTATCTGCTGGAGAGTACTGGAAGTAACTTGCCAGTTGAAAATTCTCCCTGTTATTTATGGAGACAGAATGCAAGTGTAAGTTTGTTTTCTTTTTCAGAACCAGGGCCAATATGTCTTTGCAAAAAGTGTCATGACTGCAACTTGTCATCAAAACCTTGTTTTTATGCTTGTGGAATACAGCACCTCCACTGTTCTCTATTCAGTTGTCACCAGCATGAGCTTTACTTGTTAATTTTGAGGTGTGTGTGTGTGATGTCACTTAAAACCTCCTGTCCTGGAGACAACCGATTGTAAGAATATTAGCTTTTTGCTTTTTTAAATAAAAAGTTTCTAGCTCTCATGATTCAGTAAGAAGCTTGAATGCAGGATGTGAGTTCACCCTGAAGGCAAAGAAGGATCCAAGATTTGCTTGAAAATTCATGTGGTTCTTGGGAGGCTTGGACTCCTTAATTTTTTTTAGTGTTTAAAATTAGGTATTTTGGCCACTACCTACCATCTTCAGTGTTAATGTAATGGAAAGAGTGCAACTTATTGAATTGCCAGGTTTTTCAGTTTGTAGCATTCTGGAAATATAAAGGAAAGTCCAGTTAATTTTTTACTTTTTATTGGATTGACTTGGATTAATTCCTGTTTAACTTGTGAGAACTGCTGAGATAAAATAACCCCTGCTTCTTTTTTCTTCTTTCTTTCTTTCTTCTTTTTCTTTTCATTCTCTAAGGCTAGAGAGAGGCCTGTCTGCATTATCAAAATATTTGTGCTATAGCTCAGATCCTGGAAACTCTTCCACATGTGCTTACTTGGAAGCATTTAAGTGCTCTTATTGGAGTCCATAAGACTGTAGCTTTGTGTTTTTAAACACATGTGGAAGAGTTTAAAGGAGGAGGGCTTTATTATGGTATAAGCCAGTCTTAATTTACTGTCACTAAGGCCAAACTCCTCAGCATTCCTTTTTTTTTTTTTTTTTTTAATGTGACTTAATTAGATGTGTGGCTTGATTATACCCATTTTTCAGTGTGATATGAGCTCTTTCCAGACCAGAACAGTTGTATTTTTGCTGCTGGTCACTGTTAAGCAACATAGCTCATCCATAACTGACTGTAATCTGTACACTGACTGTTACTTTGAGATTAATGAATGGTTTACATACAACCACTTAAGTCAAGGCTAGGAGTAAATTGTGGCCATTTCCTAAGACACAAGCATACCTCATGATTATCAAATTTTCCTGTTCTGTAAACAAGATGAAAAGAGACAACTGCAGCAATCAAAGGTTCAGCTCATATAAGTTTCCAAGTGGACATAGCTGCAATAGAGGGAGAGAGAGCACATATTTCTTGTTGAAGAGGGCCAGTTCTACCTCTAAATTATGGATTGGAGTGTGCATTTTTAAGTACTTATTGCCCTTAATTCACTGGATTTTCTGTAATATCAATAGGATGTCTGCACCAAGATCAAAGGTAGAATAGAATTTGAATGTAAGAATTAAGCCTTTAGTTATAATCAGTAATCACTAAGACAGTCTTCTCACATTTTTTGCTAGTTAACTATGGTGCCTATTTTTGTTTCTCTGCTTATATCTGTTTCTTTCCTCCTATCTCTTCCTTCCTCCTCGTTTTTCTTTCCCTGCAGTTTGTTACCCTTCCCCAGTGCCACAAACATTATTTTCCTAGCTTCAGTCACACACTTCCCATCTTATCTTGGTCAGCAATTAATAGATAGTACTAACACTTAAGTGTGGCATTTATTAGGCTTGGTTTCACACCTTGGTCAGAATAATAAAGGTTCCAAGGAAGTTACATTTTTCTCAGTCTGTTATTTCAGGGTCTCTAGGGACATAGGCAAGCATCATTGTATCTGTTATAATGGGTTGATGCTTGCAAGCTAGGAGGGTGAAAATACATTTTTGGATTTTTTAATTAAAATTAGGTTGTGCAGAAGTTGAATATGCCAAATGGGTCACCTAAATATTATACCACTGACACCTCTGCTCCATGTTGATATAAATATTTACTTAGAAGACCACAAATTATTTATTAGTTTGATAGAAAGATGTACATGACTAAAAGCAGAAGTGAAAATCATAATACTGTATTGGTTTCCCACTTTAACAGTGCCAGTGTATAACATTGCTCATTGGCATCCCTCCCTACTTTTTGCATCCTTGTACATCCCACAAAGTTCTACCTAAACATCTAATTTTTGATCCGATTCATCTGTTAATGAAGTTTTTGACTTTTTTCCTACATCAGTAGTGTTTGTCCCTTTTGATATTGTTTTGTCAAAAATTAACAAGTTGTTTAAGTCCATGACCACATGCAGGGTTTCAGCCCAAGCCTGTCTCAAGTTAGAGGCTTAGAAAAGCATAATCCAGAGCTACTTGTGTTATACCATATTGTTCTTTATCAGCATAATAATAACTCAGTTCTGTTAAACTTGCTGAAGTGCACATAAAGGCACCCTTTATTGTGTGCTGTAAAGGCAAAATTTGCTGCGTTGTCTTTGAAGCCTGCACAGCAGTCCCCTTAGAGAATGCTCTTTTTTTCCTTTCCTTTGGTGGAGAGATGAGAGTGTCTCTGTGCACTTCACAGGAAATGAATGTCTGATACAAATTTGCAGACCACATTTCCAAGAGCTACTCTCAAGGTATTTTGGTAATGCACATTCTTTTTGTATTTCCCCCTCCCTGCTCCCCCAGCATCTCTTGTGTGTTTTCTCACTTGGAAACACATGTAATGTATTAGGTTAGGGATTGACTTTCTATGCTTAAACTTACAACTGCTTTCTATCTGCTCTTTGTATTGGTTTTCCTAGATTTTTTGCTAGCAACATTTGGTTAATTGGGCCATTTTCAGTCTTGTGCTGAAGCTTAAGTTAAACTTTTCTGCAGACTTTTAAGAGAAGGCCTGGTATCAGATGTTGACTCATTGAGCCTTCTGTTTGTGTGATTCTTCAGCTGAAAAGTAGCTTGTTATACTTTCTAGAATAGTTAACTCTCCTGGCAAACTTGTCCCAAGCTACATTTTAAGAAAATTGATTATATTGTTCTAAACTGTCACAATTCTTGCTTCTGTGTTCTGAACTGCATAGAGGGACTAAAGGCTGAGTATGCCTGCCTGTTTAAGAGTGTTCATGTTTCTTTTGCCTTCTGAGGTCCATTTAATAAGAGGCAGTGTGTGACAAGGAACCAAACAGGTGAATCAGAAAAAAAAAACCCAGCACAAAATCTAATGGAAAGTGCTTTGTAAGCACATCTTCACAATCCTTTCTGGTGCAAACCTATAACAGAAAGTGATAAGTTACCAGACTTACATGGCATGTGTATAACTTTAGGACTAAGGTAGTACTGCCCATCAAAAAGCAAGTGGTTCAGTTTCTGTTTGTAGCAATGGATTTATTGCAGAAGTGATGATAATCAGCTTCCTTTTGCTACAGGGTATATAGAAAAGGGTCTGAGCTATTTAAGTTATTGTTACAGTTATTCAGTAGCCATTCCATAGGTAAGGTTGCCATGATGGATCCAATTATGAGCTCTAAATTCATAATCCCATTTCCCCAAAAAGGGCTCTATGTGGGTAGGTGGGTGGCTTGGGGAATCATTACCACTTGTGAGTTTTGAGTTAGTACAACGAAGAGGTTGTTTAATTAAATTGAAAGGTAACTATGTGAGTGCATAAAAATAACCTCCTGACTGTATTGTATGTCTTCATAACATCATCATTTCAGTATCCTTCATAAAGCAAATGGTTCTTGTTTCTTAGCTTTTTTCTGTGCCGCCTTATCACCTGCATTTAAACCCATCCCACCTCAGTTTCTTCTGTATCCTTTTTGACATGGGTGGTGGCCAGAACCAGAGGCAGTATTCCAGAGAATAGCATCCCCTGCCTGATTGCCAGTGACATTTTATGCTTAGTTTTGTATTCCATCTGGTTTCTCTTGTTTCCTGATGTTAGTAATTTACCTAGTTGTGATTCATCCTTCTGAAATTCCTCGGTGCTCTTTGCTAATCAAAATAATTTTGCAGTTTCACTCTCTCCTACCTCATATCACTCACTTTGCCAGCTAATTAATATCTATTTGAGGAGCATGGAGCCCTGAGGTTAGTGGCTGAGGGATGAGGTTAACTGCTGTTAACCTTTTGCCAGTATTTGCGTGCCGTGGGTCGGAACAGGTCACAAACCTGGGAAATATAAAATTTCTGAAACGTGAACTGGATTCCTGAGGGGTATGCATTTCAAGTGCTGTGGAGGGAGGCAGGAGTGCCTCTGGCTATTTTACCTGTTTACCTGCTTTCTGGGGTAGAAAGCAAAGCAAACCAGAGCTGCTGCATAAGGTGAGCTGAGCAGCATTGCTCCTTCCCCTCAGGAACCTATTCTAGCAGCCGCAGAAGTGGAAACGGAAAGAGCTGAGCTGTTATTTCTGTTCATGCTTCGGACACCCCTCTTTCCTCCTTTAAGCAAAAGGGATAAGTGTTCTGCTTTCCACCTCCCTGTGACACCTGGCCTGAGAGCGCTGATTGTCCCTGCTGTGATCTCCCCATGTCTGAGGGATTAAAGAACCTCAAACAACAGGATTGATTTTGCAGGCGAGGTTCTTTTGGTAAATCTGATCTCTTTTATTAGACCAACTCAAATCTAATATCTTTTATTAGACCAACAGGATTGATTTGGGCACAGAACTAGGTGCTGGGCATGGACAGAGGTGGGAGTGGTGTTAGATTGCTCCTGACACTTCCTTGCACACACTCCTTGTTTTCTGTCATTGCCAGTTTCTAACCCGTTTTAGCAGTACTGTGTTGTGTACCCTGGACTACTTCACTTTCCTTGCAGACTTTCATGAGGAACTTTGTCTAAGGTTTTTGGAAAGTCTAAATGAATGAAGTCAACTAGTCTTTCTTTTCCTTTAGTTACTATGGTGTTAACGCAAGATTCTGTAAGCTTTTCCACAAAATTATTTTGCCCTGCCATAAAGCCTACTTGTCTGCAGCAGTGCATTCAAAAATACTTATAACACTTGCTTCCCTCTGACACTTTGCTAACTGAATCGAGTGCCTTTTTTTGTTTGCAATTCAGACATTTCATCTCTAAGTTCTTGTGAACACTTGGGTATGTGCATTCTGGTCTGGTGGCTTGTTGCTGTTTCTTAACTTTTGTCTCTATGTCCTTTTTTGATATCTTAATGTCTGGTACTTTCTAAATTTAGTAACTGGAAAAGAATAGGACTGGGAGAGGTAGCTTTTCAGCATATTCTGTAATAAAAGTTGATGCAGTGTAATCATCATTTAGCTTCTCTGAAGTGTCCCTATCCTTTCAGATGCTGGTAGTCTAGTGAGTATAATGATTCTCTTGCAGTTTCATGTTTCTGATGCACTAAAACACTACTTCTTTGTTTTGGGGGTTTTGTTTTCTTTGCTATCTTGCATACTTGCTGTCCTAAGTTACATGCACACACCACTTTTCAGTGGTTCTTTTAATTAGCTTCACCAAGGTTAGATTTTCATTTTCTGACTGCTTGCTTGGCTTGTTAGCACGTTTGGGTAGCAGCCATTTTTGTGTTCTGTTTTGAGCGTGGTGTCCCTCAGCCGTGACTGGAGCCTCTATTTTGCCCCTGCAGTTGCAAACAATACCTGACGGTTTTGGCTTGAATAATCTCTTGAATGTTACAATTTAGTCATGGTGGTTCACCTTACTGCTTTCTAGTTTAAGGGTGTGCATGGTGCTGTAACTCTGCCAGGGTTGTCTGAAGAGATCCACACTGAGTTTACATTTTCTAGTGTTTTTACTTTCAAGGCTCTCTTCTTAATTTCCTTTTGGGTGCTTTTAGGAAATCTCCCACTTTAAAGACCAGCATCATCACAATGTGAGGTCTCTTTCTCCTTTTAAATGTAATCTCCTCAGAGGATATTGCAATCATTGTTGCTTAATGGCCTAACCATATTGTTTCTTTTAGGAGCAACTCCTATGGGTAATTTAGGAGAAATGAGAGGATGTCTTCTCTTCTTGTGTGACCCAAGACTAGAAACAGGTCGTTTAAAGTGTCATTTTTTTCCCCTAAACCTTTTCCAGTTGGGGCACTTCACTAATGTTATGTTTAGGTCATTGGTCACCAACCAGCGGATCTCGATCCACCGGTAGATCTTGGAGTCGATCCGAGGCTGGGGTGGGGGGCTGAGTGCTCATGTGAGTGCACATGCATGCCCCAGCCCAGCAGGTCAGTCCGTGGGGGAGAGAAGGGGCAGGGGCTAGATTAAGGCCCCGCCATGGTGAGGGACAGTGCCTCAGAGGCAGGAGCAGGGGTAAATTGAGTGGGGCTGCAGCTGGGTGGGATTTACCTGGTGTGCCCCCAAGTAATTTTTTCTCCCTATGCCTCAGTCTGCCCCGCCTTCCCTCCCCACAGACTTACCTGCTGGGAGAGGGGTTGGGGTGGCAGCAGCGCATGGTAGATCTTGGGCTGCTTTTAAATGCCAAAGGTGATCAGTTGGAGGCCACTGGTTTAGGTAGTCAGAGCTACCCAATATTAGACTTGGTTGCCTCTCTGACCTCTGTTATCCCCATGCACTCAGAATCCTTCCTCTGATCAGCAGGTCTGTCTTATAAACATGACAAGACCACTGATGGCCTGTTTCTTCTACAGTATGATTCTGCTCTATGAAACTGGCACTGCAGCAACCAAGTAGATAATCAGATGGGGAGGTCACCTGGGTAGGACTGGAGCAAAGGACCTGACCTGGGGGAGGAGGAAGTAACAGCTTGAGCTGCCAGATAAGGCTGTCCGTAATGCAGTGCTTTGGGGTAGGGGGTGAAGAAAATTATAGATTTGTATGTTCATTTGTTTTTACTTCCTGCTGCTCGGAGACCATTTCTGCTGTGTCTGTGACCGTTGTCACCCACTGTTCCAAATTTAGATGGAGAAGGATCCATGGCCCCTGCTACAGGGTCCGTCTCTGACTGACTATCTGATGATGTGGAGTTTCCAGCTGCTCCCCAAAACACCTGCTATCTCTGTGCTATTCCAGGCCATCAATTTGCTGTGCACCTCCCCACTGCAAGTTGTCCTGGCCCCCCAGTGACCCTGCAGTTCCAGGGTCTTTTCCCCTCCTTCCCCAGATCTGCAGAGTATCTACCAAACCGTTCTCTTTTCCCATGCCCTAGCCCTAGAGATAGGGGGTGCAGCTCTATGGGTTATCCTCTTCCCACTCTTTCCATGGCTAGTACTTTAGAGAGGAGAGGAGGAAGGAGGCATCACAGTTTTTTTTGAGGTGGGGAGAACAGTGTCCACCTGATCTGTTTGCACTCTCCAGTGAAAATGGCATTTGCTGCTTCCCTTGCTCCCTCCTCCCCTTCCCCAAAAACTCATTTCTGTGCCCAAGGTGAGGGGAAGAGTTGTGTCTTCTTCTTGAACAGCCAGTGCTGCTTCTCCAAGAGGCGTGTTAAGTAGAGAGGGCAGCCAGTCAGAGGTGGTTTCTTCCAAGCAAGCCTGGGAAGCCCTGGGGGCTGTAGTTTCTTCCAAGAGGAGCTGTTACTACAAGATCAGGAGAGTTGCCAGCACTGCGATAAGGTTTCACAGTTACCATAAAAAATGAGGCAGTTATATGGGGCAAAAAGGTAAGCAAAGTTCCTTTTTTTTTTTTTTCTAGCTGAGCTGGGGTAGGGTGGGCAGAATACTGCAGTAGTCGCTGAACTTAGCAGAATAGCTTGATTTCTTTTTGTTGTTCTTTTTTTAAGAGGGAGGAGACAAATTTCCAAACTGGATGCTGGAACTTAATAGTCCACAGGAAGTTATGGTCTTGGAAAGGCAAGCAGTTAGGATTTTTCTGCCAACAAACTAGACAAACCTTGCAGTAAAATAAACTGCAGCTGGTTACCTGCAAACTGCAAAACAACTTTGACTTCCAGGAGGGAGATGGCTTGTCTGATATGCAGTGCCAGGCTATAACAAACTTTGCTATTGCTGCTAGGGCCAAACAGCTTAATTTGCAGATAATTCGTCATTGGCTTGTATAAAAAGTACACTTACAGATTTGGATGATGTGCAGAATGTTTAAAATGCATCAAATCACTGTTTTTCTTAGCAGGGGAAGGGAAGGAGGAGAGGGTAGAAACCTTGTTCAGATTATATCAGCAGTGTGGAATATTAAAGATCTTCAGCTAACTAACCAGAAGGGACATGGGACAAAAAAGAATGATAAAACATATGTGGAACTTACCTGTAGGTGAAAGTTAAATATCTAAAGAGGGGGTAAAGATGTTACCCATTCATTCCCCCTTCTTCCCCTCTGTCTCACCCTGCCTGCCCCCAAATCACAAATGCTTGTAGCAATAGCAATTCTTTTGCAAGACCTATAGAACTGATTCCCAAAGAGTATGTGGCTTTGGCTGTTCGTTTGTAATGCACAGAAACAGGAAATGTCATTGCATCTACATGTGGTTCTTGGTACTAGACTGCAGCTTAAGGAGATCTATAATTCTTGCATCCTGGTTGGATGCTATAGGATTAGAGATAGTTTCAGTCTTAGACTTTTTCAAATACCATGTTACATGGCAGCTGTGATGTCCTTCATCTTGAATGAAACAATATTGGTATCTGTCCAGTGAGAGGTAAAGACAACTACAAACTTCCTTGCAGGCCTAACTGCAAAGTAGCAGTTAAGATTTCCCCGCCTTTTGCATCTGTGCATTTAGCTCTCACTGCTTGCTTGTATGGTCTCTTCCAATCCTACCTCCTTTCTGAGCCAACCATGATAGTCTCAGCTGATTCTAGTGCTGGTGTGGGTAAGTGATTCTATTGTGGTTGTGCACACATGCCCTGTTGTGATAGCAGGTTACATCATGCTAGTACCAATGTGGATGGAGGTCACTGTTGTGGTAACAAGGTTAGTCCACCGTTCAAGTGTATTGCTGTCTGCTTAGCCCTGGCTCTTTCTTCCAGATTCACGCTTGGGCACTATGCTGAACTTTGCTCCACCTCTTCTCTGCAGCCACCTCACGACTTGCAGTGCCTTTAATGGGATCCAGCTAAAAGATTTTGTATAACAAAAGTTCAAGCCAGGCATTGTGCCTAGACTCCATATTGCATGAAATTCTTTAAGCTAGGGTCTCCATACTCCAGGAAGCTGTATATCATGCTCCTGAGAAGCACAGACTTTTCCTTGTGGGTTGTGGAAGTGTGCCTCCTTCATCCTACAAATACCTATGGGCACCTATGGTAGGGGTGTTTTGTGATACCTTGTAATGGATCAACTGTGCAGCTAGGAGAGCTATTGGACAAACTTTCAGGCATTACATGCCCTTCCTCAGGTTTAAGAAAGAGGCATGTGTAAAGCCTTCCAGAATTGCCCAGAATTCAGCTGAGAGCTGTTCTGGGAATTCTGAAATAGATAATAGCAGCATTGACTGTGTCACACTAGTGTGGACTCAAATTCAGTTAATTGCAATTAAAGTTGCCTTGTAGGGATGAATTGCCTGTTGCAGGCTGCAAATGGTGCAAACCAATGACAGTGAGGTGAAATAATGAAACGTTATACATAAACAGAGCAGTGGGGAAGTGCCTCAAAGGGCCTGCAGAAAGTCAGTTTTGTTTTTTTTTCTGCTTGCTGAATCCACTGGCAGGACTGTGATTGAATGAGGGTCTGTGTATGCTGCATCACCAGGGGTTGTACTGTACTGACTTGATATGGGGATCAGCTGATATTGCACAAGCAGTAAAAATAGCTTTGGACATTGTAAAACATCAAGGCAGAAAAGTACCTATTAGAATTGATTGTGCCTCTGTCTAGATGGTCCAACAATAGTACAGGCTGTATGTTTGTTCTGTACACTACTGGTAGACCAAGATGTTTTCATCTTAACTGTGACTATGTTACTTGGGATCTTGTAAATCGGGCCTAACACTTGATTATTAAAAATAGTTTTTAAGATATCCTGTAATGTTGCTATTCAATTTTGAAAAGACTGTGGCAAACATCAAGCTCTTTGTAGTTGCCTCTGAGGATTGAAGGCAGTGATAATAGATTTATTATTGGGGTTTCATGGTCTGAAAAGTGCTACAAAGCATACATTGGAGCTGGTAACAAGACAAAAGGGTCAAGACAGGCAGACTTGGTGACCCACTGTATTTCACTGATGGCCAACTTGACTTGCTTCTCTCTTTTTTTTCCAAGGAGAAGATCTGTTCTCTCTTAAGGCTTTGGAAAAAACTGGAAAGGACTGTGCTGGCACGCTCGGAAATGGACAATCCTGGGCCTCATGTCCAAGAACTTAGGAGTGACAAGCTGAAAGAGGTAAGCAGCATTTGTGTTGAGGGGAGGGAAGGAGGGTGGGAATTAGTGAAAGATGCAAAAAAATCAGATCTTTTCTTGAAGCTGTCACTGGATGTGTATGCACTGGCCTTGCCAGGCATCAGTGAGTAATGTTTTTTGGCTGCATACAGGGGCCAAAAGGTGAAAACTGTACAAAATGGCAGTCTGTTAGACCACTGTACACAAGTCTGGGTCAGAAGGAAAAGGAGAGTACAGCCACCTTGACGGTGAATCGCAGTGCACAGGCAACTTTATCAAACCTGTTCAGAATTGGGTCAACGTTTGTGTGCATATGCTGCAAGTATGTGCTGAGTCTGGATATTTTCCAGTGCCCAAAGGCCATTTGCTGCTAACTTGAATGAAAAGTCAAGGGACAAAGTACTTGTGGGTGCAGTAAGGGTGGGCAAGTAACTCCCCCAGCAAGAAGTATGAGTGAAGAGCTGTGCTAGTAGTATTTTGTGGGACTTCAGTATTTTGAGTCTCAGCTGATGAAAGTGTCACTAATTACTGCCTCTAATTACTTGGGACTTTACAACCTGTTCATTTGGTTGTGTGAGAGGCATGTCACAGCTCCCTGTGGAGCATGAGTTCTGTGAGAAATCTCATGTATCCCTCCACTTTTCCAGGGGAGCAGTGGGAAGAGTAGAAATGATGCAACAACCCTCTTTGAGATTTAGACTGACCTGAGCAGCTGCCTGCTGACTACTTAAAAAATAAATAATCAGCCTGCCAGAGGTCACTACCTCCTGTTCACCTGCATCACTGGCAATTCCTTTCCAAAATGCTGTTGTACTCAGGTGTAGGAGATACAACAGTTAGTCTTTAACAATGACAATTAAAGAGCCTGTAGCTCACAAACCTTCTGGAGCAGAATTGACGCTTTTACCACTAGAAAGCCTTTCTAGTGATTGTATCATCTGAAAACTCAGTTCTTTGCAGGGCAGAGCTCTGGCTGTGGAGTGTTAGCACTGCATTATTTCCTAACACAGCAAGGCCCATTGTGAAGGGAAAGATTAGCAAAGACTGGGCTTTACTCAGTGAGCATCTGTCTCGCAAGCTCCCATAGCAATGGGCCCTGGTTCTTTGTACCTCTGCAGGTCGTGGATAGCAAGGACCACGGAGACTACATTCTCCTGTCTCTCCTGAGGCACATGTTTAGTTATGGGTTAAGGCAGTGTTCCTGGACTATGTGAAAGGAGTTTGCTGCTGTTTCTGCTAGGGGAAAAGGTGTAGCACAGAACTTGAGTGCACAGAGCTCTCTGTGGCATAAGTGAACTACTTAAAAGGAAGTTTCTGAATGGTTACAAATGAGAGTGATGCCATTAGTTAAGCCTAATAAAAGGGATCCTTAGAGCAGGGGTTATAAGAGGTTAGGTTAGGGTTTGCCTGACTACCTAGGCAGGTGGCATAGAGCAGCCTTACCTTGGGGTGGTTGTGTTGGGTGTGAGTCCGGGAGTGGTAGTGCCATGTGCCTGAGACAAGCTGGGGAGTTCCCCGAGGTGAGAAGTAAAGGGAAACTGAAGGCGCATGTTCTTCAATCTTCAGGCTGCAGGACAGCCGTTAAGCCTGCCCACATATACACCTCCCCCTCTCTTTCTGTCAGTAAAAGAGAGAGTGATTAGGTTAATGGAGCATCTCGGAGGACTAGGGGCAAGGTTTTGGCGGTGAGTTACTGACTAGAAGGGCTGGGGAAGTGGTGTGTAACAGCTCAGGCTTCTCGCACAGAGCAAGCCTCTGGCTCAGGGCTGTGGTTTTTATGTTTTTATATGCATATAGATATTTATACCCAGTATATATATATATTTTTTATAATTGTAATGACTTAGATGGATTGATATCAGTTAGAGCAGATGTAGGAATCAATGCAGTTAAATATAGACAGCCTGGTAGGAACACAGAAAATGCAAACAGAAATGGAGAGATTGTGGCAGTAAGAAAAGGAGAGTCATCTTAATCCAGTATGGGTGCAGAGGGAGGCTACTGGGGGGCAGGGAGCAGGAGATGCAGAAGCAGCTACAGAGCAATAAATTATCAGGATAAGCTATTTGCAGGGTAGAAGTTTGGGGCTCAGAAATGTCCCTCAGGATTCACACAGCAAAGGGGATACCTCACAGGCTGTGTTCCAGGAGGAAAAGGGCTGAAGGGGGAGCAAAGGGCAGGGGGGACATGGGACTGGGGCATGGGGAAGGATTACAGCTTGGATACTGGCTGTACCCCACTGTGTAAACAGGATAAAACAGTCCTACCTCATGGCAGCTCTGAACCACATGCTCAAGGTTTAATGTTACCACATAGGAAGGACCTAATCTACAAGGGGCTTACTGATGGGAAGCAGAGTTTCATCTGATGGCAGATGGAGCAGGGCTATGATGTAGTGTAATATATAGGGGGACAAGTCCTTCCCAACTCCCATTTCTTCATAGTCCAGTGGGTCTTCTAAGGAGACAGTGGAGATAGGTAGAAGGAGTCCTTCAAACCAGCAATACAATCATACTGCACAAGTTGTTTTCCTGGCTAGAAAAGGTCCTGTCTTCAGGTTTGGGCTTTTTCTTTAACTTGGGGTGTGAGGGAAAAGGAAAAACAGCCCCACTGGGAAATTCCCAGCAGTGAGGTCACAGTGGTGAGCTGTGTGGGCTGCCCAGGGATGCAGTGGGGAGCCCCTTTGGAGTCATCTAAGACTAGATGAGGCAGAGTCCTACTAAAATATAATCTGCAATGTTTGGAGTGAGACCAAGGGATGAAGGAAGCATCAGCTGCCATAACAGCTACTGAAATCAGAGGGGAAATAGCTGTTATTTATCACCTTAGTAACTTCCCTGCATCGTCCCTCACTTCTGGCATTCTTGCTGCTGTGCTTCCTTTGTGTGAAGCCTTTCTTTTGTCAGGTCAGAATAACATGAAAGAACTCCTGCCTGCCTCACTTTCCTTCTCCTCTCTAGGCTGGGTGCAAAGAAGTGAGCATGTTACAGATAGCAGCTTTCTGGGACCTATGGGCTCTTTGAGAGATGATCAAAGGGAGGCTGGAGGATCTGCAGAACACGCACCAGAGCATTCCTCATCCGCAAAGGCAGCATCGGAGCACTCTCCCTGCCCCAGCATCATCCAGGTTACCCACACACTACCGGGTTTTTCGCAGCTGTGAGTGGGAGGTCCTGGAGCGATCACTCAATATCTTACAGGCCAGTGGCTTCTACTGGGGTCCCTTGTCTGTGCGTGAGGCGCATGCCAAGCTACAGCGGGAGCCAGTGGGGACCTATTTGGTGCGGGACAGCGCTCAGGGGAACTTTCTATTCAGCCTGAGCGTTCGGATGCCGTCGGGCCCAGTCAGCCTCCGGATTTCCTTCCAGGAGGGCTACTTCTGGCTCAGGGACTGGTCCTCAGACTGTGTTGTTACGCTGCTGGAGATAGTGGTGGCAGGAACTCGGGCCAACCCTATCCATTTTGATGAGATGGGGGGAACCCCCCTGGTGTTCGCTGAACCCCTGCGCAGGCCACGCAGGACTGTGCCCACATTGCAAGAACTCTGTCGCCAAAGTCTGGCTGCTCACACAGAGACCAGAGAGTGCGCAGGATATGCAAGCACAGAGATGTGTATAAGGGGGGGAGTTCCTTTTAACTGTGGGAGGGGGTGGACCAGGGTGCTACCCAGAACCCGATGCCTACATGGACAAGGAGAGAAGCATGTGCATGTGGCAAACCAAACTAAGCACCCCTGACATGGACACATGAACTGGATGCGTGACATTTTATGGGAGTGTACATTCTGCTAGGGGAAAGATAAAATCTGCTGACTATGGGAGCTGTACATCAGTTAGCGATGTCTATAACCTTTCCCTGTGGTAGAGCAGAACTGCCTCTCAACCACAGGGGGATCCTCCAGCACTTTATTCCAGTTGTGACTGCAATGCATAAGCTTGAGAAGCAGGATGAGATGTCCATCCTTCCAGCTCACCCTCTTCCTCCTACCTTCCAAAGTCCCTAAGCTAATTCTTGCTGACCTCATGAAAAGGTCCAACTGAATTTTAGACTTTGACAAGTGTCAGTTCAGTGTGAGTATGCATGGAACTCCTACGCTGATCTGATACCAAAGCAGCTCGGCTGCATGTGTGGGAGTGAGACTTCATGGCCAACAGCCTTCCCTTCCCTGCACCACAGAAGCATAATACATACCAAAAACCTCTCTGATATTTGCAATGGAGCAAAGAGTTGTAGGTGTGTACAGTAGAAACAAGGTTCCTCTAGCTTCTGTATTGTTTTATTGGAAGCCAGACTGCAGGGCTTAATTTTTTTTGCGTGTAGGTGGGATGTATTCTACTTGGACCATATTGTATTTCTGTCAGCCAAATCATGGTTTGTAGAAGTCCTGCTTGTTGGATTATATGGGAAGATGTGCTTAAAGCACCATCTGGTATACTCTTCTGGTGGTATACTGCTGCCCTCTGCAGGCTGTAAGAGAATGCTCTCAGGGTTTAGGCTTTTGTCTTGGAGGCAGAGGAGGGGGCCTTAAAAAAAAAAAAAAAAATAGTATGAAGGTGTTTTCTTTAAAGTCCTTTTCCAAAACAACAGGGCTCCCAGCAAATGTAAGCATTCCCCTGCAGTGTTGGAAGCGCAAAGCAACTAGCAATGTGCTAGCATGCAAGAATCAGAGTTAAGTTGATTAACTTGCGTTTACTGTCAAGGCCAGTTTGAACACGCAAATTGGCATTGATTTGAGAGATGTGAATTTCATTTTTATTTTTCAGTGGAATGATCAAAGAAGTTTTTCAAAACACAGGTATTAGAGGGGAAGGTGTTTTCTTAATATCATAGGTCCTCCATTTTGAACCATTGTTTACTGCACTGAAAGGCAAGCCAGGTGCTTGATGGAACAGCTAGTGGGAAATGCTGCAAAGTGTCTGCAGTATAGAAACATGGTGATATAACTGACAAAGATGAGAGAGAGAACTACAAAAACATATATTTTATAGACGCTTGGTTCATATCAGTGATATCAAATTTAAGTTATGCCTCTGAAATGTGCTTGGGTTTAAGCAGGCATGTCCAGAGATGAGGAATATTTTCTTCCAAGTAGCTAGAAAAGGTCCTTCCCCTTCCCCCCCCCCCATCCCTCTCCCTAGTGTTGTTATAACTAATGGTTCAAATCTTGGACTTCTGATCACTTCAGAGTGAATAGTGCCCTGCAGGCCCCCTCCCTCCCTATTTTTTTTTAAATCTGTGAAATTAGTACAGGGGTGGGTAATTATTTGGCTAGAGAGCCACTTAATCAGTTTTGGTGTCCTCTCGAGGGCCACACTTAACCCACCCAGAGCTGTAGCACATTCTGATCCCCTCCCCAACCCAGAACCTGGTAGCCATGCCCACAGTTTGCCACCACCCACCTGGTGTGGTAGAAGCAGCTGTGGACATGGCTGGCAGGTTCTGGGTGGGGATCAGAGCATCTACCAGGTCCACAGCTGACGCTGCTGTGACGCCGCTGAGCAGAAGCAGTCCCACCTGGCCTGATGGAAACAGCCCCAACTGTTTGGCATCAGGTGGATCACAGGTTGGATCCCATGAGTTGATAACTGGCCACCTGTGGGCCAGATATAATCAGTTGGCAGGCTGGATCTGGCCCGCGGGCCATATTTTGCCCAACCTTGAATTAGTATGTCCTGTTCGTCAACAGCACAGCCAAAGCATCTAGGCTATGTCCTATGGGAGGGGACTGGCTGCAAAGCAGATGGCCAGGAAGCTAGACCAGCAGGATACCACTGCAGTTGTATTTTGTGCCTTTTGCAGAACTTCTAGGCCTGTAATGCTAGCATGTAAGAGGGGCCTCGGGCAACGTGTCCACGGCAGGAGCACTTTGCTGGTGTTTTATGCCAGCAAAATCCTCCTAATACAGACGCAGCTGTACTGGCAAAGTTGCATTTTTTTTTACTGATAAAGGAAGACAAGCCACCTCCTACGAACAAAATGGCTTATACTGGTAAGAGTGCAGTTTCTTTGGTTTCACTGTGTCCTCATTAGAGGCTACTGATAGCTCAGCTGTGTCTGGAAATCTTACCTCTAGATGATTTGAAAAATCTGTAGTGTCACCCTGGCCTCTGGCACTTTCTGACCAACTCCCTGACCTATGGATGCCACACTGCTCTGTTTTGTGCTGTACATTCCCCACACTCCTCACTTCCCTTAAAAGTCAGATAGTAAATAGTCTTCCCTGCCTGCATGGCATTTCACTCCCTTCCTTTTTCACCGACCACAAGTGCTCAAGGTATGCAGCTGCATTTCTCAGTCAGGAACTGACTGACTTCTTTCCAGTTAGTAACTAAGCACAGGAATGCTTCTGTTTTTATGATGGTAGTTATAGTATACAGGGGGAAGAGCCATCCAGCTGGATTGCTTTGACCTGTCTGTGAACTGTTCTTACTTGGTTTTAAAACAAGCACCTTGGGTTTGTGCAGCTAATAGCACTGGAACCATTCCACTGTTAATGGTCAGGGTTGCCCTCTCTGAAAATCACACTAACAGGGAAGAAAATATTTTAGCTTTTAATAAAGTGATGTTTTTGTATTCTTTCTCTTGTCTTTGTGCTTGAAACTAAAATTGTGCAGCATGCCTTCATCTCTGTATCACAAATAATTTAATTCCTGTATATCCCCTAGTAAATTGGCTTGAATTCTGTGGGTGAAAAGCAACTTGTCAGAGCTAAGTATTGTTTCGTAGCTAAAGCTTAAAATGAGAGTGCTGTTTGTGTTTGGCCCTGATAATATGAAGGAGAAGGTAACTTGAATTGGATGATGGAGTGAAGAAATCCATTTTGGGAGTACTAAGATGGATATAAAAGGTTTTGCAACACATTCTTCACAAGTTGCCAGTGATTGTTCCTTTTTCTTTTCAGAATTATGGGGAGAAAAAAAACTAAGGGAGAAACATGGACTACATATACAAAAACACAACTGTTTACTGATGGGAGGATTTAAACTTTTGTTTCTGTCCACCTAGTTTTGTTTTGCTGCTGCTATTCAGTGGGAGATATTTTGCTAAAGCAACCTGAATGTAAATTTGTCCCCTTTCCACGAAGGAGAAGCTCCCTCTGGCATATCCCAAAGTACTTCTTTCGTGGCTGGTAAGAGTGTGTTTATTTCTTTGAGTCTCTTTACTTTGTGCCCCCAGTGCACTATTTAGGAAATAGGAAAACACGTTTGCATCGTAACAAGGTTGATTATGAGTCCTAACTGGCTCACTTCACTCTGAAGAAATTATACAAGTGCACATGTGGATTTTTACAACGTTCTTCCTAACAGCAAAAGTTGAAAAGTTGTTTAGTCTCGTGAGAGGCTCTGCATATCAGGTCTTGAAGTGCTGGAAATAGAGTCCCAACATGCCACAGGCACAACACAGGAAATGGGAAGTTTTAATCTGACTCTCACTAACCCCCTTTTAACAATGCTCTCGAGTCTCACTGGTTAATTTTCCCAGAATCCTTGCTTAAAACTTCATAAGTTAATAGCTTCCTTATGCATGCATGTGTGTGTGCACAATAGGGGCCCTGCGGCTGATGGATCTTGTAATACATGACTACCTCTGATTTAAAAAAAAAGAAAAAGGAAAAAAGGTCTGTATGCCATTATGATTCTGCTTCATCAGATTAGAAGCCATCTAAAAGTGCAGACGTGTGAATGCACTTTAAAAATTGCATGATATTTGGGCGTGATGGATGCTTGCAGCTGGACTCCTTTTAAGCAACTAGGTTTTGAAATACAACTTCTTATGATCTCTGACCTTAATGCTTATCAAAACCTATGTTTTTGCATGACTCTCTTTTGGTAATTTTGCCAGAATGGTTCATTTACAAAGCTAAACTCAAGTTACTGGAATGTATCGACTTGTTCAGTTGTGGACCTGCATGCTAATTCTTTGGGTATTTAGCTTTGTTAGTGTTCTGTAATCCTATACGTAGGCTGGAACAGAATTTTCTGGTTTTGCTATGCCATTCCCTACTGAAGGAAGAGGGAATAGGGGCTGAGGGGTATGTGGAAAGGGGAAATGAGATAATAGCAGTAGTGTAAAGATGGGTGGGTTAGCAGGGCACGAGCTCCAGGCACTGCCTAATGGGGGTGGTATTGGAATTAAGTTAAAGGGTTGCTTTTCCATCCTCATTTGCCCTCATGTCCCTCGCACCTTTCCTGCAGGGGCTTTAGCTCTGGTTCTGACAGTGGGGAGGGCAGAGAAGTAGCAACACACGCTGCAGGAGCTGCGGCCAGAGGTTTGCTACTGCTGGGGGAGATGTCGCCTCCTTTGCTGCCGAAAACAGTTTTTCAGCTTCTCAACACTCACATTTGCAGTAAAAAAGGGGGTGACATCTCGCCCAGCAACAACGAACTACAGATGCAGCTCCTGCACTGTTGCTGCTGCTCTGCCATTCCTAGTGCTGGAGCCAGAGCTGCTGAAATGAGGGCATGTGGTACAGGGGTGCAATACTGGGCAATTCCACCTCTGAACAACAGAGCCATTCTCTAACTTGTGATTCCCTTGCACAGAATTCTCTGGGCTACAGTATGCTCAGGGTATGACTGCACAAGCAAGAGACTGCAAAACAAGCATAGGGCTGAAGGTATTACACTTATTCTACGCTTATTACATCTATTCCACAAAAAACTGCCTGTACGCGCACACTCACTGTACAATATGTACAGTTTACCCTACTTTCATTGCCAAGAAAACAGTCTTGCACTTACTGCAGGGTAACAGTATGCACACAGACATAGTTACCACAAAATAACTGATATCCTTCAAATGAATATCCTAGCTTGCTTTATGGGGACTTGTCAGTGTAGCCATACCTTCACTCATGTACCAGTAGCAATCTAGGTACAGCAGCCTTAGAGGTCCCCATGGGCTAACTTACTCAGCTTCTCCACAGGATAGAGCTCCTTGCTTGCATGACTGGACTGCTACTGAGTTAGCTTGCAGTTCTCTATCTGTGTGACTGCAGTGTAGACTAGTGCTTCCCAGCCATGGTGCTGCAGCACTGTCGGGTGCTTTGACGTTCTTTTAAGGGTTCCACAGGTTTGCACACGCTAGGTGTGCGAACATGATTCACAAAATTAACCTAGAGATTTCATATAGTTATCCATTGTGGTAATAACATTCTGACCTGTTGTGATCTTTCTGAATTATTTGCAAATTGCTCTGTTTTTCTGTAGTCCCGAATGGGTGGAAACTTAAGAACTGGCATTTTCCAACTGGCTTTGAGTCTAAGGAAGAGTGTGTCAAGTCTAAAAAAGGTTGCAAGCCACTGATTTATCCATGCCATGCATTGTTGTTTTGATCCCAGCCCCCAAGGTCTGCACAGACCAGGAGTTGTTAACCTGTTGGCAATGTAGCAACTTTTCTAGTAGATAAGGGTAAAAAAAAATTATGACTGAGGGCAAGTAAATGAAATTTAGACAAGGGCAACAGGGGAGGCTTGGCAATTCCAAGAACAGCACTGAGCTACACATGTCAGAGGGAAGGAGAATAGAGCTAATTAATATCAGCCAACCTAGTAAGCTGTACCAGTGTTTTTCAACTTGTGGTCTGCAGACCCATGTCTATGGGGTCTGCAAAAGATGATATGATCAATCAAAAGTATGTGAATACCCAGTTAAAATTCAAAGGAGTCTGCACTCTATTTGAAATTTCCAAAGGGGTCCACAAATGAAAAAAGGTTGAAAACCACTGAGCTAGTCAGTTGACAAGAGGTGAGTGAGGAGAAAGTGGCACATGTTTCATAGTTTCTAGGGTCAGAAGGGACCTGAGTCCTACCTCCTGCCATGGCAGGAAAGAGTACTGGGGTCAAACGACCCCAGCAAGGTGTTCATCTAGCCTCCTCTTAAACACCCCCAGGGTAGGAGCCTGCACCACTTCTCTTGGAAGTTGGTTCCAGGCCCTAGGCGCCCTGACCATGAAGTAGCGCCTCCTGATATCTAACCTAAACCTACCCTCTGCCAGCTTGTGACCGTTATTTCTGGTCACTCCTGGCGGTGCTCGGGGGAACAGTGATTCCCCCAATGCCTGCTGATTCCCCCTGACTAGTTTATAACAGGCCACAAGATCCCCCCTCAGCCTTGTCTTTTGGAAGCTGAACAGGTTCAGGTCCCGTAGCCTCTCCTCATAGGGCCTGCCCTGTTGTCCCCTGATCGTACGAGTGGCCTTCCTCTGGACCCTCTCCATGCTATCGACATCCCTCTTGAAGTGTGGCGCCCTGAACTCGTCACAATACTCCAACTGCGGCCTGACCAGTGCTGCATAGAGGGGGAGGATCACCTCCTTGGACCTGCTCGAGATGCATCTGTGGATGCATGACAAGGTGCGGTTGGCCTTCCTTACTGCTTCTCCACACTGCTGGCCCATGTTCATCTTGGAGTCAGTGATGACCCCAAGATCCTTTTCCGCCTCCAGGCTGACAAGAGGGGAGTTCCCCAACCTGTAGGTATGGTGCCGGTTATTCTTCCCCAGGTGCATCACTTTGCACTTGTCTGTGTTGAATCCCATCTTATTCTCATCCGCCCACCCTTGTAACCTGTCCAGGTCTGATTGTAGCCTGTTCCATCCTTCCAGTGTGCCCACGTCCCCCCACATCTTAGTGTCATCAGCAAATTTGAACAGGGTGCTTTTTACCCCTTCATCACTGATGAAGATGTTGAACAGTGCGGGCCTGAGGACCAAGCCCTGCAGAACCCCACTGCCCATGTCCTTCCAGGCTGAGAAGGACCCGTCCACTACCACCCTCTGGGTGCGGCCCTCCAGCCAGTTGGCGACCCATTTGTGTGGGTGTCTACACCACAGTCCTCCAGTTTCTTAATGAGAACGGGGTGAGAAACCGTGTCAAAAGCCTTCCAGAAGTCCAGGAAGACTATCCACTGCTACCCTTGCGTCTAATGATCTGGTGATCTGATCGTAAAAGGCCACCAGGTTGGTCTGACAGGACCTGCCACTGATGAACCCATGTTAGTTGCCCCTAAGCATGCAGTCCCCTGCTGGCCCCTCCTGGATGTGTCCCAGAATAATTTTCTTGAACAGCTTGCCTAGGATCAAGGTAAGACTAACCGGCCTATAGTTTCCCAGGTCCTCCTTCCTGCCTTTTTTGAAGATGGGGACCACGATGGCCCTCTTCCAGTCCTCTGGTACCTTTCCAGAGCACCACGAATGACCTTGGCCAGTTCCTTTAGAACTCTAGGGTGGAGATTATCCGGACTGGCCCCTCCAGAAGCCCCCTAACTAAATCCTCGCTAACCCATGGCCCAGGTGTGCCTCCCCCGGGGCCCCAAGGGGGCCCAGCAGGGAGGTGGCTGTTCTGGTCCCTACTTAGGAAGACGGAGGCAACGAAATCATTAAACATGTTAGCTTTGCTGTCTGGTGTGACGACCAAGTTTCCCAACGCGTCCTGCAAGGGCCCCACGTTACCTGGGACCTTCTTTTTCCCCCTATGTATTTAAAAAAGGACTTTTTATTGTCCTTAATCTGGGAAGCTAGTCCCAGTTCCATCTCCGCCTTGGCCTTCCTAACTACCCCCTTACATCCCCAAGCAACTACAGAATAGTCCTCCCTGGTGATGACCCCTTCTCTCCATTGGGTGTAAGCCTCCTTTTTAGCAAGGAGACATTCCCGGATGCTTTTGGTGAGCCACGGAGGCTTGTGTGCTCTCCTGCTCCCTTTGATCCTTGTTGGGATTACCTTCCTTTGGGCTTGGAGGATCGTCTCCTTAAGAAGCGACCACTCTCCTTGGACACCTGGCTCCCCTCCCCTCTGGGACCTCAGCGCTTCTCCAACTATCCTCCTTAGCTCGTTGAAGTTTGCCCTCTTAAAATCTAGGGCTGCTGCCTTACTGCATGCCTTTGCCACCTTGCGCTGGATGGTGAATTCCAGCAGGTGATGATCGCTGTCGCCCAGGTGGTCGAGCACCCGCAGCCCCCTCACAAGGTCATCACCCGTGGCCAGCACTAGGTCCAACAAGGCGTCTCCCCGGTGGGGCTGTGCACCTCCTGGGTTAGATGGAAGTCCTGCTCTCCGGCCAAGAACCTAAGTGAGCATTCAGACCTGGCTGACTGTTCTTCCCAGCAGATGTCTGGGAAGTTCAGGTCCTCCATGACTACCACATCCTTAGCCTTCACTACCTCTGTGAGCTGACCCAAGAATTCCTGGTCAAGCTCTTCTCCCTGGTTGGGAGGTCTGTAGTAGACCCCCACCGTTAAGTCTCTTTGCCCTCGACTGCCTTGTACGAGGCACTTCAGAGTGCCCCTCCCCTGACTCCTTGCTAATTGACGAGGACGTGTATTCCTCCTTAATATAGAGTGCCACGCCCCCACCTCTCTTTCCTATCCTGTCCCTCCTGTACAGCCTATAGCCCTTGACATTCACCGCCCAATCATGCGTTGCGTCCCGCCATGTTTCCCTAATCCACGCTATGTCCGGGCTAGTGTCAGCCAGCAGGAGGGTGAGTTCCTCCTGCTTGTTACCCATACTATGAGCATTTGTGTAGAGGCATTTGAGGCCTCCTGTGGATGTGTGTACTGACCCTCTAGTCCCAGCATTACCCTGGCCCCTATCTCTTACCTGTTTATTCGCTTCGCTCGTTGGTCTGGGCTGAGCTGTAGTTGTAGGTGGTGTTTGGTCTGGCAGTCTGATGTTTCCTCCGCCCTCATCTTCTCCTTCCCCCGACAAGCCTAGTTTAAAGCCTGCCAGAGGAGGTCCTCCAACCTAGAAGAGAACGCACGCTTACCTTTAGGGGAAAGGTGGAGCCCATCCCATCCCAGCATGTCTCTCGTCGTGATGTGCCGTGATGTCATTGGGACATGCTCAGATTACCGTTATATGTATCCACCCCAAAACAGTGTGCTTTCCCCTGGCAACTTGTCTTTTAGGATATTATTCTGGGTGGCAACAATGTGAATCTTGGCTTGATACAAATCCTGTTGACTTCAGTAGGCTCTGACTCTGGCCTATTGTCCCATAAAACTGGAGTTGTTTTATGTAAGCTTACTGTGGAAAACCCGGTTTGTACAAGTCGCTGCTCCTACTGGCTTGCATGGTAGTTCACAGCCTTGGAACTTGCTGCCCTTACCAGGCTGTTCCCTACTGGCTAGAAGGATTGGGGAAACTGGAGTAAAACATTCTGGGACATACTCACATCTTCAAAAGTGCCTAAATGACTTGATCACAATGGATTTGTGACCCTTGTTAGTTAAATTAGGGAAGACTTGGGCTCTCAAATTGGAGAACTAAGTGGAAAACTATTAAGTATAATACTTGAAAACAGAATAGATGAAATGCAGGGAAATGCCTTCAGATGACTGCAGCAGGAATTCATTATAATTACTGAAGAGAATGAGTCCATGGTTTGAAAAACTGGCAGTCACATTTTCTAGTCAGGCAACTGAATTTTGGAACTTTGCCTGCCCCTGCCAAGGGAATAGATGTCTCCTGCTTCCTTCCCCAACCTGCATGCATCATAGAAAAATCAATCTAACAGACACTTACTGAACCTAGTCTTGATAGTTCCAGTTAGAAACAAGGATCAAAAAACTCAATTAAGACTACAATCTCCTAGACCCTGGCCCTGTTTTGGTGCTGAATCACTGTGTATGGGGAAGGGAGGAATTGCATTGCTGTGTAAGCTAAAACTGCCTTGTGTTGTGCTATACCTGGCTGGGCAATGGAAGTAGCTCCAGCAGTAATTCCCATAATAAATGAATATACCTAGGTTAATATTTCCTTTAATAAAAAAAAGAAAAAGGATTGCTGCAGCTTGTACCTATTTTTTTTTTTAATATGGATGAAATCTAAAAGGAAACTTTCCTGTGATGTAAGCTATTGGTTGATGATAACTGCTCTAAAAGCTGGACTGGATACAGTTCATTCTGTATAAACTGTATTTTATACATCTTGGTTTTTAAAAAGGAAAAAATAAAACACCCTACTTTTCATAAGAAGAACTCTTTTAAGTGTTTGGCTTTCATCTTTTCAACTGGATTCAGTTCTAACTCTTCTTTTCTGCCTTGATGTGGCCCAGATCCAGGAAGGTACTTCAAGCTAGGATGCAGCTAAGCATAGGAACAGTTCATTCAAGTCAGCAAAGCCACTGATTCTAATACAGCTGCTCAAGCCCATGAATATATTGTGCTCTGTTGGGCCCTGTAACAGAAACTGCCCAGTTTAAATTCAAATGAGAAATTAATTGACAATGTCCTGAGTCAATGTGGCCCAGAAGGATGCCAAACACTCCTGCACTCCGTCACTGTGCAGTGTGAAAATACATGCACGGAGCAGAACCTTTCATTTAAATGCACCCACTTGCTTGTGGCACAGCTGATTTGGCAGCATATATCACACAGGAGCAGTAACAATGTACAACAGCTTAACTCAAGCTGGTCTGTCAAGTCCTCGCACCTTAGATTTACACTTAAGTCCATTCATATTGTAAGTATCTGTATTTGTTGAGTCCTCAGCCAAAAATACCACAGTGCATGTCCGATGTTTCTTATATGTCTTAGAGCTAAGGGAAAAAAAAGGGCCTGGAACTGTATCCCTTGGTCTTCCCATGACTGTGAGGAGCTCTAAGGGTCTAGGTCCTGGGCCCAAGAAAGTGGGTGGGCCTGAATAGGTGGCAGGTGGGAGGCATAGGCTATTTCTTTGATGCTTGAGCTGGCAGGAAATGTGCCAGAACAGTAAAACAGATAATCATGTGCATAGTGAAATATCTCTCTTCATTTAAAATAAGCCAAACAAATAACTAATGTGGTCTCTAGATGGGACCAAATCCAATAATAGCAGTAAAATGTTCTAAGAGCCTGTGAAGATATATGTTACAGAAAGACCGAGTATAAGTGCAGTGTCACCTTATAATTTTTTCTTTATCTGTGAGAGAGCTTTCCAAGAGCATGATGAGCTTCTTACTGAGAATGTTAATATGTTTTCTGTATATTCTCACTCATATTTCCAGGACTATGACCTGGGCCTTGTAAATGGTGTGGATAAATGCTAGAACTATATTTCAGTGCATCGTCTCTCAAATTGTCCTGTTTGTTTCTCTTTGGCCTTGACTGGTAATTTTCTTCCTTCCCCGCTGCCCAAGATTTCTCTACTGTTGCTAACACTAGTTTGGTTTCATCAGCGAGAGCACTAGCGCAAAGGCAATGTTGTGGTGGTCTGAGCATTATTGTCTATTCTTGCTTAAACAGGTCCACGCAGCCCTCCATGGCTTTTCTATGCCAGTGTGCCTGCCAACAGAGAACAAAAGGTTGGGATAATTTAGCAAATGTATCATGGTCATAAGCAGAGAGATGTGAAACCTCAGATGTCCCTTGGAGCTTTGAGCTGTGAAAATCCCAACAAACAGTAGTTGAGAAGTGTATGAGAAAAGAGTCTGGCACCCATGTGTTCAAGTCCTGGGTAATATATAGCTGCATAGTGTACATCCTCACCCTGAGAACCATATAAGTTGTTCCTACCTGTGAGTCTAGCCCATGCAGGAAAGGTAAAGGGCTCCCAAATGCCAGTTGTGATGCTTCTGGGGTCATTGCAATTTCCTTACACCATCCTGGTACAGGAGGGAGATGTTACAGTGCTGTTGTATAATCATGGACTTCCCATGGAGGGAGTTTTTCATGGTAGGGAAATTCCAGAATTGTCTTCTACCCAGCAGCTTCTCTCAGCCTGGCAAGTGACTAGTTTAATACTGAGAAAAACATCACTGTGTATGTGAGTTTTTACAGTGAGCACCTGTGGGGAAAAATGCTCCAGTAACATACCTCAGGCCTAACCTGTGGCAGTCCTTATGTAGGTGTAATTACCCTGGGCCTGATTCAGCAAAACATTTAATAGCTCTGTATTCTTTTGAAGAGCAGCATGAACATGTGTGCTGAGTGCTATGCTGAATCAGAGCCTCTGTCTTGGGTCTCACCTCAGCAGTATTTCATCCTGTTCTCATACAGTCCAAAGCAGCCCAGCAGGAAAGGGTGGTGTGGTTCAAACAAATGCAGCTGTATTTGTCAAAGTGGGTCTTTCTCTTTTTCTTCTTATCTGTCTTTCCCTCCACCCCCACCCCACCCTCAATAGACCGGTTTCATCTTAAGTCAATGAAAGTAGGGCAGAGCCTAACCACATTTCAAGCTGTCTGCATTTTTGGATTCTGGGTAATCGTGATCATTATCTGTTCCTAGAAAAGATTTAAAAAACTTACAAACCACAGCTGTTTCTCTTTGGCCTTATCTCAGCTGGGCAGAGATAACAAAGAAAGCCAAATACTGGGCAGGGGAGGGATCTCCCTAGAGTGCTAGAAGATGAGAGGAAGGGGTTTCATTAGAAGGCTGAGATATAGTGGATGGGAAAAGGTTAATGATACTGGAGTCTGATTGGTTCAGGTGTGCATAAAAATACTAACATGGGCATGGGCTTGAACCCCTGCTGAGGGACAGCAGCTCTGCCCCCGACCACCCTCCTCTGTGTATAAAAAGGGTAGTCATCCTCTCCCATACCAACATATTTCATGTTCTATTTCAGTACTATTCGATTTTGTATCTAGCAACAGAAGCCTTTCAAAATCCCAGAGACTCATTAGATTAGATATATTCCCATGCACTTGCTCAGGTGCCCTGTTCCAAGGGTTTTGAGATGTGAAGAGCCAAACATCCCCTCTTGTTGGCCTGATCTACTTGCCTAGTGGCTGGGCTCAGCCCTGCCATCTGTATGGCCTGGCTTTCACTCCTCAGTTCTTGCCTCTCATGGCCTGAGCTTGGATCTAGTAACATGAATAATGGTTCTCCTGTATTTGTCTGTCTTCCCTATTCTGAAAGAACTTGATGCAGATGTTTTAAAAGCTTCAGTCCTGTCACCATTCCTGATAACCAGGGATCCTGTTTTTTTTCCTGAATTTTAAAACAAAAAATTCCCAATTTTTAATTAAAAAAGGTAACCCCAAATCCACATTTTTCTGTGAATTTAATGAAACACCAATTACACACACACACACACACACACATATGTACATGTGTGTGCGTGTGTGTATTAGTAGTGTTTAATTTTAATCATGGAAAAAAAATGTTAATTTGGGATTACTTTTTTTTAACCAAAAATTTGTGATTTTTTTAAATCGGAGAAAACCAGGATTCCTGCTGATAACCACACCTGCACCTTAATGAGGATCTGAACAGTAAGAGTGAGAATTCACCCATTTGATCAATACCTGAAGCATATTAGGATGGTACAGTCAGCAAACGTTGTGAGTTTTCCATGTGGGATCAACACTTCTGGACCAGCAGAAACCCTAGTATATAGACAGCTCTACCAACAAAAAAGTGTTCTTGTTGGCTTGTTTTATTTTGTTGGAGGAAGCAATATAAGGTCTCCTGGCTAAGGAACTATTTTGCCGATAAAAACAGTGTGGGAAGGCTAAGAGGGTTTGCTAGCATAGCTGTACAAGGCATATATAGTCTCAAGACTTGAGATGGAAACAGGTTGGGTTATGCCTAAAGAAGCATGTGTTGCTTTGTAAAGAGGGTATGTAGTGATTTATTCCTGCCCCAGCTTTCCTCCTGTGGGCAGATGGGACCGATGTAAGGCTGTGTACATGACAAGATGGCACCCTTTTAAGATACCAGTTTCAAGTAATATGTTTGAAACTGGTTTGGTTTGTACAGACAGCTGTTGGGACTCTTAGTTCAGGGAACACAAGGATTATTTTCAGTATGTTTAAGGCAATTATTGGCCAAACCACTCTTAAAGCATAGGGTGGAACTAGTTTAAATTATTTGAGAAGGGAATCAAGAGTGGAGGAGGCCCTGCCCATTCAGCTGTGCTGTCACTGAGTGCCTTGTGCTTATGGTGCTTTGTTTGCATACATCCAGCTCCTAGAGTGTACCCGGTGCCGGATCAAACCCCTGGCCGTAAGGGACTTCTGCTCAGCCATGCCCCAGCATTTCCCACAATACCACTCTCTCAGGTCCAGATTTTCAAAGGTATACTCAGGCACTAAATGCTGCAGCCACCTGTCCATGGCAGCTGCAGACTGTGCATGACCTTCTCATGACCGTGGGTGTTTTGAGAGTATGACTTGTTCTTCCACAGTCATGTGGGTTGCCAGCAAGCTCTCCCTAACTGTTGCGTGCAGTCATCCACAGTGCATATGGGCTGCAGCAGGCCTGGCAGTTCTGAAATATGTACCCAGAAGGCCTTGAGTGTAGCGCTTGCCTGGGTAGAAGGGCGTAACAACCGGCCAGCAAAGCCCATGTGAATGCACTGATTTGTGTCAACCATGGAAAAATAACAATGTAACAAAGACGGGGCTATGTGAATTGGTTATATAAATAAATGCAGTGTTGTTGGGTAATTTTGGTATGCGCTTCTGAATGGGACATCCCAGAATTTGGCTTTGGGCTCTGAGAGTAGTAAGAGAAAAGTTATAACCATTTCCATCTTTCAGTAGAGATCACCAAGACAGATCTGCTCTGTTTCCTTGCCTTCCCTACCTATGTGATAATTGGGAATCTATGACTAGTGCCTAGTCTACATTACAGAACATTTTGGTACTTAAAAAGTTGCTAAGAATAAAATCAAACCCTTAACTAACGTTCATTTGAATGCTGGCAACAGTTTTGAGAGAGAGACCTGGCATAGGATGTCTGAGGTAAGGGTTTTTCCTTTTCTGTATGTATTGTCTCCTTTTGTCTAGTGGGGTGAACCATTTCAGTATCATCTCCAGCTTGCTAAGTAAAATGTTGTTCTCAGAGTTGTTGATTACAGTTAATTAGCATTAATTTTGCCTTAAATGGAGTTTAGTGGGGCTCATTTTCTCTGGGGTGATAGTTCTAGTGTTGCTAAGTGAAGAAGATGGAACTTTGACCGTGAAATACCAAATACAGAGATTTCCCATATTTTGGGGCTATAGAATTCTGCCAGAGCAAGATGATGGGAGACTGGGGAGGAGGGTTGGAAACCACCACAGAATGTATTTTATATGAGCTTGTCTCTCCCCAGGACCTATGCAAGGTTGGCACACTATTTGGATTTTATGCAGGCAAAATTGCAAAGGACTGAGTCCTTAGTTGTACTAACAGAAAGTCTGTCCTGAGGGAAAAATACTTTGTTGTTGTTTACTATGTGAGATGCAACCTCTTTGTAGTATTAAATAGTAAAAAAAAAAAAAAGAGAGAGAGACAAAATTTAACAATGGAAAGAGAGAGAGAGAATGAGTGAGTGATGTTTCATTTGCAGAGGGAGGTCTCATAAAACAGCAGACAACCTAGGCAGGGGAGGTGATCAGCGCAGTAAATACCCGACACTAATTGGCATTTCAGCTTGAGTTTCTTTCTAACATGTGGGCACCATGTGTGGGTTGAATGGAGTTTCTTTGGTTTTTGTGTTGATTTCACACGACTTTTAGTTCTCCTCTGGCTATTTTCAGTTTTCCCAATCTCAGATGCTCAAAAAAATTATGAGACTGGCTTTAAATGTAGTGAGATTTTCTTTTAAAGTACATTTCAGGTTCCTAGCTCTCTGTCTTCTGGATTCTGGGCCTCTATGTGCTCTTGGAACAAGCTGACACACTCATCCCTAAGACCATGACGGCTAAGTACATCCTCCCCTTTGGTAAATGAAGGCCGAGATCCCAAGCTAGAGTGTTAGGGAAGATACCAGGTATTCCAAGATGCTACAAGGCTGCTGTTTTGTCATCAGAGACAGAGAGATGGCTAAGTCTCTTCTAGGCAGACATGTGCCACCCTATTCACCTGATCCAATGCTACACACATTAGCCAAAGAAAAGGACTAGGGCCAAGAACAATCCTTAAAGATGAATTTCCACTGGATTTATTGTAGCTTTACTGAAACAGATGATACCTGTAGTTTCTCTAGTTGCCAAGGGGGCATAGAACTTTGCTCTTTATGGTAGACCTGGGATTTGACATGTTTAATATAAATCATATCACCCCCTGCAGTGCCTGCTGCTAGGCCTCACTTTCTGTTATAAGTAACATCTAACCTTATCGTTGCACATTGTGTCCATTTTACCTATGCCGAGGGATAGAGGAACAGGGCCACTGACTAGATGGACCAGGCTCTAGCAGAGGCAACTCTCACACGAAGGGGATGCTGATGGATTAGGCGGCAACCCCCACCTCTCACACATCTGGTGAAAAAAGAAGCGCGCAGTCTGTTACATGGCGCCACCTTGTGGCTCGCAGTGCAACAGAAATGGGAGAAAAAAGCCTCGTCTGTCCTCAGTCTGCGCACAATGTTCTCAACCGTTTTGTCTCTTTCTTTCCCTCCTGCTGTGCATTGCATTGACTACACCTATTTTCAAATACTTCTCTC
This sequence comes from Crocodylus siamensis, assembly GCF_052110815.1. Classification (NCBI taxonomy): domain Eukaryota; kingdom Metazoa; phylum Chordata; order Crocodylia; family Crocodylidae; genus Crocodylus; species Crocodylus siamensis. The sequence goes on along the minus strand of NC_143398.1, from coordinate 86,500,515 downwards.
AGCTCTTTGGGACCCAGGCTTACATGTCTATCCTGGGCCCCGAACAACAGAGCCCCAAGTCTCGTCCAGAGCTGCTGGGTTCAAACAATAGGAGCGGAACCAGTGTTTTGTCCAGCTGTGTTAACCGTCCCCAGCAATGAGGCTTCCATCACCTCCCCGTGGAGACTGTTCTATGTAGGACCATAAACTGAGCAAACCAAATGCATCCAACTACAGTGAGAGATTTTTAAATTTTTTTTTTTTTAGCCCCTCTATACTGCATCCCAGGAATAGATCGTTGGCTGCTAAATCCAGTATCCAGCCTTCATTCTGCAGAATGCTATAGTGGAAGCCCAACAACTATATATCCATAATTAAGAGGTAAATCCAGAGGGGGTACAGTGACAGTGTTACACTCTCCTTTGAAACCATGCTACAGGAACTGCAGCTGGGGACCTGTTTTTACGTCTCCAAAACAGGTAAGAATGCCAGCCCCTCATTCTTCTCCATGCTGATATGCATGTCCCCTCTTCCTCCCATTCCTCTTCTCTCCTGCGTGTCACTGTCCCTGGATGATAGGGAGGGGCTTTAGCCGGGCTGTGCGGGAAGCCAGGGGCAGTGGCAATTGGTGAGTTCCCCCTGCCTACCCGATTCCCCTGGGTGGTCCCTACTGGCCCAGGAGCAGGTACAAGGAAGGGGAATCTACCTGCTGCTGTCCCTGTTTGAGTCCAACCCTCCACACAGCCCGGCTACAGTGGGGCAGGAGTAGCTCTAGAGCCTTCCTGCCTCCAGATCAGCCAGGGACAATGGAGATGGAGATGGCAGCAGTCAGAAAAGTGGGGGAATGTGGGAGGGGATAGGAGGTACCACTGAGCACAGGTAAATGGAGTGCGTGAGATGACTGAGACCAGGGAGGAGGGTGGGATTCTTACTTGATCTGGGGATTTAAAAGAAGTCCACAGCCGCTGCTCTGGCATTGTGGTCTGCCCACCCTGGTGGGGTTGGGGGAAGCTGGGAGCAGGAGTACAGCCACCACTGCAGCACTGGTCACTGCTCCCAAACCCCCTTTATAAAATCCTGGATCTGCCCATGCCATAATGTAGCTGGCTAATTTATGCAATGCTTTCCAACACTGGAGGGGGAATGCTTCCTACCTGATCTTCCTTCAAGAGATTAATGAATGCCCTGAAGCATGAGATTTAATCACTCTCTGTGCCAATTCATGACAATCCAGATTAGAGGGGAATAAGATGTCAAACTTAATTCTTAAGAGAAGTGTGGCCAACCGGGGCAAAGCAGCAGAAGTGCAGAAACTAAAGCAACGAACAGATGGGCAACACTCGGCCTGACACAAACGCTTCATATAATTATTTCCTGTGGGTTGTCTTAGGGCTAGGGAGCTATCAAGGCATCCTCCTTCTGCATCAGGGTATTGTTGCTCTGCTCTCACACCTTCTGTGCTGCTCCTCATTTTTTAGACTGGGGTGAGTCTGGGTGAAAGATGTCAGCCTGTGAAATCAGAGAGGTTGTCAGAGGCAGCAGCCCACTCGCTTGGTGCTGCTGTCACACAGATGCCGAGAGAGCAGGAGGATGCTGTGAGACCGAAATGCGGGCGCTCCCAAAACAGGGAGCTCCCAAAACTGTTGCGGGCTACACAGTGAGAATTCGCTTGTTGGGGACCTTTCCCGAAGGTACCAGAGCAGGAGAAGAGACTCATTGCTCTAGATATGAGGACTTGCAGCAAAACGACTGTATTCCTGTCTACACCTTTCCTCTCCCTCCCCACCTCCTCCCACTTTAAAATTTCTAGCTTCCCTGGTGGAAATGTAGTGCAGACAGGCTACTGGTGTGTTCACCTCTGTGCCTTTTAACCCCGCTGGCAGACAATGTACGGAGCGTGGGGTAAAAACACAGGCAATGGCCTGGGCCCTGCTTACATAGGCAGTCCCACAGCTGCTACCAGCCTCTGGAAATTATAAGCAGCAGAATCAGGCCAAGAAAAAGTGCAGAAGAAACCAAATCCTCTGAAGCATGTGCGTTGTTGCTGGCTGAGCTTGAGAATGATGTAGAATATAAATGGTTTCTGACGTTACAGCGAATCAAGGTTGCTGTGCTGGTGCGCGCTCTGAAACACTATCAGCCAGAATCTGCAATCAAGCTTATTAAGCTGCTGTGGCTCCTCTCTGCACCAGTAAGCACTCCTGTTTTGGATGTTGTGTGATGTTAAGTGCCAGGGCAATAAAGATCCTTTCGTTGTGGTCTCTGCACAGCTGCCTCTGCCTTGGTAGGGATTAGGCTCATCATGTGAATGCAACTTCACCTGGAGCTGGCTTTGCGTGTGCGTGTGTGCTTGTTCATGCATGTACTTCAGATGTAGTCATGAACAGGCAGTTCTGCTGGCTTCCGCATGTGGACAGATCTAGTGGCTGCTCCTGATCCTTCTGTACATGATTTTTCACTAATGCTTAAGACTTGCGTTAGTGATGGTAGTGGGGCCCTGTTGCAACATGGTAACAGTGCTGGAGAGGTTCAAGCTTGCACAGAAACAGTTGCCATGTAATTTTGGACCCTTGGGCCAGAGTTTCTTTCAGGAAGTGGCCAGTCACTTGTGCATCAGAAAGAGGACAAGCCTGTCACATGCCTGGCCAATCTATACAATGCTGGGCTACAGCAGAGTGGTGGAGGAACGGTCCCTTGACACCAAACTAAAGGTGTCAGCTCACGCTCTGAAGTGTATCTTACCTTACAGAGTTTCATGTAATGAGGGCAGGAAGAAAACATCCAGTCCCCAGCAGAGGTGTAACAGGCAGGTTCTGTACCTCAGGCAGCAGTGACTGCCAGTCTTGTGCCCCCTCAAAGTTGGTGTCCAGGGCTGGTGCTCCAGCTCCCCACCCCTAGTTATGCTACTGTCCCTCTCCAGCCTTGTGATTCGTCTGCTGTCCTGCGAGAGCAGCCCCCCAGCTAGGTTCTGTGGGAGTCTGAGAGTCAATCAGTCTGAAATAACCACCCCTCTACACCCAACTACTGGTTTGATAATAAAGCACATGGCTCCCCTCCCTCCCCTCCTCTTATTTAAGTCTCTGGGATTAAAACCCAGTCCAAAATTCCAAGAGAAAATTTAACTTGAATTTAACATTCAAAGGTTGAGGTTCCCTTTAGGCTCGAAGGAATAGAGTGGTGTCCTGTCTTGCAGTTATTAGCAGCTGGTAGTCATTTCAAAGCCATTTCTTTTCAGAAAGCTGTAGCATAGCAAATTGCAGCAGTGAATGCATTTCTGGCCTGGAGTGCCTCTAATCCCACAGATGATTCTTATGTGTGATCTCTTCGGAAATGCTACAGGTCTGTATCTTTAAATATTCCCTCTAGTGAGATGTCTAGGACTTGGCATTTAGAGTGGCAAAGGACTAACAGGCGGGGCAGGTGGGATGCTGCCCTCACCACCCCACAAGGCCACCACACATAATCCATTTATCACTCTGAAGCTGATAAATGCTGATAAGAGCTTCAACACATTGCAGAGAGGAGCAGCAGAGTGTGCCCTCCTGAAATACATCAGGGTGGAAATTGTGCAAGTTCTGTAGGGATTAAAGTGATGTAAGCACCTAGAAAGAAATCCCTCACTTATGCTCGAGGCAGCCAGATTCCTCTCTAGGGAGGTGTAAGTCTGCCCACATAGCAGTCTTGGGACCTCACTGAGGCCTAAGAAGTGCTGCCTGGGGTCGCCCTGACCCTGTGTCCACACAGGGCCTTTGTGTCCCTGTCTGTGTATCCAAAATACCAACTGGGCCGCAAAGTGCCTTGTTACCACTCTTGATTCTCTCTGCTGCTCAGATGTGAGACCTAAAAAGAGTGATTTCCAGCTAAGACCAGCCCCCATGCAGCTCTTATCTGTAATCTGACCCAAATCTTCCTTGGAGGAGTGCAGTTGCTGCACCAGTCTTGAAGAGTACATGGGGCCATTGCTCTTCCCCTCTCTGTTTGTCAGGTGCTCTGAGTGTTGTACCACACAGCTGTACCTTGTTCCTGTCTGTGTACTCAGGGATGCAAGGAGATCCCTTTCTGTCTGTGCACCCATGCAGGACTGGCCACAAAGTTGTTGAAAATTAGGTTGTTTCAGAGCAGATCTCACCAAAGCCAGCCCTCAAAATCAATATACCAACCAGTAAGACAATAATAGTACATCTATGACAATAATAGTACATTTACCCTCCTCCCCAGCCCCCCAAACAGCCACCTTCCTGCAGCTGTTAGTGCTCCCCTCCCCCAGGGTACTCCAAAGGTGGCACACAGGCTTTAATTAAACCCTGCATGGTGCAGTGCCCCTTTGTGGACATACAGTGTAAATATCAGGAAGTGCAGAGGCAGGAGGGGGCAGGTTTGGAAGACATAAAGGGTGAAGGCTTGTGGACCCAAGGCCTTCTCTAGTAAGATACAGAACCCATTTTTTAGCTGTTATATTGCTGGTATGAGGGTGTCCCTGAAACAAAAGCATTCCCTAAAAACTTGAGTCCCCAGTCCTTCCCCAAAGAGAGAGATGGCATTGTTCTTTTGCTCTCTCTGCTGTCTCCATATTAACCCTCCCTGCAATGTTTTTTCTCAGATTTGTCCACAAAGGGAAGTTAGTTTAGATTAAGGTAGGGTGAAAATTTAGCCTGCCATGGCTATTCTTAATTAACTTATTCTGAAATAAGAGGGACATCCAGATCTGAGGTCTTGTCTACACAGCAACTTGAAGTGAGTTTGGATGTGACTACAATTCACAAGCTACTTTTGCACTGACCCTTTGCCTGCTTCCCACCCCTGGTGGATATATACCCATTTTAAAACAGAGTAAGCCGTTTACAGACTAGTGCCCTGGAAGGTTACACCCAGGCTTATATGTCTCCCCGGTAGGCAAGTTTAAGACGTATTAGACTAATTTAGAATAAGATACCCTCATTTAAGGATAAGACTGTCCACACTTGCCAGTTAATCAAGAATAGCAATTCTGGAATAACTCCTCATGTAGCCAAGCCCTGACACATGGGATGTGGAAAGCAAACTATGTAGTAAGTGTAGCTCATCCATCACTCCAAAGGTAATGTAGCAGCATCCATCACATTCTGCACAAACACAGTCATCGGTCCTCAAACAACCTGACTAACCAGTTGGCCCAAACCATTTTTACCATAGCCCTGAGTGAAAATACAAAACTGGAGGGGGGGGGAGGAGCAGGGAGAGGAGGGAAATGGTGATATCCATTTCTGGGTTTTTGCCATAAACAAACATGCATGATATTTTATGGCCATCAGAAGACAGGAAGGTCCCTGAGCTTATAGTCTCAACTCTAGCTAACCACTGTCAGATGCAACACCATCATGAGAGTGTAAAATCATGAACCACAGAAGCAGGAAGAAGACTTAACTAAAAAAAGCAGAAGGGAATGTGTGTCTACCAGGAACAGCTTGCTAGAAGTACTTCATGTCCATCTTGCCGTACCCTTGCAAAGGGAAAGGGATAGATAGTTTCTCAGTTGTGGAAATACCTGACAAAAGCAGTATCTCTTGTCTGCTGGATTTTCAGATGTGGCTGTCTTCTCTGACCCTATCATGGCCTCCAATATGAACTTTATCTTCCTGTTTCTCTGGTTGCTTCAGCATGGAGGTAAAATGTGCTTTTTATAGTCCTTCCTTTTGCTCTCTCATTTAGGGCATTTTTTTCAGTTGGTAGCTTTTGCTAATTTCCAGAGATCCTCTCTAGGAATTTGCACACTGCTGCTATTTCTGGCTTTTAAACATTTAAGAGCTCATACGGAAAACCCTAAAGGAAGGGGGTGGATGGGAGGAGTGCTGTGTAACCTAGATGAAATTGTTCAGATCCTCCATGGCATAGTCTTTGCTCAAGCTAATAACTCCAGAGATTTCATGAGAAGGTGGGTCTATTCTGTCTTGTTGCAGTGGTGCTATGCAGTGCCTTGTGTGAAAGCCGGGTTCATGTCAACTTTGGCATTGCTCTACAAAGACAATGAATGAGCAGGGGCAGATCAACAGGCATGCTATGCTGTACCTCTCCTATGTTTGAAGGAATATACATTTTTTAAGCTATCTATCCTGTTCCTAGCAGCAGTGTTGAGGCCCTGAGCACCATTCCTGAGAGTGTATTACAGCTCAGTTGCTTTTACAGCTAAGTGTCTTTTATCTAATGCAGTAACCTAAAATTTTCCTTGGCTTCAGGCTATTGCTGCTGGTTATGTTATTTGCAGAGATCTTTCCGTAACTGATGTTTTTACCCTGAAAATGTTCATAGAGTGTGATTGTGTTCTTCTACTATTGCTGAGCTTCAGACATCTTTGCTGTGCTTTGTTTTGAAGGAGTTAAATACTGGGTTGCTGCTCCTTAAATCTGGTCATGTTATGTGCATTCAATGCAGTGGTGTGACCTGCATAGCATGGCAACTCCAAAATCTATTTTGGGTTCGGTTTTTTTTTAGCATCCTGCAGTGCCCATTTGTAGAAGGTAGGATGCCAAAGAGTCCCACTGAAACCAAGAAGGGTATTTATATCTTTTTCCTCCAGTTCTTGTATCACAGTTCCTTGTCCCTTGTCCAGGGAGGTAGTTAGCTGTATTAGTCTTAAGTCAGGCAGACACCAAAGCTAGGTGGCACCTTAGAAACTGACTGCTTAAGAGAAACTATAAGATTTCATAGGTGACAGTAGGCCATTGCCTACAAAAGCTTACAGTATCTCCAAAGCAGTTAGTCTCTAAGGTGCTACCTTGACCTGCCTTCTGTCTAATTCCTTGTCCAGATTCTGACTCTCAGTTTTATAATCCTAAAGGGGAAAAGCACTGATGTTTGTGTAGTCAGTGCCTCACTGCTTGTTAAACCCAGTAAAAATCAGCTGCTGATTAGCAAATTGTGTTGTTTGTATTGTGGGGAAATTAGGCCAGCAGCTGTCCTGAATTTTGAAGGACTAGTGTCTTGGGGATCTGCCCACAGGGTTCAAGTCCAGTAGTATTTAGACCTTAATTTTCCCCTTACTTATTGTTGCAAAAAAGCAGAGGAGATTAGCTCCTGTTGTAGATGGAAAGAAAATAAGTTGGGTAGAACCATGTGGATAATGTACTTTTTAAATATATTTTACTTCTTAAAATTAACATGCTGTGGACCATCCTCCCCTCCTGGTGCACTGTGGTGGTTGTTTTGTCCATGACTTGAAAATGAGAACTGCAGGTGCTGAAATAAAGTGATGGAAAAAGGTGGGCTGGCAATAGCACCAGGCTTATGTGTGATGCAAAGAGAAAGGGTCATGTTCACTGTGGAGTGTGCTCTCTATCCATGTTCCTGCTGGGCTGAAGTGTGCCCCTTTTCAGCTTTTCTTCCTTTTCTTTAAGCAAAAAGAAAGAGCATACTTAGGTTCATTGTTTCCTCTGTGCTTCTGCTTCCTCTCTTGTAACTTCCTATATCATCACTGGGTGAATTGCAGAAACAGATATCCTTCCAATAACCTGTGAAAAATAAGCCATCAAGGGAACTATTTCTTGGCCCCTTACCGAGATGCTGTCACAGATATCTACTTCAGATCTTCATGCTTCTGCTGATAGTTCCTGTATCTGATATGCAGACTTGCTCTTTGCTATCCTACTTTGAGCAGCCAAAGTTCTGAGGGATTAAGCTGCCTCCTCTTAATATTTTTTAAGGTCCCAATAGTGGCCTGCCTGGAGAATGTATATTTTCCTTCCTTTCACATACCCTAAATTCACAACTACATAGTTACACAGACTCACATGTTTGGATCCAGATCCTTCTTCAGCACACAGTGATCACACGCATGTGTGTGCATATACACACGCACACATACACCCTCCACCCCCCCACCCACACAAACTTGTGGGATTTTGGAGTAGGAGTTCTACAAAACATCCACCCGGAGTTCATTTTAGAAAATTGCTGTCCATTTTTGTCAGATGAAATATATTCTCTCATGCTGCATAACCAATCCACTTCCTGTCTCCTCTTGTCCTGATGTCTGCCTGCTAGAGGTCTATAGAGGAACTCACAAGGGAAAAGGGGAAGCCTGAGTAGGTAAGAATTGCACAGTGATTACCTAATGGGCTCTGTAGGTCACAAACTAGTTGAGTTGCATCTGGTTGCTGACAGTAGCTGAGACCGCACAATGGAGAACTTCCAGCAACTACTTAATAATGCACCTGACTGTGCTGGACTATATCTGCATGACTGGGGAGGGAATTTTGTCCTGACCACCGCTAGTGTTATGTGAATGCTAATGCATATCTCCCATCCCACAGAAGGAGGGCAGGTTGAAGTGCAGCAAGAATCCCTGATCCAGGTTGCTTTTGCCAATGAACAAGTACTTATGACTTGCCTGGTCAGCTTCCCTCGCACAACGCAATATTCCAGCTTCATAGGCAGTTGTTATCTGCTGAACTCAAAGGGCCAGAGAACCACAATCAAAACATATCCGATATTTGTACCTATCCCTGCTGAACAGGAGAACCAGACAGCAAAGGCGAGCTATAGATGTGACATTGAGCCATTCAAAGCTGCTTCTGGCACCTATTACTGTGAGGCCAACTGGACCAGGTTAACGCAAAAGGGACATGGGACGTTTGTCCTCATCAGAGGTAAGCTCCCCTCCCAGCCAAGGAAAACTCAAAAGAGGAAGTCTGAATGGCTAAAATCTGACTGGAATTTCCTGTAACGGTGCTTTTTTTGTCCTTTCTTTCTTCTGTCATGGCAGTCTATAAAGACAGAAGGCAATGCAAATGCTTTGCACTTCTCATCAGCAGGTCTCAAAGCACCTTACAGAAGTGGTCAGTGCCATTGGGGATGGTGGAGGCACACTGACTTGCAGCAGGCCAGCAGCAGTTAGGCATTGAACCCAGGTCACCTGGGTGCCTGTTTGTTGGGCTGCTTGACATGTCCCTAAGGCACTATATGATTTGGCTTGTGTTCATGAGACAGAGGTGATTACATATACGATCAGAGAGATAGGTTCAGGTTTCCTAATTTCCAGTGGGAATTTCTGCTTCCCCTCCCAAAGCACCACACATTACAGTATGATGGGTGGGCTGTTCAACTGAAGCATGGGTCTAAAATAGCAAGAGGATGGCTACAGGGCAGGAGTCAAGTGCACTGTAAGAGAGTTGATAATGACTTGGATGCTGTTGTTGACCTGTTGGGTTTATTTTATGGTATCTGATATGAAATGCTCCTTAGAAAGGATTAAAATGTAAAGCACCATAGCCAAAGTACCTCATGGCATAGGGTAAGGGACAGTTGCAGCAATCCTATCTTGGATGGTTGTTAAGGGTTTATCTGTGTATCTCAGGAAAGCTGACCTAATGAACCTGTGTGTGGCAGTGCATTAATGTGGCTATGATGCTTTGGGTTGCAGAGCTGGCGTGGGTATCTCTGTACTAACTTGCACCCTTTGAATGTACTATGAGGCTACTGTGTGGGTTTAGTACTCCCTTTTGCCTGTCTCTATCCACATTGCTAAAACTCTTGGGTAGCACCTTCACTGCCTCTGTAACACTCATGTCACCTTCCCCTAATCTATACATAATTCATCCACTAACACTACTTTCTCTTTGCCTCTTTTAACCTAAACCTCCTCTTTCTAATTTCTGCACTGCACAGTGTATCAAATTTGTTCTTGTACGTCTTCACTTTTAAGCTCTCACCTTCATGGCTCTGCCTCTCTCTAATTTTCCACTCATTTCACACACTGCTATCCTTTCTACTCCAGAAATTATGTTAGCCTTGACTTACCCTGTACACTTCTTCCAGAGAGTCTCTGGGTATGACTACATGAACAAATACATTACTATGAGGTAAGCTCATACATGATTTTGCTGCATGTCACTCACTTTGCAGTTACTGCCCATGTGTGCACTCCTACTCCTTGGTAAATGTGAGGTACCTAACCCCACTTTCACTAAGTGGCATGCTACATTACATTTATGACATGGTAAGAGTCTCCACGTGGGGAGCTACTGTAGACTAAGTTCACCCCCTAGCTCAGTTTGCAACAACTTGCTTGTACACCAGTTCCCTTTGCATTGAATTGTGTGTGATGGAAGGGGAGGTTCAGGGCTGGAATGGCAGAAGATGTTTCACCATGTTAGTGGTGGGAAGAGCAGAGGCAGGCACCTGGGCTGTATCTATCACTCGTGATCTCTTAGCTCCTCTCAAATATTTTTACAGGGGAAAAGTATCTGATTAGGTGTGCTTTCAGAGCTGCTTGTGGATGCAAGTTCTCTGACAGCTATTCTTCAGGTTTAAAAGTTCAGGTTCTAACCTCCTTGCTTCTCACAGACAGTGGGTACCTTGAGACTTCCTCCATCACATGGACATTCCTTGTCACTCTTACGACTGTGTTGGCTACACTAAGCATCACTGCAACAGCTCTTCTGCTGTGGAAGAGAAAGGCAAGTTATTACAAGATAAGTATTCTATGTGGAGCTCCTAGTGATGCCTATAGTTAAGGTTTTCTGACACTTCCTATTATGAGATCCTATTTTAGTTGCTTAGAGCTTTGCCAAACTTTAACTGTCTGGGCTGAAATTTTCCATGCTGCTTGTCTGCCTCAGGCTGATTTTTTTTTTTTTAAGTATCAGCAAAAATGGTTCAGCTGTTTCTGAGAATAAGGTTAGGGAACAATATCTATATTTGTCCATGTTTAACAAACTCTTATAAATATTTCAGCTCTAATGGCTCTATGTTTTGGAGCCAAGGACTCAAAATTTGTCAGGGGGTCACTTATGTCAGAGATGTGCCTTTTGCCATTCCTTGAAACTGTGTAAATGTTACCAAGTTAGAAACCTTTGAAAAATTGCAGTTTACATAGTCCACACAAGATCCTTAGAGGTTGGTTAGAGTCTGGCAGCTAAATTCTCTGAACAATCTATTTGTATGAGTCATGCTTCTGTAGAAAATATTGTATATGAACATGAGAAAGACAGTCTTCTAATATACAGTAGAGCTGAATAAAAGATGCCCCCAAAACATGGATTTCTTAATTTTTGCATGCTTGACTTTGCAAATGATTGTATTGTCCCACACACAAGACACACCCTTTCCCCCAAAAATCAGGGTGTATGTATTAAGTAGGAAATCTGGCTTCCTGCCCAGCATAAAAGCATTCTGCTTTGATTCCTGCTCAACAGTGCAGCAGCTGTGGTATTATTATTCAGGCAGCTGAGGGAATCAATTGATTCAATGGCTCTGCCATTCCATAGGTGTTAATGGTCATGTCTCCTTTTTAATGGTTTTGATGTTCCACTAATCAAAGTAACCTTTTTTGGGGCGGCTTTTGTCTGTTAGCTGTTCCTGGTCCACCTTCTCCTATTTCACAGCCCTGGAAATCTTTAGCACTTTTGGTTAATCACAAATTCACCCACAGTGGTCAGTCTTCAGCAGTAACTAGGGTTTCAGTTTTATTTAAACAGGAAAGGGAGGCTGAGCCAGCTAAAGAGTAGAACCTTCCCCTGGTCTGTGCAGCCATAACTCTGGAAAAATCTTTTTTTAATTCATTCTGTCTTTCAAAAACCAGGTGCATATATTCTGGGGCATATTCTATGCAAGAAAACACAGTAATATTTTTTGGCAGGGCGATGAAATATAACAAACTCCAGTGCATGGTATTACCCAGTACAGTAAAAGCTTTGTTATTCAGCATGAGTGGGGTAAGTGGGGTGCCAGTTATCTAAAAATTCTGGTTATCTGAGAGTTATACCAGCCCTAGCCCACAGTGGCAGCCCACCCTGCCCTGCGCAGATCCCTTTCCCCTCCCCACACCCCTTTTGTCACAGACTTTTCCACCTTGGGGGGGCATATGCGCACATGCGCGTGCTCAGCCCTTCTGCCCCCAATTTTTTTTCTCCCTCCACCTATGCAGATATCAACTAGAAGGGCTCCTGGGAGCTGGTGTATCGGCAGTGTCACTAACTAGTGTAAACAACAGCAATACTTGATGCACCTGCCGGATAGACTTGGCAAAGATTCCAGTTGCTAAAGTGAGGATTTGTATTGGGGGATATTGGAAATTCTGGTTAATAGAGTATTCTGGTTAGTAAAATGCTGGTTAACACAGCTTTTACTGTATATGCATTAGGTTAAAGTATTTTTTGGGGTACCACCTGGTGCTGAAAAAAGGTTGTAACTTGAACTCTATACAACCCAAACAAAATTTCTGGCTTCCTCCTGGCCAGACTATTATTAGGTATGCTAATAGTGATGATGCTGATGCTGTTGTTGTTATTAACAACAGCAACAATATTATGCAGCTATAGGGCCTTTCATTGGAGGATCACAAAGCACTTTTCAAACACGCAATTAACTACACTTTCTAGTCCTCTGTGAAAAGTAGTTATCCTCATTTTACAGATGAGAGAACTGAGGCACAGAGGGATTAAGGAATGTAATCCAGGAATCCTGACTCCTGGTCCCCTGTTCATTCTGTTATTAAACATCTCGCTTGCTCTCTGGGTTGTCAACCCATACTATTTACACTTGCAAGCTTTTTTCCCTAGTCACAAGAAGTATAATCTATATTTTCTTTTCAGTGAATGCTGAAATTTTCATCTGACTCCAAGAAATTTATCTTTAAAAATAACATAAAATTTTGAGACACACAAAACACAAGAGTTAGCAATTCTGCTGTACATCTCATTGGTCCCACATCCCCTCTTCTTTCTTGCCTGCTTGAATCTCCAGTTCTCTTCTTCCCCTTTCCTCACCCACATTCTTCTTTCGCTTTCTTTTTCAGTCTGCTGCTTCCATTCTTCCTCCATTCACTCCTCCTAGTACCTCGCCCTGCCCCTACAGCTTTTCCTCCTGCCATTCTAGATCCTCCTTTCTACCTATATTCACCTACTTACCCCCATCTACAGATCACTTCTGATCATGGCACTGCCTCTTACCTCCTAATGATGCACCCCATACTAAAAGGTAGCTTGGTTTTCAGTCCAGTTGGGAGCTATTTCTTAGGAACACTTTGCTACCATCTGAGCACGGTGCAGAAAACTGGCTGTCATTTTAGCTAAGAGCAAGCTGGATTCAGTCCCCTTAATAGGGAACGGGAACTGCTGGTAATTTTGAGAATGCTTCTATTCGTCACTTAAGCAATACAATGGGAATGTAGACACTTCTGTTTCCCTAAGGTTGCTTTCTCTGCCATGTCTTCTGTGAGCCCTGAAGTGAGCAGCCTACAAGAAATTATAGGCTTGTGACCTGTGTCTCAGGGGGCTGCTAACTTAACTTAGTTCTCAGTAATATCTCTGACTTGTCCTTCTGGTCCTGTGGGGCTACCAATTTTCCTCAGAGGCCAGCTCCCATGTCCACAGTCTGGGATAAATCACTACATCCCCCCCACACCTGCTTAATTACAGGCCATTGGCCTAAGACTCAGGTTCTTGGGAGATTGCCTAGGCTCTCAAGATTTATTTAAAAAATCTCACCAATTCTGGTGCAGACAGCTGTCAGTCCCTCAAGTACCGGGCTGCAGTGGACATGAAAGCCAGTTGTTTGTACAGTGCATGTGGAAAAGGAAATAACCTGGTATTTTCAAACAAAGCAAAACACTCTTCTCCTCCCTCAAAATATTAGCAAATCATTGCTGTTGCTGTTTTTTAACATGTTTTATCATGCAGTGTCTTATGAGTAGTTGGGGCATGTTTATACCTTTTTTTACTTGCCATTCACAGATTATCAAGGTGGATTGATTTAAATCGTTATTTAAATCACCGACTGGAAAGCCTTGATTTAAATCATCAATATTAATCAGCTTTTCCATTTGTACTCCAGTTACTTTTCTGAAGAAAGGCACCTTCTAATTAGCTGATATAACCATTAGAAGATGTAGATTTAAAACTAACCAGAACCTTTTATACTAGATTTGGTACATATTTTTGCTACATAGGAGGGTGTGCTATAACTGTATACATTCATTTAAGCAATTGTATATCATAATGTTTCCATATTCTTGTTAATTTTATATTTTGCGTCTGTTAGAAAATGGTTACTGATTTATTGCTTAAGGACCCACCACAAGATAAATTCCTTAAGACAGCACACGGCCTATTGTTGTGCTGTATTTATAAAGCTTAACCTCAAAAATATTAGATTTTCCCCCCTGATCTTTTCTTTATATAAAAAAGCATGCACCCTATAACCGAAATACTTTGGTAGAGGCTCACAGATTAAGCCTATTTATTTTTTATTTAACTATTTTAAGAGATTATTAAAAGTTCAGGCCTTAACAGTGTTTTGTTTTAAACTCAAATTTCATTTTAAACAACTACATTTTAAAATTAGAGAAATATGGATAATATACATACTAACATTAAAATCCAAGCCAGTTTAAATAAAGATGGGGAAAAATCATAGTGTGCAATCAGTCCTAAGGGTAATTGTAGCATTCCAAATACATAACAGTTTTCTTTCTCTACTACTTCTTTCCTTTTGCTTTGGCCTTTTTTGACTAAAATCTTTGTTTAGAATTTTCTAAAATTCCATTATTTGTTTGGTGATGATTCCAGAACTTGCATTTAAATCTATATGGCCTCCTTGCATCAGTTTCCCTACTAACGGACCAGCTAACACTTCCTTACCCCTGAGGACTCAACACCTCAATATAGATGCAGTGACTGTTGACAAATGTCACATATGACACCCTTCTCCCTTAAAAGGAGAAATGATGTATATCCAAATGCTATTTATTGCATGAAAACTGCTGGGGATGATCAAATGAAGCGAGAATAACCACTGAGTGACAGTGCTGAGAACTACCTCCTTTTATATTTCTCCAGCAATTTGGTGGGATAGTTTTATGGAGGAGGCAATTACATGAACTGCTGGCTGACATTTTCAGGCTTTGAGGTGGGCCTTAGACTCATAGATTTACAGATTTTTTTGAAGGCTAAAAGGGACCATTAGATCATCCAGTCTGACCTCTCACATAACACAGGCCATAGAATTTCTCAACACAAGTTATCCGGATCTGCTGATTTAAAAATATTTATCTCTAGGAGATGCTGTTTAGCATCTTCCTTAAGTTACTAATGGACTGGAAAGCACTTCATCATCCTCATGTGATGTGAACACATCATTTCTGCTTCTTTCCAGAAACAGAACAAAAATATTTTTGAACACTTCTGTTTTTTCTGTCTCATTATTAACAATTTTCCTCAGCCATGAGAGTTTGTTTCACTAGTGCTTTCCCTCCCCGTGTCAGTAATGTGGCATTTTTCTTCTCAAAAGACAACCCCCTCTGCAGAGATGTGCATCAAAAGAAATAATATTGCCTTGGATTACACTGTACCCTATATTTCTATCCTTTGTGCACACTCTACTTGGATGGAATGAAGTTGCCAGATTTCAGAAGCTGAACAGGGTTCGGTCTGACCTCTATTTGAGTGGGCCACCTATAGAGAAATCTCCTTTGCTGCAGGAAATGGTGCTGTTGAAGAAAACTTCTTCCTTTTAAGTCAGAGATAGACCAATACTACTGTGTACTGCTGACCACATATGACCATTCAAGTTATCCTGGTACTCTTCTTAGAAGTAGCAATTTCAGGATTAATTTCCTGGCCAAATTACAAATTTAAATTATTGCATTCTATCCTTCTAACATGTCCCTGCAGTTTCAGCTGGATACCTCCTCACTTCCTGTCCTACCATATTGCTATGCACTGTTAAATGTTCACAAGCTGCACCCCAGAGACAGCTGTGTTTCAGTGAACTAAGTCTTTTTTTACATGTACACATAGCCTATATTTTGGTTCACTTGACGGATTTACATCAATGCAAGTGGAGGGGCAGGTTCATTATTTTCAAAGTGTTTTGCTTGTGAGGAAAGTGCTACAAAAATGTCATTAATAACCCCTGATCATGCATCACATCTGACAGTCATACAGGTATTTATTTCACATTGGGGAATGCAGTGTTGACTACAGTGCTGTCATGTAATGTTTTGTCCTATGTAGGTGGTATGTCCAAAGAGAAGCCAGCCCCAGAATTTCCCAGAATTGGGGGCAAGAGCCCCAGCCACTTCAGGCAGTTCAGAACCATCTGGTTCCATCTACACTGTAAGTACCAGAACCACTCCCATCCCCAAAGTGGCTTCACTAGACCTCTGTGTTTACACGAAATGCCTGTCCTTCATCATGGGTACTGAGTGCCTGGGACAGTAGGGTCAGGGAGTGGAAGGAGGGGGATGATCCAGTGCAGGAGTGGCCAACCTGTGGCACACATGTCACAAGTGGCATGGGCAGCCTCTGTATGGCACACAGCAGACTAGGGAGGGAGCAGGGAACAAAGAGGCAGATAGGGCAGGGAGCAGAAAGCAAAGCAACAGATTGGGCAGGGAGCATAGGGCAGGGATCAGGAAGCAGAGCAACAGACCAGGTGAGGGGTTTAGAGTTGTACTTAGGGAGGGTACAGTACTTACCTTGTGCCAAGCCTACTAAAAAGGTTGGCCCCTAGTGACCTAGTCCATTTATCTCAGTATAAAAAGGCACTGGATGCAAAAAGAGGGCTGGGGAGGGGTCTCTTCTTCGTAGCTTTCGACTCAGAATAAAACTGACAGCCCTTTCCCATTTCTGAAACTGGCAGCAGTCAGCTGTTCCCATTCCTCTTGTCCACTGATGGCTATTCATCAATTTAGCGAAGGAGAGAAAGGCATTTCTTAAGCTAGTCTGTGGGGCAAATGAGGAGTAGGGGGATGAAAGAGAGTAAAGAAGAATATTGGCTGAATACTAGGAAACCTTTCCTGACAGTGAAATCTATAACAGAATGGAAAAGGCTCTCAAGGGGAGCGATGTGAACTGAATTGCATAAATCATTTAAAACTGGATGATACTAAGCTCTAGAGAACAGAGAGTAAAGAAATGTATTTCCCTACCGAACCGAGTAGGTGATAGGGGGATGTGCAGAGATGGACAAAATGGGCCAGTAGTGTTCTAGCTTTAATCTCAAGGATCCTTAGAAGGTCGATAGTTTTTTTTTCATTTTTTAAATTATTTTAATCAAGTTTAAAAATAAAACTGACAGGAAAAAACGGAGTAGCAACTAAAGGGAGGGAGTATTAAGGTTATAAACCTTTTAATTACAAAAACTAACTTCTTTTTATTCCCACTTTTCCAAGAATAGATAGTTTGCCCTGACATGGCCGATTCTTGCAAAAGAAAATTCAGATCAATTTCTCACCTGGTTGGCTCCATCCTGCATTCTTAGTTTCATCTTAATAACGTTTCATAATGTCACTTCGTTTAGGATGCAAATACTAAGTCTGCTAGAACAGACCAGATTTGAGCAAGAAGTGAGTTTAGTGAAAATGCACTTGTGAAGGGCAGAATCCAGTGGGATACAAACTGCCTCTGCAACATGGGAGATCTTGGAACTGGCCGGTTTAGCACCCAAAATGTCTCGGTATGGCTTAGGAAGGAGAAAGACTGGATGCCCTGGGAGGTGAACTAATTCAGTGTATATTTTTGAGAAGCCTCATTTAGTGGGGGTGCTAGAGAGCTTCTCCTAGAAGGTAAAGGTGGCATTCCCTGGCAGTCACCTAGGAGGAATGCCTCTTGCAGCATTGTGACCTTCAGTGTGGATATTCCCAGGAACTAGACAGGAGTGTCATACGGAGCTGGTTTCCAGATAAGACTCAGTGTTTTGCTGGACTTCATTGCCACCCTGCAGCACTGACAACTAGTTGAAATGGGATTCAGTTTTGTCAAGCAGACAGGATTAAAACTGTATTTACCATCTTGTTCCCAAATTTGATCCTTAGTGACAGACACCATAGAGCAGGGGTAGCCAACCTGAGGCACACATGCCACAAGTGGCACATGGTAGATTGGAGAGGGGACAGGCAGCACAGCAGGAGACAGGGCAGGGAGTGGAAAGCGGAGCAGTAGATTGGTCAGAGGAATGGGATTGGAGTGGTGTTCGGGGAGGGCATGGGGCTAATCTGTGGCATGCCTGCCAAAAAAGGTTGGCCCTGCTGCCTTAGGAGCACTCCCAATAGATTTGAGAAGAACATTGTTAATCCCATCCACTATACATCCAAAAAGGGATTTAACAGTGTACTGTGCTCCCACAGTGTGGCTGGGTTATGTGGCAGGCTTGATTTTCATGGTGTAGGTGGAACCTCAGTTGTTTTGGGAACAAGATGGGAGGACATCTGCTATGATAAGGGATGACAAAAGCTCAAGCCGCTCCTCTTGTTACGGTGGCAGATGGTCAATGACCAGGTGTAGGTAATTTATTTGCAAATGAAAATTGCATCCACTAGCTTTCTGATTGGCCAGTAACACAGCAGCATTCTCTAACAGTCTGGACAGGGAGGGGGCTGGGCAAGTCAAAGAATGCATTTGAAGAAATCTTTTTTTGGAGATTTAGCTCTGAAAATTCGTTCCCTATTTGCAAGTGACTTAGACTGGAGCAGTGAGAAAGGGACCACTTGTCAATCAGAGGGCATACAGCCTGATTCTTGTGCCACTGGGTGCAGGGGACACCCTCAATCCCCGATCTATATGATGCTGTGAGGGGAAAAAAGCACCAGGGAAGAAACTCTCTGTGACCAATGTGAACAGAGCTGAGAATCAGGAATAAGGAAGCTGTGATGGGAACTGTGTGGAGGCAAAGCATTGGTGGGGTTGTTCCAAGAGAGCGACTCAAGGGGGTGATCTGAAATAACTGTTAATATTTGTCAGCTTTCTGCAGGGATAGAGCCAAATGATCTCCTGCTCATTTTAGCATCCCCCTCCACCTCGGTGCCCCTGGCAAGTCCATCCTAAGCCCTGTGCCAGCCCCCTTCTATTCTGGCTCATCCACTCTTCGTTAAATCATGATTGCATAGGGCCTGACACTGACAGGTGCTGAGCATGTGAGGCCCCCAGCGAAATGAGCAGGAGTTGCGCAGTCTGGGAGCCAGCACTGCCTGGAATCTAGCCTTAATCACTTGCTCTTTCTCTTTGCTGAATTACAGCAACATGAGAGCCTCACTCACTTTGCCATCTCTTTGCTAATACCATCTGCCCCTCCTGCCTGCATAAGCTCCACCCATCTTCCTGTTGCCAGAGAAACAGACACCTTGGCAACCTGCTGTCATCCTTGAAACACACATGAAAAAGTCTTCCCAATTGTTATGTTTGATCCTTCAGGCAGATCTTGGAATATCACTCAATCTGACATGCATCTTTAGTGATAGAATTATCTGAGACCAGAGGATGCTCACACATGAAGAATGTGTGTGTGTGTATGTGTGTGCATGTAAACATGCATGCTTCTGCGTGTTCCTGTGTGTGAGTCTGTAGATATACGTATGTGTGTCACAGTATGTATCAGTTCCTTTACTCCTTCTGCATTCTGAGGAGAAGGAATAATTCCAGTTAAAGAAGTAAATAAATAAATAAAGGGAAATAGTCCTTATTGCATGTGGCTGCGGAGTTTTCCCTCTTCACTATTCTGTTGGGCCTCTGGCTATCAGGTCAGTCACACTTCCCATCCTCAAGTGCCCAAAGCGATTGTGGTTAGAACCTGGGAGTGACATGCCTATCAGTGCAATACTATACCATCCAGAGCTTAGCTGGATCACAGTACTTCCTGGCCCCCTGAGCACTGAATGTCTGTCCATAAAGTGGGTCTTATTTTGCTTTCTGTGAAGAATTTGTGTGAGATGCGGACAGGGAGAGTGGTTCTTGTTCCAAATTTGCTGTCTGGGGAGAAAAACCTTGACAGCATATCTCTGGGATCCAAGGTCAGTCTAAAGCTGGGACTGCCCTATTCATTCAAGTGCTTTCCTCTTGCCCACATTCAGTTCAGGATTCCTATATATCTTGCAGATTTTTGGGACAGGAGGGTGAGACCCAAATTTCAGGACGTGTATTGATGCCTAGCCACAGCAGGCAGCAGGACATGTTTGAACCCCAGTGCACTGTTTTTCATGTGACACAGCCCCTCTTTTCTCCTCCCTTTCCCATTCCAGTGCCTAGAATCCCACCAGCCTGATATCTATTCTGTCCTCGAGAATGACACACACAGTCCAATATCTGAGAACAATCCCACAGCAAAGGTAAGTCTCCTCTTCAATAAGCCTGATAACAGCCCGCAGGGGTCCCCTTCCAAACTGGGCATGTGATCAACTGCATTGCCAAACAACCCTGCCCTTATCTATGCAATAATTCTGCTGCTCCCCTGCCCCCAAAAGAGAGCTGAGCTGCTCCCACCCCTCAGTGGGTGGGTTCCATGTAGAGTCTCTTTTTTCCTCCACCTGAATGGTTAGTTTGTCAAGCAGTGCCAGATAGGACAGCCCTAGCTCATGTAGATGTGTTGACGTCTGAGGTGGTGGAAGACCTGGGATCATGTGTATCAAGGGAGCCATCCCTGTGTGCATACTACATTATTATGAAATACAGGCCTGATTTTGGCTCTGCTATGGCCCTTCCTAAATGCTCAGGCAGCTAAAGATTCTTTCAGCCTGAAGGAATAGAGGCAAAGCCAGGGCACTGCTGGACTCCCCCCTACCTCTGGTTTCATAATAACCCTTTAGGCCCATTACAAAGGGACTGAATTTAAAGCAGTCCTGAGACTACAGTGACTTCAATCATGTGTTGCTACAATCCCTGCCACCCTAGGGATTGGGGAAAGGAAGCATGACTTTCTTGGCAAGTTGAACATTAGGACAGGACAGAGCCTTGGGGCTATATCCACTCCTGGCATAAGTGGATGCAGCTCTCAAATTTGGCCCTCCAAGGGGAAATTACATCTGGAACATGGGATTATAGAAGCCAACATATTGGTCCATCTAATCCAGTATCTTATTTCTTGGAAGATCAGGAGTTTGAAAGTCTAAAAACCCTGCATCATTCAGTTTGGGGAAAGTTTTCTTGTAACATCCAGTAGTTAGAAGTTGCCCGCAAAATGTGAGTGTTCACATCCCTTCCCAAACTCTTGTCTGTTAATAAAACTATATTTACTATTAACTTTGGATATTCCTGTTATTCATAGACAGGTCTGCTATATTTTTTTTAATATACTGCCAGGTTCTTGGCTTCAATGATATCTTGGGCAGCAGTTCCACAGACTACCTGTGCATTATGGGGAAAATGACCAGCATTGATTATTGGCACCCTTCTGTTTCATTGATTTCCCCCTTTTTGTGTTTTTTGTTATGAGACAGGGAGAACAGGAGCTCCTGATCTATCTTCTCTACCCCTCTTATTATGTTGTATCATGTCTCCTCTGAGTAATTGTCTGTGTGATGTGACACTAAATACACAATTTGCTGTGGTGCACTGAATGTGGAGCTCTTAGGGAACTATTGGAACACTTGTACTGGCATAGCTGACACATTCATTTGAGGATGAGGGGGTCTGAAGAAAAGTATGTGGGCAAAGTGGCCTGTTACTGAGAGATGTGGGTATGTCTCTTGTAGCCTAAATCCACCAACTCAGAGCCAGCCAGGGACAGACATAGGAGTGAAGACTGCGAGAAAGCAGGGAGGAAGAAGAAGAAAATGAGAGATACGGTAAGAACCTTCTGCACCCGATCATCAAAAGCAGATATTGTTTCCCCATATTGTGTAGTTCCACCATTCAAAAAGAAAAGAGATGAGAGTAACAGAGACAGTCTTAGTCTCTCTGTCACTTAGCTAGTGTCCCATCTTTGGGCTCAGTTCTACAAGAAAATAATGGTAATAGGGACCTCCTGTAATGTGAATGACATTATGGATGGAATGGAAGGGAGGATTAGCAGGGATCAGATGCTCCAGGCTCTGCCTCTGTCTGCAGTGAACAGAGTGATCAAAACTTGGAAATTTGTGGTAAATATTTGTCTCTGGTATAATTCCATCAGTCAAGGAGAAATAAGCCCATAAAATCTAGGGCCCTGTCTGTATTGGGTAATGTTGATGTGTTGTCCACCTACCTCTATAACCCATTACCTCAGGACTGTCAAACTCATCTGACCCTGCAGGCTAGATGAGTGGTGTGGGGTAGGTCCACAGGCTGGATCAGGTCCATGGGCCTGTTGCCTCCTCCCTTCTGCCTCCATGCCCGATCCAGCATAGATGCCACCCACCCAGGCCAGTTCAGGTTTCTGGCCTGAGCAGGCACTATATGTGTTGCAGTCTGGAACTGGCCTGAGAAAGTGCTATGGATCGCAGTCTGGAACCCACCTCAGCGCATGCTGCGGGTGGCACAGCCCAGGACTAGCTTGGGTGAATGCTGGAGGTGGACCACATCCTGGGCACGGCATGCAGCCTTGGGCTGATACAGCAAAAGGGACAGCACCAGGGGCCAGATTATGAGGCTTTGTGAGCCAGATCCATTCCGTGGGCTGTTTGATACCCCTGCCTTTCCTGTAGTAGTAACACACCAAATATCTCCAGGTGCAGCTGCAAACAACCACACACGAGTATCTGCACTGCTGTTTGGAGTGCCTTTAATTGAAGCAAGGCTGGCTTCTTTGGTTATATCCATATTAGGGATTATTTCCAATTATCCCACTTCTGCACTGGCACTGGGCACCATTATATTGATAGTGGTAGCAGTCAGAAGACTAGGATAGAGTAGACACCAGTATTTTTACCAATAACAGAATATAGCAGTGTTAATGTTAGTAATGGAGTTTACTCCAGCACTCCCATGGTTGCCATTACCAGCACAACTGCAGTTTTTGCAGGGAGGGGACAATTGCAATGGAGGCACCTTGAACTGGAAGATTTGGGAAGACCAGATCAGTTAACAAGTTCAGGTGTCTAGCATTCACATGCCCTTGGAGGGTTCTGTACTAGGTGTTTTTGTTTAGTGTTTCCCACTGATGGTTAACAACAAATAAATGGCTAATGTAGACAGGGTTTCATTCATCCACTGGCATTTCAACTACTCTGCTATCTAATTTTGATCATAGCAGGCCTGTCTCACAGTGCTTAGAATATCAGTATCTGGCAGCACTGTGCCTATCTGAGAAACAATAGTGAAGAAACGATTCAGCTGCTGAAGGAGTGGAATCAGAGAGGTTAGGGAATTCCTTCTGCACAGTATCTAGACGGATATATTTTTACAAAGATCAATCTCCCCTCTTCTCCCAGGCTGCTTCTATTTTTAGAACAGAGAAAAGTAGGAAGCACCTTTATCCTGTAGTCTGGATTATCAATGCTTCTGCCTAGGGCAGTGATTCTCAACCAGGGTGCTGCAGCATATGATTCATAAAATAAACCCAGAGATTTCAAAGAGGAATTCTCAGTATCAAAAGCATCCTGACCTGTTGTGGTCTTTCTGAGTTGTTTGCAGCGGGAGAATTGCTCAGTTATTTTTTTTGTAGTAAAAAACCGAGTGAAAGTTAAGAGCTGGCATTTTCCAAGAGGTTCCTTGAGACTTACAAGGGGTGCCTTGAATCTAAAAAAGCAGGGAACCACTGGTTTTGGGGAACAGCACAGCATTATCTTAATGGGTCTATTGCAGTGGGCCACTAGTAGCTATTTCTAGGAGAGTAAGTTAGAAGTACTTTTTAAGAAGCTGCTTTGCTTATTCTGAAGAATATTTTTCTTCCATTTCTTTTTTCTTTTCTTTGTAGACACCTAAGGAAGAAACTCCAGAAGAAACCTTTGACACCCTGTATGAGAATATCTAAGAGAAAAGACTAATCATGCCTGGGTGGTACGTGTCTGAGCAGGAAGAAACTGTCCTTTCACAGTTTCAGGCCCTGCCATACCTCTCCAAAGACTCACAGCAAGCTGAGGACAGAAGCCAGGATGACCTCCAAGCCCTGGTCTCTTTCTAATCTGTTCTTTATAAAGATCAGAATTTCTCCATTAAAATCTCAGGTTAGCTCAGCTGGCCTGGAGGTTCTGGAAAGGCTACTTTTCTGTCAATTATTTACAGTTCTGGCTTCTTGAAATAGTGTAGTTGAGTTGTATACAAATTCTCCTCACCCAGTTTTGCTAATATATTTGAGTCCTCAACCACAGGATGTGCTTGGAAAGTATAGAGACCCCCGTGCCCCATGCCATGTTGTCAGGCTCTCAGGTCTTTCCTGTCACGCCCATTAGATCTTGCTATCTATCTATTGAGACCTGGCCCAGGGCCCACCTCATTATCTTTCCTTCCCCAGACTGTTCCTCAGCAGTCCACTGAATTCATGCAGGGCAAATGCTTTCTCCTGGATGGCTCCAGTAAAAAATAGTGGGCAGTGAAAGCATTAAAAAGATGCAGAAAATGAAGTTGGAGTCTTTTCCCTTTGATGATGTCTTTTGCCGGTGGGGATGTCCTTCATAGGAAAAACGTGGGTGGGGCTTTCAGTACAAACAGTCCTGCTGGAGTCCCTCTTGCATGTAGATCTGCTGAAGGGCAACTGATATCCCTTCCAGGAAGGGAATTTAAAGAAAAATGTCTGAGAGTTAGTGTTCCTGTAAGCTTTGTTACATAGTGCAATTTTTTTAAGCTCTGATGAGCTGATGTAACATCACAGAGTGAAGTCCTCACCATGCTGAAGTCAGTAGGAGGTTTGTCACTGACATCAGTGGCACAAGAATTGTACACATGGTGGTCAGAGGATTGTTTATAAAATTATTTGAGCAAGGAGACTAATTTATTAGATGTACAATATGGAAGATAGGGGAGGAAGCTGCAGATATGAGCTTTCTATCCAGGCCTTGATCTTTCCTGTTACATAGATCTAACCTGTCTGTCAGACTTAACCTCATTTGAGGTCTGATGGGGAAGGAGATACATTAAATACATTGCATAGCTAGATCAAAACAATGAATCAAAAAGCTGATGTTGTTGTACCTTAGATTTAAAAAAATCCACAAGAATATGTAGAATAAGCTGAGAGGGATCATACAAACCTCTTTAAAGTAGAAGATCAAATTAAAACTGAGCTGCAGGGTCACAGGACCTTCTCTGGTTTCAGATAAGGTTGCTTCTCATCAGAGATGGAAGGTATGGAAAATGTCTCCAGGGCCTCCAAGCTTCCTATACTATGTTTAAAGAGATAATCCTCTTATTGCTTCGCTCTTTTTATTAGATGAGATTTCAAACGTGCAGTTTGAACTTTCCTTAACTGTAGAAAAATGCTTTTCCCTTTCCAGTGTCTAGAAATTTATTTCAGTAAAAGCAATCAATAGACTGAGTGGCTTATTAGACCCATTAACATTGTTTTTCCATTTGGAAAATGATTATTTTTTTGCAACAGAATTTTAAATTAAATATATTTGGGTCACCACGTTTTAATGCTTAATTGTTCCCTAAACCAGTACCATTACAGATTTTTGTTTCTCTTGGGGAATTTGTAGTCATGTTGAGGATAAATTATTTTAATATTTAATGGTTTTATTGATCACACCTGGGCAAGAAAATCTCAGAGTAAGCTGACAATTGGATAAGGAGTTAAAGCTTACTAAAATAGAAATGATTTGAGTAAGTTTTTTTTTTTAATTTTGAATATTATGGATCCTAAGAATTGTATATACAACTGGAAATTTCTTGCCAAGAGTATCAGTTGCAGCACTGTTTAGTCAATCTCTTATTCTCATTGTTCGTTTGTATTTTATATAATGTAAATCACTGTACTTATCTATGATCAACTCCATCTCTGTCTGTCTCGCTCCCTGCTCTCCCCCCACCCCGATTATATATTGTTTGGTTTATCAAAATAAAAATGATAGAGAGAAGAAGTCATAGACCAGCATAATTCCTTCCTCCTACATTGTAGTGGTAAAATAGTAGGTAAAAGCTAAAGAGTAGAGACACAGTGAAAGGCTCTGATCCTTTAAAGTAGTCATAGGCAAAATTCAACAGAGAAAAATGGAAGATCTTTGCATTAGGGGGCCTGATACAAGGCTAAATGAAGTCACTGGAAGTCTTTTAAATATATTGTAGTGGGTCTTAGCTTGCCCCATTGAGAGCAGAGATTGTACAAGAAATGAGAGATCTCCTTGTAGATGCATAGATATGGGTCTAAAATACTGCCTTAGCATGGCCCAGGCAATGCAGAGCTGGAGCTTGTGAAAGTGGAAGGTGTAAACCAGAAGAACATGAGGGGTGTTTTTTAAGACACAGAAGTTTTCCGAGGAGATATTAAAAAAATATCTCCAGTCAAGGCAGAAAAGATTTATGAAGATCATTTAAATAACATTAGTGTAACTGATGTGTCTCAGAGACTTAACAAAAACAGTAACCAGTTGGTCTGTCTTAGCTGTCTAGCCCATGAGGGTGAGTGCAGGGAATTAGTATTATTTGCCTATATTCCATCAGATGAAATTAGATAGTTTTTAGTATGCGCCAAACATTTCAGATGAATGGAATAAAGAAACATTTCCATTGGCCTCTTGGAATCTGTTTCTTGTTGGCTTGTTGTGCCTATTCCACATACATTTTTGCTTTAAATTACTTTTTTTTTTAATGTATGTCTGGGGGCTGTGGGTTATAGCTGTGATCTTTCCCTCAGCCCCTGCACTCCTATATACTCAGACTTGCTCAATTACAAGAAATTAGACTTACGGACATTTTGGGAATAAGGGTCTTTGTGCCTGCAGCATTGCACAGAGGGAGAATCTGCTGTTATATAGTAAGCACTGGCTGCAGTTGGAGATGCTCTATCCATCCTCTTCATAAAGGAAGAATGGTTTTGCCCTGAATGAGCACCAGTCATGTGGGGTGATTACAATCCTTTCCTGGAACAATCACAAGCAAGCCATATGTCCTGAAGCACATAGTTTGATCACTCTTATTCTCATTGTCATGCCAGAACTGCAACAGTTGTTGAGAGTGATGAAATTATCTAGCCTCTTTTTAAAGACAGCTTATTTCAGTGATCTCCTGCAGTGAATTCTGCACTGATTGGCAGAGACTGGGTACATTCTGGTATTTTGTTCTGTTTTTGTGACATCTGAATCCTTTTACTGAACCATCTTTTAATAAGTATTGTGTTTTGCCTTCTACTTGTAAACAAGAAACACCTGTAACCTCAGTCAACTAGAAGGTCCAAGGTGGTGTGTATTTTTTCCTTAATTTTCTTCTATTTAGTATTATGATTATTAATCATCTGTTTGACAGTAGCATCTCTAGGGACTTAAGTCAGCACTGTGGTTTTCCTCTGCTAGGTGCTCTGGCTGCCAATATCCAAATGACACAGTGATATTTATTTATAGATGCATTTAGCCACTTAACCTCTATCCTGTAAGGATTCATCAGCTTCTCTGAGGAGATGGGAATTGAAGACAGTGGTCAGGGAGTGCCCAACCCCTTGCAAGTCAAGGGCCATTGATCAGAAATTGTCTTAAATTGTGGTAGAAATTAGGCGCAGTGACTCATGGCTCCAGACTTGGAGCATCTTGAAAAACCACCAAGAGGCTGAACCTAATGCAGTGAGTGGAAATCAGACTTTGTGAGTTTTACCCACTGTTATGAGCTCCTTCCACTGCAGTAGCTGCAGTAGCTCGGGCATGGTAGGATCTTTGTAGTGGTTTGATAGCCAAGACTTGCCTGTCTTGGGGGGCGTAACACTGAGTCAGCACGTGCTAAATGAAAAAGAAGGGGATCAGAAAAAGGCAAGTGAGTACCCTTTTGCCCTACTGACCTCCAAACTGACCTCCCTTAAATATGATGGGAATTGCCTGAGTTTGAGAGCTTCCGTTACTCTGCTTTTCTTTTAGCTTGGACCGATGACTGAATGGGACATACTGACCACTCCTGCCTTTCATTTGAAGAGGGCAAAGGCTGAGCTGGGAGCCCTGCAGGCTTTTGCCATCAGTATTCACCAGAGTGCATCCATGCCACCTTCCTGTGCCAGGCTCAAGACTCTCTATCCCTTGTGCCTTGTGTTTTCACAAGGCCAGTTTGTTTATCCAGCTCTTCACTGCCCAGTGACCGGACCCTCAGAGAAAGGGATTTAGGGAAGGTGGCAGCTCAAACCAGCAGATGGTGCCCTTGGTTCTCTTTGTGTGTCCTCTCAGTGCCCTCTGAGTGTCTGGCTCTCTCAGCCCTGCCTCACTATCTACAGTAGCAAAGCTGTGTTGGATAACCAGAAAACGGAGTCAACTTTTGTGGCTGGTAACTTCATTACCGTAAATAACAATTGGAGTGAGGACAATATTAGAAAGCTAACCAAACCCCATGCTTTGGCCTGCAAGAAAACAGCTGCCTGACAGAGCCAGGAAGGGATTCCCGCTTCCCATATGTGTACAGCACTGTATAGTTTCCCAGGGGCCGCATGTATGCAAGCTGTGAGTGGGAAAGGATGTAGGGTAGGTTCATCCAGATGCAGATATATGAAGTATTGACACCATTGTTCCTGCCAGCCACCGGTTACCTTGTTTTGACATTGCATTATCCAAACCATGATAAGGGTTGAGGAAAGGCAAGGGATTTTTTTCTTGCAAGTATCATTCAGATAGATTGGAGTTTGAAGTGCAAAACAAGCAGGATATTGGAGGCCAGTGAGAACTGCTACCCAGGTTCCCTCCTTTGGTTCTACAATCCTGCAGGGGCATGCTGGAAAGCAGGAGAGATGGTTTGGCTTAGATTTGGAGCTATTGGTGTGAGCCGGATACAGGAACGGAGAACTTCTTCCACGTGCTGGTTATAAAGTCTGCAGGAAAAAGACTTTCCAGTATGAGTGGTTCTTCTGTTTGGGCCTGGCAAGAAAGTGACAGAAGATAAAGTTACTACCCCTTTTGATCTTTGTAGTGGTTTGATAGCCAAGACTTGCCTCTCTTGGGGGGCGTAGCACTGAGTCAGCATGTGCTAAATGAAAAAGAAGGGGATCAGAAAAAGGCAAGTGAGTACCCTTTTGCCCTACTGACCTCCAAACAGATATGAACCTTCGTTGTCCCCTGAGCAATATTTTGCCTTTCTAAGGCACTGTTATAAAAACAAATTTGGGACTGGGGCCAATATCTCTATTTGTTAGAGAATGGCTCACTATTATGCATTTCACTAATGAAATGCAGATTATTATTAATAAGTAATATTTTCCCCAGTGCCTTTCATAATCCCAGAGTGTATGGCAGACTTTATTAACTGTATATCTGCAGGACTCAGATCACAAGCTACTGAAATGCTGCCGCCTCTGGGGTGGAGTGTGATAGCTGTTTAACAATGCATGGAGTTGCTACACAACCATTTTCAACAGGAAGTGAAGAAATGCAAGTGGCAGTGCATGATGCAGGATGTAAAATTATATAACCTTTGTTATGCAGAAGTCAGCTTAGATGACCATAATGGTCCCATTTAACTAATGTCTATGAATCTAAGAGTGTTGTATCTAATTGGAATTCTAGGGGGATCTTTAGGGAGCTTGAACGTAATTATCTAAATTGGTACATGGCCAACAAAGCCTCTAACTTTTGCTAAAAGTTGCATCTTTTAATGTCCAAGAAGGGGCAGGGCCTCAGTTTTATGCTTCATTTGAAAGATCTTCCTGTTCAGGATTTTATAATGACCTCAGCACAATGAAGTGCTTCCATGTAAGATGGCATCTAGAAGCTCTCTGACACAGTGTGGGGGCCATTACTCAGTAACCTTGTAGAAGAATACCTCATACCCACAACAGCTTTCAGCCTGGGATTTTGAACAGTTTTACAAGGTCAGCTGTTATTGTTTCAGTCTCAGAAATGGGGAAACGTTGGACACAAGGCGGTTTAATGTATTTCCCAACATTGCATAGTGAGTTTGAGCTGACTGTGGGAAGAGAAGCCAGGTTGCCTAGTTTGCTTTCTTTTGCTGTAAGTGTTGAATCATGCTGTCTTCTGTTGGCTGGGAAGGAGGTATCACCTTCTCAAATGGCAGCATTAGTTCCTGCAGGACTTTAACATAACACAAACACAATATAATGTGGATATACACACCAATATATGAAGCAGAGATGGCTCAGCAATTTATCACAGAGCTAATTTACTACATGGTTCTTCAATTCATAATGTAACATAACATAACATACAGAAGGTAGTCGAAGCTCTGAGTCAGATAAATCTGAGTCAATAGATAAACCCCTGAAAAAGTTTGAGGTTTCAGTCTTAACATTTTTGTGAACAGAAGAGCTAGTTAGCCTTAGTTAGCTTTAGGGAGGGTTATACTTTCAGGTAAGCCACATACTTCTGGCAGGTGCAAAAATAGTGTCAGTTAAAACAAGAATTATAAAATTATTCCAGAACTTTTGTAGCATGGGTTATTTTTCTATAACACATGTGCCATATAAAGAGTAAACAACGATACGGTATAGTCTTATTATCACTTGTTTGGGATGAATAAACCACACCGTGATGCATTATTTCTCCTGCATTATAGAGAAGTTGAACTATTTCATGATGTGATGTGGTACAAATGTATAATCAGTATAAACTCATATTAGCTTGATTACTTTTATTTTAAATATTTATTTTGATAATCTCCCATTAGATATAGAATAATAAATCTTCAGAATTTGCTTCAAATTCCTGTCTCTGGATGTAAACATTTTTTTTTGTAAGAGGTAAGTGTGGTTCAAATACTAGGCCTAGGCAAGGATTTGTATTGCACAAGCTGTGAATTCCAAGTGGACATCACAGCAACAAGAATAAAAGGTTGAGGAAGGGGTGCCCACTCCATCTTTGCTATTCCTATTATCTGATGTGACTTTTCGGGGGAATTTAAATGGTAAAAGCATTCTGGGATACTTTGTGGGGACAGCCTCCTTCCTCCTAGACCTGGGGTACTTTGCCTTATTTATGTCATACACTTTGAAATAAGCATGGTGTGTAAACTGATGACCTTGTACTCTGTGTGCACATTATGTATGCTCTGCATGGTTGCATGGGATACTCATCCTGGCCAGTGCCATTGCAATTACAGGAAGATGAAGGCTAAGTCCAGATTGCACAGTACTGGAATCATATGGTTCCTTTAGACAGAAGGAAGAGAAAAACTGGTTCTCCAGTCACAGACAGGGGAAAACCTACAGCCCAAACCCCTCCCTCTGGTCAATGCGGGATTGTTCTTAAAAGTTTTCTCCGGTGATTTGCTCAATCCAATTTTAAATGACTCAAGTGATGGGGGATCCCCAGGGATATTATTTTGCAACCAAATAATGTTTCCTTTGCTTAATTTCATCCTCTCTTAATTATACTCCCTCAGACAACTCAAAACATCTTTTTTCTCTCCCTGGTGTCTTTGTGCCCTGGAAGTGTTTATCCCCAGCTCCCATGATCCTCCTCTTTGTTGTTGTTTGCACAAAGTACACATTGAGGCTTCCTGTGTAACATAATCACTGCCAGCCCTTTTATTGTTTGATGTCATTGTTCTTTTTAATTCCCCTTTGCACTGTCAATGTCTTGCTGGTACTAAGTTGTCCAGAACTAAACATGTCCTCAAACCACGGTCTCACCAGTGTTGTAAAAAACAGGACAATTGCCTATCTCTGCAAAGAGTCCTCTGCATTTACAGCCCACAATTAAATTAGCTCGATTTTGCTGCCATATAATATTGTAAAAAAACATATTAAATCTGCTGTCTGCTTTTTCCCTGGGGTCTTTGGCATTCCTGTTTTCAATACTGAAGCCCACATGATTCTTCTCCATTGCCTGTCTCATCTTTCAGTGGCTCATATGTTGTACCTACCATCCTTTCAGACAAATAGGAGTGGATAGGAAGGACTCCTCTTTGCAGTCCATCTGTATCACTACTGACATATGAGCAAACTCTCTTTATTTTTTAAAAAATATTTTCTTATTTTCCTCTCCAAGCTGCCTTATTTCAATACAATTAAAACATATGCCTATTTTTTTATGTTCAAGTATTCCTGTTTATAACTTTTAAACTTTGGCTTGTGTGTTCTTAATCTGTAAGAAGCAGACAAGATTCTTTGGGTAAATCTGATATCTTTTATTAGACCAACTTAAATAGCTGGAAAAACACTCTTGCAAGCTTTCAGGTTTAAAAATCCTTTGTCAGGCTGAAGAGCCTGACACCAACTGCAGAGACATCCTCAGCCTGATTGAAGGGTTTTTAGACCCGAAAGCTTGCAAATGTTTTTTTCCAACTATTTAAGTTGGCATAATAAAAGATATCAGATTCAGTCAAAGAACCTTGTCTTCCTGTGTCTTTAGACCAACATGGCTACAACCTACACCCCTGTAATGTGTAGGTTGTGTAATGTGTAACAGGGCATTTGAGCCTCACATGGCATGGGTGAGGGGTTGAAGCAAATGCAGATTTTTTCCCCATGAAGTTTGTATCACAGCTGTCAGGAATGCAGATAAGTTCCTCTTGGTTGAGAATGACTGACTGACAGGAAGCCACATCAAAATGTCCCTTTGTGCAGGAGACAGAGCTTTCTGTGGGACTGCCTAAGACTGCAAAATGGTTTGGTTTCTTTTGTCATAAACAGAGGGACAATATGAACGTATAAAAAAGAAAACTATTACCACCAAACCAAAATAGTTCCCTGTATTTTTCCTTTGGGGAGAGAATGAGAGAGAAAGCGTATAGCACACGTGGCAGCTGTTAGTCATATTACTTAACATACTCCTGGAAGGTGTACGTTGCAACGGTCAGTGTAACAATCTATACAGAACAGAACAGTATTCAATAGGGTTCTGTAAATGAGAGAATCTGGCCAACTAGGGTAAAATGGCTAAGTCTTTAAAAGATAGAGGAAAGTGTTCTTATTTCTCCCATCTAGGTTTCACCATGATCATCTGTGATGATGTTTGATAAAGAAAAAAGGAGGCTGTTAATGTTGGTTTGCTACCAGTCCCAAATGGAATCCCTGTTACTGTGTTGTACATACATTCCAGAGGTGTTTGATTTTACAGTCTCTCTGGCAGAACGGGTTCCCCCAACCCCCCCAGCAGGGCTGAAACAGCAACAGAGAGACCTTCCCCATGGACTTCAGATTTATTTATTGATTTCTTGCTGCAACCAAAATAAAAGCAGACTAGCAAAATCTCTGCCCACATTCCCTTCCTGCAGTTGAATGTTTGTTAAATGCCACAAAAATATAAAAACAGCTGAGCTGTGTCTAGAAAATCCAGCACTTCTTTTCTAGACCAGTAGGCTCAATCAATTTCCTCCTGAAAGAAGCTTAACTTTTTTTCTGGGACTCTAGTTTCAGCTTGTCTTGGGTGCAGGTATGTACCCTTGAGTCTTCTTGGGTTACAGTCAGCTCAGGGAGGTGCCCCAAGAAGGAACTCTAGCCTGTTGGATTTAACTTTAACTCACCCCCAAAAACAGGATATGGCTTGGCTTAGTAATGTATCCTCTTCGGGATACAGACCCCATTGTGTCTGTGAGGCTTAGGAGATACTGATACACACCTTTCCATCCTCCCCGCCACCCCAAAAACAAAACCTCCCACAATCCTGATAATCACTTCCCAGTCTGATAGTAGACTGAAAGGACTTTTAAAACCTGGACACTTTTGCAGAGGAAGAGTGAACACTGGCACCCTCGGGCTGTACCAGGAAGGTGCTTATATTCGCCCAGATGCCAAGTACCCCTTAAAAACTTGTCCCTTTTCCCTTGGGCTGGAGAAAGCAGGAGCCTGCAGCAGGCTCTGCAGAATTGAAGGAAGGGGCCTCAGAGCTGGGGAAAGCATGATCCAGCCTGCAGCGTTCATACACATTTCAGCTCTGTAGAGGAAAACCAGCTTTCAGCTGCCAGCGAGGAGTCAGGCAGGGACCCCTCAACAAGAGCACAACATCCTCCTCCCAGGAAGGGGGAGGGGGAGGAAAGGAAAAGGGAGGATGCAAAGAAAAAAAATCAGACAAAATACACTCCTCCTCCTCCTCCTCCTCAAGGCATCACTACAAGATGCCAGAACCCTAATCAACACCAGGCTTCATCCTCCCAGTCCCAGCTGCCGTGAGAGCCCAGCCCTGCCAGCAGCTCCTCTCTGTCATCAGCCAGTCTGGCCTGACACATTGAGCCCAGGCTACTGAGTATTGTCCTAAAAGCAGAAAGAGAGAAAAAAGGAGAGAGAAAGAAAGAAATCACTCAATCAGTCACATGACTTGACAGGATTTGTGACCATTCCTTTCTGTTGCAACAAAGAGTTTTCAATACATATCCCAAGCCCCCCCCCTTCCCCCCAACACAAGGAAAGGAGCTAAGATGGGACAATAAGGAAGCCTTGCAAGGTAAGAGCCTTTCAGGGGGAGGTGTGCTGAGCTCAGACTACACCACTGTGCGCGGGGGAGGGAGGGGGAGGAAAGGGGCTTGCTTGCCCAGGGTAGGAAAACTCCCTGGTGCAGGGAAGAGGAGCTGTGCTGGTGTTTCCCTACTTCTTTATTTGATATGTTTGACTCCCCCCTCCCTCAGTAGCACATAGAAGGCATGTTTGTGTGCGTGTTGCCAACTCTTTGCGTTTGGAGAGAGAGGGAAGAGAGGTGTGCAAGCTCATTTCCTTGAAAATATAAGTAACTACAACCGTCCCCACAACCAGCTCGGCTTTGATGTTGTGCTGGAGGAAATGGGGTGCGCTGGGCTGGGAGCTATTGAAACCGTAGCTGTAAGAGCAAACAAGATCGATTGAGGGTGGGGGGTGGCTGGGAGGTGAGGCTATAAATAATTAAAGTAACTCAAGCACTTCAGATTAGGAAAAAAAAGATTTAAAAAAAATCAGGTCTTATTTTAGCATCTCTCGACAGGGAAGCTGCATTGATGCATATGTATTTGTTGGAAATAAATGGCTTGTAAAAGAATCAGCAGGTCTGGCTGGCTTTCTTTTTCTTTTTTTTTTTTTTTTGGCTTTGGATTTTTGGTGTGTGGTGTTTATTGCAGTTAAAAAAAAAAAAATCTCGACTGTAACCTGAGCTCTTCCCCTGCTCCCCACCCCAGAGAAAAGGGTTTGAAGAATGACTGTTTGTTGAAATGTATTATTGAAGGCAGGAGGAGGGAGGTGGTGGTGAGGGAATCTGTAGGTCTCACATTTCACATTCTTTAGCAACCTTCTCTTAAGTGTGAAGGACACACACACACACACGTTTTCAACAATCCAGGGCCCGGTGTAGTTGTCCCTTGGGAATTAATTTTTCTTCCCTCTTTCGGGTCCAAAGATTTGTCAGCACTTGTTTCTCCCCCCCCCACAATAAATTACAAAGTTGTTGGAGGGAAATGGAGGGGATGTGGGGGAGGTACTGTTGGTCTGTTTAATGGGAAGTTACTCATGGGCAATTCCTATTCAGCAAAAGGGGAAAACTGCCTGCTGAAAGCCCTGGATGAAATCTTTTCCTTTCCTTGATATTTTCCATATGTTTCACTCCTTCTCTTGCATGGATTCCTGTCAGTCATATGGCTACTGAGTGTCTCTGTTCAGCTGCCTTTAACCTCCATTTGGCACTTAAAATTTTGTTACGATCAGCAAATGGCTAAAGCTTTATAGTGGCGTTGCGCTTTGCTGCTGTTTTTTCTCTTCCCCTTTTTTTTGCTTTAATGAACCAAAACTAAACGCTGCTCTGAATTTTGGGAAGCGCCGTCCGGCAACACTGTTATCTTTTTAAAGCACTGTCTGGATTAAAACCGGGTCTCATCACTTCTGGCCATAGGATGCCCTCCCCTTGCCTACAGTGAGTCCCAAGTTGTTGACAAGATTGGTGTGTGTGACAAGTTCCCTGAGTGCAGCCTAACAGCATGTCGAAGGCTCACGACTGGACTTCCTTTGGGAATGCAGACAGCAGTGCGGTGTGATCCATTGTGATGTAAAAATAAACCAACAGAAACCCTTAAAAAAAAAAAAAAAAAAAGAGAGTTTTTTTTCTTTTCCCCTCTCAGCAGTGAGAGCAGTGCTGGGAGCTTGTGGTGGGGAGGCGGGGGGGAGGGGGATGTGTGAAGAAAGGTCATGCAGAGTTTGTGGGTGAGAGAAGGGATCCCTCAGGGGTCACAGAAGCTGGCTGGCAGTGAGGATGGGCTTGTGGGCAAGTTGTGAGTGCTGGTGAAGAAAAGGGTGTAGTTTGGGGTAGGGTGAAGGCCAGTGGAGAATGGTCGCAGCCTTATGGGAGTGGGTTTGGAGAGAGTATAAGTGAGGGCTGGGGGTTAAGTTCCCATAAAAATCCCAACTGCTCCGTCCCAGCTCTCAGCCTACGCTTTGCAGCACACCATGGACCCAGGCTGGCTTTGTGGTA
Organism: Crocodylus siamensis; assembly: GCF_052110815.1. Classification (NCBI taxonomy): domain Eukaryota; kingdom Metazoa; phylum Chordata; order Crocodylia; family Crocodylidae; genus Crocodylus; species Crocodylus siamensis. The sequence continues at coordinate 86,464,436 of NC_143398.1, read as the reverse complement.
ACTGTGTGGCTTGTAAGCCACGCTGCTGTGGTACAAAAGTAACTGCCTCTGCTGCTAATACTGTTCTTGACACACCAAGCAGTCACCTTCCTGAGCCTTAATCAATTGGCCACATTACCCCAGTCTGTCCAGCTGGGAGTGTCCCTAGGAAGGAGCCTTTCTTGGGTGGTTACTTTGGCTCCTGGAATATTGGAAGCAGGAGAGAAAGAGGAAGCCTTGTTTCCCTTCCACAGGAAGATGTTGGTCTGATTTGGGTAAGGCTTAATCTTGCTTTTTAAAACCAAAATAGCATTAGGAGATAGGAAGGAGCAAGCTCCCCCTCCCCACTTCTTTGGGCTCCCATCACCTTCTGAGTGCAGGAAACAGCCTCGGGGTGTAGCCATTTTTACACTGGTGATGGGGGTAGGCTGTGGTTCAAGCAACAGGAAATTGCTTGCACACAAGGGGAAAGCAGTGGGAAGAGGGGAAACCGAGAGTGAATAGCACCTCCCTGGATGGCTTGTATCTCTTCACAGCAGGGTCAGAGATTGTTCAGTTTCCAAGCCTTCCCTGAGTCAGCTACCTCCCCAGAAGCATGTGTAGCTTAAAAAACCATGATCTTTTAGAAAAGTGAAACTGAGATGCTTTGTATTGGTCTCCTGGATGAAGTTTTAGTGTTCATGTTTTCCAGTTTATCTATGCAGCTAGGACTGTATTCAGTTTTTAAACAAATTAAACCTGATATGTTCATGCAGTTTGACTCCTGGTAAAAGATCAAATGTGGCAAAATGCAAGATAAAATTCTAGGCCTTGGCAATAATGATTTGAAGATTTGGCTTGTATTTTCACTTCCTTTCTCCAAACTTCTTGCACTTTCAGCCATCTGAAATCTGGTTTGGGGGGGGAGGGGAAGGGTGAGAGGCAAATTCACTCTGTGGCCAATTCAGTCTCTGTTGATTAGTACCAACTGTGACTCTGGCTTTTTGATGTGAGCAGCTGTGTCACTAGCGGCTTGACTGAGACTCTTAATTCCCTTCATGCAAGTCAGCGAACAACCATGAGAGACTAATGAGGATAGTTATTTTTTTTTTACTCTGCATAAAAGGTGGGGGGAAGTGGAGATCAGGGTCATCTCTGGAAAAAAGCAAAAACAAAAAATACAATTTTAGTATTTCCTTTTTTATTTGAAAAATAAATAAAGATCATGGCACACACTGGTTAATGGGGGGGGGGGGGTGGAAGGGGTGCGCAAAATGTGGCCCTGGGACCGGATGTCGCCTGCCAGGCTGTTCTGTCCAGCCCACAGGGCCCCTAAAAATTTAGAAAATTAACATTTATCTGCGCTGGGCTGCCTGTCATGCGGCCCTTGATGAGAAACTCAGTAAGCGGCCCTCTGCCCAAAATAATTGCCTGCTCCTTGGTTAATATTATGTCATGGGATACTGAGATGTCAGATATAACTTTTATTGTAAATTCTATGACAGATCTCTTGCCATACATTCAAACAAATCATAGTGGAGTTGCAGTCAAATGGGTTGGCTTGGCTAAAAAAGATTATAGAGAATTCTCTTGGTTGTCTGCAGTCCTTTTATAAAGCTCTGGCAACCTAAACATGGAGGCACCATCCTTAAGGATTTCCCCCAGTGCAGAGGCAGCTTTGGGTTGATATGGGCACTTTCTGCCATTCTTTTGTGCATGTGTTGGTGTTTAGGTATGCTGGTCCTGGATGGAGTTACCCACTGCTACCCATAGAAAATTTTTGGGCCCAGCACAAGTTCATAAGTTGAGCCCCCTCCCTGCTTGTCACCTGCATACCTCTTTCAAGCTACTGGATTTAGGATTGTTGCCATTTTTGTTCTGTTTCTGTATTTTCACCAAAAGTAACATGGCCTTATACTGGCTTGAATGTAAGAGAAAAAAATACTAAGTTTTATGTAAAAGCCATGTAAAAATTGGCCAGTCTGGGGCCCATTTAAATTCCCAGTTGTCCCGCACTTGTGGCGTCACTCCAAAGGATACTGTGTCTACTGTATCTGGCCTACTGGTTGTCTGTGGAAAAACCTGTAAAAGTCAGTTTGCCATGCAAGTGACAGTAGTGACAAACATCCACATTTGCTGATGACTGTCAGTCACTGCTGCCCTGGAGAGGATTGCAGGACACTGGTGATCTAGAGGTGAAAGTTTATGTATCCCACAAATAGATTTTACTTCAGAATTGCAAAGCTTGCGGTAATGTGTGGGAAGTTTGACTCTTCTTCAGTAACTGCAGATACCTGCCATCTCTAAACATCAGAAATAGCTACTTAGACAAAGTAGAGTCTTGATAGTTAAGTGGAAGGAAAACTAATTCTTTTTTGCCATGTTTTTGAAATAAAATATTTAATTCTGCATGTATTAGTCTGATAGTGATCTGTGATCTTAAGCAGTTTATTCATTTATGTAAAACAGCTTTACAGTTCACCTTTAAAACTGTTTCCACCATATGGCTAAATCATTTTCCTATGCCACTTTTTTTTTTTTTTACTAATTATCAAGCCCATTTGCTTTAAAATAGGTATTTTTAATTTCACAGTCTCGTCTGCTTCTCCTGCTTGATCTTGCCCTTGAGTCAGGAGGCTGAGTCCATGACATCACATTAATTCTCCATGGCAACAGGCAATGATTTACTTATTTCAATTTAATTAAAAATCATCTATCAAATTCCAGGCATCTTATATGTTCTTTATATTAAAAAAATCATTGGCTCAGTCTTCACAACAGACCTTCCATCCTCACAAATAAGTCTCCTCAGCCATTTGTATCCTTTTTCAATTCATCCCCTCTAGAAAAAACCTAGGAAAAGAGTGTCTTGTGGCATGAAGTTCAAGAAATCTGTGGTACTGGATTGGAGGTTAGAGCTTTGCCAGAAATGACAGACTGCCTGTTTAAACCAGCACGCTGTTAGGTGAAGCACTTCAGCTCATCTTTCTTCTTCTGCAGCCTTTGAGGTGGGTTCTTAGATAGCTAGGATGCAAGCCATTAGGGGCTTTGTAGGTCAGTGTGAACACCTTACACTTCACCTGGGAAAGGCAATGCAGATCATGGAACATGAGGGTCATGTGCTCTCTGCAGGAAGTCTTCCTTGTTAAGGCAGTTGCCTTCTGTATCAGTTGCAGCTTCTAAGCAGCCTTTAAGGTATAGTGCTGGATTATGACTGCTGCAGAACTGGGCAGCAAGAGAGGGCTCTCATGTGGGGAAAAAAACATCTGCAGTTGCTGCAGTGGAAATGCAGAAAATGGCCAGAGCTCGGGCAGTTAGCTGCAAGCATTCTCACGTGCATCTACTCCTGAGTGCCCATCTTTGAGGTTATGCAAGTTTGAGTTCATGATTCTTACAGTTTGTCTTGGAGTGATATCATATCTGAATGGAATTGGTACACTCTCTTTAAATAAGCCACCCAATGCTGGGTTAGGGTCCCTTGCGCATTTGAGTGCATAACCTGGCACAGCGGCTTTCAAGCTTTTTAGACTTGAGGACCCCTCATTGGACTTGAGGCCCCCCCCCTTATAATTTTTGTAAATTGAGTGACACCCAATTATAAAAGCTATTGTATGTACAGTATTACAGTGTGTACCCTCTTGTAGAGGGGGTGGGTATTGGGGTTAGGGAATCAGCCAGGCAGGGACAAGCCTGAACCTGTGCTTATCTTCTTATACCTCACTTATGTCCTTACACCTTGTGGCATGCTTCAAAGGATCTGGCAGCACCCCAAGGTACTGTGGCACCCTGACTGAGAGTCACTGACCTAGCACAATAGGGTCCTAATCCTGAATGGGTCCTCTGGGCCCTCTATGGTAGAAAAAATAATACTTTTGTGGTAGTGGGGGCCATGGAAACATAAAGGGAATAGCAGGCAGGCTTTGCTGAATAAGGGAGATAGAAAGTTAGGGGACCTCAGGAAGGAGAACCAGAAGGGTTAAGCAGAAGAAACTGGGGGATGGTGAATTTGCTAATACACTACCAGGCTTCAGAAACTGGTACTGACTTAGCAGAAAACTGGAGAGGACGGTATAGTAGCTAAGTCAAGAACAACCCTCCCATTCTTTTCTGTGGACAGTTTACAGAGCTTAACTCCTAGGCCAGTGGTTCCCAATCTATGGTCTGTGGACCTCTGGGGGTCTATAGACTATGTCTGGGCTGTCTGTAAAAGATGACCATAATCAATCAAAAGTACATGAATACCCACACTTACAATTCAGAGGGGTCCATGCATGAAAAAAAGGTTGAAAACCCAATATTGTCCTAGGCTCAGCTCTGTACCTAGACTCCTGGTGGCCCTGGGTTAACTTTTAGTATTGGGCCCCCCCTTTGCCAGAAATAATGATACTACTAATAAAAAAGTATCATTTTCAGACCCCCTTTCTGTCTGGGCCCTAGGCATCTGCCTGGTTCACCCATGCCTGTGTCTGGCACTGTCTAGGCCAAGTGAGTGTTGCTCTTTCTTTGTGTGTTATAGAAGTGGGCCCTGATTTCACTTGCCTTTCTAAACCATGTAGTTCAGACAGTCCTAAAATGTAGCCTGCAGGCCAAGAGTGGCCAGTGCCCCTTCAAAATAGCCCTTTGGGGCAAAACTTTGGAAATGCCTGAAGTAATCAATTTTCTGACTTACACAGTGTGAAGTAAGAGAAGTTGGCCCTTAAATTTTGTTAAAGTTCAGAGAGAAGTTACAGCCAGAAACATAATTGTGTAAAACTCCACCATTTTCCTCAATGGTGGTGCTCACTTTCCATGTTCAGAGTCAGAGGTACTGACTAAGAAATATGTTTTTTGTCCTGCTAGCCCTGCAGAGCCAATGAAGTGGTGAGGGAAGGAATTGGATTCCCTTCTGCCTTGCTCATCCTCATTGTGGGAGAATTATGAACAAAGTTCCCAGTTGCAGAATCTTTATTCTTGGTGGGGGGCTTGAACCAGAGAGACCCCAGATGAATTTGCAAGGCAAGCAGTTGAATAAATACCATTTTACTGGGAAACTGAGCAAATTTGACATGGAAGATGATTGAGAGAGAATCATGAAACCTCATAGTGCCACTTTTAGGTTTTTTTCCCAGGAGATTACTACATTTGAAGGGATACCTTTAAGAATTTCATGCTTAAATGGTAACACCCCTCATTCTTTATTACTAGCTGTATTAGTGTACATCTGTGATTTTTGCTCCCTAAGAGTTCATCTGCTCCTGTTGCTTGCTTCCACCTGGAATCGGGAATTCAGGTTAGTGACATCTGACTTAATTTCTGTACAGACAGTATCCTCCCCTATAAAATAGGGAAAGTACCCACAGGACATCTGTGAGGATAAATTCATTATCTGTAAATTGCCTTCAGTGAGAGAGAGCAAGATAAGGAAGGAAATATTGAAAATGAAGCATTGATTTCATATTTTGTTTTTCCAAACAGAATATTTTTCTCCATGAAGAGAGCTACCTTCTTTTCCTCAGCCTGTCATGTAGAAAGTTCATATGGTAAGAAATGTTTATCACCCTCAGCATGCTGAAATGTATTTTCAAATTTGTAACTAAAAGGGCATTTCTTAGCTCAGTGCTGCAGGCAACCATCTTGTTGAAAAGTGGTATCACATGACACTGATTTCAGGGTAGCTCACAAAGGTTAAAGAAGAGCCATGATCGTTATTAATTCCTGGGTCAGAAGGTATGGCTAGTTTGTATTCTCGTTCATCTTTCAAGGGACCGCTTCTGCTACTGTCACTTTTTAGCAACATGGCTGCCTCCAGCACCAGCTTCAGAAATGCCAGGAGTAATATAGAGCTTAACAATAGGCGTGCTTCCTTTGTGTTTTATTTTTGGTGGCAAATGTTTCTAACTGCAAACTTGGCAGGACTGATTAAAATTAAGTACAGATTTCCTTTTAAAATAGACCTTTTATTTTCTCTTCACTAGGAAATTAAGAGTGCGGCCTTGTGAACTAAGATGATATTAAACAACACTTTTTGTTCTGGGTAGACCCAGTTAATTCATGAGACTCCTCAAGGTTGTATGTTAACACAACCTAAGTTCTGCTGCTGTAGTTAATTATTGTTGATCTGGGGGAGAAATGCCTCAGCTTTTGGTGTTTTCCTGTAGGTCCTTTTTTGAGAACAAAGGCCTCTTTGGACTGGAACAGAGGTAGTCAGCCTTTTCCAGCTGTGGGTTGGAATGACCCACCATCAGAGGCAGATACTAAGACCTGGCTGCTGCTGCCACCTGCACACATGGCAGCAAAGGGACAGTGCCTGCAGCTGTGTCTGCGGACCACATCCAGCCTAAGGGCCATAGGTTGCCTACCCCTGGACTAGAAATCTGAACTGTTGGTGAGTGGACCATTGTGAGAGCACAGGTGTTGGAATCTGTGGTGGCTAGTATGGACACAGTGCAAGTGGGGTTATAGGTTGATAGGTGTTCTGCCCACCATTGACAGTTCTGCTGTTCTGTGCTGCCCCTGGCTACCTCTCCCTTACCTGAAACAGTAGTTTTTAAACATTTTTACAGGTCCTTTCAGTGCAGTGGAATTATGGGAGAAAGGAGTCAGTCTCCTGTAATTCCTCAGGGTGTATCTCATGCTACCTGGGACAACCATCATTTTCTGCTCTTTTCCTTAAAATGGAGGCCATGGTAGAAGCTTTGGCTATTGCTTTGTTCAGTAAAATTTCTGCCATAGTTTTTCAAAGGCAGTTGTGAAGCAAGCGTGTTGCCAAGCGGTTCAAAGAGTCAAGATGCAAGTCATACACCCCCAGTGCCTGGGGAGATGGCTGTGCACTATGTTTGCAGATGACAAACATCAGGTAATGTGGTACTTTTAGGTCCAAATTAACACCAGAAGGCATTTCTGTATCTGCCTGGTGAGATAACCCTGACATTGCAGTTCCACACTGCAGAGATGTGTTACCTTTGTCTTTGAAACACAAGCCGTGATTGTCCTGGGGAAATTGGCTGCCTGGATAATTGTTAGGTGCCAGTAGATGTTAGGGAAGTCCAAGCTGTGATGGAGGCTTGTGGTATGAATTTGGATTTTAATCTGTGGCAGACTGACAGAAACCATGTACCCATTATTTTTTCTTTCTTTGCCCAGGACTATATTAACACAAAAGGTGTTTCTGGGAGCGTGTATATGTGTGCAGGAAGGCTAAGCAAAGAGTGGAAAGTTTTAACTCCTGCCTCTTTAGGTGCCTATACACATGCAGCAAGACTGCTCTGATGTGCTGTAATTACAGTGCATTGGAGCAGACTCGGTTGAGTCTGCTAGAGCATGGCGATTACCATTATTCCAGCATCACATGTATCAGTGTCCTGACACTGAAAAATGATGATGGGGGCACTTTAACTAAAGCTTACTTGATGAGCTTTAGTTCGGGTGTCCCCACTGCCATTTTTCAGCGTGGGGACACTGATGCACATGATGCTTCAGGAGCTTTAATTAAAGCGGCTCTAAAAGTCACTTTAATTAAAGTGCCACATCCCTTCCTCCTGGAGCATGTGTATAAACACCCTTTGAGAGTACGCAAAAGAGAATTTATTCTCACTAAACAGCACTGACATTGATGTCCCTTTCTCATCCTGGATTGACCCAGCCTGTCTACATTAGCCCTGGAAATAATTGTATTCCTGATTATACAAACTCAAATTCGTTTGTAAATGTAGCAGGTGCACCGTGCTGGAAAGCATGTGCCTTTGGGAGGCTGCAATCAAGCAGGAGATATGTGCTGACCTGCAGCGACTGTTCTATGACTGATGTAGTAGTTGTCATACCTGCTGGCTGCATTTTGCATAAAGTCAAAGCAAAGATGATGTTGTCAAAGAACAGTGAAGTGCCAAGGCAGCTGAACTGGAATCAGCCTATGCACATCTGGCTAGACAAGTGGTCACACCTGAGGCTAGCAGAGGCCACGGTTGGCATGCTGCGCAAATTAGCAATGCTCTGTGCACCCACTTTCTAACTGGTGGTATGGAAATGGGTAGGAACAGTGAAGTGCATCTAACTTGGGATTTGTAGTATAGAATGATTCATTTCATGCAGTGATGCAGCTGTGTTTCTTTCAATGTATTAAACCTAAAATTCTCTTTTGTTTATATGGTGAGGAAGTTTATAGAAGAGTGGATTATTGTGGTCCTGTGCTTTTTTAGATGGCAGGATTACATGCTGGCTGGCTTTCCAATGGATTTGTGTTCTAATGATGAAGGAGTTAGTCAGGGGAGCAAACCAATGTATTGATATTTAATAATAGTATCACTGATGTGCAAAATACAAAGAGTCTTTGTTTTCAGGGATAAATTTTTTTGCATGCTGAGAAGCTTGCAAGCCAGCTGCAATACAGTACTATAAAAAATGACACATGTACCAGAGCAAAAGCAATATAGATCTTCTCATAGAAGAATGACCCAACAACCTCCTATCCTAGCCACTTCCTTTTCCATCCTCTTGAGCAATGTGTAGAACATCTGGAAAATGGTTGTGATGAAGCTGGAGGGGAGGGTGCTATCCAAGATCTGCTGTTGTCTTGAGGGATGTGATGGTTATTGGGTAGGCTGTATGTGGATCAGGGACCATTTATGGGGGGAAAACAGCACTTAAGTTTTCTTACACTTTTTGAATTAATACATCTCTCTGAAATTATCTGTCATCCTGTCATTCGTGAGGCAAGGATTTCTTAGGGTAATGTCTGTTATTGGACCAACAACATAGTTGGGATAGAGTTAGACAAGCTTTCAAATGCAAGACGTTCTTCTGACCAGAAGAAGAATGTCATGCATTTGAAAGCTTTTTTAACTCTATCCCAGCTATGCAGTTGGTCCAATAACAGACATCACCCTAAGAAATCCTTGCCTTGCATAATTCCTCTACAGTTATGGCTACAGCATTACATTATCACTCCTTTCATTCCTCATTGATTCCTGCATAACCCCCTTTCCAAGAGGTTTTTCACTCCAGTCTTTCACTGTTGATGCCTGTCAGGATACTCCTCAAACCACCACGCTGGTGTTGAATCTCTCTTCATGTCTATATATTTTCATGAGCAGGGGCTCCTTTGTATTCCCTGTTTCCTGGACTTCACCATTAAAGAGCTAGTCTTTCTGCCCTTCTTTCTGTTCTGGGACATTGGTACTCCAGAGTGGACACTGTAGTGAAAAATAAGAAATTATGGTCGATCATCTCTTACGGTACAAAGGAATGCAATAAAAGAAGCAATTTTAGTTCAGTTTTGAATTGCAGTGCTTACTTATTAGAAGCCATTTTGTCTTTGGTCTCAGAATGCAAAGGGCATACTTTAGAATTTATACAGAATACTATAATAATACGATTGGGCAGGGGTATTACTTACCTTTGCTGTTTATCCATTCAGGGTGAGAATGGGGGATTGGCGGGGGAGAGGGAAAAGTGTACATGATACTTGCTGCAAATAGTGACAAAGATGAATTATTAGAGATCCTAGGAACTATATCCCCTTGTGGAGGTTTCTAGCTAGGGAAAGACAAACTGCGTACTGGGAATGAGAGGAAAACCTGAAAAGTCCTTATTATGCTTATTTGCACAGATAGTATTGAAAACCCAGTTTGAAGAATGGCGCTCATGGGAGAGTATTTTGGTGAAGTGTGGGGAAGGAAATACCTGTTTTCCAAAAATTTGTTTCGAGAACTCAAGTACTTTGGTATATGAAAGGCTTTTGGATTCCGGTGACTGGGTAGAAACATGAACTAACATTGATACGTTTTGTTTGTCAATTTTATGCCATTTTCTCATGGTTTTCATTAGTTGAGCATCAATTTGATTCCAAAATATGCTTTGCTAAGCTTCAAAGGCCTTGGACAGAAAGTCAAATTGAATCTGATTAGTACTGCTTTTTAGGTATGAAACAGAAAGACAGACTGAAGTGTGAATGCAAGCAAATAACAGAAGGGAGCTGCCATGGCGTCTTGGTTTTGTACATGGGTTGACAAATATATTGTAACATTAATGCTTTGCCATGTTTATAATTTCTGGTGATAGAAGCTGTCTAATTTTACATTGTGGTTTCTGCATTGTCTACCAGTCGTAGTCTGACCACATGGGATAGGTTGGCCACCTGGTGTTCGTGCCCATATGAATGGTAACAGTAATTCCTGCAGCCCAAAGGGAGGTAGAAGGGATGCCAAGACTTGAAAATCCCAGTTCCGTTTCTGTTTATTTCTAAGGGTGAGATGAAGCAGCTGCTGCCCATGCATGTTGTGTTGGGAAAGAGGGAAAGACTGGCACTTCTGGATTTGTGTGAGTCTCTGTAGGGCCCTTTAAAAAAGTGACAGACTTAGGAACGTTCACAATGCTTTCACAAGCCTGTAAAATCAGTGCCTCTTTACACTAAGAGCTGGATACTTCCGACACACAGCTTTTTTGTCTTCCACTGAGTCTTCCTGCCATTACTTCTACTGTTGTTGCATTGAGATCCTGGGTATCTTTACCCCAGACTCCTGAAACAGGTCTGGCTCTTCACCCTCAGCTGGGTCTGCCTGCTGCAGGGAATTGCTGTTTTGCCCTTCTTTGGTATGCTGCCTTTATCAGCCCTGTGGCTTTTCCATGCTATGTAATTGCACTAGGTTGAAGGGCAGGTCTCAAAATGTGATTCAGTGCATGGTAACCCAAATATTTCCCTGCTATATTGTTTCTCTTATTTTCTCATAAGACCATTTGATGCTCTTAGTGATGCCCATTTCTGGCAGAAAGTGCTAGTCATTGTGAAAAGTGTGCATCTCAGCTCCAGGCTGCATACAGTGCTGTTTGAATAGGGAAGTTTCATTCAGCCAACTTGACATCTGTGCTGTGGAGTGCCAAAAACTGATCATCTAGGCAGTGTTTTATCAAGACTGGTAGTGGAAGATGTGCATTGTTGGATCGATGCCAGGCATCTTCATCCTCTCTGGGACCACCCTGATAGAAACTGACACCAATGGGGGACCCTAGGGTGAATTAGTTTTGCTGTAAGCAAGTCCAGTCCAAATGATTAATATTCTTTCTGCCTGCTGCTGAGGACACATTTGTGTGTAGATGCAAAGCATGGTAAGGAACCACATGCTGGTTCTTATACTGGATTTTACTGCTGTTGGAGTTTCAATGAAGGCAAAAAAATAATAACCATTTATGAAAATACCGTTTTTAAAGTAAAACAGATTTATTTTGGTTAAAAACATTTTAATAAAATAAAATGTGTGTATGCATGTTTTCATAGATTTTTAAGTCCAGTGAGGATTTTAGATCAGTTAGTCTGTCCATTTTATAACGCAGGTCATTTTATTTCAGACAGTTACACCTTCTATTGAGCCAAATAAATTGTGTCACTATAAAACCTTGTAACAGGCTTGAGCTGAAGTTTTTGGTAGTTTTTGGACTTTTTTTTCTCAGGAAGGATCCTGCTCCCTGCTCCCAGATTGCTGATTAGCGCTGAGGTAATCCAAAACCCTATCTCCTTGTCTCTGGCTCTAAGGATGATGCCTCTGGTATGGGGGTCCTTGGCTGAGTAGGTGTTGAAAACAGAAGCAGATCAGAGATTTGAGAGCTCCACTGAGGAGTATGAAGATCTCCAGCATTAATCCCATGCTTTAAAAAAATGCAGATAGCTCGTCCTCAGAAGAGGTTTCTCAGTCTGCTGCTGCTTCCATTTAGAGAATTTAATCCTTTTGCTTAAAGGTTCATACTTTCAGCACTGATGATTGAGGGCTCAAATCTTGCTGTCAGACCTAGTTAGGATCAGTTACAAATGCAGTCTGAGTATGAAACCATTGTTGCAAAGGAGCCTACAATTAAGATATACTGCAGCAGCACACCACCTCACTGGTCCAGTCTACTATGTCAGATGTATCCTCCTTGCACAGCATTAACTCCACATATAATATCATGTCAAATTCAGGGTCTTGCTTCTTATCTTCAAGGTGCTTAATGGTCCAGGCCTGGCATGCCTAGAAGATTGCCTAAAGCTCCATGGCAAGGATAGTGCTTGTTAACCCCATCTTGTCTTTTGTGCTTGGCAGCTGGTCCAAGACTGAACATGTCTCAAGATTCCAAGGGCTTCTTCCACTGTGATAGCAAGTTGTGAACTAAACCAATTTAATTACCTTAGTGCAAGTGTGTGTGTGTGTGTGTGGCTGCTCTTATTTCAGAATAAAAGTAGCCTAAAGTCAGTTTAGCTAAAGCTGGCTTTACTGCCAACCAAATTGGTGCAAAAGTCTGTGCATGTCAGGACTAAGGAGTCCTGAAAACTTTACAGATTGGCTGCATTTCTGTGACCTTGTCTTCAGTAATGAAAACATTTCACAGGAGATAAAACTAGATGGTAGTGCACATTGCTGTGTCTGTACGCTGAGCTCATTGCATTCACCAGGAACTCTTGGAGTCCTTCCCTTCTCGCCTTTCCAACATGTGTGTCACCCACACTGTCCCCTCTAGTTCCACGGGTTCTGTGTGTACCCCTCTTTCTCCTACTATGATTAATCATTTTCTGATCTCTTTCTTGCCTGTGTAAGCATTCATTCATTCATGGTATTAACATTTTAAATCATTTTGGGAGAATGGTTAGAGGTGAGATGTGGGAATTGTGATGTGAAAAGAGTCTTTGGTCTGTAGACAGTTACAGACTTGGCTGAAGTTGCTGAGCCTCCTAACCAGATACCCCCTGTTGACAAGGTTCTTTCCACTGATGGTTAGAATATTGTAAGACATCTTGGAAGGGATTTGATTCAGTGTTCAGACATTTCTGCAGTTCATCCAAACAGAGGAGCATCATAATGTTGAGAGTGAAACCCCATTTGGTTCAGCCAGTAAATAGAGCTGGTAGAAACAGAATTTAAAATTTAAAAAAAGTCACTTCAAAATTCCTGTATTAAAAATTATTCTGTTTGAGAAAGATGTATAACTTAATTGATTACTTTTGTTAGGAAAAAAAGTCATGCCATATTCTACTATATTTTAAATGTTTATTGACTTTTATTCATGTACTGAAAACCGGGGTTTGAGTCAAGGCAAGGAGGTTTCAGTATGTACTTCAAAAGTTTGGAGGAAGAGTTTGAGATTTTTCTTTGAAAAAGTTAAAAATGCATCCGTTGACTAATGTGAAATGAGCAAAAGTTTGACATTTCATAATCACCCCTTTATTTCCATTTTTTCAACCATCTGTAAAAAGATATCTGGTTTAAAATAAGCAGGCAAAAATCTACATATATAATAGCCCCCAACAAGAGGAAGAGGAAAGAGAGAAAACAAGTGGGCCACATCTTTCACTGAACTTTTGGAAGCTGCTTGGATGCCGTGGTGATGGATACAGCATAAAAACTGAAATGAAATGGAAGAGTTGGGACAATAGGAATATGGAGTTTTTTTCCTTTATTAGGTGACAGATTCCAGTCTAACCCAGTAGCTGAAATGGCTTGGTGGTCTCATGTGCTACTATGTAGATACAAATGATATTTGACTGATTCATTAGAGAGGCTGTGGAGATAAAACCATTAAAAGTGGTATACTTTCCACGTCAGGAATGAGGCATCTGTAAGAAGGTGTTGTACTTTTCAGTGTTATTTTAGTTCCCAGGTTCCCTGTGTTCTGCATGTTGCCTGTTTCCTCTATCATATTGTTAAGAACAGGGGTGGGCAAAATATGGCCTGCAGGCCACATCCAGCCTGCGAGGCCATTCTAGCTGGCCCGCAGGGCCCCTAAAAAATTTAGAAAATTAATATTCATCTGCCCTTGGTTCCTGTCAAAAATGACAGGAACCAAGGGCAGTAGGACCCAGGGGAAGCCCAGTGGGCTCCCACAAAAGCAGGGTCCGCCTGGCTCCACTTCCCCAGCCAGGGCTTCTGATTTGGGACCACTGTGGGTGGCTGCCCGTGCTGGAACCCCAGGTAAGGGGAAAGTTGGAGGGAGGGCAGGGAAGGAGCCCAGGGCAAAGTGGCCCGGGGAAAAGCAGCCGCCCCGTGCCCAGTGCCCCACACTGCAGCCGCTCACAACCCACTCGGGGCTGCCTGTGCATGCTCTGGACAGCTCTGCACAGACTGTGAGCAGCTGGAGCGTGGGGCATCAGCCACGAGGCAGGCGAGGGGCTGCTTTTCCCTGTGCTCAGCTTTTTGCCGGGCTCCTTCCTGGCACGGAGGAAAGCACCCTGCACTGCAGCTGCTCGCAGCCCATGCTGGGCTGTCCGGAGCAGGCACAGGCAGCCCCAGGTGGGCTGCAAGCAGCTGCAGCATGGGGTGCTTCCCCCACCAGCGCACAATACCACCTGCCAACCCAACCCCGCTGCCAGCCTGGGCCCTGCTCCGGCTCCGGGTTTGCTCTTCGGGGCTGGACGTGGGGACAGCAGCTGCAGCCCCCGCGCTTACCACGCCAGGCAGTGTTTGCCACTGTTGCCTCTGGCCTGCCCAGTGTGCAAGATCTGGGCAGGCAGCAGCATCCAACACTGCCTGGTGCGTCAAGCAGGGGGGCTGTAGCTGCCGCCGCCACGTGTAGCCCTGATGGGTGAGCCTGGAGCCAGCACAGAGTCCAGGCTGGCAGCAGGGCCGGGTTATAAGCTGATTGCTGAGCATGGGGAAAAGTGGCCCCTCGCTTGCAGCCTGCATGGGGGTGCTTGTGCCTGCTCCAGACAGCCCCGCATGGGCTGCGAGTTTCTGCAGCAGGCAGTGCTGGCCATGGGGCTGACAAGGGGCTGCTTTTCCCTGTGCTCAGTACCAGCTTCTTCCCTGCCAGCGAGCAGGGAGTTGGGGCTGTGCGCTGCCCCCTGCCTGTACCATAGGGCTGGGAGGCACTGGGAGTGAGTGGGCAGGGAGCCAGTGGGAGCACAGGGCCTGCACCAGTATCCCGGGGCCAGTGCCAGCGGGGCCCAGAACAGGGCAGCAGGAGCGCGAGGTCCCAGCCAGCAGGGGCTCTGTGGAGCTCGGCCAGCTCCCCATCCTCCCTGCTGGTGCAGCCCAGCCTGGCTCCACAAATCCCTGCCAGCCTGTGCCCCGCTTTGGGCCCCACTGATGCTACCCCTGGGACATTGGTCCCAAGATGGTGACTGGGGGTGGGGTGCCTGTAAAGGGGCAGGGCTACCCATGCGGACCTTGACAGGCTGCCAAAACTGGGTAAGTGGCCTGAAATAATTGCCTGCCCCCATTAAGAATGATTGGTGTTGGAAATAAGGGATCAAGAAACTGAGGTTCTAGATCAGTGTTGGGCAAAATACAGCCCAAGGGCCTCAGCTGGCTTGTCAGTTGATTGTATCTGGCCTGTGGCTGCCTCCATGGTGTTCTGCATGGGGCTGAGCCCTGCCTGGGGCAGCTCATGCTGCCCTGGTGCCCAGCGTGCACAGCAAGTCTACCTCTGCCACTGCTACAGCTGCCCAGGTGTACTGCTTGTCTTCCCCTGCCTCCAGTAGCTCCTTCTTCTCCTGCCCCTGCTGCACTTCTCTAGGTATCAGGTAGTGTGGAGAAGCTGCAGCCAGGTGGCTCCTACGCCAGCATGTGGGGCTCCAGCTCCTGGCTGTCTTCTACCCACTTCACTTACCTGGCATGATGAGCACCCACCTGTGTATGAACGACTGGTACCTCCTGAGACTGGGGGGACACCATTTATAGATGTTGGCAGTGAGTGGGGACTGCCTGCAAATGCCAGTGGTGACGTCAGCTGCTGCGGGAGGAGGGGCAAACGGTGAACAGGGACCGTACACAGAAGCTGGCCATGGTGGCCAATCTCAGGTGGGGCACATGCCCCCCCCCCATGAGTTGCCTATACACCTGTGGGTGGCCAAGTGAAGGCAGCCCCTCCAGGAAGCTGTGTGCAGTGGCTGGGGGTGGGGCCGGGGCCAGGCCCAGGGTGGTGCTGTCAGTGGGTGTGGGTGGGAGCAGGTGGGGCTTGGCTCCATGTGAAGCACTGCAAGGGCAGCTGTGGGTTGGATGGGGCTGGGAGGCAGACTGTACCTGCACTGCACCACCCAGGTGAGCTTTGCTGCATGTGCCCACTGCCTTCCCTCCATCCCTGGCTGGCTCCTGGGACCTAGTGTGTGGGCAACCTACCACGCATGTGTGTACACCACTCCCCCCTGCCCCTACCCTCTCCATTTCCCACCCGCCGTATACAAGAGTAACCCTATTTGGAGCTATTGCACAATTGCCTCTATATACACTACACAGAAAAACCTAAATCAGAACAAAAAATACATTTTGAAATAAAATTATAATATGTTACAGTAGATGTTTAATTTTTAATATATGATTTGGTTTTTATCTATAAGTTGTTAAAATGATATCTTCTGAAAGATTTTGCACGTGCAGTCCTCGACAGCTCACCAAAACTCGTTAAGTGGCCTGCCAGCCAAAATAATTGCCCACCCTGTTCTAAATTGAGTTCACTAGGGAATGAACTTCCCATCATTCTAAATTCCCTCCATTAATAATTTGTGCCTCTCTCCTTTGACCTTTGTCAGGCATTTTAGCCTTGGCAGTCTGAGACCTATGGTAGAAGAGCGTGTGTGCTACTGTCTTTGCATCCCCTCTTGGGACAGGCAAAGAATTCATTCCCCAGGTATCATCATTTTGGAACCTTTTGACAATGCTGAATGTATAGAAAGAATACCATAAAATAGCACCAGGGTGTCTCATTTTAAGGTGTCGTCTCACTGCAGAGTCACACACTCATTTTACTCATGCTGGACACCTCAGCACTTATTGTTCAGCATTTTAGGAGGTTTCTGTTTGCAGTGAGAAAAGAAGAATTGAGTCCTTATGAGTCCCTTCCTGGCATATGGCCAACAGGGCTCTGTGTGTGTGCATGCACGTGTATAATCAGTCCCCAGTGTTCTTGTATTTCCACAGTTCCTTACTGCATGTATTTTCTTAAAGAGCTGGATTTTACATTATTGCTTATTTCTTCACCCCTTGTCTCAATGAATGGGAGGGAATGGGATAGCTTTAGCTTGTGCATACTAACCTTTTCCTATGAAGCTTTTGCTTAGTGTGGAGGGGAGAGGAGGAGAAGAATGCTGCTCGGCCCACATGAAAATAGGATCTTGGAAGCGGAGCTAAAGAGCTGGATAAGGGTAGGGCCTTGTCTACACTAGAAAATTTGACCAGTTCAGAAAGACTGTCCAGTTTGTTTGTACTAACCATTAAATTGCAACTAGCTGTTGCAGGTGTGTCCATGCTAGCACTATCCTAACTCATTTAGGTCATGCTGCCTGCTAGGTACTTATCCTACAGCTCCTGGCATAGCTCCCAAAAACGGTGTTTTTGGGAACTTTTGAAAGGCCACAAGCGCATAGTGACAGAACTAGCCAAGGCATTTCAACTGCTCTGCATCCATGCAGCCATTAAAGTAGTCCTGAAAAAAAGGTTCAGAATCAAGTAGGTATTTGGCCCTGCTGAAGCATAATTTACTCCAAGTGGCATTTAAAAAAAAAAAAAAAAACCACAACAAAATCCAGCTAAAAACAATCACCACTCCACACACACACTGTGCCATTGTGGGAGTGTATGAGATGTGCTACTATTGTTCTAGGAAGAACAAATGGTATTTAGTCTTAATACAGTAAGTTTCTGGAGCGGTGCTAAAAAGAAAGCACTTTATAATAATTATGGTAGAAAATGTCTGTCTGAAACCAGATTCTGTAATTAAGTTCTATTTTCAAACACCTTGGCTAGCAAAACTTGTTTGGCCTGAAAATTGCTATATTTACTCAGAAAGCTAAACAGACAGTTTTCTGCCAACTTTAAAGAGTATTGGTCAAATGACTTCTGATTTACAGGTCATTCCAAATTTCCCTCATTAAGTCTGGGTTTTTTTTGCTATATATCTGCTATGGATTTCTGTAGTTCAGATATAACTTGCTACCATCTCTTTATGTTTTCTCTATTGTTAAATCTTGAAAACATGCATACAGTTTGAAGAAAATAAGTTGTAACTAAGTGAAGTGAATTGTTGTATCTAATTGTAATGGTTAAAATGTGTGTCCAAATAATTTGCCCTCTGGTGGCTAGTTAGAGCTTAGAAAGAACATTGCCTCCAGTCTAGACCTCACTCCTATTTCCTTGGTTCAAGCTATAGAAGCTCCAGCTTTAATAGAAAAAGGAATCAGGGTCTCAGTCCTGTCTGTGCAGTTTTATATATTTCATATTGTATATGGGTGTTTCTAGCAATGAACTTGCTCCATAATGGTACTGATTTCTTTTGCAGAGCAGAGTGAAAATTGGTGACGCTGAATTGCAGGCCATTTTTTAAAAGTTCCTCTAACTATGGAGCTATTCAGCAGGTTGCAAACAAGATTCTATTATAAGATCTTTGTTCACTCCCATTATGCTTTTTTCATGTGCAAAATTATGGTTGTGATTATGTGACAGCTGCCCTCTTGGCTGACACTCAGCAGATTGAACTGGTGACCTCCAGAGCTAAAAGCATGAGCAGTTGCAGCTTGAGCTAAAAAGCTATGGCTCTGTAACAATTCATCCTCACTGTGGATCAGTGCAGAGGGGGACCTGCAACACCCTCCACCACATCAGTGAATTACAATTATTTTCTGAGTATATTGAAACTTTCTTTTGGAAGCTTAGAGGTAACTGTTCAAGCAAATTTAAAGTGGTGGACACTTCCATGTTGATGTTGTGGATATTTTTTTAGGGCTGTCACACAGAACACTTGGCACATGTTCTATTTAGATAGTAGTAAGCATTACCATGCTGAATTAAAACAATGTGTTCTGAGTGGTTGCACAGTAACGCTTACTTGTAATCTCGGCCCACTCTGGACGGGACTGGATCTGACTGCCCCCTGCACCCCCAATACCGACCCTGGCATCGGGTGCTGTAGCTTGCATTGTCCACTCATGAGGATGTGTAACCCCCACACCTGGAGCCTGCACCCTCCTTGCTGTGTCTAGCTCAGGGGTGCTGGCCCTGGCACACTCTGTCATTGGTGGGTGGAGGGAGGTATGGGGAGCTGGGCCTGGGGGAAAGTGCCACACCTGCCACTGGATCTGTGGAGAAAGCTGAGTGTCTTCTGCTGGTGGTTTTGAATTGGCTCCAGTGCAATCCTGGGGCTGGGACCAACAATCAGCTGTTGGTTCCAGCCTTGGCATTGCACTGGAGCCATTTCAAGACTTCATTGGCGTGGAGGCTGGGACAGGCAATTAGCTGATTGTCGGTCTCTTCCCCAGCATCATGCTAGGTCTGGTTCAAGACTCCAGTGTTGTAGGGGTGGGGACTGCCAATCAGCTGATTGTTGGTCCTGACCCCTGCACCATGCCAAAATGTTGAATTCATATTATCTCCATGGAGCAATCCCACAATAGCCAAGCATATTACTAGATACAATGTTACGCTTCCTGCAAGAAATCCTAACTTTGCTACGATACGATTGTACTTAACATAGATTTGATGCTTGATGCTGGCATTTTAAGTGCAGTTAACACACCCTAAGTGGAACATGCGACAAAGTCCTTAGTTTCAATAAAACAGGCTTGCTTGTATGAGATGCTTGTGCAGTCTCCTATGTGCACCTAGCACAATGGGACCCTGACATGATTAAGGCCTTTAGCAGCAGCAATGATAATAATAATAATTATGATTAAATCTAAGGCATGGGTTAAAATTAAAATGAACAAAACAACTTTTTCCTTATGATTCACTATAAAATGGCTGTTTTATAAATGCCCATGGGCAGATCCAGGAGAGGGGGCTGGGAGGGGAAGCCAAATCCCCTTTTGGCTGTGTGGCATATACACAGTGAACTCTCTGAGTTTATTGGCTTGTTCGTGCTGCTCCAGAATCCAGGGGGTGGACACTGCTACCGCTTGCCTTCCTGCCTACCTGCTCACTGCTGGATTTGGCAGCAAAGGAAGAGGGGGCAGGTGAGAAGCAGTGGCTTTCGGCTCCTGGAATCTGGAGCCATGCCAACAAACTGGTGAGTTCAGAGGGTTTATTACACATGTGCCACATAGCCAACAGAGGATGAGATTGTACAGGTCCAGGAAAAACTGGCATTGTTGGATAGGGGTGTGGTGTCACTCTAACATTTTGTTGAGTAGGAGAAGTGGGCTCCCTGGGAACTTGTGGAACTCTGAAGCTTAGGACACCAGCAGTGGTTGGGGCAACAGGACTGTGTAGGGTTTTACAGACTGATATCAGCCATGTGGCAAGGGGAGATGTGAGGAGCTGAGACCCCTGTTAAGTTTTGAGATATGTATGTATGTATATGTAAAAACAGGGAAGTTAGCAGACAAATCTTTACTAACTTTAGGTTGCTGCTGAGTAGGTATTCCAGAAAATGGTATAGTTAAGCCAAAAAAAAAAAAAACCCAAAAAACCAAACTACCTACCACATTTACGAGTTAAGGCAAGGTAGACGTTTAAGTAAACTCACAGTTCAGACAGTCTCTTCAAATGTAAGACACTGGATTCACTCTGGCACTGTACCCTTGACCATTTTCTATTTGTGGATCAGAATTTCCTTTACATGGATGATATCAGATGCATTCTGGTGCTTTTCAGTGTAACACAGCAAAATTCTCTGATGGCTATATTTATCTAAGACTATATTTGTCTAAATGTACAAGTTGTACCACTTCAGCTCTACTGGTTTTGTGGAATGGATGCGATCCCTACTAGTATGGATATAGCCATGCTAGTATAAATATGCTTATGCCTAGTACAGTTTATTCCTGTGCAGAAAGAGATATATATATTGTAACAGTTAAGGTTTCTAAATCAGCAACAAAATCACTCTCCTAACTGAAATAGTTACATTAGTACAAAAAGACCAGGTGTAAGATTTTTTTTAAAACTGAGAACTACCAGATCATATTGACCTTCATTCAGTCCCTTTCTCTACTCAGTTCTCTACTGCTTCATCCAGCTTTTTAAAGGAATCAAGGGATGGGGCTTCCATTGCTTCCCTTGGGACCCTATTCCACAGTCTAATAGACTGTACTGTCAGGAAACATTTCCTGATTATATGCTTTAATCATGGGTGTCAAACTCCTGGCCCATGGGATGACCTCTTTCTCTTAGCCTGCATCACTCCCAGCACCTTTCTTATAAGAGGTGCTCAGAGTCCCCCCTCCTTTAACATTAATTTATTTGGATGCCTGTTTTCAGCTGCAGGCAGCTGCTTCCTTTTGCTCCAACCTTGCTGAGCTGAGCATGCTTCTAGAAGGCCAGGCTTCAGAGGTACTGAACTGGGAAGTAACTGCCCTCACTGGAGAACCAAGTTAGCAGTTCTGAGACTATACGTTGGTTCCTTGAGATATGTTTTCAAAACCTGAGACTGTTAGTAGGTAAGCAAAGATGACCTGATGTAGCATTTGGTTACCTGACTATTAACATCTGAAACATGGGTGAGCCGTTGGCCACTGACTGTGTGTACAATGTCACCTGCAGCTGAGAGGATAGGGAAAGTGTATCAGCAACTGTCTGAGAGGCTGCTAAGTATTGTGGTGAGGGGAGAAAAGAGTTGTCTTAATATTGGTGGTTTTTCTCCTAGAGTCAGCACACAAAGTCCATTTTATAGGCACAAGGGATGCCTAGTCAAGTGTCTGCAAAACTGGCTGGTTGTGAGAGTGGTAGCAGATACAGGTGGATTCAGGTGATGAGCAGTGAGGGACCAGTGATCCTGATGTTTCAGATCACTGGCACATGGTAATAAGAGCAAGGATGGCTGCTCTGTTAGTACCAAACAATATTTTTCTACACATCTATTTCCTTGCCATGGGGTTTCTGTATTTTAAATGAAAGAGACTAAAAGGTTGTCTCCAGCCTTCACAGTTTTGTTGCCTGTTGCCAACCCCATTCTTTTTCCACTGTTCTCTTTTTGAGCTAGGATAACTAAAACTGCTCCTATTCCTCCGTGACTGGATGGGCCATTAGTTTCTATTTTGTCCCTTTTGTCCCATCTTTGTTTGCTTTTCTGATTGCTTCTGCTCCTTGAACAGAAGTCTTCATCTGTCTTATCCATAGTAATGCCAAGGTCTCTTTTCGAAGTGGGTATGTTATACTGAGAGCCCAGGAGGAGGTATGAATTGTCTAGATTGTTCTTGCCAGTGTACTTCACCTAGTACTTGACAAAGTGGGATCATTGTTGTGTGTAAAGTTCAACAGGTGCTGGGGCCTTTGTCAGCTCAGGGCCTGCACATCCACTTTGTTTTATTTTCCTTTCCATTGGTTTCACTCGCAGAGTATCAAGTGTTTTTCATCATATTGCTCTGCTATACACTCCTGCTGTTTTTTTCTGAGGTGGCCTGTGGATGGGCATTTTGGGGGAAGAAATAGTGGATGGAGCCTTCTAGGCAGACGGGACCCAGAGCAGCTGCTTTCTGCTGCCTATTTCCTCCCTTTTTACCTTTCCGGTCTCCGGCCCTGCAGCTTGACCATGCGTCCCTGTCCCATTCCTTTTCCTCATTCTGCCTGTGGGTGTCTATGCCCTCTTTCATAGTTTCATGGTAGCTTGGGTTAGGAGGGACCTGATCAGATCATCTAGCCTGACCCCCTGCCACAGGCAGGAATGAATGTTGGGTTCACAAGACCCCAGACAGGGATCATCCAACCTCCTCTTGAATTTGCCCAAGGTAGGGGCAAGGAACACTTCCCTGGGAAGTTGGTTCCAGATTTTGGCCACCCTAACTGTAAAATATTGCCTTCTGATCTCTAACCTAAACCTATTCTTCATCAGCTTATTACCATTGTTCCTCACCACCCCAGGTGGTGCTGGGGAGAAAAGGGCTCTACCTATTTGCTGTTGATCTCCCCTGATGAGTTTGTAGGCAGCCACCAGGTCCCCCCTCAGCCTCCTCTTGCTGAGGCTGAACAGGTTCAGGTCCCTCAGTCTCTTCTCATAGGGCCTGTCCTGCTGCCCTCTCACCAAGTGGGTGGCCCTCCTCTGAACCCTCTCCAAGCTGGCCACATCCCTCTTGAAGTGCAGCACCCAGTATTGGATGCAGTACTCCAATTGCGGCCTGACCAGTCGGATAGAGGGGGAGTATCACCTCTCTGGGCTGGCTTGAGATGTATCTTTGGATGCATGAAAAGGTATGGCTGGCCTTGCTGGCATTGGTGGCTCATGTTCATCTTGGAGTCAGTAATGACTCCAAGATCCCGTTCTGCCTCTGTGCTTTCAAGAGGGCAACTCCCCAGCCTGTATGTTTGCTGTGGATTCCTTCTCCCAAGGTGCAGCACCCTGCATTTGTCTATGTTGAACCCCATCCTATTCTCATCTGCCCACTTTTGTAGTCTGTCTAAATCTATTTGCAGCCTCTCTCTCTCTCTTCAAGTGTGTCCATCTCGCCCCACATCTTAGTGTCATTAGCAAACTTGGACAGCGTGCTTTCCACCCCCTTGTCCAAGTCGCTGATGAAGATGTCAAACAGTGTGGGCCCGAGGACCGAGCCCTGGGGTACCCCACTGCTCACATCTCGCCAGGTTGAGTACAACCTGTCCACCATTACCCTCTGGGTGCACCCCATCAGCCAATTTTTTACCCATCCAACTGTGTAGGCATCAATGCCACAGTCGCTTAATTTATTGATGATGATGATGGCGTGAGAGACAGTGAGAGACTTCCTAAAATCTAGAAAGACTATGTCCACGGCGACACCATCATCTTCAACCCTTATGTCCCAAGCCTGTCCTTCTTCCATCCCCCTTTTCTCCAGCAGCCTGTTTCCTGGTCAACTTTTTCTCCACGGTCTGAGAGTCATTCAGACTGGTTCAAGACTCCAGTGTAGTAGGGGTGGGGACTGCCAATCAGCTGATTTTTGGTCCCAGGCCCTGCACCACATTGTACCACATCAAAATGTTGAGCTCATATTATCTCCATGGAGCAATCCCACAATAGCCAAGCACGTTACTAAATACAATATTACACTTCCTGCAAGACACTAAGATGTGGGGCGAGATGGACACACTTGAACTTTTGCTACAATATGATTGCACTTAGCATGGATTTGATTGCATGATTGCACTTAGCATCCCTACCAGTTTCCATCCCCAGGCTGGCTCAGGATCTCTTCTCTCTTCTTCCACACTCCCCAGAGAAGCCCCAAGTTCTCCCCTGTTTTCCTCCAGTACTCAGCTCCTACTGGCTCCTGGCTCTACTCCAACTACCATCCCCCACAGTGATTATTTCTCATAGGCAAGTGTCACATGTGGGAATGCTTAAAATGTGGCAGGTCTGTCACTAGGTTTTATATTTCCATTTGGTATTTGGCTTGATTGCTCTCTTCCCTTTTGCCTGTAGTGGGGCATCCCTTGCCTTGTTCTTGTTTTTGTTCAGGGTCTTACATGACTTCTGGGCTCTACTTAGGGAAAGTCTTTATACTGTGTCTAAGGATCATACGGCTTTGACTTTGGGGTGCCTTTGGCTAGTTTTAGCCTGTTTTGGAAATAACACAGGCTAGTGACAATTGGTGAATTCTTCACAGGAAGGCACAAAAATCCCCATAATTTTTTGAAACAGCCCATTGTTAGAAAAAACTTCTTCTTGGATGCCTTTTGCCCTGAAGTATGAGAGTTATTGCAGTGGCCTGCAACATCGCTGCACTACTGTGTGTCCTGGTGCCCTTCACTGTGGCAGTGGATGGCTTTGAAATATCTGTATGCTGTGCTCAAGAATGCATTTAGCCTTTCTGATTTTTTTTTTTCCCCCCAGAAAGGCTGTTTCCTTTCCTTCCATCTGCCCTTCCACCCAGCCTCACTGATTCATACGCTCCTAACCTCGTGCTATCCTGGGTTTAATTTTTGTTTAAGATCTTAGTTTCTTTAATGACAGCAGGAGCTGAAGGTTGTTCTCTGTGGGGGCTGTGGTGTGCGGCTGTGCTTGAGGTAATGAGACTTGATGAAAACCTCTTGTTACTGAGGCAAGATTCCTTCTTCCCCCATTTAAAAAAAAAAAATAGGCAGGGGGAAGAGTGACAGGCTGTGCTGGTTATGTTAATATATTTTTAATGGCCTGCATGTGGCTACCAGAACACTTGTTTGTCCATCCCAGGAGAGAGGTAGAGCAGAGCACTCTTCTGACATGCACTTTTGGCTGAGCCCAGTCAGGAATTGAAATGGGTTAAGTGGGGGGGAGAGCGAAAAGGTCAGGTGTGAATTTCCCAGAAATTCCTGTGATTAAAAGGAAATCTGCCATTTTGCACATGCCAGAAATGGGGGGAGGGGCAAAGGATTCGGGAGAGCGTCTCTTGATTCCCAGATCTTGTTTGCTCTCTTTCTGGAATGTTCCTCTGCCTGCGATCAACAAGGGAGCTATGGTTTCACACTGGGGGACTTTTACGGGTGACTGGGGAGGGGGGAGATCCCTTTAAAATAATTGCTGCATTTCTGAGGAGGAACAAAAGGGTTTACACTGTAATTGAAAGCTTGGAAGGGGAGGGAGCAGACAGATTTAAAGCAAGCATGCTGAAAAGCCAGGTGCCGGTGGTTTGGTAGCCGAGCACACTGGTGCGCTGGCTTTTTGTCTCCTAGGCTAAAATGCTTTTAAAGCTGTGAGTAGAATGAGCCCAGTGGTCTGAGCCTACTCCCCAGGGCATCTTTTCCCTGCTCTTCTGATACCGACACAGTCAGCCACATGCATAACGCCAACTGGGTTGGAGAGGCCAAGGGCTGGAACAGCTGAGGATCTTGCGGGTCAGGCAGGACTGAGGTGCATTAGCAGAGTTGTGTGCGGGGGATGCAGTGTTGAGAAAGGGAGAGACAGGTGGTGCTGGAGGTCGGAATGGAGGTATCTTAGCCGAGTGATGCGGAGAAAGTTGCACAATGCGAATGAGATCTGCTTGTGAAGAATTAATGCTGCATAACCTGTGTCAGAGAGAGAGAGAGCAAACAGCAATGAGCCCTGTCTGTCTCACGCTCTGATTAAATAGAGTTGCCAAGAGAGGTCAGCCCTCGTTGACTTGCTGACAGGTTGGCTGGAAGGTGCTATGATATGGTATGGGAAGGGATATTGATCACAGCTTAAAACAAAACAACCCCCAGCCCCTTCTAGCCACTAGATAATTGGGGGAGTGTTGGTTGGTATTGAAAAAGAAGCTGCCCTCCTCTTTGTATCGAATCCCAAACAAGGGTGGGCTTGCCCTGGAGTGGACAAGGAAAAAAATCAAGATAGTCTGAATTCCTTCCCTCCTGCTGCTGACAGCCACTTGCTTCCCTGCAAGCAGCTATAGTTCAGGTCTGTGTGCGCCCCTGATGCTCTGTGATGGGGATTTAATGTGCCTCCCACCAGACTGACTGAGGAAATCTCTGCTTACTTCAGTTTGAGCCTGTTTAGGGTGCTCCCTGCTGCCTCAAGTCCTATCTTTAAGGCATATTCTCATCTGTAGTGGTGTATCACCTGTTACTGAGGCAAGCATGCTCTCAACAGGGAAAGAGTATTGGTGAATAGCAGTGGAGAAGTAAGGAGAAGAGCTTGTGTTGGGTTTCTTCATTCGCTGAGCCCATCCCTAGCACTGGGCAAAACCTACCACAGCAACAGCAAAACGATGTGTTTTTTGGAAGGCCATGGGGCTTTTATTTGATTTGAGCAGCAGCTACAGACGCTGGACTGGTAGTCCTGCACACGTGCCACACAGTCTGTCCCCTGCCTTTGTGCCACATCACTGACATAGGCCCAGATTGTTCCTCCCCAGTTATTTTAAGAAATGAGGGAGGGATACTGGGACTGAGAGGGAGAGAAGAACTCTGAAAAAATGTCTTGCTGTGCGTAACCCACATTTTTCTACAGTAAGGGAGAGGAGTAGGTTTGGAGTATATGCATGGCCTTTGGACTTGCCCTGACACTCTTCTCCCCACACATAGACCCCAGTGTATGCAGAAAGCCCTCCAAAGAGTTTAGGTAGATGGACAGTGTGGCAGATGCATCCAAGCCTCTCTATGCCTTGGTGAGGTCACAGGCCATGCATGGAGGACAAGAAAAGTCTACCCACTACCAGGAGCAAAGCTACGAGCCACGGTATGCTGTGAAACAGAGAGTTAGTTGAGCATGGGGGAGCCTGCTCCTAAGTCTGCTCACACTTGGTAAGCTCAGCTTATAGGGGGCAACTGACTTGTTCTTTCTTAGCTAGTTATGTGAATGTGTCTATTCTCAGCCTGGTTCATGTAGTGTGTTTGGGATATGATAGTGTTTGCCAGTAAAGAACAGCCTTCAGGAGGGCAGAGGTCTGAGAGATTCCTTCTCCCTTCCCCAAGGAGATTCAGCTTTCAAGTAGTATCAAGTGTTCATCTACACAGGGACACAGAAAAATGTATTCAAATTAATCACTGTATAACTGTGAATGTAGACCACATTAACCCTCTGAATTGTTTAGTATTAAAGGTGCCTTAATTAGCTTATCTCACTTTGAAAAGAAATAATTTGAGTTAAGGCAACACAGAGGTTTTAATATGCTTTAAGTCAGGGTTGTCCATTTGCTGGCCCACAGGCTCCTACCCAGCCACCACTTTCCCATTGCTGCAGCTTCCCCATCTTCCTCTGGCTTCCATTTCCTGCCCCTACCCCAGGTGGTGGGGTCGGGAGGTGTAGCAGAGCACAGCCCATAGTGCTGGGGAAGCCTATGGCTTGGCATGCCCACATATTGCAGTTCAGCAGTGGAACCCATGGCAGGGAAGCTGAGGGTGCAGCGGTAGAGGGCCTGTGGGTTCTGCTGGTATGTCATGCATGCCATGCAGCCCCTGCTGGTGAGACCCTTTAGTGTGAAGTTGAACAGCCCTAGTTTAAATAATCTTTAAAAGTAATTCAGATTTACCTTTTCTGAGGGCCCCATGCTGACAAGCTCTAAGTTTCAGGGGGATTCCCTTGCTTTTTTTAACTCATTTTTCCCGCTAGGCTTAAGGGAGTCTCCAGAAGGTACTGTGATTCATCTGAAAGCATGAGTGAACATGAGTTGGCACAGGATCAGAACCACAGACCCAGCAAGCTTCTAGCTTTGCAAACTCTGGACTGCAAAGCCTTCCCAAATGCTAGTGGCCAAAGATAAAACCATCAGCGGATAGGACTCAAATCAGACTCTTTTTACTCAGGTATTTTGCATCTGGTTTTATGATTATAATACTGTTGGATAATTCTAGACCAGGGGTTCTCAATCCCTGGGCCGCAAGTCAGCTACCAGTCCACATCACAGTCAGCTGCCAGACCAGAAATGGCTGCGCACCAACAAACCGCAGCCCCCCAGAGCCGGGCAGAGAGGCCGCAACTACTTCTGCAGGATCCTTAGTAGCACAGGGTTTGGCCTACCCCCTTGCCCAGAGGGTAGGGGTATCCTTGCCTGTCTTTCAGCCGGAAATTCCAGCCACAGTCAGCTGTGACTGCTGGGCTGCAGTTTGTCGGGCCACAGCATAAAAACTTTGGGAACGCTTGTTCTAGACCATCTCCTAGTGGCCAGTGCCACCGTATTCTTTTATGTAACTTTTATATCATCGTTTTTGATCTGCAGGGGTGCATTCTTCTCTCTCTCTCTAACTTGAGCTTGAATCATCTTTATTTCTTTATGATGGACAAGGATGGCCTGAAAGGATTGCATTTTTTTTCCTGTTTTTTTTTTTTTGGGGGGGGGGGGAGGGGGTTACCTTGGACAGATCAGTGATGTACTCTGTAGTCTTCACCAGAGGCCTACCAGTGGGGCATAATGGATGGTTTTTGTGAGCTTTAACATCATAATTAAAAGTATGAAGTTGTTTGAATTTGCAGGTTGCCTTTAAATTCAAATAATTAATTTGTCATTGACTCTGTCTAGTTGTTGATAAAAACAAATAAAATAGCAAGAGTTCAAAATTCTGAATTAAATCCTTTCCCCTTTTAATATCACGGGTATCAGATACTTGGTTTTTGTGACATCACCATTTATTTTATTCCTCCAGTTATCTTCTAGCTTAAACAAAACCTTCATTTCCAATGATTGGGGTTGGGGTGGGAGGGATGACAAACGTAAGAAGTATTTTTAAGGACTTTTTGTACAATACATAATACGGAGGCAAAAAGTGGGCACAAACCTATCCCCTTTATTTTTTGCTGATCACCTGTAAAAGTTTTATGCAGTGGGGGTCCCAGCATAACAGCCCCTTTGAATCTGTTTTCTTATCAAAATGTTTCCATTCTCTGCTTGATGTAAGCCTGCCAGTAACACAGATTCATCCCTGTGTATGCTGGTGTTTTGCTTTCTGATTGTTTACTAAAACAGAGCTGCTGAGGCTAATTTAATGTTTCAAGGAATTATTGGGGCTTGCTTTTTGAAGCCTATAAAAATCTGGCTGACTGCAAACATGTAAAGGTAGGTTCATTGCTGGGGTCTCCTGACCTTGATGGTATAATTGCTGTTCAAAGAGAGGGAAATGGAGTGAGTGGAGAAAAGGCAGCAGGTAGGTGTCCCACGGAAGTGAGGATGAGATTTGTTTGTTAACTTAATAACCCTTCATCCAGGCTTCTCCCTGTGCCTCCTCACTCCCTCCCATTAGCCCTTCCCCCTCTTTCCATCTCTTAAGTGCCATTGAGGGGTGTGGGGAATTGCAGCCGGTAAATTGCATCCAACAACTCGTGGTGGTGGTGGCTGCTGCTGCTAAATCAGCCAGCTGAGCACCTGCTGTCTCCGAGCTAACGGAACTGAATAGCAAGCTATTCATTTTTAAAGTGACATTGTCAAGATAAAAAGCATATTTTAAACCAGTCCTTCCTTGGGTTCCAGAGTAACATGTTAGATTATTAAAACCAAATGAAATTTCAGAAATCTGATTTGCTTCCATCTGCAGCCGGAGGGGAGGGCCTCAAGCATCAGGTATGAATTACCTAGAGTCCCTGCAATTGAATCTTTGAATCCCAGCAGGCTCCGCTTAACCCTTTGTGTTGAGGTCAGTATGTTGACTTCGATGCAGCTTCATACATGGGCATCTTTCCAGTGTGACCTTATTACAAGGTGAGGTCCTTTATGGACCGTTAAAGTCACATGGAAAGCAAACCACCCCACACCCCTCTTCTCCTTTCCCAAATGGAGAGAGGCATGTTTTGGTTGTCCACCTGTAACAGTGGGTGGGTGAAGCAGTCCCTCTTTACAAGTCTTATGCTATTTTTCCCAGATCATACTAGCTTAAGGCTAAGGCGACTGTCCAGAGGGTGGTCACCAAGCTGCCTACTGTCTGCAGGCATAAAGAAATTGGGTATAAATAGTTATTTGTAGTTAGTCAGCTTCCTATTTTTAATGCAAAAACTTAAGTTGTTGCACTCCTTCTTGCCTTGGTCTGTCTTCTGTTACAGCAGGGATTTCAAACGTGCCTGGCCTTGTGGGCCAGATAAGTGTTGCGGGACTAGTCCATGGTCCAGATGAATGGCACAGGGCCAGTCCTGCAGGCTGGATCAGATCCATGGCCCTCTGTCCCATGCCAGTGGCACCTAATATGGCTGATTTAAGACCTGGTAGGAAGAGGCCTGGCATCCTGGGCGCCTGGCTACTAGTGCAGGAAGAAGCCATGGTGCCAGGCTTCTTCCCATGGTGCTGCTGGGGCTCCAGCACCGCTGCTTTCACCCAGGTACATGGCAGCCAAGCCAGTAGCAGCAGCCAAGCACCCAGGTGCAACCAGTGATGCTGGAGCCCAAGCGGTATCTCAGGAAGGAACCTGACAGCCTGGGTACTTGGCCGCCACTATGGGAACAAGTTACAGTTCTGCTTGGATTCCAGAGCTGTGGGTTTTGCTGGTGTGGGGGGTCCTCCATCAGAACCAGAGTTGGGGCAAAAGTCCACAGGCTGGATGACCTGGCTCCATGGTCCAGATCTGGCCCACAGTCCATATGTTTGACACCCCTGTGTTAGATCATTTGGTCCATATGTTTGACACCCCTGTGTTAGATCATTTGGTCCATTTTGTTTTATTTAATTTCTTGTCATGTTGTCTCTAGGGCATTGTCATCAGTTCTTGTTTTCTTTTTTCTTTTCTTCTGTTTGCTAACTTATCCTGTCTCTTCAGACTTAGTCACATTTATACACATATCCATGCAGTGGCAGAACAAGGAGTGGGCGAGAGGGAGGAAGAATGGCTGCCATTTCTTCAGCTGGCCTGACCTCTGCTGCCAGAGGCACAGATCCTGGTTGTTATGCCTCTGTCTTCATGTCTGCACACATGGCGTTTAACAGGTTTACCAGGTACATACTGGCTAACAGACTAAACTGATTGCCCGGATGGTTGTATGACAGATGGGGTTGTGACCTGCTAACCAGGGACAATGCTCAAGTAAGAACTTAGCTCCTTGCCTCTCTTCCCATGGCTTCAGGGAAAGAGGCTGGGGGTTCCAGGGATTGTAACTAGAATGTTTTCCCTAGAGCTTGCCCAGGGGGGGCCATTTTTCAAATTCCCTTTTGGTGTTTGATGTCATGGAAAGCTGAAGGACCTTTAGTCCTTGTGCCCCTCTGAGAAAAGATTGTTGTGCTTCGTTCCATCTCAGAACATCCTGCTTGGCCTGTAGATAGATAGCATCAAGCCAACTTCTATATTCAGTCTTCAGGTTCTTGTCTTCTCATGCCCAGTGGTTAGAGAGGAAAGATGGGCCAGTGGTTAGTGCACTAGCTCTAGTGCAGGAGTCCTGAGTTGAGTTTCCTACTTTGTTATAGATTACCGGGGTAATCCCAGGCAAATTGCTTAGACTACAGTGCCATCTATGACATGGGTATATTTTGACCCACAGATTTGTTGAAGATAAACACGTTAAAGTTTGTCAAGTATTTACATGCTATAGTCATCGGGGGGTCCTAAATCAGATAGCTCAGGTACTGCCTCTGCTGTGCTGTAGCAAAATCATAGGTTTGGAGGGGACCTCAAGGAACATATGGTTCAATCCCTTACATGAATGCGGGAATACTATTCCTAAACCATCCCTATCCAGTATTTATCCAACCTCCTCTTGAAAACCTCCAGTGAACTTGACCAATTGTTTTCAGTGTCACTGTGGCACACAGGGTTTGGATGAGCAGCTGTGAAAACTAAGTGGACAGTTCTCACTCTGCTGCAGCTTGGGAGAGCTCTCAGCAGCAGAGGAGGCACAGGCTTCATCAAGCTGCCAAGTGGTGCTGCATCTGTGTATGGTTCTGTGATTTGGGGTCACAAAATAAAGAATCTCTTAGAAACTTAACTTAAAAAACAACAACTGAGGTCCAACATAAGTTGATATCACTGGTGCAAGAACCCTTGTTCCAAGCAAGAGAATTATTTTGGCCCTACCTGCTCACTTTCTCTTGCTCATTTGTAAAGCACTTTGGTGTCTATCAGGAAGAAAAGTGCTCCATAGATGTAAGGTACTATAATTAGGTGTGATGGTTTGTTTCTATTTTGGTCTTCAGTCAGCTTAGCAATCAAAGCTTGCCTGGTCTGGTCAGTTTCCTGGCCAGCTTTATATCTGATTCTGATATATTACCGCGATGCTTTTTGCATTGTGGATTACAGTATGGCACTCAAAAGCCCTTAAAATGACTGAGAAATGGAATAGAAGCATACAGCTATTGAGCTTTGTAAAATCTTTTTTTCTTTTAGAGCAAAATAATGGACCCAAACTACTTGACAGTGCCCCTTTTTAAATCCACCACTTGGTTTCTAAAGGGGTGGGGGCGAAGAGGTAATGCATAGGTCTTACAGGAATAAAGCCAGTGTTTTGTGCTCCCCTGCGGCTCTGCAGCAATAGCTCACTGCCTGACCCTATTAGCAGAGCTGTTCTGTCATGGCTGGTGATTCAGGTGTGCAGACAGGGAAGGGAACTAAACAAATAATACGAAGTTAGGGGATGTGCTGGGAATACAGCTGCAACTGCCAAGTGGGAAAGAACAAAATGATGGTGGGGATGGGAGGAATTTCTCTGTGGTCAAAATATTGGAGCCTTCTTCACTCTCCTGTGATTCTGCAGCCTTGAGGATTACAGGTCTCAGGAATCTTAATGTAAGCAAGTTCATATAGCATTGCAGCAAAAAGGGTTGATGACGGAATAAGGGACATTCTTCCTTTTCATTCGCTAGTGGACCCCTGTATCAGCATGGCACCAGGGGCTACTGTATGGTTGTGGTACCTCTTTATGGATGAGGTGTAAAACCAAGGCTTTGATCACTTGATTGTTAAAGACCCTACTGCACTTTTCACAAGATTAGGGGCCAGTAAGCCTATGTTCTGGCCTGATTCCAGTTAATTACTTTCTGCCTGTCTAAAATTCCCCCTGCAGTTTATATTGGAGAAGTTATTATTCAGTTCTCTTCTTAATGACTTGTGTGTAACATTTCTGGCACAGAATTGATGCTTTATTTCAAACCAGAGATGGGGAAGTGATCCCTGTATTTTTGGTGTGTAGAATGCAAGAGGTGTGAGGGAAATATTAAAAAAAACCCAATGTAATGTAAAAACCAAAAGCCTCAGTTTGCTTCCTTTTAAATTCAGCTCCTGTTTCAGAGCAGGTCTCCACTACATCTTCCAAATCATAAGAGTGTGTGTGTGTGTGTGTGCGCGCGCGCGCACGTGTGCATGTGTGTCTGTGTCTTTCTTTCTCTCTCCCCCTCTGTCTTGGAACAAGAAGAATGTGTCAAGCCCTCTGGCTGGAAGCCAGGACTCTCTGTGGAACTATAAATCGACCCGTCAGGGAGGGGGAAAGAGATTAACGTTGGCCGTCTTCATTAGTGAGTCCCCTGAGGAAACTGGGTCTGCCATGAGCCGTGAATGAGACCAGCTGAGAGAGGGGGAGTTTGCGGTTTTTATCACTCCCTCCAGAGACCCCTGAGGAGCAGAGAAAAACGGTCTGATAGGGATGGGAGGATGTAAAATGAGGGAAGCTGGAGCTTTCCAGCACAGCACTCGCTGCCTTCTGATTGGAGCCAGATGGAGTTGGTTGCTGTTCCTCTGCACCAATCGGTGACCCAGGAGTCCATGTGTGTGGTTTCAGTATTTGGCATGCTAATTGGGAGCAGAGAGGAGCTGGCCCAGTGGCAGTGCAGTGCCCTGCCATGCTAAACAAGTACTAGTAATTGCATTCAGGGCACCTTCATTATATAGGATTTTAACAAAACCAGAAAGGAGCATTTATCATGAGCAGTGTAATTCTTCCTGGACAATTGTGGGGCTTTTTTCCTTTTTTTTGCTTTCTGTCTTTTTTTTTTTTTTTTTTAAAGGTCTGGATATTTTTCCTACATTATTTTCCCCCTTGTGCAATGGTTTTAGAAATCACCCCTTTAGCTTGCATCTCCCTTACCCCCTGTATTGTATAGGTTTGTACATGAGGTTGCAGGGGTGTATGTGATCACATCCCCAGAAACCAGTCATTTTTAGCTTGCTCAGGAGGGTGGATTGGTAACATTTCAGGTTCCCTGTTTAAGTCCCAGGGAGAGAGAATTTGTGATGGCGCTTCTACCAGTAAAATCTGGTTTGAGCTGGTAGTTCCGTCTCTCTCTCTCTCTCATTTCTCCTTGTTGCAGTGAGTGACGCAGGCTAGATGGCTCTAGATAGTGATGTTTTTATTCACAGAACAGGTATGACACATACAGTGGAAATGCAGACTATATACACACAAACCACTCCTACTCATGCACCTGTACCCTAACCTGAGGGGACAAGAGAAGGGGAAGTTCATTGTCTCTGGCCCATGTGGTCCTTGTTACCTCTGTAATGTGACAACAAGGGAGCCAATTAGTGTCAATTGTGATGGTAGGTCTTAGTGATGGGGACACAGACCTAACTAAGTGGACTGAGACATGGTATGTCTTCCCTTCCCTTTAACCGCTCCCTTCCACCTCCCTGGGGCAGGGGATTTCACTGAAGAATGAGTGAGCTGCTTGTGTTATTGTACTGTGGTGGGGAGGGGGGTACAGACGACAGACAGACTGCTGTGGATGCAAAAGAGCTCAGTAAGCAGTTACAGGGGCATCTGGTACAGGTCCTTTGCTTTGTGGGAGCTATTATCCCATTTTTCTTACCCCATTGTTTTTTCTCCCCCTCCTCTTTCTCATTTCTCTTATTGTATTCTGTTGATGTGATTGTATCCCAAGTCTTTTGCAAACTAGGTGGATATGGAAACCTTTTCATTGGGCAATGATGTGGGGACAGCTCTGGCGCAGAATTCTTCAGCTTTGCTATAACTTTTAGCAAGCATTTAAAGAACCATTTTGGTCTGTGGTTTTCTGCACTTGATAAATATTAAGTCTCACAGTGTTCCTTGGTGGCAGGTAAATATTATGACTTGTTTTGCTGGAGAGTACAAGAAGGTAGAGAGAAGTGAAGGCTTATTTTGTTAAGCACTGAGCATAGTTTTAAAGTCCCTGACTCAAGGAGCTTACAGTGTGAATTAGACAACATTTTGAGAAGGGATGTGGGTGTGAAAGCAGAAAGGACAATGGAGAGCAGCAAATGAGCAGCTGCTGTTTGAGAGCATTACTTACAAGGAAAGCACTAACTGGTGCCAAAAGGTGATTTGCCCTCCTCCATCACCTAGTGGCTTCTTGTTTTCTAGTTCCCTGCTGTAACCATTACTTTTTCCTGGTGACTGGAGCATAACAACATTACACAGTTGGTTAGGAAAAGAAGAAATAAGCAGTATCCAATTGAAACTGTTTGATATTTGTCCTCAGACTAACATTTGATCCTAGCACTTTTGCAAAAAGTGTCAGGGCATCAGTATTGAACAACTGGATGGGTCACCAGCTTTCTCTTTCAAAGGGTTGGTTACACCTGTGCGACACTGTGTCCCCTAAGGCCATAGGTTTGGGACTAAGATGGATAAGTATCAGCTGGCACCATTGCTGCTTTGTCTATTGGAAGTCCCAGGTTCACATAGTAACCAGCCCTGACCCTCCTTAGCTTGATGGCTGACCAGAACACAGCCTGGGAATCATGTCTGCAAAAAGATCTGTTTGCGGCCAGTGAGCAGTCTTCCCTCCTAAGGAAGTTGTGTCTTGATCCAGGTATCTGGAGGTTTGGAGGAAATGCAGTATGCTCTAGGGTGGAAAGAAGGGCAGTGGTCAGTCACTTAAAGACAGCTTCTGGGGACTACTCCAGTGAAACTCAGAGTTGGCTTGTGTGACCGGCATCACTTCAGAATTACCAAGAAGGTTCTGTTTGTCTATCTATGGGTGCTCACAGAAGAGAAAAGGTTATTTCTTGCTCAAGTTGTGCTTTTCCAGCACAACTGTTCATTCTCCTTTATTGCTTCTTCAGAGGGTGGATTGCATGGCCGGACAATGAGGATGGGGTGTTGAGGAGCTGGAAAGGTAAGGAAAGGTTTTGGGAGGCTTTCATCCCTACATCTTTCCTTTTTTCATGAGTGAGGGAAGTTTTTGCATGTATAGTATGTGGTGTTTTTCCCCCTTCAGCACAGATTTTTAGGCTCTCAGTAACAAATGAGCCTGCTATGCCTCATTTGCATATTGTTATTTTCAAGCCTCTGCATCTTCTTTCTTCCCTTTTTCCTCCTTCCCTCTTCCCTTCCTCCCCCTTTCTGTTCTGCTAAAGATTGCTCCTAATTCTCAAATGCCTTCCCCACCCTCCCTGTATTTTTCTTTCATCCTTTGTTCCTGATTGTGCCTGGGAGCAGAAAAGCAAAAAGGATACCATCTCTCTGTGAAATACCAGAGAGAGAAATACAGGCAGGCAAAGTTGTGAGCCTGGTAGTGTGAGACTGAATCCATCTCAGACATGCACCGAGCATGCTTGTTCGAGTGCTGTTGGAACACTTGGGATTCACTCTCCTGCATTATGTTTTCAGTGCCACACAGTATGGCTGCAGCCCTGCCAGCCCCAGTGGGACCCCCTTGAAGAATGGTGTTCTTAGTGTCTCCTGCCCTGGGGGCATGAAATCAGGATCAGCAATCAAGCCTAAGCCTCTTGCATGCTAGGATTGAATACTACTAGACTACTAGGCACAGCTTTGTCTCCAGTCTTGGTCCTAGTGTGTCTCCCGACCAAGTGTAGAGGTAATTGAATGTGCGCACATGTTGGCTGATGCATTCCATTTTTCTCTCTGTGTATTCTCCCCTTCCCTCCCCCCCCCAGCATCAACAGTTTTGCCATAAATCCTTAAAATCAACAGGGCAGTCAATTACAAAGACTGTTCTGACACTGAAATCTAATAGTGTGCTTAAAAATCCCAACCAAGAACCAAAATCCTGCTCCCCTTCCCCTTTAGTGTAGTAGTTCTTTTTAGACACAGAGCACCCCTTATTGGGCTTGGGGCACCCTGCAAAAATGCGAACTCTTAGCTTTAGGGGTGTAGGTTGTAGCCGTATTGGTCTAAGGACATAGGCAGACAAGGTTCTTTGCGTGAATCTGATATCTTTTATTAGACCAACTTAAATAGTTGGAAAATAATTATTATTAAGCAAGTTTCGGGTTCAAAAACCCTTTGTCAGGCTAAGGAAGTTTCAGCGGTTGGTGTGTGCTCTTCCTGGATGGAATGAAAAGTAAAGAAGCCAGAGGCTGGGCTGGTATGCATACAAGACAGGTAGTCAGTGAAAATGTAGATTGAGGAATCAATGAGTGAGAGACAGGCTGGGGGCAGGTAGGAAGAGAAAGAAGGGGGATGAATAGTGGAGAGATACCTAGGGAGTCAGATGTCAGGCAGGTTATAATGTGCCATAAATCCAATGTCTATATTTAGTCCATGATTTTTAGTATCCAGGAGGTTGATGAAGTGGAGTTCATAGGCTCGGCTCTGGGAAGTGTTTTGTAAGTTTCCTTTGAGGATCAGGGCTGAGAGATTAGGGAGACAGTGGTTTTCTTGTGAGAAATGTGCCCCCACAGGTAATTGGGTATTCCTGTCTTTGGTAGATTTCCAGTGTGCATTCATTCTGGTGCACGGTTGTTGTTTGGTCTCTCCTGTGTATTTTCCATCAGGGCATTTGGTGCATTGGATGAGATACATTACATATTTGGAGGTGCAGTTGTAAGATCTGGGAATGCTGATGGCTCTGTTGTGGGGTGTAGTTATTGTGGGGGTGGTGGAGATGTGTTGGCAGGTTTTGCATTTCTTGGCATGGCATGGTCTGGATCCTTTTTGTGTGTTCTGGCTTTGCTTCTGGAGGAAGTTTGCTTCTGGTAATGAGGTTAGCGAGGTTTAGTGCTTGTTTGAAGGCTAGGATGGGTGGCTCTGGGAAGATCTTTTTAAGAGTAGTATTTATTTCTAGTAAGGGTTGCAATTGTTTGAGGATTTTCTGTACAGGTTGGAGGGAGGAGTGATATGTCATAAGCAGCGGTGTGTGATTTGTGGGGGGTTTTCTTCTGTACTGTAGCAGTTCTTCATGTGGTATCCAGGTGGCTCTTTCAAACGTGCAATCTATCTCTCTGGAGGAGTGTCCTTTTTGGGTGAAAGCTTTTTAAGATTGGTGAGGTGGTAATCCCAGGTGTTCTCTTCAGTGCAAATTCACTGGTATCTGATGGCTTGGCTGTATATCACAGCTTTTTTGGTGTGTCTAGGGTGATTGCTGGTTCTGTGCAGATATGTATGTTGGTCTGTGGGTTTCTTGTATAACGTGGTTTGTATTTTATCATTCTGGATACTGATCATTGTGTCTTAAAAGGAGATGTTGGTGCTGGAGTATTCTAGAGAAAGTTGGATGGAGGGGTGGTGATTGTTGAATTTCTCATGGAACTCAGTGAGAGATTGCAGGTTTTCAGTTCAAATGATGAAGATGTTATCAATATATCTTAAGTATAACAAGGGTTTGATGGTGCAGTTCTTGAGGAAGTCTTTTTCCAGGTGGCTCATAAAAAAGGTTGGCATACTGTGGGGCCATTTTGGTGCCCAGGTCAATCTACATTTTCACTGACTACCTGTCTTGTATGGATACCAGTCCAGCCTCTGGCTTCTTTACTTTTCATTCCATCCAGGAAGAGCACACACCAACTGCTGAAACTTCCTTAGCCTGACATAGGGTTTTTGAACCGAAAGCTTGCTTAATAATAATTATTTTCCAACTATTTAAGTTGGTCTAATAAAAGATATCAGATTCACGCAAAGAACCTTGTCCAACTCTTAGCTTTCACTCTTTTTTTTTTTTTTTTTTGATTCTGGGAAAATAACAGAATAATTTCGTTGCAAAGAACTCAGACCACAGAAATCAAAATGCTTTTGATGCTCTGGATTCCTATTTGAAATCTCTGAGTATCTTGTGAATCATGTGAATATGCACACCTAACAGTGCTAATGTTGCCTAGCACCCTTAAAAGGATCTTGCTGCAACTTGTTTGAAAGTCATTACTCTAGTGACATCAATACCGCTTGTTAGCCTGTACCTTGTCTCTTGTTGGGCAGTGTGTAGTAGTAGTAGTATAAGCCATTAGTTGACTCCTTTTCTGTGTCCTAACCTGCGTTTTAAAATGTTTGTTTTGGAAGCTGGTCCAGCTTATTTTACTTAATGCCTCCCTTCTTTTCCTTTGGCTGTTTATGAATGATGATTTTCATCTCTCCCAGGGGGAGAGTAGAGGTCACAAAGGCAGCTTTATCCCCTGCACCCTTTTGCTGTTTGTTCCATTTGTCTCTACTTGGTGTATGTTGCAGGCACTTGTTTCCTGCAAAGGGCAGTTCTGGCCAGTGGAATGTGTTCATTGACTGGAGGCTGTACATGAGTCATTTGGGTGAACACAGTGGCTTTTACATAGCAGAGAGACTTCTGGGACAGGTTATCAAGAATCAGCATTAGCTTTTCAGTCCACTCTTACTTCTGTCCAGTACCCACCCTCAACACTCCGCTATTTTGTTTCATTTCATATTTCTGCCTGGTCTGACTGATCTATAGGCAAGCTAGGGAAGAGGCCTCAGGGATCCTGATATTTACATTGGTGAGCCATAGTGTGGACAGAGGCAACAAACAATCCCCTATATGATTTCTTATGTCTCAAAATTGGATCTGCCCCTCATGACACAATTATTTTGGTCCCATGGAATAAAGATGGACTATGGGCAAATTAATGAGTTATTCACTCTGTGAATCACTACACCAAATAGCAATTACTCCAAGGTCTGAATCTGGCTGGGAAACAGAATATACTTTTTTCCTATCCTACTATCTGCCACTACCTTTCATCCATGTGGGGTGCTCTTAGTTCTTCTCTCCAACTAGTTTCTAGTAGACACTGGGGGAGTGCTCAAGGATCCCAGAGAAATAGTGTGAGATGGAGATGCAGAGTGCCTGTGAACACTGATCCCTAAGATCCTTTCTAACCCACCTAAAGTGTGAGTTCACATTTTAGTTCACATGATGGTAGAGCTGTCTATGGAATTCCATGGCTCAGTGCATAAGATATCCATTGGGGAAGTGGAGCCATTGTTCAGCACTGCTTGCGGAGACCAGATATCATGGTGATGAACAGGGTATGGAAACTAAGCTCTTTCAAAGAATGGGGTTGCTTGAACAGGTCTCTCTTCCCCTTCTGTAGTCCCACAGGCAAGACAAGAACACCTAATCACCAGTAGATTGAAAGCAGCTAGCTAGTGCAAAAGAATTAGTATGGACACCTGATTTTCATTCATTGTCAGAAAGGCATCACTAGTGAGCAAAGTCTGTGTCTGTACCACATCTAAGCCTGAAGCAGGCTGGCTGAGGTTGAGGAAACCTAGGGACTTCACATGCTTCTAGATTGTCTCACCGTACCTTTTTTGATGACTTTACCTGAAAAACGAAGATTACAGAAATGCCTTACAGGGGGAGACAGGGGTATAAGTTGTAGCTGTGTTGATCTAAGGACACAGGCAGACATCTGGTTTCTTTACTATTCAGTCCATCCAGGAAGAGCACAGACCAAATGCAGATGCTTCATCAGCCTGATGAAGGGTATTTATACCCAAAAGCTTGTGAAGATTTTTTCCAACTATTTGAGTTGATCTAATACAAGATCTCAGCAGTATTCCTGCCCAGAGCAGGGGGATTGGACTCCATGATCTTTTGAGGTTCCTTCCAGCCCTTAATTTCTGTGATTTCTATGATATCAGATTTACCCAAAGACCCTTGTCTGTCACAGGGAGAGAGACTCTCAGGACTCTCTAACTGGATGCAAAGAACCTGAATTGTCCCAGGTGTTCACCATGATGCCAACTTTGGATCTTGTAATGGAGGGGTTTCCTGCACTGCATAAAATGGCTGAACACATAAGAATTGCCAAACCAATCTGAGTGTTGACCCATGTAGTCCAGCATCCTGACTCTGACAGGGACAGATAACAGATGCTTCAGCGAAGGTGCAAGAAAACAGCATAGTGGACAGTTCAAAATAACTAGCCGGTAAGTGAAGCTGTTTCTACTTAGTCAGAGCTTATGGCCTGAAACATGAGAATTTATATCCTTTGTAACTGTTTTCCTATCTCATGTCACTATGAATGTTCTCATTATCCCTCTAAATGTTTAAGCATACTAAGCTTCTGGCCTGTTCTTTTAAACTGTGCAGGTTGTTTATATTATCACTCTGCGTGCATCTGCCTCCCATGGCTGCTAGGACTCTTACTCTGGGAGCTCTCATCTCAGGTGGTCCAAGCAGTGTCTGTCTTAATAAACTTCACTTGTGTTCAATATCTCAAGTAACCAGAGAGCCCCAGGCCTCCCGATAGAATCACAGGCATTAGTGCTGAGGATGGGAGAATCCCACAGCTTGCCTTTGTTCCTCCATTCAGGCAGTGCAGATTTCTGTTATAGCATCATGAACCACTTTCCGTTTGGCCTTAGCATAGATCAGTGGTTCTCAACCTTTTTAGACTTGAGGCACCCCTCAGAAAATGCCAGCTCTTAGTTTTCACTCATTTCTTTTGACTATAGCAAAACAATAGAACAATTCATCTGTTGCAAAGAACTCAGAAAGACAATAACAGATTGGAATGTTTTGGACACTGTGGATTCCTATTTGAACTCTCTAGGTTTATCTTTTGAATCGTGTGCACACCTAATAGTGCTAACATTGTGTGGCTCCCTACAGCACCCCTGAATGGATCTCCAGGCACCCCAGGGTGCCATGGCACCTTGATTGAGAATCACAGGCATAGATATTGCACCTCCTCTCTCCCCCCAGCTCCCCTTCCTTCCTCTTGTATAGCATAGGTCTTCTTTTTGTTTTGTGACAACTTCCCATCTGGTGCAAAAGTCTTTTCTGTAGCTCCTGCCCCTGGGAAAGACCTTTTGTACCTCTCTGTTTTCTGAATTCTTCCTTGCATTTCAAATCTCACCTGAAAAGAGATTCTCCTTCCTTCACTACCCATTTTAACTCCTGTCTTTCTGCCATTTTAGAGGCATATTTAGAGCTTGTTGATAGTTAGCTGACTAAATGTTTTTTGTTGGAAAATGCTAATATGCCTAAATTGAAAAGTCCTATGGAAATTTAATTTTCTAGTGGCTTGGGTGCTTGCGTGGGATATGGGAAACCCGGGTTTAAACCCTTGTTCCAAATGAAGTAAGTACCCAAGCTACCAGGCTATTGGTTATAGTGTCTGTCTCCATCTTGCTCATGGCTTTTGTAAAAATTTCAACCTTGTGCTTTCATTACATCAGAATAAACACATTTCAAAACCTTTCTAATTTTGGGAATCCGTTTGGGATACAGTTTCTTTTTTTATGAAAATAAATAAATAAATTGCTGTTTCTGCTGCAGGTTAGATCTGAAGTACCTTGGCAGAGATAGGAAAGTGGTAGGGTAAGGGAACAAGACTGAAACAGCAAGCAGTGCTATAAATTTAAATTTGTGTCTTGGAAAAAAGACAGTGCACTGTATAAGTGCTAAGTATTATGTATTAAGCTGCTGATCAGTATTAAGTTGCATTTGCAGAGCTGTTGCCACAACAGCAACTGCTGTCAGAGAAGACTGTAAAAGAGAACTGAGATACCCCAACTATTGGGGCACTAGTTGAGGATTTGGATTGTAGTTGCTGCTTGGTCATGCATATCCCACATGGCAGTGGCTGAGTCATTTAGCTTCTCTCTGTCTTGGTTCTCCTCTATATGAAATGTGTAATAGTGTAAGGTATAATACTATTTTCCTTGGCTTCTCAGGTTGTTGTTTGGGTAAATGCATTGAAGACAATAAGCCTTTGGATCCTATAACACTGCATTGGCAAAACTGTAAAGGGATGGGGGGGAAGAGGGTGGTGGGTGACACTGGGAAGGTGAGGGCTATTGCAGGCCAGGAGTGAAAGACACTGGCTTGGCTGTGTGGGGTAGTTGGCAAAGTGCCTCTCAACGTGCTGCTTATCTAAATTTTATTGACCTCACTTTGCTCGGCCTTCTACTCAACTCTGTGGCATTTCTCAGTTTGTCTGTAACACAATCTCTTTGGAATGCTGCCTCCCTTCAACTCCAGATTGCAGGGAATGGCATCAGCAGGCAAAACCTTACTGATTTAGCTGCAAGTTAGAACACTGGAGAAGACTGATGTCCAGGAATAATGGGGTTCCCAGACTGCATGGTGTGGCATGAGAGGAGACTGCTATCCCCTACTGCTGCCTGCACATATCTGAGACAGCAGATTAGCTCATAGTGTGTAGAGAATGTCTGGACTCTTACACAATATTGACAATTCTTGTGACTTTTTTCCTTCTGTAGCTGAGAAGATTTTTGGAGGGACTTCGCCTCTTGATGATGCCGGAAGCTTTAGATGCTCTACAAAG
This sequence comes from Crocodylus siamensis, assembly GCF_052110815.1. Lineage (NCBI taxonomy): Eukaryota > Metazoa > Chordata > Crocodylia > Crocodylidae > Crocodylus > Crocodylus siamensis. The sequence continues at coordinate 86,420,880 of NC_143398.1, read as the reverse complement.
ACATTTCCCATTGGAAACACTTGTTTATCCCATTGCTTCCATTCTTGTACAGGAAAATAATGGTCACACAGAAAGAAGGTGGAATTCTTTTCCTTCTTTCCTTGTGGGAGCAAACACTGTTCTCATGTGAATGGATGAGGGAACAGAAAGAGCCCAGCAGCTGAGGGCAGATTTGTTCCCTCCTGTGATAAACTGGGGACAGTGCTTCTGTCTCCCCAGTCACTAGACTGGGAATTCAAAAGAGGGACCCCTGGGCACACTGCAGTCTCCTCCAAGTCTGGGAAAAGGAGTGAAGACTGTTGGGGTTACAGGAGGACCTGGAGTGACATGGGTAACTGATGTGGGAATGGAAGGGGATGAGTTGATGAGGCAGTTGAGAGGCAGGATTAATAGATGGGCATGATATAGGCAGATGTGCAGGAAAGGGGTCCCACAGAAGGGGTAAAATCATCTTAGTACATTTGGGAGATTTATCATGCTAATTGTCACACTTTGTACACTGGGGATTGGCAGGGCATGCAATATAAAGTCACCACATAGTTAAAGATCCACTAAATCTGTTAGTGCTTCCTTCTCTTTCTCCTTCTCCCTATCCCAAGACGCGATTGTGTCAGGCTTAAGCAGATGTTTCTCTTAGAATCAGGATCAGGCTAAAGGTAAATCTGGGAAAAGCATAATAGTGCAAGATGTTGTCAATTAGGACTGATGTGTTCAAAACAGCCCAAAAGTCTTAACTCTTTCATAAGTCATACCAGAAGTGATGTCTTTTATTTTTTTACATCTAGTTGATCTAATAAAAGATATAACTTCTACCACGAATTCTGATTCCTTTTGCCTCTACACCAATACGGCTACAACCTGGATACCGTAACTCTTTCATAGAATACGCATCAGCTCTGGAATTGCTATTTTTAGGGGATAAAAACTCCTTTGGGATGTGGAGATTTTTCTTCCAACAGAAAAGGAGCATAAATACAATCTGGAGAGAGAAGGATAATGCCACGCATGATGAATAAGTGCAAGTTAGTAGTAAAATACTGCAAGGAGCATGGTTATGTTAGATCCTCATGCCTCAGGTGCTTTGTGACGTTGAGGTCAGAATAGCTTCATCCATCCAAAGAGGAGTGAAGTGGGAAGCTGTTATAGGAACTGTGCTTCCTGAAGGCTCTTACTGATGTTGTGAACCTGCTAAATTATTGGATTTTTATTGGGCTAAAGAGTGAGATGTAATTCAGTGCTGCAATATTATAAGAAAATTTACAGTAATGCAAGTCTTATTTCCTGGGAGTTATTACAAGAGGTCCAGAAGTTTCTACAGTAACCAGAACTTGGACAGGTTGCAGATATATACTGTTTTTTGCATGCTGTTGTACTCCTATGCCTGAATTGTATATGGGCACTCTAGTCATATTCTGGACAAGTGGTTCTCAACCTTTAGACTTGAGGCACCCCTCCATAACCTTTTGGATTTTAGGGGCACTCCATTTAAGACTAATGTATTTCTTACACACTGCCTGTTACCTTTAAAAGGATCTTGCATTGTGATAGGATCCCCTTGAGAACATGTCAGCGGGTGGTGTGTGGTGTTCAAACCCAACAAGAGCTGCTTGGCAGGGCAGATTGGGGAGCTTGGGGTGGGTTGTTAGACCCCTGAAGAAAGCAGCTGTCCCTGGAGGAGGTGGAAGGGGGTGACAGTGACTGCTGATGCAGAGGCTGGTGCCAGGTGAAAGTCTTAGGGCTGTACTCTGGTGTTTCTGCTGTCTGCTCCCTCTCTGCTCCTCTCTGTACCTGAGGGGTTTGAGTGCAGCTCCTGCTACTGCACCTGCTCCTCCAGGGACTTGGATACTGTTGCCCTACCCTATCATTCCTGTAGGTTCTCACACTAGCTCACTAGGGATTATCCCTGTCCGAACCATCCCATACACCCATAATTTAAACTTAACGTAAGGCTACCCTCAACTCTGACTCAACACAGATGTAACACCCTAACCTTCCCCAGGTAGAGCCAGGGAACCATGGCAGCCAATGTTCTGCTTCCATAAAACATTGTCAATATACACTCAAGAGTTTCTGGGTAGAGGGCCATGACCCTGCTAGAGGAAGGCAAAAACTACCACAGTGCATAACAACCTGACCATGAGTTAAATTCCTTCCTGCCCCCAAATATGGTGATTAGTCTGATCCTGAATGGAGCAGCAAGATCCTCTAGCCAGGAATCTCTGGCTTTGCTCCTAGCAGGAGAACCAGTGTACCCCAGTTGAAGTTGCCAGCCTTAACTGTAGCCAATGTCCAATGTCTATGGGGAAGCTTAAAAACACCCTGACATATAACCTTCACTCCCCATAACTATTTTGTCATTTGTTGTCCCAAGAAATCAGTTGTGGTCCAACTAATGGCCTTCCTCTAGCCATTGAGGGGGGCCTTGTAACTCTTGGTTGGGCCTGAACCCACTGTCACTGCACAACAGACAGGCCTAGCCAATATAGACCTTTCGCTTTTTTTACCCCTGACATGAGGATAATTTTTTATGACCTCACCAGGGGACTGTGGCAGTTCATTAGTTCATGTTTGTAAGATACTTTATGATGCCAGAATTAGAGAGTGAGGAGAGGACTTTGTAGTGAGATAATGAAATAGAGAGGAAAATAAGGGTGATAGAAAAATTGTGAGGCGCAAAGGGGAAGATTAATGGAAGAGAACCAGTGGCAAAAGACTATGTAACTGGAGGAGAAACGAGTTGTTCAAAAGAAATAGATGTGTATATGAAAGCGGAAAAGAACGGCTGCATATCAAAGAAAAGGATGAAAGTAAACAGAATACAAATGAGCAAAAGTAGCCTGGGGAATGACAGAATTGGTCGAAGAAATAGAAGAAGAGAACAAAGAAGGGACACCCAACATTTATGTTAGTGAACTGTATTTATTACATTTCTAAGTTTTGCTTTGTAGGTGTTATTCTCTACATGTCCAAGTTGGGGCCAGAGGAATGGGATTTTAAGTATCTTTAATATACTTAGCTATCTTGGATTCTGTAATTTAAACACTCTGAGGGAAAAGGGACTTTAAAATTCATCTATAGGGTGATGTCATTGCTCCCCAGCACTTTGGTTTCCCAAGAAAATAACCCTTTCTATCTTTAACTGTTAATTACTTTGTATGATCCTCTGCTGCCTAATCTTGTATTATCAAGTTGTTGTCCAGTTGAGCATTTCCAGATGTTCTTGTAGCTGCTTTGGTCCTATTGGTGAAGGACCTGTCTCTCTTGAAACAGTAGCATTGTATGACAGTAGTGAGCAGACTTTTTCTGATAAAATTAAAAAATCCAGCCTTTCAAAAGAGAATATAAAAGATGGCAGTGATGTTGTAGCCGTGATGGTTAAGGAAACATGCAAGAGGCAAGGATTTTTGTGAGTTACGTCTTTTATTGGACTAACTGCATGTCACCCACAAAAATCCTTGCCATTTTTCCATTGGATATTTTTTGTGTTTTTCAAAATAAGTCATGAAGCCTGTGACTGAAAAGTTCACCTGATAGTTTTACATTTTAAGTTGTTGGTTGTCTTGGTAGCCATCTTTATTTCATTTTGTAAACAGTTGTTATCATTTGCCACATAACCTTCAAAGAGCTGGTGGTTCATGTGACTATGTGGAAGAGGTAACTGGGATGTATTTTTTTGGAAATGGCTGGTCTGATTTCTTTTTTATGTAGGAGTAGGGGTGTGCATGGTTTAGCCTCTTTTTAATTGTTTCTTCAGGTTAGCCTCCAAAGTAGATATTCTTAATCAAAAATTGATTTGTGAAAACTTTCTATTTCAAAATCTAATCACTCATTTTCAGGCACTACCAAATTGAAATAAGTATTGAGATTAGTGGAAATTTTTAAAGACCCTTTTTTAAAATCAAGTCCATTTATAACAGCAGCAACATTTTTTTTTTCTCCTACCCCCATGTTGCTTTCTTTCAGTCAAGCTTTGCTTAGTGCAAACTTAATTGTGATCTGTTGGCTAACTTTCTCTTGTAGTGAGTGAGAGGTCCTTTCACGACCAGTTGTATGGTTGTGTTGTTTCCATCAGTAAGCCCATGGCAAGAATGATCTTTTAAACTGTGGCAAGGTGGGAACTCCCTGACTAGCCACAGTGCTAGTCTCCTCACCTGCCTCTGGTTACGTCACCCACCTTTCTCGATTGCCATGCCTTGATGATACATATTTATGGTGTTAATTAGGCAGGAGGCTGCCCTTCAAATGCCCTGTTCTCCTGGACCTATGTATGCAGCTCTAACCACCCCTATACTGCATCCCAAGTCTCGCAGATGTTCCTAACAGCTGAGCTTTGCTCCAGCCTGAGGCTGGGCTCAACTCATCCCAGTGTTAGGCCTCTCACTTTCTGCCCTATTACGGGCCAGCACTCATATCGCCTACTTCTCACTGAGGACTTTCTCACTCCACCACCTCTCACACAGTCTCTTTCATACTTTGCGGGGCCACTCTCATACTGCACCTCCTTTTCCTGGCGCCACACTCACCCCGCCCTTGCCTGAAGGGTCCTGGGGCTTGTTTCCCTGCGCTCCGCAGCCAGCAAGTGCATGGCCTCTTGGGCCTCTCCTGTGACCCTCATCTGAGCAAGCGCTGGGCAGTTTGCAAAACACTGGAGTGACTCTGCCTCTAGTCCCTCACTGGGTCGCTCACCCGGCTGCTCTGAATTAGGAACTCCCAACTCGCCCTGTTGTTTACCCACAGCACTTCCTCCACCACTCCATCCAGTTGGCCTCTGGCCCATCTGTGGCCTCAGGCGCCTGAAGGCTTACCTGGACCTAACCTGGCATCCATGTTAGTAGGGCCTACCCTCAAGCCCCCTGCTCACCAGGACCTACTTCACACCCTTTCCTCATCCACCCAATTGGCCTTTGGCCTACCTGTGGTCTCAGGCACCCAAAGGCTTACCTGGACCTAACCTGGCCCCCATGTTCACAGGGCCTCACTACTCGCCCCTCTCGGCATTCACATGTAGCTATATCCCAGCCCCTAACTCCAGCCTCTCCCCTTGGACTCTGAGCCCCTCACTCTCACTGGGCTCCTTTCCCCCACACACATGCACAGTTTGGGCTCCTAGCCTCTGGGTGCCTTGCCTCTTTGCTAGGCTCCATGTTCCTTGCTAGGCTCTCCAGGCCTCCCAACTGCCACCCTGGTGCTGGCTATTAGGTGCCCCACTGCACCCTGCTCTACACCTCTGCCTCCACTGAGGCCCATACTCTGCCCCCCCCTACGCTGGGGCCATGCACACACCCCACAGGCTCAGGGGCTGCAGCCGTACCTGGTCCCCAGTTACCTCAGATGTTAATTGACCCACCTAAAGGTGGGGGCTGGGGTTTAGATGCCCCTACTTGCCTTCCACCGGTAACTGGTCTGGCATTTCTGGGGGCTGGTCTGCCACAAACAGCCCCACCAGGCCACCCATCCCCAGCAGGGTGCAGTTTTAGGTCTTGACTGGGATCAAGAGCCTCCTAACCATCCCCATCAGCTCTCGCCCTTACCTCCAGGTGTTACTGGAGCAGCAGCTCCACTGAGAGATGTTGTTTCCTCAGTGCCAGAGAACAGACTGCTGCCTCCAGCTCTGCTGGACTGAATCTTAAAATGGCCACTCATCAGAGCTGGGCCGCACCTCCTGGCTGCCTCTTCAGGCTCTTGAAGTGGCAGATACCAGAGGTGCTCTGCCACTTAAATCTAAGCTTGTCTTAAATTATTTGAACACAGATAAAGCATTTGAAAAATTTCTTAATAAAGAATTCCCTCCTTTCTCTCACTTTTGTATGCCTCAGAAATCTCTGCCAGACTTGTTTTTAAACTTTGGGCTCAGCATGAGCTTCTGCTAAAGATTAACTTTTTTTTTCCTCAGAAGGTTGCAGACTTCTAAAAACTGGACAAGTGACTTCATCCAGGACCTCAGGATTTTTTTTTTATATATATATATATATATATATTTATTTTTTTTTACATATTGCATAGGTAACTTGTAGCATCCGGGGTTATAAAGGTCTTGGAGACAGAAACGGTGGTTGGCTTCATAAAAAAGTTAACTTTATGATGACTACCAACATTTGTAATTAAGTCTCTAAAGATTAATCGTAGAGAGGAAGGTGATCAAATCTCATGCTTCAGAGCGTAAACCGGTTGTCTGCAAGATCCAGGAAAGATTTTTTCATGCTTCCTTCCCCCACAAACCATTTACAGCACTGTGCACTTGGGCAGGTGTATTATACTTTCTGAAGCATCAGATACAAGGCACTTGTGGTCGATGGGGTACTAGACCAGATGGACCAGTGAGCTGATCTGATATGACGGCTTCAGTATTTTGCTCTATACTGAAGCTCTCTTTCCTCACTGCCTGTTAATTTCCTTCAAACAGTGAGACACCCCTGTGAAATCTTCCTGTAACTGTAGCAGCTCTTTCCCTTTGATGTGGGGTTTTTTTTGGTTTTCTGTCGAGAACTAGGTTTACCATTGAACTGTTTTCTCTTCAAATGTTTCATATGAATTTTATCAGAGAGCATTTAATATCTATATTAGTGGCTTCTGTGTTTGAGTTCCAATCACTTATGTGAAAAAAATAAGTAAATTATATATTGAACTGCTAACTGGTGCTGAGGCCTTGTGGTTTCCATGGTAACTGGGCTGGAAATAGCTGCATGTGACATCAGCATAGTACAGGTATAGTCAGATCCAGCCGTTTTCCCCCTAAACAAGTGAGCACAGGAGGGGTAGAAACAGCTCTAGTGTGATTAACATATGCAAATATATTGACATTGTAATTAACATATGTAAATAGTCTAACAACCTGGGGTGTCAGGGTGGGCTCTCTATTGTTAGAGTACACAGAAAAAGTTCATTGTATGTGTATGATAAATATATGGGTTCTCCTTCAGGTATAAAGAAAGAATTCCTTCTCCCTCCCCCTCCCCCTCTCCTTGCTTTCTCTCTCTGCATTTGTACTATCAACCCTATATTTTTCTGTGCTGCGTAGCTGCGGTAAAGTCCTTCTGCTTGTACAGGCAGGAAAACATTCGAAGCTGGGCCTGGAACTCAGTTGTTGATATCTTCTGGTGCCGGTACAGTGTTCCATGTTACCAGATGCTCCTTAATTAAAATAAATGATACGGTATTATAGATGACATGCGAATGATTACAAAACAATTGGGTTTTTACCCCTTTTTTCTTTTTTTATGGTGGATAAAGAAGGCTTGATGGGTTTCTTGGCGAGTGTTTTTTTTCCTTTTTTTTTTTTAATTCCTACTTTTTATCTTAGAAATACAGGGCTGTAAACTCTGGTCTTTCCTGGCATTGCTAGAGGACAAATGGGAGGTGTAAATAAATTTACTAATGGGAGCATTTGAAACCTTAATTGAAGGGGTGAGCATGGTGAATCTTTAACAGAGACATCCTCTATTCAAAATATTAATTAGTCATTTAAGTTAAATAGGCTTTATCAAAACAAACAACTAGTTTGATTGAGCATTATTATTTTATTCTTCTCAGAATTTCAGTAGGGTGTCGGAAGGCCATAGCTGAAGTCCAAAGCCCCACCTCAATTATATGCTATATATATCCAGAGTAAGAGGCGTTTTCTTTCCCAAAGAATTTACAACCTGGATAGACAACAAGAGGAAAGAGAAGAAGAATTATATTTCTATATTACATTTATAGAACAGAATATCCCATTACCTGTGATGGAAAAGACCACTTTAATCATATAATTCCACTCAAGGCCAAGAGACTAGGCAATGTATGACCCTTTTTCTCAGAGCTTTTTCTAGTGTTTTTGTCCAGTTATGAAAGTCTAGGGCAGTGAGGTTTCCTCCATCTTCCTGAGAAGACTCTTTCACAACCTGATAGATCTCACTGTCAGGAAGATTTGTTTTCCTGCTGATATTCAGCCTATATTTTTCCTTTCTTGGATTCATTCTGCTAGCCCTGATGATAGCCCCAGGTAGTACTAAACAATTCTTCTCTCTTCCTAGGGTTTACACCCACCAGGAATTTGTAGACAGTTATGTCCCGCCCCTTTAGTCATTGCTTAGTGAGCTCTACATATTGACTCTTATTAATCTATTCTTCTATAAATCAGTCCCTTCAGGTCCTGGTAATATTTCTTACTGGTCTCTGACTCTTCATTTTGTTGATAACTTTCTGAGTATGTGATGTCCAGAATTAAACACAATATTTCAGGTTAGTTGCGGAAAAATAGAAGGCTTGAGAATATTAGCATTATAAGCACCTGCAACACTTGGCAGCTGTGTTCAAGGGCTTGCAAGAGTGAACAAGTGTTATTAGCACAGTTATAACTGCCCTTGTTCCAAAATAAGCTTTCTACCATTGCATCCTGCCTCTGACATATCAGCTGATGCAATTGGTACTCCAGCTGTAGTTGCATATTACTTCTGTCCTTGGGTAAGACTGTCCACTCCAGCACAGTTACCCTACAGACCAGCCCAACCTTTTTCTGGCAGGCATGCCACAAGGTAAGCCCTGCCTACCCCATACTACTCTGGTCCTGATTCTCTGCTTGGTTGGCTGCTCTGCTTTCTGCTCCCTACCGTGTGCTCCCAGCTTGATTGGCTGCTCTGCTTTCTGCTTCCTGTGTTCTGTGCTCCCTCTCTGATCTGCTGCATGCTGCTCACAGAGGCTGCCTGTGCCACTTGTGACATGTGCAGCAAGAATTGGCCACTCCTGCTGTGGATGATGAATGATTCACTTGTAAATTATAAGTGCTTTACATTTCATATGTGTATAAAATGCAAACTCTTCAACTTTGCAGTCAAAAAATGGACACAAGGCAGTGGACAGATCGCTATGCTGGTAAGTATGGAATAGCTGTTAACAGCACAGTGCTACTGCATTGGCGCGACTTAAGATTTTGAATGAATTCAGCACACTGCATGCATCCAGAATAGATGCTGTGTCTCACTGTTGCTTTTCCTACTTCATATACGAGATCTCTGGGTTTGTCTTGTGAATCATGTTTGCACACTTGACAGAGCTAACACTATGACATTCATGACACCCTTGAAAGTGTCTCAAGGCACCCTGGTTGAGAATCATGACCTAGGGCCTTGTCTGACTAGAACTTCACAATATTGAGCCATGGCATGGGTAGTCAAGATGGAAAGGAAGCACCAAGTACCATTGGAAAATGCTTTATAACATCCAAGGAATTATATTTTGCATTTGTTCAGGGTGTTGGACTAGATGACCCTTGAGATCCCTTCAGACACTGTGACTTGTTGATACTATTGCCAAGCTGACCATGTGTCATGTGGCTTGTCATGGCAGTGTAAAGCATGTTTCTTGGCTGATATATGAGGAGGCCTGTGGAGTGTTGAAGGAGTTCTCTGAGAATGTGATCCAGGATGCTTTCATTGGAAGTACCAAGTGAAAGACAATGACAGCTATGGTTGGCGCACTGACACTCCAGGGCCATATACTACAAGATATTGTGGCTGTGGTTTTTTCACAAAAACTGAACAACTAAGAAGATGACGACTCCAAATTCTGTACTGCTGGTAACAGCAGTGGATTCTGCAATTAAGACAAGATGTCTTAATTAACCCTTAATTAACCCTTCATGTCTCAGAGTAGGGCTTAGATGGTAGAATAAGCCATGGTAAAAATGGTAAGGGTAAAATAGGCATGATTCCCAGCTGTTCTACAGCTGCCAGTATTGCTGTCAGGAAAGGTGCAATACATGCCATTGTTTTGTCAGTTGAGCTGTATCCTATTGTAGATGAGTCTGTAGAAAGGAATTGTTGTCTCTTACCTGTGTGAACCTTCTGGTATACAACTCCAAATATAACTGTGCTTTCCTCCTCCCCCCTCTCTTTACAGCAGCCAGTGCTATCTGCTATTCTAAATTACTTTTAACATTATTGCTTACCAGATGCTTATTCCTCAGGCAATGCCCACAAGAAACATGCCCTCAAAAACTCCAAGTCTCTGAAGCTTTCTTTGCAAAATTTCCCTTGTGCAGGCATATTGCTCACCATTACTAACACTGGTTTAGCTCTGCTAGGGCAAGCAGTCCTGGCAGCTGCAGCTTAAATGGGCTGCTGCCTGTTAAAACATGCATGGCCACAATTTACAAGAGTTCAGCACCTACAAGCTTGTTGGAAGCTGAGTGCTTTTGAAAACCTGGTCTTTATTTAGATGCTTTAATAGGAGCTGAGCTCATTTAAAACATCTGGCTCCTGCTGTAGGTGCTGAGCCCTTGAAAAATTTTGCCTTGAGCTCTTTTGAAAATTTTCCACATGTCATTTTAAACTTGCTCTGAGTTGAGTTAGATGATGTGGTGCTTGAGAGATCCTTCTAGTCTGGGTTCCTTCTTTTGCTAAACCCTATGGTGCTGAAGCAATGTTGGCATTGATGGGAAATGTTTGCAAAACTTCCCTAGCCTCAAGTCATTCCCTCCTCTTGACTTCCTAGTGGATCCTATCTTTTGTGCCTCTGTCTTTATAGATGATGAAATCTTTTGTCCAGAGACAGGTTGTTGGGTTTTTTTTTGCATTTTCTTCTGTATAAGCAAATTGCTATTACTTATAATAATTTGATGGTTGAGTGATCACGCTAGAATCATCAGTGTGATGTATGTTAATCAATCAGTGCTGGCTTCAGTGGTGGATATTTAGGTTAACAGTCATAGCAGGTATTAGAAACTAAGGGCAGGATAATCTCTTGTTTCTTCTTGTCCTTCTCACAGTTCATACATGTGTACAAGGCTATACATCAAGGATGGGCAATTATTTCAGGCAGAGGGCCGCTTACTGAGTTTTGGCAAGCCATTGAGGGCAGCATGACAGGCAACCAGGGGCAGACAAGTATTAATTTTTAGGGGCCCTGAGGGCTGGATAGAATGGCCACATTTTGCCCACCCCTGCTATACATCTATTCATGTAGCTATTTCACCCCTCACCACATACACACACATTGGAAGAAGAGAGATCGTTGTCGTCAGATGCATTCATCTGCCCCTCCCAGTTGCTCTGAGGAGTGTTTCATAGTTGTTAGGGACTGGAAGGGACCTTACAGATCTTTGAGTCCCTCCCCTCGCTGCACTTGGGCAGGAAAGACTGCTCTTCTCTGGATCTAGGATCTGTTGAAGTTATTGTGGGGATTTATGTGTGGCAAGTAGGTTGGCTGGAAGGGAAGGAGAAGCCCAAAGGGACAAGCAGTATCTCCTACCCTGTCTCTGGTAGAAATTCCTCTAAAGCAGTGTATCTCAACCTTTTTTGGGCCAGGACCCATTTGTAAACATTAATGGCCAGTCCTGCCCCACTGCCCCAGTCCCCCCCATGTGTGAGGCAGAGGGTGGGTGTTTGTGGGGGTGGGAGGGTGGTGTGTGGCAGGCATGGGGAGCCCCAAGCAGCCCCTTGCAGGCTGGAACTCTGCCAGCCTGCAAAGGAAAAGCCACAGTTTCCTATATTTTTCTCCTTTAGAGGAGAATACATTTTTAAAGTTTGTTCGCAACCTTTTCATATATTCTTGCAACCCACTTTTTGGTCACAACCCATGGGTTGAGAAATGCTGCTCTAAAGGGCAACACAGCCTTGGTGCTATTGTCTCCTCCACTGAATGTTCATGTCTAAAGGTCCCAGCAGCTCTGGTATCCTTTGCTGTGTTAATTCATTATAGTTGTAGAGAAAATTGGCCCTGGGACCACAGCAGCTGTTTACACCACCCCAAAACATCACTTTGTCTTTACCTTGCCACAGGAAAGATGGAAAAAGGGATGGAGTGGAGTGCAGTAGTCAAGAAGTAAGAGGGAACAGATAGTGGTTTCTGAGGGACAGGCTACAGGGAGAGAATTATAGGAGGCAAGAAGGAGTTAGGTTAGGGGTAGGAAAAATACAGCCTGCAGAAGGACTTTATCTAGTTTAGACTTTATACAGTCTGGGAAGGACTTTATCCTTCCGTCCTTCCCAGCCCAGGTGCAGGGGGCAGCTGGGCCAGGATGCCCAATGGTGATAGACACCCCCAACAAAGTGAGCTGAGGCACCTGCTAGCTTCTGAGCCAGAGCCCCAGCACCAAGACAGCTGCTTCTGTCTACGTCTCCCGTGATCGGAGGGAGCATCAGTACCTGACAGGCTGCAAGATGGGGCCCTGTGCCGGGCACTTCAGGACAGGGGCCTGGCAGTGACTGGCTACATCTGCAGAGCAGCTGTTCCTGATTGCCTCTGTTGTGTGGTGTCTTCAGCATAGCCCCTTTGTGTGGCTCCCGCCTAGCACTCGCCTCCTAATGTGTCCCATGCAGCTCTGCCTGCCCTGCAGTGCCCCTCCTTACGTCCCAGGCCCTCTGGTGCTCCCCATCTTGGTGGTGGCTCTGCAGCTCCCAAGCCCCAGTCCACTGCCAAGCTCCCACTTCCACTCAGCCCTTTGATGCCATTCCCAGCTCCTTCCAGCAGTGTCTGGGGCTGCAAATGGTGCCTGCTTAGGTCTCTCTCCTGCTGCCATTTGGGCTGGGCTAATGCACGGCTCTGCACAGCACCAGGAGTTGGGGTGTTCACAGAAAGAGCCAAGCCTGTACTGGGACTACAGAGCTGGTAGGAGCCCCTTGCATTTTGGTGGCTCTGGGGCCCTTTAGCTCATGATGCCTGATCCTGTCAGCCTGGCCACACACCCTACCCATGTTGGTCCCAGCCACTGCTTACTGTTTGGGTTCTGAGGGCTGCCACTGCTTAGTTGGGGATCCCAGACACTTGCTCTGTGCCTGTCTGCAGCCCCATTCTGGCGGAGTGCAGAGCAGAGCCATGATCACCTGCCCACACACCCCTATTACAGTTGCCAGTTCCATGGGCAGAAATGTGCAGGGAGCGGCACCCATTGCAGGAGTGTGCAGGCGACTGATTGTGGCTCTGCTCTGTACTCAGCCAGGATCAGCCTGCAGATGGGTGGTATCTGGGAGTGGGACGAGATGGGGGGCTGGAGCTGGGATCCCCACCTAAGCAGCGGCAGCCAGTGGAACCTAAACAGTAAGTGGGGGCTGGGACTCTCCCAGACAGGGTGCATGGCCAGGCCAATGGGATCGGCCCGTTGGGGACTTTTGGTGAGCTGTTGTGAGGGAGGGAGAGAGTGGGGGTGCTGATCCAGCCTGTGGCAGCTCACCAAAACTCCCTGTGTGGCCCACAAGCCTAAATAATTGCCCACCTCTGAGTTAGGCCCTACTTAAAATGGCTGTCTCCATGTTCTGGGGGCCATTTTAAGTGTCTATTATTTGACTTCTAAGGATGTAATTTGAATGAATATGAATTGAATAAAAATGTTACATTCATGTACAAATCTGTTCTGATTTGGGGATTCATCTCCATCCTAACAATGTGTAAAATGCTGTGGGATGAGAGGTGATATATTATAGAAACGTAAGATATGAATTTTATATTTATTACTGACTTGGCAGGGTGCTTTTCACATCACCATTCGGGTACAGTTTTGATTAGATTTTTATGCTGAGTATCAGAGAAGCATTGCATGTGTGTGTGTGTTATGCGCACACACATACTCTTCTCTTTACCTTGCATGCTTCTTTTTTCTGATTAAGAAAAGAACCTCAGTTCCAAAGAAAGTTACTGAGCTGATAATCTGGGTAGCACCAGTGAGAGCTTCCCCTCCTGTTAGGGGGAAATTTTCCATGACATGGAATAGACCACTTCTAGCAATGAGAGGACAAAAGTCTTTATGGCCAGTTACTGGCCTCTGCAGAAATTGTTAAAAAGGATGTTAGGTGACACTGTTTTGTGGGAATGGTAGTTTTTGGGATGTGGACTCTTGTCCACAAGGACTTAGGATGAAAACTACTGAACTTTTTCAGGCTGGACATAAGGAAGAATTTCTTTACTGTCTGAGCCCCCAAGGTCTGGAACAGCCTGCCATCGGAGGTGGTTCAAGCACCTACATTGAATACCTTTAAGAGCAAATTGGATGCTTATCTTGTTGGGATCCTATGACCCCAGCTGACTTCCTGCCCTTTGGTCGGGGGGCTGGACTTGATGATCTTCCCAGGTCCCTTCCAGCCCTAATGTCTATGAAATCTATGAACTTATTTGATTTGAAGGGTGATAATAACAATATTGGCTTGCTCCTACCCCTGGTTGGATTTGAACTGGTTATCTGTAGGTGAAAGGGAGCCATAGTCCATCAGTAGTCCTGTGCTATCTAGTCTCCCACTGGCTGTAATCTCTCTGGTGAATTAATGTCAGTAAGAAGCTCTGCTCTAGTGGCTGCCTCATGAAGTTACTGTCGAGGCATGCTGTTGAGAGTGGTTTGTCTGCTTCAGTACTTGTATGACCCTCATCACGACTGGTGGAGTGCTTCACAAACGTGAAAGGATTTATCCTTCCTGAGAGAGAAAATAGTATTGTTATTCTCATTTTAATCAAGTACAGAGAGGTGAATTGCCTTGTTCAAGGTCACACGGGAGGTCTGCGGCAGAGCTGGAAACTAAAGCCAGCTCTCTGGATTTCCAGTTCCATGTCTTACCAGAGAAAACCATTCTTTTTCACTTCTCCTTCCTGAGTGTGAAGTAGAGTTTTCTCCTTTGTCCTGTGTCTGTTCCTAGGAATAAACAGACAATGTGGTACTTTGGGCTAGTGCAAGACTCATTTAACATTTTTGAAAGAGGAAAGAAGAAGAAAAATATTTTGTGCTGTTAGTTGGCCCCTGATCTTCAGGGCTCTGCACATCTCCCTGAGTATAAAGTACGTATGTTAGTGTACTGCAGACTGCATTTAGTGTTTGGCCTCTGGCAGTACCACAGGGTTAACTTAAACCTGATACTGGCATAGCTAAATTGCTGTTGATGAGGAGTCCTTGGGATGGAAGAACAGATTAATGGAAAGAAAAGCCTTAGAGCGATCTCTGCATTATGGTCCACCTCACTAGAGAACTTTTCTCTGTCCCAGATACCAACAGAACAGTTAGTTTAGCTGTTTGAGGAGAGAAGCTTAGATGTAGGTCCAGGAAGGGAGCTTGTATGGGCTTGAGTTGCTGTTGGCCTGTAGGAAGTAAATCTGTAGTTTCTTACAAGAGCAATGCCTGCCTTTTATATATAAAGTAGGGGGAGGAAAAGGGCTGGGGCAGAAGGTGGTCTACTGGATGTAGTAGTTCATTTGCTCACTTCTAGTAGCCTGGAGTTTTACTGTTTAAGGCTAGAAGTTGTAGGAGTATAGTACATGCTTCTCTTTAATTTCTGGAGGAAATACTGTCTGCCTCACAAAACCACCACAAGCTTAAGGCTGGTTTATGTGGGGAAATCATTATGGATATCCTCTGCTAATTCTGTGTGTGGATGTTCCTGATGCTTAGCAAGGGTGGGGAGTAGAGTAAGTGCATCCACATGGAGAATTATGGCAGAGTAACCAATGAGCAGAGAATTCAAACCTTCGCTTACTGTACACAAACTTTCCTGCATAGAAAAGTCCTTAGATCAGAAGCATTCTCAAACTCACTTCCTGTCTGGGGCCAGATCTGGACCATGGGACTCCTTGCAGGCCATATCTGGCCCAGGGCATGGGGGGTGGCTCCAGTGGCGGTAGCAGCAGCCCCAGCTCTCTCCCAGTGCACTAGGCAGCAGCGATGGCAGCTGCTCTCTTTCCTGCTCTGTGCCCCATGCCAGAGCTGGGGCAGCAGCTCTGGCACAGAATACAGGGCAGTGACAGCTCAGGCTCTGGGCCTGGCATGGTAGCAGGGGCAGTGGGGCCAATGGCTCAGTAGCTGGGGCCACCACAGTGGTGACAGACAAATTGGCCAGAGGGAGGGCAACCAAAGCTGTCAGCCCTTGCTCTCCCTCCTGAATGTGAGTCCCTCAGGACCCAAGGACTCTGGATTCTGCCCCCATTCTCTGGTGACTCGCAGGGAGCAGGGTGGGCCGAATACAACGGCTGTGTGGGCCACAGACTCCTGCCTTAGATAATACTTTCAGTCTGTGCAAAACAAAGTTTGAGATAGTTATAGCAGGGAGGTGGTGCAGGGTAGGACTGAGGGGCATTAGCAGATGCATGTGGTGTGCTGTAGCTGGAATAGTGGAGGGCTGCAGGTTTGCCAACCATTGGCAGAGCTGTAGGGGAGAAGCTGAACACTGGAATAGCCATCAGTGACTAATACAGTGTTACTGGGGGGAAAGGAGGGCAGGGCCTCTGAAAGAAGACAGTGAGGTTACCCTTTGAAGCCTGTTGGTTTCCTGTAGTGCTCCCTGATTTCCACCTCTTCTGCCCCTGTGACAGACATCAGGCTTTGTACAATCAATTCCTGTATTGTTCAGGCTGGGAGATAAGAGCTCCCTGCTGTCAAGCTTGGTGCTGGCAGCAGGGAAATCTCACCTCTGCCCATGGCAGTTCCACTCTGTGTTCCTCATTGACCCATTCTTGGCAGCTCTCCAACTCTCCCAGCTCCTGTGCTGGTTACCAACACGCTCCTAGCCTGGCAGGCACTTCACTGCTTCATGGTGGGCTTACAGGGTTGAAATAAGGGAAGGGCAAATCAGAGGAATGACGGGAGAGGTGAGCGATTGAGGCTCGATCCACTTGGACTGCACATTGTATCATACAATAAAACTTGTTTCCCATTCCCTGTGTCAAGCACGTGTTTAAGCTTGTGCTAGTCTTTTGGATACCTTCCCGGTGAGTTTTCCAGAGAATGAATACACATGAAATGCAATTAGACACAGATGGATGGGGGCTGGGGGAGGGGTGGGAGAAGAGTCTCGCTGGAAAATGGGGGGAGGGTATAGTTTAATTGAAAGGCCATGAGGCAGGCTGGTGTGTGTGTAAGGGGAAGAGATGTGTTTTAGGATCAGAAGCCTCCATTGGGAGATGTTTGCTAGGCCAGGGCCAGGAACCTGAGGAGGTTTCTCTGCTCTCTGCTGCTGCTGCTGCTGTTGTGATTGTTTGAGAGCCAGAGGGGAGCAGCAGGCATGCCTCAGAAACGATTAATCATGTATGGCAGCGCTGAGAGAGAAGAGCATGGTGCACACGCTGAGACCAGCACCTCCCCTGCCCCTGCCTTCAAGCCCTCTTGACTCGGGAAGGGCTTCTCCTCCCAGGCTGAAATCCAGCCCTGGGTGTGGGAGCAGGAGGAGGTAGCCCAGGCTTAGACTGTACAACCTCAGCTGCCTTACCTTCTGCATTCCACAGATTGAGGTTTTTCGAGTCTGGAAGCCTAGATCTGCTTGGTCTGGGAGTGGGGAGGAGGGGGGAGGAAGTTGAACTAGCCCAGGCAAGAGCAGACAAAAACTCGGTTGAGAATTTCACCTGAGGAAAGGAACCAGTACTGAGTGTGACAACAGGTTCCAAGACCTTCCCAGGGACAGGGCACAGCACAAGCAAGTCTCATCTGGGTTTCCCATCCCCTCAGTGTAGCCAGACCTGCAGAATCATGAGACTTGCTTAAAATCATGGAGATTTAAAAAAAAAAAAATACATTTTTTTTTTTAAAATTTGTCTTCTGGTGTTTGAGCCCTTGTTTTTCTCATTTCCAAGCTTTGCTCCACAAATGGGAAGGCTAGAAACTTGCTTTCATTTTTTTTTTTTAATGAGAACTCTGGGAGCTGAGGCTATAAGGAAAACACTAAATAAACATCATGAGAATTGATAACAGTGCAACCTCCATCTTCTCTTACACCCAGTATACCATGCTGTCTGTATATGGCTTGTCCTCTTCATTAATTCCCTTTGCAGTTGTTTGCAAAGCTTCCCCGACATCCTGCTTTAAAGTGAAAGCAACATTCTCATCAATTTCACCATTGTTAAGAGCAATGAGACATTGAGACATGCAGCTTTCTTCCCCTTCCCTCCCAAACCCTGCCCCCCCCCAACAAAACCAAACAACTTGTCGCTCTTATTTTTTATAGCAGTTCTCTTAGGATCTTCATACTAAAAGAACTGTTTCATTGTTTTTTTTTTCCCACCTCCCAACTTTGTGCACTATCTATGGAATCAACCCACCTAGCTGTGAGCACCATCTCTTGTTTGTTGGCACGAGAGGGATGGGCTTTGTGTTCAGGCTTATTATTGTAGGGTTGCTTGAACATGCTGTGCATGAGCACATACACATGGGAATCATGTGTTGTCATGCAATTACTATGAAAAATGAAGAACTTTTAGGTGCCACCACCTCTGGCAAATAAAAAAAGTGACTAGAATCTAAAACATAGTTATTGCATTTTCCTGACATTTAAATATATGCCTATATTAAAATAGTGCTGTTGCAAATAGAAGATGGGTAGGGCATGTCAGTTTTTCAGTAGAGGCTTGGAACTAGCATGGATTTCTTAAGGCAGAGTTGAAGTGCCCTGGTGGGACCTGTACATGGCCTAAAGACAGAAATAGCTAGATTTGCAGAAGATGAGGATGGAGGTGCAGAGTGTGTTGCTAGTCAGGATTGAAATGGGCTAGTAACACTAGTATCTGATGAGCAGGGATCCTGGTTTTCTCTGATTTAAAAAAAATCCCCACTTTTTGGTTTTAAAACCCCCAATATATAGTGGTGTTTCATTTTAATCATGGAAAAATGTGGATTTGGGGTTACTTTATTTTAATTGAAAATTGGGGATTTGTTTAAATCGGAGAAAACCAGGATCCCTGCTGACAAGGCAAAGAACTGGAATAAATACTCTTCCCTCCCCTTTACAGTTGCTAATCATGGAAGACAGGACAAAAGAGGCTTGGACTCCAGAACTTCTCAACAGTGCTCCTGCATCAGCTGCTGTAATATGATGGGGTATTTCCTTCCCCTCTGGGGCTCAACAAACTTCCTTTGTGGCTATCTTACGCTGGTAAAGTGAAAGCCTGGTCTACACGACAAAGTTTTTTGCTGGCTGAACTCCAGCTGCGTTCATACCCAGAATTTCTCTGTTCCAGCAGTATCTTCCTTGCTGCTACTAGAGGTACCCCAGCATGCCTAGGGGAGAGAGGGTTCTGCCACTGTCCAGCACCTCTCAAAAGGTGTATGCAGATAGTACCATGCCTTCTACTGGCTGCCATGGTCCCTTGACCAGCTGGTGCCTTCCCAGGGTGCACTTCGCACTCTGGCAGCACAGCTGCTGTAACAGCCATCAGGTGTATGGATGTGCATGTGTTCTGGCTGCTTGGCAGTGGAGGCTGCTGTCTGCTGCTAGACATCCTGACAGCAAAGGAAGGGGCATGTAGACAGGTCCTGACAGTGGTGTTAGTGGGTGCTGGAAGCATTCCTTGTACTGTTAGATATGTGGTAGACCCCATGCTGAAGCTAGCATGTAGTCCTAACAGCTTAGCCCTTCACCTCCTTTCACAGAGGTGTTTGCTGAAATGTGGGGCTGCCAATGAGGTGGGAGAAGGGAGTTTTCCTTTTATTCTTCCTCCTGCCTCAGAACAGCTGACCTTTTAATTTTTGATGCATCAGGATTTAGGTGAGCTGAGCACCTCCTCCTCAGAGACTGTGCGGAGGGGTTTCTCTCTGTTGCCTGAAGGAGCCCTCTGTCCATTTGAGTGGGAGGATATGCTGAGTGCAGTGGGGATGGAAGGTGCCTTTGCACCTGAGGCTTACCACACTGCCGGAGGATGTTGTGAATCTAAAATTATTCACTAGATTATTTTAATCTGAGGAAGAACAATAAAGGGGCAGTTTAACATTTTTTTAACCTCTCCCTTTTTGTAATCAGGAGGGCAAAGGAGTAATGCAGTGATGCAGAAAGCAGGGAGCTGGGCTGGACTGCTATTAACCTCTTGGCACAGAAATGACAGATGCCTGTTGGAGAAGAAGGCTTCATTGTGTGCCTTTTAGGGAACAAGAGGGAAGTGCTATGTGAGAGTGGGGCTCGGCGTACTGTAAAGCTGGGGAGCAAATGCTCCATCTCTAAGATGGTGGAATGAAATTGGGCTTTTGGTAGTGCTTTTCACAACCCCTGGATCCCCAGGTGACATGTAAATGCAGCAATGAAGTGTTCAGTATGGACAGAAGTCTGAGCCAAGGGCTAAGATGGAAACCCCTCACAAGACAAATGTGCAGAGAGAGGTTAGTTGCCACGTTAGCCTGAAGCGAGATAGAAGGCAGGGCAGGGTGGCAAACATGGCGGCTCTTTCCTGCCCTCTGCCATTGCTTGTGTGCATCTCGTACATTAAAACCGCTCTGGCTGAGAGAGAGGAAAGCTTGACCAGCACACCAGCAATATCCTTGTGCACAAGAAAAAGTAGCAGGAGGGAGTCTTTAATTTCCTTTGGGAACAGCAGCTTGCCAAAAACAGGGCAGAGTGGAGCTCTTTTTAATGTCATGTCTCCTTTGAAAGATGGCACCTCAGAGGCTGTGTCCTGCCCTGCCTTGGATGCTCTCTGACAGTGTAATGTGAGCTTTGGAAGATAACAGAGTGGGGGCTGGCTGCCAGGCTCCCTTTAATCCCCCCAGCTGGCAAACAGGAGGTCTGTGTCGGTTGCCAGGGCGATGGCGGGAAGCTGTGTTAGTTTAATGAAGCGTTGGGAAGGCTGCTGTTTATTTCAGTGGAGTGGGGGTTCTCTCAACTGCCAGCGCTTTCCCCGGGGAAGTGGGGGCTGGCAGAGATTTTACAGACTCCCTGTGCCTCATTTCCCGTACCCCCCTCCTCTCCCGGACTCCTCCAGTCTGCCCTCCCAAAGGCCTTGGGAGTTTGCACTGGAGCTCTGTTTGATTGATGCCTGCCATTCGAGCATGGTTGTCTGTTTCCTTTCTATCATCAGCTCCCAGCAAAAGTTTGTTCTTTTTTCCACTTCTCTGTGTAGCCCTCCCCACAAGTGTGCCCTCCTCCTAATCAAGCATATCTCCTGTCCTGGAGAACTGTCACCTATGCCTCTGCCTCAGGATGGCTTCCACCATGAGAGC
Organism: Crocodylus siamensis; assembly: GCF_052110815.1. NCBI lineage: Eukaryota > Metazoa > Chordata > Crocodylia > Crocodylidae > Crocodylus > Crocodylus siamensis. The sequence continues at coordinate 86,400,017 of NC_143398.1, read as the reverse complement.
ACCCTCCAACAAGGCAGAATCAATTCTTGCTATATGCAAGAGAACGCTTTTCTCCTTAAGTCCCATTTCTTCCCTCACTCATCTGGGGATCATCAATAACTAGTTTGGGATTTTGAATTTATTCTTTGGTTGAAACATCAGTGTTTTTGCATTAAGGTGACCCAAAGAAGAGAGAAGAATATCTTTATATGCCTTTCTATGATTGAAAAGGCCTGAATGTGGACCTTTTTCCCCTCTTCCCTGCACAAGAGAAATTCAGGGTTTGTTTAACCTTTTTTTTTTAAAAAAAGATTTAATGGACAACTAGTGTACCAATCAGTTTCTGACATCAAACAAACTGTGCAAATGATATTTTATTACTGACATTTTTCAAGCAACCCTTAAACAGGCCGTTTAAGTATTAGGGGAGTTTAAATAAGTGTTGACAAACTAATGTTTGTGTGAGAGAGCAAACTGTGGGGTTCAGCACCCTCATCCATTCTGTTATGGGCCAAAAAACCCTCTCAGTTCAGGTCTCTGACTCATCTAAGTTTTTCAGAAAATGGGGTGGCTGAGACATGTCTCCTGTAGGCGAAAAGAAAAGCCTTCCAGACTATTTTTTCCCTTTATTCCATTATACTGGAAGCATATCTGATTTTTCTCTCCCTCTCTTTTTCTGATTTCCATTAAAGGTACTGTATAAATATATGTCATCTTGGACCACATTGCATGTCACTGCAGTGTGTGAGGGTGTGAGATCTTCCCTTTGCTGTGGTGGACAGTGGCTTTTGGACTCCAAGTGTTCAGGACCCCTCTCTCCTGAATATGCAATGGCACTTTCCCCCTTTTATGTCTGCCAAAATGTCTTTTCCCGGTGCCAGGGACAGCAGTGTCCTGTGGGAATCTGCAGGCTTCCTGTGCCAGAGCTGCTGTGTTGAGGAAAATGAGTATTTTCCTCAGCATGAAAGCTGCATCAATCCAAACTCTCCCTACCCCCTGTTGCTAGCCTTCTCTCCATCCCGTTCTCTCTCTGTCTTTGTGAGTCTTAAGCACTGTGAACTGTTTGGTAATTAAAAACCTTTGAGGGGAATATTATTGAGTTAACATTAGTTATTTTGTCATGCTTGTGGGGGGGAAGGAAGAGAGAGACTGATATATCCCCAGGGAGATCTGCACTGACAAGGGGTGGGGGAAGCGGGAGGAGGAGGAAGTGGGGGCGAGATTGGCAGGTGACTGCCAGCTCCGAAGAGATGACAGCAGCAGCAGCTCTTCCAGTCCCACTTGAACGCTGCACTGCAGGTACTGGGGTAATGGGTGGGAAGTGGTGAAGAGGAATATCAAGGTGGGTGGGTGGAGGGAGGGCACTGATGTGGGGGAGTTGATTTCTGCTGAACGCCAAGATGAAGAGACGACGCTCTCTCTCCCTCTTGCTCTCTCTCTCATTCTTTATACATCTATCTGTCTATATATATATATGTATAATCATTAGTAGTTTGGTTCTCTAATATATTCTCCTTTGTATAAACAAAGAAAGCAAAAACAGCTTCCCCAAGCCCCATAGTATTCAACCTACATGTTTGCTCCTCCCTCCCTCTTTTTCCCCCTCCCAGCACAATATTCTGTAGGACCCTGGCCTTAAACGGTGTGCTGGTTTTGATCAGTGCTTTAGAATACTGCAGCATAGTTTTAATTTTTAAGAGAATAGGATCATCAGGTCCCCACCCCCTGCCCTTCCACATTACTAGGCCTCTTCACAAAAAATGGGGACACCTTTACAATCTTAGCCTTTCCATTTTATGCTGATTATCTTACTATGAAATTAATTGGATCCTCAGGCAGGTCAACCAAGACTGGCAGGTGAGACTTAGACTGACACCTGCAAAAATCACCATCACTATTTTTTTTTTTTTGAGTGGGGGTGGGGATGAGGCATCTGATTGCAAAAAGAGTTTTGGGTGCTTGCTATACAGGGATTAGGATGGGGTGTAAAAAGGGAAGAATTACTCCTTCATGCATCATTTTAAAAGAATATATATTAACAAAAGTTTTGTGGGGACTGCTGTGTGCCACAGGCTGCCACCTCTTGCAAAAGTTTGCAGAATGTTCCCTTCTTCCCCCCTAGGTCTCTCCTGAGAACCCAAGCCTGTAGGATAGTTACAGCTTTCTAAATTGGTTATCATCATGACAGCATCAGGATTTGGAAACAGCTGGTATGTGCTTATAAGCTGTACTGGTACCTCTGATTCTACAGGCTTGTTCTCTAGAATCTCAGCTGTCATTTTTTTTTCTTCAAGCAAATCTCTAGTTGTTATGGTTGTGAAGAAAACCTCAAAAATGTGAAGGAAGTGTGACCAGTGCAGAGGGATCTATGTGAGCCTGCAGAGAGCAATAGCTTTGAGAGGTGTGAACAGCCCCTTTTGTCTCAGTGGTGGATTCACTCAAATGCCCAGGGATGATGATTCGAAAGTCAGCATTGCTAAGAATTTCATTTCATGTGCAAGAAAAGAGAAGGGGGATCAGAGATGTGCATGCCTTGTAAGTGACCATACATTTTGTTGCCATGTGTGGAAGACATTTGGGAGACACCATCCCCATCCTTTCCCTCCATGCACACAGTTCATAGGCATACTGAAGCCCCACCCAGCTAAGTACAAGAAACGTAGGGAGCACACATGATAGTATTTTGAGCAGCTACCTGTTCTCTGATGGTCATGCTCTCTTTTCAGTGATGCATGCAGTTGGAACTTATTTTCCCCACAAAACTTGGAAGCATACCACCACTTTTATTTCTCTCCCTCAATCTGACCTCTGTGTTATATTTAACAACAAAGATCTTTGCTTTGATCTAGCATTACTGTGAATGTACATCATCTTCATCTGAGGATGTTATTTTGGCACATATTGATCCATTTTTGAGCCCAGTGACTGGGTGGCAGCTAGTAGTTTCATAAATCTGGTGACAATCTGATACTGTAGAGCATAAATCATCTGTTGAAAGGACAACAGTGGTAGGACCTGTCAGCAAAACTTAAAAATCTGGGGGAGGAGGAGAAGTAGGACACTTCTTTGATTTTCCCCACCCCAGCACATGTACACCAATACGTTTTTAACCAGTTGTTTTGGCAAGGAGTTGGTTCATTTCTCCCAGTATAATTCATCCTGATTATACAATGTCAGATCCTTCTCATGTGAGCAATACTGCTGCATTGGGAGTAAGGGACTTTAGGACTCCATTTTCAAGTGCCCACTGATTTTTCTCTTTGATTGTCTTATTTTCTGTGTAGCCAGTTTCAGACACCTTGACCCTGCTTTTCAAAGGGGTGGAGTGTGGATGACTTCAGCTGGCTTCACTTGACACTCAGTCTATCTAAAAATGATGCCTTGGGCATGTTAAGCTGAGCACTTTAAAACTGGAGACTTGAAAATGTTGGTGCTTGCTATACAGGGATTAGGATGGGGTGTAAAAAGGGAAGAATTACCCTTCTGGCATTTTGGCCATTTTTTCACACAGTACTATTCAGTACAGACAGAATTGCTATTTAATCGAAGTTGTCATAATTGTCCTCCCCCAGTGTTCCTCTTGTGGTCCAATGACTAGGACATAGTACTGTAAGCCAGATCTGGGTCCTGTTCCTGTCTTACAGAGAGGTTGTGAGATCCCTGGACAAATTGCTGAACCTATTTGGGCCCTGGTTTTCTTACTGCAAAATGGGTATGATGATTGCTCATCTGTGTAAGGCACTCTGAGTTCTGTGAATGAAGTGCAGTACAAATGCTAAATATCAATATTGCTGCTTATTAATGTATGCCAGAATTTCCTCCCTGAGGGAGCAAAAGAGCCCTCACAATTGATAGAACTGAAATTTTGGCAAGTTTTGGGGAGGGGGTTAGCATAAAGCTAGCAGTGGGAAGTAATTTTAATTTAAACTGTCTTTTTCCTCTGCAGTTGGCTGGTTTTGTTTAAATGATTGGGTTTCAGGTGGCTTTATTTGCTTTTTGTGCTTAACTGAGGAACATTAATGGTTATCCTTGGTGACTTTCAGCTGGTGCCTCTGCACCCTAGCCCTTTTCCAGCCCTGTTTTCCCTTACCATCTTCTCCTTCTATTCATAATCTCCTGATGCCCAGCAGCAAGCCTTTAGGGTACATGCGCATGTGAGGAGAGCTCGAGTTGGGGAATTAATATTCCTGGAACATAACACCAGCAGCATGCACACGCTGAGGAGAATATTAGAGCTATTAGCGGTGGGAGTTAGGAGTGCATGCAATATCTAGATGGAGAATTCGGTGTGATTAATCTGCCTCTAAGCAGCAGCCTCCGGGCTCTGGGAATTCTGTGGCACGTTTGGAATCAGAACTTTTTTTAATTACCTTTCCGCATCAACAAAACAATTGCGGTGTGTGAAAATAAACCCGTTCATTCCTTGACCTGTCTCCTTTTTCTTTTTTTGGATGAGGTAACAGAGCTTGGATCCTGACTATTCACAATCCCACTAGCTCCCACAGCACTTTGCATTAGGTGTGTATGAGAGATGGGGTGTGTGTATGGGGGGAGGAGAGGGGAGGCTAGCTTCAGTGGCTTGGCTATATTCCAAGTCAGGTAATAATGACTTTGGGGACAACCTAAAGCCACCCTTGTTCTAGTTTCTGTTAGACTGATTTTCTTTTCCACGCTTGCTTAATGTTGCTGGGTATCTTGGGTGTTGCACAATGGCAGCCATGCTACCACAGTGGTTGCTTTTTGGGGCCAGATGAGTTGAAAGAGATTGTTAGGAGGAAAGGACTGGATGACTGAAGGTTTCCCTTAGGCTGTTAAGAGAAAATAGAACCTTGGAACATGGTCCATATAACAGTTTTGTCAAATCTGGGACCAAATAGGTGCTGGGAACAATACGGAAAAAACTTGGATCTTTCTGCTCCTGAATCATGCTATGGACCACCCCCCTCACCTCCCTAAGAGGAGAGGGGTTCTTTCCTTCAATAAAGACTATTTTACTAACATACTGGTATAAAACCCCACAGCCAGCTGGAGAAGAATTTCCCCATGACAAAAGTGTCAGGGGAAGACCTCCTCTGCACTCTGTTGTGAGCATTTGGACCTATTCCAAGATATGGGGTAGCCCATAGACAGCACGCCAGGAGCTCCCATCCATAAGAACAGTGGTACTCAATGTTTTGGCTCTGTGGGCCAGAACAGCAGCATGGTGCCAGTCCATGGACTGGATTGAGCCCCACACAGGCTCAGCTGGTCCCTGTATATCCAGATCTGGCCACATGCACTGAGATCGGCCTTGGTGTCCCACCTATCCCATCTGGCACTGTGCACCAGGATTGGGCCCTGCATGCTGGGATCAGGCCCTGGCACTCTGCCAGCTTTGAGCACCGTGATCAGACCCCATGCACTGGGATTGGGCCCCACATTACCCCCACCTGGTTCCACATGTCATGATCAGGCCCTGCATCTCCCTGTGTGCCTAATCTAGGGGGCAGGGCTCTGAACAGGTTCAGAAGTTTGGTGGTAGGAGAGTGGCGAATGTTCCCCTGCTGCTAAATTTTCAGACCCTTAGGGACATGGTTCCAGGAGCCAAATAGAGCCCATGGGCTGGAGGTCAAGCATTTTTATCTGTTCCTGACTTTGAGGGGTCATTCCAGCCCCTGCAGTGGCCCTGAATTCCTACAATGCAAAGGTTGCTTACTGCTTTCTTTTATCCCTACCCCAAGCTGGGATACATCTTTCTGTGTTGGGCCAAGGAACCTGGATTCCCTGTTACCCATGCATCTTCTGTGACACATAGTTGAGAAGTTCCAATTATGTTCTGTAGGGGCCAGTGGAAAATGTACCTGTTAGCCCAGGGGTTCTCATCCTTTTCAGATTCAAGGCAACACTCATTAGATTCAGAACCCTTCAGAAAATGACAGCTCTTAATTTTCACTAATTTTTTTGACTACGGAGCAATTTTTCTGTTGCAAAGAACTCAGAAAGCCCACAACAGGTCAGAATGTTTTTAACACTATGGGTTCCTCTTTGCTATCTCTGAATTTATCTTGTGAATCATATTTGCACATCTAACAGTGCTGACAGTGTATGGCACCCTGTAGCACTCTTAAAAAGATTTCAGGACACCCCAGCGTGTTACATCATCCTGGCTGAGAATCACCATGCTAGCCAGCTCTCTGCTAGGTTCTGGATCATTTCTCTTCCACTTCCAACTCCAGGCATAGTTCTTTCCTCTTCCTCCATGGAAAGAGGGTGTGGAGGACCAGCCACTCTTTGTTTCAGTCTTTTCCTTACCCCTTCCCCATCCCAGATGTGGTCTTTGCAGCTGGGAAAATGGATGGGTAGACTGTGAGGAATAGAATAGAAGCCGTTGGCCTCCTTTGGCTCTGCAGAGGTGCTCTTCCCTTAAAAAACAACAACAAAAAAACAAACCCCCCCCCCCGCTCCTCAATGTACCCTGCAGAGGTTCAGGAACACTGGCATCCCAGAGGAGTTTGTAGTTGCGTACTGCCAATCTGGGTAGTATGTAGGGCTGCTATGGGCCAGATGGTATTTTGAAGCACAAGACCTCTCTCTATGTGGACCACTAGATTGGATTCACCCTAGAGCCTGTTCCATGAAAGAGGCTGACAACCCTGTCTCTCTCCCTCGAATGGTACAATATAGGACTTGGAGGCTTACTCCAGACCATCTGAAGCAAATTAAAATGTCATGACCTATTATTCAAACCACCTTGTCATATTGGCACTTGAAGATCTATCTAAATACAACTGATTTTATGCAAGCAACATTGTTTAATTTTGCATTTCACAGGGCTCCCACAGTGACCCAAGACTTGCTTCTTTAGTTTCCTGGTTTTTATGCCCCAGCCCAATGTGGGTGTTTGTTGGTACTGCCTACCTTGCAGGAGAAGGTGTGCATGTAGAACAACTAAATAAAAGCAAATTTGAGAGGTTTTTTTTCTTCCCTTGGCAGTATTTGAAATTGGGTTGTATCCAATCCTTTGAAAACAAGATTTATCCCCTAAAATTGTCAGCCCAGTTCAGGTTGATGCTGCCCTATTACTTTGGGACTTGGTAAAGAGCCCTTGAAAATGTCAACCACTGTTTTATGGCTTTGATGGTGCTTGGTTCTTGGACAGTGCATGAATGTCACGATGCAGTAAGGGATGTGCTAAAGCTGTGCCTTTTCTCTTACTTATTTCACCCCTGCACCCAACCCCAGAGCAGGTAGAAGCTGGAAGTGCTGCAGGGAACAAATGCCTTAGTGTTGACTTCTGTCAGGCCTAGATCTACTCCAGGTGCATGGATACACTTTGTATCTGACCTGAGACACCTCCTGGAGTTCAGTCTAACATCTTCAGAGTTCTTTGCTAATGTTAATTAATATTATTTCAGTCCAGACTTCCAGCATTGCTCTGGCAACATCTTTGCTACTGCCCATCAGTCTTCACCTGTAGCCTCCTGTTAGATCACGCAGCCCAGTTCTGCTAATGCACCTTAGTCCTGACTTGCAGCATCCTCTGCTGTTCTTATCTTTCCCCCTAAACACTTTCCTCATAGTTTCAGTCCTGAGTCTCTCTGTGCACCCCAGCCCCCCACCCTAAGTTCACATTGGTCTTATCCTATAGTGCGTCCTCCTTACTGGAGGCTTGGTATCTTGCATGTAGTTCTGTCAATGCACTTCAACCCAGAGTGGGTTGCCAGGGTGGGTGCATGGCACAAAATGATCATGCCTTGTGCAGGCATGCATTTCTCTGCCTCACTCAAACCACTTTTGATTAGATATTTTCATGGTGAGGACAAGCTTTACTTGAGAAATATAAAGAAAGCACATTTTACACAAAAAGTGATTTCCTTGGCCAGCCATTTCCTGTATGCCTTTTGTTACTATTGCAGATATGTGTTTGAATAAGAGCCTTTCCCCCTCCCCTCTCCTATTCCTCCCTGTTCTTTCCTGCAGTGAAGTCACAATCCAGTGTTTGTAGACTCCATGTGATGTCAGAGACTCAGCCTTGTGACTTCACTTGCAGGCTCAGGCAGAAGGTGCAGACGGGCTGACAGAAGAAAAAAAGCCCCCTCCTCTTCCCTTCTCCCCCCCCTCCCCTTTGGTTTATAAAACCAGTAGCTGAGATAAATCGGAAGGGGGTGGGGAGAAGCAGCAGGGAAAGCTGAGAATGATGCCAGAAAGGTACAGTAAATTGGCTTTATGTCTCTCTTCTTCTTGAAAGTTTAGAGTGTAAAATTGCCCTGCAGAGGCCAGATCTTGCAGACCACACGCATGTGTGTGCCACCCAGTGACACTCTGGCTGTACGGTACATTGACGGTGTGTGTGTGTGCTTGTGCAGGGAGGGAGGTAGTGAGGGATGCAGGGTAGGGGCAGGGAAACAGCTTAATACCGTTTCTCAGAGGAACGCAGCTGGAGTCCTATTTGGCTGGTCACAGTGAGACTCTCTCTTGTCCGTTTCAAAGGCCCCAGCTGCTGGCTGTTCCCTGCATTCTGTCTTCAGCTTTGAAACCGACATAAATGGGTTATTGGGTTTGTGCGTGTGATTTTTTTTTTTCCCCCTGTGCGTAATTTTTTTTCTCTTCTTTTTGTTTTTTGTGGTTGTTTTTTTATTTTTTTTGCTTTGCAGGTTCGGAAAGGGTGGGGGCCTGGTATTTGAATGTGGTGGGTGTATGCCTAAGGAGGAAGAAAGGCAGGGCCTTAGGGTCACATTCTCAAGGGCTGCAAGAGATGATTTCCTTTTTAATATCTCCATCTTTTTAACTGACGACAGTACAATAGCAGCGTGGGCGCATCAGCAAAGAACTGCCTTAAAAAAGTGGGGGGGGGCTGGTTAACTTGCCCCTCCCTTCTTCTTTAGCAATTTTTTTTCTGTGTCCAATTTGCCTTTCATTTGAAATTTTGGACAAAGAAGAGGGCAGTGGGTGGGCTGCTTTGAGTTTTGTGATATAATGCGACTGGAGCGAGAGAGTAAAATGCAGACAATTAAGAAATGGAGCGAGGGTTTTGCTCATTCAGTCTGTTGAGGAAGCCGTCATTTTGTGTTAGTGTGCGTGTCTGGGGGAGGAAGGATGGGGAGAGAGTGACAGTGGAAGGATGTATGACATTGTGTTGTCTCTGTACTTGTTAAATGCACTCTCCGGGGACAAGGGACTTCAAAGGAAATCGTCAGACAAGGGGTCCTTCTAAAAATGACCCCACTGTGAATTGCATTTGACTAGGCTCTTATGGGCAAAGATGTTGTGATTTGTTCCACTCTTAAAATGAAGGGCTGGAGACAGAAAGTGCATGCAGGTGTTGGGCAAGCTCCTCTCTGCCACAGCTGTGCCAGCACACCTCAACCCAGTGACCAGCAGTGGCTCTGCTGTTCCACTCCTAGCCCCTCATTGGCAGAGCTGTATTACTGTCATCCTGAGAGTCTGCAGCATCCCCTGTCCTCTTGTCAATTCACTTCAGTTCTAATGACCTACAGCACCCCTTTTTTTTCTCACAACTGCTGGACCCTTGCAGTCTTCTGCCAGTGCATCTCAAGCCTGACGAATAGCACCCCCTGCAGTTACAGAGCCAGTCTTTTGTAGCACAGATGTATAATTAATCGTGCAGCACTTCTGCAGTTTAAACAGGCGTGTGAATTATTGGAAGAGACCCACCTACTGCATGGTTCTCAAAATATTTAATTCTACTGACCTCTGGGAAAGGCTCTGCTGACTAGAGTGTGGAAATACCTGTGCTAATGTAGCTTCAGTGGTGATATGAGTTATGATTTGAATCCACAGTTTCAGTAGTGAAAAGCTATTGGTCTAACTCAGTGCAGCAAAATTTCTTCCCTGCTCCCCACCTCTGGCTTGAAAGGACTTAAGTGGTCATTTGCATCTTTTTGTCCTTCTCATGGTTTTAAGGGTTCTTACTTGCAGCTCAGGGCATTTGTTAGCTTGATCTTTAACTTAAAAGTATTTTACATTCTTTAAATACCAAGAGTTATGTTGGTTCCTCTAAGCCATGACCGATTGCTAGCTGAATGGAGCCTGGTTTGTTCTCAGCCAGCTCTGAGGACAAAGTCCCCTTAGACATCCCCAGATCCCTTGCTTCTGCTGTTTCCTCCCACTAATGACAGAAGTGCAGCATTCTCTAGGTGGGGTTAAGTACTGTATTTGCTGTGAGTTGTGTGTGGGTGGAGCAGGGAGGGGAAGCAGTGTGAACTAGAGGGTAGAGAGGATAGTGGGGATGTAACCTAGCCAGTGTGATGCAGGAAAGGCCTTAAACCGTGTCTTGCTGTCTGGCACTGCTGGATTGTTCCATACAGTATATTCCTTTGGACTTTGTACAGACCTGTTTTAAATCACTGATGAGATTGGGTTCCCTCCACACTCTTTTTCTTTTCTCTAAATTCCCTTCAATTTGCTGAGAGCCATTACCCAGCACTGTAACCATATGTGCTGTAACTGCACAGAGCCTTACTGCATGTTGGAAAGTGACAGGGTTAAAACCTTTTCCTAAGCAAGGGAAAGGTCCCCAGGTGTCTTCCTTCACTCTCTTAATTGCAAGGAAGGAAGGAGGCAGACTCCAGCTGGGTATGAGACATTATCAAGAGGATAAAAGCATTGGGGTAAGGCACTGTCCCTCTGAGTAGGGGAAATTCTGGGCAGGAGGTGCCTGTACAGAAGGGGTGCCTGCGGCTGCTGGTAAAGGGGAATTTGAAATGATTTATTTTATTTCTCCTTGTTATGACAGCCCCTCTTTTTGCAAGCCCTGCTGCTTTTTTGTCTTTTCCCTTCAATCTTGAAGGGGAAAAAAAACCTTAACCACTAAAGAAACCCCCTAATTATTACCCCATGCTAGCTGGTGACTTACTGTTTCTCTAGGGATGTGAAGCTGGCTAATTCCTGATGCGATGGCTATCGTTTTTCTTCTACATTAGAGAAGCAAGCCAGCACTTTGATCTTGTAGAATGAATCCTATCATGAAAGTCTGGTAGCAGAGCTGGCATTTGGAAGCTGGCGTTTTTCCCCTTCTCTCAACTCTTGGTCTGCCTCTCCCCTGTAGTGGACTGGCTTGGATGTGGCTAGGATTCTATCCCACAAGTCATTACTGTGGAAAATCTTCATTCCCTATGGATCTGATATGTACTTTCTTCTCACTCCCATATTCATTAATACAATTGCCCCAAGTGCAGGTATATACCCGGTAAGTGCTGGGATTCTACACTTACTGATTTTTTTTTCTTTACCTTATTTTTAATTGCTAATGACGAAAGAATTTGTGCTGCACTTCTTTCCCCTCACCCCATGACAAATATGGATTTTTGGACCTTAAAATTGGTTAAGACCAGTGCAGAGTTGCTGAGGGAATAATTTAGCCTGAAGCACCTTTATTATTGCCGATGACGCATGAGAAAAAAAGACTCTAGCTCTGCTTTCAGAACCCTGGTGGAGATTGCAGTGCTGGAAGTTAAAAACCCAACATGGCACCTTCTTGCAGGTTTAAGTCTAAATGTTCCACAAGGATTTTGAAAACGTAACATATTTGTCCCTCAGCTGTGATTACCTTTTTCAGCAAAGGCTGAGAGGTCATGAGAGTCCCATGGTGCTAGTAAAGCCCTAAGCAGTTCACTTTTTCCATCTGCAAGAGAAACAATGATAGCCTATTAAAGAAATGCTTAAAAATTAATTCACTTAACTTCACTGGGCTGTTTTGTAGATTCTTTTGCACCTGGAAGTAGAGATTGCTGATGGTTTTATTAGGAACATGGGACTCTGATCCAACGGTAGGTCTACACACTTTAAAAATAAATGTTCTTACTCAGGTTAAGAACCAGTTACCTTACCTTCACTGCTATTTTAATTTGGGTTAGCAGCTTGAGTTCAAATCTATAGAGAAAATGGATTGATTTCTAGCTGTTAATGCATGTTAAAACCTGAGTCACCTTGTCTTTCCTGATGGTTTTTAACCCAAGCTGGCTAGCTTGAGTAAGCTAATCCAAGGTAAGAACACATTTTATGCAGTGTAAATATTGCTCCAAGTTGGTGTAGGGGTTCTTATGTTTTAAAAATGGGGTAATTCCAATTGCTTTTGTTTCTTGCCCCTATTTCAATTGCATTGTTTGTTAAACCTTTGGACTAAGGGATTAAATGCTTAGAGGCTTTGAACACAGCTTTGTTACTGCCTCTTACAGTTCTTGTGATATCAGGTATTAAAATCACTTAAATTCAAACTTGCTGGGATTTTTTTGGCAGGGCAGATGAGAAGTTAAGGCAAATAAATAATCAGAATGATATGACCCTTGTAGGAGGGGACGGGAGGGTACCAATGGTCCAGTAATTCATGGATTAGTAGAGCTACAAAACACTGCTATGCATGACAGAAGAATTGGAAGCTCATGAGATTTATTTTACCTTAAATCCTTTCTGAGTCCTCAGGCTACTCAGATGAGCCAAGATGCCTTCAGCATCCAACAGTCCTGGTCTATTCCCATTCACCTTATCTTACCTTCTGCCTCCTGCCACCACAAGCCTTTGTAGAGTGTTTTTTAACATGCCTGAATGTTTGTGGTTCTGTAGCAGCAGTGTGTCAGCTTGTATTCCAAAAGGTAAGTGACTTGGAGAACCAGCCTCAGTTCTTCCAAATCTTTCTTGGGGGTATTTTTTCTGCTAGATCATATGAGATTCAAAACAACTATTGCACACATCTGGGAAAAAGCCAACAAGGAGTGAAAATAGGAATCTAAATTGCAGTTGCCCCTAAAATTTAGGACTATGTCATGGGGGATTTAAGAAAGAAGAACATTTGTCAAATCTGGAAATTCTACTCCCTTCTGGACAGGATCCCCTGCTCCCTCCCCCTGCCCCACCAGAAAAAAAAAAAGAGGAAAGAAAACCCCTGTTAAAGGCTAACATATTACAAAAAAATTCTTTCCATAAAGCAAGTTCTGGCAAGAGAGAGTTGGTTTATGGTAAGACCATTTGAATTTTTTCCTTTTATAAATTTAGGTACATTTAGTGATTCAGATAATGAAGATTTATTGATGACCTTTTCTGCCTTGTTGGACAGTCTTGCCAGTGAACCATATATTTATGTGGCTTTCTATTTTTAATTCTCCCTCCCCTCCTCCTCATTTTGGATATCTGTGGAGAAATGGGATCCTTTATCTTTCAGAGTTCAGCATTTGTTGTTCATAATCCTTTTGCTGGAGTCATATCCCTTTGTCTGCAACATCAGAACTACTTCCACAGCAACCAATTCCAATATTGCAAGCAGAGGCTTCTAACAGGAGATGTAAAGAATAAGCAGCAGAAAATGAGCAGGTGTTAAGGAACAAAGATCATGTTTCCATGCAGAAGTTCTTTGCAACAAAGAAAGATGGAGGATGAGCCCTATCGAAATTCTAAGACAACAGAAACAGATTTGTCTCCTATGTTGATATTTCTTGACTTTCCTCCCATGATTCCTACATTCAACCACTTTTATCAGCTTCTCCTTGGATGTGCCTCAGGCTACTTCAGCCTGGCTGCTGAAATCTGGCTGTATGACTCGATGTGTGGTGTATGGAGATCCTCTTGTCTGGAGGAGAGCCATTCCCAAATGATGGCCAAGTCATGACTACTGGGTTGAGTGCTCTACACAGAATATTTCTGCGAGGCATTAGATTTCTTGAGTAGCGTCTTTGGGAGAAAATCCAGTCCTAGGGAATTAATGAAGGAGGAGCCCTTCCTGCATTTGCTCCAATATCCAGGGAGTGGTCTGATACTTCCTCCCTCTGCAGTGGGGCAAGATATACATAAAACTTTTTAGCTGAGGCACTCTACGGGAAGTAGAAGGGCTGGTGGGAATAGTGCTAGGAAATGTTAATGAATGCAGCCAGCCTGATGTCTTTCTTGGAGAGAGACAGACTAGCTGCTGTTGCTTTACTCTTGTCTAAAGAATTAGCTGTCCCACAGCGAGTGTAAGTTGCCATCCTTGATTGTGTGACCTGGAGGTGCCTGATCTCATTGTCCTCTTTTGTACTATCTGTCTTGAAGTTTTTTCTTTAGTGCCCATCCTCGTAGCATATGACCACTAGAGATAAAAGCTGTTCACGTGCATGGGAGAGTCTGTCTATGACATGAAACGGAATTAAGGGAGGAAGGTCCAGGCAGAGGTGCTGTTTTGAGAAGGGGGTTCAGTTAGTGTGCTTCAGAAGAATCTGTGCATTTGTTCCTGTGTGGAGACACGAGTCTCTACATGCTGCTTGTTCAGTACTCTTCATCAGCATTGAAAATGCTCATTCTTTAAAACTCCCCTCAAATAATCCCACCAGCTGCCTTCAGAGGTCCTGTCATTCTTACAGATGCCCGTGTACTTGTTTCCTGCAGCCAGGCAGATGGGATTGGGAAGTTAGTTGGTGATATTCTTTAGGATTTTTTTTTAAGAGACTGACTTAAATACTATTGAAAGGTACAGAATTAACAGCATCTGAAAGCCAGTATGTTCCAGCCACAGGAAAGAAAATGTCACTACCCTGTAAACCTCAATCCTGTCCTGGCACAATTGCCTTTAATGTAGAAAAGCAATAAACATAATTTGAATCCCGTTCCTCCTTGTAGGTTCTAGACAGTGCCTATGGCTTCTGAGAGTTGACTGTGAACACTGGCCAAGACAGAAAATATCCCACCTCACCCTTAATATAGCCGTCTGGAGTGGGATAATGATTCCTAGTAATTACTAACCTGTAGCTAGATCAGAACTATGAACACACTTCTCGTTTGTATACAAGTAAAAGGGATGTTTGCAGCAAAGGAGGAAGGATTGGAGAGTAACAAAGGGGCAAGATTTTTATTGTGGAGGTATCCTGCTGGCTCCCCAGCTATAGTTGTGTTGCATTAAATAGTGGGGAGTTAACTTTTTCTTATGTTGGAATAACAGTCAACTTACAGCACTTATTCTTAGAAGACATTTGAGAATTTACAACGGTGAGTAAAATTCCTTTTAAAATTGGGTCTAAGAGTTATTTTTGGGGGGCGGTCATATTTTTGGTTTTAATAAATTACATATTTTTAATATTTGAAAAGTAATTCCTATAAATCAGACTTAAAAAAATCTGATGTAGAGAGGGCTACTGATCTTGATCCTAGAATTGGATCTACACAAGCACTGAGTTACAGTAATGGAAGTCTGATGGCAGGATTGGGATATGAGTGTCTTAATGGGATTAATTTTTATTAGCTCTATCAAACATAATTATTTATGTTTTGGATTGGTTGTGGTCAAATTGTTATTCCAGAGATCATCCAGAATGTGAATTTCTTGCTTCTAAAATAAAGTGTAGTTTTTGGTTGTGAAGAAAAAGTACAAAAATGTGAACTAAATGTAAACTGATACTATATTCTCTTCCTGAGTCTGCAGGCATCCTAAAACAATTTCTTGGAGGGGTGAGCCTTGCCATTCAACTCCATAGTTTTTGTTAACTCTGAAATCAAAAGATAATGATATAAAATGAGTGTTGCTAACTGCATTATTGCTGGTCACTTTAGCAGGAACATAATTAAATGTGACAAATAGTGTTTTGGTACTTTTTTAATTAGGTGTCTTATGGATGAGCAGCAACTCTTATAATTTAAGACAGTGGGGGACAACTTTTTTTGGCAGGTGTCCCACAAATTAACCTTTATCCTCCCTGAGTGCCACACTGATCCTTCCTCCTCTGCTCAGTCTGTTTTCTGTTCCCTGTCCTATTTTCTCCCACTTTTTGCTTCCTGCTTGTGTATCTTGTCTGCTCTGCTTCCTGCCCCATCTCTTGCTGTGCTACCAGTCTCCTCTGCCATCCTTGCTTTAAGACATAGCATACCACATATAAAACTTAACATATATGACCTTTGTAACTTTTCATTAATAAAATTAGGTGGCCACTTATTTTGCTTCATTATATTAAACCAACTCTCACATGAACAGTGGTACATTTTTCCCATGGGCAGTTCTGGAACGGTAGTATATCAGGCATGTGCAAATTGACAGAACAAGTTCATTCTATGTTCAAAGTACATTTGCTGATTAATTGGTGTTACCAGCACCTAAAAACCTTATATTTCTGTTGTTGTGCTTGCCTTTGAAGTATCTAGCAGTGGCCACTGTTGGAGATAGGATATGGGATGCCATGTACCACAAGACTGGTTCAGTGTGGCAATTCTAATACTGCTATATTTTTTCATAATAAGTTTTTGTATTTAATATATTGCTGAATTTTTAAAAGTTGACTCTTAGATATTTAGTTTATCTTGTGTTTAGAAGTGCACATGCCTGTATGATTTTTATTTACATGGTGATGTATTTTTGTCTCTTACAATTCTTTTTCATATAAGCAACATTTAATGTATACAAAGATATTTATGCTGTGCTCTAAGTCAGCGGTGCTCAATCTTCTGTCCCCACAAATCAGATGAATGGTGCGGGCCTGGGCTGCCAGCCAGATCCCATGGGCAGGGTCAGCAGTCTGGACCAAATCCAGCACAGTGCTGGTGCACAGGGTCAAGCTGTGGGTGTGATTCCATGTGCCAGCTCTGCCCTGCACGATAGATCTGGCCATAGCAATTAATGCTGCTGCCAAATTTCCAAACCTGTGGGGAACTCCATAGGGTGGATGACATGGCCCAGTGGGCCAGAGTTTGAGCACTACTGCTCTATGCAATCTTACCCTAAAGGTTAAAAAAAAAAAAAAAAAAAAAATCATGAAATTGAGCCATGAGCTGCTTTTCACCCCTATGCCAGAGGCACAATTAACCAAATTTGAAATCCAAATCTGATCCATGTATCCCATCATTTCTGATTGCAGCTTGTATCATGCTTCTCCTTTCCCTGAATGCTTGAGGGAAAAGCACTGCTTAGAGCTGCATTTTTCAACCTGTGTGTTGTGACCCAGAAGTGGGTTGCAAGGATATATCAAAAGGGTCACAAACAAACTTAAAAACGGATTCTGCCTTAAAAGGAGAAAAAAACCCGCAGGAAACCGTGGCTTCTCTTGCAGGCCTGACAGATTTCCAGCCTGCAAAGGGCTGCTTAGGGCCCCCCATGCTCCACACTGCGCCCCCCTCCCCTCCCCACAAGGGTGCTGGGGCTGGGGGGCAGCGGGTCAGGAGGGGCACTGGGTTGCAACTGGCCACTGATGTTTACAAATGGGTCCTGGTAGAAAAAAATGTTAAGAACCACTGACTTACAGGATAGCCTGGAGGACATCCTACAGGGTTAGATAAATACCTGGGAGTAGTAAATTGTAATCTGGAAGGTGGTTTATGGAGAACACACCAGAAACAACTTCCTTTTGTATCCAGGGAGCTCTAATAACTTGATCACTTCTGTTGACCACAGTTGTAGCAGTCACATGAAGAGAAACATATGGCTCAGGTAGACAAGTCAGGTATCCAGTGCAGATCAGAGCCACTAATGCATTCTGTTCCTGGGGAGGGAGAGAGAGAAAGAACACTTACTAAGACAGCGCCTGTTTTTTGAGCTAGCTGCAGTTCTCAAATAGTTCACCTGGAGCATATTGTAGCCATCTATTCTGAGAGAGAGAATGCAAAGATCAGACTAGAAGCTTGGTACTAGAAACAATCAAGTCTGGTGTGTTGTGGGAGGCAAGACCTTCCTAGAAACTTCTGCTTCTGTGGTTGCCTATCTAGCAGCTGGGGATTCAGTCAGCCCCTGCTAATTTGCTAACTCAACTGACAAGTGGTGGGAGCAGGTATTACTATTACGTTATGGTTGCCTCCCTTAGCCTGTTGCTATCACTCCAGTATTATCTACGTTGAGCTTTAGCCTGTCTCATCTATGCCTCAGTCTCACCCAGCATTAGTTTTGACAGGGACTGTAGTGTAGTTTGCTTTTCTGCAGGTTAAGTCACCTACAAGGAAGTTGTCAGTGAAAGTGTTGTCCGAAGGTCTGTCTCAGCTCAGCCAGTTAAGCAATTCAGGGCTTTGCTGGCTGAGCTATAAGGAAGGGCCTGGTTCTGGAATAAGCTTTATTACAAGAGATGAAGGCTGTCTGAGGCTCATGGGAATGGAGCTGGGGGGAGGGGCAGTCATGGAAACTGTCATAGCTACTCTGCAAAGCTCCTGCCAGAGAGAGTTTTAAGTGATGTTCAAGCTTTCTCTGCCCAACACTTAAAGCATTTCAGGCTGCCACGCTCCTACATTTTCACGTGAAAAGCTCTGAGTGGCAGATGGAGGAAGCTGGAGTGTCATACAAAGCTCCCTTCCCTGGCATGTAGTTTCAACATAAAAGAGTTGAGATGAGCTGACAGGCTCTGCATCCCCCTTCCCCAGCTGGTCCCTTCACCAGCATCCATGTTTCAGCCCCTGCCTACACTTATACCATGATTTAAAAGGAAGGGAAAAAAGCCTGAGGCCTACAGATGCACACAGCAAGTTGTTCAGGTGGGAAAGTGCATGTGGTTTTCAGTCTAAGATGTGTGCACGAAAAAAATTAAAAAATAAAAAGTTACAATCATAGAAAACTCAGGGGAGGGGTGAAGGGACCTGGGGCAGTTTAGGCTGCCCCCCTGCTCCAAGCAGAACCAGGCCCAGCCCTGTCACCCTAGCCAAGGCTTGCAGTGGGGTCTTGGAAACCTCCAGGGATGGGAGAGCCCACTACCTCCCTGGGTGCCCTGTTCCCGTGCTTTTTTACTCTCCTCGTGGGGAAGTTTCTTCTGACTTCTAACCTGAACTTCCCCTGCCGCAACTTGCGTCGGTTGCTCCTTGTCCTGTCACCTGCCACCACTGAGAGCAGTCCAGCTCCAGCCTCTTCGCGACCCCCTGCACTGCAGGGAGTCGAGGGCTATTAGTGAAGCCCCTCAGCTCGGTCTTCTCCGGATGGAACGAGCCCAGGGCCCTCGGCCCGGCCCGGCCCGGCCCGTCCCTGCTGCTCCTCAGGGGAGGGCTGGGGCGGGCCGCTGCTGCACCGAGCCGAGGCGCAGGCCGGGAGCAGGACCGCGCAGCCTCTTCTCGGTGGCGCTTCAGTGCCGGGGAGAAGACTCCTGGGGGGGCTGGAGCCGCCGCCCGAGCTCGGTCAGGGCCGCGGGGAGCTTCACCCGCTCGTGTGCCTCTGCTGCGTTTTGCTGGGGGGGAGGGGGCAGCCGCCCCGTCACCGCCCGGGAGCTGAGGCGCGTGGCAGCCAGTCCTGTCCCGTCTGGGCAGGGCGGCGGCGCACTCGGCTGGGGGAGGGGCGTCCTCAGAGGAGGAGAAACTGAGGCGCGGCTCTCCGGCCACGGCAGGCTGCATGAGTGGAGAGAGGGAAGTTCCCCCACTCAAGCCTGTCGGCTCCTACATCCCCCCGGCTCCCGCCACCACTGGGCGCTGCCCCTTTAAACGGGCGGCGGCGGCCCCGCCCCTCGCAGGCGTCTTGAGCGTGCGCGCACGCGCTGTCCCTTCCCCCCACGCCCGGGGCCCGCCGCTGTTGCTGGTGCTGCCGCCTCTCGCGCGCGGCTCCCCCCGCCCCAGCTGGCGCGCGCGGCCCCCCAGCGCCTCCCCCCATTGGCTAGGGGGAGGTCAGGTGACCCCGTGTTATTTCCTGTGTGTGTGTGTGTGCGTGCGTGCGCGGGGGGAGAATGGAGCGAGCCGCCCCCACGCCGCCTCCGCCAAGCCTCCCCCGGCCCCGCGTCGGGCCCCGCCGCCGCCGCCGCCCGCGGCACTGAGCACCCGCCCACCCCGCCCCGGCCAGCCGCGGCGCGGCGCGGGAGGGGGCCGCAGGTAACGGGGTGAGGGGGCGCCACGCTGGGGAGGGGCCGGGCCGCGGGCTCCGCTGTTCTTGGGGCGGGCCGGGAGGGGTTGGGCCCCGGCCCCGGGCGAGAGTGTGAGGCAGGGGAACAGGACAGGGCAAGGGGGGTGTGGGGAGCTCCCCCGGTGCCCCCCTCCAGCTGGCGGGGAAATGAATCGGTGCCCCGTGACCCAGACCCGGCTCCTCTCGCTCCCTGCCCGGGGGGTGTTACATAAGCGGGGCCTAGCGGGCCGGGCCGCTCCACTCCGCTCCTGTTGTGCCGGCTCCTTTCACGGCAGGGCCTCGACCCGCAGGGGTGGCCCTCCGAGCATCCTCCCTGCCCTGCTTCTGCCTAGGCATCGTAGGCCCAGTGTTGCAGCGCTTTCAGGATGGGGGAGTTGGACCAGGCCGGGTCTCTTCTGTGCTGCCCTTTGCTTTCCTTAACTAAAAGTGGGGGGGTTCTTATATACCCTCGTGTCTGTGCCCTGGAGAGCTGTTTCTATCCCTGGTGATGGGAACAGGCTTGACCCAGGAGAGCGTAACTGCCACATTTGTGGTTTTGGAGAAGGCAGATCTGCACCTTCAGACTTTTCCTAGCAAGTAGGTGCCGACTTGCTGTGTGGGGCCTTTCTCTTAGCAGAGCACCAAGGGATGAGCAGAGGATGGAGGCCAAGCTCCTCTCCAGCCGGAGTGTTTGCAGGCTGGCTGGGTTTGTGGGAAGCCAGGAGCCTCCCTTTGTTGCCTGTACTCCAGCGTGCTTTGTGCTCAGATGGGTTTTGATCTTTTGGGGCGGGGTTAATGTGCCATACCTTTTACCCTCACTGAAGTTAATCTTTAACTGTGCCTGAAATTTTCCTTTTTTAAGCTTATTGCACCCAACTAAGTTTTTCATATGTTGGAAGTATTGTTGCTGGGGGTTTTTTTAACACAGAAAACTAGTCATGGGATGCTACCACAGCTTGAGCTGCATGGAGCTGTGCGCTCCTCTGCTTTATCTTACCAGTGCGCTAGCCCTCCTTTCCCCAGAAGAGGGAAAGTGACAGCCTTGTTCTCCTGCTGAAAGAACTACTCTGAAAAATCAGGGAAAAAAGAGGGTGTTTACTGGCAGTCAGTCATATCCCTTGATAGCTATATTTTGCTTAACACCTTTGAAGAAAGCTGAATAAAGTTGGATTACTTCAGTAAACTGTAGGCACCCAGAATATATATATTATGGTTTTTAAAAACTGCATATGTTACTTTGTTATAAATCTAATATGATTTCTGGACAGTGTCATGGATACACTTTGTATGTAAGAATGTGACCTCTACTGCTCCATAATTCTCATAGAGTGAGAGCACATGCAGGTGCCAGTACTCAAGATCAAGTATTTGTAGGAAACCTTTGGACTTGGGTACTCCATAAATCCTCTTGATGTCCAATTGCATCTGCTTTTTGATAGAAACAGCTAAGCCTGTCTTTAACAATGTAAATTTGGGCATTGGTCTTTGAATAAACTTCTACAAGCTTTGGGACTGGTAAGACCTAGATTCCTGGTGCAGTCTGCACTTAAATTAATCTTTCCTGGGGTGGCCCATGAAGCAAGTTGGTTCCCCATGTGAAGGCATCAGTTTCTTATGTTGTAATGACTCAAAAATCATCTCTCATTTTGGGGGCGGGGGAGGTGTCTGATAAGACACAAAGATATGTTGAAGGCCATTTAGATGTTTTTATTTTACCAAAGGAATATTACCCATGTCAAAACTTGTCTCTAGTGGAGATCTTCCATGTGCGTGGAGAGCTTGCTAAGCTTCAACTAAGCTCCCACCCCCCTTCAATTCTTTTAAAGCATGTTTGAGCTTTATTGGTAACGTAGTGCAGTGTGAATTAAAAATACAGGTTTCCCTCATTTTATGTTGTACATGCATTCTGGGAAAATGGTGTATAACTTGAATTTGCATAAAGGGAACCCACTTCCCCATGTTACAAGTAGGGATATGTTCCAAGACCTTGACTGTACTGCCCCCCAGACCCCACTTTTACAAGACAGTTTTGGTACTCACCAACAGCAGACAGTACACATAAGCACAGGGCACTATTGCAATGGGGATGGCAACTAGAGAAACGCATGTTGCAGACAATGAGTGAGGAGCACAGTTCCCCACAGGAGACTATATTTTGGTGCATGTTGCTCTCTCAAGGCACTGCACAAAACAGCTGACTGCAGGCTTCCACCATCCCAATCGCATAAGAGTGAATTTACCTTGCGTATAACAAAATTCTGGTATATAAAGGGTCATCGCACAAGGGTGAATTCACACATACAGAACCCACATAAAGTGAGGGAAACCTGTACATAATTTATTCTTTCAGTTCATTTGGGTTTACCCATGGTGTCTTGGTTCTGCTGGGTCTCTCTTTGTCTGTAGAGTCTTCCAGGAAAACCAGAAAAGAAGACTTAAGCCCCCCTCCTCCGTTTCCCCCAGGTAAAAATATGGAGAAACCAGTTTGTTCATGCTGCCTTTATACAATATTGAAAAGAAAAGTAGGACCCCATTTCCCCCCCCACACCTTTTTTTTTTTTTTTAGGTCAGCCTTAACTAAACCAGCTACCATGCAGAGCTAAATGACAATGGATGCTCTTCTTGAAGGGCCCTTTTTTTAACTGCACAGATCCTATTGCTGCTCTAGCAGCTTGGCAGGTTGCTGTCTGGTATAATATGTAATGAATTCAGATGGTTTTCATACTGCTTGCTTGATTTCCCTGTAATTTGAAATTTATAGGGCATTTTGGGGGAGTTTATAGCTGGTCTATGTAAGTCTCAAATTTTGATATGAGGTATGGTCAGATCTCCAGAAAGTGTATGATTATTTTTAACATAGCTTTTTAATTAAAATACATCTCTAAAACTAGTCCAGTGAAATTTGGTACTTGTGAAATATACTGAATGAATGGGGTTTTTTGGAGTCTAAAGCTGTTTTGCATAAAAAAATGGATTTGATAGTACTGGTTTCTCTAACATCAATGTGTTTTTGACTTGCCCACAGCAGGATTTATTTCTGTGCTGTTTAGGCTTCTCTATGGGATCAGTGACTGGAATTCTTAGGTAGAGTCATCACATCATGTGTATCTAGGTAGTCAAATAGTGCCAGTTACTGGAGTGACTTTTGTGATTGCACATACTAGTAAGAATTGTAGTCTCATACAATTGTCACCAAATTTTAATTAACAAATTTACGTTACATAGTAGTAGCTTCTTTTTATAATTGTTCTGGGTTGAGTTGGACAAGCTTATCGATGTTTTTATTGCTTTTTGGATGTAGAATTTTTATTACTATTTAGTCAAAATGGTTTAAAATAGTGTTAAATACTTTTGACCAATTTAATAGCTTTGATACTCTGGTAAAGGCAAAAGGTTTAAATAGATGGATATGAGGTGAAGAGCTAATCATATGCAAGTTAAATTAAATTCAGGCAGGGTCAGTTTGCCCCTACCTATTGCTGTTTTAGGAGTGGAATACAGTGTTCCCTAACTTGGGTCATGAACGCTTATATACAGTTTGGTCAGTATGCCTCAATCTTAGATATAAGTACCCTTTTCTCTTCCCACCCTGAATGTCTTTTTTAACTCTCCATTTAGATCCTACTCTTGACTCAAAAGCATCATTTACTTATTTATTCCCCCCCCCCCCCGTTTTAAACTTCCATACCCATTTTGTGCCACAGCACCTCTGTGCTATTGTACAGTGGCCACCTATAGCACACCTTGCTTTCTTTAGCTGAGCCTGTGTTTTATACTTCAGTTTTGCAGCATGTGGAGTTGGATATAAAGACAAGAGTTGTCAAAATTGCCATGAGTAATGTAAATACAAAGCTGATATTTCTTTGTACTTTTACCAGCTTTTCTTGATTTTTTTAATAATAATGTGAAATGTCAACTACACATGGGTGAAACCTGGATGTTCAGAACAATTTATGTTAATGTACTTGTGGATGCCATCAGTTTTTTGGAACTTTTAGTTTTGATTCATGAGGTTGGGGCCTGTTACACACAGGAAACTCTAAAGCATTTTTAGATCGTATTGCCAACTGTTGGAATATTTTTTTTCTGTATTGGAAGTCCTTTATTCTAGCCCTCATAGCCTGGACAGTTTGACTTTGGCTGAGTGATTGATATTCAACTTAGTTCCATGGTTTTTTTTCTAGCTACTGCCACTTCCTCCTTTCCCCTTTTCTTTTTACTTTCTTCCCTTCTACTGTCTCCAAAGCATTATACTAAATTTTAAGGATACAGTGGTCCTTATGGTAGTTTAGTGAATAAAGCTGCATAAAGGAAGAAGACTTAAAAAGGAATCAGGATGATTTCAAACTTAAATTTGATATCTGCAGTTCAGACCTCAGAGTTGGGGTCCTTGTTTGAGGTATGGAAGGTGGTGGAAGGAAAGTGAACATTTTCTTATTAATCTAAGTCTTGAAATGCTGTTATGTACTCTTTTCCTGCTTACCACTCATGTTGGCAACTAACTTGCATTGGAGCAATGAAAGTACATATGCATAATGTCAAAATAAGTTGATTTTTCTTTTTGTGAGCTTTCTCACAAATAAAAAAAAAAATAGCTTTCATGGGATCTCAGAATTGAGGCTGACCACTAATTCCCAAATTCTTTCTAATTTGTTTTCTCTGGGGTAAGAGCAGTACTGGGGTTTCATCGACTGTGAGTCATGCTTCTATATACTTTTGGAGCCTAGAGAGTGTTATCTTAAATTTTAAGATTTTTTTTTGGCTTTTGCATTACCTTGTGCTACATCCTTGAGTAGTGTAGATATTTAATG
This sequence comes from Crocodylus siamensis, assembly GCF_052110815.1. NCBI lineage: Eukaryota > Metazoa > Chordata > Crocodylia > Crocodylidae > Crocodylus > Crocodylus siamensis. The sequence goes on along the minus strand of NC_143398.1, from coordinate 86,375,504 downwards.
TCAGGATGTGAATCAGATGCAGCAGAACATGCATATTGGGACAAATGAAATAACACTTTTCCTTTAACTAGTGGACTCAAATCAACCCAGAGTTAAGAAGTGGTAGCGGGGATCGGTATGTGTTAACCTAAGTGACTGCCTGGTGGCAGAGAACATGGATGCTCCTCCTAATAGACTCCATTAAGGTTTTCATTTTCTGCGAAATTCTCATCTGGCAATACATGGGGGGAGAGTGAGGACACCATTGAAAGATTTTTTTTCTCTTCCTGAAGAAAGAATTGGTTTAAAGTTCATTTTAGATTTTGATTTGTTTTAGAATAGATGTTCCATTTGAGAAACTTTAGTGTTTTGCTGCCTTTGGATATAGCCAAGTATGTGCAAAAGAAACGAGAAAAAGTAGTGTTCCTTTTCTTTCCATACCAAGTGGAAATCTATTTATATTCATGTTGATAAAATCTTCATATCAAGTTGTCATGTGTTCTTCTATGGCATACCTGATGACTTGATATAGAAAGCTTTGTGCCAGTATGAATTTAGGGCAGGCTAACTCTTGGATCAAAATCATCATACAGCTTGCCCCCTATGAGTGCTAACAGAAGCTGCATCCTATGCCAGAACATAATTTGTATATGGTAGATATTTTACAGCAGGTATTTTATAAAAACATCCACATTTGATTAGGATATTTTCTTATAATTCTGTGTGGAATGCCAGCTGCCTCTTGCTCTTTTTACACTATAGTTTTTAACTGATTTGGATTCTAACTATTGGCACATTTGGCTGTAAAGAAGGTTTGTGGTTATACAAAATATTCCTAATCAGATTTTGAAAATCTGACCCACAGCTTATTTAGCTTTATTTAAAAAAAGGGGGGGGAAAAGGAACCTCTGTGGTATCACATAGTCCAGAATTTAAAAGAATAAGTAGTTGTCAGCGGCAATTGCTTGATTTAAGGATGATCTCTGCCACAGCTCATTGATGGGTTTTGAGGTGACAAGAATCCCATCCTTGAGTCACAGATCCATCCAGAGAAGTTGCAGGTCTTTCAGCAGGGGGAGGGTAGACTGTAAGTCAGGATTTTTCCTTAGCCTTCCTCTGGTCTCTCTTCTCTGCTTTGAGAGAGAGATGCTGTACCACAAAGTGAGCAGCCACTTTGTTGAGGTTGTGGCATGGTTGGAATCAGTCAGCAGCCAACTTCTTCCAAGTCTTGACATTGACATCTATTTCCTTGAGAGATGCCTTCAATGTGTGCTTGTAGCATTTCCTCTGGCCATTGGAAGATCTCAAGATGTTTCTCAGTTAGGAGTAGAGCAGTTGTTTTGGGAGTCAAGTCTGAGACATCTGCATTCTCACAGTGTAGGATCCAGTGAAGTTAGTGCTTGAGGATCATCTCCTCAATGTTTATAACACTGGCTTCAGCAAGGATATTGGCATTTGTGTGGCAATCTTCCCATTTGATGTGGAGGATTTTCTGGAGGCATTGTTGGTGATATCTCTTTAGGCTTTTGAAATGATGACAGTAGGTCATCCATGTTTCACTTTTGTTGGAGGAGAGTGGGGATGATAACTGCATTATAGACCTGAATCTTGGTGTCGTTTTGGAGATTGTGATGAATAAAGATGCACTGAAGCAGTTTCCTATATGAGGCATTTGTTCATCAGGTCCTGTGCTGGATCTCCTCATTGAGATTTGGTGAGAGAGGCAGTTGCTGAAGTAGGGGGAAGTACTTGACTACCTCCACGAGCTTTCCTTCTATGGTAATTTGCGGAGCGGGTGGGCCTTGTTTGTGGCCTGGGGCAGTGTTTTAGTTTTCTTGATGTTGAGAGAGAGGCTGAAAGTTTGATAGGCTTCTCTGAAAAGATCCAGCCTGGTCTGGAGATTTCTGTCCCTGTGTGCAAGGACGGTGCAGTCAGCATATTGAAGGTTGAGGATGGTTATTTTGAGTACTTTGGTCTTTGACCAAAAATGTTCCAGATTGGAGAACCTTCCATCCGTTTGATATTCTGTGTCAGTTCCAGAAGGAAGATGGTCTTTAATGAGAGCCAAGATGATTGTCAGAAAAATGGAGAACAGAGTTGGGACTGACACTTCCTTGCAAGGATAAGTGGTTGTATGCTGTTAAGTATTTGATCAGTTTTCATTTTAATAAATATACTTACTACTAGAGTTAGTCAGATGGCTGAAGACATTAGTTGAATGTTAGTCACATTTGTCAAACAGTGTACTTGCATAATTTTACTAAGGGTAGAACTGGCTGAGTAGTGGGATGGGGCATGTGGCAGTATACTTAAATGGTTTGATAGATGTTGCTGAAATGTTGTTAGATAATCTGTTCCAGTGAATATTACTTGACCAACATTGTATTAAAAGCTTTAGCTTTTGCTTCCTTATTCTTTTTTTGTTTTGTTTTTTTTATTAGTGCACACCTTCTGTGGCATGATGCATCTTTGTGGCTTACACAGTAACTTCTTTTGCTTCTCAGGTGGTTACTTAGTTTCATGTTTAAAACATTTTAACCTTACTTTCACCTATTGTGGGGCCAGAGTGCTTACTGCCTCTCTAGGTAGGTAGTGCAACAAATTTGACAGACTCTAAACTGTTGGCTGGGATAATCTAGTCAGGGATTCATCTCATTCACCCCCCTGTTTAGAGCAGGAGGGTGAATGAGATGACCTCCTGGGGTCCCTTCCAACCTGAATTTTTCTATGATTTTAAATTAGTAGTGAACCATGCTCTTTAACAGGCAGGATTAATACAAAAGGTGGGAGATGACTGTCTTAATGTTCAGGAGTATCACCTTGTTCTTTCTACTCTGAGGGAAAAGGGGCTACTGGTATTCTTACTATGGTCTTGTGATCCCCTGCTCAGGGGCTAAATATATCTTTGTTTTGCCTGAAAATGAAAACCTCCCTCAACCCTGTCCTAGTACTGGAATGGAAAAGCATTTTCTCTCCCTCTTGTTTTTTCCCTTGAGTATTGGACTCAAAGGACCAGGAGACGTATTCCAGTCCTGTATTTGTATAGACTCCACCCTTTAATATCATGTCTGCTGCAACTTGGAAGTTTAAGGATGGTGGTTTTACCACTCTGCCCCTCTCCCTAGCTCTGTTTTTGGTCTTTCTTCACAAGCAGTAATTACGTTGTCTGCTTGTCTGTGTCTTGTGAATACTTTCCAAGCAGCAGAGATAAATTGACTTGTTCTTTGTCAGTTGCACAGTTGACTACTAGTTTTTGAATGGTGACAGGCAAAATGACAAGAATCTGATTAGTGTAATTCTGCCGCAGTTTAGGTTTACAGACACTAATTGTTCTGTGTGGCTTTGCTAAGGAGTTTTTGTTGGGGTGGGATTTATTGGAAAAGCAAAAGCCATGTAACAGAAAGAACTTGTTAAGAAATGTGCGTAGCAAACACTAAAAGAGAAAAAGGGAGGAGGAGAATTGGAGTCTTCTCAAAGCAAGCATATGAGGTCCAGTCAGAAGCCTGTTGAAGTGGGGTGGAGGGGGGAATGCAGGGGGATGACATGTTGATAGTTCAAGGTTTGTTTTAAGCCTGATCCAAATGCAGAGTCAATGGGAAGAATCTACTCTCTTCAGCTCAATGGAGAGAGAGGGTCAGGAAGCTACTAGGCCCAAACATCATAGATTAATTGAGAAATTAACACTGTTGTTTACCCAGATGGGCTATCCTACATAAAAAGTAACTTTATTAATGCCTGAATAATGCTTGATTATCTCCCTATGTGGATGCTCTAGTTTTGGAATAAGAATACTGTATTCCTGTTGTGCCTTGTTAACCCACTAGGCCAAGTACAAGTGTATCTGTTGTATATGGATGCAGTTAGTCAGAAATAATTGTGTGTGGACAAATACTTGGATAAGAGCAACATGATTTTTGTTTTTTCTTGTCAATATCTCCCCCCTGCTTTAAAACAAGGTGGCTAGTTTTTTGATTCTTCACTTTCTGGGCCTATGGAAGCAGGGAGAACAGTCAGTGCTTCCTCTTCTGTATACTTTACTGTAAAACACCCTTAGGATCATCCACCATGTCTGTTAGCATGGATATTAATGATGTTCACTCCATTATGTTTCTTTATTTGCTTTGCTTTTCTGTCCAGGGTGGAGGGAGAAAGGAAGGCCCTGGGTCTTTGGTAAATTGTCTGTTTTAATGTGCATGATGAGTGCCTGTCAAGTCTCGAGTTTAATACCTATGAACATAACTTTCCAGAGGTATTAATCATTTAAAGCTCTGGCTGATTTCATTTGAAATCTTAGGACTCTGACATGTCTAAAAATCACACCAGCTCCATGTCTCTCCCTTTCCACTTACTTGTCTTCTTTATTTTCCACTGACTGACTCATTGTCTTCCTTTTGCTTTTCATACCTCTGATTTCCTGCTTCTTTCCTTCCCCCACCCACCTACACACACAAACATATCCTTACCTCTTCTTCCCTACAGGATAAGCTGCGAGTGAGAGAGAGAAGAGGAAAGCTAGTCCTGGACAGCCTCTTGTTTGTGCTCCTTGCCCATGCTCAGTGTTCTCTTCCTGTTCACTCTCCCCCAGATGGTGGCAGCACTGGGGGAGGGAGAAGCTCTAGAGCAGGAGTAGCTTTTGGCTGGAGTGTCAAAAACACCCCAACCTCCAGCCAGGCTTCGGCTTGCTGTGTCAGAGGTGGGGGAGCTGTGAGGGGCACCATCTTCATTTTGGTAGTGGTTGCACTTCTGCCTCTGAGCAGGTGGCAGGGGAGTGGCCAGGGCTGCTCTGTCCTAGCCCTTTCTTCACCACGTGCTGCAAAGTACATGTGTACTCGCTGTCACTGTGGAGCTGGTGCTAGGGCTACCTAACCTAGCACAGCTGTTTATAGCCTGGTGCAGCTGTCCAGAGCCTGGGTTGGCTGTAGAAGGCAACCAGGAGGCTGCAAACAGCTGCGCTAGGCTCCACAAGCCTCGTACCAGCTCTGTGGTGGTGGCTGCATATGTGCCTCTGGGAGCACAGGTGGGAAGGGATCTGGGACAGCACAGTCCTGGTTCCTCCCATACTGTCCATCCCAAGATGCACATGCAGCTGCCACCACCGTGAAGCTGGGTTGGGGAACCCAGTGCAGCAGTTTGCAACCTCCTGGCTGCCTGCCACAGCCAGCCTGGGCTCTGGGCAGCTGTGCTGGACTCTGCAGCACTGGCTCTGTGGCAGCATGTGTGCTTCTGGGCAGACAGCAGGGGAGGAGCCAGGGTTGCACTGCCCTCAGGTCCCCTCCTAGCTGTGTGCTGGCACCATGCATGCAGCCTTCACAGCCACAGAGGGGTTGTGGAGCATGGCGCAGCTGTTTGTAGCTTCCCAGCTGCAGCTGGCCTGGGCTCTGGGAAGCTGCTGCCTGCCTGCCACAGAGCCTGGGCTGCTTGCAGCTTCCCGGCCACATGCTGCAAGGAGGCTGGGCTCTATGGTTGGTGGTTCAGTTTGGAGATGTGGCCCAATTCAGGGATTGAATCTCCAAATCCAAATCAAATTGGGAAACCAAGTAAAAGGTCTGAATTGATTTGGAAAAGATCTGGCTGCTTCGGACATTTGTCCATAGACTAAACAGGCAGCTGACAAGCCTGTTGGGATTGGGGGAGGGCACTTATGGCAAGGGGCATGTTACTTGGGGAGGGGTGAGTGTGGGATGCTGGCGTGGCAGCACTGGGAGTGGGGGCTCTACCCCGCTGCCACTTGCCCAGCTGGGGTGAGGGGGGTGGGATGCGCATGCAGCTTGCTCCAGGGAGAAGGGGGCAAGCGGCAGCAGGGCACAGCTCCCCCTCCCAGCACTGCCATTCCTGCATCCTGTGTCCTCCCATGCTGGCTGGCAAGTGGCGGCAGGGCAGAGCCCCTGCTCCCAGTGCTGATGCAGGAGTGGCAGTGCCGGCAGCAGGGGCTATGCTCTGCTGCTGCCTATAGGCTGCATCCATTCTGTGGAGCTGTTCTGGCTGCTCCACTGGGCTACTGGCAGGTGCCAGAAGTTGGGCTGGCCCCAGAGGAGTGGCCTGCTACAGAATCTGGAGCCATTGGGTCCTGGTCAACACAGTGATCACTGACAGAAGAGCGAACAGAGGCAGATACAGCCCTGTCACTATCCAGTCACTTTGCCCATGGCCACTGTTGTGGCCCTACCTCCTTGGATGCTAGCTCTGCTGATGCCCTGTGCTGTAGTTAAAGCTGCTGCCCTGGTACAGGGTGGTGGTGGCTCCAGCCTGGGGCATAGGGCACAGCTGTAACTCCTGCCATATGCTAGAGCTGCTGCTTCCTCCTTCCCATGCACCAGGTTGGAGGCTGTCACTGTGTTCCCTGTGCCGCCTGGCTAGATCTGGCCTAGGGTGCAAGGTGAGTTTGCCCCTGTTTTAACCCATAGCTTCCCAAACTGTTGGCAGTTGATCCCTCTTCAGGGACAGTAAGCCTGTTTTCACAGTCCTACTCCCTACTCTGTGTACCACCTCATGTTTTTTAAAGGTGTACTCATATTTGAAAATTTAGAATAATTTAAGGGACACATTTTTAGTACAATTATTTTAAGGGATGAATTAGGTTCAGCTTTTCATGTCAAGTCCCCCATACAAGAGGAAAAAATAAAGAAAAGCTCTGTCACTAATGGGCTCCAGTAGGCACCTTGAGCTTGGTCTCCTCTCCTTTTAGTGGAGTTTATATGGTGCTCTGGAGTCCTTGGACTAGGGCTGCTTCTTGATCTGGGAACCAAAAAAAATATCATTGCCACAGCCCCCACATGTGGCTTAAAAATGAGTGGCCATTAACTGTGTAATATTTCATTATTCAATAATTGTCCATTCTCAACGTGCTTTGAGCAGGAAAATAATTCACAAGGCTGGCTTGTGAATAAGAGAGTTCATACTTCAGGTATTTCAGTCTCTTTTCAAACTCAGATACTTTTGCATTGGTTATACTTGAGTCACATTTTCCAGATTTTTTAACAGTCCCAACCCCTGGATTTTTGTGTGCATGTGCAATTTTATATTTTTTGGTCGACATATAAACTCAAATTTCAGGGAACGCTTTACTTAGTTTTGGTTTTCAGTGTTTCTCAACCTATGGGTTGCCACTCAGAAGTGGGTTGCAAGAACATATGAATGGTTCATGAACAAACTTTAAAATGGATCAAAAAATTTAAAAATGGATTCTGCTTTAAAGGAGAAGAACATGGGAAACCTGTGGCTTTTCCCTTGCAGCCTGGCAGAGTTCTTGCCTGCAAAAGAAAGGCTGCTTGGGGCTCCCATGCTCCACACCCCCTCCCCCCCATCTGTCCCATACACTGTGAGGCTGGGGGCAGGGGGCATTGGGTCAGGAGTGAGGGGCAATGGGTCAGTACTGGCCATCAATGTTTACAATTAGGTCCTGGTGCAAAAATGTTGAGAACCACTGTTTTAGATTGCCTGAAGAAGGGTGTTTGTGCTCAAAAACTTGCAAATAACGTTTTTCTAACTATTTAGTTGGTCTAATAAAAAATATCACATCTACCCAAAGAACCTTGCCTGCCTTAAAATCTTTAATGTATGTATCCTCACCACTCCTTTGTGAGGTAGGAAGTGCAATTATTCTTCCATTCTACATATGGGAAACAGAGACCCAGAAATAATATTAGTTCACATATGAAATGTGTGGCGGAGCAGAATTGAGTTGAAACAGAGAATTAAGTCAGTCTCAAATAGTGCAGTAGTCACTAGGACATCACACCTCCACAACTGAGGTAGGTTCCTGTTGCTTTTAACTTTCTCAGTAGTCCTTTCTGATGTTCAGGCACTCAGTGGGAAAGCGATTATTATCTGTATATTTCCAAACCTATTTGTTTGTTTAGTTTTAAATGTGGGTAAATATTACTAAGAAAGCATTTATTTTGGAAGCGTGTTGCTGCATGGTGAACATTAGCTTGAATCTACTACTTTCAACTTTAGATCATTTCAAGAAGTGTGCGGTTTTCTTTTTAACTTCTGAATGCATATATGTATCCATAAGTATATATGTCTCCAGCACAGCAGGTTTATGTTATGGAGATAGAGGCATTGGTAGCAACTTTGTAGTTCATGTAATTCTTTTTCCTTTCTGCGGTTCACTGTGTGTGTGGAGGGGGTGGTGGTCTTTTGTTAGTCATGGAAGCAAATATTCATCACAACTGAAGTTATGCCTCTTAATCCTTAAGTTACAGGGCAAAGTGAATCAGCTTTAGTTCAAGTTACTTAAATTTTCCTTTTGATCTGTTTTTCGCATCTCTCTCTCTCTCATTTACCAATAGTTTTAATAGTTCAGACTTTCAGGAGATGTGGAACTAAACAAAATGTTGTATGTACACTTCCATATGTACTGAGAAGTTAAACATTCTTCATAACATACTATTTACTGAGTGCAAACTTCTTTATTAAAATAAAAAATTAGCTTTGCAGAATTAAATCTGAATAAAATGTAAACCACTTTTGTCTTCCTGCATCTGTAGGTGGCTTGTAGTAATTCAGTTTTCACTATTTCCTTATTAGTACCAGTGAGAGAGTTACTCTGAAATGCCAGGAACAAAGCAAAACACCCACCCCAAACAAAAAAAAAAAATCTTCCCCTGTTCCATTCATTAAATGGGGGTTTCTGCTACAGAATTCAGTAATGTTTCTGATACTTGACCAGTGCCTCCCAAACTTCTTGGGAGACAAAAGTGTGTGTATGTGTGTTGGGGGGGGAAATCAATTTACATTTACATTGTAGTAGTCGCTTTTTAAAATTAGTAGTCATCAGGTTCAGGGGGCAGGGGAAAGTAGATTTTTCTGAAGCAGTTAGCGAGTCTTCCATCTCCCACAGTAGAGTGCCACAGGATTTAGGCCCAGTTTGCTGCAATTTGGGTAGGTCCCTAAGCATGTACTGGGACCTGTCCAAATTGTGGTGGCAGATGGGCGATTTTTGCAGGCCAGTCATGGCTCTGGCCACCACTTTTGCAGTCCTTGTTGGTGCCCTCCCCTTCCCCCTGCTGCCATTAATTGGCCAAGGGGCTGTGACAGACCCGTCCCTTCCCAGTGTTTGGCTGAGAGGGCTGCCTTTTATGTGGCCCCACTCCTTTTTGCTGATGGGTGGAGGGGTTGGGCCACAGCAGTCCACTGGGGAGCCAGCATTTTATTTTTGATAAGCTGTTGTTTTTCCAGCAAGTCCACACAAAATCATGGAAACCACTGTTTTTTGCGGTGTTTGTGGAAACAGCTGGTTTTCATGGTTTGAGTCAGGTCCCTATACATTATGTGTTATATTTGTAGCAGTTTTCAGACAAAAGGAACGAACGAATAACAAGGAAGAATGCTAATTACTTGGTTATGGTTTTAGTTTTGTAGAAGGCCAAGGGGAGAAAAATAATCTTCAGATTGTTGCTCATTAAAAATGCACATGACACAGATCAGGCATAAAATTTTATTTGCAGACCTTTTAACAAATTTGTGGTAAGGTTAAGGAAAAATTAGCTTGTAAGGTAGTTGGAATGTATCTCTCAATTCATGAGACATTAATAAGCTTTTTAGTATAAATTGATATATGTGACTAAAAACATTTTTACACATCACTAATTATATATGATCTATCAAATTTTGGGGTGATGCATCAAGAACTTAATTTTACGTTCTTATTGTGTTAGATTAAGAGCTGAGGAAATAGAGAAGCTAAAATATTTAAGTAAGCTAAACTTTCATTTCTTTTTTTAAAACAGTGGCTTTTTACTAAACATTTCAGGAGGTTTTTTAAGTTTTTTGTGTATGACTACAAGATGGTTTACTTTTAAATCTTAAACTCTAGGGAGCAAGATCACTCCTACATTCTTGGCAAAATAAAATGTAGTGCAGTGGCAAGGTGCAGGTTTCACTGAAATTGTCTTGGCATGCATGCCAGGGATGAAGGGATCTGGAATTTTGTGAGAATTGGGCTTGAACCAGTAGGCTTTCATCACACAGTTCCTGGTAGTTGTGGGGGGTGATTTTGACAAGGGCTGTGGTTCTTTAGAAAGGTAAATATATGAGTCTACAAAATATTTCTTGTTTGGCATTCCAGAACAACCAAAATTCTAATTGGCGCACACAGCATTTTAATGTTGTCTATTGGACAGACTGATCTTTAAAATGCTTTGTATATTGATTTACGTGCATATGACACTTGAGGCTGAAAACAAAAATTGTTCTGCCTTTATTTCCCTTGAGGAGGCACTAAATAGAAAACAAATTGCTCTGCTGCTTTGATAAATTTCTTCTTCTGTTTAATCATTCAGTTGCACGTTCTTGTAGATGGGAAGAATGCCCACAGCTAATTATGTGTTCTAACTTTAAGCACAGTGTGGGGAACAACTCCTGTTGAGTGGTGCTCCCAAGAAACTGAAGCAGAAAAATCATTCTGTTTCCAGTCACTGCTCAGGTGGACTAGTTAAGTCAGTGTACCCACAGCAGTGCAGGTTAGCAACTTGGCCTTGACAATGGATAGGATACCTGGTACAAAAAATACCAGGTACACAAAATACCTCAATATACCAGGTTTTGTTCAGGAGGGATCCTGGTTTTCTCAGTTTAAAAATCCCAAATTCTCTGATTAACAACCCCAAAATCCATGTTTTTCCGTGATTAAAATAAAACGCCACTGTATATATAGGTATTGGTTGAACACAATGTTTTATTGATATATTTACAATTTCAGAGCAAGTTGGAAGTCTGCCAGTGCCTCAATCACTATAATAAAATAAATTCTAAATAGCTATACATTTTGGCATTTGATTTTGTGTTTATCTTGAAAAATCAGGGCTCATCCTGCCCCCTTTCCTCACCAGGATGTGGGTCTAACTGTGGCTGTGTCATCATTCGCTTTCCCCCACCCTCACTGCTTATGCCATTGCCCCTTCCTCCCAAGTCACAGCACCCCCTCCCCTCTTGGCCCTGTCAACAGTCCTCACCTGCTGCCCTCTAGCCCCGCTGGTGTCCCTCACTCTCACTTGCTGCCTGCTGATCCCAGCCCCTGTGTGTGTGAAGGGAGTGGGTGTGTGCAGAAGGCATGGAGGGGCATAGGCAATGCAGTGGGGGGGAGGGGGGCACATGCCCCCCCCCTTCAAGTTTTTGGTGCCCACAGGGCTGAAGCTAGGCCAGATGAGCTCTAGACAGGAGCTGCCTCCATGGCCCCATGTGTAGGGCCCAATGCTGGAGAGTGTTGTGCTACCATGGTGGGACACTGAAGTAGTGGTGCAGGGTTGCGCCCCCCCACTGCTGCTGGGCAGCCATGGCCATGGAGGTGGCTCATGCCTGGAGCTGGTCCAGCCTGGCTGCAGCCTTGTGCCCCCACTGTGGGCACAGAAATCTTGTGGGGGAAGGCACATGCCCCCTTCTGGCCCCCCAGCATGCAGTCTGTACTCCTTTCCTCTCTGTCCTGAGTCTCTTCCACGTGGCCTGTGTCCCTGCCCCATAGACTTATCTGGAGGGAGCTGCTGTCCACTGTTGCCTGGCTGCTACATGCATGTGCGCATGCACATTCACATGGTTCCCCCTGCCTCTGATTGCCCTCTTGCTCCGTGCAGCCCCTTGCAGGCTGGAACTCAGCCAGACTACCAAGGGAAACCTGTGTTTCCCCCCCGCTTTAAAGGAGAAAAGGGAGAATCCACATTTTCTATTAAAGGAGAAAATCTGCATTGGTATCTGTTTTCTGCAGTGAACAGAAAACCTGGATTCCTGCTGTTCTTGATTGTGAAAATGGTCCATCTGTTTTCATTTACCTGAGCATGGCTCTCAGTTCTCCTACACTGGTACTGATTTTGATAACTCTTCATTGAGTGTTGTGATAGACAGCAAAAGGAACATGAGCCACCAGTGAGATGCTGTAGCTGGCAGAGCTAATCAACGCTGGCATGCATCTACTGAGGCATCTTGAGCAAGGCTAAGAATGTCATCCTCCCTCTCTACTCAGCCTTGATGAGACCGCAGCTGGAGTTCTGCATCCAGTTCTGGGTGCCACACTTCAGGAAGGATGTGTAGAAGCTCAAGAGAGTTGAAAGGAGGGCCACATGCATGATTAGAGGCCTAGGGACCAGGTTGTATGAGGAGAGGCTGAAAGACTTGGGACTGTTCAGCCTGGAGAAGAGAAGACTCAGAGGGGACTTGGTGGTAGCCTATAAGTAGATCAAGGGCGTACATCAGGGCCTGGGGAGAGTATCTGTTCACCAGTGCCCCCCAGTAGAGGACAAGAAATAATGGGCACAAGCTGATTGAGGATCGCTTCAGACTAGACAAGAAAAAACTTCTTTACAAGTCAAGTACTGAGGGTTTGGAACAGGGTCCCCCCCAGAAGTGGTACAGTCACCCACCCTGGTGATCTTCAAAAAGCATTTTGACGCCCCTCTTGCTGGAGTCATCTGATCCCAACAGGCTTTTCTGCCTGTGTGCAGGGTGGGAAGGTGGGGGCTGGGCTCGATGGTCTGTGAGGTCCCTTCCAGCCCTAACAACTATGAAACGTTGCTTAGCGTCCCGAGTAGAAGGAAGTTCTACTACTCAACATAAATTATAGGCAGACAAGGTTCTGGGTGAATCTGATATCTTTTATTAGACCAACTTAAATAGTTGGAGAACAATTATTAAGCAAGCTTTTCAGTTCAAAAACCCTTCATCAGGATAAGGAAGTTTCAGCAGTTGATGTGTGCTCTTCCTGGATGGAATGAAAAGTAAAGAAGCCAGAGGCTGGGCTGGTATGCATATGAGACAGGCAGTCAGTGAAAATGTAGATTGAGGAGTCAATGGGTGAGAGACAGACTGGGTGGTGGGGAGAGAAGGGGGATGAATAGTGGACAGGTACCTGGGAAGTCAGCTGTCAGGCAGGCTATAATGTGTCAAAAATCCAGTGTCTGTAGTCCATGATTTTTAGTATCCAGGAAGTTGATGAAGTGGAGTTCATAGGCTTATCTCTGGGAATTGTTTTGTAAGTTTCCTTTGAGGATCAGGACTGAGAGATTGGAGAGAGAGTGGTTTGTGAGAAAAGTGCCCCTTTCTTTTCCCTGCACCCAGCCTGTCTCTCACACATTGACTCCTCAATCTACGTTTTCACTGCCTGTCTGTCTTGTAGGCATACCAGCCCAGCCTCTGGCTTTTTTACTTTTCATTCCGTCCAGGAAGAGCACACACCAACTGCTGCAACTTCCTTATCCTGACGAAGGGTTTTTGAACCCAAAAGCTTGCTTAAAAATTGTTCTCCAGCTATTTAAGTTGGTCTAATAAAAGATATCAGAGTCACCTAAAGAACCTTGTCTGCCTATGTCCTTAGACCAACACGGCTACAACCTACACCCCAGTAACATAAATTATAGCTCTTTTTTTAGCTAGAGGTTAACAAACAAAAAACAAAATTATTTGTCTTGTCCTTTTTTCCCCCCTTTCCCTTTCTTCCAAATGGCTGGGTGATAGATATGTATTTCTGTGTTTCTGTACATCTCTGGACTTGCAGAGACTTGTTTAGTGATAGTAGAAATCTGTCTTCATAAAAATAAGTAAATGCCATAATGAAAAAATCAGCCTACACAAAAAAATGTCAATTATGCCCAGTTCTGATCTTACAAAACTGTAACAAACATTATTGTTAACTGTATTTTCTTTTTGGCTAACCAAACTAGGAAACCCAGTATCCTTAGGTAGGTTATGTTAAAAGTGAATCCTTGTACTAATGGATCAGTGTAATCAAAGTCTGAAATTAAAAAAAAAACAAAAACCAAGAAAAAAGTCAGTGTCAAAAGATCTCCAACTACATACACAACTCATTATGCTGCTTTGACACTGTTTCAGAAAATAAGAGTTCAGCACACCCTTGGTACAAGAGTTTTTGGGCTGTCCATACCTACTGTGTTGGCTGGCTATAAAATTGGCATGTTGTGGGAAAATCTGAGCAGCTAGTCTTGATGCATAAGGCACAGAAGCTTATGGGTATATGTTGCTTTTTGCTCTTAGGGCATTTTTGGATGTACTTTGAAATATTGACTTTGTTAGGAGGACTAACATAGTTAACCAGTGATGCTTGGAGAATCTCACCACTGCTACAGAATTGTTAGAAAAATGGTTACATCGTGTTGGCAGTCATTACAGCAGGGGCGGGCAAGTATTTCGGGCGGAGAGCTGCTAACCCAGTTTTGGCAAGCTGTCGAGGGCTGCATGAGTAACCCTGCCCCTTGTCAGGTGCCCCACCCCCGGTCACCATCTTGGGATCAGTGTCTTGGGACCAGTGGGGCGCAGGCTGGCAGGGGTCTATGGAGCTAGGCTAGGCTGCACCAGCAGGGAGAGGGTGGAGGTGGTTCGACTCCATAGAGCCCCTGCAGGTTGGGACACTGTATTCCTGCTGTGCTGCTCTGGGCCCTGCTGGTGCTGGCCCCAGGACACAGGTGTAGACCCTGTACTCCCACTGACTCCTGCATCGGCAGCCCCATGCAGGCTGTGAGCTGTTGCAGCATGGCGTGTTGGCCATGTGGTGAACGAGGGGCCGCTTTCCCACGCTCGGCACCAGCTTGCAACCTGCTCCTGCTGAAAGCCTGGGCCCTGTGTCAGCTCCGGGCTTGCCTGTGAGGGGTATGCTGTGGCAGCAGCAGCTGCTCCGTGTGTAAGAAAGTCCCCCACATGCCCCTCCCCCGCTTGCTGCACTGGGCAGTGTTTGCTACTGCCACCTCTATGCTGCCCAGTGTATGAGCTCCGGGCGGGCAGCAGCAGCAAATATTGTCCGGCATGGCAAGGGGGGGCCGCTTTTCTCCGTGCCGAGCAGCTGCTGCTGCCATGGCTGAGCCCAGAGCCGGTGCAGGGTCCAGACTGGCAGCAGGGGTGGGTTACAAATTGATGCTGAGTGTGGGAAAAGTGGCCCCTTTCCCTCCCTGTGGCTGGTGCCCTGCACTGCAGCCACTTGCAGCCTGCATGGGGCTGCCTGTGCCTGCTTAGGACAGCCCTGTGTGGGCTGAGAGCAGCTGTACCAGGGAGCACTGGCCATGGGGGAGGGGAGGGGCCACTTTTTCCCGGGCTCAGCTTTTCCCTGGGCTGCTTTTCTCTGCGCCCCCCCGCCCCCGACTTGTGGCTGCACCAGCACTGGAAACTCGTGTTCCCGGGAAACTCGTGTTCCCAAGGCCAGAAGCCCCTGCTTGGGCTTCCAGTGGGGGGGCTGGGCTGGGCAGGCCCTGCTGTTGCAGGAGACCACTGGGCTTTTGCCTGGGTCCTACTGCCCTGGTCCTGTCATATTTGATGGGAACCAAGGACAGATAAATATTAATTTTCTACATTTTTAGGGGCCCCGCAGGCCGGATAGAATGGCTTCATGGGCTGGATCAGGCCCACGGGCCGTATTTTGCCCACCCCTGCATTATAGCCATGTACACGGGTGAAGTCAAAACATTAAAGTTTAGGCACTCGTGCATTAAAAATATATGTAGAGGCCGTGTTAATGCTTATTTAGAAACTTCAGACAAAGCCAAACCTGCACTGTAGGTAGATGCTAACATAAAAGTTAAGTGTTTGACCCGTCTGTCTCTCTCTGCTACCTTTTTGAAGCAAGATGCAGAGAGTAACTTGAGTCACTCTAGTTCTTTTAGCAAATAATTTTGCAGTATTATAAAAAGGGTATATTGCTTCTCTGTATTCATGTTTTATATGCAGAGCACTTTCATAAATTAGATTGTTTCCTGATTGACCTCACTGAACTTTTGGCTTCTGGGTTTTGGTGTGTGGGGGAGAAATTAGCTTAATTTATGAAAGGTAATTTCTGTTAGGTCACTTCAAATGGGTGTATGTTGATTTAGGTGGAGCTGGGGACTTTAAGTACCCATGAAATGTAATGAGCCTTTATGGATAGGGTTGGGTGCACTTTTGGTGAAGGATAAATACCCAGTGTGGGATAGAAATATGTATGCCAGAAATTGGTCTTATACCATGCATAAAGATAAGTGGGTAATATTGACATATACTATAGGTGGATATCCATGTATGTGCTGGGAATCTGTTCAGTAGTGGGTTTGCTGGCAGACTGTGTGTGTAGATTCTGGCTTAGGTGGGTTATCTCTTAAAAAGAGGAGGTAGTGTTTTGAGGGTGGTAGGCTGAGGCTCCTGGTGGAAATGGACATGCAGATATGGGGCCATGGGTGATACGAACTATGTAGGAGTTGTTGTAGTCAGCAACTGGTGTGTCATCCTCTTGATTTCATTTAGGTAGAGAAAGAAATGCCAGCTGAGGCTTGTGTAGTAGGTAGTGTTGGATTTGCTTGGCATGTGTGGTGACACAAATATAGGTTGTTTCACCAGGTATTTATGAAGTAGGTGTAAGGGGGGGAGGGTTTTATTTTAAAAGACTGTTCCAATTGAGTCTTAAGCCAGTAATAATCTCTTTTTCTTGTTCTGAGATGGAACAGTAGACCTCCTTTAGTTAAAGGTGGATAGCAGCGGTGAATCTGCACTTGTTTTACCATTGTGAAGCTTTTCTTTGGCTCTATGTTGTGGTGATCAGTCCAGCATTTGGATCTATGAATTCTGGTATTGAAATGCATGAACAACAGAAACAGTTTTGTACTGGTCTGGGGTTATGGTTTCTCCTCCATCCCCTTATATTTATTCCCAATATAAAACCTTATAGTTCTTTTCATCTTCATAGTTCCCCCTTTTTGTATGGATCACTCAACACTTCGAGATATGCAAGAGAGGTGTTAAGATAAGGAATAAATGGAGGCTGAGAGGAATTCCTTAGAGCAGGGGTAGGCGATGATTTTGGCCAGAGTGCCGAAATAACCACAAGGTCTACCTTGTAAGGTGCTGGCATGCTAGAAAAACAAAGCCAGGGTGGGATATCCATGTATGTGCTGGATTCACATTCATAGAGCCAAATGCTGGACTGATCACCACAACATAGAGCCAAAGAAAACAAAGCCAGGGTGGGAAGTAAATGGGAGGATGCACTGCATGTTAATATCATTAATAATAATAAATTGCTTTTTTTTTTTTTAATGTAAATACTAGGTTTCCTAAAAATTCAAAATCTGGTGACAAGAAATAAAACTTCATACATTACCCTTTGCTCTTATGTATTCTTGTTTTGTTAAGCATATTGTGATGAGAGAGAAAAAAAGAAAACAGAAAAAGAAGGGGAAAGAGAGAAGGGAGGGGAGCGAGCAGAGAAGAAAAAGAAGAAAAGGAAAAAAGAGTGGGGGGGAAAATGGAAAAGGAGAGAGAGGGTGTGTCCCTTGCCACCAACCTCTCCCACCTTTTACTGGCTGCAGCTCAGGCCCACTGGTCCAGGGCAGTGTCCCATAGAGGGAAGCAGTGACACCCTAGCAGCAGCCACCAGAGCTGGGGCACCCAGGCCTCTGATGGTTCCAGAGTACAGGAACCCTGGGCCCAGGGGTTGGAGGTAGGGCATGGCTGGGGCTTAGGCAGATGGGTGCCCTGTTCCACCCAGGTGGGGGCAGAACTGGGCTGCCAGGTGCTTGGGGCAGGGTCCCGGTGGTGTAAGGAGAACCAGGTGCAGAGAGACGTGTCACAGGCAGGCCGGTTGGCTGGCATAGCTTTGGGAAAGCTGAGGCTGGGTGGGAAATGGGAGCTGCCCTGAGGCTCTGTGGGCTCAGCCACAGCTGGCAGGTGGATGGGCGGAGGCATACAGCAGCACTGGAGGTGGGACCTGGCGTGGCCCGCACAGCTCCACAGGGATGGGTCGCAGCCACCCTGCCCATGAGGGGACGCTGCCTGGCTGGAGCAGGACACTGGGCCTTAGGAGGCTCCCAGGTTCCAGGCTTGGCTTCCCTGCATGCCAGGCACAGCATAAGTGGGGCAGAGCCACTATGGTGCAAGGGCCCAGCTGTGGGAGTCCCCCAAGGCCTGGGAACAGCTGCCACAGGTAGGGCTTAGGGCCGAGCCACTATGGTGCAAGGGCCCAGCTGTGGGAGTCCCCCAAGGCCTGGGAACAGCTGCCACAGGTAGGGCTTAGGGCCCAGCCAGCCAGGAGCCTGCAGTACAGCGGCCCCGTGCAGTGCCTACCCCGGCCTCCTGGAGGGGAGCTGTGGGTGGGCAAGGTTGAGCCAGCTGTGGTGGCTGTTCCCAGGGGCTGCAGTGCTCTGGTACTTGGGCCCACCCCTGCACTGGGAGCAGTTTTGCCTCATTCTCACTGTGCCTGGTGTACGGGGAGGCCGAGCCCAGAACCGGGAGTCCCTTGAGCCCAGCATCCTGCTCCAGTCAGGTGGCATCCCCTTATGGAAAGGGTGGCTGTTTCATTCCTGTGGAGCAGTGTGGGTTGGGCCAGGCCCCACCTCGGGTGCTGCTGGGAGCCCCCGCCAGCTGCAGCCCGAGGCTCCAGAGCCCTGGGGCAGCCCTGCTTCCTACCCAGTCCCTGCCTTCCCGGGGGCCCGTTTAGGTTGGCCTACCTTCAGTGCCTCCCCGCATCTGCTTCCCTGGACCCTGCCCCTAGTGGCCGGCCCTGGCACTCAACCCCCATCCAGGTGGGATGGGGTGTCCCTCTGCCTGAGCCCCAGGCTTGCCCACCTGCTGGGAAGCCTCCAGCACAGCAGTCCTGTGCACAGTCCTGGCCCTGGCCATCTGCAGCTCCACTACCAGGCTGGGCTGGGCTGGAGTGTGCAGCCTGGAGATGGGGTGGGGTCAGCAGAATGCAGACGGCGTCTCTGCCTGTGTTCTGAGTCCATCCCTGGTGCTTGCCATGGCACTGGGAAGGACCTCTAGATAAGTTCTTTTTTATTGCTCTAGATCAGTGAGGAGTTTGAGAGCGTTCACGTAGGTTTTGCTGTTTTGCCTTAAATTGTAACTTCTATAACAGGATGCTCTTTTTCTCTAAGGCTCTTCTGGGTGGGGATACTAGAGGGGATAATTTGAGAGCTGGCGATCTTGTGACTTCCGTCTGGAAATTCTCCTTGAATAGGCATAGCAAAATGTTCCTGAATCCAGCCAATCCATATCTAGTGTCTCCCACTTGTAACTAGTGCAGTATCCATCTGCCTCGCCTTACTCGTGCTAATTTGATCAGTGTCTGTCAAGAGTAACATAAATGTTGGAATGGTGTTCTCACTGGGTGATACGTGATGAATTTCTTTGACTTCCCATCACAATGGGAATCCTTTAACATAGGATCTTTAAGAGTAAGGACAGGGGTTGTTTGTGGATAAATTCCCAGATGGTGGGAGAAGACTATTATTTTGACATGGCTGTTAACTATTGTAATTTAATTTTACCAATATGTATGACTGGGAGATGTGAACTCACTCTTTCTCTCTCTCCTTCTCTTTTCCTCTAGGAGGGCTGCTGACCTGTTACTCTGCTGCTGAACAGCATGCAGTCCTTTCGGGAGCAAAGCAGTTACCACGGAAACCAGCAGAACTACCCACAGGAAGTGCACGGCACATCCCGGCTGGAAGAATTCAGCCCTCGCCAGCAGGCCCAGATGTTTCAGAGCTTTGGAGGAGGTGCTGGCAGTGGACGGCGTGGAGCAGCAGGGACCTCTGCAGCAATGCCTGGTGAGAGCTCTGGTCATCAGAGCTACCAAGGTTTCAGGAAAGAAGCAGGAGAATTTTACTACATGGCTTCCAACAAAGATGCTGTAGCAGCAGGAGGACAGCAACCACCTCAGCGCAGGCCGTCTGGGCCAGTGCAGAGCTATGGACCACCACAAGGGAGCAGCTTTGGGAGCCAGTATGGAAGCGAGGGACATGTAGGCCAGTTTCAAACACAGCACTCAACCCTTGGGGGTGTCTCTCACTATCAGCAGGACTATACTGGACCTTTCTCTCCAGGGAGTACCCAATATCAGCAACAAGCTTCTAGCCAGCAGCAGCAAGTACAGCAACTGAGACAGCAAATCTATCAATCCCATCAGCCCTTGCCACAGGCATCCAGCCAACCTGTTTCTAGCGCCTCCCATTTGCAGCCAATGCAGCGTCCATCTGCCTTGCCTTCCTCTGCTTCTGGATACCAGTTACGAGTGGGTCAGTTCAGTCAACACTATCAACCCCCTGCTTCTTCTTCCTCCTCTTTTCCTTCCCCCCAGCGTTTTGGCCAGTCGGGACAGAATTACGATGGCAGTTACAATGTGAATTCTGGTTCACAATATGAAGGCCATGCTGTGGGTTCCAGTGCACAAGCTTATGGAACCCAATCTAATTTTAACTTTCAGACTCAGCCAATTAAAAGTTTTG
Source organism: Crocodylus siamensis (assembly GCF_052110815.1). Taxonomy (NCBI): domain Eukaryota; kingdom Metazoa; phylum Chordata; order Crocodylia; family Crocodylidae; genus Crocodylus; species Crocodylus siamensis. Next base: position 86,355,336 of record NC_143398.1, on the reverse strand, counting down.
AGCAATCTAAGATGCCCCAAGGTGGACAGCAGGGGCAGCAGCAACAGCATCCCTCACAGCATGTAATGCAGTACTCAAATGCAGCTACCAAGCTTTCACTTCAAAGTCAAGTGGGACAGTACAGCCAATCTGAAGTCCCTGTGAGGTCACCAATGCAATTTCATCAGAATTTCAGTCCTATTTCCAACCCGTCTCCAGCTGCCTCTGTAGTTCAGTCTCCAAGCTGCAGCTCCACTCCATCTCCTCTCATGTCAGGTGGAGAAAATCTTCAGTGTGGGCAAGGCAACATGTCCATGGGCTCTAGAAATCGGATTTTGCAGATGATGCCTCAGCTCAGCCCAACACCATCCATGATGCCGAGCCCCAATGCTCAAGCTGGGGGCTTCAAGGGATTTGGGTTGGAAGGGTTGCAGGAGAAAAGGCTTACAGATCCAGGTCTGAGCAGCCTAAGTGCTCTAAGCTCTCAAGTTGCTAATCTTCCCAACACAGTGCAGCACATGTTGCTTTCAGATGCCTTGGCACCTCAGAAAAAAGGTTCCAAAAGATCATCATCTTCTAAAAAGGCTGACAGCTGTACAAACTCAGAAGGCTCCTCCCAGGCAGAAGAGCAACTCAAGTCTCCTCTGGCAGAATCTCTTGATGGTGGCTGCTCCAGCAGTTCAGAGGATCATGGAGAGAGAGTGAGGCAGTTGAGTGGCCAGAGCACTAGTTCAGACACCACTTACAAAGGGGGCAATGTAGAGAGATCCAACTCCTCACCAGCACAAGGCTCTCAGAATGAGCCACCAAAAGTCAGTACCAGCCCTGCAGCTAGGGAAGATGTGTCCTCCCCTGATGGAAAGGAAGCCTTGGTAGCAGCAGAGGCTGCCCCAAAAGTGAATGAAAAGGCGGTTGGGGTGATTGTCTCCCGGGAGGCCATGACAGGCAGAGTAGAAAAGTCAGGTGGGTCAGATAAAACCACACAAGATGATGTTTCTACAGCTACCCAAGCAGCTCCTGGGTCCAGTGGATTGAAGGAAACTGGGCAAGTGATGCCACAACCAGAGCCTCAAGGAGGGAGTAAAGGGAGTAAAAGTGGGGATAACAACACTAACCACAACGGAGAGGGTAGCAGCCAGGCTAGTCATACAATCCTGGGGTCAAGTTTTCCTGGTAGAACAGAACCTTCCAAATCTCCTGGCAGTTTAAGGTACAGCTATAAGGATAATTTAGGTGCTGGCATGCAGAGAAATATTGGTGGCTTTCCTCAGTATCCTTTGAGCCAAGAAAAAGGGGATTTTCCAGGGCATAGTGAGCGAAAGGGGCGGAATGAGAAATTTCCCAGTCTCCTACAGGAAGTTTTGCAGGGGTATCACCATCACCCAGATAGAAGATATGCTAGGAATGCTCAGGAGCATCCAGGGATGGCTGGAAGCTTGGAAGGAGCCATGAGGCCCAATGTTTTAATTAGCCAAGCCAATGAATTAACCAACAGAAGCCTTCTAAACAAAACCATGGGATCACTCCTGGAAAGCCCCCATTGGGGCCCCTGGGATAGGAAATCAAGTGGCACAGCTCCTGAGATGAAACAGATCAATCTGGCTGACTATCCTATCCCTAGAAAGTTTGAGGTGGAGTCACAGTCATCTGCCCATGAAGGAGGTGCACTATCAGAGAGGAGGTCTGTTATCTGTGACATATCTCCACTAAGACAACTGGTTAGGGACCCTGGGCCTCACCCAATCGGGCACATGGGTCCTGAGGCCAGAAGTGGAAGAGGTGAGCGGCTTACTCCTGGTTTAGGCCAGTCAGTCATACTCCCTGGTGGCCTGGTGTCCATGGAAACAAAGTTAAAGTCTCATAGTGGGCAAATAAAAGAGGAAGATTTTGAACAGTCAAAGACCTCAGTCAGTCTTAACAGCAAGAAATCTGGTGATCACTGTCATCCTCCCGGCATCAAACATGAATCTTTCCGAGGCAATGCCAGCCCTGGAGCTGCAGTCTCTGATGTTACTTCAGACTACATCTCCCAGCAAGAGAGCAGGTCAACACAAATGAGGCGAGCCCCTGGCAGAATTGGAAGCGGCAGGGAAGGTATGAGGGGAAAATCACCTTCGCAGTTTCAGGATCTGGCTGATAAACTGAAGATGTCACCGGGCAGAAGCAGAGGCCCAGGAACAGATCTCCACCACATGAACCCCCACATGACTCTGGCTGAGAGGGTCAGCAGGGGTTCTTTACACTCTCCGTTCGCTCAGAACTCTGAAGGTCCATCTTTGGCTTCAGCATATCATGCAAACACTAGGGCTCATGCTTTTGGTGACCCCAGCCAGAGTTTGAATTCCCAGTATCATTACAAAAGGCAGATATACCAGCAACAGCAAGATGAATACAAAGAATGGAGCAGCAGCACTGCTCAGGGCGTGATTGCTGCAGCTCAGCATAGACAGGAAGGGGCAAGGAAGAGCCCAAGGCAACAGCAGTTCCTTGACAGAGTAAGAAGTCCCTTGAAAAATGACAAGGATGGAATGATGTACATCCAGGCCAGCTCTTACCTTGATGCTGGAGGTCAAGAAACTGGGCGTTGTATCATGGGTAGTGATGGTGCTCAAAACAAGTGCACCGAATTAAAACATGGTAACCAGAAGATGCAGCAACAGGAATCTGGTTGGGATCTGTCCCGGCAGACCTCTCCAGCCAAGAGCAGTGGTCCTCTAGGAGCAGCCAATCAGAAAAGATTTTGCCCTCCGGATGGTGATGGGCACAGGCGAGAAGAATCTACAGATTTGCCGAAGCCGAGTAATGCCATGATGAGGCTCCCTGGCCAAGAAGATCAGTCTCCTCAAAATCCTTTAATTATGAGGAGAAGGGTCCGTTCTTTCATCTCTCCTATTCCTAGCAAAAGGCAGTCACAGGATGCAAAGAATAGTGGTACAGATGATAAGGGGCGACTGCTTCCTTCATCAAAGGAAGGAACTGACAAAGCATTCAACTCTTATGCCCACTCATCTCAAGGCCAAGATGCTGGGAAGTCACTGTCAAAGGGCGATCCTTCCAAAGATCTTCCTATTCCTGACAACAGGAATTGCCCTGCTGTTTCTCTTACAAGTCCGGCTAAGACCAAAATATTGCCTCCACGGAAGGGACGGGGATTAAAACTGGAAGCTATTGTTCAAAAAATTACATCCCCCAACATCAGGAGGAGTGTTTCCTCCAACAATGCTGAAATTGGTGCAGATGCTGTCACTCTTGATGACATCCTTTCCCTCAAGAGTGGACCTGAAGGTGGGAGTGTGACCAGTCATGGATCAGAAACTGAGAAGAGGAAAGGAGAGACTGCATCAGATCAAATGGGGACAGCGGGCCAAGAAATGGTGGGTGAAATGTCTCTATCAAGACAAGAAGAGTGGCATGGCAGCGAAGATGATAAGGTCAAAAAGGAGACATCTGAAGTAGCTAGTGTTAGTAAAGAAGGATCAGGGACTAGTGTGGCCCCACTATCTTCGCAGAAGTCTGGTATACAAGGAAGATCTGATGCTTCTGTAAGTGGAGCTGGAACTCTTACCTTTTCTGACTCAAAAACAGTCTCCCCATCTAATGTGTTTACTTCTGAATTGAACCCAAAGTCTGAAGAAAAAGATGGAGACGTTACAAACATTTCACCCAAGCCAGATGGCTTCCCCCCAAAGGGATATTTCCCCTCTGGAAAGAAAAAGGGGAGGCCCATTGGTAGCGTGAACAAGCAGAAGAAGCAGCAGCAACAGCAGCAGCAGCAGCAACAACAGCAGCAGCCGTTGCCGCCGCCTCCACCACCACAGCCACCATCCCAGTCATCAGAAGGTGCAGGTGGTGGAGAGCCAAAACCTAAGAGACAAAGGAGGGAGAGGAGGAAACCTGCAGCACAGCCAAGAAAGAGGAAAACTAGACGGGCTGCTCCCATTGTGGAGCCTCAAGAACCAGAGATCAAGCTGAAATATGCCACCCAATCTGTAGATAAAACTGACAACAAGAACAAGTCCTTTTTCCCTTATATTCATGTGGTAAACAAGTGTGAATTAGGTGCAGTGTGCACAATCATTAATGCTGAAGAAGAGGAGCAGAACAAGTTGGTGAGGGGTCGAAAGGGGCAGAGGTCCTCAACTCCCCCTCCTAGCAACACTGAGAGCAAAGTGCTGCCCACATCGACTTTCATGCTGCAGGGCCCAGTAGTAACAGAGTCTTCTGTCTTGGGGCATCTGGTTTGTTGCCTGTGTGGCAAGTGGGCCAGCTATCGCAACATGGGTGATCTCTTTGGGCCTTTCTATCCCCAGGATTATGCCGCTACACTGCCCAAAAACCCACCTCCCAAGAGGGCCACAGAAATGCAGAGCAAGGTCAAGGTACGGCACAAAAGTGCTTCTAATGGCTCCAAGACTGATACAGAAGAGGAAGAAGAACAGCAACAACAGAAGGAACAAAGAAGCCTGGCTGCCCATCCCCGCTTTAAGAGGCGGCACCGCTCTGAGGACTGTGGTGGGGCCTCTCGGTCACTTTCAAGGGGAGCTTCTTGTAAAAAAGCAACCACTGAGGGTGTCAGTGGCAGTGAAAAGACTCCTTTGGACTCAAAACCCCCGATGCCCACTTCAGAAGGTGGCTCTGAGCTGGAGTTACAAATTCCTGAACTACCTCTTGACAGCAATGAATTTTGGGTCCATGAGGGTTGTATTCTCTGGGCCAATGGGATCTACCTGGTCTGTGGCAGGCTGTATGGGCTGCAGGAAGCTGTGGAAATAGCAAGAGAGATGGTGAGTGCCAGAATTTACTAAGCATTGATGCTTGCAGTGTTTTATCTTTTGCAGCCAACTTCAGTCTGTTTTTCAAGCCATCTTTTTATCTGTATGGGAGATCTTGAAGAACACCCTTTTGGTGGAGGGTAAACATTCTAGTCTAGTTCATTAATTAAATGAGATTGGACTGAGATTTTTTTAAAGCTATCTAGGAAATTTAGATGCATGTTATCTGTTACGAGGTATTGATTAACTCTATAGCAAATGCCATCATGTTTTTATATGCATGTACCATTCTGGCCAAGTTATAAGATCATGAGAATGTTGGGTGAGGTACAATGGGTAAATCCTAAGAAACTGGGTAACCTGGCAAATCTTGCAAGAACAAGGGGGAAAGAAGCTGACACCTTCAAGCCAGGCTAAAATTGCTGTAGCACACTGCAGTTTCCTTTTTGGCACAATCACAACATCTGCAACATTTTCCCCCCCATATCTTGCTTTTGCAGAGACCCATAACTTATTGTCTTGCTTTGCTTCTTCAGCTAACCTTTCCGTTTCTGCTCCTTTCTCTGGATCAGACCACATAGGCAGAGTTGGACTTCTCCCTAATTTTTGCTGCTTCAAATTCCCTCCTCCCTTGTTTGAATACTACTGTGTTGTCTTTTTGCATATTTTCCTTTGCTGCTGACATACCATTTCCCTGGCTCCTTCTGATAAACATTTTTCTCTGTGATGATACTTTTGACTTCTGGGGCACTCTAATTCTTTCCTTAGTCTCCCAGTCATCATCTGTGACTTCAGCATCCACATTAATGACCTATCCACCCCCCTAATTGCATGTTTCTTTGCTTTCACTTCTTCATTTGACCTGCCACCTTGCTTCTACTCTCTCCCACTCATCAAATGTTTGTTTCTTTTGCTTCACTGAATGCTACTTGCATGCAGGCCTTCCACTCTGCTGAGGTCCTCCTTTCTGACCATCCCCTCATCTCTTTCAGCATCTCCAAACAGCTTCTTGTGCACAATTACCCATCTGCCTTTCTGTCACTTTTAGTTTATCAGCATGAATGACTTTTTGTCTACTCTTATCCTTCTCCTCCCTGCCTACTTCCCATTTTTCTAGTGCAGACTTCTTGATTCTCACCATGATCCACTTTTCTACATCTATAACTCTTTCCTATTGTTAGATCCCCTCTACCAACCCCCATCCCAGCATCTTTCTTCCTTTTGGGATACAGGTCTTGGAAAGAAATCCCTGGACTCAGTTGATTTCCTTCACCCCATAATTGCTCTTTCCTTCAGTTTTGTTGTTTTCCCAACTAAACTACTTTACTACTCCATGTCCACAGTGTTGGATCCTCTGGTCCACAGATCTCGTGTCTGCCATTCCAGATGTGTTTTTTGCTGTCTTTGATGTGGCTTTCCCTGTCTTACAACCCTCTTCTTCCCTGTTATAGACCAAAAGACTTCTCTTCTACTTTCCCCCTCAGAACTCTCCAACCAGTCCCATCTTTTGATCTTCCTGTGCACTGTTCTTGGGTAATCGTGTCCATAGACACATTTGGTCACTATCTCAGTGTTGATAACTTACCAAATTGCCTTTAATCTGCAGACATGTATCCTTCTGTTTAAATTTTGTCTGGACTCTGACATCTTCTTATGGATGTTAGGTGGATGTCCTTTTGCAGCGTCTGATGAAGTGAGCTACAGCTCATGAAAGCTTGTGGGGGTGCGTGTGCGTAATACTCTCACAAAGCAGCATATATTCTGCTTTGGTTAGTCTATAAGGTGCAAATCTGTTCTGCCTTCTATCTTCTTATGCACGTTAGGTGGTCCTTTCAAGGTCAACACAGAGCTCTGTTTTTGCTTTCCACAGTTTTTGCTCTGTGGAGAGCATGGCTATTTTGTTTGTCACCTGGAGTCATAAACTGGGCATAATTTTTTGGCCAGATCTCTCTAGTATGTGGCATCTAGATTGAATGTAAATCTTGCCAATTTCTACTGCATAACATTGCTAAGACATGACCTATCATTATCCATCCACATAAATAACACGTTCATCCAGGCTTATCCTTTCATGTCTTGATTACTACAACATCCTTTTCTCTGTCTTTGCCCTGCTTATACCTGTTCAGAACACTGCTCCTTGGCAATCACTTTGACCACATCACTATTCTTTGCATTTTTCACTGTATCTTCCTCCTTTATTGCATGACGCTTCATTTGCAATGCCCTTCACTAACTGTGCCTACCTTGTCTATCATCTGTTATTTTCTAGACTGCAAACAGACGTTGCATTTGTCCTGGGATATAATGGTTCATCCCAGAATAAAGTGCAGTTGTGGAAACGTCCATGATTGTTGTGCCAGGATAAATCCTAAAAATGTTTCCTGGATAAAAGGTAGTAACTGTTTATCCCAGGGTATTGTAAAGTATGTCTGTACAGTTATGTTGGGATTAAATCATTGGCAAAAAAAGTGGTACTGCATTCAGCCATTCACTAAACCTTGGTTAGAAGGGTGATGTGTGTACATGCCAATCCTGGGATATTTTTGTTTTGGAATAAATACAGGCACAGCTTATCCAGGGACAAATACGGTGTCTGTTCCTAGCTCTATTGAAATAAAATCTCTGCTTTTAGTGTTCCTTTGTTCAGTTTTCACCCTTCTGCTTTGTCCCATGCAGTCTCTTGTGTTTTGGAAGAGTACTTTAAACACCTGCATTGCTACCTTCTTACAACTTTTCTTGCTGTACTATCCATGGAAAACTTGAAAGTGGTTAGGCTGCTGATACCCTGATATCACTCCCTGGCATCCTGATTTGCGTGTCATTTTTGTCCTTTGTTTTTCTCTCATTGGTCTGCCTGGTATGAGACTATATGGTGTCTAGCACGATGTGTCCCTGGCTCATTTCTGGGCTGCTTGGTTTTATGGTAATACAAATAACAAACCTTGCCCCTCAGCACTATTGCCATTTCTAGGATATTTTGTTTTCCTTAGCAGTGTTAGTTTTTAACCTTTTATCTTGGCATAGTGAAGTTTGTAATGCTAAATGGTTCTGTGGAAGCAATCTGTCCTCTTCCATTCAGTAAGGAAATGGTTACATTTAACAGAGAGTTATACTAGCCACAGGCAGTCCTCAGGCATTGGAAAGGCTCAGTTGAACTAGACTCTACTTTACCTTGCTGCCTGAGGACAGCCTCCCAGCCCAAGCAACTCTCATCTTAATTCCATGCCTGGTGCATGCAATCTTTCTTTCCCCCCTCCTTGCTCTGCCAATGTATTTTCTTACTGTCACCTCTGACGTCCAGCTCATCATTCTTAGGGTGCTGGAAAAGGTAAACATTTGCAAGCCATCTTGCTGTTTTCAAGCAGGAGAGAGGAAGATAGATATGAGTGCATGTTCAGGGGCTTGCTTTCAGATCCAAACTGTGGTTTTTACTTTCCATATGACAATGTCATGTTTAAGGTCATGAGCCTCTCTGAAAGGAGCAATTCATGTCCATGCCCCGTTGTATGTCACTGTACTATTTCTGTACCCTAAAATCCTGATGGCTAGAGGGGATACAATCTATTTAACTTTTAGATTTTATAAAAATAGGTTTGTCTGTGTGGAACAAAGGCTTAAATTAACAGAAGCTTTGCGAGAGGTTTTTTTTTTTTTTTTAAAGCTTGCTTTAAAAAGGTTCTCATCCTTCTTGTCGCTTTATAACAGTGGAGGCCAACTTTTTTGGCAGGCATGCCACAAATTAGCCTCGTACCCTCACAGTGGCACTCTGATCCCCTTCCCTTTCTGCTTCCTGCCCTATAATCCCTGTCTGGTCTGCTGCTCTGCTTCCTCCCCTTTCTGTCAGACTATGCTGTGCTTCCATTTCTTGATCTGCTGTGCAGCTCACACAGTGGCTTATGTGCCACTTGTGCCACAGGTTGGTCACCTAGTTTATAAAATACCTTCCTGTAGAAGTGGCAGTCTTGGCCTTGGTGACATGAACTGTTTTAACTGTTTTCGCTTCTCGGCCTCTTGAAGGCTCAGATCGAGCGAAAACATTTATTCCTCAAACTGTATTCCAGAGACTAAACGTTACAACGGTCTGTCTCTCCTTTTGCACCCAAGTAGTCACTAGACCGGGGTGGGCAATTATTTTGGGTGGAGAGCCACTTACTGAGTTTTGGCAAGCCATCGAGGGCCGCATGATAGGCAACCAGGGGCAGATAAATATTAATTTTCTAAATTTTTTAAGGGCTCCATGGGTTGGATAGAATGGCCTGGTGGGCCGCATTTTGCCCACCCCTGCACTAAACCAGTGCTTTTCTTCACTATACCATAGGTTAGGGTAGGATTTTTCAAAAGTTTCAAACTTGTAGCGGCACAGGTTCACTTTCTTGTTAACAGAGATTTGTGCTTCTTAGTTATTTAGGTGCTGTCAGAAATGTCAGCCTTATTCTGCTCTGTAAATAGCTTTTAGAGTAAAAATACAAAGGTGTAAATCCTTTAATATTTTTGGTAGTTCTGATAGTCTGCAGTCATGTCATATCTTTTCTGACTTGCCTGTATTTTTATGTTATAGTGGTCTGGTGAGGAATCTACCATTCAAGAGGTGTTTCTTGTTCTGCTCAATGGGCGGTTTCTCACAAATGTTGTGTGCCTACACTTAAGGGGAAGAACACTCCAGCAAAAGCTTCAATATCTATCTTTTGTCAAAAAAAGCCTCTGAACAGTAATAAGAGTCCATCTCTAGAATCTAGTCATACGTAAAAGAGATTCTGGAAGCATATGGGTTCAAGTCTTCCCTTTAAAAAGGTTTTGCCAAACTATGAAGTAAGCTTCCTTCAAAGTTTGCTCATGTTTCACCAGTCTAGATGCAGTCAAGGCATCCATTAAGTAGCTTTCCAAATAGCTTCCAGAGCCTTTGAATCTGCTCTTAAAAAGGATGCCTTTCATGGCTTTATTTGTTGTCACTGTTCTACTGTGTTTCTCAGTGAGGAAAAGGGTTTATGTTAAGAATATGTCCTATAAGACATAAACAGACTTCAGATCCGGGGTGGGCAAAATACAGCTCACAAGCCGAATCTGGCCCGTGAGGCCATTTTATCCAGCACACGGGGCCCCTAAAAAAAAATTCAGAAAATTAATATTTCTCTGCCCTTGGTTCCTGTCAAAAATGAGAGGAACCAAGGGCAGTAGGACCCAGCGGAAGCCCTGGTAGGCTCACCTGGTGCTCCCTGTTGTAGCTGCTTGCAGCTGCACATGCAGCCCCAATGGGCGAGCCTGGAGCTGTCACAGAGCCCAAGCTGGCAGTGGAGCAGGTTACAAGCTGGTGCTGAGCACAGGAAAAAGCGGCCCCTCACACCCCGTGGCCAGCACCCTGCACTGTAGCCACTTGCAGCCTGTCTCTGCTCAGAACAGCCCTGTGTGGGCTGCGAGTGACTGCAGCAGGGAGTGCTGGCCCTGAGGCAGGTGAGGGTCTGCTCTTCCCCGCACGTAGCTTCTTAGCACCAGCTTCTTCCCTGCCAGCAGGCAGGGGGTCGGGGCTGTGTGCTGCCCCCCGCCTGTACTGTGGGGCTGGGGGGCATGGAGTGAGTAGGCGGGGAGCACGGGGCCTGCACCGGTGTCCCAGGGCCAGTGCTGGTGGGGCCCAGGCCAGGGTGGCAGGAGTGCAGGGTCCCAGCTGGCAGGGGCTCTTTGGAGCTAGGCCAGCTCCCCCCTCTCCCTGCTGGTGCAGCCCAGCTCCACAGACCCCCTGCCAACCTGTGCCCCTCTTTGGGCTCCACTGGTGCTGGCCCTGGGACATGGGACCAATGTCCCAAGATGGTGACCAGGGGGTGGGGTACCTATCAAGGGGCGGGGCTACCCATGCAGCTCTCGACAGCCTGCCAAAACTGGGTAAGTGGCCCTCCGCCCAAAATAATTGCCTACCCTTGCTTCAGATGGTTTGGCCTCCCATGTCTCCTCTGGTCTGGATCAGTCAAATTAGTCCTTATTGGGGCCCAGGTTACTCTCTTGGCTTAGACTTTAGTACCTTGTCTTTTAAGCCCGAGTCATGGTGATAAATCTGCTTCTTGAAACCAGAGGTTTTAGATTGTAATTCTTGACCATTTTAGTTTCAAGGCACCCCTCCTTCAACTCAAAGTGCCCCTCAGAAAATGCCAGCTTAGTTTTCACTGATTTCTTGACTATAGAAAAATAACAGAGCAATTCTGTTGAAAAGAACTCAGAAAGATCACAGCAGAGCAGAAAGTTTTTAACACCATGAATTCTTATTTGAAATCTCTAGGTTTATCTTGTGAATGTTTGCACATCTAACAGTGCTAACATTGCATGGCACCACACAACACCTCTGAAAGGATCTTAAGAATCAGTGGTTTAGACTGTTGAGGTCTTGAAACTAAATACTGCTAAAGTTGATGGCAAGTGTCTGCTTTTGATTTAGCGTGTTATCCTTAGAAACTCTTTCCTTAAATATTCCAGGAAGTCAGTTGCAGTATTCTTGGACTACTTAAAACAGGATCTGAACCATTTGGTGCATTGTTATACCCACCACAGGAGAATACAGGTTTACATTTACCTTCATGGCCAGAAGAGCCATGGTTTAGGTTAGGGATGGGGAACCATCTGGCCTGTGGTCGGCCAGGGACTCATTTCCCCGCTGCCCCTGTCTGCATGGCTTGTGCCAGTCTCCATGGAAACCCCAGCCTCAGCCATACCAGCAGCATGTGCAGCAGAGCAGTGCAGGGGGCTGCTCCAGAGCTGCTGGGATTTTGCAGTGGGGGCAGCTTGCTCCTGGAGCCAGGGCAGAGCCGTGATCTCTAGCCTGCATGCTCTGGGCAGGGGCACACATGCAGGGGATCATGGCTTTGTCCTGGCTCCAGACAGGCTGTCACTGCTGCAAGGAACCAGGGCAAAGTTACAGTCTCCTGCATGTGTGCCCCTGCCTGGAGTGTGCACAAGCCATATGAGCAGGAGTGGGTGGGAGATGGATTTCCTGGCTGACTGCATCTGGCTGGTGGCCTGGAGGTTCCCCATCCCTGGTTCAGGTGGTGGTGGCGGTGCTGCAGCAGTATTGAGGGTTGCTAGAACAGTGGAAACCAACTGTTCTGGCATTCATGCTACAAGTTAGCTCCATACTCTCCTCAAGTGCTAGTCTCATCCCTTTCCTCTGCCCAATCTGCCACTCTTTGTTTCCTGCCTTATCTGTGACTGTGCTGTCTTTTTCCTCCAGTATCTGCTGTGTGCCACACAGGTTGTCCTTGCCACTTGTGGTATATGTACCTATGCTAGAAGATCAAATTGTAGTTACTTTTCCTTATTCATCCTACCTCTCAAAAACCTGTTCCTTTTTTTTTTACAAGCCTGCCCAGCCACTTTTTTCATATTGCTATATTCAGAAAAAGTGTTGTTTCACACTCATAAATAAATCTATATGCCTGCCTCTACCTCTTTCTTTCTTCAGGTATTCTTCTTGTGAGAAATTGTTGTAAGAGGAGATCTTGGATACAGTGAAATTTGGGAGCAGTAGAAGTGTTGCTAAAGCCTTAGAATGAAAAAAGAGCTTTTATTCCCAAAATAATCTGTGGTTCCACACTCTAGGTAGTAATGTAAATTTTCTAGATTTCTGCAAATTGGATAAACATTCTTGTAATACAGCATCGACTTAGTTCAACTCTAGTCCTGGTAATACCAGAGAAGTTAAAGAACAAGTCTCAGTAAACTATTCGTTGACACTTACCTAGCAGTTTCTGCTTACTGTGCTTCTGTAAAAGGGGAAATTGTTTATCATTCGATTAAAGCTGTTCTTTGAAAGGTCTTATGAATATATTAATCTTCCTCCCTGCCCCTCCCACAATGGCCTTGCCTCACTCCCAGCCCCAGTAATCTTTTAGTTCTTATGTTTTGATTTTAGTATAACCCAAACTCATGGAGGAGCACAGTAAGTCCCTGGGACCTCACGTTCTCAATTTTGGTACTGGCTGCCAACAGTAAAAGGTAAGATATAGGGACAAGGTAGTTCTCGGTAGGGGCAGATCCAGGATCATAGTAGAGGGATTGCAGCCACAACTCCTTCACTAGCATATGGGCAGTGAAGAGAGTTCATCTCATATGTGCCATGAAGTTGAATGGGGATGGCCACATCCCCCTAATCACAGTCCTGGATGCCATTGAGCTCTTAGAGCTCTGCATCTGCTCTGATCTCACTGATTGGTGCAGGGTTTGGTTGGAGTTCTTGCTGCTGCTGCTGCTTGCCGTTCCTCCCTTGTACCCATCCTCTTTTCTCCAGCTGCTGAATTCAGGAAATTAGCGGCAGCAGCAACACGCAGCCCCTGCTTTCTCACAGCTCTGGAGCCCAGAGGCTGAGCACTGCCACTGCTTGTCTCGTCTTATTCCCTGCCACTAAATTTGGGGGAGAGGGCAGGTTGGGAATGAAAAGAGCTCCAGAGTTGTGTGAAAGCAGGGGCTCCAGCCATCTGGAGAGGTTGGAGCTCTTGGTATATGGAAAGCTCTGGCAGCAGCAGTGCTGACATGCAAGTGAGCTCAAGAGCACTCACCATGCTTGCAGCACACAGCCAGAAGGAGGGGTGCAACTGCACCACTACTTTTCTCCTTCAGTCTGCTCCTGGTTCTTGGCCTTCTCTACGGATTCTGACTGAAACTCATTTGGAATTTCATTTGTCAGTAGATTTTTTTTTTTTTTTTTTTAACAGCTTGCATTATTTTGAAAGCCCTATTTCACCTTGGAGAGAGGAAATTACTTGTTTTGGGTGTTAGTAGGGCTGTTGGTGCTTAAATAGAAGAAGCTATTTGGAAATTCTTATTCTAATCAGACTGTCACCTTCAGAGAAAATGTTCAGGGTCAAGCCATTTTTGGTCAAAATGCTGATTGGAAGACATGCACCCATCCACGCTATAAACAAGGTGATATTCCTGCCTATGAATGCTTCTGCCTCTGTTTGGGCAATGACACTTTTAAGCTGTATGGGCATGGGTGTCCAGTGTGCCTATGTTTGAAACTTGAGGCTTGGTTCAGGGTTGTCCCTGAAATCTTGTTTCAGGGTTGTCTTGGGAAGAGAGGTGGGTTTGCCAAGGGCAGATTGCTTCTGCTTACTTCTCTTGAAGATGCAGAATATCTGGTTTCCTAAAATGCTTCTTTGAAGGTGAGTGTTGCTAAGTCAAATAGGGATTAGTTATCTACAGTAACCCTTATTCTTGGTATTGATTTAAAGAACTGTTGATGTTCACTTTTTCTGGTATTTTGGAACCTATTTCTAAAATGGATTTTGGAGGAGGAAAAGAACTGAGGGACCTTTAGTATATCCTCAAGCTATTTATATCCTCAGATTTTAGAAAATGGAGTGAGGAAAACCATGGTTTCATGCTTCTTCCTTTCTCCAACTGCCAATTAATGCTTTTAAAATGGCTTCCTGCCTGTATTGGTAGGCAGACAGACACCTATGCTGTGGCAGCAATACAAACGCAGAACAAGAATTATTATAGTTAAGTAACACCCTTGTTTACAGTCTGAAAAGTCAGTACATTGTACCAAGAATCTGGAAGTGCAGCAAAGTTTTGTTTTTATCTGTATCTCTCAGCTTGTACAGGGTAAGCAAGAATCATTGATAAGTCTGAAAAATGGCTCAATTTTCAAAATGTGAATGAGCATAAACATAAGTAAAGAAACACTGTTTATAATACAAGTTAGTGACACTTCTCTGAAAGGCATTATTGAATTGAAATGCGTGTTTAAGAGGGTGGAGAGAGGAATGAGGCTAATTAGCAAATAGCCAATTTTGGTGTCCTTTTTAAGAAGAAGAATTGGGTAGTTGGACACTTTTCTTAATCACTACTTGCTAGCAACCCCTCAAAAGTGAACTCCTGTGTCAGGACAGATTAGGGGTCATCTGAAAAATAATAATCATCTGCTGTCTCAAGAAATGTATTTGCTGCTGCTACTTCAAAAATCAGTATCCCTAAGGCAGAAGAAAGGCAGTATCAGTGCCCCTTCTTTTGAATCTGTAATGAAGAAGGGCGTAGACAGACTGAGAACCCCCAGAAGGAAGAAATTGCCTTGAAAGGGACATTGCTTTCCCCACCCTGGTAGTAATGGTTCTGTAATAAGTTGACAAAAAAATCTTCCTAATAATGGCAAATATGGGAACCAGAAAAAAATTGTGATCTCCATCTTTCAACAGTTGGAAAGATGTGCTACATCTGCAAGAGAGAAGATGGCTTTGGGGTCTTCAAAGCATCTTTGTGATTCTTCTTGAAGTAGCTGGATCTCTGATTTTTCTGGGTTGTGCTTCTATGCTCAGAGTGGGAAATTGCTTCTTGTTTCTTGAGAGCAGTCTTTAGTTAGGCTAGTTTAAAACTGGGAATTTTTGTCAGGGGAAATACCGATATATCAAAAGGTTGTCTCTGAATTGCAACAAAAACTGGAAATGTTAATATTTTCTATGTAAAGGATTTTTTTCTCTTTTTAACGAACTTTTCCAGAAATATTTGGTTCACTTTCCCAACAGTCACCTTCTCTGTGGAACTTCTGCATTGTTTCTAACTCCTGGGGAGTTCTTGGAGGGATAGGGACATGGGGAATCTTGGAAACCATCCTCATTTTGAGTTGCAGATCTTGGAATTCTAGGTTTGCTGGCAAGCCTCCAAGTGAGCTGATAGAAATCTGTCCATCGTCCTTCCCAGGAATAGAAATTAGGTGCATGTGATGCAGCATGTTGAGGAGGATGGGGAATGATAAATAGTGGAAAGTGGTGTTAAAATAGGGGTGGGCAAAATACAGCTCATGGGTCAGATCTGGCCCATTAACAGATTCTGTCCAGTCTGTGGCAGGTCTCTCAGCCCAGCCCAGCTGACAACCTGGTCTGTGGCATGTGTGGCCAGTCCTGCCACCTCTGAGTATGTGGTGGGGCAGAGGTGGCATAGCAGTACCAGTGGAGGTGGAACTGCAGTACCAGTTCCTTCCAGCTACCTCCAATAGTGCCTCTGCTGCTGCCAGACCCACCCCCACTGCCCAGGTACCCCAACCTGTCTGCCCTGCACCTGCCACTAGGGGCACTGGACAGTGGGGTGGGTAGGGTTTTCCCAGAGACTGGCCTGGGACCCTGCCAGCAGTGTGCACTTCTCTGGGTGGATAGGATGGGGCAGCAGGCAAGCTGGCAGCAGCATTCAGGAGCGGGACAGGCAGTCCAGGGCTGGGATTACAGGGCTGTGACAGTGTGGTGCTGGAGCTTCCCTGTACCCCCCTACATGTAGAACTGGTGTCCTTCTCAAGGACGTGTGTGGAGCGGATTGTGGCTCTGCCTTGGGCCCCAGCCCTGTGCTGTCACTGCCCCACAGTCCCAGCCCTGCCTGCCTGTCCCACTCCCGGACACTGCTCCCTGCCTGCCTGTGGCCCCGTCCCATCCGTCTGACTGAGCACACCTTGCCTGTGGGTCCCAGCTGATCTTCATGAAGAGCTCACCAAAGTGACTGGCCAATAGCAACATCCTAAGGGATAGCCAGCACGCGTCTGTTGTGGGTAGGTCTTGCTTGACCAATCTTATTTCCTTTTATGACCAGATGAGCTATCACCTGGACAAGGGGGAAGAGATTGTCGTATATCTGAACTTTAAAAAAGCTTTTGATCTGGTATCCCATGATCACCTCTTGGCAAAACTGGCTAACTGCGGCCTCAGGTCCACCATGATCCGCTGGCTGGGGAATTGGCTCTGTGGTCGGACCCAGAGGTTGGTGGTTGACGGAAGTCAATCGTTGTGGTGCCCTGTGACCAGTGGGGGTAGGGACCCCCATCCATAGATGCTTCTCAAGCAAATACCAGGACCTCTTTCTCCCGTTGTACTCGGCCTTGGTGAGGCTGCAGCTGGAGTACTGTGGATGTGGAGAAGCTTGAGAGAGTCCAGAGAAGAGTCATGCGCATGATCAGAAGTCAAGAAAACAGATCTTATGATCAGAGCCTGAGAGCTATGGGACTCTTCAGCCTGAAAAAGCGCAGGCTCAGTGGCGATCTGATGGCTACCTACGAGTTTATAATGGGTGTTCACCAGGATCTGGGGGAGCATTTGTTCACCAGAGCACCCCAAGGGAAGACAAGGTTGAATGGTTATAAACTCCTCCAGGGCTGTTTCAGGCTGGACATAAGGAAGAACTTCTTTACTGTCTGAGCCCCCAAGGTCTGGAATAGTCTGCCACTGGAGGCAATTCAAGCACCTACTTTGAACGCCTTCAAGAGAAATTTGGATGTTTATCTTGCTGGGATCCTGTGACCCCAGCTGGCTCTCTGCCCCTTGGGCTGGACTTGATGATCTTTTGAGGTCCCTTCCAGCCCTAATGTCTATGAAATCTATGAAAGTTGCTAAAGTGGTCCTCCAGGCAAAATAATTCCAGCAACATGTACCTGGCAAAAAGGCTGATTTTTGGGATCAGATCCTAATTGTGCAATGCTCACCAGTGCAGGGGGAGCCTGGGCTCCCCCTGCACTGGCAAGGTGGCTGACAACCAGCTGATTGTCAGTTGGGTCATGGGACCCATGGGCCAGTTTGAGCCCCTTATGTGGTCCCTGGAGTTGGCCAATGATGAGCTAATGTAGTGGGAGCACTTAGGGACTTGAGGATCAGCAGACTGCAAGCACTTCACAGCTTGAGTTCCAGTGTACACCCAGTTAGCTGATTGTTGGCAGATCAGGAGCACTGCAGAGCACTCTAAATCAGCTGATCATTGGCAGAATCAGGATCACACCAGAGTTGCCCAGTGAGGTCCTGATGTGCAGATGATCAGCTGATGGAGACCCTGCTAGCCATGTGTAGGCATGATTATATTTTGTGTAGTAACTTTGTGGATATGGCTGGGTTACACTTTAAATGAGATTAACTGGTCAATCATGTCTAAGTATAATATCTGCCATGGGCCTAAAACAGACCGGAATCATAACTGTAACAGGGTGAGTTGTCCCATTTATATCAGTGAGGTATTAGATTTGTCATTAACATTTAAGTGACGTAACTTAAGTGCCTCTAATCTAAATTTTTAGTAAGAATGTATTACTATATGATGATATAGAGAGGGAATGTAAAAAAACTCCGTTTTGACTTGAATCCTGTAGTTTAGTGCTGAACAACTCAAGAGAGAGAGCTGCTCTCCATGTTCTGTTTGACTGCAGTTACAACTGACAAATATTTAAGCAGGAGTCCCTTCATAAAATGAAACGGGGGAACAGCCAGTCACTATTCTTGAGTGTCCTAGTTCTACTTTCCTCCTCAGTATCTAAAATTAGTATGAATTTGATTATTTTCTGCAAAACCTTTCTATTCATAGTTCTTGGAGAAAGGAAGGATTTTTCAGCTTGTTTTTGCCTTACTGGTGTTTGTTTGTAGATATCAGACAGTTGTAGAAATCTGTAATACATGACCTTATTGTTATTCCTTTTTAAATTTTGTTTTAGAGTCATGGATAGATGCTTATTTTTTGTAAATAAATAAAATAAAGTGTTCTATAGTCTTATTTAATTTTCAGTTTTACATTAAAAATATCAGATGCTTGCCATATTAGTTATTTGCCAAATGTTGAAATGGACAGGAAATAAAAACACTTCAGACACCACTGCAAATCATGGTATTTAAGATATTGTATTGAGTAGTTCTGTGTGGAAGAGTCAGACTAAAATAGTGAATCAGAACTGAGATGTTTTTGGACTCCTCAATCTTCCACTAGATATACTGGTTGAGGTCATAACTTCTTAAAGCACTGATGTGATTCCAAAGTTTAATTTGCCTCCAGTCTTCCAATATAAGCCGCCTTAAATCTCTCTGCCTTTTGATGGAAGTAATTTGTCCTAATTTGTTCTAAAATAATTTAGAGTAATTTCTATTGGCAAGTTATGTTTAGGTCTCCTGCTTTATAGATTAAGTATGGCAGAGGGCAGGGTTGAGTTGCACCTTGTACACTGAATCGGAGGTGCATAAGTTTTCATAAGCAACAGCTGCCTTTGTCAGATACTTATGAAAGCTTATGCATCCTTGATTCTGCTAGTCTGTAAGGTCCAACTCAGCCATGAATTTCAACTCTGAAATTGGGGTAAAGTACCTCTTTCTGCAAATATAAGTAAGGTTAATATTATTATTCATAGGAATACTTAGAGGGCCTGGTGAGATTTAGAACCCTTTCGTCCCCCCACCTTGTGCTAGGCAATACACAAAGCTAGTAAAAGATAGTTCCTGCCTGAAGAGATTGCAGTCTGAGATAGACAAGACAGATGGGAGTCAAGAAAAGAAGTATTATTATCCTGGTTTTACAGAAAGTCTTTCCCAAGGTCACAGAGGAAGTGTAGTGGCCAGAAACAGAAATGAAACCCAAGTTTCCTGAATCTCAGGACTGTCCTTTCTAAAATTTGCTGGTTGGGTTTTTTTTTTAATTTTTGGGGGTTTTTTTGTAGTTCTCGTAACTTTAGGGTTTATCTATTCTTCAGCACAGGAAACATTTAAGAACTTTTACATGCCTGTAAAGATGATCTAAGGATAATTTTCATAGAAAAGAACTGTAAACAAATTTATTAATGAACTTTCATTGTTATGGATTGGACCTCTGCTGTTTGCTTAGTGATTACATTGTAATTGCTTGCTGATTAGTTTTGACTAGTATGCAGTTAATTCTTAATGGCTGCCTGGTACCACTTAGACTTTTGGCCAGCAAAGGTGGGTTGAGTCGCATTGGGGAAACGTGTAACTGGAATGTGGGCACAGATGTTTAGGGAAAGGGTGAGGCTGTGAATTCTGTGGTTTATCCGTGTTAGCAGCTAAGATCTGCCTACAAGCTATTAGGAGAAGAGTGTGTTTGGGATCAGGGAATGGAAGGGAGTCATCAAGAAGCTACAGATGAAGCTGGATGACAGGGTTTGTCTGTAGAGTTATTCTGAGCTAGGTTGCCATTGAAATAGAATTTTTTTCCCCAAGAAGTCTTAAGTGCTGTCAAATGCAGCTATCTCCATGCAGTGGGAGTGGGGATGTCTGTATAGCCTAGGTGAGGGGTTCTCAAACTGTGATAACTGCAATACCAAGTGCTGGATGGTGGCAGAAGAGAACAGGGAGCTTACATGCAGCAGCTGCCCATCATCCACTATTCTGTGCTGCCTCCGCACGCCGCTTCCCCATGCCACTGTTTGTGGAAGTTTGGCCCCCTTTTAAGTTATTCGTGACCCCCTGGGGGGTTGCGACCCACAGTTTGAGACCCCCTGACCAGGTCCATTTCCCCTCCACAACTAAAATGGTTCTCACACCTGCAAATTCCCTAAATTTCTGCAGCATATCATCCCTGGGGATGTTATGCAAATCTGGGGAATGAGGTGCATGCAGAACATCAGGAAGGAGGAATGAATGAGGGAACATGGTATTGGGGAAAAGTCTACACTTTGTTTGGCAAGGAGTGCACATAAAAACCCTACTGTTGGATCCAGGAAAGAATAGAGGGCGGGAGAGAAATAGGGATGAGTGTGCACAGAGGCTGTAGCAGGAGGGAGTCTGAGGAAGTAGTTAGGGAGTCCCTGAAACTGCGGGGATGGTATGATGGCACACTAGGAGGTTGTGGAAGGGATGCAAGGGAGCCCTTGATGAGTGCAGTAAGATTGGCCTAGAAAAACTACAAGGGGGTTCTTTAGATTTATACAAAATATAGTAAGTGCCCATCTGATTTTTAAGTGTTGTCCACAGCTTTTTTTTGAAAATATATTAAGCAAGCCCATCAATTTATATTGCTTTATTCACAGGCCTTGCAAAGCCATAATTACTGAAATTAATCAATCCCCTACACCATCACTGCAGTGCCACACCCATTCCCACTCAGTGCTGTTTCCTGACAGGCAAGGGAGAAAAGGTGGGCTTTGTGCCATGTCCTGAAGGGTAAGAAGCTCACACTTACAGGCTCAGGGAGGAAGTGTTGGAGTCCTAACAGTACATCCTAACAGTGATACCCCTTCTGTGCCTTCATAAGGATTTAAGATCAGTTTTATTGAGTTTAAAACCAGGATGGTACCATTAAATCATCTAATCTGACCTTCTAAATAACAGACCAAAGCACTTAATCCTGTTACCCCTGTTCTGGGCCCTGGTAATTCACAGTATGTTTAATTGAACTGTATTTTCCAGAAAGGTATCCAAATGCCTCTCCTGACTATAGCTATAGCAGTATAGTGTGAAGTGGGGAAAGTCTTTTAGAGAAGCAGGTCCCATGCCATTTGGGGAGTTATAGGTTAATGCCAATGTTTTAAGCACCTTTGGAAGCCAGCAGGCAGGCCACAGAATTCAGGTCTAACATGTTTCCAGAAAGTGGTACTATGAAACAGGAGATTTTGATGTCGGGTATACTTTCCTACAGATTTAGCTTTAGAGTGTAGATTGCATTGCAGCATCTAATCTTGAGGTGAGCAAGGCATAGTTGCTGGTTGCAAATTCTCTCTCTGATAAAAAGTGTGTAATCTCTTACGATTCTATAGATTGGAAGAGGCTCATGTGGCTGTTGCAGTTACCTGATCTGGTAGCTGCTGGAAGTCTAGCGAGATTATCAGTTTTCAAGTCAGAGCAACTGAAGGCAGGTACACAACCTCACTTTAAAAGTCCAGAATAACCCCTCAGTCTTCTAATTTTTACCTCTGTGTCATTCACTATATATCTGCCCTGCAGTTAAAGGGGTGACTGCAGCCCTAGGAGACATCTAAGTTAGCTCTAAACAAGATGATTGAGGTACTGACTGTAGTGTAATTGTGATAGCATAGTGTTTGGTGTGGGCTGCAGACCCTGGGCAGGGCTTGATAACATTTTTGGGCACAGTGTCAAAAATACCTGCAACCTTAACTTGTAAGATATTGGCATGCCAGGGGCTAATGGTGGGGCAGCTGCAAGGGGCCTGGTCATTTTGTGACAGTGCAGTGGCTCCTTCCCTGCCATGCACCCTGAGGTGCATGTGGCCGGGTGGGGTTGAATAACGAAATCTCTCTCCCTGGGGCTTGCCTGCCATGCTTTGGAATGATGAAAGAATAAGAAGTTAATTCCCCAATGAGAGAGGGTGTAGTAAATCACCCCAGAAGCAGGATAAAAGAAAATTGGTTTATTAGTAACTTCCCCACAGGTTGTGGAGAACCCTGGCTGTTCTCACAGCTTGCGGTCTTCCTTTCACCCTCCACCACTGTGCAGCCCACTCCTCCAAGCCAGTCAGCTCCACTCCAGTCCCACTCTCTTCTCTCTTTCCTGCTGGTACCAGTGGATCCTTTCTCTGTGGGACATTCTCTCAGCCAGTAAGTTTCTCCTCTCTTCCTCACCTCCTTGCTTTGCTGGTTGCCATGATTACCTACACCAAGTCCATCTGTGTTATCAGCAAGCTGCTCCAGCGCTGGGTCTGCCACTCTTGGCATCCCTGCTGAATCTCTCCGTGCTGTGCCCCAGAAGGCAAAGGGAAACCCTTTGCTGTGGACTTAAGTAGTTGCTGGCTCCTAATCAGTTAACATTCACCTCTGGCGGATCTCCTTCCCAGCTGTGTTTACTAATTAATTAACTTTGCCCTGTCCTGACTCCCCCATACTTGCAACTTTGTAACATCAAAGGAACAGGGCTGTCTTTGCCCTGTTACAGTGTGCATGCCAAACAAAATGCCTTTGCATTCCACAGGGTGGGTAGATACTGTAGTGAATAGTCCATACTGAACTCCCCACTTGGGTATTGATTGGTAACAATATAACAAGCTAGCTAGTTCTAGAGGTAGCTCGGCTTTGATCTAGTTGAGCAGTGTAGCTCTATTCTCAGTCTTTTTTGCACTGAATCTCAACCAATTGACCTGTTTGGGAAATGGATACAAGTTTATATTAATATTTTTATGTAATGGTAACTACCTTGGCTTTAGAATTTATCTTTCAATATTGATCTTTAATACTGTGCTTATTTTCCAGACTCCTTTTCACTTGACATGATCTCACTCTCTTAACTTTATAACTTCAGAACAAAAATGATGTAAAGTGTCATTTCTTTTTCTGTCTTGTTTGCATGGTTTACCACCTGACAAAATATGTTCCTGTTCTAATCCAGCACTAGACTCTTACCAGCCCTGACTTCTGCTTCTCTAACGCTTTAATTCTTCCCATTTAAGGAGAGTTTTGGCCTGTTGAGATTAGGTGGGTTATTGATTAGTTAAAGGAGGTGTTGCAACTTCAAAGGGAATTTGGTAATGAGAAGGGGAGAGGACAGCAGGGATTGTATGCCTCTTGAGTGAAATTTCAAAACTAAGAGGCAACTTTATCCATTGTATGCATCTGTGGGAGCCATGATCTCCTCAGACCTAATCCATGCTCTGCCATGGATTTTCCAGTGTAGCTTTTGAGGAGTCTCATCCATGTTTTAGTCTCTCCCTACCTCCCACCCATAATTTGTATGAAAGCCTCATAAGGGTTTTATGACATTTAGCAGATTTACATCATGCTTTAAAAATTAAAAATAGCATGTGTTTATTAATTATCAGAGTAGGCTAGTTGAATTGCGCCATTAGGAGAGGTGAGCTAAGGACAATAAAGAAGGTCTCTACTTCAGCTGCTCTTAGCGGTTGTTTTAATGACTTTCACTGAAATCTGTTGTGGTGTAGAGATGCTGACATTTCCTGGCAGTGTAAATTGGCTAAGGCAGCACAAAACTTGGGTGATGGGAGCAGTCCTGCTCACTCAGAGTCTGGCTAGTTTAAAGCTAGTTCAGAGTTTTAAGTATCTGCACTGTGACACAATTTCTTGTAATCTCAGTGTGGACATGATCCAGGATAATTAGCAGTAGTGGTAAAGGTGTGATCCAGTAACCTTTCCCCTTTTCCACTGTCCTCTTGGCTGTGGTCTTCATTTTGTTGTTTGTGTTTTTCCTTATTATTCTTCTCTGGATGCTAAGAAAGAAGTCATTTTAACCATGAGTGTGCTGGTATGTGATTGTTTATAGCACTGTATGCATTTTTAGTAACCCATAGGTAGACCTGTGGTGATCCCATGCATGTTAAAGGTTCAGCTAAAACAAGATTTTGCCAGTTTTCAGTTTATTTAAAAAAAAAAATGTTGCTTCCAATCTAGTTGTGAATTTTACTTTTAGATAGTTTGCAGTCTAAACTGCTGTATATTTTCAAGTTAACAAACTGTTGAGGTTTTTAGTGCATTGAGCAAAAGATCTGTCTTCATCTGGGACACTTGCATTAAGTGAACTGGGGACTTCATTATGAGTAGCTCTGTCATGTCTCTCTTTGAACTTCTAGTTTTAAGTGTTTCACTGTTTTATACTAATACCAGTGCAACTTCATTGAGAGTAGCCTCTAGCTTTAGACAACGCTGCTGCTAGTGGTTTTTTTAGCACAGATTTTGACCTGTCCAATGCTGCCTGTAAAAATGCAAGGCCATTGTCTGCTCCAGAGTTCTCATCACTTGCTACTTCTGGTGGAGCTGCTGTGATGGGAAATGTTAAGTGTGTCAGTTGAGCCCTACCAAGCCATGAATATTTCTGATTTCCAGTGGGTTTGACAAGCCTGTGGAATTCCTTGCTGTAGTACAGATTCGTCTTCTTGATCTACTGTGAGAAAAATTAGCTTCTGTGCTTTAATGTTTACCTGTTGATGGAAGGGCTTTTGGCCCCTTCCTTGGTACGTTTATTGTAGTCTTTTGGCATATCCAGGGCAACAGTGCATTGATTCACATTTGAAATGCTCTCTTTTACACCAAGAATAAAAACATATCACATAAAGTGGGGATGGATGGGACCTCAGGAGCTCTTCTGGTCTGTTGCCCCCCTCCCTTGTTTTTCGTAAAATAATGGTTTGGTTTTTATCAAAGAACAAGCGCTCTAGAGTCTGAACAGAATATATTTCAATGCTGAATTTAATTCTTTGTCTGCTTGTTCAGAAAATTTGCACGTTCTTCTGAATCATTAGCAAATAAGCAGCAAAAATGCAATATTAACAGTTGGAAAAATAAGACGATTCATTGCAAGCAAGATTCATTATTGCAAGGGCTCATCTTCTAACAAGTTTAAATCCAGTATTACCTAGGGCTTGTAATTCCCTATTTTTCTAGCTTAAAAGCCAATTGTCTTTACTTTTAAAAAATTACAGGAAGTCTGTGATAGTTAATATTTTTTTTAAATGTCAGATATAGTATTTTCTATTCAAGTGTACTCTGAGCATGGCACAAAAAGCAATTAGACTTGTAAAAGTCATTCCACTTGTTAATTTTTTATAACAGCGATCTTATTTTGGAAGCATTCCTGTGATTGGGGGGGGTTGATTCTTTTTTCATTTTCCAGTTAAAAATTTTCAGTAGACCAGCAGCTACTAACTTCCCTTGAATATTGTCTTTACTGCTAGGAAGCAACCAAAAATTACCAGAAAGCTATTTGTCAATGGATGTCCATAATGTTTTGGCTGTAAATTTGGCCATAAATTGATTTTGGATGCTGTTTAGTAATGTGATGTCTACCGTATGCATCAAATCATATTTTACTCCATCACTTCTTCATTATCTGTCCTCCCCGTGATCTGTGTACATATAAAATTAATTCATGCTTAGAGCATTATAATTAATAATTTATCTTTCTGATGTGTGTTTGCATTGGAAAATTATCTTGAAGATATCTTTCTCTTCTACAGCAACCTCAATCTGTAGCCTCTCTTCTTCAAATTAAAGCCCATTACTTCTTTGCAATTTATCTTTCCAAATGTTCTTCCCATTATATCATATATGCCTATATTTCTTTGTCAGGAAAGTTATCCGCAGCACTCAACAAAGAAGAATATCCAAAGTTAGCTTTCTGTATAAAATGTTTTTTTATTTTCTCTCCTTTTTTCAGAAAATTGGAAACCGTAGTGCCTAACAACAGGTATTGGTATGAAGGAAAAGTTGACTAGCTAAATTTGGGTTCCACACGTTCCAGAAGGAGAGACTTGAACTCTAACACATTTATGAGTAATATTTCATGTATACCACAGTTTGTAACTGGATTTTTTTGAAAAATCAAGTTCTTTTAGACAGTTGCCTTAGGAAAATGCTTGGGTTTGATTAAAGAAAAAAAATCACAGAATCATAGAATGGAAGCACCACAAGGGTCCTATAAGATCACTGACTCTGGTCCCCTGCCATGGGCAGGAGGTGATTGGGCTCAAACGAGTTCAAGGAGGTACCTGCCCAGCCTCTTCTTGAACACCTCCAGGGATGGTGACTGTACCACCTCTTCTGGGAGTGTGTTCCAGGTTTTAGATACCCTTACAGAAAAGAAGTTTTTCCTTATGTCCAGCCTAAATTTTTCCCCAACTAGCTTGTGTTGATTGGACCTCGTCCTGCCAAGGGGTGCCTTTCTGAACAGTTTCTCCCCTAGATCTTGGTTTTCGCCCCTGATATACTTGTTAGGCGGCTATCGGGTCACCTCTCAGTCTTCTCTTACTCAGGCTGAACAAACCCAGTTCCTGGAGTCTCTCTTCATAGGGCCTGTCCCCCAGGCCCTTGATCATGCAGGTGGCCCTTCTCTGTACCTTTTTGAGCTTATCCATGTCCTTCTTGAAGTGTGGTGCGCAGAATTGCTCACAGTACTCCATCTGTGCTCTTGCCTATTTTGAATAGAGGGGGAGGAGCACCTCTCTGGATCTATTGGCAACACATCGGCTGATGCATGCTGATCCATTTTCCCTGTTGGTGACTTCATCGCACTGTTGGGTCATATTCATCCTCCAGTCAATTGTCACCCCCAGGTCCCTTTCAGATATGGTGTCAGCCAGTGGACCACCACCTATCATGTAGGTGTGGTGAAGGTTCTTCCTACCCAGATGAAAGACCTGTCACTTACCCTGTTGAACCTCATTTGATTATGTTTAGCCCATAGGACCAGCCTGTCAAGGTCCTCCTGAATCCTTGCCCTGTCTTCAGATGTGCCTGAATTTCCCCACAGCTTGGTGTCATCTGCAGGTTTAATCTTGTTTTCCACTTCCTCATCCAGGTCATTGATAAAGATGTTAAATAGCACAGGCCCAAGCACTGATCCCTGGGGGACACCACTGGAGATGGCCCTACAACTTGCTGGGATTGGGTTCTGAGCCAGTTGCTAACTCCCCCGTTCACTGTTCCAGGCCAGTACCCTCCAACTTAATTGAGAGAATCTCATGAGATACAGTATCAGAGGCCTTGCTGAAGTCTAGGTAGATGACGTTACCCTCATGTCCAGTCAGTTAGTTACCTGGTTGTAAAAAGACACCAAGTTTGTTAGGCATAACCTCCCTGCAACAAGCCCATGTTGGTTGTTTCTCAGTACCCCACCTTATGATTTGGTTATTTTATTTACCAAAGCTAATTGAAGCAAATATTTGTAAAGTCATTGGGAGGTGAACTGTCTCCAATTTGCTAAATTAATTGTGGATATTTGGGGGATATTTTTGCCATGCTGTATTAGAAGGACATCAAATGAGTGCTGCAGCCATATGTTATTATTTTGGGACTTTCTTCTAGATTTCTTCTCTTTTATGGTCTGACTAACCTGCTGCCATAATTGGTTTTCCCTTCTGCCATACCATTCCCTCTCTAGATCTCAAATCAGTAGAGAGACTATACTCAGAAACTTATCCCTCAAGACTTCTGGAATATTCTGTTCCAAATGTTTCTTTTTTGTTTTTATTGCCCTCCCTCTTCATATTTATCTCCAGACTATTCCTCCTTGCCCAGATCTACTCTACCCCTCTATTAATTTATGTTCTTGAAACTTTGCACTTTTAGAGAGAGGTAAAGACGTGACTCTGTAGACAAAATTGCCAAGAGACAATAGGGTTAATGGGTAGGTAATTAGGTCTGTCATTCGTATCTACTGCTGTTAACAAGGATGTTATTTCCGGAGGGACAAATCTGTGGTTTGAGACCTGAAACTAAGCATCCCAGAGATGCTTAATGGGATCTTCTATACTGAGCATTGAGTCCCATTTGGTACAGTGGTTTTTTTTAATCTTTACTAATCTATAGAGGAGCTTCTAATATAGTCCATGGCCTGTTGTGATCTATTTATAAAACTTTTTTCTGAAAAGGTTACATGAATATATTGTCTCAAATTAGTATATAATTCGAAGTTATAAATATTCCATAGTGATATCTTTGAGCTTTAACATATCTTAAATTAAAACCATCTTTATATAGGTTTATTTTTTTTAAAAAGCATCCTAACAAAAAGGATTAAATAAAAAAAAAATCCTATCTTTTATTTATTTATTTATTTATTTATTTATTTATTTTTGAATTGTTGATTTTTATACACCCTGCCAAATGGGGAAAGGGTAGTGGATATGTATGCCATATCTTTAAATAAAATAAGTATATTCTGGGAAATGTGGCGGGGGGAAAAAAACAAACCTCTCTTATCAGGTGGCAATGGAAGAATCTAATCCCCTCTTGATCTGGGGCTATGACTTATTTCCAGTATTCTAGAAATATTACCACACATTTGTCTCTCCTTAGTTAATATTGTATGATCTAGATTTATATACACTGAAAACAAGGTTTGCAGCTGGGTAGGTAATAATTTTGCTGAACCCTTTGTGTTTATGATTCATCAATTATTATATGAGCCTAAAAGAGCTGTGCGAGGAACCAGAGTTATGGTTGGGTTTTTTTATAGCTCCAGAGAGAAACACAATGGTACCTTCCTTACCTCATAGACCACGAAAGAGACATCTTTCTCTTAATAGAACAGCTTTAAATTTATCCATTAAGGAATCTACTAAAACCATCTCAACTATTTGTAATATTCAATTGTTGCTTCCTAAATGTGCTATGAGTTCATCTTTATTTTTCCATCTCATGTGGCTTTTGCAAGCTTACTATTTCTGGATGGCTTTAGTAACTTCAGAACTTGGATGATAAAGAATAGAGATTACTGTAATAAGCACAGGAAGTAGCTTATATCATTATGGTGTGTAACTTCCCTGGTTTGTTTGTTTGTTTGTTTGTTTGTTTTTAAATGGTAGAGTAATAGGTTCCTCTTAAGTTAATTTAAATTTTTAAGTGAACAACTTGCAATGTTTGTTTCCCTTTTTCATAAAAGACCTCCTTTGTATACCAGTAATCTTTTTCAGTGATGTCTATTATCCATATGGCCTATTTTCCCTTAATATTTGTTAGTTCTTCTGTTACTTTGGGAGCTTGCAGTTTTAATCTTTCTCCAGCCTTTTTAACTGTGAAACTCTGCTTAGTTGGTCTTGAACTGCTACTTTAACCATTTAAAGAAAACCTTTACAGGGTAGAGAGATGCATCTTGAACTGAATCAGAGATGCATAAGCTTTTATGAACTCAATTCAGATATTTGGAAGTACTGAACAAGGTAATTTTTACTTGTTGTAATCTCACCCTTACCTAAAGAAGCAATAATTTTTTCTTGCCCTCAGTAAGATGATCTTTGGGATCTGTCTGAAATTTCAGATATTACTTGCACAGACTTGTTCTGACCATATAACAGTATTTGCAGATCTGGCCCAGTTAGAAAATATAGAAATTGCTTTAGCTTCATTTTTCTAGACTTGTCACCTTGAGCATGTCTTCCCTTTTTTGGAATTTCTCCAGTGGCTCTCTTCACTGTTACTCAACAAGCTACTTGTCTTAAATTTCATGGCCTTCCATCATCTACCCTTACTCTGTCAGTTGTCTCTCTTTAAGTATCAAGAGGTTTACTACCATGCGTGGTGTGCCCTTGATACCAGCTCCCATGGTCCATGTGTTCAGTTGTCCAAAAGCACCTTTGTGCTTTCTCCCTTATTGCTTCTCACACTTGAAAGGAAAGGTTCATAAACATCTGCAAAGCTACCTCCATTGTTCTCCTTCAAATGCCTCCTGAAAACTCTCCTTTGTTGCAAGGCCTGGAAAAAAAAAAATCGTATGTTGGTTAGACTGCTGATGGATTAAGACCATCACCTCTAATGTTAATGCTGCTTTATTCTTTCTTAGTTCTTTTTCATCTATCTGTGATCTCTCTTCTTATACTGGGATTGGAATTTGGGGGGGGGGCAGGGACTTCTTTTACTGTATATTTATGAAGTGTCTAGTAAGGTGGAGCTCTTGTTCATAACTAGGATTTATATGCATCTCAATAATACAAATAATTATGAACTTCATTGTCTCCAGTATTCTGAGAAACAGATTAATGTTTGCACCCATTTTCTTGACTACTTTTTTCTTTCCTTCTGAGAGTGTAGTGTAAAATTAGTCTCTTCTGTTCATAATTCTTTCCCCTCAAAGCATTCAATTTATTTTTTATTAAAAAAAAAAAAAAAAGGTTTGTTTTGTGACTTGGAGCATACACTGACCCCATGGTGTGTTAATATGGTGATTGTGCCCTTTAAAGATCTGAAGGCATCCCTTTTTGAGTCAGAGAGCTCCGTGCTTAACAAGTCTTATGCCTATCCCTCCCTCCCTCTCTTTTTTTTTTTTCTTCTTGGACCAGAACAAAAAATGTTTGCTGAAATAATTCTCTCATGCCTTCAATTTATTCTTCCTGAACATGAATTTGTTGAATAATATCGTGCCCACCTAAGCTCAAGCAGCTGTTCCTGACCTTGGGGCTGGGTGTTCTTTGCTTGTGCTTTATCTTTTTCTGGCACTGATGTCTGGCTCTGTCTCCAAAGGGAAGCCCCTATTGCTCACCATGTCTTGTTCTTAGGAATATATGCGAGATATTCCCATTTGGCCCAGACTCACTTGGCGACACTCCGTATGGATGCCCTTGGGGCTCCGCCTCCCCTACAACCCTTCCATGCACCAACCTGATGGTCTCTGGCCATGTAGCTGATGATCTTGGCTCTTCCACATTCTGGCATGCGCTGTCATCCCAGGCCTTTTGTAGGTATCTTAAGGTTTAATTGGCTTGTGCAGTGGCCACGAGCCTTCTGATGAATGGCCAGTCACCCTGTAGTGCTCGGGTTCTTGGACCCTCGGCCCTACTCTTTTCTTGGTCCCAGGCGTCGCTCCCCTGGGAGGTAGAATCCTCTTCTGGGCTGTCTCCGGCGTCCCTGGGCTATAGCATGGCCAGGTGTGCTGACTGGAAGCATGCAGCTGTTACGCTGCTGTTGCTTCCTGTCTCCCTCTGGAGCTGGCTTTTGTAGCTGGTACCTGGTGCTGGCTGATGATGTCATGCCTCGGCACCGTCCCAGCTGCACCGAAAGTTTGCTAATGAAGCATGTGGTGGCACTGCCCACTGCTCCCTGTTTTCTGCTGTTGCACCTGCACTGGGTAAGTTTTCCCAGGTCATGGCTTTTTCTGGGCCATTTCCCCATGTCTTAAGGCTGCCACCTTTCCACCCCAAGAGCAGGGGTCTTCAGCTCCTTGGACTTGTCACTCTGCAACAAATATAATGAGGAGTTGCTGCCATATTTTTTTCACTTTTGATAGCCCAGTGGTATTCAGAGTAATAGTTGTTGCATTTATTTGGCTTATTCAGAATCCAGAGGGTTTGGATGTTTTTTGGTATATGAACATTGCCACTAGCTGTTGTTTCTCTAGCTCATCTCGCATTAGATATTTGCTAAAGATATTGGCCATTTCCCACATACCTACATGTGGTAAATATTCTCTTCTTTCTGTTGTTTCTCACAGTTGTGTAACTGCTTATGCCATAATTTCTGCTTTATAAATTTAGCTTTTCTTTCCTTTCCAAAGCCAATTCCTCTTTCTCATCACTTCCAATTGTGTTCCCAGTTTTAACTCCAAAATGATTTGTCAGAGTGCCCAAAAAACTAATAATAATTCCTGAATTCTAAACACCTATAAGAGATGCTTGTATTCCTGTGAATACCAGAGCCTCTTAGAGTGCATATCATCTTTGTACTCTTATCAAGGACTCTCTAGTTTTCCTGCTCTTAGTTCTAATTTTTTTTCAAAAAAAGAAAACTATCATTATGTACTGCAAAGTTTTAGTATGTCTCAGTTTAATTGAAGAACATCGCAATTTTTCCCCTCGCCTTTACAGTAGTTACTGTTTTTAGAAGTTACCAAATTTTTAAGTCCTTCCAGGTTAATCGTTACTTTACTTTTCAGGTATCTGAATCCTAAAGCTGTCACCTGGGACATTTGGCATGTGTTTTATTTAGATCATAGTAAACATTACTGTGTTATATTAAAGGTTAGAATGTGTTCTAAGCAGTTGCACAGTACTGTTTACTATAATCTCTTACACAGTCTTGTATATACAGCTTGCTGATTGTCTGTCTGTCCCAGCCCAGCACCACACTGGAGTCTTGGAACCAGTCCTTGTGTTGTGCTGGGCCTGGGGCTGATATTCAGCTCATTGTTCATCCCAGTCCTCATACCTCCCCAGAGCCTTGACCTAGCTCCCATGCAGTGCAGGCTGGATGCAACAGAGGGGCTCCTGGCAAACATCATGGCTGTGTGAGGACTGCAAAATGTGGACTGGTTCAATGATAGCTGAACATGTTACTCAATATGATCTGGAGACCGTCCTTGCATTAAAGTCCTAATTTTGCTGCAATATCATCACACTTAGCACAGGTTTTAATGCTTGAGTAGACAAATGCTGGCATTTTAAATGCAGTTATGAGGCCTTTACTCCTGTTCAGTTCTACCTTACTTACTAATAATCCTTTCGTTACAGTCCTCCTTTTCTTGGATTTTACCATCTTC
Source organism: Crocodylus siamensis (assembly GCF_052110815.1). NCBI lineage: Eukaryota > Metazoa > Chordata > Crocodylia > Crocodylidae > Crocodylus > Crocodylus siamensis. The sequence continues at coordinate 86,322,938 of NC_143398.1, read as the reverse complement.
CATGACTTCCATCAGATTTTCGTCATTTTTTATTTCTGGAGAGAGTATGCATTTGTGTCAGAGGCTTTGATCTCCATCCCAAAAAATTAAAATGGGTTTCTTTGCCTTTGCAGTATCTTGCTATAGCTCTTATCCTGGATGATGAATGTGAATTTACCATTTACAGTGAATTTCAGCCCTTTTATGTAGTGTTGCAGTTTTGCTGAGCTCCCTTCTTGCTTAGAAAGAAAAGTATTCTGGAAAAAATAGAAACCTGTGGCCTTGCTGTATAATGTTAGACATTTCAGAATATTGGTCTTTTCTTGGTTGTGGTAAAATTTGCCTGTGATGGGAAAATAGAGTACTGTCTACTTTTTTACGCTGCTCAAATTCAGCAACTCTATAATCCATATCTCACATTTTGAATGTGATTTCCTCTTTCAGTTCTTTAAGGTATGGTACAGTTTTAATTCTGATATTTCTTATTTCTCTGGTTTGTTTTTTTTTCCACGTCATCCATTTTGAGTTAGTGTTCTTGATGCCCCAGCAGTCTTATGCAGTACTGCAGCTCTGACTGCTGTTTCTCCCAGTTCATTTTATAATGCAATACTATTATTCTCCAAATCAGTGGATATCTCTTTGCTGAGCTCTTAACAGCCCTTTAGTTTCTTGCAATTAGAGGTAACTTCTATTTTAGTGGTCAGTTGATTTTATACACTCACACACCCCTTCCATCACTCCCTTCCTTTGGCCTTTTTATAGTTTGATGTATGAATTACTGTATTTACTTGAATCTAAGATTACCCTTAATTTAAGATGTCATCTTCTTGGACTTCCAGAAGGCCTTCGACACAGTGTCCCACCCAATTCTGGTGGGCAAGCTGAGGGACTGCAGCATTAACACATGCACGGTCACATGGGTGTAAACTGGCTCCAGGGGTGCACCCAGAGGGTGGTGGTGGACGGGTTGATGTCGACCTGGGAGGGTGTGGGCAGCGGAGTCCCCCAGGGCTCGGTCCTTGGGCCGGTGCTGTTCAATATCTTCATTAGTGACCTGGACAAGGGTGTGGGGAGCACCCTGTTCAAGTTCGCTGATGACACCAAGCTGTGAGGTAAAGTGAATACACTGGCAGGCAGGGACCGCATCTAGGCAGACCTGGATAAGTTAGAGAAGTGGGTGGATCTGAACAGGATGAGGTTCAACAAGGACAAGTACAGGGTGCTGCACCCGGGGAGAGGGAACCAGCATTATGGTTATAGATTAGGGGCTGACCCTCTCAGCAGCATGGAAGCAGAGACAGATCTTGGAGTCAGGATTGACTCCAGGATGAATATGAGTTGCCAGTGCAATGAAGCAATAGGCAGAGCCCGACCGCACCCTGTCATGCATTAACAGGAGCATCACTAACGGGTCCAGAGAGGTCTTGCTCCCCTTCTATGCGGCGCTGGTCAGGCTGCAGCTGGAGTAGTGTGTCCAGTTCTGGGCGCTGCACTTCAAGAAGGATGTGAAGAACCTAGAGAGGGTCCAGAGGAGGGCCACTCATATGGTTGGGAGCCTCCATGGCCAGCCCTATGAGGAGAGGCTGAGGGACCTGAATCTCTTTGGTCTCCTCAAGAGGAGACTGAAGGGGGATCTTGTGGCTGCCTACAACTCAGGGGCCACCAACAGGGACCCAGGGAAAGTCTGTTCACCAGGGCCCCCCTTGGAGTCACCAGGAACAATGGCCACAAGCTGAGGGAGGATAGGTTTAGGTTAGATATTAGGAAGAACTACTTCAATGTAAGGGTGGCCAGAGCCTGGAATAGGCTTCCCAGAGAGGTGGTGCTCTCACCTTCCCTGGAGATCTTCCAAGAGGAGACTGGATAGGCACCTGGCTGGAGTCTTATGACCTCTGCCACTCCTGGTGTTCCTTCCTGCCCATGGCAAGGGGTCAGACTAGATGATCTGTCTAGGTCCCTTCTGACTCATTGATTCTATGATTCTATGAAGATGACCCCCCAATTATTAGATCAGGGGCAGCCAGTTATTTTGGGTGGAGGGCTGCTTAATGAGTTTTGGTGAGTTGTCAAGAGCCGCAAGGGTAGTCCCACCCCTTGACATGTGCCCCACCTCCTGTTTGCCATCTTGGGACCAGAAGTCCTGCCTTACAACCCCTGACCTTTGCCCCGGATGTACCTCCCTTTGCCTCCAGAAGTATTCCTTTTGGGAAGGGGGTTTGGCATCTTGGAACCCGAAAAAACCCCAACAGATTATATAATAAATATCAAACATTGACAATAATATATTTTAATTTTATATTTAAAAAAATGAAGTCTTACTCATATATTGTAGGGGAGTTTGGAGGGGTGGGTATGGGGTTTGTGAGGGGATTGAGGGTGTGTATGTGGGGTATGGAGGAGGATATGGGTTTGGGGGGGTGTTCGTGGGGATGTGTGAGTGGCTGTGTGGAGGGTGGATCAGGGTGTGGGATGTGCGTGGGGGGTATGGGTGTATGTGTGGTAGGGTATGTGCACATAACAGTGGGCAGGTTCCCCCCCAGAGACATGTGCATGGGGGGGGCGGTGGTTGCATGTGGGAGAGGGTGTGGGTGGGTGTAGCGTTTGTGAGATGTGTGATTGTGTGTGGGGAGGGTGTGATTGTGGGGTTTACAGGGCAGGGTTTGTGGGTATGGTGGGGTATGCATGGGACTCCCACACATGTGCCCCTCCTTCCTGAGCTGGTCAGCACCCACCCTCACCCTGCAATAGTTTGGGGGCTGTGCACCCTGCACCCTGCGGTGCTTTCCTACCACTGCCAGCAGCATGCAGTACCAGAGCGCTCTGGACTCACCCCTGCCGGAGTGGATCAGCCTGAGCCCATGACACAGCTCTGACCTGGTGCGTCCAGTGGGGCTGGGGTGGCTTTGTGGCAGGACTGCCTTTCTAGGCAGCTCAGGTGACAGTGGCTCTTTCTGGCTGCCACTGGCCCTAGCCCAGTGGTACCGGCCAGGACCCATATGCTGCACAGCCCTGACCCGGTGCACCCTGCTTCTGCGTTGGGCTTGTCCAGCCAGGCTCAGCAGCAGTGGTGTGGGACAGAAGCTAGTGGTTGTTCCCTGCTACAGCTACCTGGAGCCTGCACCACACTGCCCTGCATCTGCTCTGTGCTACCACCGCTGCCCTGGTGACGGCAGTAGAGACGCAGTGGAGACCCAGGGCAGCGCAGCACAGGCTCCAGGTGGCTACAGCAGGGAATTGTGGGCAGTGGGGGGAGGGGCTGCTTTCCCTCTGCACCAAACAGCAGCTTCTGTCCTGTGCTGCCACTACTGATCCTGGGCAGGAAAGCCCAGAGCAGGCGCAGGGTGCATGGGGTTGGGGCTCTGTAGTGCAGCACAGGTCCCTGCCAGTACCATGGGACTGGGGCTGGGGCTGGGGGTGGTGGCAGCTGGAAGGAGCTGCCTGCCATCTGGGCTGCCTAGAAAGGTAGTCCAGCTGTGGGGCGGGGCCACACCAGTCCCGCTGAGTGCCCAGGGGGTAGCAGAATGCACCGTGGCTGGACTGTGCCTGGGTCATGGGACCGAGGGACCTGCTATGGGCCAGACAAAGACTTGTTGTAGGCTGGATCCAGCCTGCAGGCCATATTTTGCCTACCACTGAATTAGATTGTAGACATAGAATATTTTAAAATTAGGATCTGGTTATTAGATGGTCATCTTTAAATTTTGTTGCCCCACTGTTGCCACAGGGGAAGTGGTATCAGGGAAAGCAGCAGCTGGGGGGCAGGCAGCCTGCCTCAAGCCTCTTATTTTCCCCCCACCCTTGTCAGTGCCTCTCCCCTACCATTTTCCTCACTTGTCTTCTGCCCCTGGTACAGTTGCTCTTTCTCTCTGGGGGCATGGAGCTCCCAGTAGGGCCAGGCAGTAGCAGTGGCTTGAACTTCAAGAGCCACAGAAGCTCCTTTGCTGCTCTGTGAGCCCTTTTCCTGTGCTCCCCCTACTCTATCCTTCCGTTTCCTTGCGGTCTTAGCTAGGCTGTCCCACATATCCCTTACCTCATACATAAGCTACCCTGGCCCCCTTCATAGCCACAGCAGCTGCCTGCTTGGCTCATATTCAGTTCTAAGATGAGAGGTTTTCCCCCCATGCTGAATTGGGGGGGGTACGAGGGGGGGAGAACCTCAATTTATATTTGAATAAATATGGTACCTTCACAGGCTGGGGCTTCTTGAAGTGTTTCTCTTTCTGACTAATTCAGGAGGTCACTTTTCTGGCACTCTCTGTGCATTGTTTTTTAGCATAGAAAACAATTGCTCTTTATTCGCTCTTAACTGAGGTAGTCATTTTACCTTGAGCCTCATCTCGGATGCTGATTTTTTTTTTCCCTTGTTTTTATTTTTTAGCTTGCCAGAACTTGAATAATTTCCCTAACACCTTATAGTCCTGATGTTAAATACTTTTTTTTCCACTTTACATCCTCTGAAAACAAGATTCCTGAAATCTTCTTCATGTTGCCTTTCCCTCTCATTACCTCATAACAATCACTTCTCATAATCATTTTATCCTTTGTCCCTATCCTTCACTCCCAAGTATTTCTTTAACAATACATCTTCATCTCCATGCAGCAGGAATTGTTTTGTTTTCCCTGTAGCTGGCAGGGATCTACCTTTTTTGCAGGCTGTTTTCCAAGGAAGAGGAAGCTGCTGCTGATTCCTTTTGATTTTGCAACTTGCAAAGTGGGTTGTGGAGAGTCCTATATGACATGGCAGGAAGGAAAAGGTCTCTACCTAGCCAGCTTGCCTACTGCTTTCTCAGCTCAAGCTAAGAGTTGGTTAGATGCCTGGAGATGATTACCATTCATTGGCCCCTCCCCAGGAGTGTTCTCCAAGTAACAATCTTCAGCTTTTCAAAGCAGAGAAGGTTAAGCAGGCTGCTTACTGAGTGAAAGGAATTTCCCTTCCCAGGAGAGACTGCATGATCTCTTCTTGGCAAAGATGGCATAATTCCTTTACAAGCAGCAAACCAGGTTGATATCACCTGCTGGTGAATTAATATAGGTTGGGGTTTGGGTGAAAACAGGATCTCAAGAAGAAGGCATAATTCACATCCTTATTTTTCTGTACAAGGTTCCATGATTTGGAAGACCCTAGAGTCTTGAGATTTGAAAATGTGTAAAGAGAGAGATCCTTTCAGCCTTGTTCTATGAAAACAATTTCAAATTGAAAAATACACAGTATGAATGGCAGCTTTTGAGTAAATCTCAGGGCTGCAAAAGCAGTAGGTATTGTAGAGCTTGACTTAATGGAGCTGAAAGATGCAAGGATGCATAACTCGTGGCTGCATTTTGTTTGTCCATGGCCAATACTCTCACAAGCAAGAAAGTGATGGATGTATTTTACAATTGCAAAAATAATAAAACCAGAATACAGTCAAATCATGGTACCTTGTACACAAAAATAAGGATGTGAATTATGCCTTCTCCTTCTTGTAGTCCAGTTTTCACCCAAATCCCAACCTGTATTCATTCACCAGCAGATGGTATAAGCCTGGTTCCTGCTTGTAAAGGAATTATGCCATTCTTAGACAAGGAGAGAGCACTCAGTCTCTCCTGGGAAGGGAAATTCCTTTCGCTCAGTAGGCAGCCTGCTTAACCTCTGCTTTGAAAAGCTGAAGACTGGTATCTATAATGTGGATGCTGTTTGACTGGTACATGATACAAGAATCTCTCAGAAATAAAGCGGAAAGCTTGTGGGTTATTTTGTAGTTATAATTATGTGACTTCTACGGGTAATCAGTTTTGTTCAGTCTCTTTCTGTCATATAAAGAAGGAAGAGGAGCTAGAAAGAAGTAAGGAGTTAATGGGGTATGTGTATGTGGTTCCCTTAGCTTCCCTTGAAAGAAGCAGATGGTTAGGGGTCTCAGGAGGTAGAAGAAATGGGGCCATTAGACTGTCAGTGGGTTGTGAAAAGCTGCAGCATCTGTGCAAGTGGAGACTTGTTCAGCAGCAGGGGAGCCGGCAATAGCAGCAGATGATCTCTGCCTCGAGCGGTCTGTGGGATTGCAGTCCAATCAGGGATTGCTGTTGAGGGAGTTGCTGTAGGTAACCTTGGTAATAATCCAGTTGGTCAGGCAGACTGTAGAGGGAAGATAACGGGTTGATGCCTGTGCTCTGGCTTCCTAACTTTAATTATGTTTCTTACCAAGCCTAAGTCTATTTATCTAGCCCAGACTAACAGCTATAATATGGAAAAGTTCCTGACCCATCCTGAGCTGGGCATTATCAACATATTCAGCATTAGGGGAAAGACATTTTTTAAGATGCTTTTTCTATTTGTGTGATATCGCTACACTTTCAGAGGGCTAGGATAGTCTGAGCTGCAGGTAGGACTGTTACAAAGCTCAAGTATTTTGAAAAGGGTGGCATGCAGGCAGGTTAGTGTGTTTGGGGTTGAAATATTTTTTCTTCATTTTATTTTTCCTCTTTTTGTTTTGTATTGTTTGTTTTGTTGTTTTGTTTTTACAATTACACTGCACAGCGTATTCCTCAACACCATTTTTTTTTTCTAGTTGCAGAAAACTTTTTATGGTGCTTCTCTGAATATCTGGTACTATATCTCTTCTGCTCTTCCTGACTCCGCTTTGTACAGAAAAGAACGTTTTGGGAAAAGGTACTGGTTGAGATGTCTCTCTTCTGCTGCAGCATAGTGGTGTTTCAAAGCACTAGGCAAGAGCTAGTTGAGGATGTATGCCTCGGAGGATTAAACTGGACAGTTGGCTTCATTCAAGACTAGTCACCTTGAGCCCTGTCCTTTTAGAACTGTTGGTTTTTATGGGCCATGCCCAAAAGAGAGAATGAAGGATGGAGATAAAGAGTTATGATTCAGGACTATATGCGTGTCATGGTCAGATCTAGGACTAATGTCAGTACATGCTGTTCTTCTGGGTCAGCTTCACAGATGGGCTTTGGTTGCCCAATAGGGAAAGGTCTTTTGTCTCTTTGGAGTTTGGTTGTACACTCACAAGACAATGAATTGCATTAAAACTGGGCTGCAGATCTAAGCAGTCTGGTGTGAAATTAATGATCTAGATCAGGAGTCAGCACCTATTGGCTAAGGGTCTTCTTAAATTGCAGTTTCACGGAAACCACGAGATCTGGGATTGTCCTTGAAATTAAAAAAAAAAATGTTGGCTACTCAGTGGGAGGCGGTGGTCCTCGCTGCCACTGTGGCCCATCCTCACAGCTCACCCAGGAGGAGAAGGCACTGACTGGCGGAGCAGCACAAAGGGCAGCCCTTCGTTCCGGGGCCTCTCTGCCAATCAGTGCCAAAGGGCAGGCCTGAGCAAAAGGCAGCCAGCAATCAATATAGCAGCCCTCCCTTTGTCCCTTCTCCCCTCCGGGGCCTCTCCGCCAATCAGCACCAAGGGGTAGGACTGCCAGAGCACATCTGTGGCATTTACTACTTATGCCATGACTAACCTGTGGAAATTCATAAGTCTAACTGCAATTTAAGTAGATCCCTACCTATGGCTGAGCAGGTGGGAAAAGCAGCAGCAGCAGCACTTGGGCAGGGGTGGGGAGCAACAGCTGCAGCAAGTATTGCATTCTTAGGGCTGAGCTCTTTTCATGCACAAAAATGGTCCTGACCCGCTGGTCTTGACTTTTTCTTACTTTTGGAAATCTGTATTTACATTCCAATAAGCAGAAATAAGTTGTTTGTAAATCTTACCCTAGACCTTTAGGGATACTTCTGACACTGCAAATATCATATTGACATGTCATGATTGACAGCCATTGCTTAAGAGACACCTGAGCGCTGGTTTAGTTGAGGATGCTGTGTATCAGGATTAAGTGTATTGGTGTAACTGTGAGGAAGAGATACCTAAGCCTGGACTTGTGCATGGCATGAGAAATCTCTCTCAGGTTTTCCTGTTAATTGCATCTGCTTCCATTCAAAGAGGCCCCCACGCTTATGGCTGAAACTGATTTTGCTTTCATACTTCGTCGTGTAAATACAAACTGCAGCCTTTTTCTGTCTGCATGGCATATTGGTGTGTCAAGTTTATTCTCTCTCTCTCTCTCTCTCTCTCTCTCTCTCTCTCTCTCTCTCTCTCTCTCTCTCTCTCTCTCTCTCTCTCTCTCTCTCTCTCTCTCTCTCTCTCTGAGAGATCTATATCTGTATCTATCTATAGATAGATATAGATATTATGTATCTCTTACAAAGTTCCTTCCAGCCCTGATGTCTATGAAATATATATATGAGAGAGAGAGATGAGATGTATCTAAGACTACATTTATGCTGTGGACTTTTTAAGTTCCTGATATGTGCTTTCAGGCTTAAAGGACACTTAACCATACAGTGATACCTTTTAATAAAGAGAGAAAATTTTAAGCCTGCCAGAAACCAGATTTCTTCAAGAGCTTACACTGGCTAATACTTTTGAGAAACATTTTTTTGCTTTTACAAAGACAAGTTTGCTCTTTGACTGAATACACAGATAGCCTAATTCTCTGTAGTCATTCAGAATGCAGTAAGTTGGTGAGCTGCTCTTACTCTGCTGCACTCTCATCCATCTGATACAATGATTAAATACTTCATCGACCAGTTGAGATAATAGGAATAAAGTAATGGAAGTGGAACGTGGTCATCAGATAAGTCCTCCTATTTCGAAAATAAATGCACAAGCATCTTCCTAGCATGGAACGCATTTCTTTTGGAGGCGTGCCATCTCAGTGACAATGATACATCTTCCACTGATGGCATCTCCCCCAGCACTAGGTAACCCTCTTTTGATCTCAGTCTGATAAAATGCACAGCTTGTCTTCTGTCATCTTGGAATGACCTGCTAGTGGGGAATGAAGCTTGTGTGGCCAGTGGATTTTTTTAAAATCCCCTAAATCAAAGGTTCCCGAACTGTGGTACATGCACTGCTTAGGTGCAAGACATCTCTGGGGGGCATATGGGAGAAATTGTGTAATGGCAGATTTAATTTTCATAATAATAATAATTGGGATTTAAGGGCTTAAAATATAAAATGTATGCTGGGAGGGATACATGAACAGCTGGTATCTCTGGAAGGGAGTATGCAATAAGAAAAAGTTTGGGAACCTCTCCCCTAATCGATTCTCTATTCTGCTTCCATTTCAAAGGTATTGCAGATGCACATGTTTTTATACTACAGTCTTGAACCTGAGGTCATCGTGGGGTACTGAGATATCTGGCCACAAGCTGGGTGCAAGGAATATTGAAATTCTGTTTATTTGACTGCTGCTAAGTTTTGCCCAATCACTTTAACAGTAGGAAAATATGTTATTCAAAAGACCTTGTGTTGCCTTTCCCATTAGAACTGACTTTGTGATGTGTGACAATGCAGTCAAAGTAGTACTTGTTTTGGGACAAGGGGGTGGTTGATAAATATGAGAGCGATGCCTGAAAACCTTTAAGTATTGGTTGATGAAAATCTCCAGCAAAAAACATATGGGCCCACCTGTTTGTTAATATTTCATTTTTCTGTCTTTCAGAAATGTTCCCATTGCCAGGAGCCAGGAGCCACCTTAGGCTGCTACAACAAAGGCTGCTCTTTCCGATACCATTACCCATGTGCCATCGATGCAGGTAAGAACAGATAAGAGAAACTGTCTTACACTAGAAGAACATCTCACCCTGAACACTTTACAAATTGGTATATGCTGAGTTTCCTTATCCACCAGGAAAGAACAGTAACAATCCAAGTGGTGAAACAGGGCTGCTGGTAGAGTTTACAGCAGCATTTTAGGAATAGGTTGGAACAAAGATTTAAAAAGAATCTGCTTGAAGCTGCAGAAAGAATTTTAGGTTTCTAGAATGCAGCTACAAAAACTGGAATTTAGCCGTGACGTGGGAGATAAGCACCTATTTTCCTTGGAAAAATGTTTTTTTAGAAACTCTTAAGTAATCAGAACCCCTTATTTAATGTGTTATTTAAAAGGTAGCCGTCCTTCAGCAGGACCTTCCTTAGCGCTGCAGTTGGGTCATGACCTAGTAACAACTTCAACTGGGAAGTGTGATTTCTTTAAGTTATCAATGTCGCATCCAGGCACGTCTGTCCTGCCCCCTCCTCCCGTGGTGGTCTCTCATCCAAGCACTGACTGTATTCCCTTCTGATCAGCTGATTTACCGAAAGCCAGGAAGTTATGACTTTTGGGGAAAATTACTACCCTGATTACTGGGTAAAAAAGAATAGTTTTTTTAATGTTGTGTACACGAATGTCTTTCTGACTACTGATTATCTGTCTCCTTAAGAACTCGCATTATATAGAGGATAGGATGTTTCATCTCAGGACAAAGAGAAATCTTACAGAAATGAATTAAAGCAGTGGTTCTCACCTTTTTTGTGCCAGGACCCATGTGCCAAGATCAGACCCACAGTCCCCTTCTCTCCCCGCCCCCCCAGTCTTGCTGGCCTTCCTCACCCCCAAGCCACTGGCCTTGCTGGTGCCCCTCACCCCAACTTGCCAGAGGGGGCACCCAGCTGCCTCTGTCCTGCTTGGGCCAGAGTGCAGGCAGTGAGTGCGGGCCCCGTGCCACTGGGCCAGGCATGCAGCTCCCCTCTGCGAAGGACTTACCCCCGTTTCCTTCCCTCCTCTCTGAAGGGCCAGGTGCCTTCTCCCCACTGTCCCCCTGCTGTGCCACTGCTCTGCGCCTGGCCACTGTCCCAAGAACTGGCATGAAGGCATGTGTGCACACCGTCGTCGTGTGGAACATTGCCAGCCTGCAAGGGGAAACCCACACTTTCACAGGTTTTTCTGGGAACCTGCTTGTGACCCTTTCAAATATTTTTGTGACCCACTTTTGGGTCATGATCCACCAGTTGAGAAACACTGAGTTAGAGACCAGGTTGAAGTGTGAGTCATCTTTTCCATACCAGCTCATTGTTTAAGTCCTGCACCTGTGTTGTGTTGTCTTCTAATTTCTAAAATCTTTGAAATTTTGGACTGTTGATTTGTCACTTTCTAAAAAGCTATAAATATGTAGCAGGTGACAGTTTGATTCTATGATCACATACTGTTTTTTTTTCCAACAGGATCCTAATCTTATTCACTACATGGAATTAATGGCTCCCATTTAATGAGTGCCTTTTCAGTACTGTGTTTTATCTTCTGTGTTGAATGTGTTCCCCATACCTTATTTACTCCAAACTGTTAAAACCCTGCTCTTAAGTAGAACTGCTTAATTTCTTTATGGGTATTTTTGTGGTGCTCATCACTATAGTAGCCAGTGCTTCCCAGGTATTAATGAAATTATTTTTACAATGTTCCTGTGAGACAAGAACCATCTCGTTTTGTGATGATACAGTGTCTAGTGCAGTGGAGTCTTGGTTATTGATTAGGGCCCATACATGCTATACTAATACAAATAATAAACCTGTTCACAAATTTTGGGTGCTCAACTTGAGATGCCGATGGCTTGAGCATGCAGAACATGACAGCATACTTTATTGTCTACAGCATAACTTCCACTGATTTTTACCTGCGGGTTGTAAGTGCTTAGAATGTCTAAATCAGATTTCATTGTCTCAAATTGAGTAAGCAGAGGGTAAAACTGGTGACTGCATATGAAGAGCATCATATAGGAACTCTGGATCAGAACCAGGGACAGAATGCAGTTCTCTAGGGCAACATTGTACTGCCATAAGACCCATCCTTTTTCTTTCTGTAGTTCATCCTCTTACTGCCTTAGTTTCTCCCTACCTGTCAGCTCTTGCATGGGGAAAGCCCTCTTTCCCCCCCCCCCGAAAGCTTCTTTTCTACAGGTGATTCACCCCCAGAGCAGGTCCATCTAATGCATCAAGTGAGGCAGGGGTTTTGTAGGTTATGTAATTAAAAGCTAACATATCCCCATGCACATATGCATTAGTATAAAATTGCAAAGGCACTTCTGGCACTTCCCCACTTTTGAGTGCTTGATTTGTAATTTCATTAATGTTTCCTTAGTCTAGTGTTTTTGTTTGTAACTTCCTAGGTTTTTAACAAAGTAAACTGTAAAGTCAAATTCCATTGTGCAACCTTATATGGATTCCTGGCTCATCAGAAGCTTCAAACCTTTTCACTGTACCACAAAGCCCCTCTCATTTGAAGTAGCAAAATAATTGATAGCGACTGTAAATTGCTCTGTAGACTAGTAGTAGGAGAGGTAGACTACTGCGCCTGTGGATTTTCAGAAGACAGCTGCAAGGAAATGGTGAACCATGAGAATCTTTATTTCTGTTGTAGGCTTACCAAACAAGTATGATGTGGTAGATACAGGCTTTTCTTCTTTCCTCTCCTCCATATCTTTGTCAGCTGTGGCCCCTTCTTGTTTCGGTGGGGCGGGCAGGCGGGTGGTTGGTACGTCCGTCCGTCCCCAGGACTATTCATCTCCTCTGCTGAGTTCCAGGATCTTCAGCTACCAGTCTTGGTCTCCTCTCCTCAGACTTTTCAGACCAATCCCAGTATTCTTGCCCAGTAGAACCGTTTTTTCCTCTTCTCACTCCTTATCCGATGTTTCTTTCTCCGTCTTACCCTGGCCTCCAGTCATCAGCCCTGGTCCACCATTCCTGTCCTGGACTGGCTCCCAGTTCCAGCCACCTTCTTTGGGCTCCTAATCAAATCACCTGTCCTGTCTCCAGCTCATTTTCCCTGTCCCTTTTGCCTTGACCATCTCAATTCTGCTTCTGTGGGGCTAATATATTATATACCCCACAGTTTTTTGTTTTGTTTTTCTGTCCCCAACCTCCTTGTCCATTTAGTCTCAATTGCTCCTCCAACTCTTCACTTGATCCAAGTCTACCACTGGCTACTGTTCCTCCTACCGCCACCTACTCTGACCTTGGCCCCTCCTATTCAGTCAATTACTGTCTGTGATTTGGTCCCAGTTTCCTCCATATTCCCAATTCCAGTTTACATCTAGCCAAGCCAGCTTCTACCCCAAGTCTCTCCAGTCTGTGCCTTCCTGTCACAACCTGTTCTTCCTTACTCTCTCTCTTCCTTACTCTCTCCTGACTCTTGCGTGGTCTGTATTTGGATCAGGTGACTTGCTTGTCCAGCCTGCCTGGACCCAGCAGGAAGGTTGCTGACAATTTCCTTGCTCTTGGTTCTGGTGCCTGGATTTGAGATTATCCATAGCAACCCAGGGCTGTGGTATCAGGAAAGCCTTGTGCAGCACCAGATTTGGGCATGTCAAGTACAGATGGAGTCCAGCTGCTAAACTCTCGAGGGTTTAGCTGAGTCTGTAAAACTGACTCTTCCTTCACTCCCCCCCACCATTGGGTGAATTTCATAGGGATGGCAAAGGCATATCCCTCCAAAATTTCAGACCTCTGATTTGAAGCAAGGGAGAACTGTGGGTTTTCAGAGAAAAGGTGACTGGAATTTTTCAATATGAGCAAAATAACATTTCCCCCAGCATCATTCTTGAAATGACTGGATCTTTTAGGTAAGAATTGTCTAAAAATGTCAGCATGAAATACATATGTACATGGAAAATTTCATCCAAAAGTTTGGCAAAGGCTGTAAGTAATTGAAAATAGGAATTTAAAATGGGACATGTCAGGCAACCTTTATAATTAGCTCCACTTTATTTATATATATAAATATATATATATAAAATAGACCAACAAAAGCCTTATTGTATAGTAAGGCTTGATTTCCAGGTCTGCAAAAGTAGATTGCATGTGCTTCCTGAAGAAATGGATTGATGTTCTCTCTGCCAGCCTTCTTTTCTCAGTCTGTCATCTCTCTGTAAGCCCTTGCATCAGCAATGCAGTTCAGTTGTCTGTCTTGCAGTGAGTCAGACTCTGAGAGATTCAGATATTCTCTCAAGTTTCTTGAGCTGTGCAAGGGATTCCCTGGGGTACTAGATTCAGTTGAAGCCATTCCCTCCTATTACCAAGGATGAAACCACCTTGCATTTTGAACAAAACTAGGGCAAGGAACATGAGCGCCCAACTCTGAGTAACCTCCCCAAAGCTCTGTATTGTCAATTACAGGGGCTTTTAGATGTATAAAATGCATACAACTCCATTATAAAAATATATGCAAAGTGTGTTAAAACAAGACTTCCCCATCATTCATAACCATGTTAGTACTAATTATATTTTGAACTGTCTTCTTCCTTTCAGGCCCAGGTACATTGCAGATAACCAACTAGAACAGGAACCTAGTGATTGTCATCCACATTAATATACTGGAAGATTCTAGGGGTTTTGTTTGTTTGTTTAATTGCTTCTCCTTTGACTCCCATTCTGATAGCTCAGTAGGGTTCAGTGTCACTAAGCATAGAAGTCATAATGTTCTGTGTTTCATACTGAAATCCTTGTGCTGGTTAGTCTTGGAAAAAAAAATGTTTTGTACCAGTCTTCATAGATTTCATAGACATTAGGACTGGAAGGGACCTTGGAAGATCATAGAGTCCAGCCCCCTGCCTAACGGGCAGGAAGTCAGCTGGGGTCATAGGATCCCAGCAAGATGAGCATCCAGATTTCTCATGAAGGCGTTTCAATGTAGGTGCATGAACCACCTCCACTGGCATGCTATTCCAGATCCTGGGGGCTCTGATAGTGAAGAAATTCTTCCTATGTCCAGCCTGAAATGGTCTTGCTGGAGTTTATAACCGTTAGACCTTGTCATCCCTTGGGGCGCTCTGGTGAACAATCGTTCCCCCAGATCCTGGTGGTCACCCCTGATAAACTTATAGGTGGCCATTAAATTGCCTCTGGGCCTGTGCTTTTCCAAGTTAAAGATTCCCATAGCTCTCAGCCTGTCGTCTTAAGGTCTGTTTTCCTGACCTCTGATCATGTGGGGGGCTCTTCTCTGAACTCTCTCAAACTTCTCCACATCCTTTTTGAATTGAGGAGCCCAAAACTGAATGCAGTACTCCGGCTGCGGCCTCACCAAGACAGAGCACAAGGGGAGAATGACATCTCGGGATTTGCTTGAGAAGCATCTGGATGCAAGCCAGTGTTTGGCTCGCTTTACTGGCTGAAGCATCATATTGAAGGCTCGTATTCATCTTGTGGTCAATCATGACCCTCAAGTCCCTTTCATCCGTAGTGCTAACCAGCCTAGCACTGCCAAGCCTATAAGCATGCTGCAGGTTTTTCTTCCCAAGGTGGAGAACTTTGCATTTTTCAGTGTTAAATGCCATTAGGTTCTCATCCACCCGTTTCTTGAGCCTGTCAAGGTCAGCTTGGATCGCCCTCCTGTTCTCAGGTGTGGATGCTTTACCCCTTACAAATTAGCTTGTTAGCTGATAAAAACAAAGTATGTTGTTCATAAACTTTCAGTCTGTGCATGCATATGGATATCCTAATTTAGTGGTTCCCGAAAGTTTTGGACCAGTGGAACAGTCAGCCTTCAGATTTCCCCTGGACCACTGTTTACCCTTGACATGAGACTTCTTTGAACTGCTCTTTTTATCCTTTACTTGGGAAAGGGGGCTCCATTCCTCCCATGTACCACTGACTGGGCAAAGGGAGCTCCATTCCTCCCAAACACCCCCAAAAAACATCCTTTCCCAATGTTTGTCTTCTCATTTGCTGGTTGATGCACCTGGCACACAAAATTATTTGTAAAGCGGGGTGGAAGAGGTTGAGGGGGAGCGTGCCACCTGCTTGTGTTCCTTTTGAGCACAGGGCTTACTGTGATATGTGGATTACTTAATTGTCCTATGGATCCCAGTTGAAAACCACTGCCCTAATATCTTACTTCTCATCTCCTTTCATTCAAAATACTTTTGTCAGCATGAGATATCCTTGTGCACAAAAACTGAAGTGTTGTTGACTTGTTAAAGAGTGACAGTTAAATAGTGCTGCTTAAATAGTTTGTGTGGAGATGTCTGTGGTTAACATTTTATCTTTGCTCTACTTTCTGCCCAAATTTATAAAAGGCCACTGATGTTTCTGAGAGAACTTAGTCCTTGGAGCATCTCCATGGAAACTGGACTTTTGTTTCTTAAGATTTTTGCATCCACTCCTCCTCCTTGTTCTCCATCACCTGGAATCAGATCCTGGTCTTTACATCAGTTTTCCAGACAGCATTTGTATTGTATGATATGTCAGAGGATTTTGACCCTAAATAAGGAAAAATATAGTTTAAAAATATGTTAAACTCTTAAGGGATAGAAACCCTCTTTCCTTGCAAATAGCACTGGAGTGATGGATGATAGGAAGGAGGTGGGGAGAGAGGAAGTGACAAAAAAAAGTATATGATGAAGCAATAATTTTTCCTTGACTCCTCCATTTAGGAAAAAAACAGTCCAAACAAATGAGATCCCTTCCCCTGTCTTTCCTGAACTGGCATAACTTTGTCCGGTGGTCTCTCTGCCTCTGCCTGAAGTTATTTTGAAGGGCTGACTAAAGCTTCCTCGTCTGTAATATAGGCGGTAGTGACCAGCAGTTTTTGCCATCTTACGCATATTTTGTTGCTTTTGTCAAATGCTGATAATGCCTCTCCAGTTCTCAGTGAGACAAGCTTCCTTATCCCTTAAAACACATAAGCAAAGGTGGCATTAATGGATAACTATATTGGCATTTTCAGTAAATATTGCCAATTTCAATAAAAATCTATGGTCAGTTCTTCTAACTCCAGTGATTGTTCAAATCAGGTGCGAGGCATTTTAACAGTAGGTGGTCTCTGACTGCTTGCCCCATAAGCAGTTCCTGCTTTGGGCATACATGGGATATTTAATCTGTCAACAGTGCTAAATTCACAGCACAAGAAAAAAGGTAGTCTTTGCTTTTTAATGTTTTATGTTTTGTTCTGGTGTTATGATACTATACAGTCATAATTCATGGTGGAAATCCCACCTTTATAATAAGAGAGCACAATTTTTGCTAATACTGTATTTGGAATTGTTGCCCTTAGGAAGATGAAGGGTTTTACTTCAAGTAACTTAGCAAAGAGTAGTAACTTAGCCTATTGCATGCTGCTTCCCTCTGATGTTGCAACAGAAGCATTTCATACCAGCAAGAGAAGCTCTGCCAAAGCTTGGGTGTCTAGAAAGCTTTTCCCTCAAGCCTTAGTTGCAGTCTCCTGCTGCCTGCTAAACTCTTCTAGCAGATTGGAACAGTAGGGAACTCTGGTTATGCTACATACTTAAGTGGGTTTTAAATTAACACATTTTATTTACCATCATGCTGCTTGCCAGTATTTGGGGAAGCTGGAGAAGATGAGAGGTCATAAAGTGCCCTGGTGAATTCTCTGCTACCAGAAAATGCAGGGGCTGGGTAACACCAGATTAGGGAGGTGGTGGTCTTCTGTCTTTTCCCATGGGTGGGAGAGGGGGAGGATGCCTAAGAGATGCAACTGAATTCCCAAGGAGGATAGCCCAACACTGCTTCTAGTCATGAAATGGAAAGATAGGATTCTTGAAATCCTTCAGTAGAAATCAAGAGCTCTGAAGTTTGCACAACCTGTTACCTTCAGCGTACTTTTTCTGTGGTTGCAGCTCTTAAGAGTCTAAGAAAAGTTAACTTAGCACCCTTTAGCATTGCTAAATTCACTCATAAAGCAAATCTAATTTCTCCCAGTTTTGTAACAGATGAAAATTATACAGACGTGAAGTGTGGAGGCAGATTTGAGAGCAGTATGAGTGACCAGACTATTGAGCATGGTGTCTGTAAAAGTGATTACCAGCTTTTGTGCTGGGAATAAGTCACCCCCTTCTTCCCCCCACAACACCCCTTACTCTTCCTCCTTCCCATGCTAGTGACAGATGCCTTTGGACAGGAATGAGAGGCACAAAGAAAGAATCATCTGTTAAGATCAGATGGGTGTGCCTGGTTTTTCCCATGTTTGTATTTCTAAAAGATGGAATCTATGGAGGGAGGAGAAATTTATACCTCTGTACTGATGATTCTTGTTCTTTACACAACAACAGTGAGGAAATTGGCAAGATTTGGTCTTTACATATTGATGACTGTAAGAATAATACCACTCAGGTCTCTTGGTAACTTTATTTACCAAAACATTCTTGTGGAAAACTTGACAAGATAGTTCTGTAAAAGATCTTTGAATCCAAAATGCATCTGGAAGGCGTGGTTAATACACATGACATCATGGAGGATGCATTTTTTTTTTTAAAGTACTAAATCAAATTGCTATCTCTCTTCTCCTGTAGATTGTTTACTAAATGAAGAGAACTTCTCAGTGAGGTGCCCGAAGCACAAGGTAAGAAGAACCCTTTTCCTCAGTGGGCCCATTCTGTGCTGCCCTCTGGTGGGGGCTGCATCTCATTTTTGTCTTTTAAATGAATAATTGTATATTTAGATAGCTTTAAACAATATTTCTGTAGTTCAGTGGGATGTATTCGGGGCACAGACACCTCCGTAGATGAAGATAGAGAATTAAGGAGATATGCATATTTCCAGATGTTGTCTAAACTCTTAGAGGCTCTTTAGAAAATCCAGCTTCATACTTAATGAGCTGCTCCTGTTGGAATGCTATAGTAAAACTTTCTGTTCAAGGTTTTTTCTAAAACTTGAGAGATGCAGGGAAAAAGGAAGAAAAGTAGCTGACAAAAAGGGTTTCATCGCTTTGGAAGCAAGGACCAACCAGAGATGGAAAGAGCTTAGTCCTCCTTCAGCAAGAGTTAGCAGGCTGAATACCTGGTAACTTGGCTGATTCTGTTTCCTCCTCACATCCTCAGTACAAGTTCCTGAAGTATCTGTCTATGAGGCAGCAGAATTTCTGTCACTTGTGTAAGTAGGTGATCAAAATGTCAGGTGGAATTGCTTTTTTCTTACTCAGCTAGTAAGAAACCATTTAAAATTTGTGAGAGAGTATAGATGGTACAACTGGGAAATTAGGTGGGGGAAGGATTTTGCTCTTCCGTATCTGCAGGAGGATATATTAGTCTCCATTCAGGTACAGTACTTGTTAGGAGCTTTCTCCTTCTGTGCCTGTGGTTAGAGTGACATCTGCTGGTAATTTGTTTTTTTACAGGAGGCAGTGATTACTGATTATCTGTAAAAGAGATTTGTATTCTTGTGCAGTGTGTTTTGTTCTTGTTGTTACTGTGTGGTGGTGGTTGTGTTACCCCAGTAGGAATACATACATTCACTTCAGTTTTGAAAATGTAGGGGGAGTGTTGATGTTTGCTTTTCATGTTAACTATGTAGTCCCCACCTAGCCTAGAATCCTCAGACAAGGATTTCCAGACAGTACCATGGACCAGCCTCTTTTCCCACCCTTTTATTTAAAGAAAATTTTTTTTGTCCTTTCAGTTGTGGAGATTTATGGTTCTTGCACTCTTTCAGGGTTAAATTGACATATGACTACCTACCTGAATTTGCAG
Organism: Crocodylus siamensis; assembly: GCF_052110815.1. Lineage (NCBI taxonomy): Eukaryota > Metazoa > Chordata > Crocodylia > Crocodylidae > Crocodylus > Crocodylus siamensis. Next base: position 86,303,674 of record NC_143398.1, on the reverse strand, counting down.
GCAGCCTGAAACAGTAACTTAAAGATACAGTTTGATCCATCAGCTGGAAAAAACTACAGGAATGCTGTCTTTTGCCCAGCTCTTGACATCTGATTAGTGTGAATAGAAAGGATCAATACATGAGGACTATGCTTTATTGCTGCCCACTAAAAAAACATGCCAGAAGGGGAAAAATCTTACAGCTTTTCATCAGTCAGTTAGGTTCAAGTAGTACTGTTGTATTAGTATTAGCTGTTAGAACAAGGAAGTTATACCAGGAAAACACAGTTGTCTTATGACTACAGTTCAATCTGTTGTACAAGCTATTTGAGAACATATAAGTTCTGTTATCTGGTAAGCTTTGGAGGGAAAAAGGGTGCCAGCAACATTAAGAAGAGGTACTTGATGAAGCTACTAAAGCTTTACTGAAAATCCACTGCACATCTTTTCCCTATTTTGAGGTCAGGAGAGGGAGAGGTGTTCAGGAGCTTCTGTTTCACACCTAAGTTTTTGTTGGCTTTCATATAATAAAGTTGGAGATGCTTATTTGATCTCAGTGAAAATAAAAGGTTTTTCTTCACTTGAATGTGGTTTAGCCTTTGCATGAGACTTCACTAACTTGCTGGTTTGTTCTGAATGCTTTTTTAGGGGAGAATAACACCATCCTGCTCTTACGTATTGCTAATTGGGCAGAGGTTCTCAGCTAGATGTGGAGCCATTCCAGGCTCTGTCCAAGCATATTGAATATCACTCTAGTAAGATGATGCATGGAATAAATTAAAATACGACTTTGCAACAAATGAAAGTGTGAAAGTTGAGCCATTGGAGAAGGGAAGGGACTTCCAGTCAGACAGTTTTAAAAAAATTCTGTTTTTAACTTGTCAGTAGCTAACTAACATCTGACACCTCAGCTCTTCAATTCAGGTATGAGAGCTAACGTGATAAATCCTTTGAGAGATCCAGTAGGTCCTTTAGAATAGGGGTAGGCAGCCCCTGGCACATGTGACAGAGCATGGCATAAAAAGGCATTTTGCTTGGCTTGCATGCCTTAAGGAAGATGGCGAGGGAGCCATGAGGAGCCCAATCCTTGTAGCAGTGCAGCCTCTTCCCTGTCATCTGCCTTGAGGTGCATGTGCACCCACAGCCAGCAATGAAGCAGGGAAGGGCTCTGTAGACCGTAGTGCAGCTGCTTGCAACCTCTCTGCTTTCTTCTGTGAACAGCTTGGGCTCCATGGTGGGTAGCAGGGGCCTGCCCAGAACACTGCCTGACTGTGGCAGGCAGCCAGGAGGCTGCAAGGTCTGTGGAGCCCCAGCCTGGCTTGTCGCAGGGGCAGATTGCAGGGAAGGGGCCAGGGCTATGCTTCCACAATAAGGATTGGGCCCCTTGCAAAGCGCCCCCCTTCCCTTTCCTCCCCTGCTGCCGCCGCCCCCCCCCCCCGGGTCACAGCAACATCATACAAGTAAAGGTGGCAGATGATTTTGGCACTCTGCCCAAAAACATTGCCAACCCCTGTTTTAGAAGAATTAGGGAAGGACAAGCTCAGTATTCCATATTTCTAAGGTTGAATGACGGGCAAGAGAGGGAGCCTGCAGACCTCTTGTGTAAATCCTAAAGAAGCAGAAAGGGGTGTGTGCTCAGAGTTTATAAGACAGACGAACAAAACCTTTGTAGGTCACCTTCAAGTGGTGTTATTAAGTTCTTGCTCTGCTCCTTGTTGTTAAATTCTGTGGTTTTTTCTTTCTTTTTAAAATCAAAACATTCTTACAAAATGCTGACTTCTGTTACAGGGAAAATCCTGTCTGAAAATCTGTGCATGTCATTCCAGTACTGACTCTCTCTCTCTCTCTCTCTCTCTCTCTCTTTCTTTTATATATTTTTCTGTGTGTCTTTTGCTCTCCCTCATCCTCCTTCTCCTCCTTTTGGCTTGCTGGTTTGTCAGCCCCTCCCTCCTTGCTCTCTTCCCTCTTTGCAGAACAAGATGGTGAAAGGCAGCCTCAGCACAGAGCAGTCGGAGCGGGGGTGAGGGGGGAAGTGTGTTCCTGGGAATGGAAATAAAAGCAAGCACAGGTGAGTTGGGGAGAACTTTTTGTTCCCCCATGTCCTTCCCCACTTCTGTGGGGGAAGTGGATATTACTTGTGCCCCTTTGGAGGTTGTAATTGGATTTTCTTTAGTTTTTGTTCCTCTTTTTGCTTCAGGTTAGTGGTTTCATTTTGCATTTACTGGTAAAGGGCAAAGCTACCCTCTTATTTGCTGTTTTTTTCCCAATTGCTGTATTCATTGAAACCACCACCTGAGGTCTCCACTCATTTTATCTTCCTCTGTGTAGGAAGCTAGCAGATTATTCTTTATAATTCTTTTGGAACTTAATAGTAAATTACCTGAAAAGCTCATAGAGGTCTAGATTGCCATGTTATTAAACCTTTTACTGAGCAGGGAGGGGGGCAATGTAATTGTGTTTGTGTGAAGGTGATTATTACAAGTTTGCAGGCCTCTGGACTGCAGGATGCCTTTGAGAAAATTGGGGTAAGAAGTGACCTTTCCTATGGGCCTGTTACTCCTCCCCTTTTCCCTCCCCATCTACCCAGGCACTTTCCTCTTCCTTTTGAACAGAGTAGAGCTAAAGATGGTAGAGCTGTATCTGTTTGGCCCTGTAGCCATGAATCTGCAGTGCTTACTATATCTATCATTACCATTGTTGATTACACAGAGCAATTGAAAAATCCACTTCCTTGTACCTTGGATCTCCAAAGCATTCACTTAATTACCTCAAAATCCGAAAATCTTTCTCAGATCCATCTGATAGCTAGATGACCTAAATGAAATGAACATTCCGTCTCCAGTCAACGTCCATTGAAACAAGCCTGTTCTAAGCTACCACCCTCTTGGTACTAATGGGCTGTCTTGACCTCAGCTTGTTCATTTCTTACAGATTGGGTTGCCTTTGTGTCCCTTTCCTACAGTTCTGCAGGTGTGGGTTATCCTTTCACTTCTATTACCTCATCTAACGAGAACTGTCCCCCATCTCCCTGCTTCTCAGCAACTTCCTCTTTCAGTCTTACCTTAAAACCTTGCTTTGTTTCTCTGACTGAGTTACTGTGAAGTGGTTTTTGTGGTATTTTCTATGAAGGAAGTGAGATTTACCAAATAACGTTATGTTTTATTTATGAAAAAATAGCAACAAACTAGTGTTTGGTATGAACACTTTTTATACAGCTTGATTTAGCTCAGTTCTGTTATGCAATTTCTTGTTTTTGGTACATTCTCGTGTATACCTGGATTATCATTAAAGAAGAGTTACCCACTCAGCTAAGATTAGCCATTCATATTCTTCTCTCTCATTATTTTTGTTAATAAAATTGAAAAATCTTAATGATCACACTGAACTTTTCCATGTCCCTAAAATGTGTAAATGACTGTGTGGCTCAATGTGAGATGTTGGAATACTAGTCAGAGTGTTGCATCTGTTTTAATCGTCTGACGTTAGGGAAGACATGGAGCTGGTTCTTTGTAATCGTGGCTGAACACCTTTTTTTATAAAACTAGGAGCCAGTGAGCATAAGCATGCCATGATGTTCAGGTTTCACTCAGGTTTATTTTCTGCACAGACTTCCAACACTAGCCCCATCTCCAAGTTTAGTCTCAGTTTCATACTTAAACTATTGCAAGTTTCACAAGGTCAAGGGCCTGTCTGTTTGAATTTGTGAAGTACTTTGTTTAGCTCTAGAGCTCAGAGTATCATTTTATTCTCTTCCCTAAGCTCCTTTTAAAAGGTAGGTAAGCAGTGAGTCCAGGGTATTTGTCTTTGCTTGTGACAGGCTGTTCTTAGGTGAGTGAGAGGGTTTGGTTATGAGGAAGAAGAGAGTAGTTCTTCTGTCAATGTCTTTCCTTCCAGCCCTACTTTGCTCCTGGGCTCTTTTTGCTCCCTGCTGGAAGTGGTAGATGTTGCTTCTCAGTTATCCGTCCTGTCATTGTGGAATACAGGTCATCACGATGTGTGACAAATAACCAAAGTAACTGGGATCTGTTGCTTATGGGGGGCTTGGGATGGGAGCCCCTACCTAGGCTGTATATGGGGCACCAGGGGGGTGGGAAATGCCCCCTGCCCATTCTGCCTCTGGGTAGGTAGCATCCCCATTTAATTAATGCAGCCCTCCTTGCACAAATCATGTCCATTTGCACATAGTTAATGTTGGCTGTCCATTCTTCCCTTCCCTCATGCAGTTAAATTGGCCATCTCACTTGCAACCGATGCAACTTCCCTAGTCCGTAATGGGCTGCTTGCGACTTCTTCAGACTTCTCACAAGGGAAGATCTTTGTGTTCTTCCCATCCTGGTGATAAGTTTGTTCTCTGTGGAAGTTTGAATGGCCCCAGAGTTCCTCTAGCTGTGCTTGCTGGTAACTGCTGCTACAAGCTGCTCTGCTGACCAAGTGTCAGTGGGGCTGTTTGTGCCTTTGACATTCACAATATGCTCCATTACATGCTGTGGAAGGGGGAAGAAATAGATTCTCATAGACCTCAGTATGCCTGCTGAGGGTTCTGCAGCATCAGTGGCTTCAGAAGTGGTGCACGGAGGCCAGATGGAAGGAGGGGGACAGAGGGTCATAGGATCTAGTCAACAGGCTCTGTATAAAAAGCCTAGTATGAAAGTATAGAGTAATATGGACTTGGGGGCATCTTAACACTGACAATAATTTAACAGTCCTGTGGAGGAAAGGAATGGGGATACAAAGTGAAAAGTTTACTGATGCTCTTCTGGAAGTGGAGTGTCTCAGTGTCATTTTTCCACCTTTGCTTCTGCCCCAGCAACTTCTCATTTGGAAATACTGTGCTGCCTCTTTTTTTCTTAAGGAGGTTGTCTAATAGATTTGTCCCCTTTTTACCATGGTTTTATGCCCCCAAATGAAAGCTTATCAGGGCCTGGGCACCCTGTTTTAAAGGGAAGCTTGCTGCATAAAGGTGGTATTAATGAAACTTCATGGAAATTCTGTAACTGTCCTCTGGTAATAGATAAGCTGTCCTTTTGCTGTTTTGGCAGGGGAATGTGGTGTGAAGTAGACTCTTAGGACAGGAATAGGCTGTGGGAGGTATCCTTTTGCTTTTGTTTTGCTCGGTTTACTACTTGGCCCAGCAGGGTAAGAGGAGCCCTTCCCTTTGGTTCTCTGGATCAGTTCCAGGCAAGTCAGTGGATTGTGTCTCTGTTTGTAGCTTGTCTCTTCCTGAGCCAGTTGCCCCTAGAACTTTTGGATCAGTTCCAGATATGGAGAGTAAATGTGTGCGATTGAGCCTGGTGCTCTGGATCTTTGCCAGGAAGAGAGTGGGATTGTATGTGGTGAGCCTGTTTCCTCCCTGAGCCAGTGCCTAATGCTCTGGCTTGATTCCAAGCATGGGCAAGCTACAGTTGTACAGAAGCCAGAGGCAGCAGCATGTCCTTGCCACTCCTTCAGTAAGGGCTCACAGTTGCACAGTAATGAACACCAACAGGGATCAGCTGCCTGAGCTGTCTAGGAACCTTCCTCCCTCTTTTGTGATATTACCTATGTGGAAATGTCTGACTTTGTTTTAATTTTTACACGCTTATATCATGTCTTTTGGCTTGGTGTGGAAATTGTAGCAGCAACAATTTTTTTTTGTGGGAGGCCCTAGTGATACTAACTGCAGTACATGTGCAGCTGATACTGTGGGGTTTGTTTTGACCTGAGTTCACCAACTGGGGAGAGGAGGAAGGGATATATAAGCCATATATGAGTGACAGCAAAGGACTCAATCCCAATAAACAAATCAGTCTTGGATCTCAGATGAGATATAGGAGGAAAAACAATATATAGGGTTGTCCATTTTTTTTTGGCAGTAGCAGTTTGTCAAGGGAGGCTGAAGTAATTAGAAGAAAATGAACAGAAAATATCCAGCTTTGACTCCTTTTTGCTCAACCTTTAGTCAGAAGTTTTAATAAGGTTAGGATATTTGTTTGTAGGACTCTTTGAGGGGTATAATTAAATTTCTAAAATTTTAGAGGAGGAATTGCTATTTTAGACTTTTTAGTTTAAGATGCCTTAATTCTGCTCCTCACCCTAACCTTGTCCCTGAAGGTGAGCAAACTGGGAACAACAGAAATAAGTTTTAGTTTTACAGAAAAAGCACTAATTCTCTAGAGTAGTGGTTCTCAACCTTCTAAGACTTGAGAGACCCCCACGGAAAATGCCAGCTCTTAGTTTTTCACTTCTTGGTTGTTTTTTTTTGTTTTTTTTTTTTACTACTGAGAAATAATACTACAATTCTTGCGTTGCGAAGGACTCAGACCAGGACAGGTCAGAATGGTTTTTTTTTTAATACTGTGTATTTCTATATGAAATCTCTGGGTTTGTCTTGTGAATCATGTTTGTACAAGTAACTGTGCCATGGCACCCTGGTTGACAGTGATTGATCACATTGTGAAATTGGAAATGGGATACAAAACCTATAAACTTTGACATACATTCTGTTGAAAGGGTGAATTGATATTCAGTGAACGTTGTAACTGATCTGTATGAAATGTGCTGGGAAGTTTCAGTGCAGTTCTAATGGGCAGGTACCACATGACAGAAACTACCATTATACTTTTTTATTTGGGCTCCTTTTATAGCCAGGTTTAATATACAAGCTAAGGACTTTGGTGCACCAGTAAATATTTTTTTGTGTGATTGTTAACCAATTATATCAGCCAGTACCAATCTAGTAGCTGGTATTCAACCTGGCCTCTTGGAGAGCAGCATCTAACTGGTAAGTCTGTAGGGAGAAGGGGCATGGGCAGATCAAGGCCCCCATAATGAGGGAGGGAATGGAGCTGGGGCAGGGGCAGGGACAGGCGCTTCCCAGCCAGAGTGGGGCACAGGATGCAGGTGGCTTGTCAAGGGGGGATGGGGAGTGGCTGCCTGCCACTGTATGCTCCCCTGGTGGAGGCATGGGGGCCATGTGCTCCCTGGATTTGTGCGTGGGCTCGGGATCAGGGGCTGTGCTCACCTCTTCCTGGGGGCTGTGGCTGTGCTCAGAGTGGGCAACTGTGGCAGTGGGAAGGGTGGCTATGGAGAATTTTGGGGTGGCTCCCAGCACCGCTGCCGGCTCCCACCCTGTCCCTGCCCAGCCTGAGAACAGCCCTGGCCCAGTCCCTTGCTGGTGCAGCCCCTAGCCTTGAGCCTGCAAGAGGCAGCGTGTCCTCGCCCTGCACACAAATCCTGGGGCCACATGCCCCCCATGCTGCCCCTGGGGATGTGCAGAAAGGCAGGGAATCGTTCCTCCTTTTCACCACATTTGCTGGATGAGCTGCCTGGAGCTCCATTCCCCACCCCACTCCATCTGGGCAGTGCCTGCCCCAGCCCCATTCTCTCCCTGATTGTTTGGGGCCTTAGCCCCAGGCAACCCCTCTCCCCCCCCCGACTTGCACAGGACACTGCTCTCCATGCTGCCCAGCTGCTTTCCTGGCTGTGTGCATGCTGTGGCTGTACACGCGCATGCAGCATTTATCAGTAAAAATTGTTGGCTATACCAGCCAAAAAAAGCTGGTTGCTGACCATGTCAATTTTCCCTTTATTGGTGCTGATCTGATATGGACCAGTATATCAGCGCACCTCTACTAAGAACTTACTGGAGTGTGGAGAAAGCAGTTCTCTCTTATTAGGCCTCTAACTTTGAGGTGGAGGAGAGGAGTTTATGTTGCTGTTTTCATGCTGTACCACCTCTGTAGCTAAATATAATTCAGTTTTGTTTTTTTGTTTGGTGGGGAGGGGTTGTTAATCTATTGATACCTTTTACCATATACCTTTCTTTTTTTTAAAAAGAAATATGCACTATCATGCTCCCATTTATCTCATCTTGACTAGGTTTGACCTTCTGGTATTACTGCCAGGACAAGTTATTGAGTAAGCTTCTCAGAAGTCCTGGTGGCAAGCTTGATCAGTTGTAGGGGTAACTGTAATTGTTCTAATATTGCTGTTTTTGTTTGCTTTGCAGGTTAGGCTGTTGAGATAAAGGGCGGTGGACATTCGTGACTGAATGGATTCTCTCCCGCTGTGCAGCCATGCCCCCTCTTGATGTGCCTGCCAATGCCAGCACTTCCTTCATAAATTCGTACATCACACTCAAAACTGATGACATCACAGAATATGACCAAGGAGTCTGAACCAGCTGTTTCCATGGACACAATCTCCATAGTGACAGTGGGGAGGGGAGGGAAAAGAGGAAACAGGTGGGGGGAATTAAAGAGGGAGGGATAAATATATATATATATATATAAATATATATATATAAAGATCTATTTTTTAGTCTTGAAAGACTTTGTTTTAAATGAAAGGTGCGCTATCCCTTTTTATGCTTTTGATTACATTGTGAAAACCCAGATAAATTCAAAATGTCTTCTAACTCTCAGAAAATGTTAAGTCCAAAATGCTCCTGAAGCTTCACATTTAGTTGTTAAGGAAGTGGAGGTAGGAGCTCCCCTAACCAATTAGTCTCCTTCCGCTCACCACCTCCCAACAGTTTCCAGAAGAAGAGTTCAAGGTTTAAAGAAAACAGCATCGTGACAAATTGTCAGAGGGGTGAGAGGAAGGACTGGATGGCTGCAGGCAATGGGATGCTGGTATCTGCGGGACAGGAGGTTATGATTTTTTTTTTTTCCTCTTCTTTTCAAGAAACACTATTTATTTTTTATTAACAGTGGAAGCCTGAAGAATATCTGAAGACTCCTAGGTCATGTGACTTGTGAAGTAAGAGGTAGCTGCTGCTAGCTAAAGTACACACACGCTTATACCTTTTTCATCTGGAAACATCTTCACCAAATGGTGGGATGGGAACTTCTGCCATTTCTGGCAATGATGTACACCCCCAAATCATTCCAAGAAGCTGCCTTCTGTTTTGAAGGCAGGCTAGAGGAAGATACTGGTTTGTCTGCCAAGTTGGGGAACTGCACAGGAAGTCTGAATGTTGGTGGAATCCATGTGTGTGTAAACTGTTCAGGAAACTCCAGTTAGCCCTTCTTCTTTGTTTTTGTTTTGTTTTGTTTTGTTTTTTTCAAAGGAAGGAAGGGGGAATGTCAGTTTAACAGCCTACGCTCTATGGTTACTTTGGGGGTTTTTTGTAAATTGTGTAATTTTTAAACATTTGAGTTTTAAAAACAAACAATTTCTCTTGTTAAGGCCTTAAGAAAGGGGTTAGTGCATCTTTCAGGGGTCACTCTGCCATGGGAATAAAATAGCTGTTTCACAAACAGTTTTATATAAAAAAAAAAAAGCTTAAAAAAACAAAAAAACTAATAAACTTCATTTTAACCTTGTTTCCTTTTGCTTTGTGCAAACTTATTCTGCCCAAATGGAAGAGGAGACTATAACTGCCACTTTATGCATTATTTACTTTATGATATCCTTCAGTGATGGGATTTGCTTAACCTGCTGAACAGGTGCAAGGCGTGGCACCCCGTAAAAGCTTCTATTTATAAAAATGTAAGATTTATATGGTGCAAGGGACATAGCCAGGAGGGCCATTTGACTGGCTGAACTTACAGGTCACTTGCAGCAGTATTATTGCACATCATACCTGACTGTTCATCCCTAGGTTGTTATCATGTTCTAGCAATTTCACACAGTGCACTACTTGCTAGGAAGTATTTTTAGAGAAGGAACTAGCTAGATTGACTTGAAATCTGGAACAAGGCTTGGATGGGGTAGGAATGGAAGGCTTTTAAAAATTAAGTACTGAATGCCTGTTCTGCTGCTTGGGTTTTGGAGCATTCAGCACATAAACACGTAATGTTTTCAGACCTGTATTTAAATTGGAAAAAAAGATAATTTTTCAAACTCAGAGCTATTTATCAATGTTGTTTGTTTTCCTAGATATTGCTACCTCTCATACGTATTTAAAAACAAAGGGTGTTCTTGCCATTCTTTGCTTGCTTCTTTCCCAGTAGCAGGTTCTGAAGTCAGATTGTCTTTCTGTGCTAGAAAGTAGACCTGTAGTGACAATTTTTGTCACTAACATGTCCCTCTGAACTGGTGCTGAGAAATGTTTAATTGGTGGTGTAGTTGGAACAAATCATTGTCACTATAGTTGGTGTGATTAAGTTGATGATTTCTTTCATATTGAATAAGATTGGCTTCTTCTGTCATCTGATTTACTGTACATGACTTGAAGCAATGAGATGCTTATTGGCATATATCAGTAATATTTGTAATGAATCTGCTGTGCTGTACTAGACCAGCAGAGAACAGTGTGATGAATCTCCTGGGACTGATCCTCTGCTTTTTATTTGACCAGGAGGGAAACGTTCTGTGGTAGTTGGAAGGCTGGTGGGAGACCTGAAAGGATAGCATCCCAGGCAGCCGTTCCTGTGGCCTGTTCATGGCGACTGAGCTGTGGATTCTAGAGCTGCCTGTGTGCTCAGTCACCTTGGTTAAAGATGCACAGGACTTAGATGTTAACCAGTTGTTTTCCTCTAATTACATTGGCAGTGCCCTTGTCTCCCCTGCTTTTACTTCTGGCATATTCTTGGTGTTTTTGGGTATTGTGCCTTGTAGTTGTGTGCGAGGATGGCAATTTTAGAGATTCCCTGGGTAAATAATAGCCTGCGAATGTGGGGGACTGGATTCTGTGGGCCAGGAGGCCCTTTATAGTAGTATGTTCATGTGTAAATAAATGATTGCAGTCATAACTCCATTACATATATTTCTCAGTCATCAGTTGGCCAAGTATCAATGCTGTTTTCAGAGGGTTGAGTTTGCTAGGAGAGAAGTTGAAAGCTTAATAATTCTCATAATCAGTGAGGTATTCAAAGAACATGAAGTTATCCCAAAATCACTAATGGCAAGCCAGAAGGAATTAGAACAGCCACATGACTTATTGTGAAGGACTCAGATTGTCTTGCCACAGTTCGAAATAAAAATGCAACTGGATAAGAACATGCAAAGCGTCAAACATTTTGTACATGGGTTTCAAAATCTATTCAACTCACTGGGCCAGCACTGATGGAAGAATTGCTGATGCTGCTTGATGCTGAGGACCAAAGCTGTTTCAAAGAACTGGAAAGCTTTGGTCAATTTGAAACTTGTTTAGCAGAAATGAGCTGCAGCAAGGACTTACTGAAGTGGAGAACTGCAGACTACTTTGAAGCCAACAGCTTGGGTGAGGAAATAAGCCAAAGTACCTTGGATAAGATGCATCCTCTAAAACACCTTGTAAAGGCCCAGAGAGGAGTGATCTAATGTCATCTTTCTGGGGGACACATTTCACTTTTATGTAAACAATATCCCAAATGAGTAGCTGAGGAGATGAACACAAAGATAAGGGGAAGTGGGAATGAGCTCTATCATCTAATTAGTAGATCATCTCTGGTGCTGCTGAATGTAATTCAAGAAAAAGGAGTTATTCTGATTTGTGAAAAAGCCTTGATACAAAGGGATCACTAAGCTGTCTAGGGCTCAGCTAAGTACAAAAAGAAGGAAAGAAAGAGTCCTATCCTTACCCAGTTCGTGAAAATTGCTGGCACCAAACTGGCAGGATGGGGAAGGATCATTAGCAGAAATAAATAACGTTACAGATTATTTGAATATCTGCCAGTTGAATAATAGCAATGGGAGATTGATTATTAAATGCATGAAGGAGTACTTTAAACACAGTAATTCCATGCACTGTTTCAAGGATTGTGGTTATTAGACCATAAGTATTAAATATTGGGGGAACAGATGTATAAAATCAAACCACCTAATTACTGTAGAAGAGAGATGTGTGGTTCCCAGTCAAAAATCGATCAAAAAATCGGGAGAGTTGGGTTTAAGCATGGATCTCTAGAACTGGATCAAGTATTCTGGATCATGGAGGATGGATGAGTTCATTATTGGTCTGGATTTTCTTGTGGCTAATATTTGTGAAAGTGATGCCAGGAAAAATAGAAATACCATCTAGAAAATGCCTTTTGCAGGTGTGGCTCATATTTTGCAGGTGGTCAGTTTGTTAAAAAAAGAAAGAAAAAAGGTTTCCTTTTGTGAGGAGCTGTAACAGTATGGCTGAGACTGTTCAATGGGGGACAGGACCAACGGGGTAGAATTTGAGTTATTTCTGCTCAGTCCCAAGCAGAAAGTTTCCTGATCAGTGACTTAATATTTCTTTTTGTTTACTCTCTACTGTTTATTCAAGAGGGAGATGGGGGAACCAAAGTGGCAACGTGTGAACCAGATAAATTGGCATGAGCAAAGATGATCTTCCAGAGTCTTTTACTAGAATTGGTGCAGTGCAATGCTGGATGTTTTAGACAGGGAGCAGTAAGAAGGTCTGAGGAACCTCTCTGCTAAGGAACTGAGAGTTGCTTTACTCACCCAATAACAGGGTTGTCTATGCTATGGGCTGCAGAGCTGTGGAAGAAGAGCACCTTCACCTTCCCTGCATCCAGCAGAGTTGTATCAGCAGCAGGGGTTTTACTATCAGAGAGCTATGTCACCTAGAGGAGAATATGGTCTTTTCACATCCCTGTCATACATATGCTGGTGGAACTCAGATATATAGAAGGCTGAAAATGAGAGGCATGGCACCTGGTATAGCTCAAGACTGACACTGTAGAGCCAACTCATGAAGCAGGGACGTCACCAGTTGATTTCAAAGTGGAAGGTCTTTACAAGGTTTTGTCAAAATGTATCAGGAAGGCATAACTGAACCAGCCCTCTCACCTTGCCTATCTTTCTGATTTAAGAAGAAAGATGGGAGCATTGGATTTTATATGGACTGTGGGAATACTAAACAGTGTAACTTGAATGCTTTTCAGTCACCCTGAATAGATGAGCTCCTGACTGAGGTAGTAATACCAAACTCAAAATATAGTATATATCAGGCAATCTCAGAGCTTACAAAGGATGTAAGTATCATTGTCCTCTTTTTAGTAACAGGGAAACTGAAACAAGTGTTTTAAATCTATTTTCTGTGCTTGAAAATAGCTGTTGGCAGGTGGAATTGGATCTGAAAAACTGTATGACTGGCTTTGCAGCAGGGCAAGTGCTGTATGATTTAAAGTAATGGTTTCTGGCTGTAATGGCTTCTGTAATGTTACCTTATGAGGAGAGGCTTACAGCAAGACCCTTTCCACCTGTGTCTCTGGATTAAATCCTAATGTGTGGCTGAAACCTCTGAGTGGGAGCTGATACATTTACAAATGCATCTGAATAAGCAAAAGAGTGCCAGTTTGAAACCGGTCCCAAAGAACTCAGAGTTCCCGTACTTTGAGCACAGAATCGGTGAGGGCATTTCCACTGACAGAAAACTGAGCCGGTACTGAACTGACCATCTCTCTGATGCTAATATTTGTACCATGTACCTTTTGGGGTCTGCTCCATCTATAGAAAGTTTGATTATCAGTTTGCCAGGGTAGCAAAATAATTGCCTAAACTGGGAGGAAAAAGGAAACCGTTTCCTTAATCCCTGGAGAAGGGAGGAGGGGGCTTACCCCTGCAGTCTTTATCCTATCCGTGTTATAAACTCCCTTTTTGATTAGATACAAAGGTTAGCAAAGACTACACTGGCCCAAGAACTCAAAGGATTTGAAAGAGCATAGCTTATTCAACAAAAGTCTAAGCACTTCATGCTGATCATGGGATGGAGGGTCCCAGTAAACCTCTTGTGCTGTTTCAGAAAAGGAGCAAAGTCCAGATGATCCAAATTTCTATGTAGAAATTCTGCAGGCTATATGGACAAATTGAAGAAGGACATCACTGCAATATGGAATATACAGGTAAGCCATGATGGGGATATAAAGTAGGATCCAGTTGCATTGTGACAGCTCCTCACAAAAGAGGCTGTACTCAGTTGTTGCCAATTTGATTTCTTGTGCAAGGTGGTTTGCCACAGGGTGTGTCAGTAGTGAAGGCTGGTATCCCAGTATCCTTTGCTTCCCTGCCTTCCACCACTGTAATGTAGGATAATTGCAGAAGAGCAGTGTGAGAATTTTGGAGGGGCATAGCCAGATATTTTCAATGGACACCCAATAATCGCTGGATATCTTTTTTTGCTTCTTTCTTTCACTGAGAGAAGCATTTCATTTGCAACCTGCTAAGTCATGTGCCAGCTTGAGGCCTTAACTTACTATTAACCAGTCAATACCAAATTGCTGATGGATCTCGCTTTCCATTGTGAGGTATGCAGTTTCTTGCAAATCCTCACCAGTATGAGTGAGCAGATATAGTTCATAAGGCAGCAGGACCAGCACCAATGGGCAGAGATGGATTGCTGTAGTTGTGGGCAGAAGTAACAATTGAAACATTTAAAAAGTGGCAGATGATACATCCAAATTGATACCGCTTTAAATCGGGTGCTATTTTGAACCATTTCACTTCATGTGCATTGGGAGAGGACTGAAAAATTCTCCAGAATCCTACCGTGCTTTGTTCCCTGTCTTTATCCCATTGACTCCACAGGGGAAGGAGCAAGAGCAGGCTGGACAGCCAGGCTGTCCAGCTGCTAACCTGTTCGGAGGGGCTGGTGGAGGAGTGGAGCCACGTGTTGCTGCAGCCTCCTGTAGTGTCCCCTGGCTGGAGCATGCCCAGCTGCATGCAACTACAACAATTATTTTTAAAGCTTTTCAGACAGGGTTGTGACAGGCTATGCATATGTCTAGTGGCACGAACACTATCTTTTTAAAAAATATTTCCAAATCCATTAACCTCGGAAATATTTAAATTGTTATTTCTGCCTGTACCCTTTGCCCAGTACTTACTGCTTCTGTTCCACCTACCTGATGCCAGTGAAGTACCAGAAAACAAGGCTCTCCTAACAGTGACCAAGGATGGCCTGCTGTGGAACACACTTCTGAAGGTTGACCACCAGTTCTGAGTGTGGGGAAAAATGTAGACCAGTGGGTGCTGAATATGAGCAATGATCATCAGCAGACACTCTAGGGTAAAAAAAAAAAAACCAAAACAGTTTTCTGGAAATCTGTGAAGGCCTAGCCCCAAGCCTGTGGAGGCAGACTCACCATCACTGTGAGAGTCCCTGCAAAGAAATGAGTGGCAATGGCTAGCTAGAAGGTGACAGCCTGCCTGGTACCTCTCCATGGTGAAACAGCTTGGTATGGGCAAATCTACTGCTGGTGCTGGTGCTGCTGTGCATGTGTGCACGGCCATAAAAGAGGTATTAGACTTGGGTTTCCTATGGTCTCTGACATCTAAAAGGGTATCACTGGCTTTGTGTGCTTGGGTTTCTCCAGCTGCACAGTGGACAATGGGTGGAACACACATCTGGATTCCTCCACTCACCCTTGGCCTCAGAGTTCGTTAATAGGGAGGGAGGGATGCCAGCATACATATGGTGGCCTTATTGCATTCAGTAGTTGCTTGCAATTTCTCTGATAATATACACTACTTAATGAAGAGTGGAATCTGCCTGAGTGAGTTCTCCCTTCAGTACACACACCATCCACCTACCACATGTCTTGAAGGCTTTCACAGTTTCTCCACCTCTACTTGAATCTGAAAAATGTAAAGAAGGAAACTTGGTTCATTGTCCCCATGCAGAGAGAGAGGTGTCACTTTTACTGTATGTATCACACTACTGAATAACTGTTTAGTTATCTTCTAGTGAAGAGATTTATAAAGCAAACTGTATGCAATGTTTAATACTTCTTGACATGCCCTTTAATTTTTTGAGGGGCAATATTTTTCAGTTTTACCCCAGATCTCTCAATAGGTGTACTCTTAGAATTTAGCCAGGCTGCTCTGCATGGGCTAATGAAGATGTGATGTACAATGGCAATCTTGGATTTGAAAGGTTGTGGGAATGCTGCAGCTGTGCAAGGTGTGTTGGAAGAGCCCACTCAATGATATGATTATACAGAGAGACTGACTCTACTTTGTTGTGGGTAATGTTATGAAGGGGAGAAATCCAGCCAATTTCATGATGTTAGCCAAAATGCTCCTCTTTATTTTATCTTGTCTTGCTTTGTTAAAGGAGATAGATACTGTGTTGCAGAATTATAAATAGGTCTTGAATTAATGTTTTAAGCACCAGCCATTCTCTTCTTTGGACCAGCCACACACTTGCGCACAGTTTCTGCCCTGAAACTGTTCACAAGCTGAGAAGACTAAATAATCAGGATATCTTATGAAACCAGGAGGGGAATGGTGTATACTGGGACTTGGCAACTTATGGCTCATGGGCGAGATCCAACCCATGAAGAGGCTGGATCTGACCCATGAAGGTCTGACTGCACATGGGTACGTGGGTGGCATGCAGCTGCACCTTGGTGTCTACCCCCTCCACAGCTCTTCCTGCTGCTCTCTCATGCCTGCTCTTATCCTTGCTGCAGAGCAGCTGGAGTTTGGCAGTGTGGGTAAGTATAGGCGACTTGGGAGCTTTGGGAGGCAGGGGCAGAAGAGCAAATATTTGTGGCCAGGTTGCAAGCTCTGGCCTGCGCTGGCAAAAAGTTGCTGGCCCCTGGTGTAGAGTTTTATTGCTTCCATTCTTGTGGGCACAGTAGAAGAAATGAGTCTTAGAAGGAACTTTTTCATTTCTCCAAGCCACTGGCCTCCTTAACAAAAAAAAAAAAAAAAACCAAACCAAAAAAAAAACAAACCACCACCCTGTGGAGGTTAGTTTTAGTATTTATTATATCGGAAGTGATGTGCTGTGACCGGGTTTTCTAAACATTGGATGGGTTGATTATGGGCTGTTTTCAGTCTTTCTAAGGTCGCTGACGGTGAGCTACAAAGTGCATTTATAACATAAACTACAGTTTGGACTAGAAAAACAGGATTTATGTGCAAACGGACTACAGAAGTCACTGCCCGCAATGCAAAACCTATTGCTGTGATTAATGTTAGTACCTTTTCTGGCAGTCTGTCAGAGGCGAAGGACTGAGATACCTTTGTCGGCTGGTCATCCCACTCCAGTAACTACACCTCTCTTTTTGTTTTGGCTTTAAAGAAAAAGGGAATTCAACCACAAACTTTTCACAGCAAACTATGGCTTGCTACATCTGATGTTGGATAGTCAGGTTTTTTTTTTAATCTCTCATAGTCAAATCACAACTTTTTCAAGGATATACTTGTCTTTTTAATAGAATTAAGTAAATGATTCTTAAGAACAGGGGGAAGGAGCTAACTCCTATCTCCTTTATTTCTGTTTGGTTTTACTTCTATAACAGTTAACTTTTTTTTTTTTTAAAGGAAGCTTCATAGGCTGCATCCAGATGTATGTAGACCTTTGGTCCCCTGGGGACAACTAGTGGTAGCACACATTGTGCCACTGCTCATTGTCCCTGGGGAACACCCATGCCACATGTGCTCTGGCATGCAGCAAGTTAACCCTGGGTGGGGTAGGAGAGGCTGGGGCCAGTACTGGGCTAGCCCCAGCAGTCTTTCCTGGGGGCCTCCCAGGGCTGCAGCAACAGTGATCATGCCATGTGGAGCCTAGCTGCCAGTGGAGGTGTGGCTCCAGCTTTGGGCGGTGCATTCTGCCACAGTGCACTACTCTGCTTTTTTTGGAGGATTATTATTCCTGTTTGTCTTGTAAAGCCAGGAGAGTTGCAGATTGTCAGAATCAAAAAGTAAGTGAGCTTATGTGATAGAAGAGGAAGATGGAAAAGAACCTGGATAATGCAATTCAACAGGTCACTTCCATCTCTGTGACTGTGATCCTGTAACCTCTTTTAAAGTGTTGTGCACTTTACATTTTTTTCATGTAGTCTTCTATGTCTCTTATGAGAGTATTCCTATATTCCTCTTGCTCTGTGATATCTATGCTCATTTCAAACTTCTTGTCCCATTCTTTAGGTTTCTCTTGCATTGTATCTATATTCACATTAAACTTTACAAAGCATCCTTTATTCTTCAGCACAGGTCTACTAAGTTTAAATAAGGGAATGCAACAAGGCATTTGAGAGGCACAATCTCCGATTTCCCAACCTTCTTACAATATGTTGCAGAACCTTTATGATCTCTTTCACTTCTTCAAGGTCAGAAGCTTACAGTATCCACCAAAGGGTATCACTTTGCTTCTCCTAAGGTAGCTTTTCCCAAAATGGAGGACTAAATCTGTACTGCTGTGGATAGATTTCATTTCTCGGAAAAGCTGTTCACATTCTCCTATTTATTTTTTCTTCCTTGATGTTTTCAGGCTTTGTCCTCCAAAAGCTTTTCAGCCTACACCAAAACTTGTCCAGTGGTCCCTTGGCCCATAATTTGTCTTTAAGAGCATTGAGGTTATCCAGAAGATCCTGCACAGGAAACTTGATACAGAATTCTTCAATTTTGGTCTTTCTGTTCCCAAACTCATCAAAATCTTTTCTTGGTTGCTTTTTCAAATTATGTCTGTTAGAGATGAGAAAAGCAAGGGGAGGCCTGCACTGACCCAAGCCAGTAGGCAGGGAGTGCTAGAGCACATCTCCCAGCCTGCTGGCCATTGCCAGCCCAGCCAAATGTCTCCAAACTCCTGCCGTCTCCCCCAGGGAGTTGAGGAGCCTGCTGTCTGGGTGCTAGCCCACTTTGGGGGAGCCTCCCCCTTAGGAGGGTTCCCTGGCCCTGTGGATCAGAGGGGAATTTCTCCCCTCCCAGCTGCTGATTGGTTCAGCAACTGCTACAGGAGGGAGGGAGAGAGAAGTAGTCCTCTGGGCTGGGTGCCTGACTGTGCAGCCCAGTGTGGGGGCACTGGGGAGCCCCTGCCCTGGGGGCCTCCCCCCACCCCAGCCCAGGTTTTCCCAGCCCAGGGAGCTGAGGGGAATTCTTCCCTTCCCCAACCCCTTGCTTTAACTGCTGGAGTCTCAGGAATAGCCCAGGAAGCAGAAGGAAATTCCTCTGCTCCCCTACATTAGTTTTGTCTTGCTTGCAAAACCAGCTGAGGAGGAACGGGGAATTTCTCTCTATTCCCTGAAGCAGCCTGAGACTTGCGGAGGCAGTTCTGCCCTTCTGGAGGGGAAGAATTTCCCTCTACTCCCTGGGGCTGGGGGACCTTGGCTGAGTCAGAGGGAAGACCCCCCAAGACAAGGGTTCTCTGGTGCCCCCATGCTGGGCTGCAGAGGCAGGCACTCAGCCTGGAAGACTTCTTCCTCTCTCCTGTGGAAGCTGCTGAAGCAATCGGCAGCTGGGAAGGGGGAGAGAGGACGCCAGGAGCTGAAAAGCCCCCACCATGGGGGCTTTTCCTCCCCCATGTGGTGTGTAGACCCTGGCTAGAGTGGTCTGGGATTCTGCTCCCCTGCCTCCTGTCCCTAAGGGCTGACAGATGTAGGCAGGAAGCAGGCTAAGGAGCAGAGGAGGAGCAAGGCAGTCCCTGTTCTGCTAGGGCAGACAGCATAGCCCAGGGCTCCAAAGCATCCTGGGATGCTGGGGGACTAAATGTGAACCAGGAAAGGATCTGGAACAGAAATTCCATAAATAGGTTGGACGTAAATCAGTTAAGTCTGATACTACATCCAACCAGGTTTATCTTAAACCAGTTTTGGTCATTTTGAAAGCAGTTCAGTTCATGTGCACTGAACTTCTGTTCTGTTACAGGTTTAAACCAGTTTCCGATAACTTAAACTGGCTTGTGTAGCTTCTTTCCCTAGCCTTAAGGACACACCTGCAGGGATGGCAGTGTGTCCTGGCTGGGCCATTCCCACACATGCCCTGCATAGTTGCACCAACTCCAAACTTAAATGTGCTATGGGGATGTCCTTGTGTGGCTGCCTTTGCTGCAGTCTCTGGCATGCAGCCAACTGAGTGACTATTGAGTGGCCTCAAGAATGTCTGTCTGGGTTTGGAGCATGCTGGTGGGAGATGCTTGGCACAGCTGTGACCTGGACAGGCTGCTGCAGTGGCATTAAATGATTGCCCCATTCTAGCAGGCATTGAACTTCTTCTGAGAGGGAGGTACTGTGCACCACTGACAGCAAAATGTGGTGCTGAACATGTCCTAGGTCAGCCTCTTAAAATGGAATATGCAGCTCTTCTCTCTTATTAATTGTTCCTTTGTCCATTTTTCACACAATGCCCCTGTTCACACCCTGGTGCCCACTTACTTTTTCCTGCTCTGCAGCATATTTGATTTTTGGGTGGACAGACTAGAGACCAAAATTATCCACTTAATCTTCTTTACAAGCACCACATAGCACAGCACTTCCTAGGGCAGTCTATTGTAATTCAGCTACTACCTGAAAGGGCCATCTTTATGGGAAGGAACGATGAACTCTGTCTCCATGTCGTGTGTAATGCAGCAGGCTCTATGGGGCAGCTAGACAGGGAACCATTTTAGTTCTTTTATTACATCTTTTTACTAGAAGCTGGGTTGAGATCCTGCTTTGTGCAGGTCAGGGAGCAGTGACCAGAGGGCAGCTGCTTTGTCAGTGATGGCATGGGTTGTAGAACCAGTGATAGATGAAAGGCATTGTGTTCCAGTGCCTGCCTCACTTAAGCTCTCCTACGTTGCTGGTACAAAAACAATCCAAAGGTCTTAGGTGAGGAAGTATTTGCATACAATTCCCAGTCCCCTGATCTATCCTTTGTCCCTTCTGTACAAGTTCAAACCTTTTATTCTCCTTTTCCCTTCTTAAGGTCTATTTCCCTTCTCAGGGCCCATCTACTTGCCAGAGCCTATTTTGAATGCTGCCCTGCAAAGACTCTAACCATGCAAAAACTGCATCGCGTTGTTGCCACCCAAAGACTTCGTAGGAGATGACATTCTAGTGACAGAGCATCTTATGAGGTTAATTTTGGGGAAGAGATGGCCAGCAGGACTAGGGGGCTAGATAACAGCCTTTTACCTTCAGGTCAGCGTGCCAAATCAGTTGGTAACTTTTGATGCTGTTACTACCCAACATTATCACAGATCTTTACCAAAAGGGCAGGTGTGCCTCAGTGCAGCTGCCAGCATATAGGTTCACTTTTAGAAATTGGTACTTGTTGCTCCATTATTGAGTGCCAAAGAGGTAGATTGAATGCCCTATGTGTGCTAAGCCTTTCTTGTCTAGCTTAAAGGTGATCATCCCAACCCATGGTGATGGCCTGTACCTAGATGAGGGGGTGGGAGTAAATATGGGGTGTTAGGCTGCAGAGATCCCAGGCTGACACTTTTTTCCATCAGCTCTGAATAAAAATGGAAAAGAGATGGAATAAATTATGTGTTTCCTCTCAGTCCAGCTCCAATTTGCTAACTGCACTTGGAGATGAGCACTGTTCAGTGCATTTTGTGGCTCACTTGGTTTACATGAGCTCCTTTTTGGAGTCTTCCCTTGTGAACCTCTAATATTCCTTTCATGCACTCTACAATATCCAGGCTCCACTCTTACCATGTTCCCCCTTCAAAAAAAAAAAAAAATAAAAGCTGTATAAGGTATCGAACGGCTGGGATAAGACTGTCAGATTCCTTTTTCCTGCCTTAGTTATGGACTACAGTCCACCACAGGCTTTGGACTTCAATAAAGCTGTAGGTGTAGGGCAATACTGGGCAGAAGGTTGGAGACAACTTGCTGATAACTGAATGCACAACACTCAGCTGAAGGGTAGAGAGGGTGCTGAGAGGTCTGGTAGGGTCCTGCTCCGCACATACTGTACATACAGTGGAATGAATGTGGGCTGTGAATATGTAACCTAAGGACCTACAGCCTATGCAGGCTCTTCCTTGCACTCCCTCTCAGAGGTGGGAGTGCAGTGTGTCCAAGGATGCTTACCTGCAGTGGTGTTCTTCTGCCTCAAGAGGGAGCTCTTCACTTCGCATTGAGATTTGGAAGGTTTATATACTAAAATGAAACAAAACAAAACAAAAAAAAATCCCTGCTAGTAACAGTGGCACTGCCCAATAAATCCAGAACATGGAAGGCAGTTCAAACCAGGGCTTTGGGCCTTGTCTCATGGGACATTTAACACCTGTTTTATTTAAACTGTAGTGAGCATTACTGTACTGTACTAAAAGTTAGAATGTGTTCTGGGCAGGCACACAGTAATGCTTACTACAATCTCCAAAGCAGAGGCTTCTGGGAGAGGGGAGAGGCAGGCATAGGGAGCTGATGTTGCCTCTGCCACTGGATCTTGCTTCCGAGAACAGAGTTCAAGATTCCAGTGTAGTACAAGGCCTGGAGCCAACAATCAGCTGATAGTTGGTCCCGGCCCCTGCACCAGGGCTGGCGGGAGACTCTGGTGCAGTCTTAGGGCTGGGACATTGGGCTCGTGTTCAGGGCCCAACAAGGCTGATGTGTTTTAGACCCATGTCTGGCTCCTTGGACTCCTCAGCTAGAATAACCATGCACCCATTTGCAGCTTGCTTAACTGGGAGCAGCTTTCAATGTGGTTCTAAAAGAGGAAAGCTTTCATACTGAGAACTTGTGCCTTGGGCTCTGTAGCAAGTGGTCTTAGCTACTCAACCTCCACAGCTGTGCTAGCCCGGAGGTGCTTGCGTTGAGTTAAGGCAGCCAGTCACCTCGAGTGCTGGGGCTGTGTTCTGGTGTCCCTGTGGAGTTCCTGAAATGCAAGTTTTGTCTCATGTTTGGAAAATTGGTCTGGAATTTTTACAAACTAAGAGAAATGTGTGCTGTAGAGATGCCATAGTCATATGAGTGGATATAAGACGGAGTTTGGGGGTGGGGGAAGCCTGCCACCAACCATACAAGGGCTTGCTACAGTGATTCCCAAATGGTGGTCCACAAGAGCTTGGGAAGTGTGCTGTAAAAAATGGGCTGGATGAGGCTCTGGCCATGCTGGGGAACCACAGGATGTCTTCATGGCCCCAAGCAGCATTGTGCTGAGATACTATGGAGAGGCTGATTAGCCCATGCAGAGAGTAAGCTAGTATTTCCCAAACTTGTCATACCTGGAGCATACTTCTTTTCTGGATTACAAATTAGCACCATGTTTCCCTCACTGGCTTGGCATGGTAGGGATGTGATGCAGCTGTGTGGGCCTGGCCTGGCTGGGGCCTGATCCCTCTGCACAGGGCCAGCGTGGCCAGAGCCTCATCCAGCCCATTTTTTTTACAGCACGCTTCCCAGCTTTTGTGGACCACTGTTTGGGAATCAGTGTAGCAAGCCCTTGTATGGTACTGCCCTTAGGCAGTCTACTGCATCTGGTTCTTGCTAGACCACTGGTTCCAGGGTTCTATGATAGCCTTGTGTCTGTGGACCATCCTGGATCTGAGTTCCCAGAAGTTGGCAGCCTTCTTTAGTGCAGGAGTGTCAAACGTATGGTCTGTGGGCTGAATCCGGCCTCTGGAGCCTTGTGATAGCTTGTGGGTTGTTGGACTGACACCACGTGCCAGCCCAAGCTTCATGTGCTGTATGTGCACAGGGGACTGGACTGACTGCATGCCCTGTAGGTGGCACAAGGGGTCAGTATGGGGTGTGCACTGTCTCTGGGGCCTGTCTCGATTGATCCATACTGGAGTCAACACATGGGGTTGGTCCTGAGGGGTACCACATGCAGTGTGCACACCCTGCTTGGCCCCCTGTGCTATGTGCAAGGCATATGGCCAGTCCAGCGATACATACAGCATGTGGCCATGGGCTTATTGATAACTAGGATCTCAGTAGGATCCATGGGGATTTCTCCTAAGGATTGCTTTTTATCTCTGAACACAGAAACATGGTCACAAGACTGATAGTTCCCATCTCATTCCTGCAGAGGTGCTAAGCTGTAGTAGACCTGAGCAGTGAGGAAGGCACTGTAAGCTGTCATAGTCTGCTTTTAAGATTAACTGGGTTGTTTTCACTGTGGCTGCTACCATGCTAGTGGAGTTCTGTTGTTTCATACTCACATTTTTCAAATTAAGTCATGTTCATATTAGATTTAGGGTTCTTGCTCTTCTGAGTAACAGAGAAGAAACAGTATTGGATTAGAAGAACCCCATCACCAGAAAGTTCTTTTGTTGGATTAATTTAGTAGAAAGATTTATCCTTACTTACAGATCCAATAAAAAGAGAGAGTAAGAAATAGTGTTCCTACCTCTCAAAACTGGTCCACAAAATCAAGGTGTGGAAGAACTGGGTTTGTGTCTGTTTCACTGATGGGGAAACAGAGTGAGACAGTCCTGAGGTTTAATTTGTGGTAATGGAAAAATCCTGTTGTTTACATAAATGGCATACTTACTAAATATTCAAGTTAAGACATGTAACTGTTTGCCCATGACCTTTAGAATTTGGGACTGTTAGTCTTAAGTACCTGACCAAGGGTGTTCACTCTCAGCAAAGGAAGGTAGGCGATCACAACAAAAGCATAAACTGTAAGCAGGCTGGAAACAATAAAGCCCTTTTCTGAGAACATTCATTGCTGACAGTCTTAGAGTATTCTCCAGCAGTGACAGGTATAAAACTTACAGGTGAAAATATGCTAATTTTTCAAGTTGCCTGCCTGTGGCTTGGTGGCTTTCTGGTATCCATCTTCATGTAAGATAAAGATTCTTTCTAGCAGCCTAAAACAGTCAACTTCCCAGCTAGTGATTCCATCCTTTTTTCCATGGAGAAAGTATAAGGTTTTGTAAATACCTGGTCTGAAATAATTTGTTTCCATCAAGGTTTCTTAGCCCCTGCAGGAGAATAAAATCCTTTAACCTCTGGAGTAGGATTTAGCTGTGATGGTCCAAGAAATATCCAAGAGGCAAGGCTTTTTTGGGATACCTGTTACTGGATCAATTGTATAGTTGGGAGAGCTGTTGGACAAGCTTTCAAGAAGGGTCTCTGATGCCCAAAAGCTTGTCCAACAGCTCTTCTGACTTTATGGTTGTTCCAACCATAAAGTTGCCTCTCTTCGTATTGCATCAGCTGTGGCACACTTTGGGTTCCAGGATTATAGAGACAGAAAAGACCTACTGGATCACCTCTCCTCTTCCCCTCCTGTTCTTTCTGGCCTATGCAGCGTTGCTCTAGATCTTACATTCTCTTGTGCTGTGTTTGGTTTTAATAGCTCTGCTTTGGGGCTTCCGCTGCTATTCCAAAGAAACCATTCCACCAGTGGGAAGATCCCACCATAGCACTAAATCATTTCTGGAGCTTCAGCTACAGGTTCTGTTGTTTGTTTTATATCCCCTTGGGTCATGATAAAGAATCTCTCTTCCTTCCTTTGCTTGGACCTTCCCCCACACACAGCATTGGACCAAGTTATACCTTATGCTTCAGTTCCCTCTTCCAGCTTTCATCTTATTGCTCATCTCTTAATTTTTGTAATGAAATACCTCTCACCTACAATCTCCTGTTCTTTTTTTCTGAAGGACTCCTCAGCTTGCTGTATTGTCTTGTACTGTGCTTTGTTAGCCAGAAAATTTGGCTAATACAGCCAAAGCCTGCAGAGGGAATGTGGTAATAAGTAGAGTACACAGTTAATCCAGAGGCACTGTGGTTTCTTTCTGGAAAGCAGTGCTATAGATAGGCTCCAGGGCTGTGTGAAATTTGGCTGGGTGTTTTGTTTTGAAGCTGTTCCGATGCGTTTCAAGCTTGAAACAGCAAAATTGAATTGAAACACAAAGCCTTTGAAACAGCTTTGAAATGAAACAAGGGCCCTCAAAACATTTCTAAATGTTTCGAGTTTCGAAGCTGGGCTTGGCTTCAGCACTGGTCCCAGCCAGCAGCAGCAGCCTCCTGTCATCCACACCCCCTGGGGAGGATTCTGGCACAGCCTGCACCCCTCCCTGGATCTGCATGCAGGACGACAGCATGTTGCTGCCAGCTGGGGCCAGAAGCAGCACCAGTCTTCCTGGTGCAGGGTGCGCCCAGCACCAGTCCCAGGCAGCAGCCTCCTGTCATCTAGCAGGCAGATCCAGGGGCTGCAGCCCTGGGAGGAGTCTGGCACAGCCCTGCAGCCCTCCTGCGGGTGCAGGCCTCTGGATCTGCAGGCCGGATGACAGGAGGGTACCACTGCCAGCAAGTGACAGTTTTACTTGTCAGCAGCTTGAGGTGCAGTT
Source organism: Crocodylus siamensis (assembly GCF_052110815.1). Taxonomy (NCBI): domain Eukaryota; kingdom Metazoa; phylum Chordata; order Crocodylia; family Crocodylidae; genus Crocodylus; species Crocodylus siamensis. Next base: position 86,277,840 of record NC_143398.1, on the reverse strand, counting down.
TCCCAGAAACATCTGCACCTATCTCCTTGAAACCTGGCAAGCTTCATGCCCTCAGAAGAAGCTACCGTTCCTGCAAGTTTCATTGGAATCAGGCTAGAAATGACAAAGTTATGGGCAGTTTTGTGCTTCCCCATTGTAGCCTATGCATGAAATGTTGAAACAATGAAAGTTTCGACGAAACAAAATGGAACAGTGCTTTTGAAACTAAACGAAACTCGAAACGGAACACTGTTCTGTCGAAATGAAAGTCAAAGTGGAATTGTGCTGTTTTGCACAGCCCTAATAGGCGCTATACACTTCTCAGTTGATGCAAAAGGCGCCTCATTTTATTTTTGAGGCTATTCAACTCTAGTGACAAGGCCAAGATCTGTTTTGCTTGTGAAATTTGTTGAGCTTTTCATTTGGTTGGTTATATAACTATTCAGGCATACTGACCATTGATTGTAAATATAGGCTGCCATTTGGTAAAACCTTTGTTCGCACTGGCATTTTGACCAAACTCTGACTTTGCAAAGTGACATGGTTTTGTGTGGCTGCTGAAAGGGCTTACACAAGTCTGGCTGAGTACTGAACAGATCCATACATGGAATTACCAGGCTGGCCTATCCCTGGGTTTTCTCAAACAGACATTTGGAGCAGGAATAACCAATACACTGACTCCTTTTTAATGTATAATTGACATGGCAGGAGAATGGGAACAAGTCTTAACACGTTACCTAAAGCCCCAGTTTTTTCCTGGAGTAATGACTGCTTTCTGTGGTTGCTTGATCCTCCTTATGTTCCTGAACTCTCCTTGTTTTGTGTATCAGTTGCTCAGTATCCTTTCATTTATCTCTTCCCGGCAGACTTTGAGAGAAGCTGTAGCAAACCCCTCAGGCTTGCTATTGTTTTCCTTGGCTTACTCCTGATATGAGTGTCCTATATCTGCCTGGTGTATGAGAGGAGGAGAAGAAGAGTTGCATAAGGGTTTGCTTGTACTCTGTTCAGTCCAGTTCATCCACTGCTTTATCCAGTTTGGTATCCCTTATCTTGCAGCAGTTCACGCTAGAGCATCAGAGCACAGCATGCAAGCTCCATAATGCCCAAGCTTGTGCAATACCATCATACCGGAGGAAATTTCTATCCAGTCTCTGCTTATGTAGGAAGAGAGTATGGATCGATCAGGTGATGGGAGAAAAGGAGGTTGTCACTAAAACGAAGGAGAAGTGAGCAAACCTGGTTAGTAGGGCTATGTGAAATTTCGCCGACTGTCTCATTTCAACGCCATATCGACTCATTTTGGGCTCAAAACAGTGAAATTGAAATGAAACAAAGGGCTTTGAAACAAAATGAGTGCAGTTGAAATGTTTCGAAAGTTTTGAAATGTTTCGAGTTTCCAAGCTGAAGCTGGGCTTGCCTGCAGGAAAACAAAGTAAGGAGAAGGGAGGGAGAGGAGGCGGGGAAATGACTGCTTTCATATTGACTGTGACTGTTTGGCTGCCTGAGATGCTGCTGGTGCTACTGTGCTGCTTACTAAGCTATTACTTGTTGTCATTTAAAATGGTGGACCAAGCTGAGGCTGTAGGGGAGGAAGCGACCTCATTGGGCACACTACCGTGTTGTGTAGAGGCCCCAGCACCAGTGAGGGTCCTCCTTAACACACACAGTCATACGTGTCACAAGTTTTGCTTGTCAGTAGCTTGGGTGCAGTTTCCCAGAAACCCCTGCATCTATCTCCTTGAAACCTGGCAGGCTTCATGGCCGCAGCAGGGGCTACCATGCCTGCAGTTTTCACCCGGCTGTGCCATAATGCACACTTGACACAAGTTTTGCTTGTCAACAGCTTGAGGTGCAGTTTCCCAGAAATCCCTGCACCTTATTTCCTTGAAACTTGGCAGACATCGTGGCCTCAGCAGGGGCTACCATCCCTGCTGCTTTCATTCAAATCTGCCAAAAAATGACGAAGTTATAGGCAGTTTCATGCTTCCCTATTATAGGCTATGTTCAGAACATCGAAACAGTTCTGATGAATCAGAACAATGCTTTGAAACAAAATGAAGCTCAAAACGAAACACTGTCGCAGTGAAACAGAAGTTGAAACTAAGCAACTAGCAGAACTAAACACTTTTTTGCACAGCCCTACTGGCTACAGAGCTGTATCTGTCTCATGAATACTTTTAAGGGCTCCTCCAAACGTGCAAGCAAAGGTGCAGTGGGGTTTGGTGCATGATCTACACAAGTGTGCTTCCTGCCATGCCACGTGTGTGGCAGGAGGCATGATTGTGGGATCCTTTCACAGGTTGCCAGTGCAGGGGGAGCCTGGGATCACGATTGTGATTCTGGGCTCCCTCTATACCAGCAAGTAGCAAGCTCCCCTGGCTGGGATCCCCCTCAGCTAAGGAGTCAAAGTACATTTGGCCAGGAAGCAGTCTTCACTCTGAGGCTGTCTTAGGTGTCAGATGTCAGCACATCAGCAGCCTGGAGGTGGGATGCTGAGGCCCACACCCCCCACCCCAGTGGGGTGGATGAGACAAGCTGGTGTGCCCTCTGTCTATGGTGGCCTTGAGGACCCTCCTGGGGGAGAAGGAGGACCCAGGTGAGATGAGGAGGGCTCTTATGTTACTCTCAAGTCCTTCTTTTGTATTCTCCTTCCCTCCTGATGACTTGATCCCTGGCTGTCTTTGGTTGGTCTCTCTGTGTGTTCATCAAGCTGTCTAAATAGCTCATCACATGCACTCATACTAATTTGGTCTTTCCGGGTCTTCTAATTTGGTCTGTTCCCCTCAAACTGAGACTCAGGCCCTCCCTCTCTGGGGCTTTGTTAGCTGGTGCCACCTTATCTCATGTTATGGAACAGTATGGTACATCCCTCCTCTTCCCAGGCTGTACGTGTATCCATTGGCCTTGTATTAGATAGCCTGTATGGTTTGAAGGTTGTGTGAAACTGTTTATATGAGACCCAGGCTTTTTAGAAAGCAGGGGCAGATCCAGAGGGGGTGCAGTGGTGAAGCTGCCTGCCACCCCCTTCTGGATTGGACCGTACAATGGGAGCATCTGGAGGAAAGTTTTAAGCCCTTAAAGGAGGTGAAAATCCTCCTCCCCTCCACTGACCTAGCCCCTCCCCCCCAACCCTCTTCCTCCCAGCCTCTTCCTATCTCTTTCCTTGCTGTGCCAAGGGTGGGGAAAGCAGCAGAGCTGTTTCCATCTGCCACAGCCAGGCTGCATGTGGGCTGGGCTCAGCTGGGGACAGGGAAAGCAGCAGTGGGAATGGGCAGGGGGCACCCCCCTTACCCATGCATGCTCCCAGGAGATGGGGCAGAAAGGGGGGAACTACTGTCCTGCCCTGCTGTTGCTGCTGTCCCCGTTCCCAGATGAGCCTGACACAACCTGGCTGGGGTGGGTAGTAGCAGCTCTGGTGCTTTCCCTGCCTTGAGAACAGTGGCATGCAGGAGAAAGGAAGGAGAAGGAGGATTTTAGGGACCTTTAAAAAGTCCCTGAAGGCTCCTGAGCGTGCAGGCAGAGGAGACTGGGAGTCAGGGGTGCAATAACCTTTGGGGAAATCCTGGATCCACCCCTGGCATGAGGTAATTCCTTGAATCAAAACTACAGGGAAGTTCTTCATAGACATTGAATATCCATGGTGAAAAGTAAATACTCTAAAAAGTTATTTTCACATAAGTAACCAAAGGCAGGATTTGATAACCTATCAAAGGGAATTTTCAAGGTTCATTGGGGGATTTATCCCCACACCTTCCACTAACGCTAATCAAAATTAGGGTGAAACTTGGTAGTTGGAGCTCAACCAAGCTTTTTTCTTGTTGCTTCTGTTCCTAACAAACCTACCTGGCTTTGTCTTTAGCACCAAGCATTCAACCTCAGTGACTTCTCTGTGACCAGTCTGCAGATCCAGCTCCACATCTTTTAAGATCCAGACAAAATCTGGGAAGAAGGCAGCAATGTGGGACTCTGCCTGTGGAATAACCAAGAGACAGGCACTGCCCCAAATTGCTTAGCGTAGCAACAAAAAGCTATGCAAGCCAGGACAAACAAACAGACTGTCAGGAGAATAAGGTAACAATGAAACTCTCATGTTGTAAGCAGCAGTTTCATGTCATTCATATCCCTCCCAATGTAAGCATAGACTCAGCCAGTCACTGACGCTCATTTGGGGGAGTTTGTTTCTGGTTTGTATTCTTGCTCACCAATTCGAGGTCCAAACAGCAACGCTTATAATGAGCGGTGAGAGCCCCCGTTCTCCAAAAGGCCTGTGGTAGACAGCAAAGGCACAATTAGTAGGAACTGCTGTGAGCCAGCAGAGAATAGCAGCTTATTTTCCTTATAAATAAATTAATAATGTCCTAGCTTAAATTAACCTGATCAGGTCCAAATCCATTCAAATCATTGAGGAACCATATGTGCCCTGCTACCAGCAAGTATCTTCCACCCCTGCCTGGGGCTTCAGATGCTTCCAAATCCTTTGGCAGCCATCCTACGTGCAGGCCCAAGCCTGGAGGTTTGGGGTTCAGATGCCCCCCACGTTTTGTTTGCCTTTAGCTTGCTCCTGCAACCATATGGCTAGGGAGGAGTCTTCTATTTCCATAAAGTTGGCATGTAGCTGAGATTCTCCTACTGGCTTGCAGGTTAAGTATATGGGGAAGAAAGGGGCATAGTAGGGTGGGGGATGCAGACTGAGGCCTGCATGGTGAGGCGGGAGGGTATGAGGCTAGGGGCGCAGCCAGGGGTGGTACATGAGGCCTGCAGCCAGGGTGGGATTGTATGGCTGTGGGCGCCAGCTGGGGGAGTGGGACAGAGCTGCAGGTGGCTCATTTAGGGAGTGGCTCCCCGCTACTGCACGCATTCCTGGGCAGGGAGGCATGAGGTGCGCAAATTTGTGCACAGGGTAGGGGGCAGATGCAGGCTGCCCACTGCAGGCTCGGAGCTCCCTGCCCTGCTGTCCCTCCCAGGGGCTCCATAGCCTAGTGGGTGGGACCCAGTGCAGGAGGGCAGGGAGACTTGGTGCTGCTACCACTGCTGCTGAGACCTGTATACTAGCCACACCGACATGGCAAGGCACAGCCTGCCTGCTCTGTGGCAGCAGGGGCAGCAGTGGTGATGCAGAATTGTGGCCTTCAACCAAATTATGTTAAATAATAATGCATCAATGGATGATCTGTTTAGAAGAATCCCTTCTCCATGGCATGGATTGAGGGTAGGGGGAAGACAACATGCAGGAAGGAAGCTGCAGGAGACTCCAGCTAGCAGGAGCTACTGAAGCAGCCACGGTAGGGACCTCAGACTCAGTGGGCACTCAGGGAGCAAAACAAAGAGGGACCCTTTGTTAATCTAAATCTCAGAGGTCCTCAAGCAGTTCAACAGAGAGAAGGAGCCAGAGTTGCACCTGATTTGGTCAGCTGACAAGCTGCTGTCAAAATTATCTGGTGTTTTTGGAGGTATCACCAGGGCACATTTGGGTGGTAGTGATGTTTTTCAGGGCTGTTTCTTCCTGGGGACTCTTTCCTACAACTTGTCCATCAGAAGAGCTATGGAAGCACGGTTAAAATCCTAGCATCATAGGGTTGGAAGGGTTATTTAGTCCAAAAAGATGTGCTGTTCCTATACTATCTCATCCTACCCAGGCTCTTTTTGACCTCCGCTGAAGGAGGTTCCATTATTTCCCCAGAAAACTTTTCCACTGTCCAAGTGTTCTGTCAGTCAAGGAGTTTCACTTGGTCCCTACATCTTCATGCAGAATGGGTAAAGCACTAAAAACTTCTTATTATAGAGAATAATTCTGCATGGGCTGGGGATACACTGTTGGACTGGATTTTGGACCCAGAAGCTATACCTTTGTTCCGGGTTGGCACAACCCTCAGACCGACCACAACACCTGCCAGTTGATAATAGGTGAATTTATTGATACAGAGTAAAAAACAAAAAAAAACAATCAAACAATTCTATATCTACCAATCCTAGGGCTGTCATCAGAGTCAAAATACATCTGGTTAAGATGCATGCTCCACTATGAGGCTCTCGCTCTTAGGTATCAGCAGTCTGGAGACAGGATGCCAAGGCCCACAGCCCCCCTCCAGTGGGGTGTATGATATGGGCTATCAGTATGCCCTTGGTCCATGGTGGCTTTGGGGACCCTTCCTGGGAGAACAGAGATGGGGACCCCTCTCAGGGAGGAAAACAAAGAGGGACCCTTTGTTAATCTCAAGTCTCTGCTTTTGTATTTTCCTTCCCCCTTGATGACTCCTGATGACTCTTTATCTGTGGCTCTCTTTGGTTGGTTGCATCTCTGTGGTCACATGTCCATGCAGCCTTCTGGGACTTCTCCTACTTTTGTCTGTTCCCCCAAAACTGGGATTTAGCCCCCCGCCCTTCCCCCCTGTTTTCATGGGCCTTGTTGCTGGTGGCACTTAATCTTGTGTTATGGGACAGTATGGTACATACTTCCTTTGCTTCCCAGGCTGTTTCCTAGGCTGTGTCCTTGTTGTGTTAGACAACCCATCTCCCTTGAACGCTGTAATCTTGCATTATAGCATGTCCCCCTTTATTCTCAGGTTGTGTCCATCCATTGGCCCTGTTGTGCTAGGCAGCCCAGCTACTTCTAGGGCCATGAGAAGCTGTGTGTGTGTCCCAAGCTCTTTAGAAATCAAATTAACCCCTGCTGCCCATCTGGACCCTTTATAATACATATAACTATACCTATAAGCCAATTCCTAAAAAAACATAAATACCATTTCTAAGCCAACAACACTAGACCTCTAAATTACTACTTTGATCAGTGTTCTTTAATGAAAAAAGCAGTATTGGCAGCCCTTTTTCATATTTAAATTTATCTGTCTGCAGAATGGATAGAGGATGGGTGGTGGAAATGAAGGATTTCCACAGGCACCTTATGCCAATCTGGGGAGACCAACTCTACAAGTCTGAGAGTCAATCTGGGGAGACCAACTCTACAAGTCAGAATCCTAGCTTTTCTTCCTGTGGTTGCCAAAAGGGGAGACAGTCATTACCAGTTGTGGCAATACCTGTGAATATGAGTTTCATTTTGGTAAAATAGGCAGTTGTCTTGCTGGAAGCTGGTGTGAAAACACCGATTTTATTGTCGCATACAATCAAGGAGCTGTTAGGTGGTAACAACACAGAGTCACTACAGCCCAGGGCTGCTTTTTGAGCAAGGTATCTAGTTAGAATAGGCTCCATATCTCATTCTTTTGATCTAACTATGCTTCTTGATACAGGACCGTGCTGGAGCTGGTGCCTTATAATCAAACGCTTCTTACTTTGTCCTCAGTTCTCATTGTAAAAATTGATTCACCTTAGTTCCTAACAGGTCTCATTTACTCTGCAACATTTTCCATGGTCTTTTCTCAAAGTGGACTTAAGCCAAGGTGACCATCTGCTGCATTTGGCTTTACTCATAAAGAGCAGCATGGTGTCCTTAACGGAGGATAGAGAAGAACGAAAAAGAATATGTGAGAAAAAGCAAGGTGATCTTGAGGAGCTGTGGAAGACAGAAGCCCAACTGTAAGGGTTGGAAAAAGAGAGGTAGGGACAGTTATGAAATGACAGTCTGTCCTGACTTCCCAGGTAGAGTTGGTCTGGTCATTCAGTGGGGCCCTGGGATGCTGGTGTGGATATGAATCCTCTATCTGGCATCTCTGTAATAACGATAAGTATTGAAATCTCATGTGGAAGCAATTTTGTGCTCCAGGAGGGGATGAGAAGCAGTAGTGGGGATTATAAGAATTATTTCTACAGAAATGTTTCTTTTGTGCCAGTGACTAGCATTCTGGTGCGTGTGTCAGTCTGCCCAGCTAGAATGCAATAGTGTTTGCAGATGGGAATCCACAGCTGAGGACAGTGGAGATGAGTCCAGTCTCATCCACACAACAGATATTGGGCAATAAACCTCCAGGCAGACTCCTCACTTTTCTCTTTTCTCCAGCAAAGCTGTCTCTCAGACCTGGCCTTGCTGTAACCCCTTGCCCTGCCCTGCTTACTAGCAGAGCTGGACACAGGCATGGGCAAACCAAGTGGCCGCCTGAGGCCCAGACAGAAAGGGGGTCCGAAAATGGTAATTTTTTTTCTGTTGTCCAATTGTTATCATCATTATCTCTGGTGAAGTGGGGCCCGATCCTTTCCACGGGGCCGCCAGGAGCCTAGATATGGTGCTGCTTATTAGTCAACATGGAAGAGCTGGTAAACAAGGAAACTGTCTGCAGTTCATTCCTTAACATATTCAGACCTGAAGAACTGTATGCCGTGGCAATGTATGGCCCATCAACTGGATCTAGCCCATGGACCCCTGGATCTGGACTCCCTCACCTTGTCACGAGATAGCCTTATCGCATATTTTATCCTCTTTATTTGAAAAGCAACAGAATCCTCATATGCATGTTTTATTTCCTGTATTCCAGTAGCATCTAAATGTAAGGTGTCACTCTAGCTGTACAACATAATGATGATGATGATAATGCTGCTGCTGATAATAGGTATCCAGGTTGTAGTCATATTGGTCTAGAGGAAAAGGCAACCAGGACTTGTAGTAGAGATGATATCTTTTATTAAACCAACAAGATTTTTGTAAAAAAAAAGTCTTTAATTGCAGGCTTTCGGGCACAAACACTTCATCAGGCATTGGAGAAAAGATTGTAACAGTTTGCCTGGGTAGAAATGAAATTTCATATTTCATAGGATTTCACAGAGGAGTCAATAGATGGAAAACTCCCCTGGGCTGATAATAGACAGTTATACAGCTGTGCAACAGAAGTCTTTGTTTCCTATTTTCTTCCTGCCATATTTTCCCAGGCTAACTGTACCTTTAACTCCTCCCAGTTTCTTTCAGTGCTCTCTTCTTCAGTCTTAGGTCTGCAGGTATCTTCTCTCCCTCTGGTGGAGTCATGTAACTCGTGTGTCCTAAGGTTGGGTCCTGAAAATACAGTCCTCAGTCCTTCGACTACAGTTACCTCAATAGGCTGGACTTCTCATCAGTGCCTGAAATGCTGTTCTTCTGGAAAGAATGGCAGTACTGGTCACCCTAGAATTAGCTGAATGTTTAGCACATGGCTTTAATGCTCTACCTCTAACAGAAGTGATGCATTTGGTCTCAAAAAGTTGGTTCTGTGTCAGCATTATCTCCATGTCAGTCACTTTGGTCTGATTTTTTTGGTTGCTCTTGGTGTGCGGCCTGGGGCTGGCAGATTTATTTCTCTGTCTTCATGGGTCCTTTGTTTTCTTGCAAGATTGTGAAGACCAGACTGATTCTTATTATTTTGGCCAAAGTCTTCAGAAGTGGCTTATGACTTTCCCCTGGTTTGGGGTGCTCATGGCTGGTTGAGATAAATCCAGGCCTTTCATGTCTTTTCAGAAAGCGGTTGGAGTCTGGAAAACCCTGATCTCAAGCTGAGCCATCAAGCCCTGAGGCATTCAAAGTCACTAGTTCCTTTAGAAAACTGCCCTGTTCTTGTCAGTGTTAATAGCTGGCTTTACTTTTAAGTTCAATGTAAAAAAATGAGCCAGTAAATGAAAATGGATTTGGTTAAACAGTTTATGCAACTCATTCCAAGATTCGGGAAAATCGGGTTACTCACGGTGCTTGTAGTTAGAATCTAGAGATGCTCTCTTAACATAGGAGACTGAGAAAGGTGGAAATTGGGAGATGGTCCTGGAGTTAAGGTGGAGCTAGTTAGAGACAAAAGGTCTGCAGCGACTTGCTTACTGTTCCATAGTAAAAATAGTTTCATTCTTCTCATTCATGCCTGGTTGAACATTAAAGCTATCCCCAACCTAAGTTCTGCATCTGTCTCAACAAGTTGGTTACATATCAGCATTCTGTCCATCACTGCAACCAGTGATCACTACAGTGCTACCACAGGTGACAGTTGATGGTATCTGCTTCAGGTGATAGGGGCTGCAATCTTTACCATGCAAGAAAGTCCTATCTTCCACAGCTCTTTGCCAATCTAGCAAGCAGCAGATCTAAGACTGGCTATGTGGAAATGTTGCAAGAAACCTCTGATTAATGTATGTTAATTGTGTTAATCAAGTTGCTGGAAAAATGATGGGGGAAATTATAATATTGGTTCGTTAAGCTGACACCTTCCAGGCTTTTCCGAACTTTGTTCCAGCTGTGCATGCTTAATAGAACAGCAGGATGTAACAGAAACCTGGGGTATAGCGAAGGAAGCCTGTTTCCCTTTTACAGAAGCCACTCCCCACATAGATTTGTATCATCATGTCAGAGGAGAGGCTAGAGAGAAACAGGAACCAGGCTTCCTACCAGGAAAAGGGGGTGGGTGTTGGAAAGGAGAAGAGTAGAGAAGGACAGATGAATAAAAAGAGAGAGAGAGAAAGCAATGGAAAGGGAATGAGTCGAAGAAAGTGAGATAATAGAGGGGAGGCGGACAAGCAAAGGAGAAAGCAGCAAAGAGTACAACTTGAGGAGAAAGGAAAGAGATCATGGAGCACCTTTTCCAGTTTTGGTCCCAGCTTGCATCTTGCTGGAACAGTTTACCCATACTGGGCTTCTCCCTCACAGCCTTTGCTTTGTTATTTGTTTTTATAAAGCGCCGTAGAAGCTGGAGTCGCTACCCACCTGGGCCACCCTCTTTGCCTTTCCTTGGGAACATGCTGCAGATTGATTTCTACAACCCTCACCTCTCCTTCAACCAGGTAAATGCTAGTGGGGCTGCTGCCTTTCCCAGAGTGAAGCTGGTCCTGGTTTGGGAATCCTAGAAAGGTTATTTCCCATGCACAAATCTTTGTCAACACAGTAATGATCCCTGTAGGGGGTTGGGTTGAACATTACCCCATTAGTCCTGAAACCTTATATGGGGCTGCAGTTGCCTCAGAGTCCAGAGGGCAATGTTCTACTCCAAAGTCCAGAATAATTTTTAACTAAGATCTGTGTGCACAGGAGCAGAGACTGTGTTTGTGTGTATGTGGACATGCATACCCCTACTTGCAGCCTCTTTGAATGCTGTGTGTAGTTTTTTGGGGATGAATCAGAGGTGCATAAGTGCTTATGAGCCAAGAGCTCACTTTCTAGATTCATAGATTTTTTTTTTATACCCCCCATGCAAAAGTCAGGATAGAAGTGCATCTCCTAGACTAACTGAATCAGAGGTGCATCACCTCCTTGGAATTTGTCATGTGCTTAGATCCCTTTCCACTTCCGTGAGCTCCCTAGATGCAGCACTTTGCATTTCTCCAAGAGCTCACTTTGGTTGATCTCTTGTATTATCCTGCAGCATTCTGATGACAGACCCATCCACCACAACTCTCTGGGTTCGACCCTCCAGCCAATTCTCCACCCACCGGACTGTGCAGTAATATTCTACTGGTCCCTAAGCATAATGATTTTGCTGGTGAAGACTTTGGTTGATCTCTTGTATTATCCTGCAGCATTCTGACAGTATTCTACCCCTAAGATGGCTGGTGAAGAAGTACCATCTCTGTAGCACTTTGAGATCCCTTGGGATGAAATGGGCTACAGCCCTGATTCTCAACCAGGATGCCACGGGGTCCTTTGAGATCCTTTCAGGTGTGCTAGGGGGTGCAATATTGCTAGGTGTGCCAACATAATTCACAAGATAAACCCAGAAATTTCAGAGGAATCCATAGTCTTAAAAACATTCTGACCTGTTGTGGTCTTGCTGAGTTTTTTGCAACAGAAAAAAATCCTGTATTATTTTTCCATAGTCAAAAAAATAATGAAAACTAAGTGCTGGCATTTTCCAAGGAGCTCCTTGAGTTTAAGGCTGGGTGCCTTGAGCCTCAAAAAGTTGAGAATTCAGAGCTAAAGAAAGCTTATTGTATAGGAAAACTTTTTTCCCAGGACAGATGTCTCTGATTTTGAGATTTGGCTGTTGAATAGCGTAATCTGTAAGCTAGCCCTATAGTACTGGAAGCATTTGAAAGTCTCAGCAAAGGTGAAACAGTTGGGGTCTCCAGCTATACAGCTTTAAATATCTTGCCTGCTGTAGCCAGAATATCCACAACTCTAGCGACATTAATTATTCAGCAAGTGTACACTTCCATTTTTCTTTTAAGGAAAATATGTTGCATCTTAAAGGAAATACATCTTGCTTTGTCTTCTGGTTGAACCTGCAAACTCTATAGGCCCTGTTCTAGTTTGGCACCACTGCACTTGTGTTTCCAAGTGGAGAAATTGACCTTGGATCATGGGTTTTTTGCCAGGGAGTAGGAAAGGCCATTTGTTTCAGGATCAAATCAGATTATAACAATCCTTGTCACTGAAGTGTTGACTAGAAACTGCTTTTAAGAGCACTTTTTTAGTTGAACCATCCTACTCTCTTTTTTGGCCCCATTTCTGTGTCACAAGCAGAAATGAAAACAGCTCCTATTACTTGGAGAAAAGCAGGAAGTAGAAATAGAAATGGCATTTTATCCTGTCACCCTGCCACCTCTTTTTAAGTATATGCCTGAGGGCTTTATCCACTGGTAATGACTGGCAGTGTGGTTTTTACCAGTTCACCTGTGGGCTGGCTCCCCTGTCTATAAGCTTGGCTATGGGAAGAGGTCAATGTCCAGTAAGGCAGGGTGGCAATTTGCAGTGCTGGCTACCCTGAATTAACTCCCTGTGTGGACCAAGTTGGTTCCTTGATGTTCAGAGACTACATTTCCTATTTTTAGACCCATTTCCTTACTCCGGCACCCATAAAATGATTCCCTTTATCACCTTTCAAATGTGTGCAGGCAGTGATTCTGTTTCCATAGCTTGGATATTCAGTCAGTTGACACAGCTCATTTAATCTTTCATCATTCCTTGACCTGTCTATTTTTTTTTTTTAAGTCTTTGATTACTCTTTGAATTCAATCCTAGTTAAACAATACTTATCTGCTATGGAGGTGAGCACTCGGCATTACCACAGAAGTAGCTGTGTCACTGCCTTCCAGAAGTGGGTCGTCATCCCCTTGTTCAGAGATACCACTCTGGTGAGGCAGGAGTGCTGTTCCTTAACAGCTAGGCCACTATGGGAGTAGATGACATAAAAAATAGGAAGTGGTAAATTATGAGTTTGTATTTTCCATGCTCGTACCCAGAGAATGGATTTGTTCTCCCTGCCCGTGATACTTTGGTCCCAGAGGAGTGTACTTCTTTTACACTTGTATTTACAACTCTCAATTTCCTGGATAAGACCTGAGAAATTCTGGCACCATTGGAATGGGACAAAGTAGTCAAAAGCTGGTGTAGCGAAACCCAGAAAATTCATTCAATATGTGGGTGGCGGAACCCTCTTCCCATCTGATGATGGACAGCTACATAGTAAGGGCTATACCACCCCTTTCTAACACCTGGAAGTCATGAACAGGGTTTCCCTGTTCTCTGCTTCCTCCAGTTGCTGTGATGACCCTTGGGGGCCATTGGTATATGCTGCAATTTTGAACAGCTGCCAGGGTAATCTCACTTCTTCTAGGTCAAGGGTACTCAACCCCTGGGCCATAGAGCCATGACATCCATGCCACAGGATTCCCTGTGGATCAGGAAATTTGGTTGTGGGAGCAATTCATACTGCCATCCCTCCCGCACTGTCTTAAGTCCCAAGCCCCCCACGGCCATATCAGGGCCCATATTGGGGCTGGACCACACCCCTTCACCCCATGCAAATGGATCAAGGTTCGGCCATGCCCTCCTGCCCCCTTCACATGGCTGAATCAGGCCCTGCCTTGCCCCAGATTAGGCCCATTGGCTGGATCTAGCCTGCAGATGTGGGTGCTGCCCATCTGGCCCACAAGGCAAAAATGTTGAGCACCCCTGTTCTAGGGAAATGGAACTGGATTGGCGTACAGCCGAGCCAGGATCAGGGTAGCTGGTGGGTTAAAGGACTTTGCAACTCAGCAGGTAATATGCACCAAACAATCTTTGGGTGCATCCAACTCCACAGAGCCATTCAGGTCCTGGCCTGAAATTCTGGACTTAAGGTGACCTTCTTGTGTCCTTTCTAGCTATAGGATCCTCCTTTTTACAATGATGTTCTGGTTTAAGAAACCTAATCGACACATTAACCCTTGGAATCACAACTGGTAATAGTTTGTCTTGGTCTAAAGATCATTGCCCTCTGCTCTGGTGTTTGTAGGAGAACTGTATCACATTTTAAATTCCTTCTTATATGTAAAAGTGAGCCATCTCACTGTATATTTAGCAATAAAAGGCTAACCACATCAGTGAAGGTAGAAAAGGAACTGCTCCCCTCCTACTCCCCCGATCCATGCTGTGATAGGATTATGAACGTTGTGCAAGCAATTTCTCATAATGGCAACACATGAACAACTCCAGGTTAACTAGCTACTCAGGTCAACTGTGTCTGAGTTGTTCCATGGGCTATCTTTGAAGATGCCATAGGAGTCCTAACTTCTTGTAGTCATTCAAAATTGCAAGGGTGTTTTTTATGATATTGCTGGCAAAATTTTACCTTGGGCGTAATTGTGTTCTATTAACTTAAATTCTCCTAAATTACACTTTCAGCTAATAATGGTGGGTTTTTTCCATTGCCTGTGAAAGGTGCTGTGGTAAGTTGCCATGAGTTGTTGCTCTGCAAAAATATTTGTATCATTAATTGATTGCTAAAGTTCTTTGTGATAATTTTACAGATTCACAGAAGTTTAGGGCTGGAAGGGACCTCATCAGATCATTCAAGATCCTCCAAAACACTTAGATATATTTTAGCATCACAGTCTGAAAAAAACAAAGCATGACCTGGTTTTCAGCCATAGAAATCAACAGCTTTTCTTTCTTCTTTCTCTCTTGACAGCTGAATAAGAAGTTTGGGAATGTTTTTAGTCTTCAGTACTTCTGGAGTAACATGGTGGTGGTGAATGGGTACAAGGCAGTGAAGGATGCACTGATCCAGAAAGCAGAGGACTTTGCTGACCGACCTTATTTTCCTAAATATGCCCATCTAGGTTATAACAAATGCTCTGAAGGCAAGTGCCATGAAAACTAACATCGGTTTCTGACCGTAGTTCTGAGATGACTGGCTTGTAAATTGGAGGGGAATTGGACAGTGTGCTGCCTCTTTTCTTGTCCCTTTGCTTATGCTTCTTGTGCTGGAACCTGACTCTACCAGTGCCTCTCATAGTTTCCTCCCCTTCTCTTGGCTGTAGTGAGCAGATTGAAGTGTTACTGGGTACAATGGAAGTGGCTGTTCTGTAATGTTAAGTAAGATTTTCAGGGTTACTTGTACCCCTTGTCACCCATAATCAGAACTGGTGGATTTCTATTTCATTCATGTTTCTCATGTTCTGTATGTTGCTTTGTCAGGTCATAAAGAAATATATTTTTACAAGGAATCTCCTGGAACTGACAGTGAATATGTGGGAGAGTAGAAAGAAATACAGTTTGAAAGGGAGGCTTGTTAGTCTGGGTACTATCTTGAATTATCACAAATCCCTTCCATAACATCCTTCCGCAACATAAAATTGGAGCTCAGAAACCTTTAGTCACAGCTTGTCATAGAAACAGAGACAAGAAGGTTTGGAGGGTACCTCCAGATGTCATCTAGTCCAAACTTTTAACTGAGAGAAACCATACTTTCCCTCTCCCACACTCTAGCCAAGGCAAAAGTGTTGCCTACAGTACCATCTCCAGCGGTTCTATCCAACAGTTTAATCCTTAGGAAATGCTTTCTGACCTGAGGCCCATACCCTCAACTCTGGTATACTGGCAAAACACCATTGATCACATCAATTTATATAAGTTGAGGAAGTGACCCCAATTTTTTTCCAAGTTGTATTACATATCATTGCTTCCAGGTACACTTTGCACCTTTCAAATTAATTCCTCCTCTTAACCAGCTACACAGGGGAAGGTTGAAACCATAAGTCCCTTTCATTTGTCAAGCTATACATATTCTTCTGCTTTCATCTTTCCTCGCAAGTCAGTTCTCTAAGTCCAATTTTGTTACTCTTCAGTGAATTTTGTCTGATATAGTTCACAGAGCTCTTTATATATCCTGTTAAATAATTGTCTTTCAGGGTTAATAATCTCAAGGTATGGTCCTGCCTGGAGAGAACAAAGGAGATTTGCACTCTGCACCTTGAAGAACTTTGGGATGGGAAAGAAATCCTTGGAGAACCAGATTTCTCAAGAAGCTGGATATCTGTGCTCTGCTTTCAGCTCTAAAGAAGGTTCGTCTCATCCAGGGAGACGGGGAATTGGATTTAAATAAGTCATGTATAAGGAAATAATTTCTGAAGAAAGACATACTAATTTCTGTATGTTGCCTTCTATCCATAAAGATATTAAAATGCTCTGGGGACCAAAAAGATAATGATCACGCACCTAGCACTATCATGTAGCCCAGGAGCGATGCATAGGGGGTGCACATTCACCCCGACTGGCTCCTGTGGGCGGTCACTGCTCACCACCCCACCACCAACACTGCTGGTGGCATCTGTGGGTGGTCTGCAATCCCTGCTGGCTGCTGCTGCTGCCAGCAGCAGCTGTGGATGGTTGCTGACCCTTGGTCAGTGCTTGCCACCCTCCCCACCCCAGCCGCTGCCAGCAGCATCTGTGGGAGCTCCCCCACTTAGTATCACCATGCTCCCACCACCACCGTGCCCCCCAACCCCTGAGGGCACGTGTCATTCATGATGTAGCCAGCTCTGGTCTACGTCCTGTCATTATTTTCACAGAATATCCATTTGGGATTGAAAATGATGTCATAATTTATTTTTTTTTTCAGGTCACCCTTTTGATCCACTTTTTCTTGTAAAGAAGGCAGTTTCCAATGTGATCTACTCTCTTACCTTTGGTGAGCGCTTTAACTATGATGATGAGAAATTTCAGAGGCTTGTGGAAATCTTTCAACAGAGCATGAAGGAAGAGAGTGGATTCTTGCCCCAGGTAAACCAGCAAGGATAATTTACTCAGGGAGAAGCTGCTAATGATTGAGCAACCAGATGGTGTTCTATTAACCCTTTGTCTTGCTCACTTTGATATTCTAGCTCCTTAATGAAGTGCCTTTTTTGCTTCGCATCCCTGGAGTGCCACAAAAGGTGTTTCAATACCAAAGGGCCTCCATGAGCTTAATAGATGCGATTCTGAAGAAGCACAAAGAGACCTGGGATTCTACCCACATCAGAGACTTTACTGATGCATTTCTGCAAGAGATGGAGAAGGTAGGAAACCAACAGGACCTCTTTGAATGTATAGTTTTGTGCTTGGTGAATACACTAGTAAAGGAACAATCTCTATTGGTTCCTTTCATATATAAAGCAACCCATATGCTCTTGTATATGAAGCAATCTGCAAATGCTACAAGCAACGTTGTACAGTGAATAGCTCATTTCTCTCTTTCAACGTTCTCTTATCACTAGTACATGGATCAAGTGGCCCAAGTCTGAATAACAAAATAATATGGTAGGAAGCCAACCTACTCTTTTCTTTAATATGTTCTGCAAGTTCATATGGTTCAGAGGTTCTGGTACGCAGCCTGGATTCCATCTGGAGCACCTCTGTGATTGCAGCAACGCTAAGAAGGAAGTGATTGTTGTGTATCTGAGACTCTTAGCTTAGTGAGTTCATGCTCAGAAATCACTTGGAGGATGAGCTGGTACTAGGAGATTCCATTTTGTACTGAAGATTTCATACAGTATCCAGTGAAGTTGGTGAAAAGAACCCCCATTAATTCCAGTGGATGCTGTATCTCATCTTTAGCTCTCTCACTTGTAGAACAGGTTGGACTATTGATGTAAACCAGCTAGGTACATAATAGTTTTTATCTTTTTTTTTTTTTTTTTTATACAAGTCCCAGGAGAAATGCTAACTACAGGTTGCCGACTATACCTAGTTGGAAAAACACTTCATGCCAAAAATCCAATCAATTCATTTTTATATCTTTTTAGCTTTAGCTCTGAAACCTCAATACTTCCAAAGCAGGTGAGGGTAGAAAATGGGAGGAAACATCAAGGAGAGCTAAGGTATGGCAAGAAGTATTAGAGCCCTTGAGGTAGCAAAACCCCCATTTGTGGATCTGTACAGAACAGGCACAGGTGTTGATGTAGGCTATGGATGTACATGTCTAGCAGTGGCCTTGGGGACCTGTGGCTTATATTATTGCAGCCCATTTGGGGTGTGGTCTCTAGCCACTTAGAAGCTAAACAGCCCTGTCTTATTAACACTTTCTGAAGATCATTGAAAAACTGTTTTTCAGAGGCTTCTGGTTCAAAGGCCTCTTCCATTTCCAGCCTTTTCCCTAAATTAGAAATTTATGTACTTTGGGGAAAAAACATTAAAATAGATGGACTGCTGCTACAGCTATATTCTGTTTCCCTCTGTGAGCCTAGAAGGAAAGTAGGAAGAGAGTAAGAAAACGTATTCCTTGGGCTTTCTTATGCTTCTTTCCTTTTGTGTAGGTGCCGAATTATTAGCCTTGTGCTGATAAAGTCCAGTTTGGGTTGTCTTAATCTTCTAGTGATTTAAGTGAATTTAATTGCCAAAGCAGTGAATTTGCAAGGGTTCAGTTAGTTAATTGGCCAAGTATTTACCAATTCCCCTACTTTGTGCAAAGCAGGGACATACTGTATTCCACAGATGTGCAGACTTTTTAAAACCTGATGCTATCTTAGAGTGTTTACTACACGCACCCTGCTTTATGACAGAATTTCAAATTCCATAGAGTATGAATAGTCATGTTACCTACTGTAGGCTGTAGAAGCTTGAATACTACAGCAGCCAGTGGTAGACTTTGCTTTAGTTCAGATGGTAGGAGCCACTGTTTTCAGACAGATGGTCCTGAATATAATCCCAGATATCAACCTGGAGATCCTTGTTGCCTGGGTATGGGGGATAACTGATGACCTTCAGAAATACATAACTATAGAGTTACTACTGTGTATTTATTGTATGCATGCAGCCGCTTGTATTTCACTCAGCTGTGCTAAAGCCATGAATGGCGTGTGCCCCTCAGTGGCTGGGGAGGCACAACTGTACTGACAGTGGCGGGAGCACGATGGCGGTGAGCATGGAGCTCCCCCAGATGCCACCAGCACTGTTGTCGGCAGGGGGGGAGGTGGCAAGTGCCAACCAGGGGTCCACCTGCCCGCACCACTGGCAGTGTCAGCAGCATCCAGCAGGGATTGCTGACTGCCCACCGCCACGCTCAGGGACTCCATGGATAGTACAGCAAGGAAATTTGTAAGAAGGTAGCCATGCAGGTGTTTAAAGAACTCTTCCAAAACACCAGAGACTGCATGGGACAAAGCAGAAGAGTGAAAACTGAACAAAGGAAACCTAAGAGCAGAGATTTTATTTCAAAAGAGCTAGGAACAGACACTGCCACGCTCAGGGACTGCATGTGCACTCGCATGCACCCCCTATGTGTCGCTCCTGGCTAAAACCTTGATTTGCCAGTCTGAGAAAATGAATTGGTCTCTTAGCTAGAACTGTGATTTTCTGTCTCAAACAAAACTCTTTGGCTGGATCTCATTTTTCTTTGTTCCTTTCGGACCAAGGAGGGTGTGGAGACCAGTTTCACTTATGAAAACCTTCGTTTAGTAACTCTTGACCTGTTTTCAGCTGGCACTGAGACCACCACCACCACCCTGCACTGGGCAGTGTTATACATGCTTCTCCACCCTGAGGTTCAGAGTAAGTGAGAAGCGGGGGGGGAGATGTGGTTTGTTTCCTCTGCTTTGTGTCTTCCTTGGAAAAGTTCTCAGTATCTGCTTCATTGTGCTGTAGAAAGGTGAAGTAACAGTAGCAATGGTCATAGCAGTGATGGAGAAGGGCTCGAGGGGGGAGAGTTCCACAGATTTTGAAGTGCTGAGATGAGTAGCACAAAGGCACGTGACAGGAAAAGAGAAGGGAAAGCTTTAATTTAAAAACTTCAGTGTCAAATGCACTTTGTCACAGCGCCTTGGTAGCCTTTTCCATTCTAAAGGTCCCCATGCCTTCCTAAGGCTAAATGCTCATCTGCCTAAATAATCCAATGCTGGAGGCACCTGTGCATTTTAGGCCCAACAGTGTGGATGAGGTGAGAGATCTCCTAGGTACAAGACTGTTCCCTGGGTTTAATTAATAGAGGATGAATATATAAGTTACCCCGAGTAATTGAAGATGAGCATGATTTCCTTCAGCTCCTATTCTCACCCACCGCTTCTGATCCCTCTTCTACCACTGTCTACAGAAGGTATTTAGGACTCCTCTCTCTCAACCTGTACCAGCATCCCCCTGCATCTCTGGATAAAATCCACCTCCTTAGCAGCCCCCCTGCCCAAAGTTGTTGTCATCTACACCTCTTGCAGCTCACACAAGACCTGACTGTCAGATCAAATTATTCATTAGTATTAGTAGCAGCAGTATATGTTTACATAAGAATTGTTCCCAAAGGTTTCGGTTCAGTCTTGTTCCCCATACATGCTAGGTGCTGCATAAAGAGAGAGACAGTTACTGCCCCAGAAAATATCAAGTCAAGAGGAAGTCCATACCCCCCTTTTCCTCCAGGGCTGATGCTCACCATTAGATACCTTATATCTTGCCCACATAAAATGTCCTTTTCCAGGAAAAGTTCATGAGGAAATTGATAAGGTGATTGGCAGGGATCGGTCACCCAACATGCTGGACCAAGCAAATATGCCTTACACCAATGCTGTGATCCATGAAATACAGCGTTATGGGGATATTGTTCCCACTGGACTGCCTCACATGACATACCGGGACACTGAGCTTCAAGGATTCTTCATTCCTAAGGTTTGTGTAGCACAGGTTGCCTGGACTAGGCTGCAGAAACTCCAGGTCACCAGTTGAAATCCAGGATGGCAATAGCTATTTAGAGACCACTGGATATCTCAGTTCTGGTCTAAGTGGCAACATCTGGCACTAATTGTGCTTCTTCGCTGACAGCCTTGCTAGAGATGCTGAGATTGTGAAATACTACCTTCCCAGTTTGGCTTTACAGTTAGTTTCTTTAGCTCAGGCCTATAGCCTGAGACTGGGGAAAGATCACAATTTTCCCCACAGTCAAATGAGAATCAGCATTGTTGGAGCTGGTGAATTAGGACTGTTTCTCTAGTGCTAAAATTAATCTCACAGCAAGCTTTGGAGGTGCTGGGGAACGCAGATAGTTTTCACAATGTGCCTCTCAGTAGTCCACGGTACAAGTGCCCATCATATGATGACGTTAGTTAGGACTCGAACCAAAAGGGTTTTAAAGTTTAATAGCAAACATCAGGGCCTAATTTCCCTGTACTATTAGGGGCATCAGAAGTGTTCTCTGTCTCCTGAAGACTGAACAGTGGCCGCTACTGGAGATGGGATACTGAATATCCTAAATGAAATGTGGGAGAGCTCCTGGCTCTGTGGCTGCTGTTTCAGAAGCTCTGGCCTCCCACTGTTGTTCCAAAGGTGAAAGGAGCTCAGGCTGTGTCCTTTGGCTGCTCAGAGAGACCGGCACATTTTCTTCTTCCAGCTCTTGTGCTGGGCTCACATGGACTCTGGGAAGTGGTTAACAGTGGCCCTATCCTGTAATGAATGCACTGCTCTTCCTTGTTACAGCAGAATGATGTTTTGGGGGCTCCTGTCCCATGGAACCGCAGGGGAGGTGGTTGGTTGAGAACCTCTAGTAATTGAGAATCAGGGGCAGGAGGTGGGCTACTGAATACAGAGGGACGTCATTCTGCTCTGGGGTGGCATATCTTGTGTCCTTACATATCTCTTCTGTTTGTGGGCTGCCTAGGATACGGTCATCATCACCAACTTGTCCTCCGTGTTGAAGGATGAAACCTTTTGGGAGAAGCCGCACCAATTTTACCCAGAGCACTTCCTGGATGCAGATGGGCAGTTTGTGAAGCGAGAGGCCTTTCTGCCTTTCTCTGCAGGTAAGTCCAGCTGCAGCTGGGACAGCTGGGAGAGACCATCCCTGCAGAGGTCTGTCACTGGGCCAGAGGAATAATCTGCCTCTTCCTCTTCCAGTGCCAGCAAGTGAGCATCTTATCTGTCCATCTGCCTTGGTTCCCTCCCAAAATATGGTCAACTTGCCTGGAGCAGGTCTTGGCAACCTTTTGGCCACTGTGGGCTGCTGCTGCTTATGACCCAGCCCCTGCCATGGGCTGTGGCATGCAGCCAGCTCTTCCTGCTGCAGAGAGGGATAAGGAGTCCTGTCAAAGGTAAAGGCCTGACACATGTCTGATTTGGCAGATTCTCACCTGTGGCCATGTTACAGGAGAGCTTACACTGTCTGGGTACGAGGGTGACATAAGTGTTATCCTTTAAGTTACAAGCCAAATATATTTGTTCTATTTGATGGGTTTTATTTTAGTCCTTGAATAACTAATTGAGCACACAGACTCATCTCCCTTGTGTTTTCTATTGGTGCCTGCCTCTCACTGCCAGGTTCCTAGCTTTGCCTTCTCTGGTTGCTCACACAAGAAAATGAGCTCTTTGGTGGTTGACTTCAAAGAAATTAATTCAAGGATGTAACTGCATTTTATTTGAAGATGGCCTACTTCTCTGAGTCTTTTTTAGAGCAGCCTCACCAAAAAAACCTCCCCTGACAAAGTCCTGTGTTCATGCTTTCCTCTGCATCTTCTGGTACCAAAGGAAAGGGAATGTTAAGCAATCCACAGAGGCATTTCACCCAAATCCCTCTGTACATAGTCTGGGAATAGAAAGTGTGTGTGTGTGGACAGATTCTCCACTTCACTCCAATCTGTGGTCATGCCATGAGGAAGCTCCCCTTCCAGTGTCTCATAACTTACAGTTGCTTTGCCATGCTCTTTCACCAACACCACCTTCCTCTTCTCCTTCTCCTCACTCCCTCTCTCTTAGGTCGCCGTATCTGTCTGGGAGAGCAGCTGGCCAGGATGGAGCTCTTCCTCTTCTTCACCAGCCTCCTGCAGTGTTTCACTTTCCAGGTCCCTGAGGACCAACCCAGTCCTCAAGAGGATGGGTGTTTTGCCATCATACATTTCCCACATCCCTACCAGATCCAGGCTATCTTAAGATGAATGCAGATGTCTGCTGAGTTCTCCTCGGATGTTTCAAGAGTGTTTAGTATATGCCTTATTCTTTGAGAACATCTCTTTAGAGCTTATTGACTGCATTTGAATCCAGGGCTGAAACAGTTTTAGTGATGGGCTATGGGATATGATTCTGTAAACACACGCTATTTGTCTATTAGCACCATGTACATTCCTGCCACATTTAAGTGCATAAAACCAGGGTGATTTCCCCCCTGAGACGAGGTTGGCTGTTATGTTTGCTAGTGCACTTTGCCTCTGCTTGTATGTGCAGCAGATCAGGACATTTGGTAAATAAAAACAGACTGTCTTCTGCTGATGCAAACTGACCCTGAGGTAGCTGTGCCCATGCTTGCCACCAGTATGGAATTAAAAGATGAGTATGTCTTTGATTCTTTCTCACATGAAGAGATCATGCTTGCATGATTTAGTCCCAACATCAACCATGTTTCCTGAATATATGCAACATGCAGGGCCTTGCTGCTGTTCTGATTAGGTTCTGGCACTTTCAGAAACATAGGGTACAGGGTAGCCTATAGTAGACCCTAAGCTACTTAGCAGTATGTTATAACATTTGCTTGAGCAGACTTTGGGTAAGGGAGGAAGAGGCAAAGGACATAAAGACTAGGGACAGACGTTCAAAAAGCCTGAGCCTGACTTGATTCAATCTTCGCAGGTTAGTCTAACCTGGCTAGGCTAAATCAGTTTATAACCATACAGATATCCCATACATGCAGGCACATGCCTGCAGTGGCTTAGGCTAGAAGCTGGGGGCGGGGGGCAGGGGGCACTAGAGAAGCCCTTCTTTCCCCTTCACAGCACTGAGCTATGGGAGAGGCATAGCCAGGCCCCAGCAGGATGCTCTGATTAGCCCAGCAGGGAATTGATAACAGTGTTTATCACCCATAACTCTGTGTTTATTACCCCATTAAGAAAACAACAGGGGGACATTACTAGCTATCTGTTGATTCTGCCTTTGTTCCATCTACCACAAGCCGGCATGAGGGGTGGGGGAAATTCAAGGTTAGCAGGGAGTGCGGGGGGCAGGGGGCAAGCAGCCTGCAGTCTCTGCCAGAGCTGCAGCCAGGGAGCAGAGGGAAGGAGCCAGTTCTGCTGTGGAGCAGAGAGCCCCATCCAGCCCAGAGTATGCTGGGACGCTGGGGAAGGCTGGTTTATCTTAAACCAGAAAGGGGTCTGGGACAGACATTGCATAAACTAGTTTGAGCCAAATCAGTTATGTCTGATACTACATTCAACCAGGTTTATCTCAAACTGGTTTCAGCCATTTTCAAACTGATTTATGTTCCCTGAGCATCTGTTCTGTTACAGGTTTAAACCAGTTTCTGATCACTTAAATTTGCTTATGTGTAATGTCTGTTCCTAGCTGAACAGGCAAGAAAATGTTATATATGACAAGAGTTCAGAAGGCAAGAGGAAAGACAAGGTAAGATGGTTATCTTTTGGTCACAAGTCATTTAGTGTTTTTATAACAGGTGGATCTGGTGTAGTGCAGATGCAGCTTATATAGATGATTAAACATAGGTATTTCTTCTTGAAAATAAGCAAGATATGCTCAATAATCACATTTGATAGAGTTCGTATTAATATTAATGATGAGAGAACCTGCGAGGTACATTTCTATATTTTTTAACTTTTATTAAATAAGCTTTTGAAGTTGGCCCAGGTAATTGAGGATCAAAATCCAGCTTCACCTTAGAATCTTTGCTTGTCAGCTTTGATGCATGGTTCTTGCTGAATGGCCCATCTGCAGATGAACCAAGATAAGCATATCTCTGACATTTTTAGCCTCTAAATCTAGGTAAGAAAATCTTTACAGAAGACACCACTAAAAGGAAAAATGTGATGGTGAATGTGATGAAGGTGCAACAAAGTTATCTGAGACTGTGAAGAAAAATGTTACCATATTTTCTTGCATACCATGTGCCCCCAGATAAGACATGCACCTTATTTTTGGGGAGGCAAAATGGAGAAAGAGATTTTTCCAGCATTATGGCTGCATAGAGCAGGGACAGATAAATCTTCATCTCGCCTTCAATTTCCTGCTTTACCAAAAGCTGTTCAACCCAAGACTGGCTCTCTTCCAAGACAGCATTGTTCCCCCTGAAGTCAGAGCAAGGCTGATTCTGACTTGTGGCACCTTGCTATACTCACCACACCTCATTACACCCTAACTGCTGCTAAGATTGGTCCCCACTATGGATCTATGATTTTGAAAAGAGTTAAAATATTCTGCAAAGCTGTGAAATAGGTGGAGAGAGAGCAGGATTAGCTAAAAGACAGGACAATTGTCAAAAGAAAGGTTAGGAGCAAGCTATCCCAATGCAATGGAAGAATGGGAAGTTTAACCCTTTTGGTATGATGAAGGTAACCTTAGTTACAGATGTTGCAAAGAAGCCTAAAGTAATGTGTTGGGTTGGGTTTTTTTACTTCAGGCTTCACAAATAGGGTCAGCTACCAGTGACGAGCACTTTTGGTGGCAAAGATAGGAAAGAAGACAAACAGCCTGGAGTGTGGAAGAACAGGTTAGGAATTACTTAGGGAAGCTAGATGTTTTCAAGGTGGCAGGGGTGGATGGGGTGCACCTTAGGGTACTAAAGGAACTTACTGAGGTAATTTTGAAGCCATTTGCTACTCTTGGAGGTTGCCTGAGTCCTGGATAATTGGAAAAGGGCAACTGTAGTTCCCATCTTTAAGGAAGAGAAAAAGGAAGTTCTGGGAAATTACAGACAAGCCTGACCTGATCTCAACAACTAGAAAAATCATGGAACAGGTCCTCAAGGAATATATTTCAAAGCATCTAGAGGAGACCAAGCTGATCAAGAGCATCTATCGTGGATTCATCAAGAGCAAGTCGTGCCTGTTCAGTTTGATTTCCTTCTATGATAATGTGACAAATTTGCAGATGACACCAAGTTGGGTGGAGCTGCAGACACTCTGGAGGGTAGGGCTAGGATCCAGAATTACCTGGATAGACTGGAAAAATGGTTTGCAATTAACTAAATGAAATTCAACAAAAACAAGTGTGAAGTTCTACACATTGGATAGAACAATTGCATAATTAAAGGCCGGGGAACACCTGGCTAGGCTGTGATACTGAAGAGAAGGATTTATTGGGTTGCAGTACAGTATAAGCTCAGTATGAGCCAGCAGTGTGCCAAGAGCATATTGAGTAGTGTTAACAAGAGGATCGCTTGCAGATCAAAGGAAGTGACTCGTGCTGTACAATGAAAGTGCTGGTGAGGCCTCATTTGGAGTACTGTGTCCAATTTTGGCCCCACACTTCAAGAAGGATGTGGAGAGTTTGGAAAGAGTCTAGCATACAGCAACAAAGATGATTAGAGGCCTGGGAAGCAGGCTAGGACAGGCTGAAAGAACTAGTGTTGTTTAGTTTGGAGAAGAGAAGGCTGAAGAGGGGTTTGATAACAGTCTTCAAATAGCTGAAGGGTGATTATAGAGAGCAAGGAGATAGACTGTTCTCTGTGGCAAACTGCAGCAGAGGAAATGTAGATTCAAGACCAGGAAGAACTTTCTGACTGTGAGGGTGATTAAGCATTGGAACAGGCTATTCAGAGAAGCTGTGGAATATCCATCTCTAGAAATGTTCATAAGTAGGTTGTACAGACCCTGGGCTGGGATGATTAACCAGGGATGATCCTGCCTTGAGCAAGGGGCTGGATGTGAGGACCCTTCCAGCTCTACTTTCCTATCATCTCCCAGGCTATAGAGAGGACCAAAGCTCTGTTAACGCCCTTCAGGTAGTGAGGAACAGGTGGAATATATTTGGTGTGCTGAACATCAGGGTAGGTCTAGTTTAAAAGGAAAAAGCTATTCCGAATGTGAAGATGATCTAGAGGGTGCGGGAACCAAACAATAAGGTCAGGTAGAGCCAAACATCTTCCTTCACCACCCTTGCAACATTCAAATGTGCGTTAGTGTAATGAAGTGTAGGTTACCTAATTGTTTTAGTTGTTCATGCATACTGTGCAGGCTGTCTATTTAATCCTCATTTCTTCATAAACAATATGTTCAGTCACAAGATCTGCTTCTGCTCCTTCGGCAACTTTTTCCAGCCTTTCCTATTCGTAAATTGTTGGTGGTAGTACTGGGTGGAGGCCCCTTTAAGGCAGTGGGCCTGCTCACTCCTGGCTCTGCCCTTTTTGGGCTGTATAAGAAGGGAGTCAGGAAAAAACCTGGTAGTTGTAGCCTGGCCACCAAAGAAGTTAGAGCTCCTGAGTGAGTTAGTTAGAGCAACCTGAGGCTGCAGAGCATGGAGAGAGGCCCGAGAGCAGATCAGCCAGAAAACCAGGGGCTGCAGAGTGTGGTGGAGGCACAGTCATGCAGCTGGCAAGCAAAATCACAAAGGTAATATTGGTAAGAGTCCTACTTCTACTATTGCTACTGTTTTGCAGCCAGTGATTGCTCATGACTTGCAGTGCTAGCACCTGGGGTTAGATCCCAAGACTGCCTGTCCACTAATGGCAGTGCTGTAATCATTAGTCGTTCACAGTCAGGCTGGCTTCCTTGGTCTTCTCTTGGCCCCATGACTGCTGCATTCAATCTGGTTTCAGGAGGTGGAGAGTGCCATCCCTCTGCCAGGCTCTATAACTTGGTAGTTAGGGCCCTCTCCTGGGAAGTGGGAGATGTGGATTATTCTAAAAAATCAACCAAATGCAATGAATGCATAAGTTGAATGGACTGTGCATGTATCATTGCTATCCAAAGGGACTGAAAATGCCCTTGTCAGATTCTGCATCCAGGATGTGGGTAGTCAGAGCTTGACCCAGAGGGTCACAACCCTGGGGATTAGCAGGAGAGAAGGTCAGGAAGCAAAGGTCCCAGCTAGAGCCATGGCATCAGGAGGAGGTGGGGCAGGAGGCCAAGGTCCATAAGCCCCCAGGACACAGGTGGTCACCCTGAGTAGAATCATGAGCTGGGGCTATGTCAGGGCCAGGAACAGAATCCAGGGTTACAGCATGGTGTCACTATCCAGGAGGTAAGGAGCAGCTATAGATGCACAGGACTGGGATGTGGGCAATTGCCCAACAAAGCCAGCACCTGGGGGCTGACTGACAGAAGTCTGGGATGGAGTCAGGAGAACAAGAGTGTGGGTTGGGGGTCAAGAAGCCAGCATCTGGAGCATAAGGGGTTAGGAACTGGAAAAGCAGTCCGGAGCACAGGGGTCCAGGCTAAAGTCTGGAACAAGGAGTCAGCAGGCAGGAACAAAGATGAAGCCAGGGAGCTAGCAAGCAGAACCCAGGGAACAAGGAGTCAACAACCCAGAGGTAGGCATGCCCAGGGATGGATTCAGATGGTACCTCAGTGTGGTCCCCCCTCCTTTCAGACCCTGCCATGGGAGCAACACCTGACAACACTTAGTGAAGCTCTGAAGCAGGTAAGAATCCCATCACCTCTCCTCTCAGCACCCCCTCCCTTCCCCTTTGTGCTCAGTGGTTATGTACCCTTCCTTCCCATTCCTCCCTCCCCCTCTGCTCACTGCTGCTGCTGTCTCCAACTAACCCAGGGGGTGGTGGGGTTCACATCTTCTCTTGCCCTGCTCCAGATGGGCTGGGCTCAACTTGGGATAGCAGCAGTAACAGTATTCCCTGACAGCTTGGGAGCAGGCACAGAAACAGGGGAACCCATCTTTTGCTGTCCCCAGCCAAGCCTGGCTCCCCATGCAGTTACTTCCTGCAGACCCTGCTGGAGTGGGGCAGGGGTGGCCTGGGCAGTGGCAGCAGACAGGGTCTCCATGTACCTAGATGCGTAAGTAGGGAGGGTGAAAGGAGAAGTGGGAGGGCAGGGGAGGAGAGATGCTGCTGCACATGGAGGGGAAGGGAGAGGATGCTGAGTTTGAGGACGGTGAGATTCTTACCTGGTTCAGGGCTTTAAAATAAGTCCCTGGCTGCTGCTCCTGGGGCATGATATGGCTACTTCGGGTGTGGAGAGTGGTTGGGAGAAGGGTCCAACCACCCTTACAGCCCTGGTCACTGTTCCCACACTTTCTTTTAAAAACCATGAATCCACTTACAGCCACATGGATACAGGCAAGGTGGGGCAGCAGGAAGCAGTTTGGCAACTAGCAGCCAAGACCACTAGCTGGTGGCAATTTAGCTTGCCCAGGTTTCTGACACCCTCCATCTTGGCATAAAGGGGCTGTGCAGCACTTTTTTTTAAATAACCCCGTGGGACTGCAGCCAGGTACTGCCCATGGAAGCTGCTGATGCTCCCCCTCACCTCTAGCAGCAAGAGGCGGCAGCTGTCTGACTCGGATGTAGCTGTGAGGAGGAGGCAGAGGGAAGAGATGCAAAGCATGGAGCAGAGCCAAAATCTGCTGTGATGCAGGAGCAGGTGGAGAGGTAATGTGAGCAGGAGGCCAGATCAACTGGTAGAAGGTTGCTGTGGATCTAAAGACACAAACCCTGCTTATAACTTATTGTCCAGCACTTCCCCCCCCCCATACCTAGTTGTCTGTCATATGAAAGAGCCATCTGACTGGCAGACCTCTCAGCAGGATGATGGTTTGGACTTGGAAGGTTTGTCTGGAAGCTTGCAATAACCTCCCCAGCATTGTAGCACTTACCTCTGCAGTAAGGCTAGCTGGTAGTAGAAAGCAGAAGCTCTTATCACAGAAGGGTGAAGGAACCTCTGAATAAACATGCAGGATCTCCAGGATGAGGAAGAGGGTGAGTTCAGCTTGGCCTCTCCCTCCCATGCACAACTTCATAGTCAGAGCTAGGGGAGCTTATGCCTCCTGTGGTGACCCTAGAAGAAGAGGAAGGAGAGCCACTAGGTCCAGGGAGGATGGAGGGAGGCAGGCCTGCTTTGCTTTGCTGCTTCTCTTCCTTTCATGAACACTAGCATGGATACTCCAACTCAGGCATATGCTGGACCCAGAGAAGTGGAGAGGTGGTATTTCCTTGCCTGAGTGTCTCTTTTCTCCTTAATCCATCACATGTCCTCACTGGTTCCCAGTGAACCTGCTGGTGGTGCTGCTCTGGCCCAGGACCTCTCCCTTAGATCACTGGGATGAGTTGCCCAAACCACCAGCCAGATGGCAGAGACAGTCGGATCGTATCTCAACAACAGCTGCTGCAGCTTCATGAGGGATGAAACAAAAAGGCTTTCCCTGGGCTGAACAGAAGGCCCACTGCCAGCTGCACAGAGAAGAGCTTCTTAGAGCATAATCCTCAAATCTCCTTTAGGAAGCATGAGGCAGCAAAAATAAAGGTGTTGCTATCAGCTGCTGCCTCTTCTGTAGGTAATGGATTGCAGGCATGTGGCTAAAACCTCCCAGGAAACACCCAGCTGGACTTCAAAGGCCTGAATTGCTGCTGATTTGCCTTTCATGTAGCCTTGGCCCCTAGTTCTGTGAGTGTAAACTCACGGTTGAGGCTTAACCACCTCATCTGGCAGCACCTCACAGCTGCGTGGCGCAGATGTGAATAATGGTGTGAGGTATAAAATAAGGAGAGCTGTAATTTCTATTGCCTTAGCAACAACAAGGTATCAGGGAGGTTGGTGAGCTCCCACGCTAATGTTAACGGAGATGTCTTACCCCTGCGTATCCCCTGATGTGTTCTGCTGCAATCCTGCAGGGAGACATGAACATCAGCAGAACCGCCCCCCCCTTGAGATAATGGGGCAGTAACAGTGGATCCTCTGCTGTAAGATCACAGCCTGTTCTCAGAAAGTGATTTCCAGAGCTCAGCCTGCAGAGGGACCTGCTGAGTAGGGCTGAAAGGAGTATTCTCCCAATAGAAACATTACTGGAAGTGGTATCTATATCCCAAGGCCTGGTTCATCACTGACTGGTTTTACAGCAAGAACCAGTTTGGCTCCTGAGGTCTCTGCATGGCTGAAAGCATCTGCCTTCTCCAAAAGCATCCAAATTGGTTACCTTTGGGACCACTGCAGAAGAGACAGCAGAACTAGACAGTTCCCAATCTGAGCTACCTCACATGGTCTCACATAGCTACTAGTGGGGCTTAGACTTAGCAGAAGTCAACACCAGTGTTGTGTTGAGACACTGAAGGGTAATTACTGAAATGGAGGTGAGTGGAGCCTATTTGAGGCTTGATGCTTTCCACTCCAAACACTGAGACACCAGCAACACTGCTTTGCAGCAAAGGAAGGTCTGAAATGCCAAGTGTGGTTATGAACATGTCCCCAGAGGAAACCTGAAGCACCAGCCCCAAATGCCAGCTATACCAGGATTAGTGCCTGCTCTGTTACTCCAGCCTGGCTTGCTTTCCAACGAACCAAATTCCTAAGGCGCAGATCACAGGAATGTTAGAAATGGAGTATTGTTAGAATATTGTTAGAAATGGAGTGTTGTTAGAAATGCAGAGTTTGCATCTCGTACCTGATAAGGAAAACACTGCCAAGGACTTTTCTTTCTTAGCTAGCTTTGCTACAGTTTTTCTTATGCTAAATCACTCCCTCCCCCACACTCCCCCTGGTTCTTCTCATGCAGATTACAGAAGCTGGAATTCAACTGACTGTGTCCTTGAAAGGGGGAGGGATTTCAACTCTTGGTGACCTACAGAACTTTCTGAGTGTGTGCAGTTAGCTGATGCATATTTGCCTATCCGCCCTGCATACTTAAGTAGTTAATTATAATATACATGCGATGGATGAAGTGACGTAGTCACATACATGTTTGTATGAAACGGAAATGAGCTGTAAGAGTTCCTGTTTCTGCACACGTGCCCAGGAGGGAAGGGATAAAACCCAGCTGAGAAGTTCCTCAGGGGTTCAGAGTAATCCGAGTCCTTTGGCTCTGCTCCGACCCTATTTGCAAATACACCTTTTGTGCTGCTAATAAGTGTGTGTCTGAGATTCTTTTCGCGTGCCTCCCGAGAAACGAACCGCAAATTTTTGCAACAGGAAAACAGGCCACCAATTGACTGGCGTCTCTCAAGCCTTCTAAAGGTCCTGCTGACAAGAGTGGGTCATGGCTGGAGGGAGCGGAGGGCAATCTCACTCTCTAGTTTGAGGAACTTTAGGGAAGAAATCCTTAGAGCCACAATTGATCCCAGAAGCAGAATGCCTGTGCTTGGACTTCAGCTCTAAGGAAAGTGCATCTCACCCCAGAGGAACTGGGAGAAGGGGACAGGTTTAGTGAAAGCAGCCCTGGCTTCTCCTGGCTCTGCCAGGGCCTTGCCTTGATCTCCTGGGAAGTTACTTAGACTTGGCTGAATCATTAGGGTGCAGCCTGCACCACTGCCTCAGGAGTGTCTTCAGCAGGCTGTGTGCCTGGGGGAAGCACGGTTCCTTCTGGGGTCTTCTGTCCCAAAAGGAGAGCATCCCTGTGTCCTCACCTTTTTCTTTGTCCCTCTTAGATTTATCACACAGCTCCCATGACCTACTTATGCAGGCTACCCCTCACATGTTCTGGCTCAGTAGATGTTGTGCACTCAGCTGCAGGAGTGGCCCGCAAGTTTGGTCATGGTCGCTAGGGGGGCTGACCAGCTTTCAGCCAAGGGACTTGCCTTATTGTTTCCCTGCTACATGAGAGCAGCCAGGAGGCAGAGCAAAGTAGTGGTGGTGGGAGGGGCCCATTTCTGGCTCCAGGCACCCCACCTGGAAATTGTATAGCAACCCACTATGCCAGCAAAGCGTTCAAGCTGCTTCGTTGTTTCATGCTCAGGCAGGATATGGAGGGGTAGCTGCACTGAAACTGCTGGAAACAAGGGAGTAAGGACTTTTAAGGTACTACCCCACACAACCTCAGCTCTGCTTCCCTAAAGCCAAACCTGTTCTCACGTGCCATGCCCTATCTTGCATTATGTTCACCTCCATCCCATGTCCTTATGTTTTCAAGCACACTTGCTGGCCCTCACTGTGAACAGTGGAGCTTTGTTGGTGCAAGGCATAAATGCAGCAATTGGCAGAGCACACACTGCTTTCTGCATAGAGGTTTGGCTACAGTGAGGGGAATTTAGGATGAGATGTGCTAGGTAGATCAGAGTGGATGATCTCAATGGCTTCCAGCTCAGAACATCGGATGATTTTAAACACATCTACAGTGTAGAGATTGAAGATGACTGCAACTTCAGAGCCAGTGCTCCCCTAATTACACATGGAAACAGGTCTATGAGAGCTTTCCTCATTCTTGTGCTTGCTGAAACTGACCTTTATCCTAGTCAAGACAGGGCCTAAGCTTTCCCCTTTGACTCCTATGCAGAGGTTATGCCCTGCAACATAGGCCATGCTTTCTTTCCTGTCCAAAAGGGGGACTCTGCTTGCAAGCAAGAGGCAGAAGCAGTGCTACTTTGTGACTTGGAAGGACAAGTACTGACAGCGCCATAGCAACGAAGTTTGTTGCTTGCAGCAAAGCCTGCAGCAGCAGCCCATCTTCGCCCTGTGCACAGATCCAGGGGGCAGACTCCACCCCCCACCATGCTTGCCTGGGAGTGCATGCAGCGGTGGGAGCCACCCTTTCCCTGTCCCCACATCCCCCCCAAATGAGCCACTCACAGCTCCATCCCACACCCCATCCTGGCTGGGTAGCAGCTGTTGGTGCCCCTTCACTTTGACATCTGGGGCCGTTGCCCCTCTTGCCCCACCGTGCTATGGCACTGAGTACTGACGCTGCTAGATGTGTGCAGAAAGCTTTTTAAAATGCTGAGAATTTTATCTTTCAGAGTCTCTGCCCTCAGCACAGAGGAATATCTCAAGAAATCCTGAGTAAAATTACCACAAATTTGCTCCCCAAACAACATCCTTCCCTTTCTGAGGTGTACTAGTGCTGGAGGCCATTCGCTACAGCAGCAGTCCTCAAACTTTTTAACTCAACCCCTCCCGTCCCCTTTCCTCCCCCCCCCCCATCAGAAATGCCAGCCCATGGTTTTTGACTATGGAAAATAGGATAGAGTAATTTTCTGTTGCAGAGAACTTGGAATGACTACAACAGGGCAAAATGTGTTTTAAAGTTATGGCTTCCTATTTACTGGCTCTGGATTTGTCCTGTGAACCATGTTTGCACATCTGACAGTGCTAACATTGTATAGCACCCTGCAGCACTCTTGAAAGGATCTTGTAGCACCCTGATTGAGAATCACTGCACTACACACATCTATTTAACAGTTCATTGAAGAAATTGGCTCTTACACAGAACATTCTGCTTATGCTTTGCTACCACTCTTCCATGAGAGAGAATTCAGAATAATATATAATTCTACAGCAAGCTGTACTGGAAGCAAAACTTAGAGAAAGAGTAGTCGTGTGCATTACAGATATTTTGAAATTGGCCAAGGGGCAGCATTCAGGCATCATACAATAAAAGGCGGGACTGTAGACAGGTTTCCTTCCTCTTTTATCAGTAGCCAATTAACCAATATACTTGCACTCCAGGTAATGCATTCCACATTTTTCCCCTAACCAAACCATAGTCACTCTTCTACTCAAGGGAGCAAAAATTTAAGAAGGAATTGCTTAACTGCTAAATTGGACTTAAGCGCAGCCATGGAGAAGGGGATACAAACTCCTTTACAAGACAAGAGATGTATATTAATATCTTACCAGTGTCTCCAACATAAAATTTGGCATGTCTTCTCTGAATTCCCTCCTGTTTGGTTATATCTTTCCAGCACTGGGAACTGGTTCTGGGTCCAGAACTACCTACCATGTTTTGAGGCACTATTTCATCTGAGTGGTACAGAGGTGGAGTGTCACCCCTCCTCTGTGCTGATGTAGCTACCACATCACCCTGGTAATTAAAAACATCCTCCAAAAGGAGATAGAGAGACTCTGTTTCATAACTCCTAGGAGCTTCCTTTCCCTGCCCTTGCCCTTTGATTTACCTGCAGAGAAAGATAAAAAAGACAAACTGCCCATCTGCATCCAGGAAGTACTTTGTGTAAAACTGGTGCAACTTCTCCCAAATTGTCTTGCAGCACAGAGGACAAATTGGTGATGGCAAAGATGTCCTAAATCCCCACAAAAAAGTATACAGGTTAATTCAAGATGCTACCAGCTCTGTAAACTTCACTTTGCCTCCTCTGACCTGCCTTTTCATTAACAGTAGACCATCAGAGAGAAACCATGTAAGGCTAAGTGAAGGGAAGCCAAGAGGCAGGTAGGTCTATGATTGAAAAAAGCCTTTTAATACCATGAGGCTCGTGAATGCAAATAGGATTATAATTTCAGAGGATGAAATACTCCAGTATGCCCCTGCACATTTAACGAGTAAAAATGGATGCTGGCTCTGACAGGACTCCTTTGCTCTGTGATGACTGCAAGTCCCGGTGGGGTGCTTTGTCCACAGGCCACTTTTGCTCCTCGCATGTCTGAAGTGAATTCTTGCTAGTGAAAAGAGCCTAAGGACAGCCGTGGGGGGGGCAGAGCTCACCAAGGCTCACCACAGTGGAGGTGCACCCAGGGAATGGAGGCTTCTTTTGCAAATGCCACCAACATAAAGGAAGGCTATGGAAGTGAACTATGCAAGTCACAGGTAAGTCAAGTTGACTCAAGGAAACTGGACTGCTGCTGGCAGCATTGGTAAATGAGGGGTTTCCCGGTATGAATGGGGCAAGGCCATTTTCAATAGCACCATCGCAGATTGTGCCTAAGTCTCTGCTCTGGTAAGCCTTGTTGAATCCTGTACTCCTGGCTGTTTGACTCCTGACCTTGCTTAGCTCTGTTTCTGGACCTCGGCTTTTGGGATATTTACCCTTGCATCTGCTAGCTTGGTTTGTGACTCCTGAATCATGACCCAGCCTATGGTTTGAGCTGTGCCCTTGCATTTCCCGCTTTGGGATTAGTAATTTGGTTCCAGACTCTAGAACCATAATTTGGCTTGTACGTTGGACCTTGCCTCTGAATTTCCCCCTTTGATTTGGTCATTAGGATTCTATCTTTTTTTCCTTCCCTAGTGGCCTAACCACTAAGCAAGACTGCCTGTGACCCAGGCCCTTACACTGGAGTGGGAACCTGGCAATACTGCCTCATCTCCTTTGTCCCTGTAGAAAGTATTTGGATCCTGCTTGTTCTGTCTTCACTCACTGTCTTTTAGGGTCTCCCAACTAAAATCAACTACCCAATAAATTTGTTTTTTTTTCTCCAGTCAGTCTCCATTCCATGTACCTACTTCTGCTGTGCACATGCCAAACCCTGAAACAAGGTGGGGAGGCTGCTCTGAAGGCCCCCCATACTGCCCATCTTGTGCATCTGCAGTGCTGCAGAAGTGCTATAATAGTATATCCACTAAGTCACAGGCTACCTATTCATCTTCCCCCACTCATTGGTATCTACCTGCCTTGTAAATACAGGCAAGCCAGTACCCCACCACTTTTCTCCCAACTTTTCCTTGCCCCGGTGTTATTCCAACAGGATCTGTCTGGCTGTGTTGCCATTTCCTGGGGTTTTATGGTATCATAGTAGCTAGGGTTGGAAGAGACCTAAACAGATCATCAAGTCCAACCCCAGTCATCAAGTCTGACCCTGACTTTTGTGAGGCTTTTCAGTGTATTTGGTGGATTTTGGTGGAAAGTCCCAGTTTCCTGAGTTATGCAACTACATGAGAAAAAAAGTCCCTTCCTGGGCCCACCACTTGCTCTGGATATTGGGGCAGAGAACCACATACAGCAGAGCACAGAACAGAGCCATAGAGGAGGTCTCCGTGCCAGCAAAGAACACGTCCTGAGTTGTTAGGGTAAGGTTTGTCTCATTGAAACTTGTCTCTGGATTGTTTTTAGCCTGAAGAAAGTAAACGAGACTACAGGTTTCCCTCGCTTTGTTGCAGGTTCTGTATGTGCAAATTTGCTCCTATGCGATGATTCTTTTTATACCAAACATTCATTATATGCAAGGTAAATTCACTCTTATGTGATTTTGGTGTGGTGGAAGCCCACAGTCAACTGCTTTGTGCAGTGCATCGTGAGAGTGATGCACACCAAAATATCTGTTCTCCTCACTTGTTGTCTGTGATGTTTCTCTAGTTGCCATCCCCCTTATGATAGTGCCCTGTGCTTGTGTACACTGTCTGCTGTTGGTGAGTACCAAAATACTCTTGTAAAAGTGGTATAAATGGGTCTGGGGGGCAGTACAGTTGAAGTCTTGGAATGTATCCCTATTTGTAACATGGTAAAATGCATTCCCTTCATGCAAATTTGAGTTATGCATTGTTGTCTAGGAACGCATATACAGCATAAAGCAAGGGAAACCTGTATAATGCAAGCCAGGCTTCTCCCCCTGCTGGTTTTTTTCGGCTCTCTTGAGTGTATTGTAACAAACTGTTTCTGACCTTGCAGTGGCAGGATTTTGACAGTGCTTTCTTTCCTCTGCTTTTCCCTGTGGCAGGAAAGGGTGTTCTTGATGCTTTTTGGACATTAGACTGGCAGTTGTGCAGCGGGGTTGTTCATGCAGTTTTGTTTGGAATAGGCTAGACAGCCTTAGACAGGAATGATCTTGCCATGAAGAGGGAGTTGGACTAGATGTGACCTCCTAAGGTCCCTTCCAGCTCTAGTCTTCCATGGTTCACAACTGCAGACAAAGGATCAAAGAACAGCTTTATGGAGGGTCAGAACCCAGAATATGTTTGCAAGGTATTGCCAGACCAAGTCCCATTTTCTTGAAGTCTGCTTATGGTTGTGACCAGAGCTGCAATCACTCTGAACTCCAGGGATGCCAACCCTGTAGTCCAAAGGTGTGACTGTAGCTTGTGTAGACATAACTAAGCCAGCTTTAAATCAACTGGCTCTGTTACTGACAGTTGTGGAGCATGAAGCTTAGCAAGGGCTAATTGCTCGAGTATTTATGCAGGGTTTACCCAGTATTTACCTGCTAGGGTTTTGCAGCCCACACTGAACCCCTGTCACCATGGCTGCAGTCATACTTACAGACTCAGTAGCATAATGAAAGAGGGGATGACCAGGGCCCTAGTCTTGGGTACCGATCCTGGCTTGGGCACAAAAATAGCAGCAGCTGCACTGCAAGACCAGTTACCATTGCCACTGTTGACAGCACAGCCACTCAAGCTGCCCTGCTTGCTGCTTGTGCCTTGGGCGCTCAAATGTCCAGTTATGCCTGTATCTGGACTGTGGTATAGGCATCTTCTCTGTTCAGGATTTAAGTTGGAAATATTTTGGCATTGCCTTCAAGGTTTAGGACATTTAATCTCATGTCTTCAAGGGGACTGGTGCATCTGGAACTGGATATCAGTGTTAGAAATATTATTAAAAATGCATTATCAATAGCTGTTAGCTTCTATCAATAGTGTTGTCCTTTGCCAGCCCTCCTTGTCTCCTTAATGAGAGAGGGAAGGGGGGGTTGGGAACTGAAGGAAAAACTCCAAGAGCTCTCTTTGTTCTGCAAATTTACTATCTCTTTGTTACAGTAAAGCATATACTCCTTAGCGTTCTCATGTAGATAAGAGTAAATTGCAATTTTTAATGGTCCTGTCCTTGGGGCAGAGAAGGTTTGAACTTTTGGTAACCTAAAGTACTTTCTGAGCAGGCGCAATCAGCTAATACATATTAAGCCTATCCGCCCCGCATACTTAAGTAGTTAATTATAATACACATGGGATGCATGATCTGACGTATTCTCATGCATGTTTGTATGAACCGGAAATGAGTTGTAAGAGTTCCTGTTTCTGTACACGTGCCAGAAAAGAGGGGATAAAAGCCTGCTAATGATTGTACTCAGGGGCAGAGGGTTTTGATCTTTTGTCTTCTCCCTCTGACCCTATTTGCAAATATATACCTTTTGTCTCACCAACAATGTGTGCCTAAGGATTTGTTATTCAATGAGCCTCCAAAGAAAACGAACCGAGAGAGAGTTTTTTTACTTCAATCTGGCGCCCAACGTGGGGCTTTCTTTGGATAACTCCGGAGTTCGTCGGCACATCGTCTCTGCCCCCCTGGGGGGTTTGCGCGCCGAGCCTTTCTTTTTGGCTCGCCCTGAGGGGGGGCTTGAGGTGTGAGCCGGAACATCCGGAACACTAAGAGCTCCTATGCAAATTTTGGTTTTTTTGGAGTCTCCAGGTACACATTTTTGGCTTTGGATCGAGATCTCTGGGGTATCTGAGTGAGTATACGAATTCCCTTTGCCCAATTTGGTTCTGGGTCCGGAGCAGGAGGTGTGCATATTCTCATGGTAAATCATCTGCTGTAAGGGACTTTTTGGTATTTGGTGTGCCTTGGGTGCACTTTTGTGGGCAAAATGGGTACGGTTAGCTCCCGTGTAGAAAACACGGATACCCCTCTAAGGTGCTTATTACGTCATTTTAATAAATTTGCAAGGCCGGCCGATTACAGAATAAAAATGAAAAAAAGTAATTTAACTCAGTTTTGTCAACTCAAGTGGCCAACATTTGGGGTCCACTGGACCCCGAAAGGATCCTTTGTGCTAAAAGAAGTGATAGCTATCCATGAAATTGTTATGCAAAATGGGTATTGGAATCAGTTTCCTTATATTGATTGTTGGTTGTGGGTGGTTCAAAATCAGCCACCTTGGATTAAGAATTACTTAGTAAAGTCTCATGTGATGCTTGTTAAGAAAAAGACTCGAGGGGGGGTGCCTGTACTTCCTGAGTCTAATGACGGGGGGAATTCTGAATTGGCTGAGTACCGGACCCGTGCTCCGGTTGCCCTGTCGGGTAGCGAAGATGAGTCAGACGTCTCCTCGGCATCCAGTCCTTCTGCACCACCGCCCCCTCCCTTAGAGAGACCACCACCGACGTACCAAGGCACACCTAATGAGTTAGAGCGTGAGCCTCAGCCAAGTGCCTCATCTGAATCAGGAAATAAGGGTTATTATTTGCGCAAGCCTGTAGAGTCACAGC
Source organism: Crocodylus siamensis (assembly GCF_052110815.1). NCBI lineage: Eukaryota > Metazoa > Chordata > Crocodylia > Crocodylidae > Crocodylus > Crocodylus siamensis. The sequence goes on along the minus strand of NC_143398.1, from coordinate 86,238,065 downwards.
CGGTGCTGAACTGTCCGATGCAAGAGGTTATTGGGGAAGGAGGCACTGCAACTTTTGTCTACACCCCATTTAGCACTTCAGATTTATTTAACTGGAAGAATCAGAGCCCCTCTTTTCGTGAAGACCCTGAAAAGATGAGGGATTTGTTTCGATCCATTGGGCAGACTCATCGACCCACTTGGGCTGATGTCCAGATGATGCTCCAGACCCTCCTAACCCCGGAGGAGAGGAGATTAGTGTTAGGGACAGCAGAGCGTATTGCAACAGCCAGAGTTGAGTTAGAGGGTGCTGCTGGTCGTACTCTGCGTGATACCTTCCCTGTAGAAGAGCCGAGATGGGATAATCACACTGCCGAAGGCAGAGAGCTGAGTGCACGGTATCTGGGAATTATAGTGGAAGCAATGGGAAAGGCAGTGCCTCGGGTTACCAATTTGTCTAAGTTGTATGAAGTGAGACAGGGAAAAGAGGAGGATCCCTCAGCTTTCCTTGGGAGGCTGTATGAGGCGTTTCGCAGGTTTTCGGATCTGGATCCAGAAGCCCCAGATAACCAGCGCATGGTAAATCTTATGTTTATTGGTCAATCTGCTGCTGATATCCGTAAGAAGTTACAGAAAACTGAGGGAGGTGCTGGGAAACCGATTTCAGAGCTGGTGGAAATTGCATATAAGGTGTATGGGAATCGTGAGCAAGTGCAGGAGCGCAAGGAGGATAAAAAGGCTCAGCGACAGATGGCAGCACTAGCAGCTGCTATAACTGGAGGGAACTCTGAAAAGGCTGGGATGCAGAAGGGGAAAGGAGAAAGAGTGGGAGCAGACGTTTGTGCTTATTGCAAAGAGAAAGGACACTGGAAAAGGGAATGCCCGAAGTTGAAGGAGAAGAGAGAGAGGGAACCGAGAGGTCACCTCATGCGGGCAGAAGACAAGGGTGAGGATTCAGAATGAAGGGGACAGGGATCTAAGACCACTACCCTTCGGGTTGGAGCCCGAGAAGATCCCATGGTAACCATTAGGGTTGGTGGCAAAAACTTTGAAGCCCTGGTGGATACTGGGGCTACATTTTCAATGATTCCAGAAAAACCCCCCTGTGCAGGAACTAGTGAACAGCATGTACTTGTGGAAGGGATTGAGGGAATGCAAACCCGACTCCCTGTTTGTAAACCACTCCTCACCAAAGTGGGAGATCATTTGCTTGAGCACTCCTTTGTGTATTCTCCAAGTTGCCCGGTTGCACTCCTTGGGCGGGACTTACTCACAAAATTGCAAGCTGAGATCTTTTTCAGAGACGATCAGATGGTGGTCCAGCTACCTGTCAAGCAGAGCTCGAACTATCAGATGGCTCTCCTGGAGGACCGACGCCCTGCAGTAAGTCCAGAAGATCACATGACTGGAGTAGACCCCTCGGTATGGGCTGATGGAACCCCTGCGCGAGCTAAGTTCGTCTCCCCGGTAAGGATCGTACTCAAGGATGGGGAGGGGCCTGTTCGGGTAAAGCAGTACCCACTCAGCCGAGCGGCCAGAGCTGGACTCAAGCCGTTAATAGAGAAATACAAGAGGTGCGAATGGCTAGTGGAAGGGACTTCACCCTATAACACCCCCATCCTTGGAGTGCCAAAGGCAGATGGGGTCTCATACAGACTGGTCCAAGACTTACGGGCAGTAAATAAGAAGGTCCTTTCAGACCATCCTGTAGTCCCGAACCCTCACACGATTTTGACACAAGTACCAGGGGAAGCTGAAATATTTTCAGTGCTAGATTTGAAAGATGCTTTCTTCTCTATTCCCCTTCACCGAGACAGTCAAAAATTGTTTGCTTTTGAATGGGAGGATCCAGACACCTTCCATAAAGCCCAACTCATGTGGACAGTTCTCCCACAAGGATTCGTAGCAGCCCCTCATATTTTCGGACTTGCCCTTCAGAAGGACTTGGAGGAGTGGAAGGGATCACACCCCGCAGTGACTCTCCTCCAGTATGTGGATGACCTGCTAGTTGCAAGCCCAAACTTGCAGCTCTGTGAGGAAGCCACCAGGTCACTCCTAAACACTCTAGGGGAAAAAGGATATAAAGTTTCTAGAGAGAAAGCCCAGATATGTCAGCCTGAAGTCACATTTTTGGGATATAAGCTCTCAAAAGGAGTCAGAGCCCTAAGTGCAGATCGCATACAGGCAATCCAAGGTCTAACCCCACCTAAGTCACCCAAGGAGCTGCGGGCATTCCTAGGGCTAACTGGGTTCTGTCGACTATGGATACCAGATTACGGTGGGAAGGCTAGACCACTGTATGACTCCCTGACTAAGGAGAGTCTCACTAAATGGAAATGGAATAAAGAAATGCAGCATGCCTTTGATCTGCTTAAAGCAGCATTAACCCAGCCCCCTGCCCTGGCCATCCCAAACAGTAAAAAGCCATATCGACTGTATGTTCATGAGAATCGAGGGGTTGCATCAGGGGTGCTGACACAGCCATCGGGCCCGACCTGGAGACCCGTGGGATATTACTCAAAGGTTCTAGATCCAGTGGCACTCGGGTGGCCAGCCTGTCTTCGGGCTGTGGCAGCCACAGCAGTGGTTGTTGAAGAAGCCCAGAAGATAGTCATGGGTGCGGATATGGAAATACTCACTCCTCATGGAGTTCCCCAGATCCTAGGGACTGAGGGAGGGAAATTTCTTAACCCCTCCAGACAATCACGGTATGAGATATTTTTGCTCTCTAATCCAGGACTTACTTTCAAACATACTACAGCTTTAAACCCTGCAACCTTGCTGCCGAAGCCAGGAAAACCGATGCATGACTGCCTTGAGGTCCTAAATCAAACCACACAGGTGCGACCTGATCTTGCTGAGGACCCAATTGAGGACCCAGATGTTGAATACTTCGTAGACGGCTCCAGCTCTGTTATCGATGGAAAAAGACGAACAGGATGTGCAGTGGTAACCTTGAATAAGGTAGTATGGAGGGAGTCATTGCCAAGCTCATGGTCGGCACAGGCCGCAGAACTCACTGCGCTCACCCGAGCATTACAGCTGGGGACAGACCAGCGGGTTAATATATATACTGACTCTCGCTATGCTTTTTCTACAGTCCATGCACACGGACTATTGTGGAAAGAAAGGGGTTTTATTACGGCCTCTGGGAATAAAATTGCTAATGGCCCCCAGATTATCAAGCTACTAGAGGCACTCCACCAGCCTAAAGAGGTAGCAGTCATTCATGTGCGGGCCCATGGGAAGGCTGCTGAGGAAAAGCATAAGCTTGGAAATGCAAAGGCTGATTCAGCAGCAAAGGAAGCTGCATTTATTGGGGGAGAAGCGGAGGAGGTATCCAAGCAGGCCATGTCCCATGCCATATGGCCAGACATCCAAGATTTAGTCCCACAGTATTCCCCTGAAGAAGATAAATTTGCACAAGGAGCTTGTGCAAAAAAGAACTCCCAGGGGTGGTGGATAGTACCAGGAGGGAAAGTCATGATACCTAGGCCATTGCTTCGGGAGGTGCTGCAACAGCTCCATGCAAGAACCCATATGGGAGGCTTGGCCATGGGTGATCTAGTGATTCGCCAAGCAGTAGCTCCAGGGCTATATGTAGAAGCTCAGCGCATTGCTACCAAGTGCATCACATGCCAGAAAGTAAACCCCCGAAGGAAACCCCCTGTGCCAATGGGAGGTAGACCCTGGGCAGCGTACCCTGGACAGGCATGGCAGATTGATTTTGCCGAGCTCCCACGGTCCGGACATCACGGGTTTTTACTTGTCATGGTAGACCAGCTCTCTGGTTGGGTCGAGGCCTGGCCCACCAGGACTGCCACTGCGGCTACAGTAGTGAAGTATTTGTTGCAGGAGATCATTCCCCGGTATTCCCTGCCTGAGTCCATTGAGTCGGATCAAAGACAACACTTCGTGGGAAAAGTGGTTCAAGGAGTCGCGCAAACTCTCAAGGTTACTTGGAAATTACACACACCATGGAGACCACAGAGTTCAGGACAAGTGGAACGCATGAATAGGACTTTAAAGACTTTGCTCACCAAAATCTGTATTGAAACACGTCTTAAGTGGCCTCAAGCATTGCCGCTCGCCCTTACTTGCATTCGAAACACTCCCCGACGGGGCCTTAAATTGACCCCATATGAAATTATGTTTGGCAAGCCGCCTCGAGTCTTACCTCCTGGGATGCGAGAGAATGTAACTTTTGAATTAGGTAATAGTGAGCTTCATATGTACGTTATTGCTTTGCAGTCTGTCTTGTTTTCTCTTCACAGGTATGCAGCCTCCTTTCAGCGCCTGCCTTTAGACGTACCGGTACATGACTTCTCCCCGGGAGACTGGGTCTTGGTGCAGCGGTGGAAGAAGGAACCTCTGACTGAGAGGTGGAGTGGCCCTTTCCAGGTACTTCTAACAACCCACACCGCTGTAAAGATTGCTGGCTATGACCGTTGGATACACCATACCCGTGTGAAACGACATCCACAAGCGTCAGAGGACAACAACTCCCAAGACGAACTCACTCCGGAAGCTGAGTCGTCTTCGGAACAAGAAGCCAGCAAGTGGAGCTGTGAACCTACTGGTGATCTCCAAGTGCGCCTGAGACGGCTTAATCAAAGTTCAGAAAATTAGTCCGGAAAGTAAAAGGGAAAATATGGTGGAAATTATAATGTGCCTTGTTGTTATCTGCATAATGAAAGAAGCAGGATTGCATAGCCTTAGCCACTGGCCTATGCCCCCGCTTTCCCAAATTACTCCCCCAGGGACAAATTTGTATGTTGATATGATGGAGAGAATTGCAAGTACTTTTAATCTTACCAACTGCTGGGCCTGTGGGGGGCTCCGAGAGGCCGGAGAACAGTGGCCTTGGAGGGCTTTTCCTTTGGCCCCAAAATGGTTAGTCAGTGACAAAGCAGATGTTAAGAGTACTGGTCAAGAATGGGATGAGAACCACAGCTAGGATCTTTCCCAAGTGGCATTGGGAGAGTACTGTATTAGCAGTAATGGTACAGGAAGGAGGTTAGGACATAGTCAGTGTACATGGACATTAAAATGGGCCCGAGTATGCAGCAGGTATGCTGATCAATGGAATTCTGCTGCCGTTAGGCTCCCAATCTCCACACAGATGCAAAATCTCAAAAGGACAAGAATATTACCTTTCGATCCTGACCCTACCAGATGTCAGGCATATGAAAAGACCCGAGGCGAATGATTTACCTACATTTATAAGTGGCAATGGGCACACCTGAATGGCACAGTGGCAAGGTTTAATGCATATTGGAGTGCCTTAAATGACACAAATGAAATAACCAAGTGCGAGTATAGGGATAAAGATGGCGTATGGAAATGTCAGTTTAAACTGAGTAACTATCACACTGGCCCTTTAGGGCATAAGGGCACCAAATACTATCCCCTTCTTTTCCACAGCCGTGACCCCCTAGCCTTGGGAGGGGAACACAGGGCCCTAAAAGGACATTATTGGATTTGTGGAAAGCGTGCCTATACGGTCCTACCACGAGGGTGGACGGGAACCTGCTATATTGGAGTAATTGTACCATCTTTCTTTTTGTTACCATCTGAGGTTGGAAATAAGCTGGGAGTCTCTTTGTATGATGATTGGAACAGGGCCAAGAGAAGTATTGATGTAAGTTTGACACAGGGTGGCTCCCAAAAGTGGAAGGAGGATGAGTGGCCTCCTCAGAGAATTATTGAGTATTATGGACCAGCTACATGGGCTAATGATGGAAGTTGGGGCTACCGGACACCAATATATATGCTAAATAGAATCATCCGGTTGCAGGCAGTCTTGGAAGTAATTACTAACCAGACCGCCACTGCTCTCGAGTTGCTGGCTCGACAAAGCTCTCAGATGAGGGAAGCCATATACCAAAATCGAATGGCTTTAGACTATTTACTCGCAGGGGATGGCGGAGTCTGTGGAAAGTTCAATCTTTCTAATTGTTGCCTCCAAATAGATGATAACGGGAAGGTGGTCATAGAGATTGCCAAAGAGATTAGGAAAATAGCCCATGTACCAATACAAACGTGGGAAACCACATGGAATAAGGACTGGTGGTTTCAATTATTTGGAGGACCCTGGTGGAAAAAAGTAGGGTTTGTGCTTTTGTGTGCTCTAACTGGTTTGATTTTTATCCCTTGTCTCATTCCTTGTCTTACTAGATTGATAACCACCACAGTAGAAGGAATGCAGGTTGCAGCAGTCCCTCTAAAAGCACAGACTGTAGCAAAAGTCATGGTCCTCAGAAAAATTCCTCGTAATTATCTTGATATGCCCAAATGAAGTAAAGATCAGAAAGCATCTTGAGGGGGGAATATTGTTAGAAATATTATTAAAAATGCATTATCAATAGCTGTTAGCTTCTATCAATAGTGTTGTCCTTTGCCAGCCCTCCTTGTCTCCTTAATGAGAGAGGGAAGGGGGGGTTGGGAACTGAAGGAAAAACTCCAAGAGCTCTCTTTGTTCTGCAAATTTACTATCTCTTTGTTACAGTAAAGCATATACTCCTTAGCGTTCTCATGTAGATAAGAGTAAATTGCAATTTTTAATGGTCCTGTCCTTGGGGCAGAGAAGGTTTGAACTTTTGGTAACCTAAAGTACTTTCTGAGCAGGCGCAATCAGCTAATACATATTAAGCCTATCCGCCCCGCATACTTAAGTAGTTAATTATAATACACATGGGATGCATGATCTGACGTATTCTCATGCATGTTTGTATGAACCGGAAATGAGTTGTAAGAGTTCCTGTTTCTGTACACGTGCCAGAAAAGAGGGGATAAAAGCCTGCTAATGATTGTACTCAGGGGCAGAGGGTTTTGATCTTTTGTCTTCTCCCTCTGACCCTATTTGCAAATATATACCTTTTGTCTCACCAACAATGTGTGCCTAAGGATTTGTTATTCAATGAGCCTCCAAAGAAAACGAACCGAGAGAGAGTTTTTTTACTTCATCAGTATGATGGATGACTCTATATCTTTGTCAGCTGCTGCTCAAGGACTTGCATATGTTGGTTGTTAGGAAAGCCCAGTAGAGACTCCTTGATTGTCAAGCCCACCCTCAGAATGGGATGAGAATGTGGTGAATACCCTGGAAGGATTGAGAGGTGTCAATTCTCAAGTAATTAAGAATTGATGTATTTAAAGTTTTGTTAGAAAATGTTAAAAATCATGTTTTTTTACATGGCTTTGTAGAGTTACAATATAATTTAGGGCCCCATGCATGGTAGCTACAGAGATACACAGCTGGTGTACGCTAACACAGTCTGAGACTTGCAGTTAGTCACGCAGCCTACGTTAGCTCAGGGTTTAGGGAGTTAAGCGATTCCAATGCCATGCTATGATGACAAGAAAGCTAGGACCTTGTGTGTGATAACTGCATTGATAGAGTTGTTAAGGTGGCAAGGCATTCAGTCAATGGTTTTAGCATGCGGTGTATAATTGCTGGGGTGGAGAATATAAATATTCTCACCCCAATCAAGGGGCAGCTTCCTGAATGATTTGGACGTCAGATACACAGCTGAGAAATGTGGAAAGTGATTAAAATGATAACATGCTGATAGGCAAGAGAAAGGCCAGCTGTGTGCATCCATGTGTTAGCTTGTTATGGGATGGTTATGTGTGTCAAGATGCATTTCCTGGGGAGCTCTGGTTTTGCATGAACCCTGGCAAACTTCTCTGTCAGTTGGACTAACCAACTGACAATGAATAAGGGCTATTTGATTTCTATTTGGTTTCTTTTACTGACTAGCAGACCTGGAGAAGTGGGACTGGAAGAAGTGTCCCTGGAAGTTGAAACAAACATAATCAAGGCCTCAGTATAACTGGCAGGGATCCTTCCTTCTGTTACTAATACAGTAGTGCCAACCTTGCAATACCAGTCCCAAAGGATCTGTGTGTCTTTCTTTTTCTATCTCCACCAGGAAAGAATTGATCTAGTCCTGTGTGAAAGCTGGATCCCAGGTTGCCATGTGTTCCTTCACAGTCTTCCTGAGGAAGTCAAGGATAGAATTGTGGGCTTGGAAGAGTTTTTGATGATGCTCAGGAAGATGCATCAACCAAGACATCACGTTCAGAATCCAGGAAGTTAGAGAAGGGAAAGTGTTAAGGCAGGAGAGGTATCCACAACCAATGCATTGATAAGGAGATGGAACTGGGATAGAAGGTTCTCAGCAGACCAGCATGACCGCCAGGGCTTGGGGAGTGCCAGGGGGCTGTGTGTATGTGCGTGTGTGCGCGTGCGTGTTTGGAAGGGATGTGCAGGTGTGGGCCAGGTGCCTGCCAGGACTGGGGGAAGGTGTCTGGGTGCCAGGGCTGCAGCGGGGCAGGAGGTCTAAGGCAACACTTGGTGCTGCTGGCAAACCCAGCTCCACGCTGTTGCCAGTGGGCCCTACCCGTAGGTGCCTGCCTCTCCAGCAGCGGGAGGGGGAGGTCCTTCAAGGGTAGTGGGGAGCTGTGTGGACAGGCCAGCAGTGCCAGGGGCCGATGCCTGTGTCTTGGGGGCAGGGCATCTGTGTGATGTTGCCTGGAGGGGTAGGTGGACTGTGGCAAAGCTGTCTGGCTTGGCATGAGAGCCCCAGCCCTGGGGAGGAGGGAGGGCCACTGGCATCCCTTCCTCCTCCCTCCAGCCTACGCTGAGGCCAGGCTTGCTTTGCCACTGCCCACATGAGCTACACCTACTGCAACTGTAGCACTCCAGCCCGGGCAGGATGGAGACTGCCTGGAGCCTCTCGCCCTCCTCCTCCTCCTGCCCACAGCATAGCCAGAGCCTGCACTCAGCTTCATGCTGCAGCCGTGGAGTGCAGCATTGGTCTTCCACATCACGCCCCAGCCCCAGCCAGCAGTGCGGGGCAGTGTGTGGTGCCCCAGCCTCTGCCTGTGTTTCCTCATGAGGTACATTGCATGCACCTCATGCTGGAGGCTGCTCTGCCACATCCCCACAGACTACCATCCTCTGAGTCTGCATGGGCCAGGTGGCAGCTGGGGGCCCCCTCTTGCAAGGGTAGGGGGGCAGGGGGCTGCAGGTCGGGAGTGAGTGGCACCACCATGGGTGGGGGGGCTGTGGGCTGGGAGTGAGGGGCACTGGCAGGGCCAGGGGGCTGTGGGTTGAAAATGAGGGGCACCAGAGGGAACAGGGGGCTATGGGTTGGGAGTGAGGGGCAACAGCATGCCAGGGCTGCTCAGTGCCGCAAAGCAGCAGCAGGGACAGCCAGAGCTGGACCTGCTTCCTGGTGAGAAAAGGGGGAGCTCTGATTTTCCATGATAAACCCACAAAAACAACAAAATCAAATGCCAAAATACATAGGTATTTAGAATTAATTTTATTTTAATGATGAAGGCACTGGTAGGCTTCCAAATTGCTTTAAAATTGTAAATATATCAATAAAACATTATGTTCAGCTGATACTTGTATTTAGAGGAGTGTTTCATTTTAGTTGCACAAAAATGTCGATTTTTCAGTTTTATTGCAGAAAAACATGCCGGGGAGGGGAGGAATTAATGAAATATCCCAAATTCTTTGAACAGAGAACCAGGATTCCTGAATTATGCAGGTATCTGCCAATACCTCTAATATCATCCCAGCTAAAGCTTTGTCTAGCCAGGTCTTGAAACCCTCCAAGGGTGCACCTTCCACCACCTCTCTGGGTAACCTGTGTCAGTATTTTACTACCCTTCTGGTGAGAATTGTTCCTAACATCTAACCTAAACTTCCCTTGCTGCAACTTGAGGCCATTGCTCCTTGTTCTGTCACTGGCCACCACTGAGAACGGTCCAGCTCCATCCTCTTTCGAACCTCCCTTCAGGTAGTTGAAAGCAGCTATTAAGTCCCCTCTCAGTCTTTTCTTCTCTAGACTAAATAAGCCCAGCTCCCTCAGCCTCTCCTCAGAAGTTGTATCCCCCACAGGCCCCTCACCACTTTCACTGCCCTCTGCTAGACTCTCCAACGTGTCCACATCCTTTCTGTATTGGGGGACTTAAAACTGAACACAGTACTCCAGATGTGGCCTCACCAGTTCTAAGTAGTGGGGAATAATCGCTGCCCTTGATCTGCTAGCAACACTCTTATCAATGCAGTCCAGTATGCCATTAGCCTTCTTGACCACAAGGGCACACTGTTGGTTCATATTCAGATTATTGTCCACTATAACCCCCAGGCCCTTTTCTGCAGAGCTGTTTCCTAGCCAGTCAGCCCCAGCCTGTACTGGTGCGTGGGATTGCTCCGTCCTAAGTGCAAGACTTTGCACTAGTCCTTGTTGAACCTCAGGAGATTCCTTTTGGCTCAGTCCTCCAGTTTGTCTAGGTCACTCTGAATCCCAGTGCTACCCTCCATCATATCTACTACTCCCCTCAGTTAGTGTCACTTGCAGACTTGCTGAGGATGTATTCTTTACCATCTTCCAGGTTGTTGATGAAGACACTAAACAAAACTGGCCCCAGGACTGACCCCTGGGCCACTTCACTTGATACTGGTTGTCAGCTAGACCTCAAGCCATTGATTGCTATGCTCTAACCCTGACGCTCCAGCCAGTTTTCCATCCACCTTACAGTCCATTCATCCAGCCCATACTTCCTTAGCTTGCCTGCGAGAATGCTGTGGGAGACTGTATCAAAAGCCTTGCTAAAATCAAGGTACGCCACATCCACAGAGTCAGTCATCTTATCATAGAAGACGGTCAGTTGGTCAGGGATGACTTGCCCCTGGTGAACCCATGCAGACTGTTTCTAATCAACTTTTTCTCCTCCAAGTGCTTAGAAATTGATTTCTTGAGGATCTGCTCCACGATTTTTCCAGGGACTGAGGTGAGGCTGATTCGTCTGTAGTTCCCTGGATCCTCCTTTTTTCCCTTTCTGCCTCTGCAATCACATCAGCTAGCTCTCAGCATCTTCAGGTGCATCCCATTTGGCCCCATGGACTTGTACATGTCCAGCTTTTCTAAGTAGCCCCTAACCTGTCCTTTCACCACAGAGGGCTATTTACCTCCTCCCCAAACTGCTGCCAGGTGCAGTAGTCTGGGAGCTGACAATATCTGTGAAGACTGGGGCAAAAAAAGACATTGAGCACTTCAGCCTTTTCTGCCTCCTCTGTCACAAGGCTGCCTCCCCCATTCAGCAAGGGACTCACACTTTCCCTGTTCCTCCTCTTGCTACCAACATACTAGTAGAAAAACCCTTCTTGTTACCCTTCACATCCTTTGCTAGCTGTAACTCCAATTGCACTTTGGCCCTCCTGACTTCATCCCTGCATGCCTGAGCAATGCTCCTATATTCTTCCATAGTTATTTGTCTACATTTCCACTTCTTATAAGCTTTCTTTCTATTTAGTTTACTAAAGAGTATCCTGTTATGCCAAGCTGGTCGTCTCCCATGCTTGCTAGTCTTCCTGCACATTGGGATGGCTTCCTTAAAGTACAGCCAGCTCTCCGGGACTCCTCTCCCCCTCAGTCTGGCTTCTCGGGGGATCCTGCCCATCCGTTCCCTGAGTAAGTCAGTCTGCTTTTCTGAAGTCCAGGGCCCTTATTCTGCTGCTGTCCATCCTTCCTTCCCTCAGGATCCTGAACTCAATCATCTCATGGTCACTGCTGCCCAAGTTGCCATCCATTACTACATTCCCCCCCAATACTTCCCTGTTTGTGAGCATGGATTGCCTGTGCACTACTGTATGCTAGGGTGATTGAAGTCCCCCATGAGAACCAGGGCCTGTGACTGGGGAAACTTCTGCTAGCTGTTTGAAGAAAGCCTTACCCACCACTTCCCCCATTCTGGTGGTCTATAGCAGACCCCCATCATGACATCATCCTTGTTGCTTTCCCCTCTGACCCTAACCCAGAGGCTTTGAACAGGCCTAATTCCAGCTTCATACTGGAGCTTGGAGCAATCACATGGCTCTTGCACATAAAGTGCAACTCCTCCTCCTCTTCTGCCCTGCCTGTCCTTCCTGAACAGTTTGTATTCATCTATGACAGTGAACCAGTCACACAAGCTATCCCACAGAGTGTCAGTTAGTCCAATCACCTCATAGGTGCTTGACTGTGCAAGGACTTCCAGTTCTTCCTGCTGGTTTCCCAGGGTCCATGCATTTGTGTACAGACACGAGGTAACTAGTTGATTACCCTGATTTCTCAGGAAGTATCCCTGTGACAGGAGTATCAATATTGGAGCCTTTCTGGGAGTGGCTCCGCCCTCCTGTAATGGGCCAACCGCCTGCTTACTCGTCTGCCATGCCTTGATCTTACTTGATTAGAAGATGGTTGTAATCAGTGGGAGGCTGCCCATTTTTCTGCGCTGCAGTGACAGGGGGCGCTACCTGTGGCTCCTCTTCCTCCCCTACACCGCAGCCCAAGCCTCGCAGATGGAGTCGACGTGGTTTGACCTGGGCCTTGTTGTTTTCTGGCCCTCCTCTTTACTCCCGGGGCTACTCGCCACCCCCTTCTCTCTCACTCAGGGGCTTCTCGCCGCCCCCTTCTCTCCCGCTCGGGGGCTTCTCGCCGCCCCCTAAAAAAACTGCGCCCTCTCCAGCGCCAGGAGGCCCCACGCTACCGTGGAGCTCCTATGAGGCCTCCTCCAACCCCTTATAGCCTCACCCAGTCCTCCAGTCAAAACATAAACATAAAACATAAAGCCCCTGTGCTACAACATAAAAACTAGACTGTCTGGTCAAACAAAAATCTACTCCCTACTAGAGAGCGAGGGAGCAAGGGAAGAAGGGCTCCACCAATGTCAGCAGTGACCAAGGGATGCTCTCATGGCCAGAGTCCTCCCCTCTGTCTGTCGAAGCTGAGTCTCTACTCTCACAGCTGCTGGAGAGGGACTGCCCTCCTGGCCTCCTACCTGGGCTTAAGAAGGGATAAGCCCTGCCCCTTCCTGGTCAGCTGGTTTTACCAGTTGCCCCAGCAACCAGCACCTGTGCAGCCCTGGTGACTGGCAACTGAGCTTCCCCCTTTCTGCCACTGGGGTCTCCCCAGAGCAGTCTCCGCTCTCAGGCGCAGGGCACCTGAGTGCACTGCGACAATCCCCTGTTGCCCCCTCCTGCTTGCTCTTCCTCCAGGTCTCCTGCTTCCCCACTTCTCAGGGCTTTGGTCTCCATCCCCTGGTGAACCTAGTTCAAAGCCCTCCTCACTACGTTAGCAAGCATGTCTGCAAAGATGCTTTTCCTTCTCTTTGTCAGGTGGATCCCATCTTTTCCCAGCAATCCTTCTTGGAAGAACATCCCATGGTTGAAGGAAGCCAAAGCCCTGCTGGCAACACCACCCGCACATCCAGGTGTTGATCTGCTGGATGCACCTGCTCCCACCCAGGCCCCTTCCCTTGACTGGAAGGACTGATGAGAACACAACCTGAGCCCCAGACCCCATCACCCTGGCACCCAGAGCTCTGTAGCTACTTTTGATATGCTCAGGGTCTCCTCTGACAGTATCATTGGTGGCCACATGGATAAGCAGCATGGGATAGTAGTTAGAGGGCCAAATGAGCTTCAGTAGTCCCTCCGTGACATCTGAGATTTGGGCTCTGGGCAAGCAGCAGACCTCCCGAGACAACAGGTCAGGTCAGCAGATATGTCTCTCCATTCCCCACAGCAGGCAGTCTCCAACCACCACCACCTATCGCTTCTTCTTGGTGGCAGTTGTCTAGATCCTTCCCACTTTGGTGAGGCCTGGCCTGTCTTCCTCCACCCTTTGAATGTGCTTCTCTCTCTGCTGTTAGGGTTGCATATCTGTTCTCCAGACAGATCACTGCAGGTGGAAGTGAAGATCTCTGCTTGCTGCCAGAAGTCACAAGCCTCCAGCTTCTACCCTTTTGCGTGTATTAATGTCCTCTCTCTTCTCTAGCTCTGCATCTGGCATTTGTTCCTCCATAGTCCTGGGGGTTTGCTCTAGCATCAAATCAATAAACTGTTCATGCCGGAGGATGCTTCCCCCTCCTCCTGTTGTTTTCTTGCCTGTTTCCTAAGACATACTGCTCAGGCACTCCCTGACTTGGTCATCACTAGAAGGAATCTGCAAGCTGCTGTCCCTACAGTTGCAAACCTGGACCTGGGTGGAAGCATCAATGGTGAGTGGTCCTGCCTGGACAGACACCTCACAGGTGCAAGCAGTGGCAGTGTCTCTGGCATTGCAACGTCCTCCAGTCATTTCCCTGTGGGTCTCTTAATCTGCCTTTTCTCTCTTACTGCACTTCTTCCAAATAGACTTTCCTTAGTAAACTCACCTGGAAGGTGGCCTGTTTATTGCTTGTTGGCCCCAAAAGTTTCGTTATATCTTGCTTCACACCAAGCTGAAAGGTTTGCCCCTCAAAAAAAAAAAAGGGGGGTGGGGTGGGGGCGGGAAGCATGAACTGGCCTGTGAACTGCCTGCAAACTGCTTACCCTGTTTGCAGCCCCTGTTCACTGGCTCTCTGGTCACCTGGGGAGTCTCTTTTTATACCCTGATGGGCCTGGACTAGCTCTGCCCCCTGGTTAGGGCTTCTGTCAGGCCTAGGCAGCAATCACTCAGCAATCAGCAACCACTCCCAGCTTCTCAGAGCACATACCCCAAACACACTCAGCAGACCAAAGGCACAGGCAGCTGGATCATGGGCAGGATCTGGTGCCTGGTTCCTGGCTTCTCCCCTACTTCCTCCTCCTGTCCCCAGCAATTGGTGCACATCAATGCTTTCACACTCCAGGGAACCTATTTTTGTAATCAATGCCTTGTAAAGCATCTTTGGGGCTTTGGCTATGACAGTGGTTAAAGCTGTATGCCTGTGGACTGGCCATAAAGAGTATGTGGGCATGGATTGCGCAGGTTGACAGATAATTGGGAGTTGTGTCTGCAACAGGTGCTTAACTGAATCTTCCTTTGAAAACCTGGTTAAACTTCAGGTCTGGAGTTGCAGAGGGTAGCTATAGAGCTGGAGTCATCAGGTGGCTGTGCCTTCAGATTCAATGGCATGAGTGGAGAGATTACCACACAGCTACAGTAAGACAGGGTGGTACTAGGCAAGAGCTAGGTATCCATTCACTAAAGCGAGATTAGACTCCCCCTGGGATTGGAGATAGACATGTCCAAGTGCATTCCTGGGCTATGGGACTTCCCGTAACATTGACAGTAAACCATGAGTGTGGGTGCATTGGAGGAGGAAAGAGCGGCGTATGACATTTCGAAGTGACATTTGTCCACTGGACAGTCTCCCTAGTGGGTGAGGAAGCTGAGGCAGAGGACTATGGTCCAAGACATTGTTGGGATGGGTGAATTATTTACTCTTGGTATACTATTTTCCCAAATGAATGCTGGGTTCCCTCTTCCTTTAGTGAAAGTTTTCTGGGATGAAGTTACACATTACACTTAGGCCATACTAAATCTGTGGAATATTAAGTAGTGTTAATGTTGGAATGTGCTGCAAGTAGTCACACATTAAAGATGAATACTATTTCTTGCCTGAACAACTCTGACTTATCACTAGAGGGCTGGCAAGCAGAGGCATGGCTATAAGTCAGGACACCTGGCCTCTATCCCTGCTCTAGGTTGCAAGGGGAGGGGAGGGCTGGGACAGAAGCACAGCCTGGTACCTTTTCACATGAACATATGCACGGCCTGGTACTGACTTGTTGTCTTTAAGGCAAGAGAAATTACAGTTCTCCATTGTTTATATCTGATGCCATTATTCATCTCTAGGCCTCGTGGCTGAGGTGCTGCCAGATGAGGTAGCCGTGCTTCTACATTGCATTTGCAGTCATGGAATACAGGGGCCAAGGCTACACAAAAGACAAATCAGCAGCAATTTAGGCCTTTGAAGTCCAGCTGGGTGTTTCCTGAGAGGTTTTAGCCACATGCCTGCAATTCTTTACCTACAGAAGAGGCAGCAGCTGATAGCAACACCTTTATTTTTGCTGCCTCATGCTTCCTAAAGGAGATTTGAGGGTTCTGCTCTAAGAAGCTCTTCTCTGTGCAGCTGGCAGTGGGCCTTCTGTTCAGCCCAGGGAAAGCCTTTTTGTTTCATCCCTCATGAAGCTGCAGCAGCTGTTGTTGAGATACGATCCGACTGTCTCTGCCATCTGGCTGGTGGTTTGGGCAACCCATCCCAGTGATCTAAGGGAGAGGTCCTGGGCCAGAGCAGCACCAGTAGGTGCACTGGGAACCAGTGAGGACATGTGATGGATTAAGGAGAGAAAAGAAACTTGGGCAAGGCAGTCCCATCTCTCCACTTCTCTGGGTCCAGCATATGCCCAAGTTGGAGTATCCATGTTAGTGTTCATGAAAGGAAGAGAAGAGAGAAAGCAGAGCAAAACAGGCCTGGCTCTTTCTATCCTCTCTGGACCTTGTAGCCCCCTTTCCTCTGTCCTCTAAGGCCACCACATGAGGCCCGAGCTCCCCTTACTCTGACCATGAAGTTGCCAGGGGAGGGGGAGAGGGAGAGTTCCAAGCCAAGCTGAGCTCACCCTCTTCCTCATTTTGGTGATTCTGCATGTTTTATTTAGAGGTTCTTCCCCCTTCAGTGATAAGAGTCTCCTGCTTTCTTCTAATGGCTTGTCCTATTGCCTAGGTAGCAGTAGCCTGTGCTACAATGCTGGGATGGTTATTGCAGTTGTGCAGATATGTTAAACAAATGTAGTTTAGGTCTGAATAATAGGAAATCCCTGGTTTAGTTACCTGTGCAAACTAAATTCTTCCCCTTATGTATGTACATCATGGTGCTTTCAATTCAATGTTCCCATTTTCTTCACAATATGCCTTCCGCAAAAGTGTACCAGCGTATTGTGAGAAGGCAGAATTTAGGTTCATGTTGAAACTTAGGCAACATTCCTGGAATATAGTTATATAGTGTACACTAGAAATCAGTATACTTCCATATACAAAGTGCTTCCAAACTTCACTTACACACATTTCCATCATGATTATTAACAAATTAAACTCACAAAATCAGTCTTTTAAATCCAAGTAAATCACAAATCCACTTGGACTGTGAACGTGCAAGTGTGGTAGAAGACCCCTATCCCTATTACATATAAAGATCTGTACCTTCAAGGATACCAGCCCAGGGTAAAGTTCTCTCCCCCACAACCCCGCCGAGCATATAAAGGCCGATCACAGGGGCTAGGCAATGAGGGAGGAGGCAGCCTAGAGGTAGGAGCTCTGCTAGTGGAAATACTGGCCAGTATGTGTGAAGCCACAGGCAGGTAAGCCCTGTAGGCAAGGCAAGCCCCAGTGACCCCTGGCCAGAGAGCAAATATGAGACATCCCTCTCCCCAACAGTGCTGAGGGCCTGTAACCATTGGAAGAACAAGGCATGGCAGGAAAGATCACAGGCTATCAGATGGTTGAAAGAGCAAGCCAAGTCCCTCTTCACAAGAGGGCAGTAGTACCCTGAGGGCTAGAGATCATGGGCAGTCACAGAAAGGTGTTTATTCTAGTATTGTAAATAGAGAACCAGATAAATAAGCGTTGCTGCAATGTGGCACCAACTGCACATGCACATGCATAGGCACTGGTCTGAGTATTCACTAATGGACCATGTTCTGACCAGTACCACATTTCTGTTTTCCCCAGTCTACTCAAGAAGTTTATTGCTTGATCTATTCCTCCTGCCTGTCCTCGTGATATCAATTTTTGGCTAGAAAACTTATAAAATTCTTTTACAACATGTGTGTTAAAATAAATAAATAATTAAAAAAATCCACCCTCTTTCCAAGACTTTTTTGTCATCTTCCAGCTTCTACTGCCATATATCAATACTGGGTTTATGTTGCTGTTGAATAGTTTAATTTTCATTTAAGTGTTTTACTTGTTTGACTTCCACCTGTTGTTCAGTTGCATAAATTATATCCTTGCCTTTGTATGTGATTTTTGGATACTGCCGTCTTCTCCTGTAGTTTTGCTGATTTTTGTTGCTGCTGCTTCTAATAGTGTTGTTTACTAGTGATTCATTCTGGTGAGTCTTGTTAATTTTCACTGTTTTTGTATTATTGGCATCGATTACTAGCGCTGGTGTTGATTGCTAATCCTGCACCTGTGCTCAATCTGTTCGTTTTCATTTGCATGTATACTCTGTTGTTGAATAGAAAGCAGATACAGTCAGAAAAAGCTGGTTCTTTCAGTTCAGTCAACATCCATTTTATGCCTGTGCTTTACTACTCTTGAACAGTTTCTCATTACCCAGTTTATTGGTAGGAGCAACAGCAGAGGTGAGAGCATGCCCCCTTGGTCCCCTGTTAATACAAAGAAAGATAATGACAGTCCATTGATTATGACATTACAGATAAAGCCATCATGCAAAGCTTTAATAATGTTAAGCATTCTGATGGAATTTTCATAGCTATACTATATTACAGGATTTTCTGGTGTATAGCATCTAAGGTCTCTTCACAGTCCACAAAGTTGAAAAATAAAGTGTAGGTCTGTTCTATTTGACTTTCTGTTATGTTTTTCAATGTAATAATTTGATATCTGCAACCTTGCACCATCTAAATCCAGTTTGTTCTTTTCTATCAGTGTTGTACATTCTGTGCAGTAGAATTCTGCATACTGGGCATATCTACATGTGCTATGAGGAGAGACTGAGGGACCTGAATCTCTTCAGTCTTCGCAAGAGGAGACTGATTTTGTGGCTGCCTACAACTTTATTAGGGGCCACCAGCAGGGACTTGGGGAAAGTCTGTTCACCAGGGCCCCCCTTGGAGTCACCAGGAACAATGGCCACAAGCTGAGGGAGGATAGGTTTAGGTTAGATATTAGGAAGAACTACTTCACAGTAAGGGTGGCCAGAGCCTAGAATAGGCTTCCCAGAGAGGTGGTGTTCTCACCTTCCCTGGAAATCTTCAAGAGGAGACTGGATGGGCACCTGGCTGGGGTCTTATGACCCCTCCCACACCCAGTGCTCCTTCCTGCCCATGGCAGGGGGTCGGACTAGATGATCTGTCTAGGTCCCTTCCGACTCATGGATTCTATGATTCTATTAGGCCACTTGAATAAACTGCAGAGCTTATTGCTTCTGGGTGCCACGTCTGCACATGCACCTGGGAGCACAGGACATTGAGCTGAGAGGGAGCAGTCCCCAGCTGGCAGAAGGCCTGTAGGGGGGCACTCAGCCTGCCAGCCCAGAGCTGCTCCCCTTGGCTCAATGCACTATGGAGGGGCTGGCTGGGGCATGATGGTGCTTCAGCATGGGACTGGCCAACAGGCAGCCTCCATACTGAAGCATGGAGTTTTTTACTCTGCTGCAGGAAAGTACTCGTAGTTGCTCACTATTTGCGTGAGTACTTACAATTACTATCCTATAGTAGAGTAAAAATCTTGTTTATTTACAAGTACTATCCTGCAGTGGAATAAATTAATCTATTCCATCCTAATAGGGGCACACATGTAGGTGTATGACATTTACTATGAAGCTAGCCAATTGTACAGTAAACGTCTTGTATAGATGCGCTCACTGGGTGTGTCCTACACATGCAATTGATGTGAAGCAATAAACTCCAGAGCAGTTTGAGCAAAAGTAAACTACTTCAGGGTGCAGTGTCTACATGTGTGCCTGGTACAGCAGCAATTTGAACCAGGGAGGAGCAGGTCTGGGCTGGCACAGAGAATGGGGGGGGGTGGTCAGCCCCAGGCTTCTGGTGGTGGCGTTGGGCGGTAGAGGGGCTGGCTGGGGTACAAGGGTGCTGAAGTGCACAGCTGTGTGGCTAGGCAGCAGGCAGAAGTCTGGCCCCCGGCTGGCTGGGCTGACCAAGTGCAATTTATGCCAACAGTCACCATCTACAGATGTGTTTAATCCCAGTAAATTACCCCAATGTAAAATAGTGCTGTCCCTGACAGTACAATCTTAGTGTGGAATTAAATAGTTTGTTTACTGCAGCCTAATACCACCACATGTGTAAACAGTGACACTTTACTCCACAGCTAATTTGTTTACTCTGCTTTTAAGCGTATGTGTGGACACAGCCACTGTTAGTTTTGTGTGTGTGTTGTTTTTTGCAAGCTCCTTTTCTTTTCTTTTTTTTGGGTATTGGATTAGTTTGTTTTGGAGTTCAGTATTGTCTTGAAAGTTTTTATCCACATTTTTTTCAATAGCTGTAACTCTGTTTTTAATTTCTGCTACTTCTGCTATAATTTGTCACACTTTACAGCTGTAAAAGTTTTACCAAACCTGAACTCTGACATAAATTCACCAAAGTTGTCTGTGCCAACAAGAGCCGCTTTGGCTTTCTGCTCCTCTGCCCTGCCTGCTTTGTTTCTAGTTCCAGCAGCCATCTTTTGGTTCCTCCAACTCTGCATCCTGCTTTGTGGCTTCTTCTTCTTGTAAGTTCCTTTGAGGAAGATTGCCCACCTCTTAGAGAAAGCTAAGTATGACTTGCAGGCTGGATCTGGCCTGCCAACTGATTGTATCCAGCCCATGGGCAGGTGGCCACCAACTCATGGGATCCAGCCCATGGTTGGCCAGCAGCTCTGGCTGCCATGTGGTGCCAACCGGGCAGGATGGCTTCTGCTGTGCAGGGTGGGCAAGTGGAATTGCTTCTGCCTGGAACTGACATGGCAGCATCAGCTGTGGCTCCAGGCAGATGCCCCAATCCCCACTTGAAACCTGCCAGACCTGACCACAGCTGATGCTGGTGCCCACTCAGGGCTGCTTCCACCATGTCAGGTAGGTGGTGGGGTAAATTGCAGATGGGGCTGGCAGGTTCTGGGTGGGGATTGGAATTGGGGCATGCTACAGCTCTGGGTAGGGGAGGGAGGAAGAGAAATAGAGGATCAGAGCACACTGCAGCTTTGGGGAAGGGGAGAGAAGAAGAAGAAAAGGATTGAGGCATGCTACAGTTCGGGGGGGGGGCAGGATGGGGATTGGGGTATGCTACAGCTCTGGGGAAGGACAGGCAGGGAGCAAGAGAGATGTGGCCCTTGAGAGGACACCAAAACGGATTAAGTGGCCCTCCAGCCAAAATAACTGACATCCCCTGCTCTTGTTTGAGAGACAGAGAGTAGTGTGTCTTCTTATGAGATATGGTCTCTTAAGGACTACAAGTCCCAGCATTCCTTAGTTCATGCTAGCGTTTTCTGTGCATTTGCAGAAGTCAACAGGGCAGCCAGTTGGCTGCAGGAAAGGGAATAAGCATAAGCAAGCAGCGACACTGATCCCAGTAAGAGTGGGAGCAAGTAGTGAGGGTGAAGCAGATGGTGACTTTTTCAATTTTAATGAACCACCAGCCCAGAGCCTAAGAAGTTGAGCATTACTTCTCATCTGTGAGAAACTTATCTGAGATGTCACCTACTGTGAAAAAACAATTCATCCATTATAACACAAGCATTCCCTTATCTGTCTACATAGAGCGATTGTTCAGTAGTGGGGGCTTAGTTTTGCAAGACAGAAGAGGAAAATTGTCAAATGTAAATTTTGAAATGCAGTTTTTGCTGAAATTCAATAAGCATGTTTAAACAGTTTCTGCTATGCACCTGAAGTTCTTGTTCTCATTTAAACTGATTTTCTTATTTCAGTCTCATTTTGATTTTCAGACACTTCCGTTATTTCTAATTCAGATGCATTTCATACCCTTTTGTTACCTCTTGAGCAATAAAAATTGTAACAACAGAGGTTTTCTGTGGAAACAGCTTTCATTTGTCACCTGGCTGTGAATATCTCCTTTCTGTTATCCTGGTATACCTATATGATGCATTGACTTTTACAAAGTACTTCACATGGAGAGGGTGTGAAGGATCTAACATGACATAGTAGGGGTGTGCGAAGCAGGCCTTATTCAATTCAGATTTTGATTCAGCCTGAATCAGGGACAGTGATTTGATTTGGCTCACTGTCCCTGATTCAATTTGGCCGAATCTGAAGGTTCGATGCTGATTCAGAGAGTTGGTGATTTGGCCGTTGACACAGCTTTAAATGTTTTTTCTACATACTTTGAGGTACCAGCACGGCTTGTGAACGCTGCGAATCTGGGACATGTGAAGTGTCCCACAAGAGTGCAGGGGCCCTCCATGTGCTTGGCAGCAAACCCAGAAGTGGACCGGAAGTACTTCTGGTCCACTCCCGGGTCTGCAGGGGTACCCCGTCACACCTCCCTGGCTCAGCGATTGGCCGCAGGAGGACCCTGGGTGCCCCCTCAGACCCAGGAAGCACCAGTTGCCTAGCCAGAGGGACACTGTGGGGGGGACCCTGCGTGCTCCCTGGCGGACACGGAAGTGGACTGGAAGTGCTTTTGGTTCACTTCTAGGTCTGCTACCAAGCGCGCTGGGACCCTTCCCCCTCCGTGTTTCTGTGGGACACTCCATGCGCCCCAGCATCACAGTGTTCATGAACTGTCTGCTACCTAAAGGTATGTAGAAAAACATTTAAAGCTGCGTCTATGTCCGATTCGCCAATTCTTTATGAATCTCTCCGAATAGACTCAGAGGGTTCTGATTCAATCTGGAGAGATTATAGGGTTCTCTGATTCAATTCGGATTCAGAGATTCGGCCACCGAATCAGGTCGAATCTCTGCCAGATCGAATCAGGGACTGAAACTTTGCACAGCCCTATTACATATGTATTGGTAAATTGTTATTCTGAAAACTGTATAACTTTGTTTTTAGGTAAAGCACAGTGAGTTCTGAGTAAATTAGTGTGCTTCTGTGGGCTTCTGGAAAAAAAAGCCACTCATTGCATTTGAAAATGCAAAATGGTGCTAAGAGGCAATTCACAGTATTTCACGCTTTTCTCATGAATCAATTTAACTTTAACTAGTTACTCTTTTTTTACTTACCTTTTAAGTGGTTGAAAGTGGAAACATTTAACTTTTAACTTAAGTTAATTTTAAAGGCTGCTAACTTTTAACTTTAAGTAGTTACATTTTTCATAAATGTTGCAGGGACCTAAGGTGCCTGCTTCTTTAAGAGTAGAAACGGCCTAAGGAGAGGGCCCTAAGAGCTAGACAGAAACCCCACCGGTGCAGGTTACTATGGCAGCAAGCTAACAAGGGAAGTAGCGTGCACCTGCATGCGGTCAGCTGACTGGAAGAAGGCAGGGCCCTGCAGCAGGAGTTGGTTCTCTGGCAGCAGCCAGGGGAAGGAGCCTTCAGGGAAGAATTGCCCAGAGACACTGTGGCTACCTGATATGCTGCATATAGGGCTAATGCAGGGGTGGGAAAATGTGGCCTGGGGGCCAGATGCAGCCCGCCACACCATTCTATCTGGCCTGTGGGGCCCCTAAAAATTTTAGAAAATTAATATTTATCTGCCCCTGGCTGCCTGTCATGCGGCCCTCGATGGCTTGCCAAAACTCAGTAAGCAGCCCTCTGCCCAAAATAATTGCCCACCCCTGGGCCAATGGGACTCCAGTGAGCTCACCAGGTACCCTAGCCTACAAGGCACTTAGTGCTGGGGGGAAAGTTTGACTCTTTTAAAGGGACAGAGCACACCCTGAACTACTTGCATTATGTTATAGCCCAGGGGCTCGTATTTTGGTTGGTGTTTATAAACTGGTGGACCAGCCTGAGGCTACTGGGGAAGGAGGAGGCCTCATTAGGGGCCCACTACAGTGTGGAGACCCCAGTGCCAGGGGATGCAGTGACAAAGGCGCTGGGCAGACCCCAGCACCAGGGGGTGTGGTGACAAAGGGGGTGAGCAGACCACGGCGCCAGTATGGGCACAGAGACAGGGCTGCGTAGAGCCCCGTGGTGACAGGAGGCCAAGCTATAGCAAGGCTCTGGAGAGGCAACATTTAAATACCATCTGCGAGGCTTGGGGCGTGGTGAAGGGGCAGTTTTAGAGCCACGCATCTAGCCCAAAAGACTGAGAGTGTCTCGTGTGGCATCCATTTTGAGCAGGACCCAAAAAAGGGTCCAAGAACCCACAGGGTTCAGCGTGGTCCATCAGAACCACATCCAAACACAAACTCGAGGGCAGCTTCCCTATATTATAATTACCAGCAAGACATGGCAGGTGAGGAAATGGGTGCCCGTTTGGCAAAACTGGCACAGTCACAGAGCCTTAGGGGCATCATGGCCATCCCTGGGGACCCCATCCTGTGACAATAAACTTTTCCCATGACTGGATTTTCATTTTTCACTTGGTATTGCTGTTCCCAGATCATCAGTGACTAGTTGATGTAACATTTTGGGTGACAAGGGTGTCTGCTTTAAATAGTTCTCCATCTAAGTTGGATATTCCTGAGGCCTTTCTGTTGTTGATGGCTGTTAGTGTCTTTGCACTCTCTCCTGTATTGATTGGGTCTGTTCTTTATATGGTGTTTTTTATATGGCTGTTTGATTTCTCTCATACTTCTGAGTTTTGTTTGGTTGCCACATGGGGCTGAGTCCCAACCTAGAGGGTCTTGCTAGTCCGCTCGGTGTCAGATTGATCGTCACATTTGGATCAGGAAGGGGTTTTATGCCACTGTAGGTGCATCTCCATATGCACTTTCATGTACGGTGGCCTATTTAACTGTGCATTAAAGCATCACATAAAAAAGTGACATTATGCTAATGTCTAAAATAGCCCACTGCACATTTTAAGCATCACAAAGCTAGGTTAAGCAGCCTAATGTGCATGAATTTAGTATCTCACATTACAGGTACTAAATTTAATGCACGTTAGTGTTGCAAAAATGTTGCGGTTCATTTCTCGGGAGGCAAAGAACTCTCAGACACACACTATTAGCAACACAAAAGCAATATTTGCAAATAGGGTTGGAGTGGAAACAAAGGACCACTCTGCCCGCCGAGGAAAACTCTCAGCTGGCTTTTATCCCTCTTCTCCTGGGCACGTGTGCAGAAACAGGAACTCTTACAACTTATTTCCGGTTCATACAAACATATATGTAAACATGTCGCTTCATACGTCCCATGTGCATTATAATTAACTACTTAAGTATGCGGGGCGGATAGGCATATATGCATTAGCTAATTACGCACGCTCAGAAAAGCCCCTAGGTCATCAAAAGTTGAAACCCTCCCCCTCTTCCAAGGAGACTGTTGAATTATAGCTCCTGTAATCTGCATGACAAAAAGCAGATGGAAACTGAAGGAATGTGAGGGTTGAGAGTGATTTAGTATAACAAAGAGATAGTAAGTTGAAGGAGAAGGAGGGAAACATCCTTGGTGGTGTTTCTCCTTATCAGGTACGAGATACAAACTGTGTAGTTCTAACAACACTCTATTCATTATGCGTTTCTAATAATATTTCTAACATTAGAAAGGGTGCATTAATGCGTGTGTATATGTGCCCAGTCAGATTTCCATTGACTGTAGCTGTATTGTTTTCCTCTGTAACAGGGAACGTGGTCCTCTTCCATGGATCTCTCAAGCATATTTTAACAAACTACTGCTTCTCCTTGTAGTGGCAGGACGCTGTTAGTGTCCTTTTCTCCTGCTTTATCTGTGGCAATTTAGGTTGTTCTTGAAATGTTCAGGTACTCTGTCTACTAGTGTCAGTATGAGACATGTGGCCAGACCTGGGGACTAATCATGGATCAAGGACAGGGACTTGGTCGTAACTGGAGTTGGGAGAGTTAAAGCAGAATCCAGGGATGGGGATCAGGTCAGGAAACCCAGAAGGTCAAGAGGCGAGTAAAGTTCGGGTAAGTCTGTCACACTTACAGTTAGAGGATCTGGAAAAATGCACTCGTATAGGTAGTAGGGTCATAAGAAAGGCTGGAAAGGACCTCACAAGGTCCAGCCCCTTGCTCAAGACAGAATTATCCCTGACCACACCTTTCCAGATTTGTGTCTATATAACCTGCTCTTCAAAACTTCAATGGATAGAGATTTCACAATGTCTGTTGTAGGTTTGTGTTCCAGTGTTTGACCACTCTCATAGAAAGTTCTTCCTAATCTTCAACCTAAATTTCCCCTGCTGCAGCTTGAGGACAAGAGGAAGAGATCAGCCTACTCAGGCTGTATTCAGCAAGAGAAAAGAGACTGAAATCAAGAAATAAGAGCTGGCTGAGCAGCTCACCTGTCAACAGACCAGTGACATGAAACCTCAAGGCCTGAGCACCACAGCCACCAGCAGCTCAGTCCCTTGAGGCTGCCTAAGCAAACCCCCACAGCAGTTAAATAGCAAACACTGATGGATTTATAGGAGTATGGGTCTCTTCCTTCAGGTTAGGGATTGTAGCAATTGGACAAAAATACCTCAGGACAGCACCAATTAAGTTTCAAAGGCCTGAATTGCTGCTGCCTTTCCCTTCAGGAAGCCTTGCCCCCCTGCACTGCATGATTGTACGCCTAGTGTGAAAACATTACAACCTCATTTGGAAGCATCTTGCAGCCACTTTGCACTGACATAAATAATGGCATGAGGTGTAAAACAAGAGAGAACTGTAATTTCTGTTCTCCTGTAAGGGGCGCCAGGGACTGCAAGTGCACTGATGAAGGAGGCACCAGGTAGGTTATGCTTCTGTCCATGTAAGGGTCTCTCATCTATTTGGTCTTAAAGCTTAACCTCTTTCTGGGTGACTTCACAATCTGCACAGGCTTTTTTAGTTCACTTGTGGCAGCAGCAGGGTTGGGATCTTTCACAGAATGAGGTGAGTGCAGCTCGCTTATTTGTTTCATTGGAGCGCCCTGCCTGAATCTCCCATGCCGGCAGTGCTTCTCCTTAGCCTACTCTTCCCATCCTTTCGTTGTGAGTTGTTCTAAAGCCTTTGGGAGAGTTGAGTTTTTGGAGGCAGCGGGGGTGGGGTTTGGCTGCTTCTGACAAAGACAAAGCATACTTATATCAGAATGTTCGGGGACAAAATATTGTCTTGGAGAAATGCTGTAGTTGGGGCTCTATTGATCCAGATCAGCAGGGAAGAAAGGCGCTGTGTGATGGACGAGGTGACATGTGTGCACCCCTGCCCTGTGGCAGCAGGACTATGCCAGACCCATCAGAGCCCTCTACTGGCTGAGATCAGGGAGTCACTTCTCTGGGAACAGAACTGATCTTGCAGCGAAGAATAGAGTTATAGGCCCAACACAGTTTCATAGTTTCTAGGCTCGGAAGGGACCTGAACAGATCATCTAGTCCGACCCCCTGCCATGGCAGGAAAGAATACTGAGGTCAAACGACCCCAGCAAGGTGTTCATCTAGCCTCCTCTTAAACACCCCCAGGGTAGGAGCCTGCACCACTTCTCTTGGAAGTTGGTTCCAGGCCCTAGCCGCCCTGACCGTGAAGTAGCGCCTCCTGATGTCTAACCTAAACCTACCCTCTGCCAGCTTGTGACCGTTATTCCTGGTCACTCCTGGCGGTGCTCGGGGGAACAGTGACTCCCCCAGTGCCTGCTGATTTCCCCCCTGACTAGTTCATAACAGGCCACAAGATCCCCCCTCAGCCTTGTCTTTTGGAGGCTGAACAGGTTCAGGTCCCGTAGCCTCTCCTCATAGGGCCTGCCCTGCTGTCCCCTGATCATGTGAGTGGCCCTCCTCTGGACCCTCTCCATGCTGTCCACATCCCTCTTGAAGTGCGGCACCCAGAACTGGATGCAATACTTCAGCTGCGGCCTGACCAGTGCCGCATAGAGGGGGAGGATCACCTCTTTTGACCTGCTTGAAATGCATCTGTGGATGCATGACAAGGTGCGGTTGGCCTTCCTAACTGCCTCCCCACACTGCCGGCCCATGTTCATCTTGGAGTCAATGATGACCCCCAGATCCTTTTCCGCCTCCGTGCTGACAAGAGGGGAGTCCCCTAACCTGCAGGTATGGTGCCGGTTGTTCCTCCCCAGGTGCATCACCTTGAACTTGTCTGTGTTGAAACCCATCCTATTCTCATCCGCCCACCCTTGTAACCTGTCCAGGTCTGATTGTAGCCTGTTGCATCCTTCCAGTGTGCCCATGTCCCCCCACATCTTAGTGTCATCAACAAATTTGAACAAGGTGCTTTTTACCACTTCATCCAAATCACTGACGAAGATGTTGAACAGTGCAGGCCTGAGGACCGAGCCCTGCGGAACCCCACTGCCCACGTCCTTCCAGGTTGAGAAGGACCCATCCACTACCACCCTCTGGGTGCAGCCCACCAGCCAGTTGGTGACCCATTTGACTGTGTGGGTGTCTGTGCCACAGCCCTCCAGTTTCTTAATGAGAATGGGGTGAGAGACAGTGTCAAAAGCCTTCCGGAAGTCCAGGAAGACTATGTCCACTGCTACCCCTGCATCTAATTGTTAGAAATATTATTAAAAATGCATTATCAATAGCTGTTAGCTCCCATCAATAGTTGTCCTTTGAATAAGTACGGCTGCCAGCCTTCCTTGTCTCCCTAATGAGAGAGGGAAGGGGGGGGGTTGGGAACTGAAGGAAAACTCCAAGAGCTCTCTTTGTTCTGCAAATTTACTATCTCTTTGTTACAGTAAAGCATATACTCCTTAGCGTTCTCATGTAGATAAGAGTAAATTGCAATTTTTAATGGTCCTGTCCTTGGGGCAGAGAAGGTTTGAACTTTTGGTAACCTAAAATACTTTCTGAGCAGGCGCAATCAGCTAATACATATTAAGCCTATCCGCCCCGCATACTTAAGTAGTTAATTATAATACACATGGGATGCATGATCTGACGTATTCTCATGCATGTTTGTATGAACCGGAAATGAGTTGTAAGAGTTCCTGCTTCTGTACACGTGCCAGAAGAGAGGGGATAAAAGCCTGCTAATGATGGTACTCAGGGGCAGAGGGTTTTGATCTTTTGTCTTCTCCCTCTGACCCTATTTGCAAATATATACCTTTTGTCTCACCAACAATGTGTGCCTAAGAATTTGTTATTCAATGAGCCTCCAAAGAAAACGAACCGAGAGAGAGTTTTTTTTACCTCAACCTGGCGCCCAACGTGGGGCTTTCTTTGGATAACTCCGGAGTTCGTCGGCACATCGTCTCTGCCCCCCTGGGGGGTTTGCGCGCCGAGCCTTTCTTTTTGGCTCGCCCTGAGGGGGGGCTTGAGGTGTGAGCCGGAACATCCGGAACACTAAGAGCTCCTATGCAAATTTTGTTTTTTTTTGGAGTCTCCAGGTACACATTTTTGGCTTTGGATCGAGATCTCTGGGGTATCTGAGTGAGTATACGAATTCCCTTTGCCCAATTTGGTTCTGGGTCCGGAGCAGGAGGTGTGCATGTTCTCATGGTAAATCATCTGCTGTAAGGGACTTTTTGGTATTTGGTGTGCCTTGGGTGCACTTTTGTGGGCAAAATGGGTACGGTTAGCTCCCGTGTAGAAAACACGGATACCCCTCTAAGGTGCTTATTACGTCATTTTAATAAATTTGCAAGGCCGGCCGATTACGGAATAAAAATGAAAAAAGATGATTTAATTAAGTTCTGTCAACTCGAGTGGCCAACATTTGGGGTCCACTGGACCCCGAAAGGATCCTTTGTGCTAAAAGAAGTGATAGCTATCCATGAAATTGTTATGCAAAATGGGTATTGGAATCAGTTTCCTTATATTGATTGTTGGTTGTGGGTGGTTCAAAATCAGCCACCTTGGATTAAGAGTTACTTAGTAAAGTCTCATGTGATGCTTGTTAAGAAAAAGACTCGGGGGGGGGGGCGCCTGTACTTCCTGAGTCTAATGAGGGGGGGGATTCTGAATTGGCTGAGTACCGGACCCTGAGTGCTCCGGTTGCCCTGTCGGGTAGCGAAGATGAGTCAGACGCCTCCTCGGGGTCCAGTCCTTCTGCACCACCGCCCCCTCCCTTAGAGAGACCACCACCGACGTACCAAGGCATACCTAATGAGTTAAAGCGTGAGCCTCAGCCAAGTGCCTCATCTGAATCAGGAAATAAGGGTTATTATTTACGCAAGCCTGTAGAGTCACAGCCGGTGCTGAACTGTCCGATGCGAGAGGTTATTGGGGAAGGAGGCACTGCAACTTTTGTCTACACCCCATTTAGCACTTCAGATTTGTTTAACTGGAAGAATCAGAGCCCCTCTTTTCGTGAAGACCCTGAAAAGATGAGGGATTTGTTTCGATCCATTGGGCAGACTCATCGACCCACTTGGGCTGATGTCCAGATGATGCTCCAGACCCTCCTAACCCCGGAGGAGAGGAGATTAGTGTTGGGGACAGCAGAGCGTATTGCGACAGCCAGAGTTGAGTTAGAGGGTGCTGCTGGTCGTACTCTGCGTGATACCTTCCCTGTAGAAGAGCCGAGATGGGATAATCACACTGCCGAAGGCAGAGAGCTGAGTGCACGGTATCTGGGAATTATAGTGGAAGCAATGGGAAAGGCAGTGCCTCGGGTTACCAATCTGTCTAAGTTGTATGAAGTGAGACAGGGAAAAGAGGAGGATCCCTCAGCTTTCCTTGGGAGGCTGTATGAGGCATTTCGCAGGTTTTCGGATCTGGATCCAGAAGCCCCAGATAACCAGCGCATGGTAAATCTTATGTTTATTGGTCAATCTGCTGCTGATATCCGTAAGAAGTTACAGAAAACTGAGGGAGGTGCTGGGAAACCGATTTCAGAGCTGGTGGAAATTGCATATAAGGTGTATGGGAATCGTGAGCAAGTGCAGGAGCGCAAGGAGGATAAAAAGGCTCAGCGACAGATGGCAGCACTAGCAGCTGCTATAACTGGAGGGAACTCTGAAAAGGCTGGGATGCAGAAGGGGAAAGGAGAAAGAGTGGGAGCAGACGTTTGTGCTTATTGCAAAGAGAAAGGACACTGGAAAAGGGAATGCCCGAAGTTGAAGGAGAAGAGAGAGAGGGAACCGAGAGGTCACCTCATGCGGGCAGAAGACAAGGGTGAGGATTCAGAATGAAGGGGACAGGGATCTAAGACCACTACCCTTCGGGTTGGAGCCCGAGAAGATCCCATGGTAACCATTAGGGTTGGTGGCAAAAACTTTGAAGCCTTGGTGGATACTGGGGCTACATTTTCAATGATTCCAGAAAAACCCCCCTGTGCAGGAACTAGTGAACAGCATGTACTTGTAGAAGGGATTGAGGGAGTGCAAACCCGACTCCCTGTTTGTAAACCACTCCTCACCAAAGTGGGAGATCATTTGCTTGAGCACTCCTTTGTGTATTCTCCAAGTTGCCCGGTTGCACTCCTTGGGCGGGACTTACTCACAAAATTGCAAGCTGAGATCTTTTTCAGAGACGATCAGATGGTGGTCCAGCTACCTGTCAAGCAGAGCTCGAACTATCAGATGGCTCTCCTGGAGGACCGATGCCCTGCAGTAAGTCCAGAACATCACATGACTGGAGTAGACCCCTCAGTATGGGCTGATGGAACCCCTGCGTGAGCTAAGTTCGTCTCCCCGGTAAGGATCGTACTCAAGGATGGGGAGGGGCCCGTTCGGGTAAAGCAGTACCCACTCAGCCGAGCGGCCAGAGCTGGACTCAAGCCGTTAATAGAGAAATACAAGAGGTACGGATGGCTAGTGGAAGGGTCTTCACCCTATAACACCCCCATCCTTGGAGTGCCGAAGGCAGATGGGGTCTCATACAGACTGGTCCAAGACTTACGGGCAGTAAATAAGAAGGTCCTTTCAGACCATCCTGTAGTCCCGAACCCTCACACGATTTTGACACAAGTACCGGGGGAAGCTGAAATATTTTCAGTGCTAGATTTGAAAGATGCTTTCTTCTCTATTCCCCTTCACCGAGACAGTCAAAAATTGTTTGCTTTTGAATGGGAGGATCCAGACACCTTCCATAAAGCCCAACTCATGTGGACAGTTCTCCCACAAGGATTCGTAGCAGCCCCTCATATTTTCGGACTTGCCCTTCAGAAGGACTTGGAGGAGTGGAAGGGATCACACCCCGCAGTGACTCTCCTCCAGTATGTGGATGACCTGCTAGTTGCAAGCCCAAACTTGCAGCTCTGTGAGGAAGCCACCAGGTCACTCCTAAACACTCTGGGAAAAAAAGGATATAAAGTTTCTAGAGAGAAAGCCCAGATATGTCAGCCTGAAGTCACATTTTTGGGATATAAGCTCTCAAAAGGAGTCAGAGCCCTAAGTGCAGATCGCATACAGGCAATCCAAGGTCTAACCCCACCTAAGTCACCCAAGGAGCTGCGGGCATTCCTAGGGCTAACTGGGTTCTGTCGACTATGGATACCAGATTATGGTGGGAAGGCTAGACCACTGTATGACTCACTAACTAAGGAGAGTCTCACTAAATGGAAATGGAATAAAGAAATGCAGCATGCCTTTGATCTGCTTAAAGCAGCATTAACCCAGCCCCCTGCCCTGGCCATCCCAAACAGTAAAAAGCCATATCGACTGTATGTTCATGAGAATCGAGGGGTTGCATCAGGGGTGCTGACACAGCCATCAGGCCCGACCTGGAGACCCGTGGGATATTACTCAAAGGTTCTAGATCCAGTGGCACTCGGGTGGCCAGCCTGTCTTCGGGCTGTGGCAGCCACAGCAGTGGTTGTTGAAGAAGCCCAGAAGATAGTCATGGGTGCGGATATGGAAATACTCACTCCTCATGGAGTTCCCCAGATCCTAGGGACTGAGGGAGGGAAATTTCTTAACCCCTCCAGACAATCACGGTATGAGATATTTTTGCTCTCTAATCCAGGACTTACTTTCAAACATACTACAGCCTTAAACCCTGCAACCTTGCTGCCGGAGCCAGGAAAACCGATGCATGACTGCCTTGAGGTCCTAAATCAAACCACACAGGTGCGACCTGATCTTGCTGAGGACCCAATTGAGGACCCAGATGTTGAATACTTCGTAGACGGCTCCAGCTCTGTCATCGATGGAAAAAGACGAACAGGATGTGCAGTGGTAACCTTGGATAAGGTAGTATGGAGGGAGTCATTGCCAAGCTCATGGTCGGCACAGGCCGCAGAACTCACTGCGCTCACCCGAGCATTACAGCTGGGGACAGACCAGCGGGTTAATATATACACTGACTCTCGCTATGCTTTTTCTACAGTCCATGCACACGGACTATTGTGGAAAGAAAGGGGTTTTATTACGGCCTCTGGGAATAAAATTGCTAATGGCCCCCAGATTATCAAGCTACTAGAGGCACTCCACCAGCCTAAAGAGGTAGCAGTCATTCATGTGCGGGCCCATGGGAAGGCTGCTGAGGAAAAGCATAAGCTTGGAAATGCAAAGGCTGATTCAGCAGCAAAGGAAGCTGCATTTATTGGGGGAGAAGCGGAGGAGGTATCCAAGCAGGCCATGTCCCATGCCATATGGCCAGACATCCAAGATTTAGTCCCACAGTATTCCCCTGAAGAAGATAAATTTGCACAAAGAGCTTGTGCAGAAAAGAACTCACAGGGGTGGTGGATAGTACCAGGAGGGAAAGTCATGATACCCAGGCCATTGCTTCGGGAGGTGCTGCAACAGCTCCATGCAAGAACCCATATGGGAGGCTTGGCCATGGGTGATCTAGTGATTCGCCAAGCAGTAGCTCCAGGGCTATATGTAGAAGCTCAGCGCATTGCTACCAAGTGCATCACATGCCAGAAAGTAAACCCCCGAAGGAAACCCCCTGTGCCAATGGGAGGTAGACCCTGGGCAGCGTACCCTGGACAGGCATGGCAGATTGATTTTGCCGAGCTCCCACGGTCCGGACATCACGGGTTTTTACTTGTCATGGTAGACCAGCTCTCTGGTTGGGTCGAGGCCTGGCCCACCAGGACTGCCACTGCGGCTACAGTAGTGAAGTATTTGTTGCAGGAGATCATTCCACGGTATTCCCTGCCTGAGTCCATTGAGTCGGACCAAGGACAACACTTCGTGGGAAAAGTGGTTCAAGGAGTCGCGCAAACTCTCAAGGTTACTTGGAAATTACACACACCATGGAGACCACAGAGTTCAGGACAAGTGGAACGCATGAATAGGACTTTAAAGACTTTGCTCACCAAAATCTGTATTGAAACACGTCTTAAGTGGCCTCAAGCATTGCCGCTCGCCCTTACTTGCATTCGAAACACTCCCCGACGGGGCCTTAAATTGACCCCATATGAAATTATGTTTGGCAAGCCGCCTCGAGTCTTACCTCCTGGGATGCGAGAGAATGTAACTTTTGAATTAGGTAATAGTGAGCTTCATATGTACGTTATTGCTTTGCAGTCTGTCTTGTTTTCTCTTCACAGGTATGCAGCCTCCTTTCAGCGCCTGCCTTTAGACGTACCGGTACATGACTTCTCCCCGGGAGACTGGGTCTTGGTGCAGCGGTGGAAGAAGGAACCTCTGACTGAGAGGTGGAGTGGCCCTTTCCAGGTACTTCTAACAACCCACACCGCTGTAAAGATTGCTGGCCATGACCGTTGGATACACCATACCCGTGTGAAACGACATCCACAAGCGTCAGAGGACAACAACTCCCAAGACGAACTCACTCCGGAAGCTGAGTCGTCTTCGGAACAAGAAGCCAGCAAGTGGAGCTGTGAACCTACTGGTGATCTCCAAGTGCGCCTGAGACGGCTTAATCAAAGTTCAGAAAATTAGTCCAGAAAGTAAAAGGGAAAATATGGTGGGAATTATAATGTGCCTTGTTGTTATCTGCATAATGAAAGAAGCAGGATTGCATAGCCTTAGCCACTGGCCTATGCCCCCGCTTTCCCAAATTACTCCCCCAGGGACAAATTTGTATGTTGATATGATGGAGAGAATTGCAAGTACTTTTAATCTTACCAACTGCTGGGCCTGTGGGGGGCTCCGAGAGGCCGGAGAACAGTGGCCTTGGAGGGCTTTTCCTTTGGCCCCAAAATGGTTGGTCAGTGACAAAGCAGATGTTAAGAGTACTGGTCAAGAATGGAATGAGAACCACAGCTGGGATCTTTCCCAAGTGGCATTGGGAGAGTACTGTATTAGCAGTAATGGTACAGGAAGGAGGTTAGGACATAGTCAGTGTACATGGACATTAAAATGGGCCCGAGTATGCAGCAGGTATGCTGATCAATGGAATTCTGCTGCCGTTAGGCTCCCAATCTCCACACAGATGCAAAATCTCAAAAGAACAAGAATATTACCTTTCGATCCTGACCCTACCAGATGTCAGGCATATAAAAAGACCCGAGGCGAACGATTTACCTACATTTATAAGTGGCAATGGGCACACCTGAATGGCACAGTGGCAAGGTTTAATGCATATTGGAGTGCCTTAAATGACACAAATGAAATAACCAAGTGCGAGTATAGGGATAAAGATGGCGTATGGAAATGTCAGTTTAAACTGAGTAACTATCACACTGGCCCTTTAGGGCATAAGGGCACCAAATACTATCCCCTTCTTTTCCACAGCCGTGACCCCCTAGCCTTGGGAGGGGAACACAGGGCCCTAAAAGGACATTATTGGATTTGTGGAAAGCGTGCCTATACGGTCCTACCACGAGGGTGGACGGGAACCTGCTATATTGGAGTAATTGTACCATCTTTCTTTTTGTTACCATCTGAGGGTGGAAATAAGCTGGGAGTCTCTTTGTATGATGATTGGAACAGGGCCAAGAGAAGTATTGATGTAAGTTTGACACAGGGTGGCTCCCAAAAGTGGAAGGAGGATGAGTGGCCTCCTCAGAGGATTATTAAGTATTATGGACCAGCTACATGGGCTAATGATGGAAGTTGGGGCTATCGGACACCAATATATATGCTGAATAGAATCATCCGGTTGCAGGCAGTCTTGAAAGTAATTACTAACCAGACCGCCACTGCTCTCGAGTTGCTGGCTCGACAAAGTTCTCAGATGAGGGAAGCCATATACCAAAATCGAATGGCTTTAGACTATTTACTCGCAGAGGATGGCGGAGTCTGTGGAAAGTTCAACCTTTCTAATTGTTGCCTCCAAATAGATGATAACGGGAAGGTGGTCTTAGAGATTGCCAAAGAGATTAGGAAAATAGCCCATGTACCAATACAAACGTGGGAAACCACATGGAATAAGGACTGGTGGTTTCAATTATTTGGAGGACCCTGGTGGAAAAAAGTAGGGTTTGTGCTTTTGTGTGCTCTAACTGGTTTGATTTTTATCCCTTGTCTCATTCCTTGTCTTACTAGATTGATAACCACCACAGTAGAAGGAATGCAGGTTGCAGCAGTCCCTCTAAAAGCACAGACTGTAGCAAAAGTCATGGTCCTCAGAAGAATTCCTCGTAATTATCTTGATATGCCCAAATGAAGTAAAGATCAGAAAGCATCTTGAGGGGGGAATATTGTTAGAAATATTATTAAAAATGCATTATCAATAGCTGTTAGCTCCCATCAATAGTTGTCCTTTGAATAAGTACGGCTGCCAGCCTTCCTTGTCTCCCTAATGAGAGAGGGAAGGGGGGGGGTTGGGAACTGAAGGAAAACTCCAAGAGCTCTCTTTGTTCTGCAAATTTACTATCTCTTTGTTACAGTAAAGCATATACTCCTTAGCGTTCTCATGTAGATAAGAGTAAATTGCAATTTTTAATGGTCCTGTCCTTGGGGCAGAGAAGGTTTGAACTTTTGGTAACCTAAAATACTTTCTGAGCAGGCGCAATCAGCTAATACATATTAAGCCTATCCGCCCCGCATACTTAAGTAGTTAATTATAATACACATGGGATGCATGATCTGACGTATTCTCATGCATGTTTGTATGAACCGGAAATGAGTTGTAAGAGTTCCTGCTTCTGTACACGTGCCAGAAGAGAGGGGATAAAAGCCTGCTAATGATGGTACTCAGGGGCAGAGGGTTTTGATCTTTTGTCTTCTCCCTCTGACCCTATTTGCAAATATATACCTTTTGTCTCACCAACAATGTGTGCCTAAGAATTTGTTATTCAATGAGCCTCCAAAGAAAACGAACCGAGAGAGAGTTTTTTTTACCTCATAATGATCTGGTGATCTGATTGTAAAAGGTCACCAGGTTGGTCTGACAGGACCTGCCACTGATGAACCCGTGCTGGTTGCCCCTAAGCATGCAGTCCCCTGCTGGCCCCTCTTGGATGTGTGCCAGTATAATTTTCTCAAACAGCTTGCCTAGGATCGAGGTAAGACTAACTGGCCTATAGTTTCCCGGGTCCTCCTTCCTGCCTTTTTTGAAGATGGGAACCACGTTGGCCCTCTTCCAGTCCTCTGGTACCTCTCCAGAGCACCACGAGTGCTCATAAAGCTGTGCCAGGGGACTTGCAATGACCTCGGCCAGTTCCTTTAGAACTCTAGGGTGGAGATCATCCGGACCGGCTGACTTGAAAACGTCCAGCCCCTCAAGAAGCTCCCTAACTAAATCCTCACCAACCCGTGACCCAGGTGTGCCTCCCCCGGGGCCCGAGGGGGGCCCAGCAGGGAGGTGGCTGTCCTGGTCCCTACTTAGGAAGACGGAGGCAAAGAAATCGTTAAACATGTTAGCTTTGTCATCTGGTGTGAAACCAAGTTTCCCAACACGTCCTGCAAGGGCCCCACATTACCCGGGACCTTCTTTTTACCTCCTATGTATTTAAAAAAGGACTTCTTATTGTCCTTAATCTGGGAAGCTAGTCCCAGTTCCATCTCTGCCTTGGCCTTCCTAACTACCCCCCTACATCCCTGAGCAACTGCAGAATAGTCCTCCCTGGAGATGACCCCTTCTTTCCATTGGGTGTAAGCCTCCTTTTTAGCAAGGAGACATTCCCGGATGCTTTTGGTGAGCCACGGAGGCTTGTGTGCTCTCCTGCTCCCTTTGATCCTCATTGGGATTACCTTCCTTTGGGCTTGGAGGATCGTCTCCTTAAGGAGCGACCACTCACCTTGGACACCTGGCTCCCCTCCCCTCTGGGATCTCAGCGCTTCTCCAACTATCCTCCTTAGCTCATTGAAGTTTGCCCTCTTAAAATCTAGAGCCACTGCCTAACTGCTTGCCTTTGCCACCTTGCGCTGGATGGTGAATTCCAGCAGGCGATGATCGCTGTCGCCCAGGTGGTCGAGCACCCGCAGCCCCCTCACCAGGTCATCACCCGTAGCCAGCACTAGGTCCAACAAGGCATCCCCCTCTGGTGGGGCTGTGCACCTCCTGGGTTAGATGGAGGTCCTGCACTCTGTCTAAGAACCTACGTGAACGATCTGACCTGGCTGACTGCTCTTCCTAGCAGATGTCCGGGAAGTTCAGGTCCCCCATGACTACCACATCCTTAGCCTTCAATGGGTTGTTCTGCGGCTGTTCATGACTTGGCAGCAGACAAAAATAGTAGGAGATAAACAGGGAGGAGACATCCAGGCAATGCCCTTAGAACTAGTATGAGAGGTCCCCACCATTCTGACCCCTGAATAGGGTAGAGACCATGCCAGCCCATTCCAAATTGGAAAAAGGTAGCGTGGGTAAACTCAAGATTTGTAGTGCAGTGGGCCTGTATAATCCCAGTACAGGGATACAGAGAATGCAGCAAGCCTGAGTGGGGGGACTGCATTACATCCTAAATGTTTTATGCTTTACTGTGAGCACCACGGCTGGGAGGTGACAGAGGAACAGTCTACCAATAGAAACATTGCTGGAGGCAGTGTCTG
The DNA here is from genome assembly GCF_052110815.1 of Crocodylus siamensis. Taxonomy (NCBI): domain Eukaryota; kingdom Metazoa; phylum Chordata; order Crocodylia; family Crocodylidae; genus Crocodylus; species Crocodylus siamensis. The sequence goes on along the minus strand of NC_143398.1, from coordinate 86,199,730 downwards.
GTTCATCCCTGGCACCAACTCCCTTCCTGGTGGTGGTTTTGCAGCAGGAAACAGTTTGGCCCCAAGGTCCCTCCATGGCTGAAAGCATCTGCTATTTCTGGAAAGCATCCACATTTATTACAATAAACCTTTGGGAGCACTGCAGATGAGATGACATGGCCAGGCAGTTCCCAGCCTGACCTACCTCACCTAGTCTCACGTAGAACAGAAGGGCTTAGATGGACTTGACAGCAGTCAACAGTAATGTTGTGTTGGGACGTGGAAATGTAAGTGCTGTAATGACAGAGGTGAGTTGAGCCTCTGTGCCTTGATGCTGAGGCTCTCTTTCTACTCCCATGCTGTCTGAGACACCAGCAACACTGCTTTGCTGCAAGGAAGCTCAGAAATGCCAGATGAGGTTGTAAATATGTTTCCCAGAGGCAGCCTAAAGCACCAGCAACGAAAGCTGGGCAAGTACCTGCCCTGGCATTTTAGCCTGTTTGCTTTCCACACAAGCCCATTCCTAGGTGGGGGATCGGAGGAAAACAGGCAACTAATTGATTGGCATCTTTCAGACCTTCCAGCGATCCTGCTGGCAAGAAATGGCTGTGGTTAGAGAGAGCAGAGGAGATTCACACTCTGTTTGAGAAACTTCAGGCTGGGGAAGAAATCCTCAGAGCTGTGTGTGGTATATGGACTGTACCTTTAAGGGGCTAGCAGTGGGATGGCCCAGTCTCTCTTCTTCCTTTTGTAAATGCTCTCACTCTTCCTCTTCATGGTGCCTTCATTCTTTCTCTTCTCTCCTTTTTCTTTCTTGCTCTTCTTTCTTGATCTTATGGGAGGTGACGTATGTTGAAAACAGATGACAACATCTGTTTAAGAGCTTCACAAACTCTGCCATGGCTTCTTGTTTTGACGTATTTCTAAGGGCAGCCCCTTCTTTCCTTCTATCATTTTCCAGCACATCAAAGAGCCCAACTTCAGGGCAAGTATCAGGAATGTAAGGTCCCAACAGAACTTGCTTGTGCAGGGTTACAAGTCTGAGTTTTTCTTCGTATGTCAGATGAAAGGCTTTGCCTTTTTGAAGAAGCACAGTGCCGGCCTATACAGCTCATCCAGGCCAAAGCCCCAGCACTACTCCAGGCTCAGCACGGCCGCATCCCCTTGGGTTCCTCCACTGTCCCAGGCGCCTCATGGCCGTGCAGCCTCCTCCAAGTCGGGTCTCAGCATCAGCCCATCAACAGATACCTGCGAGTGACCAGGAAGGAGAATACCTGTGCTCAGACTTCAGCCCTAAGGAAGGTATGTCTCATTCCAGCTGGAGGAAGCAGAAACCTAAGTGGCCAATAGCTTGGGCAGATGGAGGGTCCTACGTGGAAAAGAAACTGGGATAGAGAAGCAGAGTCCATCCAAACTAAGGAATCTAGAAAAACAATTGTGAGGTTTGGCTATTGGGCAGAAAGCCCAAGTTGAGTTGGTGGTGCTCATACAGGGTGATGCAGCCCCTCCTTTGCTGATTAAAAATCAGTGTGATGTTGGCCAGACTGATCACACTGCTTAGGCCCACACCACCTAACTTGCACTCCAGGTATCTGCATCAAATTTGCAGTCTCAAAAACCCATTCAGCTGGTGCCTGACTCTGGAGGGGCTCATGTTTTTTACATTACATTTCCCCAGGTGCTCAGAGTCTTGCTTCTGTCCACACCCTAGTCCTGGCAGTGCAGAGCAGCTTGGTACCTGCTTTATATCTAAACCCCCTTTGGATCCTTAAATAAAGCTGTTCTCTGCCTGTTTCACCTTGGGGCTTGTTGTGGTAGGTGTTCTCTAATCTATCAGGCTCTGCTAATAAGCAGGGATCTTGGTTTTCCCTGATTAAAAAAAAAATAAAAAAATTGCAAGTTCTCTGATAAAAATCTGTGATTTAAAAGCCCCTCACTCCCCCACACAGCCCCCTGGCCCTGCTGGTGTACCTTACTCCACCCCCCACAGCCCTCCCAACCCTGCTGGTGCTCCTTGCCCCCCACCCACAGCCCTCTGCCCCCAGCTGCTAGGGGTACAGGACCAGGGACCCAGGTCCACAGCCCCCTGCCCCTGGCAGGAAGGGGTGGCTGCTGCAGCACAGCAGAACCCAGCTCTCCCCATGCTGCCTACCTGCTGCAGAGTTGGGCAGGGGATGGGGATGGATCCTTGTCACTGTGTGCACTGCCAGGGAGGGGAGCAGAGGGGACCTGTGTCTCCCAGATTTGTGCACAGGGCAGGGGTGGGCACAGGCTGGCTGCTGTGGGCTCAGGCTCCCCTGGGGCATCTGCAGCCCAGTGCATGCAACCTGGCACTGCAGGGAAGAGTGAGGCCACGCAAGGGTCACCTTGCTGCTGCTACAAGCTCTGTGCTGCCCTGGTGCCTTTTGTGTGTGCAGCAGCAGTGCGGGGCAGAACCCCACAGCACTGCCCCTGCTGCTACTACATGCTCAGGGGATGCAGACCAGAGCTTGCAGCAGCAAGCAGCTTCCCTGCATGACCCTACTGTTTTCTGCAGTGCTGGATTGTACCCACTGGGCTGCGGGGGCCCCAGAGGAGGGCAGCAGGTTGGGGAGACTGAGCTCACAGCCTGCGTCCTTCCCGCGCACAGATCTGGGGGCATGAGTTCCTCCAGCTCTCCCAGGATTGAGCACAGTGACAGGGAGCTGGCCTCAACTCCCCATCCACCAGATGAGCTGTCCATGGCCCTGTCTCGCTCCCCACTGGGGCTCTGTTGCCATGCATTGCAGGCCCAGACCCTAAGCCCCAGGCATCAGCTGCCTGGGCAGCAGCCACAGCCCTGCCCAACTCTCTCCCAATGTGGGCCTCAATCCCCTCCCCCCAAAAAATTTACCTGCAAGAGATGCTCTCCAGGCTGCCTGGTGGCCATATGTATATACATGCACATGGCACCCCCTACAGATCTACAAATTTGACAAGAGCTAAAAACAGTTTGTTAGGGCTGTGAAAAAGGAGAGGAGAGAGCAGGAGCAGCTAACAGCAAAACTGTCAGAAGAAAGGCTATTTTCATTAGTAGAATATTAAGACCATTAAAAAGGAGACTGTCATTAACATCCATGGAGTGAAGAGCAATGGGCTAGTACAACAATTGACTTCTCATCTGCCTGAATAAAAATGCCACTGCTGCTGCCAACTGGTTTGTTTTAAATTTTTAGTGGAGAAGGAATCAAAGTGTACAGCAAATCTGCTTCTAGTCTGGAGAGAAAATTGGCTTCCTCAAGACATGCACCACAATTTCAGAAGGCTAATTTTTGAGGAAAATGATGCATGATATGCAAGTAAGTACAGTAGTCACAAGAAGGGTGAAGCCCACCACCTTAAGGGAATGTCCCACCCTGTGATAACTTCCCAATTTAAGATCAGAAAGCCCTTTGGTCTGGTAGCCACCTGAAGGAAAGTCTCTGGCAGCAGCAGCTTTCTTCATGTATGCCTGTATGGACAGTCTATGATGTGGCATGAGAGTCTTAGGATAGAAATATTTGCTAAACAGGATGCAGTCACCGGAGACCTTCCTGGCTTCAAATATTCCTAGGCAAGCTCCCGGCCGTTCCACAGGCCTCAACGGTCTTGCCATCTCTAGTCAGCCAGACACTGAAGGAGATGCATCCTGTCAGCCAAGGGCAGATGGAACAGACCAAGGGACAAGATGGGCAGCAGATGTTCTGCTGGAAAATTGTCCACTGCCTTCCAGCTGGCATGACTATGATTTCTTCCAGCTTCATTTGCTTGCTTTGCAGGCTCAAGGAGCTTGCAGCAACGTGAGCCAGCACTACACTGAGAAACAAGTATTTATACCCATCAGCCGGAGTTGCTCCATATAATTCACTGCAGATGCACACGTAAACCTCTGCCAGGCATATTGGCAGCAATGGCTGGCTTCAGTATTTAGAGCTTATTGGTAAAATTACAAATAATTGGCTTGAGCCCTGACCCAGAATTTAGGGGATCACCCCACCTGCCCTGGGCACTTACAGGCAGAAGTTTCTACTCACAAGCAGTGTGTGTGTGTGTGTGTGTGTGTGTGTGTGTGTGTGTAACAAAGATAACTCTTAGTAAAGGATGAGGGAACCTGGCATTCATTTGGGAAAACACAGTATGCCAGGAGTAATTCGCCCACTCCGACAGTATGTTGGGCAGCAGTCATCCTTTCCCTCACTTTTCCCACCTCCACAAAGATTGTCCAATGGAAACATGTCCTGTTAGCACCTTTTTCATCATCTTTCCTTCCCCTCTGCCCCACAATGCACCCTGGTGATGCTGTATTGTCAATTGTCATATGTCACTGGTGATCTGAGCAGTATAAAGAGAATTCTTTGTTATATAAAGGAATGTTTTATCAAGATCTGTTTGTAGCAAGAAGGTGAATGGCTTTATTGCTACTTTTTATAGATATGGCTTGTGACTGTTTCTAACTGTTTTGCTGAGCTAGCAAAATATCACAGTCAAACTCTAGACTGGGTCTAGTGCACACAGGAAGTGTGACATCTCTACGTTTTCAGGAGGACTTGTTTGCTGCAGCTTCCCCTGTTATCTATTTGTAAATTGCCTAACTACACTAATGCTAGTTAAAACTATAACAAATTCAAACTAATTAACATGCTTTCCTTTGATTAACACAATCCTAACCTATCTTAAGCAATATCTTTGATTGTTTCAGCAAACTTCCCTCTGCACCCGTTTCCCATGCTCTTTTCTGTATCTGAGTGTTTGGTCTTATGATGATCACTAGCTAGGTCAAATGGTGCATCTATTCTCTCTTCATTTGTATTGGCCAAGTTGTCAAGTATCTTGGACAGATGCTTGCAATTCCTTCTTAAAATCTGGCCTTCATCTACGATCACAGAATGTAAGCAAAATGACTCTTCTTTGAATAATCATCCAAATTGTTCAGTATCCCTTTTGATAAATTTCTACTGCTTTTTTTTTTTTTTTAAACTGTGCAGGCTGCCTTGCTTTTTTATTGTGACATTGCATCTGATAGTATTTTTGGTTTTTCCTGCACTACCTCAAGCTCCTTTCTCACCCTCTGTTTCTGTTCCCCTCTGTCAATTTAAATGTCTATATTATTTTTGTAGAGGATCCCAGCAGGCTACATTCCACACCAAAGTGGGGTAGCGCTCTGCCGCCACGTACAGAATTTCTCACCTCTCCACTGCGTTTAGATTAGACTCTTCAGCACACACTCCACATTCTACTACCCCACTGGCTTGAGGGTATTTAAGATGGGTAGTTTACAAAGAAGTCACACATTTTAGCAAGGTCTAGAAATCCCCTATTCTTGAACTGTGGTCTGTTGTCAGTTATTACCATTCTTGGAATTCCATGACATGCAAATACGGGGTTAATGTGCCTGGTAGCTGCTGCTGCTGCTGTAGTATCTTCAAGCGCCAGTACCTCTTAAAATAGTATAATAGTAAATAATAACTACATCTTGCCAAAATGAATGTGTCCTTTCTACCTTGACCCACAGAATTGTGAATTGTTCTTGCAATACCCTTAGTTCTTTCTTATGGGCATCCAACTACTGATGCATTCCATGCCTGTTTGCTATTTTTTCCACATTCCTATTTGTCTGTCACCAGAGAACAATTTCTTTAGCTCTGCTATTTGATTTTGTTGTTCCCAGGTGCCCTGCATCAATTCATTCTGATATTTTTTTTCTCATTATTCCTGTGAGAACCACCAGCTGTGCCCTTCAAGAGAACCCTCCAAGATCACTGAAAGCGCATTTTTATAGTGGGGGTAACCAGGGGCAGGATGCTGGGGTTTGTTTTTTCTCTTTCTCTTTTGCTTATTGTTGGTATCATGGCTTGCAGCATTACATCCTTTAGTTCTTTCTATCCCCATTCATCCCATAAGCATGAAAACAAGCCTTTATCGTATTCAAATATTCCATGTTAATTGCTTGTTCCAGATGATCAGTCTATGGATTTTCATACATATTTTGTCTGTCTTGGTTAGGTATCATCCCAGTTGGAACCCAAGAATCCTATCGTATTTCAGTATTTTCAGGAATAGTTATTTCATCCTAGGTGATGCTTCTCCCTGCCATTTTCTGTATATAGCAATCAGTGGATTGTTATCAGATTCTGCTGTGAAGCTACAGTAATCTAGAAAGTCATGGAAACTTGTACATCCACATACCAGACCTAGCAACTCATTTTCTATTTCTGCTTGCATGTCTTCTGCCACCCTCATAGCCCCAGATGTGTGTGAGACTGGCAACCAGTCAATCTGTAACAGTGCTGCTTCCAAGCCCTCCTGAATAGTTCAGAAAACTGTAGCACTGGGACCAGTGTTAAAATGTGCTTCAAGTCATTGAACTCAATTTCATGCCCTGAAATCCAAGCCCACTCTGTGCTCTTGTAGAAGGGATGCCTTAGGTGCATTGTGCAGGTTGTATTAGCAAAGTATGAACTTTCTGACATAATTCAGTATGACTAGCAATCTTTGCATTTCTATTTTTATCTTCAGGTTCAGGCATGTTCTGTATTGCTTGAAAATCCCGAAAGGTTGCAGAAAAGGACAATTTTCTTGCCATTTTCCAGTTGGTTTAATAAAAGGTATCATTTTGGAACCAAGAGTTCTAGTTTTTTTGTATGTTTTTTTTTTTTTGTCTCAGACCAACACAGCTACCAAGTACACCCCCGAAGCATGGAAGATGCCAAATTTTAGCGGATTTTGGATTTTAAACTTCATTGCAGAACAACAAGGAAGGTTTTTTTTACCTCCCTGCCTGCCATCTGACACCTCCAGGGAAGGAATTCTACCTGATCAACACATCAAAGAGCTACTCAACACAGCTCACAAAGACATTCTCATGGACCCAGAGGGACAGCCTTCCATCTTCAGCTCCCTCTGCACAAAAATTAAGTTTATTTCCTACCTATGGGGACTTTTTTTACCATCTTGTACCATCTACACTTTTCCCAGAGCCTGACGAAGGGGCTTTGATCCCGAAAGCTTGCAGAAAAGGACAGTTTTCTTGCCATTTTCCAGTTGGTCTAATAAAAAGTATCATTTTGGAACCAAGAGGTCTAGTTTTTTGTACGTCTTAACTGAGAACAAGTCTCTTGAAGATCAGGGTCTCTCACATTCGTTATTTCCATTATTTGTTGTTTTTCCTTACTTAATTTTTAGTTACTGGCATTTGCAGTTTCCAATATTCTTCTTAATTGTTCATGATGCTCAGTAGCATCATTGCCTCAAATGGTTGTCACCAATGTGCATACCTGCTAGGTCTTCTGGCATCTGGCTCACTGTATGATGAAATATATCTGGAACTTAGGAAAGCAGGCAGTCTTAGGATACAGTGGGTGTGTCCACATGTGTATTTATGTATGCCTAAACTTAATAAGCCTTTACTTAAGGCCCATTAAGGTGATTTATGTGCGCAGCTACACATGGAAGCGTGATGTGCATTAAGGTGCATTAAATTTAGGAGCAAATAGCTAAGTTGCATTAGTGAATGTGCAGATGTGCTAATGCATTAATGCTGGGTCTATCCCTTGACACACTGTGATAATGCCATTAGCTCATCTGCGGATGAGCTAATGCAATTAACTATTTGTGCCTAAATTTGATACCTGTAGTATCTCCCAAATGGGTGTTGAAAGTGCAGATGCTGGAGCTCTCAGTGTCTGAGAACATCTGCCAAAATCTGGTCAATGCAGGGCCAGATTCAGAAGGAGTCTGGTGGCACAGTCATACCTCCTTTTTGATTCCTGCTCTACCCAAACTTTAAAACCAACTGCCTGGCAGCAGCAGTGGCATTTCTATGCAGGCAGCACTGAGGGAATCAACTGGCTTCATGGCTCATTATAATGTATATATAATTCCTGTTAACCTTTCTTCACTGCACAGGTACCTCTCCTTTTTAATGATACAGAGACACTTCCCTATTCCTAAATACCATGTATTATTCTGCTTACTATTTGTACTGGTACCAGCATCCAAATCAAACCCAGAAGTACATCCTCTGTAGAGGAATATAAGAACAGCCAGCAAGGCCAGTGATACTGCAAATTTTATGACGAGACATTTTCTTCCCAGGCTGATGACAGTTCCAGAGGTGAACACCGTCATGGGGGAGCAGGCAAAGACCACAGAGTATTATTGTCCGTATGGGAGGTGTAGAGAGAGAGAAAGTCGCACAGGAAAACATCTGGCAGAAGGAGGAACACTGAAGAGAAGAGACCAAAAGGAAAAGCCTAAAATCTCAATATTCTTCCCAGTTCCTACCGAGAGATGCAGCTCTCCTCTGGTGACAGTCTTTGACACAGTCTGAGTATCTGCCTAAGGAAATGGATTACCAGAAAGTTTGCAAGTTCACAGTGTGGAAAATGTAATTTTATCCCCTGCTCTCCCCAGAGCTCCCTGGATGACCCTGAGCAAGTGTCCCATGGCCAGAGGCTAGGTATATAAGAGTGAGAAGAGGTGTTCAATGGGCTTTGCAAAACCCTCTCTGTTTCTAAGTGTGGTTGATTTTTTGAAGGGAATGTGGTGCTTCATGAATTAAAAATGTACTGTGCACCTACCCATTTCTTTTGATGCCTGAAACCCTCACATTCTGACCTGGAATGAGTCAAGAGTCTAAAACCTGATTTCTGGAAGACATTTAGTTAGATGCACTGTGTGCAAGATCTTTCCAGTGGAATTTGCAATATATTAAACTGTTAAGTTGTGACTGAATGTGTACGTGGTATCACAGCAACAATGCTCAGACCAGCACAACCAACAACTACAAGAAATAAACCTGCTGTGTGCACTGACCCCTCCTTGCACAGAATGTGGATTGTGTGCAAGTCTTCCCCTGGGAATGTACTTGGCCTTAAACTGCAGCCTTAGACCCGCTGCTGGACTAGCAGTGGATGGAGGTGGTCTGGAATGGTGACCAATGTGCACCCTCAGGAAATCACTTTCCCAAGCACATCATCAGTAAACTGTCTAGCTTGTTGAGATGGTTTGGCAGCAGTGACACCCATGGTAGCTAATGAATAAAGAGCAAAAGAGCAGATAATGGAGGACAGCATTAATGGTAGAACTGCTTCTTTTATTTTAATAAAACAACGAGGCATTCCATCCCTATGTTCCGGTTCTCCATAGGACCTCTCTAAATTTGTAAGTAGTACATTTTTTTTTTTACATATTAAAAAAACCTGGTCAATCAGCTACCGGTTCTAAGGACCAGAAGAGAATAATTCTCCTCTGCTTAGACCTCCAACCCACTGAAAACAGAAAAAGGCTGTTCAGCTACTACTGCAACAGCCTCATGTTTTAGTGTTAATCTGGAACATAGTATGTTGAGGCGTATTGGATCAGATAAGATAGGATGGGATAGGACAGGGTAGGATCATACTGTATCCTATCCTAGGATAGGATGATAGGATGTAGATTGGATCGGGTGATCCACAGCATCATAGGTTGTGTTTTAGTGTTGATGTGGAGCATCATATGCATTACAGGCATAGGCTGCTTTTTGACCTAAACTGCTTCTAAATGATGGATGTATTGATTTTTTTTTTCCATCCTCCATTCTCTCTCCACAAGGTGGTACTCCTGTCCTACCTAATACAATATCACATTCACTATGAGTCTTAACATACCAAAGACTGGAACAACTTAGATTTGATAGAAAGGCCCTCTAGATATTAGTTTCATAAGATGCATTGGAAAGACAAGTAAGGATCTCAGAAGGGAAGGTATTTCACATTGATAAACTGAGAAATATTTTAATAAAACAAAGATGAGGAAAATTTGTTACAATTTACAGGTGAGCTCCTGGATGAACCGGGCTATATACTGAGGCAGCTAGATCCTCTGCCACTGGGCAGAACTGCTCTGTGTTGTGTTTTTGCACTTGGGTGAGAAATGGGCTTGCTTGGACTGAATTTGTGAAAAAGGTCATAAGAGCTCTAAAGTTGTTATGCTCAGGGTGTGGGGTGCTCAAAGAAGTGAGGGGATGGGGAAGGGGGAGAGCAGCTGATTTCTGAGTGGTCCCCTACAGCAGGGAATAATAAAAGTCAAAGCTCTGAACCAGAAGCACAAACATCTCTCTACAATTCTGTACAGAACAGCATTTGTCCTACTGTCAGGCAATGCTTTTTCTAGAAAGAAAACCCGTCTCTCAAGTAATTGTTCTTAGAACTCCAAACTCTTCCATATGAAAAGAAGCAAGAAATTCAGGAGGACAGAAAGAGAGAGAGAGAGAGACGTATTTAATGACTTTTAATGTCCTTCCCTTACTAGATCTGATTCAGAGTGATTCCATGTTCCAGTCCTGTCTAGAGGTGACCATCTCAGAGGAACATGCAGTAACTGTAACGTGCTGTTTCACCACGATTTCCCCTGCTCTGTCCCTTGGCTGGTACCACCAGTACTAATTTGTACTGGCAGCAGACAAATGTGCTGAAACGAGGAGCAGGTTCCATGGTGGGGAATTCTTCTTGTTTTTAATACTGGACGATAAGACCTAAACAAGTGCAGATACATCTCTCCAGGGTGGCACTGTGTGTCATTTGTGTTGAGACCTGTTTTGGGTACTATGGTAGTCTTGCTAACACCGAACCTAAGTAAGGCTCTTCCATAGAGCTACCACTGAGAGAGGCTGCATTTACTTACCTAACCAATGCTACTTCTGTACCTAGTTGAGCCCTTCCTGCTCTTCTAGATGCACCTTCCATCCTCTATATCTGTCCAGAATGATACACAATCCACTTTTCCACCTGAGCACAACACCCTGCCCCCTCTTTTCATGTATGTAAGTTGCCACATTCATGAACATGTAACCCTTAAACAAAGCTGTGTGAGATGAGTAAAACAGACACCTAAAAAAAGACAGCCACTAAAAAAACAAATCTTATGACTTTGTTACCAGGGTCTTTGCAATTGAAAATGAGTGTTAGAGACAGGGCTAAGATTCAATATGTCACCTCAAAAATAAGTTCCTGGATCCAGGTTTTCTAGTAGTGTAAATGGTCATGGTGTGCTGTGACCTCCCTCTGTCTGTATCTCTGCACTTTCTTTTTCTTCTCTCTACCACTCTCTCTGTCTGTCTGCCTCATCCCTGGATCCATCACAAGAAAGTCAAGATACCTAACAAGACTATTTGATGCTCGCAAATTGTTCCTTCACAAATAAATTAGAATGTATCTAAGACCTATACAAGGTCTCTCCCGGGTCTATGGACTATGGAAGGAAAGGCAATTCCACAGTAAGCTCAGGGGTGAGCTCTGCTTCCCTGCCCTTCCCATGGATGGGGGTGGTGGGTTCAGATCTAAACCCCTCCTCACCAGACAGCCTGGATAAAAGTACAAAAATCACTACAGCTATTGCTGCCTGTGCTGGGGTTCCTCTGGGAATGCAGGGGCAGGATCCATTTTGCTTCAACAATGGAGATGTGTTTGTTTATAAACTTTCACATTGTTACTTTGTGCCCAGGTAATGGAGCTTTTAGCTTGGTCTAAAATGGCCCATGTGATTGTTAAGAGCCTCTCTCTCCCTCAAAAAGAATGCAGGTCTAAGAAAAGCTTAACTTTTCTTCCACCACTGTCTCTCTATTGCTCTTTCCTGATCACCATCTGCCTGTCCACAATCTCTCTCTGCACATCCAGGGTCCCAAGCTTTGGCACACATGGGCTAGGTACAGACATTCAAATGCCCAAGGTAGAATTGATCTAAGTTGCACAGTTTTCTGTGAGCAGCATAGTCTAAATCGGAAACAAACACAACACACATTCACTCTTTGGTGAGGCGGGGGGTGGGCCCAAATCATAGACCGGGTTCAGTCATTTTTAAGCCAGGCTATGCATGCTGAAATTCTGTTATGTTACAGGTATAGACTGTTTTGTATTTAGGAGTGTGGTGGCACAGTTGTAACTCCCTTTTGATTCCTACTGTACCCAAACTTTAAAACCAGCTGCCTGACAGCAGCAGTGGCATTTCTATTCAGGCAGCACGAAGGAAGTCAACTGACTTCAGGGCTCATTATCATCTTTATATGATTCTTGTTAATCTTTCTTCACTCTACAGGTGTTAACAATTTCCTCTCCTTTTTAATGATATAGAGACATTCCCCTATTCCTAAATACCATGTATTATTCTGCTTATTAGCTCTACTGGTACCACCAGCATCCAAATCAAACCCTGAAGTACATCCTTTGTAGAGGAATATAAGGACAGCTAGCTAGGCCAGTTGGTAATGCAAAGTTTGTCCAGAGATATTTTGTTACATTTTGTTATGGGTATAGACTGGTTTCTGATCACTTATACCAGTACAAATGTAATGTCTGCACCTGGCCACTTGGTGTATCTCTGGTGTTATTGACTGACTGATAGGAGCAGTGCTGGGAGCTTTGGGAGCTACAACTTTGTACCCTGGTGCAGTGTCACTGGTCAGATAGGCTCAGATGTAAGGCAGCAAGGCCACCAAGGAGCAGAGTAGGCACATCTAGCCAACAAGAAGGGGATGTGGACACACCCTTGACCTCATGTTCTTTTCACTGCCACCTGAAAAGCCCTGCCCCAAGCTACTGAGCACCAGAGCTGCACATTTTTCTATCTTAGATGGCTTATGTGGTACAGACTAAGGGCATGCAGCTACTGCAACAAATAAATAAATAAAAGTGTGAGAAGTAGAGATGGCTCTGCCCAGCAAAAAGGGATGTGGGGCCTTTGAACTCCTGGTTTTTCCTGTCCCAACCACTGCACGCAGAATCTGGGCTACATAGCACTAAAGAAGACCTCTTTCTTTCTCTGATAATGATGTGGCCCTATTCCTAGGGCTTACAGCTACCCCAAAATTAAAAAAAGAAACACTACCTGCAGAGGGGACCTGGCCACAGCAGCTGAGGGTTTTGAACCTAGGATTATGGGCTAGGGAAGCCAGCAAGCTGAACACCAGAGTACAGCTGCAGCTTTGGCTTGCATTCACACTGCAGAGAAATAGGCCAAACCTTGAGTGCCACTCCATGTCCCAGTCAGCTTTTGCCCAGACTCAGCCATCTGTACAGAGACACCTAACTGCTCAAATGAAAGCAAGGCCCAGAACTGGGGGCTTGGTTCACCATCCTGAGCTCCTGCAGGTGTCCATAAGGAATACAGATTTATGTAAAGCATTGTGCATTACAGTGCGATTGTGAGGAACCGAATGTATCCACTGTGGATGGTTTTATGCTGGGATTCAAGATAATGTCTGTTAAACAGTTTTGGGCTGTTGCTACACATTTGGATATTATACTTTTTTGGGAAAAAGCACGTGAATTGAAGTGGTTGTATGGCGTACGTCAGCCAAAAGACTGATATTCCTGAACTCTTAGATAAGGTTAATCATCCAAGTTTTCAAGTTAGTCCAGTGTAGGGTGGGGGAACTAATAAGCACAGTCTCATTCTTATCAGAACATACTAACTGGGCACTGGGACCACCAAATTACCAGGCTTCAAGGCTGTATTCATACCAGCTCCCATAATAAATTATGAAAGCTTATTTTTTAGTTTATCCTGCAAAGCTTAGGTGCTCCACAGAACTGGACTCCAATTCTAATGGAGCAGCTAAGAAATGACACGGTAATGAGTTACAAAAGAGCTCTAAGCTCGTCTTACGTGCACATTCTTGTGCAGCTAATTCATCTTGGAATTTCATAAGGGACTATACAGGACAACCAGGTGTTCCTATTAATCAGGGTACAGTTAACTGAAATATTCTTGTACAGCTGTTTCTGTAGGTATTGCTTCTTATACTGCAATTAATGGGGTTTGCTTACTAGAAAGCGCAGGATAAGTGAAAGTAATGAGGCAGAGTTCTGTTTTGTACAGAGTCCTAAAATATTTCCAAACTACATGGTATATGGTTTAAAAATACAAATGGTAATTTAATTCTTTGTTTTTTAAATGTTTTTAATCTGCACACCAACTTTCCTAACTTTCAAGCTTTTTTCTTTGTTTATAGCACCAGCATTGTAATTGCTTCAAGTGAATTACTATACAAAAACCAAAACAAATCTAAATGCTGTTTTTGGCAGGGAAACTTACTATTTCATCATTCTTACTGCCCAGCAAGGATATTGTTGGGTTTTAATTTGTGTGTGAAATGCACTGAAATTATAGCAGCTTGTATCTGAAGAATGTTGTTTAACGTTAAAAGCTTTGAGTTCTTGTCATGAGTACATTATAATTTGTGTTATAGGTCAAACATTACAGCACAGTTCTGTGAAAAAAGATTTGAAAATGTAATGGAAAGGTGATATGCTTTGATTTTAAATTTGCTAACTACTTCAGAAGCACATTATATCTCTGTTACAGTACTGAATTCCCTTGCCCAATTATTTTTGAGTTTCATTTGCTGAAATGGTTTCTCTTTGCCAAAGAAACAAGAGAGGACAAGATTTTTAAACACAATTTTGTCAATTGTTTTGAAACATTGATATAGATATAAAAGGTCACTTGTAAATTATTTATACAGAGTATTCCTTCTGTAGTGCACAAGCCTCAGATATAGGTTATTACGAGTATCTCAAGGATTTTGGTTTTTTGTAGAAATTTTCTTAGGATTTGCCCTTTTTTTAACTTTTGCCACTGAAGTAATTTTTTATCCTTTTAAAATGGGTGAAGCCAAGTGACAAGGGCCAGGTACAGATGTTACACTTACTGCATGGTAGGTGCACAGGAAGCACTTCACAGCCATAACCAAACAGATGGTCAGGACAAAAAGAACACTTTAAAAATGGTGGATCCTGCTCCAAGAGAACCCTTGATGGATGTGGTATCAAACTTCAGTGTCACAGGTTAGAGTGCCATAATGAACATCTGTACATAGGCACCAAGTACATGCGGCCTGAGGGCCCTGGCCACCCCTTTGGAAGAGGTCAAGGTGACCACCCATTTCTAACTGAAGACTGACAAACCCAGGTTGCTGTGGACCCCTGCAAAGGGCTGTGGAGACTGGGATGCAGGCATGAATGCCGCATACCCCGGAAGGCTGGGGGGCACAGCAAGGTCCTGCAGGCAGCTGCGGCGCTGTCAGGAGTGGGGGGGGGCACCGACTAGCAGTTGGTCACCACCTGCAAATGCTGCCAGCAGCACTGGTAGCAGCCAGTGGTGATCACGGACAGCCCACAAGTGCCGCCAGTGGTGTCAGCGGTGAGTGGGGGGGGAAGTGGCAAGCAGAGACCGCCCACAGGTGCTGCTGGCAGTGTCAGCGGCACCTTTACGCAGGGGGTACACCACCAAGCTTGGGGTGCACATGCACCCGTGTGCACCCCCTACGCATCGCCAATAGATGTAGGGGCACCACGTGCGTGTATGCTTGTGCACACATGCACATGACTAGGAATACAGCTCCATGCAGCAGTGAAGAACAGCTCCCCCAGCTGCCTGCAGGTCAGTCTATGGGGGGAGAGCAGATTGAGGCCCCCATAGTGAGGGAGGGAGTGGGGCAGGGGCTGGGCCTGGGGGCTTGGGACCAGGGTTGGGAGCGGGATAGACCCACAGGCAGCTCATCCGGGGGGAAGGGGGGAGAGGGGCAGATCTTCCTGGGGAAGAGGCTTGGGGGGGCACGTGCTCCCCCATATTTTTGCACAGGGTTGGGGGGATGTGGGCTGCAGGCTCAGGGCTCCCCACCCTACTGCCCTCCCTCCAGAAGCCCCATGCTGCCATGGTAAGGCACCCTCTGCATGTCCAGCAGCAGCAGCAGTGGTGTTATGGTGTTGTGTCCCCTGCTGCTGCTGGATGGGCAGGGGATGCCTTGTCATGGTGGTGTGGGGCTCCTGGGGAGAGGGCAGCAGCGCAGGAATCCCTGAGCCTGCAGCAGGCAGCAAGCATCCATCCATCCCTGCCCCCCACCCCCCAACAGGCTCCTCTTGGCTCTGCTCCACCTGTGCTGCTGGGGTGGGGGAGGGAAAGGAACGGATGAGGCAGCCATTAGCTTAGGCCCTCCCTTGGCAGAAATAAAACTAGGCACCTATGATCTGTAGCATGTCCCATCCCAACTTACAGTAGGCTGCATTCTGTCGATGACCCATGAAGCATTGTGGCACCCTGCTCACTCCGCATCACAGGGAGGTGCTCTAGTCTTGCTCCTGGCTGTCACTGACAAGAGTAGGCAAAGCCCCTGTTTCCAACTCCCCCTCGCCTGCCTTGTTTCCTCTGGCCAGCTATGAGCCGCTATTTGGTATTATTGCTCAGTGTGCCAATTCCACCTACCCTGCCTGTTCTGTGCTGGTTGTGGATACCACATTCATACGAGGGGCTGTCCAAGATGTTCATCTTTTGAAGTGTTGTTTTGATACAGCTGTATCCAGATCTTGGTACATTCAACTTGACCCACATTTCTCTGTCAAGATCATGCCCAATGGGGCACTCATTTGGTGTTGGTATAAAATGCTGTAAGAACAGTTTTTAGAATTACTCTAACAATCATTTAATTTCTATTCACCCCATTCCTTATCTAAATTTAGCATAACACACAAGGCCCCAATACCCAGCCTGCTGGGTTCTCCACGGGCTCAGAAATCTGGCAGCAGGGGAGTGATTAATGTCTGTCTAAGGCCCTAGAGCAGGGGTGGGCAAAATGCAGCCCGTGGGCCAGATGCAGCCTGTCAGCCCATTCTATCTGGCCCATGGGGCCCCTAAAAATTTTAGAAAATTAATATTTATCTGCCCCTGGCTGCCTGTCATGCGGCCCTCAATCGCTTGCCAAAACTTGGCAAGCGGCCCTCCGCCCAAAATAATTGCCTGCCCCTGCCCTAGAGTATAGGGAATACATCTGCATGTGTGAAAGTGTACAGCCTGTTATGAGTCTCTGCACACTGTTATACAGTGTCAAGCTCTTTAGTGTGACAACTTCTGGGCCATACAGGAGCATGGTAATCTACTAAGGTGTATACCATTGCAAGTGCAGTGGTTCTGAACACTTTGAAGTTAGCATCCCATGTTGTGATGACCAAACACCTTAAGGCAGCTACCTATGCAAAGACTTAACTGCTTATCTTCTGAATGTAATGTTCATAGGTGCAGAAATAGTCTAATGTGGCGCCTTGGTAAGTTGGGGGATGCTTATGGGGAAGACTATGGTTGCCTACTCTGATATTCAAGTGGTCTTGGCTCAATGATTGTTCATGTGGGAGACTCACGATACTGATTTATTGATGCTCTCCACTGACTTCATGCCTCTCAAATCGTTCCCTACAACCCTTGTGTCACTGGCCTGAACCAAAACAGAGGCACCAGGGCTGGGACCCATACTGTTGTTGGGGGCTTATCTGTCTGTGTTAGATTGACTGGGGCCATAAATCTGGGGAAATGTCAACAGACCTACCCATCCATCAAGGTTGTGTTACCTTTACCCAGTTCCACCTGACACAAACCCTAACCCAAACAGACCCCAATATACACTGAAAGCTTAAAATGCCAAAGCATCATATGTATTCAGTGTGCTGCATTTCAGAATGGTGACTGGGGTGCTTTAAGTCAAGCTTATTTGGCAAGTTTTAGTTAAAGTGCCTCCACTGCCATTTTGAGATGTGAGACACTGAATACACATGATGCTGAGTGTTGTAATTAAAAGGCTCCAGCAGACTTGATTAATCAAGAACACTTTGGAGCACATGTAGAAGCACCCTCAGATTGTTCAGTATTTGTCACCTATCCTCTCTTATTTACCACTCCCCCAATCTCTGGGTCATGTACAAACCATGACAGTTTTGCTTTTTCAGTGTAATTGGTGGAAGTTATTAACTAGCACAGTGCACATAGATCCCTGTGGGATCTCACCACTGCATCTCCCACTCCTTCATGGCTTCCACAAAAGCGTTCTTCTCAGATCTCAGGCCTCTAGTTGTCACCACTTATCCTGCCAGAACATGACTTAAGAATTGCATTTCCCTTGCAATTCACCATGACTGTTTCAGTTCTGGGCTTAATCCAACCCCTACAATCTGCTCTCTCTCAATAGCAGAATTAACAACTAACCAATCCCATTTCACAAAGTACAGTATTATTTAGCCTAAAAGCATTACCAAGAACAGTGATGCTCAACCTCTCTGGCACTGTGGAGTGGATGAGGGGCAGGGGGCTGGTCCAAGGGCCAAATCCTGTGCACAAGGTCCATCTGCTGACCTAATCTAACCTAAGGTTGGCATATGGGGTCAGTTTGTGGGTGCAGTCTGCAGCACAACCCTGCATGCTGGGTTTGGCTGAGGTACAACTATGCACCAGCGCAAGCTGGCTCATGGGTTCATGTCATCTAGTCTGGGGGCTTCCCACAGATCTGGAAATTTGGTGGCATGAAACAGTGTCAACATTAATTGCTGTAGCTTTCTGAGTAATTCATGATGCTACACAGCTCCTCTGACACTAAATTTCTGGCTCTCTGAGGAGTATCTTGGGCTGGATGATACAGGTCCGTATAGGCCAGCTCCAGCTCATGTGCTGAAGGTTGAACACCACTGACAAAAAAATCACAAACAAATCGTGAAACAATCACCAGTGTACATGCATGCTAAGCTTACCATATAAACTACATGGGGATGTCAGGTACAGTACATGAGTTTGTTAACTTTTTTTCATCAAGACTTCATTTATGCCATTCTCTTTGACTTTTGAATGGGAACAAACCACAGGTAAATCATCAACTGAATTTTTAGCATCTGTCACGTTGCAATACAAGTGTTTGAAATCCCAGTGCTTTTAAAACATCACTCCTGTCACAGATGCTGTCCAAGAATGCCATTTGTTCAAATAAAAATAAAATAAGATACGAGCATGAAATGCAATAGCTGGCATACATTTTTGATTTAGTGGAAGCAGCAGGCTATCTGAATTCTTTCTAAACAGGGAACACCTAACAGAGTCTTACAGTATATTGAAGAAGTCTAAAACTTCTTCCAGAATCACCATCAGTCCCATGGGTGGATGATTATAGTATCAGTGCTTCCCTCGCCCCATCCCTGCTTCCGAAGGCACTCAAAGAAACCCTCAGGAAGACCACCTACCGTATTAGGATTGACATACAACTACTTTAAAGGCTGGCATTTGCACTGAGCTCAAGAAGGATTGTACACGCAAACAACAACAGCTCTGCAGTGATGTGCTAAACTTTACAAAAAAGGAATGTATGGAGCTGTGGTGGGACTTGAAAGACTATGAATTGATGACACTAAAACTGTGGTCCCATTGGAAATCTAGCTTGAAACATTTAACTAGAAAGAGAACTAGGACAAGGACAACACTAAATAAGGATTTAAAGCAGCTACTAGACCTGCCTGTGACTGAGCCAAAGTAATGAGACCCCTCCCTTGGCAGGGATCCTAGTTTGGGTCTTAGAGTAGGAACAAGAATCTGAAGCAGTTGCTCATTTCCCCTCGTGTGTTTAAAATGGACGATGCAGGCGTACGGCCCAACTCCGGTCTGTGAGGGACATTCAGCACAGGGGTGACTGGTGCCTCCTGAGCTGGGGTGGGGTGCACAATTTGAGGTCAGGCCCGGGGACAGGCCAAAAGCCCCATATCCACTCCTATACTTCTGTGCTGTGGCTTAGTGACTCCTCCCCTCAACATGCTGCCAGCCCGCATAGCAAAAGAACCTGCCCCGTCCTGAGCAGTACCAAGTCAGAGGCCAATCTCAGGGTAGGCACCTGCTCCCCCTACATGCCCTCTCTACCAGTTGCCCATGTTTCAGCCTGTCCTCAAATGTTGAATGATGCAAATGAAACCGCACACATCAGGACCCCTGACTTGTCTGAGCTGAGGAAGACCCACATCCAGGCACTGGGATTTGGGAACTAAAGGGAGACCTGATGCTAGGAAGTCCACTTGGGTCCCAGTCAGTGGTGGATCCAGCTATGGTGCACTAGTGTGCTTGCACTCCCCTTTGATTCCTGGTCCACCTGTATTTTAAAACCAACTGCCTAACAATGGCAGCAGCATTTCTAGTCAGGTAGTGCTGAGGGCGTCAGTTGACATCATAGCTCATTATTGTCTACCTGATCCCTTCTAAACTCTTCACACTACAGGTGTTTGACTTTTAAATAGTCTTGCTGTTCCATCAATCAAGCTATCCTCTCTTCTGTGATTCTGCTGCCTGTTGGTGGCTCCTGGTAACAAACAGCCCGGCAGGTTCCTAACTCATTCCAGTGAAGTCATATTTGTTTTTTCCCTTCAACTGAAAAATGCAGTGTTTCATATGTTATGATGCACCTCCCCATCAGCACCCTTTTCAAAATCCAAGATCTGCCTGCAGTCCTGGCCCCTGGTGTCTGAGGGCCCAGCGTGGCCTCTAAACGCAGCTTCATTTGCCAGCTGTCAGATCTGGCCACTTGTCTTCTTATGCATCGATGTGTTTACATGACGAATGTGTACGATCTCACCCGCTATCACATCACCTCTCTTATTAAAATAGCAACCGTGTATTGCTACTTATTGTGAGGATATCATTCACGTCACAGAACACCCCCAGGACGATGTACTGGCGGTCACCAGCAGCATACGAAGCGATACGGGGAGATGGGGACGTTACTACCGTGTGAAAGCAGCCATGCAACTTAAGGAACAAGTACGCCCTCTCTGACGCAGTAAAGTACACTTACGTCACACACGCGCGCACGCTCATTGCCTCGGGAAGCAGCGCTTCCCTGTGGAGGGTGTTGGGCGAGTACCGGGCTCCTGGAGGCAGCGTGGGGGCGGGGCGGTTGGACTCTCTGGAGGAAGGGGCGCGGCGCCGGGAGGGCGGGGCGCAGCGGCGAGGGGAAGGGGCGGGACTTCCGCCGTGGTCTCGCCCCGTTCGGGGATA
Source organism: Crocodylus siamensis (assembly GCF_052110815.1). Classification (NCBI taxonomy): domain Eukaryota; kingdom Metazoa; phylum Chordata; order Crocodylia; family Crocodylidae; genus Crocodylus; species Crocodylus siamensis. Next base: position 86,178,931 of record NC_143398.1, on the reverse strand, counting down.
GTAGCGGAAGTGGGGCGGAAGTAACCGTGCGTGGGGCCGGGTCGGGCCGGGCGGCCATGGCCGAGTACTTGCGGGTGCTGCGGAACGCACTGCGGCAGGTCAGCGGGCACGGCGGCCTCCGCGGCTTCGTATGGAAGGTGTTAAGGTACCGGCCGGCCGGGGGCGCTCAAGGCGTGGGGAAGCCGGGCCGGGCCGGGTCGCGCTGGGACCTTGCGCTGTGACCTTGTGTCCGGGCTGGGTCAGGCGGCGGCAGCGCGGTCTGGAGGGGCTGGTGCTGCAGCCGCGGCCGCAGGTGGCGCCGGTGTCTCCGCGGGAGAGCGACCCGCCGGGATTCGTCTCCCTTGTCGGGGCAGGCGCGTCCCCTGAGCGGCCGCCCTTGCTTGCCCTTGGGGTCAGAAGCCGAGAGAGCTCGGGATGCGGGGCCTCGTCCGGCCCCAGCTCGGAGCAGCACCGGCCCCCCCGGCATTGGCTGTGTGGAGCTGGGTCTTAGACACCTCCAAGGATGGAGAGTGCACAGCCTCTCTGGGTGACTCGTTCCCTTGCTGCACTCCCTCTGCCCCCACTCCTCTGAGAGTTTTTCCTGATACCCAACCTAAAACTTCCCCTGCTGCAACCTGAGACCATAGCTCCTTGTCCTGTCATCTGTCACTGCTGAGAACAGTCTCACTCCATCCTCTCTCAAGCTGCCCTTCAGGTAGCTGAAGGCTGCTGTCAGATCCACCTCAGTCTTCTCTTCTGCAGACTAAATAAACCCAGTTCCCTTGGCCTCTCAGAAAGCTTGTGCCCCGATCTTACACCATTTGTGTTGTCTTCCACTGGACTCTCTCCAATTTGTCCACATCCGTTCTGTAGCGGGTAAGCCAGGTAAAGAGACCGTGTATGTGCATGGGTGTGTAAGCAAACCAGCGCATGCACAGAATAGGAGCTGCTTAGGTAACAGGGCTGAGGGGACAGGGGGCTGTGGGTTGGGTGTGAGGGGCACTGTAGAGCTGGGGGGCGGAGAGCAGGGGCTGGCAGGGTTGGAGGGGCAGGGGCTGATGAGTTGAGGGGCAGAGGCAGGGCAAGAGCATATCGCTGCCCCCTACAATCATATGCCCCTTCCCCTGTCTCCTCCCCTCTGCCTCCCCCCCCCCTTTTTCGATGCTGGAAATATAGTAACCTAAGTAGTGGGGGACCCAAAACTGGGCACAGTACTCCAGATGTGGCCTCACCAGTGCTAAATAGAGGGGCAGATCAAGGCCCTTGCAGTGAGGGAGGGAGTAGGGCAGGAATTCCCCATAGCCCCCCCTGGCAGTGCTGTTGCCACCTGCCCCACCCCTGCCTGCCCTGAACACCGCCCTGGCCCAGCCCCCTGCCAGGAAGAGGCCGGCACAGCCCCTGGCCCCAAACCTGCTGTGGGCAGCCTGCCCTTGCTCTGCACACACATCTGATAGGCATGTACCCCCCCATGCCACCTCCCCTGGGGGTAAGCACAGCAGCAGGAGCTGCCCCCCTCCCCATTCTCCTGCACCCTCCAGATGAGCTGCTACAGCTCTGTCCTGTGCCCCGCCCCACTTGGGCAGCACCTGCCCCAGCCCCACTCCTTCAGCGTGGGGGTCTTGATTATCCTTCCTATGTCCTTCCCCTCCCCCCCTACTCCCCCAGATTTACTGGCTGGATGCTGCTCTCCAGGCTGCTGGGCTGTATTCCTGGCCACCTGTATGCTGTGACATGCAGCATTTATTGATGATGTTATTCACTACACTAGACAAACAAAGCCAATATATCGGTGCACCTCTAATTACAGTTACAGGTATAATAACCTAGTGTCAGTGTAACAAGCTGCATTGTGGGGGTTCTATTCATGCCTTCATGAATTGCAAGGTGGGAGCAAGAGGAGGTGCTGGAGAAGTGCGGTGCTTCAGTTGCTGCCCACCTCATTGGGCCTATTGGGTCAGATGGCTGGTAGCTGGTCTTCTGCAGCCTTGGGTTGATTTGGAGACAGTGCTGTGAAGGAGAAAATAGGCTATTTGACCTCACTGAGCTAGGCCACTGGTGCCAGCCTTTTTGCCCAGAGGGCTGGATGGGCAGTGCCCTGGCCAGATCCAGCTGATAATCCCGATCCATTATGGGACAGTCACAGCAAGGGCCCCATCTTGGTGCATAGAAGGGGATGGGGCAGCTTGGCTCAACCCTGGCCCCTGTGGTGGATGGGGGAGGTAGCCTGACCCTATTCACGTGCAAGATTGGGGGTAGGGTGCATTACTGAACCCCAATTTGCTGCATGGGGCTTGGGTTTGGAAACTTGGCAATGGACAAGGGAGGCTGTATTTACTGCCACCGCTTCCCTGCCACAAATTTCCCCATCTATGGGGAGTCCCATGGGCTGGATACCTCTGGGTATTCATGGGCTTTATTTGGCTCATGGGCCCGAAGTTGAGCATCTCTGAGCTAGACTGACACTTCCACATTTCTGCTTTGAGCCTTCCTCTGAACAGCTTCCAGTGCTGGAGAGGAGCTAACCCAATTACTGCCTACTGCTGCTTTACTAAGGCTCCAGGAACAAGTGGATTGGGCCTTCAGCTGTGTGATGTGAGGTACTCAGAGAGTAGTTATTGTTGGTGATTTCTCCATCTGATTCTTGAAGAGGTCTGTAATAAAAGAAATATTGTAGATCTTCAGCCCCAAAGGCTATATTCTGTGAATGCTGGAATATAAGCTTTGACAGTTGCAGCATACCTCCCAAACACTCAAGAGTGTTGCTGTGTAACAGAGTTGCTGAACTTAGCTATGCAGTACTCAGTAATCCTGCAGACTTCAGTAGAGGAAGTCTAAGCCATTAAAACCCAGGGGCAAAAGATGGATCTGTGTATTCTGGTTCTGTTTCCCCATGCCTGGTTGAGTGTCTTTTTGAGAAGCTCGCAGGGTCAGGTAGGCAGAGAGAGCAATTTCTCATGATTATTCTGGGCAGGGTTACCGCTTTCTTCTTCGCAGAAGAGGAGATAGGTAGGTGTAAGAGCACAAAGGTTTTAAATTGTTCAAGAGATTGCTTTCTGCACCCTAAAAATATCAATAAAATGTATTCTTTGTGCTGATACAGTCTATAGTTGTATTACTGTATTAAATCAATGAAATGTAGTCTTGAGTTCCCCTAGTATTAGACTCCTACAATAAAGTTTTCCTATCTAAACAAGGAAAAAAGTGACCTTTTGGCAATACACGTTCTCCATATGCTCATTGGAAGGAGTGTTGACCAAATCCTCATATTAAATATTTCCTCGGGGTATCAATTTATTCCAACCCTGCAAGGCTATAGAACATGACCTTGAAATCATTCTGTTTCTTATAGCATTGTCTGAGGAGAAACCCTACAAGTGATGTTTTCACATTTCCTTTCCCTCTGCATAGGTCTGCAGTGACTACCATCTCTAATCAGACAGTGCTTGTTAGTTGAAGCTGGAAGGCCTAGAATTAAATTTTGAATTCAGACCAGTAGTCCTCCCAGTTTTCATAGCATCGAGAACTATTCCTGCTTTGGTCCAGTCATTAGGACCATTGATAGTCTTAGGACTAGTAATATCTTTTTTTTTAGATTTGTTGGATGGCCAGATCACTGTTGCTGCATACTAGCTATTCCTTTGTTTTTAGCCAATGTGTTTTCTTTCTTTTGTCAGGGAGTCTTCGTACCTTAGTTCCCATGATAAGGAAAAGGATATGCATTTTTCTAACCCATTTTGGATATCTAGATTTTAAAAAGACCCTGCTTCTCACACTGGAGACACCCTGTCCCAGAAATCCCATTGTAAAGAATCTGTAGAGCTTCCTATGAAGATCAGGAATGTTTAGTAGTACTTCCTTGAAAATTCTTCCTTTTTTTGCGTAATAAGGGCCACAGATTGTCAGCCCTGCAGACAAAAAGATTATTCAGGATAAGGGTGTAAAATGTCATCCAGAGATGAGTTTTTATTGTTAAGTGACATTTACTAGTACCTGTAGTTGGGGAAATATTTGCATGGGGTGTTTTTTTCCCCCTCAAAGTGTATTCAACATAACCTGTAGTTTAGGAAAGTAGGTTTGGCTTTATCTTGGCTGCTGTGGAAGTTATTTCTACTGAAATTTCAGTAGGGTGAACATTCTCTTGGTGACAGTGACTGATGGGGCTGATTCTGCCTCCCAAGTGCAAATAGACTGAAATAGTCATTGTAATAGATCTGTGGACTTGAGCAAAATAAAATAGAAAATTTTTGGTAATTGCAGATACCTTTTCCTATTTTGTGCATCTGCGAACAGAATGATTTAGAGAGTCTTTCAACCTAAGGCTGGAGCCTCCATTAGTTATGTAATATTGAACTCAAGTAGAAGTTGGTACAGGTAAGCTTTTGTGTATGAAGTTAAGATGGTATGAAATGATTGTCTCATTAAACTTGTGCATGGATGTTCTTGTGAATGTGGATGGTTTACTTGGAAAAGAAATAGGAAAATGTAATTGTCATTACTGAGTCCAAACAACCCTTTCCAGGTTGTTTCTGCAGTGCAAACTGTATGATGAAAAATCCATTTTAGTTTTAAATCCTTTCTGATATTCTTCTTAGAACCTACCCTTATTTATCTGGTCCAAATATTGGATGCTAAATTGAGGGAGTAAATATGGATAAATGTAGTAAGTACAAGCCAAATGCCTGTCATGAATGACAGATTTCAAATGAGTGTTTACATGACTGGCCCTGAAGGGTGGCCCTACCCCTGTCTGTTCTGTTGCCCCTCACTGCCAAACCACAGCCCCGCCAAGCCCTGCTGCTGCTCCTCACTCCTAACCCAGTGACCCCAGCCCTGCCAGTGCCCCTCACTCACCAAACTGCAGTGCCCTGCTGGTGCCCCTCACTCCTGGCCCACAGCCCCTTGGTGCTGCCAGTGCCCCTTGCACTTCCAACCCACAGTCCCCTACCTCAGTGTCCCACACTCCCAACCTGCAGCCCCCTGCACTCCCAGCCCTGCTGGAGGGGCCCCAGCTGTCCCCATCCTGATGAGGCCGGAGTGCAGTGGCTCCGATTTATACAGGTGGCAGCGGAGCATGTTCAGGCCCAGCATGGGCTGAGGAAAGAGGGGAGGCTGCTGCATCACAACAGGCAGCCTGGCCATGGCCCCCTCCCCCCACCTTCCCCACTATCTCCTAGCTGCTCAGCGCCCGGAGCACATGCACCAGCCCCTGTGCTTCCAGCCAGCCATGGAGTTCCCCGCTGCCCCCCCTGCCCCTTTCCCCACTGGGGAGCAAGCAGTCCTCCCTCCACCCCCCTGCAGTCCTGTCATAGCTGCAGCCTCTGCTCCCCTTGCCCTGACCAAATGTCTGCGTTTCTTCTTTGCTTGGATGGTGGGAGTAGGGGAAAGGCAATCGCAGGCAGCAGGGAGCACCGCATGGGTCTGCGCGCCTCTGCAGCTGTAGGCAGGTCCATGTATGCTTTCTGCTGCTTGCACGTGCCCTGCCCCTGCTCCCACCAGTGGAGCAAAGGGAAATCCCAGGCAACCCACCCAGACTGAAATCAAAAGGCTTAAAAAGAGCAAGGACACATCCAGGGAAATCCAGACTTATGGTAAGCCTGTCTCAACGGCAGTGCATGTACACTTGATCGAAAGCATTATGGACAGACAGACAGACAAAACCCTTTATTATATTAGAATATATTACAAAATTATTTTTAAAACAATATAATGAAATGCTACCTCCTTCTGTAAACAAAAATTTTGAGCTGTGTTAGGTTATTTCTGAAGAGTAGGGTACAAGAGTATTTTGGATTGAGGCAATTTTAAACAGCAATTAAAGGAGTGAAATTGCTTCTGCATGTTTGATATTCTGGATGACAGTTCATTAGTGGAGTGTGCTTTACAGTCTATAAACATGAAAGCTTACAGTTGCAGCTTTATCTAGCAGTCTAGAAAGGCAGCAGGGAATTAAATGTTCAGTTTCAGGTGAGTGTTATGTAGCTGCACCTAGGGAAACACCAAGAATGCAGACATCTGTTTACACACGGAATTCGGGTCTGGTGTTGGTTATGCTCAGCTGTCTGTTCTACTAAAAATTCTTCTTTTGAATATTGTCAGTGACCATTCTGGTTCATTGGTAATGGATATGTAGGTAGATGCTACTTTGACCATCTTAGAATCACAGAAAATGAGGGTTGGAAAGGACCTCAAGAGGTCATCTAGTCCAACCCCCTGCTTAAAGCAGGACCATCCCCAAGTAAATCATCCCAGCCAAAGCTTTGTCTGCATGGGTCTTAAACACCTCCAAGGATGGAGGTTCCACTATCTTTCTGTGTAACCTGTTCCAGTGTTTTACTACCCTCCTAGTGAGACGCTTTTATTACAGAATTTACTACTTTTATACTGAGCATGTAAGTTTATATTTCAGTAGCCTACCTGGTGATTAAAAAAACCCCACACTTTCCGTACTCCTTAAAAATAAAAGATGGATACAGCTTCCTTAAAGGACAGTCAGGTTTTAAGAAATTGCACTTCTTCCTGTTTGTTTTTTTTTCTTGTTAAACATCTTAGTGTGAAAAACCCACTAATAGAATACTTTGAAAGTAAACTCTCTCAGGTAGCCCTATTCTCCACACAGAGTTGCTTCAAACATGGTAGTTAACTTCCTTCAATGTCAGCCTTACAACAGCAAGCAGAAACAGGGAATATGATGATTACTACATTCAACTTTTATAAGAAACTTTTTTTTTTGCCTTGAAGGAATTCTGTTTTAATGCACAGTTTTTTACAAGTAAAAGGTAAAACTGTACCTTACTTTTATCCCTCAGTGGTATTATTTCCCATGCTTTCAAGACCATTCCCAAAATGAACTGTGGAATTTGGCCAGTAGTTTGCCAGTTTAAGTGGGTTATTCAAGTTTGCAAGATACTTCAGTGTATAATGACCTGGTTTTTAAAATGTCAGTTTCAGTTTTGCTGACATTAAAACAGTACTTTCTTGAGAGAGATAAGGAGACAAGGTTCTTTGGGTGAATCTGATATCTTTTATTAGACAAACTTAAATAGTTGGAAAAAGTTTTCTTAGCAAGCTTTTGAGTTTAAAAACCCTTTTTCAGGCTGAGGAAACATCTGCAGTTGATGTGTATGCCCTTAGACCAGTATGGCTACAACCTACACCCTTGATAGACAGAATGCATTCTAAAAATGTCAATTGAAATTTCTTTTAGTTGAAATTGTCTTGGGAATTTGCAGGGTCGGTGATTTGAAGATTGGTACGCTAATCGGTGTTGACAAATACGGAAACAAATACTTTGAAGACAAAAGATATTTTTTTGGTAAGTATACCATGCAAAGAATTAATTAAACTGACTGCCCCCTTGCCCCCGCTCCCTTTCCCCCTTTTTAATAGGTTATCTAGATTCTACAGGTGACATGGAAATGATACAGCTCCCTTGCAGTCGTTTGTGCGCATTTTAGCAATGGACACTAACAACCACCATATTCAAAGAAATTGAACCTAGTGTTGTAGTGGGGCAAATACTCCACAAAGCTTACTTGAGTGCATCTGTACCTGCTAAGTTATAAGGGGCTTGTGGAGGGATAAACAAACCAGCCTCTTCTAAAGCACCAGTCTTTAACTAGGGACCTTCTTAAATTGCAGTTTTGTGATTTTTTTTTTTTTGGTGAAAACTGTAAAAAAACAAAACAAAAAAAAAACAACCAGTGGTCTACGTGATCACTGCAAAAATAGCATTTCCCATGATTTTGCACAGAATTGCCCAGGGGAAAAAAAAAACGCTTATTGGAATACAAGGAGAGCACAGCAATTCCTGCAGCCATAGGGCATGTGGTTTGAGTGCTACTGGGAGGCTGAGCTAGTGATGTACAGTAGTGACATAGACAGGCCAGTTAGGAGAGCAAAAGGGTTTTGGTGCTATCTTTTAAGAAGCCAGATGCATTGCTGCAGTCTGCAGGTGAGTGATTGGCCCCTCAGATAATCAGCAGTGAGTGGCAGGACTGCTGAGGCCAATCAGCAGTGGGGAGGGACTCCCTGCAAAAAGACTGTGAAATTGGTGCTGTGAGCAAGCTGTGCAAACCCCTTCATCTTGCTGCAATTTTGGTAGGTCTTTATCTTTATAATGCCTTTCAGGGTCCTTGGAGATTCATGGAGCTCTCTTGAACTCTGGAAACCTGATTGTACTCCCTTGCATACAGCCTTCTTAAGCTGTCTGGGCCCCCCAAAATTCAAATATTATTTTTTAGGACTAAATGCATGCTTGGGTTTCTGGGAATTCAGTGGCTCTTTAAGGCTTGCTAAGGGGGCTGTGACTTACTGGCCTCAGAAGGAATGCCCTTTTTGGCCTGTGCACCAACCACAAGGTAAGCTGCTCCCTCTCCCCGAGTACCACCCCAGACTCCTTCCCTAGCCTGATTCATTGCTCTGCTTGATTGTCCATGCCCTGTCTGCTGCTGTTCTCCCTGCTTCTTGCTGGATCTGCCATGTGCCAAACAAAGCAGCTGTATGTGCCGTGGGTTGGCCACCTCTGCTCTCCCTGTTGCTAAACTCCAAAAAATTAAGTTTGGTATTAATGGAAAATATTAGCCTTTACATACAGAAGACGTTGCAAAATAAAGGCTGATTTATATTTATCCGAAAATGCATGTCTGTCATGGTAAACAATACATTTGTTAGCCAAAGTACTGCCTAATATACTTTCTGTTTACTACAGTTTTTATCTTTTACTGTGGGAGTAGTTATTTTTACCTAATACAGTGTTGCTCCTTTATCAAATTCAAGGTCGACACAGATGGGTTGAATATGCTACTGAAATGAATGGCAAAAATACATACTGGGATGTGGATGCAAGCATGGTGCCACCAGAATGGTAAACAAATTAATATATTTATGAATTGTGTAACCTATGGATTCTTCAGTAAAAAGTCTTTGTTATAAAGCATATGGAATTAAACAAGGCGGCATTCTTTTATGACCCCAGCTTTCCTAGATAGTGAAAAGAATCTGGTATGAAGGATGTTCTTCCTTTTTATTCAGAAAATGTCTTAATATGTTGGTTTAGGAGCACAGAGACAACACAGATGAGAGAGTTTCTCAGGAACTATTTCTGTTGAGTAAGGATATCTTTTGACACATGCAGCCACATTCTGAGTCTCTTTCATGCTTTCCAAACCATAGAATCTCAAAAATAAAAGGTTGTGGTATCCACATGAGTTTGCAGCATTGGGAGAGCTGACCATCCAGGGCTCTGACAGTGCAGGAAGTAGTCCCCTGTGCTCCAATGAAAGTGGTACAGGTTGTAAGATCAGGGCCCAACTCCCAAATCCAAATGTCTCCTGCTACAAATAGCAGTATCTGAAAATCAGAGTGGGCAGAAATTACGCTCTTGGCACAAGAAGGACCTAATTGGGATCGAAAGAGAACTTACAATATTAATCTTTCACAGCTCCAATTTTCAGCCACTTTTATCCCGTTGACAAATGTATGGGCAGTAGGGGTGCACCAATAAAGATTTTTTTGGCAAATACCGATGGCTGATTATTAACCAGCCATATTGGCCAATACTGATCCAATAAATAATATGCAGCCTGGCAGCTTGGAGGGCAGCGTCCGGCTGATAAGTGTGTGGGAGGGGTGTGCGGGAGGCAGAGCTCCAATAGCGTATATTAAAGTTGCTGCAGTTAAAAAGCTCGTAGTTGGCTCCCACAGTGAAAGGAGTGGGGCTGGGCCAGGGGCAGGTGCTGCCCAGCAGGGGCGGAGCAGAGCTGCAGGCAGCTCATCTGATGGGGAGGGGGGGCATCTCCCAGCCACTGTGCACACCCCTGGAGGAAGTGTGGGGGGCATGTGCCCCCCTGGATTTTCAGGTGGGGTGAGAGCAGGCTGCCCACTGCAGGCTTAGAGCCAGGGGTTGTGCCAGCCTCTACTTGGCAGAGGGGCTGGACCAGGGCTGCACTCTGTGGCGAGCAGTGCTGGAAGTGGGGGCTACCGAGTAATTCCTGCCCCAGCCCAACTCCCTCCCTCACTGTGGGGCCTCAATCTGCCCCCTCCCCGGCGTGGCTAGAGGCATAGGGGTGGGAAGAGGCCAGTGCAGCCCCTGGCTTCGAGCCTGCAGCAGGCAGCCTGTCCTCACCCCACACACAAATCCAAGGGGAGGCACTTTTTCCCCCAGGAGTCCTTGCAGTGCCTGGGAGCTGCCCCCCACCCCCTCTGCGCTGCCCAGAAGAGCCGCCTGTGGCTCCACCCTGTGCCCCACCGCACCCCAGCTGTGCAGCACCTACCCCAGCCCAATTTCCTCCTAACTGTAGCGACCTTGATCCTCCCCCCTGTGCTCCATTTTTCCCACAGACTTAGTGGCCAGACGCTGCTCTCCAAGATGCTGGGCTGCATTCCTGGCTGCGTGCACGGCAGCTGCACACATGCACGTAGCATTTATCAGTGACACTGGCTACACTGGCCAAAAATGCTGATTGCCAATAATGACTATTTTCCTTTTATCTGTACCAGTTCAATATGAACCAATATATTGGTGCACCTCTAATAGGCAGTGATCTGACTTTGAACAGCTGCTTTTGTTCATGCATAGTGAAAACTTACTTTTACATTTTAGTTATGTGACTGAATTTTGTGTATCTATCTAGTAGTGTACCTTAAAACCTCCATGAATAGTGGAAAATATTATGCACCTAAACTCAATAGGTAGTTGCTATATTTTTATTTAAAACTCTGGGGAGTTAAATAGAAGAATTCCCACTGTAATACAAAGTTTGCAAGTTTGAACTCCAAAAGTCAGGAAGTGCAAATATTAAGGTTTGAAATAACACTATTTATTCAGCCATACTGTGTGAGGATGAAATATTTTACTAAGCGTATAGAGAAAGGCACGTTGTGCACTTCTGAGTTGAAATTTCTATTGGAATCTTACCTTCTAAATTCAAATTGGCAGTTCAGATTTGTACCAGAACATTGCATTAATATTAGGCTTTAAAGTTAATTAAAACTGTCAAACCACCGCTAGATCAGGACTGAGCATTTGTATATAATCAGCAGCACTTCAGGTCCACCAGAGGGGAAGTGCAATATTTGTGCAACTTTGAGGGCATGTTCCAGTAAATGGAAGTATTCTTTTTCTGTTTCTATTTCAATGGTTAGTTTTGAAAAACAGTCAAAGATCTTGAAGCCAGTGTGTAATTAATGTGGCATTAACTCATTACTGCCCACAGAATTTTGGGAATTTTTTTACTTTAGTTTTTTAGAAGTAAAACTCTACAGGCTATCTAATGTCTCATGTCTGATGATATCCAGTACTGTGTACATTACAGTATGCGGGGAATAGAGATTGTCAGTACATTACAGTATGCGGGGAATAGAGATTTGGCTACATGGGTGGCTTAGCTGGTGACCTTTATTTTCCAGCCACCTGCTTCCTCCTAAAAAGTGTTTTGCATCTGTCTCCTGGCTGGTAATGCTCTGTACCATGTACCATCTTTTCACCACTCCTCACTGGCTGTTTACAGATGTAAAAAAATCCCCCCCCAAAATGGCACTTTAAACTCCACATGCCCCTATGCCGAGCCCAGTACATGCCCAGAAGAGGCATCATGTTAGTTGGGCCCGGCTCACACAAGGTATGTATAGATCAGGTGCTTTAGCTGGGCCTTTTGGCACTTTTATCCAGCTGATTGAATCAGCTTTAGATAAAAGTGCCAAAACGCCCTGCTGAAATGCCCAGTCTATACAGATGCTGTGGAGCTGGATCAAACTAATGAGTTGCTGCTTCTGATAAAGCATGAGTTACTTTGTTGTATCCCCCACCCCTGCCCAATCTGTCAACACCCATTGACTATAAATGCCTGCCCCTGCTGATCTCACTAAATGCAGCATTCTGATGCATATGAAACTGGTAGTTCGTCCATGTGGATGACAATACAGCCCAAGGCTTTTCTCACTTCTTTGCTACAGGGAAGCAATATTCCCCCTTGGGCATTTACTTTTTGAAGTATTGTATTTAGGCCAAATTTGAGCATCTTGGCAACCAACCCCAGCAGTCCTGAAGTCTATACCAGCATTAGACTGAGTAAGCCAGCATTTTACTGCCTAGTCTGAACCTGGCCTTCATGAAGACTTTTATCTTTTTGTTTGTCACTTTATAGATTACACAGAGCACCTATTCAAGATAGGTGAAAAATGAGCTAAGTTAACTTGCTTAGCAGGGAACCAGATAATGCTCCTGCATCCTATTGTGATAGAGATGAGAGCAGGACTAAGGATTGGCAGGGAATAAGGCACTGAGTTTTCTGGAACTGTTGTAAGATTAAGTTTACCACTGAGCAGTACTGTCTCATTTGCAGCACAGCAAAATAGATATCTTCATGGGCAGGAAGTAATAAAAACTAAATCTTTTTAAATAAAATAATCTAGCATGCAGTTTTTTCCTACTCTCTAGCAATTGTCATTGTCCCATCTCTTTTCCCCTGTACAGGTATCATTAATTTTAGACTGATCTGTTTCTTCTCAAGTACTCAGTTTCTCAGTCTATTTAATTCATTGTATTCTCTGCCTGAGAAGGGACAGCTTTATGTCTGTCTTTGTTTGGGAGGGGTGAGGGGAGGTTTCCCCTTACCACATCAGTACCATTTATTCAGTGTTGAAATAAATAACTTGAAGCTGGAATTACATACCCACTTAAGGCTACAGAGAACCAATTTTTGTAGTGCAGCCTAAAATTAAACCTGGTTTGAAGAGCAACTCTGATGTCTTCATCAGTCCTTGCCAGTTGCAACTTCATATAATAGGAAGAACTGAACATGTTCTCCTTGGGGAATGCTGTTAAACAAACTGAAAACTAATATATTCTGGCAGCTGTTTCTAATGTTACCTTTTTGTTTATGCCTGTGATAGCTGCACTGAAAGTCCTTATCGCGGAGAACTTGCATTAGTAAAGCTGATATAAAATTTTAGCTTGTATTAATTCCATCTTGAAATAAAAATCTTTGATTTTTAGGGTGCAGGATTGCACGATGGTGTAAGTGGCAGGCCATGAGAAAATGAGTTTGGTTTTGTCTCTCCCCCCCCCTTGGTATGCGTCTCAAAACCTACTGCACAAATAATTAGAGGCAAGTTGTCAGTCTTTGCTCAGAGACGCCTGTGACTTTTATAACAGAACAATTGCAGATCAAGATTAAAGCTTTGTAGCAGAGCTGTGGAGGGATACTTGTGGAGTACCTGTTCATACAGAGTCAGTGCCATCTGTTGCTCTTTTTCATCAGCTCTGATTTTGCTCATTCTTGCTTTTGAATAAGCTTTCATTATTATTTGATATATTTTGAGATGCTAAACTGGATGAAATGGGGCCATGTAGGTTTATGGATAAAAGTATAGTATGGGAAATGCTTTTCACACTCTTCCAAGAACAGATTTTTTTTCATTTAATTGCACACAGTTGTGGATGCTTCCTTATTCACCATCCTGATCTGTATGTGTAATAGTTTTTGGAGTAAGGAAAACATCTCACTTAGTTTTAAGCTTTCTTAGTTCTAGGCTTTCCCTGTTTCTTCAGCCCAGGTCAGTACTTTTCTTTCTTATGGTTTTGTTTTTCATTAGCTGTGATTGTATCTGCTGTAGAGAAGTGTATATTAAAGAAGTAGTGCACAGCTACATGATACAGTGTTCAAAATACCAGCAGAGCAGTTTCAAGAATTCTTGTGGTATCTTTAGAATTTCGACAGAGTAGTAGGGAAACCTTTTTTCTGAATTCTGCCATTATCAGCATATTTTCATGCCTTGCTTTTCAGGTATTTAATACATCATTCCTGTGTGTGTGCACGCGTGCATGTGTGTGTGTGTATGTATATGCCATTTGCATTTCTGTTGTATGAAAAAAATACTTTTCTGCTCATGTACTTCAGTGTGCACAAACTATGATTGTACTAAATCTGGGATTCTTATGCTAAAAAGAATGATCACTTTGCTAATACCTGACCATATAGCTGTTAACAGGTACAGTGATCATTGCAAATATGCCAGCAGAATAAGGTATTGGGAACTAATTAAAAACATTAAATATATTTAAGAAATGGTTAGCTTAAACAAAAATAGGTTTGCCTTTATACTACATGAATATGACTCTCTTAAATATGATTTATATCACATATAAATCTTCTCTGTTGTATGAGAACCGTGTAACTTAAATATACATATCTTGTGTGCCTGAATATCACTTAATATATCTGGTTTATTAAAAATTGCATCTCTAAATGTTAGTTAACTTTGATTTCTTCATTGAATTATGGATTTTCCATAAAGCTTTTCTGTTTTTTAACTACGGAAAGAGTGCTTCCTTTTTGATCCGAGATTGTTGGCATCAATTTTCTCCTCTCTTCTCCTACCAGATTGGGAAAGAACACCCCTCTATTGAGTTGCTCAGTGGATTTCAGTTTATTTTTTGGCATTGAAGAACTACAGAATGTTGACCTTTGCAGGTGATCTGAAGATTGGAAGTGGCAGGATGAGCTAAAAATGGTATCTTTCCAAATAGTAACTCCCTATTACTAGTGGAAGGACTGTGAAAAGGCAAATTACAGCCTCAGAGAGCTAGTTGTCATCTTGGCAGTTTTGTTCTCCAGCTGGTGGAGAATAATCTCTGTCGGATGTCTGAGGGAGAAAGCAAATGCTAGTTCAGACAAAAAGAATTAAAAGTTGTCTTAACTTTGTAGTTTTGGGATAGATTAAACATTGTTTGAATTTTTTTACTTCTAATATCTCTTGGATTGACTTTTAGATAATTGAGACTGAAACGAATTATGGCTTCTTATTATGTACTTCTAAGTAATGCTTATTATAGGAACATTTAAAAGAAGGCTTGGTCAGTGCCTGTATTTTAAATCACCATCTTCTTAGAGTCATGGTACACTCCCAGTATGGTTACCTTTCTTTGAGAACATATATCTGCTACTTTTTTCTCCAGCTGTTACAGCTCTACTACTCTTAGAAGTGTGAGATCTGAGACTAGTGAGGCTCCCTGCTGTTTCCTATTATGTATGTAATATGATTATTGTATAGGTTCCAGATACTCTATTGGTGTCCATCTGTTTCAAGATAATCTTTTTCTGGAAGCCTTTTGGATTTTTGTGTACTATTTTTTTTCACAGCAAATTACTAGTTGTATCCTTACAATCCTTGGGAGACAAGTCCTAACTTCTTGGTGATAGCTCTGTAGATTAGAGTTGCACTTTTAGGATTATGTGGTATGTTTGTGTCATGAGAGATACTGTAGGGTTCTTTATCTTTGTGTGTCTTCTGATCGACACATCTAAATTAATTTCAGATGCTGTAAGAGATGGAAGACCTCTTATTCTCTCTCACTGTTTCCATAATCTAATACTCATTCTAATGAGTACTAATCCTCATGCTAAATTTTCAACGTTTTAACAATTAAATATTAGTGTGGTTTCATATCTGAGGTTGTGAACTCATTGGTAAGATGCTCTTTGTCAGCATAGCATACTTTGCTGTTTAGGCCAGAGGTGCTCAGCCTCTGGCTCATGGTCCTCTGCACGGGTCTAGAAATTTGGCAGCAGGTGAGTGATGGCCATTAGTACAGCCACACATCCTCCTGCCAAATCCCCACACCCCACTCTGTACGCAGCCCACTGGAACCAAGCTACGTCCCCTTCCCCCATGGGGCTGGGTCAGGGGTGGGCAAAATGCGGCCCCGGGGGCTGGATGCGGCCCACCAGGCCATTCTATCCAGCCTGTGGAGCCCATAAAAAATTTAGAAAATTAATATTAATCTGCCCTGGGCTGCCTGTCGTGCAGTCCGTGATGGTTTGCTGAAACTTGGTAAGAAGCCCTGTGCCCAAAATAATTGCCTGCCCCTGAGCTGGGCCATTCCCCCTTCCTTTCCCGCAGGGCTGGGTTAGGCCAGGCTAGTCCCCTATCCCATCCCACTGAGCCGGGTTGGGGCCTGGCCATGCTGACTTCCCTTCCTACGGGACCATGCCCCATTCCCTTTTCATGGGGCTGGGTTGGGACCTGGTTATGCCCCCTTCCCTTTTCACTGACTGGATCTAGCTCCTTTCCTCTGAAGGGCTACACTAGGGCTAGCCTGCCCTCTGAACTCCTTCCACGTGGGCAGATGGTGTTTGCCGTGCCTGCCTGGGCACCGTATGTAGAATACTGGCTGGATTCAGCCCGTGGATGGACAGAGCTCTGCTACTCTGGCTTGCTAGGCAAAAAAAAAAAAGTTGGGCACCACTGAATTAGACTAATGAGAGTTATGTTACAAGGTAGAGCTCAAGTGGAGCAATTAGAGCTGATTTTTTTTTTTTTTTTAAAGTGGTGTTTCAGTGCAATGGAAAGTTCTGTATTTTGCCATATTCATTCCTAATCAAAACATTTCATTTTGACTCAACACTGAACTGCCATTTAATTATAATGGGGTGATACCTCATATTCACATTCTTCTGCATGGGCCAGATTCACTAGGTAGAGGATATCTTCCATGTGGTGTCACATAGCTTGGTGAGAGAATGCATAATGGCATACTTAAAGATAAAAGCTAGCTAAGGAAGCCAGCCCACCAAAGAACAAGGGGACTGTAACGGTGGCTTTGTGTACCCTCAGGAGTCATTTTGATGTCAGAGGCTGCTGGCATTCCATACCAGTTCGATTCAAACCCAATACTTTGGTTTAGTTCAGGCAAAAAAAAATGGGGGAAAGCTATGTGAAACAAAATAATTCATTTTAATTTTCTTAATGGAAAATCAAAACATTTGAAGTAAAGTAAAATTTGGTGGTGATACAAATTTTACAGTTCAAATTTTACAGAAACTGCCTTTTCTGTCCATCATTGTGATGGGAAATCTCTAAACAGCTAACCAATTGCTTTGAACTGCAGTTCAGCCTGATACTGATATCCATTTAATTTAGCTGTATAGTGAATTCTGTCATTAGCATAGTCTTTAAAAAAAAAAAATGTTCTCTAGAGCCTTGTATATCATAAGCATTTCTACTTCCATATATGTAAGAAGGCCCAGTGTTACTCCTAATTTCTTTTCTCCTCCTCCTAAACAAAAATATTGCAATATGATACTACCCCCAGTGTCCTTAGGGGTTCTGGTCATCCAGTGTTACACAGTATCTTTTCTGCTGCTTCATGCACCTAAACACATATATCCAACTACAAATATATTTGTATACCAGTGTATACATGCTGGGTGAGGGTGAGCTAGTAGGAGCAGTATCCCTTTTAAACTAATTTTCTAACTGATCTGTATTTTTGTGCTGTCTTTTCTTGGTTTTTGGAGGGGCGGCAGTGGGAGAAGCAAACTATTAGTATTGTCAGACTGGGCACAGGGCTTTTCTTTCTCTTCTTAGGCCTGCTGTAGGCTTCTAATAGTTAAAATATGGCCAGAGCATGGATCTGCCTGGACTTGTAAGAGACGATACGTTTAAGTTGCAGGAAATCTGAAAGTTTGGGGAGGCCAGAGTTGGTGCATAAGTTCTAGCTCTCAGGAGGGTGCCAGATGAGATCTACACCACAGGAGCCTGCCAAGAGACCCCACATATTGAGCCAGTGCCTGAATGCTTTTCAGACTCTGGAGACTTGAAACAGATGGGAGATGAGTGGCTGCAAAGCAAACTGGTGGTCATGAAGGTTTTCTCAATCTGCATTTGTAATTCTGATTGATTTGGGTTAGTGTAGGGGGACAAAGGGCAAGGGTCAGGACACTTCACTCCTCTACTGCACCCCCTACCACCTGCCCTTTTGCTACTGCTTTACCTGCTGTAGCATGGGTGGAGGGTGGAATTTGACAGCCCCTTCAATAATTAAATTCTATATGTGGAAAGTTATAACATTTATAAATGTTTTATGGATAGAATCTAATTATTGGGGGGTCATCTTAAATTCAGAGTTGTCTTGTATTTGGGTAAATACAGTAACCTTCTGTTGGCATGGCTTCTAGAGTGGGCTGAACCTCTGGTTTCTTTTGACTGAGAGGCCTGGCTTGGCCTTTTCAGTCCTTGACCCTCCCTGCTTATTGTGACCCTTCCCTAGGGAGTTACCTTCCAGTTCAGCTCCTGAAAAGTTAAGTCCCTCTCTGAGGGGAGAAGAATGCCCCCTGAAATGGCAAGAACCAAAGCACATAGCTTCTCTTCAACCAAAGTATTTATGGGGCAATTGTAGTACAGCAAGAATACTCCTTGAACTAAAACAGCTCACAGAGCCAGGCTCTGAACACCCCAAAAGTTACCTTAGCTATTTTCTCTCGGCCCATCTCTCAGGGACTTCCCAGCTTCTTGGTCTGCTCTGTCAGTTGTTTAAACCATACCTCCTAGCCTTACTTGAGTCTCTTGGGTTTCACCTTCAAAGGATGTTTTACCAAGCTCACCTTGTTGAGATATCAGCAAGGCTATTCAATTCTTTGTTATTGTAAATGCATGTCCTCCCTTGGGCAAGGCAGCTCTGGCTGCAGTATCTCCTAATCCCTTCTTTCCTGCCCTGTTCCAGTTAGTCAGGGAAACTGAGGCATGCAGCACTGTTACAACATGAATACAATTAAACCAGAAATATTACAGCAGAATTATAGGTTATCACACATATGCTGCTGTTACCATCAGGCAGATGCATTGCCCACCCCATACACAGATTTACCTTCTTTTCTTGTCTCTTAAATTCTTTGGTCTCATTTTTCTATCACTTAATCGTTGTGATTGGTTATGGCTCGATTCAATATCCATTGAAGTTTTGGGTTCAGTATCATTATTGAAATAGCTGTTGTATACAGGTATTCTCTTCTGGATTTCCTCTCCAGCATTGACATTGCCGCAGCTTAAATTAGCATTGCACTTTTTTTTGGATGTCTCTAATCTAGCACCAGATCTTTTCTCTGGTTGTCCATGAAGATGCATACCTTACACCACATGGTTTGGCTTCTTTTCTGATAGCTTTATAAATACTTAAACAGGGTGGCATGGATACCCAAAACAGTTTGGAAATGAAAAAAATCAGGCAGTGTAACCAGTAGAGCTCTGCGAAACACCATCATTTCATCTCGACATCTGTTTTTCCATTTTGAAGGGACAGTGTTTCGTTTTGTCTTGAAGCACTGTCCAGTTTCATTTTGTCAAAACTGTTTCACTGTTTTGACGTTTTGCTCATGGGCTATAATGTGGAATAATGAAAATGCCTAAAATGTTGTCATTTGTTGCGTGATTTAGAAGCAAATTGCAGAGATAGTACCCCCTTCTGAGGGCATGAAGCCTGCCAAATTTTAAGGAGATGGGTGGAGAGGCTTCTCGTAAACTGCACCTCAAAGTCTTGAAAGCAAAACTCATGACACTTGCTGGCAGTGGCAGCCTCCTGTCATCCAGCATGCAGAACTGGGGGTCCGAACCCCCAGGAGGGGTGTGGGTCTGTGGTGGACGCCTCCTGGCGGTGTGGGCCCCCAGATCTGTGCCAGGTGACAGGAGGCTGCCGCCTGGGACCAGTGCTGGGTGCACAGGCTGTTGCCAGCACTGGGCTCCTTAAGGTTTAGCCCAGCAGCGGGAGGTGGAGCGCAGCCCCAGCTCTCTCTGCCTCCTGCCACCGGGCCATGCTCCAAGCAGCTCCGCAGCCATATGAAGCTCAGCCCAGTGGCAGGAGGTGAAGCGCAGCCCTGGGTCTTCACCTCCTGCCGCCAGCCTGTGCTCTGAGCAGCTCCGTAGCCCCACGGAGTGCAGCCCAGCAGCGGGAGGCAGGCAGAGCCAGGACTGCGCTCTGATCGGCTCTGCCAGCCCCACGGAGCGCAGCCTGGAAGCAGGAGGCGGGGAGAGCCAGGGCTGCCCTCCCTGCCAGGCTGAGCTCCATTGGGCTGTGGAACTGCTTGGAGCACAGCCCTGGCTCTGCATGCCTCCCACCACTGGGCTGTTTTGAAACTTGAAACATTTCAAAATTTTCAAAATGTTTCAGTGCCCTTATTTCATTTAGAAGCTTTTTGTTTCATTTTGATTTCACTGTTTTGAACTCAAAACGTGTTGAAACCAGCTTCAAAACGAAACGCTTGGCAAAATTTTGTACAGCCCTAGTAACCAACTATAGCTGCTTTTTGGTTCAGTAGCCATGCAGACATACAGGGAATCCTATTCAGCCCAACATCACAGAATGCTGTAGGGTTTTCATTCTCTACTTGTTGAAGAAGAGGTAATGACTTGGGCTCTGGAAGGAAGCGGGCATCCTGTATTTTCACATTTCCCCTCTTTGCTCTTGATTTATACCTTCATCATTCACATGTAAGATAAGTCTGTTGTATTTATTTGATCCTAGAGAATTCCTGCATACCATAAATAATTCTCATAAAGCTGAAAAAAGAACCAGAAACTTCGAATGGCAAGGAATTGTGCTATTTTGCTGTAAGGCTGTTGTTGCATAAAACTTAAAAAAAAAAATCTTAACCAAGGGAGAAGAAAGATCAAATTAAAGAATGAGAGAAAAATGGGAAGAGTGCCACATGTTCATGAACAGCATGATAAACTAGCATCTTTTTGTGATTGAAATTGACCCTTGTGAAGTCTTTAGCTGCCATGGTTACTACCCTGCTACTATATAATGGCATATCAGCTTGCTGCACTGCAGCAAAAGGGAAAGGAAAATGGAAATGAAAGTAGATTAAAGGGTGAGTGAGTTAGACGTTATAAATTAATACAGAATGACAGTGACCTGAGTTTCTTTTCCCTAGAAAATCTCTGGAACAGTAAACAGGGTTCATCTCTTTCCTTTCCTTTTTAGAGTGGTAAAAATAAAAGCTCTGATTTGTCCTTCATTACAGTAATTGAATGTTACGAATTTATTGAAAATGATTGGCTGTCATAATCACCTAGATATGTGTCGGTATTAATTTTCAGTTTTAACTCGCTTTGAAGAAAATGAAGGTATTGGCTCAAATGCATATCTTATGTGAACCCATGCAGATGCTGGCTGAGGAAGTACTATAATTACATTACAGCATTTGTAGTCTTTAATTCCTGTTTGACCACTTGTCAAACTTGACACCAGTTTCATGTGTCTTCAGTTTAAACTATCTCTGGATTTAAATATTTGTGCGTGTTCATTTAAGATTTTAATTAAGTCCTACCTGGTCTCAGGGAAATTTTCTTTTTTTATTTTGCGCTCCTCAATTTTAACATTTCTTTCATCTAATTCATGCAAGCCAAGTCTAGTGACTTAGCACATTGAATGGTAGACAGGCTAGCTGCTTCCCTGTTTATATGTCTCAAGGAATTGTCTTAGCCCCTTCAGACTTAATTTGTAATAGGAGAGTAAAGGGAGTCAAACAAAGTTCTTACACTGATTTAACATGACCTGTCACTTCTGGACCCTCCATAGTATAAAACCAGCCTGAAAGATTTTTGTGCTAAAATTCCTGCCATGGGAGATGCCAAATAAGTCCTCTTATCCATTCTAGTGCTTAAAGAACTTACGGGAATGGAAATGCAAACCCCTGGTATAGTTTAAAGTCTATTTGAAAGAAACTTCTGAGGATTTCTTCCCAAAATAGATAGTTTTATGTTCACTTTATACAATTTAGCCTAAGAAATACTGTTACAGCAAGTGGAAGCCTTGAGACAGCAAAGTTAACCATCCAGAACCAAGAGCTTCTGAAAGGAGTTGCATTATAATACTCACTGGGCCTTTTAAAGGACAGCAGCTGTAATTAGGTATAATACCTTTAACAGCTAAATAAATACATAATGAATAAGGTGAAATGCATGTAAGCTTTCAAAACCATCTTCTAGAAATACCTGTTGGTTTCAGTACCAATAATTGGATCTGTGTTTGTATCTTAATAAGGGCCAGTGATTTACTTTCTGCTTCCCAATAGGAAGTCCATCTTGATGTGGAATTTAAAACTTGCCTGCACAAATATGAACATGGTCTCATGTGGAGCTGGCAGTGTTTCAGAATATCCTGACAGCCAATATAGTAGTTGTTAAATTAGTGCTTTAAAATGACTTTTAATGACTTACCCCTAAGAAAGCTGTAATATAGTATAGCATAAGGTAATGTTTGCAGCTTTTTTAACTTTCTGCAGAATAAGAAGCACATAAGACCTGTCATTTACTAGGTCAGACCATAGGCCATCTTGCCCAATGTCCTGCCATTCAGTGGAAGAATGGAGATGCTGAAAGGGAGAGAGTGAACAGGGTATGATCAGAGTTTCTTCCACTGTTCCTCTCACACTTGCACCCTCTAGCATTTAAGTACTCAACTATATGTTCACATATTTCAGGGTGTACGTGAGATGTACGTACTTGTATAGCTACCAGTCAGTTTTGCTATAACTTACCAGAGGCGGAACTACCTGCTGCTGTTATTGCCAAGTGCTGGGGGGTGGTTAAATAACCTGACAACTAGAGATGAACCAGTACATCAGCCCCATATTGGATCACCACTGATATAGGGAAAAGGGAATGTATCGGAGATTGGCTTTTTTTGCTTGATGTGGCCAATAATGTGGCTGATAAATGCCCCATGCATGTGCACAGCCACAGCATGCATGAGGCCAGGAGTGCAGTCCAGCAGCTTGGAGAGCAACATCTGGCTGCTAAGTCTGGTGTGGGGGAGGGGGTGTGGGGGGCAGATTGAGGCCTCTGGGGTGAGGGATATAGTGGGGCTGGGACAAGCACGGGACAGCCTTGAGTGGCTCATCTGGGGGTATGGGGTGGAGGGGGCAGCTCCTGCCGCTGCACGCACCCTGGAAGGGCACGAGGGGCGTGTACCCCCAGATCTGGTCATGGAGCAGGCTGCCATTGCGGGCTGGGATCAGGGTCTGCATGAGGCTCCTCCCGGCAGGGGCTGGGCCAGGCTGTACTGTGCTGTGCTCGAGGCTTGCGGCAGCAGCACTGGAAGGGGGGTTTTGGGGGGCTATGGCAAATTTTTTGGGATGACAGCAGTCACCCTCTGTAGCCCTGCTCCCAGCGCCACCGCCACCTGCCCGGAGCACAGGGCAGCCTGGCCCAGCCCTTCTGCCAGGAAGAGCCTGGTGCAACTATGGCCCCAACCTACAATGGCATCCCTCCCCAGGCAGATCTGGGGGCACACACCCCTCATGCCCTCCTGGGATGCATACAGGGTGGGAGCTGCACACCCCCCCCCGCACCCCCTGGCTTGGCTGCTTGTGGCTCTGTCCTGCACCTGGCCCACTCCAGCTGGGCAGCACCTGCCCCAGCCCCACTTCCTCCCTCACTGCAGGGGCCTTGATCTGTTTCCCCCCCCCCCCATGCCCCTTCCCCCACACCAGACTTACCAGCCCCATGCTGGTCTCCATGCTGCCTGGCTGCATGTTGGAATCAGACCAGTATCATCTGATACAGCTCTTTAAAAATCGACCACAGTATTGGCTCAAAAAATCTGTCAGTGCACCTCTGCTGGTAACCTCTAGAGTGCCAATGGCTTTGCATAGAGGAGCACCTTAGACTTCATGATGGGATAGGTTGGGCTCTTTAACCCTGGTTACCAGCCAGTCTAGGAGTAGAGCAGCTTTCATAGATAAGTTTCATAGATTTCATAGACATTAGGGCTGGAAGGGACCTCGGGAGATCATTGAGTCCAGCCCCCTGCCCAAAGGGCAGGAAGTCAGCTGGGGTCATAGGATCCCAGCAAGATAAGCATCCAATTTACTCTTGAAGGTGTTCAATGTAGGTGCTTGAACCACCTCCGCTGGCAGACTGTTTCAGACCTTGGGGGCTCGGACAGTAAAGAAATTCTTCCTTATGTCCAGCCTGAAACGGTCTTGCAGGAGTTTGTGACCGTTCGAGCTGGGTCCCATTGGGAGGGAAGGAGGGAGTGGGGCTAGGGCTGCTGCCCAGCTTGGGGGCCCGGGACTACAATGCATGGCTGCAGGGCCCCAGTGGGGAGTGGGACTGGGCCATGGGCAGCTTGTCCAGGGAGTGGGGAGGTTGGGCATGGGCCTGTTGAGGGCTCAGGCTCACACTCTGCTGCCCTTTCCCAGGGCCTCCTTGGCCCATGCAGCCCAGTGCCACAGGACATAGTGGGGCTATGCGGGGAAGCTCGTTGCTGCTGTGAGCTCCACTTTACCCTGGTGATGCATGTAGGGACTGTGTTCCTCACTGCTGCCGCACAGGCAGGGGGATGCATTGCCAGGGCAGCACAGAGCTTGCAGTGGCAACAAGCTTCTCCACACAGCCCTGCCGTGCTCTGCAGCACCGAATCACACCCGCTGGGCTGTGGAGGCCCCAGGGGAGAGCAGTAAGGCAGGAGACCAAGCCCACAGTAGGCAGCCCACCCCATGTACAGATCTGGGGGGGCACGGGTCACCCATGGACCCTGCAGGAATTTGTGCAGTGAGCCCACAGCTGCTGCCTCCTGCCAGGGGCTGGGGGCTGTGGACCCAGATTCCTGGCCCTTTAGCCCTGGTAACTGAGGACCCCCTCCAGCAGGGCTGAGGGGTGCAGGGGGCTGTAGGGGGAGGCGAGGAGCACCAGCAGTGCCAAGGGAATTGTGGGGGAGTGAGGGGCACCAGCAGGGCTGGGGTTGGGGAGTGAGGGGCCTTTCATTTTAATAATGGATATGGGGGTTTTATCAGAGAATCTGCAGGTTTTTTTTATTGGGGAAAATCAAGGTCCTTGATTATAATTTAGTCTATAAACGGAATTTATAACTACACTCTTGTCTTGGTAGGTGAAAAAAGTTGTTTTGTACAAGACTTTCAGAAAGCAGAACAGTGACAAAATAGATATATTTTGTGGAGAATTTTTTTAAGTGCTGTTACTTGAACTTTTTAGTAGGTTAGGTCGTATATAGTTTCTGAAAAGTAAAAATACAACGTTTGTTGAAAGGTCTGAAGTCAAACCTCCTATAACTTACAAAAAGCACCACAGAAGACAAATTGTGCATGCCCTTATTGAAGTAATCTGCAAATACCATATTTACTGGAATCTAAGACCACCTTGAATTTAAGATGACCCCCCAATAATTAGATTTTATATATGGGGAAAATTTAAAATGTTATAATAATGGTATAGAATCCACTTATTGGAGTTTTGTCTTGAATTTGTCCCCAAACTGCTGCTACAGTAGGGAAAAGAGTGGCTGGGGGGTCAGGTGGCCTCTGCCTTCCCAACTTCTTCACCCTGTAGCATCTTCCCTCCCCAGCACTGTCAGACCCCACTCAAGTTCTGTTCCCTCCCTGAGCATGTAGGAGTAAGGGGCTAGTATGAAATGCAAGAGACTAAAAGCACCAATTTTGAAACAAACATACCTGTAGCAATGTTCACATGGGTAAATTACCTCAAGTACCTATAGACTTAGTTCACCCAGAATTGATACATTTTACCCTTTTTGAAACTGCGGCAAGTTTTAGCACACAACATCTATAAACACACTTTTGAGCAGCACTTTGGCACCTGCTTATGTATAGTACAGACGGTGGATGCTATTAGTCCAAAAAGGTTCATGGTTTATCTTGTTCTTTCAGCTCAGATTAAGTATAGCTCATTGGGCTGGGCTCCGGCAGTCAACCACATTTCAAGCCATGGTGACCCCACAGCCCAGCACCATATGTGTGTGTACTCCAGATAAAGTACATATTAAGCTAACCCTAACTGTAGTGTTCCAGGAGCCTAAGTTAGCCAGTTCTAGATTTTAGTTTGTGACGATACACGCTAACTTGTGTGTTTAGAAACAATCTGCACTTCTATCAATTTTATATGGCCACTTATATAAGCAAATAAATTGATGATAGAAGAGAATGGTGAAATAATAGGGGCAAAGTAATGTCACATTCGCAAAAAACTCATAAAAATTGGCTTTTGTCTAACGATTGCAGTAATAATATTAGGGGTGTCTTTAACAACATACAGATTTTTTCAGATGTGTAATTTTCAGCTGGATTGTTTCCCCTTAGGAGGCTTTCTATAAGGGATTTATTATTTACTCACTAATATTTTAATATCCCATTAAAATTAAATATATTCTCCTTCCAGTTTTGTAGTCATTACAATGGTATTTAGATAACATTAGTTTAATTTCTGTGGTATATTTATTAGAAATTTGAAACTATTCCAAAGACATTTTCAGTCAAATTCTAGACCATATTTATTCCTGTTTCAACTTTTTCTCAGTTGGACTTTATTTAAATGAGCAGAACACTGATCTTTTAGATAGGTCTAACAGATTTTGCTAATATGAGATTTTAATAGCTTGGGTTAAACACATAACCTACGTTTTTAAAAATAATTGTCTAACAGGAATGTGACTGATAAGACGCATTGTGCTGTCTCAGAAACAGGCTCCAAAGCTAAAAAGCTCGGCAGAAAGAGGATTGTATTTATATAATTGTCCGTTTTTCATTTTCTAAATATGTCATCCTGTTTGTGTTGCTAAGTGAAGGAAAATTGCAGTATTATGTCTTGGTTGCACTAGCGTTACTTAGGGATTTTGTTTTTAGGTCAAGCTGATTGGCCAAAACCTCATTAATTCCACCCCAGTAAAGGTGCATTTAGCCAAAATAACTAGTAACTTCATTTTCACTTCCCATTATTGTACATAACATACATATTTTACGTAGTGCTAGCAGGTATGAAAATGTTCAGCAGTAAAATTGGCTTTGACTACTGGAATAGAATGATGCAATGAAATGGGACAGCAGAGAACAAACTAGATTTGTGTTGATAGGTTACTGTGGGAGATGCTTTACTTGTTAATATTAATGTAATTTGCACAGAGGAGACTTAGTATAATTTAGTTTTATAGGCTAGTGATAAACATTGTAATCACTTCTTAAATGCCTAATAATGACTTGTGTTAATAATTTGTAATGCAGTCTTCAAGCATTTATGTGTAAGGTTTTTATGTTTTAACTTAAATCATTATCTGTTATCTCAAAGCTACTTATTAGCATACTTTAAAAATAAATCCAAGTAACAGTAAGGAAGGTATTATAAATGTCAGGGTAAGTATTGCATTGCATGCAAATTACTACTCTCAGTCTTTTGGTATTGAGCTCTGTAAAAGCTTCCAGTAGTAATCAACTTTTGTTCTTGTTGCTTGTAATGTCTGCCTAGAAGCTAGAGCTACATTTTTTCAGTTTCATATAAATAGGCAACAAAAATGCCCAGAAGAACTTAATCTAAATATAAAATGAGATGACTTATAAATATTGACAAATGGCTTAGGGACATGTACAGTTTCAATGTTTCTTCACTAAATAGTGGTGTAAGCAGGATTCACAGCCCCCTCTCTGTCTAACCATTGCATCTTCTGTAGGCATTGCAACTAGGTGGCTTTTAAGGAGAATGACACAATAGTGGGGCACTGTTTGTAACATTATTTGAGCCAAATTTTTAATTTTTTGCTTCTATTTAAGATGGAACCAAGTAAAATTGTCAGAAAACTCATTTGTAAATGAATTAAAACAGAATATTCACAGTGTTTTAGAAAATATGGAGGCTGTGGCCTTGCAAAGAATACTCAGTAATTCTAAAGCCATGGTTTTACATTGAATAGAATCAGTTTAATCTAATCCAGAGATAATATGAAAGTGGACCATTAAACTTGTTAAAATATTTTGTAACTAGTACTTTGGAGAGCATGGAGATTCAGAATGTGCTATATTTTCTGTTGTTCGCTAATGAGCCGCTTTCTCATTGAGTTAATTGTGCTTGATTACCAACCTTGTCCAAATACCATGTACTGCTGCTTTTTTTTTGGATGTTAAGATACATTAAAATGGTTAGATTTTTGCTCCAAAATAAATTCCCGGTATCATGTTGATTCAGAGAAGAGTCTTTGTTGTTCGTGAGGACGATTTGTTATGACATATCATATAATACCTTTTTAATAACCAGTACATTTTTCTCTGAAGGCATCGCTGGCTTCACTCCATGACCGATGACCCTCCAACAACTCATCCACCAGTTGCTCATAAATTCATCTGGGAAAACCATAAATTTAATCTGAGTGGTAGTTCTGGGCAATATGTCCCCTATTCTACAACTCGTAAGAAGATACAGGAGTGGATCCCACCTGCAACAGCTAGTAAATAAATACAAAGGTCTGATTTGTCTAGAATTAGACCCTTCATGTAAATTGTATATTAATTGAATTTAAAATAAAATGGAAAAAAACCTCTGACAAAACTAAATGTTTATTTTACTGGAGATGGGGAACACTTTACAAACAAATGGGAAATACTGGGCACATCTATGTGTTCATTAATGTGCAGTAGTTACTGCATGTTTAATTTAGAACTTATATAATCAAATACCAAATGCTCAGTAACCAGAATTGCTGTGCAGCAGTGCCAGTGAATACTTTTAAGTGATGCTACTGCTCAGTAACCTAATAATACTGTGCAGCAGCTTATTAGCACTGTACTGTGATGCGCTACTGCACAGTATTAGGCTATTGCGCTATTAGTGCTTTGTGTAAACACACCCACTGAAAAGAAAATTAGGTCAACAGAAGACAAGTAAATAGTATTTGAGTGTTACCTATAATGAGGGTCTTTTTCCTGTCAGGTATTTCTGTGTACCTTTTCTTCTTTGTGGTTTTTAAGTAAACCGTACTTTTCTTGCACACACACTAACTTGCTATGGCAATCATTGGGGTTTTTTTTTCCAATTTCATAGTTTCCAAACAGGAATACAGATGAGTTGGAAACATGGCAGTGATTCTTCTGGGATGGCATGAGATGGTGCAGGAACAGCAATTCCTGCAACTGCTAGGGGTTGAAGTAGATGGTCCTTAGGGCCAGAAGCAACCCCAAATTTATGTAAAGCTAAATGTCCAAAGACTCCTAATAGGAGAGAGGAATAATGAGGTGTTTCTAAGGAGTATTCATGAGACTTAGTCTTAGGGAAGTATCTCTTTAAAATGTTATACGGACATATGAGCTATAAGGCCCATTGCTGATTTGAGGCTTTTTGTTTACAAATGACTTATACATAGATATTGCTACATAGTAGTCTGTCATGCAAGACAATAGAACAGTGTTTCCCAACCAGTGTGCCATCAGGTATGTCCAGGTGTGCTGTGGCATTTTGGGCTGGAGCCACGTCCCTCACTTGCTGCCACTGTGGACACAGATGGGGAGTGTAGCTCCAACCCAAAACGCCATCTGGCTGACTGTGTGTCCCACCCCCAACGCACCTCCACCTGCCCCATTCCATATCCAGTGTGCCACAGTGCTTTTTTAATTGATTTAGTGTGCTGTGGGGTGAAAACCTTGGGAAATACTGCAATAGAATGATGCTGAGCAAGAGCTTGCTGAATGTAATCCTTGCTCGAAAGATAAAGTGAAGCTGGAGTGGGTTCTCAAAGGCACAAAAGCCTGGGCAGTGTATATGGAGATACTGAGCTGCCTACCTACCAATATCTGCCCCTCAGCCTTGCTGGTTTAATCCAAAGAAAAAGCATGTGCCCGTACATTTGCAGCCCACTTGGCTGCAAGAGGTGCTGAAGCAAAGAAGATCATCCATTTGTCCATCTAGCAGGGCTTTGCTACATAGAATTATAGAAATGTAGAGCTAGAAGGAACCTCGGGAAAGCATCTAATCCAGCCCTCTGCTCATGGCAAGGTTATCCCTACCTACTAAATTATTCTAGATGTGTTTTTTCTAACCTACTCTTAAAAGTTTTCAAGGGTGGAGATTCTGCAGCCTCTATAGGTAGGATTTCTTTCTGCCAGAACCCTAAAGGATTGGCACAGCAATTCATCCAATATGGTATCAAGTGAGTATGCACCCCGCTCCTTGATGCCTCGAAATACAGTGGCATCACACAGACATTGGTTGACCTCTCACATATGACTCAAGGCATGCAGGTTGCTACCACGTCCAAGACATGGATTTTCTTGCAAGCAGGGCCCCTTGCCCTGTGTGACTTTATGGGGAGTTTCAGAGGAGAGCTTTCAACTTTTCCTCCCTCGCTCTAGCTTCAAACCCGATCAATAGCTTTTGTGTCCACCAAATGAGCACATACTGAATCTTTGATAACAGGACTCCCAGAACCAAGACCACTGCAAGGGGGTATAAGGCTACATTAAGAATATGGGTATGGGTAGACAACCAACCAACCAGCTTTTTCCACCAATGATGTTGAGTGGGTTTTTTCATCAACCATTTTGAAGCTCCACTTGGTTGTTTGATGTATCAATGGTTGGGTATAATTTAAATCAGATCAGTAACATTTTACAAACAGAGCCAATGCATAACACAATTAAACTTGATTGTTCTTTGTACTAAGCAAATTTTTTAATGCTTCAGTGGTGGTCTACATCCTGCAAAACACAGAGACAAAAAAAGGCAGGGGCTTAAACCCCTTTAGGTTAGTTCATGTCATGGAATCACTTTTGACCCTGTGGCTGGCTTTACCCTGGCTATGCTGGAGCTTATCCAGAGTCACCCTCCTAGCTCTTTGCAGAGGCTGCTTTTTTAGCATTCTTTTCTTCCCTAAGTGACAGGTACTCCAAGGTGCACCCTGCCACACACTGGGACCTTTACATTTTTTTAATGTGAAATAGTGGGATACTAATACCCGTTTTACAATTTTAACTACATTGCCATTTTAAAAAGTAGGTTTTACCTTTAGAGGCACAATTTCTCCCTTTAGAATTTTTACTTTGAAAGCCTTTTCCACATT
This sequence comes from Crocodylus siamensis, assembly GCF_052110815.1. NCBI lineage: Eukaryota > Metazoa > Chordata > Crocodylia > Crocodylidae > Crocodylus > Crocodylus siamensis. Next base: position 86,148,321 of record NC_143398.1, on the reverse strand, counting down.
CTTATCGCTGGGCATTATGAATTCTTTAAGATACTTGGATAAAACAATACTGTTGTTCCCCTGAATATAAATTCAAAATTATACCAGCACTATTGTGCCAAGGAAATAGGGTTTTTTTTTGTTATGTTAGCCAAATTTATTATTAAAATCCATTTTACACCTGCTATAGCTGCTAGAATTTCAGGGTACTTTGCTATAACAGGAGTTACAACAGTTGTTGCATTCAAAGCTCTGAAGTCTGTTGTCAGTTTCCAGGTTTTCCCATCTGCCTTCAAAACAGATTAAATCAGGGAGTCTCACACACTAGGTATCTGTACTCCCTGACTTAAACTATTTTTTGTGGGTTGTAATTCTATTTCAGCCTCTAGTGAATATTTACACTGTCGTTGTGGGGGAGGGTTTGGTCTGTATCTTGCCACATTTTAACTGTTTCTCTGCCTGAAACTTAGGAAAGGCCTTCATTCACTTGTCATAATTAACCCTGTCAATTACAGCAAGAGCTTTAATAGCTGACATTGAGTTTTTATAAACACCTTTTTTTTGCCTTAGCAAATCTGTTAACACTTTCCTTTCCAGGATATCTGTACTATTCTTGGAGAGCAATGGAGGGTGGGGGGAAAAGTAACAAAGACATTACCAATGAAAGTGCACACACTTATACTTCCAGCAATCTTTCTGCCTGGTAACACACGTACGTTAGTAATGAACCAAAGCAGCCAAAAGAATGAGCAGGTATTCAATAACTTATTCCCCATGTCTCCCCCTATTACACTCTACACAGGGGCACACATCAGGGCACACCCAGATGGATGTGCATGATCTTGTCGTGGCATCTCAAAACAGTTTCACTAAGAATGAAAAAATGTTCCCTGCACTGTGTTTGCAGCATGGACTCTAAATTTGGTAGTAGGAAATCCTGGTATCAAAAAAAAGTGCAAAAAAAGCAGCATAGGCTGAGTCCTCCAGAGAGATGCTCTGGCATCTAGCCAGAGACAGTGACCCTACTGCCCCAGCATGCTGCTGGGGCAAATAGGAGTGGGGCAAGGCTGCAGCAGTGACCCGGACCCAGGCACTGTCCCAGGTAAGTAGGGATGTGGGGGTTGAGGGGGAACGGGACTATATGGTTTTGGGGGGGGGGGTTATGGGTGGGCAGGTGTGGGGAATGGTGGTGGGGTGGGGTTTGTGGGAGGGAGCTTGAGGTGGGGGGTACCACATGCCGAGCACCCCCCCCCACACCTACTGCTGTGATGCACAGCCCCCGGTTCTGGCAGTAGCAGCAGCCAGCTGGGCCATCGGGGCCATGGCCTGCTACAGGCACAACCCCCCAGTGGTGCAGCACCACCTGAGCCATGGTCTGCACATGGCAAATGGACCTGGCCTGGCCTACTCTGCTAGCACACACCTTTGAACAAAACCAGGGTGGTTCTTGTCCAAAGTCATGCTCTAGCAGGACAGTCTGGGCCAGCTCTGTTCACCATGTGCAGATCCCAGGTCAGGTGGCACTGCACCGCTGGGGGGTTATGCCTGCAGCGGGCCATGGCTCCTATGGCCCAGCTGGCTGCTCCTGCCAGTGCCAGGAGCTGTGTGCCATGGGGTGGGTTGTGGGGGTGCATGTTGTGCCCCATCAAAACCTTCCTCAGAAACCCCATACAGCCACCCACAAACCCTACATCTTCCCCAACCCCCGCACACCTCACCCCCCCACAAACTCACCCAAGAACCCAACACCCTCCCTACCACATGCTTCCCATTCCCCTTCTTCAAATCCCACATCCCCCCCATGTCTCACCTTGCATGCTCAGCTGCCAGGCAGGATGGGACCTGCTGGCAGAAACTGTGGCTGGAGGGGCAACTACCCCCACATCCTGGTTAGTGAAGGGGTCAGGGGGAGCTCTGATTTTTCTATGATAAAAAAAACAAAAGCAAATACCAAAGCATATAAATATTTAGAATTTATTTTATTATGATGATAAGAGGCACTGGTAGGCTTCCAAATTGCTTTAAAAATGTAAATATATCAATAAAATATTGCCCAACTGATGCTTCTCTCTCAAGTGGTGTTTCATTTTAATCATGGAAGAATATGGATTTTGGGGTATTTTAAAGAGTGAATTTGGGATTTTTTTATCAGAGAATTTGCCATTTTTAAATAGGGAACACCAGGATGGTAGTGAGGCAAGTGGCAGGACCCAGGCAGAGGAGCCTGCCCAGGGCTGGCACCAGGGACCCAGCTGGAGGGCAGATAAGGTGGCTGACCTCCTGGCCATTTGGGATTAGGAGGACATGCACTGACTGCTCAAAATGGGCCACCACAATGAACGCATCTTCCAGGCAATAGCTGCCTGGACAGGGGCACGCATGGCAGCAGTGCTGCACAAAGGCCAACTGTGCAACCACAGCCCACTGGCAGCTGGCCCAGAGGTGCAGGCAGCTCTGCTGCAGCCACAGCCGAGGCAGCTGTGTGGTCCCTATCCAGGTCTGGTAGGTGTGCAGACATGGGGCTGCAGGTTCAAGGGAGAAGATGCTGTCATAAGTGGCATCAGGTCACAGGCAGCAGCCCCCACTGCCAGACTACTGCAATGGGTAGAGGGTGTAGAGGCCACTCTAGGTCAGGGCTGCTGCAGCAGTCCGGCTGGCACAGGGGGCAGTCCAGTTGGCACAGTCCCCGTATGTCAACTGCCTAGGCCTCAGACGGTCCTGAGAGCAAGTAGTCCTGAGCTGCTCACCAAGGCAGCTTTTTATACTGCTTGGGCCCGTGCGGGTGCTGGCCTCAGCCTCTAGCTCCCCCTGGCTGCAGATCTGGGAAGAGGTGGGCAGGGTCAGTTTGTCCTAAGTGGCAGAATTTGCCCCACACCAAAGTGCATGTTCGGGCACATGAGCTGAGGCACAAATCTCCGGCACAAATTTGTGCTGCGGCTATTTGACCTGCTGCAAGTGCACGTGCTTGCATGTATGGACATGCCCAAGGTGTCTGTTTTACATTTACTGTCCCCAATCTCAAGGTGGAGCTGGAGCTTTCCTGCTCTTCCTCTTAACTGTGTTTGAGATCCTTTAAGCTGTGTTGTCTGAATAACAGTTTGGCTTCCCCATAGTAGCCTGCATCTGTAACTTCCAAGTTTCGGTTTCTGAGCAATCACACAACACTGTTCTTGACACTGTTTTGCATGAACACCTTAACAATCCTTGCAGAGCAGCCCACTCATTAAGCTCTACTTCTGTTGCAAACATTCATACAGTCTCAAGCACAGAGACCAATTTTCTCTGCTACTGGCTTCCTCTCATATCCACAATGGCTTTTTTACTTAACCCAAACACACCACAGTACATACCCTTGTCTAAACAACTGACCTTAGGCACTCTCTGAGATCAGGTTGCAACCTGTAAAGCAGTCATTCCTTTAAATTCCTTTTATTCCATTCTTACTCTCTTCTCATGGCTTATCTTTCTGTATTGCATATTTCTCCTGTAACTTTCACTGTCTTAACCAGTGAGTTCTTTAAGTGCCCAATATAGGATTGCAGTTGCAAATGATTTGGGGTTCATCATAACGCTGTCTGGAACCCACTGTTGTTGCAAAAATGCTGATCAAGGCTCCAATATCAATCAGCATTAGGGGTTTTATTTATATTTCCCTTTTCTCCCACTAAAGGTTGAATGGTTGGGCACCCCTAGTAGTTGAAACAGACTCATCCTACTAGCCCTCTGGGTGCTTAGGGAGTAGGGAAGTCCTTCCCTAGTCTGGGTTTGGAAGGTACTGAAAGCTAAGTTGACAAATTCTGCCCCTCTTGCCAACTCTTGCATCCAAATTGAACTCAGTCAATTTCTGTACTACCTTGCCCTCTAACTCTACATTCATTCCTTAACTCATTTCTCTCCTCTGCTGTCACCTTTTGTTTAACAGCTGTCTGCAAAGCTTCAACAGCCAGTGGTGATACATAGGGGGTGCAAAGGAGTGCACATGCACCCCCTGAGGGTGCTGGTGCATCCCCTGACCGTCCACACTCATCTCTTAGGCAATGGACATGGGGGGCAGGTGGGAGCACTGGTGACTCCCCTACAAGCACCAGCCCCACCCCAGACAGTGGGATCAGCTGCAGGGGGACCCCCCCCACCCCCAGTTTGATGACTGGTTGCTGGGGGGGGGCATGTGTCCCCCTGACTAAGGCGGCCCCAGTCGCCCATGTCAACAGCCATCTGACAGTCAGGATTTTTCAACTGCTTAACCTGTTTCTTTGCTTCCTTTCATTTTTCTCCCTCTTTTTTTTTCACAACTGCAACCTCCAATTCCTGGTTTTCAGCCTCTGTAGCTGAACAACCTCCTTATGCAAAACTTCATGCACTGGGAACATTTCCTACGGCAGTGTCTTTCTTTTGTCCTTTCTGCCAACCTCAGACTTAATTTTTGTGGCAAGGACTTTCCAAGACTTACAAAAATATAACCATGCATCAGGAACAAAGGGCTGCAGCACTACAGGCACCAGTTGTTGGGTGGGGGGCAGCAGCATCAGTATCAGTCATGATCAGCTTATACAACTTGCCCAGAACGAGCACTCTCAGGAACTAGTCCTCCCTAACATCCCACAGATGGGTATGAAAAGGGGGCAGTTGGGGGTACTCCTTGTTCCCCAGCCCCTAATAGTTACCCAGCCCACTTGACTTTAGTTCCCAACTTCATACCATTTCTAGCTTCTGCCTGGCTTGCCAATTATTACCAATAGGATTTCTTTTTGCCAGAGCCTTAAAGGATTGACACACAGACTCATCCAATGTAGTATCAAGTGAACTTTAACAGTAATCCCTAGGCAATATTACAGTTTTCCTTCCCATAATATGACTTGGCAAGTGGCTTCTTAGGTGTTTCAGCGGCGACCTTCAAGGGTACCAGGCCATGGGTCCTCTCCTGCGTGTGTGATGTTTGTTTCTGGCTTCCCCACTGTTCGAAGTTGTGTCTGGCCTCTTAGAATCAGTGTGCTAACACTCACCTTCCTTTAGTTGTTCATTACTTTTGTAACTTTCTCATCCCAAATTGTCCAATCTCCTGACACTGTGCCGGGCACATTCCTTATAAGGAAACTGTTGTGCCTTGCTCACCTAGCACAGCAATCACAGCACTCACATTTCCCAGTGCCACAGAAGGTGCTCTGTTCAATTTTACTGCTTATTTCTGGGAAGGCCTCGACTTGCTAAGAGCCTTAGCATAACTCAATTTGCCCACTACAGGTAATCTGTTAAAATGCTTAACTACCCTTGGGGTTAGAAAATTCTCCCTAATATCTAATCTTGATGCAGTTTAAGACCATTACTATTCATCCCATCCCCTGTGGCCACAGAAGATAAGCTATTTCTATCCTTTTTTGAAGAAGAAAAATCACCCTTCAGGTATTTGGATGCTTTTATCAATCCTAACAGACTAAAAAATCCCAGTTCTTCCAAACTTTGCTTCAAAGTCATGTTTCCCAAATCTCTGCTTATTTTTTCTGCCTTCTGCTGGACTCTTTCCAATTTGGCCATGTCTTTCTTGAAGTGCAATAAGTTCTTAGTAGTAGACTACTTCAGGTGAGCTCTGAATGGACCAGAAGAATCATTTACCTTGACTTGTAGGTGACTCTCCTGTAAAAACTACCCAGTCCATTAATAATTCTTTGCAGCAAGAGCATTCTGGTGATTCATTCAATTTATGGTCCATTATAACCCCTAAGCCCTTTGGGTAGTATTTCAGCCTAGCCCACTGGGGGCCAACCTTTTTGGCAGGTGTACCACTGTCTTCTCCAAGAGCCACTCCAACCCCTTTCCTTTGCCCTGTGTGCCACTTTTCTGTTTCCTGCCCTGTAGTCTCTGCCCAATCTGTTGCTCTGCTTTCTGCTCTCTGTCCTGTCTGACAATATGCTACCTGCTCCCCACCCCCGCCGCGATCATACACCACACAGAGGTGACTCATGCTGCTTGTGGCACGTGTGCTGCAGGTAGGCAGTCTCTGGTCTAGACAGTCATTCCCCATTCTGTATTTGTGTGCGACTTGTTCCATCCTAACTGCAGGACTTTTCCTTGCCCTTATTGAATTTCATTCAATTAATTTCAATCCATTTTTCCAGTTTGCCAATATCATTCTGAAACCTAATGCTATCCAGATTGCTGTTAACTACAAATTTACTAAGTGTACCCCCAGTCCCATCCTACAAGACATTAATAAAAGTAGTGAACAGTCCTAGACCTAGGACATACCTCTTGAAAGCCCCAGTCAATATTTCCTCCCAGTTAAACATCAAAGCATTGATGACTACTCTTGAAGCATGTTAATTCAACCAGTTATGTATCTACCTTAAAGTACTTTGTTCTGTATTTCATTTAATATACATAGAGCATAGCATATGATAGATATGCTGTTATAAATTATTTGACTTCCAAGGCTCATAAGGAAGAGAAAACTAACTGTTTATAATGGGTACAAATTTTCATGCACATTCCTACTTTGACTCTTCCTTGTTTATATCTCTAACTGTATCTACAACGCTAGGTGTTTGGACTCAGCGTAACTTCCTGCATTTTTTAAATTTGGTCAGATGTGTTGATGCATGTTAGTGGTCATTACAGGTAGAAGTGTGCTATTGGATATTAGGGGCGTGTGAAGTGGGCCCTATTCGATTCAGATTCAGCCCGAATTGAGGACAGTAATTTGATTAATTGATTTGGATCACTGTCCCTGATTCGATTCAGCCGAATCCAAATCTGAAGATTCAATGCTGATCAGCGATTCAGTCACAGGCAGTTTTAAAAGTTTTTTTCTACATACCTGGAGGTAGCAGGTGTGGCTTGTAATTGCTGCAATGCTGGGGCACGTGAAGTGTCCTACAGGAGTGTGGGAGGGCCCTCTACGTGCTTGGTGGCGAACCTGGTCCACTTCCAGGTCTGCCGGGGAGTGTACTGGGGGGGCCCCTCCAGCTTGGCAATGAGCCGCAGGGGGACCCCAGGTGTCCCCCCAGACCCAGGAGGCACCAGTTGCAGAGCCAAGAGGGCTTGGGGGGGCACTGCATACTCCCCAGTGGACCCAGAAGTGCTTCTGGTCCACTTGCAGTTCTGCTGTGAAGCACGCTGGGGAACCCCCCATGCTTCTGTGGGACACTGCGTACGCCCCAGCATCACAGCATTCATGAGCCGCCTGCTACCTAGAAGTATGTAGAAAAAACATTTAAAGCTGTGCCTATGTCCGAATCGCCAAATCTTTCCAAATCTCTCCGAATCAAGTTGCAGGGTTCTGATTTGATTCAGAGAGATTAAAGGGTCCTCTGCTTTGATTTGGATTTAGAGATTCAGCCACCCAATCAGGCCGAATCTCGACCGAATTGAATCAGAGGATATTTTGGGTTGTTGGATATTTAATACTGTAGATGATATTGTCATGTTGAATCCTTGACTGAAAATTCCTTTCTGTGAATGAGTACACATACACACACTTGTTAGTAAAATTTAATTGATGCCCTATTACCATCAGTATTTGTTTTAGTTTTAAAAGGTTGCTATAACTAATGATGTTTCATTTTTCAGGCCTAGAATCTTTTGAGCATTGTATGATTGCTTCTGGGCTTGCTGCTTAATACCACATTTCCATAAGTGCTACTTGCTTGCATACCCATTTAAAAAAAAGGATAATATGAACATACAGTAGGTAGATAAAAGCACAAACTGCAGTTGACAAGCAGTTTCTGGCAATATGTAATTAACTTAAAATTTTAGTGGAAAAAATCTTTTTATTTGCTAGATTGTTTGATTTTGTAATTATCTATATGAAAAAAACAGTTTCCACATGAACATAACCGTCATTTGAGAACTTTTACTGGCACTTATCTGTGCTGTCTTTACTTCTCCCTGAAGCCATAAACTGGATGGAGTTATTTAACTACATTGTTTTTAGCCTCTGCTTCTTTGGCTAGTAATAATTCTGTCTGCTACCACTTTCTCTTTCCTCCCCCTCACTTATTTTCTCCTTGTCTGGGACGTCATCAAATACAGTGCCAGTAAACACAGTGAGGCATAGCCCTTTGCAATCATGGTGAATGTGATGACCTATCGGATCTTTTTGTATCTCTGCCTTCTGTGATTGAGAAGGCTTTTCAAAGGTGCTTTACACTTTGCTGTCACTAGCAGCAGAAATGACAGACAGCCTTAGGGTAGAAATAGATGGCCACCAAATGAAGCAGATCAGGTGATGTCCCAGGGGATTTCTGGGGCATGTCTCTTAGAAGGAAACTCTGACTTGCCTTGCTTACTGAGAGACACCCTGGAGATTACAGGGTACATTTTGGCGAGCAAGGAAAGCCAGGCAGGAATTCCCAGGACTTGAGGGGCTTGATCCTGTGCAGGAATCCCAGGACTGTCTAGCCCATGGGTGGGCAAAATGCAGCCCACAGGCCAGATGTGGCCCACCAGGCCATTCTATCTGGCCCACGGGGCCCCTACAAATTTAGGAAATTAATATTTAGCTGCCTCTGGCTGCCTGTCATGAAGCCCTTGATGGCTTGCCAAAACTCAGTAAATGGCCCTCCACCAGAAATAATTGCCTGCCTCTGGTCTAGCCCCTGCCCACTTGCCTAGGGCAACTGAAGAGTGTGGGTAGCTCTGGATTGCCTGCACTCTCCCACTGTAAAGTAAACCCACCGCTAAATAGCAGCACAAATTGATACCACCTTCAGCATGGCTACATTTTGTAGTGCAAAAATAGGTGTGAACATCTGTTTGCTTGGCCTTTCCTGCCATAACAAATTTTGCAGCAGCACAAAGGTGACAAATGGCAATACCTGTTTCTACCCTTAGGTGGCTTTTAGTGCAGTGACACTGCAGAATAAACTACTGGAGTAGAGAAATCTTAACAAGAGGGGTTTGCCCTCCCACCATAGGTGTGATCAGTACCCAATATTTATCAATTAAGAGTTCAGAGGCTACATCTAAGTCCAACAAGTTCACTTAAAACCTTTTGATATTTATTATCTCTACAATGGCAAAATGTCAAAGTGATGAAACATGGTATGTAACATGAAATAAACAGCCCTTGCTTCTCTGAAGGTGCTTTCTCTCATAAGATGCAATGTGAGAAACTTGCATGTACAGGAGACAGAGGTCACTCTTGGGTAAACGAGCTGGGCCAAATAGAACATTGAGCTTAATTTCTTATGACAGGTACAGAATGGCTTGCAGCCTATTACCATGAACAGCTTCCAGCATAAATGAAGAAAATAAATCAGCAGCTAACAGCAGGAGCCTCCACCAAAATCAAGTTGCTTCCACAAGAAGTAGCTCTTGCTCTGTTCCTTAGTCCCCACAATGTTGCATAAATAGATAGCTTTTGTAGCATGCCTTCCTGTGGCTGAGCACCTAAATGAACCAGTCATGGGAGAACACTTCCTTAGAGACCTACTTAGGGGTTCATAGATTCATAGATTCATAGATGCTAGGGTCGGAAGGGACCTCAATAGATCATCGAGTCCGACCCCCTGCATAAGCAGGAAAGAGTTCTGGGCCTACATTACCCCAGCTAGATACACATCCAACCTTCTCTTGAGTACCCCCAGGGTAGGGGAGAGCACCACCTCCCTTGGGAGCCCGTTCCAGACCTTGGCCACTCGAACTGTGAAGAAGTTCCTCCTAATATCCAATCTAAATCTGCTCTCTTCTAGCTTGTGGCCATTATTTCTTGTAACCCCCGGGGGCGCCTTGGTGAATAAATACTCACCAATTCCCTTCTGTGCCCCCCTGACAAACTTATAGGCAGCCACCAGGTCGCCTCTCAACCTTCTCTTGCGGAGGCTGAAAAGGTCCAGTTTCTCTAATCTCTCCTCGTAGGGCTTGGCCTGCAGGCCCTTAACCATACGAGTGGCCCTTCTCTGGACCCTCTCCAGGTTATCCGCATCCTTCTTGAAGTGCGGCGCCCAGAATTGCACGCAGTACTCCAGCTGCAGTCTGACCAGCGCCCGATAGAGGGGAAGTATCACCTCCTTGGACCTATTTGTCATGCATCTGCTGATGCACGATAAAGTGCCATTGGCTTTTCTGATGGTTTCGTCACACTGCCGACTCATGTTCATCTTGGAGTCCACTAGGACTCCAAGATCCCTTTCCACTTCCGTGCCACCCAGCAGGTCATTTCCTAGGCTGTAGGTGTGCTGGACATTTTTCCTCCCTAGATGCAGCACTTTGCATTTCTCCTTGTTGAACTGCATTCTGTTGTTTTCTGCCCACTTGTCTAACCTGTCCAGGTCTGCTTGCAGCTGTTCCCTGCCCTCCGGCGTGTCCACTTTGCCCCATAGCTTAGTGTCGTCTGCAAACTTGGACAGAGTACATTTCACCCCCTCGTCCAAGTCGCTGATGAAGACATTAAAGAGTATCGGTCCAAGCACCGAGCCCTGCGGGACCCCACTGCCCACACTCTTCCAGGTCGAAACCGACCCATCCACCACAACTCTCTGGGTGCGACCCTCCAGCCAATTCTCCACCCACCGGACTGTGCAGTAATCCAAGTCACAGCCCCTTAACTTGTTCACCAGTATGGGGTGGGATACCGTATCAAAGGCCTTCCTGAAGTCCAAGTATACGACATCCACCCCTCCTCCTGCGTCGAGGCGTTTTGTGACCTGGTCATAAAAAGAGACTAGATTGGTCAGGCACGATCTACCTGCCACGAACCCATGCTGCTTTCCCCTCAGCATAATTTGTCCTGCCGGGCTCTCACAAATGTGAGCCTTGATGATTTTCTCAAAGATTTTGCCAAGGATGGAGGTGAGACTGACTGGCCTATAGTTACCCGGGTCCTCCTTCCTCCCCTTCTTGAAAATGGGAACCACATTGGCCCTTTTCCAGTCCTCCGGGACTTGACCCGTGCGCCACGAGCGTTCAAATATTCCCGCCAGTGGCTCTGCAATGATGTCGGCCAGTGCCTTCAGTACCCTCGGATGGAGCTCATCCGGGCCTGCCGACTTAAAGGCATCCAGTTCTTCCAAGTGACCCTGCACCACCTCAGGGTCCACGCATGGAAGTCTGGTGCCTTGCTGCTGCCTCCCTACACTCCCAGTGAGAGACTTGTCATGCCTCTCGCTTAGGAACACTGAGGCGAAGAACTCGTTGAGGAGTTCAGCCTTGTCCCCTCTGTCTGTCACCAATTGTTTCTGCCCATTTAGCAGGGGTCCTATTCCTCCCTGGGCCTTCCTTTTACTCCCTATATATCTAAAAAACAATTTCTTATTGTCTTTTACTTGGGTTGCCATCCTCAGCTCCATGGTAGCTTTGGCCTGTCTAACTGCCTCCCTACAAGCAGAGGATGAAAGTAGGAGATAAAACTACACCTAGAAAAAAGAACCACTTTCAATATCAGGAACTTCCTGGGGGGGGGGGGGGCAGGAAATGTTCTGTAAAGGCCTTCTGTTTTTTACACACTTTTTTTTTGTATTACTTTGCATTAATAAGGTTTCATTAATATTATGCACATTCTGAATACCATATTAGCTTATATGTATTGTTATGAATACTAAATGAGATGGACATGATTTCCTATCCCTAAAACCTGCAGAACATTTTACAGTAAGTGTGGCGGGCCAGTAGGGGGCGCTCCTGTGTTGAGCCGCCCACCTCCCTGTGCCTGACCACCTGCCAGGCTCTGAATGCCTCCCTAGGGGCGCCTTATGCTCGGCCGACCCCTCTCCCAGAGCACACTCGCTAGTCTGGGGGTAACGTCACTGACACCACCCCGAGAAGGGACTGTCTCAGCCCTGTGTCCTCGGGGAAACACAGGCCTAATAGTCCGACAGGTACTCGACCCAGTACAGGCACTTGGGGCACTTCCCCAAGTCAAGGGGGCAAAAAGTAAAGTCTCCCTTAGTCCACAGACCTAAGGGGTCTCTTAGGCATAATTTAGACCCACCCCTCAATAAGTCTCCCACACCGGTCAAAAAGGAGAACTTTACTGATTACAAGGGGTAGGGTAAACTAGGGTACAGGGTTGAGCAATATCTTAGAAATCCTAAAGTGCAAACAGTGTGGCTGAGGTAGCCCTTTGATCACGCATCTGTGTTACTGCCAGCTAAATATCTAATCAGATTGAGTAGTTCACTCACAAGCATCTTCCAGAGGCTGGTTGAGTTTCCCCTCTGGAGTTGTGGGGTGAGAGAGAGAGCTAGGTCCAGATGGTAAGGCTTCTCTGTCTCCCCTGCTTTGCTGCTGCTTCACCTCATGGCTGAAGAGAGCGAGCCTCCTCCCCCTCCCAACCTATATAGCCCCTGTGACCTCATTCACCTGGTCCAGTGGAGGTCAGCCCCGGTTGGCTGTCAGCCAACCAATTTGAAATACATCACCTGTTAACAGGCAGATTCCAGCTCCCCAGGTAGATGCCCCTCACCCAGCTGGCGGATGCCAGTCCCGTGGGCAGAGGGAGCAGGTTCCCCCACCTCAGGAATGCAGCCAGCTCAAGTTACCTAAATAGACAGGCCGAGGGTGCGGTCCCCTGTGTGCTGGGCCCACCCTCATCAAATGGTTGCAGCTCAGAGATTTTAGTCACAGTGTCACAGGGCAGAGATTTTGGGGAGAAACAAGGTGGCTTTCTGCCACAGTAAGAGAATAGGATTTCATCCTGACAAACAACATGCAAATCACCTCTCACCCCTTCAGGATTATATTCCTACATTTAAAGGGGGGGAAATGCAAACACAGAATAAGTATCTCATGTAGGAATTGGAAAATAATCACCTTTGCAAATTCTTAAATTTTCAAACAGCTGGAGTGGTATTCTAAAATTCCAGAACAGGGGTGGGTAATTATTTCAGCTGGAGGACCACTTAATGAGTTTTGGTGAGCTGTTGAGGGCTGCAAAGGTAGCCCCACCCCTTGACAGGTGCCCCACCTCCTGGTCACCATCTTGGGACCAGAAATCCCACCCCTAACCCCTGACCTTAGCCACTGGAAGTCCCTCCCCTTACCCCTTGGAAGTACTCCTTTTGAACGGGAGGATTGCAATCTTGGAATCAGAATAAAACCAAATCATATACTAAAAGCCAAACACCTACTATAATGTATTTTAATTTTATTACAAAAAATATTTTTGTCATGATTTGTGTACTGTATGTAGAGGTGATGGCATAATAACTCAAAAATAAAGTCTTAGTCTTGTATATTGTGGAGGGGGTGTGGTGGGGGATATATGGTGGGGTGTGGGGAGTGTGTGAGATTGTAAGGGGGTCTGGCTGTGTGTGCGAGCAGGCAATAGGGCATGTTGGTGGTGTGTGTGTGTATATGTGGGGGATTGTGTGGGCAGGGTGTGGGGGTGTGGCATTTGTGGGTTGTGAGGGATGTTGGGGGCCTGTGGGGACCCTCCATACAGTCTCCCCCATAGCACACAGCTTCTGTTGCCGGCAGCAGTGGGCGCTCGTGGCCTGTGCAGGCACTGCCACCTGACAACACACAACTCTGGCCAGTGCTGCATGTGATGGTGAGGAGTGGGGCCAGGCTGACCCATTTCTATTGAATGGGGCTCCATGTAGCACATGTACAGCTCCTGGTACTTGTGCTCCACCAGAAGCCCTGGTGATGGAGCTGGCTGCCTTCCCCACCACCTCTTGTGCAGGTCCCGGGACTCCACTGAGAAGCAGGGGCCAGGGATCTCCTCCTCTCCCCAGAGAGTCCCAGGGTCTATGCAGCAGGGAGGAGCAAAGGCAGCCAGCTCCATTGCCTGGGCTTCACTCAGTGGTGCACAAGTACTGGGAGCTGTACATGTGCCACACAGAGTCCCATGCAATAAAGGCAGGCTAGCCTAGCTGTGCTCTTCACTACCACGTGCAGCACTGGCCAGGGCTGTGTGCTGCTGGGTGGCAGCGTGGGCCATGACGAACCCAAGCGTCTGCTGCTGCTGTTTCCGTAGTTCCCTGGGCAGTTTCTTCAAATAGCAAGACCATTTTTCCTGAGATTAGGAAACAAAGCAATGCAAATATTACCTAGATAACTATCCATCTAGTTTCTATAAATGTATTAACACCCCTTTCTACATTTCACTGTATTAATAATGGTTTGTTTACTTCCTCTGTCAAGCAGCCTTTGGAGTAATGAAAAGTGCATGTGAATGTTTATGGGAGCAATAAGGCAAGATAAAAAGCTGAAGTATGATGAGATTAAATGCTACCATAGGTGTTGGAGCTCTTCTTTTTTTTTTTTTCTACCAACAATTGTGAATAATTGTAGGAAAAGTTTGAATCTTTTCAGATTGTCTTTACTGGGGAATACTCCCAAGTTATTCCCACTTGGGATGTGACAAGGCACTTTTCAACATAGGTTTGTGGAAGGACTTGAATGTCATGCTTGGATCCTGGGGAGGAAGGCAGTAAAGGAAATAAAGGTACGTGTCAAGTAGGGTACTTTGTGCCCCAAGAGCCCTGCTTGGAGATTTCAGTATTATTCTGAAGTACAGGCTGCGCAAACTGTAAATGTGGAGTGTTCTGACCATCTGTTTTATGAAGTGGAAGAGCGATATTGGTCCCAAATGGAAAAAAAAAAGAATTCCAGGAGAAAGAGTACTAAAATCTCAGATAACCATTTTCCATATAATCATCCAAGTCAGTTCCCTGAGGGAATACCAATAATCCTTCAATGTGACTGAAGCCCTCTCATTTTCGTTATCCATTAAATCAATTTAGGCTTTGAGGTTTTGAGGGTTTTTGACTAAAGTTTCCATTGTGGTGCTGTGATTGCCTAGTGTGAATTTCAAATGAAATAATTTCCTATGCAGGTGTGATTCATGAGTAGGCTGAAATCCAGGACACTTCCCCTTCCCCTTCCCCTTCCTCACTAAGTCAACAGCCCTGTTGCAGGAAGAGGTGGGGGTGGGGCAGCCTGGTACCCCGGGCAGGTGGGCAGGGGTGCCTGCCTGCCTGGCATGCCATGGCACTCCACCTTCCTGCCAGACTGCACCCTTTACCCTTGCCTTTCCAAGACACTCATTTTAATTCTCACCAGCTAGCCTGGACTAGGATCTGAAATCTGGGACTATCCTGGCAAACCTGGGACATATGGGTCAATTTACTGTGGAACTATTTTTACAAGGAGTCAAATCTTTGATTAAATAATTCAGGTTTTGTTGCAATCATAATGACGTTTTAGGAGCTCAAATTTATGCTGGGATTTGGAGATCCATTGATGTTACAGCTTGGAATTAATGTTCAGAGTTGAATTGATATTACAGATTGTTCTGGCAAAGGTGTAAATTGAAAAGCTTGTTACTTCTATGTGAAGGGTTGGATTCATTATTGTCTTTCACTTGTGCACTAACTTGCTTCATTCTAAGCCAGGGGTGTCTTTGCTCCCTTCCCCCAGCTGAGTGCTGATAGCATTTGGCTAAAGGGTCATGTTCCCTTTCAGGCCTCCTGAATCTTATATTCTTTTCTACACATGGCATAGTTTCAACAGGAAGGGCTCAAGTAATTGTATGATCAGGTTGGTTAGACACTTTGCTTCATAGCCTCACCACTAAATGGGGCTCATAACACTGACCTATCACTTGTGAGGTATATATTGGGATAATATGGTAACAGGAGTTATATCTTCCTAGGTAGGGTAAAGTTGAGTGAGGTGTTCAATGAAGGAAGTGAGAGTGAATTGCTCTATATGTACCCACTACTACATTATAATGAGGGAAATAAATATCTCATGTACAAGACTTCAAACTTTTCCTCTGCAGATTGGGCCATCCTTTCAACTGGATTAAGTTAGGGTTCTTTTGGCAGGTAGCATTAACAAGTGTCATATTTACTTGATTTAGAAGATGAAGTTTTTTCTCCCATTTAACATAGGGGGAGCCCCTTGCCTGAGCACAAGGTAGGTGGGAGGGAGGTGACAGGCAGCTGCCTATGGCTTCAGCCTTAACCCATGACACTCTCCTGCCTTCCCCCCAGCACCACTTCTCCTTCCCCCATCCTCCTCCTTATCTTTGCTCCATGCCAACAGGCTCTGTCTGTAGGTTGCTGCTATGGGGCCAGGCTGTGCCAGCTCCATGGCACTGCCTACCAGGCCAAGCTAGAATCATGCTCTGTGCCCCAGGCTGCCACAAGTATGGAGCCTGCCCCCACAGAGCATAGGCAAAGGGAAAGGTCGGGGAGCAGATTATGTTTGGGGGGGTGCAAAACTGAGGCTATGGGGCAGAGGGTAGAAGCAGAGGAGGCAAAGGCTGACTTCAGCGAGCTCAGGAGTTTAGTCAATGATGCACTCCAGGGTAAGAGATTTGGTGAGATGGGAGCCCAGGAAGGGTGGCTGTGCCTCAAGGAAGCGATCCTTTGGGCACAGAGGGAGACAATCCCAATAAGGGGGAAAGGGGCCAAGAGGCTTCCTTGGCTAACCAGAGAAATCCAGAGCAGCCTAAAGGCAAAAAGGAGGGCATTTAAGCGGTGGAAACGGGGAAAGATTACTAAAGAGGAGTGTGCCTCCTCAGCTCTAAGTTGTAGGGAGGCAGTTAGAAAGGCCAAAGCTACCATGGAGCTGAGGATGGCATCCCAAGTTAAGGATAACAAAAAATTGTTTTTCAGATATATAGAGAATAAAAGGAAGGCCCAGGGTGGAATAGGACCACTACTGAATGGGCAAAAGCAATTGGTGACAGGCAGGGGCGACAAGGCTGAACTCCTCAATGAGTTCTTTGCCTCAGTGTTCCCAAATGAGGGGCGAGACAAGTCTCACAATGGGATTGTAGAGAGACAATAGCACAGTGCCAGACCACCAAGCATTGACCCTGAGATGGTGCAGAGTCACTTGGAAGGACTGGATGCGTTTAAGGTCGGTACTGAAGGCACTGGCTGATGTCATTGCACAGCCACTGGCAAGAATATTTGAGCACTCGTGGCACACGGGCCGGGAACAGCTACAGGTAGACCTGGACAGGTTGGACAAATGGGCAGAAAACAATAGAATGCGATTTAACAAGAAGAAATGCAAAGTGCTGCACCTAGGAAGGAAAAATGTCCAGCACACCTACTGCCTAGGAAATGATCTGCTTGGCAGCACGGAAGTGGAAAGGGATCTTGGAGTCCCAGTGGACTCCAAGATGAACATGCGTTGTCAGTATGACAAAAGTCATCAGCAAAGCTAACGGCACTTTATCATGCATCAGCAGATGCATGACAAACAGAACCAAGGAGGTGATACTTCCCCTCTATCAGGCACTGGTCAGACTGCAGTTGGAGTACTGCGTCCAGTTTTGGGCTTGCAGGCTTGCAGGCCAAGCCCTACGAGGAGAGACTAGGGCACCCAAACCTCTTGGCCTCCGCAAGAGAAATCCAGGTGACCTTGTGGCTGCCTATAAATTCATTGTGGGGGCGCAGAAGGGAATTGGTAAGGCTCTGCTCACCAAGGTGTCCCTGGGGGTTACAAGAAATAATGGAAGATTTAGACTTGACATTAGGAAGAACTTCTTCACAGTTAGAGGGGCTAAAATCTGGAATGGGCTCCCAAGGGAGGTGGTGCTCTCCCCTACCCTGGGGGTCTTCAAGAGGAGGTTAGATAGGCATCTGGCTGGGGTCATCTGAACCCAGCACACTTTCCTGCCTGTGCAGAGGCTCGGACTCAATGATCTGTTGAGGTCCCTTCTGACCTTAACATCTATGAATCTATGAACAGGGGAAGGGGGAATTTGGACAGCCTGAGGCTGCTGGTGGGGGAGAGATGGGTAGCAGGGGGGCAAGCTGCCTGCCTCTCTTACTGCCTGCCCCACCATCTCCACACTGCCACCTCCACACTGCCTGCCCCACACTGCCTGCTGTACTACTGCCCCCCACCTGCTTTACCACATACCCCCGGACTACGTCCCTCACTGCCTGTCCCCCACTCTTTGCCCCATTACTGCCCCCCTCATCACCTCTCCCCCTACCACCTATAATAGTGGGGGGATGAATTTAAGATGATTCTCGAATAATTAGATTCCATACACGGACAATTATAATATATTTATACATTTTCTGCTTGTAGAATCTAATTACTGGGGTCTTACATTCAGGGTCATCTTGATTTTGGGTGAATCCAGTAAAAGTGTCTTAGGATACCCTGGATAGCTGATATTTCAAGAGAGAAGTGGGAACACACTAAATGGTACTTCAGTAACTCAGACAGACAACATAGGAGATGTAGCTGAATGCCTCGGGGAGCCCCCTAAGTGGGAGATATCAAAGCAGCACATTAGTAGCAACTGCTCAACACCCTGAAGAACTGTCCTCTCAGATGCTGGTTGTCCAGTTCTGGAAGGATACCAAAGAATAGCAATTTTCCTACACTTAAGCACTTGGAACAGCTCACAATTCCAGGCACATTTCAGAGCAGACTCTTGGAAGCCGAAGAAAGGGTCTCTGCTGGGTCTGTTTGCAAGGGCTCTTAAAACAAGTTAGTTTAATTTGACAACTGTCAAGGATTTCTTGTCCAATACAAAGCATAGCAACAGGAATGACCATGAAAAGATTCATTAAATTAAAGAAAGCAACACCTGATAATTTCTTTAATTATGGTTTGCATTAGTTTAAACCTAAATACATCTACACACTGTATTTAAAGTTTCATAAGCACAGACTCCCTCAAGAGTCAGTTAATAGTCCTTATTTGGCTTCACTGACAATGCACTGAAGCAAGACCAACAGCAATTCAATTATTTCAAAAGTCTTTTAAAGGATTTCTGTTTAAAAATGAATTTGACAAATATGTTTCTTAAAAGTAAGCCGAGTTACATTTGCCATTGGCAACCTAATGTCAAGACCTAAACTTATTATGCTACATTAACATCACTTAAATATTAAAAAAGTGTAATGCAGATCACATTTGCTGCTGAAGCCTTAAACTGCTCATAATCATTGGTTAAACATCTGGGACCAGAGCTTGTTTGAAGTGATAAAACAAGTTTTTGACAGCAGTTGGCTTTTCTGCAAGACCATTGATATTTTTTTATGTACTGTATTCAGCTAGTTAAAAAAACTAGCTCATTCAAAGTTGAGATAGTGCCTAGGAGCTAAAAAAAAAGACAAAAAAAGTTTTGCTCTTCCAAACTATGAATATAAGCTAATTTAAGAGAATGAGCTCTGTAAGTTCTGAAATCTTGTAGGACACAACGACCAAAACCAATTCCCTCATTACAATAATCTTCTTTAATAAATCAGTTATAAATAGCAAATATGTAGTGATAACTTTTCTTGCATATCCAGCACATTTAAATGCATTAAAAATGCTGTTTTGTGCATTTTAATTGATTTAGAATTTTCTTCAAAGTCAATACAAATAGTAAAAAGGTAATATAAACAGAAAAACCTCACGTAAATCACCATTTTCTAACATAATAAAATTATTTTAATAAATTGATGTTAAGATATATAATTGATTTGATAAATACATATTATATGGCATATCCTCTTGATTAGCAAAAAGAAGCTCTAGATTTTGTATAAAAGCTGTATTTAGTTGTAAACAAATCAGCAAGAATAAGTTCTCTAGGAAAATAAGGAGGAATGCAAAATAATATAAAAAATATTTTTTACATAGCAATTTCCTGCATACTGATAGAAATCATGATTGAAATAGCTGATTTAAATCACTGCTTCTCTCCATTCCTGATCAGATAAACAGGACAGGGAGATACTTTGTGACTACAGCCTCAAAATTATTATTTTCTGCTGGAAGAGACCAAGTAAATGTTATCTGAAGCATTTATTAGCTGGAAAAGAAGGCATAAGCCTTATGAGGATATAAAAATCAAGTATTCAGAGCAGGAACAATCCTTCAAGGGATAGCTTAACAAATTGTTTTGTGCTTCTGGAATGTTTTAACAGTGGGTATGCCTAGGAAGAATATACAAAATATGTTTATATTTTAAAATATTAAAATAAAATATGCAGACTTTATAAGGTATATTCCTACATTATTAAACTATGTCAACAGCCATTAAGAACATATACTGAATTTTAAAGTGCATTCAGCAGGGGGTTCATCTCAGGAATAATTGTTTTATCACAAAATGTGATATTAAGTTTAATATTTAATACTAGTTTAACTGTATTTGGACAAATCACAGTTAAAGGGACTTCTGTTTTCTATAAATCCATACACTTTGACCAAGGAGTCTGGTTTTTTATTCTACCTCTGCTGTGCCATAACTTTTTTTTTAATGCACATTTTTTTATTCCCCTTCTTTGTTTCATAGATTTCATAGATTTCATAGACATTAGGGCTGGAAGGGACCTCGGGAGATCATCGAGTCCAGCCCCCTGACCAAAGGGCAGGAAGTCAGCTGGGGTCATAGGATCCCAGCAAGATAAGCATCCAATTTACTCTTGAAGGTGTTCAATGTAGGCGCTTGAACCACCTCTGCTGGCAGGCTGTTCCAGACCTTGGGGGCTCGGACAGTAAAGAAATTCTTCCTTATGTCCAGCCTGAAACGGTCTTGCAGGAGTTTGTGACCGTTCGACCTCATCATCCCATGGGGCGCTCTGGTGAACAAACGTTCCCCCAGATCCTGGTGGTCACCCCTGATAAACTTGTAGGTGGCCATCAGATCACCCCTGAGCCTGCGCTTTTCCAGGCTAAATAGTCCCATGTCTCTCAGCCTGTCATCGTAAGATCTGTTTTCCTGACCTCTGATCATGCGCGTGGCTCTCCTCTGGACTCTCTCAAGCTTCTCCACATCCTTTTTGAATTGTGGAGCCCAAAACTGGACGCAGTACTCCAGCTGCGGCCTCACTAAGACCGAGTACAAGGGGAGAATGAAGTCCCGGGATTTGCTCGAGAAGCATCTATGGATGCACGCCAGCATTTTGGTCGCTTTACTAGCCGCAGCATCGCATTGGAGGCTCATGTTCATCTTGTGGTCAATGATGACCCCCAAGTCTTTTTCTTCTGTAGTGCTAACCAACGTAGCACTGCCGAGCCTATAAGGGTGCTGCAGGTTTTTCCTCCCAAGGTGGAGAACCTTGCATTTATCGGTGTTAAACACCATGAGGTTCTCGTCTGCCCATTTGCTGAGCTTGTCCAGGTCAGCCTGGATCACCCACCTATCTTCTGGCGTGGATGCTTTGCCCCAAAGTTTGGTGTCATTGGCAAACTTGGCCAGTCCACTCCTGACTCTAGTGTCCACATCGTTAATGAAGATGTTGAACAGTATGGGTCCCAGGACAGAGCCTTGAGGGACCCCACTGGTCACAGGGCACCACGATGAGTGACTGCCATCAATCACAACCCTTTGGGTCCGACCACGAAGCCAATTTCCCAGCCAGCGGATCGTGGTGGAGCCAAAGCCACAACCGGCCAGTTTGGCCAAGAGGTGATCATGGGATACCAGATCAAAAGCTTTTTTGAAGTCAAGATATATGACATCAATCTCTTCTCCCTTGTCCAGGTGATAGGTCACCTGGTCATAGAAGGAAATGAGATTGGTCAAACAAGACCTACCCGCAACAAACCCATGCTGGCTGTCCCTTAGAATGTTAGCCTGGGTCAGTCCCTCAAGGATGGCCTCCTTAATAAACTTTTCTAAGATCTTCCCCAGGATAGAAGTCAGGCTAATGGGCCTGTAGTTAGCCGGATCCACTCTCCTCCCTTTCTTGAATATCGGCACCACATTGGCCTTCTTCCAGTCTTCAGGCACTACACCAGAGCGCCAGGAGTTTTCAAAGATCTGTGCCAGGGGCTGGGCTATGACGCTCGCCAGCTCCTTTAGCACCCTGGGGTGCAGGTTGTCAGGGCCAGCTGACTTGAAGGTATCCAGCTTCTCAAGGTGTTCCTTCATGAGGTCAGCATTGATGGAGGGTAGGGGATCCCCCTCACCCAGATTTCCCTGTCCCATAGCAGGCATGGGCATCCCGTGTGACTGATGAAAGACTGACGCAAAGTACCTATTTAATAGGTTGGCTTTTTCCTGGGTGTCAGTTGTCAGTTGCCCCATCTGGTTTAGCAGGGGTCCAACATTGCTGTTGCTTTTCCTCCGGCTCCCCACATATCTGAAAAAGGACTTTTTGTTGTCCTTGATGCCTGAAGCTAGTTGGAGTTCAGTTGCAGCCTTGGCTTTCCTGGTTTGCTCCCTGCAGGACCGGACCAGCGCAGAGTAATCCTCCTTGGAGGTGAATCCCGTCCTCCATCCTTTGTAGGCTTTCCTTTTTAGCCACAGTAGGTCCGCTAGGTCCCTGGAGAGCCAGGGGGGCTGCTGTGCCTTCTTGCTGCCTTTCCTCCGTGTTGGAATAGATTTAGCTTGTGCACTGAGGATCGCTTCCTTGAGAAGCAACCACTCTTCTTGAACGCCCAAATCCCTGGGGTCATGGTCCTTAAGGGCCTGACCGATAAGCCTCTTGAGCTTGTCAAAGTCGGCTTTTCTGAAGTCAAGGACTTCTGTGTTGCTGACTGACTTGCCAGCTTTACGGTGGATGGTGAAGGTGATCAGCTCGTGGTCGCTGTCACCCAACTTCCCATCAATCACTAGGTCGCCGATTAGGTCGTCCCCCGTAGCCAGTACCAGGTCAAGCAGCGCTTTGCCTCTCGTTGGCCCATAGACTTCTTGAGTCAGGTAGAGGTCATCCACGCACGAGAGAAAGCTTTGCGCCTGCTCAGATTTAGCTGAGTGACCTTCCCACGAGATGTCCGGGTAATTGAAGTCACCCATGACAACCAAGGTCCTGGAGCAAGCGGCCTCAGTCAGTTCCTGGGCGAACTCCTGGTCAAGCTCGGGACTTTGAGTGGGAGGTCTGTAGTAGACTCCCACCATTGTGTCCCCTGTGCCGAATTCCCCACGAATTTTTACCCAGAGGGTCTCTAGCTGTCCATGCCGGTCACCAACATCAGCTTGCAGGGACATGTAGCTTTCCTTCACATAGAGAGCTACACCCCCGCCCCTTTTTTCAACACGATCCCTCCTGTACAGGGTATAGCCCTCTATCCCCGTGGTCCAGTCATGGGTGGAGTCCCACCAGGTCTCCGTTATCCCAATGACATCATATTTCTTTGCACTGAGCAGGAGGACGAGCTCGTCCTGCTCGTTGCCCAGGCTCCTGGCATTAGTGTACAGGCAGGCAAGTGTGCCCTTGGGGGCTCTTGCCTTGCCCACAGATTGTACCAGGGCTGGGGCAGGGGTGGGCTCCCTTAAGTGCCCCTTAAAGTGCCTTGGTCCGCTGGCTTTGCAAGGGCCGTTCAGCAGGCCAGCAGGGGCAGTAGTCCCCCCATCCCCCAGTGGGCTTAGTTTAAAGGCCGGTGGAGCAGGTCAGCCAGCCTGGCTGAGAAGAGCCTCCTCCCCAGGGGAGAGAGGTGGAGGCCATCTCTTCCCAGCAGCTCGCTGCCTCTCTCTCCAAAGAGCGGGCTGTGGTCATGGAAGCCAAAGCCTTCCAGATAACACCAGCGCCGCAGTCTTTGGTTCACCGCATGGATCCTCCTCTCCCTCCTCAGCCCATAGCCCGAGACTGGGAGGATTGAGAAGAACACCACCTGAGCTCCCAGACCCCTAAGCCCCGCTCCCAACTCTCTGTAGTGCCTCATGACCTGGCTGGGGGTGCTCCGAGCCGTGTCATTGGTGCCCACATGAATCAGGAGCATGGGGTAGTGGTCTGTGGGCCGGAGGAGCTGCGGGATCCTCTCCGCAATGTCTCGGATGCGGGCCCCCGGGAAGCAGCAGACTTCCCGGGCTAAGGGGTAAGGGTTTTGTATTTTCAGATTAGCTTCAGGGTAAATGACTGTTACATCTTCTGTAACAAAGGATTTTCAGATGCATCAAAATATATCTTGTGCATAACAGCTGAGATTTCATGCACAGGCCTATTAATACAGCATGTCTTTTCCAAGGATGGTAACTGTTCTCACAAAGTCAATGAGGCAAAAACAAATTGAGCATTAACTCTACCCATGTGGTGCTTCCCTTGTGCCCCACAGCAAACTGATGGTTGAAGAATGCAATAACGTCTTAGCAGTTTTTAATTAGAGATAATCCTTCTGTACAAACCATTGGTTTCTTTAGGCTGGAAGTCTGTCTTTGAAGCTTACTGAACTGCTTAGTCTTTTAATTCTTTCTCCGTTTTTGGAATAGTATGCCATTCCTTTGAGTGTGGATACTCTTTGCATCTCAGGTGTTTACCAGAGGGATCTGTTCTATTATTCTGGCATTTCTTCATTTGGAGCTTGGAGCTTTACCATTATAATCCAGCTCTTGTTCTCTTTGGCATTACCTTGACTATGCCGTCATACCTGCCTACAGCCACTGAGCAACGTGCATAGGGTCAGGAGGTACAGGGTACATAATTCAATTGCTTTTGTGATGCTCTTGGCCCCTATGAGTTTAAGGAGCTAGAGTTCAGAATTTGTTTCTGAATCTGGAATAACAGAGAGCTAGAGCTTTGTGGCATAGACTTTAATTACTGGAACAAGACAACTTATCTTCTTGTATCTCCTTGGAGAGCCACTGTATATGAGCATGCATTTTTTTTCCCCTTCCACCACAGTTTTCTCAGCCAGGGAACTCAGGATTGGATGTCGAGCTAGTAGGACTCTTGGATTTATTTTACAGTTTCCATTCCAAATACTCAACTTGGATGTTAAACAAACATTACAGTAATATTTGAAGGCACACAGAAAGAAAGCTGCATGAAAAAGCAATTCTAAAAATAACATAATTTCACCTTTGTGTGTGTCTTTAAGTTCACAGGTAAAAGCAGGGTTCCTACTGTGAGTGTCTAGTTCCACAAACATTGGAATCTCAAAGTGAAGAGTTTTTTTAGGTCTCCAGTACATCATATATAGTGTCGCATCCCATTAGAAATAAATTAAGTGGTTGTGACATAGATTACAACACGATCAGGCGGGTGGAGAATTGGCTTACAGGGCGCACACAGAGGGGGGTGATGGACAGGTTGTTTTTGACCTGGAAAAATGTGGGCAGTGGAGTTCCCCAGGGTTCAGTCCTTGGATCAGTGTTGTTCAATGTCTTCATCAGGGACTTGGATGAGGGCGTGGAAAGCACTCTCTCCAAATCTGCAGACAACACCAAATTATGGGGCAAAACAAACACACTGGAGGGCAGGGAGCAGATTTGGATGGATTTGGACAGGTTGGGAATGTGGGCAAAACAGAATAGGATGCAGTTTAACAAGGGTAAGTGCAAAGTGTTGCACCTAGGGAGAAAGAATCATCAACACACCTACAGGCTGGGATGTAACTTTCTAAGGAGCACAGCAGCAGAAAGGGATTTCAGAGTCATAGCTCCAAAATGAACATGAGTTGTCAAAGTGACAAAGTGATAAGTAAAGCCAACCACACTCTTTCATGCATCAGAAGGTGCATCACGAGCAGGTCTAAGGAGGTGATACTTCCCTTTTATGTGGCATTGGTAAGACCACAGTTGGAGTACTGTGTCCAGTTGTGGGCACCGCACTTCAAGAGGGATGTGGATAACCTTGAAAGGGTCCAGAGATGGGCTATTCATATGGTTTTGGGCCTACAGGTAAGATTCTATGAGGAGAGCTTGTTGCCATCTACAAGTTCATCAGGAGGGCAGCAAGGAATAGGGGATACTCTGTTTACCAGGGCACCCCTGGGGGTTATTAGGAACAATTGCCATAAACTGATGGAGAGCCGATTTAGATTAGACATTAGGAAAAATTTCTTTACAGTGAGAGTAGTCAAAATCTGGAATCAGCTTCCAAGAGAGGTGGTGCTCTCCCCTACCCTGAAAGTCTTTAAGAGGAGACTAGACAAGCACCTAGCTAGGGTCATTTGACCCCAGCACTCTTTCCTGCCCAGGGCAGGGGGTTGGACTTGATGATCTACTGAGGTCCCTTCCAACCCTAATAATCTATTAAATCTATCTATATATATTTGTGATTCCCAACCAGGGTGCTGGGAAACCCTCGGTGCTGCAGCAAGGTGTGAGGAGATAAACAGATAAGTAGATAAATTGAGGCTCAGGCTTGTCCCTGCCTGAATAATCCTCCACCCCCAATGCCCAGCCCCTCTGAAAGCAGATAAGCACTGGACACTTGTTTTTTTTAAATTAGATGCTACTCAATTCACAAAAGTTATGGGGGCAGGAGGATGGCTTAATTCCAAAAAGGTTGAGAACCACTGAGAGAGACAGATTCTGCTAATGGTTCAGGGATGAAAAAAGAATCTGATTCTCCCTCTATCCCAGAATTTGCTATATATAGCTATTTAGATTAAAAAGAATTAAAAACTTTAGTATTTAGTCAGTACAGCTAGCAGATATAGTAAATATTCTCCCCGTGTTTTTTAGCAGAAAGATGCTATTTATATACCTAATGGAGCTAGCTAGATATCATGTCATAAAAAAGATGAAATCAATAGGAAAAAGGAGTGCTAACTTTTTAAAGCTTTTTACTCGCTTTTGGGGAGGGAATTGAAAAGGCTTGTCCCTGTCTCTGCTTGGCCTGCTACAAGCATCAGAACCCTAGGGAGCTTCATGTCAAATAGTTAATGCCTCCATCTGTATCCCAGACTGTCGTCAGGTTAGAGACAATATTAAGTCAAAAAGGACAGACCATTGGGGTTGCAAGACAGGGCAGAATTTGAGATGGGAATTTAAAAAATGGACAGGATGAGTACATATATTCCTTCCATCATGCCAGATGAATGTCTAAACTATAGCTGACTTCTTCCTATTTCTGATGTTTGCATTTTGCATTTCCCTCAAGCAGATTAAAATTTAATTTTTTCACATTTATTTGTCAGATTTACCTCTGGTTAAGTTGCATTTCAGGTTCTCCATCTTGTAGTGTCTTCCTGTGTAATGTTTATTTGTGTACTTTCTTTGAAATGATTTCCAGTGGGAAATACTTCTATCAGTTTTTAGGTTTTGTTTATGACTTTTTTCACTTTGAAGAGAGCCTAACTTTCCATAGACCCAAATTTGATATATTAGCATCTCTTTAAACTGTGCAGTGCATACGTTCTTTAAAGGCGTTGCAAAAAAAATACAACCTGACATACACAGATAGATTAA
This sequence comes from Crocodylus siamensis, assembly GCF_052110815.1. Taxonomy (NCBI): domain Eukaryota; kingdom Metazoa; phylum Chordata; order Crocodylia; family Crocodylidae; genus Crocodylus; species Crocodylus siamensis. The sequence continues at coordinate 86,121,350 of NC_143398.1, read as the reverse complement.
TTCTGCTTATGGTAAATAACAAGAACATGGTAAATAACATGGTCTGAGCAACTGAATGAAGGGTTAAGCAAGAAGTGGTTTCTGCATAGGTCTGATGAAGTCAATCACAAGACTTCCATAGATTTCAATGGGCTTTTATAGTCAGAGTTCTTGTTTTTAGTGGTTGTATAGATAGAAGTTAAATATAACTGTATTCTTGAGGTCCGGTGCAAATATGAGTGCCCTTGTTGTCTTGAATGTTGTCTCAAAGATGGATTCTAATGATGAACTGTGTATTTTAGGTACCTCTACTCATATCCATAGAGTAAATGTACTGTCCTAGCAGAGGTATCCTCAAACAAACTTGGCTGCTCAGGACAGACTGTCTCCTAAACCAGAAGCAACTGTTTCTGTACAGGCTAATTAGAGCTGATAATTAGGGGTGGTGCCAATTAACTCCTCCTTGAGGTAATTATCCCAGGTGTATGAAGCTACACACTGGTGGCACGTTGCTTGTGGTTTTCGAGGCAGCCTGCCCACGGTGTGCTTTGGAGGTGTCTCTGCTGTCAGGCATTGTTAGTTTACTGTTTACTATGGCCCTCATCACCCTAGTGTCTGAGCACTATACAGTACTACACCCAGGTAGGATTATTCCTATTTTACAGGTGAGAAACTGATATACAGAGAGACAAAGGCCCAGATACTCAAAGGCTATGCTCAAATGACTGTCGCAGGGCATTTCAGTGCCCTGCTCCTATAAAGGGGTACAGGTGCTGGTTGCGGGGCAACCACAGTGGGTCAGCTGACCAGAATGGGGCAGGGCCTGACCTATATAAATTCAATCCAGGCTGAGGCCAGGGAGGCAGTTCCCCGCTAGCAGCCGTGGAAGAGGGAGCTCTGCTGGAGTCAGCAGAGTAGAGAAGCCTGATGGCCTGAGCAGCTTCTGCTTGAGGATACCGGGTGGAAGAAGCCCTGGTAGGGATTTGAATGATGGTTAGCCAGTTGACTTAGAGTTTACATTGTAGCCCAGTTTGAGTTTTCTGTTTGTAGTTTTATAAGACCGGAGGACCAAGTGAGGCTATTAGGGGTTGTAGGAGGCCTCATAGGGGCTCCACGGTAGTGTGGGGACCCCAGTGCCAGAGAGGGCACAACATTCAGGGGTGCACTGACCCCAGCCCTGAGAAGGGGCGCAGAGGATTGGGGGCCAGGTAAGGCTGAGGCTGCCTGAGCCCCACAGGAACTTTAGGCCCAAGGAGGGGATCTGGGGGCCAGGCCTGGCTACGGCCACCTGAGCCCCAATTGTGAGCAGGCCCCGGAGTGGGCACAGTCGCAAGAGCAGGCCCCAAGCGAGAGTGGGCACAGGCGAGAAGTCCCCAGAGTGGGCACAGTCACAGATAAGGCCCCAGTGTGTATCCATGAGAGCACGGGTCATTGTGAAACAAGCCCAGGGAACCCGTGGGGGTGCAGGCAATTGCAAGATGAGCCAAGGGGTGCCTGTGAGGGTGCCGAGGGGAGAATTGACCGGACAACGTCCAGTATATCTGCGAGGCTTGGGGCATGGTACAGGGGCTGTTCGAGCCACGCGTAGCCCCTAAGGCTTTAGTGCACCAAGTCACCTAAGACAGGGCACAGACTGGGATACATCAGGGCACCGTGTCAAAGAAGACAAAAAGACAGCCTCCCTTAAACACTAATAACACCAAAGACGTGGCAGGAGAGATGGTGAGGGTGCGTTGACACCAATTTGACATGGTAGGGGGTGCTAGGGGAGTTCACGGCACCCTTAGGGCACACTCCTGTCACAGACTGCATAAAAGTAATTATACAACCTGTGTGGTCTGGATACAAAATCATTGTGCCTGGCATGTTTATATGCGTCTACATGGACAAAGTACAACCCATGGGTTGGATTTGACCCACAGAGCTGAGTCATCTGGCCAGTGCAGCCACAGGTCTGGAAATTTGGCCATGGGGGAATGGTAGCAATGTTAATTGCTTGTGGCAGTATTAATTGCCATGGTTCTGGGAGCTCCACAGCAATTAGCACTGCCACTGCTCCCCTATTGCTACATTTTTGGATCAATAGGGAGCCCCACAGGCCAGATGACATGACACCATGTGCTGGATCTAGCCAGCCTGCTGGGACAGTCCATGGCTGTCACTATTCTTGATAATTAATAATTTATAATTTTTCTGTTTGGCATTGCACAGTCTAGATAGACTGCATTTTCAAGGCTGAGAAATTATAATAAACATGTCACTTGATTATCTCTGCTGTAATTAGTTGCCACCATGGCTACAGGGAAAAAGGACAAGAAGTAATTATGATATAATTCAGCTGTATGAAACAGAGACCAGAGCAATGGTATGATACCTTTGTTAGCATGTACTTCAGATATATTTCTTACAGGCTACTGTGAACTGTCCCTATCTAAATTACCAGGTGCCATATATGTCATGTTACATGTATTTGATTCTGGGGAATGAAGGTGAATGCAGTCTGGCATTCAAAAATTCTACAAAGAACCATGTCTCCATTATGCCAGACAATTAGCTGGCTTCTCTATTCCGTGTGTGTGTGTGTGTGTGTGTGTGTGTGTGTTTGCGTGTTTGCACGTGCACACGCATGCATGCGTGCTTATAGGGAGAAAGAAATAATTTATATATCTTTTGTTCTTCATTTTATGTTACAGAGTAATTTAAAAGGTCCGAATAAATTGAGTAATTCAATTACTAATGAGGATCATTTGATTGATAACAAGCAAAATGGATTGTCTATACTCTTATACCTCTTTTGGTTTAGATTTTTAGTTTCAGCAACAGTAACATGTATCAGTAGAATGTTGTAAGAAACAAATACAAGTAAATGGCAAAATATCAACACAAGCCTTATTGCCATGACAGCCTTTTGCCTGTCTAACACCACACTGGGCAAAAATGAATGCACCATTATTCATGCCCTCTTGTCACACTGCTTAATTATACAGTATAATTAACTTCATACTGTGTGTAATTAACAGAAGAATGATTTTATAGAGAAATGTATCAAAGAAACATCTTTTTACCATCCACCATATGCTGTCTAGGTCAGACACTGAAAAGATGTAGTAGATTCGGAGGGGGTTGTATTCTAATTGAAACTGGACCATTTGTATGAATGGAGCTATACAGGTTTATAGGGCTTGGTCTCTTTCCTAAGGAGCTGACTGCCATGAACAAATAATTCATAATGAGGTGCTGTCTCCCCTGTCCAATAATGTTGCAACAACATGAGGGAAGCCTTAGGTTTCTACACGTACCGGTCACGGAGGCACTGGGGTGCTCCGTGCCTGAGAATGAGATAAGGTGAGCTGCCAATCACTGGGGATGAGAAAACCCTGAAAGGAGGTATGGTGCAAGCCCTAGAGGGGCTTGGAGTTTGTCTTACAAGCAGGGAGGCTCTATGGTGTCTGTGTTATAGCCAGTTGGCTCAGGTTTCGGTTATAGTTACACCGGAGGACTGGGTGAGGCTGTAGGGGTGTGAGGAGGCCTCACGGGGGGCTCCCCAGCACCTTGGGGGTTCCCGGTGCCCAGTAGGGGCACAGTGCCAGTGGGGCACAACTGTTTGCGCTGGAGTGGCGCAGTGCATGGGGGTTTGGACCCCAGCCCAGGAGGGCGGCAGTTTGCCCAGTGGGGCAAACGACCCAAGAAAGGGTCAAGGGACCAGGCATGGCTACGGCCACCTGAGCCCCAAGCGTGGGAAACGCGTGGCGCGAGAGGCGCGGTATAGGCCCCAGAGTGGGTGAGGCCCCAGAGGGGGCGAAGCGCGAGGAGCACGGTATAGGTCCCAGATTGGGCGGCAGGCGCAGTGAAAGCAGCCAAGACCCCGAGAGGGGCAGCAAGCGCGGTGAGCGCGGTCAGAGACCCTGAGAGGGGTGAGAGAGGCCCCAGAGTGAGCGAGGCCCCAGAGCGGGCAGCAAGCGCGGTGAGTGCGGCAAAGGACCCCGAGAGGGCCGAGAGGCGCTAGAGGCACGGCAGAGACCCCGAGAGGGGCGAGAAAGCCCAGAGGTGGGTGAAAAGCCCTGAGGGGGCGAAGTGTTGAAAGAGTACCTGGGTGAGGCAAGCCCAGGGGCGCCAGGCTAGGGGCGCTGGTGGGGAGACAGGCCCAGAGGCGCCAGACAGGGCATAGGAACACAAGGACCAGATATTGTCCACAAACAGCTGCGAGGCTTGGGGCGTGCTAAAGGGGAGGTTTGGAGGCACACATAGCCCTTAAGGCAGGGGTGCATAGAGGTACCCCATATGGAGTAGGGGCAGGAACATATGTACGGTTCACCAGGGGGATAAAGGCAGCCTCCCATCTAAACTTATTTACTATCAAAGTCGTGGTGGGCGAGAATCAGAGGGTGCTGAATTACCTGAAGTGATGGTAGGGGGCGCTAGGGAGTACACGGCTAGGGAGTACACGGCCGCTCCTAGGCCCCGCTCCCTCACAGTACCAAATAGTATTCAAAAGACCATCCACGTTGGATAGCTATGTCACAGAGGGACTGTTTGTCCAAGCACAGTATGTACTGCTTCTTGTTTGAGTGTCTGATTTGTTTAAGCATGTGATCATCTTTCATTGCTGTAGCCTACAGAGGACATGCATTCCTCAATAAGAGCCCTGTTCTCATCTGGATATGCACAGATCTCTCACTAATGTTGTTATATTCCACAAAGCTTTGCCCTTGGATCACTAGATAGGGAGTCCAAGTGAATTTTGGTTTTACATTTGACAGTTTTCTTTGGCTTAGTCACAGTGTCTCATATCACTTTGCTTGCTGTCCTGCACCTTTCAGTTCTAATCCACTCTGAGTGGATGGGAGAAGTTGAAGCCCCGCAGTGGATCTGAAAGAGTGGGCAGACAATGAAGATAATCTGCATTACAATACAGTTTCCCTATGCCAGCCAGATCCTGGGGAGTCTGGAGGAGAACTTACAACATAGTACCAACTGTTTCAGCAGTGAAAAGTGAGCAGACAATGGGTAGAAGAATGCCATTAAATTGCAAACAGTGGCGTTAGGTTTATTACTTATTTTTACTTACTGCCTCACTGAAGGGCAAAATGTTTTTGCTATTCCCCTTTCCCTCCTCCCCCCCTTTTTGCTCTTCATTCTTTGCTTCTTTTGCTGCCTGAATATATTGTACACCTCAGGGACTCCATTGTACCCCTTTGTCACTCTTCCTGCACAAGCTCCCTGTATGATACCTTCTTTCCTCCTCTGTTTCATGGACTCATGACAGTCAGAGGACTCTGTACTACAGTCCACTCTTGCTGTTAAGATGTCAGTCCTGCCCTCACACTTTTGTTCTGTGGATATCAATAACAAAAATGAGGTAGTGCTGATGACCTTGGGCACCCTGCCGGTGTGCTTCAAGACCTGGGTTTCTTATGTGCTCAGGAGCAATAGGATGGCTATAGGTAAAGCAGGGGGATGAATGAGCACACTTTTGATTCCTGCCACTGCACATTCAAGAATTCATTTTGAAATATTCTCAAGAGATCTAGGTCTCATGCCAAATTGATTAACTGAACAGTAAGAAGTCGCTAGGGCTAGATGGTAATCACCCAGGAGTTCTGAATGAACTCATCTCTGAAACTGCAGAATTTAGCAAAAATGTGAGAACTATTGTGTCTTGGTGGCAAAGGACTGGAGAGTGGCCAGTGCAACAATGTAAAAGATATCACATCTACCCAAAGAACCTTGTCTGCTAATGTAACAATGATTTTTAAAAAGGGCTGCAGAGGTAATCTAGGAAACTGGACCAGTAAGTCTGTTTCTGTTCCCAGCAACTTGGTAGAATCTATAATAAAAAAAATTAGAATGAATGGTCACATAGCTGGATATGATATGCTAGGCAAGAATCAACATGGCTTTTCTAAAGGGAAGTCATGTCTTATCAACTTGCTGGAGTTCTTTGAGGCAGTCAAGCATTTGGATAAGGGGGATCTAGTCAGTATACTTGGATTTTCAAAAAGCTTTCAACAAAGGCTTGAGGTTCTTTGAAGAAACTAAGCTGTCATGGGATCAGAGGGAAGTTCCTTTCACAGATTGAAAACTAGTTAAAAGATATGAAAGAAAGAGTAAGATTAAATGGTTGGATTTCACAATGGAAGACGGTAAACAGTAGGATCCTTCAATTGATATGTGCAGTATTGTTCAATATGTTCATAAATCATTTATTAAAAGGAGTAAATAGTGAAGTTGTAAATTTTGCAGTTGGCACAAAATTGTTCCAGGAAGCCAAATCCAAAACTGCTGCTAAAGAGTTACAGAAAAGTTTAACAAAATTGAATGAATGAGCAACAAAATGGCAGATAAAATTTAATACCCTTAGCAAATAGGGTGCAATTGAAAACAATTCAACATGCCCAGTGATGGTTTCTGAATTAGCTGTTACCACTCAAGAACAAAATCTTGACTAGTGAACTGGTGACAAAGGCAAAAAACCAAACAAACAGGTTAGGAGTCATTAGAAATGAAACTGAAAACAAAACATAAAACAACATTATGCCGTTATATAAGTCCATGGTACATCCACATCTTTGAGTACTGTGTGCAGTTCTGATCATCCCATCTCAAAAAGGAGATCGAAAAAATTGGCCTAAGTATATCTTCTAGAAAAGATTCCAGATGGAGAATCTACTACCAAGCATTTCCTTTGGTAGTTTGTTTCAGTGCTTATCAACATCATTATTCGGAAAAAAATACCTTAATTAAATTTGCTTGGCTTTAATTTCCAGTATTTGCTTCTTGTGCCCTTTCCCATTAGATTAAAGGGCATTAGTATTTCATGTTTTCTCCCTGTGAAGGTATTTATTTACACGGTAATTGAGTCATCTCCTTTTTCTTTCTGACAAGCTGAACATATTGAGGTTTTTTAAGTCTCTCACTGAAAGGCATTTTCTCCAGTCTTCACGTAATTTTTACCTGTGTTTTCTCCCCTCTCATTTTTCAACATCTTTTTAGAATGTGGACACCAGAACTGTACATAGTTCATACCAGCACTGTCTATAGAGGTAAAACCAACTCCCTCCTCCTACTCTCATCTCTGCTTTCCTCTCTGTACAATCAACATTAGATTAGCTGGTTTTTGTCACAGCAACACTGGGCATGCTTTTTGGGTTGCCTGTCCACTATGACCCCTAAACTTTTTCTTCCAGGATAGTACCCCATTCTGTCAGTTTTGTGTGAATTCCTTCTTCCTTGATATTTAACTTATATTTGCATGTATTAAAATACTTTTTGTTTGAATTGGCCTATCTGACCAGGCACTCTGGATCATCATCGGGGGTCCAGGTTTTCTCTGTTTAAAAATTTCAAAGTATCTGATTTTTTTTTTAAACCCACTAAACAAAACCCCATTCAAATTCTCTGTTTAACCTGCCCCAAAATCCATGTTTTTCTATGATTAAAATTAAACACCACTATGTATATAGGTGTCAGTTGAACAGCATATTTTATTGATGTATTTACAATTTTAAAGCAATTTGGAAGCCTATCAGTGCCTCAATCACTATAATATAATAAATACCTATACATTTTGGCATTTGATTTGGGGTATTTTATCATGGAAAATCAGAGCTCCCCCTGCCCCCTTTTTTCCCCAGGCTGTGGGTCCACCTGTGGCTGCCCCCCACCACCACTGCTTTGCGGTGCTAAGCGGCCCTGATACGCCATGGCCCTGCCCATGCCATTGCCCCTCACTCCCAACCCACACTCCCCCAGCCCTGCTGGTCCCCCTTACTCCCCACCCACAGCCCCCTGGCCCTGCTGGTGCTCCTCACTCCCCAACCACAGCCTCCCTACTCCTGCCCTAGCCCTGCTGGAGGGGAGCCCCAGCTGCCAGGGCTACAGGACCACGGATCTGGGTCCACAGCTCCCTGCCATCCCAGCAGTGCTTGAGCCCTGGCTGCTGTCCATGGGAGGCATCAGCTACTGCAATGGAGCAGAGTCGGGCTCCAGCTTCCCCTCCCACGTGTGCAGCATGGCTGGGGTGGAGCCCATTGGTGGGGTGCAGGCTGACAGTTGTGGGCTTGGCTCCCCACCCTGCTGCTTTCCCCTGGGGACTCTGCAGCCCAGAAGGTGGGACCAGAGGGTGAGGCAGAGAAGAGCAAGGTCAGGTGGGGAAGCTTGTTGCCACTACTGAGAGCCCCATGCTGCCATGGCGAGGCCCCCCCCTGCCCATCCAGTATCAGTGAGGGGCACAACTCTGTGCTACAACCCTGCTGCTGCCGGGTGGACAGGGGGCACCTAGCCAGGGTGGCATTGGGCTTGCAGCAGTGTCAAGGAGCTTCCCTGCCCCCATTCTGCCTTGTTATGCTGGGTCCCGCCTGCTGGGCTACAGAGGCCCCAAGGGGAGGGCAGCAGGGCTGGGAGCCCAAGCCCACAGTGGGCAGCCCACCTCTGCTCCCACATGTGCCCACTATATCCCCCCCTGGGAGTGCATGCAGTGGTGAGGACCAGACAAGTTGCACACAGCCCCATCCCACTCCCCACCAGGCCCCTGTAGCTGTGCACTCCGGCCCCAGGCCCAGGTGGGGGGGGGCACAGAGCAGGCTTATTCCCCCCTCTATTCCTAGGGGACCACAGCAGGGCCTGCCTGCCTGCCCCAACCACCACTGCCATCACTCTCTCTGTGCCTGGGGCAAGCAGCGAAATAACCCTGCTCCATGCTCCCTGCCAGGGGGGCAGTGGGGATAAAAGGAGGAATAACTCCCTTCTCTGTCCCTTCTGTCTCAGGGGCCATGCCAGCCAGCATCTGGCTGTACGTGACTTGGCCCAGCCACTGCTACAATGAAGGGGGAGCACCTGGCAGACCTGGCTCAGGTCCTTGCCAGTGGGACAGGGAGAGGGGAAGTAAACCTCTCCTTGGCAAGTTCAGCCAAGGCTACTGCCTGCGGTGGCCATGCCCTCCCATGTGCCTGCATTTCCTCAGTCCAGGGGAATGTCTGTACAGTTACAAATTGGTTTAATTTAGTCAGGTTAGATTAAGCTGCAAAGTTTGAATCAATTCAGACTCCAGCTTTTTCAATGTCTGTCTCTAGCCTTAGTAAAAAACAAGAAAAAAAAGTCAATTTCACAACATTTAGACTTTGGAGTATCCCTTGAATAAAATACCTACTTGCTTTATTACCATCCTGAATGTTTTATTGTTATCCCAACAGATTTATAAGAGATTTAGTTCAGGTTGCTCTTGTGACTGTTTGCAGGAGGAAAATGTAAACTATGTCATGAAAATGCACACTCAAAATCCATCCTCAATCAACCCCCACCCCATAAAGACCTTATTAAGGGCAAAGGGAACCAAAAATAAAATGTAATGAAATTACAAGGAATACAATTTTAAAGAAAGAGCTCACAGCTTTAGGCATTAGCTGTAGCTTTTCTATGTGCTAGAGTATTCAATAACTGCTCAGTTTTCATATGCAAGAGAGAAATCTGAGCTTCTGATTCTCTACTTATCTGGGTTTTACTTCATGTATATCAGTAGAATGATCAGAATAAGTTGCAGGAGATTCAAGCCTTGGTTTTTCAAGGTTTACTGTTGTGAATATACAGCAAAGTAAATCTTCATGAAGCTGCACAAAAACTAAAGTTACATCTCATGATATATTAGGCAAAGAATCATCAAGTCAGTTCCAAAGAAATATAGTTGTATTTTATTATCTTTTAGGGCTACACGGGTAGTAACTTATAGCTTGAAATCACAGTGGTCTTTTTCTAGGCAGCCCTAAGAGGAAATGACCTGTGACTAATTTCTTTTTAAAAAGGCATAATAATTTTTCACTGGTTATAAATATGCTCCTAATGTACTTTTTGGTAGTTTCATAGATACTTCAGAGCTGCCTGTCAAGATTTCTGATAATGACATTTAAACTGTTCTTTTACACTTTATGTGAACTTCTAGGGCCTGCATCTTCAGTTACACCAGCTTCATACTGATTTTGATCAAATAATTTGTGATTTTCACCATTTTGTAGAAACTTCCAAACAAACTGAATAATAGAGTGCACCGTTTTTTGGATGTTATACATGGTCAGTACTATTATGTATTGTCCCCAGCAGTGTTTTGCATGCCATTGGCTTCCCAAGCTCTAAGTTTTATCTTTAATCTAATACCACATTTTCTAGTTTGAAAATTTGATATCCACTAAAGTTTTCAATTAACTCTTCTGTATATTTCATAGATTTCATAGACATTAGGGCTGGAAGGGACCTCGGAAGATCATTGGGTCCAGCTCCCCCCGCCCAAAGAGCAGGAAGTCAGCTGGGGTCATAGGATCCCAGCAAGATAAGCATCCAATTTACCCTTGAAGGTGTTCAGTGTAGGTGGTTGAACCACCTCTGATGGCAGGCTGTTCCAGACCTTGGGGGCTTGGACAGTAAAGAAATTCTTCCTTATGTCCAGCCTGAAACAGTCTTGCAGTAGTTTATGACCGTTCGACCCTGTCATCCCTTGGGGCACTCTGATGAACAAACGTTCCCCCAGATCCTGGTGGTCACCCCTGATAAACTTATAGGTGGCCATCAGATCACTCTGAGCCTGCACTTTTCCAGGCTAAAGAGCCCCATGGCTCTTATTCTGTCGTCATATGGTCTGTTTTCCTGACCTCTGATCATGTGTGTGGCTCTTCTCTGGACTCTCTCAAGCTTCTCCACATCCTTTTTGAATTGTGGAGCCCAAAACTGGATGCAGTACTCCAGCTGCGGCCTCACCAAGGCCGAGTACAAGGGGAGAATGACGTCCGGGATTTGCTTGAGAAGCATCTATGGATGCAAGCCAGCGTTTTGGTCGCTTTACTAGCCGCAGCATAGCATTGCAGGCTCATGTTCATCTTGTGGTCAATGATGACCCCTAAGTCTCTTTCTTCTGTAGTGCTAGCCAGAGTAGCACTGCCAAACCTATAAGGATGCTGCAGGTTTTTCTTCCCAAGGTGGAGAACCCTGCATTTTTTGGTGTTAAGCACCATCAGGTTCTCGTCCGCCCATTTGCTGAGCCTGCTGAGCCTGTCCAGGTCTGTCTGGATCACTCGCCTGTCTTCTGGTGTGGATGCTTTGCCCCAAAGTTTGGTGTCATCGACAAACTTGGCCAGTCCGCTTCTGACTCCAGTGTCCTCATCATTAATGAAGATGTTGAACAAAATGGGTCCAAGGACAGAGCCTTGTGGGACCCCACTGGTCACAGGACACCATGATGATTGACTTCCATCATTTACAACCCTCTGGGTCCGACCACGGAGCCAATTTCCCAGCCAGTGGATTGTGGTGGATCCAAGGCCACAAGTGCCAGTTTCGCCAAGAGGTGACCATGGTATACCATAGATTTCATAGACATTAGGGCTGGAAGGGACCTCGGGAGATCATCGAGTCCAGCCCCCTGCCCAAAGGGCAGGAAGTCAGCTGGGTTCATAGGATCCCAGCAAGATAAGCATCCAATTTACTCTTGAAGGTGTTCAATGTAGGTGCTTGAACCACCTCTGCTGGCAGACTGTTCCAGACCTTGGGGGCTCGGACAGTAAAGAAATTCTTCCTTATGTCCAGCCTGAAATGGTCTTGCAGGAGTTTGTGACTGTTCGACCTCGTCATCCCTTGGGGCGCTCTGGTGAACAGACGTTCCCCCAGATCCTGGTGGTCACCCCGATAAACTTATAGGTGGCCATCAGATCACCCCTGAGCCTGCGCTTTTCCAGGCTAAAGAGTCCCATGTCTCTCAGCCTGTCATCGTAAGATCTGTTTTCCTGACCTCTGATCATGCGCGTGGCTCTCCTCTGGACTCTCTCAAGCTTCTCCACATCCTTTTTGAATTGTGGAGCCCAAAACTGGACGCAGTACTCCAGCTGCGGCCTCACAAAGGCCGAGTACAAGGGGAGAATGACGTCCCGGGATTTGCTCGAGAAGCATCTATGGATGCACGCCAGCATTTTGGTCGCCTTACTAGCCGCAGCATCGCATTGCAGGCTCATGTTCATCTTGTGGTCAATGATGACCCCCAAGTCTCTTTCTTCTGTAGTGCTAACCAACGTAGCACTGCCGAGCCTATAAGGGTGCTGCAGGTTTTTCCTCCCAAGGTGGAGAACCTTGCATTTATCGGTGTTAAACACCATGAGGTTCTCGTCTGCCCATTTGCTGAGCTTGTTCAGGTCAGCCTGGATCACCCGCCTATCTTCTGGTGTGGATGCTTTGCCCCAAAGTTTGGTGTCATCGGCGAACTTGGCCAGTCCACTCCTGACTCTAGTGTCCACATCGTTAATGAAGATGTTGAACAGTATGGGTCCCAGGACAGAGCCTTGAGGGACCCCACTGGTCACAGGGCACCATGATGAGTGACTGCCATCAATCACAACCCTCTGGGTCCGACCATGAAGCCAATTTCCCAGCCAGCCAATTTACCAGATAGAAGGCTTTTTTTGAAGTTAAGGTATATGACATCAATCTCGTCTCCCTTGTCCAGGTGATAGGTCACCTGGTCATAGAAGGAAATGAGATTGGTCAAGCAAGACCTACCCGCAACAAACCCATGCTGGCTATCCCTCAGGATGTTGGCGTTGACCAGTCCATTAAGGATGGCCTCTTTAATAAACTTTTCTAAGATCTTCCCCAGGATAGAAGTCAGGCTGATGGGCCTATAGTTAGCCGGATCCACTTTCCTCCCTTTCTTGAAGATTGGCACCACATTGGCCTTCTTCCAGTCTTCGGGCACTTCACCAGAGCACCAGGAGTTTTCAAAGATCCATGCCAGAGGCTGAGCTATGATGCTCACCAGCTCCTTGAGTACTGTGGGGTGTAGATTGTGAGGGCCGGCTGACTTGAAGGTATCCAGCCTCTCAAGATGTTCCTTCATGAGGTCAGCATTGATGGAGGGCAGGAGATCTCCCTTACCCGGACCGCCCTGTCCCGTGGTGGGCGTGGGCATCCCATGGGACTGATGAAAGACCGATGCAAAGTACCCATTTAATAGGTTGGCTTTTTCCTGGGCATCGGTTGTCAGTTGCTCCATCTAGTTCAGCAGGGGTCCAATGTTGTCCTTGCTTTTCCTCCAGCTCCCCACATATCGGAAAAAGGACTTTTTATTGTCCTTGATGCCTGAAGCTAGTTGGAGTTCAGTTGCAGCCTAGGCTTTCCTGGTTTGCTTCCTGCAGGACCGGACCAGTGCAGAATAATCCTCCTTGGAGGTGAATCCCATCCTCCATCCTTTGTAGGCCTTTCTTTTTAGCCTCATGAGGTCTGCTAGATCCCTGGAGAGCCAAGGGGCTGGCTGTGCCCTCTTGCTGCCTTTCCTCCAAGATGGAATAGACTTAGCTTGTGCATTGAGGATTGCTCCCTTGAGGAGCAACCACTCTTCTTGAACTCCCCTCCCCCTGGGGTCATGGTCCCTTAGGGCCTCAATGACGAGCCTCCTGAGCTTGTCAAAGTCAGCTTTCCTGAAGTCAAGGACTTCCGTGTTGCTGACTGACCTGCCAGCTTTACGGCAGATGGTGAAAGTGATCAGCTCGTGGTCGCTGTCACCCAGCTTCCCATCAATCACTAGGTCACTGATTAGGTCACCCCAGTAGCCACTACCAGCTCAAGCAGCGCTTTACCTCTCGTTGGCCCATAGACTTCTTGAGTCAGGTACAGGTCATCCACGCACAATAGGATGTGTCCTCCACACACAACTGCTCAGATTTTGCTGAGTGATCCTCCCACGAGATGTCCGGGTAATTGAAGTCACCCACGACAACCATGGTCCTGGAGGATGCAGCCTCAGCCACTTCCCGAGCAAACTCCTGGTCAAGCTCTTGACTTTGGGTGGGAGGTCTGTAGTACACTCCCACCATTGTGTCCCCTGTGCTGTGTTCCCCACGGATTTTAACCCAGAGGGTCTCCAGTCATCCACCCTGGTCGCCAACATCAGCTTGAAGGGACGTGTAGCTTTCTGTTCCAGGGAAAATACAAGAGATGAACCCCGAAGGGCCAAGGAGGACCCCTGGGAGCACCCCAGGGGAGACACAACGAAGGGAAAAACAAACAAAAACTCCTTACCTGCAGCAGGAACCGCGGCGGGACTGGAAGCGGCAGCGGGACCCATGCGGCTTGTTAGCCACGTCTTTTTAAAAGTGCGGCCAGCTGGAGAGAGGAGGGAGGAGAGCCGGCACGGGGAAATAAGAAGGGTGGCCAGTGAGGTAGAAGGAGAGAGGAGGCTGAGAAGGAGCATGGGGGAAGTATCCCCAGGACGCCTCTCGGAGGAGGGAGCAGGCAAGAACACCTCCCACAGGGTAGGAGGTTGCCCCAGAGACCTGCAAGAGAAAGACGCCGTTGCCAGATCAGAGGAAAAGGAGGTGGCCAGGCTGCATGTCAAAATAGGACCCCAGGAGGAGGATCCAGAGACCAGATGGGTGAGTAAGGTACTCTGGTGAGGAGAACCCTGGAGAAAAGAGAGGTCCAAGGGACACACGGCACCAGGTTAAGTGGGATCCTCACAGGCATAGCCCGGCCCCTGGGATCTTCCCAAGAGGGAGGTGAACAGCCACGACAACAGCCGAGGCTGCTTAGAAGAGAACTGAAGACCTGAGATAGCCCTTCAGAGGAATATCAATAGTCCGTGCTGGGAGGGATGTCAAGGGTCTATTTAATGGATTTTGCACGAGAAGAGAAGAAAAAGGGGAAGAAGGTGGCACCGAGGGAATAGCTTGTGGTGGGGCCGCATGATTTTGGGCATGCTATTACTAAGCTGCCTGATGGTAGTAATTAGATGATCACAGGAATTGTAAATAGCTTTTGTTGGTTGTTTCCTTTTTTTTTGTTGTTGCTGTTGCCACTTTTGGGAAGAGCAGGACATAGGACAACCGAAAGCCAAGGGTTCTCCCAGCAATAAGGAAGGTTCTGCCAGAGAGAGAACCTAGATGGGCATGTAGACCCATAACGGGTAGCTTAGGACTCGAGCGAGACCTGGGATAGGATCCTGTAAAGGGAGGGCAGGCCGTAAAAGAACATCGGCACTCTGTCGTGGCTGGGTTCAGGGCGAGGTACAGGGGAGGTTGGAGCCTCATGGAAGACCATTGCCCTCAGGCCTTGGATAGACGAACCTCGGTGGCCAGACCCCTCCACTGAAAGAGTCATCAAAGTCATGGCAGGCGGGATTGGGAGGTAAGACTGCCCAGGGAGAGACATCGACACCTTGAGACTGTAGGGATGGAGTGAAGAATCGCCCTACATATTCACAGCCGAGCGGCACGGGACCGAATGATCAAGGCCCGATGGGTGCACTTTCCTTAACATAGAGACCTATGCCCCTGCCCCTTTTATCTACATGATCCCTCCTGTATAGGGTATAGCCATCTATACCTGTGGTCCAGTCATGGGTGAAGTCCCACCAGGTCTCCGTTATCCCTATGATGTCATAATTATTTGCATTAAGCAGGAGGACAAGCTCCTCCTGCATATTCCCCAAGCTTGTGGCATTTGTGTACAGGCAGGCAAATGTCCCCTTGGGGGCTCTTGCCTTGCCCACAGATTGTACCAGGGCTGGGTGGGCTCCCTTAAGTGCCAAAGGTACATGCTACCTTTGGGGGGGGGGGTTGTGTTTACAGAAGGTCTCATGAGTTATCACTGGAGCTTGTATTCCTTTGCTTATCAAGAATATAGGTACACCAAAGGCAGCAACACTGCAAATCAGGCTTCCTTCTCTTTAAACCTTAAACTCTTTAAACTCCTGCCTTCTCTTTAAACTTTGGGTTCTCCAGGGTGAACTAACTGACAAAGGGCCAGTTAGCCTCATGTAGGCACTTGTTCAGTAGGAACTGGACTGAGATCCCCAGCTTATTTTACTAAAACTACTGAGCAGTTGTCAGAAGGTAGAAACTCTCCACCAGTGCTGACTGAGTACAGAACTGAACCAGTAGGGTGAAAGTTTGCCTCCCAAACCTCCACAGCACTATAAACCACCACATCAGGAGGATGAGTTAGACCTGGAATTCTCCAGACAGCTCTCAGAGGCCATACAGAGATATGGTTGTCATATGTGACCTAAACTACCCTGACATCTTCTGGGAGGAGCAGTCAGCCAAATCTAACTGCTCACATAGGTTCTTAACCTGCATACAGGACCTCCACCTAACACAGGAGGTATATGATCCCACTAGGGGAAATGCCTTGCTGGACTTGGTGTTAGCTACAGGGGATGACCTGGTGGGGAATCTGTAGGTACAAGGTAACCTAGGGGATAGTGACCATCAATTGATTGAATTCACTATCTGGTAAAGGGTGGGTAAATTAACCAGCAGGGCTGAAGTGCTTGACTTCAGAAAGGATAACTTCAGTATGCTCAGGAGATTAGTTAGTGAGGCATTAAAGCTCAAGAGCATTGGCGAAATGGGGGTCCAGGAAGGGTGATCATTCCTCAAGGGAGCAATTCTACGGGCACAGGAGGAGACAATCCCATTGCACATAAGAGGGGGCAAAGGGACCAAGAAGCCCTCTTGGCTGAACAGGGAAGTCCAGGAAAGCCTAAGGGCAAAGAAAGAGGAATACAGGCTGTGGAAACAGCAGGGTGCTACCAAGAAGGAGTATACCTCCCTGGCTTGCACTTTCAGGGAATCAGTAAGGAAGGCCAAAGCAGGATTAGAACTGAGGCTGGTGACAAAAAATAAGGACAACAAAAAGGCCTTCTTCAGGGATATAGGGAGCAAAAGGAAGGTGCAGGTAGCATAGGACCCCTAAAGGACAAACTAGGGCTATTGGTGACAGAAGTGCGGAGGGGGACGGGACAAAGCTGAGTTCTTCAATGAGTTTTTTGCATCTGTATTCCTAGACACAGACCAGGACAAATCTCCCAATTGGTTCATAGATGGACACAGGAGGGAGACCAGACCACTGACTGTTAGCACAGACTTAGTGAAGGGGCACTTGGAGGGGCTAGATGTGTTCAAATTAGCAGGCCTAAGATGAACTTCAGCCAAGGGTGCTAAAGGTATTGGCCAGGGTCATAGCAGAGCCACTGGCACAGCTATTCGAGCACTCATGGTGCTCTAGTCAGTCCCAGAGGACTGGAAAAGGGCCAATGTGGTCCCTGTTTTTAAGAAGGGAAGGAGGGAGTAATTGGGAAACTATAGGCCAGTTAATCTTGCCTTTAGTCTTGGGAAAACTCTGGAAAAAATCATTCAGGATCACATTTATGGGAGCCTAGCAGGGGAAATAATGCTGAAATGGATTCATTGCAGGTAGATCTTGCCTGACTAACCTTAGTTTTTTTTATGACGGGGTCACAAAATGCTTAGACGTAGGAGTCGAGGTAGACAGAGACGATCCGAGCAGGGTGCAGGGGCCCGTGGCAAATCAGCACGTGTAGGGCCCCGCCCCCAGACACAAGGAAGCTGGTGGCAAATTTGGCAGTGGGGGGTGGGTGGGGGTGGCGGGGAGCAGCCAGATGTGAAACCAGTGGCAGCGCAGATTCACTGCGCCACTCTACCCTGCTCTGCGGGGCCTCCCAAAGCGCAGGGCCCAGGGCAGTTGCCCTGATTCGCCTCCCCCAGGGACGACCCTAGAGGTAGATGTCATCTACCTATACTTTAAGAAGGCCTTCAGTATGGTATCTCATTCTGTTCTCATACATAAACTGACAGGCTGTGATGTAGATGATTACATGGTCAGGTGGGTGGCAAATTGGCTTAGGGGTCACACCCAGAGAGTGGTGGTGGATGGGTCGACATTGACCTGGAAAGATGTGGGCAGTGGAGTCCCGCAAGGCTTCGTCCTTGGACGGGTCCTTTCCAACGTCTTCATCAGTGACTTGGACAAGGGTGTGGAGAGCACCCTGTCCAAATTTGCAGATGATACCCAATTATGGGGCAAAGTTAACATACCAGAGGATAGGGAATAGATCCAGGTGGATCTAGACAGTTTGGAAAAATGGCGGAATGAAATAGGCTGCAGTTCCGCAAAGACAAGTACAAAGTGCTGCACCTTGACAAAAAGAACCACCAACAGACTTACAGACTGGGGGATGCTCTTCTCAGCAGCACAGCAGCGGAAAGGGATCTTGGAGTCACAGTTGACTTCAAGATGAACATGAGTCGTCAATGTGACACATTCCTAACTGCACTTTATTATGCACTAGCAGATGCATGATGAACGGGTCCAGGAAGGAGAAGCTTCCCCTCTATGCAGCACTGGTCAGGCTGCAGCTGGAGCACTGCATCCAGTTTTGGGTGCTGCACTTTGAGAGGGATGCGGAGAATCTTGAGAGGGTTCAGAGGAGGGCCACCCATATGGTCAATGGCCTCCAGGCAAGGCCCTATAAGGAGAGACTGAGGCACCTAGATCTCTTCAGTCTTCACAAGAGAAGGCTGAGAAGTGATCTTGTGGTTGCCTATAAATTAATCAGGGGAAGGCAGCAGGGAACAGGAGATGCTCTTTTTGCTAACTAGGACACCCCCTGGAGCAACTAGGAACAACGGCCACAAACTGACAGAGAGCAGATTTAGGTTGGACATTACAAAAAACTTCTTCACAGTAAGTGTTGCCAGAATCTGGAATGGGCTTCCAAGGGAGGTGGTGCTCTCCACTATGGGGGTCTTCAAAAGGAGACTGGACAAGCATCTAGGTGGGGTCATCTAACCCCAGCCCTCTTTCCTGCCCAGGGCAGTGGCTTGGACTCGATGGTCCCTTCCGACCTTAATGTCTATGAATGTATGAATCTATGAACCCCAGAACCTCCTTTCTGGTTAAAACAATGATCCTCTGTGGCTTCACTGACATCCTATTACAATATTAACCATTTTCTTTTTCTTTCCTTTCCTCTCCTCTCCTTTGTCCATAATTTCATAAAAATCTATATCATACTAATATAGGAAGTTTGAAAAGTTTTATATCAGTTTGCTAAAGCCAAGAAAATAAAGAGCAATGCAAACAGTAATTATTAAAAGAAAAATATTAAAATGCATGTAGCAGGACCCATTGTGTTTCACTTAATGGCCTATGGCTTGTGCTATTCTGTAGGGCCTAAAAGCATGAATATAAACTTCTGGCAAAATTGTGTGGTTTTACTTCATAATCAACTGTTTTTAATATCTAGTAAATGTAATACTAGAAAAGGAGTTAGTCATTAAAGCTATCTCCAACTTTCAAGGTTGCTCTATACCAGGGGTTTTCAACCTTTTTTAACAAGTGTGTCCCTTTGGTCTCAAAGTTTCAGCTCATGTACCCCTTTATATTAAAATTATTTAGTGGTGGGGGCAAGTGCCCCACCTCTGGCCCCCAGCAGGTAAGTCTGTGGGCAGGAAAGTCTGTGGGGGAGGGGGAAGGGCCATGGGAGGCCAGATCAAGGCCCCCATAGTGAGGGAAGGAGTGGGGCACAGACAGGGGTAGGAGCTATGGTGAATGGGACATCAGGCAGGTCATGGGACAATTGGAGCCCAGGTGGCTTGTCTGATCTGTGTGCGGGGCAGAGGTGGCTGCTGTAGCATGCTCGGCTTTGCACGCCTCCACAGATGCCCTGGGACTGGTGCAACACCATGTGCATCCCACCGCCAGTGGGCACAGTGCAGCCTGGCGGTGGCAGACAGATGGCATCGCACCTCTATTGGGGTAGCTGCAGCAGCATGCAAAGCCCAGTGCACAACGGCACCCACCTCTGCCCTGCGCACAGATTGGGGCTGGGGGGCACGTGCCACCTAGGCCTCTGCCAGGTGTGCACAGTGGTGAGAGCCCCCTCCCCTTCCCCTTTACAACCTTTTTAAGTACCCCTAGGGGTATGCATACCCCGGTTGACAACCACTGCTTTATATTGTCTGTGCATCATTGGTAATATACTGTGTTGAGTTAATAGACATGAAAATGCCAACTAATCTATATGTCTAGCTCTGCTTCTTTTTAAAATGCTAATAGTTTTAATCCTTTTATGTGGTCACAGCTCTTGTTGCTTGAATTTAAATGGAAACAAATCATCCTGCTGAGAGACAGTTTTCAACATATGTGCCAGTTTAAAGTTTGAATTGGCTGATTGTATGCTGTTCTGAGATTTGATATATTTCTTCATTGCAATTTATGATACAACAGATCTTTTTGGTCTGGTACTGTTTTGTATTTGTAATTTCTCTTGTTCTGTTTCTTTTGGATTCCTTATAAAAACTGTTAGCTGGTGTTTGGTTATTTTGTTCTCAAAAAATAGAAATGGGATATTTGATTTGAAATTGAAAGAGTTCCAAAAAACAAGGTAAAATGGTTTTCAGCATTGCACCTGGCACCAATTTTGTTCATTATAATAGCAGTTTCACTTTCTGATGTTTAGAATGTTTTTCCCTTCCTTATCACTGTGGGAATCACAAGTTATTGGCTAACTAATTAACTATCCAAGGCAAAAAAGTGAAAATTATTATATGCAAAATGCCCTCAAATGCACAAAGGAGATAAACTGGAAAAAACAGATCTACTTTTCTTCTCAATTCTTTCACTTATCCTATGCCTTGCCATTACTTTTAACAAGAAGAAGGGGTTCCCCCACAAGCAGTGATTTTTAAGTTGAATATGTCTTTAAAACAACATAATAGATTGTGCTTAAAGTAGTATCCATGTGTACCTTGTGTATTAAATCCAAATTCTATAGTAGAGACAGATCTGCTATGACAAATGACTCTATAGAGGATCTGCTTCCTGGAGTAGGGCCTGTAGTGCTCATTTATATGAGGAAGCTAGTGGAGTTACATGTGTGGAGGAAGAGAGCCAAGGAACATCTCTGGAGAATTCTGTTTCCAAAGAGGCTATTAGAAGTAGCAATAAGGTCAAAGACCATTTCTGAATAGTTTCTGAGACTTCATTCCTGAAAGCACTCAGCATGTACTTAACCTTACGTGAGTTCTGAAGAGACTTAAATGGCCTTAAGGGGTAAAATAGCCTAATTTATATAAAATGAACTTTCCCTCCCAGGAGAACTTACACCACCATCCAGCTATCTTGTGCAACATGCAGTTTCATTCTACCTGGGAGAAATTTTACAATCTTTGCATTCTCCTTTGCCTAAGGAAGGGCACATGAACCCGAAAGCTTGCATTTTTTGCAACTGCCTAGTTGGTCTAATAAAAGATATCACTTCTACCACACTGACAACTTAAATGTGCTTAAGTGCTTTTGTGAGTCGGAGCCAATACAACAGCCCCCAAAAGTATCTGGTTTGCCTTGTTTCCTGAGAAAGACTCTATTGTAGGTCTTTCAGCAGATCAGTGGAATGAAGTTAGCATAATTAGTCATGAACTTAACGTTTCATATGTGCTTTATCTGTATCTGTTTCCTGCTAGCTTCTAGTACTAATGCCAAAATTTATGCATCATAAAAATTTCAATTCATGGACTCATTGTTCACTTTGATATGTTTATGATGGATGAATCTACACACCTAAGAGTTTTCTTATTCCTGTCTTCTCCTTCAGTTTGACCTGATATTGTTTGTGATCTTCTTAATATGCATTTCTGTTCTATTCTGGTCAGAATATTCCTATTTTTTTCTATTCCTGTGTCCAGGAAGATGTTGGTATATAGCTGAACGACAATAAAAACTAGTCAGCAAACCAGTATATTTGCATTTGTTTCCTGAAAAATGGACGTAAAATACAAATGCCATTTGAATGTAATGTTTATTCAGCAGAGCTTGAGTAGGCTCTTTCAGCTGAAATTAGCATAACCAAAAATATTTAAGTGAATGCAAAATGTGTTCTCTCTGTCTCCAACAGGCAATTGGAGAGAGAAATGAAATTAAATGAAAAGGCATCTTAAAATCCCAGCTTTCAATTCCTGATTATTAGTGTGTTTGCTAACTCATCTAACTCTTAAAAAATAGGCAAGTAAGTTATTTTAATCCAGTTTTCTTGTCTGTATGTGGAATAACTATAATGAATAGCATGCTTATAGAGCAAAAAGTACCACTGCATTATCTTCTACTCAACCATCATTTATAGCAGTGGTTGTCAACTGGGGGTACCCCTAGCGGTACTTAAAAAGGTTGTAAAGGGTACAGCGGGGATCCCACCACTGTGCACACCCAGTGGAGGCCCAGGGGGCACATGCCCCTCTGATCTGTGTGCAAGGCAGAGGTGGCAGCCACTGCGTGCTGGGCTTTGTGCACTGCTGCAGCTGCCCTGGTAGAGGTGCAATGCCATGTGCCTGCCACCACCAGGATGCACTGCGCCCCCAGCCCACCTGGTGATGGGTGTCGCACCACTCCCGGGGCAGCTGCAGTGGCGTGCAAAGACCAGCATGCCACATCAGCTGCCTCCACCCAGCACACAGATCAGACAAGCCACCCAGGCTCCAATTATCCCATGACCCAGCCAGGGCTCCATTCACCCCAGCCCCTGCTTCTGTGTGTACCCCACTCCCACCCTCACCATGGAGGTCTTGATCTGCTTCCTCCCCATGGCCCTTCCCCTTCCCCACAGACCTATCTGCTGGGGGGCAAGGGGCGAGACTCAGCCACCACAAATGATTTTAATATAAAGGGCTACATAAGCTGAAACTTTGAGACAGAAGGGGAAAGCTTGTTAAAAGTTGAAAACCCCCAGCTTACAGGTTCAAGGCCTCAAATGTAACCGGATGTCAATAAAGCCTTGCATGCAGGACAGGGGATTTCACATAAAAAGACTTTGTGAACATAGGGCTTGAGGATAATTTACAGTGATGGAAGTTTGCTTTTTATGCTGACTCCATATGCAATTTCTATGTGACTAGCAATATTTTTTTCCTTAATACTCATGGCATTACTTTGCTTTCATTACAGTTTCTTGATGGTTGATCTAGGGGTTATGAATGAATGAACACGACCATATGTTCCTGAATGGCTGACCTGTGTTATTTTTGATGACTAAGGGCATAGCAGGGACCTCTCCTGGAGCTGTTAAATGTCACCGAGCCCTTCTGTGCAGAGATTGAGAGGAATAAATTGCTGCATCTTTCTGTTCTGTGGATAGTGGGCAGAAGGAAGGTACAAAGGACTCCATTTAATGTATGGACAGTCTCAGCCTGGTATTTTGGTGCTGTAGTAACTCAGCATCTTTTCACCATGAGATGATACCCTTCATATATGAAGTTTTGGATTAGCTTCAACAAGAAATTTTATCTTGATTCATGAGCCTTTAGACTGGCTTCCATGAGAAACTGTTTCATGATTCATGAAGTTTTGGACTGCTTTCAGTGAGAAGTTGTATGTACATAACGGATAACAGAATTTAGCTCCATAGCTGTAAAATGATCAGACAAAGCAGTGGCAAAAACAGTTCATCAGTTACCAGAAAGGTGAGAGAGAGAAATATGTCTCTTTATGTTCTTAAACATATGGAAGTGAATCAAAGATGAGAGAAAAAGAACTCCTTTTTCCTAGTCATATATCACCAAAACAGCAGTGATATTTTAGCTTTTTATGGGTAAGAAAGAAATTTAAGCATTTACATTGGATTATAGGATTCTGGGTCATTTAGTCAAAAACAGAAATAATATTATGCGACTTGGGTGGGCACAGAGGTGGTAGCCACGTTAATCTGAAGCAGTAGTTCTCAACATTTCAGACTCAAGACACCTGTTGGGAAATGCCAGCACTTAATTTTAGCTCTTTTTTTACTCTAAAAAATAATAGAGCAATTCTTTTGCTTGAAAAACCTCAGACCACAACAGGTCAAACAGTTTTTAACACTATGAATTCCTGTTTGTAATCTTTGGGTTTATCTTGTGAATTGTGTTTGCACACCTAACAGTGCCAACATTGTGTGGCACTCCGTGGCCCCCTGAAAGGATCTTAAGGCACCTGAGGGTGCCACAGCACCTTGGTTGAGAAGCACTGATCTGAAGTTAGGCAGGTAGTAGGGCAGGGTAGTGTCATGGACCCTGGGACTGGCTTGAGCTTTTGTAGGCAACAGCCTGCTTTATCACATGCATCTGACAAAACAGGTCATTGTCTATGAAAGTTTATGCCTCTCTGAACCTATTAGGTTCTACAGTGCCACCCTGACCTACCTTCTATTATGAGACTTGTGACCAATCACTACTAATCAACATAACCTGAATTCCAGATTTCCAGAAACATATGGCAGAATGAATTAAATGAATGAAAAATATTGTCGCAAAATGTTGAACAACAAAAAATAAATAGAATAGTGACAAAATAGAAAAGGGCTAAAGTGAGATAGCAGTGAAAGGGGCTTAAATGATTTATTGTCAATTTGCTAAGCTTTATGTGAAACTCTACATCAGTAGTGAAAAAGTTGAGAATACTGTTGGTTGGACTACTACAGGAGCAAAATATAAAGATAATTCTTTATATATGCATACTCTTTACATGGTATTGCCATTAACTAATTAATCCTCATCTCAACATTTTGAGGCAAGTGTTTATGACCATTTGCACCTTAAACATGGAGAACTGGATTGGCAGAGAAATTAACAGAACTGTTTAAAATTACACAGCAAATCAACTTCAGAGACAGGATTAAAATTCAGCTGTTCAGGGATCTTAGTCCTCTGTTCAGTCTACCAGCAGAAAAAGGACTTCATTAGCAACATTAGAAAATTAAAACAAAATCCATGTTAATCAGTATTTTGCAAACAAATTAAAATAGAGTTTATCTATATAGAGGATATGCAGTGTCAAATACAAGAGAGGTACTAAATTAAAGTTTAATAATAATATCCTGCTTTAAATGTTTTAGTTTGATTCAACTAGACATCAGTGAGAACACAATAATTCAGTATTAACAAGCCATTGAACTGTCAGTCTTCATTCCTTCTTAGTCACAATATATTGCAACATGCCCTTTTCAGTGCTAAATTCTGTATATGCCACACCTGCCTTCTCCTATCACTTCCATCTAGAATTATCATCTATAATTTTACAGACAGTTAACAGAAAAAGGGAGGAAATTCTGCGTCTTCATAAAGGTCTATAACATGCAACCAAGTTGCTTATTTAGAAACAAAACAACAGTACGCGTTCATCTGCAGCATTTAGTTTGTGCAGGACACACAGAATGGTCTTTGTTCTGTGTGTGACATGATTTAAGCATTTGTCTACCTCAGAAAAGTTACACTGGAATAGTGCAACTATTTAAATCAATGTGGTTACATCAGTGCAAGGGTCAAATATAAACAGACTTAAAATAACTTATACATCCTTCAAATCAGTTTAACTCAACTGGATAATCCTATTTCATTACAGTCATACAAATTTCATGCTGTAGGCCAGGCCTAAGGATCTTGGAATTTCTCATGTGAATGAGAGCATTGCAGGTTTAAGTCCCAAGTTAAACAAAGGATTAATTCTGCTCTCAACCCATCTTATACCAAAACGGAAGTCCCCTGGCAAAGGTTGCATATAAGTACCTAGATAAATAATGCAGTCCAAGGGAGACATTATAGATGACACTGTCACACACAGAACATACTAGTAGGTTGCAAGTAGGTAGAAAGCTTGACCTTTTTATTTATTTAGTAAAATTTAGTATTTCAATAAGTCATCAATGCTATGTGGGTAAGTGTTAAAATGCTTCACCAAGTAGGGCTTTGAACATGAAGACAGGTCACTTGGTCTGAAATTCACCCCAATACAGTGGGCTAGGACAAGCCTAATATACTGCTTATTTTCTTGTTGGGTCCTGAGCAGTGCCTTCTGCTACAGTGAGGTGGATCATAACTGGTGGCCAAGGAGGAAAAAAAAAAAATTTGCTGGGGAGGAACAACATGAAAGAAGGTGTTGAGTCTTGAATGACACACATTCTGTTGACTTAGTTATGTCAGGGGTGTAACTATTTGGTACTAATCCCAATATGTAAGTAGTTATATTGGCAAAGATTTATTATGAGGCCTTAAATACATATTACTTTTGTAGTACTATATGTTCCCAGAAAGTGCTACAGAAAGTGAGTGTCCATGCATTCAAACTGTTTATAGCAGTACAAAGATGGTGGATCTGTCACAAAGAAATTCCTCTTTCAAACAGGAACTTCTTTTAGCACTATATTTTGTATGGTGCGACAAGAACAATATATTCCAGACAGTATTCTTTATTTTTTCCAATGAGAGGGTATCGTTCCCTGAATCCTACTGTTAATTTGTTGTTTTTCCTTTTCTATTGATTGTGTAGATATGGTGATATTGTCATCTGTTTTTTTAAATAATTCTGGACTGTTTTGATTGGGTGGAGAGCTTTGTTCCCATGGCAACATTTTTTCATTGAGGCTTGCAGGAATTGAAGTGTTTTGAACCTGCCTTAAAGGGAGCTGTAAAATTGCGTAAGTATATGTCTTTATGTAGCATTTTGCAATTTTCTTCAATGCACAAAGGAAACACAATAAGTAAGTGTCAGTGTCATGGAACATGCTGAAACCATGAGCCAGCTGATACCATGTAAAGTACATGGTTTCTTTTGAATATCTTCATTATAACAGATATGATTAAACATCTTCTTGGATTGAATGAGAATTGTTTGATTAGATATTGAAATTTTCATTTTAAAAAGTCTAACATTCTAACATTGCTTTAATGGGATTTATTCCCTTAGAGTTAGTGAGGTTGACTGGGTTAGTGTAAGTGGAGTGGACAGGTATGGAAGCCAGTTTGGAGGGGACTAAGGAGAGAGCTGGAGAAGAGGAAATTTGAGTCTAGAACTTTACATGCAATGAGAAGGAGAAAGGAGCTTAAAACAATCATACAATAGAGAAGCAGGTGGGCTCAGGAGAAGCTTTTTGCAGTACAAAAGGCTGTTTAAATGAAGAGAAAAAGAGAACCCTTAAGAAAGTGACAAAAGCTTTCATCATGATCTTGTGTGTAGGGCAATGAACTTGGAGACAGCAGATCCAGCTCCAGTTTCACATAAGGGCTAAATATTGTTATCCAAGGTAAGGGAAGTGGAGGGTTTAGAGAGGCATGATGAGAGATGGGGTCAAGTAGGAGGCTTAGATCAGAGATAGAAGGGGAAGGAGGTGGAGAGAAAGGGAGTTCTCCTTGGGTTTGTTTCTTGTAAAGTTTCCAAGGCCCTTTGAAGAGATGGATGCAGGGAGGCTCAAAAGAATATTTAAGGTAGTCCAAAGTAGAGAGGAGGAAATATAAATCTGTTTAGAAAGAATAAGACAAAAGAGATAAGACAGATAAAATGGGTAGAAGTAGCTTTTACAGCTAAGATTTCTCTAAAGCTGAGCGGAAGCAGTAGTTGAGCGGAAGCAGTAGTTGAGATGAGCATTTTGGGAGACAAGGATTAAAGGACACAGCAGGGTGTGAAAGCTCAGGAAAGAGAAGGGGACAGAGTATTGATGCCAGACGGAAAGATAACTGAGAGCTACATAGATGTCTGGGTCTTTGACGGGCTGAACATCTTTAAAGGAGTGAGTGACAGTGAGGATGGAGTAAAGCTGGAGGGTAAATGATGCTGATGGACAGCCAAAGAAACATTAGCTCAGAGAGAAACTGGAAAGATAAGTGTTTGGTAGGGGTAAGATCCTCAGCTGGAATAGATTGTTATAGCACAATAAAATGTAACTATGTCTATTTCTACCAGCTGAGCATCTATCCCAACATGAAGCAATCCAGTTAGTCTAAAACCACCCCTAACCAACGGCAATCAGCTGTGCACAGCATCATCTACCACCCCTCAGCAGATGGGGCTCTGCCAGAGCCCATGTTCTATCTGCTTTGTCTACCCAAACAAGATGCTCCTGCTGTTTTTTTCCCCAAAGTACACGATTTAAGTGCTTAGCTCTTAGGGCCAGATCCAGAACTTGAGTGATTCAAGTGGAACTTGGGTACCAAAATCCACACCTGTGCTCCGTAAAATCCCACACAGTTGGGGATGCCTAAATTCTCTAGAAGCCTCACTTTTTTACCCTGAAGTCCCCAAGGATCCTGCAGTTTTCCTTTTGCACATACCCAGAAATGAACAGCTTTGAACTGCTTTCACACCAAGACTCGGTTAGCATCTAAGCCAGGGGTAGGCAACGTTTTTTGGCCAGAGTGCCGAAAACCCCCACAATGCCTACCTTGGAAGGTGCCGGAGTGCCGGCATGCCAGAAAAACAAAATGAGGGTAGCAAGTACATGGCAGGATGCCCTGCTTGTGCCCCTTGCCCCCCACCCAAAACCCCTGCCCCCCAGCCCTGCTGCCCTGTGCTCCCCACCCAAATCCCCTGCCCCCCACCCCTGCTCATGACCATTGCCTCCCACCCAAAGCCCTTGCACCCCAACCCAAGCTCTGTGGCTATCAGCAGCTACCCAGAACCTGGGCCAGCTGCAAACATCTGCTCTCTCTCCTCCCCGGCTCTGGCCCCGGCCCCAGCCCCAGCCCCAGCCCCAGCCGCCTCCCAGACCTGGCCCCAGGCTCCGGGGAGGCAGCACATACCAGCAATGCTCCCTGCCTGCTCCCAGCTCTCCTACAGGTGGGGGCAGTAGTGAGGGGCACAACCCTGCACTTCTGCCCACACTGCTCCTGTGCACACAGGGGGAGCATGGCAGGGCAGTGGGGAGCTGGGAGCAAGCAACTTTCTGCGCGCCCTGCTGTGCCCTGCCATGCCAGGTTCCAACACTGCTTTGCAGAAGTGGCGAGGGCAGTACAGCAGGGAGCATTGCCCATATGTGCTGCCTCCGCGGAGCCTGGGGCCGGGGCTGGGGCCAGGGCCGAGAGGCAGCAGATGTTTGCAGCTGGCCCAGGTTCTGGGTAGCTGCTGATAGCCATGGAGCTTGGGCTGCTCCCAGCAGGGCTTGCAGCGTCCCATCTGACTGCAGGGAGCAGCCTGGGTTCTCGGCTGGCAGCAACTACCCAAAGCTGAGGCTGGCTGCAGCCAGGAGGCTGCAAACAGCTGCTGCCTCCCCAGCCCCAACGCGTGCTGAACAAAATGGCCTTGCATGTCGTGCTCAGCATGCGTGCCAGGGGTTGCCAACCTCTGATCTAAGCACTATGTGCTCTTTTGTCTAAAACAGGGGTGGGCAACTATTATGGGTGGAGGGTCGCTTACTGAGTTTTGGCAAGCAATTGAGGGCCGCATGAAAGGCAGCCAAGGGCAGATGAATATTAATTGTCTAAATTTTTTATGGGCCTCGTGGGCCAGATCGAATGGCTTGGCAGGCTGCATTTTGCCCACCCCTGGTCTAGACCCTTGAGGAGTCTGTCCAGCTGGTGTTTTCACAGAGCACCTCACACTTCCTGACAGCATCAGATACCTTACAGAACACAGTGGAGGGCTGATACTTTCTTTTACAGTAGGGCTGGAGGTGGACTGCGCTCCCTTAACTTTTTGTACATGTGATTAGAGCACTTGCACAGGCACTTGGGAGATGCGAGCTCAGTGGTCTCATCACCTGAAAGGTATTTGAATCTTCACCTCCTACCTTCCAAGAGACTGGTAGAGATTACACTATGCTACAGACCAGTGGGGCCCTTTGGGCAGGTGAGCCACAAATTAGACCCGCCCCCCTCCAAGTGCCACTGATTCCCTTCCTCTGGACACTTGGCTGCTCTGCTTTTGCTCCCTAATCTGTGCTCCCTGCCCAATCTCCTCCTCTGCTTTCTGCTTCCTGCCCTATGAGCTGCTGTTCTGTCTGTCCTCTTCCCCACTCCCCTTGATCTGCCACATGCCACACACAGAGGCTGCCCATGGCACTGTGGCACTTGCACCACAGCTTGGCCCCCCCTACTAAAGGTTGTTATGGGGTATATGTGGCTTACTTTCCATCTCTCTTTGAAACTGCCTGTAGTGTCTTTTAGCAAGGGAATGGAACCTGCAGGGCAATACCGCAGCTCCCGCCTAACCATTTAAAGGACAAGGATACCACTTTACTGCTTGACACATAAGGAAGAGGGTGTAGGAAACTACCTTCAGAAGAGAATGGGACTGTGGAAGTCAAGGCATTTACTGCATGGCTGAGTGAGTGGACTGGAGTCACAACACACCCCTGACATCATTGTTTGCTATTGGATAGGTCTAGGGCAGTCATTCCCAATCTGTGGTACAGATTTATTATCATTACTTTATATGGCAAAAATGTGTTGGCGGTACTTAAGGTTGTATCATTTTAAATTGGCGGTCTGCAATCTGTCAGAGTTTGGGAATCGCTGGTTTAGGGTAGCCCCATAGTCAGCAGGCATCCATTCTGAGATACCTAAGCTCAAGCACTATGTGGGGGCACAGGTGCCTACTTGAGGGCTTTGGACACTGACTTTTGGGCATCTGTATTCCAGTGCAGGGCCATGCATCTAAAAGTTAGGTGTCTAACTTATAGGCAACTAAGTCCTTTTTTTTGGATCTGGTCCTTAGATTTTGTTCTGAATTTTCGTCAGAAAATGTGTGATGTAACTGATGTTGAATACACACTAGATAAGGCTCCTGTTGGTTTGATGCCTCCTAATTATTTTGCTCCAGCCTTGTACAAAATGTTAAATGAAGTAGGCTTATCTAGGCATGGATCACTGAACCTGGGAACCAAGCCCATAGTAAGAAAGGGTTCAGCAAAGAGAGAGTCTGATTGGCAATCTGTCACAAGCTGAGACAGAGGGTATTTGTAGTGCTAGGAGACACTGGCTAGACAACAATGGAAATGAAAGTGAAAGTTCAGTGAACTACTTGGGGTGGGCTTCTTGAAAGCTCAGTTTGTTGTTGACTTGTGCTCCTAAGTATTTTAAGTGCTTTTGGTATTATCACTTTGCACCTATAACATTCAGAGATCTTGACACAAGGTCCCGTATTTTCATTATTGTAGAGAAAAGAATTATGCATCTCAGATGGCCAGAGAGCATGAATAAAAAATATGGGTGCAACCAGGGTCAGATTCCCATGTAGCAGAGGAGCCAAGCAGCAAGTACTTCAGAGGCTACCCTGACCAGACCCAAGGGAAACCATGTGGGTGCAAGGAGACCAATCTGGAACAGCATGAGAAGAAAGAGGATTTGATTGACAATCGATCACCCCTACCATGAGAACTGTTGTGGTGTCACCTAGTCCAGTGGTTCTCAACCTTTTTGGTACCAGGACCCATTTGTAAATATTGATGGCCAGCCCTGACCCAGTGCCCCCCACCGTGTGGGGCAGAGGGGGTTTGTATGTATGGGGAGGTATGGGGAGCTCAAGCAGCACCTTGCAGGCTAGAGCTCTGCTAGCCTGCAAAGGAAAAACCATGGTTTCGCTATGTTTTTCTCCATTAAAGGAGAATCCATTTTTAAAGTTTGTTTGCAATCCTTTTATATATCCTTGTGACCTACTTTGGGTTGCAACCTATGGGTTGAGAAACACTGACTTGGTCAGCAGGGCCGTCTACCGATCATGAAAAATGGCTGCTAAAGGAGACTAAGTAGTCTAAGGGAGAGGAGGAACCCGCCCTCCCACTTGGTGCTGAGATTCATCTGAGATGAAGCAGATCCTGATTCTTTAATACTTCTCTTAGGAGGTAAAGCACCACATTCAGCACCAACAGGGAGGTCGTGGGGCGCACAGCCCAGAATCCCCGCACAAAGGGAGACCACTCTTCAGCCCAGAGCCACACCGGAGCTGTCCGGATTGCAGTGCAGCTACAATGCTGTGTTTCCCATGGGGCGGCTCCCACCCTGTGCAAAATGGGTCACCCTCACTGCCCACTTCCTAGCACTCGGTCATTGAAACCAAGCGGCTCTTGTTAAATACAGGACTAATTTCACTTTAATGGAGATGTGCCTGGACTTCCTCATGCCTGTTAGAGTGACCTGCTAGTTGGCGGAAGATTCATGGAAGGGCCTGACCTGCAGACACCCGGAGCTTTGCAGCCTGTGACCTGGCTTCAGCCAACCAGCTGGCATGGTGGAGAACGTGGCGCCGAAACCCCTCGTTTCTAGCCTTCCAGGGCACTGCCACGTACCCACCCCGCCCCTGGCCAGGGGGCTGCTCGGGGTGGGCACGTGCTGATTTCATGGAGTCATGGGAGGTCACCCGGGGGTCATGTAGCCCAGGCAGGCAGGCTCACCCCTATGTAGACGTCCTGGCCGCTCCACTCAGCCGGCTCAGCGGCCTACCCCAGCCCGCGGGGGTGGAGCGAAGGACCCGGGTCCAAGCCGGCCAGCTCCCCGCTTAGCCCCAGCTGGGCCGGGACCCGAGCAGGCACGTACGCTGCAGGCGGCGGCACTAGGGAGCGGCTGCCTGGCGTGCCCCTGGGGGGCCGGCACGGGAGATCCACCCCGTGTGCCTGCGCGCTGCAGCGGCACCATGGCCCCCCCGCCGGGACTGCGCGGCATTACCCGGAGCCCCGAGCCGCGCAGGGGGATCCCGGAGCTGCGCCCAGCGAAGGGCGCCGGGACACGTCGCTGGAGCGAAGGGGCAGTGTGGGCCCGGCCGCCGTCACAGCCCCCTCGCCCGCCGCCGCCTGAGGCGATGCCCCCGCTCTAAGCGCCCCTCGCTCCCGCGCACAGAAAAGGACATTTCTCCTCCCCCGTAACTTTTTCCCCTTTCAAGCTCCCAGCTGCAGCCCGCGCCCCCTGTTGCCCGTGGGGGGCTTGCAAGGGGACCCTCCCCTGCTGCCCCCCCAAGCATCCCCGCTCCAGCCCCGCGCAGGCGGATCAGCAGCGCCGAGCGGCGGCGGCGGCGGCGGGAGAGGGCGCGAGCGGCTCAGCTCCAAGCCCCGCGGGATCGGTCCCCGCCAGCCGGGGCCACACGCATGTGCGGGGCATGAGCCGCGGGAGCCCCGGGCGGCGGCGGCAGGAGCAGGAGCGCGGCGCGGGCAGCATGCTGAGGAAGGTAGGTAGGTAGGCGCGGGCGGGCAGGGGTGGGGGCGCGGCCGCCAGGGGGCTCCGTCCACCTCGCCAGCCTGGCGTCTCCTGCCCGCCCGGCCCCGGGGCCGTTCTCCCCTGCCGCCGCTCCCCCGGGACCCCCTCACTGCGAGGGGCGGCCCCGGCCGACACTTGCAACCAGTCTTACGAGCTGTGCCTGGGCGAGGCACTGGGCTGCCCCGCTGGTGCTGGCATCCAGAAGGTAGCGCCGGGCGGGGGCAGCGCCCCTCGCAGGGCTGCCGCAGCGGCTAGTGAGAGGTGACCCTCAGCAGTCTGGGAGTGACACCCAGGCCGCTCCACATCTTGGTCCTAGATCATAGAGGAGCCCCGTTGGCAGGGACCTCCAGTGTTTCTCCACCCGTGGGTCGCCACCCAAAAGCCGGGTGCAAGAATATGTGAGAGGGTGGGGAGCAAACTTAAAAAATGGATTGGCTGTTAAAAGAGAAAGAGGTGGGGAGCTGTGGGTCTTCCCTGGCAGAGGGGCTGCCCCCATGCCACACATGCTGGGGGCAGCAGGTTGGGAGCAAAAGGCACTGCGTGGGGACTGGCCATTCATGGTTACGAATGGGTCCTGGTACACAAAAGGTTGAGAACCATTGATCTCATGAGCCCACCCTCTGCCCAAGGCAGGACTAGCCCTTTCCAGACTGTCCCATACAAACTGGGGCAAGATGCTTTTAATTTTACCAGGCCAAAGAGGGGATTCTCAGTGGGGGATACCGTGCGCCAGGCTGGCATCTTGCTGAAGCCAGGGAGAGAGAAACACAAGTCTCAGGACAGCAAAATTTCCACGTTTCTAGCTGGAGTCTCTTCATTGAGTTGCTTAGTTGCTGTGGCTGCCTGCGTTTTCAACTGATGCTACTTCAGCAGTGTCTTGAGTCAGCCTGACAGCACATGTGCTTGTTTATGGTCTTTGGGAAACCCAGCGGTTTGGAGAGGGGTCTAGCTTTAGGCCCTGCTCCTGACTGAAAGGAGGGTGTAGCGTGGTGATGTAGGTGCAGGTGTGAGCTGGTAAGAGCTACTCTGTGTGATGAGCAAGCTGCTAGCCTGAGAAGCAGCTGCCCACAGGGAATGCTGGTGTGTGGCCTTTCTGCATGGATCTGCTGTTTGTTACACAGCTGTGGATTATTTCATTGTCATAATATCTTGTCCAGGAAGAGACCTCTTCAAGTTGGACAGGGTTTGGTTGCTCAGGCTGTGCAGGAGATGCTTGCCCTGTAATGCAGGGGTGGGGAATTCTTTCAGCTGGAGGGCTGCCTAATGAGTTTTTGTGAGCTGTCCAGGGACACGCACACATACCCATTTTAACAAATTATAGATAAAAACATCATATAATAAAAAAATCAAACATTTACTGTAAAATATTTTAATTTTTTAATAAAAAGCATGTTTTGTCCTGATTTATGTTTGAGTGGCGTACATAGGGGTGATTGCATAATAGCTCAAATCAAAGTCTTACTCTTGTATATCGTGACATGTATGTGGGGGGTGGAGGTGAGTGTGTGTGTTGTAGGCTGCCTATGTGCTAGGTCCTGGGAGCCAGCTGTGGGTGGGGCAGAGTAAAGAGGGACAAGGGGTGCATGCAGCAGAGCTCACCCAGGCAGTGCAGATGTGGTTCCTCCCCCCAAATATGGCCTGCAGCTGCCCCTGCAGTGCTCTTCATGAAGCCAAGCCCCATCCTGTGCCTGCCAGATAGCACCGTCCCAGCCCTGGCCTGTGCACACAGCAGCTTCTTTGTGCACCTGTCCAGATACTGCTTGGATCTCCCTGTCTCCAGCAGCTCTTGCTTTTCCTCCTCCTACACCTGCTACACCATGGAAACATGTGCCAGGGACTACATGCCCAGCCAGGTGGGCGAAGCTGCAGCCAGGCAGCTCCTGCCCCAGTGCATGGGCTCCAGGTCCAGCTCTGGCCGTCTTCCATCCACTCAGCTGCTCATTAGGGTTGTGCAAAATTTTGGCAGCCATTTCATTTTGGAGGTGTTTCAGCCCTTTTTGCCACCCGAAACACCGCATCCAAAATGAAACAGAAGGCTCTGAAACATCTCCGAAATGAAACCATCCAAAATGTTTTGGAAATATTTTGGATGTTTCAGAACTGGGCTTTCAGGAAAACAGAAACTAAGAAGCCGAGCACAGCTGGGGAGCTGTGGGAGAAGCCCCCATGGCTGCCCTGCCCATCCCCATCCCCTGCCCAGCCAGGCCTCTTGGCACTTTAATTAAATAAAAAAAAAAAAAGCCTCGCACCCATTGGCTGTAGCAGGGGCTGTGAGGGTTCTGGGGCATCCTGGAAGAGCCCCCCCCATGCAGCCCCCACTTCCTGCTGCCCCCCCGCTCGGTCCCAGCATCCCAGCACTTTAGAAAAAAGGGGAAAAAAAAGCCCCACACTCACCAGCTGCTCGAGTGGTGATTGGTGCCTCTGGGTACTCATGGCAGAGCCCTCCTGCACAGCTCAGTGCAGTGAGGGGCAGCAGAGATCAGCCCCTCCACCTGGCACCCATGTGGCAGCTGTTGCATTGTATGGGTGCAGTGTGGCTCGGCAGGGTGCTGCATGCTGTCTGGGAGCTGGGGTGGCTCTAGCAGTCACCCGGAGCCTGGCACTGCTCACTCAGTCCCAGTGGCCCCAGCTTCCAGACATGAGGCAGCTGCTGTGCAGGTACCAGGCGATCCTCGCTGCGCCCCACTGCCCTGCGCTGTGTGGGCTGGCTTTGCCATGAGCACCCAGAGGCCCCAATCGCTGCTACTACAACCAGTGAGTGCAGGGCTTTTTTTTTCCTTTTTTTTTTTTTTTTAAGTGCAGGGACTAAGCTGGGGCTGGGGCTGGGGCTGGGCAGGGCAGCCATGGGGGCCTCTCCCCGGCTGATCCAAATCTCTGAAACAGCATTGCAACTCTGCAACAGATTCAACCAAATCAAAACAGAGCAGTGATCTGAAACACCGAAATGAATCGCTGTCCTCCAAAACAGTTGAATTCAAAATTGAAACAAGACATAGCCGTTTCGCACAGCCCTACTAATCTTGCCAGGCAGCCAAGCAGGTGGAAGGTGGACAGGAGCTGGAGCTAGAGTCCTGCATACTGGGGCAGGAACCGCCCACCTATAGCTTCCTCCGCCTGGCTGGGCCTACAGTGCCCGGCACACATCCCCACAGCTTCCCTGTACTACCTGTTGCCCAGAGCAGTGCAGCAGGGGCAGGAGGAGGAAGAAGAGCAGCCACTGGATGTGGGGGAAGCCAAACAGTAGCCTCTCTGGTAAGCTGTGCGTGCTGGCTGGGGCCAGGGCTGGTGAGGTGCTGTGTATCGGTGTGGGCAGTGGTGTAATGCAGTCTGCACCAGGTGGGGCTTGGCCCTATGTAGAATGCAGTGGGAGCAGCCACAAGCTGGATCCAGTCAATTGGCAGGCGCCCACCTGCTGGCCAGCTCCAATCAGTTGGCAGGCTGGATTTGGTCTGCAGGCCATATTTTGCTCACCCCTGCTCTAATGCCAGAAAAATGCCACTAATAAGTTATTTTACAGATACCTCCAAAGTACTCTTTGTACCATTAGGTTGTGACTTATGGGCAGATGCAGTAAGGGAAATCCAAAAGCATACTGACTAATTCTGTCCTACTGAAGTGAATGGAGGAAATAATTCATTGGATTAATGTTGCCCTTTTTCTTCTTTCCCTTAGAAAGGTATGCATGCCTGGTACCAGGGTTTGGTAAAACTAAGATTCATGCAGCACGTGGCAGGAATAGGGTTTGTTGGTGAATAAAGTGTCAATAAGTCCCTCCTGCACCTGTGATCATGGGTCTCCCTGGGGGCTGATTTGGAAGTCCAAGGGCAGTTCTAAATATCACTGGCTGGATTGTTTTGTTCAGTGGTACACTCTTGCCTCATCTTACTCTAGAAGAATTTCTAGGGAGGGCTATGGTATAGAGTTGGCTATACCACCCTGTAATTTCATGGGGCTAATAACAGGCAGGTACTAGAATGGTACAAAGGGGAAGTTAACTCAGGTTAAGGCTTTGGTTTCAAAAGTATAAAAAACAAAGTAAAAAACAAAGTGCAATTTTACGGGGAGTGACACAAACTAGTGCAGAAAGATAACTACATGAAGCCTTTTGACAGAACATCTTTTTTTAAATTCTCCCCCATAAAGAGCACTTTTTTTTCTTGTAATCGAATGTGTTGTGTTAGAGCAGTAGCCACATTTTAGAATTTAGTGCAGTAATGTTTCACTGAAGTGACTTTTGCCATGTGGATTTAGTTTAGGATTTTTGAAGGATCTTAGGGAAGTCTGTATTTGACATGCATTTAAATATGAAAAGTCATGCTTGGTCATCGATTCCAGTTCTTGTGGAACTGAAGAGAAGAAATAGTGAGTTTATTGCTAGCAGCACTCTCTGTTTTACTTCTTTCAGGTCTGGAAGGAAACTTAGTTATTGATTGTTTTTTCACATGTTCTAATACAAACAGAGGGAGCATAACACTTGAATACTGTTTGAATTTGCCTTCCCAAAATACAGTCAATATTCCACTAACTTGATTCCAAAATGAATTCAGCTAAATTGAATTAAGATCACTTTAATTTTGAATAAATGTGTCTATATAGGGGGTTAATGCACTTTAATCCACTTTAAATTCACACTGTCGGTAATTTGAATGAACTTTCCTAAATGTGCCCTTGTAGAGTTTGCCAAGGGTTCTATGGTCTTTGCATGAATAAACTCACTGAAGGGCTTGCAGGATTGGGTCCTAAGTGTTGCTTAATATTAGTAGAAATAGACTCTTCTAGGTACTTTTTCTTTTAAACTCATTATGAGAGTAAGAAATCTCCAAGAGACATTCATTTCCTTTTTACTTCAGCACCTTCTCTTAGAAATACAAAGTAAGACTAAAGTTTTTCCTCTTTCTCCTGCGCTTCTGCCCCTCTAAAGGTCTGACTTTCACAGGATGGGTGCTCTGCATTACTGAAATTCAGGGTCCTCTAAAACATTTCAAACTGAAAATGACAAAAGTAATTAATGATTTCTCAAATGTTAGGCCTGTAGCTATAGAACTTTCTAGTCACAGTCCTACTCTTTTCTTTGCTCCAGATGGGCCATATTAATTGAAGCTGGCATAATAAGCATTTCAAGAGGACTTCTCCACATCATCTGTCTTCCCATCCGTGTATGTGTGTGTGTAATATGTCAAAACAATAAAAATTAATGCACCTGTCCTAAGCATTTCTAAGACCCTCATCACCTTGGTGGATTTTAGGTGTCCTAAATTTATGCAACTCTATCCCAATGTATACCGATTCCCTTCCCAGTTTCCTGTCAATTCAAGTCCCTGATAACAAAGAAGAAAATCCCTGAAAAAGCTCTTCTTCCTTCCTCTCCCCCTCCCCTTGCCAAACTAGCAGGTCACTGTTCTCATGTAATTAATAATAATTGGTAGAAGGGAGTCACAGAATTAACAGAAATAAGTGGAGGGACTATTTTTCTAGTCAGCTAAAGGAAAATCAGCCCCCAGTTTTTGTTGCTCTTATTTCTTTGAACTTTTTTTCACTAACTTTTTCCCACCGAATGACCTACCTGTCTAATTTTACCTTATTACAGGCCAAGTAGTTCAGCTAAGGCAGCTGTCCAAACCACTGAGCTACATCCTAGATCGAAATTCTCATTGTCCACTTTGTTTTGATGTTTGCTCTGTGCATCCTCACTCATTTTCATTTGAGAACAGAAAACTGCTGCGGCAAATTCTGCTAGAGCTATTCATGGGGGCAAGATGTGTCTGTGACTCATCTGGTGTAAACTAAACACTTTTTCAAGAAATTAATATTTGGAAGGAAAAGAAATGTTTCACTGAAAAGTCAAGTTGGGTTGAATGAAAATGTATATTGCTGTGTTTATTAGATGTGATATTAGATACCATTTACTGTCCTTAGGCTTCACTTATGAATCTCTGTCCCTGATTCCTCTAAATTAGTAACAGTCACTCTTGCAAATGGAAAATGGATGGGAAAGAGAACAATTAGTTGTCTCATGGTTTGTTTAATTTTTGAGGCAATCACATGCAGCAATGAGTGACAAAAAAGGTACCTAGATATATGCAGCAGGTGAGTGTTCTGTGTTGCTTTAAATATCAATAAAAAGATACATGCATGATAGCTTGTTAAAAGAAAGTTTCTTTTTCTTTCTTTTTTTTGTTGACTGATTTGATTAGTGCTTGCAATTGGTTGTTCTTCATAGCCTGTGGTTTAGAGCTGTACTTCCATTGTCACTGTATGGGATCAAATGCCATTGTAGCTGGGTTAGGGGAAAGGAGTGCCACTTTCTTGTCACTTTTGGTTACTTGTTGAATTCTCCAAATTACATGTCAGCATCGCTGATGTGCTGGAATTGAAATTCACTGATCAGGTAGCAGTGCCATTTTGATCACAAGCCCTTCTCCCAGCTATTCTTAAAGGACATAATATACTACCCGTTCAATCCATGACTAGGTATAGAGATAGTAAAGCATTAGATTTAAAAGTGCTTGCATACACATAGTATAACTTTGGGAGAAACTGCTTTCCTGGGGTGTGGGAGAAGTGAGTTCAGGCCCCTTCAAACTGGGGAGTGTGAGGATTTAAAAACTGACCTTCCACCTCTCAGGTGACTACCCTAACCATTTGCCTATTAGGTAAAATGAAACATAAATGCTTTCTTACCTCCAAAAGTTTTGTTCCTGCCTGGCTTTTGTGTGAGGCTCAATCTGGAAGGCATGCTCTGAGAACATCAAACTTGATGCTTACTTACACAGTCTGGTCTGACAGATAGTCTTATTAGGGCTTAGGCACTGAGTAGCTTAACAGCTGTAAGGATTTGGGCAATATTGAGCATATTCACTGGCAGAAATTAGTTGCTTAGAGGAGTTTAGGTGTCTAACAAACTTAGGTGGCAGCTGAGTGAGGATTTTGAGGATCCCTGTGGCAAGGAGCTCATGGGTCCCTCCTTATATTCAGCTTTCCTAAGAAAATAGGGTTCCCTTTCTTGTCTTTTCTGGATGTAGACTTGTTGAGGGGCCCAGCTTTTCCCTTTATTACAGCTGTTCTTTTGTTCTCTATAATTCTATTTGCTAGTAACTAAGGATGTGTGCTCTGTGAAACACCTTCTGCCCATCCCTCTGCCAAAGATGGGTATTGGATAAATGTTAGGGATGTGGGAAGCAGGCCCTATTCGATTTGGATTTGGCCCGAACTGGGGACAATGATTTGATTCGTTCATTTGGATTACTGTCCCTGATTTGATTTGGCTGAATTCGAATCTGAAGATTTGATGCTGATTCAGAGAATCAGGGATTCGGACACAGACACAACTTTAAAAGTTTTTTCTATGTTGCTTGAGGTAGCAGGCATGGCTCGTGATCGCTGCAATCCTGGGGCACATGGAGTGTCCCCCAGAAGAGTGGGAGGGCCCTCTATGTGGTTGGTGGCGATCCTGGAAGTGGACTGGAAGTACTTCCGGTCCACTTCTGGGTCTTCCAGGGAGCGTGGTGGGGGCCCACCCCCCAGCTCGGCCATTGGCCACAGGGGGACTCTGGGTGGTCCCCCAGACCCAGGAGGCACCAGTTGCTGATCTGAGAGGGTGCGGGGGGCCCCCCATGTGCTCCCCATCAGACCCGGAAGTGCTTCTGGTCCACTTCTGGGTCTGTTGCCAAGGCGCTGGAGAGCCCCCCATACTTCTGTGGGACACTGCATGCGCCCCAGCATTGCAGTATTCATGAGCTGCCTGCTACCTAGAGGTATGTAGAAAAAACATTTAAAGCTGTGCCTATGTCTGAATTGCCGAATCTTTCCAAATCTCTCTGAATTAATTTGGAGGGTTCCGATTTGATTTGGAGAGATTTAAAGGGTCCTCTGATTCGATTTGAATTTGGAGATTCAGCCAGTGAAATGGGCCGAATCTCCGCCACCCACCCTCCCCGTGTCCCCTGAACAAACTGCTCACAGCTCCATCCCACACCCCGCCCCACTCTGGCTGAGCAGTGCCTGCCCTGGCCCCACTCCTTCCCTCACTGCGGGGCTTTGATCACTCCCTTAAAAACAAGAAAAAAATATAAAGGGGTACATGAGCTGAAACTTTGAGACAGAAGGGGTACACTTGTTAAAAAAGGTTGAAAACCCCTGGCTTTTTATGTTTCATAAATATATCTCAAAGTACTTTATAAAGGAGGTCAATGTCATTATATCCCCATCTTAAAGACAGGGAAACTGAGGCATGAAATAGTAAAATTACTTGCTTGAGGTTTCCTGGTAAGGTAGTAGGGTTGCCAAGTGTATTTGAATCTATTTCAGGAGGTTTCAGAACATGACGTAATGACATTAATGACTGATCTACTACTGGACTGAGTAGACTTTACATAAGAAAGGCTAATGCAGATTACTACTACATTTAAAAAACCCACTGGACTATTGTGTAAATTGGATTCAACATTTTAATATTTATGAATGCCCTATCATTTATCTCCTGGGTGACTCTCCACTGCCTCCTGGAGATTTATATCTAATTCCTGGAGACTTCAGGGCAATTAAACCTTACAAGGTAGTGGTAGAACTGGGAATAAAACCCCAAGTCTCCCGAGTCCCATTTCAGTGTTGTAGTCATTAGGCCACGCTGCCTCTTTTACAGCTCCAGCCTTTCAAAGCACCAATTACTACAACTATGTCCTGGGGCATCTAATACAAGGTACCATGACACCGGATCCATCCCCAACCAGGCACAGGGGAATCAGGAATCTAACCATAACTCTGAAATGATGGTTTTGCCATCTGCAGACCTTGCCAAGG
Source organism: Crocodylus siamensis (assembly GCF_052110815.1). Lineage (NCBI taxonomy): Eukaryota > Metazoa > Chordata > Crocodylia > Crocodylidae > Crocodylus > Crocodylus siamensis. The sequence goes on along the minus strand of NC_143398.1, from coordinate 86,079,822 downwards.
GTTGTGCATCTTACATGATGCTTGTGTATTGCTATAGTTTTGAAGAATGGTACACATCCAACTAGGCTATATGACTGACCTGCTGTGGTGATATTAAGTACAAAGAAGCTGCTAGAATACTTGCTGAGGATGCAAGCATGCAGTTTATCTGCTCCTCCTGCAGGGTCTAAATGGCAGGGAAAGAGCAGCCCTGAAAACCAGTGAGTAGCAGCAGAAGTCACGGTAAGTAATGAAGTAGTATAGGGTGGGGGTGTTCATGTATGCACCAGTACTGGTCCTGGCTGCTCAGCTTCCAGGCAGTTATATACCTTCCAAGATGGGACCCAAGCACCCCACCTTTATCACACTAGATATCCTTTGCCAACCCAGCTGCCTCAGACATAACTCCACTCACCCATTCTCCAGATACTCTTGCCAGAGCTGGCAAGACCCCTTCACACATCCTACTCAGCCTCTGCTTAAAGCAGATGATATTGCCCTGAAATTAACATTTATTGTCCTACACAGGTTATTTGGAAAACATTTTGATTAAACTGTTTTACAGATTGCAGATTTTCTTGTCATGTCACTCTTGGAGCTGCACAAACTTGGCAGCTGTGTACTGATCTTTTTTTATGAGCTTAAAACAAAGCCACAGTTTAGGTTAGGAGTGTAAAACTTGTTCAGCCCCATGGGCTGGATGAGTGTCATTTGGCTCGTCTGCAGGCCAGACCAGGACTAACCCTAGTATAGCACCTGCAGTGCAAGGTCCAGCCTGCCTGTTGCAAGTAGCATGCGTTGGTCCCCACGGTGTGCAGGCTGGATCCAGTGTTGTTAGCAGTATGGGGAAGCGGGGGGTACAGAGTGCTGCATGCAACCTGCACCCCAGGCCCCCTGTGCTGTGTGCAGTGCTGGGTCCAACCTGTGAATTGTGGGCAGTGCATGACCCATGCCAGTCCTGGGGCCAGCATGTGCTGCATCTAGCATGTAGGGCTGAACTGTCTATGTGTGCGCTGCGGGCAGTACAGGGAGCTGGCACACGGCATGCGCTCTATGCAGTATCGTACCAGCCCAGCCCAATGGGGCTGGTGCATGCGGTTAGTCTAGCAGCCCATGGTCCAGATCCAGCCCATGGGCCATATGTTTGACACCCCTGGTTTAGGTTAATCATGCCACAATTCCACACTAGTGTGGGGGAAGGAGTTAATCTAGGAGCAGGCAATTTTTTCAGGCGGAGGGCTGCTTGCCCGATTTTGGCAAGCTGTCGAGGGCTGCATGGGTAGCCCTGCCCCTTGACAGGTGCCCTGCCCACTGGTCACCATCTTGGGACCAGTGTCTCAGGGTCAGTGCCGGTGGGGCCCAGAGCAGGGTGGCAGGGGTCTGTGGAGCCGGGTTGGGCTGCACCAGCAGGGAGAGTGGGGAGCTGGCCCGGTTCCATAGAGCCCCTGCTGGCCAGGACCCTGTACTCCTGCTGCCCTGCTCTGGGCCCCACTGGCGCTGGCCCCAGGATACTGGTGTGGGCCCCATGCACCTGCTCACAGTGCCACCCCAGCCCTGTGGTACAGGCCGGGGGCAGCGTGCAGCCCTGACACCCTGCTCCATGGCAGGTAACGAGCTGGTGTGGAGTATGGGAAAAAGCGGCCCCTCCCCTGTCCTGTGGCCGGCGCTCCCTGCTGCAGCTGTTTGCAGCCCACACAGGGCTGTCCTGAGCAGGCACAGGTGGGTGCCAGGGTGGAGAGGCAGCAGATGTTTGCAGCTGGCCCAGGTTCTGGGTAGCTGCTTACAGCTACCCAGAGCCTGGGCTGGGGGGCAGGGGCTTTGGGTGGAGGGCAAGGGGCAGCAGGGCAGGGCTGCAGCAGGGAGCAGTGGCCACAGGGCAGGGGAGGGGGCCGCTTTTCCCTGGGCTCCTTGTCTGCCCTTCCCCCGCTTTACCTGAGGTTCCCGTGCCGGGGCAGCCACATGGTCCCAGGCCAGAAGCCCCTGCTGGGGCTGCCAGCGGGCTGGGCAGACCTTGCTGTTGTGGGAGACTGCTGGCCTTCCCCGGGGTCCTACTGCCCCTGCTGCCTGTCATTTTTGACAGGAACCAAAGACAGAGAAGTATTAATTTTCTAAATTTTTTACGGGCCCTGTGGGCTGGATATAATGGCCTTGTGGGCTGGATCCAGCCTGCAGGCTATATTTTGCCCACCCCTGGGTTAATCTCTTGCTCCTTATATTCCTCACTGTAACAGCATTACCCCAAGGAAAAATGCAAGTCCTCAGGAGGTGTAGGCCCTTTACAAATGGTCTATAAACTCTTCTACCAAGAAGCTTTTCTTTTTAGTCACTATTTTCTGCTCTTTGCTTGTTTCTGCATAGATGAGTAAACTCTGTTTTTTACTAAATTTCAATTATCCCTCCTGTGGTATGGCTAAAATTCCCAAGTAGCACAATTAATACAATTTAATTAGTATTTAAAACAAGTGTCCCCTACTGGCAGTGCTTTCATACTAATAACATATCAGTCAATAAATGTTGGTGAATTAAATACAAAGCTGACTTGCAGTGGAATTAAATATGTTTATTTGCCCTTTTTATTGCATTACAACATATAAAGGAGGCTTAAAAGGTTTTGTTCTTGTTCTTTACCTACTTCTAAACATTAGAAATTTAGGTCTTATCAATCTTGTTTTCTCTGGAGGACTACTGATGATTGATCTGGCTTTACAGTGTCAGTTGCTCCTTGGAAGTAAACTTGGTTACACAACCTTGGATGTTTTGGTGTGTAATTTATTTATTTACTTACAAAAAGTACAAGCATTCCTGTTGACTTTGAACAAAGACAGTAAGAAGCACACTGCTGCATCCAATTTGGTAGCAAGGACATCCTATCTCACATTCTTGGTTGTTCTCATCCTGCCAGCATGCTATTTCTATTCCTGCAGAAGCAAAGGCTGAGAGGGGATTTGATAGCACCCTTTAACTACGTGAAGGGTGGTTCCAAAGAGGATGGAGCAAGACTGCTCTCAGTGGTGACAGATGAGAGAACAAGGAGCAATGGTCTCACATTGCAGCAAGGGAGGTTTAGGTTGAATATTAGGAAAAAAATTTTCACTAGGAGTGTGGTGAAGCACTGGAACCAGGTTACCTAGTGAGATGGTGGAAGCTCCATCCTCGGAGGTGTTTAAGGTCTGGTTCAACAAAGCCCTGGCTGGAATGATCTGGTTGGGGATGGTTTGAGCAGGGGGTTGGACTTAGATGACCTCCAGAGGTCCCTTCCAATCCTAATTTTTTATGTTTCTTTACCTTGTCTCCCCTGTTTTCTGATCTGGGAAACAACTTGAACCCAGAGCCTACTCAGTGCCTATGCCATAGTGGGATTGCCTGTCAAAGCCAGTCAGGCAGGGTCCATTTTAACCAAGGTTCACTGTCCACTAGTGCCAGTTCATCTCCCGTTATTCATCCAGACAAAATGGGACTAATTTTTCCAGTGAAGTAACTCTTAATTTGATTCCCATCCACACAGACCTCCATTCAATTTGGTGTTATTTTAACTCAAGCTAGCTGGCCTGTCAATGACTCAGTGCTGCAAACTGTCAAGCTACTAACGTAATCACTTGGTAGAATGGACACAGGCTGGCCCTAGCCAAGTACTGTTGTTCTTCCAATGTTTTTACCATACTTTTCCCAGTGTATCAAGAAAGGACAGATACATTCTCCCACGGTTCACTGAGGAAGAATTTGTAGAATTGCTCAGCTTACTGTAGTGCAGACAATCATGGGATATGCTCCCAGAAGTTTTTGTGCCTTGCACAGCAGCGTTAAATGCTGTATTACAGCTCTTCTCACTCAAGCTGAGCTGACTCTAGCATACATAAATTGTGTTAATGCTACAGTGAAGATATATCCCTAGAATTCTGAACACATGTATCGGACTTTTAGGAGCATTTACCCCAGGTTCTGTACACACACAGTATGGATGCTGAAAAAATTCAGGTACCTGAGCTTTTGTTTGTATAGTCCTCTACCAACAGTCTGCTGTTTCCTGTATCTGTATGTTCCATCCCTTCTATTTTATATTCCAGAAGCTACTTCCTGTTTCTTTTTAAATGTGCTTGTTTAGCATTTAATTCTTCACGTCCATGAGGCTCTCGCAGTTCAAGTCTCTGCACATCTCAGCCCAGCTTGGCCAAACAACCAAGTTGCCCATCACTTAGTGCAGTTTTAGGTGGCTGGAGGAGAGAGCACTCTGTATTTTGGCTGACTGCTGGTGCATACATACAAGGATTGTGTTTTGGGGGAGACTCAGTAAAGAACATTCAGCTCAGTAAAAAATTCAGTAAAAAACATTCAGCTCCCCAGCTACATACATGTCTGTTCTGTCAGGAATCTGGCTGGGTTGTTGCCACTGTTCCAAGGTCACAGCTCATATAATGTTTAACGTGGACAGACTGGAGAAAAGAGGAAATAGCAGTAGAAGAGGGAGAGTCCTGGGAGCACCCTGCATAGCTAGTGACCCAGATTCATATAATGGAACTGGATTGGCTCATGGGGATTTTTGGTAAATTTTCCAAGGATCTGTTTGGGGATGGGCCTGGGAAACAGTCTGAAGAGGGAATGGTGCAAGAGCTAGAGATGATTCTGTACCTGGTAAGTGCTATTTGTGATTTGTATGGAGGAAATTGTATAACTAAAAAGGGATTTCCGGGTTACAACTGTCAAAATTATTATTATGGATGATACTACATGCATTGGGATGGCTTTAGCTTTTGGTTGAGGATGCAGCTATGATGCGTTCCTGGCAGTTCTTTCATTATTTCCCTTTAATTTACCCCCTCACCGGTATACTTCAAGTGGAAAAACATACTTAACCATTCACCTTACAATTCTTTTTTTTCTAACCAGCTGTGCAATCATTTTTTAAAAATATTGTAGGTTTAAAAAAAATCTGTGTACATATATTTGCAACTACAAAAAAAAAGTGTAGTAACCCGGTTGTGTGGGAAAGATGAGTGGTGAAGTCCTTTGTGGAGTTTTGTTCTTGTGCCCACATGCTATGGGCACTTGGAGTAGTCAAAGATGATTATTAACACTAGCTGTGTATGTGTCTGTATGGGGGTACTGGGAAACTGCAGGAACTACAAATCACTGATGGTAGGTAGTAATTATTTCAAATCCACAGGTGGGTAAACCTGTCCGTTCTGGGGAGGTGGAGGTGGGGATGCAGAGTGAATCAGCTTTCCTGTTGGAAAACCTTTGCCTCATATAAGTATCTTGCTAAGTTTTGTCCACATTTCCCCTTGCTCCTGGCAGACGATGCTTGGGAGCTTTTAATGCAGTAGAAACTCTAGATAACCTGTGAAATTACTGGAAAGGACAAATTTCTAGTGGCGCTGTTGGTAGATTGCCAGTCTTCTCTACTCCTTATCATGCTGTGCAGTCACTAATTGACAAAAATCTCCTGTATGTCAGAAGAGGGTATTCCATTTGAACTCTGCAGAATTTGGGGTTTCTTCTATTTTAGGACTTTCCAAGCACCTCCTCACTGATGTAATGTTGTAACCAAGGCTGGGAGCAGGTCCCTAGTCTGATTGCGCTAAACCAGTGGTGCTCAACCTTCTGGCCCTATGGCCAAGATGAGTGGCATGGGGCCAGTCCATGGGCAGTATCCAGCATTGGGTTATTGCTCAAAGTCTATCTGCAGGTGTGGTTTGGTGTGCTGGTATGATCCAGCTATGCAGGGCTGTGTCATCTAGCCCACAGTGTTCTCCATGCTTGGTGCAGGGGGCTGGACCTGATGATCTTCCAAGGTCCCTTCCAGCCTTACAATCTATGAATCTATGGTGCTGGAAATTTGGCAGTGGCAGTTTTTAGGTTGTGACTTTGTCTAGATGCAGAACACAAAATGCAATGATTCTTTCCTTTCCCTAATGGAATTAGAAGTATTATGCGCTTTCATTCTCTGAGCAGACACTGTCACATCAGCTGTACCAGTACTGCCTTCAAAGATGCTTGGGAGGTGGACCCCTGGTTGGCATGGGGACAGGAAGAAGGTGCAACATGAAAGAGTCTGTGCTGTGGAATCTGGACTTCACTTAACCTTAGATAGAGAGTAATACAGTTGAGTGTTTTGTTTTGCTTTGCTTGCATTGCACCTGCTATCAGTCTTTCACGTTGTACATTTGTAAGCATCATATAGCTGGGGACAGAAAGCTGGTATGCCAACAGTGGCTTTATTTAGGCTTCTAATAAAATGGCATGTGAAGAAAAGGCATCAATAAGAAATTGCATCCAGACCTTTTAATCACGTACCCATCAAAATCAATATTGGATAAATAATAAATGTATTTCCTGGTGGCAGAGTTGGTGATATGTGTACCAGAGCAGCGTGCACTGTTACACATGATAGATGTAAGACCTGCATGTCATGGTTTGATCTTGTTAAAGAAACCTGCTAAAAATGAACTGAAAGTGGTGTGAAGTGACTAGCAGTGCACTATACCAGGTTGGTGTCTCTCACTTGATGCACATGAGGCTATGGCATGGTGACCCTGGAACAGATAACTGACAAACTTGTACTCTGTGTCTACTAGGACTCCCCAAAGCCCATGGGTAATACCTGCTACATATGTATGGGCTGCTTGCTACTGTCTCATACATTTCTCTATAATGTTTTTCTCATAAATAAATAGTATCAAGCTTTGTGACAATTGCATGGTTTGTGGTCTGACTGTTCCTAAAAGAGGGAGCAAAATGGTCAGCTCCTGAACTGATAGGTGAACTGATGAACTGACATCAGACTCCTGAGATTGTCTGAATGAATTGTAGCAGACTGTTCTCCTAAAATCCAATCCTGGAGGGAAAGTAATACCATGGGCAATAGCTGAGATGTGAGTAGAGTGCCCTGGCAGAGACCATGAAGGGCCATAAATTCAATCAGCTGCAAAATGGTGATATTCCACATGAAAACAATATTCCTCCATTCATCAGCTGCAGCAGTCTGCAGTGCAAGAATGTGGATGCTCACGGCATCCTTTATTTCCTTTTTCAGTCTGCCTGAGTTGAAACATACATTTTCTGCATGCATTTACTGGGCCTACTAACCCCTCTGTTTAAAAGCTCCTAACTTTTAATTTTGCAGGTATGGCCTGTTGCACCATCCCACAGTAATGACACATGGCATTGGGTATGCTGGCTCCAAAGGGTTTGTAGACAGAGCTACCTTGCCTAATGGATGCTTCACCATATTGATACTGCTAACTGTAGTTAAGCCTTCTTTTGTTAGGTCCTCTGAGGTTAGAGTACAGTTATATTATTTTTGTTCAGAGGAAGGATAACAGGGTCCCTGAAAAAAGCTGCATGGACACACAGGAGGGTCCCTCCGGATGAATGACCATTTCCTCATCAACCTGGTGTCCTGCTTTTTCCCCATACTAGTGTTCCCACACCAGTGTTCATGAATAGCTCCATGGTCAACTAAAGCAGAACGAGGTGGCTGACATTCACTTGTTTATTTTGGCAGGCAAACTATGGCAGGCCAGTGATCCCTGTGCAATTTAAGAAGCTTAATTATCTGGAAAAAGGACACAGGTTTGTCTGAACTTAGATGGCCTATTGTGTTAGTGTGGTAAGGCTCTCCAATCTCTTTAGCCATTGGCATACAAATGATGTAGCCAGCATTATATCTGGCTACCTATGACCGTATAGCCATTTACAGCTGGATTGAGCAAAGCTCTTGACTCTCTTTTGAAACATGTCAGCACACTATTCAGTATCCTGCTACAGTTTCCTCTCCATTCTTTGAAAGCTTAATATTATTTTAGGCACATCAGTTATGCCTACTATTCAGGGGCAACTTGGCTGTAGGCAGGAGTCTGCTATCCGCCCCCTCTTTGCCTCAGGACTCACCTGCCACGACTAAGGAGATGGAAAAGATAAGATGTTAATCCCTGAAGGGGGGGGAAGCACCAGACCACCCAGGTGATTGATTTCACCCAGTGCCTATTTTATTGAATTAGTTAAAATGTAGAAACCCACACTAATTATCTTATAAATACGGGAGCAGCTGGGTTGTCACTTTGTTGATTGCAGTTTCCTTGCTGCTCCTGAGCTGGTCACGGAGGTCTCTGTGGTGTTCCAGCCATGAGCTAGTTGTCCCTGGGACTTGTTCTTTGGGGTTATGCCCCTTTTTCCGCCCCAGAACCTTGCCAGTTGGCTGCTGGCCCCTGTCTCCAAGAGGAGTCCCCTTTGCTGCTCCTTCCTGACCATGGCTGTTCCCTCACCGCTTCTCTCGTGTGTTGAGCATTCCTGGGGATTGTTCTCTGGGGGATTGAGTTCCCTACCTCTCCGAAATCCTGCCAGCTGGCCACCAGCCACTATCCCTTTGGTAAATATTGCTTCGTCTCACCAGTCTGGGATCCGTTCCACATGTTCCCATTCGTGACGTCTTCTGTGTCTTGCTGGATTCGCAGTTACTGCTCTTCTTCTCTCCTGTGCTCTGAGAGCAACCGTTTGATCCCTAGCCCTGCCTTTTATGTATGGTGGTGGCCATTATCCTCCTAATATTCTTCTGATGTGTCAATCTCCCCCTTGCTGAGCCCCTGCTTCCCTATTCACCCATGCCTAGCGTTTCCCTCAGTAACAGGGCTTCTGCCTGAGCCCCCTGTTACATTGGCAAGCAACAGCCGCAGGTACCTCACAAATACCCCCTGACATGGCAGGACCTATTACCTTTGTCACTGCAAAACTGCACTTATATCAGTCTGTGGTAGCAAGCTTCCAGAGGGCAAGAGCTATGCACTTCTGGCCTTTGTTATTTCTCTGTTAGGGCAGGCTCTTCAGACAGTTGTTTCCTTACATGGATTTGGCTAACAGGCACTGATATGCAAAAGAGCCAGGACATAGATCAGTGTAGGAACGTGCTTTGTCATCACTTCTAGGTTTACTTTTTCTGTGGAAAGTTTCATATTAAATACTTTTATACTGACTAGCAATGACATGCATTTAATTAATGCCTATGCCTGAACAATACATGTAGATAACAATTTATGTAAAAAATAAACACATTCAAAATAGAGGGTATTTAATATTTTTTTAAGCAAGTAATTCAGAATGTTCCAGCAAACTCCTGTTTTGACCACAGACTGTGCTAAATGAGTGTGTAATTCTTTCCTTCAAAATAGAATCTGTTGGCTGGCTTGTTTGGTTTACATAGTAATGCTAATATTTGCAGTATCTATTGAATGCAGATTTCCTTTACAACTGTGCTTATAATCTATGCTGTCAAGGGGAGTAATTGCCTATGAATCAGACAAGGAAATTTACAACTATGCTAACACCTTTCATTATAAATTTGCTAAAATGAAATATTAGTTATCTGTCAAAGAGCATGCAACAGATTAGGGAACTAGAGAAAGGACTATAAACAAAAATACTGTGTGGTAGGGGAGAGATTTTCAAAGGCATGAAAGGGAGATGGGTATCAATTCCCATTGACATGCAGTGATAAACAAGTGCTGAACATCTACTGATTCAAAATTCTCCATAGGTATTCATAGAACTTAAATGAATGTAGAGTCTTTTTTGAGGCTCTGATTAATTGGATGACAGGGAGCAGGTGCTAGACTAGTGGTTCTCAGCCTTTGTAGAGTCAGGACACCCCTCTCTAACTTTTTTGAATACAGCAGCACCCCGATTGAGAACCACTGTTTTGCTGCCTCGGTTTACCTCAGTGGTTCTCAACAGGTACTGCCAGTGCCAGGTAAAACTGCTCCATGAGCTTCATGCACAGGCAGAATTTGAAGGACTCTAACGCATGCAAGCTGTCCTCCCTTATTAGGGTTCTTTGATAAACCTAAAGCAGGCAGGAGAGCTGGCTTGAATTACAGCCTTTTCTGATCTGACACTGCACAGTATCTCCTGAAAACAGAGGTGTTTGGGGCAGGTGGAACAGTCATGAACATGGAAATTGAGCTGCCTTTTCACTTTTTTAGATGTGGTCAGATTACCCTCCTGGGTCCCATGTCCGCAGTCTCAGTTTTCCACTCTTGACTCCCCCAAGAATATAGGCACATCACCATCGTAGGCAATCCCTTGAAGTTGAAGATGGCATCTGAGGATGACCTCAATGAGGTGCTTATCCCATGTCTGCAGTCTCAGTTTCCCATTCTTGACTCCTCCAAGAATGTAGGCATATTCTTATGGATCAAGTAACATTTCCTCCTTGAGGTCTGATTTAAAAAACCACAATAGAAAGCTATAGGGGGGAAATGGTATCAAATGTCAGTGCCTGTGGCCAATATTTGAGCCAAATTTCTGACTGTGTTTGTGTTACCTCCTGAATATAATAAAATATATATGTATATTTGAAGTGTGAGATATCTATCTATCTATCTATCTATCTATCTATCTATCTATCTATCTAATCGATGATTTAACATGACCCTTTGAAAGAGAGGGTCATCTTAAATCAAAAGCAGAAAAATAACCCTTCCACAGCTTAAATTAATACCCAGTGTCAGTTCATCTGGGTGCAAGTGTAGAGTTTGATTTGGCACTGTTAAGTAGGTTAGCTTCCCTGATACTGATAATGGTTTATGCTTTCTTTGGAATATTGGTAATCATGGAATCAGTAGACCAGAAGGGACCTGGAAGATCTTCAAATCCAGTCCCTTGCCATAGGCAGGAGGTTAATGAGCTCAAACTAGCTCAATGAGGTACTTATCTAGCCTCCTCTTGAACATCTCCAAGGATGGCGACTGCACCACCTGTGCCAGAAGTGTGTTTCGAATTTTGGTTACCCTTACAGAGAAGAAGTTCTTTCTTATGTACAGTCTAAATAATAGATATTTGATCTTAAATTTTGCTGCACAGAAATCTTTCACAGCTAACCTCATTAACAGAAGATATTGCTTGATGTCTGCCCTTTTGGCTTAAATATTGATCTAGCTTGACAGTTGTCTCATTGTATGAATATAAGTTCAATAATGCCAGAAATGGATAAAAAATATGGTTTCTGCAACATTAATCATGCATATAAAATACCTTAGCACTATTATGTTGTAGAGCTTTTCATCTTCCAAATGGCTTACAAGCATTAACTAATTCTCCAAATACGTCTGTTCAGCATTACAGATGAACATTATCACTGTATTTTGCAGATGAGGAGGGTGAGGCAATGGTGCCTTGCCTAAAGCCACAGACAGAACCAGTGCTGGGACTAGTAGTTCTTAGTTTCCAGCTGAGATGATTAAAGCACATCTTTGTATGGCCATGATTTAGGAAAACACCTAATCAGGTAAGCATGTTCTAAATAAGGGTGTGTTTCTGAATCAGGGCCTCTGAAACTGGTGTATCCTTGGAATAATATATTTTAAATGCAGCAAGCATGAGGTTACTGACCTTCTTATACATCAGTTTTCCCCTCTTTTGAAAAGTCATGATCTTGAAAAGTGCTGAATACAACTTACAGTAAGCATCATCAGCTCCTCATTTTTTAGGGTTATCCCCTAAAGATAGATTTATAGTTCAGAGAGCTACAAGAATGTACTCAGATAAGGTGAATGTGCTATTTAATTTCTTTTGTCTTTACCTTCCTGGTTCTGAGAAAAGACAGATCAGCAAATGGTTTTGAACAACTTCTGTTCTGACACTGTACAATGGAAACTGATTCACTGCATTACAATTTCCCAAAGATTCCTGTAAAATATTGAAATTTAGCTCTACTAAATACATTGTATTATGAGCGTCTTGCTTGTGATGCAAAGCTAAGACAAGAGAAACAGACTGTCTAGAACAATAGAAAAAAAGGTGTGGAAAGGACTGCAGGAGATCATCTTGTCCAAGCTTCTGCTCAAAGTAGGATCATCCCTGTAAAATCATCCTTGACCAACGCTTGTCTAACTTACTGTCGAAAACTTCCAAGGATGGAGATTCCACAGCCTCTCAAGGTAATCTGTACCAATGCTTATCGACCCCTCAGGTTAGAAAGTTCTCCGATATCCAACTTAAATTTCTCTTGGTGCAATTTAAGACCACTACTAATTGTCTTGTCCTCTGTATCCACAAAGTATAGTTGATCACAGAGGATGCTCAACCTCAGATCTAGCCAGCAGAGCCATGTCATTTTGCCTATAGGACTACCCCAGGGTCCAGAAATTTGGCAGCAGGGGAACACTGGAAGTGTTAATTGCCACACTCCTGTTGTCAAATTTCTGGAGCTGTGGGGAGCCCCACAGGCTGGATAACTTGGCCCTGTGTGGCAGATCAGGGCATTGTGCAGCCAGTGGGTGGGGCTGGGCTGGTGCATGGACCAACCCTGCACCGTTCATCTGGCCTGGGGGACCAGAAGGTTGGGTGCTACTAGTTAAGGTTACCATATTTCCAGTTTCAAAAAAGAGGACAGCTGTTGCAGGGGGGTTGGGGGATTAATATGATTGTGGGGAGGGGCAGTGATATGACCGTGCCCTGCCCCTCGCTCCCAAGCTATAGCATCCTGAGCTCTGCTGCTGCCCCTCACTCCTAACCCACATTACCCCACCCCTCAAACTATGCTGGTGCCCCTCACTCCAATCTGCAGCCCCCTGGCACTCCCTGTACCCTGCACTCCCACACCACAGTCTGCTGCCCTTCCTGGTGCCCCTTACTCCCAAGCCACAGCACCCCCTCCAGCCCTGCTGGTGCCCTTCACTCTCAAGCTACAGCTCCTTGCTCCCCCCAGCTCTGCAGCATCTCCTGGCAGCCCTGCCCTTGCAAACACAGGCACTGGCCCCAGTGCCTGTGGCTCAGCCATGCAGCTCCCTGCTACCCCTGAAGGCCCCTCTGCTCCTTTCCTCCACTGGAGGGGCAGGTGCCCCCCCCCCATAGCCCCAGTGCCTGGACAGCTTCCCCCAGCACCAGCAGGCACCCACCCTTCTCACAAAGCCATCCCCTTCATTCACCCATGACGCTGCCCCCCCAACACTCCCCAAGCCCTGGCCCCCCATCTTCTGACCCCCTTAGACTTACATATATCTAGCTGAGGCTTCTCCCATCACCCTGCCTGGCTGCATGCTGGCCACATGCATGTGCAGATGTATGTGATGCCCCCTGCCTTTAGTAACTCTCCCCCTGCTCTCCCCAGGCCCAAGCAGCAAGTTGCTAGGGCAACCTGAAAAGTGACAGGAAAAGCTTTGATGCTGAGCAGAGCAAAATCATGGACATTTGTTGACATTTTAAAAAAAACACCTGGATGGAGATGGGAGGACCCAAAAAAAAGACATGTCGGGGAAAACCTGGATGTATGGTAACGCCGCTACTAGTCTATAACTACCTTTGGGTATGTTAAGACCTGTTCTCAAGTCCTTAGTCTTGTCATGTCCAAATTAAATAATCCCAGTTCTTTCTAAATTATTTCTGTTCCTTCTGAAATGTAAACATTGGAACACATTTTATTTGTTGGTAGTAGCAGCTTTTTCTACTAATGGTTGATAGAAAATTGTAAATAGTCTCTAAACTCACTATGTTGGCTACTAAGGACCAACTCTCAGAATTATCATAAATTCTAGTTTATTGTATGGGATGTGAAGTTACCAATAAAATCATAAATGCAAACTTTGAGTTATGGTCACCTTAGCACATAAACACACACACTCACCCATTCAAAGCCATGTCATTCAAACCCATGTAGTATAGTGTATAGTAGCTGCTGTAGTGATTGTGAGAGCACTGGTGTTAGTATGTCTACCTATCCAAGGCCCTGGAGTCTGCTTCTTTCAAGGCTATGTCTTCTCCAGAAGGGGGTCGCCTGCTTGTCCTTCTGTCTCCGTAGGTCAGGTGCTGGATGAGAGGGTGCCATTGAGGGTCATGCTTCACTGCCTTTTATCCCTTTCTGGCAGACTTGTGTGATCCCCCAGCATCATTTTGGCTGCCCAGTCCAGAGGTTGCTGTTCCATATGGGTCTTGAGTAGTGCCTGACAGCTGTTAGTCACAGGGTCTTGGCTGCTAGTAGTGCAGTTTTGGGGAGTCAGTTTGTGATTTTGATTAATTAGCAATGGTATTGTTAAGGGTTGTTGGAATAGTCAGTAGGGTGGATGCTCAGTCCCAGAAATCAGTTCCTTGGCTTGATTAGCCTAAAATGGCTTGTAGAGTAGTTTTGTAATGGTAAGTTCCTCTGGCTAGGCTACTGTCATTTAATTACCTACTGCTCATCATACACTTGCCTTCACTCAAGGGGGACCAGCCCAACTTAGCAGATTTTATCACTTTACAGTTACAATTTCAATGCAGTTTTCAACAATTTTCAACAATGGTCCAGGGTATAATGTCATTCTTCAGGGAGTACATTCCTTAAGGGTTTAAAAGTATAAAATACAAAATGCCATGGTAAAGATGAGATAGATGAAATATAAAAATGCACTGTGGTAAATATATAAAAATGCAATGTGAGGTAGTGAGGATCAAAGGCTACTGGGGACAGTAAGGGAGTTAGATTAACACCAGGATACATTTACAGTCTTTGAAGTGGATATTTTAGTTCTTTTGTTTTCTTTAGTGACACTGAGCTGAATTGATATGTAGATGTAGTTTCTAGGTTTCTCCTATAGTAAGCCACTTCAGCTTTCTGGTTTGCTCTGAGCCTTGCCACACCCATACAATGAGTGTGCTAGGTCTTTGCCAGTATTTAGAAGGAAAAAGAAATACACAAAATGGGAGTGGAGGGGTGCAGGCAAGAAGGGGCTTCTGTTATATCAATGTCCGAAGGGAAATGTAGAAAGGGGGCTTTCTGCTACAACTGTATGTTGCAAATCCAGAGATTTAGCCAGAATGATATCTTTAATTCTTGTAAGAGAAATGTTTACATTTAAGGCAGGGCTAGAAATAGAGCCATCAGCTCTACTTGCTGATCAAAGTTAATAGTTTCTGAACCCTGAGGTCTCTGTGGAACTGTTAGCTTACAGTCATTATTAATGTCATTGTCCACCATTTTAACTCCACCAAAAGTTTGTCTCTCTACAGTATGGCAGTTTGTCTCAGTTGGTCCTATTTCTGAGGTCTTGTCCTTGAAAGCAATGACTATCAAGGCAAGCAGGACTGTGAGGCCAGTGATTAAATTTGCTTGCTCACAGAAGCTAATCTTCTGAAGTTCCACCTATGAGTAAGTGCTTTCTTCATCCTCCATAGCTAAAGCATAAAGCATTTTGTGATAACCTCTTACCTTAGTGATTACAACCTGCAACCTCTCAGGCCTCCTTGTTATTTGCCTCTTGTTCCTATAAGTGGATTAATGCATGAGTCAGCAGGGCCCAGGCCCAGGGGCCCCTGCCAATCGGGGGACATGCTTGTGGCTCGCTTCTCATCGGCAGGGAAGCAAAAGCCACAGTTTTTGCTTCCTTGCTGGTGGGCAGCAAGCAGCTGCCCTGGGTCCCCAGGGTCCCCAGGGCCCCTCAGCCAACCCCAGCAGTGGGGAGACAAAAACAGCACAAAGTTTAAAGCCATGGCTTTTGGTTCCCTGCTGAGGAGTGAGCCGCAAGCACGGCCCCTCCACCAGTCAGCAGAGGGGGAGCCAGGGGAACCTGTGTAATTAAAGGTGCTGCCATGCATGAGACCAGGAGCACAGCCAATCAGCCAGCTCCCTGCAGGTAAGTCTGTTGGGGGGAAAGGGGCATAGTGGGGTGCAGATCAAGGTCCCCATGGTGAGGGAGGGAGTGGGGTTGGGCCAGGGACAGGTGCTGCCCAACAAGGGCGGTGAATGTAACCCTGGGAGTAGGAGTGGGATGGAGCCATGGGTGGCTTGTCCACAGGATGCCAGCAGGGTTAGGGAAAGGGGGCAGCTCCCTGCTGACACATGCAGCCCCATGGGAGGCATGGGGGACATGTTCTCCCCTGGACCTGTGCACAGGAAGAGGATGGGCTACTTGCTCTGGGCTTGAGGCCCAGGGCTGCTCCAGCCTCTTCTCAGCAGGGGCTCTGGGCCTGGACTGGGCTCAGGCTGGGCTCATCTGCACAGGGCGGGTGGTGGTGCTGAGAGGGGTGATTATATGGGGGCTATGGGGAATTTTGGGGTGGCTATAGCCCCCAAACCTCCCCTAGTGCTACCCCTGCTTGGGGCACTCCATGTGGGGCTCCTGAGGAAAATGCAGCAGAGTGGAGTACCCCTCGCATTAGTAGGGGTGGTGCTTGTGGGGCCATAGCCACCCTAAAATTCTCTGTAGCCCTCCTATAGCCACCCCTCTCAATGCTCTTGTTACTTACTGTGCTCCCGCCCAGCCCTGGCCCAGCCCCACCACCAGGAAGAGGCTGGTGCAGCTCCTGGCCCCAAGCCCAGAGAAGGCAGCCTGCCCTTACCCTGTGCACAAATCTGGCAGGGTATGTGACCCTTACGCCTCTCCTAGGTGTGTGCACAGCAGCAGGGAGCTGCCCCCCTCTCCCTATGCCTGAAGAAGGCTGCTTGTGCCCGAAAGCTTGCAAAGAACTTTTTTCCAACTACTCAGTTTGTCTAATAAAATATATCATTATTTACGGGAACTTGCTGACAGTAAATAACTAAGTCTTACTACTGCCCTTGTAGTGATTTAGGGCTGAGCCATTGGTGCTGACCTGTCACAGCACAATGTTCCTGCTGCCTCACCTAGATTGTCTCCCAGGATCCTGTTTCCACATTTCTTGGACACTCTTATGATTCCAGGAGGACTTAGTCCAAGTCAGTGGTTTTCAACCTTTTTTCATTTGTGGGCTGCTAAAAAATTTTGAATCGCGATGTGGACCGTTTTGGAAATTCTGATTGGAGGCGCAGACGTCTTTGAATTGTAAGTGTGGTGTATTCACGTATATTTGATTGATCAGAGTAATCTTTTATATACCCGCTAGACATGGTCTGTGGATCACAGGTTGAAAACCACTGGTTTATGTCATACAGTTGGCCATATTGGATTGACATGAGCTGGCAGCTTCTCTGATTTCTACTAAAGGTGCACCGATACATCGGTCCAATATCAGATTGGCACCAATATAAAGAAAATTGTCTGTATCGGAAATTGGCCTGATATGGCCAATAATTTGGCTGATAAATGGCCCATGCATATGCTCAGCCACAGCACAGTACGTAGATGGTGAGGAGCAGCTTGAAGAGTTGTGTGGAGCTGGTAAGTCTGGTGTGGTGGAAGGGGAGGGAGGAGGGGGCAGATCAAGGATCTCACAGTGAGGGACAAATGGGGCTGGGGTTGGAGCAGGGGCAAGCGCTGCCCAGCTGGGGTGGGCGTGGGATGGAGCTGTGGCTCATCTGGAGGGAGTGGGGGGGAGGGGGCAGCTCCCACTGCTGCGCGTTGCTTGTCAAGGAGCTCCTGGTCCAGCAGTTCATTTTGTGCTTGCCCACTTGTCCGGAGGTTCCTGCTGCTGCTCCTACCACTTGTCCGAGAGGGCATGGAGAGGAGCATGTGCCCCTGACTCAGCCTTGCCCTGCCAGGAAGAGCTTGGTGCAGCCTCGGCCCTGCACAGATCTGGGGCACTGCTGGACCTGGAGCTGGAGCTGGAGCTACTGTAGGGAATGTGCAGTGGGGATAGGGGAGATGGCGGGGTGGGACTACCCAGGGTGCAGTACTGGCCAGTTACATCTGAGTATTTTGGAACGAAGAATTGACAGACAAAATTTGTGATGTGCGTGTACCTACTGTTTGTACATGTTTTATATTACTCTGGGCAAGTAATGGAATTCCAAGTAACGTTGCTGACTTCAGTCACAGACCTGTGAATTGTTGGCCAGATTTTTCTAGAAGTTGCTCCTTTCTTTGCTTAAGACATGTTTTTATATGGCTGATCATCCCTTTGATCATCAGCTTTAAGGTTTTATATAAACTATTCAGTGTTTTTGTTATGGAATGGACATGAACTGAAAGGGACAGTTCCCTGTAGACTTTTTTCTTGGACACTCTTATGATTCCAGGAGGACTTAGTCCAAGTCAGTGGTTTTCAACCTTTTTTCATTTGTGGGCTGCTAAAAAATTTTAAGCAAATAAAAATGTTTCCTGTTCCCTTTGTAGGAACAGTCTTTCAACAGAATTTCCTCTCTGGAAAGTGCAACTATGCAAACTATTGAGTATTAAAATGAAGATATATCTGGAAAAGTATGTGATCAGAATTTCAGTTCCGTTTCTAATAAATTACTTCAATGAAGATTGATATGAGCTACAGGCGTTTATAATCTTGGATATTGCAGGGTTTTTACAGCATTGTACCAAGCCTGTGTCCCTTAGGTTTCATCACTGATAATGTTGCACACCATGGTAATTTAGCAAGACTAGAGCTACAATTTCCTTACTCCAGAGGGTATCTCTTGTGAAGAAAGTGTGTCAGCAGTATAGGATACTATGACACACAATTGAACTGTTCTGATTCTGTTCAACAGAAGCCAGTAGAGAGAGAGAGAGAGAGAGTGTGGAGAGCAAAGCAGAGTGAGCAAGCAAGCAGTAATGTGTGCACATATGTATATATAAATGTATTCATGCATATGCAGACACACACATACACCCCTATTGCAGTATTTATTAACCAGAATGTTTTCCTCATTGCTTTACAAGCATGTGTGCTTGAGTGTATTTACATACTACTTGATCTTTGCTGAACAGAGTAAGAACAGCTATGTATTAGGTTCCTATATTAATAATGCTAATGTTAATAATGCCTTTATTTTTATGCAGTTACTGGTTTTCATTTTAATCATATTATATGAAGTCAGTAGATCAGTTTTATCAAGTATCTACCATTCACATTTACTTTATTGTTGAATTTTGAATAAACAAAGGGGATTCACCTTTTCTTAGATCTAAGTTGTCATTCTCTTTTATGCTTAGGTTTATTGTATAAATCAAAACACTCTAAATGGATCAGAAATGATCTGTGTGGATAAACTGTGTTTTGGATTGCATCTGATGACCAAATTTTAGTGGCTGTGTTACTAGAATGTTCAGGGTGAAAACTGTTTCTAGTTTTAGACTAATTCATGTGTTTTAGATATTGCCATTAGTCTGGTATTCTCTGGTAGGTTCCTCCACTGAAATTCTTTAGTTCATTTTCTTCATTAACATCAGAAAACATACTAAACTTTAAAAAAGAATTAATTGTGCTTCCAGCAGTGAAATGATGGCTTATAAGTCCTCAAGTCCACTGCTATTCATTTACGGCCAGATAAAGAGCTGTTGAGCATCTGTAGGTTCAGCTGCTATCAGCAAGAACATTCAAGGAACAGCAAGGGCTCTGCTTCTCTAAAATCAAACCCTGGATATTTACTTAGAGCAACTCCCATGAAGCATTCACCACTGCAGTTATACCTGGTCTTTCTGTTTACTTTTATATGTTACCAGCACTCACTCCTACACAGCCTTGTAGCTTTCTGGTTAGTAAATGTATTCTTGATCCATCAGAGCATTGTTACTTGTGACACCTAAACTGTGATCTGCTTCCAGGCTAATTGTACCATCAATAAACACCCACGGCTTGTTTTATATATAATTTTTTTAATGCATTTGAAGTCTTTGCACTGTCCTTAAGGGAAAGATGAGACTTCCATTTTAGCAAGGCATTGCTCTTAGAAGCTTTTCTTCTCAAGGCTAAAAAAAGACTCTCTCTCTGTCTTCCCCCCACCTCTCTGGCATGTTTCGGCACAAAGACAGTAAGTATACATGGCAGAGAATGATATACTTTGTGTTTAAAGGAAATGAGACTTGGAGAATTTTGCTTATGCCCTTTTAATTCATAAGTTCTGTTTTGACAAGAAAATTAAAATGTAATCTTGTGGGTTTTTTTAAAAAGGAATTAAATTGAGAAATTAGTCCTGTGGTGTGTTACTTGGGTAATTATTATGATGGCTGCAATCTTTGGGGGGGAAAACAGGCTAGCCCAAGAGCAAAATATAATTAGCATTACAGAACTCTATGCTTGCCTGCATTCTGTTGTAGAAGAGACTTCAGTACAGCTCTGTGTGGGTGAAAAGCCTGCCCAGTAAGTGTCGGTGGCAGGACCGGGACTTAAGGGACTAGATGGGGTATCAGGCTTTGTGTTCCAGCTTACACCACTCATCAGTGCTCTAAGTGCTAGGCAGCCTGAATTCCATCTGCTAGATGAGGGGTGCTCAAGGCCTGGTCTGTGAGCCAAATCTGGCCCATGGAGCCATGACATCTGGCTCTTGAGGATGCCCATGGGTCAGGAAATTTGGTGTTGGGGGAGCAGTGGAAATTCCATGTGGCTGGAACCAGTCCTGCCCATTGCTATGTGTCCAGATCAAGGTTGGGCTGCTCCCCACCCCCATGTGTGGCCAGATTGAGCCCCCTCATGCTCAGCCCACATGCCAGATCAAGTTTACTGGCTGGATTCAGCCTGCAGATGGACCTGGCACTGCACATCTGATCTGTGGGGACAAAAAGTTTGGACATCACTGTGCTAGATTCCCAGACTATTGTAAGTCCCCAGAGTTCAGCAGGGGTGCATTAGGGGAGGATTTTGAATGTTGGGGTGGGGGAGGTGTACAAAAGAGAACTTAAGGACTGCTTTGGCAGACTGCTAGGGAGAGGCCAAACTGGAAGCTGGCCAGCCTGTGTGAACGAGGCCCAGGAGCCTTACTACTTTTCCAAGTCTCCAAATACCATCCCTGGGGACAGGATCTTGTACAGTGCTACAGGCCCCTTGAAATCTATGGAAAGATGTCCATTGACATCATTGGCCTGTGGATCAGATCCTAAGTGCGGTGATGACATTAAGCAAATGAACAGGATTAATAGTTAACATGTCTAGAGATCTGCAAAGCTGGGAAGAGGTCTGCCAGGTGAGTGAGGAATGAGGAGAGCTCTTCTAGGAAAATCCATGGTGCATTGTGACTGACTTGGAAAAAGGTTAGAACCTTAAAATTGGCAGAGCTAATACTGTTGAAAATCTAGAGAAATGTAGCTCTGTGCCTTGAGACCTCTTTCTCTTCCCTCCTGCACTGAATGTCTTCACCTCCTTTGAGAGCATCTGTTCTGATTTGATACCCAAACCTGCCAGCTGGGTCAAAACAAAGTATTCTAAACCTGCAAGAGAACCTAGGCCCAATACAAGGCCACTGAAGTCCAGGGAAGTATTTTCTCCCTATTGACTTCATTGGGCTTGAATCATGCCCATAAACCTTTTAAACCTGCTATCCTAGTTAACAAATATTCTTTTACACAATAATATCTAATAGATAGGATCTGCAAAAAGCCTACCAGGCCAACAGGGAAAGATGTGACTACTGGAAAGAAGGCAAGAGCTTTACTAAGAGGATTTTGCATGGGGGAGTGATTTACAGAATGAAGCATTGATCTCTGCTAGATAGATAAACATTTCAAGGAAGCCAAGGAAATGCCCATAGGTTCTTTTTAAAGGTGAGGGCAAAGTGTCAGGCATCTCCTTACACTTAGCCCTCACCCATCCCTCCAGCCATAAGCTATACATGTATTCTAAAGGGGAAGGAAGGAGTGCTGCAGCACAGGAAGAAGTGGGGGGAGCTGAGCATCCAGTAACAGAATGACAAATGTTAATAGGCACCCAACACACTCCTTGTTTCAAAGATTAGCAGCAGTAGCACTGAATTATTTACCACCCTACAGACGCACATTGTGTAAGTAACTTATTTGGTATCTTACACTGGGTAAAAAACTAGGAATTTTAGCAAAACTTGAGATTCCTAAAGAGGAAAAGAAAACAATAATGTGTGTGTATGTGTGTGTTACTGGAAGAAATGTCTGTCTCTTTGTTTTGGTAGTTGGACAAATCAGTGTGTTCCATATTTAAAGGAGATCCAGATGGGAACTTCAGTATTTGGAGACTGATTTTAGCGTCTGCATCGGCAGCGTTCGGTCCATGAAAATGCATTTTTTATTCGGTGCACAAAGGAACAGTTTACTTGTAAGTCCATTAGTGGATTTTGCTGTGCATTTAACTCAGCCAGGCTCACTATGTTGCTTATTATCAGAGACTGCTGGTTCTGTTTTCAGGGCTGGAAAGTGATGTCCAAGGAAAACATAAATAAGGTTTTCACTTAAAAGATTCAGTAAGGAACTGCCTAATATGTAAACTTATGCATGTTCTGTTTTTTACTAATGAATTAGAGAATAATATTTGATACAGAACAATCAGCATATGGACTTCCTCGAAAAGTAGAGGAGGGCTACATATATTGAATTTAGGAACAGACAGAAACAATCAATATAATTAAGGATGTTGCTTTCATTCTTTTTTTCTTTCAAAGAATGTCATGTTGGCATTCATTTTTATTTTGTATATTCATTTTTACTTTGTTAGGACTCTGGTCAAATCCTACTGAAGTCAGAGGGCTTTTAGTTTCTGTTGGCATTGGCCAGATCTTTTAAAAGTACATGTAGGTAGTAATACTTAATTTAATTTTGCTCGATCACCTCTTCTGTAGCATGGCAAAAGCAATGTTTCATATGGAGAAGTACAAGACAGTCCTGTGTTGACATCAGTGGAATTTGGCTAGATTCTTATCTATGGCATTTTTGGCTTTGGGTGGAGCTGAGGTTGACTTGCCAAGTTCAGATTCAAGTCCATATATTACCGAAGATAAAGGCTTTTAGGATTTGCAGTTCAGAATCAATCATTAAGTTTAGTTTGTATTCTGAATTTTCCCCAACATTGTGGGCTGTTGGGGTGATGATTTTGGTCTGTGCTCAGGTCTATGTTATTCAGAATTGAATCAAACCTGTAATTTATTACCATCAAACCTTTCTCTTTAGTCACTGATGGATAAAAGAAAGAAATAATATGAAACTGGATATGCAGTTGCTATGAGATACCCACTAGCCTCAGGTGCACAGAGAAACATAAAGGCAAAGGCTGATTGCCTCCAGCACCCGCTGAGATGTGTGGTTAGCTCACTGGATGGTGTTTCACTGGGAACACGCACATGTCTAATGGGCCTTGTAAAGGAACAAAGAGGGATTCTCAGATACTGAATCCTCCCACGTCACTGAAACCAGCATCTTCTGCTCAGGTTGCAGTGTTTCCTTGTCTGGCCTTTGAAATAACCATTTTCAGGTGTAAAACCAGCCTTAATCACTTAAGGGAATACGAGCTATTTTGGGGAGTGGGAGGAAAAATTCTGTGAATAGCTTAGAAAAGGAATTCTCCCCACTTCCCCAAACAAACTCTTTTTATCTTGCTGCTGATAACAGCATTAGTCCAAAACAAGGCTTTTTCAGAGGCCTTGCATAGCATATGCTGCAGCCCCTTTCAGGAAAAAAAATTGGTGTCTGACTTCAGCAGACACTGGAGGATTAGGCTAAGAATTGGTATTTGCTTAGCAGGGAGCATTTTCCAAAGTGTGTGCCATTAACTAGGAAAATACATGCACAATCAGTCCTCACTCCATGAGTGAAGTGGGCTAATGAGATGCTGCTGCCTCTTTTCAAGTGGGAAAAACTAAGACCATCTATACTATGGGGGATGCTGCCATGCTTAACTATACCAACAATACCTTAATGAGAGGTCCCCAGGTGTGGAGGCACCTCTGTTATAAGTTGGAATCCCTTGAACAACAGTAGCTGCCCTCTGCGGGCAGAACTACGTCTACACTTGGGGTTTTGCTGGTGAAGCGAGTTCCTTGATGAGGTTTGACCTCTTCACACCTCTAGCTGACATGCTATCAGAACTGTGTAGTGTCAGTGAGGACTTAGAGAGATGAACTGATGTGGAAAATTTAACAGTGGCTGCAGCAGGACTAAACCATAGGTATTTCTTACTTCCTAATCTTGTACTCTGTCCTCTGGAGCACACTGCTCCTATGAGCACTGGAACCAACTTGTGTTTTTCTCATACTGAGTGAAATAAATATTCTTTTAAAACAGTTTCTTAATTTTTGTTTGCCATATCCTTATGGACCAAGGAGGGTTACTCTAACTGGCAGCCTTGACACCTATCTCCATCTATCTGATAAAGACATGGGCTAGACATTTTGTCAGTCTCAGGCCTGAACATTCATTAAAATTCCCCACTCTATATGTGGTTGGGCTTAGATTCTTAGAGAAATAGATTTTGGAGTGACCGTAGCATTTGATGGGATACCTGTCAATCTCTAGGTTGTCTAGTTAATTGAAGACCAGGATTTGGAACTGGAACAAGCAAAGGTTGTTTTGATGGTATCTTTCATTGGACCAACTATATAGTTGGAGAGATGGAAGACAAGCTTTCAGGCACAAAAATGGTCTTTGTCTGGAAAAAAGAGCAGATACAACTTAAACTAAATACCAGATAAAACAATGGCTTGTGTTGAAACACAGTGGCATAAAGTGGTGTGATTACTTTCTTCAAGTGCTGAAGAGTCTTGTAGATGTTTGTAATTATTGTTGCCTCATTTGAAAACAGACAGCTCACCTCTAAAGTTTCTTTTGGAAATGGCTCAAAAGCTGCTATGTCATCAAATAAAACTGAGCCAAGCAAATGTTTGCATAGGATATATGTGGAGTTATATCAATTCACAGACAAGTAACTGAATTGTATATATAGCCTAAGATTATTTGTTAAGCACAGGACAGCTCCACTGGCACAGAAGCTACATTTATTTATTTATGATTTGAAAGTGTCCAGTGGTTATCATATTATGACTAGGACACTGTTGCTTCTGTAACTGTTGGTGTTGTTGTGTGAGCCAAGTGAGACAGAGGATCTTCAAGAACTGAGCCTTCTGCTTGAAGGGTGCTTGGCTGTAGAAGTGTCAGAATTGAAGGGCAGGGAGTAGGCAAAATATTCAGAGAAAGAGTGCATACCCATTTCTTTGCACACCTATGTCCACATGTCTGTAGGTGGAAGAGGGTATGAATGGCTGGTTTGTAGTTAGGGCACAGAGCAGGGACCAAGAAAGCTGTACTCTTAACGTTGCCATACACTTCCTGTGTGATCTCAGGCAATAGCTTAACCTCTCTTTTCTGCCCCAACTATACCAGGTGTGTCAAACCCATTGCCTGGCCTTTGGAACTATCCCATACAGTCCACTGGTAGGTCAGTGGGCTACCAGAAGTATGGCCGGCCACAGAATTCAGGGTCCCTGGTTCCTGATGGACTTGGTCATAAGTGGCAGCCCCCTGGATTCTGATGAGAATGAGAAAGATCCTCTTTGGGCATCCTCTGGCCAACTTAGTAAGAAGGGCTTTAAACTAGGTTCCACGGGGGATGGGGATCAAAACCCTCCAGCAACGGAGCGTACAACCCAGAGGGGAAAGGAGTTGAAGAAGCAGCTTAACTCTGGGAAAGGGCCAGAGGGCTACAGGACTGCAGCAAGTGGTGCAAAAGAGGAGAGAGTAGGTCAAAATGCAAAATATGTCTGAGTGTATACAAATGTGAGAAGTATGGGGAATAAACAAGATGAACAGGAAGATACAGCCTGTAAAAAGAACTATGATCTGACTGGCATCACAGAGACCTGGTGAGACAGCTCTTGTGACTGGAATGTCAACACTGAGGGTTAGAATCTGTTTTGGAAAGACATGGTTGGAAGAAAAGGGGGTGGTGTTGCCTTTGGTTTTAAGTCAAAAACATACAGTTGTTCCCTGGTTCAGAGGAAGAAGACAGCAAAGCAAAATGCATTTGGGTGAAGGTGAAAGATGCAGCACCAAAATAACGGTGGGAATTTATTATAGGCCACCAAATCAGGAAAAGGAGGTGGATGAAGCACTCTTCAAGCAGCTGACTATCTATCCAAAAGCTATGGGATGTTACTGAGAGGAGACTTAAATTTTTCTGGACATCTGCTGGAATACAACCAAACATAAGATGTCAAGCTTGTTTTTAACTTGTGTGGAAGACAACTTTCTGTTCCATGAGGTGGAGGACACAAGTAGAGGATCATCTATTTTGGATCTTGTCCTGACCAAGAGGGAAGAACTGCTGGAAGATGTGAAGGTGATGGGTTACTTTGAAGGAAGCAATCATAATATGATAGAATTTCAGATCCCAAGACAGGGAAAGCACAGGGTTTGAACAGCTTGCCTAGGATCGAGGTGAGACTAACCGGCCTATAGTTTCCCGGGTCCTCCTTCCTGCCTTTTTTGAAGATGGGGACCATGTTGGCCCTCTTCCAGTCCTCCGGTACCTCACCAGAGCACCACGAGTGCTCATAAAGTTGTGCCAGGGGACTTGCAATGACCCTGGCCAGTTCCTTTAGAACTCTAGGGTGGAGATCATCTGGGCTGGCTGACTTGAATACGTCCAACCCCTCCAGAAGCTCCCTAACTAAATCCTCGCTAACCCGTGGTCCAGGTATGCCTCCCTCGGGGCCCAAGGGGGGCCCAGCAGGGAGGTGGCTGTTCTGGTCCCTACTTAGGAAGACGGAGGCAAAGAAATCGTTAAACATGTTAGCTTTGCCATCTGGTGTGAGGACCAAGTTACCCATGTCGTCCTGCAAGGGCCCCACATTACCCGGGACCTTCTTTTTACCCCCTACGTATTTAAAAAAGGACTTCTTATTGTCCTTAATCTGGGAAGCTAGTCCCAGTTCCATCTCTGCCTTGGCCTTCCTAACTGCCCCCCTACATCCCTGAGCAACTACAGAACAGCCCTCCCTGGTGATGACCCCTTCTTTCCACTGGGTATAAGCCTCCTTTTTAGCAAGGAGACATTCCCGGATGCTTTTGGTGAGCCACAGAGGCTTGTGTGCTCTCCTGCTCCCTTTGATCCTCATTGGGATTACCTTCATTTGGGCTTGGAGGATCGTCTCCTTAAGGAGCGACCACTCACCTTGGACACCTGGCTCCCCTCCCCTCTGGGATCTCAGCGCTTCTCCAACTATTCTCCTTAGCTCGTTGAAGTCTGCGCTCCTAAAATCTAGGGCCGCTGCCTTACTGCATGACTTTGCCACCTTGCGCTGGATGGTGAATTCCAGCAGGTGATGATCGCTGTCGCCCAGGTGGTCGAGCACTCGCAGCCCCCTCACCAGGTCATCACCCATGGCCAGCACTAGGTCCAACAAGGCTCACTTCACTTCACACCTTTCTAAATTAGGAAATGGATACATTGGAAAGAGATAGATGTCTTGTTTTTATAGACAGAGTTCTCAGACTGTGTTTGCTTTGGAGGCTTCATTCCTTTTCCCAGCCCAGGGAATGTGTTGTTTGAATTGGAAGTTGTCTCAGGAAGTAGGTGTGCTTTCTTTAATGCGTTAACTTTTCAGTGTCAAGTGATAAAGATGAACCTGGCTTTTCCAGGTCAGAATACATTAGTCTGGGACAAAACTAAACTCTCATTGGGTCTTCAACATATTTACAATTCCACAGACAAAGGAACATTGGAACATTGGTTTGCTGTGTTAAAAATGCTACTGATTTCATAATTTACGAACACTTACTGAAGTAGATTGATTTCTTGTTTCTTGCTTGTTAGCTCCTGTTCTTAGGTATATAGGTATCAGAGTGAACAAACTATTCCTGTTAAATCCTTATGCACTTCATCCAGCAGGCTAGCAGTATCAGGGCTGAATGGAAAAAAAAATGCTTGTACGTGACACAAGCAAGAAGCATCCCAGCAATTCTTCAGGACTCTCGTGCCTTACCAGACATGCTTATCATTTATAATCTCTACTACAGTAACGTAGCAACATTTGTCTTCATGTCTGCAATTTAACTGCTTTCCAAATCAAACACCTGTTGTGAGGGAGAATAACGTGGAAGGAAATGAAAGTCGCTCACTGACATCTTTCTGAACCACAATGAAATGGCATCCTGTCTTAGAATGTTGTTGGGGTATTGGAATAGGTAGCTATCTGTCTAATTATCTCTTCATCTTGGGAGAACATTAAGGCTAGGGACAGAAGTTGCATGTAAACTGGTTTAAGTCATCAGAGACTAGTTTAAACCTGTAACAGAACAGGAGATCTGTGCACATCAGCCAGTTTCATAATGGCTGAAACTTGTTTAAGATACTGCATTCAAACTGGTTGAATGTAGTATCAGACTTAACTGATTTGGGTCAAACCAGTTTATGAAACTTCTGTCCCAGACCCCTTCCTGGTTTAAGTTAAATCAGAATCCCCTAGCATCCCAGCATGCTTTCCAGCCCTGGGCTGGGCTGTGCTCTCTGCTTCAGCAGAGAAGGGTTGGCAGGAAGGGGGGAAACAGGGTGTGACTGTTGGGCTTCTAGTATCCGCTCTTGAGCGGCCCTCGCCCAGGTGATAGATGTAGGGTGTTCTCTGGGCACACATTTTTGGCCAAGCAGATGTTTCCTCCATGACTCGCCCGCCCCGATCTCACCTGCCATGACTTGTCTGTTCCTCAGTGGTTGGGGGTGGTCATCTGGTTTACTCGGTGGCCCACAGTTCACCCGACAGTCATTTCATAGGGCTCCGCCACTCCTACACCCTGGCCACACTCCCTCGCGTGCAATGTTTTCCATTGGCCTTGGCCCCTTCAGTGGAGTTGCGCCCTCCTGATGGCTGTCTGTTATGCCTGCTCACCAACGTGGGGTCGGTCCTCTCGTTTCTGACCCTTCCCCATTTTTTCTCCTTCCCTCTAGCCCCTTCTCCTGGGGAAACAAAAAAAGAAAACCTCTGAGGCTTTCCCCTCGGCCCCGATACTTGGGGTAGCTCACACGGCCATCCCCTCCTCAACCCCTTCACGCGGGGAAACAGAAAAAGGAACTGATCACCTAAGGAGCTCTAAATTCAAGCATACCCCTTGACGTAACTGCACCCCTCTCCTATCCTTATTTTTCCTACTATTTTAACTCAGAGCGCCCTCTTTACCCTCTGTCGGCCCTGGGAGTCCTTCCCACTCCGCCACTGACCCATCTGGAAACGGCAGTGATGCCCGCCTTGATTGCGACCACCCTGGAACTTCTCCCAGGGTCCTTCTTTCTGGTGTGGGTCCCTGCTTGCCCTGAGCCCTTTGACTGGCCCACCTGGGATGCTCGGATCCGGGGTCCCTGTTGCCCAGCATCTCCCAGCCTCTGACTCCCGACGGTCTGCTGGGTTTGGTGGGACCTGTGGTGAAGGTCTTCTCCCTTCCTGGGCCTGGCTGGGGCTTTCTTTCTCCCTCTTTCTCTTTCCTCTCCTCCCCTTCTGCGGTGTTGGCCGCCATTTTTATTTTCACCAGCCAGCGTCTGGAGCTGACGTCACCAGCTGGCCATAATTGTATAAACAAGTGGCTGACGAGCTGCGTGGGCTTTTCCTTCCGCCCCAGCTGCTCTGTGCCTCCTGCTGTGGGTAAGTTTTTGGTTTTTTCCCTTGTATGTCCCTCCCTGGGACACAGGGACTACCCTGGCAAACCCCAGCTGGTGTCTCAGACCAGGGAGGGGGGTTAAATCCAACTTCCCCCAAGTACAGAACTGCCTTGCCCTGCTAAACTTACTGAATGTTACTGCCGGCTGCAACTATGGACTACAAATCCCAGAGGCACCTGGAAGCAGAAAGAGGAAGTGATGAGAAACGCTGCGTAGTCCTGTTGCTGTTATTCTGGACTGCAAATCCCAGAGACCTTGGGGGCAGTAGGAAGAGGAAGTAAATACACAGCCATGCTGGCTATATGTCAGAGAGCCGTGCTCTAGCACCCCCCAACTTCTGGCTTGAGCCACTGCAGGTATATGGCTGCATTTCCTGAATCAAAAGTGAATGTGTGTCCAGTTGTTTCTCGGTTTAATCTCTGCAGTTTAGACTAACCAGCAAAGACTGAGTCTTTCAGCCTCAGACTTTCTGACTTTCTGTACTTAGCCTGGGCATCTATACACGTGCTCCAGGATGGAGGGAGGGGGGCGCTTTAATTAGAATGGCTCTGTGGCAGCTGCAAATTAGAAATGTCTTGCAGCTGCTTTAATTAATTTATGCTAGCTGGTGACAGCCTTCATGGAGTCATTATCCCAGCTGGGGATCAACAGACCACAGTATACTTTGGCAATCTACACCTCATCTCTGTCACACCCCTACTCTGAAAAGGGTGTCACAGGGCTGGCTAAATAGGCTTTCTAACTTCCTCATGCAGGTTGCAATCTCCACCTGCCTGGATAAAGCAACTTTATGCCTGTTGGGCTGTGTTAGGGACAAACGTCTGGCCCATTGCATTCAAAAGTGAATTTATTGGCAGGTGAGGAAGATGGTAGGTATGCTATTTCCCAAGATTTGCTAATCATTTTCCTAATTCTGCCTCATTTACAGGTGGCTATTGACAAACTGGATTGAAATGGTTAATTGCAAATTGGTAGAATGTACACTTTCTTTCTGCTTGATTAAATTGTCAACCTGGCCTTCTAGAGAAGGGATTTGTAAGATTTTGTTTAGTAACAAATTGCTTTTTTTAGATATGAAGGGACAGGAGAAACATCACTGGCCACTGACAGACGAGGGGAAAAAAATCCTGGTGCTTTATTTTCATCTTAGCGCACTCCTGCATCAAGCATAGTGCATTCCCAAAAGAAGAGCCGTGTCAGTTTGACCTGTCTTACCCAATGTCTGTATAGATCGCATGGTTCAACAGGGTGGGGCTTTTTGGTGCTCCTGTCTAATAGCTGATTCTATCAGCTATTAAATAAAAGCACCAAAAAGCCCACTGAAGCACATGATGTATACAGATGTTGGATGAGCCAGGTCAAACTAACGCAGCTCCTCTTCCAGGAAAGCATCGTTTTGGTTTTTTTCCCCTGTGTCTGTCAGCAGCCAATGTGTTGCAATACATACAGATATACATGTAGTAGGGTTAGAGTGTTGTAGCTGGCTGTAATGGTCCAGGAAATATATGAAAAGCAAGGTTTTTTCTGTGACATCTTTTACTGGAACAACTGTATGCTTAGGAGTGATGTTAAACAAGTTTTCAGGCACAAAGCGCCCTTCTTCTGGTCTGGGAAAGAAGTAAGTCTTTCTAAAAAATCCCTTGTTTCTCAGAGATGTATTTCAATAAAGGAAAGCTTCATTTTTATTTTTTCAAAGTTACTTGGCCACAAAATACAAACACTATAGATTTAGTGTTCTAAAACTCTGAATAAGTTGCACTTTGGTGAACATCCTTAGGCAAACATCCTTATCAGCTTAACAAATTGATTCTGATTTATATTCAAGTGGAATATCTTTGCCTTTTCCCTAGGCTAAGTTCAGGCAGTCAAAAAGCTTGAGGCTGAATCGATTCAATCTTCGCAGGTTAGCTTAAACAGCATGGATTGAGCTGATAAGCAAATGAACAGACATTAACTTTTGATTCTGGAAATGCAATTGGATGTCTATGGTGGCCCAGGTCAGAAGCTGGAGGGCACTAGAGCATGACTTCCTGCTCAGCTGAAGCAGACAGCTTGGGTCAAGGGTATTTCACCCACGCTGCAAGGGGGTGGTTTGCAGGGGTGGAGGGGGTGCAAAGCATCCTGGGATGGTGGGGGACTGTGAGTTAATTTGAATCCGGAGGGAATCTGGGACAGAAGTTCAATACATTTATTTAACCTAAATCAGTTAAGCCTGATTCTGTATGCATCCAGGTTTATCTTAAACTGGTTTTGGCCAAAATGATTGTTGCTTCACATGATTCCAGTGGTATGGATTCGTAGACAGGCTGCACTCAGTTCTGGCAGTACAGTCACTCTGATTCCACTGCATCTGTGTTTGTCTGCTGACACTGAAGAGGGTTTGCCCCAAAATTGAACGGGTTCAGAGCAGTTAATATTATATGACCCATATTTTCAATAGTGTTTGTGTATTTACTTGCATGGGGGGATTTCTGGGAAATTCTTTTGTTGGAAGGACATAGATTTCAATATTACAGTGCATGCATGTTAAATCTGAATTAAAGAACTAAAGAGCTCTTATTTATATAAAAATAAGCCAGGTCAGGAGTTCTAGAAAGTGCTCTCACCATTCTGAGCTAAATTACCGGTGTATAGTTTGGTGTTGGCAGAAATGTTTTGGAAGAATTTCCCTGTATTCAAGCATATACCTGAGGACTCCTGCCATTAAAATCTCAATTAATTTTATTGATTTCATAATTACCTTTCTGAAGACATACTTTGAAAGAGTCTACCTTTGTTTCCTCCCCAACTTGTTCTTGCAGAGTTAATTGTATTACTTTTATAAGTACTTTCAGTAAACCTAAGCTGAAGTGTGGCATTTTCCATTAGAGATGATGGTAGCCTAGTGTATCAGCAAACATGTAGATCTATTTCCAGCTTCCCAGGACTGATTGCTTCTGCTGCCATGTTAGTAATTTCATACATCAGATCACACCCATGCCTGACTGGCCATACTTCTATAGAATGGGAAAAGACTGTTAGGTGCTTAGTAGCCCTGTGCTAGTGCATGGTGCAACAGCATGAGTCACTCTAAATTTGCAACTTGTGTCAACAGAAAAAAGGCTGTGATGGAATCAAGCCTTCCTCATTCGCCAGTTTGTCGCCAGCCATTATATCAGAAAGATAAAAACCCCCCATTGTTTACAGCACAGAATCAATGCTGTGTTTGTGCGTGTTGTTATTAAGCTTGGAACTACTGAAATTAGAGGGACAGTTAATATAGTTTAGAAAAATGATCTGTTTCTGCTGCCACATTTTGTAGGATTATAACTGTATTTTCCTTTCCTTTTTCTTTCTAGAAATCTTTGGTGTTCTGTGTGACAATGGATTAAACAAAAGTCTGAGCGAAGTATTTCTTTTAAAGACAACTCATAGGGAGTTGGAGATTATGTATAATTATTGTCCTAAAGTTTGCATAGATTTTGCTTACCTCTTTTAGCTGCTTGTAACTCCAGCGTCTAGGCACTGCATGCTACTGTTTTCCGACTGCAGTCCTTGGAAAATACAGTAAAATTGGCAATTACTTAGAACTAGGCTTCCCAGTGAGCCAAGGTATTTTCTTCTCATTTATCACTTTGCAGTTCAACAGTGTTGTAGAATATTATTTCATTAGCTGTGGTACTCTTAAAAAAAGACACGAGCTTTTGTCTTTGATCATCTAGGCTGTAAAAATTGGGTGTAATTAAATCACTGCTGACAAAGAAAACAATTAAAGTTATGTCACTAGTATACTTAATAGGGTTAGTTTTTGAAGTCCCAGAGGACAGCTAGACAAATTGGAATTCATTTCATGATAGACTTTTTATCTGATGAATCTTCTGGTGCCTATAGTCTTTTTAAATGTGGTAGCCTTTAGATGATGAAAGTAAAGGTGTGCAGTGTGTTGGTCTGCCATTTTGTCCAAATTCGGGAGTCAGGCCTGCATGTATCTTGGCTAAAATCACTTTTGAGAGTGCTTAGGTGGAAAAATGCAGAAATGCGTAAGTATCGCGCTGCTGCCCCCGTTACTGCCAGGCCCTGGCTCCAGCTGGTCTGTAGCCCCATGCTCCATGTCAGTGCAGAAATCTGGGCAGGCACTTGCCCCCTTGTGTTTCCATAATGCATCACCTGTGGAAAAATGACAAGCGGTAACTTGCTGAAAGATCCGTATATTTCAACCTGGTTATCTCCTGCTGCTTCAAGGGGTATTTGAGATATAGATTTGAGCCCTCCCTAGACCTACTTACTACCTTAGATTACACTAGACCCATATAAAGTAGCCATGCACCCAGTGATGCTGGTCAGCCAAACCTCCCCATCACAGATTGGTTCACAATGTCTTTCTTGCTGAGGTTCTTTGAAGACAACTATGTAGTGAATACTTTAAGAATTTAATTACATGATCTGAAAACTGACAAAATGATGTGGCCATTAGAACAAACACTCAAAATATGACCATAAATATTTTGTTTACTAGCTGACTGCCCATTGAGAATGATGGGGGGGGGGGGGGGCAAAGTGACGCCCGCACTGCCACCACTCTGCTTCTGGCCCTGTCCCCCTCCCCCAAACGTCTGGGTCTGTGTGCCTTCCCTTTGTCCACCTGTTCTAGCCCCTCAGTCCCCCCTGTCATGGGGGGGGCAGGGACAGAGCCCTGCATCCAGGCCCACCCCGCTTCTTGTCCAGCCCCATTTCCCCCTGCTCTCTCCTTCCCCTCCCCACTGCGTTGGCGCTGGGCACATTTCCCCCACCGTCCGTCCCCCTCTACCTCCAAGGAGCAAGGCCAGGGCCAGGGCATCACTGGCCTCATCCTCTCCACTCAGGGCCCTTAGTCCCCACTGTCATGGCAGTGCTTCTGTCTGTGCAGAGTGCTCGGATTGGTTCTTTCAGTAAGCACTGTGATTGGCTGCTGAGACAACCAATCAGAGTGTGAATAAAGTGTTACTGACAGACAGTCAGACTCAGGCTTTTATAATATTAGAATATTATATATCTGCCTAAAAAAGCATCATAGGGAAGATGGTTTTTTATTGCTTTACTCATGTTCCTGGTTTCCATGTGCAGGCTCAGCCCACATTAATTTGTAAAATGATCTCACAAATATGAAATCAATAGTAAGTTTATTTCCTATACTTGATCAAAACTGTATTGGTGATAGCTATAATTTAAACACAGTGTTTATGGCTGATTAAAGGTTAAAATAATTTCCTTTGCCCATGTAATAAATTGAGTGAGAGAGATTTTTTTCCCCCAGCCCAAACATCAATAAATAGGAGTGGAAGACAGGAAAGCCTCTGTAACCACAGCTCTTCATCAAGGCTAGCATGTTCTGTTGTTTTATTGAATTATCATCTAAAGGAAGCAAAACTATGACTAGCAGTTTCTGATATAATACGTTCCCAAAGAGCATTCATTCAAGAAGCATTATGACATCCATGTTGTGACCTATGCTCATATAAACTCAAAGGAGAGAAGATATTTATTCAAGTGATACTTGGCTTTGAAAGAGTCATTTTCATTGCAAGGATGGTGGCAAGACCATGAGCTACACAAGGAAGTGGAACTTTTGGGTGTCACATGCCTTGCTCTCAGACAGCCACATAGTGGAGCTCTTCCTTTGTATTCTGCCAACCTACCCATCTTTTTCCTTATGGTAGAGCCAACCATGGTGGCGCACATGGGAATCCCTTGTGAAAATTTCCTGGAGTGGAGTAGCTCGTGCTTCTCTAAACAGTAGTAAATAGAAACCCATTTTATGACGCAATGCTGACCCTAGGAAATGCCACATAAAAAGGATCTTATCCAGTCTTTTCCTCTGTGCATGGCCTGACTCCCATTTTGTGGCCTGTCAGCTATTGCCCGGATCCAAAATCCATTGAAGTAAGTCTTCCCATTGACTGCAGTGAGGTGTTTTTTTTCAGGCCCATGTTGCTGCGGAGAGGTGTGTTGGTGGGAGGGTAGAACTTTCTGAGGTTGCCTTCTCCATTTCGTGCCGCTCATGGATGACTGGAGTTAGCGGTAATATACCAACATTTTGATCAGGTTTTAATTAAGATACTTGCACAACAGGAAGGTTTACAACTTTTGCTTATCCAGGGAGGCCCAGAATGGCAATAGAAGAAATTCTTTCACTTCACAGCTGCCATCCTGGGTGAGGAGCTCATCATACTTTAACTGACTGCAGGCTTTGCTTCTGAAGCAATGATTGTTTACGCGTTTCCTCCAGAGGCCAAATGTATTCATCAGAGCCCAAGGTGTCCAGTGCTTTGAACAGGCTGCAAAATAACATTCCTTAGCCAAGATATAAATCTATTTTGATTAATTAAAAGACGTATCATTTTTCTAAAGAGTAGAAATGTAATTAGCTAAAAGCGCAAGTACCTCTTTGCACAGCATATAAGATAATGACAAAAGCCATCTTTCTGTATACTAATTTTTGTAATTTTGTGCATACTAATGGAGCACAGTAAGCAAGTCTGAGCCCCTGTGAATTCCTGTGCCACCTCAAAGGTTTCTCACTGCAGTTCTATTTGAATTTTGTATACTTGGTTAATACTAATTAACGTTTAAAAGAGAGAAAAAAAGCTTCTAAAATTTAGCTGGTGATGGTGATACTAGACTTTCCAGTAAGTCTGGATTCTGCATGACTGCAAAAGGAGCATCTAGGAACTCAGGTAGTTTTCAGACTTATAACAGCTGTTTTCCCATCCATTAGCTTATTCTCATTGTCTCTGTAAGTGTGCTGTTCGTACTCCCCCCTCTTGTGCCTCACATTTGTCTCTTGCAAATTTGCCGTGTCAGCAGACTGTCCTGTTTTTTTCATTCTTCTTGGTTTAAACCAGTGGTACCCAATCATTTGGCTCTGTAGGCTGAATGAGTGGTGTGGGGCTGGTCCATGGGCTGGATCTACCAGGTCAGCACCCAGATCCTGCCTCGTACCCTTTGGATTGGGCCCTGCACATCCAGATCCCCTTTGTGCTAGCCAGATCCTGCTTCATGCTGCCCAGATCAGGCCTTGGACACCCAGCTCCCACTTCATAACACCCAGATTGGACCATACTCGCCTGAATCCCACCATGTGCTATGCAGAGCCCACCTTGTGCTGTCTGGATTAGACTCTGGCTGCCTCAGCCCTGTGTGCCCAACCTAGCAGATGGCCACTAGGCTTCCCACAGGTCCAGAAATTTGGCAATAGGGGAGCAGCAATTAGTACTGCCACCTCTCCCTGGCTACCAAATTGTTGGACTCATGGGAAGCCCTGCAGGGCAGATGACCTGGCTGCATGGGCCAAATCTGGCCTGCATGGCAGAAGTAAACAACTCTGTTGTTGAGAGATCAGCCTAGAGTAGGAGTCAGCAACCTATGTCCCACAGGCTGGCTTCCACCAGCAAAGGTCTGGTCCAGCCTTTAGTGGCAGCACATTGTGACATGGCGATCGGTGGTATGTGGCAAGGGAGGGCACCAGCCACAGGTGCCAACTTAGAGGGGAAGCCCCCAGGTCCCCTCTGCCTTTTGGAGTGCAGCTCAACTCAGTGCATCCCCCTTCTCTGCCCTGTGCCATGCATTCCTCAGCCCCTGAACAGTTCTCCAAATCTTCCGCCTCGGTGTCCTATCCCTCCCTGTCTCGTGTGGGTGGCTGCTCTCTCATTGTCCTCCCTGTTCCCTTGCTACAACTGCTGCTTACCCTTACCACTGAATTCACCACTTCCCATTGTCACAGATGGATGGAATCAGTACCACTTAATGGCAATGACAGTTAGCGGGGAGAGTAAGTGGAGCCTGCAGTAGGCAGGGTATGAGAGTGAGAAAATAGCCCTCAGTCCAGAGTAGGGAGGGCTAAGGTGGGCTGAGTGCTGTGGAAGGGATCACTGCACTGGGGTGATCTCTATGTCATGGTAGGCAGAGGAGACGAGTAAGGGGACATGAAAGTGCCCACCAGCTTTGGGAAATGTCCCTGCACTGTGTTTAGTTATGCCTTTTCACGATGTGGGGAAATTGGCAGCCCATGGCAGTGGCCAGGTTGCAAGCACCAGCCTGCTGTTGGTAAAAAGTTGCTAATCCCTGGCTTAGGAAACCCTGGCAGTCAGGTCTCTGTGGTCTCATCGTAGTTGGTTGTCTACCTGTAGTTTGCATTGAAATGAAGTGGGATTCTATATGTGTATCCTATGGGATGATCTGACCCCTGCACTCTGATTTCAGTTCCTGGCCCCTGTGGCCTGGAAAGTCCTTGACGCTCTAAGCCTCAGCTTCTCCATGTGTACAGTGGGGACAGGGATAGCTGCTTAACTCAGAAGATAATTGTTAGCGAGATAGGTTCTGATTTCATTGGCAGTAAAGTAAACCCTAAAACTGTCTCCACACTGGGGTTTAAACAGCCATCTACCTATATCTATGGAGATATACCTTGTAAATAACTACTTGCACCAATATTGTTTACCCTGTCTTGAAACGGAGGCAAAATGACCTTTCTTCATGAGTTGTCAGGATTTACTATGGTACATTATACCTACATCAGATACTGGTGTAATTCTATGAATGATCAAAACCTTAATGTAGACAAAACCTAAATAACTTCTTTGAAGATGTTGGGACAGGTCCTCAGCTGGTATAAATTTTCACAGCACCATTTACCTCATTGGAGTGTCTGGCTGAGGGCCTGCCCCATGTAAATTGCCCCAGTTTTATGTCAGTAAGAAAACTTTACCCACACAGAGTGCTGTGGGAGCATGAATTTTGATTTTCTTAAAGGGACAACATTACTGTATAGCCATCTCTAATAATTTTTGTTGAGAGTCCTGCTATTTTATTGCAAATCTTACTTTTTCCCCCTCAAGGCTTGTAATCCAATGATTAAGTGAGAATCTCATTTTTTTTCATTTTCAAATAAGCAAGTTCTGCCTCTCTTGGCTGAAGAGAAAATCTTAAATCAATACATTATAAAGGCTCAAGAAGGCACAGGGTAAATGCAGAAGGCAAATCACAACTAGGAGTTTTGGTCAAATTTGATCTGAATTTCACTCTTTCAGTCTGAAAGACTGAATGTCCGTTTTGAATTATTGTTTGTAAAACATTACAAGACATTTTTATATCAGAGCCCTTGCCTCCTAGGAGTTGAAGTTGAGGTCCCTATTCTCTCTGCAGGACCTGATTCTTAGGGGTACTACATCTTCCATAATGCAATACGGGGAATTCCATCTGACCAGGCAGGCCATGATTCTTCACCTAAATCTCATGATTCTGGGGGCTTCTGAGAGATGTAGTTCAACCAAAGGATTTTAGTCCATGGTGAAGAGAGGATATTTGGCTACTGAATTATGACTTCCATAAAGCACATGTAAAAATGCAGTTTAATACAGTGTTTGGGGCTGTTTCAGCAATTTATTTTGATTTGCTAATATCAGTGTGTTGTGTAATAACATTTCCAAGTCAATTTGGGTTGGAAGGAAGGGGGCAACTTCTGCTCTGGGAAAAAAAAATCAAAATTTTACATTTTTTCTTATCTGGAATGAAACAAATTGTTGAAATATCCTCATTTCCTGCAGGATGGACATTCCTTATGTCACTCACCTCTAAATAAAAAGTGGAATTTATCAGCAAAATCTTATTTGAGAGCCAACAATTGTGGCATTTTTCAAAAATTGTGTTTTCTATTAAGAAATCTATTAGATGTCCTTATCTCCCTGCTATAGGTGAGGACTGCCTAGGACTGGTAGATGTAGAATTATTTGCATTATTCTGATCTACTCTCACTGTGTATCAATAAAATTCACCTATCATCGAATGGAGAGGTCGTGGTTGGTCTGAGGATTTGAGTCTGTCCATAATACGGTATTTGGGTCATAAATCTAATGCCAATACCTGGCAGCATGTGGCTCTGGGCAGAGCTGTATGTGGTAGCAAAGAGTGAAGAAAGGCTGGCCCGCCTCTATTGTACACTTGCAGCTACCAGCACTCATGTGCTACTGGGGGAAGCCCTGCCTGATGGAGCCAGCAGACTTCCCCACCCCACCCTGCCCTTCCCCCTGCTTCCTGGTGGAGTGCCAGGACCTGCACATGGTGCAGGGAATATGGAAGACAGCCAGCTCCACTGCATGGAGCTTTCCCCAGTGTCATGTGAGTGCCAGGAGCTGCATGTGTGCTGCAGTGAGCCCCGCGCAATAGAGGTGGCCCGGCCTGGCTGCACTCCTTGCCATCACATGCAGCTCTGGCTGGAGCTGTGTGCTGCCAGGGGGCAGCACTTGCGCAGGCCCTGAGCGCCCCAAGGGCCGCCACTGAGAGCCATGCAGGGGCGTGTGTGCTATGCAGGGGAGTGTGCTGGGGGGTTCCCGCCTGACCTCACCTTCCATCACACCCTACAAACCCCACACACCCACATCTGGCTTCCGCAAGCCCTCACATATACACACACTTCACAACATACCCTGCACTCCCTCACAGACACACATTCACCCCCCCCAGCTATACCCCACATGCTACCTTACACGCAATATGGAAGACTAAGACTTTACGCAATCACCTCTATATACACTACACAAACACAAATCATGATAAAATATTTTTTGTAATAAAATTAAAATGTTATAGTTGATGCTTGACTTTTAGTGTATGATTTGGTTTTATTCTGGTTCCAAGATGGCAGCCCCCCCCAAAGGAGTATTTTCAGGACAAGGGGAGGGACTTTGGGTGGCAAAGGTTAGGGATGGGACTTCCAGTCCCAAGATTTTGATGGGGGGAGGGTGGGGGGTACCTGTCAAGGGGCGGACTTCCCCTTGGCAGCCTTGGCAGGTCACCAAAACACATTAAGTGGCCCTCCAGCCGAAATAGTTGCCTACCCCTGCTTTAGACA
This sequence comes from Crocodylus siamensis, assembly GCF_052110815.1. Lineage (NCBI taxonomy): Eukaryota > Metazoa > Chordata > Crocodylia > Crocodylidae > Crocodylus > Crocodylus siamensis. The sequence goes on along the minus strand of NC_143398.1, from coordinate 86,039,792 downwards.
CCCAAAGAAAGATCTATTACAAAATCTATTGGAAAATCATTCTGTTTTCTATCCTCTTTATTTAGATTGCATAAAATCCGCAGAGGGAGGAATATCTCTCGGTGTTAATTCTTGTGATGATTGATAACTCAAGTTTTGCAACATTTGGTGCCTCTTTTAAAATCCCATCTTCTAGACTCTTTAAGTGATATTCTCAGTTCTCATTTTAATATACATCTCTAGTCCTCATGCTTGTGGTAAATGCTTGAAACTGGGAGGACTAAACACTCTCACACCAAAGCCTTGTGTTCCTTAAACCAATCCCATGAGCATTTTGGGGCCTGATACTTTTTTGGGGGGATAAGGTAAGGGAGGGAGGGAGATTGTCAATAGTGGTTTCTTACTGTGTATTTCTACAGCGGATAGGACAAAGGAGCTCAATCTCTAGGCTACTGTAACAAGCTACTAAAATGTTAAAGATGAATTAGTGTCAAATAAGATTTAAATTTTGTGCTTCTGTCTTAATTGAGTGTATTTGTTTGTTGCTAACATACTTGCTTCTAGTAAAAGCCTTTGCCACCAGCAGTGACAATAATTTCCTGACCGCTAGGGTAGAAGTCAAAATGTTAATTTTGTTAGTGTTAAAAATAAATTGCAGCACCTTCTGTTCTTTTTCTGAGTATCCAAAATTAATTGATTACACAAGTGCTATTAAAACAACAAGCTTAAACTCTCACTATTGTGTTAGTTGCCAGTGCCAATAATAGCCTGGAGGCTTCATGAATTGTTTATGAAGATATTGCATTGCTAAGCAATCTCTTAATAAAGTTAAACTTCCTAGACTGAAGAAAAATAGTTTAATTAGTTGTGTAATAATAGTACAGATGCCAGAAAGACACTTCTTACCAGAGCACAGACAATAGGCATGCAGTCAAAATGTTTCCTCAATAGCAGCCACTTCGGAGAACATACTGTGTAATGGATATGGTGTTTTTAACCTGGATCTAGTCTTTTGTTTGTATGAATGTGACTTGAGATGGTATCCAACATCATTTGAGGCAGAGGTTAACTTACTGTTTTCATTCCTCTGACTAGGTATGGTGTAGGGTCACCTGAAAGCTGGGGCTCAGAACCTAAGAAATGCAATGACTGAAAGGGCCTATTCCTGTTGTTAGCAACAACACAGAGAAACAAATACCACTGGCAGGGGAAAAATTAGAGACAAACATTCCACGCCTCCAAAGTGGGCTCTTAATTAGGCTTAGAACATATTTCCTTCAGAAGAACCTGCCTTAGATGACTTTGTCTCTGTCAACATTTTTCTTTTATGTCCTGAAGATGGTTCCTATCCTCCTTTGCTCTTAAAGCAACACTATCTTATTGCACTGTTTAGATCTGTTCTTTCTTATTCCACCAGTATTTAAAAAATAGTGCTATATGACTGAAACAATAATGTTAATTATCTGATTTTAAGACCTGTTGTTTCAGGTGTTGATTTTCACTGCTAGAAACTTAAGTGGCTTGGGATCAACTAGAGAATACTTCTCCTCCCACACTAAACTTCCATGATTTACAGCAGCAGAATCCTTTTCATCATAAGTGATAGGAGGCTGTAGTCTCTCTAGGTACTTTCATAGGCCTTCATTGTCATGGCCTTACATTGTTAATGTTGTTTTATCTTTTCAATACTTCTGCGCAGGAGAGAAGTCTTTTCTCCATTTTATATATTGGGAGCTGAGGAGGTCATAAAGGAAGCTTGTGGCTGGGCTAAGAATTATGTCTAGACCAGGGCAGATCCAAAGGGTATGGTCACACCCCCTCTTTCAGGTGACATTGTGGGAGCAGCAGTCGGGGACTTTAAGTCCCCTACGTAGGTAAGAATTCCACCTGCCACTTGTCACCTTTCCTCCCACTCCATGCCCAGCAGCACCCCACTTCCCACCTCCCCCCTCCACACTCATTCTTGCTGCTGCTGTCCCTGGCTGACCCAGGGTGGGAGAAGTTCCAGAGCTGCTCCTGCCCTGCTCCAGCTGGACTGCATGTGAAGCCAGGTTCAGACGGGAACTGGCAGCAGCAGAAAGGTTGCTCACCACCAAGGGTTCCTTGCCTCCTGCTCAGGGAAGGGGAACCCACCATTGTGGCTGCAGTTCCCAGCTGAGCCTGGCTTCCAGCACAGCCCAGCAGGAGCTGGACAGGAGCACCTCTGGAGCTTTCCTCACACCCAAGTGAGTTGGAGAAAATGGCAGCAACAAGCAGGGGAGAGGAATGAGAGGGGATAGGAGGTGCTGTTGAGCACCAAGGTGAAGGGAGGAGGGTGCGCAGGATTCTTGCCTGATTTCTGAATTTTAAAAAGTACCAGGCTGCTCCTCCCACAGCATGATCTGCTTGCCTCAGTGGTGGAGGGGAGGCTGGGAGCCAGGAGTGGAGGGGCAGAAGCCTTAGGGGCGGGGGTGATGGGGTGTGCAGAATCCTGGATCCACCTATGGTTTCAGTCCAGTACTTTATTTATTCTAGACCAACCTTACTTGGATAGCCTCGAGGTGTTGGACCTTGTCTTTCCTCCTCACCCCTTTAACCCACATCTTATGAATCCAGCAACATTCTGGAAGTACCGCAGAGCTCCTCTTTCTCCCTCAGCAACTAAAATTGGGAGAGAATTATGAAGGTGGTTATATTGTCTTGCTTTTTGGTTCCATGGAATTATTGTGTTTTGATAACAGAGGGATATTTTTATATTGCTACTTTTAAGATACACCTGGGATGCCAACAGGAAGTGGATAGGCATTCTTATTTATTTTGTATACATCTAAATAAGCCAACTAGGATATGAAGAAATTGTTATTAGCCTAACCAGTGTATGTTTGTGCATCTAGAGGAGAGTATACTTTTTAATGCTGTTTTCCGTAAGCCTGAACCAAGTAGGGTGATGATAACCAGCCTGATAGAGAATGCTACCCTCTGCTGTTGTGGTATTAGTATAGGTTACAAACCTGATTAGTCCACCTAACAGAAACCAGTGAACAAAAAAAAATGTCTGCTGTAAATTCAGCTGTAATGAATTCTAGGAAGGAAAACTAGAAGGGGTTGAAAAGGCAGATAAATCTCACTGGTACCTTTGAGATGTCACTTGGTATTTCATACTGATTTACAGCCAATAGCTTAACCAATTAGTGTGGTGCAATAGTTAATAAATGTACCTTTAAAAGTTATTTTTATAAAATGCAAAGTAGGCACAAAAATACCTGATTAATTCAATAAAAATGGCATTACTTCATCAGTAACACATCATTAGTAATAATTAGCAGTGTTTATAAATTATTAAAGTTGGGGTTGAGTAGAATGAGAGTAAAACCTGAGCAACACTATTATGGCTATAAGCAAGGAGTTGGTGGGGTGAGGGAAGAAAGGAGAGAGAAAGAAAGGGTGGTTGCCATCCTTTGGGTTTTGATTCACTAAGGTACTTACACACTTTGTGAGAATCCTCCATGACATTAATGGAGTATTTAAAATTAGGCACGCTGCTGGATAGGGACCTTGGAGCTTACTTTCTTGATGACACTTCAAGGTAAAGGAATGTGCTATATAATCATTATTTTCCTACTTAAAACGATGACTGTGGGTCAAAATAAAAGCTATATGGATAGTTTTGGGATAAAGTTTTCACTATTTTTCTTGTGTCTACTAAACATACGCACTGTTTGCACCTTGCAGGCTTTAAATCCGACAAAGCAATACACCATGTATTATGCAGGTTAGTTTAAATTACAAATGTTCTCTTTTAGCTCTAAAACCTATTATATTAATGTCTATTTCTTTTTTTAAAAATAGGCATTGAAAATGTTAGGTTTCTTTTTCCGGTAGCAATTTTAAGCTTTGCTTTTTTCCCAAAAAAAGAGGAGGTTACTGAAGAAAGGGTGAATGGAAGATTTAAATATCTGTTAGTGTACCTTTAAAATTGGGCCCCTAACAAATAGGATTATATAGAAAATTATTACCTGGACATGGATAGGACTTCTGGAATATTGCTGTATCCATCTGGGTTTATTTAGATGGTAATTGTTCTGCCTTAGGGCCTTGTTAAACCTTAAGCTGTAAGCGGAACAAATGTTAATTGTTTTAGTGTTGTTTGGCTTAGCGGAGCAGTCGCACCTTAAGACAAAAACCATCTCTGATGATCCTTCACCTGCACAGCTGCCACTTGCCACTAGAGGCCTGGTGAGCAGGGGCAGGACAGGCTTAACACTCCTGCTGAGCAGGGTGAGCATTGCAGCCTCAGAGCACCCACTGGCTCCAGTGCCTCCTGCTGTCACCCAAACTGGCTTGCTGCTTGAGTTGTTAGGGGTCCAATCCTTTTTTCTCTGGAGACCGCCCCGCCTCATGCCTACCTTGCCCAGGCTGCCAGCCAGCTGGATGCCACCTAAGCTCCATAAAGGATCAGGCCCCTTGGACCTCAGGCAGCACCCAGTCAGCTGACAGCCTGGCTAGAGGTGGTGATGAGGGGTGAGCTGCTGAGGGGAAAAAAAGATCAGGGCCCCATGACCCAGACATGCCCTGGTGGGACTGGGCAACTGGAACAAGGTGGAGCTCAGCACCAGTAGCACAGCAGCCTGAGGCCGGTTCCAGCTAACCTCATGCTGTGCTGGCATGTGCAGGGTCCAGCTGCCAGCTCTGCCACCCGGCTCCCTCAGCAGCAGCCATGTTTGGCAGTGAAGGTCCTGAACCCCCCTTAGCAGCCAAGCAGCTCTGGGCGTGGTGCACGGAGAATGGGGCTCAGTGCTGCCTGTCCAGGGTGAGGAGAGTGGGAATGCTGACTGTCCAGGATTGAAGAGGAGAGTGAGAATGACTGCATTGGAGACCAGGATCTTGGTGTCTTTCTGAAGGTTAGATGACTAAAGATACACCAAAGCAATTTTCCAAAGGAGGCACTTGCATGCTAGGTGCTATGCTGGATCTCCTTGTCACTGTTCATTCTCTGAGAGAGGTGGCTACTGAAGTAGGGGAGGTGCTTGATTTACCTCCAGGGTCTTTCCCTCAATGGTAATTTGGGAAGTGGGGTCACATTCATGGCTTGGGGCAGGCTGATAGAACACTTCAGTCTTCTCCATACTGAGAGAGAGGCCCAAAGTTTGGTAGGTTTCTCCAAAAAGGTCCAGCATGGTCTGGAGGTTTCCCTCAGTGTGCACAAGGATGGCCAGTCATTGGTGTATTGAAGGTCAGGGATGGTCGTTTTGAGTACTTTGATCTTCAAGTGAAAATGTCCCAGATTGAAGAGCCCTCCTCCATCCATTCAGTATTCTGAAAGGCTGGTACAATCTGAAAGAACCAGGTGATGAAGCTGATAACTGCTGGATGCAGGGGCTCTCTTGCAAGTTGTTTTTAGTTAGAAAAACAATGTAAGATGGTTCTGGGAGTTTTCTTCAGTATCCTATCTCCACCAAAAAAAAAAAATCTAAAAATTACCATATTTTCTTACATAGAACATGCCTAGAATAATATATGCACCTTGTTTTTGTAAGGCAGAATGAAGGAAAAATCTTTTCATGTACAGGCAGTTCTTGACTTACAACGTTTCGAGTTATAACGTTTTGCACTTAAGTTTATAAATTGACACCCTGTTTCAACTTTATGATGTCAGTTCTGACTTTACAACGCTCGATTCGATGCAACACCACACCAGTGAACAAATTCACTGTGTCACTCATCTCCCTGGAGAACATCTGTCCAAACTTGTTTGGACACTTTCTTTAAGAAAACAGACAAGACTCCAGAAAAACTTGCAGCCAAGACTCCTGAGAAGACTCCAGCCAAGAACCCTTCAAAAAGTCCAACGAAGAGCCCTCCAAAAAGTCCAGCAAAGTCACTTCAAAGAAGGCCTTCCGAATCAATATGATTGCTATTTACGATATAAATACATTAATGTAGCTATGACAGACAAGGTTCTTTGGGTGAATCTGATACCTTTTATTAGACCAACTTAAAAAGTTGGAAAACAATTATTAAGCAAGCTTTCGGGTTTAAAAACCCTTCGTCAGGCTAAGGAAGTTTTCAGCGGTTGGCGTGTGCTCTTCCTGGATGGAATGAAAAGTAAAGAAGCCAGAGGCTGGGCTGGTATGCATACAAGACAGGTAGTCAGTGAAAATGTAGATTGAGCAGTCAATGGGTGAGAGACAGGCTGGGGTGGGGGCGGGGGGGGGAAGAGAGAGAATGGGGATGAATAGTGAAGAGCTACCTAAGCAGTCAGATGTCAGGCAGGTTGTGTGTCATAAATCCAATGTCTATATTTAGTCCATGATTTTGCTCTTCACCTCCCCCCGCCCCGGCCTGTCTCTCATCCATTGACTCTTCAATCTACATTTTCACTGACTACCTGTATGCATACCAGCCCAGCCTCTGGCTTCTTTACTTTTCATTCCATCCAGGAAGAGCACACTCCAACCGCTGAAACTTCCTTAGCCTGACGAAGGGTTTTTGAACCCGAAAGCTTGCTTAATAATTGTTTTCCAACTTTTTAAGTTGGTCTAATAAAAGGTATCAGATTCACCCAAAGAACCTTGTCTGCCTATGTCCTTAGACCAACAGGGCTACAACCTACACCTCTGTTAAGGTAGCTATATTACTCATCTATAATCGATCGAGTACAAAATTCTGGGGTATTTTTGGTGAAAATAGGGTATCGGGCCCTGGTTCAGGAACCAGTCCTCCCCCGTTTATAACATTGTTTCTTATGAGAAAATTGGTTCTGAGTTACAACGTTTCGACTCAAGACAGGGGTTTTCAGGAACAAATTGTGTCGTAAGTCCGAGGTCTGCCTGTATATGTAACTGAGTAGCAGTACTGAAGGAACTGAACCTATTCATTGTTCTGCTCTGTGTGGATCACATGCACAGTGATTATGGCCAGCAGAAACTTAAGTGCTGTCACCATATTTCCTCATTCATATACAAAACCTAGTTTTCACCAGCTATTTTGGGGGGAAAAAGGTGTGTGTTTTATTTGAAAAAATAAGCTTTTCCTTGTATGATCTATCTTTCTTATGTAGTAAATCCTATTTCTGTTTTCTATACCTTTCTGATGGTCTGTGAGGAGAGTGATTCCAGTATTCCATTTCCATGGAGATGGCCAACCTTATGTTTAATTTCTTTCACATAATCCTGGGTGGGGGGAGGAGGGGCAAATGAATCCCTAAAATGTGGGCAGGGCTCTCCAATTTATCTGTAAGATCCAGTCAGGATGCTGGTTTAGACCAGGCAGAGGAGTCTGGTAGAGGGGTGAGGGGAACAAGATATATTTTGCACTTGAGGACAGGCAGCCAAAGTATTAGGGAGAGGGCCTGGAGCTTCTGGGGTGACCCCCCACAGTACTTGTGACTATATTTCTAAAAGCATAAGGACTGTGATGCTTCGCCAAATTTATTTCTGCTAGACATTATCAAACCTGCACAGCCTTTTCTTTTTCATGATCAACAAGCACTTCAGACACCTGCTTGCATCATTGAAATCATCCAATAGGCTGCTTATATATAGGGTGACCATACATCTCGGTTTGGCCAGGACAGTCCTGGATTTCAAAGGCCAGTCCCAGCTGGTTGGTCAAAATTAAAATGAGAGTCCTGGAATCACAGGGCTGCAGGAGACAGTCTGGTGGGGAGGCAGAGCAGCAAGGTACTCCAGACAGCTCCACCTCTCAACTGGACTGCGCCCAAGCAGCAGTGCCACCATCTTGGCCTGGGGGTGGGGGGCAGCAGCAAGGGGAGCAGTGTCCTCGATGTCCTAGATATCCCATGTTTCATTATGGTCACCCTACTTCTATATCACAAGATATGGTACAATTCCTTAGCTTTTTTAAGGCAGTAGGACATGCTTTTAAAAAGCTTTTGATATCAGGCAGCCAAGCTTTGGAAGGAAGCTTTGATCTCACTCCACTGAATTGCAGAGAGCTTATGTTGCATCTAGCCATTCAGCCATGCTGTCCCTCTAGCTTTTCAGCAACTGTCTGAGATTTTGGAAATGATTACTCAAATATTCTTCTAAAAGTATTCTTTGCAGGAGCTAATCTAGCTGGGATCAAATTATGAAAAGTAGAGTCAAAGGGAAAAAAAGGAATAAGAGTCAGCTTGTGCTGCAGAGACCTCGAGAGCCTGTCCCTCCTTATTTGTAAGTGTTCATTATTTCACCTGAGGAAGCTTAAAGCAGACTGAATATAGATCTTATCAAATGAAAGTCTGAGCCCTGTGCCGCCTCCTGACTCTATTCCATTTTTAGCTGCACAGTAATATAGTGCTTTTAGGCTTTATTGCACAAAAAGATTTTGCCAGCTGAAAGGATCAAGAGTAGGTGGGTCCTTCAGATTGCTCTTCAGCTCTTTTTGAATATTGAAGGCTATTTAAAAAAATATTTTTATTTGTGCTGTATGGTTTTGCAGTTTGCATTGGAAGAGTGATCATGTGTCCAAGCACACTGTGACTCCATTGCCCCACACAGTGGAATCATGGCGTTATTGAAATCTCACTGACTTCAGTAGGGCTAGCATTTTACCCACACTATCCTTTTAACATGACCCCAAAGAAGGAACACCAAGCCAGTGCAAACTGCATCATTATCTAATCTCTTTTTCTTTTCTTTCTTTCTTTTTTTTTTTTTTTTGCTCCTCGCCTCTTTACCATTGTGGTGGTGGTTGGGTTGCCTAAAAATTGTAGAAAAATGGCCTTTCATTGCCAGCTGTCTCACTTCCCTAATATAGCCATTCAGCTGCTTTAAATGCAATGCTGTACTGAGACCACTAGAAGATGGTATAAATACATGGAATTGGGTTTTACAGACAATGTTCATATTTGCTGAGCAGAAGTGTGTGAGGAATCTGTTGCTGTTAGGATTGCCTTGATTAGAAGTAGCAACTCTGCCAACTCAGCAAAAGGAGCATTCCCTTTACTGGCATTAAGCCTCTTTGCAAGCTCAAGTTACTTAATGGCAAAGCCTGTGGCTGTATCTAATAACAAGGGAACTGTAAGCCGGCCTCATTTTGCCATTGCCAATGATGTGACTGAAAACATAGGAAGGTAAAATCACCCCCAAGCAGTGTAGGGAAAATGGGTGGTGACCATCAATGCAAGAAAGTGAGCACCTACCTCACTGGGGTGTACACTTGAGTTTGGTGCATCCAGGGTCATGGGAGGATATGTGTCTGTCTCTCCTATTGGCTTAGCTGGGTAACATAGGAAGCATGTGTCTGTATCCTACACAAGCAACTCACAGAGGGCTGAATCCTATTTCACCTCTACTTGCCTCATTGGCCCTCTCAGCTTGGATTTTGCTACCATCTGTAGTTGATCAAGATTGCCTGGGTACATGTGTATTCTGCTGGCAGCAGAGGGCCACTTTTTAGCCTACTAGCCATAGCAGTTGCTCATGGAATTAGAAATCCAGGTTTTAGATCCCCAGGAGAGATCTGAACCTGAATCTTTCATTTCTGAGCGAAAGGTCCATATCCCCAGGTACTGAGCTAGGCAGTGCTCAGAGCACTCCCTAGCAGTTGTGTTGAAGCTGGCCCACCGGGCAACCAGGAAGGGAAGATATGTGGAACAAGTAGAAGACAGACAAGCTAGAAAGTGGGTGGCTCAATGAGATGGATCTTGCCCTGAAAGGGAGGGACCCTTGGATTTTGGCCCCTTGGCCCTAATGGTTTTTCTGTATCTGGCATTTCGTATTCATTGGATCAAATGAATCATTGGATTCATTGGAGCAGTGGGATAGTTTTAGTCCTATTGTTTGTCTGGCTGACTAGGTCTGCATAAGTATGGGAGGCAACACAGGAGGTGTGTGTTTTGTCTCCTGGATTAGTGCATCAGGTAGCAGTGAGTTGGTTATAAAAGGATGTCAAATATTTTGGAAAGGAAATGACAATCTAAAAATGAATGCAAGCCAGTGGCTAAATCCCTTTGCAGAGGCCTGCTCAGCTGTGTGGAAGCAATAAAAATTGCTTTTATCTTTTCTGTGATTGGGGAGGGCATTTGCTGAATTATAAATGAAAGCAAATTAGTGAACTGTGCCTTGTATGAGAGACACAGGGAGCAGATTCAGCCTGTGAAGGGGATGGTGTTCACTGTTTGTTGAAGCCAGTACCTCTAGAAATTTTTTTAAAGCAAGCAGTAGGACCCTTCTTTGGGGTTCCTTTCTCCCAGGCACTTCTGAATATTATCTTACAGCCAAAAAATGAAGCTCCTTTCTGAGGTTTTGTCTTTCCATGCATTCCTGCTTGGAACACAACCTCTTTTCCTAAGTCAGCAATCAAAAGTCAAATTAGGGTGCAATACTGGGCTGATATACACTACAATAGTCCTTTTGTCAGCAAGAGTTCGATGTCATTGGGGTTCCTGCCATAGGACTGCCCATTCCACACTCTTAGTCCTCTCTCCAAATCTACTTCATCCACCCTAAGGTGAATTAGGATAACGAGCCTCCTGCCTTACAGGACCCACCTAACCCTCTCCCAAAAGGATAATCCTCTGCAAACAAGATGGGATGTTTTAGCAAGTGCCATCAGCCTTTTATATAAAATATATCCATGTTTGGAATTTTGTTTCTATTTCTATCTGCCCTTCAAGCCAGCTGAACGTGATCTCCCATAGTTCACTCCTACATTGAGTCCAGGACACAGTGAACAAGGGGCTACAAAGATGTTCTCCAGATTAAAAAAGGAAGTGATTTAGAGGTAGGGCACTTCACTTGATCTTCTGCAGAAAGGTTCTATCAAAAGGAGAATGAAGCCATATGATGCAACAGACTAGTGGAGGATGTAGCCAGCCTGCAGAGGTGGTTGTTACGCAGGAAGGATTGAATTTTGTACGTACATAATAAGAACTCTGGTAATAGTCACCAAGAACAGATCATACAAGTGGTCTCTACATCACAAGCAAAGCCAGCATTTTCTGAAGTTATTTCTAGTTTCCCTTTGAAGCAGACACAAGTTTAAAAAAAATACTGAAACCTCCTTAGAGAACTTATTTACAGTACTTCCAGTAAATTCAGCAGTTTGTGTTGCACTGACCTTAACTATTTGCCTTTCAATTTGAATAAAATGTAGGCAGATCTACATTCAGATGTTCCAAGTATGAGTGCGACCTACCCTCACTCATACATTGCCTTTGAAGCTGTCACTTTTCAGCACCAATCCAATCTACCATGTCACATATTCCAAATTAGTAATTGACACAGTGTGTTAATTTTTTATTGTGCATACTATGACTTGGCCTGTGGGACCCAGCTTCCTGGTGCTATACAATATACAGAAGACACTGTCTACAGGAAACTATAAGCTTATCCTAAATATGCAGACTGTACCCTCAAAGCCCACATTACAGTTAAATGAACTATGAATCTACTCAGAATAATAGAAGGTATCAACACCAATAGAGAGCTATAAACTATGGGGTTCATAAATAAATATACCGATATTTTGTTCAGTGATAAAACAGCAGACTCGCTCTTTAGACACTGGAGGTGTTAAAAGATTCCTTTATACCTATTAAAGTAATACACTTCTCTTCTTATTTTTTATATCTGCTCCAATATTCACTGTGTTCAATTGCTTTATAACTGTTTTCTTATATTGAATGCAATAAAACATAGATACAATGAAAACAAAAATACCAGAAACAAAATAATATTTCTTACCTTGGAGCTAAAGCACATTCTTAACTTTAAAGACCGTTTTAAATTGTGGCTTAGCAATAAATCAAGGTACAGTGGTAGCTGCTGATGCAATGAACTACCATTGTAGGGATAGATGTATTTGAATGAGAACTGGAGTATGTTAATTGAAAGTGGAGCAAGCTATCTCTAGTCATTCTGCTATCACTGAGTGGTTTCCCAGATGGATTATGCTTGGCAAGTTAAGGCTGAATTTTTAAGCAAATGTAAAGCAAGGACAGACAGCATGAATAATCTCTGTGGATAGTAGAGGAATCCAAATGACAGTGTGGCGTAAATAAAAGGAATAGAACCTGGGGAAGCTGAGAGATTAAAATCCATAGACTCATAGGATTGAAATATGGATTTTTCAGTGTTAGATGCTGAGACTTGGGAGATTCAAGTTCAGGCTCTACTCTGTCTTTAGCTTTTCTGCATGAATTTGGGTGAATCACACTGGGTATGCTTATGCAGCGTAATAGTGTAGGTACCAGACAAAGTATAGCTATACTATTGTGGTGCCCAGCCCAATTAATATACCATGCTCCTAATTCCCACCACCTTAACTCTTGTGTTTGAAGAGAGGCAGATGGTCTTCCATATATAAAGTGAAGATTTACGTGCTTATGTCAGTGTTGTGGTTCCAGGGCACTGAATCCCAGTATCACACAGGTGCTTAACTCAGCGCTGCAGTTAGGCACCAAAACCTAGGAGAGGACAGATCTTGGACACGTCCGTCTCTTCAGAGTTTTTATTGGCTGATTTATGCATTCTTTGCTCATTGTGCTACCTGTTGTGAAATCTGTTGTTGGGTTCCTAACTCTCCCCTTCTGCTGACTGGGGAACTTGGGTATCTCAGCTGCGTTTGTGAATTCCACTCCTGGAGCCAAGCACCTACATGTGAGGTGTGGTTATGCCAGGCCTGAATCCCTTTGAGTATCTGGGTTCTAAAACCTCAGTTTCCCATGTGTAGAATAAAGGTGATAATACTTCTTTTCCTCTCTGGGCTGTTGTGAAGATGAGCACATGAAAGACTGAGTGCTTAGGTACTATGGCAGTGGACACCATGTAAATACTCGAGTTGGGTATGTAAATGTTCACCAAACACTGCAAGTGGCATTGGTGAGTAGGAAAGGCAGTGTACATCTAGGGTGTAAAAAGGTCGGCAGAGCCCATTTTCTCCCAACACCATGCCACCTGCTGACCAAATCCAGAGCATGTTATAAATGCAGCAGTTGGCCCTTAGAAGTCCTGCTGTCAATGGGAGCCACTTTTGCTAACAGGCATCACAGGACCAAAGGAGCAGATGTCCGTAGAGGCGGGGAAAGATAGATTTGTTCTTCAAAAGGAAAGAATTAGTTTGGAAGTCCCACTTGATCTGTCCTGTAAGATAGAGTCATGGTCTGGGGGTAGCATAACAGTGCAGAGCTGATTGTTTGGAGGAAAATGAGGATCATGCCTCTTGGGACTGGAGCCCTGGTGCACACATCCAGAAAAGGCATAGAGCCACCTTTTCTTTAGAATACCATCTAAATTAATGCTGCTGTTAGCTGTTCTCCTCACTCCTTGCTGCATGGAACTTTGTCATGTCACTGCACAAAGCAAATTCCCTTTAAGCAGAGCATTATCCCATCAGAAGAAATTTGGAGCAGATCAGAAGCCATGACATTTCATGCCATTAAGTATTTCCTTTTATTAAAAATTGGTACACATGGAGTAAATATATCTTGTACCGACTGCTAATGAGGGTGACACTCTGATGCTGCAGTGTCACAGAACTGCAACTGTAAAAGTCAGCTGGAATTTTTGTATGCGGTCCACTATAATTTTGAGGGAAAAAAGGGAAACCAAAACGTATCAAAACAGAGAAGCAACTTCTCAAACTGCTGACCATTGGGACCCGGTGGTGAGCATCATTCTGGCCTCAGTTCCATTTACTTAAATGGGACTGCTTCTGCACTTGAAGTTCACCAGAAGCTTAAGAGCTTTACGACATAGGTTCCACAGTACTGGGTATTGACCTTCCAAGATCAAGTCCTTAAGCAGGCCCTGATATGCTCTAATAAGATACCTGAAGTGCTCTAATAAGGATTCTAACCTCTGTCGGAAAACAAGAAACAGACCCACTGTGCAGTTTATCCGGTGCGGAATGTTGATGCCTGGTGGTGCATCCTTCCCCAGCTGCTGTTTAAAGTATGCAGCGCAGATAGGGCACAGGACAATTATTTAGTTTTGTGGACTGTCAGTGCTATTAGCACAGCAATGACTTCCTTCAGTTTCTTGTTCATGTTTAGTTGAGGAGCTTATGATCACTGTTCATTTGATACTGTGTCTCCATTTACTATGACTTAGACCCCTCTTTCACTTCGCATGCCAGGTCTTGGCCTGTCAGCTATGGCAACTCACAGTTCTCAACAGGAACACAGCAGCACTTTCTAGTCAGTGGACTTTGCTACTTGGACCAGTGCCTGATGGACCTGGTGAACCTGGCTGAAATTGTGTGGGACAGGCATGCAGAATGTCAGGCTATATGCTCAGAATGGCCTTTTATAGCCTTAAAAATCCATAAGATATTTTTTCTTTTCTTCTACTGTGAGCTGACATGACAGACAGGACAAACAGATTATTTCAAGAAGCAGTTCCCCTTTACACTGTTCACCTGTTTTTTTTTAACAGGAATGGATTTGGGAAACAAGACCTTGAACCAACAGTAAGGGATGATTATTCATAATAGTTTCTGCACCATGTGCATTAAGGGTATATAGGTAAAAGTAAGTAATAAAAATCTTAGACATTATCCTGATGGTGTTGGGATACTGACATTTTTCTTTTTTTTTCTTCTTTGCCTTATCAACAAAACCACCTCATCATTTGCAAAGAGATTCCTGTTCTTAATACCAAGACTGAAACAGTTACATGAGTAGCAACAATTTGTTTGTTTATTTGTTTGTTTTTAGTTAGGATTTTTCTTGGTTTTGGAGCATCAGTTTCAAAACAAGAGGTTACTTGAAACCATTCCTAAGGGGTAAGAAATGTGCTGGGTTAGTGCATGAGTTTTTTACTTCCAAAGAGTTAGAATCAAGTCACGATTTAGGTCACAAGTAGAAACATATTTAGGAGTTTCATCATCTCCTCCAGTGTTTGGATCTCAAATGGAGTTTGCTATTCACAGCAATTCTTTAAGATGGTCTTGGCAGGGGTGGGCAAAATGCGGCCCGCCAGCTGGATCTAGCTCATCAAGTGGTTGGATCTAGCCTGTGAATAGATATCTGCTAATTGACCCTATCTGGCCAGCGGCTGCCCCCATGGCACTCCACATGAGGGCAAGTCCCAACCACCCCCACCCAGGGCAGCCTTTGCTCCCACCCACACCTGCTGATGGTCCCAGCCTCAGCCCTAGCTGGTATGCACAGCTTTCTAGTGGGGCTGATCCCTGTGCAGCTGCAGGTGCCCAGGTACTGCCCAGCTCCCCCTACCTCCAGTGGCTCCTGCTTCTCTTTCACCTGCCCCTGCTGCTCCGCTTCAGGCATCCGATAACTCAAGGAAGTTGTGGGGACACATGCGAGGCAGCAGATGCCCAGCTAGGCAGGGGGAAAGCTGCAGCCAAGCAGCTCCTTCCCCAGTGTGTGGGGCTCCAGCTCCCAGTCACCTTCCACCTACTTGGCTGCTCACAGGTGGCTGCTCATATGTTGAGCTATTATGCAATTTCCTGTGTATACACTACTCAAAAATGCATAGATAAGAAAAAAAATTATGTTTGAAATAAAATTAAAATATGTTATAGTAGATGTTTGATTTTTAGTATATGATTTGGTTTTTTTAAGTATAACGTTAAAATGACATCTTCTGAAAGATTTTATGTGTGCAGCCCTTAACAGCTCACCAAAACTCATTAAGTGGCCCTCTAGCCAAAATAATTGCCCATCCCTCCCTTATGGGGGCATAAAAGAGGGGTCAGGCACCTTTTAAAAGAAATGAGGTTTGATTTTTCCTTTCCACTCTGGACATTTTACACTACTTTTGCAGCATAATAGAATCTTAAATTGGATGGAAGAAAAAATCTTTGTGCAAGTGAGAATTGGACCTATGATTTATTTCAAACTCTAGGTACTGGGATCAGTGCTTACTTAGAATATGAAACATTATGCCTACATTATGGAAATGACTAGGTGTATTCTTTGACCTGGGTCAGGCAGAGGATCAGATTTGATGGTTATAATGGCCTTACCATTTTTTTCATCTGTAATTTAGGAGACTGAAGATTAATAGAGTTCTGAGAAGGAAATATTCCCAGTATGCTCTACTCAAACCAGTGTTTTAGCCCCAGTATGTTGATTAGGAGCTAGCTTGAGCCCAACAAAGGATAAGATTTTAATAAGACCTTTGTTTTACTTTTACTACATTAAACAGTTAATTGGGGTCCAGGGTTTTGTGTCAGGTTATCTCTGTGTTGCACAGTGTAGTGTAAAACCACTATTAAAATATTTTTAGCCTTCTATAAGATGCATGGGAAAAGAAGGAAAGCAGTTGAAGCATATGAAGCATAAAGACTTCAGTAAGGCTTTCATTGTAATAGTTTCTATCGTTGCTTTCCTTTTTTGTCTGTATAGACTGTTTTGATAAGGAAAAATCCTCTGCCTGAGTGTTTTTCAGTTGATATTAACTTTTTCCTTAGAGAAGGATAGGTCAGTTTTGATGATCTTAATCTATTGTTGGAGTATGATTTTTTTCCTTTAAGACAAAGCAGGACAGATGCACATATATGCACCCTAAAGGTAGAAAGAAAAGTATAGCAAAGAGAGTGAATGAAGCCTCTGTCTCTTCATTCAGCATGGAAACAAGCTGCTGGAAAATTATATACACAACCCATGTTCTTATCAACTACTTCCGAACCTGGTAACTTTATTGATGTTGGGCTGTTTAAGCCATACGTTTTAGCTTGACTTTCTGGGTATAGGCTCACAACAGAGTTGAAAAGTATGACAATTACATGGCCAACTAAGTCAGACATTTGTTAGAAAGCAAAAAAGAAAAAGTTGGGTAGGAAGAAAAATAAGGTGGGGATGGAAAATTGCCTGCTGAAGAGAGGGCGATCGATTCATATTTTAGATTCTTAGGATTAGGAGGATATGGGACTGTTTACTCCTGTCTGTCTCAGTCTGGTTAGGTTTCACTAGCAGGGTGATGAAGACTCAGTTGTGCCCTGATCAGTCATAGAATCCTGGGAGATGCCTGCAAGAGGCAGCAGTGGCCAAGTAGATGAAACCTGAGTCTTCCAGGTCACTCACCCTGCTCTCATTAACCAGGTGGTGAAATGTGAAAGCACGCACGCAGGCAGTCGCAGCAGCGCAGCTGACATGTGGGAAAACCCTCCTTTGCCTCACATTGTTAGTATGCCTGTGCCTGCCGTGTCTCCCAGATAAACAAGTTCCTAAAAAGAGATGACAACCTCCTTCCATTAAAATTAACCAATCAAAAAACAGTTTGGTGATTTCAGTTATGTACGTTGCTAGATTTCTTTAGCTTCCTTGTTACTACTTTGCCAGTAGGCTTGAAAGATCTCTTAACAGTTTTCTAACAACTAATTCAGTTTATATTGGACAGCAAATTAGATGTGCACCAGTACATTGGTCTGATATTGGATTGGCACCGATCTAAAGAAAATTGTCTGTATTGGAAATCAACCTGATATGGCTGATAATTTGGCTGATAAATGGCCTGTGCATGCACGTAGCCACAGTGCACCACATAGGTGGTGAGGAGCACAGCCCGGCAGATTGGAGAGCAGTGTCCAGCTGGTAAGTCTGGTGTGGTGGAAGGAGACAAGAGGGAAGGAGCATGGAGTGGGGCACAGATCAAGGCCCCTGCAGTGAGGGAGGAGCGGAGCTGGGGCGAGCACAGGACGGAGCTGTGGCTCATCTGGGGGGGACAGATCCCGCCTCTATGTGCTGCTCAGCTGGGAGCTGCTCATCTGGTGGCTCCAGCTGCTGCTCCCGCCACTTGTCTGGGAGGGCATGGGTGCAGTGTGTGCCCCCAGATCTGTGCAGGGCGGGGTAGGGCAGGCTGTTCCTGATGGGGGCTGGGCTGGGTAGTGCTTGTGGCAGGCGGTGGTGGCACTGGGAGGGGGTTACGCTAACCCTCCATCCCTGTGCCCCCCAGATGAGCCATGGCTCCATCCTGCCCCAGTGGGGCAGCACTTGCCGCAGGCCCAGCCTCACTCCTCCCTCACCGCAGGGGCCTTGATCTGTCCCCCTCGCCACACACACCCCTTCCCTCCCCTTCCTCTTCCACCACACCAGCTAGCTAGACCCTGCCCTTCAAGCTGCTGGGCTGGTATCGGAAATAGAATTGGTATCAGCTGAGATGCCTCCTTAATAATCGGCTATTGGTATTGGCTCCAAAAATCTGTATTGGTGCACCCTTAGTTTTTAGTTATTGTTTTGTTTTGCTATGGAAAAACCAGGACTCCTATCATCCCGCTGTTACCACAAAAATTAGTATTCCAATGCCAATAAAACAATTCTGAGTAAAAGATGGGTGATTTTTCAGCACCAAGCATGAAGAAATCTGTTCAGATTTTGGGCAAAATATATAAGCGCTCCTAATGGATTGAAGCAAAATCTGGAGTTTACACTTTTTCAAAATGCAAAGTCTAATCTGAAGCCATGCAAATAAGGATTTTTCCATTTACTTAGGTGGGCTTTCACTCAGACTAATATATTACACACATCATTATTTTAAAACATAGATGTATTTATCTCTGAGGGACAAGAGTTTTAAATGAAGAGGTAAAGTAAAAAAACCCATGAAATCCCATAAACTGGAAATGGAGAAAACCTATTGAGTCATATTCTTCTTCTCTCCCCATTCAGGAGACTTCCCTATGATACATTCTCTGGCTCTTTTCCAGTCTAATTTTAAATAATTTAAGCAATTTAACTTCCATCAGCTGCCTTAGTAAAATATTCTACAGTATAATGAACCTGACTTCCCCCAGTAGTCATCTTCAATTTACCATTTTTTAGTTTAATCCATTACTCTCAGTTATAACCCTTTGTTTGAGGGGCAAACAATATCGTACTTGGTAAAACTTCACAGCAATATCTGAGTCTAAGGGACTGCCTCTTGGGGATGGCCCTTAGGAAAGGGATCAGTGTATTTAATTTTTAAGTATTGGCCAAATCCTGTCAGGCTCTGCCAAAGACTCAGGGCCACTTGCTTATATATCATGTTTCTCTGCAGTAGTTGTGGATCACCCTGTTCTTGTTTGCTAGCTTTCTGGAAGGGCAAAATCATTACAGCTGTGACTCCATTGCAGCAGAGTTTTTTTCCACCTAATCCTGTCTTCAGAACGTGCTTTGAACAAGTGCAGGGGTTCCTCAACCTAGCGAATAGCCATGTAAAATTTAGTGTTCCTTGAAGGTTTTAATCACGGCTACCATGGCTACTGAAACAACAATGCATGTGGCTCATCCTTGTCTTCTTCTCCCTCTAGAAACATCCTGAGACTCCAAGGGGTCATCGGCGAGGGAAATTCCAGACTGCCAAGCTGACTAGATCTTCTGCATGAAGGAGTGAATTGCTATTTTTGTGGCAACTAATTTAAATGTTAAGATGTTTGAAAACCATTACAAACAGGATGTCCAAGCATACTTCCAACTGAGTTGTTTTCATATATTAGTGTATTTTTGTTAAGCCAGCCTCTGATGGCTTCTGTGCACCTTGCATTTAATAGTCATTGGATGAGCAGTAGTGACACTGATTTTGCCCTGGAAGGGAAGGAGCCCTGCCGCAGACCCCAGTGAGGCAAAAACTGTGTCACTGAGCTGTGCTGCCTCTAGCTGGCTCTCCTTGGCATGATCCACATATGTATTTTTCTCTCCTGACTGCCCAGTGAGCCAGTTATGGTAGGAAGACCAAGGACTGCACTGAGTAATGCCTAGCCCCTTGCTGGGAGGTAGGAGATGAACGTTCAAATTCCCTTTGGGTGAGGCAGGCCCAGAAACTGGGTCCCATATTCCTTTAACTAGTGGCATAAGTGCTAGCTAAACGGTAGGAGAGTCACCTAACTTTTCTGTTCTGCTTCTAGCAGGCATATGTGTTCCTGGGTAATCCTGTTCTGCCATAGGTAGTAATTGATTCTTAACTATGCATAAGTACCAAAAATTGCAGTTATGTGACTACCTAAGTCCTACTTAGGGAGTAAAGGTGAAAAAGGAGTTAGCAAATAGTGTCTGCCATAAGTTCACATAAGAGAGAAACACAGATGCAAACAAATCAGTGTTTAGATATTTCAGAGATAGCAGAATCTGTATCAATTCATAGCAGATTGCTAAATTAAGAATGAATCACTTAGCTGTTTGATGTGGTTTTTGCCTCAGAGGGTGAGCTGGAGCTTGTCTGTGACCCTATATAGCTGATTAGAGAAGAGGTGCTCTTTGAAATGCAAGCTACATTCAATTGTTGGAACATATCAGTGGTCCAGTGCATATGTTTGCTGTGTCCCTGTGAATCTCCAGTTACCTCATCAATCTTCATTTTTGCAGGGAAGTTAGGAACTTGCCCTGCGAAGTGACTGGGTTCTACTGTACCACAAATTCAAGATGAGACTATGCAGTTGCAACAGTAATAGTAGATTTTCAGTATTATCAACTTTTACATACTTGTGATTGCTCTGCAGGACATCACCTTGGTGAAGAAATCCCTTATTATCAACATAGAAGGTTTCTTTTCATTGACCCTGGCAGCACCTGCTGAACTAGTTACATTGCCTAACTTTGGACATTTCAGAAAAAATGCCTGATAATTTTGGTGTTGACAAAGGGCAATACCCCCTGCTCCAGCTAGTGGGATGACATCTTAGTCTAAAAGAAGAGTGTAGGTGAGCTGTAGGGTCAGTATTAAATTCTAACTTATGTGAGCTAAAAGTGAATTCTATAACTTTGCTGTTGATAAGTAAACTGAATTCTTAATCTGCAAGAAGATCATAGGTAGTTTTGTGGCTAAACAAGTGGAGTGATGTTGATCAGGAAATTTAGGCTCTCTTCCAGATTCTGTTGTAGATTTCCAAGGTGATTTGGACAGATTGCATCTCTTTCTCTCTATTTTCCATTCTGTAAAACTGGAATGATAATACATACCCATCTTTCTACTACACTCTGAGATCTAAAGAAAAATAGTGTTAATTACTTTCCTCATCCCATTTTTTCCTACTAATGTCCTTTCTCTCTGCTAGTAGGAAAATATTTGTGCTTTGCTGTGGAGAAGTAATCATTGATTTCTATAGAATGTCATTTGTTCTAGCTATCTATTATCCCCTTGGACATCTGGAAGATGCAATAAATCTTGCAAGGCAAGATTCTCTTTCAAAGCATCCCCAAAAGGGCAGCAATTCCGACCTGGGTAGCTTTGTGTTTAGACACTGGTGTGTGCTTTTTGTAGGTGCTTTTTTATTTTAGCTCAAATAAGTTAGAATTTAATACTGACCCTACAGCTCACCTACACTCTCCTTTTTTTTTTGTAGATTTTTTTTGTTTTTGAATAACTTGGGAATGATTTCTCTGCTTTATAAGCAAACCAGTATTTTAACAAAGGAATGCTACTTTTCTCCCTGATACTTTCAGCCCCTGTGTATTTCTTGCATATGCTCTGTCATTGTAAATACATAAAGATGTGAAACATATATTAATTCAAGCAGATGAGCTCAATAATGCTATGGGTTACTATGTGCCTTTACAGTAAACTGGCTGTCATCCAGTAAATTAAATGCCTTGTGATTCTTTGAACTAGAAAATATGAAACAGAGGAGATTGTGCTATATGGCAATCACTTCTCATAAATTATATTTCTTATTCTGCCAGATATGACTCTGCCTACACTTTTAGGTTATTTCAGTAGGAAGTTCTGCATATGGAGCAAGGGCAGGATGTGCCCAAGAACCTTCTCCATTTAAAGGAAGCCATGCCTTTTTTTTTCTTTTGCAGATTTTCCTTCTCAGAACAAAGATGTTCATTTTGCTATTGTTTGGATAAATCTTACTGATACAAAGTTACTTTGTTGTTTTTCCAGCTTTCAACCCTACAATGTAGTGGGACACTATCTACAGTGGAATAAGGAATGTGTAATGACTTTGTGGCTGGTTCCTATCATGACATTAATTGAACATGTGGCCAAGTGCACCCCTGAAGCTGGGAGCTCCAACAGATGGGATCCCAGCCCTGGGGTTGCATGGTGCGCCCCTGCAGCTGGGAGCCCTGTCAGCTGAGGGGAGTTTCCAGCCACAGGAGCTTGCAGGGGAAGCCTAGGATTTTGATTTAAAATTGTACAGGTGTGACAAAGAAGTTGCTATTTAAACAGCTCTGTTGTAGATCTACCAGTTTTGTGAGGGAATCACTTTTTTTATCATGTGACAAATTCCTTTACTGGCTGGCATGTTACCATTTGTTGTGGGATCTTTGCATGTATCCTGCAACAAGTGTCATCTGGAGAGGGCCTTAAGAGTTTTAAAAGAGTTTTAACTTATCAAGAAATCTCTTGCTATATATGAGAGCTTGAAAAATCTTTCTAAGGCTGCCAGATATGCAAGTTAAGGCATGATGGGATCTGCAGTATCTTGGGGTGCCTTGAGAGCCTTTCAACGGTGCTGCAGGGTACCACACAATGTTAACATTGTTAGGTCTGCAAGCATAATTCGCAAGATAATAGATTTCAAATAGGAATCCATAGTGTCAAAAACTTCCCGACCTGTTGTGGTCATCTGTGTTTTTTGCAACAGAAGAATTGCTCTAGTACAGGAGCAGGCCAGATCTGGATCTCCAAGCCATTCTATTCAGCCTGCAGGGCCCCTCTAAAATTTAGAAAATTGTTACCTGTTGGTGGCTGCCTGTCTAAAAGCTGATGAGGCACCGGCAGCAGGACCCAGTGGAGGCAGCAGCAAAGCCCACTGGATCTTGCCCTTCCCTCAACCCCCAACCAGAAGTTTCTACCTAGCAGAGGCTTCTGGCCTGGCAACCATGGCCTGTTCCCCTGCCCTCCCTCTGTCCAAGAGTAGAAACTCAGATTAGAATGGAGGAGGAGCAGGGAAGGATTGGCGGTGCAGCTGGAGCCAGCCCAGCCCAGCCCAGCTGGCACCACGTGGTTCCCTGCTGCACAGCCAAGGCTGCAGGATGCAGCAGGAGCCAGCCCAGCTCAGCCCCTGTGGTTCAGAGCTGGCTCCTGCTGCACTGTGCAGTCCTGGCCATGCAGCCAGGAACCACATGGTGCCAGCTGGGCTGGGCTGGCTCCTGCTGCATTCTGCAGTCCCAGCCATGCAGCTGGGAACCATGTGTTGCCAGAATGGTGGGCAGGAGGGGGGAAGGGGAAGCAGTGGTGGCAGGCGGGAAAATAGGGAAGTGGCAGGGCAATGGTGGCAGGCAGCGGGGGAAGCAGCAATGAGCAGGTAGATGGGAGCATGGGTCGTGCACTGGTGCTTTATGGAGCTGGACCAGCCCTGCCTCTCTTTCTGCTGGTGGTCCAGCCATGTGTAGTCCTGGGCTCTCAGGGACTGCTCACCACCAAGGGTCTCTGCCTGCAGCGGGCTGTGAGTGCCCAAGGCCATATTACCTACTGCTGCTGCTGGTAGCAGGGGCTATGTGCAGTGAGGGCAGGGGGTGTATGTGGGGCTGTGAGGTGGGGGCCTGTGCTCCTGCTGCCCCAACCTGGGCCTCCGCCAGCCCTGGCCCTGGGGTACTGGCATGGGCCCTGTACTACTGCCCCCTGTTTGCTGCCACTCCTCCCCCCACCACTGCTGCCCTTCCCCTGCCACTTCCCTATCTTCCCGCCCACTGCTGCTGCTCCTCTTCTTGTCTGCCTGCCCACCCACCTCTCCAGCAGCATGCAGTTTCTGGCTGCATGACTAGGACTACAGAATGCAGCAGGACCCTCCCAGCACCACATGGTTCCCAGCTGCATGGCCAGGACCACATGGTGCAGCAGGAGCTGGGCAGGAACCACTGGGGCTGGGCCGGGTCAGGCTAGCTTCTGTTATGTCCTGCTGTCCCAGCCATGCAGCCAAGAACTGTGTGGTGCAGACTGGGCCAGGCTGGCTCCAGCTATCCTCATGATCCTCCTTCCTGCCCCTCCTCCCCCTTATTTAAGTTTCCACTCTTGGACAGAGGGAGGAGGTGGGGAACAGCTCCATGGTCACCAGGCGGGGCTGGAGGTGGGGCAGGGCTGGGCAGGCTTTGCTATTGCTGCCACTGGGTCCTGCCATCGCCAACTCCTCCTGCTGCCAGCACCTCATCAGCTTTTAGACAGGCAGCCACTAGCTGGTAATAATTTTCTAAATTTTAGATGGGCCCTGCAGGGTGGATAGAATGGTCTGGTGGGTTGAATCTGGTCTGCAGGCTGTATTTTGCCTGCCCTGTCTTACACCCTTCTGGAGGTGCCTTAAAGGGTTGAAGAGGTTTTCTGCTAAGGTGCTTTGGTATCACTAATGATTGAAAGAGGCTCCCCTACCTTAGAAAATGAGGGTGGTGCTGTTGTCTGCATCGTGGCATTACATGGCATTTTCAAAAACCTGCCCTTAGCTGCAAGTTCTAACCCTTCAGCTTTGCAGTTGTCTGTCTGTAACTAGTACTAATATTGCAACATTATCATTGTGTTTCTCTGATCTGTTGTCTATTTCTGGGTATGACCTTGCTCAGTTTTCCACTGCATAACTCTTTAGATTTCATAAACAGGCACACACCTCTCCTATACTTGTTTTTTGATGCTTCTTCTTGATATATTTCTATTGAATTTGTGTAACAAATTTAAGAGTCCCCCTAGCAGCAAACAGAATGCCATTCCTTTCATTATTTTGGCATTTAGATTCGGATCTAAAAATCTCAGCTTTTACACCGATAACCCTTAGAATAGTTTAGATAAAATCAAATGAACCATCGACTCTAAAATAATATATAACCTATCTCATGTGTAACTGCAATAATTTCCATAGGTTCACTGAGAATGTGAATATACGTATGTCCCTTGTACCTTGTAGCTTCCTGTTGGAACATAGTTCAGTTATTTCAGGGAGTTTAAAGAATCTTATAGCTGTTTTTCGGCATTGTCCTTTTAATGCTTAATACATTTATGAAAGAACATGTTCTGCAGAGTAATAAAATACTCTCTAGCACAGGGGTGGGCAAAATATGGCCTGCAGGCCGCATCCAGCTCGTGAGTCCATTCTACCCAGCCCATGGGGCCCCTAAAAAATTTAGAAAATTAATACTGATCTCTAGGTTCCTGTCAAAAATGACCCTCAGTAGGACCCAGGAGAAGCCCGGTGGGCTCCTGCAACAGCAGGGCCCGCCCTGCCTTGCTCCCCAAGCTGGAAGCCCCAGCAGGAGCTTCTGGCCTGGGACCATGTGGCTGCTCTGGCAAAGAAACCTCAGGTAAGGGAGCAGGGGAGGACCCGGGCAGGGAAGATGCCTGGGGAAAAGCTGAGTGTGGGGGGAAAAAGCAATCCCTCGCCTGCCCCGTGGCTGATACTCCCTGCTGCAGCTGCTTGCAGCCCACGCGGGGCTGTCCTGAGCAGGCACAGGCAGCCCCAGGCGGGCTACAAGCAGCTGCAGTGTGGGGTGCTGACCATGGGGCAGGGGAGGGGCCGCTTTTCTCCTTGTGCTCAGGACCAGCTTGTAACCCGCCCCTGTTGCCAGCCTGGGGCCCGCACCGGCTCCAGGCTCTCCCATCGGGGCTGCTCCATGAAGGTAGCAGCTGTGGCCCCCCCGCTTGCCGTTCCAGGCAGTGTTTGCTGCTGCTACCCGCCTGGAGCTTGCGCGTTGGGCAGCCCAGAGGTGGCGGTGGCAAACAATGCCCAGCACAGCAAGCGGGGAGGCCACAGCTGCTGCCATTGCGGAGCAGCCCCGACAGGCAAGCCTGGAGCCATGTGGGGCCCTGGCTGGCAGCAGGGCTGAGCACGGGGGGGAAAAGCGGCTCCTCGCCTGCCCCGTGGTGGGCGCCCTGCACTGCAGCCACTTGCTGCCCACCTGGGGCTGCCTGTGTCTGCTCAGAATAGCCCTGCATGGGCTGCGAGCGGCTGCGGCAGGGAGTGCTGGCCATGGGGCAGGCAAAGGGCCACTTTTCCCCGTGCTCAGCACTAGCTCATTCCCTGCCAGCAAGCAGGGGGTCAGAGCTTGCCCCCCCGCCTGTACCACAGGGTTGGGAGGCACTGGGAGTGAGCAGGTGTGGGAGCACAGGGCCAGCACCAGCAGGGCCCAGAGCAGTGTGGCAGGGGTACAGGGTCCCAGCCAGCAGGGGCTCTATGGAGCCAGGCCAGCTCCCACCTCTCCCTGCTGGTGCAACCCAGCTCAACTCTAGAGACCCCTGCCAGCCTGCACCCTGCTCTGAGCCCCACTGGTGCTGGCCCTGTGACATTGGTCCTAAGATATTGGGACATTGGTTCCAAGATGGTGACCAGGGGGCGGGGCACCTGTCAAGGAGCAGGGCTACTCATGCAGCCCTCGACAGCTTGCCAAAACTGGGTAAACGGCCCTCTGCCCGAAATAATTGCCCATCCCTGCTCTAGCATAAGTCCCTTCCCATGGATCCAGTGGCTCAGCACCTGGCTGAGGTCACAATTCTAGTCGATTGGCTGAGAGATATGGAAGAAATGGTAAATTAGGTGTTTTGCTGTTGTGGGGGTAGGTGTGTGAATTGCACTTTTCTAACTTCTCTGCTCTCAGTGTAGAATGCAGGTACTCAGTCTTTATACTGTACAAGTGGGGTGAATTTAATTTGCCAGTAATGAAGGTGTAAACTATTTGTTGAAAAGCGAAATACTGTTTATTTTATTTAGATGCAGCCAGGGGTGTGTTTAGCACAAAGCCATAGATAGCACAATCTGATTTCCTGAAACTTTGCATGCTTGTTAATTTGGATATGAAATAGGACGTGCACTGTGTTTGAACTCTGCGGCTTATGTTTTTTCCTCTGTTCCTTCTAGCATTAATAGCAAAATATGGTAGCCCTCTACTGGCTATAATATCTCCTAATTCCAGTTAATATTGATCAAAGACCATGCAGTAAATAAGTGGCTGTTCCATATTTTAAAGAGATTCTTTGTATCCCATTAAAGTTTTATTTATAATTAAAATTTCTCTTCATTTTTTTACCAACAGTGTCATCATACAATAATTAATCATTATTGTATTTCTAGGGCGTAAATCGAAAACCAAGACAGATGTGAGATACCAAACACATAAATAAGCAAGCCAGAGGTACAAAAGGAGCAGTTCAGTTATTAAAGTCATAGACCTTGCAAGCCTTCCTTTAGAACACTCTTTAAGACTGCTCCTTTTAAAAGTAATGAGAGCAACAGTCTGACCCATCTAAATGCACGAACTAAGCAGGACATAGGGCTAAATTAATTATTTGTCTAGTTTACAGGTATCGTATGTAGATTAGAAAATGGTGAAAGTGGGCCAACTGTGACTGGTATTTAGAATTAAGTAAAAAAAAAAAATAGTGAGTAGAGCTCAAAACTAGAAAACAGGCCTTCTTAGGTTCCACATCAAACTTTGACATTGACTTTCCATGTTATCTTCAGTAAGTCACTTAATTACAAAGGAACCACAAAAACCTAGAAACGTGGTTAGAAAATAACAGGATGGGATTCAACCTGGTACCATGTGAGGTCTCAGAGAAATTTGTCTGAAACAGGTTTTGAATGGGAAAGAAGATGAATGTTGACAGAGACTGAATGGTGTAGCAGGCAATACATTAGGTATGTGTTTTCAGTTGATTATTCTTTGTAATGCATTAGCACCCAGATACATCAATAAGAATATATCAGCACTTAGGTTTTTCTACAACATACCTAATTGTGTTATTTTAAGTTATCTACCTAATCCTTGTTCAGCTCTCAGGAGTATTATGAGACATAATTCATTAATGTTTGCAAAGAGCTTTGATATCCTCTGATAAAATATGTTGTAGAAGTGGCACTAATGATAATTGGGCAATTAATTTTCAACACATACACACACTTTTCCCAGATAGTACTACCTCTGTAAAATGCTTAGGCCCTGTAACTACATTTCAGAAGGACATTTATATATTGATATTCTAAGCCTAGTTAACACTTGCATTGAGAAAAACAGTCCAGAAATGTGTTCGGCCAGAAGCAAAACTACAGCCTATCCCATGCCTACAACATGTAGGAAGGTATGAATTCAAATCCATACCCTCAAGCTCCATAATGTTGCCAACAACATTGATCATATAAAGTATCAGGATGATGCTAGAACCCATCAGCTCTTTTATAGCATGCCAGTGACATGATGTACTTCCTGTCAGGAGAAAGTGTGCTTTATTCTACTGACTTCTGGAGGTAGGGAGATGACATGGAAAAAATAGGATAAAAGATAATCCTGAGAAAATGGAGTCAGAATACTCATGAGCGCCTTTTAAAGCTCTAGCTACTATAGTGACTGCTTGCCTTGTCTGAATGCAAATATGAATCTTATCTGAGGGCAAATATGCGCATGAATAACACTAATAAAATTGCAGTCTTTTAGATACTGTAATCATTTCGGTCCATGAAATGCTAATGCATTTGCCTGGTAGCATGAAAAGATGTTTGGCTTTTTAAAAAGAGACAGCTAAACAAGACAGAGCAGAAATGTTTCTCAAGCCAGGTTTTCTATTTTCAGTCACTTGAACAGTCGCCCTTTAAGAAAAAGCAGAAGAGAAACCTATCTCAGAAATTTGCTTACCAACTAAATCTAAGTATAGATTTCCCTTTCTGAAAAAAGCCTTTAGCAATCACCCATCTTTGGACAAAATGTTGTAAATTGCTAGTCATTTCAGGAAATGCTGCTGAAGATCTCATGAACTTTTTAGAAGTCCACTTTTAAACATATGCCTCCTTACTTCCCAGGCCAAATATAACCCTACTTGTAAACAAGTATAATTTGTTGTCTTGCTCCACTATTTATACCTATTTCCACGGGGGATGAGTTTGACTAGTTGTTTCTAAACTTCTTTAAAGTACACGCCGCCACTAGGCATCAGGTGACTGCCAAGCTTTATGTTGTTTTAACTTTTGTCCTTCCCTCATCTGAGTAGAGTACTGGTGTCAGAAGTCTCAGCGTGATGCTGATTGATTGCAGTATAGAGACTTTTTTTTCAACTCTTAGGTTATGGCATCAGAAACAAAAGAGAAGTTCTTTTCTTCCATGACAGCACCTATAGAATCAGCAGTGTTCTTGAGTGGCTGTCAGCGTTTCCTCCTGGCTGTCTCCAGTTGGTGGTTGATTAGAAATTGTCCCACTGTGAGGAACTTGCTAGTTCTGTTACGGAGAAAATAGCTGGGATTTAATTACACTGGCTGTGCCCAGAGAGGTAGAGTATGTTTTCTGCATGGAACAAATGCTGTCTCATCTGCATGTGAATTTCAGGTAGTTCAGCCCCAGGGGACTTATAGGAACTTTGCATCAGAAAGTGTGCTCTGGACTCGGGCCTTTTTTGAATAAGAGAAGCCCATGGGGAAATGTTGGGTTCAGCATCACTAATAAAAAGAGAGCGGCCTGGCTTGCTTTACTTGATGTAACTTAGGCGTCATATTCCATCTCAACACTGACAAATGGGTCTGCCATAATTCTGTGATTAAACCTAACTTGGGATAAAACTAGTAGTAACTAAGGCATAGTGACCAGGGCAGAAACTGTGGGCATCAATGTAGCACGATGTGAAAAAAAAATACAGTGGCCACCACAGCTGTACGGCTAAATGGGCAGCCAGAAGTTGCTGCTGCCTCCATGAATTACCACTACCCTGGGTGCCCAGCGGCCCTGTTATATTTCCAACTAGTAGAGAGTTGCGGCAAAACAACTTTCACTGGTCCACATGACCTTGGCCTGAGCCAACTCTTAGGCTGCTGCTTCAAACCTAGGGCCTTGGCATGGTTAACACAGCAGCTCATTCAGGCTAGTTGCCCACGCTGATCCAGGCTGTCCTGAAGCCTCAAGCAGGGACTAACTTTCTGCTTACTCCCTGGCCAGCCAGGATTGCCAGGTGACCTTCCACTTCCGGCACAGGGGTTTATATGGGGGAACAGGAAGTGACTGAGCAACTGGGCTTGATCTGACCAAGGACTGCTTTGCTGTTCCCTGTGGCTTGCTCCTTGGTACTGCTGCCTGGTTGACCTGGCTTCTTTCCCTGGCTTGCTCTTCGACTTTGCTCTGTGTTTGATCTCCTGGTTTCTTATCTCATTTTGACCTCAGATTCTACTCCCCCATTCTGACCCTGGTCGGTGCCTTGATCCCCAGTGGTCCCAGACGTGGCTGCCCATGTCCTGGCATGACACTTACCTGCATGCCAACCTCAGTGTGATACAGGGACTGTGCTAGTGGCATTCACTGTTGAACTCCTAGCAACAGATGGAGATCAAATGCTCCTATGGATGAGGATGGGTGACAGTCAAATGTACTCTGATGGCCCTGTTGGAGTGGTGGACCAGCTGGTCAATTCCTCGTGACTAACAGAGCCAGCTCTCTGTGAGATAGTCTCATGACCTTGATGGCCACTTTGTTAATAGTGTCATCAGTTTGTAGAATAGGACCTGGCTGTAGATGCAGGGCTGCCTGTGGTGATGGCAGCATAGTTCCTTCTAGTACAGTGGTCTCCAACCTTTTTGGGTCAGAGATCACTTTGGGAATTTAAAAGGAACCAAAGAGCTACCCCCCCTCCCCCACCCAGCATGTAAGTCTGTGGGGAGGCAGGGAAAAGGGCTGTGGGGGGCAGGGCAGATTGAGGCCCCAGCCCTAGCCCCACTCTCTCCCTCACTGCTGGGGCCTCAATCTGCGCCCCCCCATAGAGGTGAAGGAGGGGCAAGCCCTGGACAGCTGGGGCAGGGCAGGGGACAGAGCTGTGAGTGACTTGTCTAAAGGGTGCGGGGAGTGGGGCATACAGCCCAGAGGGGCGCATACCCCTGGACCTGCCTGCAGGGTGGGCTGGGGCTGGGGCAGCACCAGGCAGTTCCCAGCCAGGCTGCACTTAGGCCAGGCAGCTGTGGCAGTGCTGCTGGGAGCATGCCCCTGGGGGCAGGGGGCGGCTGTAGCCTCCCAACCCCTGCTCCCAGTGCTGCTGTCAAGCACAGCATAGGACAAGTCTGGTGGGAACAGCCTGGTGCAGCCTTCCAGCCCACACCTGCAGCCTGCCCCCCCTCGTTCCCACCAGCCCCCATGTCCTCTGGGGAGGGGAAGGCTGCGCTGGGCTGTTCCTGCTGGGTCAGGCTCACACTGCACTTTGTGGCAGCACTGGGAGGAGGGGTTGGGGCTGGTATGGCCCCCCCCGTGGCCCCTCTACCAGCACCACTGCTGCAACTGCCTGGGCTGAGCACAGCCTAGCTGGTAAGAACCTGGTGCTGCTCCAGCCCCAACCTGCCTCACCCCGCATGCCGATCCGGGAGCACATGCCTCTACCCCTCCTCCCCTGTGCTCCCCAGATAAACCACAAACGGCTTCATCCCCTCCCTGCCCAGTCTGTGCAGGGCCTGCCCCAGCCCCACTCTCCACTTCAGAGCTGCTGCAGCTGCTGGCACTGCCCCACGTTTGAGGGGCATGTGATCCCCCAATCTGTGTGCAGTGGAGGCAGCTGTCACTATGGGCTGTCTTTTGCACTCCAAGTCCCACTTGTGACCCCCGGGCCTCCACCCCTTCCCTCCCCCACCAACTGACCTGCTGGGCAGGGGAGTTGCACACACAGCCCCCGCAGCCCAGGATTGACTTCAAGAGGTTCTGGGATCTACCTGTCAATCCTCCAACTGCTGAGGCAGCTGAAGTGCAGGTAACTCTCAGTCTGTACTAAAGCCGACCAACTGTAACAAAGTCCTTCTTAAAGGGCTGTGACATGGCAGTGGCAAAGCAGCTTTTCTTCTCTACTGTTGTTACATCTGCAAAATGCTGTGTTGTGGAACTGTTTCCAGTGTTGAACAGCTTGGTTAATCCAGGATGCCTCTGCCCAGAGCAGTCATCTGCAGTGTGCTGTGATGAGATTCTGGAGGACAGAGTTGGGCCATTACTCTTCCTGCCCATGGGTGCCCTCATGGGAAGTCCAAAAGGGCATCATCTCCTTGTGGAACATGTACACAGGGCTGTTTGGCTAGCAGGGAAACCTGGTTAGTTAGTGTTAATGTCTTCAGCATGCCCACAGCTTTGTTTTTACCATTTACAGCTTAGCTGGCACAGATGAGAATGGGGCAAGGGTGAGAGTGAGTGGGCAGTGTCTCAGTAAAAATAAAACAAACTTGGGAAAAGCTTATTGCACTTGTTTTATTAGATGCACTGACTGCTCATGTCTTTCCAGGTGGAGTCTGAGATGCTGATTTTTTACTCTAAACAGTTTGGGTGCTGCTTACTGGAAAAAAGACCACCCGTTTCCACATGCCACATTGCCACAGTTGAGAAGATAGAAGTACCAACTATTCAAAGTCATTAACTAGTTAAACTAAGTCCTTAGCTGTATTGAAACATTCTGCTACTTACTGAAATAGTACAGCAGGGTCAACCCTGTTTGCTAAAATATGTTATTAACCAAGTAGATGGCTCTCCTCTCTGGCAATGAAGGCTGTTGAATGAGTAATTCACTACCAGCACGGCTGGTTTGTCTTGTGGTTTGGAGGAGCTCTTTGTGCTACATAGCAGGGGAAAGGTTTTGCCCTCATGCTTAGCCAGGTCAAGAGGCTTTTAAGAGGCGATAAGCTAACAGAACGTCTTGACAGCCTGTTATTTAACTAATAATGAATTACAGTCTAAGAGCATGGGAGCTGCTCAGAGCACATCTGTCAAGATCGAAATAATCATCCGCAGATATTTCTGCATCTTTTCTTAAAGTGGGCTGTTGTAAATGAATGAATCTCTCTAAATTATGAAGCACTGAAATTGCCATTCTGAATCAAATAAAAATCTGTCTACCTTTGTAGCCAAAACTAAATGGCTCAGAGGAAGTTGTAAGAAACCTGCAGCAAGTAATTATTTAATAACTTGTCCACAGATAAAATTACTTCCTAACCTGGCTCTGAAGCTGGAAGGCAACACTTTTTATTATTTTATAACTGGATGTTCTTATCTGTATGCATGTGTACTGCTCCAGGCCTAAATATTCTGCTGGCCTCCTTGGATGGGGTGACGGCAGCAGGTTGGCAGGTGAAAGCAACCTTTTTAAAAGTTCATCTGTTTGCACTAGCTCTTGCTAGCATGTGGGTCCTTTGAGCTATGGTATAAGGTGGTTGAAATGTCTCCAAAGAACACAGGCAACGAGAAATGGGGAAAAAGGATCTTTCAAGAGGAAACCCCAGGAATAGTGAATTTTAAGTTTTAATTAAGTTAACAATACTTAGCTTGTCTTGGTGAAGGGAAGGAACTGCCATACAGTAATATAGTTCTCTGCATTACTGAATGTGCTCTGAGAACAGAGTCATACAGCTGTATTAAGGAAGCTGTCAAAGGGTGAGTGACCATATCGCGGCAGTCCATTGCTCGTAAAGACATGTCTTTTACGTATGCCTGGACAGTATTATCAGTCAGAGTCAGACAGTGACTAGTGTCTCCTATCTCTAGTTGTGTCATAAGTCGACTGCTTTCAAGGAAAGGTGTTGATTAAAAATATTTTCAACAATCTAGATGAAGGGTGTTCTGGGCAATTGCTGCATCCAAGCTATTTGAATGTCTTCATCTTCCCTGTTAATTAGACTTAAGTATCAAAGGGTGTTACAACTGTAGTGGGTGTGTTCCACCACAGAGATGGTACCCATAGAAGACATGGTGCTTGCAGCATTGTACACAGTATCCATTCAAATTTAAGTCATGGGGTGCACCAATCAAGATTTTTGGGACTGATACCAATAGCCAATTTTTAAGGAGGCATATTGGCCGATACTGATCTGATTTCTGATACCAGCCTGGCAGCTTTGAAGAGCAGTATCCAGCTGGTAAGTCTGGTGTGGGGAAAGGGGAGGGCGGAAGGAAGGGGCATGGCGAGGGGCAGATCAAGGCCCCTGCAGTGAAGGAGGAGTGGGCCTTGGGCAGGGGCAGGGGCTGGGGCAGCACTGCCCAGCCGGGGTGGGGTGGGCATGGGATGGAGCTGCTGTTTGTCCGGAGAATGCACGGAGGGCAGGGGGTGGCTCCTGCACCTGTGTGCTGCTTGTTCGGGAGCTGCTCATGTAGTGGCTTGTCCAGTGTTTGCCCACTTTTCCAGCGGCTCTTGCTGCTCCAGCCACTCATCTGGGAGGGCATGGGTAGGGGGATTCTGTGCCCCCATATCTGTGCAGGGCAGGGCAGGGCAGGCTCCTCCCAGCAGCGGATGGACCAGGTTGTGCTCGGGGTGGGCGTTGGTGGTGCTGGGAGGGAGCCATGTGGGGCAGGGGCTGCAGCCACCTGAAAATTTGCCATAGCCCCCTCCAGGCCCCCCTCCTGGCACCGCTGCTGCCTGCCCCAAGCCCAGCCTGGCCCAGCCCCCACTGGGAAGAGCCTGCCTTGTCCTGTGCAGATCTGGGGCACATGTCCCCCTATGCCCTCCTGGACGAGCGGTGGGAGCAGCAGTGGGAGCCACCAGACAAGACGGCTAGTGCTGGATGAGTGGCTCCTGGACGAGCAGCACACAGCAGTGGGAGCCACCTCCTTTGCCTGCACCTCCACGGCAGCTCTGTCCTGTGCCCGCCCCAGCCCCAGCCTAACTCCTCCCTCCCCTCACTGCAGTGGCCTTGATCTGCCTATCCGTCACACATCTTCTCTCCCTTTTCCCCTTCGACCACACCAGATTTACCAGCTGGACGCTGCTCTCCAAACTGCTGGGCTGTGCTCCTTACCGCCTATGTGCCGTTCTGTGGCTGCGCCCATGCATGGGCCATTTATTGGCCAAATTATTGGCCATATCAGGCTTATTTCCAATATGGACAATTTTCTTTATATTGGTTCCAATCCAATATTGGACCGATGTATTGATGCACCTCTAATTTGCTGTCCATACCTTAATCTCAGAACAGTTGAACAACAGAAATAACAAATGTAAATTGCCAGGAACTGTCCTGCTCTGCTTTGGAGAGGCCAGGGGTTCCAACTTGCATGTGAGTCCTATCCTACCTTTGATTTGCTTGCCTGCTATGATTAGGTAATTTTCTAGCTCAGGGTTGGGCAATTATTTCAGGTGGAGGGCTGCTTACTGAGTTTTGGCAAGCTGTTGGCTGCATGGGTAGCCCTGCCCCTTGACAGGTGCCCCATCCCCTGGTTGCTATCTTGTGACTGGAAGTCCCACCCCCTAACCTTTGCCACCAGAAGTCCCTCCCCTTACCCCCAGAAGTACTCTTTTCAGTAAGGGGTTTTGCCATCTGAGAACCAGAAAAATACCAAATTATATTCCAAAAAGCAAACATTTCAAAAAATATATTTTTGTCCTGGTTTTCATGTGTTTGTGTAGTATACATAGAGATGTTTGTATATAATAGCTTAAAATGAAGTCTTATTCTAGTATATTGTGGGGGGTAGGTATAGATTTGTGGGAGGATGTGGGTATGTGAAGTGTGGGGGAGGGTGTGGGTGTGCCTGTGGGGGGTAGATAAGTGTGGGTGGTATGGGAGCATGTGTGTGTGTATGTGGATATGTGGGGCATGGGCAGGTATGGGGTTTGTGGGGAGTTGTGTGTGGGGAGAGGGTGGCTGGGGTATGTGAGGGGTGTGGGAATCTGCATATGTGGCAGTGTGAGGGGGGTGGGTGCACGGTGTAGAGGGGTATGCATGTGGGACTTGCCCTACAAACACACACACCGGGTTACTGTCATGGGCCCTGTATTCCTGCAGTATGGCAATGCAGCTGGGAGCCACGTGGTGCTGATGCAGTGTGGGGGCAGGAAGGCAGAGAAATGGCTAGGGATGGGATATGGCTGGGCTGCTGCATCCTGCTGCTGGCTCCCCCAGGGTCCTACCGCTCCTGGCTTCTTTCATCTTTGATAGGCAGCCAGGAGCAGATAAATTTTAATTCTGTAAATTTTTTAGGGGCCCTGTGGGCCAGATAGAATGGCTGTTGGGCTGAATCCAGCCAGCGAGCTGTATTTTGCCTGTCCCTGTTCTAGCTCATTTGGCTGGGATGCTGATTAATTTACAGAATATTTCATTTAATTAATCCTCTGATATTACTAGGTATCTAGATTTTTGTGGGATTCAATTATCCAGGAGGTGAGAGGAGCACCCAGGAGAGAGGAAATCAGACCTGAAGAAGCTGAACAGTGTGAAGGTGGTAATTTTTAATGGAAGAAACATACCAGAGATTTAAGAGTATGGGGCAGCATGCACCAAAGCATGAGGGACAGGAAAAACAAAGGGCAGAAAGGATGCTGTGACTAGGAGTGAAGGGAGCAAGTGCATGGTGGAAAGTGAGATCACTGGTGTCTGGAGCTGACTTTGAAGAGTCCAGTAACAATAGCTTAACATTTAAACTTGAGGCAGAAGACAGGAGATAACCAGTGCAATGCTGAAAGGAGAGTGACCTGATGAAAGCAGCAACCAGGAAAGGTAACAGAGCCATAGAGAGGTAGGGTGGAAGAACCCTTCAGAGGTCATCTGGTCCAATCCCCTGCCTGAGACAGGATCATCCCTATCCAAACCATCCCATACAACCATAATCTAAACTCTGCATAAGACTACCATCCATCCCGACACAACATACACCTAACACCCTAACCTGCCACAGGTAAAGTAGGGGAACCGGGTGATTTTAGCAGCCTGCCAGGTGAGCAGAATGGGTTTTGGTGCTGGACAAGAGACTGGACAGATAATTCAGCTCAAGATATGGCCTAAAATGGAGCTGGAGAGAGTGGCAAGAATTTTGATCCTTTAGTGCTACATGTGATGTTTCCTATTTAGGACTGTGAGAATAATTGATTATTGGTCTGGCAGCTGAACCCAATATTTAATAATAATTGGTTTCCCACTAAACAAAAACAGAATTTGTCAGGATACCTAAAGGAACCAATCAAAACAAGAGCAGTCTGTATCTGTCAAGCTTTGCCCTGCCTAACCATATGAATCATAATGGGTTTTTTTAATATTAACGTGAGTCATAATGGGGGTTTTTTCTGATGTGAATGCTTATCATGAGGCACTGGGAATCCAGAAGTATCCACATGAAGAGCAGGACAAGACACCTGCACTTCTCAGAGAAAACAGAACAGTCTGATGTTGTGCAGCAAATGAGTGGTTCTATTGAGTATGGGTTAGACATCCCTAAAACTTCAGTTCTAAATTATGTTCCTCTCCTAAATGCACAAGAAGCAATTTCCATCTCTTTGGATGCATGGAGATGATTGGTGTTACTGAAATGAGCAATATTTGGCTTTGACAAAACATCAAACACTGTTTCAATGAGTCCTGGAATGATGCTGGTTAGAGCAGACGCTTGGTAGTCAGGACACGGGTTCTATTCCTGGATGGGTCAGAGCTTTATGACCTTGAGTGAGCTACTCTGACCAATATTTTCCATTGGCTCCAGGCAGTTTTTATACAATGATCTAATATGGCATTTGCTAATAAAAAGGTCCAAGTCACATATTTAACAATTCTAATTTTGAATTATTTGCTGCTGACTTCTATGATTTATTTTCATTAAGTTTAAATGAATTTGTCCTGTCATAATTGAAGTACTGAATGCGTTTTGCTGGCTACAATATCTAGTTCCTTTTCCACCAAAAAGACTAGACAACATACTAGCGAAGTAACACAGACACTGAGAGGTGGGCATATCCCTGAAGCAGCCTTACACTAGGAAGATGAGTGAGGTTTATTAGGAGTTGAGCTGTGTAAGCAGCTAGGAGAGTTATTACACAGAGTTTGTTGATGGAGGGTGGAATGAACTTAAAACTGAGAAAATACAGCCTAGTGATAAAGATGCTGAAGGGAATTGCTTTGTGAAATTTACGCAGGCGGATTGGTGTGTTTTATCTGAAAAGTATAATTCTCTGCATTTTCCTCTTACCCCACGGGAAACAAAAATGCTGATGTCCAGCCCTGTGTAGATTTGATTAATAAGTTCTCTCTCTCTTTCTCTGCCTGGGTATTACAATCTCACTTCCTCACATACACTTTTTTGTTCCCATCAGAGAAGCTCATAATTGGCTACATATAGTTACAGGAAGACAAGTCTATTTTAGATTTGGCATTTACAGATCTTTCTGTGTGTGCTCTCTAAGCTATAGAAGCATGCTAAATCCACTGGGGACTGCGGGGTGTTTGTGAAAGTGTCGGTCTTTAGAAAGATATCTGCAGCTTGTACAGAGTGGTACTTTTTCAAAGCTAATTTCACTTTCTATCAGCATACATATAATCTATATGTATAACTCCTAATACAAAGATATGTGTTTGTTTGGTTTTAAGGGCAATTTGCCTGCTAACCATCAGATTTGATTTGGTATTTGTATAACTGCAGGGAGGAGGGAAAGGGATCAAGGAAACAGAGTACAAGACATGTCAAAGAATGCCAAGAGGGGTTTTAAGAAAGAGAAAGCTGTCTCTAGTCTGCTTCCTCACTATGCAGCAAAGATGATCAGACATCCAAGAGATGTATCATAAGGTAATGGCAGCCTTCACCCTACCACACAGCTGAACGGGACTGGCCCTGTCTGGATGATTATAGGAAAAGCCCAGGGTGGATCCAGAGTGGGTACAGTGACACAGTCACATTCCCCTTTTGCGCCACATTGTGGGATTAGAAGTCTGAGGCTTTTTCTCTGAAGCAGGTAAGAATCCCCTCCACCCCAGCTTTTCCCCTCCATGCTCAGTAGCACACCCCTGCCCCTCCTCTCCTGTCCTCTCCCCTTCCATGCCCTCCTTCCTGCATGCTGCAGCTGATGTCCCCAACTGACCCAGGGGCAGGGAAAGCACCAGAGCTCTGCTGCAGCCGGCCTGGGTGGGGAGCCAGGCTTAGCAAAGGATAAGCAGTGGCTAGGTTCTTTCTCCCTGTCCAGTCCCCTCATGTGTCCCTAACCAGCTTGGCAGCAGGCTCGTGGAGGGGGAAACCACCTGCCACCACTGTCTCCTGCTGAGTTCGGTGGCTGTCCTTGCAACCCAGCTGTAGCAGGCCAGGAGCAGGTTTAGAGCCCCCCCACCATGCCCATGTCAAGCAGGAACAGCTGCAGCAGTGGGCATGAGAGGGATGGGGAATGGGAAGGGAAGGGATATGCTACTGAGCACAGAAGGGAAGCAAGAGTGTTCTGAGAGCAGAGTAGGGAGGGATTCTTACCTGATTTGGGGACTTAAGTCCCTGACTGCTATTTCTGCAATGTGGTCTTCCTGTTCTGGGTAGCGGGTGGAGGCAAAGGTGGTTTCTTTTCCCACACCCCATTTACAAGATCCACTCATGGCAAAGCTACATCTAGTGAAATTATCTTTGGATATAGGAGTAACTGGTCCCTGTTCTGCCCCTCCCACTATGTCCAAAATGGGTCCTACAGCCCCCAAAAATGGGACTAAGCTCAAGCTGAACAAGATTTTTGAAAGGGAGAATAAGCCAGGGGAGGTGTGGATCTCAGAGGGGAGATGAGAAAGATCATCTAGTTGTTATTTGCAAGGCAGTGTGTGAGCAGGAGAATATTATCTTACTTTGGTCCACTCTTTTCTTGGAATTGATTTTGGAGGGGTCATACATAATTGTTGAGCTACACCATCAAGCTACAAGCAACAAATTAAAGGATGCCCAAGTTATCTTTAAAAAAATCTGTAAGTATTTGGAGTACTTGAAATTTGGAAGAGGCTGAAAGAGAAAGGGACTTAATCATCAGGCAGATGATTTATTTAGCACTGCCCCCACCCCTGCTGCTTGGAAAGCCAAATCCATCCTGGCCTTTAAAACATATCTCAGTTCACTAGTATATTTGAGATTTGCACAGATGGATATCGCTCTGGGAATCTGGGAAGGTTTTGGCTAATGTGCTATAAATTCTTTTTATTTCCCTTTGTGCAATCATAGAGATGAAAAGATTTTATGGCTAAGATCCTAGGTAGGGAATGAAGCGATCTGGATTCTGTTCCTGACAGAATGTGATGAATTCCTTGTGTGATCTTAGCCAAATCACTTAGGCCCTGATTTTTATAAAGGGACTGACCACATGCATTTCCCATGGACTTCAGTTCAGCACCTCTGACAGTCCAGCTTCTAACTAACTGTACCTCAGCCCTCCATTTGAAACATGGGATACTGTAGATTAGTGATTCTCATACACGGTGCCATGAGATCCTTTCAAGGATGCCCCAGGGTGCCATGTTCTGTTAGGTGTGCAAACAAGATTCACAATATAAACCCAGAGAAGAGGAATTTGAGGGAGGAATCCATGGTAGTAAAAACCTGACCTGTTGTGGTCTGAACAGTTCTTTGCAACAGAAAAAACTGCTGTTATTTTTCTGTAGTCAAAAATGAGTGCAAACTGAGAGTGAAAATGAATGAAACTAAGAGCTGGCATTTTCTGAGTCTCCCTTGAGTCTGCTGAGGGGTGGCTAACATCCAAATAAGTTGAGAATGACTGATTTAGATTGTCAGCTGTTTGGGACAATGCCAGCTTGTTACTAGGTGCTTGTATGGTACTTACCATAGTACAGCCCTGATCCTGGTTGAAGCTTCAGGATGCTGCAGCAATAATAATATAATAATTGCAGTCCAGCGAGCATTACTAACAGAATATGCAGAATACTTGAGGAGCTGGTGGTGCTTTATGCAGTGCAGTCACTGTTGGCTCAGAAATGACCACAGCTCCATTGCCCCTCAGTCGCGCTCTGAATAACGAAGTGGAAACTAAAACAAACAGCTTTTCATGAATTAATTTATATGCCATCACTTAGATTTAAACCGTCTTGCCAACTTAAAATAAGTATATTGTGTAGCTGGGCTGAAGTGACCAAACTGGACAGATTGGGGCGGTCTGCCAGGCTGGAGGGATTCTGCATTTTGTAGCCAAGTGAGATATAGGCACCCAGACCTACAAGAGCACTTACTTCTGATAGTAAAAACAGATGTATTGGTCTGTGTGTGGGTATGTGTGTGGGTGTGGGTGTGTTTTCTATGTCACTTGTATATATATTTTAATTGAGGTGGTTAGTAAATTGTATATGGCAAGGAAGGGTGACTCTCTGATTAATGAGCTCGCACTTTAGCAGTGTTAAGTCAGCAAAGTGAGCAAAGGAGGATTTGGCCTGGGCTTTATATTTTAAATTATTCAGAATCCCAGGAATGTTCCTCATTGGGCTACTTTTTTGGCTTGCTTGGCAATTAAAGTATATTTGTATTTTCTAGCTGATTTGTTTAATTGTTATAAACTAAAAACACCTCTTCCTAATGCCGATTCCTTTTGAAATTGTTTAGCTTTGTCACAGATCTTCATAAAACTTCCTTTGGTAATCTAAGTCAAACACCAGCTCTCATATCTTTACACATATTCACTTGAAGTAGGACTTTGACAAGATTTATTACAGGTCAACTGTAGCATTTATACTTGGTCTTGCAGTAGGAGCTAAAACGATGTAAGAGAGAAGTTGCTGGAGAACACACACGGGGTCAAAATGTTTGAAATCCCTGAGAAAATTGGAACTGGAGTAAATAGAAGATAGATCAAGTGGTTGCCAGTCACAGTCTTCAGAAGTAATAGAGGTTTGGCTGTTTCTTTCAAGTGTGGATCAGATGATATGGCTTTAATTGAGGTAACTTTCCGATTCTTCCACAGTTTTAGATCCATATTAGTATTTTGACAAAGAAAGCCATGTTGTCTGCACAGGTGGGTGTTTTAACAAATGAGGTCTCAGACTTTTGAAAACTGTCTTTGGGAAAAGGATTTTAATAAATCCTAATGGTTTTGAAGTTCTGCTAAAATATATGGTTTTATTTCTGCTGCCTTGTCTGCTCTGTGAGAGGAGGTTTGAGCACCAGGAGTAGGGAAGCACAGACTTGTATGTAACTTTGCGAGTGATTTACCATATAGCATTGGACAAACTGCCTATGAGTGAATGATACTGGGTATCTAAAATTGGACGCCACTT
The DNA here is from genome assembly GCF_052110815.1 of Crocodylus siamensis. Lineage (NCBI taxonomy): Eukaryota > Metazoa > Chordata > Crocodylia > Crocodylidae > Crocodylus > Crocodylus siamensis. The sequence goes on along the minus strand of NC_143398.1, from coordinate 85,998,098 downwards.
TTGAAAACATGGGCGTCTCTACATCTTCAATATAAGGCTAATAATACTTGGTCATTATATGGGTGTGTTTATTCTGTGTCATATCTACCATGTTTAATTGAATACAGGACAAGGTTTTTTTCCTCAGTCAAATGGGGGAGTGGGGGAAATCTAACTTTAGATTAGAGTGCTGGCAGGCAGTGGCTTAAATTTATAATTTTTCATGTATAGAATCTAATAATGGGGGGTTATCTTAAATTTAAAGTTTTCTTGGATTTGGGTAAATAGGATAATTAGAGTGTAGTACTGTAAAGCACTTTACAGAGAAGTGCTCTTTCAGGGTTAATCAATATTAACTAACTGCCCATTTGGCTATGAAACCTCCACTGGCCAGAACTGGAGAGAAAAGAGCTTCTATCCTAATGTATACATAGAAAATACGTTTTCCATCTTTAATTATGCTTTAAGTTCCTGCTTGCTCTTAGCAGGTCAATTTCCTATCTCTTGGTAAACATTCTTATCCATGTGCACTGGAAGAACATAGCTCAGACCTTATGTATTATGATTAACCCTGATCCTGAAAACGTTTATGCATACATTTTAAATTTATTTGAGCCTTCTGGAACCACACATATGTTTAACGTCATGCATGCGTGCTAAATCAAAGCTGTAGTCAGAGTTGTATGGATGCAGATGGAAAGGACATTGCTTGCTGCAGGGCTTTAAGTCCATCTATCTGATGGATTGGCTTGTCAGGCAGTAGCTCAGGTACTGCAGGCAGAGTGTTATGAAACATATTGATTATATGTTTCTGAGGTCCTCTCAGATGTTGCTGTTTCTGTACAAGCATAACCAAGGATGATATGTGTTTGCCTGCTGCATGTGCCATAGGCACAATACAATGTGTTTGTAGAATAATAAAACTCATGCATTTTTTAGAAGTAATGGTTTTGGTTTCCTTAGCTAGAAGAAAATTCATTACTCAGAATAAGTATCTAAGCAGATATTCATGGGTAGGATAGCTGTAAAATACCGATCATCACCTATAATAATTATTACCATGTTTCATAAAAGTCATTTCTCTCGTGAGGCAATTTCATGTGCTATTATGCTGTAACACAGTCTCCCACCAAAGTCTAATGTGCAGTCTCAGGCGACAGTACAGCAAAACTCTTCTTAGTCCCTTTCCTTTTTCATGTCCTTGTGACAAGGTATTTAGCAGAATTCACAGATTGTTTCGAATCTGACAGGGCTGTGCCATGAGCACTTCTGCTATGGCATCGAACTTGCAACCTCTGGGCTGTTACCTGTGTGCCTTAGCGTCTGCAGTCTGCAACCCCCTCCCAGTCCCAATTTGTAAAAACCTGATACACTAGAACTGAATGCTCAATAGTCACAAGGCTACAGAGTTCTTGTGTACACTTTAAAACTTTGTTTCCTGCAAATATGCTGCAGGACAGCAATAAATGATTGATGGTGCCAGTACATCCAGTTAGTTTGTTCAGTGTAAGCTTTTGTTTTGAAGGATGAGTAGAAATGAGTTACCTCTAGATTCATTTCCAGTGGTTCCTTGTCTTCTACAAACATAGCGGGGTGTATGCTTGTTTTGGTTTCCCGCCCCCCTCTATTTTTTAAGCCTCCCTTAGAGGATTGGGTGTTGGCTGGGGATTTTGACTGGGGTATTTTAGATACAGATTTTTGAGATACATAAAAAATATTATGAAGAGGGTAACAGAGCATGCCAGCTCCCAGCTAGAAAGATTAAGAAAGGAATGAAGTGTGGCAAAATCCCATTGATTAGAAATAGGGGACAGCTGGTAACTAGAAGAGATTTCTTCTGTGAATATTAACAAGTATTACTGAATGATGTATTTAAATACATAACATAATACATTGGTAGTACAGATGATGTTGTAAGAACTGTTGTACATTATTTCCTTTGTAAAGATGTAATAACTTCAACCTCATGCAGCTCCCGTGTACTACTCTTATATTCACATTTTGTTTTGGCAGCTATAGAAACAAAAAAAGTTAAAGAAAACAACAACCCTGAAAACCTTAGGACTAATGTTTCCAAAAACAATTGACTGTAACATAGTCACTGTCTCAGAAAAGTTAATTGCATTTGCTCACTTGTTGGGGAGGAGGAAATAAAAGATTTACATGAACCTGGAACTAAATATCTGATAGTTTTTACCAGTGTTCTGAAGCACATATAGTGATAAGCTGATATTTGGATGGGTATGTTTGCATGTGTGCCTGTATATGTATGTGTGCAATAACAAAAACAAAAAAATGAGAGGGAGAGAGAAAGAAAGGAAAAGAGACTAATTTCTGTTGTGGAGAGTTTACTCAGACAACTGTCAACATTTCTCTATTGTTGTAAAACAAAAGAACATTAACAGTTCTGAAATTCTTCAACTTCAAGGTCTGACAATAATGCAGTACTTTCTCAAGGGCCATGATAATAGTTTATGGTCATGAAAGGGAAGGGAAGGTCTGGTGAATGTATATTCATATCATAGTTACTTTTTTTAGAAAAATTGTAGGCTACCTAGATAAGTTAAAAATACGTTTTACTTTGAAGTTTTTCCCACAACTTAGAATTACCTTTTACTTCAAAAAGATGTTTACCTTAAGCTTTGCAGAAATGTGGAATAGGTTAATTGTTTTGTTTTTCTGAAATGTTCTCACTTTCATGACATAAAGCGGATCTTTTCTATCTAAATAAGACAAGTCTTTTCAGTAGCTTTAGATGAACAATGTCCTTGTTTAAACATTAGAATTATATCCACAAGCCAACATGATCTACATGATGCCTTGATTTGGCAGTAGTTTTCTTTAATGAATTAAAACCCATTTCCTCTCATTTTGATTATTTTATAAAACTCCAACCTGTACAACCTGCAGAGTGCAAAGGAGTCTCCCAGTATCATTCACACTGAGATTGCTTTGTAGCTGCTATGTTCACCCTACATAAAGATAAGAAGCACTTTTTAGTTATACTAGAGGCTATGGAAAAAACCATAAATTTCACTCCTGTTAAAATGTGTGGCAAGTTATCCATTGACTTCAATAGGGCCAGGAATTCACCTTGTAAATTTAAGAACTAATTACATTTTGGTAGAACATCATTTTGTTTCCCTTTCAACAATTCAGAGATGTAGATGTGCCCCTTTGCAGTACATGGAGTATGTATGAGGAGGAACAGGTGAGTGTAGTAAGATACTCTCTTTAATAAGTTGCATGTCTTATCTGTTTGTAAGCTCTACTTCATCTAATTTTTCATGTGCCTTAGCATTTATTGCCCTAATGGACTTTTATTTGCTTGAATGACTCAGCATCTAGGGCAGGGGCAAGCAATTATTACGGGCAGAGGGCTGCTTACCGAGTTCCGGCAAGCTGTCAAGGGCTGCATGGGTAGCCCTGCCCCTTGACAGGTGCTCTGCCCTGGTTGCCAACTTGTGACCAGAAGTCCCACCCCCAAACCCCTGACCTTTGCCACCAGAAGTCCCTGCCCTTAGAAGTACTCCTTTCAGCCATCTCAGAACCAGAAAAATACCAAATTATATTCTAAAAAGTGAGCATCTACAACATTCTTTAATTTGATTAAAAAATATATTTTTGTCCTGATTTACATGTGTTTGTGTAGTGTATGCAGAGGTGACTGCACAGTAGCTTGAAATGAAGTCTTATTCTTGTATATTGTGGGGAGTTGGTATAGGTTTGTGGGGGCTGTGGGTGTGTGGGGTGTGGGTAGGTATGGGGGGAGGGTGGTTGGGGTTTGTGTATGGCAGTGTGAGGAGAGGCGTAGGTGCATGTGTATAGAGGGATGTGCATGTGGGACTCACCCTATGAACACACACACACACTCTGCCCCTGTGACTGCACGCACACACACACACACACACACACACTGCCCCTGTGCCTACACACACACACACTGCCCCTGTGCCTGCATGCGCACACGCACACACACTCTCTGCCCTGTGCCTGCACACACACACACACACACACACACACACACACATTCTCTGCCTGTTTCTGCACTCACACATATGCACACTCTGCCCCTGTGCCTGCAGACATGCACACTGCCTGTGCCTGCACACACACACACACACGCACACTCTGTCCCATACCTGCAGACATGTACATACTCTGCTTCTGTGCCTGCCAATATGCACACACGTGCGTGCACACATACACACCCTTACCAGTGTGGTCCCATGCTCTGCTGGCTGGGCAGGCAGCTGGGAGCCACAGGGAGCCACAGGCACATGGTGCTGGAGCAGGGCCACAGCACAAAAGCAGGAACTGGCTGGGGGTAGGTGGGGCTGGGTTGCTCAAGCCTGCAAGCCTGATGAGGGCTCCCTCTGGGTCCTACTTCCCCTGATTCCAGCAGGCTTTGACAGGGAGCTAGGGCAAATAAATATTAATTTACTAAATTTTTTAGGGGCTCCATGGTTTCAGCTAAAATTGCCTGGTGGGCCGGCTGCAGCCCATGGGCCATATTTTACCTGCCCCTGATCTAGAGACTTATCTGTTTTTCTTTTATGTATTACTCAGAATTAAACTGATGTTTTGCAGGGCTCTGGGTGAGAACACTTACAGATCCATTCCAAGTCTACCTGTGTACAACCACCTCCATACATGTATGAAATCACAGCTGCTTTTTTGTCTTTTCTACCTGAAGGATAGATATGTCAACTCCTTCTTTGTTCACTGTCACCACCTCCTCCCAGGGCTACTCATAGGGCTGAAACAGGAGTGCAACCCCATAAAATTAGGATGTGTTTAGCTTCCAGACAAATTCAAGGACAAGTTGTCCAGGTTTAGAAATGTCCATAGATTGGCTCCCAATCTATTGCTAAGCTTTTGCTTCTTTCTTGCTAGAGGAGTGGGTGATTGGACAGCAGGGGACAGGTTTCATACTGCAGAATCAGAACCTTGATGAGAAACAGCAGGATTTAGAGGCAGATTTTCAAAGATATTTACATGCCTAGCACCCATGATTTCTGTTGCAGAAGTGTTTGTAGCAGCAGCACCAGTCCCTCAATATAAGGATGACAGAAAATTTTACAGCACCTTTTCTAGCTCTCTCCCCATAGGGGATGAGCAGAGTAGATCCTAAATAGGCCCGTTCATTCATGATTGCAGCTGACAAATTGCACTTCTGTCTCAGTTCCAGGTACAAAATGATCATCATGCATTTATCACCTCTGTGTTAGGCCTGTAACTAGGGGCATCTGGTAGTCACTGGCACCTGCCCCTATTGCCACTAGTGCATCTCCATAGGGCTGGCTGTTGATGGAAGACACCTGTGCATGTCTGTAAAGTGAGGATGCCATTGGACATCAGCAACCACATTATACTTAGTGGGAAGGAAACTTTAATCTGATTGTAACGAAAACCTACTCAACTAGAGGTTTCTGTTCCACTGGAGCCTACAACTACCTTTGCAGCCATTTGAAGTATTCCCTCTTCATTTGCTGCTCCACTGTTGAGAACTTTTATTTTTATTTTTTGGATTGCTATTAGTTTGGAAAACTTGCTTTTGATTCTGCCAGGAGTACAAAACTCCAGGCTGTGTCACTGTCAAGGTCATTGGCAGCACACAAGCCTCCCCACCATGTCAAGGGTGTGACCTTTGAGAGGCACAAAAATATATTACCAATCTGATTATTTAGCCACTGTTACAAAAATAAGTTACTTATGTTTTAGGAGATTTTTAATATTTTGACAAGTACTATATGAGATGGTTAGAAAGAAACTACCTACTGTATATGAGAAGTTTGGGCTTAATATGTGCCTAAACACCATAGAAATATAACCCTTTGTCCATTGCCAGCTTCTGCAGTTGGTCCCTGAAAAGACCAGTTCACGTAGCCTACACGAACTGAACCCAGCAGGGTTCATTTATTAGTGGCTGCTAGAGGCTGATTTGTGAAGAAGGCAGAGGCAAAGAAAAAAATTCAAGCCTTCTGAGTGAGAGGAAAGAGAAGAATGGAATAAGTATGAGATAAGAATAGGAGGAGTGGACTGCTAAAAATCAGAGTCCTGGCCTGAACCAGCCTTAGGGGTGTGTAATGTGGGCAACTGCCCAGGGCACCATGGTCATAGGGGTGCCACACACATGCACACACATATGTGTACGCAGCCCACACTCACAGTAGTGCTGTCCTCCTGCCCTGCCCCAGGCAAGAGGAGTGGTATGTAACCCAGACCAGCCCCCCTCCAGCTGCTGTTCAGGAAGAGCAGGTCTAGGCAGTGCAAGCAGCAGCAGCAGCCCCTACACACCTGCCTTCCTGGTGTGCCATGCCACTTGCCTCCCTGCCAGACCTACCTGCCCCTGCCTGCCTACCTCTGCCTGTAGCAGTGCCACTGACTTGGGGAGTGTGTGTGTGGAAATGCAATGAGGGCACCAAAATACAGGTTCAAGCGGGCCGCTGTTTTCCCAATGTCTGGCTCTGGTGCTGACAGCTATTTGGTCTTTTTGGTCAAGGGAGTGTGTGTGTGTGTGTGTGTATGTGTGTGTGTGTGGGGCACAGATGGTCCTGAACTCACTACCAGCTAACTGCAGTGAGCTTGACCCAGAATGTAGTGTGCTTGTGTGTGTGTGTTTACTATATGAGTTAAAAGAGTTTAATTTGAGTCACAGCCACCCACATGCATTCTGTTTATACTTAGTAACACATGCTGACAAGTGGAACACTCCCCAGCAACCAGATTTCTTTTATTGGTGTCTGGTGCCCAAGTTACAAAGTTCAGATCCACAGTTGGCTTTTAAGTGCCTTAAAGTTTAGAGTTGTTTGGACCTAGAATTTTAATGTTGTCCATGCAAAGACAATGGCTGGTAGTGAAATTCAAATGCAGATATATATTTTAGTCCCTCAGTGTCTTTGATGTTTTGATTCAGTGATTTCATTAAAGGTCACATTATTTATAAGTATCAGTTCAGCTTTGTGCATTGATAAGGATTAGAAACATTGAAACTGCCATATCAGATCAGACAAGTGAGCTGTTTAACTTTAACTCTGTATACCTGATACAGCAGAGGAAGGAATAAGAAGCCCTCAGGTACAGCTGAGAAATACCATACATTCTTGTAAGACATTTCTTTCTATATTTGATGGGACTTCTCAAAATGCTAGAGATCTAAAATGTAAGTATTATGAGAGGGATTCATTAAAGGAATTTAATTTATTTTTATACAAAGTGTTTAGCAATGACTTTTTTTCAACTGAAAGCCTGAGTCTGTGAGCTTCTATTAGTCAAACAGTTGAACTAAGAGGTGGCTGTACTGAGTAGGTAATAAAAACTGATTTCACCCTTCAAGGGCAGATATGGGCAGTATCAAAGGGTCATATTTCTACTGCTGGACAAACAGGATTTTTGGCTACTGGCGCACCCCTAATACATGCAAGCATACTTCAATGAGGGGTCAGTTTTAGGGATAAAGCTAAAAATAGATGTTTTGGGCATAGCAAAAGCTTCTTGGCAGATACTGGTTTACAGCTGGAGATTTTTGAGATGTGTTGTTTGCCTTCTTGTTATTCCCTTTCCAAACCCTATGTCTTTTGGGCTTTAAGACTTTTAAGACCTTTCCTGCCACTCTATTAAATTTCCACATTAAATCAACAGAGTCGGCTTAAAAAAGTTAGTTTAAAAACGAAGAGTTAAAAGTAATTTCAAGGGCTGGACCTTGCACATTCCATATGTTGTGGTTTTGTAGTATTTCTGTAATCGTTAACAATGTTTTTCTGTGCCTGATTCTATATTAAAGTGCTGTACACACAGTCAAAGCAGTTAAACTGACTTTACACAAAGAGCTATCAAGTGTAGAAGAAAATGGGGGTGGGAAAATCTCTCATTCTTTTTATGTCTAAGAGGCAGATGTGCTAATTTCAAAACTAACACTGTCCATTTAAGGTGAAAGTGGAAGAGTGTGGAAATTAATCTTTCTTGCTGGGGACTTTTGGGTTTCCACTTTTCTCTTTGAAAGCATCAACCCTCTCCTCAGATAGATAGATATTCAGACAGGGGCCTTCTAATATTATACACTTTGTTGTACACATCACTAGAAGGAGCTTCACATCTAATTACTTCACTGGTTATTTAATTGACCTGTAGTTAAGGGGTGGTGTTATACTTCCTTTATCAATATGTATGCTGTTTGCAAATAGCACTAAAGTATCCCAAGAGGCATGTCAAAGACTATTTTTATTTGGATTGGATTGATTGAGATTAAACATAAAAATGTGTTAATGTAATTTGCATTCTATATAGATACATATGCCAAACAGGCTTGTTGTCAAAGCAGATGCATTGGAGCTTTTGCCAATGGAATAATTAGTAACATCATCTAGCTTCAGGATTTATCAGTGATTCTGTAAGTATGGAAAATGGTGAAAATCTGATTTTAAAAAGAAGTTTGAGAATGAAGAGAAAACAGTGACAAGTTTATTGATGATATTTAGAAGAATGCCTACACAGAGCCAACATGCATTTTGTTATTAATACCTTTGATCTATTGGCCTCCGCTTTGTCTGAGTACGGAAAAACAAACAGCAGCCATGTCCTTAGGATATTTTCAAAATGTGGCTCAAAAGTATTCACACCTTTAGCAGAGACTGGAGCCAGCACCAACTCAAGGATTTTTGATTTCTTAGGCAAACCTGAATGTGGATATTGTTCATTGCTCACAGTCTCTTAAATATCAAATGGATGCAAAGCATTTTGCTGCCTGAAGCAACTGCCTCTTCTACCCACATGGTAAAACAGTCTTTCAGTGCTGCTGATGTATAGCAGATCTAAATTTCTTTTTCCTGCTGCTAAGCAGAATTTCTTCTTTTCTCTTTTCCTATCCATGAGCTTTCATTCAGTCTGATTTCTTTTTGAAATGAGCCGTTGCAGTAATATGAATCAGAAATAGTCAACTTTACATTATATTTTGATTAATACTTGCAGCCAGGAGGAAAAGTGTTAGTGGTGTTATGCTTTCAACTGGTGATGTGGTAGCAATTAAATTCAGCAGGGTAACTGAACAGTGTTTTCCTGATTTTTTCATTTGCATGGCTGAAGGAAAATACCTGTAGATGGCAGTAGTAAAGAAGTAACAAAAGTGTGGCATTTGTTTCTTGTGTTTATCTCATCACATGGATGTGGGTACACTTGCAAGTTAAACTTTATTACTCTAAATTCATGAATAACTGAATATGTTTTTGAAGACATAGTTCCTGATGCTTATCTGATTCAGAAATGTAAGTGCCAAGCTCTTCAAGACACTAGTGTTATCACTGGTGGCAGATTGCTTGATGGATTTTGGAAATTATATGTGTGAGTATCTTTTTTATGACGTATGGAGTGGTGGTATTTTTCATTTATGGTGACACAAGTTTACTAATGTTGGTATCAAGGAAGCGTGGTATTTTTATCATTAGTTTTCTTTTAAGGAATCAACATGTACAGCAGCAGTAACTATATTTTGTTTGTTTGGCATGCTGGAATGTTAAAGAGCATCATGTAAATTAAATAAAGAGAACAGATATTAGCACCAGGGACAATGGGATAGGTTCTGGCTATTGGTTGAACAGTAGTGTCACACTCCTCCTCCTATGGTGAGATGGGTTGTAATGGCCTCCTGGAAGTTTTCCTAGAGTAGGCTAGTGTACTGGGCTTTAGACTAAGAACACTTATCCACTCCCCCACCCCACCCCATTCATCCAAAGAATAGGTCACACTAGGAGTATGTTCAATATTAGAGGGGTCCTGTTCAGAATGGATGTGTGCTTTGTGGTCCAGCTGTTCTGAACTGCAATACGCAGTTATAGAAGACTACTATAAGTTAGAGCAGTTGTGGGTCTGCTACAAAATATTTTCAGCCTAGAATCTAGGATGCCCAGGGGTTGCTTACAGCCACTTGCCCTCATCCTGCAGTGACTGCACTTCTTTCACTGCCTGAGAGATCTACATCTTCCTGGAAAAAGATGTTCATTCTCATTTGCTGCATTATGTTGTGTCATGTCCCTGGGTCTGCCCAGGGACAGACCCAGATCAAGACCCCATTGTACAGGGAATACAGACGCACGTAACAATTGTACCACTCCCAAATGTCACTGATTGGGAACTGGTTCACAGTTGTTGCCGGTCAGTGGTGCTCACAGGTACAGTGCTCTAGCATTCCAGTTAGACTGGCACCTTTTAAGGACTGAACTGCTGTGGTTCTGAAACCAGGGGGTAAAAATGAGAATCCAGCCCAGCATATCTGGCAGGAGAAGAGTGAGAGGGAGTGCTTGCACCCATGCTTTGGGGGTGTCGCTGGGGTGAGTAACCTGTGCTCAGTGGCACTTTCACTCTTCTGCTTTTCCTTCTCTCCTGAACGTAATTTCAGTAACTTCAATAGCCAGCAAGAATACAGTGTGCTTTCCTAGCCTGCAGTGGCTGGTGGGGAGGGAGTGCTTGAGCCCATGGTTTTGGGTGCCCAGAGCCTGGAAGCATGACAAGAGGGCCTGGTCGAGTGAGGACACAGCTGGTTGTTAAAAAAATAGCTTTTATTGAATAAGCTATTCAAAGGAGCTCATTGGAAAAAAGTCCCAACGTAAGTAGAGTAGAGTTCTGGCTGCATACCAGAGTGGCCAGGTTCAGCAGTGAGGCATGATGAGGAATGTTGCAGTGTGGGATGCCTGGAGGACCAACTAGACCTATGTCACACAATGTTTGGTGACCACTCATAAGGTTAAACTGGTTCACTGTGAACCAGTTCAAAAGAACACCTGATTTTTCAGGTACATTTTTTAACTGTTCCAGTGGGCTTTAAAGCCGTTTAATTGGCATGTATTGGCCCATTACAGGTTTAAACCATATGTAAGTTAGTTTAAGTGTGACATATGTCCATACATAGAGTAGTAGACAGTCCCTACCCCAAAAGAATTTCTGATTTTTCCTTGATGTTCGTTATTATTCTTTAGTGGTTACTTACACAAAGACTAAAAGTTGTCAGAATATTAGTAAGAAGAAAGGAAAAGCAGATGGAGGGAGAGAGAGAGAGTAAAAAGTAGATGTAATAAAGAGGTATCCTGGATAGAGAGATAATATATTTGCACCTAGCTAGATGACATTCATGGGATTATTATGTAGTACCTTGTAAAAGTTTTCAAGAAAGAAAACAGATGATTTTCCTAGTGGAGGTGTTTCTGAAGAGTTTTTAATGGAATAATAATCAAAACCTGTTGTCAGTGTGATGTAAGAGATTCATTTACTAGGCTCTACTGATGTTTGTGGTGGAAAAGTGTTTTTGTAGCTGTGATGGTCCAGAAATTACGAGAGAGCCAAGGATTTCTTAGGGTGATATCTTTTATTGGACCAACTGCATAGGTGGGACATAGTTAAACAAATTTCTGAGTGCAGTGCAAGGATCAGTTTTCCTCAGGTCTCAGGAATAGCAATCCTTGCCTATTGCTGTTTGCTAAAATGGACTGCTACTGCGATGAGAGGGTCATTAAATAAGTGTAATACTTCAGATTCTTATGTATTTTCCTGAATTCAGGACTAGGCCAGTTTACATTAGCTGATGATCTGGCCACAGCTGTTAAAATGAGCTTTGGCTGGAATGACTTAAAAATTAATAAGGGAGTGTATCTTACTATGCACTTCTTCAATGATTGGCCATTCAGCCTGACTTTCTGGGTTAAGAAAGCAGACAAGTTTTCCCTCCCTGCTGTTTAACTTTGTCTTTATTCCTTTCTGCAGTATTTCTCGAAGCTCATAACTAGCCTTTAACATCTTCGGTATAATTCTCCTCTCTTTTTGTTGCATTTAATTTGAAACAACAGAAACAGGTTTCAGAGCACTTAGCGTATCTTCTATATATCATTTTAGTACTATATTTACTATCCTGGCCCTGATAGATCCTTTGATATTTGTCATATTTTTATTTCTGTATTTATAGACCAGTAGTTTGAAATTAATATCTACTCACTTCCATCATTAGGTAGAACCAGAGTCAACTCTAATATTCAGCTACAATACGTGCTGTTGGAAGGTTTTTTGTTCTTTTTTTTCTTTTTACAATTGCAGCATTTATTTAGATGAGACAATACTTTTTAACATTTGTGGAAAAATGTATATTTTTAAATTTTTATTTGATTATTTAAACCTTTATCATTTATCCTGTCCGGGCACAAAATACATTAATGCTTTTCCAGCTGTTTTGAATTCTTCACCTCTTGAAAGAAGTACAAAATCACAGGCATTTAAGTAGCCGGATTGTAAGCGCTTTGAATTAGATGCCTTACTCTTCGTACTGTGTCTAGCATAAATGGCTCCTGATTTTTAGTTAAAGTCTCAAAGTACAACAGTGATATAAATATTTATCACTTAATTACCATGAAATAAATTAATGGGGCAATGTTGCTTGAATACAAAAATCAGACACAAGTTTTATTTACTGTGCTTTATTTACAATGCCATTAGCATTCTTTCCATAAAAATATGAGACATTTTATCCAGTGACAACTGTAGTTGAAACCAGTATAGCTATTTTTCCAGCATATTATTTCTTTGATAGGTCTAATTTATGTATTTCAAGTACCCTGCTGGCTTATACTGGTTTGCAGCAAAGATCTTTTTGTAGTGACTTAGTTGTAAAGCCCCAAAGATATTCAGGCACCTAACTATTATTTAGACACTTAAACAGGAGTTAGGTGCCTAAAATACCTGTGCATATCTGGCTCTAAAAGACAGACCTAATATAGGATTTGGGGTCCTCCAAGTCTGATGTTTCATTGCTTAGCTTTTAGGCACAAAGGCAGAACCCAGAACACAGCATTAGGTGCCCAGGATCTCTATACAGTGCAGGGGGAGAGTTAGATGGCGTAGAACTGAGATCCAGAAAACAGTTGTGCTGTGCAGAGAACTGCCTAAGTCCAACTAATAATAAATGCTAGCACAAGAGCATGTCTGAACTCCCACCATTCTCTAAAGCTTGGGTGCCTGAGTCCCAGCTGCAGAGGAGCTACTTGTGTCCATTTGGGATCCGCAGCCTGGAACCCAATCTATAGGTGCTCTTAGAAAGAACTGAGCAGGGTTCACTCTTAAAGTGCAAGTGGAGGTACCTACTTAGTGACTAGAACTTTTACCCAGAAAGGGGTTCTACAGCCTCGTCAGCCTAAGAGGGTTCACACCTCTCCACACCTCCCAGAAGAGTACATTTAATCACCAGGCTAGAGGCTAGACTGGGTAGGGTTATCTTCCCCTGCTGTTGAAGCTAAGGCAATGTGCAGAAAAGAATGAAATAATTGTTGGCCAAAAGGAGAGGATACCAGAAGGAGCCTTACTTGGTTATCTAGTACTCAGGGCACTTTCCTGAAAGGGGGAGTCCTGGGTTTCAACTCCTGTTCCCAGGACTGTCTCCATTTTCCATTAAGCAGGTATTGGTTAAGAAAACAGAAATATCTTTGGGAGCAAATCCCCATCCCTGTGCAGTTCCAACTACTGCACAATCAGACTTCCCTTTTGTGCTGTCTTTTCCTGGCCCCTTGACCCTTAGGAAGAAAGCAATACAATGGCCATGCTTCAACATAAGAGCTGGAGGGTACTTACCTTCCCTGTTGCCTAGTGTAGTAGTCAGGGTATTCTCCTAGGGTGCAGGAAATGTGAATTTGAACTTCTTTCAGGTTGGGGGATGCTTGAAGGTCTTCTAGTTCTTGGACAAGTGAACTAACCACTAGTCATTATAAAAGATGGGTATAGACCCCTCCTAATCCTCCCAAAGCTGTGTATTTTTAGTGAACGTGGCCTTGGCTTCTGTACCTTATGCTTAGCCCAGCATGTGTACTTTCAATTAGCGGTGGCCAACCTTTCTGACAGGTGTGCCACAAATTACTCCCTTGCCCCTTCCCAAGTACCACTCTAATTCTCCCCCTTCCTCTCCCTAGAGGTGAACCTGATAGAGTTTGCACTGTGGGACACTGGAATGGAGGCAGGGAGCTCTAGTCTCAAATCGATTGGAATACAGCAGGGGGCAGGATGCTGCTGTATGAGAGGTGTCACTGCTAATATCCAAGTTAGCTCTTCCCTGGCCTTGTGGCTGCCAACATTTTGTATGGTGAGCAAGGATCCAAAGCCCTGTATTTGGCAGCAGGTGCAGGGCCAGGGAAGGGTTAATCTGGCCTAGATCCCAATGTGGCTAGGTGCCTAGCTGATCAGATTGGGGCAGTTCCAAGCCTAAGCGAAACAGCAGGTACTTGGGGATCTTTAAGGTCAAAGAGGAAGAGGCCTTGTGAATTCAGGCACCTCCAGGATAGAGGGCCAGTAAAGAGTGGGGTTTTGGGTTACAGTTTTGGATTTAGACAGGTGATATCCTCCTAAATCCTGTTTGAGGCTCTTGAGTCCATTATTTAATCTGACCCTTTGTCATTATCCCAGAGATAATAATCCCGGTGACTGAGAGGAAATTCTTGATGCAGATGTCCTTGTAACTGTCATTCCATTTTAATTGTCACTTTATTTTACTTTGTTCTGCCTGCCTATCCATGTAATACTTGAGAATCTTTGCAGCATGGATGAATTCACTGACTAAACTGAACAGGTCAAGGGAGAAACAAATTCCATGCAAAATTATAAGAGTGCTATTCGAAATAATGAAGTAACTGCAAGAACAAAATAGATGTGTGAAATCAGGTTCAAAGAGAAACCAGCCTCGCTGTAAATTCGAGATCAGCAGGTGCAATCGTTCCATGACCTACTTTGTGATTTCAGTTATTTGCATTAGTCACCCAAGCAGCGGAAACCCCAAATTCCTAGCTCTCTGCTTTTGTTGCTGAGATGCTTGAAAAGAAAATATCATCAGGCTGCCTGGGTAGAATGATTACAAGGCTTTGATGACACACTTAAGCACAACACAGGCTGGTATTTATTTTTGTGTGATTCACAGGTACCTGACTAGACTTGTATAATTAGCAGGTGAACGTGTTTTTTCACATGAAGAGCCATGACATCTCATTTTTCCTCTCTCCATACTTCCCTCAGTTTTTAAATTCTTTCCACCCTTCTCCAGGTGTTCCAAATGGCAGGGGTCTTCAGAGAATATTAATTTTGCATCATAGTTAAGAGCTACTTTGCAGGCAGGTATTATGCTGTGTTTAATTACTGGATCATACACTACTTGAAACACAATATACGATGCATATTTTTTTGTTTCTCTTAGACTTGCAAACCTTGCAAAGAAATTATGTTACAACCTGACAGCTTTGTAAAACCTCATGCACATGCAATTGGAGGTCTGGATTTTCCATCCGGGTGGGAGGGATGGGATTAAAAAAAACTTTCCCAGAACCACAGCAGGTGTTTGTTGAGAAAACTGGTCAGAGAAGAATGGGAGAGCACTATAACTGGGCTCATCTGAACTTAGTAGTTGTTGCACAGGTAACCTATAAAAGGGATTAGATTGTTTATCTTAAATAGTATAGAGACAGAAGTTACCAGAGGACCCAGAAAGCAAGGTTACGTTTGCATGTGCTTGGGTGTTTTTGCTTGCAATATATACTTTGGAATTGTTGGCACCCTTTTTTTAAGTGGTATTTTGAAAGATCAAATGATACTTTAAACCTAGCCTATTTTACGGAGGATATTCTGTTCTTGTTGCATGTAGAGCCAGCCAATCTGATTGTAACCCATATAAAATACACATCATCACCAGGTAGCACAGAGTCAGAGGCAGGGCACACAGAAGTGCTCTGGGCTAGAATACAAGGCAGTCAAGGGGAAAGAGACTTAATGGTGGGGGTCTACTACAGACCACCCAACCAAGGGGAAGAGCTAGACCAGGAATTCTTAAGTCAGCTCACGGAGGTAGTTAGGTCAAAGGACGGGGTCATCATGGGTGACCTGAACTTTCCAGACATCCACTGGGAAGAGCAGTCAGCCAGGTCTGACTGCTCACGTAGGTTCCTAGCCAAAATGCAGGACCTCCATCTAACCCAGAAGGTGCACAGCCCCACCAGGGGAGATGTCTTGTTGGACCTGGTGCTGGCCACAGGTGACGACCTGGTGAGGGGGCTGTGGGTGCTCAACCACCTGGGCGACAGTGATCATCACCTGCTGGAATTCACCATCCAACACAAGGTGGCAAAGGCCTGCAGGAAGGCAGCAGCCCTAGATTTCAGGAGGGTGGGCTTCAATGAGCTAAGGAGAATAGTCGGGGAAGCACTGAGGTGCCAGAGGGGAGGGGAGCCAGGTGTTCAAGGAGAGTGGTCGCTCCTTAAGGAGACGATCCTCCAAGCCCAAAGGGAGGTAATCCCAACACGGATCAAAGGGAGCAGGAGGGCACAAAAGCCCCCATGGCTCACCAGAAGCATCCAGGAGTGTCTCCTAGCTAAAAGGGAGGCACACACCCAATGGAAGGGAGGGGCCATCACCAGGGAGGACTATACTGTGGTTGCTCGGGGATGCAGGGGGGCAGTCAGGAAGGCCAAGGCGGAGATGGAACTGGGACTAGCTTCCCGGATCAAGGACAACAAGATGTCCTTTTTTAAATACATAGGGGGCAAAAAGAAGGTACTGGGTAACGTGGGGCCCCTGCAAGACACGCTAGGAAATTTGGTTGTCACACCAGACGACAAAGCTAACCTATTTAACGACTTCTTTGCCTCCGTTTTCCTGAGCAGGGATCAGATCAGTCTCCCCACCGGACTCCCCTCAGGCTCCCAGGGAGGCACACCGAGGCCAAGGGTGAGAGAGGATCTAGTCAGGGAACTTCTGGAGGGACTGAATGTATTTAAATCAGCTGGTCCAGACAGTCTCCACCCAGAGTGCTGAGGGAATTAGCTGAGGTCATTGCAGGACCCCTGGCATGGCTTTACGAGTCCTTGTGATGTTCTGGTGTGGTGCCAGAGGACTGGAAGAGGGCCAATGTGGTTCCCATCTTCAAAAAAGGGAGGAAGGATGACCCGGGGAACTATAGGCCTGTTAGTCTTACCTCAATCCTGGGTAAGCTTTTTGAGAGAATTATTCTGGCACATGTCCATGAGGGGCCAGCAGGGGAGATTATGCTTAGGAGCAACCAACACGGGTTCATTAGAGGCAGGTCCTGTCAGACCCACCTGGTGGCCTTCTATGACCAGGTCACCAAATCCTTAGATGCAGGGGTAGCAATGGACAGTCTTTCTGGACTTTCGGAAGGCCTTCAACACTGTCTCTCACCCCATTCTCATTAAGAAACTGGGGGACTGTAGTGTCGACGCCTACACAGTCAAATGGGTCGCCAACTGGCTGGAGGGCCGCACCCAGAGAGTGGTAGTGGATGGGTCATTTTTGACCTGGAGGGATGTGAGCAGTGGGGCTCTGCAGGGCTTGGTCCTGGGGCTCGCACTGTTCAACATCTTCATCAGTAACTTGGACGAGGGGGTAAAAAGTACTCTGTTCAAATTTGCTGATGACACTAAGATATGGGGGGATGTGGGCATGCTAGAAGGAAGGAATAGGCTACAATCAGCCCTAGACAGGTTACAGGGGTGGGTGGATGAGAATAGGATGGGATTCAACACTGACAAGTGCAAGGTGATGCACCTGGGGAGGAAGAACCAGCACCATACCTACAGGCTAGGGATCTCCCTTCTTGTCAGTACAGAGGCAGAAAAGGATCTTGGAATTCTTGATCATTGATGCCAAGATGAACATGGGCCGGCAGTGTGGGGATGCAGTCAGGAAGGCCAACCATACCTTGTCATGCATCCACAGATGCATCTCTAGCAGGTCCAGGGAGGTGATACTCCCCGTCTATGCGGCACTGGTCAGGCCAGAGCTGGAGTACTGCGTCCAGTGCTGGGCGCCGCACTTCAAGAGGGACGTGGACAACATCGAGAGGGTCCAGAGGAGAGCCACTTGCATGATCAGGGGCAGCAGGGCAGGCCCTACGAGGAGAGGCTACAGGACCTGAACCTGTTCAGCCTCCAGAAGAGAAGGCTGAGTGGGGATCTAGTGGCCTGTTACAAACTAGTCAGAGGGGACCAGCAGGCATTGGGGAAGTCCCTGTTTCCCCAAGCACTACCAGGAGTGACTAGAAATAACGGTCACAAGCTGGCAAAGGGTAAATTCAGATTAGACATCAGGAGACGCTACTTCACTGTCAGGGCAGCTAGGATCTGGAACCAACTTCCAAGCGAAGTGGTGCTGGCTCCTACTTTGGGGGTCTTTAAGATGAGGCTTGACCTTGCTGGGGTCGTTTGACCCCAGTACTCTTTCCTGCCATAGCAGGGGGTTGGACCTGATCTGCTCAGGTCCCTTCCGACCCTACTAACTATGAAACTATGAAAATATTCTATAAACAAGGACCAGTTGCTTAAAAATAGATTCCAATCTGTCTATTTGCAGTAGGAGTGATCTTAACCATATTCTATAGGATGTACATAGTTTCATAGTTTCATAGTAGTTTCATAGTAGCTAGAGTCGGAAGGGACCTAGGCAGATCATCTAGTCCGACCCCCTGCCTTAGCAGGAAAGAGCACCGGGGTCAGATGACCCCGGCAAGGTGCTCATCCAACTTCCTTTTAAAAATCCCCAGGCTAGGAGCCTGCACCACTTCCCCTGGAAGCTGGTTCCAGGCCCTAGCCACCCTGACTGTGAAGTAGCGCCTCCTAATATCTAATCTAAACTTACCCTCCGCCAGTTTGTGACCGTTATTCCTGGTCACTCCTGGCAGCGCACGGGGGAACAGGGACTCCCCCAATACCTGCTGATCCCCCCTGACCAGTTTGTAGCAGGCCACAAGGTCCCCCCTTAGCCTTCTCTTGTGGAGGCTAAACAGGTTCAGGTCCCGTAGCCTATCCTCATAAGGCCTGCCCTGCTGACCCCTGATCATACGAGTGGCCCTCCTCTGAACTCTTTCCATATTGTCCACGTCCCTCTTGAAGTGTGGCGCCCAGAACTGGACGCAGTACTCCAGCTGCGGCCTGACCAGTGCCGCATAGAGGGGGAGGATCACCTCCCTGGACCTGCTCGAGATGCATCTGTGGATGCATGACAGGGTACGATTGGCCTTCTTGACTGCCTCCCCACACTGCCGGCCCATGTTCATCGTGGAGTCAATGACGACTCCAAGATCCTTTTCCGTCTCCGTGCTGGCAAGAGGGGAGTTCCCCAACCTGTAAGTGTGGTGCCGGTTCTTCCTCCCCATGTGCAACACCTTGCACTTATCAGTGTTAAACCCCATCCTATTCTCATCCGCCCACCGTTGCAACCTGTCAAGGTCAGCTTGTAGCCTATTGCACCCTTCTAGTGCACCCACATCCCCCCACATCTTAGTGTCATCAGCAAACTTGAACAGGGTGCTTTCTACCCCCTCATCCAAGTCACTGATGAAGATGTTGAACAGTGCAGGCCCGAGGACCGAGCCCTGCGGAACCCCACTGCCCACATCCTTCCAGGTCGAGAAGAACCCATCCACTCCCACCCTCTGGGTGCGGCCCTCCAACCAGTTGGCGACCCATTTGACCGTGTGGGCATCGACACCACAGTCTCCCAGCTTTTTGATGAGGACAGGGTGAGAGACAGTGTCGAAAGCCTTCCGGAAGTCCAAAAAGACTACATCCACAGCAACCCCTGCGTCTAATGATTTGGTGACCTGATCGTAAAAGGCCACCAGGTTGGTCTGACAAGACCTGCCACTGATAAACCCATGTTGGTTGCCCCTGAGCATGCATTCCCCCGCAAGGCCCTCCTGGATGTGTGCCAGGATAATTTTTTCAAAGAGCTTACCCGGGATTGAGGTCAGACTAACTGGCCTGTAATTTCCCGGGTCCTCTTTTTTTCCCTTTTTGAAGATAGGGACCACATTGGCCCTCTTCCAGTCCTCCGGCACCTCGCCAGAGCACCACGAGTGCTCATAGAGCCGTGCCAGGGGTCCCGCAATGACCTCAGCCAGTTCCTGTAGAACCCTAGGGTGAAGATCGTCCGGACCAGCGGACTTGAACACGTCCATATTTTAACTTGCTTATATTCTAACTCACTTTAACAATTTTTGGCAATGAATAGGATATAGTGTATTCTCACAGGCCTTTTAGCAAGTCACCATTGTTTCATTTTGCAGAACTTATTCCATTAATGTTCATATTTGATCCATCCTTGGTCTACCTGCTGGATCCTTAGTGCAGGAAGAACCAAAAGTCTCTTTTATGCTCCTCCAAACCCTGTCTGAAAGTGAGCTTTTATGTACTCTTTGCACTGCCATCAGTGGGACATATTAGGGGATGAAGATCTGGTCCACTGTATGTAATGTTATGTATAGTTCAAATGGTTTTGGGGGAGAAGAAGTGATGGTATAACCCAATAGGTCTGCTATAACATAGCTACTTTCTGGCAGTACCATACCCTTCCATTCAGTCAGTTCTCTAGCAGTCATTCAGTTGATCCCCCAAAGCCTTCACTCCATTCATGCAGGGGGTGGAACCGTCTTGTCAAAAAGCTATTTTAGGCTTCTGGTTGCTGTCAGGTTTCTGCTGTAGAAGAAGGGTCTTGTTTTTTTTCCTTGGTTCCAATCCCCAAATTGAATTAGGACTCTGTTTAGCTCTTCACTCTACACCTAACCCTTCCTGTAGGTGTAGTGGTACACAGCTAATTGGGACCCCTGGATCTTGCCCCATAGTTCCTGTCTAGCAGGTAGCTTGCTTGCCTACAGCTCATGTGGGGTTCTCATAATTGCAGTCAAACACTGATGCTGTGCCTCAAGCTACTACATGCTCCTGTGATGAGGTGAAGGGCTTGGTTGCTCTCTGGGAAGAGGGGTCTTTTCCAGGCCCAGCAGCCACTGAAATGCACAAGTCTTGTGGAACACATGGAGAAAGAAAGCTCCCATGCTCTGAACCAGTGCTGCAAAAAGGAGGAGGAGTTTTGAGTGGGTTGTGTGGATGCTAGGGGCAAGCTGACCTCTGAGAGATCACTCACAGTCTGCAGTTTCTATGATGAGCCACACCATGGTTTTGGCAAAGATATCACTGCCAGTTGATGGCAAAGGGCTCCATCAAGGACACAGCCAAAAGAAGCTGAACCTGAAGTCAGACATCTTGGTGACCCACTAAACCCTCAGATAGCACCAGTGAGAATGCTGGTGCACCCTCTGACCGGCCACACTTACCACCTGGTCAGCAGGATTGGCCATGGGGGGACACCCCCTGCCCCCTCCTGGGTTGCTGACTGGTCACTGGGGGGGCACATGCCCCCCTAAGGCGGCATCAGTCGCTTACAGACAGTGCCAAAGACCCACAAACTATACATGAACAATCAAATTGAATCACAGGCAGTAGTCCTGCCTGTGCTTCCAGTAAGTGATGTGTGCTGTATTACAGTAGAACTGCCCAGATGCTTTTAAATCATCTTGTTTTGGATGTATCTGGATGCTATCAAATTATGTCAGCCTTATTTGGTTTTTATCTTCCTCCTCCTCTCCCCTAGGATCTCCAAACAGTGGCCATACTGGAAAATTTAAAAAATGCCATACCTATTTATCGCTCCAAAATACGCAGGCATGTACTCACTGCTCAAGCCTTCTGAGTTCCAACCCCTGCTTAGTGTGCTGCTTTTTGCTCCCTCTCCCTCCCATCAAATGTGTGACAACCCAAACCTCATTCAAGAACCAAATTCCAAGTCCTGCATGGCTGGATTGGGCCCTAGCTGTTCCCACTCTGCACACTGGATCCAGTCCATGCACAGACCTGGCACCAGTCATTGTGGGACAGAAGGGTTGGTCACCATTGGAGTAGACTGTTTGTAAATGTCTTACTGTGACTGTGCCGACTCTCGGGGCCTGACCCTCCCTCTGCTTGCCCTTTCTGGAGAGCACTTTATTTTCTTAGGCACTTGCCCACCACAGCTTGATGGAAAATCTAGGTAGAATTCTTCCTAGAGGAAAGCCGTGCTCAGCCAGTTGTGCAGTCCTTTGGCAAACTGGTGTAATCATGATATGTCATACAGCAAGATCCTTATGGGGTCTGGACTGGGGGTCTACTACCGCTACACTTCCACCTCAGGCCTCCGTATATTTATAGTCTGTCTTAATTTTGGTTCCAATTGTTAAACCTCCACAGCCAGAGTTCCTTAACGAT
This sequence comes from Crocodylus siamensis, assembly GCF_052110815.1. Lineage (NCBI taxonomy): Eukaryota > Metazoa > Chordata > Crocodylia > Crocodylidae > Crocodylus > Crocodylus siamensis. Next base: position 85,976,022 of record NC_143398.1, on the reverse strand, counting down.
ATCTCCCCAACTTGCTGCTGGGTATCTTCGATAGTCCATTGGAAACTAGAATAAGGAAATGTGGGCACCTAACTACCCCCACTCTCCTCAGGCATGCTCCTCCAGTGTCCGAGTGGGGCTCTCACCATTTCTGACATTCCCTTTGTACTGTTCCTGGGCTTGTCCAGCCAGTCAGTTTGGGATGTTGCCCTCCACCTGGAGTTCCGGTCTCCTGTAGGAGGAGGAATCGCGTACTGTGAGTTGGAATCAAGGATCCCTTAATCTCAGGTCTTTGGCTCCTCCGTGCTCAGCATTCTGGCTGGGGCTGTCCCACACCTGGGGGTTCTGTTTCCTGGTGTGGACTTCTGGGCTGCAACATCAGAAACTCCTAGAAAAGTTCATCAAGGAGTCTATCTTCTGTAATAAGCTTGCAGAAGGTAAGATTCTGAATGACAGCCAGCATGGCTTCGTTGCAGGCAGGTCTTGCCTTACCAACATCATCTCCTTCTATGACCAGGTAACTTGCCACCTGGACACGAGAGAGCAGGTTATCATTGTATACCTTGACTTCCAAAAGGCCTTTGATCTAGTGTCCCAAAATGTCCTTGTGAGAAAATTGGAGGATCGTGGGCTTAAATCTGAGACGGTGAGATGGGTGAGAAACTGGCTGCAGGACAGAATCCAGAGAGTTGTGGTGAATGAATCTGTATCATCCTGGTGAGAAGTGGGCAGGAGTGTTCTGCAGGGGTCGGTGCTCAGTCCAGTGCTTTTTAACATCTTTATTAATGATTTGGATGTTGGGGTGAAGAGCTCACTGGCCAAGTTTGCAGATGACGCCAAGTTATGGGGGAGCGTGGTCATGCTTGAAGATGGGCTACAAATACGGGTGGACCTAGACAGGCTAGCAAGTTGGGTGGATCGGAACCTGATGAAGTTCAATGTTGAGAAATGTAAAGTGGTCCACCTCAGGACAAGCAACCCCCAACACACCTACAGGCTTGGCAACGCCAAACTGAGTAGCACCACAAATGAAAGGGACCTGGGGGTAATAATAAACCACAGTATGAATATGAGCTGGCAATGCGATGCTGTAGCCAGTAGGGCAAATAATACATCTTCAGGAAAAGCAAGGAAGTGATTCTTCCACTTTACACAGTACTGGTGAGATCACAGCTGGAGTACTGCATCCAGTTCTGGGCACTACACTTCAACAAGGACGTGGACAAGCTTGAAACAGTCCAAAGAAGAGCCACCCATATGATCATACGAGGATAGGCTGAGGGATCTGGGACTCTTCACCCTGAGGAAAAGAAGGCTGAGGGGGGACCTGGTAGCAGCTTACCACTACACTAGGGGAGTACATCGAGGGCTCTGTGAGCAACTTTTCACCAGGGCACCCGAGGGGAAAACCAGGAGTAACGGCCACAAACTCCTGGAACATTGATTCAGGCTCAACATTAGGAAGAACTTCTTCAGTCAGGGTGTCCAGACTGTGGAATAAGCTCCCTTCAGAGGTGGTGCAATCACCTAACCTGGGAATCTTCAAGAGGAGACTAGACAGTCACCTTGCTGGGGTCACCTGACCCCCAGTTGTCTTTCCTGCTTGGTGCAGGGGGCTGGACCTGATGATCTTCCAAGTTACTTTCCAGCCTTACAATCTATGAATCTATGAAACACGGGGCTGCTTGCTGTGCTGCATTCTGCATTTCCCAGGCCTGTCTCAGTGCTGTCAGGGCTTTTTACCCTCCTGTTGGGAATGGGAAGAGTGGGACTTTCTTCTCCCCTATCTCCATCACCCTGCTACACTTACCATCTCCAAGCTCGCTTTAGAATAGGAAGCACTAATGGGAACAGAACTCCAACATTTCAGGGTTGGCAGGGAGACTAGAAAATGAACTAAAAGTACTGATACTCTTTGTATCTGACATGATGTGGTCCCCACAGAGAGAGAAGGAAGATGGACAAGGAACTGTCATGAGCTTGCCTGTGGTGATGGGGAGGCAATGAGTTTTGCTGGAGAGTATACTGGCACTACCCCTGGAGGAAAGCACCCCACTCTACCCCAGGCCTGATTTCATTTTTCTCTGAGAACTAGGTTCCCTTCCCCAGCTCCGGTGAATGAGCCCTTCCGTCAACTTTCTATATCATAAAACAATAGAAAAGGTACTGAGAGAACCCCTTCTGTTATAATGTGTGTAAGGGACATCTCACACCCTGACATGCAGGTGACTTTTTTGGATGCCTCCATCCATATATGCAAGCTGGATATTGTATCTCCACTCAGCAGTGCATTCTGCAATGTAGATATATCCCAACTGAGCAGAGCAGTATCCAAAATAAAGTTATTATCTTATGTTTCTTCAGTGGCCCATACAAAAGGGCCTTAGGTCAGTTCCTAAAGAGTTGTGTGTCTAAATTTTTAAAAATCTTCCTCAACAAGAGAAGGGACACAGCAAAAAATGTTCAAAAGCATATTTTTTGCTGACAGGCCGGAAAGGAGGAAGCTGAGGCCAGTTACTGAGGATTTAAGTTAGAACAAGGACCAGGCTGAAGTTGCTTGGGTGGGAAAAATGTCTGAAAGCCAGGTGGTTGCTGGAATTGAGAGCAAGGAAAGGTCTGTGAAAGGTCTCAGGCTGGCAGAGCATATGGAGCTCTGCTTAAGAGTGGGGAGTAATAAGCAGCTGGTAGGACATGTCTCTTGTAGGGGGATTATAGTGTACTGGTGTGGTCCACCACTTCTATCAATGTGAACCTCAGTTATCTTTAATCGCCTTGTGGGCAGACTGGCAAGGAATTGTAATGAGCTTATCCTCTTATTACTCCTATGGAGAAATTAAATGAAGGGAGAATCGCCTCCAGGAGCATCAGTCTAAAACTGTCTTGAGAATGAAATTCCGAGGTAAATTAATCAGTGTACAGTTCTAAAGGCCTGTATGAGAAGTGCTGTGCAAGTTCATCTCACATTATTTAAAATAATTTAGTTAAGCTGGTGGAAGGCTCTGTGGTTTTGCTCAGAAGTTAGACAATGGTTTTGTATAAGACAGTTTGGATCAGGGTAATGCTGCCTTAGGCAGAGGGTTGGATTAGATGACCTCTCAGAGTTCCTTCCAGCCCTACTTCTTTATGATTCTATGAAATGTTCATGTAAATGCATTTAAACCATTTAAGGTTGCAGCAGTAAATTATCAAGCTAAGTTAACCTGTAAAACTGTCTTTAAATCCTGTCAATTTATGCCAGCTAAGGAAAACCACTTTTTTTCAAAATGGGTTCTTTCTTGAGGGAAAGTTTGAAAAGCAATACCACGTTGCATTACTGTACAGAATGCCAGTGGAGGAAATGTTATTAATACAGGCAAACATTACATGTATCTTATGAAATCATTTATATGACCAATTGCTGACTTTTACTGTAGAGCAGGGGTTCCCAAACTGTGATATGCATACCCCTGGGGGTACGCAAGACACCTTTGGGGGTACACGGGAGAAATTGTGTAATGGTGGATGTAATTATCAGTCTATTAATAATTGGCATTTAAGGGGTTAAATATAAACTGTATGCAGGTAGGGGTACACAGGCAGCTGGTAAATCTGGAAGGGAGTACGCAGTAAGAAAAAGTTTGGGAACATCTTCTGTAGAGTGCTTAGCAAATGCACTGGCTGTTTGTGCACCTTCATTTTTTCATTTCCTTGAAGACTGCCTTCTGCTCAAAAATATCCCCAATTATTTATGTTATTATGACATTTAAATGGTATAGTGTGGTCAAGACAAACCATCTGTGATAACAAGTAATTTCCATCACAGGGAAATACACAGTTTAGGTGTTAGACTTCAACAAAAGAGCACCCGCTAGCATCATCTATTTTACAAGTACTTTTAAATCTAGACATTCATCCAGTCTCTTCCCTTTGGCAGACAGGCTGACAGCACTAAGATTGGTATGGAAAAATCTGGAGGAAGAGAAATTCAGTTGGTTCCCTCTACATAAAAACATGACATGACAATAGTCTCACTGGTAGTTTGGAACTCAGTGTGGAAATCTAGGTACTCTATTCTCAGAAACAGTCTCATGCTCTTACTTATAGGGACAGGCTAGCCCCACTGAGATGAATTAAAGTGACACATGGGACCAGTGTTTGAAAGGCCCACAATATGCTGTACTTCAAGTGAACACCATAAGCTGTAGAATCAAAGAATGCAGAAAAAGCATGATTTAATATTAATGGAGTGCAGCAACTGAAGGTCATTACAAACCCCTCATTTAGCGATCTTGGCATTGTGATCTTATCTAATGCTGGACTGGTTTATTTTTTCCTAATTGTATTATCCATTTTGGTACCCTACCAGTCTTTTCTTTGCACTGAGATAGAAAGGCAAACAGAGAAACTTGCTGGGAGGGAGAAATGTAACTTTTTGTGAATGGTGCAAGTACTGTGGCCCTCAGAGCGGGAAATCTCAGAAGTGGTAATATTTGTTGTGACTTAAAAGAAAATGTATTTCTTTACATCCCACCATGGAGGTCTCAATGGCATCTGCTTAAGCCAATAGCTTGTATGTGTAGTTTTTTCTATCAGAAGGACGTGTGGGATATTTAAAATCTGGAAGATAGAAGAGAGGCAGAATTTTGTAGGGCTGTTATCTTAATAAGCACAGAAGAACCAACATAACGCTTTCAGAGATCACTATATTTCCGTTGATTAGTGTGTGTTTTCAGGCCTGCATATTTGCAGAAACACTCCAATATCTCTGCAGAATAATATATCATTGAAAGCACAAAAGGTGCTCGTAGTTCTGAATAAAAGTGTTAGTCTTTTTAATGTACTGCAATTGGTATTATACCTATGATATAAAGGTTCATACCCAAGACTGAAAACAGTATGAAAAACAGCATGACCTACAGGATCAAACAGTGGCAGTGTTAGTGCCTACTATATAAAGGTATGTAGGCACCTAATTCCCATTGAAGTAAATACCTTTATAAACCTTGGATTAAGCCATTGGTAAGTTATTATATACCCTCAACCATGTTGTTGTAGTTTCTAAAGCCCAGTAATGGCTCAGTTTTAATAACTATCACAAAGAACTAGAGGAGGTTCAACACTCCAGTCACAGAACTAAATTCCTCTTTTTCTCCTCTTGAGCTCCCAAACCTGTTAAACTAATGCCTGTGAATAAAAATTGAACATATTGATCCAGACCCTTAGCTGGTGAGCATGTCAGTGAGCTTGTCCCTTATATACCACCTGAGAGTCAGATCTAGTAATTATTGATTACTAAAACACAATTATGACTACCCTATGGAATCAATCAGTAACAAGCAAAAGGTATAATTTTGTTTTGCTCCTTTTGGGGACAAAATACCTTTATCCAGGGCTAGTGCACTCTTTCTCCTATGCATTAATGCCTTTGCTTCTATCATGGTGTCTCACTATTGCTGTCCTGTGGGGTCAGGCCAACTCTCAGGATTTCAATATTGCATTGTTAGACAGGAGGGTATGACACAATTGCACATATACAAACACATAAATCAATTAGATTTCATAGACATTAGGGATGATCGAGTCTAGCCCCCCGCCCAAAGGGCAGGAAGTCAGCTGGGGTCATAGGATCCCAGAAAGATAAGCATCCAATTTGCTCTTGAAAGTATTCAGTGTAGGTGCTTGAACCACCTCCGCTGGCAGGCTGTTCCAGACCTTGGGGGCTCGGACAGTAAAAAATTTCTTCCTTATGTCCAGCCTGAAATGCTCTTGCAGTAGTTTATAACTGTTTGACCTCATCATCCCTTGGGGCGCTCTGATGAACAAACGTTCCCCCAGATACTGGTGGTCACCCCTGATAAACTTATAGGTGGCCATCAGATCACCCCTGAGCCTGCGCTTTTCCAAGCTAAAGAGCTGTATAGCTCTCAGCCTGTTGTCATAAGGGTCTGTTTTCCTGACCTCTGATCATGCGCGTGGCTCTTCTCTGGACTCTCTCAAGCTTCTCCACATCCTTTTTGAATTGTGGAGCCCAAAACTGGATGCAGTACTCCAGCTGCAGCCTCACCAAGGCCAAGTACAAGGGGAGAATGACATCCTGGGATTTGCCTGAGAAGCATCTATGGATGCAAGCCAGCATTTTGGTTGCTTTACTAGCAGCAGCATTGCATTGCAGGCTCATGTTCATCTTGTGGTCAATGATGACCCCCAAGTCTCTTTCTTCTGTAGTGCTAGCCAGCGTAGCACTGCCAAGCCTATAAGGATACTGCAGGTTTTTCCTCCCAAGGTGGAGAACCTTGCATTTTTCGGTGTTAAACACTATCAGGTTCTCATCCATCCATTTGCTGAGCCTGTCCAGGTCAGCCTGGATCATCTGCCTGTCTTCTGGTGTTGATGCTTTGCCCCAAAGTTTGGTGTCTTGGCCAGTCCACTTCTGACTCTAATGTCCACATCATTAATGAAGATATTGAACAATATGGGTCCAAAGACAGAGCCTTGGGGGACCCCACTCATCACAGGGCACCATGATGATTGACACCCTCTGGGTCTGACCACGGAGCCAATTTCCCAGCCAGTGGATCGTGGTGGACCCAAGGCCACAATGGGCGAGTTTTGCCAAGAGCTGATTATGGGATACCAGATTGAAGGCTTTTCTGAAGTCAAGATATATGACATCAATCTCTTCTCCCTTGTCCAGGTGATAGGTTACTTGGTCGTAGAAGGAAATGAGATTGGTCAAGCAAGACCTATCTGCAACAAACCCGTGCTTGCTATCCCTCAGGATGTTGGCATCGGCCAGTCCATTAAGGATGGCCTTTTTAATAAACTTTTCTAAGATCTTCCCTGGGATAGAAGTCAGGCTGATGGGCCTATAGTTAGCTGGATCCACTTTCCTCGCTTTCTTGAAGATCGGCACCACATTGGCCTTCCTCCAGTCTTCGGACACTACACCAGAGCACCAGGAGTTCTCAAAGATCCGTGCCAGGGGCTGGCTATGATGCTCGCCAGCTCCTTGAGTGCCCTGGGGTGTATATTGACAGGGCCAGCTGACTTGAAGGTATCTAGCCTCTCAAGGTGTTCCTTCATGAGGTCAGCATTGAAATTAGGCACACACACACATACCCCCAACTCAGGCATACACATCCAAACCAACCTAGGCACATGCATACCTATCACCTATTCAAGCACCTACACACTACACACAGCAAAAATTAGACAACAATCAGTTGTCAATACCTACACACTCTGTACACATACACAGATCACTAATTCATATATTACGCACACAATGACATATGTATACTCACCAATTCACACACACATCACCCACCTACACATACACACAGGTGAGTTCCTAACCTGGATGGTACAGTATGTATGTGTGTGTGTGTGCTTGGGGTACCTGGGATACTTGATGGGGAGAGAGAGAGAGAGAGAGTTAAAGTGTAGGGAGTAAAAGTTGCTGGAACCAGGATTAGAACCAGTAGACTAGAGAGATGGCTGAGGAACTGAGACTTGGGGTTATTTAAGGTCAAGTGGCCCCAGCGTTACTCAAGGTCACTGGTGCAAGGGAAAAAGCCCAGTGGCAAGGAGAAGACAGCCAGGAAAGAAACTGGAAGCTCAGGCAGAAACCTGGGAGCTCAGGAGAAAAGGCAGTGGAGACAAAGCAATAGTTGTGGCAGAGATCAGGGGAAAAGGCAGTGGGGATAGGACAGTGGCAAAGAAACAGGGGGGTTGCAGGCATAGAGGAGCTCAGGACAGGTGTTGGAGGTGGCAGTGAGCCAGAAGCAGGACAGGGAGAAATGAGACAGGAGTTAGAGGGGTGAGGAGCAGGGCTGAACTGTAGGAAAGCAAAACCCAACTCGGGGGTCCAAATAACAGCTTTATTAAACAGACAACACACTACACAGCCCCATGAAGTTACTGGTTCCCACTCACACACACAAGCAGTCACAATGGCAGCAGGAGAAAGAGACTCAGTGGAAGGGTTGGAGTCCAGGTAGGGAAGAGAAACAGAGTCCAAGTCCTTGGTTGAAGAGAGGGTGGGGGTGCTGTCCAGGCTGGAAAGGGGTTCTTGTCCAGCAGGTGTGGTCCAGAGTGGGGAGTGCCGGCAGGGCCTCTGGGTGGATAGGTGGTGTGGCATGGTGCTGGTCCAGATGGAGAGGGTGTCCCAAGGAGTCAGTCTTCATTACTCCTTTTATGGAGCAGACTACCTCTGATCTCCTATGGGAAGGGCCTGTCTAGGCAAGGTCAGTCCTGTTCCAGAGGGCTCCAGGTGTTCTTACTGAGCATGTGCAGCCTTGGCACAGTGTCGGGTTGCCTCATCTTTTGTTTCTTGAATGCTGAGGGTGGTTCCAACGGCTGGGTCATTGGTTCAGGTATTGCTGTTGATGATTTGGTCATTCAGAAGAAGCTATTTTTAGACCTACTGCCATAGTCTCTCAAGCACCTGCATTTATCCCCATTCATCCAGGAACCAGTTTATATAGGAGGGGTAAGTATGAGTCATAGGTTACAACATCAGGGGACACAAGATGGAAACTTTTGCTAACTTATATATGTCAGCCTAAATCATATAGTATCAGTAAAACAGCAATACAGAACAGTAAAAATCAATATAGACATAATAAATATACAATATAAAGGAGGAGAAAAAACAAAACAAATACAACTTGCTACCAAAATAAAATGCTGAAGCTTATCCTATGTCTTAGCTTACTTACATTTATCTATAGGAAATAGAGAGGGGGAGAGAAGGTCAGAAATGGTTGGGGAAGGGGAGGGAATGCATTTTTTAATTAAAAAAAAAACAACAACAAAAACCCCAAAACTGGGTATTTTGCTACACTATTTGTTCTTCATCTATCTAGCATAGGCTCCAGTTGTGCATCATGCACATCCTGGGCAAACTTAAGTCATCAGGGCTTGGCGTGGGTACTCTACCTACATATAACAAACTTGTAGCATCAGACTATACAGTATGTGCATATAGGCACATGGGCATACAAATTAAAAAGTAAGAAAAAACATTTCCAGCAATTCACTTTAATATGCTTTTCGGTCCTGAACTCCTGAAACTTCCTTACTAGGATCTATTTTATTCCTGGGATTATAAGGAATCAGATATTATTAGGATGATGGCTGCCACATAAAACCCTAATAAAGGCATTTGTATACTGATTTATTAACTGCATGGTCATTAGTGAGTTCTGAGGTGTGGCACACTCTTACTAATGAAAAATATAAGGGGAAACTTGAGGGGAAATGCAAATATATATTTAAAAAAAATATAAGGAAGTACAGTAATCAAAGGATACAGTGTATCAAACCATGGAGCTTTCAGGGATAGATTTGGGGTCAGTAAGTGATTTGTCAGCTCTAAAACACAGAGTAAGTTTCAGGATTTGGGACTGTTTGCAATGAGAAAAATCATTGCAAAATAATGTGTGTGGAAACAGGGGAAGTAGTGAAATCCCAAGTCAATGAATCTTGAATGTTTTTAAATCACTGTGGTCTGGGACAGACATTGCATAAGTTGGTTTGACCCAAATCAGTTAAGTCTGATACTACATTCAACCAGGTTTATCTCAAACCAGTTTTAGTAATTTTCATACTGGTTTATGTGCACTGAACATCTGTTCTGCTACAGGTTTAAACCAGTGTCTGTTCACTTACACCAGTGTATGTGCAATGTTTGTCCCTAGCCTATATGACTTTTGTTGCTGAGCCAAACAACGTCTTGATCAGAGCAATAACCACATGTTTGTTTCTGATCTTCAAAAGAGAGTTTACTTGAGATTATTTAAATGTTAAGGACAAAGTTTTTAACTTTGAAATGTTGGATGCAGACAAGGTAACTGAGTCAACTGCATGGTGACGCAAGAGTTTCCTGCTGATTGGATTCCGCTATCTGTTTCTTTTACACTTCAGTGAAACTGAGTTATACACAGATATGTTGCTAACTTACTTATTACCAGTGGGTAGGCTTTCATTATAGTTTTGCAAACTGACCTGACAGTGTCTGAATAATCAAAGTAATTTTCCACCTTAGTAACAAGAGCAGCATTTTTTATACAAATTTATCAAGGCATCTCCAGGAAATGACATATTTTTAGGGAACGTATGGACATTATTTTCCTGCTAGGTTACTACTTCTAGGTTTGCATGTAAGGATTTCCCTCCACAAACCAAAGATTGTTTATTAGCTCAGATACTTTATTTTTACAGATGACCTGGCTCCAAACTAGCTGATTCTTTGAGAATCCCTGTGAATTTTCTTATCTCTCTTCCCAGAACTCCAACTTTACTTGAGAATATTAACACTGATCTGGAATTCTGCATCAGCAGAGTTTCTTCTAAAAGTTCCATACTTGTTCCTGAGCAGTTAAAACTAGATAGCAAAGTTAATTTGTCTGCAAATTAAAACAAATACATATTTCCTCCTTAACTCATAACATTTCTTAAAACTTCTTAAATAAGAAAATTGAATCTGAATATCTTAGTCTGCCTTTGTGTTACATACAGTCAAAAAGCCCAAAGCTGAGTTGATTCAACCTTCACAGGTTAGTCTAAACTACGTAGATTGAACCAATAAGCAAGTAAATAGATATTTACTTTTGATTCTGGAAATTCTGGCCCAGGCCAGAAGCCTGGGGGCACTACAGCATGCCTGCCTGCTCTGCCAGAGCAGGCAGCTTAAGCCAAGGCTAGCCCATCTACCTTGCAAGGTGGGGGTTATAGGGGAGATGCAAAGTATCCTGGGATGCTGGGGGACTGGGAGTTAACTTAAATCTAGAGGGGATCTGCAACACAAGTTCAATAACCCAATTTAACCTAAATCAGTTAAGTTTGATATCACATCCATCCAGGTTTATCTTAAATTGGTTTGGGCCATTTTGAAAGTCATTTATGTGCACTGAACTTCTGTTGTGTTACAGATTTGATCTCCAATCACTTAAAGTGGTTTATGTATAATTTTTGTCCTTAGAAGTTCTCTTTGGAAAAGGAAAGGAGTGGCTCTGTTCTCTGAATCTTGTTTCAATGTATCCATCCTTGTACAATTCCCCATAAATACATCTAAGAAGATTTGGATGCCTGGTGGGAAATAGTATATATTTTCATGACAATTGACAAGAGAAACTAAAATTTTGATTTATTTTTTGGAAAATAAACGGGTATATTTTGCTTGCAGTTTCCAAACATCACACACTTCAGGGTGTCTAGTTGAAAAGCTAGAAAAAATTAAAAGAAAGAAAACTTTTCATTTGGGGGGGAAAAGGACCATCTTTCAATGGAAAAATATTTCAGATGGAAAATTTTGACCAGTTTTAAAGACAAATAGGCAGTTAAAGCCAATGGGAACTGCAGATGATCAGTAACTGAGACAGCAGGCATCAATGTACTTAAGGTATTAGAAACCAGTGCAGTATGGACAATAGGACACCAGAATATTTCTGTTTATGGTCATGAAAAAATAGTTTGTTTTAACGGTTTGCATTACTTTGTGTATTGTGAGTTCTACTTAGGTAATACCTGGGAATTTGTAAGCCCATTAATAATGAAGTCTGATTGCTTAATAATGATTCTGTTTTTCTGATGACTACATTAATTATCATGAGCTTGTGTGTTTTAAGCTGTTAGACACCTGGCTCTGGAGTTTTCTACTAAGTAAAGTTTCATAATAGCAGTTGAATCAATTCCTACGTATGCTAAAAAACCAGCATCCGCAGAACAAGAAAGCTGATTCTCCCCCCTTACAGTACATACCTCTGAAATTTTTCATTTTAAATACTGCTATGTGTAATAGCATATGTATTCCTTAAACTGTTGAGGAAAGGTTCAGTGGAAATCATTTGACTGTTATGCCGATTTAGCCATGATTCATATGCATGTTCATACAGGATTCCTGTCAACAGAATGACCTTGCATACTGAACTTTAATAATTGATCTTGCATCTCGGCATGGCTGAAGGTGTTACAAAAAATGGAATGTGAAAGCTTCAAGCCTAACAAGGTCTGAGGCAGTGTCCTGGTGAGAGGTTAAAGTCATTTTAGTCCCTTGATCTGGAAGAGAAACTCTTGGGTAAGATGCTGTCTAAAAGTTGGAGCTCTCAAGGACAAGTCTTTGGCTAATGAATTTCTGATAAATTGGAAGATCCCCTCATTTTGACCACTACAAAGCAGAAGGAGCTGTCTGTCTAGAACCTCCTGGCTGCTGTAAGGCATCTCTTACTCAATCACTACTTCATAGTCTCCAGGTTTCTGTGATGGGGGCTCACAGCTCTCACACTCCCAGGTCAGGGCTGCATTAAAAATTGTTGCTGTCATAGCTCCAGGGGTGGATCCACAATGGGTACAGTGGTACAGATTCACAGAAGTTTAGGGCTGGAAGGGACCTCGTGAGATGCATCCCCACCCTTTCAGTCAGTGCTGTGGTAGAGGCATTCAGGGTCCCCCCCCCTTTTTTTTTTTTAAGTCCCAGAAGGAAGTAAAATTTTCCCCCCTCTGTGGCATGTCTGGTCTCCATCCCCTTCCTCCCAATCACCCCCTGTTGCTGCTGCCTGACCTGGAGGTGAGGGGATCTCCACAGCCACTTCGGTCTCTCACTAGCCAGGGTCCTCCTCCTTCCTTGGTCCTCCCGGGTGGTCCCTGCCGGCCCAGAAGCAAGCACCAGGGAAGGGCACCCACTTATCACTGTTGCTACTGCTGCTGATGTCCCCAGTTTTGGCTCCCTGGGCATCCTGGCTGGATTAGGGCAGGAATGGTTCTGGAGTTTCTCCCCTGTCCTCCTTTGGGGCACCCAGGAACACTAGCAGGTGGGGAATAGAGGGAAGGGGACATGTTGTTGAGCACAAGGGGGAAGGGAAGGGGGCTGAGAGGAGAAGAGAAGATTCTTACCTGATTGAGGAGCTTTAAAAAGTTGCCTGCTACAGCTCTTTCTGTGGGTTATGCCTGCCTAGTGTTGGGGAGAAAGCTGGGAGCAGAGGATGCAGCCACACCTTCAGTGCCAGTGCCTGCTCCTGCACCCCCCCTTTACAAAATCCTGGATCCACGCATGTATAACTCTGTTAGATAGAAGTGTTCCAGACAATCCCATTTGTAACGTACATCACTAATGGCCAAAGCCCTGGTGCTGATGGTATAAAACAAGTTATTTGGCAAATATAATTTATTTTGCTTCAGAAAATTGCAGAAAGTATATCAGCTCTTCTACAGATATTAAGCTACCTCTTCACTACTCCACTTTTTTATGCAGACAAGGTCTTATGCTGTGGTGGCCAGAGCAGCCTCTGAGTGTGGCCCGTGTACCCCAGGTGCTCAGTAAAGCGAGGTACCAGCAAGGAAGCAGGGGAGCTCAAGCCTCCAGCTGTGTGGAGCAGAGTGGGGCCAGGATGCTGCTGCAAGAGGATGTGTCACTGCCAGGAACCAGGCTAAATCTTCCCTGGCTCTGCAGCCACTGCCACACTCAAGGCTTTGCTTCTTTGCTTGCCATATAGAACTGTGGTGGCAGCTGGGCTAGGGAAGGGTTAACCTGGATTTTTGAGATGGCATCTCTCTTACAGCAGTGCTTTGTCCCTCCTCCTCACTGTGCAGCTGAAAGTTCAAGCCCCCTACCTCTGTTTCTGCACCCCAGAATGCAAACTGTATCAGAAACATCTCTGTTGGGGTGGGGGTCAGAATGGTACTTGGGGATCCAAAGCTAAACTTGTGGCATGTCTGCCTGAAAGGATGGCCACCATTGTACTAAACTATTTTGTAGAATCCATTGGTGGTGTAAGAACCAAATAAAAAGGCCAAATAACTACTGATACTTCATAATTGTGCCCAATTTTTCATACTGAGTAGTAATTTGTTTCTTGGGCAAATTATAAGAGGATTGATACCCTGCTCCATCTCCATGCAGGTGGAGGCTTGAGCACATTTTTTCTCAGAAATGTAGAATCATAGGGACTGGATCATAAATAGAATCATAATTGCAAAAATTTATAGATGTTCTCTTTTATGACATTCCCTTTCTTTGAGAATTTCAGTGGGCCTCACATGATGAAGTGAACTGAGTGATAAAGACTTGATGCACTGAAAATAGGTATAATAATGTTAAAGTTTAAGGAAAATAAATCATACGTTCTTTTCAATGAACTAGGTTTATTAGATTGACATATTAAACCAGCACCAATATTCTTGACACAGGCTTGCTCTTTCCTTTAGGATGGTGTCCTCTTTGGCACAGAGTTTAATATATATACTTTATGCTTTTCTTTCTCCTGCTAATTTTAGTCGGAAAGGTAGCTCATGATTTCATAAATGAGGCTAAAATAAAAGGTCAGTCAGGAAATATTACTTTTGTTAGCGAGCTCAGGAAACTTGATGCTTTATCCTGGAGACAGAACAAAGGACGGATCCTAGCTCCTTAAATCCATGCAGGCATTCTGTGAGCAAATCCTTCCCTGGTCTGGAAGAAAATCTGAGCTATGACACTGTTCCCTGCAGAAGGCTCTGCTTGTAGTCTACTGTTTGTGTTGGAGAATGCCTGGGGGAGTTGGTACAGTGGGGGACTCTGTGCTTCTGTGCTCTCCTTCATCTGTCAGTTTTGGGGACTAGCCCAGTAGCCCTGCCCTAATGGAGTGATAAGAGGAGAAGGCGTCTCCATGGAGACTTCCTTCCTCAGAAACTTTTTACATGGTTTTTCCAAAGGATGAGATAATCTGGATGACATTTTTCACAACAAATTTTGCTAGAACTTCATAAGTTATTTGCAGTAAGAGAAGGATTTTAAATGTATTAAACTATCACATCAGTTTCACCAGTGATGTAATTTGAGTGTCTAGGTGCCTGACCTCTTCATATGAAAAAAAATGTTTTAATATTTGAGTCTGATCTTCAGCAGGGCAAAGATCCAACTATAAAATGGCACTGGATTCAATTTTAAATATAATAACTAATTCGTATTCTAATAATGATTAGCACCATGTTTGAATTCCATTTTCCATAGCTGAGATTTCTTTTGGTTTCTGCCTAAAACCTTTATAAAATCATAGCCCATTTGAACTGAAATCCAGTTATATCTTACTACTAACTCTGTGGTAAACAAGCATCATTTTTAAACTTGCTAAATTTGTGCGATTCCACTCATAAGAAACATGGCCTTGATTCTGCACAGTGTTTACTCATAGTCTACACTTTAAACATGGGAACAATCTCACATGACTTTCTTGCATACAAAAGTAAAAAGAACTTAATTCCAGTAAACAGTCCTGTTAAGGACCACAGAAAACAAGGCAAACATCTCATTAAATAAAACCAATATTATAATACAGACTATAAATTATGGTATTTGGAAAAGTAATATAAAGTAATATAAAATATTATGGGATATTTATAAAACTATTTGACACGTACTGAGCCTACACATTGCTTGCTGCTGTTTGTAATATACTGTTTTAAAGAGCGGCAGAAAGCAAGATAGATTTGCACTTTATAGACTAACTAAATCAGAGATGCATAAGCTTTTGTAAATAGTGGCTTGCTTCATCAGATGACTTCAGATTTAATGCAGCTAAATATCCCTCTCTAAAAAGTTTACCATGAAAGTGAGGTTATTGCAAACATTATACTTGCTAAGCATAATAGATTCATATTTTGGCCTTTTTCCTATGCTGTTATCCGTAATTTCAAGTCCCTGTCACACAGTTCAGGGCTCCTTGTCACATTTGAGCTTTGGCAGGTTTACAGTTGTAACCACTGAAGGGCAGGTAAAAACTTTCTGTTTTGATTGTGTTAATTTTAAATGGGCTATTAAACACATTTATTTAATGGATCATTAACATCCTATTAGCCTACTAGATTACATACTTAGCATAGGACTATGGCCATGTAATTGTAGAGGAGGGCTATTAAGGAGAACTGCAGTAAATTAAACTTAGACAAACATGCAGTTTTTAAAACCTTCCCTTTCATTAACTTTAATGGAAGGTAGTCTTCATTTTCCAATTGCTCAGGAGCCTGTAAAGAAGGAGTTACATGGAATTGAACCAATTTTGCACTGTTGCAATACCATTTAGTGATGAAGGCTACTTTCATTGTCAATAATTTCCATGTCCTCTCACAACCCAGACTTGTTTTCTGGTTGGCTTGCAAAGAAGTCCTAATCCTGTATTTGACATTGTCTATTGCTATGGAAATAATTGATGTCCCACATTTAGCATTATATAATTTATACAGTAACATGGGCATGCATGATAGTTTACAGACAAAGCACTGACAAATCCATGCCTAGAAGAATTTGCATCCAAATCCCCAATCCAATCTTGTGAATGTTTTTGTCTGTAAAGTTTAGCATATATCTATCTACGTGTTTATAAGACCAACCCAAGCCCCATGAGTTTATGTGGCTATAAAGTTGCTTCCCAGCATAGTGAGGTGTGTGCAGGGGAAGTCAGACAAGAGATGCCCTAATAACCCTATTTTCACACATATAGCCCACACACTGATATAACCCGCACCAATGTATAACCCATGGAAAATTCTATTTTTGTAAAATAGTCCATGTATAGTCCGCACCCATGTATTCCCTGCACCTGATAGTGCGCGCTGTGCTGGATGCGGCCGCCAGAGCTGGAGCCAGAGCCAGCTAAAGTGGTGCTAATTGCTGCAGGGGAGGGGAGGACGAGGAGCTGCAAGCCCTGCCCCCTGCCGCCACCGCCAGTCATGCTCAAGCCTCATTAAAGGCTGTTCTAAAGACTCTCACCGCCTGCCTACAGCCTCCCCATAAGACATGGCTGCAAGAGCGGGCTCTGCTGGGCACAGCAGCTGGAGCTGTAGCTGTGAGCCCTGCTCCCCACTGCCACTGCCACTGCCAGCCGTGCTCAAGCCTCATTAAAGGCTGTTCTAAAGACTCTCACTGCCCTCTGGAGCTGGAGCTGGAGCCAGCTAAAAGTGGCGCAGGGGAGGGGGGGAATGAGGGATGAGGAGCTGTGAGCAGGGGGGAGGAGCCCCACTCCCTGCCGCCGCCACCAGCCATGCTCAAGCCAATCCCACTGGGGCTCGCAGCCGCCGTGACATCAGCCATGGGTGGGGATGGGCTATGCTGTTCTAAAGACTCTGCATAGCCTGCACCCTTGTATAGCCCGCACCCATCCATCAAGTTTGTAAAAACACGTATAGCCCGCGGACTATATGCGTGAAAATACGGTACTTCACAGCAAATGTGGTGTGCGCTCTTCTCCAAACCTCAGCCAGGATGAGCTAGCTATCTGGGAGGAAGGTCTCATGGACAGATCTAGGAATTTGAAAAGAGGGTGTGGAGACGGTGTAGCACATCATCATATAAAACAGAAAACATTTTTCTCCAGTTAAAGAGAAACTAGATGCTTTACTAACATGTGAAGGAGCTATCACTTTATTATTCAATTTAAGATTAAAGCAAAAAAATATATATAACTATTGGAATATGCACTAATTTGCTAGATTATACATAAATTAAAAATATGAAAAACTAGGCAAAAATAGTCAAAAAGATATGAGTCCCGTATTTATAGTTAAGGGTCTGTCTCATTCAGATTCATAAAATAAAATCTAGCCTTCTTGAGTGACTTTGGAGTGCCTGCAGTACTTCATTGTCAGTCCTTTCTACACCTGAGTTAATATTACCATACCTCAGTTAAGTTTTGGGGGTGTTTTGCTAGAACTACAAACAGTCTGTAAGCTGTGAAATAGAAGAGAGACATTGCCAGGAATAGCTGACAGTAAAATTGCAGAAGAAAGGATAGTTTGAATAGTAGAACATCAAGATAGAGGGTCCTTAACACCTGTGGAGTGAAGAGAGATTAGCCTGAATCAGGGAGATGACAATCAGCCATGAAGTCAATTGACTCTCTTAGAACTGCCTGAAGAAAAATGCAGCTGCCCCCCCCCCCAGCAGTTGGTATTCAGGTTTGGGAGCAGCAGGAATTAAAGGGGAAAGGGAGAGTCCAACTCTGTACCCTCATTAAATCCACCCCTGGAAGGTCTGAATCCTGTTTTGGAAATCACTGCTGGTCCTTCAAAGGAGAAGTTCTTGTTTCTATGGGCATAAGTCTACATTAAAGTTTTGTATTTGTTTTTGCCAGAGCTAAAATTTACAGCAGATACAGGTACCAGTTCATTTTTGCCAGTGAAAACTGCAGTGGGAGTGTTAGGGCTTCAAGCAGCTTCTCGTACTTGGAGCATGGTGTTATTTAATTCTAATCAGAGCAATGTTTAACATGTAAATGGATGCTGGCATCTTTCTGCATGTTCACCACTCCCACCACTGCTACCACTGTGGGTAGCAACTATGAGAAATTAGCAAAAATTTCCTAACATGAACAAGACCAGGGAGCACAAAAATTAGTTCCACAGTACAGCCCATGGATTTCATTCTCTTCTGTCCTTTCTTCTCTACCCACACACCAAACAGGAGATGATCAAAAATCCAGTTGTACAAGTTTCCTACAGGCCAGTGGGAGGTTAAATGAATAATATGAATTGATTGCACACCAGATAAAAAAAAATTAGCACTGTCAGAATGCAAACACTTGTTTACAGTGGCTTTGGTAAGAGAAAAATACTGGTAAAACCCTTAACCAGAAAGAAAAACGGATTCAAGCTTTTAATCTAAAATGTGAGTGCTATTTGAGTTTTCATCAATACCAGATTCTCTGAGTGAATGTTCTAAAGCAACAGTACAGTCAGTAAACTTCAGCTTGGTTTCATGGCAGCTGTCTTGCGTACTGGCAACCAGAATATCTCATTTCCAGTGGGTGTAATAGGCTCATGCCTTGGCAGACAGGAACTGAGAATGCTGCTGAGACAATGTGCTCACTCACAGACAACTGCAAGTCCCATGTTAATCAGCAGTGTCCCATTTGCTGACTAATTTAAGAAGCGGCATAGATAAGCTCTTACCATGTAGCCTTTTTTACTGGAGGTTGGTCTCTATAACTATTGGGAAAAGGCTTTAGAGTGCAAATAAAAAAATCATAAGAATCCAGGACTCTGCATGGAACAGACATTCCCATTTTGTGAAAAGTAGGGATCTCTGCCTTTCCAGTGAGTCTCCCTGTGTCAGTTCAGACTGGATACTGTATGAAAAGCTTATGTCAATGTCAAAGTACTGAATTACATAAAATAATAGCTCTTTTCATCCATGGTTTTCAGCTCTTCACAAAGGAAACTGTGTACCATCATCAACTTGTTACAGATGGGTAATGGAAGCACAAGCACATGGTGAAGTGACTTGCCAAAGTCCAGCAGCAGATCAGTGGGCAAAGCTGGGCAGAGAACCAGTCTTACCAGTGAGCCCCCTATCCACTGGGTCACCATAGCCTCTATTTGAATAAAGTTAGGGCTTCCTTTGTCAGGGAGAATTCTCTGCTGCCCTTCCAACAGCTTTGTGTTCCTGTGGCAACACAAAGCAGCCAGAGGCAGGATTGGAAATCTGTCTCTGTGTGTGTAGATATACAAAATATTCAATCCCTTGCCTGCGCCCTAAAATCCTCCTTTTAGTTTCTCCAGACTTCCTTTATGACATTTGTAAATCCTACATGTCTCTTCCTAATTTGCTTATATTCAAGCTTGCTTCTGAATAGGCAGGAAAAGCAGTGAAAGTAACAAGGGTTATGAATTGTGAGTAGCAGTAAGGTAGTGATGGGAGAGAGAACTAGGAAATCTTAGCATTCCAGTACCTATGAGAACAATAATTCAGTGAATGCTCTGTGAAGTTTGAACTTTAACATGGACACAGTGGATGGATAGGATTTACTGTTGTTTTCTTATCAGCCAATGGAATGTTAAAAAGTATGTGGTATAAACTACAAAGAGAATAATAGAATACAAAGAGATAATAGAATTGATCTACCATCCACAAGTGCTACATGCCATTTTTAATTTAAATTACCATATTAAAAGAGATTGTCAAGATCTGCATTTGTTTGCTTTTTTAGAATGAAGACTTTGTAAGTACCAAATAGATGCATACATTTACAGTATAGTTGAATGAAAGCTGAAAAGCTGGGTGTGGTTGTGAGAATAATGTTGAGAGAACATATCTGATGGGGCTTTTGGAAGTACTATGCTGCCTCTAATGCAATCTAACTAACACGTTAGATCAGGAGCATCAAAAATACAGTCCATGGACCAAATATGGCCCACCGAGCCACATCATCCATCCCCCGGTGGGTGTTGGCTCTGGGTCTTGACCAGACCCACATGCCACACATGACATGTGCTGGACTGACCACACTACAAGCAGCTCTCACTTCAGCCAGTCCAGGCTGAGTGCTACAGGCATTGCAGGTCCCAGAATAAGTGCCATGTGCAGTGCAGTCCCTGACCAGCCAGATTGGGTGCTGACATGGAAGAGGTAGGGATCCGTGGGTGCCCCATATGTTGGATCCAGCTGGTTTGGAACTGTGCCTCATGTGGTGCTCACCCTGGACTAGCTGGAGTGGGCATTGCCTATGGCTCATGTCCTAGGCTGGCCATGGGTGCTGGATCTGGCATTTTGGAGAGTGGGAGGCATGAACCTGATCCAGCCCATGATGCTGATCCTGTGCCCCTCATCTGGCCCATAGATCTGTCCCCTTGAGCTAGATGCATTTGACACCCCTGTGTTAGATCCATGTCTCACTTTTGGGGGTGGAGAGTTGTATGTTTTTATCTGTGCTCTCACAAGCAAAATTAAATATATTTAGCAAATATACAATCGGATAAGAGAGTGCACATTGTAATGCTACATTTCAGAGAGGAGACAATAGCATGTGTGTGTAAAAAAGGGGGCAAGAGTAACATTGAATTGGCTAGAACTTTAAATAGAACTGTAATACCTCCATCCACTTTGAAAGTATAGCCTTAGTCCTCCAGTTTTTCTTCTCTGTTAAGTAGAGGTGACAGAAGGAACCCCTTAGTGCATGGGACTGGAAATCCTGCCTCTAATGCAATTTCTAGGTCCTGTGAAACTAAACAAATTCATCCTTTGCCTCCAGAAAGCCTCTTACCAGAAGCACCGTTTGCTTTGCGCACATATCATTCCTCCTGTGAACACTGCCTACATCATGCTCAGATTATTCATTATTTGCACAGCACTGCCATGCCATTTACATTTGTGATGGAGTTGCAAGCACTATCATTTTGTGTCTGTTTTGCTAACTTTTATTAAATAACTTTTAACAATTTTCATGAGAAAGGACTATAACAGGTCTAATGTTTTAAAACAGTCTGGCACTTGAAGCTGCCTTACTTTCAGCTACTTGTCTCCCAAACCTTTTGTTCAACTGTGCATATTTCTGAGGAAATGTAGGCACCCTTTCCTTGATGCTGCAAACAACACAGCTCCCTTTGGAGATGCCTGGCTGAGAATTTTGCTGGGAAAATCCAGAAACTTGCTTCTTCAGTTCTTTCCTGCCTTTTTGTCCTAATACCCTCAACCTCCCTTCTATTCCCAAATGTTATGAGTCTGATTAACTAACTGGGTAACTACCTTTATGACTCATGAGACTGGTTAACTAACTTTACTTTGTGCTAAAAAGCTGAAGTGATCCAATTCCAATAGTAAAGCATCTGCCTGAGCTGAAGGAGCTTTTCCCCTTCCGCTACAGTCTTTGTCATAGAGGCTGTTAGGTGTGATATCACTCCTGATAGGTGTGATATAAGATGGGTGCCTTATATGAATGAATTTATGAAGGCAAAGTGTAGTCCTGTCAACTCATTAATTACTCAGTTTGGCTCTGTATGTGGGGATAACATTGAACAAGAGGATTTGTTAGAGATAGGGATGTAAAAGCTACCAGGTGAGGTCTGTTTCTTTTTTCTTAGCTTTTAAGAGTCAAAACTTAGCCTGTGGCCTTAATACACAAAAACCAAAGAAGCTGGTACCAGAACTGAACCTCAACAGCAGTGTTGCTTTATGAACAATGTTCCTGAATGTAAATTTCAGTAAACAGAACATAAATGATGATGGGAATCTTTTAAAATTAGCTATAACATTCTCTAGGGTATACAGGTGTGTTGATATATATTTTACACACACACACACGCACCCCCCCAGGGGTGCTATTACCTGAATCTTGAGAGCAAAAGCAGCATGATGCCAGCTCCATGAAATACACTGCATGTGCACTAATGACAAGTGTGCACAAGTTAAATCCTGGTCTTGCTACAACAGTGTGAATCTGAAGCAACTCCATATGACATTGCTGTAACACAGTAGAATGTGGTCCCTCAGCTGTTTTATGCATTGCATTTCTGTGTGTGGGGGAGATTAATTGGTTCCTGTGACCATTTGTAACTAAAAATATTTTGATTTCTGCATACATTTTAAATCCTCAACATGGCTCTTTTGCATTAAATAAATGCATGAACTCTCAGACTATCAACAGGAATGGTTCTTGACTGTTAGTAGCTGAAGTATGCTAAACGTCACTGGAAACTTTCCCTGTGTTATACTTGCAGCTTTCATTTAAGTCTCTCATGTCCTGTATTATTTATCTTTGTATTTGTAATGTGCTACATTGGAAAACAAGAGAAATTCCAGCATAAGTCAGGTATCTAACTCAGGCTCCTTTTAAAGTCCAAGCCCTGATAATTTAGCAGATTTGCCAGAACCTAAGGCCTAGGCCCTGTGTTAAAAGCCAGGATTCCTGCATGCTCTTCAGCAGTGGCACCAAAATGTCAATCCTGGCAATCCTGATCAAACACTGGACCACACAACAACACTGCCCTCTATACAAATTTGATGGTGACATTGCAGAGATACATTTCCTTTCCTCAAGAACATTAGACTGGCTAACTAACCTTAAACTGGACTTATAATTGTTGCTTCAAGTTGGCCATATGAAAGAAGAAGAACCGAAATGTCCAGTGGAGCTCCGTGCTTGATGCAAAATGACAAACATGTCCTCCTTTCTTGGCTTCCCCAACAACTGTAATATCTTCATCACATTTTTCTTTGCTGTATGGTTTCTGAATCTTTAGGGCTTGGGATGTTTTCCTCACAGCCTTGAGATCTTCCAACTCCTCTTTTATTAAATAAAAGCCAAGATTGTTCCTTCATCAGTTAGTTAAGTAAAACTTTAAAAAAACCCTCCAGACCTCAGGAGAGGTGGCAACATGGGGTATCTGGTGTTTGTACACAGCTTTCTCATCACAGCAGGTTCACCTGTAACTTTGAGAGACCCTTTCCCCCCGTTGCAAGAGAGCACCTGGGGATCGAGATGGGTAAAGCCCCTCTGCCCTGCTTGGGGTTTGCCTCGCCTAGTTGGCAGGGCAGAGTTTGATTCATATCTTGTGATTTGGGAGGGGCTGATCATTTTGGATGTGCTGGGCAGGGCGGGGCAGGGTAGGGCAGCCTCGGGCACTTCAGGGCCATTGCCACCCAGGGCTTTGTTTTCCTGGTAAAATTAAAAGCATCTTGCCCTGTTTTGTACGGGACGCGTTGCTGTGCTCGGGCTGGCTCAGGTGTGCGTGTGCCGGCGGGGGGCAGAGGCAGCCTGCCCGGGGGCGCCGGCGGAGGGGGGGGGGGGCACAGCGCCGCCTCCCCAGGGGGCGGGGGCGGTGTTGGTGTTTCCCGGCGCACCTTCCCCGGCAGCCAAGTGCGGCGGGAGAAGGGTTACGGGAGCGCTGGGCTGGGCTCGGCGGGGCGGCGGCTCCGCTCCTCCCGGCCCCGGCGTAGGGCGCGGAGGCAGCAGCAGCAGCGGCGGCGGCGGCGGAGCAAGGGGCGAGCTGCCCGCGGACCGGGGCGGCCGGCATGCCGGGCAGCGACACCGCCCTGCCCGTGGACCGCACCTACTCGGACCCGGAGAGGCACCAACGCTGCAGGGTGCGGGTAACGCAGCCCCTGCCCCGCGGGACCCGGCGCGGGGGGCCGGGAGATGGTCTCCGGCTGGCCTCAGGCGGGGTCATCCCGGCACAACCCCTGCTCTGCCCTCGCTCCCGCAGCGCCCGGGGCCCCCGCCAGGGCCCTTCTTGAGGGGAGAAGCTGGGGCTCCTCCTGCCCCAAAGGCGGGGCAGAGGTTGATAGCCTGGGGCGCCTTCCCCTCACCCTGTCCATTGATTAAGTCAGCCCGGCCATCACACGCCGGTTCTTTGGGGCACGGTTTTGCACACACGCTGGCAGTCTCGGCTGTGTTTTGACCCACTGCTGTTGCACGAGCCGAGTCCGTTGGGGATAACACGGGGCGTGTGTGTGTAAGGGCCCAGGTTCCCGTTCGAACGAAAGCGGGATAGCTACCAAGCCATCAAGTTGTTCCAACATTTTCAAGCACTCGCTTTGTGGCTGGCTGGTTGGCTCTTTTTGTATCTGGCTAGTCATTTTTTTCAATCCTGCGATCGTGACTTTGCACTTGTGGCGGGGCTAGACTTATTGCTTGACTGACCATTGAGTTGGGTGGTCAATGCTTTGCATGTGCAGCCAGGCTAAATTTAGTGCAGGGTTGACCAGCAAATTGTGTAATAGATGTAATGTGTAGCGGGGGGCCTTTGCTTCGAAGGGGAAGTTGGAAAGCCTGATATGTCTTTAGGTCATTCTCTAGCTTTATAAAATGAGTAAGCTGACATCATGGGTTTCCTGACACATGGCTTCTTTGAGGCATGGCTTTTATCTGAGTCTGGCAGGTTGGGTACGTTTTGAGTGATCTCTGTGCGTATGTGCACCTGCTATGGTAGGGATTATATGGTGTATGTAATGCTCTGAGCGCCTGGTGTAGATACAGACAGTTTGTTGGCCAATTTAAGCATATATTTCAAGCAAGCAGTGAAGTGTTTGGTTCACGCGGTTATCCAATGAAGTATCCTCTCTGTCTACGTGACTGCAGTTAAGCAAAGACAAGGAAAGCCACTCTTCATTATTTACAGAGTAATTTGCTCTTGCCTACTGTGGCTGTTGGCAAAAATAGCTCTTCTGCTTTCTCTTGTCTACAGAGACAAGATATTTAGTGCCTCAGAATAAATGAGCTTCACAGTTTGAAGCTTTGGGATTATCTTTCTGTGGAGGAAAACAGTTTCCTTTCCCCACATAGAATGCTAATCATTCCCCCCCTCCTCCCTCCCCCTCCCATGCAATCAAATGGCAGTGCAGGGCAGGCAATGGTGTGCTTCAGATTTTTTTTCAGTGTCACGGAACATGTAAAAATAAGTAACTTCATTCATTGTGACTTTTATTGTTGGCATACTATCGTTACAGCCTGGCCTTTGTACTGTAAGCTTGTTTGCATGTTAGTCATAATCAAGCAGTATCGGTGTCTCCTTTGGTTAGGGTTGAATGGATTTTCCCTAGTTCTCCCTGGAAGATAAACATGCTATATATTTTAGTGGGAAGATAAAGGAAAATTGGGATATTTTCATGGATTTTTTTTTTTTGCTCTGCCTGAGAATTAAATGGAAACAGTGTGACTAGCTTTTAGCACTGCTGGCTCTAGATGTTCACAAATCATGAGATTTGTCTTAATTATGATGTTGTTCTTACATTTGCCTTCTGTTTTTGGAGATTTCATGGGTTGTGTTTTCATGCTTTTCTTTGAAAAAGCAAAGACTAGAATCTTGCTTTTTCTTTAAAGGGAGCTGAGATTCTTGTATAATCATGCAACTCCAAAGTTGGGTTTTGTTTTGTTCCGTTTTGTTTTTCTAGTCAATTTTCAAAAGACTTCTGATAAAATACAGTGATGAGTTTTTCATTTGTAACCAGAGCTTTGGAAATCTGCACTTGATCATTTTTCCTGAATAAGCACATTTCATGGACATCTTACCTGGAAGATAAGGAAGAAATAAAGGAACTTAACTACTCCTGTAAGCAGAAGGTAGGAAGCAGAGCAGCAAGAACTGCTGTTGCTCTCTTGTAGGGAAGCAGAAACAAGGCAGGGTAGGTATGCACCTTATGGACAAACTAAATAAATGAGAGAGAGAGAAAGAGAAAGCACAAGCTTCCGTTAGCTTCTGTTTACAATTGCTTGTGTTCACTTTCTCTCAATATATCTTTAGTTAGTCATGAGGTACATATCTGCCCTGACTTCAGAATAACATGACTAACTACTTCTCTCTGGTCAGGAAAGTATAAAACCAGTTCTACCAGTTTCTGTGGAGTGGGAATGTTGGAACCACTGTTGCTGAAGGGGCAAGGGAATGAACAGATAGATCATCCCTAGCTGAAAAAGGGAACTGGGAGGCCAAAGCTGGCAGCCTGAGAGAAGCTTTCTGGGAAGTTATGGAGCCCAGAATTAACTAGTTGGGAGGGTGTGCATGTGCAAAGGTGGTAGTAATTTTGATTTTAATTAAGAGGATGTGGGCAGCATACCATAGAGTTTCTGTGTGGCTATGGAGAATAGACAAAATGCATCAACTGTGTACATCTTTGGGGACCAGGGTGGGCAAAGAACCCTTTACCCTGGGCTTCTAAGCTTAGTTCTTAAGTGAACACATGTTGAGGAGAGTCTCTAAGTGCTATTTAAGTCAATTGCATATTTCAAACTCTTTTAAGAACAGTGGAAAGTGAAAGGTATGAAGGCCCTGCTCTCTTGTTCTGTGATTTAAAATGCTCTCTAATATCTGTGTGACACCACTTGGAGAGTAGTGAGATTTCCTGGGCCTTGCTGCCAACCATAGGGTGATGATGACATCAAACTGTGCATGTCATTTTCTACACTTGGCAACCTAATGAGGAGCCAGAGCCTGTAAGGGTTAATCACTTGAATGAGCAACACTTGGCTCATTCTTAGCTGAGAAGAATGAATCAATGCTGTTCAATGAGTTTAAATGCTTCTAAGAACTCATTAAGACATTGATTTCTCCTTTTATTGATGGCAAAATTCTTATTTATTCTTTCTTATTCTATTTGTATTTATCAGAGATGCAAAGGTTTGGGATCCTTCTAAGCTTAATCACTGATACTGGAACATCAAGTAGCATAACTGTCCAGAAATTTAGCTTTCAAGGAGTCTTTGCCTTTTCCTCTGTATTGAGAATCTAGCTACATTAATCCAGTTCAGGAATATGAACTCATAATATGGTCATTCGCTTCACCTAAGGCTAAAGGTTGAAGCAATATAGAGGCTTCAATTTGCACAGAACTGGCTATGATCCATGAAGGCAGCTATATTATTTATTTTTTTCAACAGAATTGCTAGTGAAACTATGGATGCCATGCAGGGAAGCATAAAAAAATATTCTTAGTTTAAAGGGGCTTGGCTTCTCAATACAGTATTTGAGTAGGTTAGACCATTGGTTGAGTCTCAATGTTTTTAGACTCGTGACACCCCTCAGAAAATACCATCTCTTAGCTGACCTCTATTTTTTTGACTATGAAAAAATAGAGCAATTCTTCTGTTGCAAAGAACTCAGAAAGATTACAACAGGCCAGAATGTTTTTGATACTGTGGGTTCTTATTTGAAATCCCTTGTTTGTCTTGTGATAACATGTAGGTGTTTGCACATCTAACTGGGCTAGTATTGTGTGGCACCCTTAAAAGGACCTCATGGCACTCTAAAATGCCATGGCATCCTGGTTGAGAATCGCTGTGTTAGACTAGCTAAGAATCTTGACAGGGTGAATTTCCCTGCTGCCTTGACTTGGCTGCTTCCAGTGTTGAGCTAGTTCATTTAGACTTGCACTTGATCTCTCTATAGTGCATTGCAGAATATAACGTAGATATACTCTTATCATTCCTGTAATCATTCCTGTTTCAAAACTACCTATCACAGTCCTGATCAAGGTCCCCAGATGAATGCTTGCCATTAAACTGTGCTGTTAAACTTTTTAGGATTAATCAGTTTAAGGTATTGCTCCTGGCTCCGGGCTTTTCTGTATACATGCCTAGGAGTGTCATTCTTATCTGTAGCTCCCCAGACAGAGTACAAGTCCTCAACATGGAGTGGAATTCAATTATCCTAAAGAGGATGTATGGATGTATAGTTTGACTGTCCTGTCTACAGTCTTGTCTGACTGTGACCAGTACTAGTTTCTTCAGAAGGAGGTTCAGGAAAACCCAATTCTGGAATTTTCTGCCCATCGAGGAAGTGTTCTTTTTTAAAAATAAAAATAATTTAATGTATTTATTTTCAAATCCCCACTAGCTGGTGGATGGTTTACACACCAAAGGACAAGGGCCTTGTTGTACAGGACAGATAGCACATACTTTATTTTTTGTTGTAGTAAGGATTACTGTGCCATATTAGACATTAGAACAAATAATATTTACTGCGATCTCCAGCTTCATAGTTGTTTAAGTAGCATCTGTTTATGTAGAAAAAGGGAATGATAACTCTGAACTATTCCATGGGATTGTTAGTTTTGGAGCTAGCCTGATCATAGTATAGGGAGCCAGGTCTCTACCACTGGCAGAAGGCAGAGGGAGTCATGGAGAGCTGAGCCTGAGATGGTGCCAGATCTGGGCAGAGACTCCAGTGTAGTCCCAGGGCTGCATCTGACAATCAGCAGATTGTGGGTTGCATTCCCTGGACTGCAGGCTGCCTGTATTAGCTCCGTGGAATGGTGAGACGATAGCCAAACACATGCTACTTAATACAATCTGGAGATACTCCTTTCATTCTTGTTGGAGTCCGCTGGCTGCTTTTTCATTTTAGCAATGTGAAAACTTCATTATGCATTTCATTAATTTGCTTGTCTCATTCAGGACACCTCTTGTTCGTCCCCACATAAACAAAACTGTCTCTTCCTCTTTGATTGTATTGGGAAGTCTTTCTAGCTTTTTGATATGCTTTCTTTGTCTGTTTGAAGGCCCTCTTTATATCTTGCAGTTATTAATGGGACTAGAAGAAAGAACATGAAGGGACTAGGAAGGATTAGGATGTGATTAAAAAATTAGATTCATTTGAGGGGGGAGGGGATGCGAACCATATTGACTATGTTCCTAAATTTACATTGGCAATTTATAAATATTTTTTTTCTACTGAAAATGTTGTAGAAGTATTTTGATCGATACTGAGCTTTGATATCCTGTACCTAATATGACAATACATTTATTGCCCAAACTCTAAATGGTCCTTTTTAGGGGTAAAAATCAAGGTAGCATAATGGAATGAAATGCTATTTAATACTCCTAGAGCTCCCACAGCATTTTGGAAGACATGAGTGCCTTCCCTGAGATACCATAAAATAATGGGTTCATTGTCACGAAAAGAAGGAAAACCCTAAAACTACAGGGAAAGAAAAGAAGAAAGACCTGGGGAAGATGAAACACAAGCTCTGTCTGTAAAAGAATAATTGCTATTAGCTTGAATAGGTTGGATGTTCCATCAGTATGGAACTGTGGAAGAGTTTGCTAAGTTGTTTTTCAAAACCTTTTTTCATTTAATTGAACTTGCCAGTACAGTGATACAGCAAAGCAGTGAGCTAACAATATTTATTTTTTTGTATGCTTTCAATTTCCACATTAAATATATCTGAATACTAATGGCTACTGATATACAAGACTTCTAATTGCTTAACAGGCAGAAATAAGGTAGGGAAAATGAATATGTGTACTTGTGTATATAACAAAATATGTGCTGTGCTTCCACGTACTGTGAGCTTAAATCCTTATCTAGCAAAGTGATATATGCAGGGTAGGAAGATCCTTGTTCTCTGTTACCTTTGGGAGGATGAATGGCTCTATTTTCAAACCTATCTGTTACCCTG
The DNA here is from genome assembly GCF_052110815.1 of Crocodylus siamensis. Taxonomy (NCBI): domain Eukaryota; kingdom Metazoa; phylum Chordata; order Crocodylia; family Crocodylidae; genus Crocodylus; species Crocodylus siamensis. The sequence goes on along the minus strand of NC_143398.1, from coordinate 85,946,426 downwards.
GGAAGATGACGGCCAAAAGTAACTAGAAATGGTAATAGTAGGTCCCTGCAAAGTACAAAGAGATTTTTGATTCAAATTTTTTTTTAACTTGAGTAGACGTACATATGAACTTTTATTTTGCCTTTGGCTTTGGACTCTGCCTGAAAGTGTCACACAGTTTTAGTTGAAACAGTGTAACATCTTGTTCCTGCTACCCTGCTCCTCTCTGTTAAATATAGTGGATATTTTAAGATACAGACATGCTTGTTCTAATTATTCATCTTGTTCCTCTTCTAGTTGGTGTGGACAGAAGATAAACTTGCCACTGCAAAACATTAACATATAGGACTAGTGGTGTAATTGGGCTAGGTCTGCCTTTGTAACTCACCTTTTATGCTTACTCCATAAAGTAGCACTTCTCAATGATGATGATTTGTATTTTGTGCAGTCTAAGATTTCCCTTTCCTGAAAGGAAAAGAATAGTCCATAGCAGTTACAGTTGTTAAGATTCTTTACAAACTGTGATTTCTCAGTATAGTGCAACCACACACACACACACACACACACACACACACACACGTTGCTCTTACGGGCTGTGGACAGACATTCAAAAAGCCTGAGCCTGAATTGGTTCAATCTTTGCAATCTTTTGAATGTCTGTTAGTCTAACCTATCTAGGCTAAATCAGTTTCTAACTGTAAAGATATCTCAGAAATGCCAGCACATGCCTGCAGTGGTTCAGGCTAGAAGCTGAGGGGTGCTAGAGCAGCCCTCCCTTCCCTTTTACAATGTTGAGCTGAGGTGGGTGTGGCCAGGCCCAGGCAGGAGGCTTTGATTGTGGGGGGGTTGCCTCCCCTCACTGGTCAGTGAGGGAGCCAGCAGGGGTTTACACAGCATTTATCACCCCAATACCAAAACAAACAGATCTCTCATTAGTTCAAGCTCTTCTTAAACAACTTGTTCCAAGAAAGGAGGAACCTTGCCAACTACCTGTTGATCAGCTTCAAAGAGCCCTAAGCCTGTCCTGTCTCCCTTTGTCTGTTCTCCCAGAGCACAGACTGGGATGCCACACAGACACCTGCAGTCTGTTGGAGGTGCAGCCAGGGAGCAGAAGGGAGGAGCCAGCCCTGCTGTGGAACAGAGAGCCCTGTCCAGCCCAGGGAGCATGCCGGGATGCTGGGGGTGTCCGATTTATCTTAAACCAGGAAGGGGTCTGGGACAGACATCATATAAGCTGATTTGATCCAAATCAGTTAAGTCTGATAATACATTCAACCAGGTTTATCCCAAACCATTTTCAGCCATTCTCAAACCTGTTTATGTGCACTGAACATCCGTTACGTTGCGGGTTTAAACCAGTTTCTGATCACTTAAACCAGTTTGTGTGATGTCTGTCCCTAGCCACAGTGGAACTGTATTGTTTCATCAATGTCTGGCCATATAGAAAAAGGGAATGATAGCTCCAAGCCATTGCATGGGGTTGTTAGTTTTGAAGCTAGCCTAATCATAGTGTAACATTAATTGTTTCATGTCTTGTTCAAAACATGCAAGAATCTGGAGATGTAGCCTATATCAATGGTCAGTTATTTCTGATATTGCAGATGGAGGAAGTTGATGGCCACTCTTGCCATGCAGGATTCAAATAGGAAAATGTAAGCAGTGGACCCTGGTGGACTGAATATAGGACTCTTGCCTCTGTTTCATATTCTTCCATCCACTGGTTTGATGACCTTGAACAAGTCAGTGGCCCCTATGTCTCAACATTAGTTTGTACGATTGGGTTATGAATAGTCACCTGCCCTTCTTAACTGCTTTGATAGTCACAAAGCTCTGGATAGAAGACATTTATGTTGTGTAACTGATGTAAAGGCAAGTGAGGCTATCATCCAGAGTGCACTGAAATCAAGTGGAATCTCTTCATCGACTTCAGGGGCTTCTGGAACAGCTCCTAACTGAACTAGAACAGCATTGTGGAAAAGTTTAGTGTGCGTGTGTGTGTGTTATAATATAATAAAGACATTGCCAATGTATTTAGTTCTAAAAACAGAAACTCTCTATATTGGCTATATTCTTGTACAATTTCCTGTCATACTAAATTCAGGCTTTAGTGCTCTTACTTCTTTTTTTCCTTTTATGGGAATTATCTTGTCACCTTTGCTCTAGCATGCATGTGACAGGGTTTGTTTTTTTTTAAATGTCTATCTGGTTGTTTATAGAAAAGGAGTGGGAATAACATGGGTCAGGGAGGGACCCAGTCAAACACTGTGCAAGTGATTATCTTTACTTGTGCTATGTAGTCCCACTGAATTTAATGGAGTTTTATGAGCATCAGTAAATTTACTACGTGTGTAAGTACTGGGCTCTAAAATAATGTGGAGTGAAATTTCTTAGTTGATTTGGCAAGAGTCTAGTATTCAAAACAAGTCACTGAAAGGTTGGCAGGAAATTACAGCCTGCATATGAAACTTTGAAGGACACATACAACAACTTCAGAGTTGTTGCAATATTTTTATAGGCACTAAGGGTTGTCAAGGGATTCAGACAACCTTCAGGACAAAATTGACACACCTGAGATTAATTCTTCATTCTTTTAAAAAGTCCTTCTGACTTGTTTAAGTAAATCTGAAAACTGTAGGAAAGGGAGGTGGCAATGCTTCAATGGGGGGGCAATAGCTGGTAGAGGGGAAAGGAGAGAGAGCCCTAAAATTGTAAATTTGCTTTTGAGATTTTTGCTGTCAGAAATCCTATAATGGGAGATGATGTGTCAAAATGACTAGTATCTGTGGCTTTTGTAGTACTCGCTCTCTGTTTTTATTCAGTTAGATTTTTATAAAAACCTACAGTTAACATATTGCGTTATGGTCTTGCATAAAATAATGTAAAATATGCTAAAACAGCCCCACATAAACATTTATATTGTGGTGTCTTTGGATGGGTAAGTGACTGTACAAAGAGAAAATGTGTCAGTTGTAATACTTGATAATTTGGTACAGTATATCATGATGCCATACAGTTTCTAAAAATATGAGCTGCTAGATTCACTATTTTTCTTTCACTTACTGGGGGATGGCCTTAAATCAATAGGAAGTAAGAATTTGTCAAATGTACTAAGAACTTCAGTGACCATTAAATTATCTTTCAGATTACAGTAGTAAGGAAGTTTAAAAAATGCAATGGCTCGGAATTAAAAAAAATGAAGACTTGGAGCTGACTTAGTAGTGGTCTAAATCTCATTCTGCAAAAATGTTTAGTTGGAATAATTGAATTATCCCATACAGAGTAAAAGTTGTCCAGATGATAGCAGTCTCCAAAGCTGCAGAGGATTTGAAGGGATCATGGAATTTGATTTGCCATTAATTATGATGGTGCAGAAGAGTCTTTGCAATATTTTTATTCCATGTGTCGTTTGAAACAGCAGCCTTCAGAGACGGAGAGAACCTTGAACAAAAGTTTGAAAACATCTATACTTTGGTTTAAAAAAAAATCCTTAACTTTTTTGAAGCTGAACAAACAAAATATTGCATGAGCAATACTAATCAAACATAGTAAAATGTTTAGCAGTAAGAATCAGACCCTTTTTCACATGTTAGATGTGTAGGTGTGATCCTACTCTACCCTGTTTGAGTTCCTGAAAATGTGTTAATGCATGTACTTTTTTATAGCACACTTAGCCCCATATCTAAATTACCAAAATTAGTGAGAAGGAAAAGGAGCACAGCCCATCCAATTTTTATATCAAGTTCTTTCAGGTTCTTGAGCAAGTTGGAATATTGTTGCACATAGGCAACCAAATCCCCTTAGGCACCTAATCATTAGAAAGGATCTGGCCTCATGTGCACATTACATAAACTCAATAACAGAGGGTGATAACAGATCTTAAAAATTGGTTTAGGATAGCAAAAGTTTAGCAATGCTTTGTATGCCAGTTGCCAGACTCACTGGGGGCTTTTTTTACCCTGATCACAGAAATTGTGTGTTAATTTGGAATAGAAGAGCCACTTGTGTGGCTAGCCTTTGGAATGCGCCTTTAGTCTAGCTAATTTTTTTTGCTTGTGTTTAAACCACTTGAAATAAGCACCAGTTACTGTGCATAAAAAATAGCACGAAAAATAGAATCAGTCTTTTTGTACCAGAGTAAAAGTTCAGGCCAGAGGCCAGACATGCAACAGCCTTTTTATTTTCCTATTTCGTCCCAAACAGATGCTTTGAAATTGAAAGACAACATATTGTAATAGCTGTTATCACTGAAGCTGTGATTGATGTATGGCTGTGTAATATGCTAATAATCTGGATATGGTGGCTTGTTTTGTCATGGTAGGAGTTTTGGTTTTGTTCTTACTGGAGGCTGTGTCAAGTTTCATGCTGGTTCATGTCAGGACTGTTCTTGGCATTCTTTGCCACACCAGCAAAATATTTGTTTTTTACTTCCTACCTTATTGCTAAAGTCCCAAGTACTCAGTTTGTTTTTGTTTAATATTTCCCTAGACTTGAGGGAGGGGAGGGGGAAGAAACTGACTATTGCCCACCCCTTCTCTCACACCAATGCATTTGGGATTAATGTGAATAAATAGCACAATCTCAGCTTTAGAAACAAAAAGGAAGAGTCAACCCCTAAATATAGGAGTAATCTTGTTTTCAGGGCTCATTCCATCTGGGCAGCCAAGGATGGGGGGAGGGCACGTGACCCCCCCAATCTTTGCACGGGCAAGGGTGGGCCATAGCTACAAGCTGGGCTCAGCCTCCATGTCTCCATGCCTGACTGCCCTCCTCTCAAGCACACAGAAATAAAAAAACCAAAACAAAACAGACTAACAGAAACCTGGCTGCGAGTGCACAGGGTAGCTCAGCGTGCCTGCCCCTCCGCCTCTGCTGTAGGACCCTGTGGCTGGGCTGCCTTAAGGCAATGTCTGCTGCTGCTCTGTGTTGGGAGGGGGGGAGGGCTGAGCCCCATTAGCCCCCAACTTCCGCTGTCTAGGCACAAGGGGACCCTTAGTTGCAGGGCTCCCTGCGGCCACAGGTTTCGCAGTATTGGATGGGCTGGCCCTGGCTCACGTCAGTTCACATAGTCAGATCTATGTGGAGTAAAAGAGGAATTCTCAGGTTCCCTTCATGGAAATCCAAATGTATTATTTCTGTAGGTTGGAGGGATATGGTTTTGGGAGAATCCCAAGGGGCAGAAGCTATGGTCCTGTTAAGAGATGGTGAGTGCTGCCTCTCTGGCCTTGTCATCAATGTAGGACCTGTGCTGCCGTTGGGAGCTATACACCCTCCCTCCATCATTGTTGGCCTTTGACTGGCTACTCTCAAAGGAAGAGAGCAAGCAGAGAGAATCTTTGTAAGTAGTTCTGCTTCCTCCCCCTCACAGCCCATCTATCCCAGTTCCCTCCAGAGCTCTGCTTAAGGGGCACCCATATGTCTCAAACTTTGAATTTGAGGCAGCAGACTGACACACCTCTCCTGCCCATGTTTGGTTTTTACTCCCCCCAAAAGTGGGGTTTTGGGGATTTTTTGTTTTTCTCTCTCTCTTTGAGGAATTAGAAAGTGGTGATCTGTCTTTAAGTGGCAAAATAGTCTGATAAAAATTGCAACTGTTGCATGCAAAACTGTAGCATGGGAATTTCTTAGTGATTCATGTGAGGTTCCGTTTGTATGTTTCTCTGTAGATATTATGTAAATTATTTGGGGAGGTACTTTCTCAGCATATTCTTAAAACTGGTGGTTTTAAATAAACTTGGCTACTTGTCTGAACTTGAAAGAGTCAACTACATATTGTGTATGGTCTTGTGCTGCTGCAGTTGATGATTCATAGATTGTAAGCCGGGAAGGGACCTTGGAAGATCATTTGAGTCCAGCCCCCTGCACCAAGCAGGAAAGACAGCTGGGGGTCAGGTGACCCCAGCAAGGTGACTGTCTAGTCTCCTCTTGAAGATTCCCAGGTTAGGTGATTGCACCACCTCTGGAGGGAGTTTATTCCACAGTCTGGGCACCCTGACTGTGAAGTTTTTCCTAATGTAGAGCCTGAATTGATCTTCCAGGAGTCTGTGGCCATTACTTCTGGTTTTCCCCTTGGGTGCCCTGGGGAACAGTTGCTCACAGAGCCCTCGATGTACTCCCCTAGCACAGCAGTAAGCTGCTACCTCAGCCTTCTTTTCCTCAGGGTGAAGAGTCCCAGATCCCTCAGCCTATCCTTGTATGGATTGCCTTTTAAGACTGATCATATGGGTGGCTCTTCTTTGGACTGTCTCAAGCTTGTCCACGACCTTGTTAAAGTGTGGTGCCCAGAACTAGCGTTCTCTCTAACGTGTGTGACTGCTCAGGCATGCCAGACAGTGCAGCATGAGCGTGCCTGCATGGCCATGCACGCTGCCCAGCTTAGAGGGTACGCTGCCCAGAACTGGATGCAGTACTCCAGCTGCAGTCTCACCAGTGCTGAGTACAGTGGAAGAATCACCTCCTTGGTTTTGCTGAACCTGCATTGATTGATGTATGCCAGAGTATTATTTGTCCTAGCGGCTACGGCATCACACTGCCAGCTTATATTCATACGGTGATCTGTTATTAACCCCAGGTCCCTTTCATTTGTGGTGCTAGTCAGTTTGGTGCTGCCAAGCCTGTAGGTATGTTGGGGGTTGCTCGTCCCGTGGTGGAGCTCTTTATATTTCTTGATGTTGAACTTCATCAGGTTCTGATCCGCCCAACTTGGTAGCCTGTCTAGGTCCGTCTGTATCTGTAGCCTATCTTCAAGCGTGACTATGCTCCCTGATAACTTGGTGTCATCCATGAACTTGGCCAGTGAGCTCTTCACCCCCACATCCAAATTGTTAGTAAAGATGTTGAAAAGTACTGGACCGAGCACCAACCCCTGCCCACTTCTGGCCACGATGATACAGGAGTTTGCTGTGACTCTTTGGGTTCTATCCTGCAGCCACTTTCTCAGCTACGTGACTGTCTTGGAGTTAAGCCCAAGACAGCGTATGATGCAATGAAAGCATATTCAAGTTTACTGGCTTATAGTCTTCCATTCTGACCTTGGGCAAGTCATCTAACTTGTTTGAATAAAATGGGGTAGTATGTCTCAGCAGTCATGAGGAAGGGTATAAATATTGTGAAGTACTTAAATGCCACAGTTATGGGAGCAAGGTATATAATTAAAATATATAAGAAACAGAATTCAGATGACATGTTGGATATATGAGGTAAGCACTTGTTCCCAGCTCTCCACAATGGTTAGATTTGTGGAGAACTAACTCTTGGCAGGGCAGGGTCTTCAAGAAACATTGCACAGGGGAATAATCCAGTGAAGAGGGAATCATGTCCTCTAAGTTTTCCTTCATTTATTTCAGATGCTAAAGAATCAGAAATAGATACTAAGTATCTAGGAGTCTGTGCCAAGGGTGGTTGACTAGGGACTTCAGTTCTTTGTGTCTAGGGCTAGGGGCAGAAATTACACATACAGTAGTATAAGTGATCAGAAACTGGTTCAAACCTGTAACACAACAGAAGTTCAGTGCACATAAACTGCTTTCAAAATGGTCAAAACCAGTTTAAGACAAACCTGGAAGAATGTAGTATCAGACTTAACTGATTTAGGTTGAATTGATCTATTGACTTCTGTCCCAGATCCCCTTTAGATTCAAGTTAATTCACAGTCCTCCAGCATCCCAGGATGCTTTGCACCTCCCCTGCAAACCCCCTTCTCAGGTGGGTGGGCTTGTCTTGGCCCAAGCTGTGCACCAGCCAGCAGGAACGCATGGTCTCATGTCCCCTGGCTTCTGGCATGTGCCAGGCATGTGGCTGCATTTCCAAAATCAAAAGTGAATGTCTGTTCACTTGCTTATTGGTTTAATCAACACAGCTTGGACTAACCTGCAAAGATTGAATCATTTCAGCCTTGGGCTTTTGGACTGTCTGTACTTAGCCTATATGGCCAGGGAAATGGCTCTTCTGACCTGAGAACTCTTCCTTTTGTGCTGCTTAAATTTTATTAAGTTGTTCATTCCACTTGTAGATGCTGCCTTATTCTGCCATACTGTAGAAAAGTTCTTCCTGTTATTCTCTAGCAAGTGCCAGCTTTACCATTGCACACAGAAATTTGTTATGGTTCTTGCTGCTCAGAAACTTGGCACAATGGAAAGTGCTTTTTTTTTTTGGTGTAGTGATTAGAATGCTGTCATTGTGAGTACCTTCAAAATGAAGGCTTTTACCAGTATAATTAAACTAAAAGAATAGAGTTGCAGGAGAAGACACAACAAGAATACTCTCTGGGCCTTTTTTACTTTATGAAAAGAAATGTACTGCTGTATAGCACAAAAGGAAGTGGCGAAAAATGACGGTTTCTCCTTTCTTTACAGGAAAGGATGTATTTTACTTCTAGAGCTATTGTTACTTCAAATTGTTAAAAAGACCCTGACTTATACTACAGGCAGCTCCCTAAGGCTACTTTAGCAGTTAGTCATTCCTCCAGTGGAGGTGCCATATTGGAGGTGGGGGTATCTCCAGTTGGCTGAAATCATCCTAAAGGATTACTTTGATTTTAAATATGTTGTTACGGAGGCTTAATGCCTTTGATCATCAGTAATGGTATCAAAGCATGCTTTGGGCTGGTTTCTTTACAAGTTGGAATCAAACAACTGTATTTCCATCACTTTAGTGGTACAGGATCATACCCTCTGTGGGAGGGATTTCTGAGCTTTGTCCAGTTACTCTTCTGCTGAAAAGTGACAACTGTGCATTCTTTCAACATAAAAGTGCTAAAATTATTCTGATATTGGGTTTCCCCTACTGCCAATAGCAAAAAAATAACACTTTGCAGCAAGAGGTTCATAGTCGAGTCTCATTAAAACAAGCTTTAGTTAAAAGCTGGTTAGACCTCTTGGCTTCCCTGTGTGAACTTTCAGAGTGCTATGCAGAGGTTGTGTCTGCCTTGCGAATGCTGGTTTGTAACTTTCTACAACCATATTTAGGAAACTGCAATAGAAATCCCTTTTTCTTGTAGAACAGTATTCTCCGATTCCTTCCCCTGTTCTGGTACTGAGAAGACACACAGGTCATTAAATACTATTGCTAGATACAGACATTCAAAAGGTCCAAAGTAGAATTGATCTAAATTGCAGTTTTCTGTAGTTTGGATAAGTAGTGAACAGAATACACATTTGCCCTCTGACTGGAGGGGAGAGGGTAAAATCTTAGATTGGGTTCCACCATTTTTAAACTAGTTTGTGTGCCAAAGTACCGCTTTGTAATGGGTATAGACCCATTTTGTGTGCTGAACTTCTGTTCTATGTAGCTTGGTCTCTGATCACTTATACTGGTAAACATGTAATATGTGTGCCTGGCCTCTATCAGGGGTGTCAAACTTGTCCTCTGCCTCACAGGCTGGATCTAGACATGGTGGTTATAGTGGGATAATTAGCAGCAGCAGGGCAAGCCGTAGCCACAGGTTATTACTTTCCCCCTCTGTAGGTACGTGTTGCCAGTGGAGTTCTGTACCCTGGATCTTGGCAGTGGGCCCCATCCCTGAACTTCTGGCCTCTCTCAGTTCTCTGTGGGCTGTGCCAAATGGTTGTACAGACTGGATCTGGTCCATGGGCTGTAAAGTTGATACTATTTCAGAGGGTCAGTCTGAGCGTATTTTTTAAATGTTAAAATACAAATCGGAAAAAAGTCCAACAAAGAATTTGACTCAGTGTATGCTCTTGAAAATTAAGAAGAAAAACTAAGGATTTATGTGTAAATAAGCATTGACTCTATACTTGTATCTAGTTTTTGAATAGACTGTATGTCTGATTTCTTTAAAAAAAAAAAAAGGGGGGGGGGAGCTCTTCATCTGCCAGGTATTCACTAAAGTAAAACAGCTTCATGTTTTGCATAGGGCCTAATTATGTTAGCATTAGTAGCCCATACAAACTCATTAATTCTTAGAGTCAAATTTATACAATATTTGTTGTTGTTAGGAAGAAACTATCTTCAATTATATGTATTAATTTGGAAATGGTGGTTTCTTCAGGGTTTAATAAGGCAAATTTCTTTCTTAGTATTAGAAAAGTTTTAATAGCTGGTTCTGAATGTTTGTTAAAAATACATTAGTGTATGATATTATGTAGTGACAAGTGATTTGATTGTGATGCTACTATACTGGTGACTAATGATTAATCAGGCTAGACTGATGAATATATTCTGTCTTAGTAAAGCAGTATTTGCTAAGAAATGTAAACAATAAGCTCTTGAGACCCCAAGATGGTTTTTAAGATGTCTCTTGTTATATCTTAACACATGAATCATCATATCGGGGTGCTTCAATGCAGCATAGTTAGAATTAGCAGAACTGTTATATTGGGGTGAATTTTCAAAAGTCATCAAAAAGCTACCTAATTGTATCATCATTACTGTAGGAAAATATTTCTAGGTGTACTAGTGAGCACTGAAAGAAGGAATTTCATTTTTGTGTAGTGATTATTGCCCACTAATTTTGGAGAAGTTTTAATTTTAGAACAGTAATTTAGAATGATAATTTTTAGCTGGAACTATCCCCATTCTCCTCCCTCCCTCCCTTTGTGGTCTATGCTGTGATTAACATACTTGTGGAGATGCAGTTTCTCATGCTGAGACCATTTTCTTTCTCTCATCATTCTCTGAAATGATTCTAGTGGAGCTGGCACCTACCTGTTATCTTTATCTTGACAAATTCAGGAAGGTTTAAGGGACATCCGTAACTTCAATCCAGTACCTGTTTCCAAATACAGAGACATTAGCAGTATCACAGCAGTGGTATCTGCATATATTTTTAAGGTTAAAAAGATTAATCACACTACCACCCACTCAATCTTCTTCCTGTAATGTGAGTAATCTTTAGGCTCTTTACTTAGCCTTTTATCATTTAGAAAGGAAGAATGTGGCTTGAGAGGATAGTTCTGCAGGCATCTCCTGGATTATGTGGAATTTTAAGTACTAGTTACTTTGTGTAGCAACTTTGTCATTTTTATATAAAAAAAAAAAAAAAAAGAATCAGAATTGGTGAAGTGAAAACAACAATGCTCAGATATTAAAGGAGGATAATCCAATTCTGTCTTTGGCTGTCTTGTGGTGAATTTTTTTTGTTTGAGTCAGTTTCTTTCTGAATATGTGTTATGGTTCTACATGATCTCTCTAGTGTGGGTATTAAACACTTTTCAATGAAGTCTTTGTGTAACTTTGGTTGAGATAAAATTACATTAGGTTCACAACTTGGCTGTCTAGGGGCTCACCTGCTAAACTCTACTGCATAAAAAGTGACCCAATCTGTCAGTTAAGCTGTTGTTTTGGATCTTGTATTTCTCTGCTAATAGTAACAAGTGTTGTTTTATAAATCTGTATGGTGAGAATAGGAGGAAGGATAAAGATGTCATTTCAGTGCCAATCAATTTACTCTTGCTCTTACTTTTGAAGTCCAGATTTTTCTTTTTATAAAGCTCATCTGGATAAACGGTGAGTATTATTATTTTGCTACTTTTTCAGCACCGCTTATAATTGTGCCTCCATCCCCATTCCCCTCCCTCTCCCTGTGGAAAAATGAGCATGTATAGAACCGAAACATGAATGGCAGCTGTGTTGTGTTGCAGAAAGTCATACTGACCTTTACATCAAAAAATACTCTTTGTGGCTTTTTTTAAAGCTGTATCATATTAAACAGATGGAACTGTTTAAAGCAAGTCTGATTCTGACAAAAGAATGTCTGTCTCTGAACTTCAATGAAAGAAAGGCTACAGATTTTACAGCTTTGCATTTCTGAGAGGGGATTTCATAGAAATCTTAACTGAACAAGTTCATGTTATTCGTAAGGGAAGAAAGAAGATGGGCAATAGGACATTAGTTAGATCAGAAAAATAATATTAATTATCATGGTTATGGCACTTCGCAGTCAAATGGGAAATTTTATTTTGATGTTAGTTCACAACAGGTGTCCTTCTGAGTAGCTACAAAATTAATGACTGGTATAAATCAGGAAAATATTTTTAGTAAGATTTTTTTTTTTTCCTTTTTAAAAAATGCTCTCTCAATGACTGGATGCACAAACTTCTATGTGTAACCTGATATATTCAGCTAATTTGCAGTTAAGAAGTTTCACAAGCTGAAGTTACCTAAAGATATGATGATAAAGTACTCGCGGTCTCATTCCATTCTAAATTTGTGGATGGTTACTAAACTTCCTAATTGAAAGTTATAGATAACCCATAAACCTCTAAATCATTCTAATGAATTGTTACTTGAAGAGCTATTGTCCTAATTCTGTGCAAACCTTCATAGAAAGTGTGATAAATATCTTTTTCAGACTCTTTAAGCTTTATTTATTTATTTCAACCTACAGCACCATACCTTCCAGCATCTTTATAAGCTGTTTTTTCCCCATATGAGTCAAGTAGTACTAATACACTCCAAAGGTTTTACTGGTGTCCAGCACAATGGGGGCTAAGCATGAATTGATCCATGGTGTATCAGCATTAGTAAGGGGCAGAACATTAATAGGATGGACATTCTGCAAAGGGTGTCCATCCTAGACATTGGAGACCATTCTATTTTTGGGGGGGGGGGGCGGCGGTGTTGCAGATGACTTCAAAATGGGAGTATAGGACAAAAACTTGGGTGAAAAAGGAAAAGATATAAATGTCATTAACTTTAATTATCCCTGGTCTTAGGAAGTGTCTTTACCAGTGGCTGGTGCTCTCTGTACTTTAGAATGTTGTTGCTGATACACAGTATGTTCTCCCACATTGCTCAGGTTTCTTAAGGTTCAACTCTCCCCCCTGAAATCATTTATTTAGTGAAGTCAAGTACTTATTGAAAGGAGAACTATGTTGGAGGCTTTTAGAGCTAGTAACATTATCTTTAGCTATCTAGATAGAGAACAGAAAGAAAAAAGGGTAGAAGGTGGAGCTGTAAGTAGAGATACCTTGGGTATTGGCCCCAAAAGAAAATACTTTTCATTTGCTTTAAAATAAAAAAGATGATGTACATAGGGACAGCAGCAGACTGCGAGTGGCAAACACAAGCATAGGTTCAATAGCAAGAACTTCTCAAATCTGTCAAATCAGGGAAGATGCCATATTTTGCTAATGAAATAGTTAACACTACAGTATGGGCAGGTAAATGGTCACAATTTTGTTTTTCAAAAGGAATTGGCCATTAATTGGACCATGTAAAAAATTCACTTTTTCATGTTGCAACTCAAAGGCAATAGTGAATGAGTTCACACTCAGAGTAATATTTCCAACTGAAATATAGGAAGCACAAGAATTTGTGACAACCTCCACATTCTCAACTTGCTGCTGCTTTTCTCTCAGATGCATAGATTATTATTTTCCCAGTTTATGGTTTGGCATAGTAATTTCTACTGGATCTCATTACTCGCTCTGTGTGTTTAGTGCTGTGTAAACCTCATTTTTGTTTAATGGTACCAGAGGTTGGATTACTGCTGCTGACACTGTCCAGGCTTGTTGGCAAGGGACTCTATGAAAGGGAGGATACTTCTGGCTCTTATAGCTTGTATAGCTTAACGACAATAAAGCAATTAATTTTTAGCAAATGCGTACTTAGTTCTCCTTGTCCATAGCTCATGTCAGTTCAGCTGTCATTACTACAAAAGGTAAACACAGAACTGTTGAAGAGGCCTCCAGGCTTTTGGAGAAAACTTATTTGGAATTATTTCAGGGTTTATGGCAAAGAAGTGGAGAAGTGTATTAGAAATATGTATAATGGTACATGTTGCTTGTTTAGTAACGGTAATTCCTGATAATTTGATAACAGAAATATTCAGTGATTACATAAGAAGTGGTCCATGCAAGACTTGAGATCTTGATGTACATTGTACATCATTGAAATGCTAGCCTGGGTCCAGTTATAGGCATTTTTGTATTAGCTTCATTTTGATCTTTACTCTTTAAATTTGTTTTCAGAAGCAAAAATTATTGTGGCTGTATAGCAGTGGATGAATTAGGGCTCATGAAAGAATATTTTTAGCCAGAGCCGGCAATACGGACACAGCACAATGTTGGGAAGAGACATGCATTTCATACCTACATTCTGAATTCTATATTTGAGAGTATTTATGGTGGTTTTGCTGTTCTCCAGTATTCTCATCATGCAACAGATTGATTTTATTTAATATTCTGTCATTTAAAAAAATAAAATAACTCTTGCCTGCAATTTAGAGTCATCACACTTGTGCTTCTGTGTGTAGAGGTCTGGGCTCATCCATGTTTGAAAATACAAATAAAAGGCACTTGATCTCAGGCAAGCATTTGAAAATGTCTTAATGGGTGCATCTACATGTGTTATTAGCAAGGAACAATACGCTCCAGCACATGTGATGCTGCAGTTTATTGCTCCTGGGTGCCACATTTACATGCGCACCTAGGACTGCAGCACGGTGAGCCAGGCTGGAGTAGACCTGGCTGGCGCAGGGAGCTTGGAGAGTCAGCCTGTCTGCCCAGGGCTGCTCTGGCCCAGCTCAGTGTGCTGTGGAGGGGCTGGCTGGGGCATGAGAGTGCTCCAGTGTGAGACTAGCTGGCAGGTGGCCTCTGCACTGAAGCACCCTTGTGTCCAAGTCAGCCCTGTCAGTGTCTACATGCGTGTTGCTGCACACTAAAGAATGCCACCATAGGATAGTACTTGTATTTACAAGTACTAATCTGCAGTGGGGTCAATTAGTTTCTTGTGACCTAATAGGGCCACACATGTAGATGTTGAAACTTTGCTGTAGAGCTAATTAGGCAGCTCTGCAGTAAACGTCTGGTGTAGATGCACCCACTGTCACTTACATTTCCACTCAGTTCAGAAAAACCTAACCATTTTAGCATTCAAAATTCTGCACTAAGATGCTTTGGCAGTGTTCCATGAGTTTTCAATGTTCCTGATTCTAGCACATATCATTTAATATTTCATTTTCTTGAGTACTCTAGTAAGAATATCATGACCATCATAAATTAAATATTGCTTCTTTTGGAGTTGACTTTTTGGAGCAGACTTTTATATAGCACAGTCGTATAAAACTCTGAGCGTCTAAACAGGGATGTCAAACATGCAGCTTGTGGGCCAGGTTACAGGTCATGGAATTTTGGGGCCACCAGTGGACAGGCCCTGCCACACAATGTGGGGCTAGGGCCCTGGTGGATATGGCCCTCTGCCTTCCCTGCCTCCACTGCTAGAGCAGGCAGATGCTTGGCCTATGGTTGCTTGTTCCACTGCCATCAGTTATTACAACCACTGCAGTTGCCACAGTCATTGCTGCTGGTCCCACAGATCCATCTCACTGTGGAGTTTCACAGTTTGGATCTGGCCTGGGGGTTGGGGTGAGTTTGACATTCCTGATCTAGATATTTGGCGAGAATTTTACAAAAAAAATTAATCCTATTTTTTTCAATAACGCTAATGGTGTCAGCTACATAAGGAATTACCTTTTTGAAGTGGCTTTTAGGCTCTGGCACCAAATTAAAGTGGGAAATGCCAAATTTCAAGGCTATGAGCCTATACATCTTAACTTCTGATAACACATTCCCAAATCAGAACTTTCCTTTGGTCTGTTATAATGTACAACACGCTGAGCAGGAGTGTCCAGTAAAATATACCAGCAAAGTCTGCACTAGTGTGTGTGGGTTCCTGACTAACCTGTTGTTGATAAAGTTCTTTCATTTGTTATTCAAAATTATGCAGATATACTTTTCTAACAGGGAAAGCTTAATAACTACTGAGGTCACAAAAACAGGCTAGTTTTGTAAATGAGGAATATGTACAAAAATAAGCTGTTATTAGTAGGTTGTTGTTATTACTTGGTTCTGATCTAGAACAATTAGCATTCTTTGCAGGACCAAAAAAAAATTATAAACTACATATGTTTGAGCCTGTTCCACAAAGGCGTAACTCTAGAAGTATTGCTTGAGTTACAGCTCAAGCCCATATAGCAGAGAAAAAGATGCATTTTTTAAAAACAAGGTGCCATCTGGAGGTTCTGTATGTGCATTCACTATGGCTTGCATGTGTGGAAGTTGTGCCTGTCAGTCCTGAGTGGTGACATAAATGTTGTGAAATATAAGGGTCATGTCCCCTTCCAGTTACTCATCTAAAGTAAGGATAACTCATTTCTGCTAGCTCGTTTTACATAGTGGAATGGGTCTTCATAGTTGAATTATACTGATTTCACAGACTGAAAAGTTTAGTCCTTAATGTGACTGTCAGAAAATGCTGATTCATTAGACCCAAAATATTTCACGGAAACACTGCTGTTTCTGATGGAACGCAGTTTGTTGAAACTTGCCTACTGTTCTGCCTGCTTGTCTGATCAGCTGCTTGACAGCTTGGACTTCCAGAGTCTGCAGCTGTGAGATGCATCCCCCTTAGGATTTCTGGTCTTACTGTTGTAGAACCAGGAACCTGAAAGTCCTGGGACAGAGTCTGCTGCTCTGGGCAAGCCCTGCTATGCTTGCTGCTCTGGACTAGGGAGCCTAAGTCTTCCATAATTTGGAGCCTCCTGGCTCCCTGAGCTTCCCAGCTCCCACCTGGAGATCCGATAACTTGGGAAGTGTAGCCAGCTGGTTCAGGAGGCAGGGGAAGGTTGTGAAATATCTGTTTTCTGAATCATGGAATATCTGTTTTCCTTGGAAATGGATGGCCCCACATTTGGCCAGCTCTGTTCAGAACCTTATGCTTAGTTCTTCAGACCACAAAACATATTTTAACTGGCATTTAGATGTCAGTTTTTTAACCACATTAGAAAATAATAAGGGAAAAATTGCTCTTTCACTTTCAGCAAAGTAAATCAACAAACCAAATTCTTTTTGTATCTTAAATGAAATGGAAATGATCGGGAAAAGGTCATCTGTTTCTAGCAAGGGTAGGATGCCAAGAACACATGAATCCAGTGCTCCAGAGTCTGCACTGATTTCTAGTAGCTTTCTGAGCATAATACAGGACCTTAAAAAGTTTGGGCCCTACTTAGCTAAGGACTGCTTTGTCACTTATATTCCATCATGATCCCTAAAATCAGCCAAGAGCAATCTCCTGCAGATGCCATCTGCATGCCAAGTTTGTTTGGTGAAGACATGTGGGAAGTTGTTCTCAGTAGTTGTTCTTCAGCTCTAGACCTGCCTCCAGCCTTGTTATCTATCTGAGCCTAGGTATCTTCCAGAACCACTGTAAGACCCTTTGGGCAGACTTTCAGTTAAGTTTTGGGGTATTGTCTGAGGAGTTTGTTCTATTGCATATTATTTAATTTTAATACTTTGATCTATCTTATTTATTTATCTGTTGGGTTTTTTTTATTGTAAGCCACTCTAAGCCTCTTTTGGGGATGAAGGCATATAAATCTACTAAATAAGTATGTAAATACAAATTTAATTTCCATTAGCCATAATCCTAGGCACAGATTCACAGAGGGTTCTAAATGCAAATTGTGCTGAGTGTCACCACACAGGACTTTTTTTTTAATGCTCATCTCTGGGAGTGGGATGCACAAACCAGAGTTTGTGCATCTCACCTGGTTAACCTGCTTAAATTTTCTGTCCAGTGAATAATGAGAGATGGGCAAAAATAATTTGAATTTACAGCAGCCAACAAACTGGGCAGGATTTAAGGTATAAGCTTAATTTAAATGTATAAGTTTTACTTTAGGCACTGAAATCTGTTTCAGATCTGACCCTGGTTAGTATATTTTTGTAATTCTACTTTATATCAGATTAAGGATAAACTGATAGATCCCAGGTCAGTATGTTCAGTAATTCTGTAGTTTAGATGTTACAAATCAAGCTTTTAAACAGTGGCTATTTTTTTAGCCAATTTGTAAGGATTATATTTTACATTAAGGAATGAGAATGAACATTTTTCTAGGAAAATTCTTGGCAGTCCAGTAGATATGGAGTAACTGGTTGGCAGACAGTCGATCACCAGTAATCAATTTGAAGTCAATGCACGGTCACATGGGTGGCAAGCTGGTTCCAGGAGTGCACCCAGAGGGTGGTGGTGGACGGGTCGATGTCGACCTGGGAGGGTGTGGGCAGCGGAGTCCCCCAGGGCTTGGTCCTTGGGCCAGTGCTGTTCAACATGTTCATTGGTGACCTAGACAAGGGTGTGGAGTGCACCCTGTTCAAGTTTGCTGATGACACCAAGCTGTGGGGTAAAGGGAATATACCAGCAGGCAGGGACCGCATCCAGGCAGACTTGGATAGGTTAGAGAAGTGAGTGGATCTGAACAGGGTGCGGTTCAACAAGGACACGTGCAGGGTGCTGCACCCGGGGAGAAGGAACCAGCATTATGGTTATATTAGGGACTGCCCCTCTCAGCAGCAAAGAGGTAGAGAGGGATCTTGGAGTCAGGATTGACTCCAGGATGAATATGAGTCACCAGTGCGATGAAGCAATAGGCAGAGCCCAACCGCACCCTGTCATGCATCAATAGGGGCATCACTAACAGGTCCCGAGAGGTCTTGCTCCCCCTCCTGTGCAGCGCTGGTCAGGCCACAGCTGGAGTAGTGTCCAGTTCTGGGCACTGCACTTCAAAAGGGACGTGGAGAATCTGGAGAGGGTCCAGAGGAGGCCACTTGTATGGTTGGGGGCCTCCGTGGCCAGCCCTATGAGAAGAGGTTGAGGGACCTGAATCTCTTCAGTCTCTGCAGGAGGAGACTGAGGGGGGGGATCTTGTGGCTGCCTACAACTTTATCAGGGGCCACCAGTAGGGAGTCGGGGAAAGTCTGTTCACCAGGCCCCACCTTGGAGTCACCAGGAACAATGGCCACAAGCTGAGGGAGGACAGGTTTAGGTTAGATATTAGGAAGAACTACTTCATGGTAAGGGTGGCCAGAGCCTGGAATAGGCTTCCCAGAGAGGTGGTGCTCTCACCTTCCCTGGAGATCTTCAAGAGGAGACTGGATGGGCACCTGGCTGGGGTCTTATGACCCCTCCCACCCCCAGTGCTCCTTCTTGCCCATGGCAGGGGGTCGGACTCGATGATCTGTCTAGGTCCCTTCCGACTCATGGATTCTATGATTACACACGCACTGGTTTAAATGAGCAGAAGCTGGTTTAAACTTGTAACAGAACAGACATTCAGTGCATGTAAACCAGTTTCAAAATGGCTGAAACTGGTTTGAGAGAAACTGGGTTGGATGTAGTGTAAGATGTGACTGATTGGCTCAAACCAGTTTATGCAATGTCTGTCCCAGACATCTTGCTGGTTTGAGTTAAGCCAGAGACCCCCAGCATCCCAGCATTGAAGGGGCTCTCTGCTCCAGCCCAGCCAGGCTGGCCCCACCGCTCTGCCCCCCAGCCCAAGCAGGGGCAGAGGTCTGGACAGAGAAGGGTTTAATTCCCCCCTCTCTATCCCACTGACAGGGACCTGAGCCGGGTCTGCCAGGCACTCTCCCCTTACTAGCACCGCCCCCCCCCCCCGATGCCTGGCCTGAGCATGTCCAGAGAGAATGTCTGTCTTGTTACAAGCCAGTTCAGCCTAGTCAGGTTAGACTAACCTGCAAAGGTTGAATCAATTCAGGCTCCGGCTTTTTGAATGTCTGTCCTTTGCCTGCAATCTTTCCAGCTTTGTTGGAGGCAAACTAGGTTTTAATATTTTTGGCCAAATTGTTGTGTATGCATTGCAGGAGAGAGAGCCTGTGTCAGTGTCCATAGTAGATTTTCCCTTTAAGACCAAAACTGTGTTGCCTTTAATGAAACAACTTATGTATGTATTCCTGGAGGTTAGTAAAACAGCACTTTTAACCACTTCCTATTACCGCTTGACAGCAGGGAGAAGATAAATTGAATGGCCACATAAATAGATTATAGCATATAATACTGTATGCTAGCATTTTAAAGATATGAAGCAAACTTGCATGATCCATATCATATAATTGTAATGTTAGCTTTTTTTCTAGCACAGCAAAGTCATAACAAATTCTGGTTCTGGTAGTGAAAGATAGGCATTGATTGCCAGTAGTTGCATTTCCTTAATGAAGGGGTGTCAAAGATGCGGCCCATGGCCCAAATCTGGCCCACAGAGCTCTATCAGACAGCCCCAGTTCTGCCTTTAGGTCTTGGAGTTGACCCACAGGCAGCATGCAGTGCATACCAGGGTGCCTGCTCTGGCTGCTCCAGGACCATGCAGCGCGTGGTGCCTGCACCAGCATGCATCAGCTCTATGTTGGGACCAGTGGCATGTGCCAGCGTGGCTACCACATGCAGCATAGCCCTGGAGTGATAGAGCAGTTGCCATGTGCAGCATGGCCACTGCAGGATGTATGCTAGATCTGGCAGGTGGGAGGTTGGGGGTGGGAGTGGAAATATGTGGGTCTGATCCAGCCCATGGACTGGCCCTATACCACTTATGCAGACCGTGAAGCTGTATGAGTGTGACATCCCTGCCCTAACACCTGCTTTAGTTAGAAATACTGAGTCTTGCCGGGAACAGGCAGTACAGATACAAGAAGTAACATTTTCTTTTGGGCACTCTGAGCCAATACAGAAGAGTTGTGAGTGTCAGAACCCATCATGCATTGTGTAACATTTACTTCACATGTTGGTTCATGCTTCTGCAGCTGCATCTTATTTGAAACTTCTAAATATTTTTATCTAGCAAAACTACTGTTGCATTTATCGCAAAACCAAAAGAATGTCCCAGTACATGATCAAATGTCCTTGGAGAAAGCGAGAATGAACCTAGGGAAAACTTGTGTAATGAGGAGGAGAATTTCTCTCACTTTCTTCCTTAGATGAAAAGTGTTGTTTTCCCTAGGGTTACCATATTTCCAGTCTCAAAAAAGAGGGCACCTGGCCAGAGAGATATGATTGGTGTGCCTGTACCCTGCACTCTCAACCCACAATCCCCTGCCTCCCTGCTGCCCCTCACTCCCAAGCCACAGCACCCCCCAACCCTGCCAGTGCCTCTCACTCCTGACCCGCAGCCCCCTCCCCCCACCCTGCCCTGCTGCCCATGCAGCTCCCTTCTGCCCCTGAAGAACCTCACCAGCCCTGGTCCTCTAACCCCCACAGACTTAGTTGTCAGTACAGGCACATGTGATAACCCTGCCTCCAATTGCCTTCTCCCACTCCCCCCATCCCCAGCAGCTCCTTGCTGGGGAAAGCTGGGAAAAACCAGTGCTGAGCAGAGTGAAATCGCAGATATTTGTTGATATTTAAAAAAAAAAAAACTGGGTAGAGATGGGAGGCCCCATGCCTGGGCATGGGGTAATCCTAGTTTTCCCTGTGGTCAGAAGCTTAATTTACAGGGGACTGTCTAAAGATTTTCAAGGGGAGCTGGGCCCAGCCCAATCTGTAGCTGGTCAGGTGCCTCCCAGCAGCAGTTGAGGAGCTTAATGATAGCTGAAGAGCACCTGGTCCTCAGAAGGTGAACAGAAATTCCGTTGAGTCAGCGATTTGCAAATAGAGGCTCCTGCAAGAGAAGGGGGCATAAGAAACTCTGCTCTTCCTACATTTCCAGGCAGACAGCCTAAGGAGTGAAAACTGTGTGTGTGCGCGGGGGGTGAGGGGGTGTTGTAGAAAGTCTCATATGGGAAGTGTTGGTTCACGACTTGGGTAGTGGTAAGGAGAAAAACTTCTAGGTGTTGTAGCCCAGGTTGAGCAGGGAAATGACCATGTTTATTCACGTACCATGTGCCCAATAAGATGCACATCTTGCTCTGAGAAGGTAGAATGAAGGGAAAAACAATTCTTTTTAACCAAGCTGTTCAGAATTGGTTTCCTTGTTTAAGACATGCCCTCCCCTGATTTTTTTCAGTTGCTAATTTTTTTGGGAAAAGGTGAATATGGTGTGTGAATAAGTAGAGTTATTTCATTTTGATTGCTTTCTGTGGTTCTTTTTGTTCAATGCATTAAGATCTGAGACCAAAGCCTGAACAGACTTAGATGTGGCTTTGTCTTCATGTGCCAGTACACCAGCTCACTGGGCTAGGATGGGCCAGAAGAGGTACTTCTGGTTCTGTATACAGAGTGTGTTAAAGAGTTCCTTGTTCTTTCTTCATCCAGAAAAGGGGTGCTCAACCTCTGGCCCATGGGCCAAATGCGGCCTTTAGACTCTTGGATGGCCTCTGGGGCTTCCCAAGGGTCAGGAAATTCAGTGGTAGGAGATCAGTAGTAGTTGATACTGCCACACCTTCTCACTGCCAAAATCCCAAGCCCCACATAGTGGGTCAGAGCTTGGCCACGCTCCCTTCCTTCCCGTTCAGGCAGGTTGGGGGCAGGTCACACTCCCTTTCCACCCTCCCGTGGGGCTGGGCCATGCACCTTTTTCTTCTACCTGGCCTGGATGCGGCTGAGCCATGCCCCGTCCCTCTGAGGGGCTGAGTCAGGCCTAGGTGTCCCTCCCCACAGGGCCAGGTTGTGGATAGTCCAAGATCCCCTTCCCCCACACAGCCAAGCTGTCCCTGCCCCCTCCACGTGACCAGATGGGGCCCTGCTGTACCTTCCCCAGGCACTGGATTCGGTCTCCCTGCTAGATCCAGCCCCCAAAGGGACCGAGCACTGCCCATCCAGCCCACTGGATGAAACCTTTGAGCACCACTGATCTAATATAATGACTGGTGACAAACTGTGGAGATATTTTAAGTCCAAACTAGACTATCGGCATTGATATGGATGGTGTCAGATTAAGGATGGATTCTCACCTGCAGTGACACTGAAAGTTTCCTCATGTCAAATACCGGCATAACTTTATAAGCTAGGAATCATGAACTGTAAAACACTTTTACCTTTTTACCCCACTTTCTGAGTACCTCTTCTCTTTGGCTTAGCAAAAAGCCCATGAATGTCTATAACAGCGATGGCACTAGTCACATGAACATGGGCAGGAGTTTACATAATCCGTATTTCATTTTGCTAATTTTGGCCGGAAGTCAACACTGACAGAAAAGGGAATATGGCTTGTGTTCTGATGCTTGGAATCTATGATCAGTTTGCAAAAAGTTAGTTTGATTTCCTTCTCCAACCTGCATTACACTCCAGTAACAGAAACATAAAATCCCTATTAAACAGGCTATTACAAATATCTGGTATGAATTTTCTAAACTCAGGATTTGGGAAACATAGGAACCCTGATAGTTCTGTTAGGACTGCTGGTATGTTTTGGCATTTTTTGACCTTACTGTCAAAACGTTGAAATGCAGATGAGACTCCTCTAGTAGGTCACTGGGGAGGCAGAAATTCACAACTGCCAGCTGCAAAGGTTACATTTAATTGCCCTATTATACCAGTGTTTGTCATCTTGTGCATCTGCTAGAATTTGGGAACTAAATGCAAAAAAACCTTTTAAGTTTGCACGACTAGTTATCTCTGTGGGTTGTTAGCAGACTGCCCAGATTGCCAGGAAGGATTCTGATGAGCACCTATTAGTCCAGTAGTGCTCAGCCTACAGTCTGTGGGCCAGAACTATCCTGTGGAGTTTTCATCTGTTAACTTACTATTCCCGTACCACCAAATTTCTAAACCCCTGAGAAGTCAGATGGTGCTGGCAAGAGGCTTGCTCCTTGGCCAGATGTGGCATGAGAGGAAGGGCCAACACTCAAGGTCACTCCATGACCGGTTCTGGTGTGCACCAACTCTGGATCAGATCCACAGACCAACTCCACGTGTGGAATCTGGATCATGACCAGTGGCCCCACACCACTCATCTGGCCTTCTAGGCAACCCTGTATTAGTTAGCCAATCTGTTGCTATGAATCTTAGCACACTAAGTCAGGCTTCTTAGTGTGACAACTTCTGAACAATACAGGAGCACAGGATTCTCTTGGGGCACACGCGCACACACATTCACATATCACTGCAAGTGCAGTGGTTCTGAGCACTTAGAAGTTGGTACGCCATGTTGTACAGGCTAAACATCTTGGCCAGGGACAGACATTCAGAAAGCCTGAGCCTGAATTGATTCAGTCTTTGCAGGCTAGTCTAGGCTAGGCTAAATCAGTTTTGTAACTAGACAGACATCCCAGAAATGTAGGCACATACTTGCAGTGGCTCAGGTTAGAAGCTGGGGGGTGCTAAAGCAGCCCAGCCCTTCCTTCCACAGCATGGAGCTGAGGGGTGTGTGGCCAGGCTCTCTGATTAGCCCAGCAGGGAATTTATAAAGGTGTTTATCACTCAGTTAAGAGAACAACAGAGGGACATTACCAGCTACTTGTTGTTGATTCTGCCTGTTGATTCAGCTGGACCATAGTCGGCATGTGGTCTGCTAGCTAATACACAGACACCTCCTCAGCAAGGCAGAGCAGAGGGGGGGAATTCCTGCTTAGCAGGGAGTAGTGAGGGGAGGGAGAAAGCAGCCCTCAGTCTCTGGAGCTCCAGCCAGGGAGCAGAGGGGAGGGGCCAGCCCTGCTCTGGAGCAGAGAGCTCCACCCAGCCCAGAGAGCATGCTGAGATGCTGGGGGAGTCTGATTTAACTTAAACCAGCAAGGGGCCTGGGACAGACATTGCATAAACCAGTTTGAGCCAAATCAGTTGAGCCTGATACTACATTCAACCAGGTTTATCTCAGACTGGTTTCAGCCATTCTGAAACTGGTTTATGTGCACTGAACATTGTTCTATTACAGGTTTAAGCCAATTTCTGATCGCTTAAACTGGTTTATGTATAATGTCTGTCCCTAGCCCTGAAGGTTGCTACCCAGGCAGAGATTTTACTGATGACCTTCTGAATGTGATGCTTATAGGTGAGGAAATCTAGTGAGATTCCTAGGTAGGTTGGGGTATGCTTATGGGGAAGGATGTGGTTGCTGATATTCAGCATGCTTTTGGCTTCACAGTTGTCCAGGTGGAAGAGTGATTTACTGACGCTCAACTTTAAGTGCCACTTGTGAAGATAGGTATCCAGGTTGTAGCCATATTGGTCTAGAGGAAAAAGCATTCAGGACTTGTGGTAGAGGTGATATCTTTTATTAGACCAACTAGATTTTTATAAACAAAATCTTTAATTGAAAGCTTTGGACACAAACACCCTTCATCAGGCATTGGAGAAAAGATTATAGTTCTCCTGGGTAGAAATGAAAGTTCAACTTTTTTTGAATATTAGAGACTATTCCAACTTTTCTGTGAGCCTAATCTGCATATAAAATGAACTTTTCCAAACAGCAGATTTTACCACCTTCAAATCTCCTATGAAATATGAACTTTCATTTCTATCTAGGAGAACTTTTACAATCTTTTCTCCGATGCCTGATGGGAGGGTGTTTGTGCCTAAAAGTTTGCCATTTAAAGAACATTTTTGCAAAAGTCTAGTTGGTTTAATAAAATAGATCACCTCTACCATGAGTCCTGAATACTTGTAAAGATAGTCAGCAGTGAGATCCACGTGACTCTTGGGGTACTCGGTCTTTCAGAGCTGTTGCTCTGCTTTTTTTTCCTTGGCTGGTAGCAAGTTTGAATGATCTGCTGGAGGTCATGTTCAGGACGAAAGCACGTAGCTTGCAGTCAAGTATCACAGAGTGCAGTTTATATTTGAGGCCTTGGTGCCATATGGTATTATAGGCACCTGTAAGGTTGATACAAACTGCACCTGTTTTTTGCCTCATTTCAAATCCATTTTCTTTGGCTGCACAACCTACACATGCACAGATGTACTCTCAGGCATTAGATCAAGTGATCTAAGAAGACAGACCATAACATCATTACTGGCAATAGAGGCAAGAGATGACGAAAATCACCTGCTCCATCAGCTGTTAACTGAAGACCCAAATAGAATGAGGCTTAAGAGGCTTAAAAGTTGTAAACCATTTATACATGAAGCCCACAAGCTCCTAAAAGAGATTAGGCTGAACCAAACCTATGGGCAGCAACCGAGTGGGCCAGCCACTAGGAAAGGTCAGATCTATTCCTGCAGCATTTTATACCAACACCAATCAAGTCCCACACTGGGCACATCCTTGACAGAGAAACATGGGTCCATGTGAACAGAACTGATATTAGGTTACAGACACCTCAAAACAACACTTCACAAGATGAGCAACTTGGGCAGCTCCCTGCGTAAATGTGATGTTGCTTGTTGGACACAGCACTTAATGGAAAGCTGCAATCTTTACAAATGCCCAGGTGGGGCAGATGGAATCTGCACATTGAGTGATAATACCGGATAGTGCCTCATAGATCTGAAAGTTGATATCTGATGCCATATGAAAGAGAGAATCTGTTGTTAGAATAGCTATCAGATAGTTTAACTTTTGTTTCCTAGCAAGGTTCTGTTCAACAGCAAGTTGACTTCTTCCAGATAGTTGAGTCCCAGGGTTTTGAAGGCCCACAGCCAATATTTTAATTTCCATCAACAAACTAAACTGAAATCGATACAGTCACTGGAGTGCTAACACTCTGTGTAATCAAACTATATGTTATCTGGAACGGTGTTTCTGTAGGAAACTTTGCAGGTGCTGTGTTGGAAGAACATATAGCCCCTTCCCCTCTCTCTTCCCCTTTTCTGTACGTACATGGGTAGAACGCTGAAAAATAACTCTGTATGCAATTTCTAAACACCAGTGCTTAAGGCAATTGAATACTATGATAATCTGGGCAAGGTAAGAACTTAACTTTTATCTATCTCAGTAGCCAAAAGCAAACCAGGGAAAGTCCTAAGGCAGTGAGATGTTCATGGATGTTAGTGTCATTGCTCTAAGCCTTGAGTATTCTGATTTATTTAAACACTTTTAGTGCCCTTCCACCCCAAGAAGTGTATATTGTAAAACAATTTGTGCACATCATTTCCTGCAAGCTTTTTTTTTAAAAAAATTTTCCAATGGATACCCAGTACCAGAATCCAAATCTGAAAACAACCTGTTTCAGAGAGGGGAGACGAAGCAAGCACCTCTTTCCCAAGCAAGGAAGAAATATATAGTATATATGTGGTATGAATAAAAAATGGGTTAGAATGAACTAGAAAAATATTTGCTTAGAAAGAACTACTATCCTATGTGCATATGCTGTATTCCAATGGCCTATTTGAGAGAGCTACATTTGAAACAGCTTGCCTCTGTTTAGTAAAACTTGATTATCGGCTAAATTGATAAAAGACATCTTTTAAGTTTTTCTTCTGAATTCCTACAGTACCTTTAAATAACTTTTTCTGACTATATAGAAACTGAATATTGTTTCAATATTTAAAGAATATGTTAGTCATAATGTAAAACGTAGTGGACGCTAATCTCTGCAGAACTTTAAAATGATTATGATCAAATAAAAACAACAAATAACATTATTAAAGTACTAATTTATTTTCTTCCTTTTCTCTCCCCCACGCCATGGCAAAATTATTGATTTGTCTTTACCTTAAGGAGTATACTGAATGCTGTATTGTTGTCTGGCTAAAACCAGACTTGTGCATAGGGAAAGCTTTCTGAAAGTGGAAACTTATTAAAGAACAATCTATCCAAGAAATAAATTACTTTTCAATCTTTTATTTATTATAAATTACATGGAAACGACTATTTTTAACTTCTGTATATCCTAAAATATTCTGTTTCTATAATTTGTGGGCTTTTTGGCTACATAGAGTACTTCATAGATGTTTGCAAGTTCAAGTTGTTTTTATTTTATTTTATTCCATTTCCTTCTGATGTAGAATTTAAGCCATTTAGTACTTATCGTACAGGAAATGCTGCATTATCTGTCCTCTTCCTTACAGTAAAACTACTATTGAATTTTTTTTTACAGTGCCATATAGGGTAAATGGTGATAACCCAAGAAGGATATTTTACCCAGTCTGCTCAATATGTTGAGCTGTCTATGTTGGTCACAACTTGCCTATTAAAGACTCAAAAGAAGAGTCCTTATTAAAGTTCCCCCCAGCCTACTTTTAAAATTATCACTTCTTAAACTGCTTTCCATTTCCTCAAGATCTATGTGCCATCAACACAGACACTCTTTAATGCAGATGTATAGTAGATGCGAGTACATCTGAGAGATGTGAAAAGTCCTAGTACTCTTTATTACTGGCCTGTGTAAGAAATACAAACCAGACAAGTAATTTGGTAAATAGGGTGAATCAGTCTAATTCATATAATTTACACACTGTAATGTTCCAATTGATGACTCTGGATATAAGTTGACCCCATGTTTTCAATTCAGTTTTAGAAAAACAGCTTTTTTTCCCTGAATGTAAGTTGGGTAGAGAGGGAGACCCTGAACTGCTGTAGCTCTTACAAAATCCCACAAGAGAATCAAATGACCAAGGAAAGTACTCAAAACGTTAAAGGTACTAAAATACTAAAACAAAAACTGCACTGAAAAAAATCCTGACTTACAGTATTTTTGTGCATACAATAAAAATATTAAGTACATAGGTCATGACTGTAGGTGGCCTCATTATAGTTTGACCCCATGTATAAATGCATGTATAAATAGTCTTTTAGAGGGAAAACAGGTAGACTTGTAGTCAGAGCAATATGCTGTCTTTCCTGAATTCGGCTGTTTCACAGCAGTAGCTGCTGAAGCTGCATGTTTGTTTTCAATTGCAATAAAATAGTAGTATGCTCCTGTAGTCGATCCTATAAAATGGATTAAAGATAAGGTTGGCAGCCTGAACAGAGGTGCTGACAGCAGCCATAGTTAAAAAGAAAGTCGGTGCTGGAGAAGGAAATTGTTAGAAATCCTGACTTGTGAAAGAATTTTGGCTTCTCTTCTAGCAGAACTGCAACTTTGTCCAATAGGTTTTGCTCTGTGTAACTTGTTAAGAAGGCTCTTTGGAAAGTACTTTTTCAATAAATAACACTTTGCATAGGCTATTAACTCACTGAGA
Organism: Crocodylus siamensis; assembly: GCF_052110815.1. Taxonomy (NCBI): domain Eukaryota; kingdom Metazoa; phylum Chordata; order Crocodylia; family Crocodylidae; genus Crocodylus; species Crocodylus siamensis. The sequence goes on along the minus strand of NC_143398.1, from coordinate 85,917,710 downwards.
GGAAATTGTAATGTGGCTAACATTTAGTTCATCGTGAAAGCTGTGTTTTTTTTAAGGCTTAATGGGGAACATAAAGCTTCAATCTGCCTGTTGAGAGAGTTAAATGTGAAATGTATGGGTCATAGTTTGTGCTTGTTAGATTACTCTAAAGATGATGTAAGATTGGAAAAAATGTTTAGCCAATTTTAGATCGCCAAAAGCTTATCTTTGGTAGTAGGATTTTCATTTCAAAGGTCTGATAGCTTCTGTCTGAGCTTAATTTTGTTTACTGTAGGAGCCAGAGAAATGTTAGGAAGCAAAGCTGCCTGTCTACATGCAGGGCTGCTGCTAATGCACCAGCGATGTAAGCCCTGGAGGTAAAGTGTGGGCAAAGAGAAACCATCGGCTGCATGACACTTGTCTGTTCTTCTTCCTGTTTAGTTCTGCTTGTCAGTTTCTGTCTGTTCAGGGAGCATCACAATCCTGGAAACAACATATTTTTTTCTGTTGCTGCTATACCTAAAGATTGAAATGTGTTCATAATTCACAAACCAACATACATGTGATGGGAACTGTTTCCTTACAGATTAGATTATATCAGTAAAAATGTATCCAAGAAGGGGGAGAAAAAACATCTAGTCAGATATTTCGTAAGGAGGCTGGGGTCATTTTGGGTGAGTTACGGATTGTGTTTTCACTTATACTCAAGTCATGTTGTTAAATAGTCTAACAGCAAGTGCACCTTCAAAAACAGTAATAGCTGACAAAATGCAAGTAGGTAGGTGCCAGTGGTAATAAGAATCTAAGATTCTGGTTACAAGAAGATACTTGTTGTCTTAGGCTCAGGCCTAATCTTCAATAAATCTCTTGAATGAATGGATGACATTTTTCATGTTAAAAATGCATTGAAAGTTAAGTGCACTGAGCTGCAGTTAGTAAGTACAACTTAGTATTTTATATATATATGTGTATATATATATATATATATACCTATTTTCATTTAATGTTGAATTTACTGTATGTTAAACTAGAAATATGAATTTTCACCTTTTGTTTCCAAGCTTATCCATTATCCCCTGCTCCCCATATATAGTTTCCTTTGCACACAAATTGTATCTAGAAGACTTTGCTATTACAGTAATTACAAATTCTCTATGTTTATTGGTAGATCTGTGGACTTTAATTTCTAGACAATAAATGCCTACAAATAACATTATGAATGTAGTTTTGCTTTTAATAGTCAGCTTGCTCTCTTTTCGACAAACTTAAATTGAATAAGGTGGATAGAAAGATGGGTCTGGTATTAAACACCACCCTTAAAAACTTCAAACGGGCACCCTGTTGATAACTAGGAATGGTATGATAAATTAAGCACATCACATCTTTTGAAAGAGGCATTTTCCCAGTCTCCTCTTCTTCCCATTTTCCTACGAGAACTCTGCTTTTTATCTATGATGTTGCATTCTTCCAGCACAACTTTTCAAGTTCTCTGCTGGTATATGTACTAGGCTCTTTGCATAATAGTGTCTTTATATTCCAGAGAGATGGTACAACTAACTTCCTCAAGCAGTTCACTGTAATATTTTGTTGTGTATAGTAGGTCCATGGCCTAGCCATCATATTGCATTTGTGGCCTTTGGAAAGTGCAGAATGATGTACTAGTGGCTCTGAAGTAGGCCAACCTATTCTGAACCTGCTTTTGAGAATAGCTATAAAGTACAAAAAAAAAAAAAGCTGGAGTGACCTGGATTTGAGGCGTGAGGGTGATGTAAAGCTGCAAGAAGGTGAGGGTTAAGCTGGTGAGTGCAGACTCTGCTTGCATACTGTTCTAGGATTTGTTCTTATTTCCTTTCCTGGGAGACTCTGACCTGCACATAAAAGTTTAACTTCCTGCATGCCTATAAGAGTGCATAGGGTCAGATCTTAAATTGGCATGTCTGCAGACTGCCCTTATTCCCTTTTTTATAGTTGAAGATGAGAGACTTTGTTTATATTTTGACCTAGACAGTAGCAATTGGGACTTCCCTTGGAACAGGGAAGCAGAGGCTGTCAGTAACCTTAAAAAAGAACTCTTCCTAGCCCTGACATCAAAGGGTACTCTGAACATCTTTTGTTCTCATATGCTTGGTATAGAAATTGAGCTTTGTGCAGTCTGAAACTCAAGGCCTGGGAAACCAGCTATGGGTGGCTGTGGAATGTTTTCTTTGGTATTAGTAACTGCTTAGTAATAGAAAAGTAGTAGTATCCACCTTTCACTTGAAGCAGAAATGTGTAATTATAAATATTACCGTTCCAGAAGTGTCGAACATGCTTATGTACCCATCTGAATTTGGAAAATCTCACTTAAGTAATGGTTGTCAGAATGTAATTCGAGAGCTCTTCTCCTCCTTTTTGCAGGCTATCCTTAATGTAGCTACATTACTTCATAGAATACAGTTTAATAGCACTGCTGGAGGTGGTTGTAGAGCTGGATAGTGTCCCATATTAATATCCAACTTGAAAACTGCCATCTATCACACAGCTTGGTATCAGAATCATAGGAAATTAGGTTGGAGGGGACCTCAGGAAGTCATCTAGTCCAACTCCCTGATCAAAGCAGGACCATCTCCAACTAGATGATTCCAAAACTTTGTCTAGCCAGGTCTTAAAAACCCCCAAGGATGGAGTTTCCACAACCTCTCTGAGTAACCTGTTCCAGTCTTTACTACTCTCATCATGGGAGTTTTTCCTAATATCTAACCTAAACTTTCCTTGTTGCACCTTGAGACCATTGCTCCTCGTTCTTTCATTTGTCACCATTGAGAACAGTCTTGCTCCACTGTCTTTGGAACCCCCCTTCAGGTAGTTGAAGACTGCTATCAAATCCCTTCCCCTCTCCCCCCCAAGTCTCCTCTTCTTTAGACTAAATAAGCTCAGTTCCCTCAGCCTCTCCTCAGAAGTCATGTGCCCTAGCTTCCTAACCATTTTCATAGTTTCATAGTTAGTAGGATTGGAAGGGACCTGAGCAGATCATCAAGTCTGACCCCCTGCTATGGGCAGGAAAGACTACTGGGGTCAAACAACCCCAGCAAGGTGATTGTCTAGCCTTGTCTTAAAGACCCCCAGGGTCGGAGCCAGCACCACTTTGCTTGGAAGTTGGTTCCAGATCCTAGCTGCCCTGACAGTGAATGTCTAGTCTGAATCTACCCTCTGCCAGCTTGTGACTGTTATTTCTAGTCACTCCTGGTAGTGCTCAGGGGAACAGGGACTCCTGCTGGTCCCCTCTGACTAGTTGTAACAGGCCACTAGATCCCCCCTCAGCCTTCTCTTTCCTTGCCCTTGTTAGTTTATCTGTCACTAGAATTCACAGTAAACTCTTCTGGGGATTGAATGAAATTCATCTTCTTTTAAGCGCTGTATTCATGAGCTGGCAAATCAGGAACCCACTCAAATAGGACATGCATGGATTGCACAGATGTGGACTCTGGACTTTGTGCTATGCAGAATTAAAGCTTACGCTTAAACTCTAAATATCCTATGGTGGCACACAGTCCTGCAAAATTCATTGTTGCTGTTGTACAGGGCCAGATCTTTCCAGGGAAATTTTAATTTCCTGTACTTCTTTATATAACTATTCCCCATATAAAACATCCAAGTAGGAGCTGGTGTGTTGTTGCTTGCAAAGGTGTACACTCTGCACTCCAGGTTAACAAGCAGATGACAGTCACTTTAAATAAAAGAATGGACATAAACATTAGTAAAGCAAGAGCAAGCTGATCATGAGAAATATATAAGAGGAGAGAGGCAGAAGGGGATACAAACATAACTGATATGTAAATACTTACAAAACTCTTGACCCAATTTTTTTTTTAATTTAAAGTCTGCTACAGTGCAACACTTCTAAACATTGGATTAGATTTTTTGTGAAGAGAAAATCCTGTTGATTACTAGTCCTTGTTAATCCAAACTGGAAGATCTTTATGTGCATGAGAGAGAGCGAGAGAGAGAAAGAGAATTAAATGGTAGGTTTACATATAATGGAACTCCTGTCCCCTTTTGTTAGCATTACTTGAGGAGCTCTCTCATTCCAGGCAAGGTACAATTAGATACTGTGTATATAATCCTTTCTAACTAATCGCCAATATCCCCTCCAGAGGGTTAGGATGCAACTACCAAGATTTCCTTAAGGATTTTCAGATCAAAATTAATTTGTGATCTTCAAAGTTAAAGGATGGTCTTTAATTCTTTCCACCCTCCTAGAGTTTTAATGAAAGCACAAGAAAATTAGTTAGGGGGTTTTAATATGAAGTGTTAGGAGCTATTAATACTTGCACAACAGCAAGATGTTGACAGCAATATGTGCTGCAAAACTGCCAAAAGTATCTGGCCTAGTCAACACTTACTTCTGCCATTAGATTGACCTTGTCTTTCAACCCTGGTGTCTGTTTTAACAGTCTTTGACCAAATCTTATTGATGTAGAACAAATTTTCTTTAATGGACCCTTCTTTAGTTAGCAAGGGGGGATTCATATAATATTAGGCAATACTTTTATGATTAAAATTGGGGCACAGTATTTGGGTCAACCCTCTGTTAACTGCAATTACTGAGATAAGAGTTTTTAGTTATGCTGTCTTAAAATAACTTTCTATGTTGGTAACTATGTATCAATACTTGGCCAAGTGTCTCAGAATAATGAAATTAATTTTTCAGAGCAGTTCCTCCACTGATTCTGTTCTATATATTATCATCCTTCACGATTTCTTCTATGGTACTTCTTGCTTTGGATTGAGCACCTTCCAGTCAAGCAAGCCTAACATGTCACACATGACTCATCTCTGTTTGATCCTTTAGTCCAAGATAAAGGATCATGTGTTTGGGGTAGATTTTTTTGTTGTTGTTGTTCTCCCTGCGGGGTGGGGCACAGGTTTAGACTGCATCTTTGTTAAAGCTTTGTTTTATTTGTAGGTTTCCTCCTCCTTTCCATGAGGGGTTAGAATATTTATTGGTTTTAGGCACATGCTGCTCTGTGTTTGTATTAGAAAGAAAAATTTGAAGAAATGTGCCTTGAACTTAGAACAGAAGGTGATGACATTTGAACAGAACCTTACTTCCTGTGGGAATTCATTCCGCGCTTGACATTTTAGTTCTGGCCAAGCATAGAGGGATACATTTTCATTTTGTAAACTTACCCATAAGAAAAAATCTTTCTTTATTGCTAGTAGGCTGTGAGTACTTCTTGGCTGAAAAACACATTAGAGGTTTTTGAACCACGTTATAGTAATGGCAGTGAATCTACAGTCTGAATATTTTCTGAGACTTCATTAGAGGCTGTTACTCAGGCAGTGGTTTCTTTCCTTTATCTCTAAAGCTTTAAATGATTGCAACGATAAAATTCTTATACTGATGTCACTACAAAATTAATTACAATAGTTTAACTTTGTCTATAAACCAGATAATTTTACAAGATGGTTAAAAATAAATCAGTTTTAATAAAGGTAACTAATGGGGACCATCATTTCTGGATATAATTATTTCAAGATTAAATGATGTAATTTGGAGGCTTTTTCCTGCTTTTAATTGGATGAAAATTTTTTACTTCCTCTTGAGGTAAGCAAGCCTTGTATGTCTCTTCCCTCTCCCCCAACACTTTTATTTAAATAAATAGATGCTTTTGAATTTGTTCGCAGTTTGTGAAATGCATCATCTCTTGGACCTTGCTTTCTCACTCCCCCCTTTTATGGTGAACTGTATATTATGACAGTGACAGAGTTTCTTATAATTTTGTATTGGAAGTGTATATTGTATAGAGATCCTTAAAATATCACCTTGAAGCACAAATAATGAGTTGTCCACAGATTCCAAGCTACTAGACATGCTGCTGCTTTTCCCTTTTTTTTAAATCTAGCTCAGGGCCAAGATGGGTAGGGAATCCTGTAAAGCTACCAAAACAATCTGTGCTGAATTCAGTTCATGGGAAAAACTGGTTTGGGTTTTTCTCTCAAGGAAAATGATTCATTATAGAGTAAACTCGTAAGACTTTTATAAGATGAAATAAGGGATTTAGATCAGTTATATGCTAAGTAAAAATAATGTTAAAATGTTGCAGCACTTTCTTTTCACTAACAGAGAGAAAAAAAAATTGCAGTGACCCTTATCAGATTCCTGTTTCTTTTGAAGGTCCAAAGGTTGATGTTGTGTAAGCATGTGTAATTGATTCATATGCTAACTATAAGCCAAATATAAGATAGAATTGGAGTTCTGATGACCACTTTTTTTCTTCCAGTGAATAGTTTTAGCACAATTCTGCCGCCTCCCCACCATTTTGATTGTGTCAAAAATATTTCTACCAACGTAGCATAGAACCAGCAGCATAGGGACTCAGCTGGGTGCCTGGAGAAAAGCAGTGTAGTGGCTTCTGTCCCACAAACTTGGTGTCCAAGACAGTTGTCCTTATCATACCTTCCTGCCCTGGTTACTCCTTCTCTCGTTATGCCACTGGAAGGAACCTTCCTCACTGTTGAATCCAGTCCCGTACAATTGCAAGAACCTGTGCAAAGGAATAACAATGTACCACTGGAATAAAGTAGAAAAGCTGAAGACACCACCAAAGCCTTTGGCCTCTGCAATAGCAGGATATTTTTCAGACAAAATTACACTCAGATTATTCTAGGATTCATCCCTCTGCTACAGGGGAATGCAAAACAATAGATCAATTCCTTACCTCCCTCTCCCCAAAACCCAAACCAAAGAGTCCTTGTCAGTCAGACCTAGAGTAGAAATTCCTTTCTGACTCCAAATCATTTACCCCTAAATGCATAAGTAAAGCCTACCAGTTGTGCTCATGAGGTTTCTTTTGACCACCATTCTAAACACCAGGGCACACTGGCCCTTGTTCAGCTTTATGGATTTAGGTTGAATTTGTGGGACAGTTTGCCTGGGGAAAGCATTTCAGAGCTAGATTTAAAACCTGGAGAAGGACTTGGTGTTTCTGCTTATCCAGTAGTCAAGTGGTTGAGGCGTTCCCATAGGATCTTGGAAATTAAGGTTGAATTCCTTGCTTGGCCTCAGGTACAGTGGACCCTCATTACACACTTCCTAGGAGACTGCCCTAACCACCAGACTACAAAGTAATTTTCTCTCCCTCTCTGGCTCAAAGAATGTGTGTGCAGCTATTTTGTGCAAAATAGGTTAATAGAAAATTAGGGTTGAAAGGGACCTTGAAAGGTCTCTTAGTCCAACCTTCTGCCTGAGGCAGGATCATGTCTACCCAAGCCATCCCATGTAAACTGTAATCTAAACTGTATGTAAGGCTGTCAACCCTGACAACACAGACCTAACACCCTAACCTGCCACAGGTAAAGCAGGAGAACCACAGCAGCCAATGTATTGCTTCTATAAGATGTTGTCAATATATGCTCAAGAGATCCCAAGTAGAGGGCCATGCCCCCTGTTACAGAGGAAGGCAAAAACCTCCACAGTCCATATCAATCTGACCATGGGGTAATATTGCTTTGTGACTGCAAATATAGTGATTGGTCTTACCATGAGCAGAGGGTCAGGAACCTCTGGCTTTGCTCCAAGTCCAAGTTCCCAGCCTTCATTGTAGCCAACACCCAGTGTCTCCAGGAAGGCTTAAAAACACAGTTTCGTGCAACAGAAAAGAGGCCAGGGGAAATAGAAAAGCTCCAACAGAAATGATTTAGTAAAACCCATCTCAGCCTACCTCAGAGTTGCAAGTTCAGCTCTATTTGTTTACTTGACTTTTTCCTCTTTATATGGGAGTGTTTTTAGTATAGGGCTTGAAGGCATTTCCTTCACAATGAGGGGAATGACCTTAGCTGTTTTCAAAGTTTGATTGTCAAGATTCACAAATACAAGTTTTTTGCAATACCAGATCAGTTCAGTTAGTTACCAAAATAGGAAACTTGTTGTTCAGGGTTGTTGGGTTTTTTGGGGGTTTGTTTCATTTTCTTTGTTGAATTTGGGTCAAAGGATTCAAGAATAAGGGGAAGCCTTAAGAAGTTGAAGGTCTTTCTAAGGAAAAAACATAATTTCCTGACATTTGAGTATTTTTACCAGAATAAAAACATAATTTCCTGACATTTGAGTATTTTTACCAGAATAACTTCAACTTTCTTTTAATAATGGGCTAGGTTAGGCCTTTCTACACAGTGCCCTACAAGGGAGGGCATTTAAACAGAGGTATAGAGTGGAAAAAAGGCACCCTGGGCATCTCTCATCCTTTCTCTCCACTCCCTCCTCCCCCACCTTTTCCATTGCAGGCCCAGGAACTAAGCAATGAGTGTCATGGAGTGCAAGGCATTTTGGGAATCACAGTTCTCTAGACCGGCAGTGGGGTTTGCTGCCAGGGAAAAACTTTTACCCTGTGTGGGTTTTTCCACCCCCCCACTCCCCATTTTTCTCCTCCCAAAACCCATGTCCAGAGAGCAAAAAAATAATATTGAATTTGGCTGCAAAAAATGGAGGTTAGTTCTCCCCCCCCCCCACAGCAGCAGCCAACTCAACTGTTGCTCTACAGAACTACAATTCCTAGAATGCCTTGCTCCAGCAATATGTATCATAGATGTAGGCAGCAGAGGTAAGCTGTACCCTGGGGTGAGCTCCCCTATCCTTCTGGTGCCCTTCCCATTAGGCAGTGCCTAGGATACATGTCCTACTTGCTTGCCCTCTGTTACACTACTGTGTGTAAACTGTACTGCCACAGAACTAACTGTAAGAAATAGTATCTTAGAGACTCTTCCTTGGGACCTATACCATGAATAGGTTTTGAAACTGCACTGTGAAACCCCATTGGATATCATGTTCAGCACCTGGACTGCTCAGTCAATTAATTCCTGGCACCCTGCCTGTCTCCAGGAATAATTTGTTGCTTCTCTGTTTCAGCAACAGTCTGACCTGCTTTGCACTTGAACAGCCAGGGGTTTTCTCTGTACAGTACTCATCCCATCTGCATAGTCCTGTATACCCAGACCCAAGATCCAAGTATCCACGCAGAGCATATGGCCAGGGAAGTCAAACAGCCTTAGTTTTAACCCACACTCTTTATAGAATTTGTGTGTGTGTACTTGTAATTTAAATATCTGTATTAACTGGCTTTGACGAGAGTACCTTGTGTATCTTTTAGTATTCTAAGTCTTTTAATGTGACAATGAAGTTAGACACTAATATCAGATCAGGCACAACTAATAAACGGCCAACAGCATGAGGTTATTGAAAGGGTTTTGGAGGAATTTAAGCTGCTTTATGTCTCTTGATATAACTGCAGACAGACAGGTGAGCCCAGGCTAATAGTGCTGCTCCAGGTCAATGTTCTCCGCAGTAGTGAAGGCCACGTGGAATGAAAGTTCAGGATAAAGCTTTACAGTGCATGTGTATGACTTGGATTGATCCTGTGCTGCCTTGGAAAAGTAGTTGAGTTCTGGTGGGTTGTGCAGGATGTATTTGTTGTTCTGTTCATTGCATATGGGTTTTTCCTCTAGCAAAGTTATTTAGGACTGTCTAACCTTTTAATAAGCTTCCAAAATTATTATTATCAGCATGGAGAGGTGCTGGGTACTGGTCTGTATTTAAATAGATTTGCTGTTCTTTTAGACTCGTGATTTCACTTACTTGTCTACTCTGAAGCAGTTTTTGCCTTGCTGACCAATATAAGCAGCTTTAAAATACACCAGTCCTGTCTATTTGTTATGGCAGTTAAATGCACGCAGATCAATTTCCCAGCATACAATTGCATATTAAATGTGAAATTGTTTGCGAAAGATGTCAGGCTGCCTTTTTTAATATTGTTTGTGGCCTTGTGTATTGGAGGCTTATTGTATGATTACTTGAAGTTAAAATACAGGACTGTTGGGGAAATGAGGAAGCGAGGAGAAGCAATGCAGAGAGTATTTGTTGTCCCTCAGAGGTGGGAAGAGGGGTTGTTTTGAGACTATCATGAATTGTGTATGTTCATTTCTGTTTGAATATATAAAAGATCCCCAGCTCTAGCTAAAAAATAGTTAAAATAGACCTAGGGAAAGAACTATACAGAAGGTGTGACCTCTTATAAAGCTCACCAAACTATTTTTTGGCAGCAGGGCCAAAAGCCCAGAAACCTGAGGAGACAAGGGACTTTGGCTGGATTTAAAAAAAGACAAAAAAAAAAGACTGCCCTTCTCTCTAGTGTTGTGGAAGCAGTCTGACCCCTAAGGCATCTTTACACATGCTCAGAAGAGGTGCTTTAATTAGAGTAGCTTTGAAAGCCACTCTAAAGTGCCTGGAGCATATTATGTTCAGTGTCCCCGTACTTCAAAATGGTGCTGGGGGCAGTTTATCTGAAACTCATTTGAGCTTTAGATAAAACACCCCTGCTACCATTTTGAAGTACAGGGACACGGAGGCTGGCTGCAGCGTGGTAAGTACCTTGCTCCAACAGACTTGATCAATCAAATCTACAACATGCTGTAATTAGAGCACGTCAGAGCAGCCTTCATGCTTGTGTATAGGCACTCTTAGATCTTGCAGGTGTAGGATGACCATGAGCATGAGGCCTGCAACACAGTCTCTGTTAAAGGGCAGTAGGACTTCAGGTAAGGCAAACATGCATACCAACCTTTTTGTGCATGTGCCTTTTAGTAACTTCTTATTTTTGAATAAGTTATCTGGTTCTGCCTGTTTTGGTTAAGCCATACTCCAATTTGTGAAGGGTGTCTAATCATTCTATTTGTATCTGGTTCTAGGCTTTTAAAGGGCAGAATCCCACACACAGAGCTCAGCTGGCTTTTCTGCATAAGTATGGTCCTGTAGTGCAATGCCCTCTGAGACCAGGGAGGGGATTTATGTGCAGCTAGTCCTACAGCTGTTAGCATTTTACAGATCACTGAAAGCTGATTGCATATTTCTCAAACTGGCAACTCTTTATTTGTTAGATGTTTCACTTGTCATTTCGGTGGGTAGATTTTTATTGTCAGTTGGACAGTACTACCATTTTATTTACATCTATTTAATGACCAGTCTGTACCTAAAAATCTTTGGGTAGGAAAGATACATTTTTTCAGTTTCTTTTGTTGTTCCAGTTTCAGATGGAGGAGCCAAAGAAAGGTTCACCTTCTTATAATAAGTACCTCAGTTCATATATGGTACATGGTCTGACTGTTTACTTGTGCTCAGGAGATTAGTTTAGTTAGTGAGGCATTAAAGCTCAAGAGCATTGGTGAAATGGGGGTCCAGGAAGGGAGGTCATTCCTCAAGGGAGTGATCCTACAGGTGCAGAAGGAGAAAATCCCATTGTGCATAAAAGCAGGCAGAGGGGCCAAGAAGCCCTCTTGGCTGAACAGGAAAGTCCAGGAAAGCCTAAGGGCAAAGAAAGAGGTATATGGGCTGTGGAAGCAGGAGGTAGCTACCAAGGAAGAGTATACCTCCCTGGCTCATATTTTAAGGGAATCAGTAAGGAAGGGCAAAGCAGGATTAGAACTTAGTCTGGCAACAAAAATTAAGGACAACAAAAAAGACCTTTGTCGGGTATATAGGGAGCAAAAGGCAGGTGCAGGTAGCATAGGACCCCTACAGGACAAACTAGGGCAATCGGTGCGGAGGGGGATGGGACAAAGCTGAACTCTTCAATGAGTTTTTTGCATCTGTATTCCTAGACACAGACCAAGACAAATCTCCCTGTTGGATCATAGATAGACACAGGAGGGAGACCAGACCACCGACTGTTAGCACAGACTTAGTGAAGGGGCTCTTGGAGGGGCTAGATGTGTTCAAATTAGCAGGCCTAGATGAACTTCATCCAAGGTTGCTGAAGAAATTGGCCAGTGTCATAGCAGAGCCATTGGCACGGCTATTTGAGCACTCATGGTAATCCAGTCAGATCCCAGAGGACTGGATAAGAGCCAGTGTAGGCTGCAGTTCAACAAAGACAAGTGGAAAGTGCTGCACCTGAGGAAAAAGAACCATCAACACACTTACAGGCTGGGAGAGGACCTTCTCAGTGGCAGAAAGGGATCTTGGAGTCACAGTTGACTCCAAGATGAACATGAATTGTCAGTGGGGCAAAGTGATCAACAAGGCTAACCGCACTTTATCATACATTAGCAGATGCATGACAAACATGTCCAGGGAGGTGATGCTTCCCCTCTATGTGGTACTGGTCAGGCCGCAGTTGAAGCATGGCATCCAGTTTTGGGCGCTGCACTTCGAGAGGGATGCGGAGAATCTTGAGAAGGCTCAGAGGAAGGCCACCCATATGGTCAGAGGCCTGCAGGCAGGGCCCTACGAGGAGAGACTGAGGCACCTAGATCTCTTCAGCCTTTGCAAGAGAAGGCTGAGAGGTGAACTTGTGGCTGCCTCATTCATCAGGGAAGGGCATCAAGGAATAGAAGATGCTCTATTTACCAGAGCACCTCCTGGACTAACTATGAACAGTGGCCAGAAATTGACAGAGAGCAGATTTAGGTTGGACATTAGAAAGAACTTCTTCACAGTAAGGGTTGTCAGAATCTGGAATGGGCTTCCAAGGGAGGTGGTGCTCTCCCCTACCTTGGGGGTCTTCAAGGGGAGACTGGACAGGCACCTAGTTGGGGTTGTCTGACCCCGGCATTCTTTCCTGCCTAGGGCAGGGGGTCGGACTCGATGACCTACTGAGGTCCCTTCCGACCCTAACCTGTATGAATCTATGATGTACCAATGCAAAGTTGAGACAAATCACAAGATCATCTGTCTTTTAATGGACTATTGTTCTACTGTTTACAAATTTAATTTTGTAGTAACAAAAACAAAAAAGATCATGGACCACATCTGAATTTTTTTGAAAGTGCTGGAATGGAGCATAGGTGAAACTTAAGGCACAGACAGAAGTGACAATTTTTGCCTGATCTGGCCACAGAAAGCAGTTTAGCCATGACCAACTGTAAGTACACGGCTGCAGACTGCTTCAAAAATGGTTGCTTGGATGGAAAACTTGATCCTTCATTGCATGATGGTCAGATGAAGATGTTTTGAAACAGAACGTCGTCTTTAACTTGTGTCTGTGCTGCCTGCCAGCCTCTGTTTTCAGAATGGGAGGGTGGAAGTGGAGCAGAGGGAGTTAGGTCAGGGCCAAGGGGATTCAGCCCCTGCTGAGGGGTGGGGCAGGTGTATTGGAGCCCCTCACCAAGGTGGCGGGGTTCAATTTACCCACTGCACCCTCCTGTGCTGGCTGGGGATCCCCTAGAATGAGCTCTCTCTGCTCCCTTTCTCCCCTCCCATTCTGAAACAGGGACAGGCTAGAAGAGAGAATGGACCATTGCTAGGGAAAACTAGCTGCAGACTCACAGCCAGCAGCTAAATTCTCCTCCCCTTTGGAACCAACTTTGAACTTCTGTTTGTTCCAGGAGTTCCTTGCAACTCAGAACACTTCCTGCAAAGCATTCTCAGTTACAGTGGGGACCTGCATTTCTGTATGCACACAAATCGCAAAATAAATCAAGATCAGCTCTTTTCCAACGTCCACAAAACTACTTGGGCACCTAGAATTATTAGGTAGCTCCTTTTTGGCACGAACATTTCCTTAGATATTTTAGTTTTGACTTGTGTGCATGCCTGGAAGCAACCAAATCAGCCACCTATATACCGAAATCCCATTTTTGCTCTGTGCGGAGTCAGATTAGTGTTGGCAGGTATCTAAATTCCACCAAACCACTCATTTGTTATGTGTTCAGAGAGCATACCTGGTACACAACTGACACCAACAGCATAAGCACAGCACCATATATTCACTCTCCCATACTGTTTGTAGTGATTTGGTGATAGCTCATGCTTTTTTCACAGTCGTCTGATGACAGCATCATTTACCCTTCAAGTGGAAGATTTGGATTTAGGACCTTCACAGCCATAAACCACATCTCCTGTTTCCCAGGAGAATGCCCTAACCTCTAGGCTGTAGTCTAGTCTGGGCAGAAAGACTCTTTCATCTGTTGAAATGGGTCACTAAGCACCAGTGACTTGTGGGGTTAGAAGATTAAGCCTAACTTCAGAGTCCAGTGAGGAGGCCACTTCCCTGGGAATGGTGAAATCCTGGGTTCTGCTGCCAGGTCTGTTAATGCATTTTCCACTAGACTGTCACTGGTTTAAAAATCAGAAATCGGTACCTGTGCAGTGCTTAGGTGATACAGGTTATCCTGTTGGAGGCAACCACATCTCTCCATTGATTGTGTTGGGGTTGGCAGTACCTTGCTTGCTTGCTTATTAATTTGCTGAAGTGCATATGAGAACAATTTGGATCTGACCATGTGCCCCTCTGCAGACTGTGGTTCCTGTATCCAGGTTCAGGGAGATTTATAATCTCTTAATGTAATTTCTGGACTCTACATTAGCAATAGAACATCAAAGGCCCTATTGGCAGAGTATCTGTCCTCTGTGCAAGTGTTCTTCAATCAGTTTTCAAGAGTAAATGTGCTATGCAAATTACCAGTACCTGCCTTGCCAACCCCAGCTACTGAAAGGTTAGGAGCTAGACCTCCCAAACGTCATGAAATTGCCTTAGAAATTATGACCTTTTTCAGGGGACGAAAACCACAATTAAAGGAGTTTTAAATAAGATTGTTGTTAGTGTTTATATTTCTAAGCTTATTTTTGTAACCCATGAAGGTTAGAAACTGTTTAATGCGAGCTGAAATTCACAAGTGGTAATATGATTTAAAAAGCTGGAGATTCAAGGAAAACAATCTATCAGAATGAAAGAAAATTGCCACAATGCAGAGCAGGTTGGGTTTCAGTGACTTTATCAACATGGAAGAAGCAGTTTTTTGTATAGATATGATGGGGATATGTGGTCTGGAGAAGAGAGGCAGGGACCTATTATCTGGCATAGCTTCTGGTCAAATTTCATTCATAGAAAAAATTTGAAAATTGTAGTTGTATGATGGTTTACCTAGCTCTTCCAAGCTGTTTTTCACATTACCTGGAAAATGTAATTCTCACCTCAGCACCTTAGTGGAGAAGTGTTCATCACAAGCAATAAGAATTGAATTAGATAATTAGTTTAGAAAATGATATAGCATGTCTTGTAGCAATCTCTAAAACACTACCCATACATAGGTCTATCCATACCAAGCATAGTCTGGGAAATTTTCTCAAGTGTAAAGGCACTCGTCTTCCACAGGAACTCTGGTACAGCATTGTAATAAATTCTGCAATCTCTCTTAATGGAGCAACCATTCTGAACACCTGGGATTCCAGGACTCCCTAGCATTTTCTTATATTGCTATGGAAACCAGAGAGCACCAGAAAGTGATTTTGTTTTGATTTGAAAAGAGAACATTTTAATGACTCCTATTAATAAACTGTGCTCACCAGAGAGGAGCTGAAAGAAACTGAATTCCAAAGGGTGGTGGAATTCAAAGCAAATCTTCACATCTGTCCATTGCCTGGTTCCTTCTATGTTGTGCACCCCCCTCACCCCCCCACCCCACTGTGAAAGGTAGTGAAGATTATCCTGTTTGCCAAATAAACTGCAGCTTTCTAAGTCTACACTAGGTGTAAAATTCCACTGTTTCTCTGATAGTATGGGGATAGTGAGTCCGTGCTTCACCTTCTTGCAGAATTTACAGGAACAGGGAACTGGTTGTGAAGGTAGAAGGTAACTTGGATGACGGTGTCTGTGGAAATGATCAAGTGCAGAATCTGCAGGGGAGAAGGAAGGAGAGCAGCAAAATAAGGACACTGGATTTCCAAAGTGACAACTTGAACACTTAAGGAATTCATGGGCAGGATACCGGGGGGGGTGGAGGGACGTGTGGAGTCTGAGGGAAAAAGGAGTTCAGGAAAGATGGCTGTACTTTTAAGGAGGCCATATTAAGGATGCAGAAGCAAGCTATCCTCACATGGTGGAACAACGGGATATGCAACAGAACAGCCTGGATAGGTAGCAATCTTCAATGAGTTGAAACTCAAAAAGGAATCCTACTCAAAGTAGAAACTTGGTCATAGTACTGCAGAAGAGTGTAAGAGTATTGCATGGGGGTCCAGAGAGAAAATTAGGAAGGCCAAGGCACAACTGAGATGCAACTGTCAAGGGATACAAAAGGGGATTCTACAAGAATGCCAGGAGAAAGACAAAGAAACTCTGGGTCCCATGCAGAAGGCAGTATTGTTACAGATGATGAACGCAGAGATAGTGGAAATATTTAATGCCTTTTTATAACTTCAGCCTTCACAAATATGGATGAGTGCAATTGATAGCAAAGTTAGGGAAGGAGACCAGCAGCATAAAGTAGTGGAGGAACAGATAAGTGAATATTTAGATAAGCTACATGCCTTCAAGTTAGCAAAGCTGGATGGCAAGCACTCTGGGATATTGAAGGGATGGGAGGAGGTAATATCAGAGCCATTAGCTCTAGACCCTTTTTGAGAGCTTGTGGAAATAGGGGGTGAGGTCCTGGGTTTGGAAAAGGGCAAATATAGTGCCCATGTATAAAAATGGGAGGAGGAGGATCTGGGGACTTACCGACCAGTCAGCCTGACCTCGATACCTGAGCATATCATGGAGCAGGTCCTCAAGGAACCTATTTTGAAGCACCTAGAAGAGAAAGTGGTGATCAGGAACAGCTGGTATGGACATACTGAGAGCAAGTTATGCCTGACCAACTTGAATTCCTTCTCTGATAAGATGAGAGGCTCTGCTGGGGGGAATGGGGCCAGGGAGAAGTAGTAGATGTGATATACCTTGACTTCAGCAAGGCTTTTAACACAGTCTCTCACACTATTCTCATTAGCAAACTAAGGAAATGCACACTAGGTGAAAGTTTTGTAGCCATCTTACAATATTATCTGGAGCATGCTGTTCAATGAGTAGTCATCAATGGCTGAATATCTAGTTGGAAAAAAGTGTCAACTGGGGTTTCCAAGGGGTCTGTCCTAGGTCTTGTGTTGTTTAATATTTTCATTAATAATTTGGATGATAAGATTTGAGTGCACACTTAGCAAATTTGCAGATCACACCAAGTTGAGTGCATATGCACGTACTGAAGGAAAGGGCTAGGATCCAGGGTGACTGGAGAAATGGTCCTCAATCAATGAGATGAGATTCTACAAGGAATCTTGTTGAAGTGCAAGTGTTCAACAAGGAGCCCTGTGCTTGGAACAGTAATTGCATGCACAGATCAGACTGGGGAATGATTGGCTAGGCCGGAATACTGCAGAGACCATACAGCAGACACTGCTGAATATGAGCCAACAGTGTACTTTTGTTGGGTTATATTAACAGGAGTCTCTCTTGCAAATCAAGGGATCTTTTGCACTGTTTGGCAGTGGTGAGTCCTTTCCTGAAGTAATGTGTCCAGTTTTGAACCCTATACTTCAAGGGTGGAAACAGCTTGAAAGAGTCCAGCAGAGAGCTGGAACAGATGTTTAGAGACTTGGGAAACATGACTTATAAGGAAAGGTTGGAAGAGCTAGGATTATTTAGTTTAGAGAAGAGAGCAGTGATAGGGGGACTAGATAAGTCTTTAAATACCCAAAGGATAATTACAAAGAGGATGGAGACTAGCCTTTTGTCTGTGGCTGTAAGAGACAGGACTAGGAGGAATGGTCCCAAACTGCAGCAAAGGAAATTTAGGTTGGAGACTTAGGAAGAACTTTCTGAATATGAGGGTGGTCAAGCCATAGAAAAGTTGTGGAATCTCCATCCTTGGAAATTTTCAATATCAGGATGGACAGATGCTTTGCTGGAATGGTTTAGTCAGGGGTGATCATGCCTTGAGCAGGGGGCTAGAGTAGATGAACCAATGAGGTCTCTTCCAGCCCTACCTTCCTATGAACTTTCAACCATAAGCAGACTAGGTCTAGGTGTCCTTGTTTTCCCTGAATAGTCTTTGCCAACCAAGATGATCATTGGGTAGTCAATAGAAAATTGGTATACTCTTATTTAAAAAAAAAAAAAAAAAAAAAAGTTCTTTGAAAGAATCAGATTAGAGTCCCTGGGCATAAAAATTAGATTACTTACAATACAGCAGCTACTGAAGTTGATATGAATAAAAAATAACTTGGAACAAATTGGAACCAAGTTAAATACAGTGTGCAAGTGGCAGATCCCTCTGTGCATGCCCCCACCTGGGCTTGGGGCTGTTTCACTGATCTGGCCTTTGCTCTTGTGCTGGCCTAAGCAAAACCCTGACCCCAGCACTTGGGAAGGTGTAGCAGGATCACCCCCTAGCTGGGAGGGGGCCTCTGGGAGTCCCTGGTTGTGCTGAGCCAGGAGCAGAGGGGAAATGTCGGGTAGACCCCTGCTGGGGTCCCTGCTGGTGGGAGAGGGGAGGCAGGGAGGTTTAATTCCCCTTTGCCTGAGCTTGTTAACCCATACCCCTGCCCCCTCCACTCTAGTGAGGAAGAGTCTGGCAGGGGCTGTGTCCCCAGCACACCTACCCCATTGTCAGCCAGCTGTCACTGCTCCAGCTAGAGAGCAGAGGGGCCTGGCCAACTCTGCTCCGTTCCAGCAAACAGCACAGCCCAGCCTCAGCCTGCAAAACATGCTAGGGGACCGTAATTTAACTTGAACCAGGAAGGGGTCTGGGACAGAAATTGCATAAAACAATTTGACCTCAATCAGTTAAGTCTGATACTATGTTCAACCAGATTTATCATAAACCAATTTTGAGTCTGGCTTATGTGCACTGAACTTCTGTACTGTTACAGGTTTAAGTCAGTTTCTGGTCACTTAAACCGGTTTATATGTAACTTTTGTCCCTAGCCTTGATGTCCTGTTAAGGGTTAGTTTCAGCCTTTCACATCAGGCTGAACATTCAGATCTTAAAAAACCCAGAGGATTTGGAAGATTAGTAAAACCTTCTAAGTGCACATTTCTGCTTTGGCAAATAAAAATGCTGGGAAAAGACAAGTTTGTACAATGTTACCTAACAGGTCTAGAGATAATTTTGGTGTATGTAGAGTCCTATACCTACCAGTTAGGGACAAAAATAATACTTCACCAAAGTGGTGTGTGAGGGGGAAGGGGCTGAGGGGAATGAGGAGGTCTTTTTAGTGTTGCAGAAACAATCCAACGGAAAGAACAAACCTGCGCATCCTTCATGGGATTATTTACTGAACTGTAATCGGTTATACCTGTGAAAGCCTATTAAAGACTATCAATCTACAGAAATGTCATTGCAGGGTTCTGATTTAGTCTGCATACATATTATTGTTACTGTTCTCCTGTTTTCCCTCTCCTCCTCTTCTGTGCATTTCATACACACCTTGCATCCTTTTAAGGAAGGGTATAGTCCCTTTTGTACCAAGTCTGTGCAGCATTTAGGGTAGTGGGTCTCCGATCTGTGTCTAGGCAATACTGTACTTAAAAAATAATTATGTGAATGGCTGGTTGCCGTCTCACCAATGTTATGTTTCTCTCAGGCTTATTTAGCCTAGATGCTATTAAAGTCCTTAACACGTTGCTCTTTTAATTCATTGTTCTCCACAGCCCATCTGGTTTTCCTCTCCTCTGTACCACTGTGTACCAGCCTCTAAAAAGGTTCCTATGAACAGCCCAGGAAAGGGCTCATGGTGCATGACAGGCAAGCTCCCACACAACTCTGCTGCATTCTGGCTTTCTAGGCAGAAGTACCCAGGTTGCTGGGCTCAAGGAATACAGCTCTTTAATGCAGTCTTAAGGAAACATTACAAATAGCTGCTTGCTCTTGGGAAGTTAAGTGTGTGACCTTGCAACCCTCCCCACCCATAACACAAAAATGTTTTCATGTCTTTTCCTGATCCCTCTCCCCTCTGTGGAAAAAACGAGCTGAACACTTCAGGAACGGCTACGCTATTCGTATGCTTTGCATATGTTTGTCTCTCTTTTTCCCCAAGGGGGCTTGCTCTGTGCAGATGTCTCTCTAATCCACCTAAGCACTGTGGATTCCTTCAATCTCCCAGCTAATGCTTTTCCTTCCTCATGCTGGCCTAGTGCCACTTTTCTTTTGGGATTGCTTTCTTCTGAGGCTCAGCAGCTTGCACCCCAGTGTCCCATTTACTGTTCTTTTAGGCCAGATGCAGGATGTTTCTGCTTCATTCTTACCTTCCCCCGGCAGGCTGTGTTTAGGGCTTTCCTTCTCTTGTCCCAGGTAAGCTTCTTGCATCTTTAGTGTGATGGTAATTGGTGCTCCTACTGGTTTTACAAACAGTTCAGTAGCCAAAAATAGGGATGAAGAAAACAACAAAAATAAAAGTTTTTGTTTAATACAGAATAATTCTTGTTCCCGACTCTTGTAATAAGAGCAAAGGAAATAAAAGGCTGGTGTTCATAGTGATATTTTTCTTCTTTCCAATAGCTTGGCAGTTAGCACTTGCATAGGGTATGGGAGACCTGGGTTAAATTCCCACCTCCTACTTACAAGGGATTTGAACCCACCTCCTAAAGGAGTAGCATAACAGCCACGGTGTAGGATGCTCTGTAATAAGGCTGGGCTTCTCAATATCTGTTGTTTACACTGTTGCACTTTGTACAAATACCTGGAGAAAAAACTGGAACTCAGTGAGTGTTCTACTTGCCAGGCCAATGTCTTAATCACCAAGCTGAAGAGTCTGTCCCTCTCCTGTTTCTGTCTCAAAGTAGAACAGGTCTAGCAGGAAGGACTGAGGAGGAACGATTGACTCAGGGCAGTATCTTTAATCACTGGGTTATAGGTACAATGGGATGGGACTACCTCAGTCCCACCTTTTTGAACTGTTTCTCTTTCTATAAATAAATGAAAAAAAATCACACAAAAAAGACCAAGACCTTAGACAGTTTTTGCCTCATTCCCTTGACAGCTGGGAGGGTCTTTGTCCCTCTTCCAATTACTGTTTGTTTATACAGGGAGGAAGTGTCAGCAAGAGAGATTGCAAACCCTTTTCCAAGAATGCCCTTTAACCTGTTGAGTAGGGCACTTCCCAAGCTTGCGGGTTCAAGTGTCCTTGGGCAGAAGAGGGCATCTTAATTTCTAACATTCAAGATGAGTACTTGAAACACTGAACTGAAAAGGAGGTCACCATTTTCACCATTTTCTCTTCCAGTAATTTTGTGTATCAAGATTCACAATGCTAAAACACTTTTCCAATGTGAATAGTTTTCCTGGCGCTTGGGAGCAAATTTGCTATTCTCTGAAAATGTCTGACCATTAGCTACCACTTCCTGGTATGCTGCTGCTTCCCACAGTGGCCTTTTGCCTTTTTACCAATTAGGCGGTAGTTCTGAGGAAGCAGAGAGCATGGACAACAGCTTAGCTTTGTGACCACTAAGGGAGAAAAAGATGGTGCTTTGCTTTCAGCTTATTGTGCCCCTGGACTGAGTGCAGTGCATGCCCAGAAGAGGCACCATGTTAGTTTGACTCGGTTCACCCAACATCTGTATAGATCAAGCATTTCAGCAGGGTTTTTTGGCATTTTTATCTAAGAGCTGATTTGAATCTGCTTTAGATAAAATCGCCAAAAAGCCCCATGGAAGTGCCCGTTCTAGACAAACACTGGGGAACTGGGTCAGACTGAAGCGCTTCCTCTTCCAGTAAAGTGCTGGGCTTTTGGGGGGTGGGGTTTGGTTTACATCTGTCAGCACCCCTAATATTTCAGCACTTTGTAATAAGGGAAAAAGACCTGGTTCAGGCTTGCCTCCAATTATTATATTTTTAGAACAATTTTTTTTTGTACTAAAGGAAGTAAGTAAGTTCTGTATAAAGATTTTAATCAGCCCCACCCATCCTTGGAAGTATGTACAGTTTGTCCTGGATAAGATTAGCAAAGTGTCTGACTGTATGTGTGGCTCATCAATTTAGTTGAAAGTGTTTTGTTTTTTTGTGTCAAGGCTTCTACAGAAGTGACTTGTATTGTTTCAAGAAATTAATGTTTTATGTTGGGCTCTTTTGTTTACTGGTTTAGCTAGATGGAGTAATTTATCTGATAAACTTTACACAGTGACAGCTAGGGACCTTAGTATGCAAACTCCTGTGTCTGCTGACTTACGCGTGGCCTTAGACAAGTTACGTGTCTTCTCTGTGTGTCAGTTTTCTGTAGATGGAAACTGGAGAGGTGTATTCATCTTAAAAGCTTGGTGAGGATTTCTTAGCCATTTCTGCAAGGGGATATATACATTCTAAGTTGCCTTTACTTGTTTGCATTTTCTCTATGACCCATTAAGGGGGGAAGATAGTATTTCTGGAGATGAGAATTTCAGCTAAAGTATTGTTCTGAATAGAACACTGTCCCAGGCTGTGTAAATGTCTGTTGACCCCATCAGTATTTGCAACAAAAAAGCCCCTCGTCTTACATATGCATTTAAGAAAACTTAATTAAATACATTGTCTATCTCTGAACTGCTGTTAAACATAGCATGTGCTTAGTAATGGAAACCAACCAGGCAGTTGTTGATTTAAATGCAGCTACCACCAAAAGTGGTACATGACCCATATTGGGCAAACATGTTGATGGGAACCTACCACAAGAAGGTTAGTGCAACCCCTCTGAATAAGGTAAATGGTAGTGCCTACTGAGTGCATTCCCCTTCAGCACCAACTGTTTTTCAAGTCATGGTGAGCCTTTATTGAATGCAGTCTGACTGCTTTCACTCCCACCACAGCTGAGCTGTGGCTTTTCCATTTCCATTGCTTCTTGTTTCTTCACTGGCCTTAAGTGTCTGGCAAATGTCACCAAACAGGGCCCCAGACAGTTCAGCCAGAATCCCTCTGTTGTTTCAGCCTGTCCCATATGATTAGTGTAGCCTCCATGCTTCACAAGGTGAAGGTAGACCAGGTTGCCCTATGCCTTATCTGCATATGTATTTTTGGAGGATCCCAGGACTTGTGACAAGAACACTTGGTTCATGCTTTAGACTCTAGTGAGGCCCAGCACAATGGACTGTATGGTGAATCGTGAGCTTTTGGCTTTGGGCTAGTTATCATGCATTGCTTGTTCTACATATAAGTAGGTGTCAAATGCTACTTAAGTGTGTTTTATGGAGTACCTGTGTTAAAACTAGCAGCAGTTTCAAAAAAGGGTAAGATGTATCAGTTCTGGATGAAAAGTGTATGGGTAATATATGCAAATTACTACAGCTATGGTTATTTCAAGGTCAGTTATTTCAAATTTGTTCCTTACTTCTATGTGCTCATGGAGAGTAGGGTCTGACAAGAAGGGGAAGGGGAAGGAGTTGCAGGGAAAAGAAGATAGAGGGACAGGGCAGGGGGGTTTCTGACTCCCCAGCCAATATTTTCCCTGCTGTAGCAGTGTGAGGTTGACAAATTCAAGACAAACTTCCTATGATTAGATTCTATACCTGGAAAATTGTATAAAACTTATACATTGTCCATATATAGAATTTAATTATTGGGGAATCATCTTATAAAATCAGGGCCATCTTATATTTGAGTAAATGTGGTATATCCCAATTTGAGTTGTCAAATGTTGCTAAATACTTTTTCCTGCAAGCATCCTGCTGAGATCCACAGGTCATCACTACCACAGTGATGTAAGCAATATGCCTAACAGAAAACGACGAGTGTCAGAACTGTGCTGTCTGCATTCTTCCTAAGGGCTTTGTAACACAAACATAAACATGAATGCTGTGCTGTGCTGACTTTTTTTTTTATGTTCATCAGCATCAGACTTCATAAACAGTACTTGCAAGTCAACAAAGACGCACGTAGATGCTGTTTGGGCTAGTTGAAGTTAGTGCATTAAATGTTTGGCTAATTAAGTCTCAGCCTGTCTCTTTTTTGTATTTATAGGCATTTCTTCTGCATGCCCCTTGTATTAAAACTTGAATTTATTTTTTTATTTTTGCATCACCCTTGCATGTCCCCATATTGGTAAAAGTGCAAGGAAGGTATAGGTAAAAAAAAGTCCTAACAACTGGTGACATATGTCCGAAGAGTAGCATTTAAAAGCTGTTTTGTCATGGGCTATTCAACACATTACCTTCTGAGATATATGAAATGGATCTGATCTATATGGAAGCTGAATGCAAGACTCGGTGTCTTGTCATTAGTTTTCAGTTTGGTTGCTCAAGGAGAGACATCAATGAGCATGGAATATTATTAACAGGATCACCTAGCGTTTGGTTCTGAAATCTGTGCTGCTTAATATACATATTGGTGATCTAGATCAGTGGTTCTCAACCTTTTAGAGTCAGGTTAGCCCTCTGTGCAGCTCGTTAGATCCAAGCCACCACTTTGAAAATGCCAGCTTTTAATTTTCACCCGTTTCTTGCCTACAGAAAAATAATAGAACAAGTTTTCTGTTGGAAAGAACTCAGACCACAACAGGTCAGAATTATTTTAATGTTATGAATTCCTGTGTGAAATCTTTGGGTTTATCTTGTTTATCATGTTTACACACCTAACAGTGTGGCATCTCACAGAATGTGACTACAGCACCCTGGTTGAGAATCACTTATTTAGATGATAACTTTTACAGTGTTTTACTAGTAAAGTTTGCAGATGATCCAAAGATTGGTACATAGTAAATAACGAAAATGGGTTACTGATACCAGAGTGTTCTGAATCCCCTTGGTTAAATGGTTATATGGGTTATAACAAAATGTGTTAATACAGCCAAATGCCAGGTATTACATCTAGGAACTCGGGCTGCGTGTAAACGGAATGAGAGGCATGTGTGCACGACACTTTGAAGTGGGCTAAGTGCTTTTACACTGCTTTAACTGTCTTGGTGTTTGCATGCCTCAGGGATGTATTGCACGTTAATTCCAGCTGCTGTAGGAAATTCAGTGGTGTAATGCACCGTAAACAACTTGGGGTGCAGCAAACTAAAACTCCTTTGAGCTGCCCCTACAGCCATGGAGCGAAGCACCAGACTCCATGCAGCTCCACAGCTCTGCAGGAAGCCCGTGCAGGCAGCCTGACAGCAGCCCGGGAAAAGCAGCAAGCCTGATCGCTTTCGCTCCCAACCCCCAGAGCCTGCCTGCCTGAGCTGCACAAGGGCCTGGTGCTTCCCTCTGTGGCTGTGATGACCCCTGGGACCACCCAAGCCAGGTGCTGCCTAGGGGGGAGCCTCCACTGCCATGGAGGGAAGCATGCCGCCCACCTTCCACAGCCCAGGGACTGCTCTGCCTGCCAGCAGCTTGCTCTCCCCTCCCTGCCGGAGAGGCAGGTAAGTCAGCAGGGTGTGTGGATGACAGGGGGGTTTAATCAACCCTAAATTGAAGCAGTATTTTTTAAAACCCACTGCTTCAATTTAGGGCCCCCGTTTCGTCTACACATGCCCTCAGCAAGCAGGTTACACCTACAGGATGTGTTAGAAATCAGCAAATCCAGGAAGGACTTGTGCGTCATTGTAGTTAATGGCAGCTCTTAGTCAAATGCTCTGATGAAAAGAGCTAATATCATCTTTTGATTTATAAAAAGGAGAATATCAGGAAGAAATAGGGAAGCAATTTTGCCTCTCTGCATGTCATTGGTAAGATTGCACTTTGAAGATTGTCAAGTTCTGGTCCACATGTGAAGGTGTGGAATTACTAAAGCTGTTTCAAAGGAAGGCCACAAAAATGAGGCATGCTAGGAAAACAAGCCTCAGTTTGTTCAACTTGCTGAAGAAAAGGTCCATAAGAGGTGCTTAAAGGTGATCACAGCATAATTGTTTACTTACCTACTGGGAAAAGCAATATTACTGTTTTAAAATGAAAGCAAGTCACCTGGGTATCGGTAGTCAAGCCAGAGGGTGAAATCTACTTGTGTTTTACATGGCTAAATAACAAAGTCTTCACTTTCAACATTTTACCATATGATATGAAAAATAGTTTAATATGCATTCAGCATGTTCTGTTCTTGTAAGTTCCTTTGTGCTCTCAGCTTTTCTTATAAATAGTTTGGAAATCAAAACATAAAATGGAAGTAGCTGTTTCCAATTTCAATTTTTAATCTTTTTCAGGTGGAAAGACATGACATGAATACCCTGAGTTTGCCTGTTAATATTCGTCGCGGGGGTTCAGACACCAACCTCAACTTTGATGTACCTGATGGGGTCTTAGAATTTCACAAAGTCAAACTAAGTGCAGATAGCTTGAAACAAAAAATCCTGAAAGTTACCGAGCAGATCAAAATTGAACAAACAGCCCGTGATGGAAATGTGGCTGAATATTTAAAATTGGTGAACAGTGCAGACAAGCAACAAGCTGGACGTATTAAACAAGTCTTTGAGAAAAAGAACCAGAAGTCTGCCCACTCCATTGCCCAGCTGCAGAAGAAATTGGAACAGTATCACAAAAAGCTCAAAGACATTGAACAAAATGGATCCTCCAAGAGTACCAAGGATATTTCCAAAGACAGTCTGAAAGATATACAGCACTCTTTAAAAGATGTCCACGGCAAATCTCGTACTACTGGTCATGGAGCTGAGGGCAGCAAATCGGGTGTGCCAGGGGTGTCCCTGACACCTCCGGTGTTTGTTTTTAACAAATCTAGAGAGTTTGCAAACTTGATCAGAAATAAATTTGGTAGTGCTGATAATATTGCCCACCTCAAAAGCACCCTGGATGAATTTCGGCCAGAAACTAGTCCTAGGGCCTATGGTGGTAGTGCCACTATTGTGCCTAAAACTAAATATATTAGCGATGATGAATGCTCGAGTGGGACATCTGGCTCTGCAGATAGCAATGGGAACCCTTCCTTTGGGCCTGGTGGATCAGGCACTTTGGGCAACCAAGGAAAGCTTTCTATGATCTTGGAGGAACTGAGAGAAATAAAGGAGACGCAATCCCAGTTAGCTGAAGATATAGAGAACTTAAAAACACAGTTTAAAAGAGACTATGGTTTTATCTCTCAGACGCTGCAAGAGGAAAGATACAGGTATTTTCTTTTTCATGCTTTCTTGAAATGGCTTTTGCGTGGTTATATGAAGTGATTCAGAATCATATGAATGCAAATATATGCTTTAAAAGAATTAGTGAGCTTGAATGTGTTGTTTGTAAAAATGAATAAAACAAATAAAAATTAACTTCCCTTTTTGTTCTCAGTAATAAGTATTGGCTACAAAAATGCTGTTTCTTTTGTTAACCTAAAATACATTTGTAACAATAATACTTCAAGTTGATAGATGGGACAGTTATATTCATTTAGTTGAGGCTTTTCTAGAAAGTTTTAATCTGCCTCTTGCTTTACTGGCATAATGTATCATATGAATATTGCATACAGTTGTTGCCATTGCTGTCATAGTCAGAGGAAAGGTTTTGATTTATTTCCATTTAGAACCTGATAAACAATCTGTGATGTAATAGAGCTACTTCTACAATTAACAGTGCATTCTTATTCCCAAGTCATTTCCTGCAGTTTGGCATTATGAATGTTCCCAAGCCCATAGTTACCCAATGCAATTTTGAGAGACAGTGCAATAAACTACAGCAGTATGTCATTTTAAATGCTTTAACAAAACATCCTTTTATGGTCCTAAACTACTTGGAAATTAACCTTTTAACATCCATTATGGGCAATGATGTATGTTCTGCATAAAATCCAGACCTGGAGCAAAACACTTAGACACAAACCAAGATTGTTTTTTAGTATTTCCCCCCGCCCAAGGTAAACAGTGAATTTTGGACATCTCCATTTTTTAAACTGTAGCATGAGATGCACGTGATTCTTTAGAATGCACTAATCACCTGAACTCTGAAATTTTGAGCTTCTTGGGTGTTAGATTTGATATCAGTCACCCTTTAAAATCTTGGCCAAGTAAAATGTATCCAAATATCAAATGTCATATTAATTGCGAAAATCAGCATTTTGGTTAATGAGATGCATGTCGTCTTTGTAAATAGGGAAAAAAAAACCCATTAGTATAAAGCATAGTATTTATTAAAAAAATCCCTTGTTTTATTGTTCTCAAGGTGAAGGGAAGGCAGATTATTTTAGATGGAGATGAGGGGAAAATATATAAAACCCACCACAATGAATTTCAGTCTGAGATGTGAAGTCATGAATTGGGTGGTTATTTTAAATGATATTTTCTGTTATACCACCAACATACTTGCAAATAACTTTTAGGGTGTTGAGTAAATGGGTGCATGGATGTTTTACTTTCACTAATTTTTATTGCAAATCAAAGTGGTGGTGGTTTGGCATAAGAGTATGGAATAGCACATCTCTTCAAAAGATGTAACCACACTTGTATAGGAGATAATTTAGACTTGATTTTTTTTTTTCCTGAAAAGGTATGAACGATTGGAAGACCAGCTAAATGATCTGACTGACCTCCATCAGCATGAAACAGCAAACTTGAAACAAGAGCTAGCTAGCATAGAGGAGAAGGTGGCTTATCAGGCCTATGAGCGGTCACGAGATGTTCAGGTATTTTTATGACTGAACTTGCTAGCTATTCTACAAACTCCTGCATTTAAATAATTTTACACATTTATATTTAAATTTAAGGAACGTTATTAAAGATTTAGACCCTTTTTAAAAAAAACTTGTGTAGGGTAGCATTATGGCCACTTTTAAACTTATGGCGAAGTTCTCATTTCAGTGAAACCAGAGGGGCTGGGGTGGTATTGGTTCTAAGGCACAGAGTTGACAGCCCAGAGGTTACAAGTTCAAGGCCATAGCAGAAGTGCTCATGGTGCAGCCTGTCAGATTCTAATGAGTCTCCAAATTCTGCTAGATAGTGTCACAAAAACATGAAAAAAGAAGGAACAGAAACTTACTCCTTGTTAGCAGAGGAGTAAGTAATCCCCAGGTTATATATTAAATATTCTGAAATGCAAGAATTTTGCATCTTTCTTAGTTTGCCTCATTGCAAAGGTGGCATTTTTCTCCATCAGCTTGCTAATGATGCCTAAAGCCCTTCCAAAATTTATTAATGCTGTGTGACATTTTATTATAATTTGAGTTTATAGTACCAGAACTGGGTAGTTTTTAAAAAGAAAAATTGACTGAGATCCCAAATCAATCATAGAAAACATTTGAAGCTATGTCAAGAGGTAAGACTTTTTTGTGATATCCCTTATTGGACTTTTTTTGAGCATCAGGTACCCCTTCCTTTGGTCTGAAGGAGAAACAGCTGTGTAGCTATAGGAATTATAAATATATTTTAGATAGAAACTCATAAAGTTTCCATCCTACTGAGACTCCTTTTTACCCTGTGTTTCTCCTGCAACAGTTGTTGTCCTTGTTCTTGCATTAATTACTGAGAGGAAACTGCATTCCTGATACTGCTTTAGGGGTATAGGTTGTAGCCATGTTGTTCTAAGGACCTTGGCAGACAAGGTTCTTTGGGTAAATCTAACCTCTTTTGTTAGACCAACTTAAATAGTTGGGAAAATTCTTCTTTGCAAGCTTTTTGGGTACAAATACCCTTCTTCAGGCTGAGGAAGCGTCTGCAGTTGATCAGACTAACTGCAGACGCTTCCTCAGCCTGATGAAGGGCATTATATTAGCTATAATGAAAAATGTTTGGCTGAGCACCGTTCAGCGCGACTTCAGATATGTGTGCTTACAATGTATTTAAGTCACGGATTAATGAGCCCTGAAAAGGAGAGCGCAATCTCTTGCTGAGAACACAGTCCCAGCACTATACAATAGGTGGCTTTCAAGAGGGTGAAAGTGAGTTTAAACCAGAATAGAGGTGCAAACCTAATGGTCCACACTATACAATAGACTTAATTGGTGTCACAGCAAACCAGTACCCTCCTAATGTTTTCTGTAGCATATGCAAAGAAAGTTACTTTGGTGCGGGCTTAATACAGTGAAGTTACCGTGGCAACAGCTTACCCAGTTCATCAGTATATTCAGGAAACATGAGCCATCATGAATGTTAAAACTGGGATTTTTCTCCAGGACAGAAGATGGAAATATGCTTTTGCTAGCATCATTGAGGGAGATTATACTTCAACAGACAATGGTGTATACATTTTTTAACGTTTATTTGTGCAGTTTTGTTTAGGCAATTTATACATTACACTTCATCTTATCTGAGAGGTGGCTCAGTATCTAAATGAGAAAATGTTGTGTGTGGAAATGCAGCTGCCCCTGAGTCTTATTTTCCTTTGTCTCTAGGAAGCCTTGGAATCATGCCAGACCCGGGTTTCTAAGCTGGAACTCCATCAGCAAGAACAGCAAGCACTGCAGTCGGAGACTGTTAATGCCAAAGTACTCCTGGGAAAATGTATAAATGTAATCCTGGCCTTCATGGCAGTCATATTAGTGTGCGTCTCAACTATTGCAAAGTTCATAGCGCCTATGATGAAGAGCCGTTTCCATATCATTTGCACTTTCTTTGCAGTGACTCTACTTGCAATATTTTGTAAAAACTGGGATCACATCATCTGTGCCATAGAAAGGATGATCATACCAAGATGAATCCATTAGCCTGGATGTTCTATTTTTAAAAAAAAAATGCTGTATGTATACAAGTTACCAACATTTTTTTTTAACTTCTCAGTTTAAACGTGATGACTGGATGAAGGCTTTGAAGAAGAGACCCTAGTGTGTAAATATTCTGTGGCAATCAGTTGCCTGTTCAGTCCTACTGTGTGTAGTTGGACAAACTGATTATGAACTACTCTCTCTCATAAATCATTTGTCTTAAAACTGACCAGTTTTCACACTTTTTGCAAATCGGCATATGTCTAAGGTGCAATGTTCTTAGGTCAGAGCAACCTAAGGTGTAATGTGTCTTATTGACTGGCTGGAGGGGAAGGAGTAGTTCAGGAGGGATAGCTCAGTATAGCCAATACAAACTTGCCTCATCCCCATTAGATGATTCAGTTGTCTAACTCCCCTTGTGAATCTTGCTGGAATGCACCCTGTATTATATGGCATTTGGAAATACTATAAAGTGTGGCTGGTGCTGATGCTCAGTGATTAAAAATCTGTGAATTAGAAACTGGGAGGTGGTTTTATTACTTGTTAGCACTATGGTATGATGTTCCTGACACTGGGTAACTTTACGCAGATGGTTCATTCTTAAAATGTTACACTTGCCCAACACTTTTTTTACAATTGGTGCATCATGTCACCTTTAACAATAAAACTGATGGTGATGCTGCCATGTTGAATTAAATCTCTCTTGTGTTCATTTTGAACATTGCAGCCTACAGAGAGAAGGTGCATACAGAAAGGCAGTTGTATAAACTTTGGTTAGCACTTAGTTGACAGGTTCTCTGGAGGATTATAAAATAGATAACACTGGGCCTCTAACTGGAGTGAGGAAATAGTTGGAGGAAATGGAATGATGGGGTTTTTCCAGGCTGGAATAAGGAATGTGGAGGAATCTCAGGAACAGGGAAGCATTTGGGAGTAGATTAAACTTTCTTATACAGTAGAATTGCTGTGCGATCTCTGTTTTAAGAAACATTCTCAAAAGCTATGTGTTAGGCAACATGCATTATGAGGCAGGTTGTTTAAATGAATTACTCTTGTTTGATCTAGAAATTACATAAAGTTGTTTTCCTTGAAATCTTCCTGTTGCCTGGATAACCAGACATGATGTGTAATACAAGATATGAAATTAAAAAAAAAATCTCCTCCATACACGTAAGCTCAGAAACTTGATAGTGTCTCTGGTTATTTAATATTACATTAGCCTTGTGTTTACTTGGGTTGCAGGTTAGTTATGCCTGAATTTTACTTAAGTGCAATAGCTGATATACAAATCCCTTGAAGTCAATATACTGAGAAAAAGGGAAAAAACACTTTTTATCCCTTCACCATTACTGGATCTACAGTCGATCTAGTGGTTTTGAGTGCTGAAGGAAGAACTTTGGAGAGCCAAATTTTAAAAGTTATTAAAGGAATTCTGGTAATGTGTTCAAAGTCTTGGAGCACAGGAGTGAGGAAAGATTGTTTCTAAGTTGCTGCAGAGACAGGAAACTGATCAAATATGACACTCCTATATTATCC
Source organism: Crocodylus siamensis (assembly GCF_052110815.1). Lineage (NCBI taxonomy): Eukaryota > Metazoa > Chordata > Crocodylia > Crocodylidae > Crocodylus > Crocodylus siamensis. The sequence continues at coordinate 85,885,907 of NC_143398.1, read as the reverse complement.
TAACTTGACTCTGCTCAATCTTCCAGGGGAAGGTGGGCACAAAAAAACACCCTTGCTGATCGTGGTATAACCTTCTAAACTTCAAATGTAGTAGTTGGTTTTAACCTTGTAAATAAAAGCAAGAATCACCATATACGTATTCAGCTCCATTTATTTTCCATTTCACCACTGGTTTCCACATAATTCTTCTTCTCTCATCTGTGTTCCTTTTCAGTTTAGTGAGATGCTTATTCTGTTTTTTTTTTTTTTTAAAGTTCTGATTTAGATAATGTATGTACATTAAAAATTCATCTCCACCCATTTTCAGGCATCTCTCTTACCTAGTCGATAAACTGAGAAGATTATAAACTGAATCAGTTGAAGAGATTTAAACCTATCTTCATAGTGAAGTCTCCTATAACTTTAAAAAATCTTTGCTGTTTTCTGGACTTACTCCAGAATTTGTACAGCCCTAAAGACTATTTCCCTTTTTTTGTTTATATACCCAGTTGATGCATCCTGAGAACCTTTTGTCCTCCTTTACTGCAGGTAAACAATACATTCCCATCTTCGTTAGTGCTAACGCACATTAAGTCCTTTTTATTGTTTGTGATTTCCAGGTCTTTAGCCAGCAATTGAATTTCAGATTCAAAATCCTTTACTGTTACAATGACTCATGCTAATATCCATTAGCCATTTTAATAAGCCCTCGTTCTTACAGATGGTATTTGTTTTATGTACTCATTTCTAACTTTGTATAATTTACCTTTAGATTAAAAAAACCTAATCTGGGGGCCCCAGTACTTGACTTCTGAGCTGCTACACTGTTGACTTCTCATCATTTACTGCCATTTTTTGTTACCCTTTTTATGCAATTTATATACATGTTCCAGACTAAACTTTTGAAAAATCATGCATTTCTATAACGCTTAAGTGCTTCACAAAATAACATGGATGGATGCTATTTATCAGTGGCTTTACCAAACTCAAGAAGATAAATTTAGTTTGGCATGATCTAGTTTTATTGATTTTTAACCTTGCTTATTCCAATGTTGAAGATCTGAAGTTTTGATTTAATTGATCTAATCTGTCCTGACCGTTTCCAGGATCAGGACTTAAATACCACAAGCCTACTTAGCTCTGAAAGGTCAGTCAGTATCTCTTAAGCATAAAATTTGTTATAGCACAACATATGAACAAGAGAGCATTTATGCATGGGTGAAGTGTGGTGACCTACCATACTACCCTCACATGGTCAGAGTTCAAAACGGGGACATAGCATTCTGGAGCGAACCAGGTGGGGTCACAAGAAAAGTTTTAGACTTGTCTAATTATTCAAAATAATAATTCCAAATAAAACATAGTGACATGTTACGTAGCAAATGCAATATAGTTCCATATTGGCTTTGTATCAGGAAGATGGCATGCAAAGAAATTGCTAGAAATATCTAAAGTAAGAAAAAGCGGTGTTCTTTCTTCAAGTTACTATATTCTAACTAGCAATTGGGCATGTCACCTATTTACAGTCAAGAAGTAATAGTCTTGCTATTGCCCTTGCAAGGGTCTGAGGCATGAACGGCATGGGGATTACAGATTGTCAGTGGTGGGGTGGCAAGTGGTGACTGCTTGCAGGTGCCACCAACAGTGTTGGGGATGCCTTTTTGTAGGGGGTGCACAGCCACGCTCAGGGGGTGCGCATGCACCCCCTACATGTTGCCCCTGGTGTGAATCCTACCCTTGTTGGTGTCCTGTACTAGGAAGATCCAGCTGCCTTACCTAGACCGTCTCCTGGGATGCCACACTTCTTGACCACTGTCATAGTCAGCTGTGACTGGAAAAAAAAAATAGTTTGTACATTCTGTGTTCCTAAAACAATGTGTGTGTTTTACTTACAATGTGTGGTATTTAAGAAGATGTGGTCCTTGGTGGCACAGCAACCTGGGCCATACCAAGTTCCTTGGAAAGCTCAGACATTGGTTTCTAGCCCATGCTGAAGCTGTCGCTACAGCTTCAGTACTATTATTACCCATTCTAGCTGGATTAAAGCTAGCATGAGTGGAGGCTGAAAGATGTGGGGCCAAAAATAACACACTTTACCAGAAACAGCAGTTACTTCATAGAATCATAGAAAATTAAGGTTGGAAAGGACCCCAGGAGGTTATCAGTCCAACTCCCACTTTGACCTGGCTCTGCAGCATCTGTATAGATTGGGCTCTTCAGTGGGACTTTTTGTAGCGTTTAGCCAAAACTGATTAAATCCGCTATCAGATAAAATCACAAAAAATGCCATACTAAAGACATTGGGAGTTGAGTGCAACTAATGCACTGACTCTTCTGGGCATGCACCAAGTTTAAAGTGCCATTTTTGGGTGTTTTTTTCTACATCTGCTGGCAGCCAGTGTTCCTATCAAAGGTGCAATTGTGGCTTAACTTGCTGTGTAGGGACACCCTTAAATATGCCTGCTTTCAAGGTCTTTTCACCCTGAGAATTTTCTTGGCCTTCTTGGTTAGTGTCTTGTGTCTTCTGACCAGTTCTCACTAGCTTTTGTGTAAGGCTTATCTCTACAGATGTTTTTCCTTTAGTTCCATTTAAGATAAAGCATTTTGAACTCTTATTAAAATATAAGATTACTTTTTTAGTATGCTTATTTCATTCAATCCCTGTAGGTACATGCATAACTTTTTGAAATGCCCTCTCACAGAAGATGTTGAATTTTATTTTATTTTTCTTTTAGCTGATTCTGCCTGGCATGAAAAGAACTACTTTACTTTACCTTATGATGATCACTCTTGCCAGCTGGTTCTTGAACAATCATGTTCTTAATAATTTAATCATAATTTGTTGCAGCTGGGTTCAGAAGCATTACTAGTTGTCACTAGTACCTGCAATGCTCAAAAGAAAATTTCACTTCTGTAGGAACAAAGGCTTCGGGGGTGTAAAGTGCATGCTCAATTGCCAGTTGATCCCTAGAGAGTTACATTCCCGTGGCAATTACCTTCATCTGAACAATCTTTCTTCTTTGAGCCTGCAGTTCCAAACTGAGTATTTTTCTAAGGTAGTAGCACTTGGACCACTGCTTGCAAGATGCAATGCCTCTTCAACCTGTGGCTTTTCATAGAGAATATTATTAAAGGTGTGGGTTTTTATGTTGCATACATTGGATATGTCTTTCCCACGATCATGAATAATGCAACACATGCAATTTATCTCTGTCAATTACGGAACAAGTACTGTAATTTTTTTTCTTTTGATCTGGAGTGTGTTTGCTGCAGTTCACCTGGGGTATACGTGTTGTGTTTTTTTTTATTAACACTGACTGTTTATGTGGCTTCTAAGTCATTCAGCACTGTGTTTGACTGATTGTCTTAAGTCTTGCATCGTAGGCTTATTTATCAGATATCCAAATAAACATAGTTTCACTACTGCCCAGTATTGCCACCTGATTTAAAATGGCAGAGTACTACACTATTCAAATTCTTTCCTTTTTCTGCTTTATAGTACAACTTGAGTCATCCTATTCATGTAACTCAGTGTTGTTTTTCTTACCTTAAACTTCAGTATAACCATTTATTCTGACGGCTCAAAGAAAGCAATTGAATCTGGTCACCATTTGGCTATTTTCAAAGTACTTATTAGGAAGTAGTACAAGCAACTGCTTCAGAAGTACGGTGTCTAGTTCTGATAATCTGTACCACTAGAAGGATATTGGAAAAAGTGGAGAGTTCAGAAAAGCACCCCCAATGGAACAATTACAAGTTTAGAAAACATCAGAATAATCAAGGATCTCCAGTGGTTTAGTGCAGTTTCAAAAAAAGGTGGTTAACTCGAGCCTAATCTGTAAACATTTATATGGGGAGCAGGAATGGAGGGGTCTTCAATCTATCAAAGAGATACAGAGATCCAATAGTTGGAAGATGAACGTAGACAAATGCAGACTAGATATAAGGTTTTGGGAACAACTTTAACCAAGGGCTACAATGAATTCTCTGCCACAGGAATATTTTAAATCACAAGCAAATTGATGTTTTTCTGAGAAAGATGCTCAAGTTGAAAAAGAAATTAACAAGGGAAGTTGTATGCCCTGCATAGTACAGGAGGTCAAGCAAGATGATCACAGTGGTCCCTTCTGACTTTAGAACTTCAACAGTGATTGGCAGCAGGCTAGAATTGCATGGCTTGGATCTGCTGCTAGGTGCCCTGCCACCTAACACTGCCAAAGTCCCCTGACGGCAGGCTGGATCCAACATTGGTTGCTGTCCCATCCTGTGAAAACAGAAACACTTGGAAGAAGTGTTCAATATGCAGACTCCTGAACCACTTTGGGCAAATTTTATTTCAAGTCCCATTTTCAAAAGTAGCAGGCACTGAGGCTTCCTATGTCCTTAGGTGCTGTTGAAAACAATTCTCATATTGATGGCTATGAGTCTGTTCGTTTTCTTTAACTGTTTTTAGAAAAGTAAATCTTTTAATGCTAAAAACTTGACATATAGTACTGCAAATGGACTTTTTTTTCAGTGAAGTTTGACTACATTATGAGGTTTATCTTCTATAGTTTGAAATAATTTGGCAGTTTTAAATTAAAATGGTAAAGGACTAATGAAGCCAATATCATAGTTTAGCTGAATTGTTACTTTTCCCAGAACACCACAGAACACTACAATATCTAGTTTAGGGCCAGTAAAATCCCTTGACATGTTTTGTAGGAATTCAGAAGACACTGTACATACAGATTTCATCAGGACTGGATAAACTCTCTTGTAAAGTTAATGTATTGTACTGATGTTGGGAAATTCTTTCTAACAGTGTATCTCCTTTTCTTTCATTGTAAGATGATGATGACATGGCAGTATTACAGTGTACTGATAACTCTATTTTAATTGATGCTGTTTTGTCTCAGTGTTTAATCTACTGTGTACTTCATACCGCACTTTCATTTGGTGAAGCACTGTGTAAAGATACAACTATTAAAATAAATAGCGTTTTGTATATTTCTCATTGTGGTCATCACTATCTGAAAGGATGCATTAACATTTTTTAGAAATATTTAAAATTATCTCAGGTTACTTAAATCTTGTTTTGGTACTTTCTCTGTTCAGGACTATGTTTCTTAACAGGGAAGCAACCTGAATTTTCAAAACTAAAGATTAAAGCCATTCAGGTGTGAATTCTGAATGGTATGTTGGAACTTTTATCAACAATTGACCTCTAGAATTTTATTTGAAGGGATGCCTTTGAAATGTTATAAAGGTTAGAGAAGGAATCCTCACTATACTACTTCAGACCAAGTGTAAACAAGACATATGGTAAACTGAATTAATTTTACTGAACAGTTGAATTCTTGACCTTTTAGAAAACAAGCAGAAAAAAAATAAACTGGCTTTTTAAAATGTTATTGTGATAAAACAATTTATACTGATGCTGTGCCTAATTCTAATGCCATTGTACATGTTTGTTAAGAATGTTCATAATGAATACAGCAGTTGTTATTTATTGAAAACGTAAATAGTGCTCATGAGAGGAATTATTGACTACTACTGGGAATAAAGTCCTATTTATACTAAGTGGATAAGCCTGGGTAGAAACAGTGCAATGATACCATTTTCCTCTGCTGTCATGCATTAAGTCTGTTATCAACATAATGGGGATAGAAAAATGATTTTTAAAGTCCAGTCCATTGTAAAGTATTCCGGGTAGTGGGTTTTGATGCGGATGCTAAGAACCTTCAGCTTTCTACTAGAAGATAAAGCTAACTAATTTCACAAACTAGGTTTTCCTCAGTTGGTGGTAGTTTTTGGTCACTCCAAAATGTTGGCTAGATGCATACTGAGGACCCAAAGTTGAAAAAGTCCTGTATGCTCTCATTATACCTCTTAGGCAGCCCTCAGTAAAACTTAGTTTTACTAATGAGTTCAAGTAAATGTCCTAGTTACCATGGGCTACAGAAATGGACATATCTTAACTATGGTAGTCTGATCATGATGAAGGCCATTGATACCATCAACAAGCAGGGCCTTTTCACTATTCTGAAGAAACTAAGTTGTCCCCCTGAACTGTTGAATGTCATTTGCTCATTACATCAAGGTATGAAGGCAACTGTAGTGTATGAAAACAAAGAACCAAATGCCTTTGACATCAACAGTGGAGTGAAACGGCGTGTCTTAGCCCCCTGTGCTCTTTTACTTCTACTTTTTCATGCACTCAAGGACAGCAATGATGATATTTATCTTTGAACCAGACTCGATAGAGGCTTGTAGGCTTGTTCAACATTGCAAGGTTTAAAGCGAAAACCAAGGTGAAAGAGCTGGGTCTGAGAGATTTCCCGTTTGCGGATGACAGCCCTGGTCGCCAACAGTGAGTCTTCCCTGCAAAATCTCTTGGGCAGATATTCTGAGCCATGCAAGAGCTTTGGGTTGACAATTAATCTCAAGAAGACTGTGGTCATCTACCAAATCGTGGAAGAACCAATATTTGATATCACTCTGGAGAGTAAATTTTTTGGTGTCATCGACAGATTTTGTTACTTTGGTTCTGTGATCAGCAGGAATCTTGACCTTCAGGCTGAACTGATGACAGAACCAGAAGAGCATCTAAGAATTTTGGGCTATTACAGAAATGTGTATGGAACAACAGAAAATTATCAACTAAGGTGAAGATGCGAATCTACAACATGTGTGCCGTCATCCCTGCTTTATGGCTCAGAAATGTGGACTACGTATATTAGGCATATCGAGAGATTGAACAGCTTCCACATAAGATGCCTGTGTAAGATCCTGAAAATAAAGTGGGAAGACAAAATGTGAAACAGAGGTGCATGCAGGACTGACACACTTAGAAATTACTGTCAAGAAGAGGAGGTTGCGATGGCTTGGCCATGTCAGCAGATTGAGAGGAGACCATATCCCCAAGAATACTTTGTACAGTGACATTTGAGACAGCTGTAGAAAGTTAGATTGCCCTTCATGGCAGTACTGACATGTATAAAAAATGATATGAGGGCATTCAACATCAATGTAGAAAGCTGGGAGAAGTGCACAGAATCCTGTCTGATCTGGAGGGAGCCAAGTGAGAGAGAAGAAAGCAGCATGCTGTAAACTTGGACTCCAGGTCAAACACATGGATCTGTGAAACTTGTAACAAGCTGTGTTGCTCTCAAATTGGGCTCATAAGCCACAAGCAGATTCATTGGGCACCCGACGAGACCTCTTACATGTACACCATTATCCAGAGGATCAATGGTTGCCTATCTGATGTACAATCTAAGCTTAGAATGGACTCTTAAAATCTCTTTTTCCTGACCTTCCTGGTGTAAGGGCCAGAAAGCATTATGTTGCTGCTTGGCAAAAATATATAAATAGGCAATCAAGATGAGCACTGTTTACAGTACAAGAGAGAAGTCTTTGTCTTGATATTCTGAAAGATATGGTAGGTAGGATGAGATATGAGTAGGTAGGATGGGGCAGAGGTAGGGCCACAAGGCAGCCTGGCTGAGGGCTTCCAGCAGCTTCAGCAGGAGCAGAAAGGGACTGGGACTGGGACTGGGACTGGGGCTGGGGCTAGGAGAGGAGCAGATACTGCCCAGCAGGGACTGAGCTGAGAGTGGCTTGTCTGGGGGATGCAGCTCCTGCTGCTACACCCCGGGAGGCATTGGGTGGGGCATGTGCTCCATGGATGTGCATGGATGGGGCAGGACAGGCTGCTGCTGTGGGCTGGGGCCGGAGCTGTGGCTGCAATGCTTGGAAGCAGCCATGGTGGGGAGGGTGCAGCCATCCCAAAATTCACCATAGCCCCCGACCCACCTCCCAGTACCACTGTTGTCCTCTCAGCACAGCATGCTCTGCCCCATGCAGATCTGGGGACATGTGCCCCCCCCCATGCCTCACAGGACGCATGCAGTGGGGGAGCTGCCACTCCTTCCCCGCACCCCCCAGATAAGCCATGGCTTCATCCCGCACCCTACCCTGACTCATGGCAGACGCAGGGGTCCTGAGGGCTCCGTCCTTGCCGGCCCAGCGGTGCAGCCAAGGCTGGCCCCACTCTGGCCCCTGGTTCCAGATCCCCAGGCGGTATGGGGCTGGGGTGGGGAGGCAGCCGGGGCAGGGCTGGAGGTGGTAGGTTCATTGGCGTGGGGGGCACTGACACTAGGTAACAACCCCAGGTGCGGTGGAAGTGGTGGCTGCACGGGTGCAGCGGGCTCCTCCTTGATCCCGATCTTGGCAGGCTCCACCTTAATCCCAATGTGTGCACATGCTCACCCCCCCCCCCCAATATTTTTCTTCCTCTGCCAATCCTGAGAGTGGTCTTAAAAATAAAGACAAATAGTATGTGCTTGATATAGAAGGGTGTTATAGACACTCCTTCCCCAGCCCCTGGTTCTGCTGGACCCAGAAGTGGCTGTCCACTTGTGTTCTTCCTTTGTAGTGAGCTTCCTTTTTCACAGCCCCTAAATTGACCTATTGCTGCCAGGTATTATTCCTCAGTTTTATAAGTGGATTCTTAGTTAAACTATTTCTTGCATGGTTTATTCACCCTAATACTTTCCAGGTGAGACTGCATTTAAAAGTTGAATCAAATTGTTTAGCTTATTTAATCAATTTATTAAGAAGCACTGCCCTTACTTTGCATATTGTTATTACTCAATTCCAAACCACCCAAATATACACAATTGCTGTGCTTTGTCCTACTGGTGGAAAATACAGTTATCTGAAGTGCTAGAGTAGTGGTAATCCATTGAAATCAATGGCAAAATCCCTGCTGATTTCAGTGGGCTCAGATTTGAATTCTAGGGGTTTAAAATGATGCTTTTTCTTCTGCTTTTTGTTAGGCAATCTTCATACAGTAATTACTTAATTTTTTTTTCCATTTACAAACCTAAGTAACCTACCCACTGGCTTTACTCTACGCTGCTAGTTGTGTCAGAGTATGATATGCTGTTTTGTCTGCCGAGAACTGACAAAGGCATTGTATGTCCAATGCCTGCAGGTCCTGCTGACTCAGGTATAGAATAGAGCCTGGAATCCCCACATTAATTCCCTGCGTGGCCATTCTCTGGATCAAATGCACATAAGTAAAGGTGACACATATTAAGTATGGATTAACCATAGGTTCACACTTACTATGACAGTAATAATCCACCTAAAGATGCCCTTCTAGTTTACAGGAGCATGGATATGTACTGCACAAAGCAACTGCATTGATCCCTGATCCACAGGGCCAGCAAGCAAGTCTGAAACAAATTTTCAAAATCCATTGCAATGTTTCTTGGTCATGCCTATGTATTATATTAACATCTTTGCTATCAACAGAATATTGGTATAACTGAAACAGTGTGACTTCCATCTCTAGACAGGTTGTGTGTTCCCACCACGCTACTCTTTGCACTTTGCACTGCGGTGGGCTTTATTTTCTTGGAAAATTTTGAAAGGATGATACAGCATTTACTCATTTCTTAAAGAAATCATGTAAGAGGATACTGTAAGAATAAATAAGTAAATTCCAACTGTTAGGCCCTGAAGCTTTTTGGTTCCTTTAAACTTTCCCCCTTTCTCTCTTGTGTAGGCTCCAGACCACATTTTGAGTAAGAGGTTTTTAAAGGGTGTTCCTTTTAAAAAAAAACAAACAGGTTGCTGTATGTGGTGTCATTCTCTCCCTCTCCCCCCAATATATTATTTTCCATTTTTTCTTACTTAAGGACAATTTAAATTTTGTCTTTGAAAGGGGAGGATTTGCTACCTCGAAAAAGTACATGAAAGTTGTAATAGGAAGGTTTTATTTTTTTTATGACTTTTGAGTTCTAATTATTGGGGATATTTTGAATAACTGTAAAAAACAAAACAAAAAACAAACAAAAAAAACACCTTCTCATGGTCTCACACCTTAAAACTAAAACTAAAAAATCTGCTTTGCTGTCCAATTTATTATTGCTCTATTCTGGAATATTTATGGTCTTAATTTTCTGCTTTTTTCCTCATTCCTTGGTACATCTCCTATTTGATCTCTTTCTTCCCATGATTTTTCTTCTTTGCTCCTTCCTGCAACTCCTACTGGTCCCATCTGTTTGTTGTTCTCCCTTATGTAGCCATTTGGAAAGATTGGCCAAAATCCCCTCATCTCAGTAGGCCACACGCAAAGCAAGATCCTTCTCTGCCTGAGAAGAAAAAGGAGGGGAGGGGAGGAGAGGCGCATAATGATCCTCACCATCTTGCACCCAACTTACTGTAGAGCTACCTTGACAATATTCAAGTAAAAATTCCACCTTATTCAACATATTAGCTATTCCTTGGTATCTAGACCTATTTGCTCATTTTAAAGACTAAAGAAAGAATTACCCTAGGGATTTTTTTTCTTTACTTATGAGACTTGCAGGATCAGTATGGAATTATTTGGGCTCCTGCTCCTTGCACATCAAGAGAATCAGTTAGTTAGTAAATTAATCCCCATTACAGCTATCTAGTCAAAGGATTGCAAAAATGTTACTAAGGGTAGGATTTAGGTCACAGTGTCTTTTACTACAGATGATGCAGAAGGATGAAAGAGCCACATTTGAATTTCAGACTGAAAATTATATGGTATTTCCTGGACTGCCAGGAAATGAAAAATCCTTTTAAAACTGAGTATGTTTGATATGGAAATCAAAAGCAACAATGAATTTGGAACCCCTTTATGCTTGTTTATTCACATTTTTCAGAAGAGCTACGTGTTAAAACTTTATTAAAGGACTGCTTTGCATCCAAAACTTGTGTGAATTCATCTTTTTTAGCTTTGTGGGAGAAAAACCATACAATTTTTTGTTACTACATGTTAATTTGGTATTGCATAGAAACACTATGGATTTCATGCTACTTCAAAAACTTGATTTGTTTTCATCTCTCTCCTAAAATTGTCAAGATACTCATCATAAAGTGGTTATAAAAATCTGTACTGAATCATCAATCTGTACATGAGTTTCTCTAGTAGAGAGACAAGTATTAAAGACATGATCTACGCCTACTGTTCTTGATCTTTGGGAAATTGTAACACGGGCAGTTCTGGTACCTAGGGTTATAAAAACCCCTAGGGGAAGTAATTGTAATTGTAATTCTTTTGTCACATTTAAAAAACTTGTTTTTATTTATTTGTAGTGATCTGGATATCTTGAACATGCTTCTGCTGAGTTGGAAACATAATGTGACCTTGGGACAGGCATGATGCAGCTTATTTATTTATTTATTTATCTTGTCTTAAACTCAACCAGAGTGCCTGGAGATCCTTTTGAGTGCTACAGGCTATCCTACCCTGCTAGGTGCGTAAATATGATTCGCAAGGTATAAACCTAAAGATTTCACACAGGAACCCATGTGTTAAAAGCATCCTGGGTGGAGATAAAGCATCAGTGTGGGGTTTCAGAGGTCTTTGCAACAGAAGAATTGGTCTACTATTATTTTTCCACATTTAAAAAGAGGGAGAACTTAGAGCTGGCGTTTTCCTAGAGGCTTGAATCTGAAAAGATTTGAGAACCACTGCCCTGACACAAAAAGGGGCCTATTGCACCAGAACCAGTTTAGTTCTTCCTCTAAGCAGAAATCAATTTTCAGAGAGATTTTGGCAGAGGGGTGTGTGTGTACGCACACACTAACCAGAGGGCAGGGGTCTGCATGTGTTGGTCGAGGGGGCAGGAGAGGCAGTGAGTCACAGCCGAGGTTCAGCGCCTGCCTCCGGGGGCGGGGGCGGGGCTGAGCTCTCCCGCCGCGCCCCGACCCGTTTCCCCAGCAACGGCGCGTCTCCCAGCGCTGCCTCCCGCTTCCGCGTTCCCGTGGTGCCCCACGGCGGCTGGGCCCGGCGGCCCTCCTGGTGCCGGCCGTTGACAAGCGGACGGGTCCCGGGAAGGCTCATGGGAGGGGGCGGGACAGGCAGTGGCGGGAGCCGAGGCGCCATTTTTAAACGGTTGGTGGCTGCCGAGGGGTGAGTGTCTGCGCGGCCGTGGCGGGCGGGGGTCCTGGGCGGTGCGGCGGGGCCCGGGCTCGTGGCGCCTCAGAGTTTTCCATCCGAGTGAGGCGTTGAAGGAGGGAGGCGCCGCGGGCCCTAGGGCGAGGCCGGGCCGGGCTGAAGTGGCGCAGGAAGCGCGGGCCGGTCTCGCCGGCTGCCGATGCCCCGTTCGGCTCCGCTGTGCGGCGGCGCTCAGTTCAGCAGTGCTACCCGAGGCAGGCAGGGGAAGGCCGACAGCTCAGCCCCGCGTGCCGCCTGCGGGGCGTGCCACAGCGTGTGCCCCGCACCAGGCACGTGAGCTGCTTCCAGCCCCGTCGCCTACACGTAGCCCTCACGTTGCCCGGAGCCCGCTGCCCAGGCCGGGTCCAGCACATGAGGCCGGTTTGCAGCGGGGGCTGTGTGCAGTGACACTCCAGAGCAGCCCAACAGGTCGGCAGGCAGGGTGCAGGGCTGGGCTGAGGCACGTGCAGTGTATGGCGCCCTACCTGCTGGGTCTGGCACAGGTGGACCTGGCTTTAGGCCCAATCTAGACCAGCCTCAGATCCCAGATTCTGTCTTTCCCCGTCTGTGCCCCTGAATGTCCCTGTGGAAATTGACATGGCATGATTCAGGACTGCAGGTCTGGCAAAGGTAAACACCATATCTTGTCATTAGGAGCCTACTTAATTAGTGATTTTTGCAGAGTCTATGGAAACTTGTGAAATCATACATCATCTGCAAAATCAAAAGAAAGAAAACAACCTTACTAAAAAATAAAATGCTGGCTCCCCAGTGGGATTCAGTGGTCCTTATGGTCACTAAAGCCCAGCCTCGAGGCTGGGGAGTCCTGGGGCGAAGTGGAGCAGCCAAGGTGGCATAATCCAGCATTTCCCAACATTTTTCACCCAACCGCACGCTTACCTAAATAAAAAAACACCACAGCATGCCGGATGCCAGGGGAAGGGATGGGAGCTGTGGCGCGCAGCCAGCCAGATGCTGAGAGGGAGAGATGGCGAACGGTCAGCCAGACGGCATTTTGGGCTGGAGCCACACCCCCTGTCTGGCAGGAGCCACGCTCCCCATCTGTCTGTGTCCATAATAACGTGACGGTAACTTATATGATGGGCAAATTTGTTTGTAATGTTCCTTCCAGTACTGATTTTCAGTTACAGAAAGAGATATACCACTTGCAAATATAGCTTGAGCTAACGTCTTATCTGCTTTTCCTTGATTTTTTAACATTTTGTCCACAAAGCTTGATTATCTTGAACAGCTACTCATGGTGGATCACGTATCTGGTGACAATGATCCTAAAAGCAAGGATCCTGCTTCTTCCCCCAGACCTGGCAGCTCAACATTTTTATTTTCCATTTTTTGCAAATCTGCTATTTCAGTTGAGCTACCAAGTTCCAACAATGAAAAGGGAAAAAGATTTTTATTTTAGCCTAGTCCAGTCTGGCCTCATGCATGAGAAAGAGAAGGAGAACCAGCATAAAGCTTGCTTCCCTCCTCCCTTCCAGAAATAACACTGCTGCTCAGCTTGCTGCTCAGTTGCCTTGGGACTGCAGAGCCAAAGGGAAGTATAGTCTGGCCTCTCCTCTCAGTCAGAGGACTAAGCTTGCTCTTCGGGATTGAAACAGTTAACTGTTTATCTATTATGTATTTAAAAAAAGATATTGTTAAGCCTAAATCACTTTGGGTGCTTAGCACAAGCAGAATACAAGTAGAAAAATAGAAAAGCAGGATACAAATATTTTAAATAAATAATAGTCCAGAGTTGCTTTAACAACTTTTAAAATTATAATGTTTTAAAACAACATAAATGCTAGTCTATACAGATGTTGTTCCACCACTTTGTTGCATTAGCTTGCTGTATATGGCTTGTGCTCTTTCAGGACATTTTCTACATGTTATTAAATATTTCTTCATTCTTGTTGTATTGTTAGCATACTCCTGCCCACAATATTTACATCTACCAACTTTTTTCTTCCTTCAGTGGCTTGAACTTCTCTATAATGATGCCACACACTAGTTTTTTTCTGATTAGGCATTATTATGACTCCTTCAAACCAAAAGCATTAAAAACTAACAACTCTTATGCAAACACTTACAACTTCCCTGAGTCAAGAAAAATGAGACACTGTTCTGTATGTTTGCTGAAATGAAAGTGAAACAAAAATTAATCACAGTTTTAGTTTTGGTTTTACTTCACTTGCAGTCTGAGATGAAATAAGAATTTTAGCTTTGTTTTTGATCTGACCTGCACAGCCAATTGGGTGAATTCATAACTTGATTTTTAGCTTGGATTATTATGTGAGTGTATTTATCCTCCTGCTCACAATCAATAGAACAAATATGTACTCTCTCACACACTCCTTAGGGATAATCACCTGAAAAACATTAATTACAGCTTTGAAACTGCCAGGCTTGCCTAATATTGTATTGCCATCCATTCATTGTTACTAATGAATTTTATGAAACAATGAATTTTTAGAAATGGAAAATTTCCCATGGAAAAATAAAGCACTGGAAAATTTTCTGCCCCACATCTCTGTTTTTTTGTTGTAACTTATTGTTTGAGTTGCATATTTTATTTCTCTACCCAGAAAGCTAGACTACCATAGTTACAGTAAATTCAGTTGTAGAGGCCTGAAAGGGAGGAGCTGCTAGTTTTAGGAACAGCTATGTGCAAAATACATTTAAAATTATGTATGTATCATTTACCTGTTTCTTGCCTAGTAATTTTCTGAATGTTTTAATATATGTTTCTTATTAGAAGCAAATGCTGTAGACTATGCAGCCCAATGGTTTAGTTCTTTTAGCCCCATATATGTCCCTCCAAAGAGTGAATATTGCTTGTTCTAGGCTAGTTGTGGCTAACCGTTTTTTGTCTGGCGTGCCACAAGTTAAGCCCTGAGCTTCCCTAAGTGCTGCGCTGATCTTTGCCCCTGAGGCGGACCTGCCTCTGCCTCCATTCCAGCACTTCCCTTTCCCATGTCCCTCAGGCATGCAGGCTGCATGTAGAAGCTACCTGTCATGAGAACCAGTTTACTTTGGTGGGAAAATGTGCATATTGAGGAGGCAATTTTCTTTCTTTCTTTTGTTCTTTCATTCTCAGGAGAGGCACAGCCAGGCCCAAGGTCAGGGAGGACCTAGTTAGGAAACTTCTGGTGTGGCTGGACACATTTAAATCAGCAGGTCCAGATGATCTCCACCCCAGGGTGCTGAGGGAATTGGCCCGGGGTCATTGCGGGACCTCTGGCAAGGCTTTACAAGCGCTCATGGTGCTCTTGCCACATGCCAGAGGACTGGAAAAGAGCTAATGTGGTCCCCATTTTCAAAAAAGGGAGAAGGAGGACCCAGGTAACTACAGGCCCATTAATCTTACTTCGGTCCAGGGAGGCTCTTTGAGAAAATCTGCACCCCAGGGTACTCAAGGAGCTGGTGAGCGTCATAGCCCAGCCCCTGGCACGGATCTTTGAAAACTCCTGGCGCTCTGGTGTAGTGCCTGAAGACTGGAAGAAGGCCAATGTGGTACCGATCTTCAAGAAAGGGAGGAGAGTGGATCCGGCTAACTACAGGCCCATTAGCCTGACTTCTATCGTGGGGAAGATCTTAGAAAAGTTTATTAAAAAGGCCATCCTTGATGGACTGGCCCAGTCTAACATTCTAAGGGATAGCCAGCACGGGTTTGTTGCGGGTAGGTCTTGTTTGACCAGTCTCATTTCCTTCTATGACCAGGTGACCTATCACTTGGACAGAGGAGAAGAGATTGATGTCATATATCTTGACTTCAAAAAAGCCTTTGATCTGGTATCCCACGATCACCTCTTGGCCAAACTGGCCAGTTGTGGCCTTGGCTCCACCACGATCCACTGGCTGGGAAACTGGCTCCGTGGTCGGACCCAGAGGGTTGTAATCGATGGCAGTCACTCATCGTGGTGCCCTGTGACCAGTGGGGTCCCTCAAGGCTCTGTCCTGGGACCCATCCTGTTCAACATCTTCATTAATGATGTGGACATTGGAGTCAGGAGTGGACTGGCCAAGTTCGCCAGTGACACCAAACTTTGGGGCAAAGCATCCACGCCAGAAGATAGGCAGGTGATCCAGGCTGACCTGGACAAGCTCAGCAAATGGGCGGACGAGAACCTCATGGTGTTTAACACTGAAAAATGCAAGGTTCTCCACCTTGGGAGGAAAAACCTGCAGCATCCTTATAGGCTCGGCAGTGCTACGTTGGATAGCACTACAGAAGAAAGAGATTTGGGGGTCATCATTGACCACAAGATGAACATGAGCCTCCAACATGATGCTGTGGCTAGTAAAGCGACCAAAACGCTGGCTTGCATCCATAGATGCTTCTCGAGCAAATCCCGGGACGTCATTCTCCCCTTGTACTTGGCCTTGGTGAGGCCACAGCTGGAGTACTGTGTCCAGTTTTGGGCTCCACAATTCAAAAAGGATGTGGAGAAGCTTGAGAGAGTCCAGAGAAGAGCCACGCGCATGATCAGAGGTCAGGAAAACAGATCTTACGATGATAGGCTGAGAGCCATGGGACTCTTTAGCCTGGAAAAGCGTAGGCTCAGGGGTGATCTGATGGCCACCTATAAGTTTATCAGGGGTGACCACCAGGATCTGGGGGAACGTTTGTTCACCAGAGCGCCCCAAGGGATGACGAGGTCGAACGGTCACAAACTCCTGCAAGACCGTTTCAGGCTGGACATAAGGAAGAATTTCTTTACTGTCCGAGCCCCCAAGGTCTGGAACAGTCTGCCATCAGATGTGGTTCAAGCACCTACACTGAACACCTTCAAGAGTAAATTGGATGCTTCTCTTGCTGGGATCCTATGACCCCAGCTGACTTCCTGCCCTTTGGGCAGGGGGCTGGACTCGATGATCTCCCGAGGTCCCTTCCAGCCCTAATGTCTATGAAATCTGTGAAATCTATGAGGCTCTTTGAGAAAAATTTCCAGGAACACATCTGCAAGGGACCGGCAAGGGAGATTATGCTCAGGGGCAACCAGCATGTGTTCATTAGGGACAGGTCCTGTCAGACCAACCTGGTTGCCTTTTCCGACCAGGTCACAAAATTCTTGGACGCAGGTGTTGCGGTGGACATAGTCTTTCTGGACTTCAGGAACGCCTTCAACACTGTCTCTCACCCTCTTCTCATTAAAAAATTAGGCAACTGTGGCATTGATGCCTTCACAGCAGATGAGTCACAAATTGGCTGGAGGGCCACACCCAGAGTGTGGTGGTGGGTGAGTTATTTTTGACCTGGAGTGATGTGGGCAGTGGAGTCCCCCAGGGCTCGATCCTCAGGCCCATACTGTTCAACATCTTTATCAGCGACTTGGATGAGGGGGTGAAAAGCACCTTGTTCAGATATGCGGATGGCATTAAGATGTGGGGAGAAGTGGGCACTCTAGAAGAGACGGACAGGCTACAACTAGATCTCGACAGATTACAGAGGTGGGTGGATGAGAATAGGATGGGTTTCAATATGGACAAGTGGAAGGTGTTGCACCTGGGGAGGAAGAACCAGCAGCATACCTACAGGCTGGGGAACTCCCTTCTTGTCAGCACAGAGGCAGAAAAGGATCTTGGAATCACTCCTGATTCCAAGATGAACTTGGGCTGCCAATGTGGGGATGCAGTCAGGAGGGCTAACTGCACCTTGTCATGCATCCACAAATGTATCATGAGCAGGTCCAAGGAGGTGATCCTCCCCCTCTGTCCAACATCGGTCAGGCCGCAGTTGGAGTACTGCATCCAGTTCTGGGTGCTGCACTTCGGGAGGGATGTGGACAGCATCGAGAGGGTCCAGAGGAAGGCCACTCGCATGGTCAGAGGGCAGCAGAGCAGGCCTTACAAAGAGAGGCGATGGGTCCTGAACCTTATCAGCCTCCACAAGAAAAGGCTGAGAGGGGATCTGGTGGCCGTCTGTAAACTTACCAGGGGTGACCTGCAGGGAACGGAAGAGTCTCTGTTCCCCCAGGCACTACTGGGAGTAAGTAGGAATGACAGCCACAAGTTGATTGACAGTAGGTTCAGGCTAGACATCAGGAAGCAGTACTTCATTGTCAGGGCGGCTAGGATCTGGAACCAACTTCCAAGGGAAGTGGTGCTCTCTCCTACCCTGCGGGTCTTCAGAAGGAGGCTAGATAATCACCTAGCAGGGGTCATTTGACCCCAGGGTTCTTTCCTGCCCATAGCATAGTGGTGTTGGACTTAATGATCTGCTCAGGCCCTTTCTGACCCTACCAACTATGAAAACTGTTCATTCTTTCTTTCATCTTTTCTATCTTTTGTTCTTAAACGTTATGTATAGTAAATTTTTTAAGTGATCATTTTGAAGGTTAGATGATGGATTACTGGGTAGAGTGTTAGTAATTGGTGTAAAGTGCATGTTAAATGCAATTTATCACATTGTTTCTACCATGGAGAGCATATGCAAATCAGTCACTAATGGAAGAATGTAGATGGGTTTTTTAAAAAACTGCAAACTTCAATGTTTTTTACAGGTATTTATAAAACTTGCCACAAGATGTCACTCTAATCTAAAATAAAGCAGTTATTTTGCTAAATACATATTACTTACTGTTGGATATTTTAAAAAATATATTTTGTAAAGTAGGAACGGCAGAGGGGATATCTTTTAGTAGACCAAGTAGATAGTTGCAAAAAAATGTCTGTATTGCCAAGCTTTCGGGCACACACACCCTTCCTCAGGCATAGTAGAATGCAAAGATTGTAAAATTTCTCCTAGGTGGAAATGAAAATTCAGTTTTGTAAACTACACCTTTTTTGTTTTCAGTATCCTCTCCATTTCCCCTTTAGCTTTGTGCCATGCAATGTCTCTGCAGATAAACATTTCAGAGATCTGTATGCCTTGGTTTGCAGATCTTGAACTCTCTGATATATGTAAAAGTCATTAGGAAGGCATATGCATTTCTCCACCTGTGTTACTTCGGAAGTAAGGGTGTAAAGATTTACTTTCTACCTTCTTGCCAGTAGTCTTTTTAGTGGGTGATGAATTCATTGTACGTCTAGCTCCCATTATTTGCTTTGGTTGTACGCCCACTCTGCTCACAAGAAGTCAGTCTTGCCCTGTTCCTTTTGAGAGTCTCCAATTCATCATCTGAACATGGATGTTTAGTGTATAAGCTACCTTTTCTCTCCAAAGTTGGCTTTCACATTCTGAAGCCTTAGCTTGGGACTTGAAACTAGTGATCTGTTTCATTATTGCAAAAGGTTAATTTTTAATGGTGGCCATTATGACCCTTTTTAGATGGTACTTTCTGGTTTCGGAATTTCTAAGAATATGTGGCTATGACTTTCTTCAATTAGGAGAGATATCTGGCCTCTAACATTGTTTATAGCCTTTATGGGTGCATCCAGACAAGCGTGCATGCGCCTCCTGCCCTGCCTCAAACCCCTTTGAGGCAGGGCAAGAGGCACATGTGAGAATGAAAAAAATTGTGGGGGGAGGTTCATGGGTGAGGCATGGCAGGGGGGTTTGGGGAGTGGTAGGGGGGCTGCAGGGGGTGAGGACTTGGCTCAGGTCAGTGCGGCTCACTAGTCTGGCTTTGCACCAGACTGGATTGCATGGCTGTGGGAGACGTGCACAGGAGCCACACCTCTTGGAGGCGTGTGACCCACTCTGGTGCAAAGCCACATTTGCAGAGAGCCACATGGGGCTGTGCACCCCGCCACAGGCACAGCGGGGCAGAGGCAGGATGTAGTGCACAGCCGGCCCTGGGGCCTGTCTGCCACGTGCCGGGCCCAGCTTGGTTCTGGGGCCCCTCTGCTGCGTGCCGGGCCCAACCGGGTCCTGCCACCCTTGGGGCCACTCTGCCACCCAGCTGGGCCATTCCTATAGCAGCAGAGCCCGGCCCGGTGTGCGGGGACCGCACGGATCTGAGCCGGGTCCTGCCAGCCCTGGGGTTGTTGGTGCTGTCTGACTTGGCCAGGCGGCACCAGCAGCCCCAGGGCCGGCAGGACCCGGCTCGGCTCTGCACGGTTCCTGTGCACTGGGCTGGGTCCTGCCACTGTAGGAATGGCCTGGCTGGGCGGCACCAGCAGCCCCAGGGCCAGCAGGACCCAGCTCAGCTCCATACAGTCCCTATGTGCCGGGCCAGGTCCTGCTGCTATAGGAATGGCCTGGCCAGGCAGTGGTACTTGGCTGGGCCTGGCACGCGGTCCCCACGTGCCATGCTGGGTCCTGCCACCACAAGATTGGCCTGTTGGTGGCAGAAGCAGCCCCAGGGCCAGCAGGACCCAGCTGGGCTTGGTGCATGGTTCCCCCACTGCTGCTGTGAAAGGTCAGTTATGGGCCCTGGGCGGGGGGTGTGGCCCTCCACGGTGGAGCTGGGACCCTGGGCAGGGGGGCTGGGGCCCTGTGGGGGATAGGGGTTGTGGTCCTCCAGGGTGGAGCTGGTACCCTGGGTGGGTGGGCTTGGGCTATCCAGGTTGTACCCTGTGGGAGCCAGGGGACCCACCCTCCTGAACAGCCCCCCTGTAGCAGGGCACTAGGGTGCCTGCTACTGAATGGTAGTGAATGGGCTCAGCTGCTACTCAGCAGGGCAGCAGGTGAGAGTTACCATGGTAACAGAGTGGGTCAGCTGACCACCAGGGGGCAGGGCCTGGCCTTTATAAACAGTGAAGGCTGAGGCCAGAGGCAGTTCCCTCTTGGCAGCCACAGGAGCAGGAGCTTGGCGGGAGAGCTGATCAGACAGAGTCCAGGGTTACAGCCTGGCTACCCTGACTGGCCACATGATAAGACGGGGTCTGGTGAAGAGCTGAGTGAGTGCGGACTTTGGGTTACAAGCCAGGAGGCTTCTTGTGTTTGTGTTATAGCTGTTTGGCTCATGGTTTAGTTATAGTTATACCGGAGGACCAAGTGAGGCTGTAGGGGAGTGAGGAGGCCTCATGGGGCTCCCCAGTAGTTTGGGGGTTCCTGGTGTCCATTAGGGGCACAGCGAGCGGTGTCAGGGTGGCACAGCGTTTGGTGCCACAGTGGGCATGGCGGGAGAGCGCCGGAGAAGCGCTCGGTGTGTGGGGTTGGGACCCCAGCCTGCAAGGGCGGTTGCCCAGTAGGGCACATGACCCGGAGGAAGGGTCAGGAGGCCAGGCATGGCTATGGGCCACCTGAGCCCAAGCGCAAGAGGGACGGCGCAACGCGGGAAGCGCGGCATAGGCCCCGAGAGGGTGAGGGAGCGCGAGAGGCGTGGTATAGGCCCGAGAAGCGCAACATAGGCTCTGAGAGGGCGAGGGAGTGTGGGAAGCGCGGCACAAGCGCAAGAAGCATGACACAGGCGTCAGAGGGGGCAAGAAGTGCGGGAAGCGCGGTACAGGCCCAGAGGGCGCGCAGCACAAGCGCGAGAGGAGCGGCATAGGCCCAGAGAGGGCGAGAAGCCCAGAGGGGCGAGAGGCCCCAGAGAGGACAAGGAGCGTGGGAAGTGCAAGGCAGGGCCCAGCAGAGGCGTTGCCAGGTGCATGACCAGCACAAAGGCGCTGGTAAAGAGGTGCAGGTTGCGCGGCAAGCCCGGAGGTGTGCTGGAAAGGGGCACTAGTGAGGAGCCCTGGAGCCAGGGGGTAGTGAGGAACCCGGAGTTAGGTGGGTAGTGAGGAGCTCAAAGTGAGGAGGGGCGAGGAGGAGCCCCGAGAGGGAGAAGGGGTGGTAAGGGGCCCCGAAGGCAGACAACGGGCCATGGCATAATAACATGGCCCAAGATAGATTACATCAGCACCATCGGCAAGGCTTGGGCTGCGGTGCAGGGGAGGAAAAGGAGCCGCAGTCAGCGTCCCCTGTCATTGGGGCGCACACAAATGGGCAGCTTCCCGCTAATTCCAATTATCCATCATTTATAAATAAGATAAAGGCGTGGCAGGTGAGAGTAGGCGGGCGATCGGCCCATTACAGGGGGGCAGAGCCGCATGTCCGGAGAGGCTCCGAAAGTGGCACCCTGTCACACCCCCCCACAAGGTCCCGCACACCGACAGTCCCCCCAGCAATTGCCCCATACCTACCCATAGACCAGCCAACCCACATCTGTCTCCACATACCCACCTGCCTTCCCCCACACCCCTTCTTACCCCATTCCTGCAAACACCACTTTCCCCCATCACACACCCATCATGTGTGAAGAAAACCAAAAGCACACATCAACACATATAGGTATTTAGAATTTATTTTATCATGATGATAGAGACACTGGTAGGCTTCTAAATTGCTTTAAAACTGTAAATATACCAATAAACTCTTACCCAACTGATCGCTGTCTCTCTATCTGTCTGTCTGTCTGTCTCTAGGTGTGTGTGCGTGTGTGTGTGTGTGTAGAGTGGTTTTTTGTTTTAACTGGAAGAACATGGATTTTTGGGTATTTTTAGAAATGGATTTGGGATGCTGCTGCAGCAGTCCTGTTGGCACAAGGGGTAGTGTCCCCAGGTACCAATTGGCTGGGCCCCAGAAGCTCCTGAGAGCGAGTAGCCCTGAGCTGCTTACCAGGGCAGCTTTTTGTATGGATCGGGCCAGGACAGGGCAGCCTTTTATACTGCTGGGGACAGCACAGGTGCTGGCCCTGCTCCCCCTGGCTGCAGATCCGGGAGGAGCCAGGCAGGGTTATTTTCCTCCAAGTGGCACAACTTGCTCCACAATAAAGTGCATGTCTGAGCACATGTGCTGAGGCAAAAAGCCCGGGCTCAAATTTGCACTGCTATTTGAGCTGCTGAAAGCACACATGCTTGCATGTGTGGACGTGTCCTATGTGTACAGAGTTGAGGTTGCAGGGTAGCATCTCATGCCCTACCAGAATGACAAGTTCAGCAACATTCAAACTAAAGGAAGCTAGGCAATGAAGAGTTAAGGTACTTCAGAACTGAATTCAAAGGCAGAGAGAATATGTGTCTATGAGGTCATTGTTCAATGAGTTACGGTTGCATAGGTGTTTATGTTAACTTTTCATTTCCTGTTTTTCAGAATGTTGTGGTTTAGCATTAAAGGATCATGGGACTGGAAGGGACCTCAGGAGTCCTCTGGTCCAGCCCCCTGCACAAATATAGGAATAGTATTTCTAAACCAGTGGTGTCCAAGTTTCCCAATCCGCAGGCCAGATGAGTGCTCAGGGTCACTGTGTGTGCCCCATCCTGTGCATTTGGGTCCATCCCATGGGGTTTCCCACAGAGGTTTCTTCCCCTGCTGGAGCCTAGTGCAAGGGAAATACCATTACCACCAAGGTGGTTTTCTTACTGGCAGGGGAAAACAAAGAATGTGACATGGAGCAGTACCCTGACCGAGGTAATACAATTAAAATGGCACTGTGTAGTGGAGGGTTGCGCTTTTGTCTGCTTGCGGACAGGACTCCCTGTGAGAGTCTCATAGTTAGCCTCCCACTTGAACTCCCAGTGGGAGGATCTCGGGTACATGCCAACTTTATTGAAATGGGAAACTGTTCCCTAACTTCCTCCTATGGCCCTACAGCTGAGGGCACGCAGAACTCAGAGGCATCCAAACCCCAAGCTTCCAGGCTGTAGGATGCCTGCCAAAGGATTTGGAAGTTTCTGAAACCCCAGGCGTGAGTGGGGGATGCTGGCTGGTAGCAGGACCAAGTATGATTCTTGAATGATTCACATGGATTTGGAATTGATTTGGAACACGAAAAATTTTCCTCAAAAAAAAAAAGGTGTAGGATTTGGCAGTAATGGTGTGGGGCATTACCATTGCCACTTCTCCCCTGCTGCCAAATTTCTGGACCATTATAGAGCCCTGTGGACCAGATGTCATGACTTCACATGCCAGATCTGGCCTGTGGCCCAGGGGTTGAGGGACCCCTGTCCTAAATTATCCCTATCAAATACTTTTGCCTAATTTTAGATTCTGAAAGGTATGAGACACCACCCAGAAGTCATTAACTTGCTTCAGCCTGGTAAATTCAATGGTAATTTATATTTATTTTTTATTTTAAAATAATTTTTTTTGTAGGAATCATGTAAATTTGCAGGTCAGGGCTACTGGACCATGTAAATTAAAAAACAAGGATATGATTCCTCAGGGTACCTCTCCTCTCCTGTAGACTTTGTTATAGTGGATCAAGGGTTGTAGGCATGTACTGAAATACCTGGTGTATGTATTGACTGATAGAATTGTTGCTAGGACCGAAATGGCAGACTCTTAATTCTGTAAAAGCTCTGATACAGCTGTGGGCATCTGAGAAAAAAACTAATGTATGGTTTCTTCTCCAGATCTAATCTACTATCTCCTGTAGCATATTGGTCCTTTCACTCTTTCCAGTCTTCTCTCTCTTCTTTCATGAAGTCACTGGCATTTTAGAAGCCATTTGTACATTATAAAGCTGTTCCCTTGCTGTCTGGTGCTTTATACATCTACATGCAGGTGCAAGCCTATAGAGGGAGGGGAGAGTTGTACACTTCTTCGGTTATGTAGCCCAGGTCCTAAGTCCATACTATGTTTTCCATCCATTTGGGATCCTTGTTCTTACTTTAGTTAGGTCTCTGAAGTGGTGTCCTTGGCTCAGCTAATTGCCATAACCTTCTGGCTAGTGCCTTTTCCACTGCCTCCCTCTAGCTAGTTCCTCTACCACATACTACAGGGTATTCTGATATTTTCAGAGATTTAGGTTGGATTATCTTTTGGTTCCCCAGGGCAAAGGAGGCAGGGAGAGGGGGCTTGGACAGTGCTTGGAATGGGGGTGATGGCTTCCCTGGATTCCAACATAGGGCCTAGCCATATGAAAGTCTAACCAATTCTGACTCTTGAGGCATGGGGAGGGAAGGCTTTCCCCATATGTATATGGTGTGGAGAGAGAAGAGCTTGAGACAGTCTAGATTCCAGTTTATGCGGGGGGGAATGCAGACAACACAGGAGGGAGGTATCTCTAGATCCCATGTGTTTTACAGTATCTGTAGAGTTTAACTCTTTGAATAGTGTTTTCAGTATTGCTTCCTTAAAGGAATAGTGGACTAGTTGGAGTAAATACTGACTGAAATCTGTGAAACCGATTAGAGACATGGTTTGATTCCTTGCGGGTATAAAACCACTGTTGCAGTTTGCTTGTGTGCACATGTTGGGGGGCTTCTTTTTTTTGTTTTTGTGAAGGGACTTTCAAATGACCCCAGACTTAAATCACTAACATCACCTGGCAATTGGAGGGTATGAACACATTACAGAACAGTAGTTGCACTGCAGCGACTGTCCTTGGGCCAGCTTTTACCCAGCAATAAGTTGGGCCAGCTTTTACCCAGCGGTAAGCTTACCCTGCAGTAGGTTAACGCTCAGTGAAAAGGGCTAATTTACCACAGGTAACCTGCTCCTTTTTACTTCTCCGTAATTTGTCCATAAACTGAGGAAACTTGTCTGTGAGTGATTGAAAAAGCAGTTAAACAGAAATAGGTTAAGTGTGTGTTCATTTCAATGTGAGGTTCTCAGCTGAAAGAGAACAAACACTTCCTGGAGATGAATGCAGAAGTGCAGAGTTCAGGCTGTATTCATCTCTCCAAGCCTCCTTCCCTTAATCCCAGGACTTGAGGGCTTCTGATATGTAAAGCAAACCCAGTTTTAGTTTTTCACCCAGTCTCAACACTGGTTGGCTCATGCTTCCATCATGCCTGTTTTCAGTTCTCCATCTGCAGAAGTAGGGCTTCCCCAGAGTTTAGCTTACATGAGAGGCAGGGAGAGGATTCACCAGATTTCAAGTCCTATGGGTAGGTAGGCAGAGGTTCAGGCATTTGCAGAGATGCTGGACCGTCCCTAACAGCCTTCATTGGAGGGGGCAAGGGACTTGTATACTGTGGGCAAACATTGGTCCCTTGAAGGGAGAGGGCTTAGATACACAGAGGGGAAGGGACATCTTCCCCTCTCTACTTGTGGCTGTCTACTTGGATTTTAAGGCTTTTGACACAGTAGCACACCCAATTCTTACAAGTTAACTAAGTAGCTGTGACATGGATTTCTTCACAGTCAGGTGGGGGAAAACTGACTTATGGGATGCACCCAGAGACTGGTGGTATATGGGTTGGTTTCTACCTGGGGAAATGTGGGCAGTGGTGTCCCCCAAGGCTCTGTCTTTGGACAAATCCTATTCAATATCTTCGTCAGTGATTTGGATAAGGGTGTAGAAAGCACTCTGTCCAAATTCGCAGATGACACCAAACTGTAGGGTATAGTAAACACACTAAAGGGTAGGGAGCAAATTCAGGCAGATTTGGATAGACTGTGGAAGTGGGCGGATCAGAATAGGATGCAGTTTAACAAAGATAAGTGCAAAGTGCTGCACCTGAGGAGAAAGAATCACCAATACACCTACAGACTGGGAAGTACCATTCTAAGTAGCACAGCAGTGGAAAGGGATCTCAGAGTCATAGTCGACACAAAAATGAACATGAGTCGCCAGTGTGGCAAGGTAATAAGTAACGCTAATCGCACTTTATCTTGCATTAGTAGGCGCATCACAAGCAGGTCTAGGGAGGTGATACTTCCCCTCTGAGGCATTGGTGAGGACACAGGTGGAGTACTGCTTCCAGTTTTGGGCACTGCACTTCAAGAGGGACGTGGATAACCTGGAATGGGTTCAGAGGAGGGCTACTCGTATGGTTGAGGGCCTGCAGGTAAGATCCTATGAGGACAGATGGAGGGTCCAGAATCTCTTCAGCCTCTGCAAGAGAAGGCTGAGAGATGGTCTTGTGGCTGTCTACAAGCTCATCAAGGGGGTCAGCAGGGAATAAGGGATACTCTGTTTACCAGGTCACCCCTTGGGGTCACTAGAAACAGTGGCCATACTCTGAAGGAGAGTAGATTTAGATTGGACATCAGGAAGAAATTCTTTATGGTGAGGGTTGCCAAAATATGGAATGGGTTTCTAGGGGAGGTGGTGCTTTCCCCTACCTTGGAAGTGTTCAAAAGGAGGTTAGACAGGTACCTGTCTGGGGTTACTTGACCCCAGTGCTCTTTCCTGCCCAGAACAGGGGGTCGGACTTGATGATCTAATAGGTCCCTTCTGACCCTAGAAACCTGTGAAATGCCTCCCCTAGGGTCTTGGTGCACATGTGAGGAGCAGGGAGCGATCTCAGAGGGCCACATCTTGGTGCAGGCATGGTGGACTGACAGGTCAACTGCCATCCATCCTCATTTATCCCTATTCCACTACTACCTAGATATCTATTCCCCCTGTTCTCAGTCCTCCCTCTTTTGTTTTCCATATTCTCTGGGCAAACATTTATATCTGTAATATGTCTGTCTTTCTGAAAATTGTTTGAGTACTTTTGGCATCTTCTGCTGATTTAATTCATACTGTGGATGTGTGGAGGGGAGGGGGAAAGAACGAAAGAACATGTGAGAGGATAATTGTACCAAAATACCTCCTTTACTTTTATAAAGATTTATGTCAGGAGACAGTTTAGGAAGGACATGGTCAAGTTGTATTTAAATGCTGCTTCCTGTCTCATTTTGCTACATAGCTCATGTGAAGACTAGCAGGCCAGAAAGTCTTTTAGCTGCTTATTTTACTCATGCTCTGTGTGATCTATTTGTCTTGTCAGTCTTAGGTGCACACTTTTTCCTCCTTAAGGCATCTGGGGGCGCTACGTTACTAGATGGGGATAAGTAATTTTGAGTTATAAATAAATAATTATAAAAATAAATAAATAAGTCACTATTTTTGAGCACTTATAGAAAGCTAACTTTGAAACAGAATTTGATTGTCAGTCTTAACTATGCCAGGGCTGTTGCTCCACTGTAAAGAAAACACAAGTGTTTGTCCTTGAACCACCAATGAGTTTTATGCATTTGTTTGCAGCAGGTAATTTTACTTTCTGAGATGCCACAGGCGAAAAGATAGATGGAAGTCTTTTGAAGGTCCTGATTTTGGACTAAATTCATTACTACGTGGCTGTTACCAACAAGAATGGATACTTTCACCAGCCTCCTCCCTCCAGCAAGTGGAAGTGGTAATCTTGCTGGTTCACAAGAAGAACTACAGAAGCTTTTAATTGATGAAAGAATGCGGTGTGAACATCATAAAACAAATTATAAAACTCTGAAAGCAGAACATACACGGTACGTACTCTAAGTTGTTGCTTTCCTTAGTTTGAGCCAAGGCTAAGTGAAGAAGAGTTTCCTTTTCATCTGTTTAGATTTCCGACAGCGAAATCTTTCTAGTTACATAGTAACAATTCAGAGGTCTCCTGAACTGTAGGTGAGATTTTCTGAATTTGTAAATACTGGTCAACTTCAACATTTTAAGATATTTGTTATGTCAAATACGAGGGGAGGAAATGGAGCTGATACCTGGTAAATGTTTTCAGACTTGCTATTTTTTTTACTTACGTATTTCTGTTACCTCTGTGATGGATATTTTTCAGTGTGATCAATTATTTCTTAGACTGTATATGACCATTCTTAGTATTTTTTTAAATATATTTTGCAGGTTACAGGATGAGTATACAAAATCACAGAATGAGCTCAAGCGGTCATTGGTTGAAAAACAAACCAACAATGATAAATTTCAGTTTCTTCTTGCTGAACTCCGAGGAGAATTATTAGATAAAACAAGAGAACTAGAAGAACTGAGGATGCAGGTGAGACATGTTACCAGCAGAGAGAAATATTACTTTTAGTCTTGTTGTAGAAATCCATCTAGAACTGTATATATCAGGGGTGGACAAAATATGGCCTGCAGGCCAGATTTGGCCCACCAGATGATTCTGTCCAGCCCATGGCTGCTCCTCTGAAAGAGAATTGTATTCAGACTGCAGCTGCCCTGGCTTTCAGTGCCTCTCCCTTCCCCTTCATGGGCTGGCCCACCCTGCCCCACTCCACTGAGTCTCCAATATATGGTCCAAGGCAGGGGGAGCTGAGCTCCTGGCCAGGCTTCTGTCTGGTGAGGTTGCCTGCATGCAGCTCCGTCTCTGTGGCCATTTGTAGACCAAACAGTCCCTGGTGAGTCAAAGCTCAGGTAAGGTTCTCCCCACGGATGAGAGAAGTTGTGCAGGGGGAAGAGGGCCAGGAGCTGCAGGCTGTCTGTGCTCTGCTGAGCCAGGGCCCGGTAGGGACATGACTGCTGCTAACGTGGTGCTGTGCTGTGTTCCTGTGCACTGCTTCAGGCTGTGCCACATGGGCAGAGCTGGAGTGGCTGGCTTGGGTCCTGCCCAACCCTAAGTCCCTGGCATGAGGTTGGGCTGGACAGAAGCTGGACCCACGTGGCCCAAAGCGGAGTGTAGGAATACAGTGAGGTACTGGCCTGGCCTAGCCTGGCTGTGTGCCAGGGACTCAGGATTGGGAAGGGGATGCAGGGACAAGCAGAGGACAACACGGCACTGGTTTGGCTGGGCTTGGGTAACTGTGGCTCTCAGTTCCCTTCTCCCTGCACTCCGTCTCCTACCTCGAGTCCCTGGCATGCGGCTGTGCTGCTCTGTGTTCCCACACAGTGCCTCAGGCCATGTGAGTTCAGCTGGCATGGCTCCTGGAAGCAGGACAGGCAGGAAGGTGAGGGCTGGGGCCAGAGCTGAGATCTTAGGGCAGTGACAGTGTAGGGCCAGGGCCTAGGGCAGAGGTGTGACCTGCTCCCTGCGTGTCTCTGTCTGCAGAACTGGTGCCCATCGTTGGGACATGTGAGGAGCAGATCATGGCTCTGTCCCCATGCTGTCACAGTCCGAAGATTCCAGCTCTGCCCACCCATCCTGCTCCCAGAGGCTGCTTCTTACTCATATGTGGCCCCATCCCATCTGACCAAGTGAGTGGGTCCCAGGCTGGTCTCTATGGAGTGTCTGCCTGCTCGCTCTGTCTAGCACACTCAGAAATGGGTACAGAGCAGACAGGGGCAGGTAGGATCAATGCCCACCCCTGCAGCCCCTGTAGCAGCTCACTAAAACTTGTAAAGTGGTCCTCCAGCCCAAATAGTTCTCACTCATGATCTACAGAATAGGTGACTTGAAGAATTTCAAGGATTATATAGTGGCTAGATTTTTTTCACACATTGCAAAAGCTACTTATGTACATATACACAATGTTACAGGATTTTTCTCTGAAATCTTCTCAACTTTTGGAGGGTTAATAAAGTTTTTACAAAATAGGAAATGCTTAAGAGCAAACTTTATGAATGGAACAGATTAAAAAAACCTCTATGTACAATTCTTTTGTTTTTAAATAAAGAATGTTTTGTTATCCAGCATTTGTTGTTTTCCAGTGTAAATCACTTGATGATACTTGAATTATTTACACCACCTTTTGTTTTTTCTTCATGTCAGGTGCTAACTCCTCAAAAGCTGGAGTTGTTAAAAGCACAAATACAACAAGAATTGGAAACTCCAATGAGAGATCGATTTAGGAAGCTAGATGAAGTAAGCAATGAGTATCTAATTCTGTTTTATTTGCGGGGGAGTTATTATTTACTGTTTCTTTTGGCATGGGGGTGGGGTTTAAATAAAAATGACTTTATTTGAGAAGGGGATGTGGATATTTTATAGCCAGTGTTGGTAAAATAAAACAAATTTCATGTGCTTAAACTTATCTTTGAGTGACTGTTCCACTTTCTAATTTAGGAAGTAGAAAAATACCGAACAGAATATAATAAACTGCGTTATGAGCATACCTTTCTAAAATCAGAATTTGAACACCAGAAGGAAGAACATGTTCGTGTTTTAGAGGAGAAAAAAATAAAGTATGAGGCTGAGGTAGGTATAAAATATTAAACTTGAATTAAGCCACCATAAAAATGAAACCACTTTAGCTTTTTATGAGGATTTTACCATTGTCGTATTATTTTTCATATATGACAGTTTTTGCAATCCCAAATTTTATCAGCTGGACTGATTGTTCTAAGTCATTTGTGTTCAATCCTTAATAAGCTCATGAGAGAAAGATTTAAATATAAAACCTTTAATAGAATTCTATTATATTCATATAGTATATTAGTAGTAATATATTTAGGACAGAGTATGTGGGCATGATGGAGTACAAGCTACTCAGGCTCAGAGCCTGTTTCCTGCCTCTGATCACAGTTGTGTCTAATTAGGAGAGCCAGGATGACTTGAACAGTAGCTTTAAAAGCCTGACCAATGGGGGCCAGTAGACAAAGGAGTTTGGTGTGGTGCAGCTGTCTTTTCTTGTCCTTTCTGAAACAGCAGGAGGAATGGAGGAGAAAAAGAAGATGGTTGCATGTAGAGACTGTGGGATGTCCTGGATTCTAGGCTGGTTCTGTGTAGAAGATATGTATGCATGACTGTCACAGGGTGGGATCCTTAAGAATGGCCGTGTTACCCCCAAGGCCCCCTCGACCATGCCAGTTTGGCCCAATGCGCACCCTCTATTCTCACCTGCCATGTCTTGTTGGAATAATTGATATAGGGAGGCTGCCTTTAAGCCTATCTGAGCACGGTTCTGATGGACTTCCCTGGGCCCCATTTCAAAATAGATGTCCCTGGACACCCGAGCCTTATGTGCTATATGCATGGCTCCAACTGCCCCTTTACCATACCCCAAGCCTTGCAGATGGTACCGGCATTGTCTTGCCTAGGCCTTGTTATAATTCAACCCAACGAGGATCAAAGGGAGCAGGAGAGCACACAAGCCTCCGTGGCTCACCGAAAGCATCCGGGAATGTCTCCTTGCTAAAAAGGAGGCTTATACCCAATGGAAGGAAGGGGTCATCACCAGGGAGGGCTATTCTGTAGTTGCTTGGGGATGTAGGGGGGTAGTCAGGAAGGCCAAGGCAGAGATGGAACTGGGACTAGCTTCCCAGATTAAGGACAATAAGAAGTCCTTTTTTAAATATGTAGGGGGTAAAAAGAAAGGTCCTGGGTAATGTGGGGCCCTTGCAGGACGCCATGGGAAACTTGGTCGTCACACCAGACGGCAAAGCTAACATGTTTAACGATTTCTTTGCCTCCGTCTTCCTCAGTAGGGACCAGAACAGCCACCTCCCTGCTGGGCCCCCCTCCGGCCCCAGGGGAGGCACACCTGGGCCACGGGTTAGCGAGGATTTAGTTAGGGAGCTTCTGGAGGGAGTGGACGTATTCAAGTCAGCCGGCCCGGATGATCTCCACCCTAGAGTTCTAAAGAAACTGGCCGAGGTCATTGCAAGTCCCCTGGCACAACTTTATGAGCACTCGTGGTGCTCTGGTGAGGTACCAGAGGACTGGAAGAGGGCCAACGTAGTCCCCATCTTCAAAAAAGGCAGGAAGGAGGACCCGGGAAGCTATAGGCCAGTTAGTCTCACCTCGATCCTAGGCAAGCTCTTCGAGAAAATTATGCTGGCACACATCCAGGAGGGGCCAGCAGGGGACCGCATGCTTAGGGGCAACCAACATGGGTTCATCAGTGGCAGGTCCTGTCAGACCAACCTGGTGGCCTTTTACGATCAGATCACCAAATCATTAGACGCAGGGGTAGCAGTGGATATAATCTTCCTGGACTTCCGGAAGGGTTTTGACACTGCCTCTCACCCTGTTCTCATTTAGAAACTGGGGGGCTGTGGTTTGACCCACACAGACAAATGGGTCTCCAACTGGCTGGTGGGCCGCACCCAGAGGGTGGTAGTGGATGGGTCCTTCTCAACCTGGAAGGACGTGGGCAGTGGGGTTCCGCAGGGCTCGGTCCTTGGGCCCGCACTGTTCAACATCTTCATCAGCGATTTGGATGAGGGGGTAAAAAGCACCCTGTTCAAATTTGCTGATGACACTAAGATGTGGGAACATTGGAAGGATGCAACAGGATACAATCAGACCTAGACAGGTTACAAGGGTGGGCGGACGAGAATAGGATGGGCTTCAACTCAGACAAGTGCAAGGTGATGCACCTCGGGTGGAACAACCGGCACCATACCTACAGGTTGGGGAACTCCCCTCTTGTCAGCACGGAGGCGGAAAGGGATCTGGGGGTCATCATTGGCTCCAAGATGAACATGGGCCGGCAGTGTGGGGAGGCAGTAAGGAAGGCCAACTGCACCTTGGCATGCATCCACAGATGCATCTCGAGCAGGTCCAAAGAGGTGATCCTCCCCCTCTGTGTGGCACTGGTCAGGCCGCAGCTGGAGTATTGCATCCAGTTCTGGGCGCCACACTTCAAGAGGGATGTCGACAGCATGGAGAGGGTCCAGAGGAGGGCCACTCGTATGATCAGAGGACAGCAGGGCAGGCCCTATGAGGACAGGCTGCAGGACCTGAACCTGTTCAGCCTCCAAAAGACAAGGCTGAGGGGGGATCTTGTGGCCTGTTATAAACGAGTCAGGGGGGATCAGCAGGCATTGGGGAAGTCACTGTTTCCCCAAGCACTGCCAGGAGTGACCAGGAATAACGGTCACAAGCTGGCAGAGGGTAGGTTTAGGTTAGATATCAGGAGGCACTACTTCACAGTCAGGGTGGCTAGGGTCTGGAACCAGCTTCCAAGAGAAGTGGTGCAGGCTCCTACCCTGGGGGTGTTTAAGAGGAGGTTAGATGAACATCTTGCTGGGGTCATTTGACCCCAGTATTCTTTCCTGCCATGGCAGGGGGTCGGACTAGATGATCTGCTCAGGTCCCTTCCGACCCTAGAAACTATGAAAATATGAAACCACTTGTCCTCACTTGGCTCTCTGCAGCCCTGTCGCTGCGCCCCTTGGCACCGGGGTCTGTCCACCCCAAATGCTGTGCTTTCTCTGGTGCCAGGGTCTGTGCACCCCAAATGCCATGTCCTCTCTGGCGCCAGGGTCCCCACTCTGTAGTGGGTCCCCAATGAGTCCTCCTTCTCCTAATAGCCTCACCCAAACCACCAGTGTTATGAAGCAACAAACAAAACACAAGCCCCTGGGCTGTAACATAATAGAAGAGACAAGGGTGTGCTCTGCCACTTTAAAAGCATAGAACTTCCTCCCTGGTACTAAGTATCTAGTAGGCAAGGGTACCTGAGGAGCTCATGGAGCCCCATTAGCCCTAGGTGCAGCATGTTAGGCAGTTGCTATGTCACTGGGCACTTTCTCCCTGGAGCCTCCTTCCCCTCTGGCTGCTAGCAGGGAACTGACCTGCCTGGTCCTAGCCCTAGAGTTTATATGGTCCTAGGGCCCTGCCTCTTCTGGCCAGCTAACCAGGTGTGGCTGTCGCAGAGCACTTAAGCAACCTGTTCCTTTAGAGAGGGGAAACTGCTAAGAAAGAGCCCGAGCAGTGAGTGAGGAGCCCCAGCTTCTGGTTGCCAGGGCAACCAAAGTTCACTGGTGACCCACACCTGCCAGCAGTCAGCTGTCCGGAAGGGGCAGGGCCTGGTTCACATTTAAACCCCAGGGCTGGAGCCAGGCTGGCAGTTCCCCACTAGCAGCCAAGGGAGAAGGAGCTCTGCCGGAGCAAACAGAGGGGAGAAGCTCCTGATTGCTGTTATGTGATGGAGAATTCCCTGGTAGGGATGGAATGATGTTTAGCTGGCCAGCTTAGATTTTATGTCATAGCCTAGGGGCTTGTATTTTGTGTTTGCTGTTTAGGATCCGAGGTTTGGGTGAGGCTATCGGGGTTGGAGGAGGCCTCATGGGGAGCCACAGCAGCGTGGAGACCCCAGCCCCAGAGAGAGTGGCAGTGAGAAGCCCCAGAGAGGGTAGCAGTGAGAAGCCCCAGAAAGGGGGGCAGCATTGACGAATGCCCAGTGCGGCGCCCTGCAAAGCAGGGCCATGGAGAGCCCAGGGAGGACAAGGGGGCCAGAGTATAGTAAGGCCCAGACTAACCAATGTGAGTACCATCTGTGAGGCTTGGGCTGCGGTGTAGGGGAGGAAAGGACCTGCAGATAGCACCCCGTTGCATCAGGGCAGTAAAATGGGCAGACTTCTGCTTAATTAACATCTTCTAATTAAGCAATTAACAACAAGGCATGGCAGGCAAGAAGGTGGGAGGTTGGTTCATAACAGGTGGGCGGGGTCACCAGTGGACAGACTCCAAAGGGACACACCTGTTACAGCAGCCAATTCCCTATTAGCTAGTTGTCATGGCAACCTGCACCTGGGCTCTTATCTGGCTTTTTGTGTTCCCTCCCTGGGCAATCTCTGCTCTAAGAGGAGCAGGCACCTTAGTGCCCTCTGACAATGAAATGGTTTTTTCGGGAGAGCTGACAAGCTTATGCAAGGAAGTGAAAGATCTTAAGATCAGAGGCAAGATGGAAAGGAGGGCAAGATGGAAAGCTCTCACTGGGTGCATCTACAGAAGCAATTAATGTGAAGTGATAAACTCCAGAGTACTTTGAGCCAGTGTACATTGCTTCTGGGTGTAGTATCTACATGTGCGCCTGGGACAGCAGCATTTTGAGCCAGGATGGAGCAGGCTCGGGGAAGTCAGCTCTGAGCTCAGGGTGGCAGGTTGGACGGCAGAGGGGCTGGGTGGGGCATGAGAGTGCTGAATATGCTGCCTGGGCTGACTGGACACAATTTATGCCTGCTGTCACTGTCTTCACACGTGTTTCATCACAGGTGACTATTACTCTGCCTTAAGGTAGTATTGTCCCCAACAGTACTATTTTATGGCAGAGTCAATTTCCTGTGCCCTACTACTGACACACACGGAGATGGTGATGATCTACTGCTTAGCTAATTAGTCTACTCTTCAGTTAAGCACATACGTGACATGCCCACTAAGACCAGGAGACACCAGGTCTGTTATTGGGTAATTCGTTGCAAAGAAATGCTTTTTTATCACCACAGCTGATCCAGAAAACAGAGTGAGGTGCTGACAGTCTGCCCAGTGGAAGATGTGGTTGTGAGGTTGAAAAGAATGCTGAAGTGAGTGGAACAGAATCTTCTGATAGTTGTTAAAGCAAGGACAAATGACAGCAAGATTCCCCCTTGTATAGGTTAAGGAAACCATGACAGGTGGGAAGAGATCCTCAACGTTCTGGGTATCATTGGCAACATTTTTCTCATCTGTAGAAATGATAATTTAAATCAACAAATGTCTCAAGGATTGTTGCTATGTGAGAGGTTTGTGGATGTTTGATTGTTGGGATATGTTAAAGAAAAATTAGTTTTGAAAGATGGACTCCATCTAAATGCCTGGGTAAAATGGCCATCTCTCACTGAGGATGCTGTGATTGAAAAATGAGACTCACATAGTGTTTACACTTGGTTTTGATTCATCGAGTGATGCAGCAATTTTTACTTGCTTTACAGCTGTATTGTCAGTTGGCCATTTATAAGAAGCATGAGATTAAGTCTACAGCCTTCTGCACTATTCTTTACACCTGAAGCACAAAAGACAGGCACTGGGATAATGTACCTGTCTGCCTATTACATCACACCACCAGTTCTTGCTTGCATTCTTATTGGGGAGGGTTGACACAGGGGTTAGAATTCTGCCAGCCAGATGTCTATTCTTGAGTCCCTGTGTTTCCGCCCAGTTTCCCTTTGATCAAGCCTGTGTGTGTCTGTGTGTCTGTCTATATTTAGCATATTTACCTGGATCCAAGATGACTTTGAATTTAAGATGGCTGGCCTCCCTAATAATTAGATTCTATACATGGAAAATTATAAATTTGTTAAAATGTTCCATGTCTAGAATTGAAAGATCATCTTACATTTGCCCCCCCACACTTCTTTCCCCCACTGTTGTGTTGGGGGCAGGAGAGCAAATAAGGCGGAAAGCAGTTGTGGAGGGGGAGGCAGATGGGGGGGACGGTGTGTCACAAGCCAGCTGGGCACTGTGAGTATATCAATTTAGTTGCAGACTGAGCACTGCAACTTTATTAGCCACTGGGCTTTCGGGATTGAGGAGGTGATGTTGGAAAGGAAAGAAATGACAAGTTTCACTTACAAAAAGGAAGGAATTTTACTTATGACAACGAAAGGTATAGTTTGCGTATAAAATAGTTAATAAGGCTAAGCTAATAAACAGACAATATAACAGTACACTAACAATAAAATTGATAGTGATAATAAAACGGATAAAGAAATTAACCAAGAGTTCCCACTTGGTTAGTAACTTATTGATAGTCTGTCGGTTAGAAGATTCACATCAAGTTGAATCAGCAAAGTCAGACGTCTCTGAACTGGGCTGCCCGAAGGAGAACCAGTGGAAACCCCTCAGTCAGGATCTGGTTCTCGCTGTCACAGGGAGTAAGAGAGATCCATGGGGGTATGGGACAGCAATGACCCTTCTGTTCCATCCTTCCCAAGGGTTACTATGACGTGTGTGTTCGTTTATATTCTAATTATACTAATTTTTTAGTTATGTAGCCATTCATAATATTGCTTTATAGCTGTTATCTTATGGATTTAAAAGGTGTTAGAAATTATTATAATAAGTTACTGCCCAAGCTTGGGTTTATCCAATAAGCAAATTGCAACATAGCATCTTCAGGTTTGAAATTAACATTACCCCACCTAAATCCAGCCCCTTCAGAACTCTCTGACTATGCTTTTTTGAGATGTTTTTTCTTGAAATGTACTAGATAAGCTAGGTAGTTGAATCCAGTTTTTATCATTATCAAGGCTAAATTCTGAGCGAGAAAGAACTATTAGGTTAGCTAATTTCACAGCTATAGCTTTGTCTTTGAGGCCTAGTCAGTTCCACAAACAGTTACAAGTTACATTTTCGGGTTACAAAAATACAAGCTTCATATTAGACAAAAGTTCCAAATGCCTCCAAGAAGCACATAGTTATTGCTTATTAATTTCTTTGGTTCTGGCTATCACAAGGGTGGGGGAAGCAAGAGCCTGACTCCAGTGCCTTCCCTCGTGCCTTCCCGCTACCCATGTCTTGCTGAGCGGATTTGTGCCACCCTCTTCTGGCTGTTTTTTCATTTGATTCTAAGATGGGGCTTTGTTTTCCCCATGTTGAATTGAGGGAAAACCTTATCTTGGAATTGAGTTAATATGGTAATTTTAATACGCTATTTGAATTAGCCAAACAACAGATGCCTGTCTTTCTAAGACCCAGGGAACCATATAGAACCAGTTCTGCAATCCTTTTGGGCACCAGATGGCGTTGATTAGATTTATGTCCTTGTGAAAGTGAACAGAGGGCTTATTATTATGCTCTGTTTTTGGGGGGCGGGGTGGAGGTTGGTGGGACACTTGCTGTTTTCTCTTCTTATTCTATGATCTTCTCTGGAAATGCTGCTTTTAGTTTTCTTATCATGGTTATAAAGTCTATAATCTATTATAGTACAAACTGCATTTGATATATTTGGTTGTATTGATTACTGCTTATGTGTTACATCCGCAGTGGCTAACCTTTTTGGCAGGTGTGCCACAAGTTAAGCCACCTCCCCTCTTGAGTGCCACTCTCATCCCAGCCCCCCAGAGGTGTACCTGATAGAGTTTGTGCCCTGCAGGCCAGACTGGAGACAGAAGGGCTCTGACCTCTAGCTGTGAGGAGGACACGTCACTGCCAAGAGCCAGGTTAATGCTTCCCTGGCCCTACAACCACTGCATTTTTATGTGGTGAGCAAGAATCTAAAGCCCTTAATTTGGCAATTGCAGCTGGTGACTAAAAACAAGTTTGGGAGGTCTCCTACTTTAATAATACTTATGTACCTTGGCATACACCAAGGCTGGTAACACAATAGATAGAATGCACCTGTAGGTAGAAAGATGGATGTAGCAACAAGAGAGAAATGCTGAGATTTGAGAAGAGTAGTCAGGCAATATAGATCAGGATAGGAGCATCTAGTCTGGTTAGAGCAGTGATTCCCAACTAGGATGCTGGAGCATCCTAGATCAGAGATTCCCAACCCCTGAGCCGTGGCCTGGTGCTGGACCAGAAATCCGGAAGTGACCAGCATACTGTGGACCGGCAGCCAACCTTTTTTATACTGAGTATAAACAAGGATTGGCTGCCAGTCCGTAGTATGCTGGTCACTTCCAGTTTGCAGTATGCTGGTCTGCAGTTTGCTGGTTCATGGTCACTTCCAGTCTGTGGTTTGCCAGTCCGCAATCTAAAAAGGTTGGAAACCACTGTCCTAGATCCTTTGAAGAGTGCTACAGAAAGTATAAGGAGATAAGTGAGGTGATAAGCAGATAAAGGCAAGCTTAAGTTTTAGGTGTGAGGACATAAGCAGATTTGGGCAGGCTCAAGCTTTCCCTGTCTAGTTGCTCTTAACTCTCACTTCGTGCCCACATTGGAAAAAATGAAGTCCCATAGTAAATCAGTTTTTGAAATGGGGTGTCACTCAATTTACAAAAGTTTTGGAGGGGGTGCCTCAAGAATGATGGATGCCTTGAATCTAAAAAAGGTTGAGAATCACTGCACTAGGGTGTGAGATGTGGCCAGTAAGAAAAACTGAAATGATTATGTAAAAGTTCCAGGGGACTGAGCAGGAACTTGAATTAATGGTGCACTCTGTGGCCCTGGACAGATGTTAAAGTAAAGGCGCAATGGGATCTGATGTGGGATTGCAACAGTCACACTTCCTGCCATGCCACTCATATTCTAAGGAAAATTTCAAAAGCTTTTGCTACTAGGGACCTACCAAGTTCACCGCAGAAGTGGGGTGTGTGGCGTCTCCTTTAATCTTGCACGTTTCCCCACATGTCCCTGTGGTGCTGATTGGTGGAACGACTGCGCTTGCAGTGCGCTCCTGATCAGTGTGGAGGCAAAAACTGTGGTTTTAAATATGGTCCCATTTTTGCCTCCCGACACTGATTGGCTGAGGAGCTCTGGCATCCCCAGTGCTTGGTGCTGAGCAGCGGGAAGCCCAACACCATGCCATGTTTAAAACCATGGATTTCACTTCCCCGCTGATCAGGAGGGAGTGGTGGGGCTCGTCTGCCAATTAACAGGGGGGATGAGGGGAGTGGGAAGAGGCACATGGGAGAACATGGAAGATTAAAGGAGACACTACACAGCCCACTTCCACCGTGAATTTGGTGGGTCCCTAGCTACGGCCTTGAACTTGTGATGTCTGAGTTGTTAACTGTGTGCCTTAGCACCTGTACTATCCCAGCCTCCATAGCTAAAACTGCTTTAGAAACTGGGTGAATTATGCTATAGATAATAGTTGTCTCAATTCACAGACTTTTGGGGAGAGATGGTGATTAACCTAGCTTTACATCCCAGAGTACTGAGAGCAAAGTCAGTCATCTGTAGTGGACCCAGGGACTGTCTTATTCAAACAATGGAAAATTTATCAGCTTTTACACACTAATTGTCTACTGTATGTACTGAATGATGCATATTATTCTCCTTAATCGCTATTAGATAACAAGACTGGATAAAGATAAAGAAGAACTGCATAATCAGCTGCTTAGCGTTGACCCCACCAGAGACAGTAAGCGTGTGGAGGCACTTCTGAGGGAGAAGGCTCAACTACATCAAAAAGTAAAAAGTTTGGAAGCTGAAGTAGCAGAATTACAGGCAGAGAGAGAAAATTGTGGTGTCCAAGCAGAAAGTGTCCAAAGAATACAGGTGCGACAATTGGCTGAAATGCAGGCAACAGTGAGATCTCTGGAGGTGAGATTCTTAGTTGTCTCCCAATGAAATATGGTAAACTTTACATTTTTTGACACTGGGCCTGATCCAGCCTCTGTTGAGGTCAGTTCCAATGATTTCCATGGAAATAGATTCTGTTCCTATATCTATATTACCAAATAGAATGGGCCACATCCAAACTGAGACCTTCTCAGTCCCTTTCCCTTCTTAATATCTCAGTTTAAATTCTTACTTGCAATCACTTAAGATGCATTTACTAGCATCAACTACAGTTACTTCATCTTATATTTAATATTGATAAAATGGTTGCCCCATACCCTTGGATACAATAAATATTTTGTCTTTTTAAAGTCTGAATCTTATAGCTGCCTTTCCCTTCATCTAATCAGTCCCTCTCCCTTGTTTTGCTATTGTTTTTTCTTTTTGCTTGCCTACCACCTGGTTGTCCTCTCTTCTGCCCATGTTGTTACAACTTCATAATTCCTTTCTCTTGCTCCCTTCAATGTATATTCCTACTGCAAGGTCCCAGTTAATTCTGGTCTCATATATGCTTCCCAGGTGTTTCTTTTCTGTTGGACATTCATTGCTGGCTCTAGGGGTTTAGTCCTTTGGTGGTTCCTGTGTTTCTCTGTTGGCAGTTGCAGTCTCTCTGGCTGCTATCGCTCCATATGTAGATGCAGTTCAGTCAGGCTGGCTTTTTTCCTTTCTGTTCTTATAGGTATTTGTGACCTTTCTCACAAGAAAAACTAGTCCTGCATAGTTACCACAGTGCTATGGATCATTATGAAGTGGTCCAAACACTCCAGTCTGAAACATTGCTATAGAATTTATTTTAAAACCCTGGAAGGCAGTCATTCTAAGTTTTCTGAATACTTCACTTTTTTCTATTTTAATCCAATGTAGTAAAAATATTAACTTTTTAGAGAAGAGTGACTTAACTGAAGAAGTAAATGTCCTATATTTAGCAGCTTTTTGCGATTTTACTGACATAATCTCTCTGTCACATAAAATGTAGAATACTGTAGGTATATTTCTCCTTTAAAACTTCAGCAGAGCCATGCTGTTGATATTCTGCTGGGATATCTGTTTGCAGACTTTTTGAGCACTGTGGATACATGCAGCCGTCCTTAGAGCCCACGGTTTTACTGGCTGAAGATATAAATATCTGCCTCCTAATTACAGGATTGTTGGTGTAGCTGTGTTGGGCTAAGGACATAGGCAGGCAAAGTTCTTTGGGTAGATGTGATCTCTTTTATTAGACCAACTAAATAGTTGGAAAACAGTTCTTTGCAAACTTTCAGTTACAAACACCCTATTTCAGGCGTAGGGAGACTCTTCTGAAGTTGTGTGTTCTCTTTTCTACCTTGGAGAACACATAGCACCAGCAGTGTCTCCCTATGCCTGACAAAGGGTGTTTGTATCTGAAAGCTTGCAAATAACTTTTTCCCAACTATTTAGTTGGTCTAATAAAAGATATCATATCTACCCAAAGAACCTTGCCTGCCTCCTAACTGAGTCTCAGTTTCTCTGACTTCTGAAGTGGGAGGGACATAATTTTGTATGGCGAACAACTGTTACTTTGAGTAAGCTACAAACAGTCCTTTGGACAATATGTTCAATTTAAGATGAATTATTTTGCTGCTTAGTTAATACCATTGATGCCCGAAAACCTACTAAAAACTGGAGTTGTATTATTCTATGCACATTATATATCAAAAGACAGTCCCTTTCTAAAAAACGTCTATTTTTATTTTTTATTTCAGGCAGAAAAGCAGTCAGCTAAACTACAGACTGATCGTATTGAAAAAGAACTACAAATGAGTAATGAGCAGAACACACTCTTAACCAGCAAACTGCACAAAGCTGAACGAGAAATCAATGCCTTGACTACTAAAGTTGGTGTTTAATCTTTTTTACTATATTTTTTCACATCCAGCTTTAAACTAGAAAG
Source organism: Crocodylus siamensis (assembly GCF_052110815.1). NCBI lineage: Eukaryota > Metazoa > Chordata > Crocodylia > Crocodylidae > Crocodylus > Crocodylus siamensis. The sequence goes on along the minus strand of NC_143398.1, from coordinate 85,843,650 downwards.
ACGGTGTTATGATTTGCATTTATTATTAACTATTTTTAATGTAAAACTGTTTTCTGCCTCTTGTGATTATGTTTCAACTGTGATATATATTGTTTAATTTCAGGTGGTAGGCTAGATGCAGTTGGTGATGCTACACAAAACCATTATCCCTAATTAGTTTCTCTAGAGAGTGAGATTGTCTTTCTTATTTCATTCTCCGCATCTTTAAATGATGTGTGATGCTTGAGAGGTATGTCTGTTACTACGCTAGGGTTTTCCAGTATTCATTAACATATACTTGTTCCATCATGCTCAAGTGACAAATATATGGTGATGAAATTTGAAAGCAAAAAGGAAATTGGATTCTTCTGATAAGGTTTCTGCTGGTAGTCTTTAAAATAATTTTAGCTAAAAACAGTTTTGCTTGCCTTACGATCATTTTTTGTTGACTGAATTGAAACATTTTTACATTTTATTTTTCCCCATGGAATTGTTCCAGAAACATAATTTAAGTCAAATAATATTTATGGAAGATTATTTTTTATTTGTATTTCAATAAATACAGCATCTAATCATACGTAAGCGACAAAAGCAACTTTCTCAGTTTCCTTTAGAACAATTTCCTTATTCATGTTGTATAATCAGAGCAAATGCAATATGCATCTTCAGTGGGAATTATTTATTAAATCTGTAAAATTAATTGAAAATTCACAAGAATTAAATTTAAAGTCTGCTGTTCTTAAGGCTTTGTTCTTTCTTTTTTAATAGAAAGGGTAAATCTGTGTAGCTTTTCACATGAAAGTAGTTGTAACTGCCTTCTCTTGACTAGGGGTTAGTTTTTTTTCCTTTGATTGAAATTTATCTCAATGTGTATGGTTACCCCTCCCAACTAAGAAAAAATTTCTTGGGTTATTATTTTAATCTATATATATGAAAGGCTGGAAGGAATTCAAGTGGAGGAAATGTGTGGCAAATTAACAGCTTCTAGTTGTAAACTGAAATGGGTGTCATTTACATATTGCGGTATTGACATAGATAGGCAAGGCAAATGTTTTAAGTGAAGTATCTGTTCAGTAGCTGAGTGAAAAGGATTGAACAAGTCTGATGGAACTAGACACCTCTGCAGGCTGCGCTTACTGGCAAGTACATGACCCACATGTTACTAGCTCTAATGGCAAAAAAGGGGAGTCAGAGATTCAACATTTATAGCATTTCTGATTGCTACACACCTGTGGCAGTTGAGCATTCTCCATGGACCATGTGGAAGGTTGGTGCTTGTAATGACTGAAATAAGCATTGGTTGTTTGAAGCTTGTTTTTGCTGCATAAAGCACCATCTGGAGGTGACATTAAGGTTCCTAAGAGGAATTTCCTTTAAAGGGTTAATTGAGGTAAAACAGGAGCTTTGTGGATTAAATGCTTCATTTTAGCAAGGGTAGATGTGGCAAGCCTTTCATGTTGTGAAGCAGATTCTGCAAGGTTGCTTCTCATCTGATGTCAAAAGGGATATTAGAAAGGGCTGGCAGCCAGGCCTGATTAGTTGTACGAGTGCCGTTTTATATATGTGGTTTCATTCAACTGAGTCTACTAATTTATTGTGAGGAGAGCTATACCACACTTGGGAAGCTATATTTTGCAACAGATGGCATAAGATGAGCCCCAAATGTCATGACACCTCTGTTGATTTCCCCAACCCGAACCCACTATCTTGCTGACCAGGTTGCTTCAGGTCATTTTTTTCTTTTTTTCAATGAGGTCTCGGTAGGATATTCCTTGAGATGAATCCATAACTCCTAGGTACATGAGCCTTGCATTGTGATTCTGTCTGTCTCCATTCACGAGCATGTTGTGCTGTTTGTTGGCAGGGAGTGGGGGTATATGCACTGCCCCCATTGAAGAAAGACTTGGACCACTTCTCTTCATTCATCTCAAAGATAATGCCAATAGTTGTAATTGCATTTATTCAATGTACTCATTTCTGCCAGCAGAAAAAAACCCCCTAATAATGTTCTTAATCTGTGTGAGAGGTCATAGTTGTTCAGCAGGCCACACACCACTTCCTGAACCAGCTGGGGAATCCAAAGCTTCTAGATAAACATACTGAATTAGCATGCAGAATACCTTCAGCACAGTTTGATTTTTTTTTAACCATTCCAAACAGTAATATACTGCTTTTTGGAACTCATCCTCCAAAATAAATGACATACATTTGACATTACCTAACAGTTACTGTTATCAGGATAACATGTCTCCAGAATATACCTAGCATGAGAAAGGTGAACTATGGAACAGATTACAGGCTAGTTTTTTACAATCCCAGGAGTGCTTAAAGACAGGTTTTAGCATTTCCAGTACTTAGAACACAAAACCAAGTCAGTGTCAGCCTGAAACTAGGGGTGCACCAATAGAGATTTTTGGGGCTAATACCAGTAGCCAATTTTGAAGGAGATATATTGACCGATACCGATCCGATTTCCGATACCAGCAAGTAGCTTGAAGAACTGCGTGAAACTGGTAAGTTTATTATGGTGGAAGGGAAGGGGGAAGGGCAGATCAAGGCCCCTGCAGTGAGGGAGGAGTGGGACTGGGGCAGGGGCTAGGGCAAGCGCTGCCCAGCCAGGGCATGGGATGGAGCCGTGGCTCGTCTGGGCGCTGCGTGGAGGCATGGACAGTTCCGGCCGTTGCATGCCATTTGTCCTAGAGCCACTTGTCCAGCACTCACCTACTCATCTAGCAGCTCCTGCTGCTGCTCCCACAACTTGTTTAGGACAGGTTTGGGGAGGGTGTGCCCCTGGATCTTTAGGGGACAGGGTGGGCTCTTTCCAGTGGAGGGTTGTGCTCGGGGCGGGCGGCAACAGTGCTGGGAAGGGAATTCAGAGGGCCTACAGTGAATTTTGGGTTGGCTGCAGCTCCACCCCTCTGGAATAGCCCCCTTCCAGTGTTGCTGCTGCCCACACCAAGTGCAGCCCCACCCCTCTGGAAACAGCCCACCCTGCGCAGATCTGGGGGCACATGCCCCTCCCCTCCATGCCCTCCGAGATGAACTGCAGGAGCAGCGGTGGGAGCTGCTGGATGAGCAGTTCCCGGATGAGCGGCACACAGGAGCAGGAGCCACCCCCCCTTTCCCTACGGCCCTCAAACGAGCCGCAGCTTCATCCCACACCCACCCTGCCCCAGCTGGGCAGTGCTTGCTCAAGCCCCAGCCCAACTCCTCCCTCATCGCAGAGACCTTGATCTTCCCCCACCCCCCTCTCCCCTTCCCTTCCACCACCATAGACTTATCAGCTGCACGCAGGTCTCCAAGCTGCCGGGCTGTGCTCCTCACCACCTACGTACTGCACTGCGGCTGCGCAGATGCACAGGCCATTTATTGGCTAAATTATTGGCCATATCAGCCTGATTTCGGATACAAACAATTTTCTTTATATCAGTGCTGATCTGATACTGAAACTACTTACCCACCCAAGAACCTAACTTAATGGTTCTCAGTCTTTTTTAGATTCAGGGCAGCCCTCCATAACTGAATTTGACAGCACTCCAGGTAAAAGCCACTGTTGTACTGTCTCAGCTTACCTCAGCAGTTTTCAGTTGGGATGCTGTAGCACCGCTTCCTCTACTTCCTTCCCACATTGCCCCCTCCATAAATCTACAGCGGACAAGAACCACCTCCTCATGCCACAGCTGTTTCTCGGTCTGGCTCCATCACCTCCTAGAAACAGAGGCCTGTGGGGCAGTTACAACTGGTTGCAGCAGTGCTGAAGCCATGCAGCCCTTGATAGAGTCTTGTGGCACCCCAGTTCAGAACTGCTGGCCTAGTCTTCTTTAGGAATAAGGCAAAATTAATCTTGCAAGCTCCCTCATATAGCATGAGGGTGGGGGGGTGAGAGAGAGTAATTACAGTTGCACCTGGGAGCTTTAACAAAGGATCTGAGCTGTATCAACTAGACATATTACACAAGAGAAAAAAGTTCCATCTCCAGAAGGTGACACTCCATACATTATATTTAAAAAAATACTACCCCCCCAAAAAAACTAACCTTATCCTTTCTTTCCTCTTTTCCCCTGTTTCTCCCTGTCAGAACTTGTGCAAGGGGTGGTTCAACTTTGGGGGTTGTGTTCACTACTGCTTTTTGAATGACCCCAGGCATGGTGAGAAATTTGAATAACTGTTGGTGTCACTTGGAGAAGGTGGAGACTTATTTATCTTCCTTTTGTCACTTCATGAAAAATTGCCCCTACGATGAGCAGTAAAATGTCCCCTTCCTTCCACTTTGTGCCAAATTTAGCCCTAAACACAGGCCCTTTGAATGCCCAAGTGGGTCTTTCACCCCAAAAGGCCACCTTGATTCCTTGTTGAATATTATCCTTAAAATGTTCTCAACTTCATATTTAAGCAACCAGATCTACAATATGGTTTCTTAATAAGCTACTGTGTCATTCTTAACCTTTTGCAAGTTGTATATGCTAGCAGGTTGTAATTATATCTGTCACTGCAAATGGATTTTCATTATAAGTGCTTTCCTCTAGATATTTAATTCTCACTGACCATGTAATTACTGTGCACAAAAGCCTAAACTATAGAAAGTTTCAATGCAGGCAGTAATTGTCTTTAGTGATTTGATGTTCTACTTTAAACTACTGTTTTTATGAGGGAGTTTGAGGTACACATCAGTTTTAGAAAAGATTTATTTCGTTTAAAATGCATTTTAAAACTGGAAAGAACCAGATTTTTAAAAAATAGTGTAGCAATATAGGATTTCCAATGGGCTGTAAGTAGCTGTCTGGCTGAAAAAAATAGGGATTGCAAGGAATATTGTTTTGTTTTCCTGTATTGCTTTTTATTTCATGTCACTGTCATCTTTCTAGCTATATTTTAACCAGATTTTGAGGTTTTAGCAACCAGGAAAATAATTTAGAGTCAACATCATAGTTTTCATTTAAAGTGACAAGGCATCAAGTTCTATAATAAGGCACTTCAAGTGAGAATCTTTTATTTCAAGTTCTCCATTATTAGGACAGCCAACTATAGGAGGTATAAATTTTATGAAAATAGTGAGATGCCTTATTTTGTTTAGAGCAGTGGTGGCCAAACTGTGGCACGGTACTTGCAGCTCCTGGAGACAGTGCACCCTGGCACCTCCCGCTGCTCCTCCATCTTTCCCCTGCCGCAGAACACACTTCCTGCAGGGAAAGCTGCAGCAGCTAGGTGGTGTGGGGGTGAGTGGGAAGGGGGTTCACCTCCACTCCGAGTCACTCAGCACCCTCTCCCCTTCCCCCCTGGCTCTTGATGTGGCTCCCAGGGTGAGTAAGTCTGGCCCCCCTGGTTTCAAGATTCGGGCTGTATCATTTTGTATGTAGGTAACTGGAGAGTGGTTTTGTTTGTATTCGTGTTGAACAAGCCAGCTACTAGGGCTGTGCGAAGCTTTGGTTGCTGATTTGATTCGGCAGAAATCCAGCCTGATTCAGCAACTGAATCTCTGAATCTGAATCGAATCAGGAGGCCCATTAATTTGACGGTTCAGACATAGACACAGCTTTATATGTTTTTTCTACATACGTCAAGGTACCAGGCAGCTCGTGAATGCTGAGATGGTGGGATGGATGGAGTGTGGCAGTGGTCCCCAGCATGCTTGGCATTGGACCTAGAAGGGAACAGAAGCACTTCCAGTCCACTTTCGGGTCTGCCACAAAGCATGTAGAGGACCCCGCCCCCCTCCTCACCCCCCCAACCCCCCCAGCTTGGCAACTGGTACCTCCTGAGTCGGGGGGGGCACACCCGGGATCCCCCTGTGGCCAATTGCCAAGCTGAAGGAGTGTGGGGAGGGTCCACCACTGAGCACATGGGGAGCGCCCCCCCCATGCTCCTGTGAGATGCTCCATCTGCCCCACCATCTCAGCATTCATGAGCCATACCTGGTACCTTGAGATATGTAGAAAAAACATAAAGGTGTGTCTATGCTGTCTATGCTGATTCTCCAAATCAGAATCGAATCTTCAGATTTGGATTCGACTGAATTGAATTGGGACAGTGATCCAAATCAGCAAATTGAATCACTGTCCCCCAAATACGGGTTGAATCTGAATCGAATACGGCCCACTGCTTGCACCTCTACCAGCTACTACATCTCAGTAGTTTGACACTCTGTTTAGTAGATTGCTTATCTTCTTTGAGTACATCTTCACTATCTGGACATGCAAGCCTATACAGTGTTGTATTTTTTTATTCAACCTAATTGCTAATTTATCTGATAATTTTTTTTATCTTCATATCTGGAGGATCTTTAAAAAGAAGTGGCATATTAGAATCTAATATAGAGGGTTATAGCTTATAGTCTTATTAGTATTAGCATGTGGAATATGTAGCAAACTTAAAGATAACCTTGACTATTCTGGAATTACTTCATGAAACGCAGCAGAAAGAAGAATGTATTCAGCATGCTGTATTAGAATAAGAGTAGTACTGTTATGTAAAATATGTTCTTAGCAGTGTGTTTTATGAAAAACTCAGACCCAAGAAACTGCTGGGATATGTTATTTGGCTTTATTTTGTAATCCACAGGTAGAAGAACTTAAGCATTCACTCAAATTAGAAGTAACTAATGTGAAACTGGAGGCAGCAAAAGCAAAAAGTGAGGTAGAAAGAGAGAAAAACAGGATTCAAAGTGAAATGGATGGTAATGTGCAGTTAATTTCTAGTGGCTTCTGTTTGTAACCTGTAAATATAACTATACTGCAATGAAAATTAACCTCCCCAAAACAGACCTGATTGTGGCATACACATCTGAAAATTTGGACTTGCTGTTCGGTCAGAGAGGCTAGAAATGGTTTCAGCCAGGTCTAGAAGTTAAAGCATTACTTCTGTTTACAGCAGTTAATGACTCTAAAACACTTCTTAAACATAAACCTTTACTCAGCTTTTTATCAATATTATATAGTCACCTTTTTTTTTCTCTTTCTGCTCCTAAAATTTTAATCAGTAAGGCTGTGCAAAATTTTACCTGGTGTTTTGTTTCAAAGCTGTTTTGATGTTTCAAGCTCAGAACAGCGAAACTAAAATGAAACAGAAGCCTTTGAAATGAAACAAGGACACTCGAAATGTTTCAAAAGTTTCAAAACATTTTGAATTTCTATGCCAGGCTTACTTGGCTTCAGTTGTGGTCCCAGCCGGCAGCAGCAGCCTTCTGTTATACGGCAAGCAGGTCAGGGGCCTGCCTGCACCCCCAGAAGGGCTGTAGGGCTGTGCTGGATTTCTCCTGGGGGTGTGGGCACCTGATCTGCCTCCTGGATGACAGGAGGCTGGTGCTGCTGGCTGGGACCGACACTGGGCACAGCCCGCACCCAGCACCAGGAAGATCAGTGCTGCTGCTGGCCCCAGCCGGCAGCACCAGCCTCCTGTCATCTGGCCAGGAGATCAGGGGCTTGCCTGCACCCCCGGGAGGGCAGTGGGGGTGTGACAGACTGCTCCCAGGGGTGCAGGCTCTCATCTGCCTGCCGGATGACAGGAGGCTGGTGTTGCTGGCTGTGGCCAGCAGCACCCAGGGCCATCCCTGGGGGCATGAGTCGGGGTGACCTCCCTGGGCCCCACACTCTGGGGAGGCCTGCAGAGCCAGGTGGAGTGGCCATGGTGACTGCGCTGCCGCCGGCTTCACATCTGGCAGCTTGCTGACCAGAGCCCACCTGAAGAGGGTGCAGGGACACGCCCCTGCTCAAATCCCATGTGCCCTGGATGCGAAGAAGCTGCCACAGTGCTGGCGGCAGGAGGTGGAGGGGGTAGCGAGTGGCCAGATGCAAAGTCGGCGGCAGTAGTGCAGAGTTGTCATGGCCACTCCACCTGGCTCTGCACAGCCCCCAAAGCGCAGGGCCTGGGGCAGTTGCCCTGATTCGCTCCCCTCTAGGGACAGCCCTGGGTGCTGCTGGTCCCAGCCAGCAGCACCAGCCTCCTGTCATCCGGCAGGTAGATCAGGGGCTCACCTGCATCCCCAGAAGGGCTGCGGGGGCTGTGCCAGACTCCTCGCAGTGGTGTAGATCCCCAATCTGCCTGCCAGATGACAGGAAGCTGGTGCTGCTGGCTGGGGCCAGCGGCAGTACAGATCTTCCCGGCTCTGGGTGCGGAATAGCCTATGGGCAAAACATCGAAACAGCATCAAAACTGTAAAACACTTTTGACGAAACAAAACAGAACAGTGCTTTCGAAACTAAACAACACTTGAAACAGAACACTGTTCCATCAGTAACCAGCCTGAAATAGTAACTTGGTAGAGTGTGCCAATGCAAGAAAATAAAAATGAATTCAATAGGTAATAACTTCAGTTGGGGGAATTAAATAAAACCCCCAATTTGTCCACTTTTTATTGAACCTGCTGTAGAATTTCCCTGTCTCTCACTGAATTGCCTAAGAAACCAGGGGTCATTGCTGCAGTGTATGGAGCCAACTTGCCACTGAGTGCCTGTACCTTGCTGATTACATCTTGTCAGATTTTAAAACATTGCTAGCCATTGTTCTAGTGTTAAATCCATTCCAAACCACATGACTAGATAACTTATGCTATTCATAATATTTTCTCAAATCCCAGTTTTCTGCCAATCTCAGGTTCACCTAATATGTTGGAGTGGTGAATTTTAGATATTATTGACACTTCTCCCCCATACTTGTTCTACCTTATGAGAGTGGTTTAAAACAGAGGCTATTCTCTAACTATATCACTAAGCTGTCATTACTAATTCATTGTCCGTTTGTTATTGACTTCACTTTGTATTTTCTAATTATAATCTGTTTGTTTGCTTATCCCTTTTTCATCTGCAGTCAAAGTGTCATCCAAGGGCATTTTACTGATACTGCAAAGACAAGACTTTGCCTGTTTTGTTCTATATTTTAAAAACCATTACAAAGAGTCCTAATGGTGTTTTTAAAACGGTATCTGAAGTATTTTTGTTTGTTGCAATAAAAACCATGGGGAGTTGGGGTGGGGGTGGATGGAATTGCTGCAATGGGAGACCTGAACTGTGGATTTATAGTTCAATTTTATCAGCTTGTAAAATAACTGTATTAACTGATTTGATTATTTTTATGTGAATATTGCAATGTAACACTTCTTAATGTAAAAACAGGACTGCATTCAGACAATGAGATTCTGAAGACGACAGTTGAACGCCACAAAGTGCTTTTAGTAGAAAAGGATCGTGAGCTAATTCGTAAAGTGCAAGCTGCCAGAGAAGAAGGCTTTCAAAAACTTGCAGCACTGCAAGATGAAAAGTATGTTTGTTCATTTGTTGCTCATTTTCTAAAAGGAGTAGGGGAGGGCATGGTTTGCAAAAGTTGTTATTAAATGTTAAATTAAACTGTTGCACATTTCCAGTGTTGTTTTGTCACAGCTCTTAAGTAAATACTTAAACTTGTTGCAGGTTAGAACTTGAGAACAGATTAGCTGAGCTAGAGAGGAATAAAGTGGAACAAGATGCTTGGTTGCAGTCTGAAAAGGGTCAGTATGAAGAGAAGCTACGTGTTGTGCAGGTGGCTGAAGAGTCCAGCAGAAGAGAACTTCAGAATGTTAGGTAATGAGATTTTTTCTAACATTGTTTTTGTTGGGGGGGTTTTGTTAGGGTTTTTTAAGTAGCACCTTAAATATTCAGTAAAAAATATCCTGCTGATAGGGTGTTTGTCCCAGTAAATTAATAAAAAATGTCTGATTGCTGTTGTAGGGAAAAGGCAAGGAAAAAAAATTATAGTTAAATCATATAACAGAAGTGTCAGGGTTGCAGAACTTTAATCAAAATATCCCTCATTTTTCAGTAAACACAGTAGCACCCAGCAGTCGGGGGGGGCACACATTTTACAGAACTAATTTAAAATTGATTTCCTGCTGAATTAGTCCCACAGTAGCAGAAACTGTCCTCTGTTCCTGTAATTAAGCTCCAGGTGGCAAGTCAAGAGCCATAATCTGAGTTCTCCCACTCTTAGTTCCTGGTGTCCCACTATCTTAGCTTGGGAGCTGTCAAAGTTCCCAGTGAATTTATCATACCCTTCTAACTGGATGCCGGGTTCCATTGTTAAGTTGAAGGCATTAGTAATCAGGCAAATAGTGGAATTCATGATGCCTCTGACAACAGTACAGTACTAATCATGATGTACAAACAGGATTTCTTCTTTTATTATTGATGATAAAGGACCTTCGTTTGAAAAATTAATCAGCCTTTCAAAAGTTTTAAGCAGACTGATCTGTTTCAACTGCTAACAGATTAAACAGTTACATTTTAATTAGACAAAAGTGTACTATATTAAATTTTAGGTTAAAACTTCAACAGCAAATTATTCAGACAGAAGGGTTAGAAAAAGAGAAAAGCGAAAATGCTGATCTTAAACAGGTAAGAGTTTGTATTGTATTGTGATGTTTTACAATAAAGGGTTGTCACTTCTTCAAACAAAAGCTCTTCATTTTAAACTTCATTTACATTTTTACAGTGCTCTAGGGAAATTAAGGCCAGAATCTGTTACAGATGATACAAAGAAAATATGTACACATACAACAAACATTTATCTGCCTTTTATAAACTGATTTATCACAGTCCTTTGCTTCAAAGGCATATTTCACTACATACACAAAGGTTTTCAAAGCTTGGATTGTTTATATTGTAGTTCTTTGCTTTAATGAATACTGTTTATGTATTGTTAAACTGGAAGTCAGGATTCTGTAGACTTATAAAGTCCTTCTAAATAATACTTCACATTTATGCTTCATCTTTTATCTGATGTTCATAAAAGCTTAAGAAATGCATTATAGAGGTGAATAGGTTGCCTGCATAGCACAATGAATTGGTAGTAGTACTGGAAATAAAATCTAAATCTTGACTCAAGTAAATTTACTAGTTGCTGATTCAGCTAAGGTAACCCAGATGGAGTTACACAGGGAAGATGCACTTAATAATGCGTCTTCTTCAATAAAGCAGGATGAAGGTTAGTTACACTGTGATACTTTTACTCAAGACAAATTCATATTTTTCACTTTTATTATTCAGTGGATGCATCTACACAAGATGCCAACTGTGCAGTAGCTGAAAAATACTGCACAGTAGCGCATCACAGGACGGATAATGCTAATATGCTACTGCATAGAATTATTAAGCTACTGTGCAGTAGCATCAGTTAAAAGCCATTCACTGGTGCTAATATTCAGTAATTCTGGTTACTGTACATGTATTTATTACTTGCTAATGCACGTACTAAATATGTGTACAGTAATGACTGTGTAGTAGTATCTCGTGTAGACACGTCCACTGTGTTTGCCTTTAAGAAAACTATTCACATATTCTTTTGTACTTGCAGCTGAGATACGGAGGAGACCTGGAAGGAGGAGGGGGAGTCTTATTCATTTTAAAAGGCCCTTCACAGATGAACAAAGCTGAACCATAATCTGCCCCCTTTGTGTTTTTTGATAAATGAAATGCCTGTTCTATAAAAGAAGCATTGCAGACAGTCTTTTCAGTGTCTCTGTTCTAGGTCCAAAAAAGGGATACCAAAGAATGACTTCTACTTTATACTTTTCTCTCCATTTCAGTTGTAACCTCGGAGGAAGTAGTCTTCCTTATCTAGAGAGCATTTATTGTAAAACTTTTTTTTTCTAGAGAGAGGCTTGGGAGGAAAAAAAAAAGAGAGAACAGAGAAGATTTACAAAGATATAATAGTGAGCCAAATTAGCAGAATTATCAAGCCAGCTGCCTCCTACTTCATGCCAGTGTCCCGAAGCAGTTGTTAATTCCATGTATTTCCTCAAATGAAAACTTATTTCTTTTGTAGCAAATTCATGATTTGCAGCTCCAGGTGGCCTCACTTTCTCAATCAGAAAATGACTTGCTGGATTCCAATGAAAAACTTAAAGAAGTGTTGGAGAGACTAAAACAAGAATATCGAAATGCAAGAAGTCAAGCAGAAAAGGCTCAGCAAGAAGCAGAGAAGTATGCATTTACTTTTTGTGTCAGAACAGATTTTTTTCTTTATATTTAGATATATTTTTTACAGTATTTCTTTCCAGGCATCACAGATAATAGTGCATCTTAGATACACTATTTTGTCCAGTCTTAAACCTACAGTGCATTTTTGTAGTAGCAGGGTTCGCAGTGCATACAGGCAAAAAAATGGCTTGTTTCTAATTTTGGTATGATTATTGAAACCCTTTTCCAGTCTCTTTCAGTGTGTTACACATGCCATGTGGTAGGTAGGATATACCGAAAAAAGGGTTTACTCCAGATTGAAAATTGATTGTTTTAAATAATTTTGATCACTTTCAGTTGATTTTTTTTCATTCTTCTGCTTGTTAGGAGCAGCTAGTATATGTACAGTGAAAACTCTTATCCAGGGCAAACTTGCTACCAAAGCTTTTTCCCAACTTAGGGCTGTTACATTTTAAAGATGTTTTAATACCTTGCTGAAAAATACCAAATTATTAACAAACAGGTAACTTCAATACTTGCATTTCTTCTTTTAAAACAAAGTATATATCTTGAGGAAATGAGAGAGATTGTAACAGGTGTGCTATCACATTATTGGCCCTAGATTTACTTTTGCTGAGCAAAAGTTATTGTCTTAACAATTTCTGCTTTACTGACATACTTTTTAAGTGCTGCTCTTTAACTTAGCACAAGTTCTAAAACCTGGTAGGCTACAAATAAATTTCAGTTGTTAGCTGGGTGTTAAATAGTTTAATTTCTTTTGAATGCTTTATTTAAGTGGAGAAGGGAATGTAACATCTTGGATAAGGATTGGCACCCTTTTAGGGTTGTGAAAGGGCTGTAAAAACTCTGTCTATCCAATGGAGATTCTCTTACTTCATGCACTGTTGAAAGTAGCTTGAAGCCCCGGTGAAAAACATGGCATTAAGCAGCAGGTAGGGTACATCATGGCCTCAGTAGGGCAGATTCTAGGAGGCTTTGAAGTCTATAAGACTGTCAGTTGCTACAACTACTAGGTCTGCTTAATTATACTGGCACCTTTTGTCTCTGAAGCAATCTGAGAAGTTCAGGTGCATCTTTTTTAAAACAATTGCTTTCCCTGTTCAATTTAATAATGCTACCTACTTGAACTCAGAGGGTTAAGTTGTACTAGAGGTGGGAGCTGCCTTGACAGGAAGTGAAACTGGGACCAAGAGATAAGATGCCTGCAGTAAACAACTTCTCCGGAGTTTTTTTTTTTAGAAAGCGGGCCATCAATTGTGAGGTGTCAGGGAACTGCCTGTATGACTCATCTGGGTTAGAATAAGTTTCTCTTCACAAATCCAGGCAGAAGGCAAGGCAGAATGGCACCTTATAGACTAACTGGTTCAGAGAGATGGAGCTTTCATAGGCTAGCCTACCTTTTAAGATGCTATGAATGGACTGGCAGAGAACAGGGGTACTAAATTGATAGGAATAAAGTAATTTAAATACAGTAGAGCTAGAGAAAGAGTTTGCTGTGTTAGTCTGATGTCAGGTGGAAGGTAAGGTAGGGGTGCACCTTACAGACTAGCTGAATCAGATGCATAAGCTTTCATGAGCAACAACTCACTTTGTCAGATGCTATGAAAGGACATGTAGAGGCTATCAAATAGGAGTGACTTAAATACAGAAGACAGGAAAGGGGGGAAGGAGAGAGATGGGGTAAAAGGCAGGAGGAGTTGGGGAGAACGAGGAAGCAATAAACCCATGGGGACATAGAAGCTAATCCAGGTAATGAGAAGATTCTGTAGTCCCAGTTTAGACCATACTTCAAAATCCAGTCTGTGGATCATTTCTTGTTCTACAATTCCACATTCAAGTCTATTTTTTAAATTTGCCAGTTTAAGAACAGCTATTCTGAGGTCAGTAACAGAGGGCATTTGTACACGTTTGTGCTGCAGTGCTAGGCATTTTTAAAAGCGCCTGGCGCTGCGGCACATGCATTTGTATACGTGCTGAAATGTGCATCAGCACTGAGAAAATGGTGACAGTGCGCTTTTGAACTAAAACACATCAAAGGTGTTTTAGTTCAAAAGCTCACCATAATCATTTTCTCAGCGCTGATGTGCATTTCGCCATTTCTACAAATCCATGCAACGCAGCGCCGGGCATGTCAACTTGCATACGGAGGAGACTCAATTAATTGAGTCTGCTCTGATGCACCAGATCTCCAGCGTGTCAGAGCAGACAAATGTATGTGTATAAATGCCCAGAATGTCCAGAGAGTTTGAAGTGTTTTTCCACAGATTTTTTGTGTATTTCTGGACTTGACTTCAGACCAATATCCATTTGTTCTGGCACATAAGAATCTGTCAAGTATAGATGACAGAGGGATACTGGGTAAATGATGATATTAGGTTTTGTTAGAGGAACAGGTGAATGAACCATGGATTTTGTTTGGTCTGGTAGTGATATGGTCTGTGTTGATGAAGGGACACAAGCAGGCATCTGGATCCATTGTAAGGCCTGGTGCCTTGGTGAACATAGGAATTAAGTAGCCTGTTGCTGGACTGTTTGAGGTAGGGGTACTACCTAGGCCAAGCCAAGCTTGTCCTCCATGGTTACCTTGGTGGTTGTCATTTTCCAGGAGTAGTTGGGTGTGGTCTGAGTCAGTCTCTGTTTTAAATGGTTATGGCTTGGGGGTTGTATTGTATGTGTAGGAATCCCTGCTCCAGCTCCTTATAGCATACAATAATTATACAATAGGGATAGGGAAAGGGAGAGGAAAGGAGGGAGCAGTGCTGAGAGGGGCAAAGGTGGGTTGAGGAGATCAAAGACGATAAACAAAGTAAACCCATTGATATGATATAAGATTTATGAAAGCTAATGCAGGTAATGGATAAGAATCCAGAGCCTCGGTTGAGGAAAACATGGCTAATCACCTCTCTCTTCTCAAACTAAGCCAGGGAGCAAAGACTCAAGGAAAAGGAGCAAGAAAGTGGGTCAGCATTCTGTCAAGCTCAGAGCCAGGTGTGGGGAGAAGGTAGGAGCCACAGGCAGGCTTCTCCAAACGAGACCAGCTAAAACACTAAGCAGCATATGATTGAGCCTTCTTTGTGGTGTGTTACAGCATTCAGACATATAGGTAACTTCTGTTTAATGTTAAATCATACTGTTCAGAATCTCTGCTTCTTACAGAGAAGTCAACAGCAGGCACCTGGCCTTATTTGAAATAGTCATGTTGTTTCCTCAGGGGGATCTAAAAGGGTTCCTGGTCCAGAAGTGAGCAAGATGGAATTGCACTGTAGATAAAAATCTGAAGTTTGACAGCTGTAGAGTTGTATCCAGTGAGACAATGCAAAGGGGCACCAGTGCAGCTGGCTCTGTGATTGTAGTCCAAGATTGGGATGGTACGGAGGTAGATTAAAGGTTGCCTTTAATGTAGGGTACCATGAGCTCAATGCCATATCTCCTAGAAGTGCAGCTTGGACTCTCACCCTTTGTTTTTGTACAAGAAGGTAACTTAGATCCGCAGCTGGTCAGTGAGTAAGTCAGTCCTGAGGCTGCACCAACTATTTGGACGCTTTTGATGTAGCAATAACTGTACCACAGCTGGTACATCTACAGAAATGAGATCTACTGTTGTGTTAAGAGATGAGAACGGCAATGTATAAAACTGAATATATTTTGATTTCTGCACTTTAGCTAGTAACCTTGGGCCACTTTGCCTTTCTGGTTCCTCATCACTAGATTAATCCTCTGGTCACCTTGATGATGTAGATTAGTTGGTATTAATCAGCACAGGATTGTGACTTGCTGTGCATGTCCGTATAGGGACATAAGGTGCTGTCTTGTGCCCCTCAGGTGGGCTACCTGCATTCTGGGTTGCAGTACCCATAGGTGTAGAGTTGAGGGGAACATGCTTTGTGGGCTGGGTGGGTAATTTGATCTAGTTTTTATGCCTTTACAGTGCTTTTAAACATACAAATGACTGCATACATGCAAATAGTGTTTTGATGTTTGCTCAGCTGGGGTACTGTTTTGTGCATCCCAGTGCCCATGGGGCAGCCTGGTATATTCTCTGACCAGTGCTGTAGACTGTATGCTACTCTGGCCTCATCTACACGTTACGCTTGAGGTGTGATGATTAACCAGTTAATTATGCCTTAAGTGGTCACCCAGCCTCATGTTCAGTCAATTCATGGTGTGATAAAAAGAGAAATAAGCTACAGTTATTCCACAAAATATGTGTAATAACTTTGTAGCTGCTTCCTATCACGCCATTAACTGAATGTGCATCCAGGGAGCCTGTGTGTGCTGATTGGAGCTTCCAGCTGGGGGACCATGTGCACCCGCCGAACCTGGGAGCTCCTACCTGATCCTAGTTCCCAGCCCCTGTGGGTTGGAACTGATCCTAGTTCTCAGCTGACAGGGCTCCCAGCTGTGGGGACACCCCACACATCCAGACAGCTGGTAGACCACAGCTGATGCAGTCTGTCAGCTGTGGGGGTATGTGAAGCACTTGTGGAATGGCAGGAGGTGCAATGTGAATTGTGTGTTAGATCCCATTGCACTTTTACACGATTCACAAGAGAAGACTGCATTACAGCAGCCTGCCATATTATGGGCTTGCAAAACCAGGATAGCCTTTGTAACTGCTGATTTTGATTTTGGCACTGCTCTGCTCACTTTCATTGCAGTTTAACTTAGCTTCCCTGGGTGAAGGCAGAAATGTGTTTTGTGCATGTTACTTATGAATGATCAACATCCTGTTCTAAAGCAGACTGCATGTATCTGACTAGTTTGTTTGATTCGGTTTGTACACATTGTACTAAATCGATGATTAAACTATGCATTGTAAATTCTGTAGTCATTGAACTCCAAGCACAATTGAAATTTAAATAGGATATTTGCAATACGTGGCCTAAAATAGAGTGAGGAGGGTGAAACGTACAGTATCTGTTCCAAGAATCCTAGTTGTTGACATCTTATCCATTATTGATTCCTGAACACTGACTACTCTGGTTTTCATCTATCTTCTTTAAGGAGTTTAGAAGACAAACGCATAGAATGGTTGGAGGAGAAGCATAAATTAATTCAGCGCATCACAGAAAGAGAAGAGAAGTATAACCAAATGAAAGAGAAACTTCATCGGGCTGCTGTTGCTCAAAAGAAGGTACAGATATTACCCGCATATTATTATGGAGAAAGCTCAGTTTTGAATTAGTTATTTTTGTATTGACACTTCACAGGATGTGGTATATATAATTACATAAGAGAAATGTACCCAGTGCTTCAAGATGCACATAAATGCATTATGTTTAAAATTGAAGTGGTTGCATTATACTATAGATGTGCCAGTAGTATGTATGTGTCCTGAAGTAGTCATTTTTGTTGATCAAACAGTTCTGCATGTGGAACAAGAGTTAATCGGTAAGGATGTTTTATTAAATATTACCAAGAAGATGCTAGTAAAATCCCTATGATACATTTTTTCTACTCAAACAACTGTATGTTGCATTTGATGTTAAGGTACATCTCTACCCTGCCTTCTTGGTATTAGTGATACTCTTGATGAATTATTGAATTTTATATCTTGACTAGCAAATTGCCCATCAAGAATGATGGGGGAGGGGGCTGCTGCTCATGTGGCCCCGCTCTACCCCACCCCCCTCCTGGTGTTTTGAATCTGACCTCGTCTTCCCCACCACCACCACTTCAGGTCCAATCCTGCTCCCCCCTCTCCCCCACAGTGCTTTGGGACCAGCCCAGCTTCCCCCCTCCCCCTTGCTGCTTCAGGTCCAACCCCCCCCACATACACTTAGGTCTGGCCTCGCTCCCCCCTCTCCTCCCACTGCTTTGGGTGCAACCCCGCTCCCCACAGCGCTTCAGTCTGGCGCCACTCCCCCCACCACCACTTTGGGTCCGACCCTGCTCCCCCCTGCCCCTCCTGTCACTTTGGGTCTGGCACCGCCCCCCCACCACTCATGGTCTGCCTGGCCCACATCCACCTGCCTTCCCACTCCCCTCCCTCCCTGCCAGCTGTTCTTGGGGGCGTCCAGGCCAGGCAGTGGGGAGGGGGTGCCTCCACCGTGATCCCCACACCTTCACCCTCAGGCAGGGAGGCATGGGGAAGACCCGCTCTTCAGGCAGCCAGGGCATGTTCACTGCCGCCAAACTTCCCCAACAGTGGTGCAAACTTGGGCCCGAGCAGCCGGTTGCTGCCTGCCCTCTTGGCAGCGCATGCGCAATTGGCCAGAAGCGCTATGAACGCACAGACACACAGAGAGACAGACTGAGCCTTTTATTATATTAGAATTCTTCTCAGTATACATGCCATGAAACATCTGGCATACAAATCTCTGTTTATTGGCTGTCAGCAACCCCCAGCACGCATGCCGGGCCTGACACACGAGGCCATTTTGCTCGGCATGCCATGGCCAAGGTAACTGCTGCCAGCGACAGAGGTCAGGATGCTCCCAGTAGGGCTTGCAGTGTCCTAGCTGCCTGCTGGGAGCAGCCCAGGCTCCCAGCTGGCAGCAGCTACCCAGAGCTGGGGCCTGCTGCAGCCAGGAGGCTGCAAACAGCTGCACTGGGCTTCAGAGCCCAGGCATCAGCTCTGTACCGGCATGTGCATACACACCTCAGAGTGGGCAGTGGGGGAGGGGCCTGAGGGAGCCCTGGTCTCTTACCTGCTTCCGGCACAGAGCTGGTGACTAGGCTCCGGGGTCTGGCGCAGCTGTTTGCAGCCAGCCTGGGCTTTCGGCAGCTGCAGCAAGCAGCGGGCAGGCTGCAAACAGCTGCGCTAGACTCCACAGCTCTGGCATCAGCTCCATGCTGGTGGCGACTACGTGCACACCTCAGAACAGACAGTGGGGCAGACCATAATAAAGCTCAGAATTAGTTCACAGCTTTTATAGGCCAGAAACATGCATGAACTATGTAGAAGCCTGCACATGGTGGAAGTGAACTAGACCATTGGTGTTCAACCTTTTCAGCTGGTGGGCTGGATGGGCAGTGCCCAGGCCATCTGTGGGCTGGATCTGGCTGATGGGCCTAATCTGGCATTGAGTGATCATGGCAGGCTCTATCTGGCCACATGGAGTGGGGCACGGGGCATCCTGGCTCCAGCCTGGCCCTGTCTGGGAGGGTGGGGAAGGGGGCATGGCCTGGCCCTGCCGCGGGGAGGAAGAGAATAGGTGGCATGGCTTGCCCTGGTCCCAACCCAGCCTCACAAGGGGAAGGGGACTTGAACTTGTCCAATGCGGGGGAAGGGGTTTTAGCCCAGTCCCATCCAACCACAGGGGAAGATGTGTGGCCTACCCCCAACCTGTTGCCGGGGTTTGGGAATTTGGCAGCTGGGGGAGGGTGGCCATATTTATTGCCACAGTTCCCCTACCACCACATTTCCTGATTTGTGGGGGGGGGCCTTATGGGCCAGATACTCATGACTCTGCAGGCTGGATTTGGTTTGGGGGGCCAGAGGTTGAGCATTCCTGAGCTACATGATCTCATGAGGGCTGTTCCAAAGCTAGTAGCTTGTCAGTCTGTGCTCTAATTTTCTTATTTAAAAGTCAGCATTCACATCGCTTGCTGGTGACGTTGGAGTGGGAATAGTGTCTATAGTTTCCAATTCATATTTCTAAACACGTACTACTTTGATGAGATTATCCAATTGTGTCATTGTCTAATGCAAAGTAATGTTAATAGTTTTCCAGCTGATGACTTACAAAACTCAGTAACTTAATCGGTTTGTTTCCTTCTGCACTTGGCATTTGAGGATTCTAAGCATTTTGTTTTCATTCATCGCTGTTCTAAATCAAAGAGAGAATGAAAAATAAATGTATGAAATAAGCCCTTTGAAATAAAACTGAATCTCTGTATAAGCTAGTTGAGTCTTTGAATAAGGGCAAATGCAATTTAGACTTGACTTAATCTGAATAAGACAGTCCTTGACAGCTTGTAAGTATTCAATGTGTTTTCTGTTTGACAGAGAAAGGCTCTCACTGACAATAAGCAAAAGAGACTGCAGGAGAAAATAGAACTCTTGGAAGCCAAGAGAGAAGAACTAGAAACAGAAAACCAGGTGTTAAATCGGTAATAAAATCTTACTTTTGATTGATATGATCCTGGAAACCATGGTTGTGGAATTGTGTGTTTGTTTGTTTGGTCATCATAATTTTTTTGAATGAAGAGGCAGTACAGCCCAAAAGCTGTACAAAATATATCCAGTGACAAAATATTGAAGGGCATGCACATTATGGGCAGTTTAGTCACTTGAGTTCAATCGAGTTGTACTTGCTGAAGAAGTTTCCCCATGAGTGAAGCCTTATTGAAGTCAGCCAGGCTCTGATGCACTGGTCAGTTAACAGATGGTGGGCTGCACAGAGTGTGACCCTTTTCTTATTTAGTGCTGTTTCATCACTGAACAAGTGTAGGGAAGGAAGAGAGAGATTTGAAGACAGCAATGAGAGCTGAATTCAAGGGAAGTATTAATCAGGGTATAGTGGTCATGAGAAGGTTAGTAACAAAGAGACACTGCATCTAGCAGTATTGTAGATGTCAAAGAGAGCAGAAAGGAAAAAAGAACCCTGCAGAAATGTATATTATAAGATACATAATAATTTTATACTTTATTAAATACACAAGATTAAAACACATTGGAAACAGATAAGGGAGGTGTTGGTTCTTTCACTAATTACCTAAATTTCACTAGTATTTGAGTTTCCTAATTTGCCTTTAATTTTAAAAATTCAGTTGTCCATGTAATGCTTCTTGCTAAGTATAAATGCTTAAAAATCTCTTCTGTTTTCCCTTTTGAGCTAATTTGGGTTTCTAAGGCAGTAGTTAATTCAGCTCAGGCATGAATATTATTTTTGCCTGCACATTTGGAAAGAACACACCTAAAGGCCTTACACTTGAGTTGCGTATGGGATATACCAGTGATTCTCAATCAGCGCCAGATTCTCTGAAGGGTGCCGTGAGGTGTGAAGAGAAAAGCAGGGTGTGAAAAGATAAGCAAAGCAGATAAGGTCAGGCTCAGGCTTGTCAGAGTCTGACCAATCCCTCACTCCCAGTGCCTGGCCCCTTTGCAAGGAAGTAAGCACTGTAATATAGATTAGTTTTTGGAACTGGGTGCTACTCCATTTGCAAAAGTTATGGAAAGGTAACTTGAATCTAAAAAGATTAAGAACCATGGGGAGATGCATACACTTCCATTACAAGTCATCCTCACTCACAGAAAACTGGCTAGCAGCATGCAAGATGGACAGATGTACTTCTGATGCAATGTTTTGAGGAAGTCCAATCTCTTAATTCATAGACAGAACGTTCCCTATGAAGAATACACACGTCTTCAGAAAAGACTAAAGGATCTGCAGCGCAGACACAATGAATTTCGGAGTTTAATTCTGGTTCCTAACATACCGTCACTCAATCCAGTCAGTATAATGTCATCTACCTTGATCCCTGTGCCTGAAGTCTCTTTTCCACACCTGCAGGTGAGGATGTATTAAATAAATGTTGGACTCAAATTTATTATTTTATATCTTGGAATAAAAAGGCAATTTGACAGAAATACAAATAGTGACCAGAAGAGGTATTTTATATATACAACACTCGTTCCTTTGTACATTTAAGTATCTGTCCATATATATATTTGTATACAATTTTTTTATATAATTGTATTTCTGTCCAATTGCCTGCATTGTCAGTGTA
Organism: Crocodylus siamensis; assembly: GCF_052110815.1. NCBI lineage: Eukaryota > Metazoa > Chordata > Crocodylia > Crocodylidae > Crocodylus > Crocodylus siamensis. The sequence goes on along the minus strand of NC_143398.1, from coordinate 85,822,051 downwards.
CAGGATACTTAAACCTACAAAGGAAAGAGTGTTGTCCAGTCTGTGAACTAACTTTCAGATTTATATGAAGACACTGAAAAATGCATCTCCTCACAGCAGATCTGATTCCTTCAGTACATCTTTGCAATCTGGAGTTACTGATGTATAGGTAATATTGAGAGCAGCATGGGCATGTAGAACAACTCTTTCTTGAAAACTGGAGTATCTTCTGTTTCATGAAATTGCTCCAGGACTTGAAAACATTAAAAAATGGGACTTGTAAAGTTACTTATAGAGGACATGGGTTGCCACCAACGGGCCTGTAAGTGTTGTAAAAAAGTACAAATCTAATTATTTGGTTTGTCCATAACTTCAAGGAGGAGCAGCATCAAAGGGAGCTTTCCTTGCTTCGCAAGCGACTGGAAGAGCTAGAAACGACACAGAGAAAACAACTCCAAGAGCTTGGGCCATCTGGAGAGCGAGGTAGGCTGGGACTGCACAGTGATGCTGGCAGAAACAGGATAGTTGAAGAGGACAACACGCAAAATGAGGACTCCAAATAAAGTGTACAAGATTTGATTGCTGCTTCCTTTTAAGTGCTTTTTAGTACTTTGCCACAAACATATGGATGTGCATCAGACTAGAAGAAATATATTCTGCATAGTTTTCTATGTATTTTTGATAGAACATAATGGTTTGTCAAGCACTAACTTGAGAGAAAAACTAAGAAAAAATTGTCTTCCAAATTAATTATTTATATATACCAAAATAAAGCATATAGAAAGATCGTGTTGTATAAGCCTTTTAAAGAATATTTATCAAGGTTTTTTGGATCGTGTTAACAAGTTTTTAAAAAAACACAACACAAGTTATTCCCAGTAATTTTTCCAGACAACTCTTGGAAACAAGTGAAAAGAGAGGCTGGACTTACGTTTGGCTGCTAGCACATGCAGAAGGACAGATGAGAAAAGCAGGCCAAAAAGTGGACTTGCTATTCATGACAATCCAAGTCTCTTTCATGATTCAATTATGAGAGCAGCAATAATCAAGTTTTTAACAAATGCTGCATTGTAGATATATGCATATTTGCCTTTTTTCAGGAATCCTAAGTTTGTATTTGTAGCTAATGGGTTGTGTGTCTGTTTTACTGATCATTAACATATTTATCTATTCAAGGGTTAATATATTTTCTTAACTCTCCACTTGTTCTTGTATTATTTCCCTCTCTGACTTCAGTGAATTTCAGTGGATTTTTTATAATGAGTAAGTAAAAATCTTCCTACTAGTGTGGTGTAACAGTTCTCCACTTGCATTGTAAAAACAGCTATGAGCATGTGCAGTGGTTGACCAAGCAGGAGCATTACTTTCTTTTTTAATGGTTTATCCCACACTGTTTAAAAATGCGTCCCTTTCAGATAAATACTGCAGAGTGAGCAGAAGACTGAGTGGCTAATGAGATGATCTGGCACACTTCCAGTAGCATCTATCCAAACTCTTCTCTTCACCATCTGCATTTCCAACTTCCCATAGATCATGTACATTTGTGTATTATAATACGTTTTTCTGGGAAAAAAGTCTTAAATTATACACACCATCTTTACAGAATATAAGCTATATTAGTATTCTTCAGCAGTGTAATTGTTTAAAATAGTAGAAGCTGTCACTGAAAACTTCAGGAGGAATAGTCTGGAATACTAACCCAATCCTTATTTGTATCTGAGGTAGGTTTCCCAAATTTAGTACAAATGAAAATGTGCACCAAGTGGGAGGCCTTTGTGGATGTCAAATGTAAGGGTAAAAATACAGTTAATTCTCTTACCTGGCATCCCCAGAGTAAGGGGATTGCTGGTTATGTAATGTAAAAACTTTGGTTATCTGAAAAAACCTGGCAGGGTTTTCTGATGGGGGGTGGCGTGGGGGCGGAATTGGGCAGCAGCACCAGCAGCAGTCATGTGTGAGCTTCCCCCGTGTCTAGCCAGCTGGCTGGAAACTCTGGTTAGAGTATTCTGGTTGATGAAGTACTGGATAACAGAGATTTTACTGTAGAAGCTGGTGGTGATTTGGGGGAGATCTTGCACATAAATTAATGACAGGAAAATTACTGTGCAGGGAGAAGGTAAGACGCTGTACCTTTCTTCTCCCGTGGAGCATGGGGCCCCTTGCACCTTCTCAATGGAAACGACATACCTGGTTTCTGAGACTGCCGTCCTTAAAAAGTGAGAGGCCTGTTTATTCACAATATAGGTTAGAGACAGTTTTGCAAACCTCGATAAGGGTAGCATTGACTGGCAGCATATTATATTCTAATGTTCATTTCATGCTAGAAATTAGGTTTTTCTGAGATGCCTTCCACTTCCCTGCTAAGTAACCAAGCACACATTTAAAATCCCAGATAGTGTTAAATGCACTCAAGGACACAGGTGAGTTGACCAACTTTCAAATGCGTATTTTTTATTCTAAATAAAGCCGTACACACACACCAAATGTATCTTGGATATGCGCTAATTAAAAACATTTTAAAGAATAGCTTAAGTTCTATACAGCAAAAAGTACGTTACATGTTAGTAGGGTTTAACTCTACATTATCTTGGCTGCAAAATAATGCTTTGTAAGCTAGTGTTAGAAAAAATATTGTTTGCAAGTAAGTTATTTTGCCTGTAAACTTCTGAAAATAAGTTAAGTACACCTTGGTTTCAATGACATACAAAGCTGTTACATTTACTAGATTGCCATAATATGGCTTTATTCACAGATTGCCGTAGACAAACCTCTGAACTGACAGTTCATTTCCTCTAGATAAACACCACCAGTGGACTGCAAATACTGAGTGCATTCCAAGTGTTATAAACTCACACACGTTTACCAAAGGACTCTTATAATTATACTTTACACCACCACTTGGAGAACCTACTTCACAGCTTGGTAAATCCCAACACACATGATTTAAGGCTGCTGAAGGGGCATGAATGGTACAACTACACTCACAACCTGGTTCATCATTTATTTACCAGCCAGTGGCACAAAGACTAGGATTGCTTTTGGTCCCTCTGCTTTTATATAAATGTGCAGTGATAGGGCCTTGCCCTCTCTACCAGAACATACCTTATGGAGCTTCCTGCAGAATATTTTCTACCTTTCCAACTGCAGCATTCTTGTAAGGCAGTCTCTTTCCTCCTGCTCTGAGATCTATCTAAGGTATTCCTGTACGTGAAATGATCACATTTCCTTCAAAAGCACAAATGGCTGACCTGGGACTGAACTTTTAAGATGTCTGACTAAATAGGAAAGACTGAACACCTCATGGTTTTCCTTTTCAACAAAAAGATGTCATTTAATACAGAAGAGTAATTAGGAACATTAAATCTCTAAAACAACCAAGCAGCGTTGCTAATGCAGTGGTGATGGAACACTACTCAGAGCCTAGATTGAATACAGAGTCACTTTAACACTGTGTGTAACAAGCTCATTTTTAACTTATGTTCACATTAAATTAGAACAACAATTTAAATCAATTTTCTGCTTTGGCAAATACCACAAGAAAAAATTGCCATGAGGAATCTTACTGAAGAAGTTAAAGAAATCCCTAAAGGCACTGAACTTTCCTCTAGCAACAGTGCTACAACACTGCTGTAACACATGACATGAATTGTATATTTAAATGTGGAAGACTAATTAAAATCTACACTTATTAAGCCAAAGTGAGAATTATTAATGGCTCTTTTTTTGAATGGGTACAGGATGGAACGTGTACAAGTGTCAGACAGAGCAAAGCTAAGTGCCAGAGAGGCTTTGCTGCTACCAGTGAGTGGGTAATTAGCATTTCACACGTCTTTGTGGCATGCCTGACCAGCCACCAGCATTTCTTACAAAAATACCAGCTTTGGTATTCAGGTCTGCTCTGCAGCTTCTGTTCCATCAGTGAGGCATTTGCTACTACCAAGACTTCAAACTGAGCTGTTGGCTCATCTACACAATCTCCTCTGAGCCCTAGAATTTCCAAGCTAAACTTAGGGGCTTTGCACAAGCATCATCCTTGAACCAGATACAGAACACCTCTTCCCCCTTATCTACACCTCTACCCCTGCCCCATGAGTGGCTGATGATGAAGTGGAACATCAGCATAGCACTCGCTCTGTAAAACATTTGGCATGAGTTCACAAGTCCTTTGCAGATAGCAGGCAACTGGGTGACTCGGTTTTAGTTGAGTCGGAGGACATGGACACATTGTGTACTGTAGGCAGGACCTCGCTCATGTCATTTCAGGGCTGAAGCCCTGCATGCGCTACACTGGGACTGCACTGTATTTGGGATTTCTGCCTCGGGCCTAATTGGAATGTAGGGTGCTCCCTCATTTCACCTGAGCTAAGCCTGGAGCACTGAGTAGTTACAAAAATCAAAGGTTAGATAAGGCAGTTGGGCAAGGACCTTGTTGGGAAATCCCAGATGTGCTATACATAGCAATAGTAGTACATTGTGCCGAACAATATAAAAATTATGCTAGACTTTTCTCACCCCCACTTCCAGCCCCTAATTCTAAAAATAACATTTAGTTTACAAACAGAACACTTCATTCATGCTATCAGGAAAACTGCTAGCTTTATACAGTTGAGAAACTTGTGAACTACTTAATGAAAATGGCATGGACTAAACTAACTTTTTTTCTATCTTGGGAGATAGATTTAACACTGTTTGATTTGGTCCCTGAAATAATGACGATGTGATGCAATGTGTTTATTTCCACAGTATCAAACATTTAGCTCCTCCAGAAAGGGTTGGTACATTTACAACGAGATGAAAAAAAATGGTAGTAGTAAGAGGTCATCAACAATGGCCAATGAAAGATGAGATGTCCTTGAAACAGCCAATTGAGGAGGACTTGTATTCTGTGTATAATCTACTTGGAATTTATAAAACGAGAAAAATACCATTTACTTTAAAGAAAAGGAGACTTTCACATTTTAGGCCCTGGAGAGACTTGTCCTACACTTCTACTAATATTAAAGGTGTCATAGGTGATACTTTTTCATGTGTGTAAACATAACTGTATATTTGTGTGTAGGAGAAAGAAAGGACAAGCCCTGGAATTAAAATCATGATTTAAGACCCTAGTTTACCCTCACAGATTGACCAGGTGGCAGGCCTACAAAAGCCATTCTCACAAGAAGGTTTCTCTTCACTTGCACTGGGAGCATTGGTTTCTGCAGGTTTGCCTTAAGGTTTTTTAAGTCTTTCTTTCAGCCAGCTATTCAAGCCCGGGTGAATGGGCACACAAGTGTGTGTATGCCGAGGAGGCTGCATGTGTAGGTGTTACATTCACAAACATTTGCATCTGCCGATATTTGACAGTCTAGCTCAACAGACCTTCCTCTCTGATGTCTTACGCTTAAACAACAGTTTAAATGGTCAAAGTGGTGAACAATAGCTCACTATCCATACAGCCTCCCAACCTGACTATGGTACCAGTAGCTCCATTTTAGCAATTTGCCACATCTCAGCAGTGCTCTGTTCTCATCCACGTGCATTTTTTCTTTTCATCAAATAAGGCTTTTACTTGCAGAAACTGCTTCAGGGCTTCCTCTTGTCCCCCGTCTCTCTCTAGCTTAGTCAGGATCTGTTTATGGTTGTGGTGGAAGGGGAAGAGGAGGGGAAGGGAGGGCAAGAAAGAGAGATTTAGTGGTTGGTACTTGTTTCATTTTTTAAAGTCACATCTTCAGAACAGCTTAGTGGTAATGTCTGTCTGAACTTGTGCCTATATATAACATTTTCTTCTAACAATAACATACGAATTTAGTACCTCTCTTTACAAGTCATTATAATCTCAGGATCTATAACACCTACAACACTTCTACTAAAAATAGCAATTCCAATTAAAAAAAACAACCCACAAAGCTCATTTACTAAACATGAGGCAAGCCTGGTGCCATCGTTCTTCTGTGAGGTAGAGAGCTTCATTTCAAATGGCTTCCTTTTCTGCCCTTCTCTGTAAACTACTGGTAATCATGTGTACTATGTCCTGGAAGTAGCACATGGGGCTTCACAGAAGAACCAGGGGGCCTCAGCCACAATGGTGGGTAGGGATTTTCCTAGGAAGAAGCTGACTTGCCAAAATCTAAAAGTGATCTGTAGCTTAAATCTGGAGGATGAGGAAGTACTTCTGATAGCTACAGCTGGCATGGGGGAGGACTAGCAACTTGGGAAACTGCCTTCATCAGAAAAAGGGCAGGGATTATGTGCTAGGACAGCAAAAGACTAGTCGTGACCAGGAGCAGAACACTTGCTGCGATGCCCTGGTAAGGAATTTACTCTGTGTAGTTGGCTTTAATAAAGTAATAGTTACAGCATCAATGACAGAGTCCAATCTTACATTATCATGTACAGGACTGCCCAACGTCAGAGTGAGCAGGGGCTGCATCCTTCCAGGCTGCAACCCCCTAGCCTTCACTGTACCAACACAGTGCTCCCATGCTGCCCTGAGCCCTCCTTTAGGGGTGGAGGCAGGCAGGGGAAGCTGAAAGAGGGAAGGGGAGCCTGGACACCCTGTCAGCATCCACAGGAAAGAAATGGGGAGAGCAGTCCTTAGACGAGGGCATGAGTTGCAGCTTAACCCCTTAAGGGCCACATGTGGTTTGCAAGCTGCTAGTTGGACAACTCTGATCTGGCAGAATGAATCTAGAATCTCTAAGTGAAACACAAATCCTAAGACACTGTAGAATACAGGGTCTTACTGGAGCTTCAGGGAGAATTTAAATACACTTGTGTGAAAAAATATGATGGCAGGAGACAAGATGCGTTTTGAATTGAGTTGTACAGTTCATCTGGGCAAGTTACTCTCCTGCTGGACATTCATTCTGTGCAGATTCAAGGACTGACACCTGCTGAATCATTAACACCCATCTTTGATGTGCCAGAAGTGTGGTCACCAACCTTTTTAGGTTGCAGGCTGAAGTGACCCAGTGCAGCTCAGAGGAAGACAGGCACTAGTACCTGGCTGCTGCAGCAAGATGAGAAAGAGAAGTGCGTGCCACTGAAGCCCTAGGTCTGCAGGCCATAGATTGTTAACCCCTGTGTTGGAAGGTCTGACGTATTGCCCGGGCTATACCTCGCTTAACTTGTGAAGTCTTACATCCAAGCCTGAAAACGCCAATCTACACTAGAATGGAATAAGATGAAACAATGTGTATTCTTACTTCCTCATGGTAGGTTTTTGTGTATCTGTAGATTGCAGTCAAGGCCACTTCCTCATTGAATTCATTTTCATGTTTCTGCAACAGAAGAAAGAGCTGGTCAGACACTTCTCCTTTAAGCACAAATTGGTAAAGTGTCTGCTTAACAATACCTTAGATTCCTGAATTAAAAAGTCTTCTACTTCTGAAGAGGACAATGGAGGCAAATCCTTGATTGCTTTATAGTAAGCTTTCACTTCCTCCTTGTAGAGTGGAATATCCTTGGCATAGAGAAGTTTATTTGTTGGTGCTTCCTTTAAAAGAAAAACATAATTCTGAAGCACAGTCAAGTTTAACAGCACACATTTGCCACCTCCACACAGTTGAGTAGCGTGTTTGCTGCATTTTCCTTTTTGTTTGATTCATTTGGTTTGCAGTGCTTACACGCTAAGAGCCAAGATTATTTCTGAAATGCAAGACATGGAATAAACGCTGAGCTTCAGCAACACAAAGCATTGTATTGCATGACAGCTAGTGTATAATTATTTCTACTGGTCTCAGGAGTATTAATTAAAATATCTGCCCCTTCAGTACACTGTACTTATTTTTCAGGCGATTTAAGGCTTCTGAAAGCTGAAATAATATACAGAATATGGGAAGTGGCTGTTCAGGCTTCCTGGAAGAACTTTATAAACCTGCCAGACAATGGACTTCCATTCATCAGGAATATGATAGTGTTACGAGTTTTCAGTAATGACTATTTTAAATATTGTGTGCACTTATAATTAAAATATCACCATCAGCTTTTAAATGTTAAAAATATGCTCTTTTCCAAGTAATTGAAGAGTGTTTAAATTTATAACTGTAAAAAATAATGCAAATATTTTATGGTGTTTTCAATTCTATAACTGCATTCTTAATGCATGTAACCAACACAAGCCATTGTATCGGCAGGTTTATACGGGAAATGGTCCATAGAACAGTAAGCATAAGTGTAACAAAGCAAAGTCTTAAATGTTCAGTGGTTTGGTGTTTTCCATCAAACCAGTAGTGTATTCGGTTTTAGTTCAAGACATCTCAAGTCCTACAGTCAAATAGAAACACATTTTCTTTTTTTCTTATTCAACTTTTATGGATGGCCAAAGCAGTTCAGATGAAATAAGAAATGACTCTTTTTTATATGAAACATGCTTTTAGGCTCAAAAAAGTTTAGTTAATATTTTTTTAGCCATATACTTCCGGTCTGGGGGCAGAAGGGGAAGTATTGGCAGACCCCCCTCCCCAACTATTTTTGAAGTATTTCTGACAGATAATTCAAGATGTTCTAGAAATTTCATGATAGAGCATGTCTTTTCAAGTTTTACAGACTGATGCCTCAAATCAAAGAGGTTATGATATATTCAGGTAAGCAGCCAATACACTGCAAAGAGAACAGCATAACATCTCCACCATTAGGCACTTTGCCAGCTATGCAGCAATCTTAGCTGAATACTACACTAACATTTTACAGAAAGATTCAACTTTCCAATCAAACTGAGAATAAATATGACATTTTCTTGTGAAATCCTTCATTGACTATCCATTGGGATTATTCAATTCCATATTTTCGTTTGAGATGCATGGAATTCTGGCCATTTTTAAGAAAATAGGAGTTCTGCCTTTCATTGACTTCAGTATTTGGGATTAGAGGTGCACTGATACATTGGTCCGATATCGGATAGGTGCCCGGCGTGTGGGCAGAGGTGGGGCGTTGAGCCAGGGCTGTGGCTGGCAGTGGCGGCGCCTGGAGTGGAGCAGCAGCTAAATTTAGGGTGGATGCAGCATCCTCCCAACGCCATGGGTGCCCAGTCCGAGCCCAGCCCTTGCCGAGAAGAGCCCCGCAGAGCCCCACTCTGCCCTGCGCAGATCCAACGGGCACATGGCCCGCACCCCCCGTTCCCATCCCAGGGTGCAAGCAGCGGCAGGAGCCACCTCCCCCTACTCCCCCCCTACCCCCCCATGAGTTGTGGCTCCACTCCCTCCCCGCTTCGCCTGGGCAGTGCCTGCCCCCTAACTCACTGTGGGAGGCGTTGATCTCCCCCCCGCACATCCCTTTCATCACACTAGACTTACCAGCTGGAGGCAGCTGTATTGGAAATTGGATTGGTATCTGCCAATATGCCTCCTTAAATATCAGCTATTGGTATTGGCCCCCAAAACCTCTATCAGTGCACCCCTATTTGGAGTTTTAACCCTAAAATATTGCATGGTTAAAAATATTTTTGCTCAGGAAACCAAGAATGCCAAGCATTACCTTCCCCAGCTGATGTTCTGTTAAAGAAAAGGCATCCATGAAAGCTTGTGCAATTACTGACAAACAACCATCTATATGTGGAGTCTTCTTAATATCAAAGACAAACTGGGGGTTCTTCAGTATATTCACCCAGAAACGAAGAGGAAGACTGGTTAGAGAAAGAACGAGCAGTTTTAATTCAACAGCTCCAATCAGATGACAAGACAATATTTGGCCTGTAGCATACTATCCAAACAGGCACAACCCTGAGGTGCTTATTTATTGCAAGGAGGAATACCAGTGAGTGTTACAAAGCTAGCAAAGCAGCCAAGCCCACCACTGTTTATTCCAGAAGCTGTTTTATACCATCATACCTCTCTAGTTGCTGTATTACAGTTACCCTGTTGGCAGATGCCTGCTTGACTACATCGGGGTTGTCAACTGGGGTACCTGTGCCCCTGGGGGTACTTGCCAAGGCCCTAGGGGGTATGCGTGGGTGAGGGGATGGAGCACCACTGCCCTCCGAGCCAGAAGCAGGGGCGGGGCAAGGGCAGCAGCACCCCTCTGCACTGCTGTTGACACCATCCATTACCCTGCGCTGTCGCTGCTCTGCATCCAGCTGCGCCCCCCAAGTCTGGCCAACCGCCAGGGGACATTTACTAAAAAAAGGCTGAAAACCCCTGGACTACATGGATCCAAGATAAGTTAGTGAGCGATTTAAAGTTTCTGAGCTTTATGAAAAATATCACTTAATAGCAACATTGCTTCCTTTTGAGTCATCACTATATGGTCACCATGTAATGCCCAGATTGTGTAAGAAAGCTTGGCGGTTAAGGGCACAGGCTTGTTATTGTAACAACTCTCATGCTCATGGTTAAAAGCATCCCATTGTAGTTTTGCAAATATATACTGAGAAAGTATGTGTGGGGCACGTGCATGCACACACACACAATATATATATATATATATATGTACCTGTTGGTTTTCCATATATGAACCACATCAGGATCTGTGATCTTTTTACTTTCAGCCTGAGCATCCAAGAAGTCAAAAAAGTATTTGATAGCAACAGGGGCTTTATTGTTAGGTAAGCTCCAGATGCTTCTGAAGAGCTTTTCGACAACGGAATGAATTGCAACCTGAAAAGCAAAAGAAAGAGTCATTCTACTATTATGTGAAGAGGACAAGACTTTTTGAGATGAGGGGGAGGGCAAATGCACCCCAGGGGAACTACACTTAGAAACTCAAAATGTCTTTGCGGTAAACATCTAAGGTATGGGTAAAACTGACAAATGGGATAATTGCAACTAAAAAGGAAACTGAAAACATCACTGTGAGCTGCCCTGATGTGTCACTAGTTATGTATCTTTATTTTGTCAACAGGGAAAATTGTAGTAAAACTTAAAAGGGAACCATTCATGGAAGGAATGGCTTGTGGCTGCTCTTGCTTTTTATGATGCATCAAGAAAACATCAAACTTTTTTTCTAAGATACTGTTTTTACCCTCTTTAATGATATCTGATCTGCAATACGTCACTATTCTTATTTAGGGGTTGGAGCAGGAGAGATGTTATTAAGATTTCTAGGCTAGAGCACAGGTCTAGTGGTGTTACAAGTGGATCTGCAGTTTTTCCTCCTTGCTGACGGCTTGGTGTTGTTTTAGTTTTAACCCTTGTCTACACTGCAAAGTTCTGTTGGCAAAGCTGTCAGGTAGAGGTAAGAAAAGATCACATCCCCTAGACAACATAGCTCTGCAGCAAAGCCTCTGTTGGTGGATCCGTTTTGCAGCACTGGATGTTACTAGGCCAACATTTGGGAAACATTTGGGCATAATTCACTTTTGTGGCTCTTTGGCACATGGCCCATCTCCTCTCTTTTTGGACATTAGGTACTAGCATACCACAAGCAATTATATATTAGATGATTTATAAGGCAAGGAGGGCCATAATAATCTAATCTATATACCTGCATAGAATTTCTCCCAATACATGTACTGATAACATTTTAAAATAATATGTTGCTGCTAAGAGTTTTTATATGTTGTTGGATAAATTAATAAAGAATAAACCCCTCATTAATATGTAACAAATTATTTTTTAGTGAAAGAAGCAGCTGTTGCTCCGAGCATTGTCTACCATGGGAATTAGACACCCTAACTGTAGGAGATATCATCTCAAATTTCAAAATTAACTTTCAGGGTCCAATTGGAGACACTTGACTCTCAGACAGATGGCCACTGCTCTGAAAATCAGGTCTCTTTTGCTGGGCTTCTAAAACTCAGGCTTTTGAAAGTTCAGGCTGAAATCTGTCTCTCCAGTGGTTGAAATCTATGGAAATCAATAGCAAAAATTCTTTCTTTTTTTTTGCTTTTTCTGGAAGCACAAGAAAAAAAAAAATGTAAAAACTCAACAAGCCAACCCCCCATTATTTATAGGGCTTTATGCCAAAAAGGGAGGGTTGTAACTACTGGGGCGACGTGTTAATAGATACCTTTTATCTCTTCGGTTTTAGGGTTTCACTGTGCCAGTCTAAAATGCAGAAGGGTTTCTGCAGTGGGTAAAAATCTGTAGCTATCAGGGTGATTTTGCAACTTTACATTTTTAACTGCCATACCCAGAATTTGCATAATTTCCAGCCTGATTTCTGTTTGTGCTGAGCTAAGCATAAGACCAACCCTACCCTGAAATAAAACTCTCCATTACCTTGGTAGACAGCAGCTTTGTCAGATACATTTCTTTTACTTTGAATTTCTGCTTTCCTTTGGTTTTTGCTCCCTGAATATCTTTCACTGTTTCAGAGTTCGGTAAAATCTACAGTAAAAGAGTATAGATGTTATACAGACACGACCTTTCAGCATTAAATAAACCTGCCATTTAATTTTGCATTTAACTCACCAAATGACAGTATTCATCAGAGTAATCCACATCTAAAGAACAGAAAGGGGAGGGGGGAGGGGAAAGAATAAATCAGAGTCAATCAGTCACATAAATTAATGGGCATTTTTTAAGGCTAGTTTATGTTTTGACTTTTCTTTCGTGAAGTCCAAGCCTCACTGTACACTCCTAAGCAATCTAACCAGAGCTTAGGTGCCCTGAGGTGAAGAAGTGCCACACTTAGTCCCTGAACAGCACATGAGCTGAGAGGAGCTGAAGAAATGGGTGGAACGCTACTACCAAACCCTTACCCTCCACCTGTCTTTGGTGAGCACAGCTGTGCCAGCACAAGGCTGGCATGAAGTGCTCCTTGTGTGGGAGGAATTTGCAATTCCAAGGTTTTATTCATGGTTAAAAGTCTGTGATGTAGTCAAGCCCCAGAAGGCAGGCTGAGGTCAGCTTTTGCCCTGGAAAGCACATACAGGCAAAAGGTTTCTTTTCAGAAAAATGGGCTGCAAATGGGTAAGCAGGCCATAGGGGATGGGAGAGCAAGATCAGCCTGCAGCATCCCTGGAGTATACTGCAGGGAAGCTTTGCGCCTGTGTGTATCCTGCAATTACCAGTGTGTATTGAAACAGCTGAGTCAGGAATCCTAAGCAGCTTCGAATGAGAATAATGGAACAAAAGGAGGACTCTGAAGTTGTTGTATATTGCTTATTACTATAGCTATCCAACTGCTCAGTGTCCTCAGTGCAACCTCATTCTCGGCAGCCTGTGCACCTGTGAGATTTACGCTTCCTTGTCTTGCTTAGTCTCTGCATCTTTAAGCATCCCAGTGTCTGTGATTTGCCGCTTTTCTGTCCCTTTTTTTGGCCTCCTCCCCGTGATGCCCTGCTGTGCTGCTGTCTGTCACAGACCCACCACCAGATTAAAATAGTTGTCTCTTTTGCTTATTTCCAGTGAACTGACATGTTTCTGACAGTGTCTTCCTGAGATGCAAACTACCAGGAACAAAAATCTGTACAAAGTTATTACTAATCCTTAGGCTTTAGTCCTTTTATTAAAATCAAAATAAAACAGTTCTTGGTTGCTTTGTTACCTGGTGTTTTCTTTTTAAGGACTTTGACAGTTGCGCCATCTGAAATCTGAAAGCAAAAACAAAACATAAATATATATGTACCCGTAACTAAGGAAGACCTTGAGTTCCTTTCCTCTTCCCCATCATGCACGTTAACTCACAGTGTGAGCTGTGCCAGCGTCCTCTATCCTCCACACAGCATTCACAGCAGGTCTCACTCAGTGCTGATTTTCAGAGTCACTGAGGTTTGAATTCCTCTCTGGAACTGTGTGAATAGCACTCCTCTGAAAACAGGTGCTTGAAGGCTTTCCCTTTTGCCAAGTTTTCCTCATTTATTCTTGCTCTGGCTATTACTCTTTAGGTTTAGTAACCCATCCCAGGCACTGTTTTGTGGTCTCCTGTATATTATTATTCCAGTGCAGTGGGGACCACCAACCTTTTTTGTCAGGAGTGTCACAAATGAAACCCTGTATTCTCCCTGAGTACCATTCCAAGCCCTTTCCCCTGCCAATCTGCTGCTTTGCCCTTTCCTCCCTATTATCTGCTGCTTTTATTTCTGCACCCTGACCTATCTGCTGCTGTGTTGCCTGCTCCTTTCTCAATCTGCTGCAGGCCACGCACAGAGGCTGCCCATGCACACATGCTGCAGGCTGGCACCTCCCATGTTTCAGTGGCTTCTCTGCAGGATCGGTACAAGGATGAGGTGCCCCTTAACTCAATCCAAATCTCCACTGGGAGGTCGGGGAGAGGATGGTGTGGAAGAGCACAATGCTTAATGCCCCTTTCTGCATGGGAAGGAGAGACCTGTGGGTCTATGGGGTGTGGATGACCTGGACTCCTGTGTCTAAGAGCTGGATTCAATCTTCAGTTTACAGAGGGAATAAGATATCAGTGGCATGTAAAATTCTGCTTTGGTTTTATACGCTTGAAGCTAGCTGTCCAGGTGCCTTGAGATTTCTAGGAAAAATCCAGGTTCTCCCTCCTTGAATAAACACTGCTGTGTTCAGGCAGTAAATATTCTCTTAAAAAAAAAACAGTGAGTCACACTCTTGCCGTCAAAGAACGACTCCAAAGCTAATCCTGTGGAGCTCTCTGGCAATGCTCTGCTGTTGAATGCTGTGTTTTGCCAAGTGCTAGCATACTGTGCTCTACAATTACAAAAACGACTGGCCAGCCCTACAGCGGGAGCACTGCCAAAATAATGTAAATGTCTTTTAAAACTGTGGCAGCATGCCCAACCTGGAAACCAACTTAAACATTAAGTTAGTTTATCCAAAGCTGTGCCTCATGCCAAAGAAACCTGGCCCATACGCTTGTGCTTGAGAGATAAACATGGATATGTGTTTTTAAAGAAAAACTCTTCCTTTTATCAGGCAGTGCCTCCCTGCTCATGCACACCTACAGGAACACTTTAGCATAAAGCATTTTAAACCACTTTAATGACAAATTTTCTACAGCTAGTTTTTGTGACTTGGAACAAGCCTTCCACACAGGGGTCAGAGGGAGAATAAGACTCCATCCTACCAGGATCTTGTGCCTGGGCACACAGGTGTCAGCTGAGTTCAGTAAAGCCTTGTTTCCAACCTGGTGCCCCTTAGGCAATTCAGAGGAGAGGCAGTGCAGTATTTTACTGCTGACAGAAGGCAGTTACCTTTCAGGGGTGAGGGAGGAGCAGAGAAGAAATTGTTCTGTCTATGGGAACTGATGACAATAGGCCAGCTCAACTTTGGGCTGCATCTGAGGTACATGCTGGCCCTTTGTGTCTAAACAAAAATCTGACTAGCTGCTATTCTTTCACCATGACATACGTAAAAAAGAAGGCCTTTCTGACGCTCCTGATGCCGAAATCACTTGTTCACACCTTAATTGCTTCCATGGACAACTGAATCATTGCTGCTCTAGAAGGTCACACCTTCAGGGCCTGATGCTCTCATGTCTTTTCAGCATGGGGTACAGCCTACCTCTGCCTGTCTTCTCCTTCTGGACAGCTGCCTAGGACCCATATTCCTTTACAAGATGGGGTTTAAAAAAATATTGGATCATTGAATATTACATTCATTACAGTGTTTTTGACCTTGTACCCCTGGTTCTGCATAAATCTGAAAGCAATGACTAGAGAGCAGGTCTGAAAACTACTGCCCAAATTCATCCTTAGTGGGAGGTCCACACTCATAGTGACTACTGGATGCCTTCATGGCAACAATAGTGCAAATATAATATATGGCACACCAGTGTCTCTATACAAGAAAAGAAAGAGTAATGGAGTAAAAGGAATATGCAGAGCATGGAGTGCCAAGGAGTATTGGGAGGAAGTAGGTGAATTTTGTCTTTTGTAGAATACAGCCAAACCCTACAAAATTAAATACAAAGCCCTTGCATTAACACAACGTTAAAGCTGCTCTCTCAACTTAAAAGCTAAAAGTCAAGCATTGCAAATTGCCTAAGTCTCCAAAGATCAACAAGTGATTTTGGGTGCCTTCATGTGTTTGTACATTCAGCATGAGAGACCTGGAAGAGGCCAGATGGTACTAGTACCTTCTTGGGAAAAAAAATTTAAAAAAAAAAAATCAAGCTAGTTTAGGTTGGGTAATCAAAAAATTGTCAGTCATTTTTGAAAATGATGGCCAAGGTGCCTACAACACCATTAATGGGGCATTAGAGTTTATATATTTTCTTTTCCTGTTTTTTCAAGTGGATACATTTGCATTCTCCTTCCTATTGTTAGATGCTTCCAATAAAACTGGAGGATTAAAGGAGTCAATATTTACTGTAATATTAACTGCTCATGCATAAAATATAAGATTTTCCGTATCACACTATTTCTGGTCCGATAAAGTGAACTTATGCCTGATAGACTACCAGAAGGATTTTTATATGTGGTTGGTCAGATATAATTGGTCTAGTTAACAGTTTGCAAGGAAAAACAAAAACAGCCTGGAAATTAACTTGCTTTCCTACACTTGAAACATTTACATAGACAGTTACAAGAACATGGCCAGTGACCAGCTACACCACATTCATGCTGTACAAAGAACAGAATTTGTGATTTTAACCTGTGTCCACTACCATCTGAACATACTGAGTGCCTGCACTAGCTTTCTGTAGAAAAGGGGGCTTATATTATATCTCCACATACCAACCACATGAGGGCAAGTAATCAAATACTCAATCAGATCTAAATCTATCCATTTCTGAGCACTGTTACATATATATTCAAGTTGAAGTTGCAGGTCTCCAAATATGTACAAAATGTTAACTCACTCAAAGCAAGCTGCAACACTATATCCAAAGCATTCACATGACACAGAGTATAGGAGACAGGCAGAGGAAGGGTTGGGTTTAAGGCACTGGACTGCGACTTAAACCCAATTTGGTCTGCCACAGACTCCCTCTGGGACCTAAGGAGAGTCAAAATTTCAAAAGAGAACTCAGTATCTTCAATCAGCCAGCCTCTGATTGATCCAATTCAAGTATGGATTTTTTAAAGATGGCAGCACACACTGGTTACTTAACCCTTTTCAAAACCTGGTCTCCACTGTATTGGACATCCAGACTTACAATTGTTGGACCTGCTTTACCAGAAGAAATAGGTTCCTAATATCACTGCACTATTTTCATTCTTACCCCATAGTGACCAATGGTGTTTAGCTTTGTTTTCCCATCTTCCAGAATCGGGGAAGACTCGTCTATATCTGACAGTTCTTTTTGCTGTGCACCAGACTGAAGTTCTGTAAAACAATCACAACAGACAAACTATCACACACTAAACCAATCCCCATTCTCTGTATTTTGAATTATATATTATTTTTGGATTGATGATCCTGATCTGAGTTTTGCTAAGCACCATCTATATGCTAGTTCCTATGAGTGTGATTTTGTAGGCTCTGGACCACTTGAAGGTGTATCCCCTTAGGCCAGAGGTGTCAAACATACAGCCTGTGGACTGGATTTGGCCTAAGACCTGGGTCATTCGGCCCTTGATGGGTGGGTGGGAGAACCTTCCTGAGGCTGTATCCAAATGTCTGGGTGTGGGAAGAAGCCCAGTGGCTTGTTCCTAGGATGATAGCCAGGCACCCAGGTGACAGCTGCCCCACTGAAGCTCCATCAACACCATGCCACAACTTGCTCCTAGGGAGGCATACAAGTGCCCATGATGCCAGGGTCTCTTGCCACAGGGTCCTGGACCAGAAGGGAGTGTCCATGAGCCCATTCCAACCCAAGGGGCCAGCCCTGCACTAATCATCTGACCAGTGGATTGACCTTTTCCAGCATCTGGCCCATGAGGCCACCCCTGGCTCAGGCTGTTCAAACTACAAAGTATCTAGTCCAATGGTCTCCAACCTTTTAAAGTATGAGATCACTTTTTAAATTAAAGTGCAACCCAGGACCTACCACACGCCACCCTCAAGTCCCGGTCCCCGCCCCCCCCCCCCCGCAGCAGGTCGGTCCAAGGAGGGGGGGAGGAAAGGGCGGGGGTGGTGCATGGTAGATCCTGAGTTGCACTTTAATTAAAAAAGTGATCTCGCTGCCCCCGCAGTGAGGGAGGGAGTGGAGCAGAGGCAGGGCCCAGGGTGAGTGGGGCCCTGGAAGGCTGGATGGTGGGAGGACCGGAGCCCGGGTAATTCAGAGAGCTGCGTGGGGGGCTCTCACTGCTGTGTGCACTCTGGCAGAGGCCTAGGGGGCATGTGTCCCCCCAATCTGTGGACACATTTATCCTATGAAAGGTGGTGTATTTTTAACAAGCACTAATGTGTTATATCTTAATACAGGTAAGGAAGTTGGAGTTTTCATATGCTAAGAAAGGCAAGGAACTAGGGTTTTCATATGCTAAGTGGTAGATGTAACCCTAGGGGCAAGTCCATAGTTTGACCATTAGTAGATCTGTGATTTTCCCCAAAATTTTCAATGATAGTCTTGGACTAACAGCAAAGCCTGAGGCAGATCTCTTAAATAGTAAGCTTTGCAGAGATAGTAGCAAACTAAGAGGATAATGAAGATACAGTGCAAGGCACTCACTTACCAAGACCAATTTCATCAAGCTGAAGACCATAAAGGGAGCCATTCTTATTTACAAAAGCTTGAAAGATTTTCTCCTTGGCTTGCCCTATAGTATCACAATCCAGAACACTGACTGAGATAGTCTGACAGGTATCCGCATTCTCATGATCTGGGGTTTTTTCAAAGATGATATTCAGTGTCTGAAAGAATACAAAATGTTATTCCAACTAACCGAAAATTGATATGATGCATTATATAAACCTACAGGCTTCACAGTAATGAATCAAGTGTTATATATGGGATTTAAGAAGTATACCCTTACATTATTTTATTAACAGTAAATATTGTTCATTGGAGTTAAATAGTAATCAGCAGACCTATAAAAATGGGGAGTCAGAAGAAAATGTATAACCTACATACGCTAAACAAAAATATATGTTTGACACCCCCGATCTAATGGAAACATGACTGAGGATGTGACTCAATGAGAGAAAAATTATTAAAAGAGGAAGAAACTAAAAATGTCTTTATTTTTTCCTGCTCTCATGGGAAGTAGAGAAGTTGGTTATCTCAGGCTACTGTGTAGACTGGCCTTTTCTCTTATAATTGAAATATTAACAATTGTAATAGATGTAGAGTGGTTCTTTCTGTTTTAATATCAACCACGAGTGGAAATTATCATGCTAGGGTGAGGAAAGAGAAGTATCCTACGGAGACACAAATTAACTTCATTGTTTCTGTACAAACACAAGGAGTATTAAAAATAGGAATGCACAACTGCAAACATCAGGATTTAATGAACAATAGGAGGTAATTGAAGTAAATGAGAATGACTAAATCAGGACACTGAGATGTTTAATTACCAGGATAATGAGTCTACTGAAAGGACAGACTGCATGGAACAGGAGCATATGTGGGAATGGTGAGGGTGGACACTATGCCTGAAGAACGAAGTGAAGACTGGCAGAGATGCTTTGGGTTGTGTTTGATGGGAATAGCTATTAAAAAAAATCATAAATTAATATTAAATGACTTGGGGCTGGAAGTGATATTAAAATACAAAAAAGCACCTGTCAATTGTTAGAGCTGACTACAGTGTAACATTAAAAAGTTTTCCCATAGAAATCTGCATCCATCAGAACTCAGCTGCTTCTCTCCAGAAGGAGCTGAGCCCTACTACCTAAGTGCAGAAGTCATTGCATTGACTTTAACAGGCTTTGCGTTATGGGCCTGTATTTTATTAGAACTGCATGGACAAGGATGACTGTATCAGATTTTATCTATGGAAAAACTCCTGTTGAATTTATATCTGGCCTCTAGTTCATTCTACTCTGAGTAGCAGGACTCCTAGCTTAACTGTCTTTGGTAATGTTAATTCTCTCGCCACAGTCAATTCTTCTTCCCCTTCCTGGAAATATAATCCAGCTGATTTTGTAACCTTTCAATTTAACTCTTGTTTTTGAAACAACAAAAGCAAAGCTTCTCTCTCCTCTGTTGCATCTGTTTTTTCAGCATTTACATTCTCATATTTTTCCATGAAAGGTGCTGTACAACCTCCTCATAAATCAGTCTGCCAGAAATTGAGCCCTCTGTATCTACACTGTCCACCAGAAAAAAGCAACAATTACCATTCTTTACGGTAAACTTCAAGAAGGAGGAAGATATGCAGAAGTGTCTGAACTGCCACAGCACACTACCCTTTCCCTGGGATTACCTTGATTGAATCTAGCTTTGTGGCTACCTTAATTAAGACAAAATAGCTAATAGCTGCTAGGGTGTTAAGCCAAATCCAACACAAATCAGAAGGAACAAAAAGTTGCTCAACATGGTGGCTGTTCAGTAGTCTATTGTAGGACAGTTTGGTTGTCTCCATTCAGTTCCTTTGGAACAAGGGTCCACCTATCAAAGCTGTCCAATTGGTACCTGGTAGTTACACTCAGCAGAGGTCTAAGACTAAGTGCAGTGAGATGGAATGACTAATTTACATAGAAACCAAGACTTCAAATTCTGGTCAAAGCATATTTGCTGTGAGATATGGAGACCTATGCACTGCTGCCTCCCATATTATGTGGACTTTGGTTTCTAGGCCTGTCAGTTGGAAGGCTGACCAGAAAATTCTGGGGACAGGAAGCAGTTCTTGCTTCTGTCTAACATCTCTCACTCCCTCCAAACAGCACCTTCAGGCTACTAGAAAACAGGAGTAAGCAATCGTCATTCACAACAATGTAATACTGCAAACCTGGCAGAAACCTGGCTTATTATGGGCTAAACCAAAAAAAAAAATCTGCCATTTCTTTTCTGCTCACTGAGCTTTCACCCTTGAGGAAGACAATCCTCATGACATTAAAAAGTTTCATGTTAGTTGATGAGTAAAAGGAGATTTTGAGATGTCAAGAACAACTGGTATGGAGAATCTCGAAATGTGACCACATGTAGCAGGACAAAAGAACGATTAACACTAAAAACAGAAATAAATGGCAATTAGCACTCCACCTTGCTATCCAAATAACAACAGCCAATTAATGCTCACAACAGCTCTGTAGGGCAGGGAACATTGTTCTTCCCTATTTTACCAATCAAGAAATGAGACAAAGCAGAATTATGTCATTTGCCTAAGGGCAGTAACCGCAAGAACTGGGATAAGAACTAGAAAGTCCTGGCTCCCTGTCCAAAAGTTCTGCTCAACATTTATTTTGGATCTATTGCTATAAATTAAAAAAACCAAAACACTTAAGTACCATGGTCACAGTACCATCATTAACAGTACTCAGATACCTGACATTTTCAGAGACTTCTATCCCACAAGTGCCTAAGTTTTCATTTACTAGCATTTGCAAAGCTGCTGAAGAACTGGCACTCATCTCTACAGCTAATGAGCTGCTTGGAGCCAGCCCTAGGTCCAGTACATGGTCCCTACTGGACCCTGCATGCCTGGATTGGGCCCAGGGGCCTAAAGGCCTCTCCCTTCCCCCTCCTGGCCCTGTGTAGTGGAATCAAGCTCTGGATCCCATGCTACCCTCATCTGGCCTCATATGCTTGGATCTGGCCAATTGGCTGGGGATCAAGCACACCTGACTTGCAGGATTCTCGGTAGAAAATCATTTTTAGAAGGATGAAACAAAATTCCAGAGCAGCAGGCTGCCTAGCGGTTATACCCCACTGCCTCACTGAGCAGAGACCTACACTTAAGGATCTAGGGTTTTCTAAAATTTAAAAATTCATTCAATTATTAGTAAAACCATCAACTACTTCAAACTGCCAAGCAACAGAGGATCAGCCACAGAAAAGAAAACAACCCATGAATTCTTTCATCCCACACACAAATAGCAGTGCTCTCATGCTTCTTCTTCTCCAGAAGCCTTGGTTAAGAGACTGTACATTGCAGTAAGCCCTGAAGGTTTCCGTAGTCAAGGTACTGCTAAGTAGAGTAGCGAAGGAGACAAAATGGGTTTGAAAGCTGAAAATCCCTCATAAAAATAATTTGCTGGTGCTGTTCAGGCTTGGGAGCTTTAGCTTTTAGCTGTGACAATACTGCATAGGAAGGCAATCTGTTAAATAGGCAGAATTTAAATACCACCCCTAAAATGGGGGTAATGATATTTCTGTCTCTCAGGAATACTGGAAAGTGCTCAGATAACAAGCAATATGTAAGCTAAAGTGAACAAGCTAAACTGCAAATGAGCCTCTTTTTCTGCTATAATTCTTTGTAGAAAATCATTTCAGGGTGATGAAACAATATATGACCCAGTAAGAAAAATCATAAAACACATTTAGCCTGCCTGAATGTAAAATGCCTGACTTTAACAAGTCTTAATCATAAACCAATTAACTTCAGAAGCACCATATTTATACACAGATTGTAAAGGTGGAGAAGTCATTGGTGAGTGCCAGAAAATTCAGAAATGGCTCTTAGGATTGATAAAGACCCTGAAAGTCAGACAACATTAAGCCAAATAGATGCATGGAAACCTTGGAGAAACATGATCAGGCATTTTTCAAAGTCCTTTAGCTTTGTAAGGGAAACTCAAAAAAAGGACAAGTTAATTTATGGAAAGACTCAGGAGGAAATTACAGGCCGTCTAGCATAACCCTGTAATATCCAGAGTTGAGATTCGTGGACTAGAAATTAGTGGCTAGCAGCAGGAAGTCACAACTCTCTGCACTGAAGGATTAAAACAGGTTGCAAGAAAGACTTAAAGACTATTTAAGAAGAAACAGGCAAATACTTGGGAGGGAAAGACTTGATTGTGGATTGGCTCAGAAATTGCCTGAGAGACTGGGAAAAAAAAGAACATTTTTCACCCTCGTATGAACATAACAATGAGGTCTGAAGACTGAGGACTTTTTTTGGATTTACACTTGCTTCTGAAAATGAACAGCAAGCCATGAATGAGTATCTAAGTGACATACTATTAAAACAGCAGCAGATGGCAAAAGAGCTGTGATTAAAACAGAAATTGATGTAAAATAATGTTTTTCCTCTAAGAACATAAAGATCATCTGTGAAACGGGAAGGAGGTACTATATACAGCACATAGTTTTTCACTCTAGTTCTATATTAAACTATAAAGACTTCTGTATGTTATTTCAACTGTCTCATTTGTAAACCGAAGGCATTTCCATGTACCAGACGGAGCGAAAAACTGAGACGGAATGTTGTTCATTAAAAAAGTGTTAAAAAAACTTGAAAACAAAAAGACTTGTGTTAGATGCAAAGAGGTTAGTAGCTGTTAGTCTGAAGTCAGGGAGAAGCTAGAGCAGAGTGGTGGGACCTTAGGGCATCTTTACATGTGCTCCCAGGATGGTGGAGGGGCATTTTAATTGCAGCAACTTCAATAGCCACTCTAATTAAAATGCCCACTGCATCTCGTGTATTCAGTGTCCCACACTTCAAAATGGCAGTGGGGGTGCTTTAACTAAAGCTCGTTCAATGAGTTTTAGTTAATGCACCCCCCGCACCATACTGAAGCACAAGAATGCTGATGCACAAGACACAGAGGCTGCTGGAAGCTGCCGTGATGTGCTGCAATTACAGCGCGTCAGAGCAGCATCTCCGCATGTCTACAGGCACCTTTAGAGACTAACTGCTTCAGAGAAGCTTTGGTAGGCAGCTCTATTTCATCAAATGCTATGAATGGACTCAGTAGTCTCTCCTCCCCCATTCCTTTCCTATTTAAAACACTGCTTTCTCCAGTCCACTCACAGCATCTGATGAAACATGACAAAAGTGCAGTGAACATGAAGACATCAGCCCAGTTTATGTCTTTTCTACAGCAGTAAGCACAATCATCAACCAAAAGCTTCCTCAAAGACTCTAGATTAGCTAAAAAATGCTACAGAAAATGATACAGAACTTAATCCTTGATTTGACCAGTAATTGATGGGGAAAGGAGCATGTTCACCATGCACACTGTTCAATTTTGTCTTATAATTCAGTTTTCTGTGATCTCCACAATGCACAGTGGATGCAAAGGCTGCTGATGGACACCCTTCAAAAGTTGCAAGATCCTTAAGAGTTCCTTTATACCTAACAAAATGTGAGCATCAGGCTCGGATCTAGCGTAACTTATTTGGAAACTGGTTCTATTTCTGTCCTCTCCAGCCCACCCATTATTCCTCCTTTGTAG
This sequence comes from Crocodylus siamensis, assembly GCF_052110815.1. Classification (NCBI taxonomy): domain Eukaryota; kingdom Metazoa; phylum Chordata; order Crocodylia; family Crocodylidae; genus Crocodylus; species Crocodylus siamensis. The sequence continues at coordinate 85,798,061 of NC_143398.1, read as the reverse complement.
ATTAAAGGCTTCCAAGAACCAGACATTGAATAGTGTCTTGTAGGAGCTTCCTCTCCCTTGGAAAGTCCTTTATGTTAGGAAAGCACTGACCTGACTTAATATTTTGAACAATCTTTGTACAGGACAAACATGTCCTAGCTTACAGACAGGCCATGTAGAGACTACGGATTCTTTTCCCTTTACCTGGTTTAGCTTATCTGACCCCTTTGTTCCTATGGGGTTACAACTTGTTTGCCTCTCTCAGCACAGCCTCTCCCCTCCCTTCTCTTTTGTATGCTAACCACTCCTCCTATTTCACAGCTGTCAGGAAATAACAGGATGTATAAAGCCAACACCAAAGGATAGCCTGTACTTACTGGCTGGCATAATACCACCTGATAGCAGAAGAAAGGTAGCGAGCCAAAAAGATCAGAGCAGATGGAAGACTTCAGGCATCAACTTGATGGTCACACAGAAGTAACTAAATGGCTTAAAGTGTGAAAGAGTTTTGTGACCAGTGTTGCACCCTTGGACCTGATAGCTAATGGGGCATGACTGAGGCCCATTATGGAAGGAAAGATTATGCGCAATCAGATGCCCTGAAATGGAAGCCCAGGAGGACCTTCCAAGAGGGGCTGATGCAGACTAGTTAATATGCTGATGTCTGAACCACCTGCATATGCAAACTGGGAAATCAAAAACAAACATTATCAAACGTGGCTACTTGAATAATATGAATATATGCAAGTGCAGTGAAGTGCTGACCATGGAGCACCGGCTCATTTGCCAACTCCTTGGCAAGACCTGTACTAAGGAGAACGTCACTGTAGCAATGGAAAGAGCCACTGCTTGTGCAGAGTTCTGGAAAAACATCTAATTTATGACAAGGAGAAGGAGAAGACTATGATGATGACACCTATTTGATAGCCTGCTCTGTACATGTCCTTTCACAGCATCACATGAAATGAGCTTTGGCTTATGAAAGCTTATGCATCTCTGATCCATTTAGTCTAAGGTGAACCTCTATCCTCCCTTCTGCCAATCTACCAGTTTTCTTCCACTTTAATTGTGCATGGCTGGTCTGGGCAACCCAGCCAATTATAGCAAGACGGGAAAGACAAAGCCATCCTTTGAGTTTCTTCTATTTTTATTATCAACTGCCTGAAAAATTTCATGAACTGCAACCAGGTCTCTCTCCCTACCCTGAGCTACTCACTTCCATTAACAAAAATAACTCTACCTGGCCAAGACCTGAGGTTTATGAAACCCAGCAGTGTTGAGTTTATGAAAACACTAGCAACACCAGGGTCCAGAGCCCTCTGAACTGTAAAGCATGCTAGTCCCACTATCACAAAAGCTCAAATTGTGATCCCGTATTTATAGGTACAGAAATAAGTTTCTATTCCACAACATGAGGCAAGCACTCTTTTATGCCTCTTACTACTGTTTTCAATAAGAATTTGGCCTGATACTACATTGTGGGGTGAAGTGAACACTTGGGAGGGTAGGGAACAATTGCAGGCAGACTTGGACAGGTTAGAAAAATGGGTAGAACACAATAGGAGGCAGTACAACAAGGACAGGTGCAGAGTGCTGCACCTAGGGCATAAAAATATCCAGCACACTTACTGGCTGGGAAGTCACCCTCTCAGCAGCACAGAAGCTGAAAGGGATCTCAGAGTCATACTGGACTCCAAGATGAACATGAGTCGTCAGTGTGATGAAATCATCAGCAAAGCTAACCGCAATTTATCATGCATCAGCAGATGCGTGACAAATAGAACCAAGGTGATACTTCCCCTCTATGAGGCATTGGTCAGACTGCAGCTGGAGTACTGCATCCAGTTTTGGGCACCGTACTTCAAGAAGGATGTTGATAGACTCAAGAGGGTCCAGAGGAGGGCCACTCGTATGGTTAGGGGCTTACAGGCCAAGCCTTATGAGGAGAGCCTGAGGGACCTGGACCTCTTCAGCCTCCGCAAGAGAAGGCTGAGAGATGATCTTGTCACTACCTACAAATTCATTAGGGGGGCACAGCAAGGAATCACAGATGCTCTGTTCACCAGGGCATCTCTTGGGGTAACAAGGAACAATTGTCATAAATTGACAGGGAGCAGATTTTGGCTATACTTCAGGAAAAACTTCATGGTAAGGGTGGCCAAAACTTGGAAAGTGTGTCCAAGGGAGGTGGTGCTGTCCCCTACCTTGGGGGTCTTTAAGAGAAGGCTGGATAGGCATCTGGCTGGGGTCATCTGCCCAGGCAGGGGGTTGGACTCTTTCCTGCCCAGGGCAGGGGGTTGGACTTGATGATCTGTTGAGGTCCCCTCCAACCCTAGCATCTAGTTTTGAAAATCCCACAAATTGTCTAGTCTATGTATCTTCAGGTATCTACATACCTTTAAAAACCTGGCTCTTGGGATCTAAATATTTGTAGCTGTGCCTTTCTTAAATCAACCACCTCTATGGCTGCCTACCATTCTCCTTTTGTTGCTTTTGTACTTTGCTCTGAATAGTTCTTAAAGTGATTTTCAGTTGGCAGCTGTTGTAGGGTAAGGGGAGAAAAATGTACTCATATGGGTAGTACAATAAAAATTTCACAAAATATCAGAAGATTCGCAATATAAATATGAGTTGGCAACTACGCATATACCCAGATGAACCTAGGTCAAGGCACTTTGACTGAGGCTGAAAGAAGACTGCAATTTTGTAAGCAATGACTTCTTTGTGAAGGCAGCAAGCAGCATATCTGATCTTTCAGACACACCCAACTCTACATCCAATGTGTTTGTGTCCCACCCTCCTGCATGTAACAAACGATAAACAAGAAAGCCAAGAGTAATCGCTCTTCCATTTCATCTTCCTACTCCTTACTATATACATCCTACCCTTGAAGAGGAGAAGCAGAAAGAAGATATGTACACAGCTAGTTGCCTACCCACATGTAAGGCAACCAGCCAAGTTCCCCACCCAAGTCCTTTTCATGGCACAATTTTATTCTTCGTCTTAAAATCTGTGAAAAACATCAGACAAAAGCCTACCCTGGGCTGCAGTTCCAACAGGCCCCTCCTTTTTAATTATATTGCAAGGGCCTGTTTCCCTTTGGAAGCCTTTTATAAAGAACACCTAATAACCTTCCAGATGGATCTTAGAATAGAGCTGGACATTAAGGGGGCAGGCTGCCCTGTCAAAGTAGCAGAATCCCATTTTAGTGATAAAGACAATCAAGAACAAAGGAGGCTGGATTTACTAAGCAGGGCAGTGGATCACATTCTAACAAAGATTTTTGATCCTCCACTTCTATTCATGATCATGTGGATCTCCTTCCTTTCTGAATCTTACAGATTACTTCCCCTCTCTTTTCTCACAAAATGCCACATAGCAGCAGCAACTGCATGCAAGGAAAAATAACAGCAGGAAAAAATTCAGGGCAGCCTTTAGCAGGAACTATGTACTGCACTCCCTTAGGAGTAAACTCCTTTCGGTATGTGTTAGGGCTAGAAATAAGGAGAACCACCTATTAAACAAGACTTGCTGCCTTTCTCTGAACCAATAGCAGCTGGTCCGTTGCTTACATAATTATTGGCTTTTATATCCTGCAACACTGTACACTGGGACATGCAAAATTTTGTGCATCAACAAGTGTTTGTTACAAAAGCAGCAGAACAAACAAAGCAAACTACCCTAATGTTATATTACACAGGGGCTAGAACATGCGATTGCTTTTTCCAATGGACTTTCCTTAAAACAGGTATTTTGCTGACTGTGCTTGAAATAGCTCTAAATGATGCTTTCAATAATAGCTGGATTGCAACTATAAGAAGTGCTGGTTACAAATCATAAAACACAACAGTTTTTGCTATTTGGGCATTTGGAAATCTTGCAGAGAAAGTTATCAGTATCAATAAACTGTGGGGGAAAACATGCCTGGTTTCCTGCCAGCTCATCTGGTGAGGAACCTGGACTTGAGGGGCTGTAGCTCTGAGGCAGTGTGAACAGGCCTCCAACTCATAGTTGCAGAAGCTGGGACAGCCCCACTATGCGGACTGCCCCCGGACTGAGGAACGCAGGACTTCTAGACTCCCCGATGCAAAGGCAGGATCTGCAAGCTTTAGAAGTCCAGGAAGTTCCAGCTCCAAGTGAAACGCTTTGGAGAAAGACCCCTTGCAGCGCCGGGAGCTTGGAAGCCCTGAAACCCCTAACTGTACCCAGGACTTTCCGGGCTTCCAGTTTCAGTTTGTAATTCGCAGTTAAATTACAGAAAGGCTCCGAGTGAATTACTGACTCGGACGGCTATGTAGCAAGAAAATACAATAACAAAATGAAGCACATTGCAACACAACCAACCTTCCTTCTGTTCATTTGATTAGCGTAATCGGGTTTAAATTCATAGGGTACTTTATGTGTTCTTCAGTACACTTTATAAGTGGAAGGAAATCTTAATACCATAAGACCACATTATTTTTTGGTTAAACCCAGGCTAATTAGAGCTCACTGTACTTCTGCAACTGTGTCAGTAATTGATACCATTTCTATCACTACCTCTGAGAGCCTTAATTTTGCTTCCTGTCAAAAGGGGAATGTTATAGCTTCTTTCAACATTTGGAGGGAAACTGGACCAGGAAACCTACCAATGTGCTGAATTCAGTCACTTGCCACAGCAGCCAGTCTTCATTTAGTGTGTTGAGGGCTTTGCAAGTTATTATATCCACAGGACCTTTGTTTATCCTCTGATTCAGGGCTGTCACAAGCAAATAAAAAGTTTCACCAACCGTCTCCTAAAAAATAAAGCCAACATGCAAGAAGTTTACCTCTGTGTTTGTAGTCTCACAGAAACTCTAACTGGATGCCAACAACTTGAAGTCCGTCAAGTTCAACAAACAAAGGCAACTTCCATTTGACCAATTTGTTCAGCTGCCCTGTAATGCATAAACTAATATCTGACCAGGTTCATCTATTGATCTGTATTCTTTCCCTTCCTTGCCTCGGTGTGAAGGACGAGGGTGAACTGCAGATCCCACCCAGGGCTTCTAGTATGACCTCTCTAAGACCTATGTTACCCACAAGCACCCATGAAGCCGCTGATGGAAAGAGTGTACTTTCACATCTCTCCTGATATGGTTTCCTCAGCTTCTGGAGCTCTCCTAGAGGGACTTGCCTTTGTCTCCCTAGCTCCAGCTGCTTCTTCTAGTGTGCAGAGAGGAACCTTTCCACACTTTGCAACCTCTTCTCCACAGTCAGCAACTGGAGGTGTGCACACATGCCCCTGTGTTGTCTGCTTTCCCAGTCTGGTGAGAAAAAGAAGGGTATTGCCTTCCTTCCTCACCAGGCTTTGGCCTTAAGGTCTCATGGAAGGGGAAGTGAAGAAGAAATTGCTTTCTTCCACTTCAGCCTTATTCCCATTATCTCCCAAATCCAGCAAGTAGTCTGGGAATAATGGGGATCCCTTCTTGTGCATCTCTCTTCCTCCACCCTCTGCAGGATACCTTATATCCCAAGATTACCCCAGCTCTTCCAGTCAATGAAGAGGAACGAGGGTTGAAGAACATATCTCACTTGACTGCTCTCTGGCTCTGTGCTGGATGGAGTCCCAGAAAATGGACCCAAAATGCTCTGCTGCTTTTTGCAATAGAAACCCCCCCCCACCCTTTTGCAGCATCTAGAGCAGAGCATGTAAATTCCTACCAAGGCATGGCATGGAAGTGATAGCATCATTTTAGTGCATGAGGCAGGAAGTATAACCAAACACTGAAACCATACACAAAATGCTACCACATCCACTAGATGAAACACTACATGAAACAAACAGAAAAATGGGTGAGGGCATTTCACCCCCCAAGCTCTTTCAGTTCTAGTAGTTTAAGTGCTCTTTGTAATAATACCAGCTAAAAGCCAAGACAGAAATGCTTTTTTTCAAAATGACAATTGTTATGGAGAAGGCTTCACTGTGCATTCTGATTACAGTGCAACTCTTCTGACATTACCAAAAAAGTATTTGAGAAGCAAATACCAGGATGGCAAACTGATCTAACCCCAAGCCCTCGAGGTTGATGACTATTATTGTTATTTAGAGAGCTGCTCTTTTCTTGCACACGCAGGGTAATAGCTGCCCATGGAGTAATCAAGACTTGAGCAATGCATATTAATAGCATGGAGTGCTAGGTACAGTGCACTGAACAGAAGGTCTATCGAAGTTGCATAAGGAAAAAGTCTGTAGTCTCTCTGTTAAAAATATTCCTTGTTCTTGCCTCTTATATTGTGGAAAGATCAAACTTACCCGGAGGAAACCAGAAAGACAAACGGACATCCAGTTTGTTAGCAGTTTTTCTACCACTGATTCTGTGCGCCTTAGCATGAGCTTAGGTTGCACGTTGCTAGACTGCTCCATCAAGTCCTTTGTCAAGACTTCTAGAATATGGGTTAGGTAGACTAGCTTAGTTTGTAGTGCAATGGTCAAGTAGGAAGCAAACAAACACCTGTTTACAAAAAATAAAGACAAAGCTAAATGGATTTGGATTTTGCTTTTCCAATCATCTATGACAAGTGAAAGGAGTCAGAAGCCTTTCATAATAGTTTACTGTGACAATTGTTCAGATGAGCATATATCTTCAGGTTATGCCTATACATTCTGAATCTTCATTCGTTAGGGACCAAAAATATGAAGTGTGAAGGAACATCTGGTCTAGAGATTTTAAAACATAATTTATACATCTGAACTCTGTTCTAAAGAATAACAGTATCTAGTTCAAGGCAAGAGAAGTTTCAGATCATAAAACCGTAGATAAAAATGCAGGAAGTTCTTACAGTTTTGAGGTGAAGTGTCTTCCTGCCTTACTACATGTTTACATATCTACATTTGCTGATTTCTATTGGTAATTACTTGTTTCATGGCAATTTGTTCTTACCTTGTGAATTTAAAAAAAGACAATGAATGTGGGGAAAGATTTGGAAATATTTAGGTCTATGCTGTATAGAATGAAATTATATCTGTGGGTCATAGCCTGTTGGGGTTTTTTTTAATTCTAAGGTTTGAGCAGAATAAACATAACAACATAATAATACTATACCTATCTTTCACCGAGAAGGTTTTCTGCTTTTCAAGGGTGTGAATGAGAGTAACAAGAAAATTCTTGTTACAAATTAAAGTCTGTAACAGAGTGAGGCTTTCATCCTTGTGAGTTTGGTCTCTGTCCTGGAAAAGTTAAACAAAAATTAAAGTAAACTGTATTTTTGCATATCATAGATTGGTGGCTGTCAACCAGGGGTACACATATCCCTAGGGGTACTTAAAAAGGTTTCAGGGAGTACGCAGAACTGATGTGGCCAATAATATAAGATAAATGCCATGTGTGCCTGGTGAGCAGCCCAGCAGCATGGAGAGCAGCTGGGTCCGGCTGATAAGTCTGTTGTGAGGGAAGGGGCGTGGGGGGGCAGATCAGACTCTAGGGGGGATGGAGTGGGGCAAGGCCTGCCCAGCTGGGGCAGAGCACAGTACTGAGCCACACACAGGGGGGCAGCTCCTGCCATTACACACACCCCCAGGAGGGCATGGGGGGGGCACATGCCCCCAGGTCTGCACATGGGGTGAAAGCAGAACACCGCTGAGGGTGGGGCCGGGGCCGGGACAGTGCTGGGCTGTTCCTGGCAGGGGTGTTGGCAGTGCTGGGAGTGGGGGATTCATAGATTCAGATTGTAAGGAGCTGGAAGGGACTTTGCAAGATCATTGGGTCCAGCTACCCTGTACCAGGTAGGAAAGACAACTGGGGTCAGGTGACTGTCCAGTCCCCTCTTGAAGATTTCCAGTGTAGGTGATTGCATCAAATCTGAAGGGAGTTTATTCCACAGTCTGGACACCCAAACTGTGAAGAAGTTTTTCCCTAGTATTAAGCCTGAAACAGTCTTCCAGGAGTAATCGTGGCCATTACTCCTGGCTTTCCCCAAGGGTGCCTTGGTGAACAGTTGTTTGCCAAGCCCTTGTTGTATTCCCCTAATGTAGCAGCAAGATGCTACCAAAGTCCCCTCTCAGCCTTCTCTTTTTTAGGCTGACGAGGCCCAGGTCCCTCAGCCTTTCCTCACATGGCTTGCTTTGCAAGTCTCTGATCATACGAGTGGCTTTTCTCTGGACTCTCTCAAGCTTTTCCACGTCCTTGTTGAAGTGCGGTGCCCAAAACTGGCCGTAGTACTCCAGCTGCAGTCTCACCAATGCTGAGTACAGAGGAAGAATCACTTCCTTGGTTTTGCTTGCAATGCATTGGTTGATGCATGCCAGAGTACTGTTTGCTCTGCTGGCTACAGCATCGCACTGATGGCTCATATTCATACTGGGTCTGTTATTACCCCTAGGTCCCTTTCAGTCGTGGTGCTAGTCAGTTTGGTGCCACTGAGCCTGCAAGTATGTTAGAGATTGTTTGTCCCCAGATAGAGCACTTTACACTTCTGAATATTGAACTTCATTTGGTTCTGATCTGCCCAACTTGCCAGCCTGTCTAGGTTTGCCTGTATCTGCAACCTATCTTCAAGCATGACCACACTCCCCCATAATTTGGTGTCATCCGTGAACTTGGCCAGTGGGCTCTTCACCCCCCCATCCAAATCATTAATAAAGCTGTTTCATAGTTTCTAGGGTCGGAAGGGACCTGAGCAGATCATTGAGTCCGACCCCCTGTCACGGCAGGAAAGAGTACTAGGGTCAAACGACCCCAGCAAGGTGTTCATCTAGCCTCTTCTTAAAGACCTCCAGGGTAGGAGCCAACACCACTTCTCTTGGAAGTTGGTTCCAGATCCTAGCCGCCCTGACCATGAAGTAGCGCCTCCTACTACCTAGCCTAGATCTACCCTCTGCCAGCTTGTGACCGTTATTCCTGGTCACTCCTGGTAGTGCTCAGGGGAACAGGGACTTCCCCAGTGCCTGCTGGTCGCCTCTGACTAGTTGATAAGCACTGGACCAAGCACAGACCCTTGAGGGACAGCACTGGCCACTTCTTGCCAGGATGACATAGATCTGTTCATTGGAGCTCTCTGGGTCCTAGCCCGCAGCCAGCTTCCTACCCACCTAACTGTCAAACAGTTAAGCCCACAATCCTCCAATTAATCCCATGATATGCTCATGGGAAACCAGATCAAAGGCCTTTTGGAACTCCAGGTATACAATGTTGGGTTGGGGGGGATACAGCAAATTCTGGAATGGCTGCAGCCCCTCTGGTAGCTGCTCCCGGGGTGGGGGGGCACCTGTCTGGAGCACAGCCTGACCCATCCCCAGCCAAGAAGAACCCAGTGCAGCCCCAGCCCCAGCCTACCCTGCCCTGCCCCACCCACAGATCCAGGGGCACCCCCACCCCATGCCCTCCTGGGGAGTGTGCAGCAGTGGAAGCCACCTCCCTTCACACGCCTCCTGGATGAGGTGCTTGCAGCTCCACCCAATGCTCTATTCCAGCTGTGCAGCCATTGCCCCTGCCCCAGCCTCACTCCCTCCCCCACTGTGGGGGCCTCAATCTGCCCCCCCCTTAAAAACAAAACAAAAAAATATAAAGGGGTACATGAGCTGAAACTTTGAGACAGAAGGGGTACACTTGTTAAAAATGATTGAAAACCCCTGTCATAGATTTTAATTCTTAGAAACTGAACAATAAGCAGCATTTAAGATAAAATTCTGGCTCTATTCAAGACAAATGGAATTCAAGGGGGGCAGGATTTTACTCATAGTATATTCATGTTTATTTATATACACACCAGGCAACATATACTAATATTGAACTCTGTCTGGCATATCCTTCAGTTTATACAAAAACAGGGTATTATATATAGAATTCTCTTGTACACATAAATCCATGCAACTTTTTCCCAAACTGGGAAGGATGCTAAGAAAATGAAATATGACTTTGGAATCACAATTCAAGGCGTCTTTACACGTGCTCTTGGGGAGGGGTGCTTTAATTAAAGCAGCTCTAATTAAAGTGCCTGCAGTGCCTCATGTGTACAGTGTTCCTGTGCTTCAAAATGATGGCGGGGACACTAACTAAAGCTTGTCAAACAAGCTTTAGTTAAAGCACTCCCGCTGCCGTTTTGAAGCGCAGGACACCGAATACATGTGACATCGAGGCTGGTGGAGTGAGGCTACTGGATTAACTGAGTCTGCTCCAATGCATTCTAATTAGAACATGTCGGAGTAGGCACCAGGCATGTGTATAGGCATCCTCAGATTCTAAGGTGACAAACATGATCATACGTAGGCCAAAAAGAATACCTACTAAATAAGGCCAACATTAAATTACACAAACTTACCGGTGGTATATTAGTGTGCATGTCTTCTGTGAAGGGAGCTGCAAGTGTTTTTGGCTAAGAGAAAAGATGTTTAGTTACATTGTTATGAATTTCAAAGGTTTCTAATAAATCACATACACCTTACAAATGCTAAGCACGTATCCATTGGAAGACACTTTGACATAAAGTAATGAAGATTTTGGTTTGACAACTACAAATATATTGCTGCATTCACTTTCGCACTTCAGGGGAACTACAAAGGGGAACTCAGACTTGAGATAGCAACAGACTGATCATATATATTGCTGAATGCCTGCAGTACAACCCAGTAGGGGTCATCCAGAGCCACAGCCATAACCATAACATTCTATGGTCATTATTCTCACATGGAAATCTGCTGCTCTTCTAGGTTTCCCAAGGACACTCCCAAATGCATTTTTAGGGTGGCACTGGTAGCAGCTGTATGACATTTTTAGTTATCAAGGACCCTGATTTAGAGTTTGTTTCATCTTATTATTAGGTACCAATACTTTCCATACATCTTCTACTCATTAATCTCCAAGTCCTTTGCAAACACTCTTAATTCATCTCCCATAAACCTTGTGCAGTGATCAAATATTGTTCTAGAAAAAGCCCAGGAAGAGACTGGATCCTACTTCCATCTCATCACCACCATGATGTAAGCTCTATTAGCAGCCTGTACAAGGACAACCACACAGGTTCCCAGAGATTATAGCAGTCAGGGCCTCAAACCTTCAATTTGCAAGGTCCTGACAAGAACCTGTCTCTCAAAATCAGCATACTGGGCATCTAAACAGACCCTGTTGACTTTTATGCTATTCACTTTTTCTCTGACGCAGACAACTCTCCCTATACATTGTATCTTGCCAAACTCCTGTTCTTCATCCCCATCTCATCCCCACTCTCTTTTCTTTCCCATGCTTGCTATTCTTAGCAATTCTTTCCCATTACCTGCTCCCTTTTTCCTCGCTTTCCCATTTCCAAGGTTTTTATTCCATAAGGTGCCTACCCAACAGGAAAAAAAAAAAATTTAAGGGGCAACGTGAAATAATAAAATGCAACGGTAGGAAGAGTTAACAATCACTGCACAAAGAAAGTAGATGTAGCAGTGCTAAACAACATGGTTTGAGAAAAGGAGAAAGACAACAATAAATAAGCAAAGTTTTCAAAGTGGGGCAAAAATATAAAGAATAATATGATCACATTTATATTATATATTTAAACGAATACCAAGAGACATGAAAATAAAAAACGACTATAAAGCCACAAATAAATAATGAATATTAAACCATTGCAACTAGATAAGGATTTTGTAACAGGATGCTGGGAACTGCAATGGGCCCTAACACACATATAGTTTTAAATATATGAGGTTATCAAGGCATGTGTCAGTTGTCACCTTTATCATTTTGATTATAGGCGACATTCCCCTAATTCATCTAGTTCATCTTTTTTTTTCTTTTTGGTCTGTAAGCACTATTTGGCAGAGGCTGTCTCATTGAAAACTTTTGTACAGCACCAAGCACTTTTTGGGTGCTTCCACAATATAAATAATAGTTTTCTAGATGGAAAAACTGAAACATAAGGTGTTAAATGCTTTTCAGGTTGACCACCAAAATCTTATCAGAGCTTAAAGTAGCAAACTTTTCTTATAATTCATACAAAACAGACAAATGATCTATCTGAAATCTCTTTGTCTTGTAAAATAATGTATTTTCTGTTTCTTTTCTTCCTTCATTTTTTCCACATTTCCAACAATATAGAAAGAAAATACTGCTTTTGCAAGTTTATTATGATTTTAGGTATGAAGTATACAGAAGGAACATCTGAAATCCTAAAAATAAAGATAATATTTTGATAATCACCTTGGTAACAAAACAAAAGGAAAAGAAATGCAGAATGTATGACACTGTTGGCAGAATCCTTGAAACAAGAGCCTCATTATAATCTAACACTAATTAGACTGGTGTGACTCGAGTGGTTTCAGTAGAAGTATTCTTGATTTATTTTGGTGCAAGATCAATATCAGAATCAGAATGTGTTATGATTATTCACATTCATGCTAGAGGATCAATTTGGGGATCCCATTGTACTAGGTACTGTACAAAAAAGGGGCAAGGATACTGCAAACACACATGTCCCTAATTTTATCATAGCAAGCAGTCCTATTTCAATGGAGTTACTCACAATAGTAAAGTTAAGTACATGTATACATGATTCATGATTGCAACCTTGGTACTACAGAGGTGGACATGACCCCTGTCAGGGTATTTTTTATTCTGAGGTGATAACAAGAGATAAAGATTAATGCCAAGGAGAAAACCACATGTTTTTCAACATGTACCTGTGCATGTCTGCAGGTTTCAACTCAGAAACCATAATATGGGGGAAATGGGGTAAGCTTTTAGATGGAATAGAACGTGGAACATTTCAGGATGCTAGGGAAGGGCCATCTTCCCCTTAGAGCAAACCATATAACACAGTGAGGCTCAAACTTTTATCCTGGAGGGCTAGATGGCAGTGCCTGGTTTGACTACAGGCCAGATGGTGGTTCTGATCCAACACCCAGGGCTAGTGTGGGGTGGGGGGCAGCCTGGCCTAAGCCTGGCCCTGCAGGGGGAACAGGGGCTTCACCCAGGAAATAATTCTAACCCCAGTTCATGAAAATACTCAAGTACCTGCTTAAGTCCATCCCTAGTAGTTAGGACAGCATGTAAGCACATGCTTAAAGTCTAGCATGTGCTTACTGCTATCTTGAATTGAGGCCACTGTCACTTCTCTCAACTTTTCTGGCATGGGAATCAGCAGCCTGAAACAGAACAACAACATGATTTGGGATTTTCCATTTCTTACTCTTAATTTTAATGAATTGAAACTATTCAAGTGCAAGGGAGAGTAAGAACCGGGATGATATAGTTGGGGATGGTCCTGCTTTGAGCAGGGGGTTAGATTAAATGACCTCTTGAGGTCCCTTTCAACCCTAATTTTCTATGATTCTATGAACTTGAAGGCCTCATTAGCATCTTGCTGACTGAATGAGGAAGACTTGTGAGTTAAACACATTAAATGAATTGGCTGCGTTAATTTACTTTTGCAGACAAGTATGAGAGAGAAAAAGCAATGGACAAAACGTAAACTTAGCAGAGTCTAATGAAGGTGGAGCAAGGTGAGACAATGAGAAAGTTACAGAGCACAAAGAATTCTTGAATACATTAAAGGGACACTGGGGTTATTTTAATTCAACATGTAGATTTGATGAAGAAAAAGTTACATAGAACCCGAGAGCAACACATTTAAATAGTGCAACACTATTCTATTGGCTTAGGAACAGTATATGAAGTCAGCTGTGAGAAGGATGTACAACTACAGTGTAGTATTTAAATTAACTATTTGTGCCTTACTCAAGTTATCATTTTCATTACAAGGGTGATGCCTGAAAGACCGGCAATTTTTTACCTCTGGGAAGAAAGTTCTAAGAGCAAAATGTTTGTAGTCAAGGAAGGGAACAGTTCCAAAACTATCCACCACATCTGACATATCCATCTGCAGTTCAGCAAATCCTGAAATAACAACAACCCCCCCACACACACAGAGCATTAGTTCTGATAAGCAGAATTTTATCTATGTAATTACAGCTTTCAATCTGACCTTAAAAAGATGTTCTTAAAAACTTTTCTAAGGCTTGATGCATTATTTTTCTGGCTAAATCTCTCAGAGTTGGAAAATGTTGATTAGGTATATTTATTTTACTTCCAGTTTTGCCAAAGCAAATTATTATTATAAGCAGGGAACATCTACATGTGCAATTAATTCACCTGAATAAACTCCAGCACAGTTCACACCAGTTTATTGCTCCTTGGCACCATGTTTGACTATGCGCCAAGGACCGCAGTATGTTGAGCTGGGTCACAGCAGCCCCAGCTGGCAGCCTGCCAGCCTGAGGCTGCTCCAACCCAGCTCAGCATGCTGCAGAGGGGCTGGCTGGAGCATGAGGGTGCTTCAGTTCAGGGCTAGCTGTCAGGTAGCCTCAGCACTGAAGCACCCTTGTGCCCCGGCAAGCCCCATCAGCATCTACATGTACACTGTGGTAGAGTGAACTACACTATAGGATAGTACTTTGTGTTTACTCTGCCCTAATAGCACCACATGTGTAGATGGTGATATTGTACTGTGCAGCTAATTAGCCAACTCCGCAGTAAACGTCTTGTGAAGACGCACCTTCAGTGTTATTAGCTTCTAGTGCTAACTGCTACTGCAGTGCATAATACCATTGTAAAGCATCTCTGACTGTCATAATGCAAAAAAAAAAGTCTGTCTATGTTTTTGGAGTTTGTGCAACATAAAACATTTGTACAGTGCGAGTCTCTGCATGATGCTTCCGGTGCAGAGAACATACACTGATTAAAAAAAGGCTGTGCAGACCTACCCTCACGTATTTCTTTCCGAAGCTCACATTCCAGCAGTTCAAGTTGTTCACTCAGTTGATGGGTTAACTCTTTGGATTTACGTCTAGTTACTATGAATGCCACTAAAAAAAACATATTCAATATTAAGTATAGTAAGATGCAGAATATATACTGATGCACTCATTTTCATTTCATTGTAAGAGGATGAAAAAAGATTATCTATAGAACCATTCTTTTGCATTGTTACTATTATTATTTGTATTGTTGTAGCACCCACAGAGCCCCAGACGCACAACCTAAGATGACACTGTGCTAGGCACTACTAATAAGACTCACTCCTTCTATTTAGTTTTTCCAATTATCAGTCCAATTTTCTTTTAACCCATAACATACTCTATTATGAATGATAAGCATGCTAAAATGCAGCCTCTGACAGACAGTGGACAAGAGTCTTAAACTTGCTTTGATTTAACAAGATAGCATTATTTTTCACAAGAAAATGAATTTACAAATGTTTTACTTATCTAAAACCCGTTTCGAGAGGAGGTTTCTGAAAGGCTGATGTGCACTGCACGTATTAAGAACCCCAAACAATGGAAGAGCCAATAAGCTCTTCTCTTACTACAATATAAGGTACATTAAAAATGTGACAGAATCAAAATGCTTAAGTGTGGAAGAGAAAATACTTCTGGCCTTCAAACCAACTATAAACCACAAATCCATGGATCTTCTAATGAGACTGATCACAAACACTGCTGACAAATGATGAGGCAGGACCACTTGTTCCTGGGGAACGCAGAAGGATTGCTTGACAACTGGAACGGATCAAATTATGTTTTAGAAATGTAGCTCTTAGATCTTGCCTGACTAAATGGTGGTGGATGCCCTGGAGAAGCAGACTGGTAAGACAAGGTCTTATAACAGTCTGTCACCTATGAAGTTGAATATTACTATCAGAGTAAAGGTTGAGTTCCCAGCTGAACCCAGGGAAAATATTAGACTTCTGGTGACTATCCTGCATTATACCTCCTCCTTTCCCACACTCACTATCTCATTCAGCAAGTCCAAAATTAAAAAACATGTAATGGTACTTACCTACAATTACAGCCAGGAATAAGATAGGGAGCAAAATAAGCACATACAAATACATGTGTGATGATTTTGCTTTGACTTCATGCTTTAAGTTTCCTAATCTGACCTAGTAGAAAAATATATAATTGTATGAGTAGAATGCAAACACTGTATGCCATGTTTGTAGAAAACAATATTCATTGGATAAAGCGATGTCTCAAGGCCCTTAGCTATAATAAATCAGTGAGAAGGGAGCAGAAATATAAAAAAAATGCAAACAAACCGATCCAGACTTAATGCATTTGATGCTAAACCAAAGGAAGAGAACAGTGCTAGGAAAAACATGCAAAAGGGGCAAATTCTCCCATCATTCTTACTTCAAACAAGTCACATCAAAAAGGATACAGTGCAGTGGAGCTCAGCTTCTTGGACCCACCAATTGAATAAGTGGCACAGGGCCAACACAAGGGGTGGGCCCTGTGCACTCAAATCCTGCTGCATGCCGCCTGGCTCAGGCCCTGGGCACCCAGACCCCATCTTACACCTCCTGGATCCAGCCCCATGTGACTAGATCCCACCTTGCATCAGTCAGATCGGGCCTCATGCCACCTGGATTGAGCCCTGTGTTGTCTGGGCCTCATGCACCTAGATTGGGTCCTGTGCTGCCCTGGCCCCATATGCCTGATCTAGCTTGTAGGGCTATGCTATCTGCCCACAGGGCTCCCATGGGTCCAGAAATTTGACAGCTGGGAAGGAGCAATTAACACTGCCACTTTGCCACCACTGCCAAATCTTTAGACCTGTGGGCCAGAAGACATGGCTCCATGAGCTGGATCTGGCCCACAGGCAAGGGTTGAGCACTAGGACTGTGCAAAATTTTGCTGGGTGTTTCTTTTCAAAGCTGTTTCAATGTGTTCTGAGCTCAAAACAGTGAAATCGAAATGAAACAAAAGGCTTCAAAACAGCTTCGAAACAAAACAAGGACACTCAAAATGTTTCAAAAGTTTTGAAATGTTTCACGTTTCGAAGCTGGGCTTTCTTGGCTTCAATGATGGCCCCAGGCGGCAGCGGCAGCAGCAGCCTGCTCTCATCTGGTGCACATATCCGGGGACCTACACCCCCGGGAGGGCTGCAGGGCTGTGCCAGACTCCTCTGGGGGTGCAAGCCCCCAGATCTGCACCCCAAATGAGAGGAGGCTGCCCCTGCCATCTGAGTCTGGCGCTGGGTGCAGGCTGTTACTAGCACCGGAGAAGATTGCTGCTGTCTCCTATCCCAAGCGGCAGCGGCTGTGGCTGTGGTAGCCGCCTCTCATCCAACGCACAGATCCGGGGGCTCGCACTCCCAGGAGGAGTCCAGCACTGCCTGGCACCCCTCCTGCAGGTGTGAGCCTCCAGATCTGTGCCCTGGATGAGAGGAGGCTGCAGCTGCCACCTGAGACCAATGCTGGGTGTGGGCTGCACCCAGACGGCAGCCTCCTCTCATCTAGTGCACAGATCCAGGGGCTCGCAACTTCAGGAGGAGTCCAGCACAGCCCAGCAGCCCTCCCAGGGGTCCAACCCTCCCAGATCTGCATGCAGGGTGAAAGGAGGATGCCTCTGCCACCTGGGACCAGCGGTGGGTGCAGCCTGCGCCCCGTGTCAGGAAAGATTGTTGCATCCTCCTTATCTGGGCACAGTTCTGGGGGCTCGTACCCCTGGGAGTGCTGCAGAGCTGTGCCAGACTCCTTCCAAGAGTGCAAGCCCCTGGATCTGTGTGCCAGATGAAAAGAGGCTGCTGTCACAGGAGGCAGCAGCAATCTTCTCCAGTGCTGGGTGCAGGCTGTGCCTAGTGCTGGTCTTTGGCAGCAGCCTCCTCTCATCCAGCGCACAGATCTGGGGGCCTGCACTCCCGGGAGGAGTCTGGCACAGCCCCGCAGCCCTCCCACGGTTGCAGGCCCCTGGATCTCCTTGAAACTTGGCAGGCTTCATGCCCTCACAAGGTGCTACCATCCCTGCAGTTTTCATCCAAATCAAGGAAAAAATGACCAAGTTTTAGGCATTTTCATGATTCCCTATTATAGCCTATGGGTGAAATGTTGAAATGCATCAAAACAGTGAACATTTTAATGAAATCCGACAGTGCTTCAAAACAAAATGAAGCGATGAAATGAAACACTGTCCCTTCGAAATGGCGAAACAGACACTTAAACGAAATGATGGTGTTTCGCACAACCCTATTGAGCACCCCTGATACAGTGGACACAAAAGCAGAATCTGGTCTCAAACTAACCAAATATCCTGAATTTATGAGGATTACTGGGGGAAGGCATTTTCAAGATTAATAAAACCAAGTTTTCACAGTCGAGGACTGTTCTTTGCACTCATCAATGACATCCCAGTAAGTAGCAAAGCAATGTAAGGCTCATGAGAAAAACAAGGAAAACAACATTTCTGGTAGTAGCCTTGCACTGCAGTCAAATCCTTCTCCTCCTTGCAGATGTTCAAATCTTGTATACCAGGTAGTGAACTGCATATCAAGTTGTAACTGGATATACAACATCCACAACTAGGGCTGTTGGACAGGTGAACAGTGAGGAATTATTGTGAAGGCATCAAAATACTAGTCTGCTAAGCTGAGGTATTTACCACAGATAATTAGAGTAAGAGAAGCTTTGTAACAAAGGATAATTAAAAGGGACTGTGAAGACACAGAAGTAAAGAGTAGCAAAGATTACAAGCAGACCTATGGAAAAAACACACTTTCACGGAGAACAGGAAAACCAATGAGTGCATGGAATAGAAATGACCTTGGGATAATTGAAAGATACACTGTCAAGGCTGGAATTACTTTAAGTCACAGCATGGAGGTCAGTGTTTCTCTCAATCACTTGCCTATCACAGGGCAGATAAATGGTTCCAAGTGTACATACAATGCTGATTACACACATGTAATCAAATCAAAGGAAAAACTACACTCTTAGACAATGGTTCTCAAAACTTTTTTTGGCAACATAGCCGTTTTTAAGACTGTTTAAACAATGTACCCTGTGATTCTCTGTTATGGGAAACAAAAAAAAGCAGTGCTTTGGGCAGAATCCCATTTGACTTTGTGCACCCAAACAGCAGTTACCCAGCCACATAACTGCTATTTTTGGCACTTACCATTTGTGACCCTGCTCCATACACAGCATGGAAGTGCAACGGGCATATATAGCAGGCTGAGCACTGGCCAGGAAGGCACGCAGCCTAGGCTGGATGAGCGCAAGTCATGGAATTCTACCCGGCAAAAACTTGCAATTAGCAAGCTTTAAACACCAGCGAAGGAGAGGGCATCTCCTGGGTTTGAGCCCAACAGTCAAGTGGTAAGGCACTTGACCCAGAAGTGGAAGACCGAAGTTCTTAGCTCCCCTCATCCAGCGCAGGTTTGAACCTACAACTCTCTAAATTTCCCAGCATAATGCTCCAACCAGCATTCCATGAAGCTGGTCCCTGGGCTGCCAAGAGAGAGATATACGGAGCCAGAAGAAAGGGCAGAGTGGGTAGAAGGCAGCCAGGAGCTGGAGCTGAAGCCCCGCATACTGGTGCACAAGCTGCTGGGCTGAAGCTTCCTCCCCACCTGGAGTGATGCAGCAGGGACAGGAGGAGCCACCACTGGAGGTGAGGGGAGCTGAGTAGTACCTGCGCAGCTGCAGCTGCACTGGGAGCAGCCCTACTGGTAAGCGGTGCATGCTGGCCAGGACCAGGGCTGGCAGACACGGGCAGGAGCACAGCACTGACTGCCCAGGGCAGGGTTTGGCCACATGCGAAGCATTACAGGGTCAGCCATGGGCTGGATCCAATCAGTTCCACCAGGGGAAATGCCTTGTTGGACCTGGACCTTGTCCTGCCCACAGGCAATGACCTGGTGAGGGGACTATGGGTGCTCAACCACCTGGGCGATAGCAATCATCACCTACTGAACTTTACCATCCGGCACAGGGTGTCAAAGGCCTGCAGCAAGACAGCAGCCCTGGACTTCAGGAGGGCGGGTTTCAATGAGGTAAGAAGACTAGTCAGGGAGGCACTGAGGTCCCGAAGGGGAGGAGAGTTGGGTGTCCAAGAAGAGTGGTCGTTCCTTTAGGAGACTATCCTCCAAGCCCAAAGTGTGATAATCCCCACGTGGATCAAAGGAAGCAAGAGTGCTCAAAAGCCCCCATAGCTCACCAAAAGCATCCACAAACGCCTCAAAGCCAAAAAGGAGGTGTACACCCAATAGAAGAGAGGGGCCATCACCAAGGAGGATTATCTCTCCTTGGCTGTAGATTGTAAGGGGGCTATTAGGAAGGGTAAGGCAGAGATGGAACTGGGACTAGTGACCCAGATCAAAGATAACAAGAAGTCCTTTTTTAAATACACAGGGGGTAAAAAGAAGGTGCCAAATACTGTGGGGCCTCTGCAGGACATGCTTGATAATCTGGTGGTAGCACTAGATGACAAAGCTAATCTCTAACAGATTCTTTGCTTCCATTTTACTGAGCAGGGACAGGGACATCCCTCCACTGGGATTCCAGGTGGACCCAGAGGAGGTACAGCCAGGCCCAGGGTCAGTGAGGACCTAGTGAGGGAACTTCTGGAGGGACTAGATGTGTTCAAATCAGCAGATCCTGACGATCTCCACCCCAGAATGCTTAGGGAACTGGCAGAAGTCATTGCAGGACCCCTGGCACAGCTTTACGAGCACTCGTGGTGCTCTGGTGAGGTGCCTGACCACTGGAAAAGGGCCAATGGAAGGAAGGGAGGAAGGAAGACCCAGGAAACTATAGGCCTGTTAGTCTTACCTTGGTCCTGGGGAAGCTTTTTGAGAAAATTATCCAGGAGCACATCTGCAAGGGGCCAGCAGGGGAGTTTATGCTTAGGGGCAATCAACACGGGTTCATTAGAGGCAGGTCCTGTCACACCAACTTGGTGGCCTTCTATGACCAGGTCACAAAAGCCTTGGACGCAGGTGTTGCAGTGGATGTAGTCTTCCTGGACTTTAGGAAAGCCTTCGACACTGTCTCACCCCATCCTGATTAAAAAATTAGGCGTGTGAGGTGTCAATGCCCACACAGTCAGTTGGGTCACAAATTGGCTGGAGGGCCACACCCAGAGAGTGGTGGTGGACGGGTCATTTTCAACCTGGCGAG
Source organism: Crocodylus siamensis (assembly GCF_052110815.1). Taxonomy (NCBI): domain Eukaryota; kingdom Metazoa; phylum Chordata; order Crocodylia; family Crocodylidae; genus Crocodylus; species Crocodylus siamensis. Next base: position 85,777,184 of record NC_143398.1, on the reverse strand, counting down.
ATGTGGGCAGTGGGGTTCCCCAGGGCTCAGTCCTCGGGCCCGCACTGTTCAACATCTTTACTGACGATTTGGACAAGGGGTTGAAAAGTACCTTGTTCAAGTTCGCAGATGATGCTAAGATGTGGGAAGAAGTGAGCATGCTAGAGGAGATGGACAGGCTACAACTACATCTCGAAAGGTTACAGAGATGGGAGGATGAGAATAGGATGGGTTTCAATATGGACAAGTGCAAGGTGCTGCACGCAGGGAGGAAGAACCAGCAACATGCCTACAGGCTGGGGAACTCCCTTCTCGTCAGTGCAGAGGCAGAGAAAAATCTTGGAATCACTCCTGATAGTCAGTAAAGCTAACCGCACCTTGTCATGCATCCACAAATGCATCACAAGCAGGACCAAGGAGGTGATCCTCCCCCTCTATGCGGCCCTGGTTAGGCCACAGCTGGAGTACTGCGTCCAGTTCTGGGCGCCGCACCTCAAGAGGGATGTGAATAGCATCCAGAGGAGGCCACTCGCATGATCAGGGGGCAGCAGGGCAGGCCCTACGAGGAGAGGCTACAGGACCTGAACCTGTTCAGCCTCCACAAAAGAAGGCTGAGAGGGGATCTGGTGGCCACCTATAAACTTGCTAAGGGCGACCTACAGGCAATGGGAGAGTCCCTGTTCCCCCAAGCACTACCGGGGGGTAATGAGGAATAACAGTCACAAGCTGGCAGAGAGTAGATTCAGGCTAGATATCAGGAGGCGCTACTTCATTGTCAGGGCAGCTAGGATCTGGAACCAACTTCCAAGGGAACTGGTGCTTACCCCTACATTGGGGGTCTTCAAAAGGAGGCTAGACAGCCACCTAGCTGGGGTTATTTGACCCCAGCATCCTTTCCCGCCCATGGCAGACTAGATGATCTGCTTAGGCCCCTTCTGACCCTACCAACTACGAAAATATGAAGTGGCCTGTGCACCCCATGGGCCAGATCCAATCAGTTGGCAGGCTGGATCCAGCCCACAGGGCATATTTTGCCCCCGCCCCCCTTCCTCATGCTAGAGAGAATGCAGATCAGTGTGAAAATGTTCTGCCAGAAGGAAACAGACACTGGGTTGGTAGAGCCTGGAGTTCCCCATGGGGCAGAAACTTTCCCCACGGTACTGTCCTTTATCTCTCTGAGCTAATGACTAAATACAAAGTGCAGTGGCTCAGCTTCAAGAGGAAGTCTACAGAGGGCTTCAGTAGTACCTGACCTATGGTCTGGTGGTTAGAGCACTATGCCAGAAAGCTAGAGGGAAAAGTTAAAAATCTCTAAATAAGCAGGGCCTAAAATGTGGGTCTCTTGCTTCCTGGACTGGCTAAAACAGGAGAGTGCTCTCCTCTTCACCAGGCTGGAGTTTCAGGACCTACATGCGTACCAGCACAGCCTACTGACCATGTACAGTAGCTGCGTGAAGGGAATAGCAATTCAAACTGTGTGTAAATGATAAAAATAGCAATCAAGTGCCTCGGTACCTGCCACTTGGGGATAAAAAACAAAACAGGATTCCAGCTTTTCTGTCACCTCAATAGCATTGGCACCTGTCCAGTAATCTATGACCCTTAACAGCTGTAACATTTGAAGCACCTGAAAGGATGAGCAGACAGACATACACACACTGTGAAGTCCTCCAAAAATGGTTGAAATGTTCCAAAAACAACCATGGAAGAAACAACAACTAATTGAAAGTGCTACAAAATTGCTATTCAAAAGTTACAGTGCTGTTAGAGTGATTATTGGAGTGAAGAATGCATTGCATTCAAAAGCTACCTTTATTCCAACCATGCCATTGATTTAATAAAAGATACCATCACCCCATCCCATGCCCAAATGCATGCCTATTCAAAAGTTACTGTTAGGGGTGCCCACTTTACAGAGCATGACGGCATGTCCAACAGTGCTCCACAGGGGCTAGACAACAGGAATCCTTATGTGTACCCTTCTGCCTCGTGTCTCACGGTTCCAGTGGGTGGGGAGGAGGGGGCATGGCCATTTTTGGATGTGAACAGCCATGCAAGGAATTTTTCTCATCAGCACTGGGGCTGAAGATAACAGTTCCTTGCACCCCTCTCTACCTGCCCTGCTCTTCTAGCCTGATGTATGGAAACAACAAACAAAGCAACCCCTGTTGCATCCCCTGATGGAGAACATCATACTACTGCATGCAGTCATAGTAATTTTCAAACACTTGGACCAAGGGGTGGATCAGGGGGACTGTACATCTCTTTGCAGCTGATGTGCTCCTTTTCCAAAATGCTTAAATGCAGCAGCGTTGGAAGCCATTCAGAAGTTACATCTGTCCATCACCTCACATGTAGTACAGAGTGGTTCCTAATTCCCACCCCCCCCATTTCCACTTCCATTCCTTCCTGCATAATTGTAGCAAGACACTTCAACAGCTCTGCCACCAGCAACACAGACAGCAACTCCACAAAGTTGTACTACTTCTCCTATGCCCTGTAATCAACAGCATTACTTCAATTTTATATCACTGCCACAGAAATGAGGATCTGGCATAATTTCTCTCTTCCCCATGAATGGTGACTGCATTGTAAAATTTCACATCATCACTTTATTCGTACAGCAGACCTGTTAAGGTGGCATTTAGTTCTGTTATCCATGCTAATGTGTTTACTCTGAACTGGCCTTGCTCCACATCATATATTTGTGAATCCAATGCAATTTTGCTTCTACCTCTATTCCTGTGCACAAATCTTTTGTTTTCTCTCGTCCTAGTCCCCTTGGTCCACATAAGTGCAGTGCAAGATTTCATAGACATTTGGCCTGGAAGGGACCCCAGAGGATCGAGTCCAACCCCCCGCCCCAGGGGCAGGAAGTCAGCAGGGATCATAGGATCCCAGTAAGATAAGCATCCAAATGTGTCTTGAAGGCATTCAAAGTGGGTAACTGAATTGCCTCCGGCGCCAGTCTATTCCAAACCTTGGGGGCTCAGACAGTAAAGAAGTTCTTTCTTATGTCCAGCCTGAATTGGTTGTGGTGGAGTTTGTGACTGTTCGATCTTGTCATACCTGGGGGCACTCTGGTGAAGAGACGTTCTCCCAGATCTTCATGAGCACCCCTAATAAACTTATAGGTGGCCATAAGATCACCCCTGAGCCTGAGCTTTTCCAGGCTGAAGAGTCCCATGACTCTATCCCTCCCATCATAAGGTCTGTTTTCCTGACCTCTGATCATGTGCATGGCTCCCCTTTGCACCCTCTCAAGCTTCTCCACATCATTTTTGAATTGTGGAGCCCAAAACTGGATGTAGTACTCCAGCTGTGCCCCCACCAAAGCTGAGTACGATGGGAGAATTATGTCCCAGGATTTGAGAAGCATCTATGGATGCAAGCCAGTGTTTTGCTTGCTTGACTAGCTGCAGCATCACATTGAAGGCTCATGTTCATCTTGTAGTCAATGATAACCCCCAAGTCCCTTTCATCCATAGTGCTAACCAGCATAGCACTGCCGAGCCTATAAGGATGCTGCAGGTTTTTCCTCCCAGGGTGCAGAACCTTGCATTTTTCAGTGTTGAACACCATCAGGTTCTCATCCACCCATTTCACGAGCCTGTCAAGATCTACCTGGATCACCCTCCTGTCCTCAGGTGTGGATGCTTTACCCCAGAGTTTGGCGTCATGGGCAAACTTGGCCAGTCTGCTTCTGACACCAATGTCCACATCATTGATGAAGATGTTAAATAGTATAGGCCCTAGGACAAAGCCTTGAGGGACCCCACAGGTGACCGCGCACCAGGACAATCAACTTCCATCAACCACCACCCTCTGGGTCCTACCACGGAGCCAAATCCCCAGCCAGCAGATTGTGGTGAGGTCGAGGCCTCAGCTCGCCAGTTTAGCCAAGAGGCGATCACGTGATGCCAGATCGAAGGCTTTTTTAAAGTCGAGGTATACGACGTCGATCTCTTCCCCCATGTCCAGGTGATAGGTCACCTGGTCGTAAAAGGAAATGAGATTGGTCAAGCAAGACCTATCTACAACAAACCCATGCTGGGTATCCCTCAGGATATTGCCGTCAGCTAGTCTGTTAAGGATGGCCTCCTTGATAATCTTTTCCAAGACCTACCCCAAGATAGAGGTCAGGCTGATGGGCCTGTAGTTTGCCAGATCTACTTTCCTCCCTTTCCTGAAGATAGGCACCATATTGGCCCTCTTCCAATCTTCAGACACTTCACCAGAGTGCCAAGAGCTCTCAAAAGATCTGTGCCAGGGGCTGAGCTATGATGCTTGCCAGCTCCTTGAGTACCCTTGGGTGTAACCCATCAGGGCCGGCTGACTTGAAGGTGTCCAGCCTGTCAAGGTGTTCCTTCATGAGGTCAGCTTCGATGGAGGGCAAGGAATCTCCCATGCATGGGCCTCCCTGTCCCACAGAGGGCATGGGCGTCCCATGGGACTGGTGAAAAACTGATGCAAAGTACCCATTTAGCAAGTTCGCTTTTTCCTGGGCATCGGTTGTCAGTTGCCCCATCTGGCAAGGGTTGGGCAAAGGTGAACGGGACAGCAGAATCCTCTTCCCTATCACACTACAGCAGTAGATCCACTCCATCACTTCCATACTTCCTCCAGGGACAAAAGGTATTTCTGAAGGTTATGTCTACACTGCAGTCAGAAGTGATCTGCCCAAGTTAGGTTTAAATGAGTCAGCTCAGACACCAAGAGCAGTCTAGCTGCAGGAGCCCAGAGTTCAGGGCAGGATGCAAACTTCAGGTCAGGAAGCTTAAAATGTTATGTATAATTTCATCTGTAAACTATATTCATGATTATCTGTTTCTTATCAACATAAAAATAAATGAGCAATATCAAAATCACTGAAAAACAAAGTTTTACTTACATAAATTTTCACTGTAGAAAAATCAATTTTGTCTTGTCCTTCCCTTTTGCCTTTGCACAGAACAGTACTGTGTTTTGGGTTTTTGGTAATATTTTGAACACTGAAACGTATGGTTTCCAAATGTGAACCATTCTCATAACGGAGAAAAACTTCAATCTCATTTTTGGAAATGTCTAAGTTGTCATTTTCTTTCTGGAAATTAAAAATGAAAAACAGGTACAAAACCTGGCAAAATTTAACACTATCATATGTGAAAAGTAAGTGTATATTTACTGCTTTGTTTGTTTTTTTAAACTTACGTATAACTTTAACTCCAGATGAGGGTCCATCTCAGTTTGCAGTTCGTAGTTAATGAATACAGGATCAGGATGATACTGCAACTTAATACATGATTTGTGGACATTTTCCACTTTTAAGAGCACATCAACAATTTTACTTGCTTTTGCATGGCTAACTGCTGGTGCTAGAAAATGACACCAAGTAGTATTTTCAGGGTAACTTGAGACCTAGAAAACCAACAAGAAAACTGTGACCCTGATGAAGTACTCCAAGGCACCCAAAGTCATTTGAAATCTTGCTGTTATCACACAGGCTTCTGCTAAGCCTTTTTTTTAGAATCTTTGTACTCTATTATTAAAAGTTTCTGTCTTAGTGGCCTTTGCTTTTTTAGGCATCAGCCACACTAACTGCCACAAACTGTTCTGACACTGCATCTACACTGAAGAGCCAGAGGGCTGGTACAACATGAAGCATCTACACTGAAGAGCCAGAGGGCTGGTACAACATGAAGCATCTACACTGAAGAGCCAGAGGGCTGGTACAACATGAAGCTTTTCAAGATATATGGGGAGAGGCCGAGACTCTTTAGAGCTGAAAGAGGAGAATTGTGCAGGGAAATTGACTATTTTAAGCCTGCTGTGTGTAAAACCAGGCATAAAATTGTATTCAGATAAATAGCTATGTTTGATTCAATGGGACTCCTCAAATTAAGAGTATGCTTAAATGTTTGAAAAACAGGGCCTTCAACCTTAAGAATGAAACATGTCTCTTTAAAAACACATATTTTGTTACCGCAAAGACAGTTAAGACTTACATTCAGATGTGATCCCTGTTCATCTGAAATAACCACACCATCTGCTACATTAACATTTCTACCAAACAAAGTTATTTTGCGACCACCACTGTAAAAAAAAAAGTAAAAATAAAAATTGAAAAGTTGATGTCAGGGATTTCCTATAAGTGCATCTTGTTCTTGCTGTTTATGTTTGCAATTTTTATTAAAGAATTAACAATGAATGTACAACAATTTGCCGTGGTACAGCAGACAAAATAAAAAGTTGCATGTCAAGGTAACTGGCATGCCAGATTCTCTAGTTATACAATGATATTCTAAAAGTATTTAAGTGTAAAATAGTTTAGTGCCTCTCCGAAAACCTTGTTTGCTAATGTCAACCACAACTAGTATAATAATTTGCAGATGCATATTCCTTGTTAGCTTTTTCATATATTTTCCTCCATTCAAATACTAACTGGATGTGCTCACTAAGGGCTAGATTATGAGCTAAAGCTTGCTTGTCCTTAATAGGAACTGAAGGGGCTCAGCTCTGTCACACGGAACAGAAAAGAAAACGAGCAGTTTAACTAAAATAAATTAGAGGGAAAAATCAAAATATACTTGAATATGTTTATACTACCTGCCACTTATAGATAAGATTGAACTCTAGCCCTGTGGTTTATTTTTCATTTACTATTAAGGACTGTTAAATAAACAGGAGTTTTGTAATTTAGCACAAATACAGAATAAAGTATTCATCTTTGCACAGTAAACTATTTCAGTTCATTGGGTTAAAATTCATTCCTGGCACATGAAGGGTTACAATAGATTTATTAGGTTAGAAGCCTAGTTGGTGAACATGAATGGAGCTTTTTCAAAGTCAGTGCAGCTACCTCAAAGCCAGTCAAATTAATATCACCTCAATGGACTGAATTTTAATCAAAAATATAAAATGTAAAAGTATGCAAAAATTACCTGGCCCAGGAGCTGTTTGGTCTAATATTAATACATGATGGTGGTGAGACATAGTATAGCGTCACTGGTGATGAGCACTTATCCTTAGCAGCACTTACGCAAACTCTCTTGGCTTCTTTGCGTCCCCGAGGGAGAGAGAATTTCATGTGTGTGTCGTTTAACGCCTTGCCAACACTGATGCTGGAGAAAGAAAATAATATTTGGACTTACAGCGGTTTACGTGGCACAGAAAAGCTCAGCCTGACTCTAGAGCTACACATGGCTGTTAAGAGACACAAGTGATCCTCCTGTGGGAGTCCCGAGTCGGATCACAGCTTCCATGTAATAAAGGGCCATCTGCCTCATGCAAACAGACTGACATCAGTATCATCTCTCCCTGTTACTAAAGGCAACCCATAAGGTGAAAAAAGGAAACGGGGAGCAAAGGGGTAAAAGAACTCTCTGAACAATCATGAAGGGTCCAAACAAGTCTGTAGATGAAACTGTTAAGAACCACACAATAATCACAGGATATGTCCAGACATTTCCTCATGGCCACATGGTTAAAATACGTCATGAAGTGACAGATTTTCACTGCAAAATTACTGTGAGTCTTCTGTGCCACTGAAGCGGCTCAGCAGCTCTTCAAGATGGAGCATCTTTCATTCTAGAACAATATACTAACTCACAAAATTTACCCCCCTTGCCCATTGCTCATATCCGTAAACAGTGACTCACCCAGGGGCCACCCACTTTGTCCCCCTCATCCTCCCAAAAACCCCCAAAACAGGTGGAGCTCTGGAACATAATAGGGGTGCATGGGCAGGTCAAAACCTTTTGTTTAGAGAGAAACTTAAGGGTAAGTGTTGTGTGCATAATTTTCACTGTGCTAAATAAAATTAGACACTTGTGTCAGTCTGACTTACATTTCTCGTTTACAGCCACCAGACCCAGTCAACACCACCTTCAAATCTAATTCTTTTGTAAAGTTTCTTCCTTCAATGATCACTTCACCTTTCCCTAATGTTGATATTGATGAAGGTTTTATGGAATTAATGTGGATATACTATGGGAAAGAAAACAAAACCTGGTGAGAAATAAGTCTCTAAAAAACAACTCTCAGGTACTGAATTTAAAATATTTTAAAAAATGCATCTTTCCTGCTTACTGTAACATGCCTAAATTAAATCCTGAGGTGAGTAACCATAATTCCTTTTCAAGTCAATTATTTTAGCAACTCTTTAAGTTTGTAATTCTTTTGGAAGAATTCTTAACAGGAAGTAAAATCTAACATATTGAAAGATACTCATTGCAGTTTAAAAAGCAAGGCAGAACAAAACCTATGATAACTATAACTGAAATCAGAGAATCAGAGAAATAGCCAGAAAAGTTGTAACTAGGTAGAATTGGAAAGACAAGGGAAGAGAAATTACCCAGTTCACTGGAAACTCTTTATGAAACCAGGTACTACGAAGTCAAATTTTGAAGGTACAGAATATCTTATATTGAATAATAACAATTATATATTTCCTAGTCATACATAAGACATTACTGCCAGTAAATACTGGTTCAGGAATGCAACCTAAAAATTGCACTATTTTTCAAACAAATTTATTTTTGTGTCCAAAAAGTAAAATTTTTGAGCAAAAATAAGAGGGAAAATATTTTCTCTATTTTTTAAATTTACTTTCTCGGTGCTTGAGGTCATGTGTAGACGAAACGAGATGTATATGTGCATGACACTTTAAAGCGGGCTAAATGCTTTTGCACTGCTTTAATGGTGTTGGTGTTTGCACACCTTGGCAGTGTATTGTGAATTAATTCCAGCCGCTGTAGGGAATTTGGTGATGTAATGCACCTTAAGTGACTTGGAGCGTGGCAAACTAAAACTCCTTTGAGTTTTAGCCTGCCTGTCTGAGCTGCACAGCGGCCGTGTGCTTCCCTCCATGGCTGCAGTAACCCCTGGGACCACCCAAGCTGGGTGCCTGCAGGCGGGTGCCTGGGGGGGGGGGGAAGGTGCTGCTGCTGCAGAGGGAAGCACCAACTCCCCACACAGCCCAGGGACTGCTCTATCCACTGGCAGCTCACCCTCCCCTCTCCACTGGTGAGGCAGGTAAGTCAGTGGGGTGTATGCACGATACGGGGGTTTAGTCAGCCCTAAATTGATGCAGTATTTTTTAAAACCCACCACTTCAATTTAGGACCGTTTCATCTACACAGGTTAGTCACTTTCACTGTTTTCTCTATGTTATAATCAGTTAGTCAGTTTCCTCTCTCTACCTTTTCAGGAAAAGCAGAGGTGACAAAAACATATTTTAAACTAGGAAAATGTGAGTCTAAAACCACAAACTAGCTGGGGCCTTCAAAATGTAAATGATTTTTAACTCCTTCCCTTTTTAAAGTTGACTACATGGCATTTATAAAATAACCCTTTTAAAGCTTAGAGCCTTGTGATTATTGTAACTTTTCAGGAGCCAGTTGACATAGACCTACTCTCCCCATTAAGAGTTTGGCTCAACCTGGCTGTATAATCCCTGAGCATGGTTCTGAGTTACTCTGTTCCTACATTTTGGGAATCTTTGGAGGATAATGGGATAACTTTGGTGTTTTAAGCCATTTTTGTGCTTCCCATTTTCTGGGTCTTTCCAGAAGTCTGGCTTCTGGAGTAAGTCAGAAGAAAGCCTGGGCTGCTCTGACTCATAGGCTGGGGACAGATATTACAAATAAACAGGTTTAAGTGATCAGAAATTGGTTTAAACCTGTAACAGAACAGACATTCAGTGCACATAAACCAGCTTGAGAAGGGCTGAAACCGGTTTGAGATAAAACTGGTTGAATGTAGTATCAGATTTAACTGATTTGGGTCAAAGTGATTTATGCAATGTCTGTCCTGGTTTAAGTTCAACCAGACTCTTCCAGCATCCCAGATGCTTTGCAACTTTGGGCAGCGCCCTGCTTTCTGCTCCAGCCCATCAGGGCTGGCCCCTCCTCAGCTGCCTGGGTGGAGCTCCAGCAGAGACTGCAGGTACAGCAACGTCTTCTTGGCTTCCTCCTACTCCCCTCACCACTCCCTGCTCAAGCAGGGATTCCCCCCTCCCCTCTGCCTTACACAGACATCTCTTAGCATTAGCTAGAATAGTATATGCTACCTACAGTCTGTGCTGTGGAAGACAAGACAAAGCAGACAGCACAGTTTTGGCTTAGCGCTTTTTGGAGCTAATCCAGAGGTAGCTGGTAACATCCCTCTGATCCTTCCTTGGAGAAAGTTATTTAAGAAGAGCTTGAACTAATGAGAGAGCCTTTTGTTTTCTGATGGGCTGATAAATGCTAACAACTCCCTGTGTAATTCGCTGCTGTGTAAGTAAATACTGCGTACCCCCTTGCTGGTTGGGAAATGGGGTGGAACCCCTCCCTACTCAGAGGGTCCTGAGGGCCTGGCCATGCCCCCCCCTCAGCTGAGCATTCTGGAAGGGAGGGAGGGGTGCTCTAGTGTCCCCGGCTTCTTCCTTGAGCCACTGCAGGCATGTGCCTGTATTTCTTCAGTCCAGAGGACTGTGCAATTACAAACTGGCTCAACTTAGCCAGGTTAGACTAACCTGCAAAGATCAAATCAATTCAGGCTCAAGCTTTTTGAATGTCTATCCCTAGCCATACTCTGAACCCTTATGCCCACTCAAAGACCTGAAAAGCATACAATAAACATAGTGCAATATATACTGGCTACATCCCCAACATACCATCAATCCACCCTCTTCATTATGGACTGAGAACAGAGTTTGTGCAGAACCCTTATGCCAGCTCCAAATGAGTTAAAAAGAGTCTCTTCACAAGCCTATCCCATTAAGAACTCATTCAGGGTAATAAGGGGATTTGCATAAGGGCTTATCTACAAGACACCTGGCCCTATAGGCCAGATTAGTAATACAGGGGTCCCTATGTTCCAGATCCAGAGTGCAGAACTGTGACATCTGCTCTGTGGAGCTGCCCATGGAGACAAATTTGGCAGTGGGACAAGTGACAACTGTATTGTTGTGGCTCCTGATGCTGCAGCAGCTGCTGCTCATCTGACCAACAAATTTCCAGTCTACAGGCAACCCCATAAGTCAAGTGACACAGGCCATATTTTTGACACCCCCTCATCTACATGATATTGTAATAAATTAGGGTAGGAACTTGCAGTGTAGTAGCTACTCCACATCATCTTCTCATATGGACTTTCCTAGTGCACACTTAGAACAAGGTAGCTCATTCCACTCTGAAAGTGGAGTACGCTACTACACTCCATCTTTGGTTATCCAAATCCCCATGGAAAGTGGATGGTGTAAAGCTGGTTGGACAAATTAATTAATTTGGAAAAGGATTAGGGATACAGAAATGTACTAAAAATGTTTAAAAAGGAAAAGCATATACTACCAACAGCTACAAATTACAGTACTGTATCAAGCTTGAAAGTACTTGTGAGAAATAAAGCCTGGAAGAAAACAAATTCCTACATAATACCAACAACTACAAGTTAGTATGAAAAATGTTGTCATTCGGATTACCAAGGGTTCATATAACTGAGGATATACTATATATACAAAGGAACATACCTTGGTGCGCACCAGGAATTGCCAGGGACAGAGTTAGGGAGAAGTTTTATTTCCCTGTATAGCTACGTAACAGTTTTCTAGCTACATACCTACAATTTTACCTACCATTTATGCACAGGTAGGTAATCTACTATGGACAGATAAGCACACACGCATAGACTATGGGCTATAAATACTGCCTGTGCAGGCATATGGTACACCCACTGTGGATACATATCAATGTCTATGTCATGAAAACATAACTGGCCAGAAACCCATAACTAACAAGCGTTAGCTAAAGGAAGAGACTTTTTCCCATGCTTCATTACCAATAGCTAAATAGCTAAATCACTCACCTACGAAGTTCCAAGTGATAGGTTCTGATCCCCCAACCTCTGTGACCACAGGGGATTTGAATCTGTTCATAACTAACATTTTAGCACAATGCTCAAAACCTCATGCCACAAGTTAGGCATTATACATTGTTTATTTTACTGCTCCTTTTGAAGGTGGCTCCCTGGGCTAAGAGCAGGGCACAGAATCGTATGCACACATTGACAACCTGGGGTACAGTGGTTTGTGCCCCAGGCTGGGAACTTAGAGAAACACAGGTTCAAGTCCCTACTAGGTTAAGAGGGGCTTAGGATCCCAGTCTTCAGTTTCCCAGGTTGAGCCTAAGTCACTCGATTTTGGAGCTAAAATACTCCTGCTCTTTCTGGGGCTCATGTGTGCATGTAGCAGCATAGCTGTCTGGCCAATTAAGCCTATGAGCACACACTTGTGTGTCAACACTGCAGTAACAGAATTTAAAACTGTGCATAAGTGCCAAAAATACCAGGTTCTTGGCTAGAAAACTGACATTTAGGTGCACAGCCAGGGAAACAGAATTCCACTCTTACTGCAGATTAGCTTGTGCCCTGTCAATTCACATTCTGCCTTCCTGCACTCCAGCTTCCCTGTGGGAACAAGCGCAAAGTGGAAATCAACTCCCCTTAGAAAGTGAATTTGCTCCAGATGTCCAAGTATGACTAATCTATAAGAAAGGTGAGTATAAGTTTCACAGGGGTTGTCTACATGTGCATTAATTCCACAGAAAGCTTATTGTGCAGTAAAATACTCCCAACAGGAGGAGTTCAGGGCAGGGATACTCCTGCCCTGATCTCCTGCCATAAGGCAGCCAGGGGGAGCTCTAGGCTCCCCCAGGTGCCAGCCCTAGGCTGGCATGGGACACCAGGATAGGGCCTGGGCTCCAGAAAGGTGAGGGGCAGCTGTTTCCAGCCCCAGGGCACAGGGCTGGGAAAGTGTTCCCACCCCCTGCCCCGATCACTAAACCGTTGTGGGGGAGGGGGCACTTTTCCAACTCCCTGCTCCAATCAGCCCGTGGGACAGCTGGCAGCAAGCCACTAGCTGGGCAGTTCTTGGCCAGGCTGTGGCTCAAGATGGAAGCAAGAGCTCACCAGTCCCAGAGCTGCTCAGCTCCCCACTCCTGTGGGAAGCCAGGAGACCTGCAGCACAGGAACAGCAGGGGACAAAGAGGGACCTGGGTCCCCACCCTGATTGGCTTCCAACTCCTGGTCAACATCTACATGAGCCCTACTATACAGTTAGTTTAGTACCCGGATTTACAGGTACTACTTAACTGTGCAGTAGACTAATTTACTGCACAGTAGCTGTTGCACATAGTTATACGGTTATGTTTTAGTGTGCAGTAGTTAATCTAGTGCACAGTAAAACATCTCATGTAGGGAAAAGCAGCTAACAAACAGAAAATTAAAGAGAGAAATCATTACACAGGATAATGCTTAAAGTTTCATCATTAAATCATACCTTCACCATACTACACGGCATTGGCTTCCTTACTTGAATACCAAATCACACTTAAAGCTCAAGTGTTAATATTCACAGCTCTCAACAGCGCTGGCTCAAGCAGCCTATGTAACTGTACGCGCCCACAGTGCTTGTGTTGCTTAGTCACAAAGAGGGCACGAACTTCACCACTGAGACTCCCAACGACAGAAGAATGAGAGCGCTTTCTCAAGAGTTAGCCTAAAGGCCTAGGGCAACACACTTCCTCAATACCATCACTTACACATGCAAAATACACTTCTTCAATTCTGCAGCACAAGAGAATCCCAGTAATAATGAGGAGAAAGAGAAGAGAAAAGCAAAGTGATATTTTTAAATGTGAGCATTTGTAAGGTTCTCAGATACCATGGAGATAAGTGCACTATAAATACGTCAAGAAAGACGCAAAGAGAAGATGACTGCTGCTTGAGCAGCAGGGCTTGGAAATATGGGGACAGATCCTCAGCTACTGTAAATCTATAAGTCAGCAGTTTCTCTGGCTTCAGTGGCCACACCAGTTTACACGCACAGGTGATCTGACCCACCGTGCTTTAAAAGGCATAATACTTTACCGGTGCTAAGACAAGTATCCTGGCTTTTGCTCCACCTTTGGAGGTGTATGCAGCATTGCTCGATATAGCACAGCTGGACAATGGGTTGCAGGGAGAGACAGGTCCCTCCCTTCAGCCCACTGGTTACATGCCTCGCACAGCAGCAATAAAACAAGATGCCAGACCTCAATGAAAGGAAAATAAGATTTTGGATACCATTTAAAATGTTCTGAATGGCTCAATCAATTCTGTATAAAAAAATCTGCCATCCCGTTGCTTTTAGTACTTTAACAGCTTTGTCCGTCACTGTGTCTCCAAGATAAGGCATATGGAAGAAAGCCATCTTTCAAACAATTCCAACTGTTTACCAATTCCAAATTAATGCACTTGGAATCAAAGCAGGGGAGTTTGCTCTGTTATTTCTACAGCAATAATGCCTTACGCACACACCAGGTCCAGAATGTTCCTATTTGTAAGTGCATAACCCATTCTTCTTTTTGAAAATCAAAACGATCTTGTCATTTTGCTCAAATACTTCTTCATAAAGCTCAGCAGCTGGATGTAGAGCTTGATGGGTAAAGAATTGTGCAATTCTATTGAGACATGTTGAGAGAAGAATACTGTATTTCCCTTAAGTGTCTATTTATAGCAGCTATGCTATATCTCATAGAAAATGAAAAAGCAAAAAGTGTAGGCAGAGTCTTTCTACACCCCTATTATTCATCCATCAAATTGCTCTTAAATACTCATTTCTGCAGTAGCACTTAGATATAATCATCAAACCACTGACGACTAGGTTGAGCAACAGTAGCTGACTCTAGTTACTTAATTTCATAGAAAAAAAAGCTTCTTCAGCATGCCTGGGAGAGAAAGGATTGGCTGATGTTAAGAAACTCGCTTAGGACTTAGAAGATCTAAGATCAGTTGTTGGCTCTGGTGCACACACCCTGGGTAACCTTGGACAAGGAACTCTAGGTCTTTTGGAGCTTCAGTTCTCCATCTGTAAAGCCAGGTGAAAGTATTTCCTATCTACTTGGTCTATAAGATGCCCAAAACAAGGGTTTTCTTTTCCTGTCCCTGTTGACTTACTACAATAAATCTTGACTCCTGGTTTGTGCACCTCCTCCCCACCCCACCCCCAGCCTCAGGTTGCACTGATTTCCTGTTCCTTTCTTCCTGCTCCAAGCTGCTTCTGCTGCCTACAGGCTCAGGTTGCCACGCCCTTTCCTCAGGTTGGGGGGGCTGGAGCCACAGCAGCTGGCTGCCCCCTCCCCCCCACCTTGTGCTTGATTGTAAGGCAAGAGGCTTTCCCTCCATGTCAAATGGGGGAGGGTGGAAAAAACCCTCATGTTCCAAGCAAGTAAATACAGTAAATTTTTATTAAACTTGTTCTCCCTCTAAGCTTCCCCTATGTTGCACAATTTTTCTCCTGAGCATTTTGTGCATCAGTCAAAACAATCTTGACATGTTAGCCAATCTCTCAAATCCATGTAGTAGCTTTTATTTTGGAAGCAATATAGGCTGGCATATTCTTTTGTTTCTCAGTTAGAAGACAGACGCCCTGAAAAATGTGACTACATTTCTTCTTGTGTAAGTGAAGACACAAATTTGCTCAAAAAGGGGGGGGGAGGGGGAGGTAAAGCACAAAATTCCATGAATCCCAAGGAACCTTACCTGATCTATGGCATCATCATTAGGCCAACAGGAACAATCATTTTCACCAGTACCACTGCAATGTAAGCAGCTGATAATATAAAAAATAAACAATTTGCATAAATTTAAGAGACTTATCTAGCTTCATTTGTGAGCATGAAACACCAAGTTATGCAAAAAAATACAAGCCTAACAGAAGAGTGCTGCTAGCCAGTAAGATGTAGCAAAGCAAAGAGAACACCTCTCTGGATTAGAATCTGCAAACAGAGCCAGGGCTCTGTTCACCAGAGAAAGTGAAACTCTCTGAGATGCTGTCTTTTCCCTGCATAGCCACTCAGGGGGAGGAAGTATTTGGTTGGTCCTAAGACTGGGGGAGGGGAGGCAGAGAGCCAAGGGAGAAAAGGGATACTCCCTTTTTGCTTACCAAAGGATCTTTTTTATTTTGAGAATCTGAAAATTATGTTAAAGGAAGCAGAAAATGCTGTCTTCCACACAGTGGTAGTTTTCTCCACTATATTAATGGCCCAATTGCCAGATCAAAGTCTGGCCTATTCAGCACAAACAGGGGCACTATGACAGCACCATGATGCTCTTGCAGTTTCCCCAGTCCTCCATTCTGCAGATGGAGATGTAAACAGGTGCTGCTTATGTGCTATGCCTCATCTCTCAAGCTATTGAGTGGGCAGTGGGCATGGAAGGGAGGCACTTCTCTTTGCCCCTCCTGCATCCTACACTAATACATCAGCTACCCCCAGTTATGGCCCAGCAGGAGATCCCTCATGCAGCAATGGAGAACACTGAAAGCACTGTGGCTCAAAGAAGTAGGATTCCTTCCTTGTGTTGCCACTGAGACACTGAAGGTATGTGACATGGCTTAGCAGGGCAGACTGTAAATGTATTCCTAAGTACTTATCATTTGATAAGTGGTCTCTACTGGGGAGAAGAGAATTCTAAAATGAAATAATGGTGCTGTCTTTTTATGTTCTCCATACAGTTTTTTTAGCTCATTATTTAGGGCCACACTTCTCAGAACTCTCAGTGGGTATCAGTGGGAGAAATTCAGATGCATTTTTCCTTTTCTTACTAATCTGTTTATATGTGTATACATGTGTACACATGCTTACCTAGACACACATACATCATCTGCCTACATTGTGTATGAATTGCTCTCACTAATACCAATGAGAGTTCTGAGAGAACAGTATAGCCCTAAATAACAAGCATATAAGAAAACATTAGCTCCTCAAGCTTTCATTAATATTGTTACTTTATTAGGTGTTATTCTCTACTAGTATTTGCATTTATGAGCAGCTACCCTATTGAATAGTGTCCTGCTCAGTTAGAAGCAAACTGCACAAAGGGAACACCTTTGCAGCTCCTTTTCTCCAGATTTTAATGATGGCCCTTCATCCATTGACTTCAATGTATAACCCATATTCTTTTACTGGGAGACTACATTGTTACAACTCTCTTATAGTAGATGGGGTCTTGTTAAATAAAACAGTAAATACAGACATAGTTCTTTGAACACGCACCCTATGAAAGTAACTTTATAAAGGTGAGGAAAAAAAAAGAGAGGGGGAGAAAATGGGCACAGAAAAACTACCTCTGTTGAAGTTTATTTTCTTTTTAAAAATACTAAAAGACAATATCCTCTGCTCAACACACAAATCCTGTGATGAAAATAATTAGAAAGCAAATTCTTACTTTGGCAACAGAACTGTCTCTGATAAATTCCAAGAGCCTGAGATGATGGACACTTCAACTGCTGAACAATCTGTAAAAAGTCAGTTTTATTAGACCTCTACCAGATGCTATGTTACAAGACAGAACTAGCAAAAAAAAAAATCAGTATCCCCATCTTTATAACCCATGCACATTATGCTGCATCCTAGCTGGTGCATTTGCTCATTCTCTAATACACACTTACACTTTTGCTTTATATAATAAATGGTGCCAATGTTTTGTGCTTCTCGTAGTACTTTTCATTTGACATATTCAAAAGTACCCAAAACAATTATTCCTCATGACTAACTTAGTATTGAGATCACCTCTGCATAACAGAAAAAATATTTCTCTTCAGGCTACAGATAAGGAAATTCCGCCACAGAGCTATGAAGCAGACATGCAGCGTGCCAGTAGCTAAACCAGGACCAGAACCCAGATCTGTTGACTTTGTTTCATGCTTTAACCACAAGACAGGCTCATGTGCAAGACTTTCTTCTGTTTCTGTTTCATGACCTTCTGTTGTTTTCTATGCAGTAGTAATTTTCATCCTATTTAAATCTTTTATGACTACAAGTCAATTTGCTATTATTTGAGCCAGTAATTACTATACCAACAATTCACTGGCAGCTGCGGAATGAAACAGTATCTTCCTCTCTCACGAACAGAATACCATATTCAAGGAACATGTTATTTAAATCCTGGTCTCTTTAGTGTGTGTGCGTACATGCACACACAGGTGTGTGTTTGTGTGTGTGCATGCATGTGTGTGTAGAAAGAATGACAGCCAGAGCTCAAATTAAAGCTAGGAGTACAGACTTGTCTATAACAAGAAAGCAATGGGTTTTCAGGATGTGACAGCAGGCACATTTTAAATGCCCAGTGTAAGCAAGGGAAATTGTACATTTAGCATGCATTAGCTGAATCCAAATGAGACAAATCTTGGGACTGTTCAGGAGCTTAGGTAATTTTTCCTCAAATGAACTAAAAAAATCCAGATGTTTATAGGAAATCAGATGCCCAAAGAGGCATTACACGCTCACTATGCACTTAAATACCTCTGGAAATCTGGCCCAAAATGCAGAGATTTAGCCACCTGCCTCTATAATTGCATGATGAGAGAGCCTTGCTTGGAGACAAATCACAACTTATTGGTAAAGTACAGAAGTGAAGGGAATGGGCAAAGTGAGATTTTCCTCCAACTACTGGAAATCATCCCCTACTTCACATAATAGAACAAAATCAAATCAAGCCTGACTCACCCCCAACTGACCAAGGTTCCACTGAAGTCAGTGGAAAGATTGCCCCTGGTTTCAGTATAAACTGGACTGAGCTCAAGAAGAAGTAGTATTTTGCCTTTTGAATTTACTAGGTTGCTTGAAGTAGCCAATATTTTCAAAACATTTTCCCTGGAGGAGATACCACTGGAATCCTAGAAGTCTTTCTGATGAGGTGAAGAACCCTTAATATGAGGTAGCATATAAGTTTTAGCCTAAATATAGCCATCTCTTGTTCTATTAGTAACTGACAATGACAGGAGTACTAAGGTGCTCCAGCTGAGTTCAGAGCCTTGTTGGGGTAGGCATTAGAGAAAGAAAAAGTCCTGGCCCCTAAAAAGTAGGAAGTAAATGAGGGTAAATTCCATAACTACAAATATACAGCTTTTGGAATGGGTCAGTAATGGATCTTTTGTAAGTTCTCAGTGACTTTATGACACCTTGTATTTTAAAAAGTCCATTAATAAACGTTACAAGAAGCACGATGGCCTGAAGTCATCACATGTATTACCCCAGCTGTCGCATACAAAAGCTTTCCTATTTGCTTTAAAAACAAAAACAAAAAAACAATCAGCATCAGAAAAGAAATCAACACACTCAAAAACTCCTCTGAAGTGCTACTTAGGTCTTTGTAGTCTGTAATTCCAATGGGAGCTTTTTCTGTGCAAAGACAGGATGAGATCCTGAGACCCTGCTACAGCAACAGCTCCCAATGGCTACAATCCAGTGAGACTGGAGCTCACAATGAAGTTCAGGATGTTAATAAATTAAAACAAATGTCTCAGGCTGGCAGGGGACCTGGAAGGGTCAGAATGCTAGCCCACACCTGCTCCAATGGGACTCTACATGCTGCAGAGGGGCTGGCTGGGGCACGAGGGGGCTTCTGCACAGGCGCCGCCTATCAGCTAGCCCCATGCTGAAGCAACCTGTGCCTCAACCAGCTGGGGCACCATCTACATGTGTGCTGCTGCACACAAAGAAGCTCTGCAGCAGTAGATAACCTGTTGCGGAGTTATTAGTTTTGTGCACCCTAATGGGAGTGCACGTGTAGATGCTGAGCTGTTAACTGCGCAATTAATTAGATAACTGTGCAGTGCACATCTCATGTACACATGCCCAAAGACAATACAGATGCTCACTGGGCCTATATATCCCATCTTTACTGATAAAAGAAGGTGGGTCAGTAGTTAATATGTGAGTATTAAACAAACATACCATTGGTAGTCGGTGCTGTGTATGTTAGACTGCAGCTGCAGTTCAAGATTCGTTCCTTTTCATTTTCACAAAGTATTTTGGTTTGTTTTGCATTTTTTATCCTACAAAAAGAATCCTTTGGGAAATCAGGTGGAACTTTTCCAACTGTCATCACAATAATCTTGAGAATCTGAAGAAAGCATACAATTGATTACATGCAGTGTTTATGGAATTGCGTTCATGTGAGAAGTTCAGACTACTACAAAGAAAATTTGTGCAGCCCCTGTAACAGAGAAACTCGGCCAGGTAATGACATAAAAGCAGCCAATTAGAGTGTTGTACCATTAACTTTTGTGTGAAAAATGAGGAAAATTACTTTTGGAAACTCTTAAATAGAATTTTTCTTTACAAAACTAAGTATTTTTGTATCCCCTTTCCACAAATACCTGTGCAAGTACATATACCCATTCAACAAAAGTTAACTTTTGGGTCTGTATCCAAAATGCATTTAATTACCAAATACAGTTGTTATAATAAGTTGCCATTTCTTTTTGGATTGAAGTAGCATATATGAGAGTACAGCCAAACAAGAAAAAGAAAACACCCAAAAGGAATCGAGGAAAAACTGATCTATAAGGCTATAGAACAGACATTACCAGTTGTGCCTCAGGGTTCAATCCTGCCACTCCCAGGAGCAGCTGGGGCCCTGAGGGACAAGACTCAGAGTGTATCTGTGCAAATGGGGGATCACTCAGGCTTGCCTCTACAAGCAGGGAACCTCAGGGTTTTCCTGTTTGCAGAGGTGTGCCCTTAGTCAGGAGCAGCAGCACTATACACACTCAGGGAATCCCCTGCCAGGGGATTCCCAGGGCACACAAACAAGCAGGGAACCTGGGGCTCCCCCATTTACAGAGATGCACCAGAGTCAGAGTGAATCAAAGTGATATGCACACCTGGCAAATCTCCTGCTGGGGGATTTCTGGATAATGCTTCTGCAAATGAAGGAAGCCAGGCAGGCACTTGTCAGGCTTAAGGTCCCTGACCTCCCAGAAGCACCTGTATGGGGTGTGACTGGTGAGCACAGACAGACACAGCAAGTATGACACATCTATCTAAGCCAGCTGCAATTGATTTTAGATTTTGTAGTGCTCAGCAAATACTTCAAAGTATTAATATTATTATTGTTATTATTTTGCTACCACCACCAGAAAGATATATTGCAAAACTGAAGAAATAAAACACAGATCAGCAAAAACCGATCAGGTTCCAAGAGTGGCTAACACAAGTAAATATACTTAGGCTGGAAAAGAAATAAATGATTGGGAGAAATAACTCCAAAATATTTAGAAGGTATAATCAACAGCAAGAGAGATGACCTGTTCACTACAGCATAAGTTACAATACAATAAAGGGACAGAAACAGGAACATTTAGATCAAAAACTAGAAAAAAAGTCTTAAGGTGAGATCTACTACAGTAGAGATAAAGGCTCCACTGGTTCACATTAATAAAACTAGAGTGTGAAATACACAGTAAATAAATAGGACATTTTTTGCACCAATAGGGGCATCACTTCTGAAAATACCTTAAGACTAAAAATATATATATATTCTCTTACCCCTGCAGTGTAGGTAGACGGACAGATAGATATTAGAGGCAGAACACTATTAACGTTGTACATCTAAAGAGCAGTTTTCTAGAAGCATGACTGGCATTTCTGACACTTTGCATATCTATAACTCTTGCACGACAGTTGTGCAAGCATATGCATGTAGACTGAGCATGTACAATAGGCTATGCCCTGGATGCTACACGTGCACCGATAACGATTTTTTGGGACAATAGTGATGACTGATTATTGACCAGGCATATCAGTCAATACCTATTTAATTGCCAATATGCAGCCTGGCAGCTTGGAGAGCGGTGTCTGGCTGGCAAGTCTGGGGGTGGGCAGATTGAATCCCTCACAGTGACGGGGGGAGTGGGGCTGCAATAAGGGCAGGGGCAGGACCTGGCACTGTACAGCCAGGGCAGGGCGGGATGTAGGATGGAGCCGCAGCTAGTCTGGGGCTATGGGGCAGGCGGGGACAGCTCCCACTGCTGCATGCACCCCTGGGGAGGCACGAGGGCCATGTGCCCTCAGGATCTGTACATGGGGCGAGGGTGAGCTGCCTTCTGCATGCTCAAGGCCGGGGCTGCGCTGGCCTCCTGCCAGTGGAGGGGCTGGGCCAGGGCTGCACTTGGAGCAGGCAGGAGCGGGGCAGGCAGTGGCAGTGCTGGAAGGGGCAGCTACAGTGTGGGGGGGTTACAGCAACCTGTAGCCCCCTCCCCAGTGCCACCACTGCCCACCCTGCTCCCGCCCATCCCAAGCACAGCCCGGGCCAGCACCCCCACTGGGAAGAGGCCAGAGCAGGCCCTGGTCCCCAGCCCACCCTCACCCTGTGCACAGATCTGAGGGGCACATAGCCCCCATGCCTCCCCCGGGTACACACAGTAGTGGGAGCTGTCTCCCCTTCCCCACATCCCCCAGACAAGCTGCAGCTCAGTCCCACGCCCTGCACCACCCCAGCTGTGCAGCACCTGCCCCTGCCCCAGCCCCACTCCCTCCCACACTGTGGGGGCCTCAATCTGCACCCCCATGTCCCTTCCCTCCCTCAGACTTACTGGCCAGATGGCACTCTCCAAGCTGCTGGGCTGCACTCCTGGCCATGTGCATGCTGCAGCATTTATCAGTGACATTATTGGCCACATCAGCCAAAAAAAGCCAACTGTCAATTATGTCAATTTCCTTTTTATTGATGCCAGTATGATATGAACTGATGTACTGGTGCACCTTTTGGACTCCTACGCAGCTTGCTACATAAATGCACCATTTCTGGAAGTGTAAGATATAAAAATGTACACAGACAAAAACCCACACCTAACTGGTGTCAGATACCAAGAAATGGGTCTTCCCAGGTTTTAGCTTAATAGCTGAATACTTAGGGCACTTGAACAGGAAGCCAGAAACCCCGGTTCTAGCTCCCTTTCTCCCAGAGGGGAACTGAATACTTGTCTCCTGAACATCAAAGCACAGAGCATTAATCACAACACCATAGGAAGGCATTATCAACTGCCTTCTCTCTTTTGCAAGTACATAGCCATACACCTATCTGGACAGAGCATAGCCTACTGAACACTCTTAGTCTACACACAGACACTCATGTATCTACACTGCAGGGGTAAGAGAATTGGAAACTGTGTACAAGTGCCAAAGCCACCACTTACATGACCAGAAAATTGCCATTTAGATCTACAAAGGGAAATGGAATTCCATCCTCTATCCTTTCTATATAATTTTTTAACTAGACCAGGGCTGGTCAACTGATAGCTCATTACTGCATACAGCTCAGGAGGGGCTAATCCATGGCCCCTGGGCTCTCATCTGATTGCTGTTCCCCCTATTGCTCAGCTACAGCCAGTGGCTCATGGCTTCCCCTCTGAGTCCTTCCTGCACTTGCCCAAGAAGCCAGCGCCAAGCGGCAGTGTGGCACAGCTTGTCATGCAGTACAGAATGGAATCTGGTAGGAGACCTGCCTACCCATGCATGCAGTGCAGCAGTGGAGGGATGGACAGGGGCACTCCAAGCAGAGAAGGCCTGTGGGTCCTATGACTCATGCTACTGCAGCCTGCAGGGCATGCGGTCCCTGCTAGTACAGCCTGTGCAGGGTGTAGCTGCTGGCTGCCTAGAAGTTGGATATTTCTGAATTAGACTATGGAATTCTCTAGTGGAAACCTGGATTCTTATCCTGGTTCCACCACTAGCCTGCTGTGTGACTTTAGATAAATCACTTACCCTTCCCTGTGCCTAAGTGTACTCATCTGCAAAATGAGAATAATAATATTCACTTCTATTAAAAAGTGTAATCTACCACTGAAAAGCACTACAAAAGATTTATTTTTATTATTACATTCTGTTGGCTGTTTAGAGTACTATCTATGGAACTATTCCTAATGTCCTGTGATTCTCTCTCTCTCTATTCTATCCATTTTCATGTCAAATTTTTGCAGATATTCATGTAAATGAATAAAAAAAAATTGGGTTTCTAAGTCTGTGCTGAAACATTTTATGACTTATAAGCCCTGGAACCTGGTTCGTGCATTTAATACACAATGGCTGAAAATTATAAGACAAAATATGTTTTAAAAAAAAAACAACCCCAAAAACAAGTCAGCCACTCCCCTGGTCAATATAAGGAAGTACTGAGTCAATAGGCTTTATAGCTCATCTTGCAGTAGAAAATGAAATCTCTCTTGCACCTGTGAATTCAATCAGTTAAATCTCCAGCCTAATTGCTAGTTGTTGAGATAAGAATATAATGACAATAACAAGTTATAGTATGTAAAGTATAACGACAATAACAAGTTATAGTAAATGCTAGAATCACTTGTTTAAAATTAAAAAAAAAAGAAAAAACAAAAAATGGTTTATACATGCCTTATTTTCATGATACATGATCTTTATCTGGATTACAACATACTGATCCATTTCATGTGAACTGTTAACCAAATGTGGTAAACTGTCCGAATGCGAACAATTTCCTTTCAAGGTACACCTATGAAATGAAAACAAAATTTTATTAGGTTTCCTTATACTGGCTGCAGTCCTGGCTGTTCTCCTTTAATTTATTTAACACTTTGATTTTTTTTCCCCCACAGGAATATAAGTGCCATCACAAAAAGCTAAACAAAAACGATACAAAAATCATTTGACTTATGCTTTTGTGCCTCAATTAAACAAAACTTTTAGAAGTTTTTAAGTCAGTGAGATTTTAAGTAGATGCTTATGTGCTTTTCTGGATACAGATTAATTTTGGCCTTGTATATGGTCAGAAGCACAAAATGTTAATGGGAATCTTTCCACTGACTTCAATGAGCTTGATTCAGGCCTGATCTTTGACAAAATAATATTAATATATAAATGTTGGTGTTAATATATAAATGTTGGTGAAAGTCAGCATTATACTTAGTAAAGATCAACTTGTGTTCAACAATGTACATTGTAAAATTGGTCTGATATATTATGTAGGAAAGACTGGGATTTAAGAAAAAATATTTTAAGAAAGTGTTCACTTCCTTGAGTAAATTATTGCAACAGGATGCAAAATGTGCCTGGATCCTCACAGGTTCATTTGAACTATGTAGAATGAAAAATATTAGACCCCATTTCTAGAAACTCCTGGGCACATGTTTAAGTACATGAATAGTCCCATTAACTCTAACTGAATTACTATTTACATTAAACGTGTTCCTGTGTGTTCAAAGGGTTGCAGACTTAATGAATACAATTTCTCAAGTAACAGATTTTAACTGGGCTCCCTAGAGGATTTTTCAGAGCTCATTGTAGACATGTGTAGATAAATACTAAATTGTCCTGGAAAGGAAAAACAAATAAGAGACTTGCAAGTAAAATGTACACAACTATGACAAGTATCTAAAAAAGTCCCTAAAACTGTACAGTTGTTCTTTTTTTATACCAAGATGTTGGCAATAGTACTGTTAAGCAAGAGGTTATTTCCTGCGTGGTCTTAGTCAGGAAGCTGAACCCATACTGCAGAAAAACCTTCTGGGGCCCTGTTACAGAATATACTCAAAGCACAATCCTAAAGTAAGACATTAATCTTGTGTTTTACAACTGGTTAATTGATTTGGATTAAATGGGATAAATTTGTCTCTCCTGTACAACTTTACTGACCTCCAACCAACAAAAAATAGGAATGGAAGGGATCTCAGGACATCAGCTAGTTCGGGGGGGGGAAATACAGCCTGCAGGCAAGATCCAGTCCACCAAAGGATTCTGTCCAGCCTGTGACGGGTCCCTCCGTCCTGCTCAGCCCAGGCACTCAGAGTAGCCCATGCCAGACTCATTCGCTAGCAGCTCCTTCTGGCTGCCACTGCTGCCAGTCCCAGGCATAGAACCATAGAAAATTAGGGTTGGAAGGGACCTCAGGAGGTCATCTAGTTCAGCCCCATGTTCAAAGCAGGACCATCCCCAACTAGATCAGCCAAGCCAAGGCTCTGTCTAGCCAGGTCTTAAAAACCTCCAAGGATGGAGATTCCATAACCTCTCTGGGTAACCAGTTCCAGTGCTTTACTACCCTCCTAGTGAGAAAAGTCTTACTAACATCTAACCTAAATTCCCTTGCTGCAACTTGAGATCATTGCTCCTTGTTATGTTATCTGCCACCACTGAAAACAGTCCAGCTTCATCCTCTTTCAAACCCCTCTTCAAATAGTTGAAGGCTGCTATTAAATCCCCTCTCAGTTTTCGCTTCTCTAGACTAAGCCCAGTTCCCTCAACCTCTCCTTATGAGCCGTGGGCCCCAGCCCCCTCATCATTTTTGTTGCCTTCCTCTGGAATCTCTCCAATTTCCCTGTGTCTTTTCTGTAGTGAGTGGCCCAAAACTGAACACAGTACTCCAGATGTGGCCTCACCAGTGCTGAATAGAAGGGCATAATCACTTCCTTTAATCTGCTGGCAGCACTCCTACCAATGCAGCCCATTATGCTGTTAGCCTTTTTGGCAACAAGGGCACACTGTTGGCTCATATTCAGCTTATGGTCCACTGTGACCCCCAGGTCCTTTTCTGCAGTCAGCCCCCAGCCTGTACTGGTGAATGGGATTGTTCCATCCTAAGTGCAGGACTTTGCACTTGTCCTTGTTGAACTTCATGAGATTCTCTCTGGCCCAATCCTCCAATTTGTTTAGGTCACTCTGAATCCTGGCCCTACCCTCCAGTGCATCTACTACTTCCCTCAGCTTGGTGTCACCTGCAAACTTGCTGAGGGTGCACTCTATGCCATCTTCCAGGTTGTTGATGAAGATATTGAACAAAACTGGCCCCAGGGCTTAGGGCACTCCACTTGACAACAGCTGCCAGCTACACATTGAACCACTGATTACTAGGGATCCCAGTTTTCTCTGATTTGAAAAAAAAAATCCCCAATTTTTGGTTAAACAAAAGTAACCCCAAATAAGTTGGGGATTTTTTCACATCAGAGAAAACCAGGATCCCTGTAGATAACTACCTTTCAACTCCAAAGCTCCAGCCAATTTTCTATCCACCATTCATCCAGCCCATACTTCCTTAGCCTGCCTGCAAGACTGGTGCAGAAGACAGTATCAAAAGCCTTGCTAAAAAAGCAAGATATACCACATCCACTGATTTCCCCACCTTCACAGAGCCAGTTAGCTCATCACAGAAAGCAATTAGGTTGGTCAGGCATGACTTGCCCTTGGTGAATCCATGCTGACTGTTCCCCATCACCATCTTTTCCTCCAAGTGCTTAGAAATAGATTCCTTGAGGATCTGTTCCATGATTTTTCCAGGAACTGAGGTGAGACTGACTGGTCTTATAGTTCCCTGGATCCTCCTTTTTCCCCTTTCTTAAATATGGGTATTATGTTTGTCCTTTTCCAATCATTTAGGACCTCTCCTGAAAGCCATGATTTTTCAAAGATGATGGCCGATGGCTCTGGAATCACAGCTGCCAATTCCCTCAGCAACCTTGGGTGCATCCCATCCAGCCTCACAGACTTGTATATGTCCAGCTTTTCTAAATAGTCCCTTAACCTGTTTTTTCACCACTATTGGCTGGTCACCTCCTCCCCAAACTGTGCTGCCAGGTGCGTTACTCTTGGAGCTGACCTTGCCTGTGAACATGGGTGACTGATGCCTCCCAGGGCACTAGATCGCTAACTGGGGTGGGGGGGAGGATCCCACAGCGGTCAATCACTGACTGGGGGGGGGGGGGGAGTTCCCCAGTAGCCAATTGCCAAGCCAGCAGCAAAACTGGCGAAACCAGAAGTGCGCTTCCAGTGGCACTTCCAGTTTCGCAGCTGGCACTTCTAGGGGGTGCACAGCCAATCTCAGGGGGTGCACATGTACCCCCTACATGTCACCAATGCCTGTGAAGACTGGGGTGAAAAAGGCATTAAGTACTTCAGCCTTTTCTGCATCCTCTGTCACAAGGTAGCCTCCCCGTTCAGTAAGGGACCCATACTTTCCCTGATCTTCCTCTTGTTACTGACATACTTGTAGAAACGCTTCTGGTTACCCTTCAATCCCTTGCTAGCTGCAACTACAATTGAGCTTTGGCCTTCCTTAGTTCACTCCTGCATGCCTGAGCAAGACTCTTATACTCCTTCCTAGTTGTTTGCCCAAGTTTCCACTTCTCATAAGCTTCCTTTTTGTGATTTAGTTTACTGAAGAGTTCCCTGCTAAGCCAAGCTGGTCTTCTCCCACACTTGCTGGTCTTCCTGCACATAGGGATGGCTTGTTCATGCACTGTCAGTAAGACTTCTTTAAAGCATGGCCAGCTCTCCTAGACTCCTCTCCCCCACAGACTGGCTTCCCAGGGTATCCTGCCAATGAGTTCCCTGAGTGAGTCAAAGTCTGCTTTTCTGAAGTCCAGGGTCCTTATTCTGCTGCTCTCCATCCTTCCTTTCCTCAGGATCCTGAACTCAATCGGCTCATGGTCACTACTGCCCAAGTTGCCATCTTCTAGTACATTCCCCATCAATTCTTTCCTGTTTGTAGCAGCAGGCCAAGAAGAGCATGGCCCCTAAATGGCCACTCCAGCACTTGCACGAGGAAGTTGTCCCCAACGCTGTCCAAAAACTTCATGGATTGCCTGCGCACTGCTGTATTGCTGTCCCAGCAGATGTCAAAAGTGACTGAAGTCCCCCACAAGAACTAGGACCTGTGATCGAGAAACTTCTGCTAGCTGTTTAAAGAAAGCCTCATCTACTACTTCCTCCTGATCTGATGGTCTATAGCAGACCCCCAACTACAACATCATCCTTGTTGCTTTCCCCTCTGACCCTAACCCAGAGACTTTTGATAGGCTAGTTTCATACTGGAAGAAACTCTGTGCAATCATATGGCTCTTTTACATGAAGTGTAACTCCTCCTCCTCCTCTTCTCCCCTGCCTGTCCTTCCTGAATAGTTTGTATCCAATCCATGCCAGTGCACCAGTCATGTGAGCTCCCACCAAGTCTCTGTTATTCCAATCATGTCATAGTTCTGTGACTGTGGAAGGACTTCCAATTCAGCCCTGGCCCTACTGCCTGGGCACCCCGACCCATCCACTTTGCACCCACCATCAGGGGCAGGACCCACATGGGCAGGGCAGATGGGATGGGGCTGCAGGTGGACAGGGAGTGCTGTCCAGGAGCAGGATGGGCTGGTGGGGCTGGGATGAAGGGGCGGTGACCGTGCAGTGCTGGGGCCCATGGTAGAGCCATGTTCTGCTGCCCAGACATTCTTGTCCATCGACAGGACCATGCGGGAGCAGACTGCAGCTGCCCCAGGCCACAGCCCCATATTGTCACCATCCCAAGATCGCAAACCTGGCCCCCCTGGCCTGCTCCCGGATGCAGCTCCCTGCCTGCCCATGGCCTCATTCCATCCACCTGGTCATGCGCCCTGCCTGCACAGGTCCTAGCTAGTCTCCATGGAAACCCCAGGATTGTGGGGCAGTGACAGGATTATAGTATTGTTTTAGAGCTGTGATAGTCCAGAGAACATGTGAGAAGCAAGGTTTGGTAATATCTTTTATTGTATATATTTTATCGGAATTGGTCTAATAAGAGGTATTAACAAACAAACCTTGCTTCTCAAGTATACAAACCACACTTATTTACACAATTCCCTATTCTAAGTCAGTCTATACTGCATGAATAATGAATTACAATGTAAGAAACCTGTATTACCTGGGGATCCATTTGGCTTTTGGAAGCGAATATTAGAGTTAGATTTAGAAAGCTACAAGGAAGGGAAAGAGTGGCACATTAAGAGCAAACAGCTGAAGGCTTCTGGAGCCTAGCCGTGATGGAAGGAGGGAGCTGGCCCTGGACCATTGGCAGCATAAGAGAGAACAGGAAACAATTGCAAAGAAGGACACAAAGCTGAGGCTGAGAATGATTAATGATCCTAAAGACAGGAACAAGTTTAAAAAAGCGAGCTTGGCAATGGCC
This sequence comes from Crocodylus siamensis, assembly GCF_052110815.1. Classification (NCBI taxonomy): domain Eukaryota; kingdom Metazoa; phylum Chordata; order Crocodylia; family Crocodylidae; genus Crocodylus; species Crocodylus siamensis. The sequence goes on along the minus strand of NC_143398.1, from coordinate 85,747,472 downwards.
AAGAACAGGTTAGGATTTAACAGAGTCAAGGTGGCACAGATCATTTTATATATGTGAAGTTTCCAGTGAAGTTGAGAATCAGATTGCTGAAATACATGGATTTGCAGAGACAGATCTAGAATGAAGAATTCTGCACATCCTTAACAACACAGCTAATGATTTATTCCATTAAAATTCCTCTTTACCATGTGCATCACTTCAGTCATATACCACTGGGAGCAAAATTATATCTAAACAAACAAGTTTATTATTATTATGTCATTCAGTCAATAAAAGACTTTTGTCTAGTTCCCTAGATTTAACAAAGAAGCCTCTCTGGTGTCTTTATGCAGAATGTGTCTTCCTACTGTGAAGGAATCACCCTTCCAGGAGCATTAATTAAACATACTTCAGGTAAGCACTTATTTACATGTGGAAATTAAATACATAAGAAAATGAATTAATGTTATTATTAAAAATATTGACTTACAGGGCTAAAAGGAAAACTAATGTGCCAGTTCTCATGTCATGAAAATTAAAATGCATTTCATACAGATGTGTGCATTTTCACATCAAGAGAAACTAATTTGAAATAATTTAAATCACTGGCAATTCATCCTTTTAAAATCTAAAGTTGTTAGTGCATTTTATAATAATAAAAGTAAACCATATCTAACATGTAGTTTAATTATCTCAAGGAAAAAAATGATAAGGATAAATTCTTGTACTCTTTAAGCAGTAACACAGAACAAATAGTGCATTGCTCTGATACATTATCACTTTTTATCAGTTGACATCCAGTATATTTCTGATTATAAAAACATACCTGAAGTATAGTGTTTCAGTTACATGCAGGCCATGTACAGATGTTTACATTTTACTGGAAGAATCACCATTCTCCTGGTAGCATGAATGATGCGTGCCCCCAGAGGCTGGGGGGGGGCACAGCAACCATGTCAGCGACTACCCACAGATGCCTCCAGCAGCACTGACTGGTGAGGGCAAGCAGTGATCAGCGAAGGCGTAGGGGGCAGTTGTTTCTGCCCTTCCTAAAGACTGGGAAGGAAGGGAGGAGCAGCTGCCAGGTGTTCCCCATCTTCTTCTCATACTGGAGTTCCTGATGTGAAATGGGCAGGGGCTTTGCTGCACCACTCCTTCCACTTGGCTGCTGCACATTCCCAAGAGTTCCTGGTGTTAGAAACAGGTAAGGGCTCCTGGTGTGCAGGAGCCAAGCAGAAGAAACAGTGGGGCAAAGCCCCAGCCCAAACACAGGGAATGGTGCTGCCCCCTAACTGTTTCCCCTTGCCCCGCCCTCCCCCCCCACGGCACTACTTGGGCAGTGGAGGTGTTGATTCATAAGTCAGCAGAGCTGGGAACTAAGCTTGCGAGGGTCTCTGCGCTTTGCCCTGCTACACCACAGGTGTGTGGAGTGGGTTGGGGTTTTGCCTTGAGGCTCAGTCTGCTCAACTCCCAGGTACTGGGACCCAAACAAAAGGGAGCAGCACTGTAAGCCCCTTTCCTGATTCTCACATTGGATTCTCATCAATCCAAGGCTGGGAGGCCTGGAGCAGCTCACATTGTTCGCAGACTGGGGTGATGCCAGTCCTGGGAAGCCACAAAGAGCAGGGGAGAGGGGGCTGTTGCAGACTGAGCATCTATGCTGCTCTCTCTCCTGGAATCATTTCTATGAATGTCTGTACATGGCCTTAATAATTAATAAAACAACTATTAAGAACACTTGAACCTCTTTTTCTGAAACTTCAATCTTAATCATTACTTTGCAAAAACAGATCCCTTAATACTAAAAAATAATGTAGGTGTAATGTATGCTGCTTGTTACAGTATTCTGGTTTCTGAAACAACAAACAAACAGGTTGCAGAGAGGACAGGCTAGGGAGCTGAGGCTGCAGGGAGGGAGGCAGAAGCAGTGGGAGCACAGGTAGAAGCTACAGGTTAGGGCCAGAACCAAAGCCACAGCAGCTGTCTGACTCCCTGCTGTCTCATACTCAAATCCAAGACAAGGGTCTCTCCCATGTTAAATGGGGGGGGGAAAAATACCTTCTATTTGAGTAAACAGGGTAAATCTTATTTGTAAACTTCTTAAATAGCATGTGTTGTATTCTAAGGATAAATCTCGCTTTGTTGGTGAAGATTTTATCTGTAAACAGACATAATTGGGCTCAATATGAAGAAATATGGTACAATATGAATCTTCTGTTAAGTTTATAGGTTGATTTGTTTGTGGTTTAGTATCCTTTAAATGTATATGTATATTTGTTAACTGGCTGTATGTAATGTCAAGCTCTCCCCTTCCCCTAGTCTCTACTAAACTTATAGGATGTATGTTTAATGATCTATTTTGTAATACTCTGGTTTTGCTCCTTATTGTATATTACTTATTAGTGTATCATTTATTGTTTTTGTTGGTTTTATTTTATTGTTATTATATGAAACTTAATATTTATTACAGTTCCAAAAACCTTCTTAAATAATAAACTTGAAGCCTCAATAATTCAACAGAACAACTTTGGGTAGAATGCTATTTCCCTTTGTGCATCTCAATGGAAGTTTTCTAGTCATAAGTGCCACAAAGCCCACCACTAGATGCAGACAGGAGAATACCATTTCACCCATAGATTATCAATAATAACACAAATTGAGTGGACTATCTGATAAGGACTTGCGTAACAATATATTACTTTCCATCAATATCCACCTATGGCAACCCAGACAAGTGGGTCTTAAGCAGCAGCATATGCAGATCAAAGTAAAACAAACTAAGGATTAATCTTCTAGAGGAAAGCTACTAGTGGAGGTCCTTGAGGATTTCTCTCAGGACCAAGTTCATTTAATATTGTCATTGATGGCCTAGGCACAGAAAGTAGGAAAGTGCTTATAAATATTAGCTAATGATGAAAAGATGGGAGTCAGATTAGAATCAATCCAGAATATCATAAAGGAAGAACTGGGTGGCTTGATGGTAGAAGTTACAGAATAGTATGAAATGTAATAGCACTAATTAAAAGGTTGGGCACTTTGAAAGAGAGAACAAAAATTTTTGCTATAACCTGAGCGCTCATCACTTGGAAACAAGAGAGGAGAGAGACACCAGAATATGATACAGCAGGGGGCAGACAAAATACAGCCCACCAGGCCATTCTATCTGGCCTGCAGGGCCCCTCCAAAAACCAATTATTACTGGCCCGCAGCTGCCCCTCTGAAAGCCAGCAAGAGGCAGACTTTCAGAGGTTGCATGCTATTGGACTGGGCAGGCTCCATGCTTCCACCTCTGTGGGGCTCCTGGCACTCCAGCTGGGAGCCCCATGTGGAAGCACCGAGCACGATGGCACACATGACTGGACAGCTGGTGAGTGTGAGCATCCTGCCTGCAGTGGTGGAAACCCCATATGGAGGCACAGAGCCAGCCCGACCTGGCCCAGCCCTGAGGCATGCATGTGTGGGTTGCAACAGAAGAAATCGCCAAAATGGGATGCTGAAATTCTGGGCAAGTCATTATCATCACTCGAAAAGAAAATCCTCCTAAGAATCTCCACGCAGGACAGACAATAGTTCCAATGCAAAGAACCCTATCTACTGAAGAAGATTCAGGACTTTATTTTTTTCCACACACAATATATATTTATGCCATACGAAAAATAATTTCAGAAACACGCACACAGTTCATTATACCAAATGAAGTTTTTAAAACAAAGAGTTCCATTTCATTAGCACCAACACTCCACATTAACAATGCCTAGGCTTGGCATGATTTTATTTTTTAATCAATAAACGTTGATCTCACCTGACACTCACAGACTGATGGACAACTAATTTCCATTAGTAAATCATCAAAATTTAAATAAAGGAATGTAAAAAAAAAATAATACAGGACAGAGGTAAGGCAATCACACACACACAAATGCAGAGCGGCCACTACAAGAGCTGTGCCGGTAAGGCCGAGGGGGCTGTGCCGGTAAGGCTGTGCTGGAGGATGTGGGGGAGGAGGGGCAGGGCTGATAGCACCCAGGAGCCCAGTGCCGCCAGCCCCTTGCCCTGCCCAGGCCCCTGCCCTGGCTGGGACTTAACTCCTGTGGAGCCCAGTCCAGCCTGGCCTCCATGGGAGTTTGGCTCCTGCCCCAATCATGCAAAGACAAGGAAGGGCCAGGCTGGGCTTTGCGGGAGGTTGGCTGCTGCATGATCAAGGTAGGGGCCAAACTCCCATGGAGGCTGGCCTGGACCGGGCTCCATAGGAGTTTGGCCCCTGCTGTGGCTGGGAGCTGGGCAGAGTGAGAGACCAGTGGCACCAGACTCCCAGGCACCACCAGCCCTGCCCCTCAAACCCCACCTCCCACTACAGTCTTACTGGCATGGCCTGCAGCTCCTGCCACATGCGTGGTCTGAACTGCAAGAGATACTGCTCTGTCTGTCTACAAAATGTATGCTTTATCGATTTATGGATATTTACTTTTTATATTACTAAACTGACTGCTCCCCACATCCCTAATTTTGTGCAATCCTGAAAATTTTAATTGATAAAAATTAAAATAAATGTGAAAAATAAATATTGATTTTAGCTTTCAAAATGTTTTAAAAATATTTTAAAAAATCTAATTCTGTCAAGCCTAACAATGCTCTAGGAAGGCCTAGGAATCCTTCTCATTTGACAGCAAACATATTTAAGCTTATGCATGACTCTGTAGATATCCACTAGATGTAAATTACAATAAGTTGATTCTGAATACAGCTATAAGTTATTACTGAAAATATGTTTCTTTTGCATGCAAATATGAAATATGAGAAAATACCTGTTAGTTAAATGACACCATTCACAGTATGGATCCTCTGCAGACAAACAATCTGAATGAGAAACATAATTACTGCAGTTTGCAACTTGTATTCTCCTCACCTAAAAAAAAAAAGAAAGTAGTACCATGCTGAATTATTTTGGTCCCTCTAAAAAGGCAGACTCAATGCTGTAAGAAACCCCACAATAATGTCTATTGTTTTAAAAATGATATGGCAATCTAGGCTGGCTCCCTCAATCTTTGCCTTGGCAAGTTTGTCTTCAGGTCCAAAATTTAACCTGTTTTGCAGAAGTGTTGTGTCAGCTAGCCAATAATTTCTTTTTCCTGTTTTTATTTACATATGGACTTTTACGCAAGCCCGTTTCATCTGCTATTTAGCTCTGCTGTGTTGCTTTCTCCCCCAGAGACCTGAGGAAGAACACTGTGGTATCTGAAAACTTGTCTATGTCTATCCCAACCATGCAGTTTGTTCAAAACTCCCTGCTATACTCAAGAAACTCCCTTGAGTTTGACTAAGTGTTTGATTCGATTGTTCCCATGTGTATCATAAATGGTAATGACAGAAATGCTAGAGTAGTTTGGTGAATCAGGATGATGAATTTTTTAGTTCAAAATCCAAGTTTTCAAACAATGAAATGAATATGCACCTAAAACTCTGTGTAAAATAATGCACTTATTATAGGCATTTCAATGCATGTACCAGGTAAGTGCCCAAGGAAATGGATAAAAATACATATAATTAACACATGCCTTTGAAATGTACAAATAAAGTTTACTGTCCATCAAGATATGCAAATGTGCCCATAATATTCCACACAGCCTTTTCAGATAAAAGAATATTAAATGATATTAAATGGATAATAAATGAAAAATTATTTATAATTTACAGAAATCTTCCAGATTAGAAATATTTGTTTATAAATTTGTTTCTTTGTCTCTGCTCAATCTCTTATTATTTCTTTTTCCCACCATGTACTACATGACCAAATTAATCTGACAGTCTCTAGGATATTCCAGGGTACAGATAAATGGGGTATTAGGATTGCCAGCAGGCTTAAATATCTACGCTCAACTTGAGAAATCTCATTTTATGGTCCATCCTGTTAAACCCCTAGAGAGGGTTTCGGAGCCATATTTATTCCTAAAGGTTGCTGTTCCTCCATAGTAATTTGTTCTTCCAACAAGATGAAAGAAAACCAAATTCTTGTGTGTGCAAGGATTTATATCTGTTCTTGTAGCAGTGAAATACTGCATCCATGAAAGAAGTTCTATAAGATCAGTGGGTGTCCCTACTGACCTGTAGTCATTTTGTTAAATTTTAGGGTAAAATAAATTATATTTTCAGTTGAGAAAAGATGTTATCGAAAGTAAAAAATATAGCCTACAGATGAAATCTTGCCGCACTGAATGGGAATTTTAATGTGGACTTCAATAAGGGCAGGATTACAAACCCCTAACTCCAGTGAAACCAAGTCAATGCCACAGCCTGCAAAGCAGAACAGCAAATTTGTGAGATTATGAAGGGACTCAAAAGAACCATATTCCCACAGAGCCTGTAAGCCTTCTTCATCAGTTGCTCTCCTCCAGTGTAGCACAAACACCCTGACCTCAAGACAGCCAGGGGTCTAAGCATGCATTTAACTTTAAGCACATGACTGCATCTCAAAAGGACCACATAAAGGCCACGGACAGGCATTCATTTCTACTGCTGCTAGAAATCTTCTCAGTCTTCTCAAGAGGGAAAGTACAGGCATTACAACCTGCGGACATTCCTCTTCTCCTGGCTCCTCATGCCTTCCCCAGTCACCTCCTGAACATGAGAAGAGTCCAGCTGTGGGGAAATACCCCTGACACCTTTCCTAGATCAAGATTCCCCTGGTCTGGAAAGTGGGCAGGTAAAGCTGCTCCGCTGCCACTGCTCTCCAAGTTTTCTCTGGACTAGAGGGACTCTGGTCTCGGGAAGGCTTGTGGGGGCAGTGGCCGCTTAACTCCACCCCGATCACAGGAATGCACAGGGCAAGCTTCTGCTCGACTCCTCCCACAGCATAGTTGAGCGTACAGGCATTCATTCTAGATAGAAGAGCACGTAAGCAGGAGAGATCTCCCAGGTGTCAAAGTGGAAGATCTTTCTCACATATGGGTCACGTTTCCTCCACACACAACTGTATGAACACTTCTATGTGGGTAATTTCTATTGGGAGAGCAATGATTCTCCAGGAAGGAATGTAAGAACTGCACATGGCCAAAGTCAAGCGTGTGTTTAAGTGCTTTGCTGGCTCAGAGCAACAGTGCTCAGCCCCATGTAGGACTGAGTGCCTTATGAGTTCTGCAGGACCAAACTGATTAACTGGAGTTTAGACAATCAAGGTTTGATTATTATTCCAATGAAAATACCTATGATATGACAGAAAACTTATTAAAGCCTTCAAATTTGCAGTTTAATAATTGTATTTGATGTTGTACCAACCTCATTAGCAGATGCCAAATATATGTAGTTACTATCCACTGGGTCAAGGGCAAGTTTGGGAAAAACTGGTGTTTCTTCTTCTATTTCATGTAAAATTTCAGGGCAATTCGGTTCCAGATTCTTGTTAAGAATAACCTAAAAATGTGAAATGTAAAATTAGTCACAAATCCCTTTACCAAGTGAACAGATTTAACGATAAATCTTTTCCCTGTCCTATTAACAGAGTGGAGGGCAAAAAGCGGCACAGTATGAGCTAAAGCCCAAAGTGTTATCAAGGTTTATGCCTATATTTTCCTCTTAGAAGACAAGGGTTCAGGTCCTACTTTGCATAGTGGAAGAGATCAAGGGATCTGCCCCTTAAATCCAAGTTCTCACAGAGACAAAGAACCTCTGCCTTCATACTCCTGGGTTCCTGCAGCTCCTCCATGCTGCAGCTCCTGTAGTAGATGTGTTAAAAGGAACTTGCTCCCCTGGCCTCTCCTTTAATCAGGAATCCCCTTTGTGGTAAAGTTTCATAACATTTAAAAGGTTTCCTTTTTATGTTATTACCCATTGCCTCAAAAACAGCAGCTATTTTGCCTTCTGGCCTTTGGGACTATGCTTGCGAGTTGCTATTTCCCTTTTTGGCTCACTCAACTCCTATCCACAGCTTCTGACTCCCCTTCTATGTTAAGCAGCACACTAGCATCAATACAGACTTTGGCTTGAAAACTAAACAACCCAGATGGGTTTGTGGTCTCCACTGTGCTAGAGACACATGTAAGCCTTCAGTTTTATACCTTTATCATTGTAAGTATATTGCGATCAAACAAGAAAAAGATTTTCATGTTGTATTCTATCCATTCCAGCTGCCTACTTAATAAAAAAAAAATAGTCACCCCTTGCAGTGTAGATAGGAAATGCACACACTTGCATTCAAGAACAAAATTCAGAAGATGTTAACCTGAATGCTTCAAAGTCTGATAATGAGATAATCTTATTTTCACTTCTAGGTTACTCATTCAAACAGCATAATCTTAATCATCAGCAGCAATGAAACAATCCTTCTGTCTTAGTCTCTAATGGACAGATATTCACAACACATGGCAGAGCTTAAAGACTGAAATCTAACAGCATTTGGTCTCCACTGGGAAAAATACTTTAAATCAACTGTGTTGCAATATTAAATTAAGGATTATAAGTAATATCCAGCAAATGCATACCTTTGTGGATTTTAAGAAGCCTCTTCTGAATATTATCTTGTTCTCTATATAAACTTATTTGCTCATTTGAGTTTTAGGAAGTTACAACAGTAATACTGCAGTTTATTTTGAAATAAATAGAAGAGAGCTGTCCAGGTGACAACTTTAGGTTGCAATACAATGCATGAAATAGAACACAGGAAACATTCTCTCATTAAAGTAGTATTAAAAAATACCACGTCACCAACCTTCAGTAACTGTCCATTACTTGTTCCCAAGAACACAACTATCTTGTTCAAAACGACAGTAGCATAAACAGCTGATAAATCAGAGCGAATCAAGGTCGGTGACTTTTTCACTGTCGGCACAGTTTCCTAAAATAGCAGACACAAGAGAAAAACATGACAAAATTCTTCAACCATACTGCAAAATGTATTTAAAAACAAAGGAATATTCCTTAGAAAGCTGTGCAATACCCTTCCTTCTACTTTTGGTGACACTGCTATTCTTAACAGGATTTTAATATAACATGTTCTTGGAAATGTGGACAGAATCAGAGAATCACAGAAAATTAGGGTTGGGAGGGACCTCAGGAGGTCATTTAGTCCAACCCCATGCTCAAAGCAGGACCAGCCCCAACTAGATCATTCCAGCCAGGGCTTTGTCATGCGAGGCCTTAAGAAACCTCCAAGGATGGTTCCATCAACTCTCAAAGGAACCTGTTCCAGTGCTTCACCACCCTCCTAATGAGAAAGTTTTTCCTAATATTCAACTTACACCTCCCTTGCTGTAACCTGAGACCATTGCTCTTTGTTCTGTCATCTGCCACCACTGAGAGCAGTTTCACTCCATACTCTTTGGAACCCCACTTCACATAGGTAAAGGCTGCTAATAAATCCCCCCTCAGATTGCTCTTCTGCAGACTAAATAAACCCTCAGCCTCTTTTCATAAGTCATGTGCCCCAGTCCCCAAACCATTTTTGTTGCTTTCTGCTGGACTCTTTCCCACTTGTCCACATCCTTTCTATAGTGGGGAGCTCAAAACTGGACATACTACTCCTATTCCAGTTGTGGCCTCACCAGAAAGATGTGTCCATCTTCTTGTAATAGTTTATAACAGGGCTTTTCAACTTATTTGGGTCAGTGTACCCCTTGTGGCCAGATGCGGAGCAGTGTACGCCTGGCAGCCAGACATAGACCTGGGAAGAGGGAGGGTGGCACACAGCACCATGTGGGATTGGGCGGGGGGCAGCGTGCGGCCAGATAAAGGGCAGTGGCACCCACCGTGTGACAGTTTTCCCTGTCCCCTGTGTCCAGCCGGGTCAGTGATGCCTGCACACAAGAGCAGGGTGATGCATAGTGGCACTCTATCCCTGCCCACTCATGCATACCTCCTAGAGCCATCTCAAGTACCCCGCGGGGTACACGTACCCGCGGTTGACAACCCTTGGTCTATAGACCCATCCTGGGCCTCTTTCACGTCCACAATGATTTTAGCCATTGATTTCAATGGGAAGAGGACTGGCCTACTGTGAAATATTCCATATGTTAATTTGTCATAAAACAGTTTCTTGTAATGCAAATGTTAGTACTAAATAATCACTAACCTAAATGGACAGGGAAAAGAAGGCTCCAGGTCTGCATAGCTATTTGTTCCTTCAAACACTAGATATGAAACCTGTTACTGAGTCTATGCTTTTGGCCACTGGTATACATATCCACTCTTGCTGTATACTGAGAAGCTGACCTGCTGTTTTTAAATCTATAATGTCTAGTTCTGTTATAAACTGCTGGTTTTCATTCTAAGCAACCTGTCATATGGCCCCCAGGTGTGTTACACACACCACTGAACCCTAATTCATCCTGAAGTATGTTCAAAAGTCCTGATTAACACCTACAGCTACTCCATGTATAGCGAGTGTAGTTTCAAACAAATACATTTGGTGTTCTTTTTTTCTTATCAGAAAGTGCAGTGCTTTACCCTTCCTTTTTTGATTTCTTGCTTTACAATTAAGGAAGCTGAGACTTATATTGCCTACCACTGGAATACAAAAACTAGAAAAGGTACCCTGCTATTTGTGATAGGGTTAAATATAGCATTAGTAAAAACAGCATTAAAGATAGCTTATTCCCTTCTTTTTCTCTGCATCCTTACTCCATTATGATAAAATTCAAGTTTTAAAGGATCTATTTAATTTAGATCTGATAAAAATTATGAAGTACAACTATAATGTATTAGAAAAATGCTTTAATCAAAATTATCATATTAGCAAACTGCTCTAATGCCAATGTAAGAGTTACACTACAATGACTGAAAAGAGTGTTTGGCTCAAAGTCAGTACCAAATTGATCACCCAGGTACATCCATTTAGAAGCTGCAATACCTCAATATTAGATGTGTGATACAAATATACAGGGGCAGGCACAGGAATCCCACATTTGGTACTGACTTTGAGCCTAATATTGGGAACCAGAGAGAAAATTGGGCACCTCAGCTCCCTGCACAAAGTATCAGGAGAGTTGGGCACTTCAAATGGAGACTCAAAGCAAAAAGCCACCTAGAGCAGCAAATAGAAAGTGCTGAACATAATAGTGTTTCTGAATCCCCACCCCATACCAGAACTTAGCACCTGACTCTGGGCTGTATCTCCATTCATCCAGGATGGAGAATGCCTAGTCTCTCTTTAGAGGGTAGGCACCTGATTGATCATTGGTAGTAGTAGCGTCACCCAACTTTTTCATGATTGCCTTGTTTCCTAATTCCACTTGCCCTGGAGCTTGGAGATCTCAGCTTGTGTGGATTCAACTCCATATATATCCTTTCTTCCATGATATGGCTCTAACCACAAAGTCTATAAGCTAGTTTGGGTGAAAGGCAGGGAACCCCTCCAGTGCCCCATTTCTGTTGAAGCTGGACCAATGGAAAGCAAGGAAAGCAAGAGATGGGGCCACAAGGAGAACAAGCAAAAGAACCTAATTCTGTAGCCCACTGATGAAGACGCACACACATTTCATATCGATTAGAAAACAGAAATAACCTGAGGTCAAAGCCTCTAACCCAGGTCTCCCAACTCTCAGCAGAGTGTCCTAAAACTAGAGTACAGAGTCACACTTCCTGTTGCTTACACTCCTTCTGGTCCCACCACTGCTGCATTCTTGTCTGTCCAATATTCAACTTCAACAGGAAACATGAGACTACTCCCCACCCAGATTGTTCTATACCCTGGTGTTTGGGGCATTTTCCTGGGATGTGGGAAAAGTGGCTCTTGATCCCACCAAGCTATACTGGCCTGGAATCCAAGTCTCCAACCCCCTGAGTGAATGCTGTAGCCACTAAATTCACACACAACTGTTTGGTGGCAGTGGCACTTCCACCAACCATTCTTTCGAGCTAAAGTAATTGTGGCAACTGAGCTCTGTGCCAAACAGTGCTGTCAGTGTCAAGTAAGTATGCTCAAAGGATGTTTTTATGGCTGTCCTCTGGGAAACAGGCAGTTTAGCTACTGCCCCACTACCATTCTAGATGACAAATGAGTTTTGCTAGGAGTTAGGCTCCTAGGGCACTTACACATATGCAGACAGACTGCTCCGATGCGCTGGAAATCCTGTGCATCGCAGTAGACTTGATTGAGTCTACTGGAGTGCACAAATTGATGCGCTCTGGCAGCCTCATGCGTCATGCGTATCAGCGGTGCAGCACATCTCCATGCTGAGAAAATGGCAGTAGGGCACTTTGAAATAAAACACGTTCAATGTGATTTAGTTCAAAGCACCCCACTGCCATTTTCTCGGCGTGAGGATGTGCTGTGCCACTGATCCACGTGACACACAGGCACTTTTAATTAGTGCAGCTCAATAATTAAAAGCACCTGTTGTCACATCAGGATCACATGTAAAAATGCCCCTAGGTGCCCAGATTACGTCACTTTTGTGTATATGCCTAGGGAACTTTACAATCCAAAATGTAGGTGCCTCCTGAATTTTGGGGCTGCTGGAGTGGGGTCATTCTGGAACAGTGTTTGGAATGTAGGTGCATTAGGAGATTCTCTTTATATCAGGCAAACAATGTGCAATCTATTATTAGCTGTAATATATATGCCGTAATATATAACTGAACTATAATACAGTCCAGAGATGCTAGTCAAGAACAAAAGCTCTCCTGTGCTCAGTGTTGTTGAACCACCTGGTAAGAGACATTCTTTTCCCCAATTTCTTACAAGCTAAAGCATTGCACCTGCAAGCTGTTACTTGTAGGTGGATTCGTGATGTGAATGTAGCCTTATCACAAATCTAACTAGAGCCACTGGAATATTTTGGCACATCTTGGTCAGGCAAAGAAAGGGTAAATGGAAGCAATAAGACCCCACCATACAGAAAAGTTAAGTGACCTCCCATGTTCCCACACCAAACCTGTGACACAGCTAGCAACTGAGCTCAGATCTCCTGGGTCCAAGTCCAATAATTTAACCACGAAACCATCTGCCTACAAAAGAAGGTTTTTCCCTACAACTTAAATTAACTCATCGTTAAAATATCTTTCTGTAACGTAAATGATTTATTTTTAATTAACTCAGAAGGCATATTTTGAGGGAAAAACTTGGTATTTAAACAAAGAGATATCTGTATACAAAAGGAAAAAAGGAGACAGTCATGTACTAGTATAGAACTGAAATAAATCAATTTAGGCATGAGACTTCTGTACAGTGGACTTTTGCTTTAGATAATTATAATCACATGGTTTTCTTATCTTAAGAAAAAAAGTGAGTTGACCTTTCCTTTTCAGTACATCACAAGATTTATATGACAAGCTTCAACAGTTGGGATGTGTAGTGAGTTTTGGTTAAAGCTGAGAACTGAGGAAGTCAAGACCTGCTTTAAGATTTGATTTCCATGACCATCATCATTTTTTCAGAGTGCATTCAATGCAGGGTAACCAAGTTATTCTAGGTGCCTTGAAGAAGTTATTTAGACCTTGGAATTAAATAACCCAAACACTACGGTAACTGAGAGTGACTTTATATCATCCTCTCCAACTGACTCAAGAAGCAACACCAACAAGTTTGACAGTACCAGCTCAGTTCTTCTGGTCAAAGAAGGCGTCACAGCTACATCACATTTGTGTAGCTAGAAAAAGGGGAAACTGATTAGCTAGGCCACCAAAACAATCAACCAAAAAATGCCCAGAACTCTTTTGCAATCTATTTTCTAGCTTGCCCACTGTCTTCAGGATGTAGCAGCTGCTACTCCTTTCATTGCTCCCACCCTTTTTATCACATGCATTTATATTTTAACCATCTCTCTTACTCATTGACTGTGACTAATGGGGTTACAGCACTGCAGGACCTTCCCAGGCCTCTTCTGTCTTAACCAAAATGTGTTTTGATTCATTTACAGACTGAGCTTCCTTTATATGGTAGTGGTCACTTTCTTTTCTTGTCCCTCTATCCTGTCCAACATAGCTGCTCATTGTAGTTCTTCAATCCCATGCTGCTCAAGCTTCTCTGCTTCCAACCCCCCCCAACCTAGATGTCTCCTGAATTAATTTTGACCCTGTGTTTCAATCATTTCTCCCTCAAACACATTCTATTTGTGATTTCTTCCCCTAGGAGTCCAGCTGCTGTTGCTTAATTTATGCCTTTATTTTCTGCCTTGATTTCATTTAAGTACTGTTTGATATAACCTCCTGGGGGTCAGGATGGTTTTTCCCTGCTTGTGTGGCAAACTTATTGCAGCAGATCATTAAGTACACATATGGAATTGGATCCTTAGAAGGTGTAAGAAGCAACAGCTCCACTAACTTTCATTGGAGCCATATTTATTTATGGCTACCAAGAACCTGGCCAATTATTCTACATTTATTTTACTGCTCTACAGTCAAACAGGGTCAACATCATGTTCTCAGTGTGAACTAGCATCAAGTAGGCAATAGACTCCCTTTCCTTTAATATAATTAATTCCCTCAAAATAATTAACTAGTAAACATTTCCACTTAGAATTAGCTCCAGGTAAATCAGAGAATCAGGTGAATCAGTTTGTTGTCCTAAGCTAAACATATTCTAATTATCCCCATGAAAGTTTCAAGACTGAACTGTAAAAAAAAAAAAAAAATCTGTCTAAAACATTACCATAGTTCCCCCCCATACTACAGTAGGAAATGAAGCAATCCAGCCAGGACTTCACAAGAAATGAATAGCAAAAGACAGTATTTGGGCAATGACATGACTTGTTTTTTTACTGAGTTAAGAACTTGGAACTTGCCTTTCCTTCTAACTTAACTATTCCCACTCATCTGCTGCATGATTTCAAGGAAATTAATCCTTCCTTCCACAGTTCTTTAATACACTCTCAAAAGTTTCAGGCAAAAACACCTGGTCAAGCCAGATGGCTCAGAGCTACTCTTTTGTTGAAAACTGATTATTTCAGAGCTTACAGGACTCCTGCGGCTTAATTCCCACACCAATAGAGACATATTGAGAAATCATCACAGCTAGGGACAATGTTGGTAATTTCCTATAGCAATGTCAAGTTAAATATACTGGCTATGGAAGCCTATTCTTCTGTCAGACAGCAGATGTGATACTGTCAGTCTGGTAATCTACAAAGGATAAAAAGGCTACTAAAAAATTCATTACAGGTACAATCCTGACTCCAAATGGCTTTTAAACAACTTACAAATCTTTCCTTAAAAACAAAAGACTTTGACTCCTAACAGACAAGCTATCACTCAAGTGAAAACATCATACCTGGAAGTTAAAGAAACAGATTCTCCATTCACGGTAATGGGTACTGCTTTACTAATTCCAGCACTCTGACTTCAAGAGACCCGTGCCAATTTACAGTAGCTAAGAATGTCACTCAGCATTCCCAAATTATGTCTCAAATTCAGGGGCAGGTACTGCACATCATCAACACATTCATTTCCAAAGAACATATGGGCAAAAGTATTGAGAAGCCTACAGTTATAACTCTGTGGCTGTATTAAACAGACAGCAATCTAATAAGGGCTTTTCTCATTCACTATTTACTACAGACAATGAGACTGTAATATTTAATGCTACCTTTAAACCCAATACTAACACCACAACACAAATTATGTTTGGCAAGTGCTGCAATGCTGCACCAGGCAGCACGTGCACACAAGACCAGGTCTGGCAAGGTGCTGAGAAATCTGGCCTCACTCCAGTAAAGCACTAACATCCATGCTTAACTTTCAATACAGAAGTAATTTCTTTGAAGTGAATGGAACTGCTGCTGCCCATAAAGTTAAGAATCGGCTTAAACTCTTTGCTGGATGGTATGCTGAGCAAGATGGATCCTTTGCACATTAATCAGAACCACAGCACCTTTGCTGTGATTAACAGCAATCAGGTGCTGGCAACAATCAGCAAATGAAAACAGCAATGTGTATATGGACAAAAAAGATTCACATCCAAGGCAGGCAGAGAGAGCTACAGCATGAGACTACTGTATGTTTTTTTCTGAAGGCTGAATTTACACCAAAAAAACAACCTCACACCCTGCACCAGGGTGGATAAAAATCTACGATTAAAAAAAAAAAATAGATTTTTTATTTAAATGAGGTTTTTTGATTTAATCATATTTTTATTTTTAAGAGGCTTTTAAAAAAAAACCTTATATAAAGATAGTTTTAATTTAAAATATGTTAAAGCTCAAAGATATCATCATGGAATAGGGATTATAACTTCTAATTACAGTATATATTATTTGAGACAATATATTCATGTAACCTTAAATAGGTCAAAACAGGCCATATTAGGGGCTCAGTCTTATGGGGTTCTCAGAGGCTCCCCAATAGATTACTAAAGATTCAAGAAACCACTATACCCAATGGGACAGGGTGCTCAGTCTAGAAGATCCCATTAAGCATTTTCTATGATTCTCTTTCTGTGATGCTTAGTTTCAGTTCTCAGACTGGATTTGTGTCTCCAAAGATAACATCCTTGTTAAGAACAGCATATGCAGATGAGAGATAACAGACCTGATTACCTACCCATCGACCCTCTTCTCCCTCTGCAAGTTTGTGTACACAAAGTCAAGCCCTCACCTTTCTCTGACAGTGCAAAGTTTCAAGAAGTTAAATGAATAAAAGATTTCAAACAACAAGAATGCATTTTTTGTAGAAAACCATGATTAAATTGAGGCTTCCTGACCAGTGATTTAAATCATGATTTAAACTGATTTGATTGAAATCAAATCCACCCCACCCTGCATAGAGATAATGTAATGTTGTGTCCTCGTGAACACACCTGCACCATCTTACACCATCTCATTCAGATCATGAATTGTAAAGATCACCGGGACTTGTAACATGCATATTTATGTATGAGAGCTTTCTGGCAGCCCTCTGTTCCAATGGGTTCCCCAGAGACAAGTTTTCTACATTTCCATTTCCAGGTAGTGATAACAGTACAATACGTTCATTTTGCCATGACTGTAGCTAGATATAAACACAGTTTTCTTAAAAGGGCTGGGGTGTAAGCTAAGTTTAAAACTACCACTGCCTGCACTTCTGTGATGCACCTGCTGTGTTGTGGCACATGGCTCTCCTTTATGACTGCTGCAAACAGTTTTTGAAACTCTATGTACTGACTGCCAGGTTATGCATTCAGTGTCTGCAGATTTTGAACCATTTTGCTTTTTTGACTCTCTCTGACTTGCTTTGGAAGCAATTTTTATACCCTTTCAAAAATGGGTAAGACAGGAATACCATTGGGATAAAATAAAATAACAGTAGTCAGGCAGGCATTATCCGCCTAAGCTTAGCAGCCCATCAGGATAGTGTTGGATACAGCACACCAGTTTCAGTAGCCAATGGTACACAAAGGAACGAGGTGGCCGGCAATGACATTTGTGCACCCCTGACTCTCCTGCTCAAGCAACCAAATACCCATTTACTTCAGCTGAAACTGAAGGGTCAACTGAAACTAGCCTTTCACATGAATCCAAAGCACAGCTCCACTTCACACCTCTAGGGCAGCACAATATTTTATTTACCGTACCCCTGCACCCTTCTTAATACTAATAAAGAACAATTCTTATTATTTTACAATACTGCATGGAAGTGGACACAATTTAACATCACTGCATTTTTGTAACACAATCACTGATATTGTTTAAATGAATCTCAGGGTCCTTTTCAAGTTATGGGCCTGATATCAAAAGTCAAGCAGTGATGGTAACTACTTCTTCTCAAGGAGTTCCAACCAACGTAACAGCATTGGTCAGTGAAGGACGGGTTATAATGGAGAAGGGGCACAAAGGCTGCAGAATCCCTGGTGCTTGGAGGTTGCCAGGGCTCTCTTTCTGGAAGCCTGGTCCCCTGTGGCTGCCCCCATTACTTTCTCAGCCTTGTTCTATTAGCCACAGCCCTCAGGATATGCATGGAGAGAAGAAGGTCAGGGTTTCTGACATGCTGTTTTTGCAAGGCCACTCCTCATCTCATTCTGAATTAATTTTTCAGCTGATTTCCTCTGGTTGCCAGGAAACAGCAACCAGAAACTGCCACTCCTACCTTCCACTCCATGTGTGAATGCCTAACTGTTCAGAGGGTGGAGGCATGGGGACGGGGGAGGGGGCTGATTGGGGCTCTCCACAGGATAATTCAGGTAGGCTTCAGGACAGCCACAGCCAACACTTCAGTAGCCAGTGGTACACAAGGGAATGATGTATGCAAGGGAGCCCCAACAACCCTACCACCCGGCACTGTTGCTTTGTCTGCCTCAATCTGTTTGTGAGCCTATGCTGAAGCACAGAGGGGCCAGCAGCAGATACAAGCTATCTCACGCGCATGGAGAGCATCAGGGAGAGAGCAGGAAGCCTGGAGCATCAAGTTTCTCTTTGCCATCACCCAAACACCTCTTAAGGCCCCTGACTCAAGGTTACATATCATTCTGCAACCAAATGGTCACCCACACAATAAACTGAAACTGTGCAAAGCAAAGATCTCACCATGAACGGGTGAATGGTGCAATACATTCAGCCCGGCCATGCGTGCAAAGGAACACCCACACAATAGAAGGGGCAAGGCCACAAAAAAAGAGCTGCAGTACAACTCTGCAGCTGGCTTCTTCCAGCTGTCAGGTAGGCAGCTCACTGCACTTCATAGTGTCATGGAGAAGTCGGGCTGGAAGGGACTCCAGAGGTCACCTGTCCAACCCCCTGCCTAAGGCAGGGTCATTGCCATCCAAATCATCCCATAAAACCATAATCTAAACTCTATACATGCCTACCCTCAACCCTGACACAACACAGACATAACACAGCAGCCACAGGTAAAGCAGGGGAACAATGGCAGCCAACGTCCTACTTCCATGAAACGTTGACCTCGTGCCATCTGGCTTTAATACGAATGGGCAGTGAGGCCGTTCTGCCCCATGTGGTGGGGCACGCTTTACCCCTGCTGGCTGTTGGCCGGTGCCTTACACTTGCACACAGCCCTGCTGAAAGAGAAGTGGGGCAGAGGCCCCTCTCTTCACATGAAGGAGCGCTTGGTGGACCCAGGCCTGAAGAGGCCAGCCTGGCTCAGCCCCCCCAGAGCCCTGAAGGGAGCAAAGTGTAGACTCACGCAGCTGGAGGAGTAGAATTCGTTGGAGAGGCATTTCGGGCTAGCGTCCCGCAGGAACGCCAGGTCGAAGAGGCAGAGCGCAGTGTTGTCCCAGGCCGGCACAGCCCAGGCTGGCCGCTCTGTTTGGTTGGCAAAGACGCCAGCCCAAAACCCTTGCTGCGGCAGGATGCTGGAAGCCAGGATGTGGCCGCGGCAGCCGCAGCTCAGGCGCACCTGGGTAGGGGTGTGGAAGTGCCCTCTGCTGTTGAGCATCACCACGCTGGGTGGCCCGTGGGGCAGGCGGTAGTAGGGGAAGAAGAGATGCTCGTGCCATAAGAAAGCGTCCACAAAGTGCAGTGGTGTGTGGTTGTACTTGAGTAGGTCGAAGCTGTCGGTGGGTATCAGGTCCCCCAGGTTGCGGATGGTGAGCACGATCTTGGCCTGCGAGGGCACCAGGCCGCAGCTGAACGTCCCGTTCAGCAAGTAGGTGGCGGCCACGGCCAGGTAGTCGCCCGATTTGTCCCCCCCGGCCCAGCTGAAGACGACACCGGCCGTGGAGCCGCGAGGCAGGCAGCTCACCACCTCGCTCTGGTTGCGCTCCACCGTGAGCCCGCGGAGCACCTGGCAGGTGCCGCTGTGCAGCGTCCAGCCCGCGAGCAGCCTGTTGTCGGTGCCGTAGGGCAGCAGCAGCTTGCTGTGGGCGCCGGCGGGCTGCGCGCACTGCCCCGCCGGGCCCAGGTGCAGCACGCCCCGCTGCCGGCTCAGCGCCGGCTCCAGCTCGAACAGACAGCTGCCGCCCGCCGCCAGCACCGCGCCCGGCCGCACCGCCAGGCTCTCGATGTCGTGCGCCAGCTCCAAGCGCCCCGCCAGCAGCGAGTCCCCCGCCGCCGCCGCCGCCGCCACGGCCAGCAGCAGGGGCAGCGCCCGCGCCAGCGGGGGGCCCGCCGGCCGCCCCCTCCCCGCCCGCCTCATGCGCTCGGCGGCTGCCGCCCCGCGCCGCGCGCCTTCCGCCGCTGCCCCATGGCTGCGGGAGGGGCCGCGCCGCCGCCGCCGCCTGCCGCCTGCGGGCGGGGAGTTCCTCTCGCCGGCGGGGCCGGCAGTGGGCCGGGCTCCCGCCACAGCCCCGCTCGCTGCTGCCGCTGCCCGGGGAGCCCGAGAGGAGGCACCTGGGCGCAGCCTCGGCCCCCCGCCCCTCCGGGACAGCGTTGCAGCGGCTGCGCTCCCCGTGGGGGCTCGCGGTAGCCTGAGGTCGGTGGAGAGCCACGGGGCTAGATGGCGCCTTCCGGCCCCGGGACTCACGGACGGACTCTATGATCAAGTGGCCCTTGGAGCGAGTGGTTGCTGAGCCACAGTTTCCTCTGAGCTGCCTGTCACCTGGTTCTTTGATCGCAGGTCCCCCAGCTCGCCCCGGCACCGTCTGTGGCAAGGGTGGGCAAAGTAAGGCCGGGGGGCGGGGGCGGCCCGCCAGGCCATTCTGTCCGCCCGTGGGGCCCCCCAAAATTTAGAAAATTAATACTAACCTGCCCTGAGCTGCCTGCCACGCAGCCCTTGATGGCATGCTGAAACTCAGTAAGTGGCCTTCTGCCCACAATAATTGCCCGTTCCTGATCTGTGGGGTGCTTGCCCTCCATGCCCAAGTTGGGACTTGCACTGAAGTTTGGTGGTGGCCTCTCACCCCTTGCCGTGACTATGACACCATCAGCTTTGGGTGAGCCTGTCTATTATTGGAGCTGCCAAATCCAGGCACTTGGCTAATTTTACTGAAGTGTAGAAAGCGAGAGGAGGAGAGCTGGCATGGACTGCCAGGGTCATAGATTTCATAGACATTAGGGCTGGAAGGGACCTCGAAACATCATCCAGCCCAGCCCCCTGCCCGAGGGGCAGGAAGTCAGCTGGGGTCATAGGATCCCAGCAAGATAAGCATCCAATTTGCTCTTGAAGATGTTCGATGTAGGTGCTTGAACCACCTCCGCTGGCAGACTGTTCCAGACCTTGGGGGCTCGGACAGTAAAGAAATTCTTCCTTATGTCCAGCCTGAAAAGGTCTTGTAGTAGTTTATGACCATTCGACCTCGTCATCCCTTGGGGTGCTCTGGTGAACAAACGTTCCCCCAGCTCCTGGTGAACATCCCTGCTAAACTTATAGGTGGTCATCAGATCATCCAATGCCCTGCCCGAGGCAGGATCATCCCTATCCGAACTGTCCTATGCAACCCATCATCTAAACTCTACAAAAGACTACCTTCAACATAAAACTGAGCTCCAGCTGCTGGGGGCTGCAATAAAAACCCATAGGCTGAAGTCATGTAGAATTTGGACCCTATACACTAACCCATGTAGATTAAATTTCTTTCGTTCTTTCCTCCATCTACTTTGGTAGTTTTATACATCTGTAGCACAAAGCTTTGGTGAGCTGAAGCTCACTTCATCAGATGTCATGGAACCATAACAAAGACCATCTTCCAAACATGGGCTGAGGTTTTCTCCAGGGTCTCTCCAGGTCAATCTTCTGTCTGCTCTAAAGTTCCCTTCCTGATGTAAGGTGGCACTGAACATGGTATTCTGCATGCCCTGTCTCGACCTGGTCTGTCATATTCTGTATGAGGTTAAACAGTTTCTGCAGTTCTCTTTGAAGACACCTACATTTTGGTGGTGAGGACAGCAATTCTTCTTTAGTCTTGCCATCTTTATGACAAGTCCCACTGGGATCTATATGAATTGATATGTCATTGGGCAATGGGGTCTCAGTTAGGACCTATTTCTATAAGGTACTGAGCCTTCTCAACTTCCACTGCAATCGTGAGTACAATTACATCCTAGGCCTGGGTGTCTAGACCGATGGTTCCCAATCTTTGTTGGACCATGGCCCAATGCCAAGGCCTGGACCTAACTTCCAATCACCTTGCAGCTGCAAAAAACACCCCTCTTCCCTCCCCCCCCCATTTCTGATGCAAAAATTAATGATCTGCAGTAACTGAATTCTTCTTGGACTCTGAGTGGAGTCACCTCAAAACGATTCTTTTAGTCACTTTACTACTATCTCTCTGGTGATAACAGGAAAAGAAATCAGTTTTAATCCAGATCATCGCACCATAAAAGGTTTTTTTCAGCAAGTCTTCCATAGTGATATACTGCACCTCTATCAAAAAAGTTGCATTTCTTTGGTGTAGAACAAGGATGATGGCATAGTTTCTTGCTGTTCCTCCTGACACACAAAAAGAAATCCAACTTCTCCAAACTATATGTTTGCATAAGCAAATGTGCAATTTCACTGAAATTAACTGTGCAGAAAGAGATAACTTGTTGAATATTTTTTTCTCCTGGGTCACTTCCAGTAGGGACTCAGCAAAAGCAGAACCATGTTTTACATACTCAGCAAGCAGCAGATAATCTATTTTTGCTGAGTCCTAAATAAAATGTGATTATGCAAGGAAAAAAATCTTAATGTTTTCTCCTGATAGAGACTGGAATCTCCTAGTGGAGGCAGACATAGGGCTAACTTAAATAAGAGCGTGCATGTTCAGAGTTGAGGCACCAATTACTCTAAAGGTCCTTTTCACAGCTAAAAAGCATATAGTAGCCTATATTTAAATGAGAATCATGGCCTATATTCACATACAAGAACTGTTATATACACAACAGATTTACATTTCTTTCCTCAAAGACCACATCCAGTAGCAGTTGCTACATGAGACACTTATTTTTGCCCTGTATCTGCAGGTTTAAGTAATCAGAGCCCCTGACATATCTCATTCCCACAGCCAGAACCCTCTATTTTTTATACTTCTTCATAGGCATTAACTGAAAGAGTACATACAGATCCTGCAAAATGCAGTGTAATGTGATGGCATTGTTATAGGGTATAGCTTGTCTTCACACTAGAGATGCAAAGCAAGCATGCTGCTTTTGGTGAAGTAGTAAAGGTGTACTCTTGTACAGAATATGTACTCTTAGTCAACATGTATACAGTTTTTTTGTCAAGCTGATTTTGCTGAAATACACTGCTTTTGCAGCACGAACTTGGTTGAACACTTGACACTTATACACAATGCTGACTTCGTATCCGCTTCTCGGTTCAGTTCAAGGTGTTAAGTTATGAAGCTGTCTGTAGTCTAGCTTTTGGCTTACTTGACCTCATGACATGAGGCCAACAGTGAGCTTTACTAATTAATCCTACTTTCACATCTCAGTGCACTGGTGGGAGGCTACATTCAGCAAATGGATGATATCTCTAAAAGCTGTTCCTCTGAATTTCTTAAAGCTCAAGTGCATTGGCTCTCAGGGTATGTCTCCAGTACCATAGCAAGGGAGGGGCAAGTGGGGCAACTGCCACAGATGCCAAAGCAAAGGGGCACCAATAGGCATGGCCCTGCGAGAGCAGGGCACAGGACAGAGCTGCAAGAGGCTTGTTTGAGGAGGACACAAGGACATGGAGGGGGCAGCTCCCACCACTGTGTGCACCCCCAGGCAAGCATGAGGGGATTTGTGCCCCTTGGATCTGTGTGTAGGGCATGGGTGGGTTGCTGCTGTGGGCTTGCCCTGGGTGCCAAACTTCCTTGCTACGGCACAGTATGGCTCATTTATTTTTTCCTCTTCTTGTCTAAAGTAGGCTACGTTTATTTTATCCAGAGGTTCTTTTGGACAACTGACAGATTGTTACAGTGAACTTTTGCTCCTTACTGCAAGGTGCTGCCAAATACAACTTCTGTTGAAGTTTTGGAAGTCTACAGCTATTGAGGGTGCTCAGGCCACCCTCAAGAGAAATGGAGCTGGATTAAGCTCATGCTGAAATTGTGGAACATTAAAATGAATGTACTGAACTAGTACTTCATATAACTAGGTGCTGTACTGTGAAAGTGACTGTAAAATATTTTTACTGGCATAAAAGTAATGAAAGGCAGGGCAATCGAGGTATGTTTACAAAATAAATGTAAAATTACAAATATTTTTACTGCATTTACTTCTTTATCTGTACAATATAATATTTGTTCTTAAGACTATGGTTTCAGCCAAAATAATACTTCATTTTCACTTTCCATATTCCTAAATCCTGTGGAGAAATCTGTCAAAATAGAACCAGCCTGTTTTATGTTGCATGTTTGACATATTGATGCCCATATCTTGAACTCTTTACTTGAGCATAATTCCCGAATTATTGAGTTCACATTTACTCCTGAAGCCTCCTCCTGTGAAATCTGAGAGCAGAATGTAACTCAGAGTTTTGCTTGAGTGAGAACTGAATTAGGACTCCAGGACTTGATCCTATGCATGCGAGGTAAAGTGAAGTAAGAGCTCTTCTTAGTTTCCAAATACTGATTCCAGATTCCAAATACTGTGTTCATTAGCAGAGGAACATACCTAATCACTTCAAGAGAAGTTAATGAAACACATCAAAGAGTGTCCCTTAATTATTTTAAGGAGTGGCTCCCAAACTTTTTGGATCAACCGGCCTTGTTTTGCAGCAAAACTAAGACCTCCTATTGCCCAATCAGTCTGTTTCCCCTACTGTAACTCCTTCCCCTACTGTAACTCCTTCGTTATCAAACAGAACACTTCTTGAGTTAACTTTTTACACAGTAATGTCTCTCTGTCCACAACTCAATAACCTTCTTTCTCTCTTCCTTATTGTTCATTTGCATGTCAAATTTAGCAGAGTTTAGGATTTTATAGAGGAACTGTCCAAAACAGACACCACCAAATGTAGCTTAAGCTTTAGAACTCTACATTCACTTTAGAGTGCCCCTGCAGCTGCTCCTGAAATTTTAGATTTGCATGTAGTAGCTGTTGTTTCTGGGCCTCTCCTTTTTTTCTATTATCTACGGTAAGGAAATCCCAGGTATACATAGTCTTCTGTGGCCCCAAAGAATAAATTCAACTATCACAAGCTATTGAGCACTTAACTACAAAAGCTCTCCAAATAATGCAACTGCGTAAAGGAGGTCAGTACTCTGAAGTGAAGAGGATGCTACCATAAAGTCAAATATTTTTGTACAGTAGATTTCTGCAGTTAACAACACTTCTGTGCATTGTTTGAGAAAAAAGAGGAAGGAAGGAAGGAACGAGTTTTCAGCCTGTCTCCATTCTAAGTGACACTAACCATTTTGAAGGACTGACCAAAGGAATCATAAGCAAAAATCCAAAGCATGTTTTCTTTAAGAATTTCATTTTTTTTCTTTCTTTAATGTAATTTCCTTATTGAAAGTTTTTGTGGTATAAAAAAGGAAGAGCAACTCGGAATTTCATGCAGAAAAGAAATAGCACTTTCCCCTCTGCTCCATGTAACTAAAATATGCTCCTCCTATTCTAAGTTACAGACTGACACTCAGAAAGAATGCACAAGCAGGAAACCTGAATTCTGTTTCCAGCTCTGCTACAGACTTGTGTGTGACCTCGGGCAAGTCCCATAACTCAGTGTGTCTCCATTTGCCTTTTCCTTGAGTGGGGGATAACAATATTTCCTTGTGTCACAGAAAAACTAATGCTTAATAATTAAGGACTGTAAAATCTTCACATGGGAAACACTATTTAAGTGCAAAATATTATTACAGAATAAGTAGAACTTGCTTCAAATGTTGAGTTTTTTATGAAGGAAAATAAGTTTATACACTGTTCTGAACATGTCCTTTCACAGCATCCAATGAAGTCAGCTCAGGCTCACAAAGGCTTATGCTTTATATCACTCTGATTTAGTTAGTCTGCAACGTGCAGTTCTACCTGCTCCTTTTAAGACTGACCTGAACTGTTGCTCAAGCTCTGTTTATAGTCTTTGCAATCATAATGACATTAATGGGATGTGTGAAATCAGACAGGGGAATTTGACCCACTTGAAGTTTTGCTTGTATGAGAATTCAGTAAAGATTTCAGGACTTGAGCTTACATACATGAGTTAAAAAACAAAGGAAGATCTGTTCTTAGGTGACTTCACATTGCTGCCTCAGTTGCCTCCTTTCTGTCTCCTTTTCTCTCCTTTGCATGTCAACGTCATCAATATTAGGCTAATCTTTAATAATGTAGGTTACTGGATGAGTTTTTCAAATGTAGCCCCTGCACAAGATTTTAGTAAGTTTTAACTCTATGAAAAATGTGAAAAACCTGTGTTATTCCATTATTAAGATCCTTCATGACAAAGAAAGGTGTGATAATAAGTGCTAAAATTCTTTAAGGGCCCATTTTAAATTAATTTTAACTCTAACAGATTTACTTGTCACTCATTCAGTATTCAGAGTGAGAGCTGTAAATTGGAAAATAATATACTGTAACTTTCATCCCTAAAGAAGAATGCCTACTTTAAAGTCTAGAATTTAAGTTTATCGATGGAATTGTTCCTAACACTTGCATAATGGAATTCCACAGTAAGTGCCTCCATAATAAGAACAGGCTGCCTATGGAAAAATCAAAATCCCTGTTACTGTTCCTTTTTTCCTATAGTTTCTCAAAGTAATTTCACTGTTCTACAAGCTCACGACCTTTATAAGTATCCGTGGCCACTTATTTATAGTTCCAGCATTTAAGTGTCATATTTAATTGCCCCACACTAATATTGCATAATTTGATACATTATATCATTTAGCAGTCAAATCAGATTCCAAATACTGTGTTCATTAGTAGAGGAACATATCTATTCGCTTCAAAAGAAGTTAATGAAACACACCGAAGAGTGTCCCTTGATTATTTAAAGGAGTGGCTCCCAAACTTTTTGGACCAACTGGCCTTGTTTTGCAACAAGACTAAGACCTCCTATTGCCCAATCAGTCTGTTTCCCCTATTGTAATCTGGCAGAATGACTTAACAGAAAAAAAGCTCACCGTCAGCAGGCTCTGTCTGGCAATACTTGATTTTATAAACAAGGCACAGAAACAAGCTAATACAATCGGAAAGTAAATTGAAGACTCCTGGAGCCCTGTGTTCCCCAGAAGTGGAACATGATCTTCTCAAATAAATTATTTCCACTTAAACTTCCCAAGTGCCTTCCATAAAGGCTTTTCCTAAGCCAAAGGCTGAACTGAGGTTAACTCCTCCTATGCTATGCTGGATAGTTTTTATCATATTGTAATTGAAGATCACGCATTTCCCTAACTTCACTTCCCCCTTTTTGTTTTTATTAAAACTTTTACAAGGAAACAGACTGTTAGGATCTCACATAATAGCCTAAACCTATAAGATATTAAGTTTTTGAAGAGTGGAGTCTAAAAATATTCTTTTCCCGTTAAGAAATTTCTAGTAATCATAGAAAAAGATGGAAAGATGAACACATGATATATGAGAAAAACAGCTTCTATATGGAACATTTTTTAAAGTTTTCCAGGTAACAGTTGCCTTTTAATGCTCAGTTCTCTAAAATTACTCTCCACAAAGGCAGGACTTGGTAGTTTCTCTTTCCATTAGCTTTAATTAAAGTTTACTTAATTTAACCAGAGAAGTTTCAGTTGTGTTTTTAAAAGACTATGAAAATACAGTTTCTGTCAAGTGATCCTCTCAAAGTTCACGCACTGAGTTAATAAAAGACCCAGGTTCCTGAAGTTACTGCCTGAAATGATTTAAATGAATTATTTTTATTTTATTTTTTTATTTCATTCAATGCCATATGCTAATACTGCAGTCAACATTTCTTTGTATGCTGTTTCAGCATTGTATCTGACGGAGGCAGGAGGTATAACTAATTAAATGTTTTTCTTTTCCTTTAAAATAATTTTTTTTTCATAATGAAATGAATTCAATAAATGACCTGAATGAGACTGGCAATTGACACACTGATTTACCAGGAAACCTGTTTGGAAGAATTCACTAGCAATGTTAAAAGGAGTCTGCAACCTAAATTGACTTAGATCAGTGCCATCTGGAATAATAATTCCCTGCCATTTTACTGAATCCCATATCTCAGTGGAGTGGCTACACTGCTTCATCTACCTTTCACTCTCCCATATTTTCTGGCCTTTATTCATTTTTTTCTTATATATTTCCCCCACCCTCTATATTTTTATTTGCATTTGTTTCTCTAGTTAACTGTGAGTGTGTGAGTACATATATATGTATGTGTGTGTGTGTACACATCTATATCACACACACGGACACACACACACAACCATGCACAGTTTGCTGCTTTGCTCTTCCCCTTCTCCTGGGAATTGTCTATGTCACAAAATGTTACCAGACTCTCACAAGTGCATGGTGATATCTCCATTACCCCACTTCACATAAGTCTTGCATATTGCCCCATACAAGCAATGGGAGTTAAATGGTGACTCCATATGCCCTCATAGGGCTTCACAAGAGCTGGGACTGAAAGAGACATTTGGTCCAGTGGGAATCTACCATGCAACATTTTTTCTATTGCATCTTGGATTGTCATAACAACAGATACAAGGGGAAAAAGGAACATATTAATTTCTAAGAGCCACATACTCTCTAGCATATTTTCTTCCTCCTGGCCCCATTTATCTTTCACTCTGGCCTGCCCAGGGCACCAATTTCAAAATCCCTGAAATTGAAATTTCAGGAGAGCTGAAAAAGGAATTGGATAATGCCTGACCTGTGGTGTGACACTTAGACTACTGTTCTAGGAAGTTGGTGAGACAGGGTTAAACCCCAACAAAGATTGTGGACTTTAAGCCAAGTCTCCAGGGGTATCGATACATGTTCTGGGGCAGGGAGGGCATTTTAATTAGAGAAGATCCTGGACAGCCACTCTGATTAAAACACTGCAGCATCACGTGTATTCAGCGCCCCACATTTCAAAATGGCTATGAAGGCACTTTAACTAAAGTTCATTCAAAGAGTTTTAGTTAAAGCACCCCGCCACCATTTTGAAATATGGGATGCTGAATACACGTGACACAGCAGCACACCAGAGTGTTCTAAGTACCATGGTCCAGCAGGCTTGATTAACTGAATCTGCTCTGACATATTTGAATTAGAATGCATCAGAATACATGTATAGGCACCCTGCTTTTCTAGGTGGGTGCCCTAACCACTCAGTTATTGGGGCTAAAATGCGAGAGGCCCCACCCTCCTCCATCTACTACTAGTAGGGTTTTGTCTATTTACAATTCTGTGACGTGTGTGTGTACTCCAAGTGTGCCTATGTAGCTGCATACATGCCTGGCCACCATGTACCTACTGATTATCCACAGCAACTGTGTAGTTGCTAATGCATGCACAGGAGTAATAGAATTGCAACCTGTGCATCAATGTCACAGAGGCCATTTCCATTACTGGAAAACTGCCATTTAGGCATACAAAGGGTAATAGAATTGCATGCCATATGTGCATGTTTGGAAAAATTGAATTTTTCCATATTCTCTTATTCTGTTAATTCATAAAATAATCCAGTAGGTCTTTTAGTGATATTAAGTTAAAATTGTTGCCATTCAATAATTGCACAGACTTACAACAAACAACTTGCTGTAGCACAGTATGAAATGCTAGTTTTCTGAGTGTGTTGTGAGGCTTTCTATACACCCAGTAGATTGCAACTGTGGAAAATAACAAAGCTCTAATGCAAGTTGGGAACAAAAAGGACCAAAAAGCTGTGAATAAAGATCTCGGCATGGATAAGCCCCAGGCCTTGCTCTAGTAAGCAAATGTGGGAAATCAG
This sequence comes from Crocodylus siamensis, assembly GCF_052110815.1. Taxonomy (NCBI): domain Eukaryota; kingdom Metazoa; phylum Chordata; order Crocodylia; family Crocodylidae; genus Crocodylus; species Crocodylus siamensis. The sequence goes on along the minus strand of NC_143398.1, from coordinate 85,717,883 downwards.
TATTTAACTAGTTGTCAGTAGACTAGCCATCACATGGTAAACAGTGATTATGATAGCAAAATAAACTCTGCAAAATAGGTGTTTATCTAATTTGGGGGAGCTTTGTAGGAGGTAAAGGCATTAACTGTTAGGAATTTTCAAGCACATTTCAACTACATTTTTGCCATGGTTTATTTAGCAACAAGCCACCATTAATATGATTGAAATAGACATTGATAGGTGTTCTTAGAAACAAATGCCCTATCAAAAGTGCTTGCCCTATCATTTGTTGGGTGAAGAAGTACCAAAATGGAAAGCAAAGTAAAGACTGTGATGCAGAACAGGGGTTGGCAACATTTTCTGGAGGTGGCCTGGAACAACTCAGGTCACACTGAAGGAAAGCCAGTCTCATTCTATGAGACTCAGAGTTGTCACAGGAGTTCCTGGCTTCTCTGATTTCACCATGGGCACAGACAGAAGTTATGTTTGTCACACAATCAGCCCCCTGAAAGCACTCTACAGCCATACCATGACACATGCATGGCTGCAGAGCACTTTTAAAAAGTCCAATCACATGAAAAATTAACCCTTATCAAATGAGGGATCAGATGAAAGTGCTCCACTTTGGAGCTCCTTAGGAAAGTTGTGTTCCCTAGGGTTAATTTGTGGTGCAATCGGGACTAAGCTGATGCAAACCAACCATGGGTGACTGGTGCCACCTTAGTCGGGGGGGCACATGCCCTCCACCTGCGACCAGTCCCCCCGACCAGAGTGCAGGGGTCCCCCACGGTTGATCCTGCAGACCAGGGAGGAGAGGTCCCTCGTGGGTGATCCTAAAGGCAGGGTGATCCCGCAACGGCCAATTGCTGCAGCCAATCGCTGTGATCACTGCACCTGCTTCCAGGAGTGGCTGCAGCTGCTTCCAGGAGAAAGTGCCAGCCATTTGCTGCAGCCAGTCCCAGATGTGGGCAGCCACTCCCAGAAGCAGCTGCAGCGATCTCAGTAATCGGCCTGAGCTTGCATGGGGGGCACCAGCGCTCCCGCCTGCACGCCTGCCCATTGCCTAAGTGGTGAGCACGGTCCGTCAGGGGGCACATTGGTGCTCTCAGAGGATGCATGTGCACCCCTGTGCATTCCCTACATGTCACCATTGAACCCAACTCTGCCCCTGGGGCTATCTACAGGAAGAGAGAGGGGAGGGGGATTTGCTTGGCAGCTAGGGCTTGCCTGGCCTGAGCTGGAGGGGGACAGGTGGATTGGAGCCCCCTCCCCAACCGCCATGCTTTAGCTCTGGCCAGGAAAATCCCCACCAGCAGCTCACTCCCCATTCCTTCCTGCAGACAGCCACAGAACTGGGGGAGGGGAGGGTTTGGTGGGGGGGTTGGGGGAGAAGGGCTCCTGCAGGCAGACTTGATCCCCATGCCCCACACCCAACACAACAGGCAAATGTCTGTTGGGTTGGGGAGGCACTCTAACTCATGCAGCTTTATCTAAAGTGCAATGAATCAGAGCAAAGGCCTGTATGTCTGTCAGCACCTTGCGAGAGGAAGAGGAAATCCAATGGTAGTATGACGTTATTCAATTCAGGAGAAACTAAGAAGATAAGGCAAAATTTCAAAGAGAAACCTACTTAAAATAGGTTTAAAATAGTTCCCTAATTAATATTGAGAAAATACAGTTGTTCTCTGAAAAGTTATAGCCCCAAATCTGAAGGCTACACTTAATCATTAACTGTGAAAAGGATTTAGTTATAAATCTCAGTGTAACACAAACCACATAACTGCCACTGATGCCTTCATACTTATTTGCTGCAAGGTCCCACTTAATTCATCCAACTTTGTGACTAAATAAGTAATCAACAGCTGGGTTTCAGATCTGCATTTTCGCAAAGACTATTCTAAGAGAGAGAATACTTGTTGAGACCAGGGATGGCCAAGGACTTTTTATTTCCTACAAGCAATTATCATTACCAATTAAGCATTTCTACTGTGAACAAGGGCCAGCTGTGGTGTTTTACTTTTGCTTTTAGTCTCTGTAATGAATGCAGAAGTACTTCTACATCAGCTTTAGATATCTGGAGGCTAAAACTTGCTATCACAATGAGAGAAAATGCACAGTTCTGAGCTAAGATAATGGACATTTCCTTTTTCACAGTTTCATGTAAAAACAAGTCTTCACACATTCTAGGCCTATGGTTTTCAACATTTTTTAGACACAAGGCACCCCTCATTAGACACAAAGCACCCCACTGCTTCCCTATCTGCTGTCCAGAGAAAGTGCTGCAGTAGGGACACAAAGAGGAGCTGCTGGAGCCCAGGGAAGCTGAGCAGGTCTCCCTTCGGCTACAACAGTGGCAGCAGCAATCTCACCCAGAAGTTGTGTATAATGGTCTGGGCCAGGGCTGGGGCCCTCTTGCACATGATGGTGGGAGCGAAACACATGGGCTGGAAGGGGTACAATACATTGGTGGGCGCCCGCGGGCTCACCTGGCAGGCCAGATCTGGCCTGCATGCCATATTTTATCTGCCCTATGTCAGAGGCTGGCAGACAACTACTTTTTCTCTGATGCAGAGTTCACATTCCCTTGGCATTTGTCTTAGTCTATATTTCCCACCATAAACAACACTTAAAAGCCTTCTCAGTCTTTCTCACACACCAAGTTAATTTGCATTGCCATTGCAGATAGCCACACACTTTACCTCTCTTTCTCTTTCTGGTTGTCTTCAGCTCCTTGTTTTTCCCCTTTCAAGTTTCATTTTTTCAGTTGGGGGGTTATTCTAATACTTATTCAGTGCTTAACCTGGCTATTTTTACTGCACTGTTACTCAGCACACCAAATGCTTTGGTAGGGGATTTATAAATAAAATTATTAAGGAAAACATTAAGATTGTCTTAGCTTTTATACGTGCTTCTCTCCTGACAGGACTCCCTAATATAGTGCTATGACGCCCAGCTCTGCAAGCTGTTCCAGTCAGGCCAGTTTCTTGGGGGGGAAGTGGATTCCCCATACTGCTCATTTGATAGTGACAGGGTCATGAAGGACAATCCTAACACCTTAAAAGTCAGGGGGAGTTTTGCTGGTACCTGTGAAAAGACAGTGCCACTGGCTTTAGCACAGACTAGAGCAGGGTTGTCAAACTCACTTTGTGCTCTAGGCTGGATTCAGACTGTAGGGCACCTTGCAGGCTGCATCCAGCCCAGGGCACAAGGAAGCAATGGAGGCGGCAGCTGTGGCTCCAATGCAGGGCACATGGCTGTGGCTCTGCCCCCACCACATGCCCCAGGCCAGAGCTGGAGGTGCTGCCACCACTTGCCCAGAGTTCCAGCTCCAGCATGGGGCATGTGGTGGGGCTGGTGTCCAAGGAAGTAAGGCCATGGTAGTAGTGACACACGAAGTGACAGGAGGGCAACTGAGGCTGTATCAACTCTTACTTGCACTCCTGCCACCTGTTGCACCAGGGGCCCTGGATTCCTCGGTAGCCAATGCCCCCAACTTCCAGTGGCCTGCTGGCTGCCTAGTATACCAGATAGAGCAGCTCACAGACAAAATCTGGCCCACAGGCTAAATGTTTGACATGCCTGGGTTAGAAAATAGAGGACAAATTCTCTAGGAACCCTGGGTATACACCCAATTGTTAGCAACTGCCGAATATATTGTGTCTTTGCTGTTAGTGTTATACTTGCTAAGTATAACAACTGGCACAGGTGCTAGCTAGTGCATGCTATAAACACATTTTCATCTTGCTCTGTTGTCTAAGCAAGGCCAAGATTTTATCTATGATGTCTATTTTTCAGAAAACATGGGTTTAAAAAGCAGTGTACCTGCATATTGGCATTAAACTCTTAAAGAACATAAATAAAGGTAGTATCAGTATCTTCAATTTAACAGCTTGTGTTTGACCATGTTTACTTTTTCTATAATATAACTGCATATACACCAGAGGCAGAGGCCCTCACACTGGTTTATAGGAGAGAGCATGTTCAGAGAATGCCATCTTACAGATATTTTCCTTCTTGGTTGCAATTATATGGATGATCTTACCTCCATTTAATAATTACAGAATTTGCTTGTGGCAACTACAGTGATGGTTTTCATGGAAGGCTAATGTTTAGATAATATCTGAGTCAAAAAAGAAAGATTTGTAAAGTATCTAACTCAGTAAGACTTTTTACTTACAGATTAATCACAGTTTCCTTTTTTCCTTTCAGCTGAATTCTAACCCTCCCCCCATCCCCAGCCTGGTCTGTTTTTTTCTCACCTGGAAACAAGGAAGACAGCACCATATAGCCAACAAGCAAGTTATGGACCACAGCCTAGAAAATTGTGATCTAAAGAAATAAGGACCAGACCTGACAAAGGGCACTTTATGCCTGAAAGCTTGTCCAATATCCCTCACAACAATACAGTTGGTCTAATGAAAGATATCACAAAAAATCCTTGCCAGACATGTATTTCCTGGACCATCATGGGTACAACAGCTCTTCAAACCTAAGGAAACAGAATTTTATAGTTCAGCTGTTTAGCCACTGGGTGTCAGTAACGATTCAGCTGACCAAAGCTGATTACTGGAAAGAATAACATTGTAACCTGAACGGCATACTTGATGCATCTAAATCTGGGAGGTTAACATTTCAGCAGCTGCTTACTAGGGCTGTATGAAACACCATCGTTTTGTTTCAATGTCCGTTTCACCATTTCAAAGGGACAGTGTTTCATTTAATCATTTTGTTTCATTTTGAACAACTGTCTCATTTGTTTTATTGGAACTATTTCGCTGTTTCAACTTGTTTTGACATTTTGCCCATAGGCTATAATGGGGAATCATGAAAATGCCTAAACCATTGTCATTTCTTGCCTGATTTGGATGCAGATTGCAGGGATGGTAGCCCCCTCTGGGAGCATGAAGCCTGCCAAATTTCAGGGAGATAGGTGAAGAGGTTTCTCAGAAAATGCACCTCAATGTTTTGAAAGCAAAACTTACTGGCAGCAGCAGCTTCCTGTCATCCAGCATGCAGATCCGGGGGATCGCACCCCAGGAAGGGCTGTGGGACTGTGCCGGACTCCTCCCGGGGGTGCGGGTCCCCAGATCTGCACCGGATGATAGGAGGCTGCTGCTGCTGCCTGGGACTATCAGTGAGTGCAGCCTGCATCCAGCACCAGGGAAGACAGATGCTGCCATTGGCCCCAGGCAGCAGCAGCAGCAGCAGCAGCCTCCTGTCATCCAGGTGCAGATCTGGGGGCTGTGCTGGACTCCTCCTGGGGGTGCAGGCCCCCGGATCTACACCAGATGACAGGAGGCTGCCATTGCTCCTTGGGACTGGCACTGGGCGCAGCCAGCGTCCAGCACCAGGCTCCATGGAGCCCAGTCTGGTGGAGGGAGGCAGAGCACAGCCCTGACTCTGCTTGCCTCCTGCCACCAGGCTGCACTCCGAGTGGCTCCGCAGCCCCATGGAGGTGCCCTGCTTTTCTTACACACAGGGTTTGTTGCCACTGGGATCTCCTGGTGTCAACGCCTCCCCCTCCCCAACACACTGCATATTAGCAGCATGGGGAATACATGCATGTGTGATGCATATGGTGTGTGGTACCTCAGATGAGTCTGTGGTATTGCATACCAGATGTGCACACTCATCTGGACACGTCCCCAGAGTGTAATAAAAAAGGATGGAAATATATATATAACATTAAAATGGTTCTTGTATTACGAGGTGAGAGGTTAACAATCAGAAGTAGGCCACATTATTTAGGGATATGGAAACATATAAGAGAGATAAGGGAAATCAGTTAATCCCTTCCAGAAACTCTAGGATTACCTAAAACATCTCCTTCATATTCATTGGAAAGATGATGCATCAACTCTACAGATTATTTTCAAATAAATGCCTCAGTCAAATAAGCAACATCATCATCATCTCCCCTCTAGGTTCATAGCATGTTCTGATGAGCTGGTGGTGCACTGTGAACGGTTAAACTGCATTTACTTGCTTACAAGGCTATGAGAACCAGCGCCTGTGATCAGGAAACTTCTGCTAGCCTCATCCACCACTTCCTGGTGGTTTTTAGCTCTGGGCAAGCAGCAAACTTCCCAAGACAAGAGGGCAGATTCCTCCCTCCATCCCCCATAGAAGGCAGTCTCCAACCACCACCAGTCACTTCTTTTTGGTGGTGGTTGTCTGGATCCTTCACACCATGGTGAGGCCTGGCCTGTCTTCCTCCACCAATGCAATGTTCTTGTCTGTTGCTAGGGCTGCATATCTGTTCTTCAGATGAACCACAGCAGGTAGAAGAGAAGTCACAAGCCTCCAGCTTCTACCTTCTTGGATGTCCATGTCCTCGCTGTTCTCTAGCACTGCCTCTGGCTTTTCTTCCTTCACAGTCCTGGAGGTCTCCTCCAGCATCGAAACAATGAACTCCTCATGGCAGAGGATGCTTCAGAGACTCACCACCTCCTCCTGTAGCTCTTTTGCCTGTTTCCTAAGAGATACCACCAGGAGGCACCGCTCACACCGCAAACACCCCCCACCCAACCTGGCCATCACTGGAAGGAACCTGCAAGCCAGTTTCCACAGCACCAAACATGGACCTGGGTGGAGGTGTCGATGGTGAGTAATCCTACCTGGACAGAAACCTCACAGGTGCAAGTGGAGGAAGTGGCAGTGGCTCTGGCATTGCAGCAGTGGCTCTGGCAAGCATGGAAAACTGAATGGAGTTCACAGGACGTCCCCAAATATAGTAGCACAGATTTTGTTGGCATGTTATAGAGCTGAAGTCATTCCGGTTACTTAGATATGATAATTCTGACTTTACAAATGTGGTCCTTTCCACCACTAATTTTGGCACTGCTGGTTTGCCTTGCAGAACTTCGTTATGGTCATGCCAATACATGACATGCACTTTAGATGTTTCAACCAGTACTTGTGAACCAGACCTAGCCCTGGGGATTTCCAGGTTTGTACTTTTGTTATAATTTCATTGACATCTCTTCACTGAGACCAGATATCTTTCCCCTGATAGACTATCTCCTTGGCCTTTCCCTTTTTTTAACAGAGTAAGCATTGGACCTCCTGGCATTACAGAAGGTGAGGGGAGTGTTTCTTTGCATGCTCTATTTTTAGGAGCTGACAGCACTCATTAGAAAAAAATAGTCTGCAGTCAGCATTAAATGGGCAATGCTAAGTCCCTTCTTTGATTCCTTTGTAAAAATAGCAGATGCAATAACTCCAGGCTGCAACAAATAGTTGGAGTTGGTCACAATACTTTTGTACACAGTTGTGGTTCAGTCAGGTCTTCAGTTTTCCTATGACACTGTCTTCTTTTCTGGTACTTCTACCAGTTATCTTTGGGTTTTTAAAATCTGAGGTTAAGACTCTTGTCCTCTCATTTGTGATCTTGTTTTCACATCTTGCTTTTCACTTGGCATCCTTTGATTGAATCATCTTCTCTGTAGCATTCTGTTGCTAGTCCTTTTCACCGACACACTCTCATTGCAGCATAGTATGCAAGATGGTATGTGTATTGCAAAGTCTCACTCAATACATCATGCTTTTCTAGCACGAAGATGGTAAGTTTTACTGTTTTCGGATACCTCCTTCCATTAGGGAGATGTAGAATGGGAGCTCTGTTCCTCTCATAATTTCCTTCATACTGCAGTAAGACAAAAATGAAAATCTTGCATAGTCAGTTGGAAATCAGCTTGTGCTTCAACAGTTGGGCAGCCATTGCTAGGCTTCTGTGATTCACACAAGGCTTGCTTTCATCTGGACAGCTTTGTCCTTAAGGTGCATCAAAATTTCTGTTTTGATATTTTCCAGTCAGCTGTTTTGAATTATATGGGCTTGGTCTACCAGGCATTGATTGGTCATAGGTACATTTGGCTGTAATTCCTTCTTCCATATCTTGGCCTTTTTCTCCCTAAACCTTGTTTTGTAACAATAAAATAGGCTGATTGTGTTTAATTCCTCAGTTCAACACATGAGGCAGTATTAGTTTCAGAGGCATGAGCTGGGATCTTGCTTGGAGAACTCAAGCCTACACCTGATATCTCATCCTATGATGAGTTTATGAGTTAGGAATTGTGGTTACAAATAGTGTGCAATGCCAAGCCTTTTTATTTGATGGTCTGGTGGAGTGTTCACTGCATGGCTCATTGGGTGTTGCACCCTTGTCAGACAGAATCCTGCTACCCTTGACAACAATCCATGGGCAACTACCAAGCCAGCATGAAAATTACTTTAGGTCTGTCATCTTCTTCTTCAGAAGCAGTCACGTTCAACTTGTTGACATCCAGCTGGACTCTGCAATGTGGTACATCACTGCAACTTTCAAGTCAGCCCCAACACCTTGGCTGCCTGTGCTTTCGCACATGGTTTCTCCACCCATTCATCATGAGATAGCAAATCTATGGGAAGTTCAGTGAATTAAGAAAAACAAACATTTCCCCATTCACCAGGACCTCAACAATGCCACTCAACATCACCTAAAGTCACTCAAGCCCTTCTGGATCCATGCATTTCACCTTCAATAATGTGACTTGCACACTGATGAAGCTTGGAAAACTGAATGGAGTTCACAGGAAGGCCCAAATAAACATCTTGTGATAGATCCAACACAGAAGGTCCTGGCTTTGGTCTCCTGCAGTGCTCATGGGCAACCCTAAACCATATTCACATAAGCCATAAAAGATGCTAGACGCACAAAAGAAAATTAAAAACACTCCAGTGTGCAACTGAAGTCACTCAGAACAGACCATGGAACATACAATGACTCGATGCCTGATCCACAACTATGAAGCTGGTATCACAGCGATACACTTCGCTGCTCCTGATGCAACTGTCTCGCTCGGCCATCTAAACATAAAATTATAGTTGCTGTTCTGTAACTACATCAGCCATACGAAAGAAGAAGACTGACAGCCCAGTTGGATTGGTGTGGTTTTCAGCAACTCTTTAAAAATCCCTGTGTCTCCATTTTGTTTAGGGTCAACTAGAATTCATAGCTTTGCATGATACCTCAAGCTGATTTTGTGATATTATACACACATATCCTCAGACAACGCCTCTTGCAGATCCCTGATATGGAAGCAATTTCTGATAATATTAGACCACCAAGGTAGCTTGACAAATAGACCTTGCAACTGTTTCTGTTTGCCAGATTCAATACATTTTTTTTTTAAACTCAAGGTTATCTCTGTCTCACAGCAGCATACTTCTTCCCATTTTATTTTGTTATATTACAAATTTACACAATATTGAGTGTCAGGCACATAACTGAATTTAATGAAAAGGAATTGCACTTTTTCTATAGCTGCAGATGAACATATGGATTGTTTCGTTTTAATTCCATGTACGCACAAGACCCTGCCAGGAAAAAGAAAAAGAAATGCTTGGGCCACTAATATTTCCTGATCCAAACCATGTGTAGGATTGGATGGATTGGTAAAGTGATGTGGTCAAGACAGTATCTTATCACCAGGAGTTCTGTAACCATTTTGGGGCACTGCACTTTGAGAGCTGAAGTCTAGAAAAAACACATCCCATGAGAAGCCAGGATTTGTTGTTTAATGGACCAAGAGTGTAGCTGGGAGAGAAGTTGGATAAGCTTTTAGGCATGCCCTTCCTCAGATCTAAGAAAGAGGCAGATACAAGCTGAGGTAAATAGAACAGAGGTAAATAATGGCTACAACAACACAAGAGTGAAATAAATTGTCTTCTTCAGTCTAGAGAAGAGAAGACAGAAGGAGACATAATAATAGTCTTCAAATATATAAAGGGCAGCTGCAAAGTTACAAACTCTTTTCCATGTCCACTGAGGATAGGACAAGAAATAATAGGCTTAATCTACAATAAAGGAGATTTAGATTAAACATTACAGGGAAAAAATGCTGCTTGACTGTGAGGATAATTAAGCATTAGAATAGATTACCTAGGCAAGTTGTGGAATCAGTGTCACTGGAGACGTTTAAGAGCAGACTAGACAAATATGCACCAGGAATAGTTAAGGCAGAGATATTTCTACTTTTGGGCTGGAAAATGGATGATATGACCTCTTGAATAGGCCTTCCAGGACTGTTCTATGATTATCACTGCTATGTAGGGACTTGGATGGCTACAGCAAAGTTATTGGAAAGAGGAGAATTAATTTTTTTATTTGGGAAAACACAGAAACAGATTGTATGTCCAGGTTTGTGACTCCTTTCCCTTTGCTCTAATGACGGCTCCCTTTGTTTGTGCTTGTGAATAGGAAAGTTTGGACTATCACAAGGCATTCTCTGAGTCTTTCCAAGTTTCAGGTGAAGCCATAATTTGCTGACCTCATGGCAGGTTAGTTCCATTGATATCAGATTAATGTAGGAATGGGGAAACAGGGGAGTCATATTTTTAATATTAAAATGTAAATATACAAATGATGAAAAAGCCTATTGGGAAGAAGAAGAAGGGAATGGCACAGCCACAACTACACAAGGAGCTTCTGAAGCATGTGAAATAGTAGCTGCAATCTGGTACACAGCAGATACACAGGAACAACTTGGCTTCTTTCTTCCCCTGGGATATATCCCAGTCCAAGGGCTGGCCTAGTTTAGTCATGCTTATATTATGAGATCTGACAAAAGCACAGTCCATGGCAATAGGCTGATGACTTATTTTTCATTGTTGACGTTATTGATGCCTCAAGGGTGCGGACTAATACAAGCAGGTCAAATTCGGGTCTCCTCCCTGGAGTATTGCTCCAAGCCACTGACAGCACAGAACTATTTAAAATAACAGTCAGTGAAAGCTGGACTTAAACACCACAGGCCAGACTGTGACTCCTTACTCTCACTGTGAGACAAATATTCAGAGTTAGTCAATATTATGAACCAGAGATAAGTTTGCAGCTTTCATAGATAGCTTGAAACTCCCTTGCTCCAGTATTGATAGCAGCATAGGCTGGGTAGGGCTTCAGGTGCTGACTACTTACTCAAGGACCTGGGCAGGCCTGTGCAGCCCACCCTGAAGCTGCCACAGCTAAGGTAAAGTTAAGTTGGCCGTGCTTGTGCATTCTGAAATCACACCTTTGTATTGCAAACAAAAGCTACCCTCAATCAATGTGGCTTTGTGTAACTGCTCACCAGTGAAGGAAGTCATAATCTAGACCTAACTCATCAGAGCACTGTTGATACCTAAGAGAAACAGCAAAGCTAGAACTCCGTCAGAAAGTCCCGAGTTGTCTCCTTTTTTTCCCATCCCCCCATGCTGCTGCACCTTGTGGGTGCATTTTCATCCTTTTCTCATTGCAACATTTGCCTTTGTGAGCACCCCTACCCCCAGAACTCCTCCCACCACATGGCCTCATTTCCCCCATCACACATGTGGCCCAGACACCCTCAGCTCCCTGCTCTATACAGCACTGCCCCACTGCCTGTTGCAGCTGGAGCAATCGGGGGAGCAGAAGCTGGATGAGACCCTAGGAGCTGCAATTTAACCCCTTGGAGGCCACACAGCCCATGAGCCACCAGTTGGACAGCCCTGCTCTAAGATGCTGTTAGACATGAACTGCTTTGCAAGAATCCTGTATTTTCTCACATGTATGTTCCCAAATAAAAAAGGCATCTTCCTTTTGAAAGGCAGAATGAAGGAAAAAAGTTCTTTCCTCGATAGGCTCCACAGAGGGGATGGGGAAGGGAAGACAAAGTATCCATAGTCAGCAGCTAGGGAGCCCTTCAAGCAGTGCTTGCAGCTTTAGTTTCCACCTTCCTCTGAGAGAGGCTTATGAGGCAGAAACTGCCTTCACCATATTTCCTCAATTATAATATGTGCCCCAATCGCTGGCAACTGAATTTAAGGGGGCATGTTGTACATGAGAAGATATGGTACTTAGATATGACGTATTTGAAGCCTTAAATGTAAGTTGTTTGGGAATAAACCAAAGGCAAAAAAGACTCTTCAGTTTTGTGTTTAATAAGTAAAAAGCAATGCTTCTGCCCCAACTTATACAATTCACAAGCATCTAAAACAGTTCACTGCTAGGATGAGAAGTTTGAGCCCAAGACATTATAAATGACTGAAAGGAGGTGTTTAGAATGGAATTACCGTTTTGGCCTGGTTGCCAGGCTGGCAATGTGGTTGTCATCCAGCCATGTTAGATCCTACATATGTATGGTTTAGAATAAATGGTGTACTTGATGAACAGAAGGACAACCTGCCATATCCTTTAAAACATTTGCAAAAGGTGCAAACAACTTTTCAACAGAGATAATATATACAATATATAAGCAATCAGTAAAGCTAACTGCACTTTATCATGCATTATTAGCAGGTGCATGACAAACAGGTCCAGGGAGGTGATACTTCTGCTTTATGCAGCATTGGTCAGGCCACAGTTGGAGTACTGCACCCAGTTTTGGGTGCCACACTTCAAGAGGGATGTGGACAACCTCGAGAGGGTCTGGAGGAGGGCCACTCGTATAGTTCAGGGCCTGCAGGAAAAGCCCTATGAGGAGAAATTGAGGGGCCTGGATCCCTTCAGCCTCCACAAGAGAAGGCTGAGAGGTGATCTTATGGCTGCCTACAAATTCATCAGTGGGGAGGGATGGCAAGGAATAGGAGATGCTGTGTTTACCAGGGCACGCCTTGGAGTCACTAGGAACAACGGCCACAAACTGATGGAGACCAGATTTAAGTTAGGCATCAGGAAGAACTTCTTTACAGTAAGGGTTGCCACAATATGGAATGGGCTTCCAAGGGAGGTGGTGCTCTCTCCTACCATGGGGGTCTTCAAAAGGAGGCTAGACATGCACCTGGCTGGGGTTGTCTGACCCCAGTGCCTTTTCCAGCCCGGGGAAGGGGGTCAGACTCGATGACCTGCTAAGGTCCCTTCCAACCCAAACATCTATGAATCCATATTAGACAGCATCACACTTTAACCTCAAATAATCTCGTTTAATTCCTGAGATCAACAGCTCATGCTACCCATACATTCTGCCAAAGCCCTGGGATCATGTCCTACACATCAAAGTAATTATTTCCAGGAGAATTTCAATTTGCAAATAATGAAGAGACAGCACAACTTCTCCAGCGAGCAGCAGCAGTGGGCCATTTGCCAGTCTGCAGACTCACGAATGTTGGTGTTTAGTGCTCCCATCTGTTAGAAAGCCTGAGGGTGAATGGTTATCAAAAGCAATATGTGGATTTTTTTATTACACGTCTGAGATGTTATGACAAGTTTTGTCACAATACATGCCGCCAGGAAGGAGATGATCCTGAAGCTGACTGCATGTGGAAAGTCAGCTTTCCTGAAGTCAAGGACTTCCGTGTTGCTGACTGACTTGCTAGCTTTACGGTGGATAGTGAAGGTGATCATTTAGTGGCCGCTGTCACCCGGCTTCCCATCGATCACTAGGTCGCCGATTAGGTCATCCCCAGTAGCCAGTACCAGGTTGAACAGTGCTTTACCTCTCACTGACCCATAGACTTCTTGAGTCTAGTAGGGGTCATCCATGCATGACAGGAAGTTTTGCGACCGATCAGAATTTGCTGAGTGATCCTCCCACGAGATGTCCGGGTCATTGAATTCACCCATGACAGCCATGGTCCTGGAGCATGCAGCCTCAGTCAGTTCCCGAGCAAACTCCTGGTCAAGCTCCTGACTTTGGGTGGGAGGTCTGTAGTAGACTCCCACCATTGTGTCCCCTGTGCCATGTTCCCCACAGATTTTAACCCAAAGGGTCTCCACTCATCCACCCTGGTTGCCAATATCAGCTTGCAGGGACGCATAGCTTTCGTTAACATAGAGAGCTACACCCCCGCCCCTTTTATCTACAAAATCCCTCCTGTACAGGTTATAGCCATCTATACCCGTGGTCCAGTCATGGGTGAAGTCCCACCAGGTCTCCGTTATCCCTATGACATCGTAATTATTTGCATTAAGCAGGAGAATGAGTTCCTCCTGCTTATTCCCCAAGCTCCTGGCATTTGTGTACAGGCAGGCAAGTGTCCCCTTGGGGGCTCTTGCCTTGCCCACAGATTGTACCAGGGCTGGGGCATGGGTGGGCTCCCTTAAGTGCCTTGGCCTGCTGGCTTAGCAAGGGTTGCTCAGTGGGCCAGCAGTGGCGGTAGTCCCCCTGTCCCCCAGCAGGCTTAGATTAAAGCCCAGTGGAGCAGGTCAGCCAGTCTGGCTGAGAAGAGCCTCCTCCCCAGGGGAGAGAGGTGGAGGCTGTCTCTTCCCAGCAGCTCGCTGGGAGTTCAGTGGTTCCACATGCTCAGGAGGCTCATCAGTGAGGTCCTGAGGGACCATGACCCCAGGGAGAGGGGAGTTCAAGAAGAGTGGTTGCTCCTCAAGGGAGCAATCCTCAATGCACAAGCTAAGTCTATTCCATCTTGGAGGAAAGGCAGCAAGAGGGCACAGCCAGCCCCTTGGCTCTCCAGGGATCTAGCAAACCTCCTGAGGCTAAAAAGAAAGGCCTGCAAAGGATGGAGGTTGGGAATCACCTCCAAGGAGGATTATTCTGCACTGGTCCAGTCTTGCAGGGAGCAAACCAGGAAGTCCTAGGCTGCAACTGAACTCCAACTAGCTTTGAGCATCAAGGACAATAAAAAGCCCTTTTTCAGGTAAGTGGGGAGCTGGAGGAAAAGCAAGGGCAACATTGGACCCCTGCTGAACCAGATGGGGCAACTGACAACTGACACCCAGGAAAAAGCCAACCTATTAAATGGGTACTTTGCATCGGTTTTTCATCAGTCCCATGGGACACCCACACCCGCTACGGGACAGGGAGGTCTGGGTGAGGGAGATCCCCTGCCCTCCATTAATGCTGACCTTGTGAAGGAACACCTTGAGAGGCTGGATACCTTCAAGTCAGCCGGCCCTGACAATCTACACCCCAGACTACTCAAGGAGCTGGCGAGCCTCATAGCCCAGCCCCTGGCACAGATCTTTGAAAATTCCTGGCACTCTGGTGTAGTGCCCGAAGACTGGAAGAAGGCCAATGTGGTGCCGATCTTCAAGAAAGGGAGGAAAGTGGATCCAGCTAACTATAGGCTCATCAGCCTGACTTCTATCCCAGGGAAGATCTTAGAAAAGTTTATTAAAGAGGCCATCCTTAATGGACTGGCTGATGCCAACATCCTGAGGGATAGCCAGCATGGGTTTGTTGCAGGTAGGTCTTGTTTGACCAATCTCATTTCCTTCTATGACCAGGTGACCTATCACCTGGACAAGGGAGAAGAGACTGATGTCATATATCTTGACTTCAAAAAAACCTTCCATCTGGTATCCCATGATCGCCTTTTGGCGAAACTGGCAATTGTGGCCTTGGGTCCACCACGATCCACTGCCTGGGAAATTGGCTCCGTGGTCGGACCCAGAGGGTAGTAATTGATGGAAGTCATTCATCATGGTGTCCTGTGACCAGTGGGGTCCCTCAAGGCTCTGTTCTTGGACACATATTGTTCAACATCCTCATTAATGATGAGGACACTGGAGTCAGAAGCTGACTGGGCAAGTTCACTGATGACACCAAACTTTGGGGCAAAGCATCCACACCAGAAGACAGACGAGTGATCCAGACAGACCTGGACAGGCTCAGCAAATGGGCGGACAAGAACCCGATGGTGTTTAACACTGAAAAATGCAGGATTCTCCACCTTGAGAAGAAAAACCTGCAGCATCCTTATAGGCTCGGCAGTGCTACTTTGGCTAGCACTACAAAAGAAAGAGACTTAGGGGTCATCATTGACCACAATATGAACATGAGGCTGCAATGCAAAGTGGCTGCTAGTAAAGCGACCAAAACGCTGCCTTGCATCCATAGATGCTTCTCCCCTTGTACTTGGCCTTGGTGAGGCGGGAGTACTGCATCCATTCTTGGGCTTCACAATTCAAAGAGGATGTGGAGAAGCTTGAGAGAGTCCAGAGAAGAGCCACATGCATTATCAGAGGTCAGGAAAACAGACCTTACGATGACAGGCTGAGAGCCATTGGGCTCTTTAGCCTGGAAAAGTGCAGGCTCAGGGGTGATCTGATGGCCACCTATAAGTTTATTGGGGTGACCACCAGTATCTGGGGGAACATTTGTTCACCAGAGTGCCCCAGGGGACGATGAGGTCAAACGGTCATAAACTACTGCAAGAGCGTTTCAGGCTGGACTTAAGGAAGAATTTCTTTACTGTCCGAGCCCCCAAGGTCTGGAACAGCCTGCCATCAGATGTGGTTCAAGCACCTACATTGAACACCATCAAAAGCAAATTGGATGTTTACCTTGCTGGGATCCTATGACCCCAGCTGACTTCCTGCCCTTTGGGTGGAGGGCTGGACTTGATGATCTTCAGAGGTCCCTTCTAGCCCTAATGTCAATGAAATCTATGAAATCCAAAGTACTTCAGTTTTCCCCACCCTTGATCTAAATAGACATATAATCTTACAAAGACAAAGGGATTCTGCACTTGATTTGCCTCAAATGCACAAACAAATGAACATTAAATATTTACAAAAGAACTATATTCTTAACATGTTATACAAACAGTACCCAGAATTCACAACACACACACAGCCTAATTACAAGCTACTTGATTTGAATAATGATTTTTAAAGGCAGCTAGATAGTCACGTTCTGGATTTTTTTTAAACTCTTTAAACATGCCCTCTGCTGAATAATTTGGTTTGACATAGATGAGTTCCCTTCCCATTTCTAACCATAAAGATTTATAGGGGCATGGGAGGACTTTGGCTGCTGCAGAAGGGCCATATGAAGTCCTTTGCCTCATCCCATCCCCATCCTTTAAAAAGCTGTTTTTTGGACTAGGTCCAGACTTTGGTTTACACAGGTCTCCTGCACATCTCTTCCATGAGGCATGGATACTTGCAAATGATCATTCTTTTAGAGACCAAGGCACCTTCACTAAGGACAGCTATCTGCATGTAACTCAGATTTCAGTGCTCCATATGATCTAGCTAGGGGCTGTGACTTTGCTGTCCCCATGGGGGAGGGAGGAAGAGGTGCATCCCTTGTCTTACTGGAACTGCAGTTTGGCATTGGAAGCATTTGAGTTCATTACTCTGTAAGGTCCTGGCACCTAATTTCACCAGGATAACAGCTGGTATGCAGCTGAACCCATCCTATTATACAGCACCATACCTAGACTCCTGGCAGCCCTGTGTGAATATTCAGTATTGGACTCCCCTTTGCCAGAGATAATAATAATAACAACAACAAAATTACCATTTTCAGGCCCCCTTTCTGTCCAGGCCCAGGCAGCCACCTGCTTTGCCCATGCCTGTGTCTGGCCCTGCTGGTATAGAGTGTCCTCAACTCTATACACAGTGCTTGGCGTGTTGTGGGATTAGCCCGACACCAAAGAAGCATTTACACTTTATATTTGCAGATGTAATGCTTGCAAAATTAAAGCATTGTACCTGCTTGGAGCAGTCCATGCTCAAAAGCAAGATTCTCCAGGCCTCTCATCCAGAAACTGTTGAAGGTCTGTGCTGATTCCTGCACTCTGGCAGAGTCATTTCCTATATGGTTGTTCCTTTCTTCATTGACCCAAATGAACCTCAATGTCTGGTGTTTGCTCCTCTCAGCTATTTATATCACAGTTTGTACAGAACCAGACCTTCTCTCTGGGGCATCTGTCAGTTCCAAAAACATGACAATTACTTTGGTCAGGAAGTGGTGGGGTACGACTAAGGATATGACCCCATTGCACCTTTATCAGAGGGCAGAGCTTGCTGCATCCTTTCTCTGGGTGCTGTAGCATCTGCATCCATCTGCACTACGTAAGAGCCCAAAGGAAGAACACAGAGTTTCTTTTTGAACAGACCCATGGTACAATGGAGAGTGTAAGGGCAGGGTTCAATCATCAACAAGTACTTAAAGTATGGGTCTGGGCTTTTTCAAGGACTTGTTTGAAAAGACACTGGAAAAAAACCCATAGAAGTTAGCTTGCCCTGTATTCAGTGACCTAACAGGGCTCTGTGCCCTGGGCAGGGGCAGCAGCAGTGGTATCTATATTTAGACTCCTGCTCCCCAGTTGATACCTGTGTGACCGCTGCCCTGGTCACCCCATGCTTAGTTATGTTACTGCTTGTATTTATCTACACAGACTACCATAGACACTGCCTGTTTCTGAAGAGCAAGCATGTGAAGCACCATCGTGAGGAGATGACAATATTTCTAGTAATAAAAAGGAAAAAAGAAGCTTTGTTAAAGCAGTCATCTGGCTGTAGCTTTTTTGTTTTGTTTTTTTGTTTCCCTTTCAAAGCAGGTGCTAATTCCCCACTCTCCACCAATTTTTAGCTAATGCAAAAACTGTGTCCATGTAACAACATGACTAACCATGAAAGCAGAAACACACAGCTTTGCAACAGCATTGATTGTTACATCTGCCACTGTGCATGGTGTAGATAAGGGGAATTACTGAGGTTTTTCATAGATTTTCATAGACATTAGGGTTGGAAGGGACCTCGGGAGATCATCGAGTCCAGCCCCCTGCCCAAAGGGCAGGAAGTCAGCTGGGGTCATAGGATCCCAGCAAGATAAGCATCCAATTTACTCTTGAAGGTGTTCAATGTAGGTGCTTGAACCACCTCCGCTGGCAGACTGTTCCAGACCTTGGGGGCTCGGACAGTAAAGAAATTCTTCCTTATGTCCAGCCTGAAACGGTCTTGCAGGAGTTTGTGACCGTTCGACCTCGTCATCCCTTGGGGCGCTCTGGTGAACAGACGTTCCCCCAGATCCTGGTGGTCACCCCTGATAAACTTATAGGTGGCCATCAGATCACCCCTGAGCCTGCGCTTTTCCAGGCTAAAGAGTCCCATGGCTCTCAGCCTGTCATCGTAAGATCTGTTTTCCTGACCTCTGATCATGCGTGTGGCTCTCCTCTGGACTCTCTCAAGCTTCTCCACATCCTTTTTGAATTGTGGAGCCCAAAACTGGACGCAGTACTCCAGCTGCGGCCTCACCAAGGCCGAGTACAAGGGGAGAATGACGTCCCGGGATTTGCTTGAGAAGCATCTATGGATGCACGCCAGCATTTTGGTCGCTTTACTAGCCGCAGCATCGCATTGCAGGCTCATGTTCATCTTGTGGTCAATGATGACCCCCAAGTCTCTTTCTTCTGTAGTGCTAACCAACGTAGCACTGCTGAGTCTATAAGGGTGCTGCAGGTTTTTCCTCCCAAGGTGGAGAACCTTGCATTTATCGGTGTTAAACACCATCAGGTTCTTGTCTGCCCATTTGCTGAGCTTGTCCAGGTCAGCCTGGATCACCCGCCTATCTTCTGGCATGGATGCTTTGCCCCAAAGTTTGGTGTCATCGGCGAACTTGGCCAGTCCACTCCTGACTCCAATGTCCACATCATTAATGAAGATGTTGAACAGTATGGGTCCCAGGACAGAGCCTTGAGGGACCCCACTGGTCACAGGGCACCACGATGAGTGACTGCCATCAATCACAACTCTCTGGGTCTGACCACGAAGCCAATTTCCCAGCCAGCGGATCGTGGTGGAGCCAAGGCCACAGCTGGGCAGTTTGGCCAAGAGGTGATCATGGGATACCAGATCAAAAGCTTTTTTGAAGTCAAGATATATGACATCAATCTCTTCTCCCTTGTCCAGGTGATAGGTCACCTGGTCATAGAAGGAAATGAGATTGGTCAAACAAGACCTACCCGCAACAAACCCGTGCTGGCTGTCCCTTAGAATGTTAGCCTGAGCCAGTCCCTCAAGGGTGGCCTCCTTAATAAACTTTTCTAAGATCTTCCCCAGGATAGAAGTCAGGCTAATGGGCCTGTAGTTAGCCAGATCCACTCTCCTCCCTTTCTTGAAGATCGGCACCACATTGACCTTCTTCCAGTCTTCGGGCACTACACCAGAGCGCCAGGAGTTTTCAAAGATCCGTGCCAGGGGCTGAGTTATGACGCTCGCCAGCTCCTTGAGTACCCTGGGGTACAGATTGTCAGGGCCGGCTGACTTGAAGGTATCCAGCTTCTCAAGGTGTTCCTTCACGAGGTCAACATTGATGGAGGGTAGGGGATCCCCCTCACCCAGATTTCCCTGTCCCATAGCAGGCATGGGCATCCCATGTGACTGATGAAAGACTGACGCAAAGTACCTATTTAATAGGTTGGCTTTTTCCTGGGCATCAGTTGTCAGTTGCCCCATCTGGTTTAGCAGGGGTCCAACATTGCCCTTGCTTTTCCTCCGGCTCCCCACATATCTGAAAAAGGACTTTTTGTTGTCCTTGATGCTTGAAGCTAGTTGGAGTTCAGTTGCAGCCTTGGCTTTCCTGGTTTGGTCCCTGCAGGAC
The DNA here is from genome assembly GCF_052110815.1 of Crocodylus siamensis. Classification (NCBI taxonomy): domain Eukaryota; kingdom Metazoa; phylum Chordata; order Crocodylia; family Crocodylidae; genus Crocodylus; species Crocodylus siamensis. The sequence continues at coordinate 85,697,622 of NC_143398.1, read as the reverse complement.
CGGACCAGTGCGGAGTAATCCTCCTTGGAGGTGAATCCCGTCCTCCATCCTTTGTAGGCTTTCCTTTTTAGCCACAGTAGGTCCGCTAGGTCTCTGGAGAGCCAGGGGGGCTGCTGTGCCTTCTTGCTGCCTTTCTTCCGTGTTGGAATAGATTTAGCTTGTGCACTGAGGATCGCTTCCTTGAGAAGCAACCACTCTTCTTGAACTCCCATCTCCCTGGGGTCATGGTCCCTGAGGGCCTGACCGACTAGCCTCTTGAGCTTGTCAAAGTCGGCTTTTCTGAAGTCAAGGACTTCTGTGTTGCTGACTGACTTGCCAGCTTTACGGCGGATGGTGAAGGTGATCAGCTCGTGGTCGCTGTCACCCAACTTCCCATCAATCACTAGGTCGCCGATTAGGTCGTCCCCCGTAGCCAGTACCAGGTCAAGCAGCGCTTTATATAAGTATATACTTCATTAAATGAGGTAATGAAAGGCTTTTCTTTAGCAGCTAAGGAAGCAATCAATATTGACTCAAAATGCTTATTTCACTGCTATATTTGTATTGATTCTGGGATTAAGTAACTGTTTCTCAGGAAACATAATCTTACAATGTTTCTTTTTCATGTATGAATACAGGATACACTAACCGTGGGCCAACTGGCTAGATTTATGACTATGTCCATGTTTGCAGCAAAGCATCAACTGTCCATGGTACCTTTATAGAAATTCTATACCAATTTCCAACACATTTGAAAAAATGAGATATTTATTTAAAAATCAAAATGAAATTATGCTAGCCCCAGTTTTATTTTATTTTATTTTAGTATTAGATCTGACTTTTGTTGTCAATACAGCTTTAATTTCCTGTGCTTCCCTGGTTGTCCTCTTTGTATTTCAGAGACATCCACTCACTTAAGATACATGGAATAGTTCACAGACTGAAACAATGCTGTGGCATTGTCTGCAAATATCAGTTCTTATTTTCTAAATTCCTTCTGAAAACCTGAAGGTTAGTCTCATGATTTCATTTTTAAATGACAGCTATGGAACAGCAGGGCGGGGGCACCATTCACAGCCACATACCTCCTAATTACACAGGACCCTGGGGATGCTAGACTGAGAGGCTGTGAATGGCAAGGTGTGGTCATAGTCCAGAAGCAGAATTTAGGTTAAGGCAATGTTGGACACAGCTATAATAGACCCAGTTTAATAGACTCAGTTTAAAACCCAACAGTAGAAAAGCTCTCTAGGCAGGTATGTTTTAGTCTATGCAAGGTATCAGGATGCACAATTTGCTTTAAAAATAATAAGATATTTAACAATTTTAAAATTGTATACTGAAGGGCTTCAGTTACTGAGGTAATGTGAATGTTACCATTTTAGATCAATAGTGCTCAATCTCCAGTCCATGGGCCAAATGCAGCCTACAGAGCCATCACACTGGCCCATGGGGCTCCCCATGGGGTGGGGCATTTGGTGGTGGGGAAGTGGTCGCCATTAATATGGTCAAATTCCTAAACCTCAAGCCTGGCACTGCTGGTTACAGCTGGGCCATGGCCCCTCCTCCGCATCTTCATCGTGGCCAGGCCAGCACCCGTCCCCACCTGCTCCTGGTCCACACTGGAATCAAGTCAGCCTCCCCACACCCACGCAGGGCTGGTTTGGGGCCAGCTCATGCCATAGCCAAGCCGTACTTCCTTTCCCCTGTGGGACCAAGCCCCTCCCTCCAGCAGGAGCCATGCCAAACCCGCTTTGCCCCACGGGGCCAGGCCATGCTCCCTTTTCCTCTGGGGTTTCATTGTGGCTGGGCTGCATCCCGGGCCCTTCTGTGTGGCTGGACAGTACTGATCAGGACCACCAGTGGGATCTGGCCTGCAGATGGATGGGGCATTGCCCATCTGACCCGCCAGGGAAAAAGCTTGTTTTAGAATGTCACTAAAGGAGACATTTATTAAAGGGCCACTATCAATTTGAAATTAAACTGTTTTTTTTTTTTAAAGGCATGAAAAAAAAGTTAGATTCTCTCCCTTATCTACTGTGATCAATAACCTCCCCTTCTCAATTCTTCTACCATTATAAATTGTATTTCCTGTCATTTTAAAAGTAGGTTATTATTTTCTGTTCCGGTTTGAAAGTTGTACAAAATGGGGTATGCTCAACTGACTGACTCTACCAGGAAACAAGGAAAGTGACTGTACACAAAATGGTGCCAAGTGCTAACCTCTTTCAGTTTTAATAATTTGGGGAGTCATTTCTAACTATGGCAGATGAATAATGTTCACACAGAAGTCTGATTTTCAAATTAGCATGTCATTTCTCTCTACAGTCTTTCATTTAAATTTCCCATTATCCTTTCCTCTAGCATCTACACCAGTGATTCTCAACCAGGGCACTGTTAAGTGGGCACACATGATGTACAAGATAAACCCACAAATTTCAAATAGAAATCCATAGAGTTAAAAACATCCTGGCCTGCTGTGGGTTTTCTGAGTTTCTTGCAACAAACAAATTGTTCTATTATTTTTCAATAAGCAAAAAAAAAAAAAAAAGAGTGAAAAGTAGAAGTTTGCATTTTTAAGAAGTGTCTCGAATCTAACACGGAGCACCTTGAGTCTAAAAAGGTTGAGAACCACTGAACTATGCATTTGTACACAAAGCTATCGGCCTTCTTTACCAATATTGCTTATGTAATGGCAGGCTTTGCACGTTGCTGTGTGGGGCCAGGAAGGAATTTGTTCCCCTCTTATTGCTACAGGTGCCAGGGTTTTTTTCCCCCCACCTTCCTCAAAAGCATTAGGTGTTGACTGCAGCCAAGGTTCAGGATTTTGATACTCTTGTGGTGATTAAAATTCCAGAGGTTTCTGGGTAGAGGGTCTTGTGCCTCCACTCAGGGTCAGACTAATTGCCACATTTGGGATCAGGCAGAAATTTTACATCATGGTCAGTTTCGTATGGACTGTGGGGTCCTTTCCATCCTCTGAACCCTCTTCCTTGGATCTCTCAAGTGTATTTAAAAAAACCTATTTCCTGTCCCTGTAGCAGCAGCATGTTGACAGTGCCTTTTTTCTCATGCTTTACCTGTAGCAAATTAGGGTGTTCCTAGGCATTGTGCCTGCTAGTTGTATGAGAGGATTGTTCATGCAATTTTAAAATAGGTTATAAAAACATTTGTATGAAATGGTTTAGATAGGGAAGATCCTGCCTTGAGCAGGGGACTGGACTAGATGACCTCCTGAGGTCCCTTCCAGCCCTACTTTTCTATGATTCTATCAGAAAATTATTTATATCTATATTCAAGATTTGGGACCCCATCACATTTATGTTGTGATTTTTAGTGTGTTTCTAGCAACTCTGAACTGGTATTTGGAACAAGCCAAATGGAAAAGGTCTTACTTGAGCAGTCAGTACCAGTACTTCTGGTTTTGTTGCACCTGCTTTTCCTCTGAGAATCTGCCTTTCTTGCTGTTTACTGCTGCTCTACATTTATGGCCACTCAAAATGCCCCATCCTTCCTTACAGAGGAATAACCCATCTAGTGAGTATAAACTTAATCTTTTGCCAAGCAAATACTCCATCAGGTGGGGTTAGAGGTTCCAGTCCCCCAAATCCATGCGTTTTCTTATATCTCGGGGGATCTAATGGAGGGAGGGATGATGAAACCCTTGCCTCTGCACTATTCCCCTTGGCAAAGTGTCTGCTTCAGAAACTTGTAACTCTCCACAAAGATAATACTGCAGTTGTGTCCCCACCTCTACTAGGTTCCCCATATTCAATTATTCTTCCCCAACTTTTCTTAACTTAACCTCTGTTTCTACACATGCTACCCATATGATCCAGGCTTATGTATTATGTTACATAATATAACTTTTACTTTAAATGATCAGAAATGGGGGAATGAGGGTTCATTTTGGAAAAGGGATGGGGTTCAGAGGTTGTGCGCACAGACAATGGGAACCAACTTAGCAATGACAGTACGTCTTCACTGAAGTTTATTGCATTGCTCTGGGATTTTCAGGACAGTTGAATTTAGCTCAAAGCTTCAGTCTTTATACTCCTCTATGTACTTGCTGGAACAAAGTTAATTTGGTTTATAGCATTTCAGCAGGAAAATTGCTACTCTGAGTAATCTTCATGATTAATTTTCATTGATACACTTAAGGCAGTGCTGGGTGATCTATATGCATGCCTCATTACACAATTCTGGGTTAGCAATATTGGTATGAGCACTGGTCTGGATTATCTCTACAGTCATATCAAGCTAAATTAACCACTTCAAAGCAATGACATGTGGAAGGGAAAAGCTTTCTTTAAAAACCCCTGCATTTAAATTAGCAGTTTCTGACTCACTGTACCCTGCAGGGGAAGAATTAATGCTGGCCTATGTGTGGCTTTTTACCCACATTTCTTCCCCTCTCTGCCACCCCTTGCTCACCAGGTCTGACATAACAATAGGAATTTTACCTAACTCTGAGCCTAGCAGTTCTTGCAGTTTGTTCCTCAGCTGTGGCCAATGAACTTCACTGTACTTCACTGCTGTTTTCTGAGGGACATAATTATATTGTCACATGAAGATTTACAGCTAGGACTGTACAAAATGTGGTGGTTTCCATTGGAAGCAGCTTGCCTTTGCTCTAGTTGGTGTTTCTGAAATTCATCTTGAATCTCTAACACAAATAAACCTCAAAATTCAAAGCAAAAAACAAAGAAACTCACTTGGAATCACATCCTGTTACACCGGTTTAGATTGAATACTTAAACCTCAGAGCTTTTGTCGTCTGTGTGTATGAAACCATACAAGTCAAGATCTAAGATCTGAGTTTATAACAAAATCCAAAAGCAGGTAAGCTTCATTTTAAGTGCTGTTTTAGGCTCTAATTAAGCAGCAGGAGCTTAACAAAAACCTGCAGTTCGTTGTGTATTTTCCTGAAACACAACTCCTATCACAATTAATGACGTATTTACAAATAGAATTGTTTTTAAAGAGAGGACAAATCTCATTCCTGGGTAATTGTCTTGAGTTTAGTAATGTAAACCCAAAACAGTTATTAAGTTCAGCATGTCCTTAAAAGTTTTCAACAACGTACCAGCTGCTGTTAAATAGTAAGGCACATAAAATGTGCTTATTCAGAAACTGTTAGAGATGGTTTTCTTTATTCTGTTTTTCACCAAACTGGCTTAGAGACTGCACTCAGAGAGTGGTGGTGGATGGGTCCTTTTCGACCTGGAAGGAGGTGGGCAGCGGTGTCCTGCAGGATTTGGTCCTTGGACCGGTATTATTTAATATCTTCATCAGCGATTTGGATGAAGGTGTGAAGAGCACCCAGTCCAAGTTTGCAGATGACACCAAGTTATGGGGCAAAGATAACACACCGGAGGGCAGGGAATGGATACGGGCAGATCTGGACAGGTTACAGCAACAGGCAGAAAGAAATAGGATGCAATTCAACAAAGACAAATGCAAGGTATTCCACCTAGGGAGGAAGAATCCCATGCATACCTATAGGTTGAGGGATGACCTTCTGAGCAGCTGAAAGGGATCATAGAGTCAGAGCTGACTCCAAGATGAACATGAGTCGGCAGTGTAACAAAGCCATCAGCAAAGCCAATCGCACCTTATTGTGCATTAGCAGATGCATGACCAACAGATCAAGGGAGGTGATGCTCCCCCTCTATGCAGCATTGATCAGGCTACAGTTGGAGTACTGTGCCTGGTCTGGGCGCCGCCCTTCAAGAGGGACATGGAGAATCTGGAGAGGATCTGGAGGAGGGCCGCTCATATGATTAGTGGCTTCCATGAAAGACCCTATGAGGGGAGCTTCAGGGATCTGGATCTCTTCAGCCTTCACAAGAGACGTCTGAGGGGAGACCTTGTAGCAGCCTATAAGTTCATCAAGGGAGGACAACAGAGAGTTGGAGATACGTTATTTACCAGAGTACCCCTAGGAGTAACTAGGAATAATGGGTACAAACTGGTGGAGAGTAGATTCAAGTTAGACATTAGGAAGAAGTTTTTCATAGTGAGGGTGGCCAGAATCTGAAATGGGCTGCCAAGAGAGGTGGTACTATCACTTAACTTGGAGGTCTTCAAGAGGAGGCTAGATAGGCACCTGGCTGGGGTCATCTGATCTCGGTCCTTTTCCTGCCCGGGGCAAGGGGTTGGACACAATGATCCTTTGGGGTCCCTTCCAACTCTACAATCTATGACTCTATGAAACTCTTTTACAGAGAAATGAAATGACAAACTACTGTACAACTGGGAGAATAATTCACAACTAATAATTTTGGATATATTTAAACTCTTTTCCACTGCTTTTTCCATGAATTGTTCTGAAAGTTTTGTTATACGCTGGAAATTGTTAAAAAATTATTTTCAGAACAATTTTTGCTGTTTCGATAGTGAAAATTCAAGAGGGGTTGGTTAATTGTGGCTGGATAAATATGTCACAATACAACTCATGTCTCAGTCCAGAAATCATTCATGGAACACTGGAATCATGTTTCCAATGCAAAATCCCTGTCCTTAAGTTCAAACATCAGTTTCAAAGAATATTCTCAACTGTTGATTTAAATTTCAGTTTCCACAAAGAAATCCCTCAAGTAGATGCAATTCTAAAATGTTTGAAAATTAAACACAAAGGCCGTGTAAAATAAGACTAAGCAAATTCTTTAAGAAAATTCAACTTAAGAATTTAAATGACATATTTTATCAGTTGTTTCACAGCTTTATTACTTTAGTCTCGGCTTCAAGAAATTTCATTTTCTCTTAAAACTCAAGCATCTTAAATATATAAATCCCACCCAGAAGACCCAGCTTCTTTTAAACTTGTTTTTCTTTTTAAATGACATAATGTCCTTTAAAAACAGAAAATATTACAGCTGCTATCAAGCAATTCCTATACAATTCAGCAGATCATACCATCATATTTTAAGTCAGAGGGGATGCATCTGCATGTAAACTGTACTGTGGAGTAGACAAATTAACTCCACAGTAAAGCGTCACCGTCGACTAACAAGGCTCAGATCCTCCAGAGATGGACTGAACACTTCAGTGCCATCCTCAATCAGACCTCCTCCGTCAACATGGATGCCATACACAAGCACCCTCCAAATTGCTGTCAACACCTCACTTGAAGCTCTGCCTACAGTCGCAGAAGTCCAAAAGGCCATACAACAAAGTCTAGTGGCAAAGCTCTTGGAGCCAATGCAGTTCCAACAAAGGTCTATGTGACAGTTGTGCCTCCTCGGGTCTGTCTACTAGTGCCCCGCAACACTGATTAAGGGCCAACCGCCCGCCTTCTCGCCTGCCACGCCTTATTGTTATTTGTTTGATTGGAAGATATTAATAGAGCAGAAGGCTGCCCATTTTTTGTCTCAGTGCCTGGGGCACTATCTGTGGCTCCTTTCCTCCCCTTACACCGCAGCCCAAGCCTCGCAGATGGTACTGACGTGTTTTGATCTGGGCCCTGTTATGCCTTGGCCCTCTCCTTCACTTCTGGGGCTCCTCATTGCCCCCTCCTGCTCTGGGGCTCCTCACTGCCCCTTCCTGCTCCAGGGCTCTTCACTGCCCCCCTCTTACTTTGGGGTGTCTCACTGCCCCCTCTCGTTCTGGGGCTGGGGTCAATGCACCCCCAAAACGCTACGCCCTTTCTGGTCCCAGGGTCCCCACGCTACTGTGGAGCTCCTATGAGGCCTCCTCCAACCCCTAATAGCCTCACCCAGTCCTCTGGTCAAAACAATAAACACAAGAACACAAAGCCCCTGGGCTACAACATAAAGGCTAGACAGTCCAGTCAAACAAATCCCTACCAGAGAGAGCGCGCCTCAACCCCAGCAGCAACCAGGGGATGTTCCCACCATCAGAGTTCTCCCTTTCATCTGCACTAGCCGAGTTCCTCCTCCCTCAGCCGCCAGAGGGTAACTGCCCTCCTGGCCTCCTGCCTGGGCTTAAGAAGGGCTAAGCCCTGCCCCTTCCTGTCACTAGGTTTCACTGATTGCCCTAGCAACCAGCACCTGCGCAGTCCTGGTGACTGGCACCTGAGCCTCCCCCTTCCAGCCACTAGGGGTCTCTCCTGAGCCATTTCTGCTCTCAGTCTCAGGGCACCTGAGTGCTCTGCGACACTCTACAAATCAGGTAGTCATGACCTCATGGAGAAACTAACCGAGATCTTCTGCAGTATGTTGGTGCAGGAGGTGGTCCCTCAAGAATTCAAGGATGCCTCCATCGTCCACCTGTACAAGAGGCAGGGAAATTACCAACTCTGTGACAATCACAAGGGCATCTCCCCCCTTTCAACTGCTGGCCAGATACTCGCAAGAGTCCTCCTCAACCAGTTGACCAACCATCTAAACTACCTACTGCCTGAGAGCCAATATAGCTTCAGAAAAGGATGCAGAACCACCAACACAGTGTTTGCGGCCCGGCAGCTTCAAAAAAAATGCCAGGAACAGCACATTGACCTTCTTCTCACATTCATTTACCTAAGGAAAGTCTTCGACATGGTGAACCACAAAAGACTCTGGGAAATCATGGAGAAGTACAGATGCCCCAGAAAATTCATCAATATGGTTTGACAGGTCCACAATGGCATGATGGCACACGTCCTTGTGAATGGCAAATGCTCTGACCCGTTTCCAGTCACAAATGGCATCAAGCAGGGCTGTGCGCTTGCACCTACCCTCTTCAGCATGATATTCTCTGCCATGCTGTCATATGCCTTCCAAGATGATGATCTTGGTATGTGGATCAGGTACTGTTTTGACAGAGACATTTTCAACCTGTGCAGGCTCCAAGAGAGCTCCAAAGTCCAGAAAGCCGCCCTTTGCAACTTCCTCTTCGCTGATGACTGTTTGTTACACACAGGCTCACTGGCTGACATGCAACAGTCCATGGACCTATTCTTATCAGCCAGTGACAACTTCAGACTCACTATTAACATGAAGAAGACCAAAGTGATACTTCAACCTGTGCCTGGCACAACACATCTCAGTTAAAGGCCAACAGATGTTGATGGTCACCAAGTTTGTCCATCTAGGCAGCATGCTCTCCCTTGCTGTCCACATTGATGATGAAGTCAACGCAAGACTAGCGAAGCTAGCATGGACTTTGGCAGATTCTGTAAGTCAGGCTGGGTCCACAGAGGCATCAGGATGTCAACAAAACTGAAGGTATACAAATCTATCATTCTCCCCACCCTCCTTTACACCTGCAAAACCTGGATTGTTTACCAGCATCATGTCAAAAACTAGACCACTTCTACCTGTGCTGCTTGTGAAAGAGTAAAGATCAAGTGTCAGGCCAAGATCCCAGACACTGGGGGGCTCAAAAGATCACCTCTCCCCACTATTTACACTCTACTGAAACTGGTGCAGCTAAGATGGGCCTGCCACCTTTTAAGAATGCCCACCACTCGCCTGCCAAAGAAAATCTTCTACAGTGAACTGTCAGATGGAGTATACTTTTGTGGCACACCAAAGAAGCAGTGCAAAGACACACTAAAGGTATCCCTAAAGAGTTTCAGCATTGATCCACAGTCTTGGGAGCAAATCACTCATAACTGTCTATCCTGGAGGTCATCAATCCAGAATGGAGCACTGGCCTTTGAACAGCAATGCACAGAAGAGGCAATGAAGAAATGCTGGGCAGGAAAACGAAAACTTCTTGTACCCAGTCCTCATCGCTTTCCTGCCCCTGCTGCAGCAGACTGTTCAAGGCAAAGAACAGGCTTATAAGTCACCTATGTACCCAAACAAGCTAGCTTCCACCCTCTTCTTTTTCTTTCCTCTCTCTTTCCTCCTTTTTCCTTTTTTTCTTCCTTTTCTTTTTTCTCCCTCCCTTTTTCTTTCCCACTCCTTTGCTCTCTTCTCCCCACCTCCCGCACCCCGCGGTGGCTGTGGTCATCTTCACTCAAAAAGGATGAACAACAAAGCATCACTGTCAACATGTGCACCAGTATTAGGGGCAGTAAACTAATCGATTCTGCTGTAGGGTAGTACTGTTGGGGATTGTACTTTCAGAGTACTTTACTGAGCTGAAACACATGTGTAGATGGTGACTGGGGGTGTAAATTGTGCCTGGCCAGCCAGCGGCCTGCTCTACCCCAGCTCAAATTACTGGTGTCCTGGATGTGTGTGTAGACGCTGCTCCTGAGGGCAGATGACTCCAGCCTGAACTGCTCCAGAGTTTATTGTGTCACGTTAATTGCACATGTATATGCACTCAGGCAGTTTTACTGAATCCATATTTTCTTTAACATTTTCATTCCTGGATCTCAGTTGGACTATTTTCCAATATACAGAATGACATTTTGAATGTAAAAAAAAAGAAAAAGAAAAACCATGAAGCCATTAGAACTGGAGCAGGAACTCAGTGTATGCTCAGGGGAATAATGGCTACAAATTACAAAGCACAGCATTCATGTTTGGTAAAATAAGGAGATTTAGCCTGTCTTTTATCTCTACTCTGCAGCCATTTGGAAATAATAAGAGCATGTTTAGAAAAAACAATTAGGGAATGTACATATTGCCCAAGGCACATCTGTAGTATATGGCAGGGAGATAAAACAAATGTTACAGAAGAAGTGTCATCCTGCAGTAGTTTTTTTCAGGCCTATTTTGTGGCACAACAAACAATCTCTATAGAAACATGAAATCCCACAGCAGAATTCCTGGAAGTTTGAGAACTGGCTGCATTCTCGCTTCTAGAATTTAACTGATTTGTTACATAAAATCTTATTACTGACTGTTAATTTTAAATTACCGTACATTGTTCTAGAAACAAGCTTATTCCATGAAAACAGCATTGGTAAAAGAGAAACCAAGATTCTGAACTTAAAGCCAAATCTTTCACTCAGTCTAGCCCAAAAAAACCAGAGTAAAATGAAATGACAGAAGGACTTAAGGGCTCCTGAAATATGAAGGGCATTCAATTAAATGTAGCTTTCCCAACATCCAGGGCTCCCTACAGTGACTTTCTTCCTTATAGGCCGAGGACAGACATTACACATAAACCAGTTTCAGTGATCAGAAAATGGTTTAAACCTGTAACAGAACAGACATTCAGTGCACAAAATGGTTGACACCAGTTTGAGATAAACCTGGCTGAATGTAGTATCAGACTTAACTGATTTGGCTCAAACCAGTATACACAATGTCTATTCCAGACCCCTTGCTGGTTTAGGTTAAACCAGAGACCCCCAGCACCCTGGCATGCTCTCTGGTCCAGGCTATTTTCTCCAGCCCAGCCAGGCTGGCCCTGCTGCTCTGCTCCCCAGCCAGAGCAGGGACAGGCAGGGGCAGGGGTCTGGCCAGAAAGGGTTTAATTCCCCTTCTCTATCCCACGGGCAGGGATCCGAGTGGGATCTGCTGGGCACATCTCCCTCGCTGCTGCAGCAGCGGTGCACCATGTCTCCTGAGGCAGAGTGGGGCAGGGAGGAGAGTTAGTCTCACTGCTGTGCTCCCTGCCTCTTCCCCCAGGGGCCCTGTCTGGTCGTGCTCCCTCCCCATGGCTGCAGCGGAAGGAACAGGGCCCTTTTTGGGGGCAGCAGCCCCTGTCATAATGTGGGGGAGCACAAGCCCCTTCCTGGTAGGGGCACATTGGGGCTGGCAGAGCTGCGACAGGCTGCATGAAGCAACACCAGGGTCCTGAGCAGGCCAGAGCCCAGCAAGCTCCCTGTAGCACTGCCACGCTCCTCAGAGTGGCCCCTGCCAGGAAGGGGCTCACGCTCCGGGAAGCTGTGATGGGCTGCTGCCCATCACAGTCGCTCACCACTTACCACTCCAGCTGCTGGGTGACGGTGGAGTGCAGACTCTGCCACTTGCTCTGTGGTCATGGCAAGCCCCCTCCCGGCTGGAAGGGGCATATTTAGCTCCTAACCCCAAGCACAGAGTGGCGGTGGCCAGGCCAGGCGGACCCCGATGCAGTATCAGCGCCTCTCTGTGCTTGGGGCAAGCCCTCTCCCAGCAGGAGGGGCTTATTCAGCTGCTGGCCACTGGCACCGTAGCAGAGTCTGCCTGGCTTGGCTGCAGCTCGGCCTGTGCTCACAGCCAGTGGCTGAATAAGCCCCCTCTTGCCACGAGGGTGCTTGGCCCAAGCACAGGCTGAGCAGCAGGGGCCAGGCCCTGCCCCCACCCCTGCCTGGCAGCTGGAGTGGTGAGCAGTGAGTGACTGTGACAGGCAGCAGCCCATCATGGCTTCCCGGAGCGCAAGCCCCTTCCTGGTGGGGGCCACTTTGCAGAGCATGGCAGCACTGCAGGGGGCTTGCAGAGCTTTGGCTCACTTGGGACCCCCATGCTGCTGTGTGCAGCCCACCCAAGCTCTGCTGGCACCACAGCATCCCCGCTGGGAAGGGGCTCACACTCCCCCACATTATGATGAGGGCTGCTGCCCCAAACAAGGGCCCTGCCCCCTCCTGCTGCAGCTGCAGAGAGGGGGCATGGCAAGATGCTAGCTGGTAGGGCCCTTTGGGGTGGGGGGAGGGGCAGGGACAGGGGTTATTCCTCCTCCCTCTGTCATCCCACAGAGGGGACAGCAGGGGGCCTATTCCTGGGCAGGGAACCCAGCGGCCATGACAGGCAGACCCGGCTGCCAGTGAGGGTAGGAGGGGAGACTAACTCTCCTCCCTGTCCTACGGTCTGTCTCAGAGGCCATGGTGCCCTGCTGCTGCAGCAGCAAGCGGGAAGTGCCTGGCAGTCCTTGCTCGGGTCCCTGTCGGCGGGATAGAGAAGGAGGAATTAAACCCCGGACTGGCCACGTGCCCCCAGCATAACGTCACTGCAGCCAAGGGCCTACTCTAGCACTGCTCCCCCACCCCCGGCCCCTGGCCTGAGCATGCGCCTGCATTGCCCCAGTCCAGAGAGAATGTCTGATCTGTTACAAAGCAGGTCAGTTTAGGCAGATTAGATTAACCTGCAAAGGCTGAATCAATTCAGGCTCCAGCTTTTTGAATGTCTGTCTCTAGCCTTAGTGTTAGACTCTTTGACAAAGAGCATCACATGACGGCCTGATCTAACTGTCAAAGGGAGTGGGAGTTTCGGCAGATTAGCAGAGGCCAGATTGAGCCTGAAGGGGAGGATTGTGAAGAACACTCAATACTGACCTAATTGCGCTCTAACTGAAACCATGAGCAGTTTTATCCCAGACTTTAGTGGAAGAAAAATTAAGCCAAGCTTTTTGAACTCCTACCCTACATGCCTACATGGATAGCACAAGGTGCAATGGCTCACATTATAAGTGAGCTGCGCTTCAAAGGCAGCAGCAATATATTTGAACCATGTCGCTGTCAGCCATTAGCCAGGGTGACTACAGCAACCAATAGGGCAACAAGAAGCACTGAGGCTCTTGTCCAATGCTAAAACAGTATGTAAAAAAATGAACTGGTGCCCAAAAGCAGCCCTGTGAAGACAATATTAGAGAACTGTTCTTTGGAGAAAAATGGCTTCCCTTACTACTCTGACTGGCCTCTCACAAACAAATATAACACCACATTTCTTCTCCTCCTTCTTGCATTATTCCTGTCTTATTTTTCTGGCTAAGATACATGATACAAATACTGTGCATCCTCAAAACCTTACTGGGAAGGCCTCGCAGGATGGAACCTCTCTCTATCCATTTATGGCCCAGCTCTACTACCATCACAACAATAAAGCAAGTGGGGGAAGAAAGCAGGAAGGAATGGATCAATAGGAAAAATTACCCATCATGCCACAGCATTTTCTCATGTCCTGGAGCTTGCTGAGTAGCGAGGAAAAAAAAAAAGATAAGTTAGACCTTCTCTCCTTAAATCCTCAGGCAATGAATCTGCATTGGGAGCCAGGTTTGTTAGGATTTATGAGTTTCATACCCCGGCCAACTCTTGGAAGTTAGGTATCTGGTGGAATATTTTATTAATTAGCAGGACATGTAACCTCACCCTGACAGCTGCAGCAAAACTGAGTGTTGGGTTTATATTTAAAATTTTTGCCAATGTTCTTTTTCAATCTCATTTTCTCTGATACTAAGGAAATTTTCTGCTTCTCATTGGATACACTTTAGATGCAAGCTATAAAATCTTGTTCCTTTTACTATTACAAGTTTTATCTTGTGTTCATTTCAAGAGTACAGAATGAGCAGAAAACATCAACATTTCTATAGGGAACAATAATCACATAATTGCTCAATAATTATATGGCAATTATCTGATGGTAATTACTTTATAGTTTCCTGATTTTGCTGAGTAATTCCAAGTATAATTCCTGTCCAAATCCACAGCATATGAATACCCTGGAAGTTCTCATTTGGAACACACCAAACAAAAACCACAGAGAGCTTGCATGCTTTCTGCATGCTAAAAAGCTGGAGTGCAGTGCACAAATTGCAAACAAGTTACATGATAATTATAGTTTGAGTCACGGACTTACATGGCAGAGTGGACATGATGCCAAGAGCTGATTAAAATAACTTGTAAGTGCCCAAAGCACTGTTTATACTAAAGATGACTATATTTTCAAAGTTAAAGAGAAAGATATTTTTGTGGCAACATTTTTAAGAAGCAAGGGTTGTGAAGCATCTGTACAATATATAGCTAGATACATCTATATAGATCTATATAGATATTTATCTATATATATAGATATATATTTTAAAGTGTGTTTGCACTGATACTGCTAGCACTCAGCTGAACTACAGCAACATGTGCATATTGATGGGACTAGACAATTTTTTCCTAGTAATTTAGAGTTGTGAATTAATCTATCATGAAATATTGAAGATATATAGTTCACAGTAGTTTTTATTGTGTTTATACTCATTCAGTTTCTGTCTTCACATCCAGTACTACTCATCTGACTCATTCCAATGGATTGCTGGTTCTTGATAAAGACAGAACAAATTACACTTTGCATACTACCATGAATTGATGAAAAATTCTCTAAATATGAAGAAATGATTAAATAAAAGATGGGAAGTAAGTCATTTTATTTTTTTACTTAAAGATGAACAGGATTTTCAGATACTTTGAATAAGTGTTTCATACATGGATTTTAGAGTAAAAATATTGGGTCTGAAAAAGGATTAGTGATTTTGGATGCCTGCTTTTGAGTCATCAGCTTGGAACACCCTATGAGGGTATCATTTTCACCAAGTACTGGAATCAGAGAGGAAGGTGTACTAAGCACCAGAAGAAAAAAATTGTCATGACCACTTTGTCTAGAAATTAAAAACACAGATACAAGAACCTAAGAGATCCAAGTGGGCAAAAGAAATATGATTTGAGCAATATAACATTTATAAAAAAAATTAGAAACCAAAACGGGCTTTCCATTTCATAATTACATTTGTGTGAGTTCTATAACAGCACTCCTAAACACTTATTTTTCCCTCCAAAGGTTTCTAGACTATTTGAAATGCATTTTCCTGAGGTGCTGCCCCAGAAAATCATGTAATTCCATACTTAACTATCAATCAGTATTAGTAACTCTTGGTACCTAGTTAATCCCTTTAAAGACAATAGCTCTGTGCATATGCTATAAAGGCAACTGGAAGAAATGCAAAAATCTAGAACTCTTGGTTAAGAAATTACACCTTTTTATTAGATCAACTGAGAAATTGTAAAAAAAAAAATATATATATATATATATATATATATATATATCTTTTTCTGCATGCTTTCAGGCTCACACACCCTTCATCAGGCTCAGGGAAAGGTAAGGATGGTAAAAAGTCCCCATATGTAGGAAATAAACTTCATTTTTGTATAGAGGAAGCTGAAGCTGGAAATCTGTCCCTCTGGGTCCATGAGAGTGTCTTTGTGATGTGCTCTTTGTGGTGCAGATCAAGCAGGATTCCTTCCCTGTTGGTGTTGTGTGGCAAGCAGGGAGGTGTAGAAATTTTTCTTGTTGTTCAGCAATGAAGTTTATAATCTTGCTAACATATGGGGACTTTTTACATCTTTACCTTTCTCTGAGCCTGATGAAGGGCATGTGAACATGAGAGCCCGAAAGCTTGCAGAAAAAGATATATTTTTTTTACAATTTCTTAGTTGGTCTAATAAAAGGTATCATCTCTGAACCACATACATACATGGGCATAGATCTGTACCACTGCTTTTTTCCCCTGTAGCAACCACACACATCTGTTCTTGGGGATGCAACCTTTACAGCCAGTAAGGGCAAATGCTTCTCTTCTGTAGTTTCCTGTTATATAAAACATAATTTGTATTTGTCTAGAAATCATGGGAAGCTATAACAACAGTTATAAAAAGCAGCCATTACTGTCTCACATGAGAAGTCTACTTCTTAAATCTCTGTAATGAGCATCAGACAATTCAATTTCACAGGAAATAACTGTGGCTTGTAAAGTAATGCTACTTGATCCATACATCCAGCTTTAGTCATTCAAATTATCATCAGCTGTCTCTTTTCACATTGCCTTTGATGTACTGACTTATTTTCTCATTGTACAAGAAGAGCACACAGGCCATCTTTTTTAATGTATAGAATAAAAGACATCCAATTAACCTCTTGCTGGAGCACTTCATGATTTCTGCGTTGTAAATGCTATTTTATTTACCAGCCTTCCGGATCAAAGAGGGAATGGCTGGCTCTCACAGGAAATAAAAATTACAGAAAAACAGCAATGAATAAATGAAAGATAGATCATCCCTCGGTTTGCTGTTTGACCTGTATTTCATTTCTGTATCAAATTTAAAATACAGTTCTATAATTTGACTTATCATTTGCAAAGATGTGCCCCAGCACTCTTGTCTGCTGAAGGCCAGCAAATGACAGCACCAACTCCTAATACAAATTATAATCACTGAAAGCATACTAATCTTGTCCAGTAATCAAAACTCCAATACAAGGTACAAAGCATTGTAAATTACTGCCTTATGTCTAGCCTTCTATTCCCAAGCAAAGCTTAGAGAGAACAGACAGCACATGTTATCACTAACACTTTGGCTGTCTCACAAACCAGCTTCAAATGAGTCACAACACAGCTAGGAGCTGACAGATGTGCAGTTCCCTGCTGTAACTCATGGCACTTCACAGAAAGCACCATGAGTTACAGCAACTTCCCCCCACCCCTCTGTCTCCCAGCTCTGGTGCTGTCCAAAGGACGGGAGGAGGGAGATGGGAGGAGAGGGAACTCCAGGCTAAGGTTTGCCTGGATTGAACTGGAAGAGGGGAAGGTGGATTGGAGGGCCTCCATGCCTCCCCCGGCCCCCCAAGATGTAGATACAGAGATATGGAGACAGCCACAGTAGCACTAGGGGCGCTGACAGATGTGCAGCTCCCTGGTTTAACTCATGGCACTTCACAGAAAGTGCCAGGATTTAAACAGACGCTCCCAACACAACAGATGTTCACTGTTGGATCAGGAGGGTGGAGGACTGAGCTCTACTTTGGAGCTGATCCAATGAGAGAGGCTGTATGCCTACAGTCCCTTCCCTTAGCCCCCCCCCCCGCTCCCAGCTCTGCTGCTGTCTCAGGGTGGGAGAGGGAGAAGGCAGGAGAGGGAGCTCCATTTTGGGGTTTTCCCAGTCTGCACTGGAGTGTGGGGGTGGGTAGATTAGAGTCCTCCACTACAGGGGGGCTCCAATCCATCCACCCCACCCTCCAGCACAAGCTGAGAAAACCCCAGATGGAATTTTCTCCCATCTCTCCCCATCCCTCCCATCCTGAAGACAGCACTCGGGATGGGCTGCTTTACCCCAGTCCTTCTCCCAGGGGCCACTTTGGAGCACCTTCATCTGAACTCTCATGTAATGAGGTTTCACTTGTCATGCAATTGAGCACTTTTTTAAAGCACCCTGCAGCCATGCACTTCTGTCAGTGCATGGCTGTAGAGTGCCTTCAGTGGCCAATTGCATAACAAAACGTCACAGTGTTCGAGAATACCATAGTAGCACTAAAATAGAGTCTCTCACTCTTTTTCTCTCTATGTGTTCATACTACTTATTCTCACTCCAGCATGCAACACCTTTACTCACAAGTACCATTTTAGATAATACAGCTGGAGATCTAGCACTATAATTAGCTGTATCTGTGCCTTTCCCACAGACCTTGAGACTAGAAGTGACCAGTTGTACAAGCAACCCCCACTTAACGCTGTTTTACTTAGCACTATTTCACTATAACGCTCACCTTAAATTGATACCTGATTTCACTTAGCGCTCAGCAAATTTTGCTATAATGCTCATGGTTGCCATCTTGGGTCATCAAATACTTTCAGTTTGGGACTATGTTAATGAAGAGGGGCTTACTACAGTCAGGACAACATTATAAAAACCTATACAGAAAAGAAGAGAATGTGAGAGCATTCTGAAGAACTAGACAGAACATTGACCCTTCCTTCTAGTTAAACTGTTTTCATTACACCTTTGTTTCTCAAATTTGGGTGAAGTTATGGGACATTAATGTACTAATCATTAACCTTTGATGCTGTCCTTAGGTAAACTGAGAACAGAGCACATGAAATCCTCTGTCTGTTTGTTGTCTTGGGTAGAACTGTGCTAATCATTGATTTTTCAGTCGTGTGGTCAAGATGAAAAAATTCAGTTTGAGTCAACTTAGAAAGTACATTTTTCAGTAAATTAAAAAAGCCACAAATTGAAATGTTTCAAAGCATTCCATCAAATGGTTTGTTTCACATTCAGGTCATTTAATGCCTATTTAAAGATAAGTAAATTCATTTTGAAATGAAAACTAAATGTCAAAATGAACAGTCAAAACTTCATGTATTGAAAATGTTAGAATTAGATAGTATGCTTTTTGACAGAAACTCACTCCAAATTTGACTCACAAATAATTTTAATTGCCCTCAAACTGTATTGTTTGGTTAATTTACTATTCACCAAAACATTTTTGTCCAGTTCTAGTCATGAATGTCAAAGTAATATAGTGAACTGCTAATGGATCACATTTGATGAGCCATAGTGTGGGGATGAAAGTGTATGCAGGTATGAAGTCCCACTGATGCCCCCAAACAAATTCAAAACCAAACACAAACTCGTGTCTCCAGCATGTGGAGTTGTATAAAAGAATAACTCTTGTTTTCTTAACTGCCATTCCTTCTTACTCACTGACACCACTAATGTGTGGTGCTCCGGAGTGGCAAGAGACGCGCAGGTGAAAGCCCACTGAGCCCCTGCTCCCCCAAAGCCCCCAGACACCCCCCAGAAGCTGTGGAGCCCCCTGCAGGGCCCGTGGTGGGAGGGGGTTAACCCTTAGAGAGTGGGAGGAGGCGGCTGAGTGGAGCTGGGCCAGGTCTCGCCATGCCCAGGCCCCTACTTCACCCAGTCTCCCAGGGAACCATGTGACCAGACTGCAAACAGGCACGCTTATCTGGCAGCACGTGAGTTAGCAAAGAGTTCGTGCAGGAGGGTGCACGGGAGGGCCTGAGGCCCTGCCTGTGAGCCCCCTAGGGTAGAGAGATAGGTCCAGCCTGCCTACCAGTGGCATGCTGTGGATGGGCACTCGCTGCACCCCTTGGATCCCCTTGGGGTCCATGGACCCCCCCTCTGGCACCTCAGACACCACCACCCAGATGAAGCCCATGGTTCCAGGCTCCACGCAGACGGAGCCCCTGGCTCTTGGCTGTGGGGGCTGCCTGTCCCTTTTTCAGGCTCTGGGGCCTGGGAGCATGGCCACTTCCCCTTGTGGGGTCTGCTCCCTTTTGGGGTCTCTGGCACACCAGCTGGAGGAGCTCCAGGCCGCAGTCCAGAGACTGCGTGCCATCAGGGACTGTGAGCTGGAGATAGACTCCTACTGCTAGGCCCTTCTCCCTTGGGAGCTGGAGGGTAGACCACGGTCTCCCTCCAGGACAAGGGAGGACTCCGAAATCTCCCATTCAGTCCAGTCAGGGGGATGGACCAAGGTGGTCAAGGGCCCTAAGGCCCGCCACACCAAGTCCTCTGCCCCGCCGGAGCTTAGCAACAGGTTCGCACCTCTTGCAGCCCCAGCAGAGCCTGCTGAGTTGCCAGTTCCCTCAGTCAACACAGGCTCAACTGCAGCTACTGCCCCTGCTCTCCCCAAGACAAAACGTAAAGTGTTTGTTGTGGGAGACTCCATCCTGAGGGAGACTGAGGGGGTAATCTGCTGCCCTGACCCCTTAGCCCGGGAAGTCTGCTGCTTCCCGGGGGCCCGCATCCGAGACATTGAGAAGATCCCTAAGCTTCTCCAGCCCACAGACCACTATCCCATGCTCCTTATTCATGTGGACACCAATCTCACAGCTTGGAGCGCTCCCAGCCAGGTCACGAGGTGCTACAGGGATTTGGGAGCGGGGCTAAAGCATCTGGGGGTGCAGGTGGTGTTCTCTTCAATCCTCCCAGTCTTGGGGTATGGGCTAAGGAGGGAGAGGAGGATCCAGGTAGTTAACCAAAGACTGTGGAGCTGGTGTCATCGGGAAGGCTTTGGCTTCCGTGACCACAGCCTGCTCTTTGGTGAGTGTGACCGCTGGGTTTCGATTATCCGCTCTCAAGTGGTTCTAGCCCTGTAGGTAGATGTCACACACCTGTTGGGATCTTGTTGGTGTCAGAGCAGTTCTCTTTTCCCTGTGCCCCTGACCCCTTTCTCTCCCTCCACGACTTGATGTTCTTCAGTGTCAAGGGTCGGTTCGCGGTACACTCTGTGGCCCAGGATCCTCAACGGTTACTTCACGGGGCTCCACCACCCCTGCACTCCAGCCTCACGCTACCTTTAGTGCATCCTTCCTCCTTTGGTCCTTGTTCTCCAGCCGTGGAATGACACCCACCAGTCTGCCCCTAAGTGGCCATCACCCCTGTCATGGTGCCCACCAGCAAGCTTGGTTCATGGCCCTCCTATCCTACTCCCCGCCCGGCACAGAACGGGACTTCCTGCACAGATTCTGGCCTCACTGAGACCCTGTCAACCTTACTTTATAAGGACATTGCCTCAGCTCTGCCCCCTTCAGCCAGGGCTACCCAACAACTCAAACCTCAAAAGGAAAAGCTAACTACTCAGCTCCTCAACTTGCTGAACAACCTATTCTGAACCTTTTTCAGTTCCCTTCTGGCCCGTCCTTGGCCCCTTGCTTTCCCGGTCCCTCCTCTGGCTCACTACCTCGTAGCTTGGCGGCAATGCCCGCCCCGGCTGTACCCCTTTGGGGCTCTCCTGGGGTCTCTCCTGACTAGTGAGGCCGCTTCTGCGTGCTGTTGCTCCAGCACCCCACCTGTGGGTTGTGCTGCCCTCCGGTTTTCAGTCCGTTGCGTCCTCCGTAACCGTGCCTTCAGCACCCTCGGTATCCGAGGCAGCTTCCAGCTGCAGGGTCTGTTCTCGTTCCGTTGGAGCCTCTGCCGGCTCTCCACCACTGCGCTGTTAACAGCCACCATCACCGCTTCCCTCGTCGGTGGGGCTGGGCATTGCTCCTTGCTAGAGCTATCCGCCCCCTCCGCAGCTGCAAACATCGTTCTTAACGCCGCCGGCTGGTGTTCTACCATGACATCACCGGCTGGGCATAACCTGATAAACAGGCGGCTAATGAGCCGCGCGGGCTCCTCCCTCCACCTCGTGTGCCTCTTGTCGGGAGCTGCAAGTGAGTCCCGTTTATTGTTCGGCTCCCCGGAACAGCGAGGGAGGCAGTGAGCTGCTGGGAAGAGATGGCCTCCACCACTCTCCCCTGGGGAGGAGGCTCATCTGAGCCAGACTGGCTGACCTGCTCCACAGGGCTTTAAACTAAGCCCAATGGGGGACGGGGTGACTACTGCCACTGCTGGCCCACTGAGCAACCCTTGCAAAGCCAGCAGGCCAAGGCACTTAAGGGAGCCCACCCGTGCCCCAGCCCTGGTACAATCTGTGGGCAAGGCAAGAGCCCCCAAGGGGACACTTGCCAGCCTGTACACAAATGCCAGGAGCTTGGGGAATAAGCAGGAGGAACTCATCCTCCTGCTTAATGCAAATAATTATGACATCATAGGGATAACGGAGACCTGGTGGGACTTCACCCATGACTGGACCACGGGTATAGATGGCTATATCCTGTACAGGAGGAATCAAGTAGATTTCATAGATTTCATAGACATTAGGACTGGAAGGGACCTCAGGAGATCATCGAGTCCAGCCCCCTGCCCAAAGATAAAAGGGGTGGGGGTGTAACTCTTTATGTTAAGGATAGCTACACATCCCTGCAAGCTGATGTTGGTGACCAGGGTGGACGACTAGAGACCCTTTGGGTTAAAATCCATAGGGAACATGGCACAGGAGACACAATGGTGGGAGTCTACTACAGACCTCCCACCCAAAGTCAAGACCTTGACCAGGAGTTCATCTGGGAACTGGCTGAAACCGCATGCTCCAGGACCATGGTTATCATGGGTGACTTCAGTTACCCAGACATCTCGTGGGAAGATCACTCAGCAAAATCTGAGCAGTCGCAAAGCTTCCTATCATGTGTGGATGACCTCTACCTGCCTCAAGAAGTCTACAGTCCAACGAGAGGTAAAGCACTGCTCGACCTGGTACTGGCTACTGGGGATGACCTAATTGGCAACCTAGTGATCGATGGGAAGCTGGGTGACAGTGACCACGAGCTGATCACCTTCACCATCCACCATAAAGCTGGCAAGTCAGTCACCAACACGGAAGTCCTTGACTTCAGGAAAGCCGACTTTGACAGGCTCAGGAGGCTCAGGAGGCCCTAAGGGACCATGACCCCAGGGGGAGGGAAGTCCAGGATGAGTGGTTGCTCCTCAAGGGAGCAATCCTTAATGCACAAGCTAATTCTATTCCCTCTTGGAGGAAAGGCAAGAAGAGGGCACAGCAGCCCCCCAGGCTCTTCAGGTGTCTAGCAGACCTCCTGCGGCTAAAAGGAAAGGCCTACAAAGGATGGAGGATGGGAGTCACCTCCAAGGAGGATTAATCTGCACTGGTCCAGTCCTGAAGGGAGCAAACCAAGACTGCAACTGAACTCCAACTAGCTTTGAGCATCAAGGACAATAAAAAGTCCTTTTTCAGATATGTGGGGAGATGGAGGAAAAGCAAGGGCAACATTGGACCCCTGCTGAACCAGATGGGGCAACTGACAACTGACACCCAGGAAAAAGCCAACCTATTAAATGGGTACTTTTTGTCAATCTTTCAGTCCCATGGGATGCCCATGACCGCTACAGGACAGGATGGTCCAGGTGAGGGAGATCCCCTGCCCTCCTTCAATGCTGACCTCATGAAGGAACACCTTGAGAGGCTGGATACCTTCAAGTCAGCCAGCCCTCACAATCTACATCCCAGGATACTCCAGGAGCTGGCGAGCATCATAGCTCAGCTTCTGGCATGGATCTTTGAGACTCTGGTGTAGTGCCTGAAGACTGGAAGAAGGCCAATGTGGTGCCGATCTTCAAGAAAGGGAGGAGAGTGGATCCAGCTAACTATAGGCCCATCAGCCTGACTTCTATCCTGGGGAAGATCTTAGAAAAGTTTATTAAAGAGGCCATCCTTAATGGACTGGCTGATGCCAACATCCTGAGGGATAGCCAGTACGGGTTTGTTATGGGTAGGTCTTGCTTGACCAATCTCATTTCCTTCTACAACCAGATGACCTATCACCTGGACAAGGGAGAAGAGATTGATGTCATATATCTTGACTTCAAAAAAACCTTCGATCTGGTATCCCATAATTACCTCTTGGCAAAACTGGCAATTGTAGCCTTGGGTCCACCACGATCCGCTGGCTGGGAAATTGGCTCCGTGGTCAGACCCAGAGGGTAGTAATTGATCGAAGTTAATCGTTATGTTGCCCTGTGACCAGTGGGGTCCCCCAAGGCTCTGTCCTTGGACTCATATTGTTCAACATCTTCATTACTGATGTGGACATTGGAGTCAGAAGCGGACTGGCCAAGTTCGTCGATGACACCAAACTTTGGGGCAAAGCATCCACACCAGAAGGCAGGAGGGGGATCCAGGCTGACCTGGACAGGCTCAGCAAATGGGCAGATGAGAACCTGATGGTGTTTAACACTGAAAAAATGCAAGGTTCTCCACCTTGGGAGGAAAAACCTGCAGCATCCTTATAGGCTCGGCAGTGCTACGTTGGATAGCACTATGGAAGAAAGAGACTTGGGGGTCATCATTGACCGCAAGATGAACATGAGCCTACAATGCGATGCTGCAGCTAGTAAAGTGACCAAAATGCTGGCTTGCCAATTTATTATACCAACTTAGGGCTGTGCATAATCTGTCTGCAACTTTTTAAACCAATTTAAGGCCTCTTCAGATGGTATAAACATTTGTCTCCCTACACCTTTGGCAGCAACACCAAATCACAAGGGCAGGAAAGGGAGAATGAAAGGGAAGCTGTTAAAATTAGTTTGTAAGATGGTCACCAGAGAGCAGCAGTACTCAGCAGATTAAGAGCTGTCAGACAGCATTAACAAGAGCACAAATCCTCAGATAGGAAGCATTTAGCAAAGTGGAAATGCAGGTAGAGAGACAAGTAGGTTTAGGATGATATTTTGCAGAAATTAATCTTTTTAGATTCTTAGAGTGATGAAAATTTAGAATAATGTATCAACTTTTCAAACTATTTTACTAGGCAAGGCCTTTTTACTTACCTAGTATGGGCCATCTCCATTTTCCCCCTTGCCTACTGTAGGGTTTTTTTTAATCTGTGATATTATTTAAGTATTTGAAAGTGGAAGTGTTAATCAATATATTGGATACAATGCAAGGAAATCAGAACGAACATCTGTTATACCATACAAATGACCCTTGCACTGATTTTTTAATTTCATTAGAACTTTTGCCACAAAAAGATTAGATTTACGTTGTTAATTTCGCCACTCTTATGAATCCTTGGCTTCTAGAAATGTGTTACATTTATGGCTCATTTTGACTAAGGCTTAATTTTCACTAATTTGTAACATTGCAGACCTCAACCTCTGGCTGTTAACTCTTATCTAAGCTGCTCTCAAAAAGTATAGAAGAACTTTGGTAATCCATGTACCCCAGTATCAGCACCTATAACAGCCCTTCTCAGCCAACTTGGAATAACAGATTGCTAAAATGTGGTCTAATTGAATTAATTGTGCTTCCAAAATACAATACAGAATAATGTTAAGTTAATATTACTTATAACCTTATACCTATAAACTGTTCTTGTCAAATCAATGTAGAAATTAGATTCACAAAGCATTGCTTTGTCTTTTTGTGGTTATCTACAGTCTTATCAAATAAATACATTATTTAATAAAATACCAACCACACTGCAAAAAGAAATAAAAACAATAAAGGTCTTCCCAAACCTAGTGACCCATTAAACTAGCTTGATTAAGGCACACCCTCTTCTTGTGTACTATTAGTGCAGATAGTAATGTGGGTAGCATTACATCTGCGCCCATCTGGCTTCGAACGCCCACTTGCGTGCCACCTTGATCCGGAAGGTAGAGGATATACGCTCTCTAGCGTCACGGGTTCCCCACGGTGGGCTTTGGTTGACACTCTGGCCTTCCCTGAACTTACCTGCCACATCTTTGAATGTTATATCAGTGTGGGATTCAGCCTTGAAGTTCCCCTCAGGGATCACCACACCGCTTGCGGGATGTTTGTGGGGTTCCACCTCCCGTACATCCCAGCCTCACACCAACCTCTAATGGGGCACCAGATCTTGACACTGCTGCCTCTCTAGTGTAGATGTTCCTCGTGCCCTATCATGTCTCTCTATCTTTGGGGAAGGATAATTAGCTGGCCCGGGCTCTAAGCCTGCGATCCCCTTGAACCAGTCTGCCCTCTTCTTGGGGTCCAAGGGTGCTGCTGCTGAGCAGGGGTAAAGTAATAAAAATGAAGAAAAGAAACCAAAAAGAAGGAACCCTAAAATTTACCTTGCAAGGCTGATTACAGGATGTTTTAGTGTCTCTGGCATCATACCCCTCCCTTTTGCAAAGTCAACACAATTAATAATAAAATAAAATGTAGAGCTTTTTTTAAAGGCCAATAAAGAGATGCCATAGGATTATTTAACCCCAGTTATTTGTATTCCATGAACTCCTACCTCCAGAATCACCTTCCTTGATTTATTTTGTACAATTGGTGTGTTGTAGCTATGATAGCTTAGGAAATATGTGAGGTATGGGTTTTTCTGTGATTTCTTTTATTAGCCTAATTGCATAGTTGGTAGAGACATTAGACAAGCTTATGAGTATAACATGCCTGTCATCAGTTCCATGTCAGAGATTGGCAAGGATCTGATGAAGGGCACTTCAAGTCTAGAAGTTTGTCTAACAGTTCTACTATCTAAATAGTTCGTCCAGTAAAAGATTCCTGTTTGCTTTATTTTTTCACTGTAGTGAAGCACTACTCTCACTGGAGCCTGCCCTCATTTACAAAGGTTTTAGACCACTAAAGCTCCACTGATTCAGGCCCTAATCTTGCAAATTGTTCTTGTCAAATTTAGGCAGACACCTGTATCAACAGTGTTTAAATTAAGGAGACACCATGTACATGAATTCCTTCCAGGATGATGATTATATTAAAGGCTCTAGCAAGGGTTACATACAGGGCATGATTAACATGTTCATCGTGCTATATATTGTAACATGCAACACGCTCAGCCAATCTTTGGCATAATGTCATGGTAATCTAACCACAAAGATGTTTCATATTTACTATGTGTCCAAGACCAAGGGCTGTCTCACCCCAATCCAATGGGATCATTTGGTAGGGAACAGGCCTGTGCCCCAAACCAGGATCTGTCGCTGTCCTATATCCCATCCTGTCACTCACCTGAGCATTGGGACAGCTCTAGGGTCTGGGGCACAGCTTCCTCCTGCCCAGTCCTCATGGATGTGTGATTTTAGAGATGGGGCACAACATTTCTGATATCCCAATTGTGCCATTATTTTAACATCTGCCAGGGCCCTAAGTGAGAGTTGAATTGGGCTCCATGAATCTTCACTCTGGTAGCAGATTATCATGTTCTTCTATTCACTACCTTCCCCACTTTATAAACTTAAACAACTGTACAGAGTTAAAGTTAACTGCAAAATATTAAGCAGCTAAACACAGCATATTTTATAAGTATACATAGATGCCTGCACACACATATGCTCACACACTGCTAAAGCACAGGTAAGTATGAATATGCTGGTACTTGTGTACAGAAGTAGATCCAGGATTTTACCAAGGAAGGGTGGTGTGTGGGAACAGTGAGAAGCATCAGTTTCCAAAGGCCCCAGAACAGATAAGAATTCCCTTCCTTCCCTCCTCTGCTTAGAGGCACATCCCCTCCTGTCCCCTCCCCTCACTCCTCATCCCCTACCTGCCACTGTGTCTCCACTTTCCCAAGATTGCAGGAAGCTTCTGTCCTGCTCCAGCCAGGCTACACAGGTGCTGCTCTCAGCCTGATACAGTGGCAGAAGTAGCAGTGGTGGGTAAGTGGGATTCCCCTCCCCACACCTGATCCTAAGACAATAGGGAATACACAGGAGGACCAGGTAGAGAAGGGGGACTGCCCACCCACCACCACTGTGGGCACCACTGCCACTGTCCTGAGCTGATGGAGAAGAGGGACATGCCTCTGAACACTGAGGGGAAGGGAAGGGGGAATTCTTAGCTTCTCTGGGGACTTAAAAAAGTTCCCAGTTGCTGGTTCTGCCATGTAGTCAGAAAAGGGGGCTGCCACTCTGACATTGCACCCCCTCTGGATCCACTCCTGCTAGTGTATAAGAGAACAGAAATTTAAGCTTTTAAGGGGAAAATGGAAAATGAAAGAGACTGTTTTCCACCCACTGGGATTGTTATGGAGCATAGCAGTGGGAGGTGAGAGCAGAAGCAATCTTAGAAAACCTCACTGAAACTAATAATCAATCTTACAGTAAAATTTCTAGGAAAAAAATGCTGAAGAGTGCTTCACAAAGAAAAATCTTTTTCTGTTTCACATTTAGGCTGAGGAAGAAACCTGGTAGGTTTCCAAAGGTCTATTTTTCTATAGTGAATGACTTATTCTATTTTTTGATTTAGTTCCATTGAGGTAGCTATTGTAAAAGCCACCAGTAATTGTATGGGATTTTTTTGTGCATAGAACTCTAGTACCACTCACATTTCTTACAGATAATATGACTTTATAATTTAAACCTAGACCAAATCAGTTATTCACTTGAGAAAGCTGCAAGAACATTCATGATAAGTTGTTCTATTTCTAAGCCAAATTTTATATGAAAGAGAGGTAATTTAAACACTATTATTTGAAGCTTATGACAGGTGAGTCTAATTGATAGTTACTATGGAAAGGAAGAAAAGCAACACAAGTCAGACTAGCATGGTAGCAGTGGGGAAGGAGAAGTACAAAGTCAGACATACTGCTGAAGAAACATAATATATAACTCCCTGTTACCACTGCATTTAGCAGTTACTAGCTTTGAATACAGATGGGTCTTTTACTTTGCTTGGGTATCCCACTGGTATTGAGCTTGTGGAGTAGCAATTATATGATCCATTAGCCCAAGTGGGTCACAAAGCTGTCTTACAATTGAGGAGTTTGTAGGATATCATTATTAGTGAGTGGGCAAGAAGAAGACTCATTGGTTCAGAGGACATGGTTAAACAGAGCACTGTGCACAGAGAGTTTTACAAGATAACATTCAGGTCAGATAAAAATCAAGGATTTAAAATAAAGTCAGGTCTTTTCTAGGTAATTTTAAACTGGATTTCTTTTAAAAATGTAATAGTACTCTCTTTTTAAGAATAAACATACTGGTATATAAATTAATTTTGAAATCATGATAACCTACATTAAATCTTAAATTTACTAAAAATCCATTAAAATAGGAGAAGCAGGACACATTTGCCACTGACACTTTAAAGAAAGTCAAATTACTGAATTGTTGGAAGTCATTGACTAAGCATCTGGAACAAGACTATGTTGAGAGGATACATCAACCTTTGATTGCAAAAAGAATACCTACTTCATTTCAGTTTAATCAGTTAAGGTCACTTCACTAACAAGCTAAGAATCTGATTGGGAACTATAAAAAAAGGAAAGTTTTTTTCTTCTTCTGATAAAATGATGTACAGGAGGCTGAGATCTATTCATTTTAAAATGTTGAGGGACATTGCAACCAGAAACAATTGGTTCAATTTACTAACTATTCTCTCTCTTTTGTATTGCACCAGATATCATCTTCCAAATCTATGAGCCTTTGTCTGGTATTATCACTCAATATGCAGATTCCATCTGCCCTGTCTGGGCGTTTGCAAAGATATCAGCTTTTGATTAAGTACTGTCCTGTTTGTTAGACACCACACTCACATAGGGGTCTGTTCAAGATGTTCATCTTGTACAGGGTTGTTTTGAAGCATCTGTATCCAGATCAGTCTGTTCAGCTTGACCCATGCTTCTCTGTCAAGGTTGTGCCCAATAGGCAACTCATTTGGTGTTGGTATTAAAAACTGTAGAGACAGGTCTGATCTTTCCCAGAAGTCATCTCACTCTGTTGCTGCTTATGGGTGCATCCACACATGCAAGTATGTGCGCTTGCAGCAGCTCAAATAGAAGTGGTGCAAATCTGAGCTGGGGCTTTTTGCTTCAGAGCACGTGCTTGGACATGCACTTTAGTGTGGAGCAAATTGTGCCACTTGGGGCAAAATAACCCTGCCTGGCTCCTCCTGGATCTTCAGCCAGCTTGACCTAAAACTTAAGTAAAAAATTAGTTATGTAGTAAATGAAAAAATGTCAATTCCCATTTTCTAACACAATACAATATAAAACCTGAGAATCTGAATAATGTACATTGTAAAATTATTGAAATGAAGTTATTGTGTTAAAAAAGAAAATGCCAGCTTTTATTTAAAATCTATATTCAGCTGCAAATTCTACCTTAATGGTTACCCACCCACTCAACCTATCATTAGATAACTGAATAACTGAAAGCATAGAAAATTAGGGTTGGGAGGAACCTCAGGAGGTCATCTAGTCCAATCCCCTGCTCAAAGCAGGACCAGCCCCAACTAGATCTTTCCAGCCAAGGCTTTGTCTAGCCAAGGCTTAAAAACCTCCAAAAATGGAGAGTCCACAACCTCTCTGGGTAACCTGTTTCAGTGTTTAACTACCTTCCTATTGAGAAAATTCTTCCTAATATCCAACCTAAACTTCCCTTGCTGCAATTTGAGACCTTTGCTTCTTGTTCTGTCATCTGTCACACGACGAATGTTAGTTCAAATTCAGAACATGATTAAAACTGAGTATATAAACCACAGTTAAAACTAAAATTACAGGTATGTATTTGGATCATGTTTAAATACCCCACATATATGGAAGAAATAGACTGTATACCAGAGTTATGTGATAAGCTGTTATGCACTTGTGACATGGGTTTTATTTTCTGCCCACTAATTAATCTTGGGCAGGCTCATTCTGACCCCCTAAACATATTCAACCAGCAGTCCATAACTAACTCCCCCCAAAAGAAAACAAACAAAAAAAGCAAATCTACCCAGAAATGTTTAATCTGTATCCAGTGTAGCATTTCCTTCAAGCATATGCAAGGCAAGCACACCTTTTGGTCTTGCTTCTCAAAATTAGGAAGAGTTTACAGTGGTTTAATTGTGAAGGACTCAAGATAGTCAAGGCATTTATTGATCTTGAATTTTTATTGAATAAGTTCAGCAAACAAGGTAAAATTCATCCCAGTCCTACCTTAGTTACACACACAGTTCTGCCCGTCTTACCTGACTGCAAACAGGAGAACTGGTGGGAGCAATATAATAGCAGGAACACTTTTTTTTATTCCTGGTCTTCTCCCATTTATTGCTGCCCTCTCAGTCTTATGCCTTCCTCAGAGGGTACATATCCATCTTGGCAGGCGACTGACTTGTTGACATACTAGTAAAGCACACTTCTGATTCAAACAAGTAACAGACTTCACTATAATTTATGAAAAACAATGACTTCATAATTGCTTTACAAATATAAAATTATAAATATTTAAGAACATTCACATCATGGATACTTTGTTGTTAGGACTTCTGAGACCTGACAGAGTGCTCCCACAGTGAACTTACTCCAATAACATAAAAAGCATAAAAAGAACTTAGAGGGGTTAGCACAGGGGTGGGCAAAATATGGCCTGTGGGCCAGTTCCAGCCTGCCAAAGCACTTTCATCCAGGCCGTGGTACCCACCAACAAATTGCACCTTGCCCTGCCCTTCCTCCTACAAGGGTGGGAGCAAGGTGCCCACATATGCACACAGTCTCAAACATACCCTATTGCCTTGCTCCCACCCTTGTGGGTGCACAGGCCTAGCCCCACCAGTAGACAGCTTCCACGTGGGGCTGCCGCTGCCCCCAGGGACCTGCTCTGCTTCCCTGGTCTCCTGCTGGCTCCAGGTGGCAGGTAGGGATGCAGCAGGGGTGGGGCTGCAGCTGGATGAGAGCACAGAGCTTGGGGCTGGCAGCAGTGCGGAGCCTGTGCCCTTGGGGGTGGCGGCAGCCTGCAGCTTGGGTGGGCAGTACACGAGTATGAGGGAGGGTGGGGATCCCCTCACACTTCCCCCATGTGCACAGCCATGGCAGGAGGTGGCAGCAGCAGGCAGGGGCACTCAAGGTGCCTAAGGGGCCTGGCTGCTGCCAGCACTGCACATCATGGCAAGAAGCACAGCCTCCTTTGGGCTGTCTGTATTGCTGGCACTCCCTGCCACTCATGCACAGCCCCTGAACTTGCCAGGCATGGGAGGGAGGCCCCATGTGCTGGAGCTGGCTGCCTTTCAGCCCTGGAGACAAGCCTCAGCTGCTGGAGCTGGCTGCCTTCCCTGCCCCTCCCAGGGGAAAGCACCTGGGGCTTCCCTCCCCTACACACACACCCTACCATACACCCACACCCCAACAATATACAAGACTAAGACTTTACTTTTGAGATATTATGCAATTATCTCTATATACACTATGCAAACACAAATCATGACAAAATAGTTTTCATAATAAAATTAAAATATGGTAGGTGTTTGACTTTTAGTGTACAATTTGGGTTTTTTTCTGGTTTTAAGATGGCAATTCTCCCTCCCAAAAGGAATATGTCCAGGAGGCAAGGGGAGGGACTTCTGGTGGCAAAGGTAAGGAGTTAGAGGTAGGACTTCCAGTTCCAAGATGGTGACAAGGGGCAGGGCAACTGTCAAGGGGTGGGACCACCCATGCAGCCCTTGACAGCTCACCAAAACTTGTTAAGCGGCCTTCCACTGGAAATAATTGTCCTCCCGGGTTAGCAGAATATGTCCTCTGTCCTAGAAGTCTGTGGGGTGAGTCCTAGGCCAGCTGGATGAAGCCTGACCCCTAAGATGGAGCTGAATCTCCAGTTAGGCTCCCACCCCAGGAACTGCTTTCCTGTACATAAGAAACAGAGACTTTTCCACATATGGAAAGACTGGAACATTATTCCTTGGGAAGGATTCTCAGTTCTTGAAGGTCCAGGGTTGGCAGACATTAGAACTGAGACATTTAAATGGAGGAAAATGTCATTGTAAGTGAATATTATCATGCCCTTGAAACTAGATACAGTTAGACTCTAGATACTCAACCTTCAGTCTAGCGGGGCTGATTAGAACTTTGCCATGGACTTTTAGAAGATGCAGGGTTGAGTCCACTGTACCAAAGGGTATATTTATGCCACATGATGGAAGAAGCAGTTGTAAGTTAGTGTAAGGGTGAGGTTCTTCTTATTTAGCACTAGCTCAATTATCTGTGTGCTACTGCCTTATGTAAAGAAGAAATGCCCTAATCAGATTTTTAGAAGTTATTTAGACACCTAAAGATGCAGATTGGTGCCTTGTGGGTTTTCCAAAATTGTCTCAGCGCTAAATCTCATCTTTAGGTATCTTAAGGGCATTTACACGATGCGAGGAGCCTACTTGGATGCGCTGGAAATCCAGTGCATCAGAGCAGACTCAGTTAATCAAGTCTGCTGAAGCATGTAAATTGATGCATTCTGGTAGCCTCATGCATCACACGCATCAGTGATGCAGCATCTCTTCATGCTGAGAAAATGGCAGCAGTGCACTTTGAAATAAAACACATTTGATGCGCTTTAGTTCAAAGCACCCCACTGCCATTTTTTAAGAGCAGGGATGCACTGTGCCACTGATACACATGATGTGTGTGCACTTTTAATTAGTGTGGGTCACTAATTAAAAGTACCCAGTGCTGTGTTGGAAATGCATATAAAAATGCCCAATATAGGTTTGAAAAACTTTGGAATGCAGAATTAACCTTTTTTGACAAGGATATAAAATATAGCCCCAGTTAAAGTCTCTAAGACTCAAGTCAAAATTTTAAAAAAATGGTAGTTAAAAGTTAAGTTCCTAATTATACATTTAGGCAATTAAGTAAATAGTCTGTTTTTTTAAAGTCTTGAGTACCTAGCCGATTTACTTTAGTCACCAGAGAGTCTGAGAACATGAAACATACATTTAGTTACTACATGAGGATTTACAAGCTTAATTTTTGGCATTTATTTGGAGAAATCCTGGCTAAACTTGTAACATAAATATATATTTTAAATTGACTTCACAGTCTACAAAAGAAAACTAAACAACTACTACTGAAAGGTATATACCCATAAACACCTTATTAAGTAAATTGATAAATTATACAACAGAGTAAATTAACAGGTCAGAATTAAATTTGCCTGGGCATCATTTTTTATTCTTTCATATTAGTAATGAAAGTAGAACTGAAAAGAAGAATGATAATAAAGTAGCCCATATGCATGTGTGCCTCATATGACTAGACTAGATGAGTGGAAATATCTTTTGCAGATTTTAAATGCTTAGTTCAATACAGAATAGCATGATGAAGGAAGAGAAGTCAGAGAGAAAGAGATGGTGAACCATCCCCATTAAAGTGTGAGAAATATGAAGGAAAGGCAAAGTAAAATGATGCAAGTCATCATGTGACATAAAAAAGACCAATTGTCTTGTACAATGTATTAGTTTGATCAACAATAAAGAAATTAAATGATTTTACTTATTGCATCTGTGTTTTTCTTATTCCAAATTCCAGATGGAAAGATGCTTTTATGAGCAACAGAATGCAGACCCTGGACTTCAGAAAAGCAGACTTTGACTCCCTCACGGAACTCATGGGCAGGGTCCCCTGGGATGGCAGTCTGAGAGGGAAAGGAACCCAGGAGAGCTTGTTGTATTTTAAAGAAACATTGCTGAAGGTGCAGGAACAAACCATCCCAATGTGCGGGAAGAATAGCAAATATGGCAGTGACCAGTTTGGCTTAGCAGAGAACTCTTTGGTTCTGAAGCACAAAAGGAGGCTTACAGAAAGTGGAAGCTTGGACAAACAATTAGGGAGGAATATAAGACTATTGCTTCGGCATGCAGGGATGAAGTCAGGAAGGCCAAAACACAATTGAAGTTGCAGCTAGCCAGGCACATGAAGGGTAACATGAAGGGTTTCTACAAGTACGTTAGCAACAAGAGGAAGGTCAGGGAAAGTGTGGGTTCCTCACTGAAAAGGGGAAGGCAACCTAGTGACAGATGATGATGAAAAGGCCAATGTAATCAATTCCTTTTTCACCTTGGTCTTCACAGGCAAGGTCAGCTCCTAGACTACTGCACTAGGCAGCACAGTCTGGGGAGAAGGTGAGCAACCTTCAGCAGTGAAAAAACCAGGTTAGTGACTATTTAGAAAAGCTGGACATGTACAAGTCTATGGGGCTGGATGCAATGCATCTAAGTGTGTTGAGGGAGTTGGCTGATGTGATAGCAGAGCCACTGGCCATTATCTTTGAAAACTTGTGGCAAACAGGAGAGTTCCCAGATGATTGGAAAACGACAAATATAGTGCCCATCTTTAAGAAAGAGAAGAAGGAGGATCCAAGTGTGACAAAGGCACCTTCTGGGCTTGGTACTAGTATGGGCCTGCCCTTGTCTCTGGGCAAACCACCCACCTTGCTCTCCTGCCACGCCTTGTTGATAAATGGCTATGATGTCAAATAGGCAGGAGGCTGCCCTTTGTGCACCCAAATGACCATAGGCATTAAGTACACACTCCAACCATCCCTACATGTGTCCCATACCTCGCTGATGTTTCAGTGTGTTTCACCTCTGGTTCAAAGCTGGCTCAAACTTAGTTGTGTCTCTCCCACACTGCCTTCTCAGGCTATACACACCACTCCCCACCTCACTGGGGCCTCTTGTACTCCACTGGCTCTCACCCAGTCTCTCGCATAGTCTATCCAGGCCACACTCACTCTGCCCTACCCAAGTAGATCCTCAGGCTTTTCTCTTCACCCCTTGGTCAGCGTTGGTGCAGTCTTTTGGGCCTCTCCCATGAAACTCACCCAAACAGGACTGAGCAATTGCTCAACTATAGGCCTGCTTTGCCCCTGGCCCCTCACCAGACCACTACACCCCTCTCTTGGGCCACAATTCTTCCCCTTATACTAGGGTCTTGGGTTTTCCACCCCTTAGGACTCAGCAGCTCTACCCTGAGCTTAACTGGCCCACAACTTCACCCTACAATTCTCACGTCTTACACCCCCTTGGGCTCAGGTGCCACTCATTCAGCATGCCTTCCCCCCCGCTCCAACTCTCCCCATAACCAACTTGAAGGTGGGGGCAGGGGTTTAGGCACCCCAACCTGCTTTACACCAGGGAGATTCTCAGTCCTGGTATTTATGTGGCCCTGCCCCACCACAGGCAGGATCACCAGGCCTCCCTATTCTGACAGGGTGTGGTTTTAGGTCACGCCCAGGACCAGTGAGGCCTCCTCTTTCCCCATAGCCTTACCCTATTTCTGCCTTGTTTCTGGAGTCAAAGCTCAACAGGGTTATGTTTCCTCCATGCTGGCTGATCTCACACTGCTCTGCTTTTATAACAGAGCTCTCCAAAATGGCCACTCTCATCAGACACCTGGCAGCTCCCTGCTCCAGCCCTTAAAGTGACAGACACCCAAAAGAGTGTTCTGACACACCAGGGAACTACAGACCAGTCAGCCTCACCTCAGTGCCTGGAAAAATCATGGAGAAGGTCCTCAAGGGATTCATTTCTAAGCATTTGGAGAAAAAGGTGATTAGGAATGGTCAGCATGGATTCACCAAGGGCAAGTCATGCCAGACCAATTGGATTGCCTTCTATGGGAAAATAACTGGCTCTGTGAATGCAGGGAAAGCAGTGGACATAATATACTTGGACTTTAACAAGGATTTTGATACTGTCTCCCACAGCATTCTTGCTGCAGCATTCTTGCAAGCAATTCTTTGGACTGTAAGGTAGATAGAAAGATGGCTGGATTGTTGGACTCTATGGGTAGTAATCAATGGCTCAATGTCTAGGTGGTAACCGGTATCAAGTGGATTGCCCCAGGGATTGGTCCAGGGGCTAGTTTTGTTCAATATCTTCATTAACAATCTGGAAGATGGGACGGATTGCATCCTCAGCAAATTCACAGATGAAACCAAGCTGGGAGGAGTAGTAGTAATGCTGGAGGGTAGGGCTAGGATTCAGAGAGACCTAGACAAATTGGAGGATTGAACAAAAAGAAATCTCATGAGGTTCAATAAGAACAAGTACTTAGAACACAACAAACCTATGCACCATACAGCCTGGTGACTCACTGGCTAAGCCACAGCTCTAAAGAAAAGGACTTGGGAGTTACAGAGGACAATAAGATGGATATAAGTCAGCAGTGTGTCCCTTGTTGCCAAGAAGGCTAACAGCATGCTGGGCTACATTACTTGGAGTATTGGCAACAGCTGAGGGAAGTAATTATTCAACTCTATTCTGCACTGGTTTGGCCACATCTAGAATACTGTGCACAGTTTTGGGCCCTGCACTGTAGAAAGCATGTGGACAAGTTGGAGAGAGTCCAGCGGAATGAAAATGGCTCAGGGGCTGGGGCACATGACTTACAAGGAGAGGCTGAGGGAACTGGGTTTACTTAGTCTGCAGAAGAGAAGACTGAGACGGGATTTGATAGCAGCCTTTAACTATGCAGAGGCTGGTTCCAAAAATGATGAAGCTAGACTGTTCTCAGTGGTGACAGATGACAGAACAAGAGGCAATGGTCTCATATTACAGCAACAATGGTTTCAGTTGGATATTAGGAAAAGCTCTCTCACTAGGAGGGTGGTGAAGCACTGGAACAAGTTACCTAGAGAGGTGATGGAATCTCCATCCTTGGAAGTTTCTAAGGCCTGGCTTGACAAAGCCCTGGCTGGAATTACCTAGTTGGGGCTGGTCCTGCTTTGAACAGGGTGTTGGACTAGATGACCTCCTGTGGTCCCTTGCAACCCTAATTTTCTATGATTCTTTGAGGCTGCAGCTAACATCTCAGATGGGAGTCATTGGGATAAAAAGGTTTGCCATAGTTAGGGGGCCACATTCGTAACCTGTCTCCCACATCAACAGCATTGGTTTGGAAGCCTCTAAAGCATCCCTGTGACATTTCTCAGCACAGGGAGCATTAGCAATGAATCAGAGAGGTAGGCTAAAGAATGGAGGGAATGGATTTTATTTCCCGGTGATTCCCTTCCCTGCATACTTTCAGGGTAGCATAATTTAAGTGGGCTTGGGACTGCTCCTTTGGGGAGCTTGTATTTGGGGTTGACTGAGCCATGCAGTCCTGGAATTAGGAGCACAATACTCATTCTTTCAGTCCTTGTCTCACACTCAGAATTGTTCAACAAAGAACTTGCCCTAAGGTATCCAATCCCTATCTCAGCTGGACCCGTATATAAACTACAGTAAACTTTGTTTAACAGGTAGCTTTATAGCTGTTTAGATATTAAAGGAGTTACTTAGAGTTTACCTTTGGGAAAAGTAAATAGTTAAGAGACTGGTATATTTCATAGCATAACTAACCCATGTACCAGTTTTTAAAAAGGTTCCTTGTTTCATAGTTTCATAGTTTCTAGGGTCGGAAGGGACCTGAGCAGATCATCTAGTCCGACCCCCTGCCATGGCAGGAAAGAATACTGGGGTCAAACGACCCCAGCAAGATGTGCATCTAACCTCCTCTTAAACACCCCAGGGTAGGAGCCTGCACCTGGAAGTTGGTTCCAGGCCCTAGCCGCCCTGACCGTGAAGTAGCGCCTCCTGATATCTAACCTAAACCTACCCTCTGCCAGCTTGTGACCGTTATTCCTGGTCACTCCTGGCGGTGCTCGGGGGAACAGTGACTCCCCCAATGCCTGCTGATCCCCCCTGACTAGTTTATAACAGGCCACAAGATCCCCCCTCAGCCTTCTCTTTTGGAGGCTGAACAGGTTCAGGTCCCGCAGCCTGTCCTCATAGGGCCTGCCCTGTTGTCCCTTGATCATACAAGTGGCCCTCCTCTGGACCCTCTCCATGCTGTCGACATCCCTCTTGAAGTGTGGCGCCCAGACCTGGACGCAATACTCCAGCTGCAGCCTGACCAGTGCCGCATAGAGGGGGAGGATCACTTCCTTGGACCTGCCCGAGATGCATCTGTGGATGCATGACAAGGTGCGGTTGGCCTTCCTGACTGCATCCCCACACTGCCGGCCCATGTTCATCTTGGAGTCAATGATGACCCCCAGATCCCTTTCCACCTCTGTGCTGACAAGAGGGGAGTTCCCCAACCTGTAGGTATGCTGCTGGTTGTTCCTCCCAAGGTGCATCACCTTGCACTTGTCTGTGTTGAAGCCCATCCTATTCTCGTCCTCCCACCCTTGTAACCTGTCCAGGTCTGATTGTAGCCTGTTGCATCCTTCCAATGTGCCCACGTCCCCCCACATCTTAGTGTCATCAGCAAATTTGAACAAGGTGCTTTTTACCCCCTCATCCAAATTGCTGATGAAGATGTTGAACAGTGCAGGCCCGAGGACCGAGCCCTGCGGAACCCCACTGCCCACGTCCCTCCAGGTTGAGAAGGACCCATCCACTACCACCCTCTGGGTGCGGCCCACCAGCCAACTGGCGACCATTTGACTGTGTGGGTGTCTACACCACAGCCCCCCAGTTTCTTAATGAGAACAGGGTGAGAGACAGTGTCAAAACCCTTCCAGAAGTCCAGGAAGATTACATCCACTGCTACCCCTGCGTCTAATGATCTGGTGATCTGATCGTAAAAGGCCACCAGGTTGGTCTGACAGGACCTGCCACTGATGAACCCATGTTGGTTGCCCCTAAGCATGTAGTCCCCTGCTGGCCCCTCCTGGATGTGTGCCAGCATAATTTTCTCTAACAGCTTGCCTAGGATTGAGGTGAGACTAACCGGCCTACAGTTTCCTGGGTCCTCCTTCCTGCCTTTTTTGAAGATGGGGAACACGTTGGCCCTCTTCCAGTCCTCTGGTACCTCACCAGAGCACCATGAGTGCTCGTAAAGCCGTGCCAGGGGACTTGCAATGACCTCGGCCAGTTTCTTTAGAACTCTAGGGTGGAGATCATCCGGACCAGCTGACTTGAATACATCCAACCTCTCCAGAAGCTCCCTAACTAAATCCTCGCTAACCCGTGGCCCAGGTGTGCCTCCCCCGGGGCCCGAGGGGGGCCCAGCAGGGAGGTGGCTGTTCTGGTCCCTACTTAGGAAGACAGAGGCAAAGAAATCTTTAAACATGTTAGCTTTGCCATCTGGTGTGATGACCAAGTTTCCCATGGCATCCTGCAAGGGCCCCACATTACGTGGGACCTTCTTTTTACCCCCTACGTATTTAAAAAAGGACTTCTTATTGTCCTTAATCTGGGAAGCTAGTCCCAGTTCCATCTCTGCCTTGGCCTTCCTAACTTCCCCCCTACATCCCCGAGCAACTACAGAATAGCCCTCCCTGGTGATGACCCCTTCCTTCCATTGGGTGTAAGCCTCCTTTTTAGCAAGGAGACTTTCCCAGATGCTTTTGGTGAGCCACGGAGGCTTGTGTGCTTTCCTGCTCCCTTTGATCCTCATTGGGATTTCCTTTGGGCTTGGAGGATCGTCTCCTTAAGGAGCGACCACTCTCCTTGGACACCTGGCTCCCCTCCCCTCCGGGACCTCAGCACTTCTCCAACTATTCTCCTTATCTCATTGAAGTTTGCCCTCCTAAAATCTAGGGCCGCTGCCTTACTGCATGCCTTTGCCACCTTGCGCTGGATGGTGACTTCCAGGAGGCGATGGTTGCTGAAGATGATTATAGAGAGACAGACAGATTGATAGATTCACAGAGCCGAATGTCAGACTTACCAAGAGATGATCTAGTCCAACATCTTTTTCATCTTAGGATCTTACATTTCACCCAGTCAGGCACCCTTCTATTGAGCCCTGTAACTTGGGTTTGGTTTAAGCAGGGCTGTCCAACTTTTAGGCAGCCAGGAGCTGCATTGTTCATGGGCTGCAATAGTGCAAACCATGGGCCCAATGGTTCTCCCTCACAAGGGCCCCTACCCCCACTGCTGCACTGCATGTGCAGCCTCACCTTCACTGCCCACAGTTTGAGGTTTGTCCAGGTTTAGCCTCTGGCTCAGCAGTACCAACTTGGGGGTGGGGGAGAAGTGGAAAAAAGGAGCCGTTGCTGGCAGATGTGTGAACTTGATCACAACTGCAGCAGCTACTGGAAGTTGCTGCTGCTGCTATGTAATGCGCACCCAGCTGCATCCCTTCACTGCTACTCCAGCCACTGGTTCTCATTATGACTTTCTCTGCTAGATCAAAGACACCTCTTCTTCTTAAGGCTCTTATACGTGATTATTACACTGAGGTCTCTCTTTATGCGAGGCCTGCATTCCAAAAAACCCTGTATAAAGTGAATTTGCATAAAGCAAATTCATTATTACATGTAATTAATAGGGATATGTACCAGCCTCACTCTGCTGCCCCCCCCAAACCATGACAAATTCAAACAGTAATCACACAGTACAATAACTACTGCACAGAGAGGCTGTGAGCTCTGTACTGCAAGCAGTGGCACGCACACGGGGTGTGTCACCAGGCCAGTGCAGGGTGGGCTGGACAGGCACCTGGGAGAGGGAAGCAGAGTGATTGGGAATGCCGGCTGCTCACCGCTCCTGGATCCACCCTGCTTCCCTTTCCCAGGTGCCTCTCCAGCTGGTGGGCACAACTGGGACCACAGGGGCTGCGTGGAGAGGCTACAAGCTCCCTGCTACACTGGATCATGCCTGCTGGGCTGCAGAGGCACCTGGGGCAGGGAAGCAGGGTGGCAGGGAATGGCAGCTGCTTGTCCTGTGCTGCCCTGGGGATGTGCCTCCTGTGCCTGCAGCTCTTTGAGGGGCGCAGCCCCACACCACAGGAGGCTCATGGCCAGGGCAGTACAGTGTGGGGCATTGGGATCAGTCAAGGAGAGGAGCCGAGCCGGCTCCAGGATCAGGGATAGGGCCCACTGTGCCTGTGCACCTGCCCCTTCCCCTTAGAAGTGTGTGCGGTAGTAGGG
Organism: Crocodylus siamensis; assembly: GCF_052110815.1. NCBI lineage: Eukaryota > Metazoa > Chordata > Crocodylia > Crocodylidae > Crocodylus > Crocodylus siamensis. The sequence continues at coordinate 85,656,335 of NC_143398.1, read as the reverse complement.
AGCTGCCCCCTCCCCTCCTCCGACAAAACACTGGAGGCTCCATCCTGCTCCCTGCTGGGGCCCTGCAGCTGCACACTGTGGCCCCTGGCCCCAAGCACCCCCTGCCTGGACAGCAGCCCCAGCCCTGCCCAGGTCCCTCCCTACAGGGGCCTCAATCCCCCTCTTCCCCGAGCCCCCCCATTTATCTGCCAGAGCCCTCAAGCTGACTTGGGGCCACATGCATGTACTGTATATGCACATGGTGTCCCCTGTCTCGCCACCTTCCTTCCACTTCCTCGCAGCTCCCTGGAACTCTGCCAGCCTGCAGAGAGCTCATTGCCAACCAACTTCACATAAGATTTCTCACACAAAGGGAATTTCTGGTATAAATAAGGTCATCACATATAAGCAAATCCACACAAAATGAATTTGCATAAAGAGAGACCCAAGTGTAGTTATGTGCACACATTTATCTGCCCTCTTCCTTGTAGAAGCTCTCCATCCATCATTAGGCCAGTGTTTTTATACCTGTGAAGGGCCTAAAACCAATGGTCTTTTGGGGAAAGTGATTTAAGATTTGAGTGGCTATTTTATTCTCAATGGAAACTGATTACATTAAAGAATGTGACTTCAATAATTATTTTTTAATGTTCAGATGGAGCAAAGAGTTAGCAGGTCAGTTTGCATCAAATATGAGACAACGGTTTGCATATTTAGACAAAAGGGAAACCCTGAACTTAATGGTGAGGAATTGGGTGCAATTTCCATTTATGAAATGAGCTGATCTGGAAAGCCAATGAGTTTCTCACTCAGTAAGACTCATGCACCACTGGAGGAAGCTTGGGAGCAATCTGAAGCATAACCCTAACTGGCTGAGCTCCTGACTCTATGCTGTTCAACTCATTTGTGAAGCTGTAGATAAGAGACCTGTTTAAACTGGATTGTGGTAGGTTAGTTGTTGCACTTCGCTAAGTTTGCCCTTTTAAAGCTTCTGAACAAAGAAATCTTTCCTGGTGTTTCAGTGAGATGTCGTGACCTTCTACAGTTTAGTTGTGCTCTTTTAGTTGTGCTCTGATCCTGTTCTTCTCCCACAGAATACAATTTCTTGTATTCCCCTGAGGGAACAGGAATGACTCCATTTATATATGGCAACAACTTTGCTCCCCAGTTTTACAGCCTCCATCTTCTTGTTTGAAGTAGAAAAAGATTGGTTGCTGTGAAAGCAAAATAAGCAGGAATCCTTTCTGCTGTAGGAAGTACAAAGCAGAATCTCAGCTAATAAGGGGTGGGGTGTACGTAAGTACTGAGTAGTCCCACCCATTCATTTTTTTTCTCTTAGGGTACCAGCTGAAGCACTGGGGTATAGGGAAACCTGCCTTTGGAAGAGAAGCAGCAATGGTAGACCAAGACCAGACACAGGCAGGGAGGAAGCTGAAAGGAACAGACAGCCCAATACCTTCTGCAGGATCTGTCCTTGCAGCTCTCAATCCACTGGTCAGAGAAGTAAGTCTCATCTTCTCACCTATACAGCAAGCTCCGCAAAGCAACAACTCTGGTTTCAGTCTATTGTCCTGTCCCCTTCTACACTAGTCTTCTTAAGAGTCATCCCTCAAAACCAGAAAAACCTTTGCTATGGGAAAGGAAAGAACCCAATCCCTACCCCTACTTTTTAAACTTCTACAGGTTATTTATTTTTTAACATAACAGAGGGTGGCAGAAAGGCACTCAATATTGCTTATCTTTGCAGTTCATCTTTAATGCAGCTGCATGTTTGTCTTTATTGGAAAATAGCAATCCGACTTCCAAAAGTACAATACATTATCAACATTTTTTTCTGTTAATGAAAAGGTCAAGGCACTCTTATCCAGCAGGTGAACAAGTATGTTAGAATCCAACACTCAGAACATCCTCTTCTCCATAGATTTTCCAAAGGAGCAATGGTAAACGTCACCTGCTTCATTGGCAATATAAGGAAAAGGATGGTAAGGGATGGCCAGAGTCCCCCCTGCTGGCAAGCACTGGCAGGACATCAGGGTGGGAACTCCATGGCTAAATACAGACAGTCAAAAAGCCCGAGGCTGAATCAATTCAGTCTTTGCAGGTTAGTCTAAACTTCAGAGATTAAACTGAGAAACAACTGAACAGAGATTTACTTTTGATTTAGGAAATGCTGCCACATGCCTGCAGTGGCTCAGATAAGAAGCTGGGGAGTGCTAGAGTACAACTCTCTGGTATGTAGCCAGCATGGGCTGTGCGTGTGCTTCCTCTTCCTGCTGCCCCTGAAGTCTCTGGGATTTGCAGTCCACAATCACAGCAGCAGGACTCTGCAGGATTGCTCATCAATTCCATTTCCTGATTCCAGGTGCGTCTAGGATTTGTAGTTCACAGTCACAGCCAGCAGTAAGTTTAGCAGGGTAGGACAGCTCTGTACTCAGGGGGAGGAGGGTTTAACCTCCCACCTTGGCCCCAGACCCCAGTGGGGGTTTGCCAGGGGGGAGCAGTCCCTCACTTCCCACCCACCCCCAACTTTTCTCTGTTGGAGTAGACAGCCCAGCCCAGGGCTGCAAAGCATGCTGAGACACTGGGGGACTGTGATTTAACTTGAAGCAGCAAGGGATCTGGGACAGAAGTTTCATAAACTGCTTTGATCCAAATCACTTAAGTCTGAAACTACATTCAACTTGGTTTATCTTAAACCAGTTTCAGCCATTTTGAAACTGGTTTATGTGCACCAGTTTCTGATGACTTAAACTACTTTGTGTGTAACTTCTGTCCCTAGCCCAGGTGTGACAGGACCCTGAGTTGTCAAAGCCCATGAAGGTACAAACTCCCTATGAGGTATGATCTTCAAATACAGGATAGCTAAATTTAAGGATTAACCCTGACACCACCCCCACCCCCCACCATACACACACACACACACACTTTAATAATTAGGGAAAACACTAGAAAGAACCTGGGGAAATCAGAACATAATGTAAATGTTGAAAATTCACTATCTTGTAACACTTTGACTCTCACCCCTGGCTAGGACTTTACAGGCTGCAGCTGGTTCTGGTGGCAGGCAAGAATCCTACTTGTTCCTGGAGACTTTGGCTTCTCTGCTTCCCTCAGCAGGTTGCCTCTGCCCCAGTGCTTTGGGCTTCCTGGCTGCACATCCCTGGGACTTCATACTAGAAAGCTTCCACGGGTTCCAGCAAGCTACAGGCTGGCAGGCACTCATGCAGGCAGGCCCCAACACATTCACACTCCAACTCTGCAGTTTCCATCTCCTCCTCCCCTCCACCCCAGCTTCTGGAAAATGTCAGAGTTCCCTGGAAAGGGATCCATTCAGAGGGCAGAGTGCAATTAGACAGGCCATAACCATCCCCTCTGCAATCCAGCCATCAACTGTTTTCCTGCTAGGACAAAGCCCATCCAAAGAAACATTTTCTACATATAACATCCAAACAAACAATGCAGCCAACCATATAACTGTCCCAGCAAGCAATGTTGTTTTAAAGGTGTAGTAAAAATTGCTGCCCACTGAAATCTTGGGGTGTGGGGGAGGGCAGTGTTGTGTTATGCAAACATAATGCCTCTATCCACATAGCTTTAGGGGCCTATATTCTATGCTAGATCTGAGCTGTGTCACAGGGAGGTGCTTGTAGCTCCCCAACTCATAGCTGTCTAGCCCCAGTGCATGTTAGAGCTGCCCCTGTCCAACTCTTTCTTGGGCTAGTGGAAGAGGATCAGGTGCATTGGAACTGTCCCTTTTCTCACCCAGAATAGCCATGCCTCAACCTTGGAGACACACTCCCTTACAAGGAGGGAGAAGCTATTGCTGGGCATCTCTGGATACTTTAAAGCTATCTTGTGCCACTCACACAATGCAAAGCAGTTTAGCTAGACTGGGGCACAAATAACTACCCTTTGGGAGTTTAATAATATATATAGCTCATTCAAGTGTTCATTTCTGATTGGGAGTGTAATGGATAATGGCAGAGTAACAGACCCATTCACAAGGAAAGTTTTCCATATATTCTGCCTACCATATACCAAAGAGGCTTTTAGGTTTTTTTGTATGTAGTTAAGTGCTTCAGAATTAATGGTTTACTGTTTGTATCCTCCTCTTTGAAACTAATCTTCCCTCCTGCAGCACTTCTTTGACTCCAGCCAAATACGCAATCTTATCTACGGTATTGATTTTGGTAAAATCCCAGAGTACAATGGCCAAACCAAATAGAGGGGTGAAGTGGTGCTGCAGAACACTTATTCAAGAATGAGTCACCCTAGAGTGTCAGGGTACATTAGCAAGGCACCACGAGTTCTGTCTTTTTCATCCAAGCTAGAAAACTATATCCTGCCTCAAACTACCAGGACTCAAGTTCCTAGTGAATACACCACTGCCCTTTGGCCACAGCAGTTAGCCATTACGTGGAAATTGCCAGTCTGTTTCCATGAGGAGTTGATTATACAAGTCAGATCCTTCTTTTGTGCAGCCCTGTTTATTTATAAAGCATGCTCTATTTCATACCAAGTCCCATTTTACAAACACAGTGGGCATGAACAGCAGGCAGATCCTAGTTCACAGTTTCCAAGCTAGCTTCTCCAATGAGTGCTGGGCCCCCAGGAGTTCTGTCTGTGTTGGGATCTCACAGTTTTCTCTCTTGCTGTCTGTCAGCTTTCTCTTAGCTTTCTAGCTACTTTGTCTATCAGGAAGAAACAGATGCATTTTGCATTTGAAATCAGCCATGAGGGGAAACCCTTCTGTTCCACAAAGCTTGGGTTTTGCTTAGGCCACACTACACTACTGATTCCTTGTAGGACGGCTTCTGTTGTTTTGATTAACCTGCCAAAACATGCTGCAATCATGCTATGGTGCATGTTGGTGCCATGTTGGCATTGGCAATTAGTGTGGAGGGTTCCTAGTTCCATATGTGTCATCTGCTTTGTTTGTGGATCTTGGAAAATGCGGGATTTGCAGGCTTGGCTCCTATTTTCTGAGGATGCACACCCTTTTTTTCAAAGCAGTGATTCAGATGAAAGCCTGTTGGATCTAACTGCCACCAGAAATGCTTCCACTCTTAGGTGTCCTGTGTGGTACACATTTTGCTTCATATGAAATGCCAGTTTCAGAGGAAATGGTGCTAACTGCCACAGTATTTAATCTGGAAAAATTGAATTGCACCGTATCTTATCTTAATAAAAACTGACATTTGCATAAGAAAATCTTCCAATCCTTGTGCTGCGGATCCCTTAGGTACTTGACGCAAATATATGCTGCTATGAGTAAGTCTTTAAAAACAATTGCATGGCGGTGGTTGTAAATGGCACATTTTTAAGCCTGCTACTCTAAAGGCTTGGTTTACCCCACCTTAGGGGTAAAATGACGATAAATTTTATTTGAAACTACCTTGCTATGTTTTACCATTGTCTTGTTGACTATTAACTGGTGACTTAACAGGAACCATAAAGATGGTTTACCATCTTATGACTTACGTTTGATTCCTGGCACACATTCCTTTAATAGTGCAATGTAATCTGATCCCAGATCCCAACAATTGCACCTCTTGCTGTACCCCATATGCATGGCAGGAGGCATGATTGTTGGGCTCAAGGGTCAGTTTTCAATCATACCATTACTACTTGTCAGCCTAGGTGAGCCCAAAATCCCAGGCTCCTGTTACACTGTCAAGTTGGAAGAAGATGCCTGCAGGTTCATCTGGGCTGACAATCAGCTGATTGTTGGCTTTGGCCCCCAGGACTGCACTGGGGGCTCAAACTGACTCCCATCCGTCTGGCACTTGGTCGACAAGCAGCTCATTGTCAAAACCTGGTGCCCAGTATCTGGCTGGGCTGCTGGGTACAGGGGACCAGAGGTTCCTGGCAAATGGTTGGGGGGGTGGGGGAGACAAAAGAACTTCCCCCTGATAGGAAACTCTGCCAGAAGCCTCTGATCCTTGACAGCCTAGTCAGAGCTGCCAGGCACAGAATTTAAATTCCCCAGCAGAGAAGCTGCCTCAGCCCACCCTCGAAGATCCCCAGGAGCTGGAAGCCAGAGTCTGGTGAGCCTCTCCCTGCACTGTCTAGGTCTGAGCACTTGGAGAATTTTAAAAAACAGGTGGCTGCAGCTCAGTTGCAGGCTCCATCTTTAAAGGTCTGCGGTGCACCGAGCTTGATGTTAGGGAGATGCTCCCTGATATCAGCCTCAGGCACCCTCTCCACATCTGCCTCTGGGACCTTGGCTGTGTATTTCAGAGCCTGTGCAGGCAGGCCATGTAGGCAGCCCAGCAGCAACCTGTGCATGCAGGCTCCACTGAATGAAAAAAAAGAAAGCAGCGAGCCTGATCTTCTTTTTATTCTTCCTCAGAGCCTGCCTGCCTGCCTGAGTTGCATGAGGGCCTGCTGCTTTCCTCTACAGCTGTGGTGTACCTCTCGGGCCAGGTGATTGCGGCTGGGTGCTGCCTGGGGGGTACTGCCACTGTCACCAAGGGAAGCACCAGCTCAGGGACCACTCAGCCCACTGGTAGGTCACCCTCCCCTCCCCACCGCCGGAGAGGCAGATAAGGGTCAGGCCTGACCCTTGTGTACACACCACGGGGCTTTATTTTGCCCTAAATTAAAGCAGTGTCTTTAAAAGACCCACCACTTCAATTTAGGGAGAATTAAACTGAAGTAAATCCCCATAGCATGTACAAACGCCTAGAGGTACCAGGTCCAGGTCCCATTGATGCCCCCAACCTGATCCTACTAATTGGATAGCAGACATCTGTGTTCCAGACCCTGAACTGCCCTATGCTGGATCCCTACGCTCAGCTGTGTGTTGGCACCTGTCCTGAGTCAGCCCTGACAGTGTTCAATTTAAGACATGATACAAACAAGCCACAGAGATGTTACACATGTGTGAGAACTTTGTAGCTCATTTGCTATATATCACTTCATAAACTGGCTTTAACAGGGGTCCCAGTTACAAATTATGGCACAATTAACACCTTAATCATACCCTAAATATAACATGTGACAGGAACATGACCTTGTAATTTCCTGTTAAGTCACCAATTAAAAATCAACAAGACAATGGTAAAACATAGAAAGGTAGTTTCAAATAAAACGTATCATTTTACCCCTACAGTGGGGTAAAAGAACACTGAAATAAACCCTTACAACCCAGAATATAACTCATAAAAGTTGGTATCATCTAGTGGGTTTCCATGGACAGTAGCTATTACAGAATCATAGAAAAGGAGAGCTAGAAGCATGAACAACTGATGCCTCCCAAGGGTGGGGGGGCACCATGGCGGTGAGCAGGGACTGCCTGCAGCCGCTGGCAGCAGGGGTGGGGTGGGGGGTTGGCAAGTGGCAATCGCCCACAGAAGCTGGTGGCGGCCAATCTCAGGGTGGGGCACATGCCCCCCCTTGTCCACTACACATCGCTTATGGCTGGAAAGGATAAATCATCTAGTCTAACTCCCTGCCTGAGGCAGGGTCATTTCTATCCAAACCATCCTATATAAATCCATAATCTAATCTCTTAGCAAAACTCTATAAACCCCGACACAACACAGGGCATAACACCCTAACCTGGCACAGGTAATGCAGGGGGACAACACCCAGTAATCCATGTAGACATACTACTTGAATTGGAGCCATATGGCTATAACAGGAATACATATAACACTACCTTACATGGAGAAAAAGTATGTTTCATTTTAAGGGATGAGGGTCTGAATGTGCCACTCTGTTTGCACCTTCAGTATATAATCATGAGGTTGTAAGGGACTTCAAAGGCCATTTAGTTTAATGTCCTTGCAATAATAATAATAAAACTATGTCAGCCAAATCTCTTAATCTATGCAGGCCACTTAAAAGCAAGTCTAAAGTACTTGGTATATTCCTTTTAGTTTTGACAGGGTTCAAAGGCTTAAAATATTCACTCTGATTTATACTTCATAGAGATTATCCCCAAGAGGAGGATCCTAATGTTACACCAAGACAATCTCTTAAGGAGACGGAGCTTTTTATTTTTGATTTCTAATTTTAGGTGCATATGTTCAGGTTCCCCTTGTCTCTCAGGTTTGCATCCTTGGATTTCCTGCTATACCTGACCTGGATCTTTAGGTGGCAGCAGCAGCTAGAAATGCCTTGACCAATTTCGATTAGAAGGCTGTGACCCTTTCTTTCAGTTCAGATCTGGCTGCACCATTGTCCCCCATACCTTTGTCATCTCAAGGCTAGACTACTGCCAGGCTTCCTATGTGGGACTGTGCTTGAAGATCCTCCGGAAGCTGCAGCTGGTGCAGAATGCAACACAGCCCATTTTGTGATGGGGGTGGGTCACTAGGAACATACAACTCCTGTCTGAACTGGCTTCCAATAGTTTTCTGTGTGCAATTCAAGTTGCTAGTTTTGATCCATAGGCACCGACTTTTATTTTTGCTGGGAAGGGGCCCAAGATGATCCCCACCCCAGGGGCACAGCCAGAGCAGAGCTGAACAGAGCCCAAGGGGGGCAGGGGAGGATACAGGCTGCTGGCTGTGGGCCCAGGGCTCCCTGCCTTGCAATCCTCCCTCTGGGAGCCCTGTGCCACCAAAGTAAGGTGCCCTCTGCCCGCCCAGCAGCAGCAGGGGTACAACTCTGCACCCTTCCTGTGCTGCAGTGGGCAGCCCACTCAGTCCCTACCCCATGCACAAATGTGGGGGATACATGACCTACCATGTCCCCCTCCCCAGGAGTGTGGACAGCAGAAGGGAGCTGCCCCCCCCACCTCCCCCACCTCTGGATGAGCTGCCCATGGCTCTGTCTTGCTCCCTGCTCCGGGCCCATGCACTGCCCAGGCTGGGCAGTGCTCCTCAGGCTGATTCCCACCCACACCATGGCGGCCTCAATCAGTCCTGAGCTTGCAAGTGGCTGGGACAGCTGTTCTCCACCGCTGCCTGGAGCTGTATTCCTGGCCATGTGTGTGTGTACATGTGCACACAAGTACACAGTGCCTCTTTCCTCCCACTCCTTGTAGCTCCTTGCAGGCTGGAACTCTGCAGTATGCAAGTGGAAACCCAGCATTTCCTGCATTTTTCCACAACGAACAGAAAACCCAGATCCCTGCATGATATCGGGATTCTGAGACAAATGCTGTCCTGCAGTGACGCAGCCCAGGACCAGGACATGACATTCCCATTTTGGGATTGTACTCCCCAATTAGGGACAGGTGGTCACCCTGCCTTCTTCCTGAGGGGAGCCAGGGCCCTCAGGCTCCCATGTACTCAGCACCTATGTTTTGATCTATGAATGCTTAAACATTCTGGGCCCTTCATACCTAAGGGATTATCTTCTCTCTTATACTCCATCACAATCCTTAAGGTCAGCTGAGAGTGACCTCCTTCAAGTACTGCCAATGTGCTAAATCTGCTTGGCAAAAAACACATGGGAAGTCACTCTCCCGTTGGAATTTCTTCTTTCTTGGGACTTACCAGATCCCAACCCTGGGCATCTTGGAAGTACTGTAAGACTATTTGGGCAGGCATTCAGCAAATAAAGCTAGGGTGGGACATTAATGGCTTTCTGTTTTATTTTTTCTCCTGTTCTATAAGCATCTTTTCTATTTTATAATTTATTCCATTCTCCTGTTGTAAGCCACCCTGAGCCTCTGTTGGGAAGGGCAGCATATGAATCAAATAATAAAATAAGTAAACAAACAATGTTTATCTGGAACATTTTCTGAAGCTCAGGAATATCCACCCACACCTTTGTGGTTTTCTGATCAAGCAGCAATTTGATGACAGCGTGTCAGATTCAATCTCTGCATTTATGTGGATTCAGGGCTTATGGGGCATGGGAATGTTAGCATAGAATGAGCAAGTAAGTTTAAAATGAAGTAGCTATTTCTGACTAACTTCTGTGTGTAGACAGTTTTGTTCCAAATTAAAAACACACCCTTGCCCAGTTTGGAAACAGTTTGGCATAAGCTGTGACAAGGCGCACACAGGTACTGTGCCTTCAATTCACACCCTAGCTTATTCTGCACTAACTCCCCATATGCACAAACCATCAGGTAAGTGACCGAGGGCAGCATCACAATGGGCAATTCCCTTACCAGGGAAGTGAAGCTCTCAGCTGTCAGGAAGCTAACACCCTTCATTCTGGCTGGCAGGTACTTTGGGTGCTGGAAGAGCACCACTCCAGCCTACCAGTTCTCAGCCAGTGCTTTAGGAATCAAAGCCAGCTGATGTATGTTAAAGTAGCCCAGAAACTGCTCTTATTTACTCCAGCACAACACCCAGGGGCCTGCACAAAAGGAAAGTAGGAGACTGTATATGACTGGAAGAGCTTACAAACTTAAGCCCTGCTGTTTAACTTTAAACAAGCCAACAACTCATTTAGAAATGTGTTTTCAGAATCAGCACCTATTGTAAAATAAGGCACTGCAAGACAGGGTGAGGGCAGGCTGTGTTAGAAATGCACAGCACCAAGGACCAATCATTTGTACTTTTAGATAGTTTCAAGACAAAGCTTTCCATTCCTCTTTCAATCCTTACATCTACTCCCTGCTGTCCTTGGTCCTGCTTTTCTTCCAGTGTCAAGGTAACACTATTGTTCTCTGGCCATTTACTATACAATACAGACATATGTGCTCTGTTAGACTCTGTACTAGCCCTCTCCATGCTTACTTTCACAACTTCATTTTATGCCCTATGTTTCAACTGCTCTTCACTGCGACATCATTCTTTTCATTTGTTCTCATATTTTTAAGTTTCTCACATCATGTCATTAAGCAACTTCTGGAAGCTGCACTGAGCACCTATTTTCCTTCCCTCTGTAAGCACTCATGTTTGCCCACCATCTCTACTAAGATAACCCTCACACAACTATTCAAATTGTCAATAAGTAAGCTGAAATGTTAATCATGTACAGTATGTGTATACTGGTTTCCTGGCTTCTCTACAAAAGGAGCTGTGTCAAGGTAAGCAGCATGTACAAAGGCACTGGGCCAAGACAGGACACTTGACTTCTATTCTCTGTGTGCAAACTTTGGCAAGCTATTGTATTGACTTGAATACAAAATGACACTGAATATAAGACAACCCCCCAATAATTAGATTCTACACACAGAAAATTTATAAATGTATAATAATGTTCCATGTATGAAATCTAGTTATTGGAGGAGCACCTTGAGTTCACCTCCCTCACTATTGCAGAGGTGATGAGGAGGACAGTAATGGTACAGGCAGTGTGGAGGTGGTGGGGGCAGGCAGTGAGAGCCAGGCAGCTTTTCCTCTGCTGCCTGTCTGTTCATTGTCCCGGCCTTCCTGCAGCCTCAGGTTGCCCCAGTTCCCCTTCCCCTGTTCCCCACTCCTCTCCTCTCTATGTTGCTTCTGCCACCCATAGCCTCAGGTCCCCATCCCCCTTCCCGCTATTTCCCTTCTCCCCCTCATTCTCATCTCTTCCCCATGTTAAATGGCGGGGGGAATCCTCTTCTAATCAAGTAAATGTGGTATTTAGCCCCATTCTGCTCTAGTTTCTCCCATCTGCAAGTTGAGATGTACAGAAGGAAGGGTCTATCTACAGAAATGAGTACATATTATTATAACCTTTCAAGTAGGTTAGGGCCTACTTGCTTTTCCTTGGTTTTTGAGGCAGAACTCAGTTAAGTCAATGAAGCCTCTTGCATTAAGGGAAAAACAGTGGTCTAATATTGCATGCAGGCTTCAAGTTATGTTACTTACGATATTTATAAAAGAATGCTTTCAGGTTAAAAAAACAAAAGAACTGAATTATTGTTGCTGTTATCAGGCAAATGATCACGGTGTTATTTTTCTACCTTTGCTGTCTACCCCTATGAAGTATTCTCACATTCTTTCTTGCCAACAAAAATCTTCTCAGTAATGTAGAAGCATATTTTTGGCTGCCCTTTATCCTGTCACTTCATGGGAAAGCTGTAGCTGCCAGCTCACTACTTAAATCTTAAGTACTCACTACTTAATCTTAAATCTACTTAAATTTTTAACTATTTCACTTGAATTTTAGCTGTTGGAGTCCAGCATCCATTCAAGGCAATGGCATGACTAACCTGAATTTAAGCCTTAGGCCAGATGGCATTTGATGTTGATACTTGTAACTGTGTCTGGCTTAATTTCCACTCTTAGACATTCCTCAAACTACTGTCATGAGATGCTGATTTGGACCTCAAGCCTCTGGAGAGTAAAGGGACTCCAGACACTGCCAAGACTTGAGGTCTCTAGACATGCTGTTAGGGGCAGACCATTTATCAAGTAACTACTCTGAGCAGCTGGACCCCACAGGCTAGTTGCCTATTCCTCCTGCACTTAGTACTGTTCCCCTCATAGTTTAAATACATTCCTTCCCAGAATCCCACTGGAGGTATGAGCCCCCCAGTTTAAAGTTTACTCCTGCAGGGCACACCATGTTTGTGAGCCAACAGACATCCACCTATCAGTTCTGCAGAGAATTCTAGCACCATTGTTCTTTATTTAAGCAAACAAGAACATACAGGTTATTTGGGAAGCAACAAATGCCCTGAAAACAGTGCCTCTCTCTAGCTCACCCTGCCCTTCTGAGTTCTCAAGGGTGTAAATCTATTAAAAAAGGTGTAGTTCCCTTGCTTCAATGTGCCCCATTATGCAAAAGCCCCACTCAATTTCCTCATTCTTTAGGGTAACAGCAGGCTTTTCTGGGATGATTTAGGATCTTTTTGCTACAGCACATGGTTAGCTTCTCCATCACAGAGACTTTCAGCCCAGCTTCCTTCTTAGATTTTGATTGTCCCATAGCAAGCCCTACCATGCCCTGTCTGCCACACCCTGCCCCCAAATGTATGGTTATTTCCATCCTCCCTGTACTACATTTTCCAGGTCTGAGTTTTCCCTCTCCATCACTCTTTCTAAATGCTATCACTGCCAACCTGCTGTCTTCATTCTCTGTTTGGAAATTTCCTACTCTCTAAATCTTAGCCCTAGCCAGTATCCCCAGGCTTTTCAACTTGCATAGATCAGTGGTACCCAACTTTCTTGCCCCATGGGCCAGATGGACTGTACCCAGTCCCTCCATAGGTTGGATCTGACCAGTGGGCCTGATCTGGTGCATGGGGCAGGCACAGCAGGGCCTGATCCAACCACATGGAGCAGGGCAGGGGAGGAAGTAGAGGAGTGGGAGGCAGCCTGGCTCTAATCCAGCCACATAAGGGAAGGGGACATGGCATGGTCCTGACCTGGCAGCACAGGTCTTGGGAATTTGGTGGCAGTGGAGGGTGGGAATATTAATTGTCACTGCTACCCATGGCAAATTTCCCTACCCATGGGGAGCCCTGCAGGCCAGATGCCATGGCTTTATAGGCCAGATTTGGCCTGCGGATAAGAGATTGAGCACCTCTGGCATAGATTTCATAGATTTCATAGCCATCAGGGCTGGAAGGCACCTCAAGAGATCATCGAGTCCAGCCCCCTGCCCAAAGGGCAGGAAGTCAGCTGGGGTCATAGGATCCCAGCAAGATAAGCATCCAATTTACTCTTGAAGGTGTTCAATGTAGGTGCTTGAACCACCTCCGCTGGCAGACTGTTCCAGACCTTGGGGGCTCGGACAGTAAAGAAATTCTTCCTTATGTCCAGCCTGAAACGGTCTTGCAGGAATTTGTGACCGTTCGACCTAGTCATCCCTTGGGGCGCTCTGGTGAACAAACGTTCCCCCAGATCCTGGTGGTCACCCCTGATAAACTTATAGGTGGCCATCAGATCACCCCTGAGCCTGCGCTTTTCCAGGCTAAAGAGTCCCATGTCTCTCAGCCTATCATCGTAAGATCTGTTTTCCTGACCTCTGATCATGCGCATGGCTCTCCTCTAGACTCTCTCAAGCTTCTCCACATCCTTTTTGAATTGTGGAGCCCAAAACTGGATGCAGTACTCCAGCTGCGGCCTCACCAAGGCCGAGTACAAGGGGAGAATGACGTCCTGGGATTTGCTCAAAAAGCATCTATGGATGCAAGCCAGCGTTTTGGTCACTTTATTAGCTGCAGCATCGCATTGCAGGCTCATGTTCATCTTGTGGTCAATGATGACCCCCAAGTCTCTTTCTTCTGTAGTGCTATCCAACGTAGCACTGCCGAGCCTATAAGGATGCTGCAGGTTTTTCCTCCCAAGGTGGAGAACCTTGCATTTTTCGGTGTTAAACACCATGAGGTTCTCATCTGCCCATTTGCTGAGCTTGTCCAGGTCAGCCTGGATCACCCGCCTATCTTCTGGCGTGGATGCTTAGCCCCAAAGTTTGGTGTCATTGGCGAACTTGGCCAGTCCACTCCTGACTCCAATGTCCACATCATTAATGAAGATGTTGAACAGTACAGGTCCAAGGACAGAGCCTTGGGGGACCCCACTGGTCACAGGGCACCACGATGAGTGACTGCCATCAATTACAACCCTCTGGGTCTGACCACGGAGCCAATTTCCCAGCCAGCGGATCGTGGTGGAGTCAAGGGCACAACTGGCCAGTTTGGCCAAGAGGTGATCGTGGGATACCAGATCAAAAGCTTTTTTGAAGTCAAGATATATGACATCTCTTCTCCCTCGTCCAGGTGATAGGTCACCTGGTCATAGAAGGAAATGAGATTGGTCAAACAAGACCTACCCGGAACAAACACATGCTGGCTATCCCTTAGGATGTTAGCTTGGGCCAGTCCCTCAAGGATGGCCTCCTTAATAAACTTTTCTAAGATTTTCCCCAGGATAGAAGTCAGGCTAATGGGCCTGTAGTTAGCCGGATCCACTCTCCTCCCTTTCTTGAAGATCGGCACCACATTGGCCTTCTTCCAGTCTTCGGGCACTACACCAGAGTGCCAGGAGTTTTCAAAGATCCGTGCCAGGGGCTGGGCTATGACTCTTGCCAGCAACTTGAGTACCCTGGGGTGCAGGTTGTCAGGGCCTGCTGACTTGAAGGTATCCAGCTTCTCAAGGTGTTCCTTCATGAGGTCAGCATTTATGGAGTGTAGGGGATCCCCATCACCCGGATCTCCCTGTCCCATAGCAGGCATGGGCATCCCATGGGACTGATGAAAGACTGACGCAAAGTACCTATTTAATAGGTTGGCTTTTTCCTGGGTGTCAGTTGCCAGTTGACCCATCTGGTTTAGCAGGGGTCCAATGTTGCCCTTGCTTTTCCTCCGGCTCCCCACATATCTGAAAAAGGACTTTTTGTTGTCCTTGATGCTTGATCATTGTTTACCTCAAAGAACTCACTACTCCTCTTGTCTGGCAGAGCTATGGCACAATCCCCCAGTCTAGGGTGGATGCCATAGGGGCGTTCAAAGATACAGCAATTTTCTCAGTCATGGGTTGATATTATAAGCTACACAGAAAGATTCCTCAGCTCATCACAGCATACAACTAGGGAAAGGGTACAAGGAGCGCTATCTCCTACCTGCACAAGGGCTCAGCAGTATTGCTGTCTGTACAAAGGGAGCACAAAGACTGCTTCTGGAAAATTGCAAAAGCAGCACCTGCTTCTCCAAAGACAGAAAAAGGAGGCACATCTATAGATTGAAGTGCTGGCCCATTCCTCATCTCAAGAGTAGCCAGGATTGTTCAGCAGTGAAATAGTTATCAAAGCTACTGGACCCTTCCCTCCTCCACTGTAAACTCCAATGAAATCCAGTGATTCCACTAATGTAAAATTGCTGTGCAAGTGAAATCAGTGCAAGGCTCTCTTTTTAGTCTATATATGAGCAGACTCAGGAAGGCAGTGCCAAATTAGTTCATAGTCAGGTTTCTTAAACTACAGAGTTAGAAGCATTTTTTTTTAAATGCCAGGTTAAGTTTTGTAAAAGCTGATGATACCATCATAGAAATGCCAGTGTGGCAGATCAACATACAGCTGCTCAATCTGTCTCTTCCACAAAGTAGTTATGAGTCTGCCAGTGCCTCTTAAAGACTATTTAAACAGGGAATTCTGGATGGCCAGCTGATTCAAAACTTTTAAAACCAACAATAATTAATCATGACACCACAGAATCTGTAAAGGGAATGAAGCAAGGGTGTTATTAGTATACTTAGAGGTTCCTTTGTGTAAAATGCATTTTCCATCTTCTCTTAAGCACATGCTTAAGTGGAGATTTTTTTTTAAATGGTCATGGAGCTAAACTTCAATCAGCCCATTTTTTTAATTTTTGAAGATCAGCTGTCTTACTGAAAAGATTGCCAAAAGTCAGCATATTAAATAGAACTTATTAAAAGTTCTGAGGTTTAACTTGTATTTTGTAAATTTGTTTGAGCTGGAACAAGGCCAAGAAAAACAGTTGCTGGAGAGAATGGAAGTCATGTTTCAAAAGCGCTGTGAGAATTTTTGAAATTATTATTCAAAAGCTGGGTGAATTTGCACGAACGTGTGACAGGTGATTGAAAGTACCTTCTGATGAGAGCATTATCAACAGTCAAACCAGATTTAGCTAAACAAGCCATTCCAGGAGGCATAATTTCCCACATTTCTAAAGTGCCTATCATTCTAACTTGTCTGTCATTTGTGCACACCCAAGATAGTTAAGAAATACATTTGATTTCCCCCTACACAGAAGAATTATCCTCCCACAGTTAAGAAACATTTGGCTAGATCCCAGCTGGTAAACAAGGGGCCTAAATAGGATATAGGAAGAAGGTGAAGAACCTAAGTCAGAAGAAACTCCCGCAATGTCAAAATTCATTTGGTGCCTCCATGTTGGACTGCAAAGATCCCTCAATTCCTAAAGTGAGATATACACACATGAGCAGAACCCCTGAAAGCCTGCCAGCACATAATTCCTGCCAAACTGTACTGAGATCCATAATGGAGGTGGGCACCACCTAAACTCCCGTGAGGGGCCTACAAAAAACTTGGTTAGAACATGAGATTTTTAATTCCATATGAAGCACAGAAGGTACTGTCACTCACTTAACAGTGGTGGTGAGAAGTAGATTATTTATGAAGTAAGCTACCATGTATTAAAAGCATTTATAAAAGCTTTAGCATGCTGTAAATTCTTACTTAGGTCACTATTTTCTCTGTGTAGACAAGCCTTTAGAGTGATTAAACAGGAGTAATCCTCCTGAAGTCAATGGAGTTTCACATGCTTAAAGAGATGCAAGATAAAGATCAGTCATAATATAAGGACATGGCATAATGCCTATTGAATAAATCCACTGGGTTTATTGTAGCTATTCACATACTTCAGTTGCCCTTACCATCTATTCATAACTGTAATCATGCAAGTACAAAGACTTTTTTGGTCTCTGTTGTCCTCCCTAGAGCAACCTACACACTATCAGAATCTATGGGCACCTTAAATCTTGCAGAATCTCCAGATTATGTTAGCCATAGCATGCAATATGTTTCATAGTTTCATAGTAGGGTCAGAAGGGACCTGAGCAGATAATCAAGTCTGACCCCCTGCCATGGCAGGAAAGAGTACTGGGGTCAAACGACCCCAGCAAGCTGATTGTCTAGCCTTGTCTTAAAGACCCTCAGGGTAGGAGCCAACACCACTTTACTTGGAAGTTGGTTCCAGATCCTAGCCGCCCTGACAGTGAAGTAGCGCCTCCTGATATCTAGCCTGAATCTACCCTCTGCCAGCTTGTGACCGTTATTCCTGGTCACTCCTGGCAGTGCTCAGGGAAACAGGGACTCCCCCAATGCCTGCTGGTCCCCTCTGACTAGTTTGTAACAGTTTGCCATTAGATCCCCCCTCAGCCTTCTCTTGTGGAGGCTGAACAGGTTCAGGTCCCGTAGCCTCTCCTCATAAGGCCTGCCCTGCTGCCCCCTGATCATGTGAGTGGCCCTCCTCTGAACCCACTCCATGTTGTCCACATCCCTCCTGAAGTGCGGTGCCCAGAACTGGAGGCAGTACTCCAACTGCGGCCTGACCAGTGTCGCATAGAGGGGGAGGATCACCTCCTTGGACCTGCTTGAGATGCATATGTGGATGCATGACAAGGTGCGGTTGGCCTTCCTGACTGCATCCCCACACTGTCTGCCCATATGCATCTTGTCATCAATGATGACGCCAAGATCCTTTTCTGCCTCTGCACTGACAAGAAGGGAGTTCCCCAGCCTGTAGGTATGCTGCTGGTTCTTCCTCCCCAGGTGCATCACCTTGCACTTGTCAGTGTTAACTCCCATCCTATTCTCGTCCGCCCGCCCCTGTAACCTGTCTAGGTCCGATTGTAGCCTATCTTTCCTTCTAACATGCCTGCATCCCCCCACATCTTAGTGTCATCAGCAAATTTGAACAGGGTGCTTTTTACCCCTTCGTCCAAGTCACTGATGAAGATGTTGAACAGTGCGGGCCCGAGGACCGAGCCCTGCGGAACCCCACTGCCCACGTCCCTCCAGGTTGAAAATGACCGATCCACTGCCACTTTCTGGGTGCAGCCCTCCAGCCAGTTGGTGACCCATTTGACTGTGCAGGTGTCGACACCACAGCCCCCCAGTTTTTTAATGAGAATGGGGTGAGAGACAGTGTCAAAGGCCTTCTGAAAGTCCAGAAAGACTATGTCCACTGCTACCCCTGCATCTAAGAATTAGGTGACCTGGTCACAGAAGGCCACCAGGTTGGTCTGACAGGACCTGCCTCTAATGAACCCATGTTGGTTGCCCCTAAGCATAATCTCCCCTGCTGGTCCCTCGCGGACATGTGCCAAAATAATTCTCTCAAAAAGCTTACCCAGGATTGAGGTAAAACTAACTGGCATATAGTTCCCAGGGTCCTCCTTCCTCCCTTTTTGAAGATGGGAACGACACTGGCCCTCTTCCAGTCCTCTGGCACCACACCAGAGCACCATGAGTGCTCATAAAACCATGCCGGGGTCCCACAATGACCTCAACTAATTCCCTCAGCACTCTGGACCAGCTGATTTAAATACATCCAGTCCCATGTTCTCTGAACATGTAGTACATATTGTTCCAGCTTTTTCCTCCTGGAGCTCTAGGAAAGCAATCTGTCAGACAGAATTCCTCCAGAATTCCTGCTGCAACACAGCCCTACCTAAAACCTCATTTCAAAAGCATCAGCTGAACCTCTGATGCAATATTCTACATGCTCATGCATGCAATCTGAGATCTCATGACATGACCTTTTAGCTGCAGATATATCTAGAAAAGTTTGCAATTTAAACCTTTATATTTGTTTTCTTAACTTATTCTGGTCAACTTATGTATGTAAAGGGTTACTAGATTATCAGCGCTCTGTTAAGCCTTGTACAAACAAGTATAAAAATATTGTGACCATAGGATACAGCATACATTAAAAAAAACCCCAGCAGCTAGGCCAGGTACAAACATTACACTTTTACTGGGAGAAGTGATCGGAAACTGGTCTATACCTGTAACAGAACAGAAGTTCGGCATGCATAGACTGGTTTAAAAATAGCAGAACCTGGTTTAAGATATGCTCCCTTCACCACATGGTGAATGTGTGCTCTGTTCACTACTAATCTAAACTACGCCAGTAACAGAAAACTGCATAACTTAGAAGGATTCTGCTTTTGGCTTTTTGAACATCTGTAACTAGCTATAATGTCCACTGAGAGTTCTGCAGATTCATGCAGTCATGATGCCTAGGGGGTGCATGGGCATGCATGTGCACCCCCTGGGAGTGCTGGTGCACCCCCTGACAGGCAGCGCTCCCTGCTTAGGCAATGGGCAGGGGGGGCAGGGTAGGGAGAGAATCTCACATCCTTTAAAATCTCCATTTTGAAGTCCTAGTTATGTATCTAATTATGTATCATTATCTATCAGTATACTTCAAAGACACTGGGCTCCTACAGATGTGTGGGGAGCCTGCTCCGATGCACTGGAAATCCAGCATGTCAGAGCAGACTCAATTAACTGAGTGTGCCGGAGCACGGAAACTGACATGCTTCGGCAGATTTCCATGTCACTTTTATCAGCGTCCCCGTGAGTCCCAGCACTGAAAAAATGGTGCCGGGGGCACTTTGAAATAAAACACATTCGTGAGCTTTAGTTCAAAGCACCCTGACACCATTTTTTTTCAGCATGGGGATGGTGATACATGTGACGTGCAGGAGCTTTTAATTAGTGCAGTTCACCAGAGCACGTGTAAAAATGCCAACTGTTCTAGGTATGCTAGTGCTGATTCTTAATGGCTTAATGGAATATTGTATCTTGTGTCATGTGTTTCCACTGTTGATATGGATTCTCAAACCAGATTACAAAGAATTCCTGATCTGATTAAGGATCTCATTTTGAGGCCAATCTCCAATCATTACTACACTGGCTAATGGGAAAAAAAATCATTGTCAAAGCTCCTTTATTTATTAATTTTCTAGATGAATAGCAACCATATTTGGCCTTTAAAATGAAAAATCATACCCTGGTGTCTGCAGTGTAGCATATTATTAAAAATTTGGTAGACAAACCAGTATTTGCAATTTCATTAATTCTCATGACCAGTTCTGCAGCTGAAACAGTGGCAGACACAACCTTGGGCCACCTGAATCTGGGCAACCTGGGTCGAGGATCTATTGTTAGCAATCTAACGGTATCAACCAGTAGTGTAAGTAGGGGTACACCAACTACGAGGGGATGCTAGGGATCACTCCTGCTGTTAGTCTTTGCATGGCAGGGCTCTGTGGTGGCCCTACTAGGCCATAACAGCCACTCAGGGCAGTGCCATACCACTCGGTATATCTGGTGGGTGAGAGGTGAGTGAGCAAGTAGAACTATGCTCCTTGCCCCTCCCCCAAGGAACGTTTACTGTGGTGCAGAAACCCCTGAAATGCTTCTACCCAGCCATAGGAGTTGTGCAGCACAGCACCGCACCAAACAGTGTATCTGGGAGGCCGGGAACAAGTGGGGTAGGCAGAATGGTATTCCCCACACCACCCTACCTTGGGTGCTCAGTGACAGCCTACGCCACCAGTATCAATGTATATTGCAAGTCTGTTTGCCTCAATGCTGGTCACTTTGCTATACAATTAACTCCCACATTTTAACTAACTATACAATTAACTATCCACAGTCTTATAAAAGGATAAAGTAAACAAACCCAGGATAATAGTCTTGATGGCACATAGAGCAGCATTTCTCAACCCATGGTTTGCAACCCAAAAGTGGGTTTGCAAGAATATTTGAAAGGGTTGCAGACAAACTTTAAAAATGGATCAACAAAATTTAAAAATGGATTCTCCCTTAAAGGATAAAAACATGGGAAACTGTGGCTTTTCCCTTGCAGGCTGGCAGACTTCCAGCCTTCAAGGGGCTGATTGCCACCCTCCCACCCCTGCAACCCTCCTTGCCCGACATACTGGGGGGCTGGAGCCTGGGAGCGGGAGGCAGTAGGTCTAGAGTGAGGGGCACTGGGTCAGGACTGGCCATCAATGTTTACAAATGAGTGCTGGTACAAAAAAGGTTGAGAACCACTGATACAGAGGGCCCAGGCCTAAGGCACCTTCAGATGATCCAGAGCAAGAATGATTTATTGTTGTGATGCTTCTCAGCTAAGTAGGAACAGAAGTTAGTGACACCACCACCTGGCAGAGCAAGAAACATGGTGAACTTGGACAAATTGTGTATTCTTATAAAAAAAGCTAAGTATTTAAGTGTGGTGGTTAAAAAGAAACATTGCTGCACAGTCTATGCCACAGAGAAACAACACCCAGAACAGCCTTTAGTTGTTTTTAACTGGCAGTAAATAATCTGAAGGTATCACAGTAATAAAAAAGTTGAATAAACTAAATCACTGTTATATCTAGGTGTTTCACCAGTGAGGACTTGTTTTTAGCTAATTCCAATCTTTATCCATTGTTTAAATCAAAATCTTCTTGGAGCTTTAGTGCCTAAAACTGAAATGGGAAAAAAATGGCTGTTATTCATCAGTTAACCATCTCTTCCCATGTTCATAGTCCCATCAACATGCTACATCTTGTCTCTGAATGCAGTCCACAAGAAAAACCACAAAGAGAGTAACATCACCAGAAAAATTCTAGGGTTGCACCACCTCTTATTAATTAGCCACCTGACGTATGTTAGAATAATTGATTTTAAAATATGGCAGTTAGGATGAGAACATCTGTGCTGGAAAATAAAATTAAACTCCTGAAACACTCATTAGTCTCTCAGAAATGGCATTTTTAAAAACCACATTTCATTTACAAAGTCCAGATTTTAGCGTCTGACAGAGCCACAGGATGACTGGACCTACCTCAAAATGATCGACATGGAATTTTTCCATTGTGCTCAAACATCTGGTTTGTGGTTCATTCAACCTTATCTGTCAATCTGATGTTAATCTTATACACAAAAGCTGAAACAACATTAATTATTTGACTTTCTAGGAAGTCAGAAGTTCCTTTTTGCAGCTGCAATTTTTTCCAGACTCCATTAATAAAAGAAAGATGTAAATCAGTGGAATGGAATTGTTTAATATAGTTTTTGTTCAAAATAAGAGCAAAATTAGTTTTGGAAAATACTCAGACTTATTCTTAAACAAATTGCCTAGAAATGTTCTGGGAAATTTACCTTTAGTGTTTTTATACGTGTTTCAAAGCAAAAACCCTTCCTTAAGACCAGCACCACTGAAACATAATTAGCAATTTCCAAAATTTGCTTTTTCCTCTGTTTCCTGGGTGCTACTATTGTCACCTTCTCTTTGGTAACTTCCTGGTTCACTATTGCAATTTATTTTTTGGCATTTCATAATTCTCCACCATGACAAGACTCTTGTACAAGATAGGATTGCCTGGTGCTGTCCTTCTCAGAAGCACCTGAGTCCAAGCCTCCAGAAACAAGAATGCACACTTTGCTGGACAGGGTAAAATCAGAAAAGCCACATGAAGACAGAGCACGTGGGATTGATTGATTGAGGGTAGGCTGCAACTGCTAGTACTAACTATAGAGATCTGATATATGGCTGGAAAGAATTAAAGAGGTTTAGGGTAGTGATAAGCCTAGTCTGCCTAGTTTCTTAGTTTTGGATAGGATAACAGAATTATAACAAAGAAGTTAAAATGATGGTACACCAAGATTTAAGAAATAAAGGTGTCACCTTCAGTTTAGGTACTAGATATCACTCAGTTAGGAGACCAGGCTTGGTACACATCTGTTTACTAATCTGACTTGGTAACCAGTGCGTGTGACAGTTAATCCAACTGTAAACTATGTATCCCTGTATATATAAAAGATGCACAATTTATGAAAACCTTTGGATCTATGTACCCTCAAATCTATCCCCTCTATTGGCCAGCTTGAACATCCAGCTGATGGTAAAGAAAGGTAATCTATTTGCATTCGCTGTGTCTGTCTACTCAAACTGTGTTGCAGTACGAGCTGACAGCCCCTTGGAAACAGCAACAGAGAACAGAAGCTGCATCCTGGGCAATGGCATGCCATGTTCAAAGCAAGCTCTGTAACATCAGCCTGATGTAGAGTTCCCATCTTGTCATTGCTTTGTGCATTTTCTATCCCACCATGGCAATGGGCTTTACTTAATCTACAAGTCAGTCAACATTTGCACACTGAAGACTGACATTTTAGCATTCTGAATGCCCCTTGGAAATGACCATCTTTATATAATTAATCTAATTACAACAGCATATCTAACCAGCTTGTTCTGGGGTTTGTTTGTTTTAAATTGTAGCCTCCTAGTCACTTTCTAACATCCTAGTTCAAAGCTATGCTGGGTGGTCTGCTTTTATTACGCTTCTTTTTTTATTGCCTGTGAACATGTGTTTTATTAGCTCCTGAAACTGCAAGCGTTGCTCCCATTAGGATAAGCAGGTTTCCCAATAAAGTGCTCTGAGGATGGTTGCCCCACGTGGTTCTGTATTCAAAGCCTGAGTACTGCTGTCCAGAAGATGGTGCCCTTGTCAAGAGACAAGTGGCTGGTGTCCCTGTGAAGGAGGCACTTAATTTTGGGCCACATGTGATTTCATCTTCATTTCTATGACAGACAGTTAGTTACACATGCAAGGCAAACTTCTTGGATTCAATACACAAAGTGTTCTAGAATCCGCTTTCTAGAGGGGAACGGAGTTTCTAGAGGAGCAGGTATGGTACAACACCTTTACTGTACTGAGAATGTGCAATATGACAGCATATTGTTCAGTGTCATAAGTTATTTGGCAAAAAATCTTACTGTCCACAGTGAAACCTAGTGTGGATTTACTGGTCAAGTTTGCTTTATTTGGACACCTCAGCTTTACCCTGTTACTGGACCTGTTATGTAACCAGTATTGGTTCTGTTATACAGCTATTTGCATATTTATCAGTTGATCATGGTTTTCTGTCTAGCAACATTAACTTTAGCACATTTTAGCAATATAGAAGATCTACCAGCAACTAGAATAAACAGTAAGTGCAAGTGCACTCCCAGTGTGCTGCTGATTTTCCATTAGCTACCTTTCCAAGTGCTCTTCAAGGTCATGCTAACGGTGTGTCTATGGAGTACAGCCTGCTCAGGGACCTACAGCCCTGTGACAAAGGTCGGATCTGTCAAGCACAATGCTCCTAATAAACAACAAAGTTCTCATTCTGCCCCTTCTCACCCCTCTCTTCCACCCATCCAGTCATGTTGTCCATGTAAGTAACAGATGAGAGAAAAAACAGATGAGAGAAAAAAGGCTGAGATTTTCCTGTGGCACAGGTTGATTTTAATACTCAGAAAGGGACATTTTCAAAAATTAAATCAATTTTTGTGGTAAGTGTCTTCAGAATTCAGGCCTAATGGATGTTTTCCAAATAAGAACAAAAATTAGTTTGTGAAATGAGCTTTCTTCTTGGATTATAAAAGGTATATACAATGATTGAATACTAGAAAGGAATATGTGGCTCAGGTTTCTAATCACAGTGGAGAAAAAAGAGCAGAAACGGGCTTTATTTGTACAAAGATAGTTCTTGGACCACATTCAATGGAAAACAACTGTATTGATGTTAATATAATATTTAAAACAAAAAATAATGTTGGTATCAAGGGACCAAGGCTTGCTTTGAAGTTGCAAACATCTGAACACTCTCAAATTCATTTTACAAAAATGAGTTCAAATCAAAATCTGGATGTGATCAATCTGAGTGACATTCTAGCTACATTGAAATTAATGAGTTTTGCAACTGACTTTCACAAGACCAGGGATTTTAGATGCAAGATTTCTAACTTGTGACATAATATAATGTTAAGTATAATGAAGAATGACGGGCCTAGAGAAACTGGCAGTGCACATTGGGGGCTGGAATGGAACACAGAATTTCAGACGGGCATAGGAAAACGCAGCAAGGACTTTCAAGCCCAGAAGTCGGGAATGTTATGGGAGACCACCAAGGAGACTCAACTGAACAAACAAAGCTGACAGTCGACATAAAGCAGAAGAGCCCATGCAGAGCCAGAGGAATGAAGCAGTACCCAGAGAGAATGGGGTCTTAGAAAACATTGAGAGGGCTGCAGGAATAAGGAATTGTGGTGTCTTAGTTAGTGGCACTTTTGGAATTATCTCCTGTTTATGAAATCAAGAACGTCTTTAACTCTGGGATGTTCTAGAGTAAGTATTCTGAGAAGTAATTCAAGTATTAAGAACTGGACTCTGTAAGCTATTTGCCCAACCTATATTTAGACAGGTAAAATCCCCCATTAACATAAGTTTTGTTGACATCCCTTTGATCCCCCTTTGCATTGTGTGCTCACTTTCCTTTTCTTGATGTGGAAAGTGCATATGTCCCTTTGTGGGGAATTCCCAGATCACTGCAGCAGAGATGAAGGGTGTTATCTTTCTTGGGGAAGAACAGAATGAGTGGGAAGTTTCCCTTATTCCTTCCTGCCTACTCCTTCCTACTGCCCTGATACAAGACTCTTCACAGGATACTCTGTGGTTCTTGGAACAAGATAAAGAATGTATGCTGTGAAAGCATTTCAAATTGATATCCTTTCTGCAGACGTAGGGGACATCTGTGAGTAGTGGATGCCCCAGAACAAGATGGCACAATCTGGCCTTCATACTCGAGTGGCATGAAGTCTTTGGCACAGAACTTTTTGCCTTGTTGATAGAATATTATTTTTTAAAACAACTTACTCCTTCCAATGGTTCAGAGACTGCCAGGCTCAACATATCAACTACTGCAATCACAAATCAATGACATACCTTATTGAGACAGGCATGCAGGCAGCTATTTATAAGCATGTTTTGAAGATGAGAAAAGATCTATCCAGAGGCCTGATCAGTTATGCACATATGGTTCAGTAGGTTGTAATAATGAAGGATCATTTGCTTCTTTCTTTTTAGCTGTCACCAAAGTGGATGGACAACAATCTATATATTGTCAGTGACATGTCCATGTGTCTTTGGCAAGAAGTTATCAGATATTTTTGAGACAGGGCAGGAAGATGCACTGTGGGCACAGGCACAAGAAACCCCATGGTATTAGGTTATATTTTACACAGCTGTTTAAACTGTCGTGAGGTTTACTCTTGGCATCTATTTAACATGGTGTGAAGGGCTATGCTTCTGCTTAGCTGTCATTTGTCTGCTTAAGTTTCAAGGAGGAATTATATTTAGCCTAACTATATTTCCCCCTCCACAGACCCCGTCCCATCCCTTGAAGCTTCAGGCATTATTAATATATTATATAGCATTCTAAAGTTATACTGTGGCATTATAAATGGAAGGCAGGTTCTGAATGCCCCAGGAAGCAATTAATGTTAACAAACAATAACGACAGGTAACAAACCAGATCTATATTGCAAGTATATAGATAGCAAATGCACTCTACACCATAAGCAGTGTTAAAATGGCTTTATAAGAGTCCTAAAAAAGAAAACTACTTTTAAATAATGTGCCGTTTACAATGGTTCTCCCTTTGAGTTTGTGATGGTGTGGCAGGCCACTGAGTGTGCCTGCCACTTTAAGGGCCTGGAGCTGGCAGCTGCCAGGTGCCTGATGAGGGCAGCCATTTTGGATTCAGGGCTGCCCATATAAGCAAGGCAGTTCTGTTGCTAGAAGCCAGGCAACAACATTGCTTGGCTGCTGATATCATCTGGAGGTAAGGGAGGAGCTGTAGGGGATGGATAGGAGGCTCCTGGTCCTGGGTACAACCTAAAACTGCACCCTGCAGTGGGTAGCCTGGTGGGGCTCCCAGTGGTGCAACAGCCCCCAGGAAATGCCAGGCCAATTACCACCTTGGTGAAAGGCAGATTGGGGTGCCTTAACCCCTAGCCCCCATGACCAGGTGGGTTACCCCTTTGTTTGGAGGGCCCAGAGGCTGGACCCTCGGAGAATGAGGAAAGGGCCATAGACTCTGGCCTGTCTGAGTTTCCCCTGCTGGGGACAGGACTGGAAGGGTTGGGGGCCCACTGTGAGTGACACCCAAGAGCTGAGGGCCTGGGGTCCTGACTGGTCTGGAGGTGGGCCAGGGCTAGTGGCTGAAGGTCCCGGTGGGGGGATCACACCCGAAGGGGAACCAGCTCAGGGAGATACGTTGTCTGATATGACGGTGGAAGAGGCCACCTGAGGGGAGGAATCTAGGTGGGGTCCAAAAGTAGGATTCTGGGGCCCAGAGAGGGGGCTGGTGATTATGTGAACATCAAGATGCCATCTGTGAAGCTTGGGTTGTGGTGTAGGGGAGGAAAGGAGCTGCAGATAGTGTCCCCTGGCATTGGTGCAGAAAATGGGCAGCCTCCCACTTAATTAACATCCATTAATTAATTATAACAACAAGGCGTGGTGGGTGAGAATGCAGGCGGTTAGCCCAGGAACAGGGGGGTGGGCCACACTGAGATTGGCCCCAGGCAGGCCCCCTGTTACAGATGGGTTTGACTAAATGTAGGGCTAGATTCTGATAAACTACCTCAATGTAAATCCAGAGTAATTCTACTATAGTCAATGCAGTAGTTTAGTTCATGCTACTGTAAATGAAAGGATTTCCACCTCGCAACGTTGTTGTGCATCGACTACTTGTCAGAGCTCATCTTGACCAAATTCTCACCCCTGGAACATCCTAAAATGACAACAAACAAATGCAGATGCCATTAAAAACCAATGGGATTTTGTGCAATAACTCATTCATTACAGAAAAGGCGATGAGATTGGAAGAAAATGTAGTGAAATGAGTTCTTAAAATCAGGACTAAAAATGAACAGTAGAAAGAAAAGGCTTCAGAGAACTTATGCCAGAAATGCCTACAAGCCTTTCTATAGTAAACAATATCAGTAATTCAGCTACTGAATTGAAAGATTATACCCATTCCAGAGAGCGCTTACATCAGTGAAACAGGGGATTCTACAAGAATAAGTATAATCTTTCAGACCTGAGGAATGTTAAGAGTGCTGTTACTTGCTACCTTAACAATTAGTTAGGGTCACCAAGACGGGTGCTTTATAGATTTCTGAGCGGAGACTGTGTCTCTGGCACAAAAACCATAATGAGTAACAGCCGCAACCCCCACAAAATGTGAGGTGACAAGAAAGGAAAAGAAGGGCAACTGCACTCAAGAGTGATCTGGATTTTATTTGATTACCATTTTGTTTGCTTTGATGTCTCATGGGTAAGCATGAAAATGTCAGCCAAGAATGCCAGCAGTGAGCTTACTGAGTGATGAGAAAAAAACATAATTTGTGAGAACACCAGACATACAGGGTACAGGAGGCTGTTCCAGCTGTACTTTCTTGCTAGTAGATTATAGCTCCATCTTGTTTATATCCTAGTAATTGCTAAAGAGGTTACTAAGTCCCTATGACACTGAATATATACATAGTAAGAGACTGTGCATGCCCAAAGAGTTTATAGTCTAAACTAGGGGTTCCCAGACTGTGCACTCCTGGGGGTACACAAGACATCTCTGGGGGGTAAATGGGATAAATTGTGTATTGTTGTAGTTAATTTTCATTATAATAATAATTGGCATTTATGGGGTTAACGTATAAAGCATATGCTGGTAGGGGTACACAGTCAGCTGGTAAATCTGGAAGCAGGTATGCAATAAGAAAATATTTGAGAACCTCTGGTCTAAACCAACTGGAGGGGAGTGGGCATTGAGGGGAAGTACAGGCAATGAGAAGTAGACACTATTTATCCAAGGTCACATAGGAGGCCAGGAGCCTGGCTGACATCAAGGTTTTAGTCCCAGCCCAGTGCACTGTTCATACTATCTTTCCAAAAAGTTCAGTCCTCTAGAGTCCTTCTCTCCCTATATCTGTATATAAATGCAAACACTCACAGCTAAATCTGAGGAAAGAACTTTACTTCCCCTTGTGCACCTAAATGGCAGCTTCCTAGTTATGCAAGTGGTACTTTTGGAATTTACACAAAGTTTGTGATTCTATTTCTCTTATTTTGTGGATGCTTAAGCATATAAGCATACACCAGTCATGTACAGTAGGCTTTGCACTGGCTAGGCAGGTACACAGCTATGTACATGCACCAATTTGGGACACATAAGTGCCTCTAAATACCAAGAATGTAACCCCCCAGAAAATCATGAATAAAGGTGTTAGACCAGGGATGTCCAATCTTCTTGAATATGGGGCCGGATCATGAACTTTTTATCACCCAGTGGGCCAGCAAGCCATATTCAAAGACCTCACAGGAATTAGTATCACATCAGGAAGTCATGTCACTTGACCTTTGAACCAATGAAGTTGCAGGAAGTGACAATGAAATGGGTCTAACCAGTTCAAAACTCTCCCTCTATAGCATCCACCTCTGCCACTGTTCAGGACAGGATACTGAGCTAGGTGGGCCATGGGACTGACCAAGCATGGCACTTTTTATGTTCTTATGTTCAGAAGCTCTTATGTTCTTTGGCTGAGCTTCCAAAATATGGCTGAGATTTGCAAAAAGGGGTAGATAGGCATGTTACAAAGTTGTCATAAAAGATTTGGAGCCCTCTAAATCCCATTCATTTTAATGGAAGTTGGCCTTTTGACTCAGCTTTGAGAATCTCAGCCCAAGGTGCCAACCAAATAAGTCAAAATATATTTTGCATTTCTATGCAGTGCATCTATGTGGGGCTCTCCAAGCATTTTACAAACATTAAATGAACCTCAGGATGAGCCCAGCCAGAGCAGCAGGGGCTCAGCTGCGCTTTTCCCCTACCTGTGCTAGTCAGTCCCAAGTGGCACATGGCTCTGCAGTCAATTCTGCTGGCTGGTGCTGACCTGGGCAGGTCTGTCCCATCCGGAGCAGCACGTAGCTGAAACTGGCTTCCCATGTACTACTGGGTATGGGAGGAGCAGGCCCAGGTTGGCACTGGCCAGCAGAAGTGGTGGCGGGGCCATGTGCTGCTTGGGACTGACCCGTGCAGGCAGGGGGAAAATGCAGCTCAGCCCCTGCTGCTCTGGCTGGGCTTGTCCCATCCTCAGCAGCACATGGCTCTGTCGCTGCTTTTGCTGGCCGATGTAGACCTGGACGGGCTTCCTCCCATCCCCAGTAGCACATGGGAACCTGGCTTCAGCTGCATGCCGCTTTTCCTGGCCAGTGCTGACCCGGCTGAGTCCATCCCATCTGGAGCAGCATGTGGCCGAAGCCGGGTTTCCACAAGCTGCTGGGAATGGAAGGAGCCTGGCCGGGTCTGCACTGGCCAGCAGAAGCATCAGTGGAGCCGTGTGCCACTCAGGACGGGACAAGCCTGGCCGGAGCAGCAGGGGCTGAGCTACATTTTCCCCCTACCTGCACTGGTCAGTCCTGAGCAGCACATGGCTCTGCCACCACTTCTGCTGGCTGGTGCTGACCCAGCCGGGCCCCTCCTGTCCCCAGTAGCACATGGGAAGCTTGACAAACAGGGACCTCCCCTCCTATCTCCCACAGCACAGCCCCCAGCCCCACAGACCCTAGGCATGTGGTATGCTAGCTAATGCTGAGAGGTGTCTGTGTGTGAGTGTCTCCAATTTCACTGGGACAGGCAGGCAAAACAGTAACTGCCTAGGGCTTTTTGGAGCTAATCAACAGGTCAGCTGTTAAGCTGTTTAAGATGAGTTTGAACTAATGGAGAGAGGCTACTGTTTTGCTGATGAGGTGATAAATGCTGTTATCAGCTGGCTTGCTTCCCTCTCAGTTCGCTGCAGACAGTATAAATAAGCAGGGAGAAGGAGATTGAAAAACTCCATATCATCAGCAGATACATGCACTGCACACATCCCTGTGCTTCAAAGTGCTAGCAGAGGACTGGGGTTTGGAAACACTACTGCCCTTTGAGTAGCCAGCAGGGAAAAGGCTAGGATGGTGCAGGCAGGGTGGGGGTTACACCCCTCCCTAAATAGAGAGTCCTGCTGGGGCCTGGCTATGCCCCCCCTCAGCTCAGTGTTGCATCTCCAGTAAATTCAAAGGAGAGGTTTTTTTACTTTACTCAACATCGGTGTGGCTGCAGCTGGAGTACTGCATCCAGTTCTGGGCACTGCACTTCAATGAGGACATGCTAAAAGCTCAAGAAGGTCCAGAGCCGGGCCACCTGCATGGCAAGCCATATGAGGAGAGGCTGAGGGATCTCAGACTTTTCAACCTAAAGAAAAGAAGGCTGAGAGGGGACCTGATTGCGGCTTAGTGCTATAGCAGAGGCATACTTCAGGGGCTCAGTGAACAATTGTTCACCAGGACCCCCTGGGGGAAAACTAGAAACAACGGCCACAAACTCCTGGAAGATAGTTTCAGACTGAACCTTAGGAAAAACTTCTTTACAACTAGGGTGTCCAGACTATGGAACAAGCTCCCCCAGAGGTGATACAGTTATCTACCCTAGAGGTCTTCAAGAGAAGACTGGACGGTCACCTGGAGCTATCTGACCCCAGATGTCTTTCTTGCTTATGCAGGGGGCTGGATCCAATGGTCCTTCGGGGTCCCTTCTAGCTCTATGATTCTGTGATTGTTATGAAGGAAAGGGAGGGCTGCTCTAGCCTGAGCTACTGCAGGTATGTGCCTGAATTTCCTCAGTCCGGAGAGAATGTCTGTCCAGCTACAAACTGGTTCATCCTAGGTTAGACTAACCTGCAAAGATTGAATTCAGGCTCAGACTTTTTGAATGTCTGTCCATAGCCTTAAGAAGTTAAAATGACTTACTGAGCATCAGCTGTGCTATGCTAGCTGCATGTCTGTGTTCTTGTCCTGCAGCAAAGAAAAGCTAAACCAGAGCAGCCACCTCTCTCTTATTCAGAATGACTTAGTTCTCTTGCAATTTCTGTATCATTCAGGGGTAAGCAGGCCCAGGTTAACTTCTAGTATTGCTGAATTGGGGTAGACACATAAAGTGGTTACTGTAAAACAACTGACATGCCATAAATCATCTATGTTGTTATCTATTATTTCAGTACTAACAAACAATCAGTGTTTATTGAGCTTTTTCTATAACTACTATTTATAAGCCAAATTTTACAGCAGATGCAACTTGAAGTAGCCAGTTTATTAAGTGGCATTGTATAATGGGGAAATCTAGAGCTTCCTTAAGGTTGCCCATTGTGTGCACCAACTGCCTGTTGCAAAAGAATTACGTTAACATTACTACTCTAATAGGAGACTGGGCGGGTTGGACTGGATAATTGCAATCAAGAACCCCAGAAATAAGAGGAGACATGCAATGGAGCTGACTTAAGGGCACTTGAGGCTCTGGCCTACACGGATTGTTTTATGTTTCATTCCTGTCTAAAATGGGTCATGTCACTTTCCAGTAATTTCTCCTCATCTAGATTTCACGCATGGGATCATACTTCCCTTAAGTAAAAGCAGCAGAATGATGCCACAAAGATGGAGAAGCTCATAGATGGACAGAATTTGAAGGTTTAATGCTTCTCAGCATTTATTTATGTTAGTACACCACCTGCTAAGATTGAACTGCGTAGCAATTAAGCATTAGTCAGATGCAGTCCCCAACCTGGGGAGTTTGAACTCTAACAAGACAAGACAAGACAAGACAAGAAAGCATTAGAGTTATGCTAGTAATAAGGAATTGAGTGAATAGAGATTATAGCTTGCTTGAGGTCACACCAAGAATCTCTAGGAGCCTGGAATTGAGCTTAGCTCTTGGGACCAAAATTGTTTTTTCTGCACAGGAGTCACAAGCAGTATTTTGGGACTTGATCATTCCCAGGAGTTAAAAATGTTATTTGTTTTTCTTATTTACTTATTAGGTATTTTCTCAAGCAGGTAACAGGAGTTGGCAGCAGA
Organism: Crocodylus siamensis; assembly: GCF_052110815.1. Lineage (NCBI taxonomy): Eukaryota > Metazoa > Chordata > Crocodylia > Crocodylidae > Crocodylus > Crocodylus siamensis. The sequence continues at coordinate 85,623,255 of NC_143398.1, read as the reverse complement.
CGCTAATTGGACTTATTGGTTTAGATCGGTCTGGTCAATCTTCTGGCACACAGGCCAGATAAGGAACATAGATTTCATAGACATCAGGGTTGGAAGGGACCTCGGGAGATCATCGAGTCCAGCCCCCTGCCCAAAGGGCAGGAAGTCAGCTGGGGTCATAGGATCCCAGCAAGATAAGCATCCAATTTACTCTTGAAGGTGTTCAATGTAGGTGCTTGAACCACCTCCGCTGGCAGACTGTTCCAGACCTTGGGGGCTTGGACAGTAAAGAAATTCTTCCTTATGTCCAGCCTGAAACGGTCTTGCAGGAGTTTGTGACCGTTCGACCTAGTCATCACTTGGGGCGCTCTGGTGAACAAACGTTCCCCCAGATCCTGGTGGTCACCCCTGATAAACTTATAGGTGGCCATCAGATCACCCCTGAGCCTGCGCTTTTCCAGGCTAAAGAGTCCCATGTCTCTCAGCCTATCATCGTAAGATCTGTTTTCCTGACCTCTGATCATGCGCATGGCTCTCCTCTAGACTCTCTCAAGCTTCTCCACACCCTTTTTGAATTGCGGAGCCCAAAACTGGACGCAGTACTCCAGCTGCGGCCTCACCAAGGCCGAGTACAAAGGGAGAATGACGTCCTGGGATTTGCTCAAGAAGCATCTATGGATGCAAGCCAGCATTTTGGTCGCTTTACTAGCCACAGCATCGCATTGCAGGCTCATGTTCATCTTGTGGTCAATGATGACCCCCAAGTCTTTTTCTTCTGTAGTGCTATCCAACGTAGCACTGCCGAGCCTATAAGGATGCTGCAGGTTTTTCCTCCCAAGGTGGAGAACCTTGCATTTTTCGGTGTTAAACGCCATGAGGTTCTCGTCTGCCCATTTGCTGAGCTTGTCCAGGTCAGCCTGGATCACCCGCCTATCTTCTGGCGTGGATGCTTTGCCCCAAAGTTTGGTGTCATCGGCAAACTTGGCCAGTCCACTCCTGACTCCAATGTCCACATCATTAATGAAGATGTTGAACAATATGGGTCCCAGGACAGAGCCTTGAGGGACCCCACTGGTCACAGGGCACCACGATGAGTGACTGCCATCAATTACAACCCTCTGGGTCCGACCACGGAGCCAATTTCCCAGCCAGCGGATCGTGGTGGAGCCAAGGCCACAACTGGGCAGTTTGGCCAAGAGGTGATCATGGGATACCAGATCAAAAGCTTTTTTGAAGTCAAGATATATGACATCAATCTCTTCTCCCTCGTCCAGGTGATAGGTCACCTGGTCATAGAAGGAAATGAGATTGGTCAAACAAGACCTACCCGCAACAAACCCGTGCTTGCTATCCCTTAGGATGTTAGCCTGGGCCAGTCCCTCAAGGATGGCCTCCTTAATAAACTTTTCTAAGATCTTCCCCAGGACAGAAGTCAGGCTAATGGGCCTGTGGTTAGCCGGATCCACTCTCCTCCCTTTCTTGAAGATCGGCACCACATTGGCCTTCTTCCAGTCTTCAGGCACTACACCAGAGTGCCAGGAGTTTTCAAAGATCTGTGCCAGGGGCTGGGCTATGACACTCACCAGCTCCTTGAGTACCCTGGGGTGCAGATTGTCAGGGCCGGCTGACTTGAAGGTATCCAGCTTCTCAAGATGTTCCTTCACGAGGTCAGCATTTATGGAGTGTAGGGGATCCCCATCACCCGGATCTCCCTGTCCCATAGCAGGCATGGGCGTCCCATGGGACTGATGAAAGACTGACGCAAAGTACCTATTTAATAGGTTGGCTTTTTCCTGGGTGTCAGTTGTCAGTTGCCCCATCTGGTTTAGCAGGGGTCCAACGTTGCCCTTGCTTTTCCTCCGGCTCTCCGCATATCTGAAAAAGGACTTTTTGTTGTCCTTGATGCTTGAAGCTAGTTGGAGTTCAGTTGCAGCCTTGGCTTTCCTGGTTTGCTCCCTGCAGGACCAGCCCAGTGCAGAATAATCCTCCTTGGAGGTGAATCCCATCTTCCATCCTTTATAGGCTTTCCTTTTTAGCCGTAGGAGGTCCACTAGGTCCCTGGAGAGCCAGGAGGGCTGCTGTGCCTTCTTGCTGCCTTTCCTCTGTGTTGGAATAGATTTAGCTTGTGCACTGAGGATCGCTTCCTTGAGAAGCAACCACTCTTCTTGAACTCCCATCTCCCTGGGGTCATAGTCCCTAAGGGCCTGACCGACAAGCCTCTTGAGCTTGTCAAAGTCGGCTTTTCTAAAGTCAAGGACTTCTGTGTTGCTGACTGACTTGCCAGCTTTACAGCGGATGGTGAAGGTGATCAGTTCATGGTCACTGTCACCCAGCTTCCCATTGATCACTAGGTCGCCAATTAGGTCATCCCCCATAGCCAGTACCAGGTTGAGCAGCTCTTTGCCTCTCGTTGGCCCATAGACTTCTTGAGTCAGGTAGAGGTCATCCATGCACGAGAGAAAGCTTTGCAACCACTCGGATTTTGCTGAGTGATCTTCCCACGAGATGTCCGGGTAATTGAAGTCACCCATGACAACCAAGGTCCTGGAGCAAGCGGCCTCAGTCAGTTCCTGGGCGAACTCCTGGTCAAGCTCAGGACTTTGAGTGGGAGGTCTGTAGTAGACTCCCACCGTTGTGTCCCCTGTGCCGTATTCCCCACGAATTTTTACCCAGAGGGTCTCTAGCTGTCCATGCTGGTCACCAACATCAGCTTGCAGGGACATGTAGCTTTCCTTCACATAGATAGCTACACCCCCGCCCCTTTTGTCAACACGATCCCTCCTGTACAGGGTATAGCCCCACCAGGTCTCCGTTATCCCAATGACATCATAATTCTTTGCACTGAGCAGGAGGATGAGCTCCTCCTGCTTGTTGCCTAGGCTCCTGGCATTAGTGTATAGGCAGGCAAGTGTCCCCTTGGGGGCTCTTGCCTTGCCCACAGATTGTGCCAGGGCTGGGGCACGGGTGGGCTCCCTTAAGTGCCTTGGCCTGCTGGCTTTGCAAGGGTTGCTCAGCGGGCCAGCTGTGGCAGTAGTCCCCCCACCCCCAGTGGGCTTAGTTTAAAGCCTGGTGGAGCAGGTCAGCCAGCCTGGCTGAGAAGAGCCTCCTCCCCAGGGGGGAGAGGTGGAAGCCATCTCTTCCCAGCAGCTCACTGCCTCTCTTGCCAAAGAGCAGGCTATGGTCATGGAAGCCAAAGCCTTCCCGATGACACCAGCTCCACAGTCTTTGGTTCACTACGTGGATCCTCCTCTCTCTCCTCAGCCCATAGCCCGAGACTGGGAGGATTGATGAAAACACCACCTGAGCTCCCAGACCCCTAAGCCCCGCTCCCAAATCCCTGTAGCGACTCATGACCTGGCTGGGGGTTCTCCGAGCTGTGTCATTGGTGCCCACGTGAATAAGGACATAGATTTGGTCTGTGGGCTGGATCCTGCGCAGGGTTGGGATATAGGTAGGCTTGGCAGGATTCAAATTTGATTGATAAACATTGATAGACAGCAGATTCACCTATCACTCACATAATCAAATGTAAAGTAAATGTAAAAAAAAAATTGGGATGGGGTAAGGAAATCTGGGGCAGGGAGTAGGCAGGCATGAGCACACAAACACACAGTAGCTTCTGCAGGTCAAGTTGGGGGAGGGGGCCAGATGTGCACACTGCTTCTCTGGCAGCAGCAGGGGCAGCCACTGCAGGTGTTGGGAGCTGTGCTGGGAAGGAGGCTTGGAGAGGCGCACTCTGCCCAGAGCCCAGCTGGGGATCAGGTGCCAAACTTCTGGTGAGCCAAGGCTGACTCCTGTGTGATGGCAGCTCACTGGGAGTTTGGTCCCTGCCCTGATCATGTAGAGGCCAGACTGGGCTCAGTAGGAGTTTGGGCACTGCCCCAATCATGCAGGGGCTGGGCTGGGCTGGGCTGGGCAGGAGCTCTGGGAACATGGGATAAGGCAGTGGCCACTAAGCTCAGGGTGGGAAGTAGCTCCCCACTCCTTTGCGGTCCCTTAGAGGAGAAACCCTGCCTGGCAGGCACCAACAGAGAGGTGGCCCAGACCTTTGACAGCTACAGCCTTCTGCCCCTCTGGCCAGTGTGGGTAGAGGCTGAGCCCTGGGAGCACCCCCATACACCCTGCCCTAATTATGCTGCCTCTTCCCATGTTCCCAGAGCTCCTGCCCAGCCTGGCCCATGCATGTTCAGGGCAGGGTATGCAGGGGTGCCCTCGGGGACCAGCCACTGCTCCCATGCTGCCCAGAGGGGCAGGAAGCCATGACTGTCAAGAGACCAGGTCACCCCTCCACTGGTGCCCACCAGGTGGGGCTCACCCCCTAAGGGGCAGCAGGGAGCAGGGTGCTGCTTCTTGCCCTAGGCTGCATGGCCACAGCGTCTCCCCATGTTCCCAAAGCTTCAGAGTGCAACTGGCCTCCTCTTCCGGTCCCTGCCCACTTGGTTCTTTCCCGATGAATGAACAGAAAGATTTAAAACAGGTGTACTTTATTGATTTATGGATATTTACTTTTATATATTTCAACATGTGATGTTTTAAGGCTTTTAACTGTATACTTTCATTACTAAATTGCCTACCCGCCATGTCCCTAATTTTGTGCAATCCTGTAAATCTAAATGGACAAAAAATGATGCAAATCGGAACAAAGTTTTAAAATAAACATAGTTTTTAACTGTCATAATTACAGAAAAATAAAAATTGAATTCTGCCAAGCCTACATACGGAGCTGCATGTGATCCAGCACACTAGCTTGATCCTGCACTCAGGGCCACATGATCCATCTCACAAGGCTCCCCCTGGATCCAGAATTAGGCAGCAAGGAATCAGCAATTTACATGCCATTACTCCTCCACTGCCAAATTTGCAGACCACTGGGTAGCCTTGTAAGCTGGATGACATGGCCCTGGTTTGAGCACCCCTGTCTGAACTAGTGAGTGTACTCTTAAGAATTTGCACAATCAAAGAGAAATCATTGTTAATTCCCAAGGATTAGAGAAGTAAAAGTTATTTTCTGAAACAGTCTTTCATGTGGTTTCTTCAGCATCTAAGGAACTCCTTCTTGCTTTACTGGAAAAATGCCACAGCTAACAGCATTGTACGTTTCTTAATGGGTTCACAGTTAATTTCATATAAACCTTGCACACTAACACCGTTTGGGCTCATGAAGTACTTGAAAGAGGCATGGGTGTTTAACTTCTCCAGCAGCAGCAAGTCAAGATAGTGGATTTAACAGTGCAATTGAACACACTGATTTTAATTTTCTTCTTATCAGTGCCATTTAACTGTGTCTACAGTGTCATTTTCCACACAAATGACATTCATCTATCTTAAACAGGAACAATCAAAAGTAATTAAAACAATCTTCTTTACTACTGCATATTGTCCATCCTACCTTTTCTCTTATACCTTCCAAAATTATAAAAATATCAACTTCATTGATTACATAAACCAATACTTGATTCCCTAGAACACTAATATTATATCTGTGCGGGAACCCTACGCAGAAACCCTCCACAGGATGCCCAAAGTGTCCCCCTGTCCTTTATACAGCTCCATCTCCACACATGTATAGGCCTATTCTTCAGGGCCTGTTCATAGACAGGTAACGGTTCCCCAGGAAACATATGAAACAGCTTTAGTGTGGCTGGTGTTTCTGGAACCCATGTGAGGATAGGGAATGAACTACTGCTTTAGATCACATAACCTTTGGATGCAGAGCAAGATGAGCTCTAGAAATAACTCCCATCACTGCCACAGTCTGGCTCAGCTGAAAAGGAAGCCCCAAAGGAGGATGAATTAAATGGAAAAAAAACCCGGTCAACTCGCTACCAAAAGGAGCAAAGACCACATGCTTGCCAGATTGCATTTCTGTCCCAGGTCAGGTCCCAAGCTCTGACTGTCCAGTGGGCTCCACCTTGCTGCGATTTCATCTTCTCATGAAGACAGTGGCCATCCATAGTCTATGAGCAGAACTGAGAAAGACCTAACAGGAGTCCTGCATGGAACTGGAATTCTCCTTGGCAGCCATGGCCCTACGTAGGAGCAATCAGTTTGTTTTCCAGGCTAATCAGTTCAGGTTTTTTGGTTTTGACTTGTTGTGTGTGTGTGTTTCTTCCCGTTTCCTTTTTAACAGCCATGTGGGATCACAAATCCTTAGTACGGGAAAAGATATCACAGCACCATAGATAAGAATCTACTTAATTCACAATTTTGTGGATTTTGCAGTAACCATGAAATCCACAGTTGTATGTGAAATCAACTTAGAAAGAACACCTGAAAAATAAAATGCTGGCTCCCCAGAGGGAGCCAGTGGTCCCAGCTGTCTTGCAGCCTACTTGGGAGGGGAAAGAACTAGCTGGCAGGACAGCATGAAGGGCAGCCAGGAGCCAAGATGGCAGCTGCCTCCTCATCGCTCCTCCCCAGGCTGGGCACCTCTCTGCCAATCAGCAGTGAGGGGTGGGGCCTCTGGGAAAGGCCCACAAAATTGGCTCTTTGTGCCATGACCAAGCCATGAAAATTCCTTTTCTGGCCACAAAATAAGTAGTTCCTTAATCATAGGGTTGGAAGGGTCATCTGCTCCAATGACCTGCAAAGAGACAGAGTTTGTATCAAAACTACTGTGTCAGTTTACTTAAGGGGGGAAATGGGGAGAGAGCAATATGCATAAGAGGACTGCGAGAAAGGGTTGCAACTGATGTGCAAGAAAGTTTGTATAGTGCTTCACCAGGGCCACGTCTATACGTGTGACAGACGTGTGACAGACAACTGCGCAGTCATTTAGTACTTGCATAATCAGTCAACTCTGCAGTAAAGCGCACACGTAGGTGCACTCTTTGTCACAGTGAATTTAGTCCTTCAAACTTTGCAACCTATTTAGAGGGACCAGAGCTAAAATATTCTTAGCAACCGTAACCTCAGTGTAAGAGGACTGTTTATGTTACAAATTAGTTCTCATCTCTTATTCTTGAAACAAAGAGAGAATCTGTGAAGATTTAATCACAGCGTTACTTTTCTTATGCACCTCTGTAATGCTATGAAAGTCAGTGGTGCACAACTGCAGAATCAAACCTGGGGCTCTTTACAAAGTAGCTTAAGGTCTTATCACACAAGCCTCCTATGGTATCATGTTTTTACTCTGAGTCCAGGCTTTGCTGGACACGAAAGTTATCCACTGTAACATAAAAAGTTGTCCAAGTCTGAACTGTTTTTCTCTTTGAGAGCATTTGTACTGCTATCTTTTCAGTCCATGAGTGTTTATAAAGAAAACCTTTGTTTTATTGCTAGCATGGCTTCACATGGTTCTCCCTCAGTTACTTTAGGTAAAATATGGTCATATAATTGTACTGGATGACAATGCCATTTTAAAACTGCCGTTTCAACTCATAAAAAAACTGGAAGGGCAAAATGAATAATCACCAAGTAAACTGCCATCAGGTTACCATTAATTCTACAATTTAAGCTTCTCGTGTGGTGAATCATGCTTAACTCAAGCAAGACAAGGAAGCTTTAAAGTTAGTGGCTATTATTTAAGAAGTAGACTAAACTGTGGTATTATAAATAATGTAATTTTCTGATGCGGTTCCTTAAGGGAAGAACAATGACTTGCCTGTGTAGTTTTGGGAACAGTCCTGTTAAGTGGTTTAGCTCCCCAGACGCAAGATGCACAAAAGGAAGAGGCATTATAGAAGACTGTGTTCAATTAAACAGAAACAGTTAGGACTCCATGAGCGAACAAAGATTTCTTTCAGGCCATGTGGGCCCAGAGTGATCCCTGAACACCACAATCTGAATGTAGGCAGAGAATAGTAACTTGACTCCACTGATTACAGTCTGAAAGTAGCAGATGGCTTGCTGTCAACAGCAGCTAGGCAGAGAAGTCTGAGGAATGTCAGAAATAGTGCAAAATGAAAAAACAACCTTCTAAATCAGCCAGCAGGAGCTGTAAGCAGATGCAGGACTAAAGAAAATAAAAAGCTTGGTTTCATTTGCAAAGAATTTGCAATCTGGCAGTTGTGGTTTTCTGTAGGAAAGATTATGATAAAGGTTAGAATTCCAATCAAGGGTGTAGCCTGAATAAAAGAATTAGCCACCTCCTCTAAGTGACAAGAAAATGTCAAACTGGCTAGCTCAGCAGATACTAACAAGAAATACAGCTTTACCCTTAGGTTCAAAAAACAATGCATGGCACTTCTGTAGCATCCTTCATCCAGTGAGCTCACAAAATTTGAAAACATTCATGTGTAAAAAGCAATGGGCAGACCAGGATCACATTCCCCTACTGAAAAGCATCTACCTTTGGAGAAACACAGCAGTTAAGAGTAGGGTGACCATAATCATTTTAGGGAAATCTGGGAGAGGGGGCACCAGGGGGTGCCAGCATGCACCCCTGCCCCAACGGCTCCCAGGAGCAGGGCCAGGCAGGATAGTGTGGCACTCAGCCCCCCAGCCCTGTGGCTCCCAGAAGCGGGGTGGGGTGGGAGAGTGTGGAGGCCCACAGCTAGGCTCCATCCTTCATATGCAGAGGCTGGACGTGGCAGGAAATGGCCCCTGTGCAGTGCCCCCTGGGATCCACCAACTTGCGCTGCACAGCCACACTGTGCCTCCCCACATTACCAGCAGCTGGCCAGGGCACAGTTCCAGAGTTGCGCCCCCCACAACACGGGTCCCTGGCAGCTGGGTGGGCAGGGAGGAGGGACTTCCATTCCCCTGAGGGTAGCAGTCCAAGCCAGCCCCACGCCGCTTCAGGAAGCCCCATCTTCACCTGGACTCCAAGTGGCAGCAGCCGCTGCTCCTCGGTCCCAGCTCCGCTGGGCTGTGAGCCAGGAGTCACTTGCCCAGTAGAGTCAGTCAGGAGCTGGGCACGTGGGGGTGGGCTCCTGCCAATCTAGGACTTTTGCTTCAGTTTTCTCAGTGGGCAGGACCCTGGGACAGCCTATGAAATTCAGGACTGTCCTGGCCAATCCAGGGTGTATGGACACTCTATTTAAGAGCGAACAGTAATGCTGCGCAACAGTTGACAGGAAACGAAGAGCACTATTGCATCATTTCTGAACTGGGATTTGGTCAGGATATCAGGAGTGACATGCCACAGAAACTAGAAATGTTAACAAATGGTCAGGGCTTGATCTTAATATGTCATTCATAAGATGCCACTGCCAACTGTACAATACCCATCTAATACAAAGATGAGGCATCTGTTTAGTGATATAGTGAACTCGGGTTAATTTACTTATTGCATAACTTGCCACTGTTACATAAACTCTTGTTTTTCAGATTCCCTGCCAGGGCCTACCCCCCTGAATTACCACTTCTTAATGGACAACTTGCCATTATTCGTATTTTTGTGCCAGGAGTGAATTAACCAAAGTTAACATCTAGGGCTTCTATAATAATTTCCATGTTTTCAAAATGGAGAACAAATATCAGAGTTCTTTCTCCTGAATCACCCACATTTCCTGCAACATTTAGAGATACAGTCTCCTTGAAACATCTAGTACTGGTCCAGAGCAATATTATGCAGCCTGTGAGATATGGGCCACAGTGGCATAGCTGCTGGTCTGTGATGATCAATTCTAACCCCAGTTAGCAGTGACCACAAGTCTTCACTAGATGGCTGTGATGGCTCACTTCCCAAGCTACTGGCCTACGGGAAGTGAGTTTCTAATTCTAGTACAGTTCTTTATGGTCAAGTGACCTTATCACAAAAAAAATCACTATGTCTGGTATAACTAGCATCCACCCTTGGAAGCCTGCTGTAATTTAAAATCAACGACAGCTTTGTCATCAACACAGTAGAAACCAGAGTAAAAAGAGGATTCACAACTGTACTTTCCCATTCCAGAAGAGGCTTCAGGCACATTATTGGTATGTGAAGAGGAACACTATACATGTTGTCTGTGATCTGTTGATAAAGACAGGACTTTTACCAGGTCTTTAATCTCTGTCCAGACTTTCAAAGAATCAAAAATATTAATTCTCAGGAAGAATGGTCAGCTCCTTGGCCCCACACAATATTCAATGATTGCTGAGTGCTTGCAGTGCTTGCAATAGATTTTTTTTTTTTGTGATGAGATACAACTTCAAGGCCCCTACCTAGACTTAGGCTTAAACAGCATAGACCCCAATGCCACATCTTCCCATCGAAGCCAAAACTTAATAAAAATAACATTTAAATCCCCAATATTACTATCACCTATACTTACAAATACCTAATAATTAACCTTACTTACAATGTTCAATTTGTCTTTAAGGTGCTGTCACATGGATTTGTGGATCTTCCCTGGAGCATGAGCTCTGTTGCTTATCAGCAGGCAGCAGATGCATTGTTCTGTCCAGAAGCTGTAACCTTGCATCCTCCCAAGGCCTTTGCCTGAGACTAAAGTCTCCTTCTCAATTTGAGCAAACTCATACTGGGATTTTACTGTGACATACAAGCTATTGGTTTTCAGTTTTGAGCATACTGCATAAGAAAACTGCCCCAAGGCTCTTCAATATATTTGTGGACAGTTCAGTTTTCCTATAACTGTCAAAATCCCTCAGGAATGGAGCCTTCTTAAGTACCTCCTCAAAATCTATAATAAGATAATTATGTTGATGTCCTTGGGACATCTTTGCACGCAAGTGCTCTGAGGTTGCTGGTTTGGGCCCCATTTCCCCATATAGTTCATCTTTCCAAAGAATCCGTGTACCTCTTCTGTGTTGGCTGGGGCAGGCAAGTTCATGAAGGTCTCAGCCTTACTGCAATCTATCCATGCACCATGCTATGGTCACTTCTCCCCCAGATATATTCTTTTCATTGCATGGAGTTCACATTTTTGCTTGTGTAACTTTAGCCTGCAGCTCCCATGCACTCCAGACTGGCATGGGACTTCTGGTCATGCTATTCTATTATTTTTCTTGCGAACCCTCCATATCATCAAAAACAGCAGTGAAACACTGAGTGTCCATCACAACCTTATAACAGCCTATAGAAACAGTCTCTGAAAGGGGCTCATAAATCCATATAGATAAATCCTCTCTTTTTCTGAAGTCACTGGCTGGACCTGCTGGCACATTGAACACAGAAGTTCTCCATAGCAGTCATCTCCTTCAAACTTCCTCCTGTAAGAAGTGGAAAAGGTTCCCTTTTTACACATTTATGTAATTGGTGGGGCCTCTACAAGTAAGCGATTCTTTGTTCTTTGACAAGGGCCAGCAATTTTACCCTGTCTGCTGAATTTTCTACTCACTCTACAATTCCCAGAGCAAGGAGCCTTCTTCTAGGCCAGGGGTAGGCAATGTTTTTTGGCTGGAGTGCCGAAAAAACCACAATGTCTACCTTGGAAGGTGCCGGAGTGCCGGCATGTCAGAAAAACAAAATGAGGGCAGGGGGTACATAGCAGGACGCACGGCATATTAGTGTTATAAGGTCTCTCTCTATATATAATTAAACTGTTGTTGTATGTAAAGTAAATAAGGTTTTTACAATGTTTAAGAAGCTTTATTTAAAATTAAATGGAAATGCAGATCCTACCAGTTTAGCTGGGGCTGATGCTACTGGCGGCACCAGGCTGGGGCTGGGGCCCATGCAGGGCTGAGGCTGGCAGTGGCACCTGGCTGAGGCTGGGGCCTGTGCAGGGCTGAGGCTGGTGGTGGTGCCCAGCTGGGGCTGGGGCCTGTGCAGGGCTGGGCTCAGGGCCCACGCAGGGCTGAGGCCAGTGGTGGTGCCCAACTGCGGCTGGGGCCGTCAGCAGTGCCAGCATGAGGCTGGGGCCCACACAGAGCTGAGGCTGGCAGCAGTGCCCAGCTGGGGCTGGGGCCTGCTCGGGGCTGGGGCCTGCTCGGGGCTGGGGCCATCAGCAGCACCGGGATAGGGCTGGGGCTGGGGCCAGCAGTGGTGCCGGGTTGCTGGTCTCTACCTTTATGAGAGCTTCTCCATCCCTTGGAAGATGTCCTTCAATTGATATGAAAGTTTGCCTGCCAAGAGGTGCACTCCAATAGGGCTTTTAACTGTTCAAACCTTCATTCATTCTTAGTTCCTTTGTACTTCCACGGCCACATGGTGTTCAGTGATCACTTAGTCCTCAAGGTTTTTCCATGGAGTCTGCTTGATTCTGTCTGGTTCCAACATGTTCTCTTTAATTCAGAGTGCCCCACCCAGCCTCAACATGGAAAACTCAGCCCTTGGAGGCACAATCCCCACTACCACAGAAAAGTTAGTCATCACTACTGATGGCAGACAAAGAATAAATCCCGTAAGGAAATAGACTTCAAACATCCTCATGATCAGGAGAGAACCGTGTGTTTGCCCCCTAGTTCTGTTTCAATGATTTAACTCTTGTTTATCTGCCTTAAAGTTAAGGGCCTGATTCCAACCTTCTTTGAGGTCCAGCAACATAGTGTGATTTGAGGAGGGGGAAAGGAGAGAAGGCTGTTCAGCATCCAACATATGATTAACAGAACCAGCCTTCTCAGGTATGTACAGAGAAGTGGCTATATTATAAAAGCCATAACAGCGGCACTTTTGTCACTAGGCCTAAGGGCATAACCAGGGTGAGGCAAACAAGGCAACCACCCTGGGAGCCAACTGGGGGAAGGCCAAACAAAAGCACCTGTTTGTAGGAGCTGTGTGATGGCAAAAGTTGCCACCCATCCCTGTGGTCCAGGAACCCAGCTGCATCCCTATGCTGCTGATAGGTTATAGTAATATTGGGGGTAGTATTGAGTATAGTAATAAGTATAGGTTATAGTAATATTGGGGGTGATGATAACCTGTCTAGATTGGGGTTGAAGGACACTGGTGAGGCAGTATAGCTATTATATTATATATCCTATTTTGTAGAGGAAGGACTTCAGCTTCTAAGGCTCCATATCTGACCTTTAGAAGAATCACAAATTAACTTCTTTTAAAAATGCAAATGCTTGTGCCTCTATCACCATGGGTTGAGACAGCAACACCATACAGATAAATCAAAATCACAGTGACATAGTTCCTTTGGTAGGAATATGACAAAGGACCACAGGCAATCCATTTGTGCAAAGCTATGCCACAAACAGTCATACCACCCAAGCAGAAGAGCCTTTTCCAGCACTTCTACTTCATAGACTGGTTTCACAGAATTTTCCCTTCGAGCATGGAACCGGTGTATACATTTAGTGTGATCTTAGTATCAGACTCTGGACCTCTCTGGAATCACTAGAGCAATTATGAATGATGTGATCTGATGGTATGAAATGAATCATCCTTGAAAAAGAGCTGGTGTACTGGCCTGCTTGCTGTATTAGTCAGATGCACACAATTTAGCTCAGAGAAACACTGCCAAAAAAATCTCACCACACCCAGAAGTTTCTGAAAGAAATATGAAAATATTCCTTTAGGAAATGAAAAAAAAAGCCAACTTTAGTTAATTATATAAAATGACATGGCTGCCAGCTAACTGGATTTTACAGAGAAAAAGAAAACAGGACAGCCCTTTTTTCCTCACAAAGCCAAAACCATTCAAAGGATTGTAAATCAGCAGGGCATTTTAAAAAATTCAGACAACTTGCAAGGTGCTAGATCTCTGTATGTCTACAGGAGTATTGTGAGTTTGTGGTTAAATTTTTCCCCAGGCACAGACCATACAAGCCCTAATTTCCCAGCTACAAGCAAAGTGATGGACTTCAGGTGGGATTTTTACATATGGGTGAATTAACTTGGATGGCTATAAAAAGTGCTTGCTAGGCAGGCCCAGAGACTGAAATCCTTTGCTTATTCACAGAACAAGTACAGCGCTGACAGAAACAATGCTGGCTGCCAGTGTACCTCAGCCTTTCTCAAGAGAGTCCAGCTTCAGGGAATGAGACAGTGGCTCAGTCAGGTCCATCCCGTCCTTGGCTTCTTATCTGAGATACTTGGTAAATGTGTCGATTAATGCCACATGTGGTGATAGATAGGGCCTTATTACATGTTAATTTTGGGCAGTTCCTGGAGCTCTTAATCCCTGGACTGTCTGCACATTAATACCTTTAAGTGGCTTAAAGTACTTGTTATGCGACTCAAAGTTGGACTACTCCAGGGCAGGATTATCTCTTGATCCGCACAACCCAGCTCCTGTTCCAGTACAGTGTGGGCACTCCCCATAGATGTGCTGCTCAAATTGAAGGTATGACTACAAGCTAGCACTAAACCACTCAACATGTATGAGGCTCACAGTGTAACATATAACAAGGCCCATACTTTTCAGGTGGGGTCTGGACTAAGACTAATGAATCCAGTTTATATAGGCTATCAAACGGTTATCAGATGGCAAAAAAATTTAGCTGCTACAGACCTGGACTGTATCAGTGACCCAAAAGTGAAGGATTTTATATCTCATTAATAATCTGCTACACCATCCCAAATACCACAATTTTGGTTCATTTACTTCCACTGGTGTAAATCCAGAATAATTCCTTTGAGGTCAGTGAAGTTTCTCTAATTTGATACCAGTGTAACTGAGCAGAATCTGGCCTATGGGGCTTGTCAGATCGCTTATTGGGTGGGATTTATTCCTTTTTTTTTGTCACATATTCAAAAAACAGGAGATAAAGTATAAAAGAGGTGGGTTGGGGACTGGTGAGAAGCTGAGGCAGACTTGAATTTCTCTCTGCTGGAAGGCAGCCACCAGATGATTGCCATGTTATAGTGTGCAAAAAATAAAAGTTAGTTAACTTGTGAATTTAGGTTGGCATTTGATTCTGGTTGCAGTTCGCTGACTCCAATCAGAGCAAGAGGAGTGGACTTGGAAAGGTCACATAAACACTGAGCATCATGTATTAATAGTGATGTCTCCTGACATGTACACAATGTCATGTCTTACTTAAAGTTACTCTGCTGTAACCAACCAGAACCAGTTGGATTTTTTTCCCCTATGCAACTCTGATGCAGCCACTGTTGCCCTGAATGAAACCTACCACAAAAGAAAATGTTCATCAAGCTTTTCTATAAGTATTTGTGGCATCCTTGTCCCTTCTGCTGTCCTGCTCTGGCACATGGTAGCCTTTTGGGTTTAGTTTGGCTCCTGTACTGAAGTCCTTACATTTGTCCTGGGGTGCTCAGGAGTGCTTTTACAGCTGAGGTGCCTGGAAAAGACTGGTGTGGACATTCCTGTGGACCCTTAAGGACGTGGTTGCTCATAACTGCAGGGGATGGGACTCAGTGACCCATAAGGTCCCTTCCAGTCCTACATTTCTATTAATTCCAATAAGAAAATGATTATGGAGGCAAAATACCAACAGTCAAAATTAGTTATTGCCATTTGTTCTTGAGAGCCAATGCTAATAATAACCTGAAAGATATCCCAGGTATAACAATGCATTGGACCTCACTCTTATTTCCTGACAACAAACTAGGGCCACATATATAATTATACTGAAAATCATGGATGAGAGTAACAGTGGACTGAGTCAATCTGCAAGAAATTATGCCTTTCCCTTTCTAACTATTTATATTTAGTGCTCCCTGTAATAGGCAATATCAAAAATATGCACTCCAGAACACATACAGTCTGCCTTCCTGAAGCAACAACTGAAAAGGCTTCATCTCTTTCAGCATCTAAATATAGCCCTTGATCCAGTCCGGGGTTTCTGCAGATCCCTACTGGAAGGAAGCCATTTTTCTTGAGTGTATTTCCAAGAAACAGTTGACAGGCTTGGCACAGCTATTCCTGGAAATGTTCAATAGGTCATCTTCTGGAAGAGAGTGCTGACTGATGGAATTGAACAGATCTTGTTCTGAGCTCCATGCTTTGCTCACTACCTTTGCTATTATTATTTATATTACCATAGCACCCTTATGGACCCAAACACTACTATATGATCATCGCAGCTCAGCCCTTAAGTGCTGCTGTGCAGCAGTCCTACACAGAATATTATCTGCAGTAAATTGGCTCATGCAATTCAGCATTCTTTGAGTCTCATTTCCTTTCTGGCAGCACAGCCATAACTGTTCTGCCAGTGCAATTGCTCCTAAATGAAGATAGACAGCCTCAGACTGTAAACTACAACATGAACCATTGACATCTACTGATGCAATGGAAAGCCAGAGGGAATTCTGACACTCCAATACAGTGTATTCTAGAAAACGTTTCCCACTTGCCTACATTATTTTTGGGAAGTCAGAGTTTGGATTTTTGCAGTATTCTACTGCTCTATATAGTATTGAGGAAATAACTGATTCTAATAACATGTCTTAAAGTTGCTAATGATTAACAATGAGTAAAAACAAAGCTCCCTGTGAGGTTGCTGCTGTTTTAATATTTTTACTGCCTGTTGTTTGTAATAAAACGGACAATCGTTCTCCTTTAGTACTATTGCCAGATCCTGGCATTTTGTACTGCATAAAAAAAGAGGCAGAGACAACTTCTACACACAGGTGAAAATTAGGGCAGGATCTTTATCTAACATTCTGATATAGCACCAGAATGGGGCTACCCATCAGGCAGGCCCCCAGGCAGAAATTGGAGAGAATGTGGTCCGCTAGCTAGGGGATTCACCCAGCCTCCCCAGCCATAGGGGTGGGCAATTATTTCGGGTAGAGAACCTGCATGACAGGCAGTCAGGAGCAGATAAATATTAATTTTCAAAAAATTTTAGGGGCTCCGTGGGCCGGATAGAATAGCCCACGAGCCACGAGCCACATTTTGCCCACCCCTGGTGTAGCAGCAGCTATTCATCAGTCTTGACATAATTAATGTGTTAGTTACTGCAATATCTGGGCACTAGCCAGTGTTATATGGTGCTTCTATCTAGAGGACCAACCAAGTGTGCCTCTTCCTTGGTCTTCTACATCTGCTATATAGAATTTTGCTCTGGCCTTGGGTATTCTGACACTACAGAACAACCTGGAGAATATTTCTGCTCCCTCTACACAGGTGAGAGGTACTGCTGGGTGCTTCTAATATATAACAAATGGTGGATTTGTTTGCACCCATATTCAAAGAGCATTAAAATGGCTTCTCAGGTTTAACTTTGACCTATATAACACCTTATCATATTAAAGGATCTTTGTTTCTGTATCAGCACAGCTCTGTTAATGTTGTGTCAGCATCAGAACAACATAATGCTCTTTCTTTCGACTCCCACAAAATTCTCCTTTGCTTCTTTCTAGCGGTATAGAGAAATTCTAGAAAGTAAGGGACAATCACAAAACTTTAGCTAGCTTAGATTCCAGGAGTCCCCTTCCCTAACCACTTACATTCTAACTTCTTTATCCTAAGATGCATGTTTTTCCCTCTCAACCTCTCTTTGTATACTGCATTTTAGGAATACAGCTCTTTACTGAGCCTAATCTTGACTCTGACCTACAAGTAATATAAATGCTGTTTGCAAGGAACTTGATTCCTTCAATATCTGTAAAAGCATCAAGGCAAAACATGCATCTAAATCTATTTAGGTGTTAGGCACAACTATGAAAAGTAAAACTATATTTATAGCTAGCTACAAAATGTAAGATTCTCCCCATATAGCACTTCAAAATAAAAAATTCAAAACACTTTACAAACATAGGTTAGAAACATCATCCACATTTTAGAGATAAAGGAAATGGAGCATGGAAAGGCTCATGGCCAAATCCTATTCCACCTATCAGGTACAAAAATGGACTAAGGCACCTAAGTGCAATCCTATTCCATCCTGCTTAGGTCCCTGAGAAACTATCAGTATGAAAGCTGGGAGAGCCCTTTACTTCCTTGCTGCTTTTTTGTGACTCAGTCTTAAGGGTCTAATGGCAGCTTGGTACAGAAGTAGATGCATTTATGCATTTTCAGGGACTTGAACAGGGTACAATAAGATCACCCTTAGGAACCTATATCCACTTAGATGCCAGTAAGTGGAATATGATCTGGTCCTATATCACTACTCCAAAGTCATAAGCAGAGCTACAAAAACAAAAAGCCCCAGACCCCTGACATTTAGGCCACTTCCAGATGAGCACAACTGTATGGCATGTGTTGCTGCATTCTTCCCCCCCACTTTGCAATAAGCAAACCAAGTGTGCGTATGGAAGAATGGAAGATTAACCTGGTCTTTTAAAAACCACCTGTACAACCCTCCATTTGAACAGGTGACTGCCAAAATTTAAATTTGGGGAAACCATGATTATAGAAATACAAGTAGCATTTAGATTTTTTTTGCACAACTGCAAGAGTGCTCTTAGAGACAAGCTGACTGCTGTCTTATTAAGAAATCCAAGCTTGTAGTTTTGGGTAGGCTACATCTACAATACACTATTACAAAACACATAGTAACTGTGGGACCTGCTTTCCTTTCCTATACAGCCTGTAAATACAGCATCTTCTACTATTCAACTGACTGCCAGTTTTCTTACTTAATCCTAGCTTTTAAAAATCTCTTTAGAAATGCCCTATTCTGCCTATGCTCATATTGTCTGTGCAGCTTGTGGTTGAGAATCTGCGAGTGACTCACAGAAAAAGCTTAAAAAACAACAAGCAGTGACGCACAGCTGTGTGGAGAAATTTTAAAAACATGCCACGACTTTTTAGGAATATGCACAATTAATATTAAACAGATGCCTGAAGTTTCCTCTGCAGCTGCTTCTTTATTACGTGTTGTGAATTTTAATGGCTCCCAAAATGTGAGAAATATTCACAAGGAAATGCAAAACTATTCTCAATTCAAGCTTTTTAAAATGCTGTGACAGGGGGCGGGGGGCGGGGTAGGGTGGGAAACCCATTGCAGAAAGCAGGAGTTTCACACTCCATGACACTGTATAGGTAGAAACAAAGTTTATTGCTTGGTGGCATTATGACCTTTGTAGGAGGTTCTCAGGTTTATTGGTATGCTCTGTGAAAAAATCTCTTTAAAGTGGAGGATCTACGCTACTGTATGTTTTATTCACAGCTATGTCTGTGACTGAACTGCAGCACTCCAGAATCTCTAAAGCTTTGCTGTGTGGGAATTGTTTATGTAAGATGAGGGTTTTTTTCCAGGGAAGTCTGTCTACTAAGCTTCATTTCCTTTTTATTGGACATGCAAGCCATTTATTATTCCATGAAAGCAGGTTGTTAAGGCCTCTCACATAAGACAGTTTCTCCCTAATATCTCTCTATCTGTTTGGATAGCAATTTGGAGGTATGGAAAAATATTTTATAAACAGTGTAGGGATTTTTGAAATCCCCTACTGCAGCTGTAGGTCCTCATTTTCTCAGAACATCACATTCTCTCAAGTGTATATCCTCACCCACCATATCAAGAATCTAGGGAGAGAGGAGCACAGGTGTACTTTGTCCTTCTGCTGGGATCAATGCAATTCCACTCAGGCTTCTACTTCCTAGAATATCTATTCTGGGTTCAGTGTTAAATGCTTGAAGGCACTAACTCCCTTTTTACGAGATGGCAAATTCTTAAGATGCTACCCCACAAAACAGCTTTTGGCATCACTTTCCAATCCAGTTGTTCATTGGCCATGGTGCTGAAATCTCCTATGAGGGTGATCATACGCACTCACTGGAATCCTTCTTAAACAGCTGTTGTCATTATCTACATGTTCCTTTGGTGCAGCAACCTTATTCATCCTTAAACAAATGTAGTCTTTTGCGTTATTCCATACCTTCTATACCTTCTCCTCTAAGGGTCCGTTGTTGATTTAGCAACTATGAAGGTGTGTCCTTTCTTCCTCCTATTAAAGTTGGTATTTAAAAATCCTATCAGGCTGACACTGACCGATTCTGTCAGGTTCTTATTTACAAATCTTCTACTTCACTTAGCACAATGCCCTGAGAAGAGTAATTCCTGTTTTTTTCCAGGCAAGTTTTTATCCTCTTGCCTTATTTTTAAGGTGAGCAACTCTGTTATGCTTAGCAACTATTTACCACTACATCTCTCTAGAGTGGCCAGATTTTCAACAGCACAGTTTCCCTACAGTTTTAGAGTCACCACTAAGAACAAGCGTTGCAGTCAGTATATTTTCTCTCTTTTGGTCTCTGGCCAAGGTAACTATGGTTAGCATATCAGCTGCTCCCTTCATTCCTTGCTTTGTCATTTCTGATCATTTGCACCTTTGACTTATTTCTCTGGGGGAAGCCATGCTTCTAATAGCTTGTTACAGTGGTGGCCCATAAAACATCAGTATTTGCTGGCAGATACTTGGGTATAAGGGAGTGCAAAATATTGACTTCTCAGTGACGACCACTGCTGTCTGACAAAAAAGTTAATTTATTGTCTCCCACACAATTCAACCCCAATAGACCACTAATGAAACATCACTTGGCTCAACTAGAGTATATAGGGGATCAGTGTAATTCAGATAATGGACAGACATTTTGTCTAAAGCACTCCAAGTGTCTCTGAAGAACTACAAACAGTGAGGGGACAGACGTTCATGCCTGATGAACTGCTTCAAAATCGTCTAAAACCACAGTCATGATATGCATTTGTGGCTATTATGAGGTGCTCCACAGGGGGAAGGGGGAGGAGGGGGCTTTGGAGTATGAGCCACACTCTCAGATTCCCATGGGGCACATATGGACTCAGATATTTGCTACGTTCAGCTTTTCTCCCATTTCTCATCTCCACAGTGCCCAAGATACCAGTTTTTCCCCCCAGAATTCAACATACCTTAATTATATAAAACATCATTGACCTAAACAACCCTTGAGAGGTTTTAAAAACAAGTCACTGTTTTTACTAACTTTTCATTGAGTTGTTCAAAGAACTAGGTGGCATAATTACCTATTATTTTAGACATGAAAGCTTGCAAAAAACATTTTTTCCAACTATTCAGTTGGTCAAATAAAAGATATCACAAATGCCCAAAGAACCTTGTCTGCCCATTATTTTAGAAGCACTCACACATTCACTTTACTGGTTGTTGTGGGGGAGGGTAGCGAGTGTGCATAATTAAGGTCAATGTTTTTAGAATCTGACCATTCCATAACCTTTCTATGGCTCTCTGGAGTTGAAGCTGATGAGACTTAATCGCCTCTTCAGGTGGTTCTGTAAATTGGGGCCTAAAAGCTGAGGGAAAGAAAGGCCAAGATAATGGAACTAATTCAGCAATAATTATATCAGTGTGAGCCTTACCCTTAACTTTAGAATAGTGGTACTCAACCTTTTTAGATTCAAGGCACCCCTGAAACTCATGACACTCCTTAGGCAATGCCAGCTCTTAGCTTTCACTCCTTTTTTTTCCTATGGAAAAACAATATAGCAACTCCTCTGTTGCAAAGAACACAGAAGGACCACTCCAGATAAGGATGTTTCTAACACTGAGTATTCCTATTTGAAATCTCAGGGTTTAGTTTGCAAATTGTGTATAGGTGTTCACATACCTAACAGAGCTAATATTGTGCAGCCCCCTGGTCAAGAATCACTGTTTTAGAGGATGCAACACTAGATCCTATAGTACCTCTGACTGATGAGGTGCATCTCTGAGGTTTTTATATATTAGATCTCCGTCAATGCAATTGTTGGGCAGGCACCAGTGGCTGCCAGGACTGCTTTTTGCCAACTGTGTTTGGCACAGAAGTTTTCCTTTAGGGGTTAAGCTGGCTTCATCCAGTCACACCTTGCACTACTGTACCATGCCGGAGAGACCAGGTACTATTCCATTAGGGATCTAAATCGATACAGGTGCCTACCTAAATGTGATGCTGTTCAACTCTATTCAAGTCCCTAAAAATCTATTACCATAACTACTTTAGTAACACCTGTCATGTGACCCTGAGGGCTGAGTCGCAAAAAAGCAGTGAGGAGGGAAAGAACCTACCAACCTTTCACATCTCAAGGACTACAACTGGGTAGAACAGAGTTATACTTAGGTGCTTAAGCCCATTTATGCACCTAACAGATGGAATACACTTCTGCCTCTTTTGTATAGTTGCATGTTGAAAACCATTTGGAAACTGCACCTGTCTGCCCTTTGAACTGTGCTCTTTATAGGAAATTTGCTGTAGCAATGTCCTACTGTCTGCACAGGGATAGCAGCTGAATTTGGAATGAAGCTGAATGTGTTATTTTTGACCCCTTGGAAAAATATTCTAAATGGTTTGTCCTGCACAGCCCAGGGACCACTTCGTTCTACACGATTTTATGGCAGCTAAGTGCAGCCGAGATGGTAGAACTGGTAAGGAATCTTTAATTCATGGATTCATTTAATTCCTCTCTTGTTCCCTTCACCTTTGCTCCCTACTCTATGGCCTCTTCCATTCACCTTCTCCTAAGATATGTACCCTTTTCCATTTATTCTCCTTGCTTCCCTCATTCTTACAGGTTAAAAAAAATACTATCTTGTTTTTAACAATACAAATCTGAGACACCATAAAGCCCCAAGCATATGCAGTTTAAACTGATGCAAAAATCCTAAACAACACTCTGGTCTGTTTTTAAAATGAAACTAAAAGTCAAACCAAATTAAAAATGCATTGGTATCCCAGACTCAAAATTTCACTGCTCCTTTGGTTTTATTCAGATCTTCAGCATTAGTCTTCTGCATTTTTGTGGCATAAATTTGGTTGTTTTACAGAGACAGTTCTAGTTATCTTTCTTTAAGGAAATCTGCATGGCTTTAAACAGCTTGCAAAAGGCAAGTAAAATGTGTAAAATGACGAGATTCTTCTGTATACAAGCTAAAAGGCACATATTGGCATACTTTATTCTGGCTGCAATGTCTGCTTATCCCTGCAGCAAATCCCAAACATCTATTAAGCTAATCCCCTAGGATTTGTCACATTTTACTCAAATCCTTGCTATAGGAAGTCTGTCTATAAAGAATCATCTAATCATTTAATAAATCACAGCATGATGTTGACTCCCAAAGTTTGCTAGATGAGTAACAGCAACAGACAGAAAGGACACTTAGTTATTCAAGATTGTTTCACAGCCGGAGCTGCCACTGAACCCAATGGGAGTTCTGTGTAAGAATCCAAAGCAGAATATAGCTCTAAGAGATTTCAATGAAATTCCAGCAGTAAGCTTGATTTACAGTGCCAGCTCCTCTATGGCTTGTCTGTTAACACTGATGTTTTCTTAGAAACCTTTATCAAAGAGAAGCACTGCACGGAATGTACACCGCTTCTTGGAATCCAGTGGGAGGAGAGTCTTAATGAGCCTTAAGACTAATGACTGAGCACCTGTTGTGCAGCTGATTTTTTTTAACAACCTTGAAGCAAAACTTTTATTGGACTCCGGACAAATTACACTCATTCCCTTGCTTGGGTTACTTCAGTAAGGTCTAGTAGAAAGATATCTATAAAAACTAATTGCCCCATAAAACAGTAGATCACCAAGGTCTGTCTTCTTACTGTAATTAACAGTGAAGTGTCCTTTATGTCTCTCCTTTGAGATTAGTAACAAAATATGCTCTGTTTTTATATTCAATTCTTCAGCCTCATTTGGTACCTACTGGGCTTTTAAGAGGAGCTGTATCATCATCTACCCCCAACACTGCTTAGCACAAGGCTATACAGGTAAGACCAGTTAACATCCTTCCCCCAAATAGCTTGTCTTTGGGCAACCAGCAGCATTGTCAGTCACTTCCTTAGCAAATGTATACACAGTCGGAAACTCAAGCCAAGATATTATTATACAAAAGCAACAGTGCTATCCAGATTACCCAGTAGAGGGTACTCTGTTGCTATACATTCAGTGCTCTTCCCCTAACTCCCATCCCTGGCAGAGTTCACAGCCCCAATGATATAATCTCCGTCAGCCCTGAACCCACTGACCTATAGAGCTGTCAACCCCATGAATAGCAAGTCACTAAAATCAACACATCATTTACATTTAAATTATTTCTTTACAAATACTAAATATTATTATTTCTTTACAAATACTGAAGCACTGGTGATCTTGGTACAACTAATAACAACATTAAAATGAACCCTTTGGAAGATTTCAGTAGGAAAATTGAAGGTAGGCTTATCTACGAGAAAGGAAACATCTTACTTGCTGGGCTCTTCTACAAGAAAGGAATTATATTAAGACAGACTGTGGCTGCTAATAAATGAGCATAGAGCATTATCATTTATTGCTGGACATTTTTTTGATAGGACAGAAGGACAGTAACATTTTTCATGAGACTGAATAAGATTTGCGTCACTTGCAGTCAAGTTGTCTTAAAATAGAGAGCTAAAAATGGAAGTCCTACACTTTTATATGCAGAGAGCTAGAAAGGGAGCTGAGCTAGAAAGGGTGCAGAGTAAAAGTACATGGATGTTCCTTGTGTTCTTTTTTCTGTGCAGATCAGTAGCACACTGGCAGACTGCATAATAATAGACTGAATAATATAAAATCTTCTTAGACTGAGAACAGTTTGGTATGTTTTGCGTTGAAGAACTGAAGTTTAGCTTTATACAAGAGAAACAAGAGGAGAATAAGGGAAAGAGAAACTGGAATGGAGATCACTGGAACTTCATAGAAAGGCCCCAAGATCAGAGAGAATGTAGTGGTAATAATGCCATTTCCTTCTAACTTACCACCCTCAACCAGTACTTCTGGTGATGGGACTTAATGTGACTGTGTAGGAAATAGGAGGGTAGGGATTCTCTCTACAGATGCACATGGCCACATTAGGGAGACCTAGGACTTGCATCCAGATGCTAGGGAAATGCATAAGTAGACTATCAGGTCTTCCTACAGGGAGCAAGCAGGAAGGGAATGAATGGAGAGTAGCTGAAGTTCTCTGTCCCATGCACCAAGCAGCCAAGTTGGTTGGCTGTGCTGGGAGAAGGAAAATGCTTCACCCTGAAAAAGGCTGTCAACTGATTCTTGCTGCAGTGCACATAGGCAGCCCCACGAGGATTTAAACCTGTGAAGGGTATATCTAGAACACAATATACCTCCTGGTGTCTTTCATGGAGAAGGGGTCTTATCTGGGACAGGCCACCCTAGCCTTTAAACATATAGATTGCAATACAGTAAAGTTAATTTAGATAAAAAATTGTGTGAATTTAAAGTGAAATAGCTATTCCAGAACTCCTCCCCACAAAGGCAAGCTCACAGTCACTGCAGGAAAAACTTCCATATAAGGGCAATAGTAGCCATCCTTTTATTTCTATCTATAGAGACTCCTCCACAAAGGTGCTGTGACTTCTGTACAGCTGAGTTAGGACTAACATCAAGTAACATAGGATATAAAATATATAAATAAAATTAAATGCTACAAAGCTAAAACAAAAGTGTCATTAAAAATGAGAGCAACAATATTTAGGACAGAAGACACTGTTCATTGTGGTGATGCAGGGGCATTCTCTTCCTTTGCCTTATGGTACCATGTTTACACACTCATGCCCTTAGATTTCAGCAACAAGTGCTGCCTTATGTAATTTCTGTGAAGTCTCAGTCACCAGTCAACCTTTGGCTGTACAATGACATCCTCAAAAGTTCAGCACTAGCCAAATACAATTACTTACCAGCTGCAGTTTCAAAGAAGATGCAGGCAGGACAATTCTGTCTTTTGCTAACTGAAATTTGTAGGCATATGGTGCCCTGAATTATGTTGCATTAATTAGAAAGTGTAAACTTTCCAGTGGAAAGGTCACTCTTGAAAAAGAAATACTTACCGAAGTGCATTAAAGAAACCTCATTAAGGTCAGCAGTTTAAATACAGAACTTACTATGGTAAGATAGTAACACAGTACTGTGTTTACTTTACAGTGGCACTCATCACAAATGAAAAAATAATCAGTACAATTTTCAAGAAGAGGCAAATTTATTTCCTTTAAACAAACTATTCAAAGCTAATTATAGAAGAGGGTGAAGATTGGGTAGGTATATTGATTTAGATTTTCATTTAAATGACCAAAAAAAACCTATTAAAAAACTACAGATGCTCTAGAAGTTCATAGATTTTTTTTAGGGAACTTTATGATCATCTAGCTGCCTCACCTCTTGTATACCATAATGAAGACCAATAAGCAATGCAAGGATAATCAGGTACAGGAGCCAAATTAACTCAGCCAGAAAATAACACAGAGCTAAAGAAGGGCCCCTGAATCACCTATGAATAAAAAAAGATGTAGTTAGAAATTCACCATTCCACATATATATTTTCAGGATATCCATCAATATAGAAACTTTAAGTAATATTCTTGTAGGACTAGATCGTACGCTATGATGAGCAGTATCGATGGACACAATAGGCCTACTCTTGTGAGTGAGTGCTCATCAGCATAACAGAACTGTACAACCTATCCCCAAGCACATTGACCAATAGAACAGTTCAAAAGAAAGAATATGTTGCACTGCAAAGTCTGCATGACAAATATTTCACAAAAGATAACTGAACAGCCAAAATATTTATTTTAAAACTGCTGTTTAGTTTCTGTATATATTCCAGCCTATTACTGATACTCAGCAATAAATAATTAATGAAATAATCCAGATGTGACTTTTTGTGTGGGTGTATTGGCTGCTGGTGTGAAAGATGCTGGACTCATTGGGAGCCAACATCTGTGGTAGGTGTGCTATAAATCAGCCCTGCACACTCCTTAAGTGCCACTCTGATCCTTTTCTTCTGCACACTTTGCTGCTCTACTTTCTGCTTCCTCTCCTGTTGTGCTGCCTGTCCCCTCCCTAACCTGCCATATGCCACACATCGAAGCTGCCCATGTCACTTATGGCACACCTACTTCAGGTCAGTCACCCCTGACTGGCAGCCCTGAAGCCAACATCCTCTGTTTATCCACCAGCAAGGGTGGGAGAAATAAAGATTAGGCTTATTGTCCTGCCACTGTGTCTTGCTCCAAAATGGAGGCACTGCTTATATGGTGAAAGTGTATTTCAGGCTGCTTGCCCACTTCATCCTCTCTTGTGAATAATCCAGAAAAGATAGCGATTGCCCTGATGGGTATGGTGGTGTTCAGTCATCCACTGAGGACAGGACCAGAAGTACTAGAAGCTCATTTCACATAACCACTAGATAGCATCACACTGTGTCAATTTTGAGTCAACATTGAGCTGGGTTGGGTTTGGACATTTGCCTTCAAGATAAAAAAATCCATTATGAAACCATTACAAAGTTGCTGTGCCATCTAGTCCCTCCTGTTAAGTGGGTATTTAGAGTCAGAGGATGAGATACTATTGATGGTCTTAAAAACAGACTAATATCCAGGAGGATATTAATTGTTTTAGCTAGAAGGCTCTACTTTTCTGCTCCAGTAAAAGCACCATGCTTTAGTAGGTTGCAATGACAGAGTACCACAAGACTAACTGAAAGTCTGTTTGGAGTCAAAAGGAGCTATTATTTGTATTGACTTCATCAGAAGTTAGATCAAGCAGCATGTGAAACAGGCTCTCTGCTACATGGAGATATTCTAATGTCTTGCCCATTCACCATATATTGAACATTAAGTGGCGTTGATGCCTACACAGTCAGATGAGTCGCTAATTGGCTGGAGGGCTGCACCCAGAGAGTGGTGGTGGAAGGGTCATTTTCAACCTGGAGTGATGTGGGCAGTGGGGTTCCCCAGGGCTCGGTCCTCGGGCTCACACTGTTTAACATTTTTATCAGCAACTTGGACGAGGGGGTGAAAAGCACCTTGTTCAAATTCGCAGATGACACTAAAATATGTGGAGAAGTGGGCACACTAGAAGGGAGGGACAGGCTACAACTAGATCTGGACAGGTTACAGGGGTGGGCAGATGAGAATAGGATGGGTTTCAATACTGACAAGCGCAAGGTGCTGCACCCGGGGAGGAAGAACCAGCAGCATACCTACAGGCTGGGGAACTCCCTTCTCGTCAGCACAGAGGCAGAGAAGGATCTTGGTGTCATTGTTGATTCCAAGATGAACATGGGCTGCCAATGTGAGAACACAGTCAGGAAGGCTAACCACACCTTGTCATGCATCCACAGATGCATCATGAGCAGGTGATCCTCCCCCTCTATGAGACATTGGTTAGGCCGCAGTTGGAATATTGCATCCAGCTCTGGGCACTGCACTTCAGGAGGGATGTGGACAGCATTGAGAGGGTCCAGAGGAGGGCCACCTGCATGGTCAGGAGGCAGCAGGGCAAGCCCTATGAGGAGAGGCTAAAGGATCTCAGCCTCCACAAGAGAAGGCTGAGAGGGGATCTGGTGGCTGTCTAGAAACTTTCCAAGGAGGACCAGCAGGCAATGGGAGAGACCCTGTTCCCCTGAGCACTACCAGGAGTAACAAGGAATAATGGCCATAAGTTGACTGAGAGTAGATTCAGGCTAGATATCAGGCTAGATGGGGGTCTTTAAGAGGAGGCTTGATGCCTACCTAGCTGGGATCATTTGAGCCCAGTTTTTTTCTCCTGCCCAAGCAGGGGGTCGGACTTGAAGATCTACAAGGTCCCTTCCGACCCTACTTCTATGATTTTATGATGAGGAGGCGCTACTTCACAGTCAGGGCGGCTAGGATCTGGAACCAACTTCCAAGGGAAGTGGTGCTTGCTCCTACCCTGGAGTCTTCAAAAGGAGGCTAGATAATCACCTTGCCGGGGTCATTTGACCCCATCATTCTTTCCTGCCCATGGCAGGGGGTCGGACTTGATGATCTGCTCAGGTCCCTTCTGACCCTAGCAACTATGAAACTAGGAAGGATTCAATCATACACCATTTATTCCCTGTTCATTACCCATTTAGGAGATTCTGAACTGCAGTACTGTGATCTTTCACATTTCCGAAGAGGGTTTTCTGAATAATTTAGTTTGCAACTCCCAACACCAGACTTAAAAAGATATCCTGGCTGTAATATGGAAAACTCTCTTTTTTCAAGAAGCCATTTTACAACATTATGCTAATGTTCTTGTTTCCTAGGAACTCTGCTAAAGACACTGTGAAACAGGCTAAAAAGCCCAAGCAGCTAGATATATTTTCTATGACTTGATGTGAGTTGACAGAAAGGCACCTTGGAAGATCAGCAATTTTCCATTTAATGATAGATGAACAAAATATTTAAGCATTCATTATAAAACCAGTTTTCTAGGGGGTGTAGTTTGAGTCCAATTTCATAATACCTACTAAAATTAGTCCATAGTTATTAATAGTATGACATTTATAATAGTTTAATAGTCAAAGATTGTTGTTATTTCCATTAGGAAACAGTACTGGCAACTCATCTGTATTCAGAATCACATCAGTAGGCTTTTTGTATTCTTTGCAAAGTGAGATGATTTTGCTTATTTTTCTAGCCTTTTGAAAACTGTTGTATCTCATAGATCAATAACTGTCATTACAAATGACTCGATGGAAGCTTCCTCCAATTTATCTAGGACAGACAGATCAAACACTGGAGCATTTCCATTTTAACACACATTCCCAAACCCTGTTCAAATAAGAATCTGAAGTCTTGTAGGACTGATTGTTCCTTTTTTACCTTTTTTCATAATATTCAAGATCGCTCTCTCAAGGTGGGAATTAATTTTGTTTCTTCCTATTTATCACTATGCTGCAAGTCATATCTCTACTTTGCAAAGTAGAAAAGGATTTTTATGAAACGTGATTAGTGTTTTAAGAAGCATAAATTAGACATCAAATATCTGTTCGTAAATGGTGGCACAGAAACAATCACCAGCAAGGCCTAGAATTAAACAAAGTTCATTTTTCTGTGTAGCAGGAGGCTTGGTGCTCCTACTACTGTAAGAGAAGGCAGGCTGCCTGAGAAGCAGCCTGCAGGTATGCCACGGGGTAATTTGGAGGCAATTTGACCTACAGGGGATAGGCTTGAGGTATATATAAAACCAGGGCCAGGTAGACCATCTCGTCCAGGTAACTGACAGGGAAGGAGTTCCTGAGCAAGCTGCTGGGACATTGACTCTGGCTTCCACTAAGTACATCTGGGCTAGGCAATCTTAGGGTGTTTTTACACTTGCTCAGGGAGGGGATGGGCAATTAAAGCACCTGGAGCATCCTGTACATCAGTGTCCCCATGCTTCAAAATGGTGGTGGGGGAACTTTATCTAAAGCTTGTTGAATGAGCTAATTAGCATGCTAATTAGTGCTGTGATTAGTGCTCTAATTACAGCACATTAGAGCAGCCTCTCGGCACATGTACAAGCACAATTAGGGACTAAGGGGAGGTAAGAAGGTCCCAGCTAATCCAGGGAGAAGGCAGCCAGAGAGCCCAGCAAGAGAACGGAGGACCCCAAGAGTGGAGGCCGGGGCTCAGGGGACCCAAGGTCAAGGAAGAATCACAGCCAGAGACTGGCTGGGACCACGGAGCCTGGAGATCTCAACTGGCTAAGAGAGGGGCCAAATGCTGAGGAGGGCCACAGCCAGAGACTGACAGGGTCAGAGATCCGTAGCCTCGAGAACAGAGGGTTCAGTTAGGAGAACAAAGGGAGATTGCCCAAGACAGTCAGGTTCACAAGGGCTGAGGTGGCTCCAGGGGCATTACAGCCACTCCTGAAGTTGAACCCTGTTACACTGTGGAGAAGACATCAGGGGACAGCCGTACTTACACAGCACCAACCACAATGAAGCCTTGAATACAAGACTACAGGTCCTACATGCTACCATATTACAAATCCCACTAGGGGAAATTGCTTACTGGACTTGGTGCTGGCTACAGGGGATGACTTGGTCGGGGATCTACTGACACAAGGTAACCTAGGGGACAGTGGCCATCTGGCATAGGGTGGGAAAGATAACCAGTAGAGCAGAAGTGCTAGACTTCCGGAGGGCTAACTTCAGTGTGCTCAGGAGATTAATTAGTAAGGCACTGAAGAACAGGAGCATTGGTGAGATGGAAGTCCAGGAAGGGTGGTCGTTCCTAAAGGAAGCAATCCTACAGGTGCAGAAGGAGACAATCCCATTGTGCAGGAAAGGGGGCAAAAGGACCAAGAAACTCTCCTGGCTGAAAAGGGAAATCCAGAAAAGACTAGGGGCAAAAAAAGAGGCATGTAGGCTGTGAAAGCAGGGGATAGCTACCAAGGCAGAATACACCTACTTGACCCACACTTGCAGGGAGCCAGTCAGAAAGGCCAAAGCAGAAATGGAACTTAGGCTGTCAACAGAAATTAAAGACAAGAAGTCCTTCTTCAGATAATATAGGGAGTAAAAAGAAGGCACAGGTTAACATAGGACAATTAGTGACAGATAGGGGGGACAAGGCTGAGCTCTTCAATGAGTTTTGCCTCTGTATTCCTGAACACAGATCAGGACAGATCTCTCAACTGGACCATAGACAGTCACAAAAGGGAAACTAGCCCACCAACTGTTAGCACTTAGTGAAGGGACACTTGGAGGGGCTGGATGTGTTTAAGTCAGCAGGCCCGGATGATCTTCATCCAAAGGTGCTGAAGGAATTGACCAGCATTATAGCAGAACCACTGGCGCGGCTGTTTGAGGGCTCTTGGTGCTCAGGTCAGGTCCCAGGGGACTGGCAAAGGGCCAATGTGTTCCCTATTTTCAAGAAGGGGAGGAAGTAGGATCTGGGTAACTATAGACTGGTTAGTTTCACCTCTATCCTTGGGAAAACCTTTGAAAAAGTTATTAAGGATCACATCTGTGGGAGTCCAGTGGGAAAAAAACAATGCTGAAGGGCAACCAGCATGGATTCACAGCAGGTAGATCCTGCCTGACTAACCTTGTTTCCTTTTATGACCAGGTCACAAAATGTTTAGACGCAGGAATCAAGGTAGATGTAATCCATTTGGATTTTAAGCAAGCCTTCGATACAGTATCTCATCCTATTCTCACAGATAAACTGAGCAGCTGTGACATAGATGATTATACTATCAGGTAAGTGGCAAATTGGCGTTAGGGATCGCACCCAGAGAGTGATCGCACCCAGAGAGTGATGGTGGACAGGTCAGTATGAACCTGGAAAGATGTGGGCTGTGGAGTCCCACAGGGCTCGGTCCTTGGATCTGTGCTGTTCAATGTCTTCATCAGTGACTTGGAGAAGGGCATGGAAAGCACTCTGTACAAATTCGCAGATGATACCAAATTTTGAGGTAAAGTTAACACACTAGAGGGTACAGAATTAATCCAGGCGGAACTGGACAGTTTGGAAAAGTGGGCGGAACAGAATAGGATACAGTTCAACAAGGACAAGTGCAAGGTGCTGCACCTAGGGAGAAGGAATTACCAGCATGCTTACAGGTTAGGGGAGGACCTTCTCAGCAGCACAGCGGTGGAAAAGGATCTTGGAGTCACTGTTTACACCAAGATGAATGTGAGTCATCAATATGACAAAGCGATGAGTAAAGTTAAACATACTTTATCATGTATTAGCAGATGCATGACAAACAGATACAGGGAGGTGATACTTCCCCTCTATATGGCACTGGGCAGGCTGCAGTTGGAGTACTGCATCCAGTTTTGGGCACTGCACTTCAAGAGGGATGTGGACAACCTCGAGAGTGTTCAGAGGGCCACTCGTATGGTTAGGGGCCGCAAGTAAGGCCCTACAAGGAGAAATTGAGGGCCCTAGATCTCTTCAGCCTCTGCAAGAGAAGGCTGAGAGGTGATCTTGTGGCTGCCTACAAATACATCAGGGGAAGGCAGCAAGGAACAGGTGATGCTGTGTTTACCAGGGCACCCTTTGGAGTCACTAGGAACAATGGCCACAAACCGACAGACAGCAGATTTAGGTTAGACATGAGGAAGAACTTCTTTATGGTAAGGGTTGCCAGAATCTGGAATGGACTTCCAAGGGAAGTGGTGCTCTTCCCTACCTTGGGGGTCTTTAAGAGGAGACTAGACATGCACCTGGCTGGGGTCGTCTGAACCCAGCGCTCTTTCCTGCCCAGGGAAGGGGGTTGGACTCGATGATCTGCTGACGTCCTTTCCGACCCAAACTCCTATGAATGTATGAAAATCAATACATAACAATTGAAAAAGGGATTGCTGATGGGTTTTTTACTTGAATCTATAATCTCTCAGTAATGAGGCCAAACAGCTTTCTATTTAAGCTCTGTTCATGAGTCCAAAGTCTCCCAGAAGTAGCTGGATGGTTGTAGTTAGCAACAAAATAATTAGTGACAGAGACTGCAAGAGTCATTCTAGATCTCCCCACCTTATTTTACAGCACCAGTTAGTAGTTTGCTTTCAGTCAGCTCCTGTGATGGTTGACAACAATAAAGCACACCAACTTTGTAAACAAACCAATCTGCTCAAGATAACTATAGCAGTCCTCAGACTTATGACAC
The DNA here is from genome assembly GCF_052110815.1 of Crocodylus siamensis. Lineage (NCBI taxonomy): Eukaryota > Metazoa > Chordata > Crocodylia > Crocodylidae > Crocodylus > Crocodylus siamensis. The sequence goes on along the minus strand of NC_143398.1, from coordinate 85,590,201 downwards.
AATTGGTTCCTGAAAACTGAGTCTAAAGTTAAAATGTTGTAACTCGGAACCGATTTTCCCATAAGAAACAATGTTATAAATGGGGGTTTGGTTTCTGACCCAAGGCCCAATACCCTATTTGCACCAAAAATAACCCAGAATTTTGTACTCAGTTAACTGTAGATGAGTATTATAGCTACATTAATGTACTTTTATTGTAAATAGCAATCATATCGATTTGGAAGGACTTCTTTGAGGTGACTTTGCTGGACTTTTTGAAGGGTTCCTGGCTGGAGTCTTCTCAGGAATCTTGGCTGCAGGTTTTTCTGGAGTCTTGTCTGCTTTCTTAAAGAAACTGTCCAAGGAAGTTTGGACAGCTGTTTTCCAGGGAGATGGGAGATGCAGCACACTTGTTTGCTGGCGTGGTGTTGCGTTGGATCAAGCGCTGAGAAGTCAAAACTGACGTCAGAAAGTCGAAACAGGGTTTCAATTTATAAACTTTGTAAGTGCAAAACGTAACTTGAAATGTTGTAAGTCAAGGACTGCCTGTACTTATTGCTTTGTCATTATATAAGGGATTGTCAAAAAGAAGTGATTAAAGGTTAGGCTCCAAAACAAGAGTACTAATTTGTAAATGTACTACATATGAAGCATCAGCTAGGGACTTCAGTGGGAGTCGTTGTTCTCAGTGCTACTAAAAATTAGGCTGTTGTTTTAGGAGCTTAAATGCGTACCTAGCACCTTGACTTTAAGCTATTGGTTTTAAAAATCACAGATGCAGATGTACCCTGCCTACAAAGCAAAAAAATGATCACATAAAATAATGATAATGTTTTTATGGCAGCCTGAAAATAATAACAATCAACCTAGTTCATAATCATTATAGCTTTGGCATCTGGTTCAGTGCATACATTAAAGTGATGAACCTCTGAAATAAGAAGCATTATCCCAGACTTAATAGGCTTCAGACAACAGGGAGAAAAGCACATCATAATTTTTCGTAATTCTTGTTATTCTGATTTGTCTGTTTCATAAAACGTAACTCTTGTCATTTATTTAATCAACTTTCCAAGTATTAAACAGAAAGTTTTAGCTCCTTGTCTGTAAAACAAGTAAGGAGATAGTTATTAAAGACTGAACAGGAATTATACTGAATCCAACCAGTAACCCAACACCATTTCTAGCAGTGGTCAACACCAACTGTTTTACAAAAGATACAGCTGTACCCCAGGCAGTTAGGAGATAACTTGACCCCATTTCTTCCAGTGCCCATTGGTTACAAAAATCATTACTAATGTAATGATGTTGATGTTTTCCTTATAATTAATTCCACAGTGACTCAGGAGCCCAAATTCAATAACAACACTAAAAAGAGGGTGGGAGGGGGGCACTATATTATTTTGCTACTTGTTGTGATTTTGTATTCCCTGAGAACCAAAGGCAGGCTGGGATAAGTGGGCACAACTTATTACTACGGGTCCCAAACTATGGTGGGACTTCACCTGGGCCCTGAGAACGGTAGGATGGGATTAGTTGATGCCCATATATGCATCTGCATAAGAAGGTTTTTTTAAAATCATGCTCTTGTTAATAACTTCTTTTATTGTCCATCTGTAAGTTTCCTTCACTCTGAACACCTTCCACATTCAAGCTGGTACAAGCAGCTGTGCTTTGCCCCTTAAACTGGGCATTTGGCTCACTCCACTGTTTATATAACTGCTGAGACTGGCCCAGTGGTAATGCGTAGCCAGTGGCAATGCATAGAAGGTACACAGGGGTGCACAAGCAGCCCCCGAGAGTGCCAGTGCACCCCCTGTCAGACTGTGCTCCTTGCTCAGGTGACAGGCAAGGGAGACAGACAGGAGTGCTGGTGCCACCCCACGAGAGCTGGTCAGGGACTGTGAATGCCAGGTGTAGACTGCTTATAGCTGTGGTCATTTTCAGGAGCAGCACAGCTGCTCACCGGTCGGCAAGTTTTGCCACAAGGGATCCTCCCCCTGGTCAGCGTGATCAACCATGGGAGGACCCCCCTCCAGTAGCTGACTGGTCACTGGAGGGAGAGAGCACGTGACTAAGGCAGCACCAGTCGCCCATGCTTTAAGCAGTTGCACTTCCTTCCTCCAGGCCACACTTGACTCAAGTAGCACATGAATTTTAAACTCACAGAACCACATATGCATAAATAGCACTAAGACTGGCTGCAAACAGAAAGAATATACTGGTATAAAGAAGCCTGAAACAGCAAAATAAAGAAATACAATGTCCAAAATGATTTTTTTACTTAGAACTTCATAATAGAATTACACTCTCAGTAAACATAAGACAATACAATTAATTAAGATTTGAGTGAGGTATAGCAGGATCATGAATTACTGAATGTCAGCACTGTATTATGGAAAACTAAAAATAACATAACAGCAAATTGTTTCTGGACTGGAAAGATCTGATCCTATAAGGAAACACTGTCAAGCTCCTAGAGTTCAGAAAAAAATGCCCAGCTGGGTAACCAAGGTGCTCTGAAGAATGCTAATTTTCCTTAAAGCTCTGAGAATTAGGGGTATAGAAGAGAAAAACCTCTTTCTCTAAATCTGATCAAACCACAAGGGTGCTTAAATATATGAAACAGAATCTGGAGGCTGAGTGTCATCAGCATTGGCTCTTTGGGGGAAACCGACTACTGACTTGTCATTTGGAAGCCCAACTTTATTCCTCAGGGGTGTGGTTGTAGTATCTTTGGGTGTGGTTCTTCCCTTGAAGCTAATTTGCACAGGAGTGAAAATGTATTCTGCTTTGCATCACTAGTTTATGATTTCACTGCTCATTCTCATTGCCCCTAGAAACAACTGATACCTAATGAGGCAGAGGCATAATGATTCCTGAGGGCAGAAAGAAATGCCTGTAGCTAGGAATGGAAGAGGAAACCCATTGTAGGATAAAACCTGATTCATCCTGATGACATTTTTACAGCTGATTGATAAGGAGATGAAAAGAGACTATAAGCTACTTACCCCTTGTTACTTCTTACAAAGTTCACCCTGCCTGACCTACACTTAACATGATAACAAATTATCCCTGAAATAATTCTACATCCTAAAGAGTTTTCTTAAAACAGCAATAGTGAGAGACATTGAATATGTAGGACTTAGTCATTAATATTAGCTTTATACCTCAGGATGTGACCCACTGCTTGAAAGGACTCCACAAAACTTGAAGTTGCAGCATCTACTTGATGACATCCTACTTGGAAGAAGCACAAGAGTGAATAAAAGGAATGATAATTTCTTAATATTTGTTAAAATTTGATCTGAGATGCACGTAATAGTAATAAAAGTCAAAAGATTTCCCAGAAGGCTGGAACCTACAAGGACTACTAGACTCACAGAATGATCAAATTGCTCAGCTGATATTTCCAGACATCAGAACTTTGACATATCCAGTTTATTTAGTAATGGGTATGCATAAATGTATATTTTAGCTGCTTTAAAAGGAGAAGGGGAATTGCTGCATGCATCAGCTGTTATGCTGTTACTGTTATGATGTTACTGCATGATCCTGTAGTACAAGTTAACTTAATCACTCAGCTTTCCTCGTGAATGAAGAAGGGTTACAGTTGGAGCATTTTTGCTGGCTTGTGTCATTACAGAATGGTGCAGATGTAACAGTTGTTTGTATTGGTATTCTTTGATATTGCTGCAATTGCTATGTCTGTCTATAGTCTTAGTGAGGGGCTCAAAAGGCACTAATCAATCATAAGATATCACTCAAGCATACACTGGATTACAGAGGGATCCACTTCTCCAACTGTCAGGCTGGTGTACAAAGTCTGGATTGTTGCTTTGTTCCCAAAACGTTGCCTCCAAAGGACAAATGCAGCCACAATCTGTGAATGAACATTGTGAGGGTGATTGACTTTACATCGGTATATGTCATTTTGTGACAAACCCAATGACAGTACAATGTGTTCCCACTCAGGTCCCAGTTTCCCTGCGAGTTTGTTAATTTGCTGATCTGTTGGTGAGCTCTTCAAAATATGTGGTGGAATTTCCAGTATCCTGCCACCTGGAAAAAAGAAAAAAAATGTACATGTCTCTAGATAGCAGTTTGGGCAAAATGTTGCAAAACTAACGCAGCCTAAAACAACAAGAGAATAAGGAGAAAAAAGGGTTAAAGATCGAATTAATTTAGGGAATAAAATACATGTAGAACCCAAAGGATTAATTACATAAAAACTAGGAATCAATGAACCTATGTGATTTTGGATAACAGTAACTTAGACACTGGGATTCTGCTCAGAGGCTTAGATTTTCAGATGGAGAGGTCAAGTTGCAAAAATCAGATTCCTATCAAGCATCCATGTTAGACACCCAAAATGATGAGTCACCTTTGAAAATCTGGGCCGGAGCTTGTTGTATTGTTATTATTAAGGCATAAGAGGACCATGATAATCATCCAGTCTACCCAAGCCTGAGAAGTTCACTAATGATCCCTGCATCAAAGCCATAACTTCTGGAGAAAGCATCTTTTAGAAAAAATACCCAGTATTTAAATGCAAAAACTTCTAGTGATGGTGAATCTGCTACATCCTTAGGGAGCCTGTTCCAGTAGTTAGTCACTCACTGTTAAAAATATGTACCTTGTTTCTAATGTAAATTTGTGCAGTTACAGCCCCCCAGTTTTGGACCTTGCCATATGCATTTGCCTGCTAAATTAGAGATCCCACTACTATCAGAATTGTGTGCCCCTTGGAGATACTTATGGAGTGTGATTGTCACCCTTGCAATTGTGTGTGACATGCTGAAGTGGTGGTTCTTGGCCACTCTGGGTAAGTGGTTGCCTATGAACTGAGAGGATGGCCTAGCAGGCCCCTTCTAGTTCCTATGCTCCCATGTTTAACTATCTTTTTATTAAGGTAAGTAAGCTGAGCATCTTTTGTTGCTCATATTAAGCCATTTTTTAAACTTCAAATCCCTGCTCAATCATCAGCATCCTTTTTGAAAGGTAGATGTGACAAGCATCATCATAGTCCAGTGATGACTCACTAATGTGTAGGGACCTACTTAATTTGTGGTTTTGTGGATTTAGCGGAAACTGCAAAATCCAAGATTGTTCACAAAATCCATGAAAGCAACAAAAAACCCCACCCTTAATAAAAATAAAATACTGGCTCCCCAGTGGGAGCCAGAGATCCTTGCTGCTGGGAAAGGCAGACTTTGGCTGCCAGGGTAGCGGACAAGGTGCCCCCTCCTTCCTGTGGGCCCCTCCACCAATCAGTGGCAGGGCTGCCACAAAATGTGCACAAAATCAGCTCTGCATATGATGAGTGGGCCCTGAAAAACCTTTTAGCTAGCAACAATTTTGGTAGGTCCCTTCTAATGTGATACACAGTGGTAATTACACCCTTTCATTCTATCCTGTCTTCCTGTTTATATACCATATGAGCTTCCTTAGCCACCAACATGCACTTTGAGATCCTATTCAGTTGGCTGTTCAAAACTGACTCCTGGGGCTTTTTATGACTTGCTGCTTTCCAAAATATAATCCCCTCATTCTATAAGGTTGATTTATATTCTATGAGGTCTACTTTTCTAGCAGTTAGATGTACTGAAATAGGGCTCATGTGAGCCCAGCTTCACATAAGATCAAGACTGCTCTGTAGGATGCACCTGTCCTTACTGTTATTTTACACTCAATTTTGTGCCATCTGCAAACTTAACCAAAAATAATTTTATAATGTCTTCCCTATCAGTGACAAAGATATCCAATAGTACTGGAGCAGAAAAGATCCCTGTTGTAGTCCACAAAAAATGCTCCCACTGGATAATTCCTCATTTGCAATTATTGTTTTAGATTGATCAGTTTGCCAGTTTTTATATCAAATTTCACCATACTACCCCTTTCCCTATCTCAGCCAGGCAAAATCCCATTCTTTCCTCCCTACCACACTAAACTGGTTTTTCCTTATGCACATTCTCCTTTCCAATATAAATTATTTCTTCTAATCCCTCTTATCACCTATTGTGGTCCCCACGAAATCAGACATCTACATGACTCAGGTGTTCATCAGCTTCTCTCAAATCTCTGCCAAGATACTGGAAGAAAACAGCATTGTCACAACCTTCAAAATTTTGTCTACGATCCACACTGCTACCCCAAATCCTGAACTACCACAGAACATATTGTAGCATTGTTAGCTGCAGGGCTCACAGTGGAGAGTGCTCTGCTGCCGCCATGAGCCACAGGTGTGGGGCTTGCAGCGGGGGCAGTGCCCGGAGCACCCACTGTCCCCACTGTGAGGCCCACAGCTGATGAGGCTCTCAATAGTGGCAGCGCTCCCGGTGCTACCCCCACATCTCATGAGGCTTGTGGGAGGCGGGGGGTGTGCAATGTTCTCGCCACAGCAAGGCTCACAGCAGGGGCAACATGGGGAATACTGTCCCGACTATGAGCCTGTGAGGCTGGCAGCAGGTGGTGCAGCCTGATGGCTGGGGGCCTCTCAATTGATGGGCCTCCCGGCCATAGGGGAGCGTTTGGCCACATGTTCAATTCATGACCCGAGTAGAACACGCTACAAAGTTTTTACATATTTTTGGTAGAATACCTTTGTAGCCGATTGCTTGTTTTATCAGGCCATTAATTGGTTGAACATGTGGCTGGGTCAAACCTTAAGGAGTGATTACCTGGTTAACGCCTTAAGTAGAATGTGAACAGGGGTCCAGAGTCACAGACTACAGTACCAAAATAACTATCATCCATACAGCTATTAGTGAAAGCATATCGACTGCACTATTTAAAAGTGTAAAAAATGGTATGGGAGTTGAATGTGGGCTCCCCATACAATCTTGATTTTAATCTGGTAGTTCCAAATAAGGTGAAAGGTTGAGGATACTTGAGATTTCAATGTACTACTCAGAAATACATTCAGTCTTTTGCCTATAAAGTCACAGTCCAAATTAGATATTTTTAAAATATTGTAATAAAAAGAAAGTATCAGATAACTCTGAATTGTATTGCCTTTAGATACCAGCAGTCTCTGGTGATCACACTAGGATAATAAGGGCCAGAGTATTTTAGCAATTCATCTGCCACATTTGTTGCCTCAAGCACTGCATAAAAATGAAAGATAAATACCCTCAAGACAGCACTAATTATAACCTGCTGATCTCAGCAAGCACATGCAGCCAGCTCCCCACAGAAGAGCCTCTTTGTGAAATCTAATTCTTAGTTTCAATATCATGCTCTAAGTCTTCATCAAGGCAGTACAATAACAATGAAAAAGCAGAGTCCCCTTTGTACCTCCAGAAGTATATTTTAATTTTTTTTTTGCATAAAATATCCAGATCCTGCAGACGTTTGGGCCATTCGAAGCTGATTATAGATGCAAGCTATAAAAGGCTGTTTTGAATAAAGGAATGGTTGCTTTCTGAAAAGCATTTTAGACTCTTTTGATCTTTACATCTCCAGATTGTTAATGGAACTCTGGGGGACTGGATGGTTCAGGGACTGATAATAGAATACAGAACTTTCTTTCTTTACGTCAGCAATGCAAACCCAGTCCAAGTCAATAGTGTCAGACCATAACTGCCAGCTGGCCATGTGAATGGCTTATGTGACACAAATATGGGCACAATCAGGTCACAGTGGACATAAATTCACATCACATTTTCCAAAAAATGACTACATGCTGTCTGATCCAATGACTTTCCACTGATTTTAATGGACTTTGGGTCACGTTATTTGTTGCCAATCCAGGATTTGAAATTCTCTTGCGTGTTGAGATAGTCCTTCCAAAACAGGGCCAGGACAGTATTGGAAGGATTGCTAACAGTGACACTCCCAGTTCTGCAGGTTAAATGCAGGACTTCTGTCCTTAGGTCTGTTAATCAGAACCCTCCATGAACACAAATATTTAAGTAAACCTAAAATTAAAAAAAAAAAGAGATAAACACAGCACAAAGTAAACGTGATCCTACTGTACTCTAGCCAATAATAGACTTTGGTAAGAGAAAAATGGATTTTTTTTATTATGAGTAGCAATTAAATGTAAAACACTGCTCCCCAAAGTAATATTATCTGCAAGCCTCCTGTGATCTTTGCTGTCATACCAAGATGTTTACATTTTTTGCTCACTAGCAGTAAGACAATTTTAAGCTGCTGACATTGAAATGTGATCAAGCAGGGAGGCTTGACAATAATACATGTTAGCCTGCCCTTCCAGTCTTTGATATTAGACAGGTTTTACTACAAAAAGTATTTTGCCCTCAGCATGTTATCAGCTCTTTAATAATAAGAATAAAAATAAAAACCTATCCAGGAAACCTTTTCATCTGGCACTGGCATCTTAATTTAATACGGGTGTTCAGAGTTCTGGGATGTTTGCCAGACAGTAAATGTAACACAAAGCATTGTTATTTTCGCCCTATTCTATATTCTGTGCTTACCCATTTTCAAATATGGCAATAAATACTCGCCAAGATATTTGAAAGAAATGCTTACTAACTTCATGAGGAATATTATTTGGGCATATTTAGAAATACTGTTTTATTTTTTATTTAGAAATACTGAGATAGCTCATTCTAGATAACACAAAAAGCAAAATTACATAAAAAGCTTGTTAAGGCTTATTATTATTATTTTCAAAAGAAGGTGCATTTCAGTTAAGGATGAAATGTTCCATATGTCCCCAAGACCTGGCTCATTGAAGCACGCTGGAAAAGTAATTAAGATAGTTCTTTGTAGTAACTTCAGCGATTACTTATAATTCTAGGATACAATCATTGCCTATAATAGGTTTGCCAAAGATAGGAGAATGATATTGGAAATGGCTCCCTTATTCTGTATTTGTATCCAAACAAACTGTTAAGGACTAAACAACTTGGTCCTGTGAAGCCTGACTCACAGGCCTAACTCTGAGCATCTGTGTCATTCTTATTGACTTTTATTCAACTACTTGGTTAGTCTATCCAGGGCTCAGACCTTATACCTTCACACTTGCCAGCTTCAATAAAAGACTTAGGCACAACAAAATATCCAAAATTGTGATCCTAAGAGCCACTCCTCAGCTGGTGCCTCACCTTGGAGGTACTTAAACTCCATAGGTGCCTTGCTCTTGTGTTTTAAAACTTCCCCATGAGCCTAAGGGTTGCCAAAGTTCCATATGTGGCTCAGTCCAATAGATGTTCTTAGAACATGTGACAGACACAGGCAGGCTTAAGCTCTTCATAAAATAGTTTCAGCTGCTGCTATCATCTACAAGCACTGACCTCAGGAAAGTGGGTCCCAGTCTCTACACTATCTGTACTATATGTTAAACAACTGTTGGATAAAACACAGAAACGGCCCTTGAAGAAGTTACTGGAATAAGTCCCCTTCCAAACCAGGGGCAGTATTAAAACTACTCAGCTATGAAGTCAGTCTCCATCTTACTCTTAGACCCATTAATCTTGTGTTCGTGGCTGCACAGCAGTCCAGCTTTGACATGTGACATGAGAGATTAATGTATAGCCCTTAGGCTCCTACCCTCTTGCTGCTCCAGCTGCTGGTGCAGTAGGGTCTCTAGGCTCCCCCTTCCTTCTTCAGCTTTTGTTTCCTGCTCCCATCCCAGGGACCAGGGGCAGTGCAGCCCACAGTACAAGTGGAGCCCACAGTGTGGCATGGTACAGGGACCTGATGCGGGGTACACCCACACACACAGCGTCGTGCTATGTGTAGGGTTTGTAGCTCAGGGCCCCGTAGCTCATAACCCACAGGACAGATAGTCCCAGCCCATAGTGCATTTTGTCCCCAGCTGCTTAGAAGTTGGACAGCCTTCCACTAGACTATTATATAATAAGGTGGGGAGAAGGCCCTGAGCTTTAGGTCCCAAGTGGTTGGAGGAACCATTGTGCATCTTGAGTAAAGCTCCAGAAAAAATTGGTCTTGGACAAGCTGCTGGGCTCAGCACTCAGCATCTCTTTGGAGATCTTAGTTTTGGGCACTATGTTTTGTGTGTCTATGTCCTTTATTGGACCTAGCCCATAAGTCTCAAAAAAGCTCAAAGCAAATGTATCACTGACCTCAGCGATGACAATCCTTTGACCCCAAGCACTAAGGATACAGTTCTCTGCAAAGTGCCAGAGTTCCACAAAGAAACCCTGGGACACAAATGTAGCATGTTTCAAGAGCAGATCGAGGATTTTGAAAAAGGAGGTGCAGTTAATGTGGCATGTCATCACTTATAACATAACACAACACATTTTTCTCTAGTTAAAGAGAAACTCAACACTTTACTACCATGCTCAGGGCCTACCGCTTTATAATGCAGTTGAAGAGCAAAGCAAGCACAAATATAGCTTTATTGGAACTTGCACTAATTTGCTAGATTATACACTAAGTTTAAAAAACACAAACTAGGTGGAAATTGTCAAAATAGTCAAAAGATATTGTTTCGTTAGTCCTTCAGTCACTTGAGTTCAATTTACATCTTATTCAGATTCACAAAATAAATCTTGCCTTCTTGAGCAGCTTGACAGTACTTCCAATACTTCATTGTCAGTCCTTTTTACACCTGACTTAATATTACCATATCTGAATTAAGAGTTTTAGCTAGTGTTCAAAACAGTCTGCAGGGCTATGAAACAGAAGAGAGGTATTACTAGGAATGGCAAATAGACAAAAAACTGCAGGCCCCTCTTACTTTGAGAGGGGAAAGCAGCTGGTTGCTGCAGCAGTTGAGGGCAGGCTGACTATCAAGCCCAAGTGGAAACCCCTTTGTGTGGCTGGGGAGCCACATGACAGGAAGGGGTGGGGCTTTGGGGCACATAAGCCTAGTGCCTAAGACCAGGTGGGCAGTCTGGCCCTGCCTGCTCCAGGGACAGGAGCTCCTGAGAAAGAAGGGTTGCTGGAGACAGATGGGCTGGCACCCAAGCCACCCAAAAAAGTGGAAATGAGCAAGCTCAAAGCATGGCTTACAGGCGACATTGACCCAGAGTGGGGGAGTTATTTAGTTTGTGAAGCAACTTGCTTGCGTTTATGCTGTGATTAAGCCTAATACCAGAGGACTGGGTTTTGGCTAGTACAGGGGCCACAGAGGGGTGCCTGATGGGGCACTCTGTGACATACAACTCTGCCTGAGGTCAGAGACCCAGAGGACCAAGAGCCAGTACAGGAACAGCAACCCAGCCTGGGGTCGGGGACCCAGACGGCTGAGAGCCACAGCATGAGACAGGTCCAGGGGAATGGAGAACATGAAATAGATCTTGGCTTCTAGGCCCCAGCTCTGAGGCAATGGACCTGAACTGATGGGTGTAGTCAGAATAGAAGGGCCAAGGTCAAGAAGGCTGAGGCCTGAGGGCCAAAAGCTACTTTGGGGCTGGGGGGACCCTCCAAATGAATTTGCTGTAACATCTGCGAGGCATGGGCATTACTACAGGGAACAAAGTAGGCCATGAATATAGCCCATAAGGCAACTGCTGCCATGAGGCAGACAAGGGCAAGACTGGGGCCAGCTGGGTATGGAAAGTATCAGCTGGCTAAAATGAATGGGGGCTCACTCTGGGACCCTGGGAAAGGCTCCCTAAACACCATAAAAGTTCCATCAAGGAGCAGCAGGCAAGGTAAAATGAAAAGATATCCTGAAGAGATGGTGTAGAGCAGGAATTGCCTGGCCACCAGGGGGTATCACAGCTCTCCCTGGGACCTGGTTCTACTACAAGTGGGAATCAAAATGGGGGGGGAAGTGCAACTGTACCACAGATCCCCTAACCCTGGGTCCACCACAGTCTCTGGTACGGATGGCACAGCAGTTCCGCCCACTTTGCAAAGCCCATGGTCTAGCAGCCCATCACATCTGAAGCATGAGGGTGAAGGGTGGGGGGGATTATAGGAACATAGCACCAAATTACAGTTGTTGCAACCCTCTATGTTCCTATGCATTTTTCTAGCAGAGTGCATCACATATCTACGCAGTAGATTCCAAAAGGGCACAGGCATAATTGTGAGGTGTCGTTCCACTCTGTGTCATGTTATGCAAATTAGTGAATTAATTAGTATGTATATCATCAGGTTACTTTGCAAATAGACAAACTTATATTTAGGGTTAATTCCTCTTGCGCTTTTCAATGGCAGAGCTCAGGAAGGATATGGAACAAAACTAGGCAGCTCTGGTTGGGACAAGTAGGCATGCAACTGGTTCTGTTGGTATCTAGGGGTCATAGAGAATCTGAATAGGAGCTCGATGTGCATGCAGATGTCATCAGGGGCTCAGACAGGGTGTGTGCAGGGGTTGATGGCACAAGGAGATTAGGGAGTTTTAGAGCTGCTATGCCTTGGAAACTCCCTGAGGAGGTAAGAGTTACCTGGTCTGGTGCCCTGGCTGCAGGGGAGAGGTGGCTCGAAGCCTTCTGGGGGCAAGAGAGACTGCTGTGTTCCTATGGTTGGGGAAAGCGGATCCTTGGAGACAGTGCGGGTAGAATGGAAGGTATTGAGCCTCCTGGGATTGGATGATTGCCAGGGATGTGGTAGCCTGGGGGATCATAGGAGCATCACTTGGCCTCCCCTTTGTACTGTTACCCTAACACCTTTCCTAGGCAGCTCCTATGTAGTCTTGGCTCTAGCCAGCAGAACCAAAGGCAAATAGACAACCTTCCATAGCTCATCCACCTGCCTAAATTTGAGGCACACCCAAGGAAACACATGGCTGGATTGCTAGCTGTGCAAGTGTCATTTAAGATGCAAGACATTTGGCAGTCCTGTATGGGGAATGTGATTTATGCAAAGCACCTTACTTGCTCTGCAAATTAAAAGTGACGATGATGGATTACAATGGTTCTACAGCAGGGCTAAACTTTAGAATTGGACCCAGCTCTCAACTGGTATTGCTAGCTATGGCATTGCTGCTTGCAGCTACAATGGGACCATTGTCCTGAAGTGTGCATGACTGAAAAGGGCATAAACAGGATCAACCCAGAACAATATGCAGCCACAAAAAAGGGAGTGGCTGGTGATAGCTAGGGTTGAATGCTCTGAGAAACATATGACCTTTTAGAAATTATTTTAAAGAGTTTTTTCATATACATACTAATCTATAAAAAAAATATTTCAAAGTTAGCAAATGTGACAGGTAAAATTACAGAATACAGCATACAAAGGACCACATTTTAAAAAAGCCAAAACCAATAGTAGGTACAACTGATTACAGGGGGAGTGAACAATTTGTAGCTAACTTACTTATAAATTGATCATAAACAAAAATTAGGAAATTATAGATGCTGTTAGTTGCACCTATGATTAACTGCATTAAAGCTAATCAACAGCTTTGCCCATAAAACATCAATGGACTTGTATTTAATTCTGAACATTCTTCAGCTCTGGAAGAATTTGACAGTATTTGAAGGTGCTTAAATTGTGTTTAGCTATTTGCAGATTAATCCTAACGCCCTCCAAACCATCCAGCCCCACTCCAGCAGCTACCACAACACAAATAATAAATAATAATAGTAGTCAGCAGGTACTTGTGTGAAGCCATAATTGTCAACAAGACTTTGCACTAGACTTCTTTGAGCTCTACTGGTATCAGACCCAACATCAGCAAATATGTACCTGGTAGACAGGCAGGCAGTGAAATTGTGTTTCCCCCACACAGTTAGTAAATTCGGGAAAACTGAAGTGGCCATAATTATTTTCTCAGTTATGTGACAAGTGCATCATGTCACTTTGCTTGGGCTTTGGAAATGACTTCTTCACAACATAACCTACCTCGAACCCTCCTTATTTCAGATAGATGAAGCAGTCCTCTCAAAGCTTTTGAGCAAGCACTAATTCAGTTGCTTTTTTGCCTAGAAAAATCAGGATAAATCCATTGTGTGTTTATCTCCCAAATCAAAGGAAGAAATAAAATCTTCTCACAAGCACAGAGAGAAAGAAATTCCTATTAGTGATATTCCTTGAGAGGAAAATTACCAAAGACAATGGTATTTCAACAATAAAATCATGTGCTTTGGTATTAGCTACAGGTTTTTTACTTCCTGAAACAACAAAAATATCTCCACCAATTATTAAAGCTGTTTTGTTATATAACATAGTTTATCTTACATTTCTTCTTACAGACTTGAACTGAATATTATTGTTCAATATAATATTTAGCTTTCATAAAATTCTCATGCCTCACAGAGATGTTTTTTATTCCTTTTTCAAAACTGGCTACTCTTTTGGCTTTTACTCAAGTTAGAACTTCAGAATTAAAACTGTGTGCAACAGACGGACCTCAGTTGAAAAGAATGCGTTTGGCTGGTGACGTTCTCTCAGTAGGCAGGTGTCAAACCAAAATTAATATTGCGCATCCTGCACTCTACTGAGTGTCAGATTTTCGTGAAGTGAGACTGCATTCCTTTCTGACTACAAATGCAATTTATAGAAGCAGCCACACAAAGCAAAATGGAAGTGCACTGTCATTACACCCTGTGCTCCACTGCTTTGTACTTTGTTTAATCATTTACACACATGCTAAGCAAATGTAAAAATCCTACCACAGTCTTCATTCGGAAGCATTTGCACCCGCTCTGCTGAATGTTACCTGGAAAATGAATTTTTGTCATGTCCCCTTTTTATACATAATAAAAGCCACAACATATAAAAATAATAGGGTCAGATGACCAGACATCCTATAAAAAGTTCTTTCCCATTAGATTTGGGGTTTTAGCACAGCTTCGAATAACTTACAGGCTGAAATAAAACTGAAAATGTTTGAAATATGAAACGCCAAACACAAAGAGGCCATTTTATATCATCATAGTGAAGAACAACTGCAAAGTATGCTGTTAATGCTGTGTAGGAACAAAGATTCAGAAATCCAGGTATCAAGGTGCCCATGTGGTTACTTATTCTCTCTTATTGACATAGCAGCTACCATCAGTGCAAGGGAATAAAGGAAAAAAAAATATGAACATATAAAATGAATGCTTTTCAAAATGAAAATCTAACTTCATAAAAAGCTAAAATCATGAACCTAGAGACCAGGGATATTTTTTAAAGGGGCAAATGCAAAAACTGGCATTAGCTCCTTCCCCTTCCTTTCTTCATCAAAAGGATTACTTTACTTTTGCTGTTGAAGGAATTGACTATAAACCCTTCTACACAATGAACTTCCCCTTCTTCTTGACTTCTGTATTAGACCAGGGTAGAAAATGTATCCCCAAATGAAGCATCAGCCCTCTTCTGAAATAGGTGGATTGACCACACATGTGCAACCCTATGCTGGATCCAGCCCACCAACTGACCCTACCCACAGGATCTGGTCCATGGACTAACTCTCCCCTTAGGCCTGTGAGCCCAGAAGACTGAGCACCACTGTTTTTGATTAAAGTGCCATAAAGTAGATACTGATTTGGAAGATGTGACGGAATGCACACTTAGCAAATCTGCAGATGACACCAAACTGCGCAGAGTTGCAGATACTCTGGAGGACAGGACTAGGGTTCAGAATCGCCTTGATAAACTGAAGAAGTGATCTGAAATAAATCAAATGAAATTCAACAAAGACAAATGCAAAGTCCTGCATTTAGAATGGGACAATCTCATGCACACAATCTCACTGGGGAATGATTTGCTAGGCTGCAGTACTTGGGGGTTATAGTGGGCCATAAACTGAATATGAACCAAAAATATGCTTTTATTTAAAAAAAAGCCAACTAGGTTATATTAACAAGAATGTTATTTGCAAATCAAGGGACATTATTCTTTTGTTCAACCTAGCACTGCTGAGCCTTCACCTGGAGTACTGCATTCAGTCTGTGACCCTACACTTCAAGGAAGATGTGGACAAATTAAAGAGTCCAGTTGAAAGAACTGAAATGATTTAGTCTGTAGAAGAGAAGACTGAAGGGGGATTTAATAACAGTCTTCAAATGCCCAAAGGGTGGCTATAAAGAAGATGGAGACTATTCTTTGCAGCCTCAGGAGACAGGACAAAGAGCAATGGTTTTAAGTTACAAGGGATAGGTTGAATATTAGGAAGAATTTTCTCAGTATGAGGGTGGGCCAGCATTGGAACAGGCAACCCAGGAAGTTTGTGGAATCTCCCTCTTTCTAAGTTTTTAAGAGAAGGTTAGACAAATACTTGGCTTGGATGGATGAACCTGCCTTGAGCAGGAGTTTGGAATAGATGCCTTCCTGCCATTCCTTCCAGCCATACTTTTATGCCTTTCTATGACCACACCTTGAAGGACTGTGCTACAACATTATCAAAACCTAATTTAAGATACCTTAGAGGCCTTGTTTTTAAAAAAGTTTGGAGAACTCACCTCTGAAAAGCAGGCCTTCTATTACTACCCCAAATCACTAGTCACTTTTAAAAATTCAGACCCAAATTACTAGAAAGGCGCAACAAAAATTGTGATCTATTGGCCTGGACTGTAAACCAGACAAAGAAGACTAAAGTGTTTTTTGGTACTGCATTATGGATCCTGCAGCTCCTGGCACATCCACAAAGTAAAAATATACTCATTTAAACGACGATAATACTATATAAGTGGTCAAAGAAACAATCATTTTGGGGTATGGAAATAGGCACACGTAAGCTAAACAAGGACATTTCAAAACATAATAGAAAAATATTCTAGAATCTCTGATTATAAAAAAAAAGTGTAGCTGTGTAATCCTCAGGAACTAGCAGTTTAAAGAAACATAATTTGAGAATGTTTACCGGAAAAAAAAAGATCCGTGCTATGTGTAGGAACAGCAGGAGTCAGCAAAAACAGTCTTGACAACCCTGGTACCCATCATTCACTGGGCCTGACAAGAAGTGCTGTTGCTACCTGCATGTACGCATTACAGCAAGACTGAAACCCTGGAGAAATCACAGAGCTAAGAAGTAAGGAGAACTCTTACTGTTCACTCCCCACAGCTCTAGGTGCCCCTCCTGATCAACACAGTCAAGATGACAACAGCATACCTGTTTTTTTTAAGTTCATACTTTTATTCAGAAGGCATTTTAAAATGCACCAATGACTATCATGGACTATCATAGACCAAATTATTCATTATTTTTGTCTCTACTGTTTTAAATTAATTGTGCCACATGTTGGGCCCGCAAATGTATTTTAGCGTATACCTCATCAGATTTTTGTTTAAAAATAAAATTGGGAAATTACAACTAAATCCAATATTTTTGCAAAGCAAAATAATCAACTGGGCTTAAAAACAATTTCTTATATCAGAAACACGTTTTGACAAAAAAATTTCAAGCAAATATTTAGGTCAGGGGTTTTCAACCTTTTTTAATAAGTGTACCTGGGGAGGGGAGGGTGGGCGCGAGCAACCAGATGTGGAGTGGGGACGTGGTGAGCCCGGGATCGGCAGCAGCACGGCATCTGTGTGGCCCTGCTCCTGTGAGACAGCAGTGCGGGGTAAGCATAACACTAGTTGACAACCCCTGATTTAGGTGATGCCATCCCACCCTCACACACACACACACACACACCCCTTTACTAAAAAGCGTGTGTGCATGCTGGATGTGTGTGTGTGTCTGGGTTAGTTGCCCAGCTCTTTTAGGTTCCCTTGAAAACCCTAACTTTAATCTCAACACTGGGAGATTTCTTCTGTGAAGTCTTAAACACATATATGTTAGAGCAGAGGATAATTAGCAAAGCTAAATAAAGCTAAGTCCCTCAGTGTGAGGCCTTTCTTGTGCTACTCTCATAAGCCAATTTGCTTTATATCTCCCTCCCACCCCCTTTCTCACAGCAGTACCCCACCCACTCTCTCCACACATTATTAGAGATAGAGGAAGAAAAAGTACCAAACCAAGACCCAAGGGCTGGCGCTGGCAAGCGTGGGAGAGGTGTGAGCAGCTTTCCCACACTGTGGGTGGCAAGGGGAGGAGGGAGTGATGCTTTAAGGACAAGAAGGCAGTGCTGAGATCTACTGACTTTTAAATGACTTTGGCACCAGCAAAATTCTGTGCGGGTTTGGCTGACAGAATCACGGATGGGAACTGAACCAATGAATATTCTATCTTAACCAGTGGTGGGTTGGTTTCAACGCAAGAGTAGGCTTTGATTAAGTTCGGTTAGTCCAAGACAGCTAATGCGGTTGGTTTAGGAGTTTTTGGCTTACCCAGTTTCAAAATAAAAAATGCTTTCTAGTTCACCAAGGCAAGAAAGAGTAAATCCTCCCCCCCACAGTTTTAGTTCATACACCTAGAATATTAAATATGCTTCTCTCTACCAGTTGGATTATACAAATAACTTTACAAACCTTTTTATGCTCCACATTTAACAAACACTCTTTTCACCTTGGTTGTCTTGGGCACTAATAAACCTGATTTTCCAAACAGCAGATGAAATAATGCAAGGGCCTACACCAATGATTCTCAACTATGGTGCCATAAATGAGGTGGCCAGGCCTGTATATCCATTAAAAATATATTTTAAGGGGCCCACTGCTACCATAAAAAGTACAGGTTTCCCTCAATTTATGTGAGTTCTGTATATGTGAACTTGCTCTTATGAGATGAACATTTTTAGACGTATAATTCGTTATATGTGAGGTTCCCCCCTGCCCAAATAGGTAAGTCTGTGGGGGGAGGGGAAAGGGCCATGGGGCCACAGCCCCGCTCACCCCAGGCCCAGGAGCATCCGGCATCAGTTGCCCACAGCTCCTGGGCTGCACCGTGCTCTGCCTGGGCTCTGCCTGTCCCCACTTACCCCAGCTCCTGGGCTGCACCACGCTGTGGTCCAGGCAGCTGGTGTTGGCTGCTCCTTGGCCCACTGCAGGAGGGGCTGGGTAAGTGCGGACAAGCGGAGCCCTGGGCAGTATGGGGTGCGGTGCAGCTTGTCCGCACTCACCCCAGCCCCTGCTGCAGTGGCCCCGGGAACTGTCAGTGGGTGCGGGGAGAAGGGCGCCTCTTGCTGCTCTGCACCCCCTGGTAGGGCTACAGGTTGGGGGGCTGTGCCCGGCTCTTCCTGGGGGGCACATGCCCCCGGATCTGTGTGTGGGATGACAGCAGGCTGCCGCTGCAGGCGTTCTCACTGCCTGGAGCAGCCCACCCTAAGTGCCAGGAAGAGCCCAGTGCCACCGCTGGCCCCAGCTTGCAGTGGCAGCCTGCTCTCATCCCGCCCGAAGATCTGGGGGCAGGCAGGATCCTTGATCGAAACCTTGTTTACTGAGGCATAATTAAAGCATCCCATGACTATTTTAAAACATGCAGGGACTGAATACATGTGACACTGCAGCGTTCTAATTAGAAGACCGAGAACATTCACCCTCTCTGCATCAGCTTGCCTCTGCCCAGCTGTTTATACAATGGACACTTACCACTGTCAATAGCTTAGCTCCCCATAACTACACATATTTTTGCTGTTGTATGTGAAACCTAAGAGCCCCCTAAAAAAACAGCCTGGCACATAACATACACTGTATTATTTTTCCTATGGCCATGTACCTTATATTATGGCCCTTTTGTGCCCGTGTCATATTCAAAACATAAAAGTGGCTGTGCCTACCAAAAAGCATGTGGAAGACAGAAAACACCAAATCCTTGCAGCTTTCTGCAGCTCACCAAAAAATGCTGAACCATGGGCCACAGCAGTGATGCAGCACTAGAATTATGTTTTCACAGGTCAGATTTTATACAGTTGTCTCAGCTTGAGTAAAAAGACTCTCACAACATAGGTCAGTTCTCCATAGTTTTGCAGCAAGATTCTTTGCTCTGTTGCACAGAAGCTTTACTTTCCAAATTTAATGTGGCATTGAGGGCAAAGACTGCCAACGGCCAGATGCAAAAATTAATTATGCACATTTGATGTGATAAGTTGTATCTGGAGTGGAAAATTCTGGCTGCATGAACCAACAAAAAAATCAACACCCCCCCTCCTCCCAAAACACCCCCTCCCCAAAAACAGTGGGTGATAATGCCTAAAGCTTCTGACTTGAGCATCTTAGTACCTAGTGTTGATCATGTCTGTCATCACAAAGGGTTGACTGCATGCTCCAGAAGTCAGGGAATCAAGCCTTCTATTCTGTCTTGGAAGGTGCTAGGAGGCTGTGCGCTACCAAAAATAAACAATATTACTTTTCCAGTCAGGTTACCTTATTAAATCTTGTTTGGAATCTCTTTTATATTGCGGCCAGCTTGAAAATGAAGCTGAACTTAGTGAAAGAGTATTAGCAACAACAGAGAGAGACACAGTTCCAAAGGGGCAAAAAAATTACAGTACATAACAATTCTTGTTGTTTTGGGGAAAATTATATATCATGTTCTACTTGGAATACCAATAAATCAGTTATAAGCTAAGATTCTGCATGCCCTGGTGTTCTTTGCTGAACCATTATATTCATGCTGCTGCCAAGCTATCTAGTCTATATAAATCCAAGACATAAATTCAGAGTAAGCCTCGTATTGTGGTAGCTGAACACCTTGCGTATCAGTGCAGTGTAAGACGAGTGCTCTATGTTATCTTTATTGTAGTCCCCCAAGGCTCCAACAAAGACTAAAATCTGTCTACTGTGAATGATGCATAGTCAAAAATGGTCCCTGCCCTGAAGAACTTAACACTCTAAGTAAAGACGAGAGACATGGAAGTATTATTATACTGACTTCACAGCTGAGGCCCTTAAACAGGCAGGCTATGCTTTGCCCAACAGCATGAAGGAAGTCTGTGACAAGGGTAGAAAATGAGTGCAGGTTTACTGAGTTCCAGTCCAGTGCCTTAACCACAAAACATTCCTTCCTGTCTTCCATGTATGCGCCTCAGCTTTCTTTTCTCTCCCCTAAACTGGAAGCACTCAGGATTTTCATGAACTTCACTGTTGTTTTCATTTTGCCCTTCTTCTTCTTCCCTTTGTTTGAGATTTAATAAAGCCATATTGATAAAACAGTTTGAACTGAGGCACCCAAATATTTCCTCCAGTATGTACAGGGACAAAAAAGCTATGAACTAAATAAAGTTACCCTATTATGCAAGATATTGCAAAACTGTTAATACTAATGGATTGTGGGGTTTTTTTCAAACCCTGTTTCTCTCTAGAGAATTCCAGTAATGGACCTAATTCAAGTGCATTTTGATGAGTTACGACAGCACAGAAAACCCACCTATGGGTTGTCAGCTTGGCAACATTATCCAAAGTAAACTGGACTCATGGTATAACAGCTGGTTATGGAAAATGAAAAACCAATGATTTCCAGTTATTAAGAAAGTTGTGTGGGCTTTTTTTTTTTTTTTTTGGTAAGAGAATAACTCAGATACCAAGTGTTGTTATTTAGACATCTACTGTGGCTTAACCTCCTTAGTTCTGGGTTTCTACTACTGGTAGGACCCCAAATGATTACCCCCTTGAAACAGTAACACTAGCCATGTATAATTTCACTGTTTGTTCCCTGTAGCTTTATATACTCTCTCTCTCAGGCAGAACAGACTTATTTGATATTATCATCTTAATATTGCCTTTCAATCCCTAATAGACAAAAGTAAAGCATATTAGAAGTGGGTGATCTGATGATGCATCTGCCCTTGACCAGGAAGAAAATGTAGCTGGGTGCAGGATTTATGCATGGGTGTTTATTAATATTATTAATTTGTTTTACTCTAGCACCTAAGAGCCCCTCTCCAGCTAGTCATGGATCAGGATCCCACCATGCTAAACTGTACCCACACAGAACCAGAAAACAGTCCTAACCCGACAGGACTTAGCTGTTCCCTTAACTGCTCCTCATACATTCCAGTCTCTGCTTGTCCCCACAACAAACAGGAAGGAAACTGGGGCTTCAGGAATTAAGGCAGCAATAAATGAGCTCTCTTGCACAATCACCAGGAAAAGAAAAAAAGCCACTACTGCATGGAAACCCATGATCATGTTTCCTGCAGTGACAGCTGCTCCCAAGGGATCAGCCAAACCAAGAACAGCTGGCAGATTATACAGGAGGCCGTGCTTATAACAGAACAACAGAGGGTATTATAGCACTCCCAGTCTGGTTGGATGGAGAAGCAGCCAGCCCTTCCCCCAAGTCCTGGATTATACGATTGAGCTTAGACTCCACGCTTTGAGTACAGGGGTGATGTGTTCATGTTTGTCTGCAGAGCATCTACTGTGCACACAGATGCTTGAAAAGAGTGGTAACTCAGTGTTTTGGCCCCATGGCTAGATTGTTCTCGGTGGTAGATAATAGAACAAGGAGCAATGGTCTCAAGTTTTAGCAATGGGAGTTTAGGTTAGATATGAGGAAAAACTCCCTCAGTAGGAGGGTAGTAAAGCACTGGAAGAGGTTACCCAAGGATATTGTGGAATTTTTATCCTGGAGGTTTTTAAGACCTGACTAGACAAAGCCTTGGCTGGCATGATCTAGTTGAGAATGGTTCTGCTTTGGGCAGGGGGTTGAACTAGATGACCTCCTGAGGTCCCTTCCAACATGTATTTTCTATGATTCTGTGGGCCACATGAGTAGTGTGGGGCTGATCCACAGGCCAGATTCGACCCTGTGCCCCAGGATCAGGCCTGTATGCCTGGATCAGGCCCATGAATCTTTGTCTGGCTGGGATTGGGCCCCAGGGCCCCGTGTCTCCTCCACCTGGCATGATATGCAGGATTAAGCTCTGAGGCCCCATGCAGTCTCCACCAGTCCTATGTGCCATGATCAGGCTTGACGGCCCTTCATTACCTCTGCCTAGCCCCATGCATTCAGATTAAGCTCCGCATGCCTGATCTAGTATAAAGGGCCACAGCCCATGGGGCTCCTTGGCAAGGGATGGAAGTTATACATAAACTGATTTAAGTGATCTGAAATGGGTTTAAACCTGTAACCGAGCAGAAGTTCAGTGTACATAAACCAGTTTCAAAATGGATGAAAATGGTTTAAGATAAACCTGGCTGAATCTAGTATCAGACTTCACGGATTTGGGTAAAACTGGTTTATGAAACTTCTGTCCCAGACCCCTTCCTGCTTCAAGTTACATCACAGTCCCCAAGCATCCCAGCTTGCTTTCCAGCCCTGGGTAGGACTGTGCTGTCTGCTCCAGAAAGCAGGGCCAGCCCCACGCCTCTGCTTCCTAGCTGGAGTAGTGAGGGCTGGCTGATGGGTGTAGGGGTGAGGGTGGGCAAGCCCGGCTGGGGATGCAGCCCCGTCTGTGGGGGGAGACGGGGGAAACAGGACTGTCTCCTCCAAGCAAACCCTGGCTGGGGTCTGGGGCCAGGGATGGAGGCTAAACACCCCTTCCCCCGCTCAAACTTACTGCTGGCTGCACCTGGAAGCAGGAAGAGGAAGTGATGAGCAACCCCGCAGAGTCCTGCTGTTGTAATTCTGGACTGCAAATCCCAGAAACCTTTGGAGCAGCAGGAAGAGGAAGTGAACACACAGCCAGAGAACCATGCTCTAGTGCCCCCCAACTTCTGGCGTGAGCCACTGCAGGCATGTGACTGCATTTCCTGAATAAAAAGTTAATGTCTGTTCACTTCTGTTTCAATTTAATCTGCGCATCTTAGACTAACCTGCAAAGACTGAATCAGTTCAGCCTCAGGCTTTTTGACTGTCTGTACTTAGTCCCTATGAATCTGCAGCTGGATGACACAGTACCAGAGGCTGGTTTTGGCCCCAAGGCAAGTGCTTGGGCATCCCTGTTTTAAAACAATATGTAAACAGGATAGCATAGGGGCAGAGAGTACTAGGTCTGTTACAAGCATCTTTTCATCCTCTACTATGTTTTAAAATGCCTCTATTAAAGCATTTTGGAAGGTGAGCCAGTAGGAGACTGAACTTGCAAAGCCTGTATATAGAAGAAAGTTGGGACAGTAGGTTCCTGGACACTGGCTGCTGAGCTAATTTATTCCCTGGGCAAGTTAGATCAGGATGAACATACAGAACAAAGACAGGGGAGCCAGCCATTGTAAAAATGAAAAAATAGTATACAACAAGCTTTAAAAATATGATGCTTCATATTTTGCCAAACACTTATTCATAAATACACAAGTATTGAAAAATAGACATTTGCAGAAAGGCCCACTTTTAAAAAAAACATATTAATATGAAACATTCAAGGCATCACAGCAGTATTTTTCTTGGCTGGCGTACTGAATCATGTTTATTACTTATCATTGCCAAGGAGTGTATAATAAAAGTACAGAAAGGATAGCACTCAGATTCATCAACTCAAACCAGATACTTCTAAAAATCCATTAAAGTAGTACCAAGAATACCATTATGAGAAGGTACACAGTGTCTCAAACTGCATATTAACAGCACATTTTATCCAACAGTCTGACTCAAAGTAAATGATTTAATTTCAAAATTATGAAATAACTCAAGGGACTCAGTAGAGGCTCCAGAAGGTGAGTCTCTGCTCTGTGTATCCAGGTGCAACATGGGCATGAGCTGTAAGGGCTGGGTGTAGAGCAGTAATGGCTGTTAGTGCTTCAATTCAGTGAAGAGAAAATTTTGCTGAGATCATATGTCAATATTGTTATAAAGCTTGAAACACAACAATATAAAAGAGGAATTCAAAATACAAAGCACAATTGATTAAGGAGACCTGCCTTACATAACTGATATGCTAGAAAGTGGCTGTTTCAGATCTTTCAGTCTTATTCCATTCTGATCTTCCCCCTCTGTGCCTCCTCCTGTCTATACAAATTGCAGCTACTATAAATCATCATCTTCCTTCTAATTGTAATGATGTCAACTTGCAGCAGATCCAGGCTCCAGGGGCAGCCGTGATGCCCCCTGGTGACCACACAACCCTTGCCCTTCTCCAGCTCTAGGGTACCCTCCCCTTCTCGCCTACCTGCCATGCCTTGATGTAATTATTTGGTTGAAAGGGAGGCTGTCTAATAGAGCCTATAGTGAGTGAGCCATGGTTCCTCTGACAGTAAGCAGGTCCCTCCTAGACTCTACCAGACTCGCCCCTGCCCTCACACTATGTGGGACCCCTCGGCCCATCCATGCCCCACCATGGGACCTGTAGCCTTAGGGTCTGTTTACAGCCTCTGACCTCCCCTATGGCCGTGTCCATGCCTCGCAGGTATTACTGTTCAGCCATTCTCTGTGCTTGGTGCCTCGGCCTTCACCCCTTTACTCTTGCTAGGCCTTCTAGCATAGGCCCACTGCACTGGACCTGCCTTCTGGGCTCCAGTCCCGGTCTTGCTCAATTCATTTGTGGGCCTCCTGGCCATAATGTCTGCCCTTCTTGGGCACTGGGCCTCCTGGCCCTGTCTCTGCCCTGCTTAGGCACTGCTTACGCCAACCTGGTGTCCTAAGCCCCAGCCACTGGCAGGGCTCAAAACACTCATGTGCCCTCAGACCCCTAATAATCCTGACCCAAACTGTAATGAAAGAATAAGCCTGCTGGCTGTAACACAAACTAAATCTGCTCTATGTCCAAACATCAAGAGCAGCTCATTGTCAGGGCAGCAAGGCTTCTCCTTACCTTGGGTTTTATCTCTTTGCAAGTCATCAGTGTCCTACTGGCAGTCCTCAGGGTAGCTCAGAAGTCAGCCAGGCATCCTCCTGCAATGCTCCTGACCAGAAGCCTCCCTCTCTGTGGCCTATAGGAGTCAGACTGCCTGACTTCGCTCAGGCCCTAGGTTTAGTCCTGCTTTCCCTCTTGTGGCTGGTCTGTATTCAGCTGCCTGGGCTCTACTGGCTGTAGTTTCTCTTCTTGAAGCAACAGGAGCCCCAGGCATCCCCAGGGCTTCCTCCAGACTGTTGTATCACTTTGTGCTTCCCTGCTGATCCAAACTTCTTAGTGCATCAGCCTGGTCTGCTACACAATGACACTATTTATGTATCGGCATGTACAGACATTCACTCTGTGCATTTGTGCTCCCAGGAGAAACTCTCCCCAGAGTGATTTAACCCTGATTGTTCCCAGGTTATTTTTCTTCTGAAGTGGCCATTTTTACTCTAGGAGAAAACAACTAAAAATCTGTATGCTTGTGGTTTCTCTTGGGAGAACAGTGATTCTCTCAAGAGAAACTAAATGTCTGTATGAGGCCTTAATCTACAATGACCATCTGTGGCTTTTTGCTGCCTTCCCCCAACACCACAATTCCCTGCCTGACTTGCTCCATAAACCCGATACTCTCCCCAGAGCTCCCCTGGATAGGAACAGTCTTTTTATAAGTTAGTTATCATCAAACACATGGTCAAGGAATAATATCATATAAATAACTAATAATCTATTCTTCTTTCCAGCTCATGATTTATAGGCTACTTTGTAAGTTTTACTTTCATACATGAATATTTAAACCTAACCTTATATTTTCACCCAACAGAAAACCTACTGCAGAGAACTAAGAGAAATCTCTGGAAAACTTTAAGCCTTTTTTTTAAAGAGTGTCCTTAAAGCCAGACCTTTATGCACCTACTTCAGACACTTAAATAAATGGATGAGCTTTCAAAAGTAGTCCTGGAAACTCCTCTTAACTTTAGTGTTGTTGAAAGCTTACTCACTTATTCTGGTGCCTAAATATGGCCAGCCTCACCTTCTATACCCATTTTGTTAAAAGTCAACCACTTAACTTTTTTCTCTTGAATAAAAAGAATGAGTCAATTTTAATCACTTGAAGAGTAGGTGTTCTATTTCTTACTGGGTCGTTTCTACTGTGGCTTCAGCAAATAACAACCTATGTATTGAGTATTTAGCACTAAATACTGAATATTTCACTTTGTTCCTTCCAAGCTCTGTGCAAAACAGAAAGGTACCCCTTAGAATATTCCCATAGCTTGTCTGTCTCGTGTAAAGTCAGCCTCACAATTGAAAGGAAACTTAATACATCAGCATACTGAAAAGGAATGAACCTGTATAATCCTTCATAAAACAAGGAGATGTTACTAGTGTAAGCTTCCATACACAGAAAATAGTAGATCAATTGATTAATTTAACTTTAAAGTCTATTTTCAGATATTATAACAAGGGAAGGGATTTATTTTGCTTTTGGTGAAAGGGATTTCCAGCCTTCCAGAGATCCTAACTGCTCTTCTTCCATCCCACTCTCAGAAAAAAAAAATGGCACCCATGTTGGGCAATTATTAACCCTGAGCCTTCTGTTATGTATATGTACATTTATAAAACCATGTTGTGAAGAAAATTGGAGAAGTATTGCCCAGCCAAAAAAGATTTCATGAAAACAGGGCAGAAGGGAATTATCTGGATTTAAAGTCCCCAGAAGCATCCTGTAACCCAAACATTGTACCACAAGTCACATGGAGAGGAGCCAGAAAGTGAAACACGTTAAAAATAGACTTTAAAAAAGAAAAATGAAACCGACTAGTCTATTTCCATTGTTCACGGTGCATGAAACATAAAACAGCCTTAGTGATGAAAACCAAATTACAGCTCTGCTCCTGTAACTGTGAGTGGAAACAGAACTGAACCCCCTCCCCCAACCATTAAGCCTGGGTCTGCATTTGTATAATTCTTTCACTTTCAGTAACCTGTGTTATTAATAAATGAAAGGACTTTCATGTTTGAAGATATGACTTTTGAACTACTGACAGTAGCCTTTTGAAATGGATGATATTGCACCAAAAGCTGTTTGTTACATACAAGGTTTTTTTTTACCTTATCGGTTTAGGCTACAATATTATGCGCTTTAATGAAAATATTTGAAAACATTCAAAATAAAATGGATTAAGTTTAGTATTTTGTATTGTATAAACCAAGCCCTATCATTTATAAATATGATGATAATCCGGAGCAATAAGTCTAGTTGCCATATCTATTATATCTAACAGCATACTTAATACTCAGCAATATTCAAGTGCATTACATTCAGTTACATTACTGTATACTCATTAGAGATGGGAGAAAACTTTCCTAAGGGTTGGGAGTGTTTATACTGGGGATTCTGATTCAGGCTCCCTCTACTATTCTTAGATATTGAGGCATGATGAATGCTAAGGAAATGATGGAGCGAAAGAGGCAAGAAGGATAATAATTAGAACTACTAGAACAGAGAGTAGGCATGTACAATCCCTGCAGATTCTACATGTGAGGTTAACTACAGCTCCCTTAGAGTACCTTTCTTATAGGCAATACAAGTAAGCCAATAATGCAGTTTTCTCTTTCTCCTGAGATACCTCTGAGACAGGCACGTGCACCACTAAACAAGTAACTGATAGGTTAGGACTTAAACAGCCCCAAAGATACAGCATCTAACCAAGGTCAGCCCAGGCATACAGCAATTCCTTGGCAGTGTCATATTAGAGAGAAATGTGACCCTACCTGAAAATGAAACAGCCAGCTACATTGAGCAACGGAGCAGGAAAGATTTGGTTTGGAAGAAAACTCTGAAATATACTAAGTGGGTACTGAATCAGTTTTTAAAAGCTGAGCACAAAATGCTGCCCAGAAGACAATGAGTGGCATTGTGTCTGACATGTCACTGAGTGGAAGAAACGACAAGAAAGATAAATTGACACTTTTGGATAAGATAAAAAATGGAGAGAAGTTGACCTCTGTATGCAATCGAGTGAGTAACTCTCTAACCTAGTGATTTGGGCCTTTGCTTGGAATAGAGGAGAGAATTCAGTCCCTGCTTTGTGAACATTTATGATGGTCACACACTGTGGAATATCTTCAACAGAAGGGGTTGAGAAGCACATCCCAGAATTCCTGTAGTCTGGTGGTTAGGGCACTCTCTGGGTGACACCTGTGGGCTAATAGCCCCTCAATTAAAAGGTTTTAGTTTCATAGTTTCTAGGGTTGGAAGGGACCTGAGTAGATCATCTAGTCCGACCCCCTGCCATGGCAGGAAAGAGTACTGGGGTCAAACGACCCCAGCAAGGTGTACATCTAACCTCCTCTTAAAGACCCCCAGGGTAGGATGCAGTTCTTTTCCATACTGTAGGAGGGCCCCAGCTCGTGAGACCTGAATAAAGGATGGGGACCTTCCTCCATCTTAAATGTTGGAATCTAATGCTGAAGTTGGTTCCAAGGACTTCAACAGGAATTGAGGGTGCACAGCCTATTGCCGAATCAAACCCTATCTGAGCTATGTAGCTCTTATAATTTAGCTAAGGTACAGGCAGGAAAAATTTCGAAAAATTTCCAGGGCCAAACTCTCTCGCCTGACCCCTACTGTTGGATGGTTCTCACAGAACTGGGAAGGGCCTTGGCTATGTAATGCAGAAGAGTGGTACGTAAGATTTCCTGCTGCAGGAATTCTAACAGTAGCCAGAGAGGCAACAGGTAAATTAAGTGAGGCGCACAGCCAGAAATTTGTTAGGTTTTTTGAACAGCCTTGTTAAAAAAAGAAACAAAACAACAATATTTTTTGGCTTTGGTAAAAGAAGCTCAGTCAATTAATTAGTCAGTCATTTCCAGCTCAAATATCTCCATGAGGGTTTGGCAATGCTTTCTATTTAAGGGGATGTAAACTGTTGGTGAAAGATCTATCAGATGGCACAGAATTCCTCATGGTGATAAACTCTTTTGGGACTAACTCCAGGCTGGGTAATTTCTCTTTGGGAAGCCCTCCCAATCTGTTAATTTGCTCAAGCATTCCAAGATCTCTAAATAGAAAAGCTAACTGG
This sequence comes from Crocodylus siamensis, assembly GCF_052110815.1. Taxonomy (NCBI): domain Eukaryota; kingdom Metazoa; phylum Chordata; order Crocodylia; family Crocodylidae; genus Crocodylus; species Crocodylus siamensis. Next base: position 85,560,728 of record NC_143398.1, on the reverse strand, counting down.
CTATCAATTTCATTTCTAAACCTGATGTGCTAGAAGTTAGACAGGCTGTTCCAGTATAGGAAAATTCCTGAATTTAGGGTGCCTGTGATAAGTTGATAAGACTTTTCTTCCTAATCAAGCTAACACAAGTATACCAACTCCAAAGGTAACATTGATAGAGCATCTTTCATCATGAAAGATTCCAAACAGCTCAATGAGCAAATTATACATATGAGAATCACTTATTATTGAAATGCAGCCACATCTGGACAGAAACTTGGCAGATGCTAAATAGAAATGTGCAGGGCAAAAAGTGAAGGAAAAGTCTGTAAGGTACATACATCCTGCCTACCTTATATTTCCCTTGCATTTGCAGACACCTGATCTGGGATTTAGCTGTCACTTGACTTCATTCTCTAAAAGTTGCAGAAAATCAAATCCTACCCAAGCTACGTAGCTCTTATAATTTAGCTCTTATAATCACAGTTTCATTCTCTAAAAGTTGCAGAAAACGTTGTAAAATTAGTACCATATTTACCCGAATCCAAGACAACCCTCACCTTCCCCCCATAATTAGATTCTATACATGGAAAATGTATAAATGTTACCATGTTTCATATACAGAATCTAATTATTGGAAGATCACTTTAAATTCATCCATCCCTCACCACAGTGAAAGCAGTGGTGGTGGGGGAGGCAATGAAGGGGGGCAAGTGGTGGGAAGCTGCATGGAAGCAGGTGAGGCAGACAGTGGGGGCAGGTGGCAGTGCTGGAAGGCAGCGGGGGAGTCAAACAGCCTGCCTCCTGCCCCTTGCTCCCCACCCCCAACAACTTGTTCCTTGTCACTTATCCCACCCCCAACCACTTGCCCCTCAACAGTGCCTGCTTCCTCTGCCCACCTGCTACTTGCTGTTCTCCTTGCACCCCATAGCACCTTCCCCACAGTGCTTGCTCTGGGCCCAGCCTGGGCTAGTAGCAGTTTTTGCAGCAGCTGGATCCTGAAGCCAGAGCTTCTGCTGCAGCCATCCCTGCTACTGGGCCAGGCTGGGGCCATAGCAACCCCATGATCCATGCCCTGGGCCAGAGCCCAAAAGTAAGTGGCAGCAGTGGCACATGGAGAAGGCAGTGGCAGGGGAGAGGCGGGGGGGGGGGGGGAGGGCAGATGGGAGGTCAGAGGCTACAGGGGGTGGGGAAGATGACAGGAAGGTAGACAGCAGGCTGAGGTTGCAGGCCAGGTTGGGGCCTGAATTTCAACCACAATAGCTGTCCACTCCTCCTGCAGCCTTGTACACCAAACCAAGACCAAGAGCCCCCTCCCCCCATATTAAATGAAGAAAGAAAAACCTTGTCTTGGATTTGAGTAAATATGGTAATCAGAACCATTAAGTTAATGGACTTCACAATGTGCCCTTGCAAGTGGGCAGTTTATTGTTTTTACTTAATGCACATGCATTGTAGTATCATAGTTCTAATTGCTATTTTCCTCTCTGCTGCTGGTGGGTTGAGATCCTTTAGGGATCTCCTTCTATGCTGGGTATGCTCATTTTCATCTGCTTTCCCCACTCCATGTTCTCTCTTTGGTTCTTTTATAGGTGGCCATCTCCACTCCATGTTCTCTCTTTGGTTCTTTTATAGGTGGCCATCTCAGCCACAGGTAAGTGGGAATACCCTAGTATACTTCAAGTAAATTCCAACCAGAGTGCAGGGCTCTAATTCAATTTCTGATTGCCTCTTCCTAAAGCGTCCTACAAGTTGCAGATGAGAGCAAGTGTCTGCCTACAGAAAACTTTCTTGCAGCCTCTTGCTAAGTCTCTCCCAAAGGGGATAAGTAACTTTAAAGGTACCATTTGAAGTGATTAAAGGTTTTTTTTTAATTATTTAATACATGTGACTAAATAAAAGACGTTGCCTTGAACAAACTGGCAAGCAGATCAAAGGAATAAGAATTTGGACATACATTAAATGCTCACTGTTCAGGAAATAACATCATTCTATTTTCTTACAGATTCAGACAATGCAATTTCTTAATCAAAAAACATTGAGAAATACCTTATAAATAATCATGCTTAAAGGACAGTTGGTTTACAAGATAAATGAGAGAGTCAGAAAATGCTGAACTTATTGTCTCCCAGGTAACAATTACCTCTGCAATGATATAAACTACCTGAAATGATGTATTACTCTTTCTTAGTTCAGTTCAGGTTGGATGGTCAAAGAGGTGAAGCTGTGTAGCGAGTGTATCAATAAAGACAGAAAATACTGTTTACTTTGCTGTTCGGTATATCACCTACAAAACGAAGATATGTTATCCTTCCACTTAAAAGCTCTTAAACTTTCTTTTGAGATCTCAAATAAAATTTAAGTGAAGCTTGAGCCTCATTCCATCCTTCTGCCCAGACATGATTTTCATTCTAATGATACAGTGGTATTGCTTTAAAATATGTATAAATGTGATCATATAATTTGAGATGGAATTACAAAGCATAGTTTTAAAGGTACAGAGTTAAGTTTGCACAGGCAATCTTAATGTGAGTAATTCCTGATTTTTTAGTGCTTCCTTGGCATCCTTAATGTTTGTTGAAGGTGTTTTTCATAGAAATTTACAAAATCCCACCATTTTCTCTACATAGTAAGTGTTACTCTGCTTCTTCTATTTCCACTTACATTTCTGGTCCTCCTAAATTTGTTTGATTCTAAAAAATCCATTTATCACTTAAAAGCCCAGATAGTTAATGTATGACTCTAAAAATTGGCTCATTAAAGATAGTATGGTATACTTCTGTGCTTTCTCACCTTTCACTGATTTACAGATCAGATTCATACAGTTTACAATGGACAGAATGCTTATTTCTGAAGTGTGAGCCTTGCAAATAAGCTCAGATAAGAAAATACAGCCATGCTCTTTCTGTTTTATTTAACAACAGTGGTAATACAATTTTGCAAACTATTTTAGTAGAATATGACAGGTGTAACTGAGGGCAGAAATTATTACTGCAGCTGGAACTGAGCTAATAATTCAGTTTCATGACCAGGCAGACTCCATCTAATACCAATAAGTATATTACATCTGCAAGACAGTGATTGTAAATATGAAATCCAGTATAAGCCACTTCAGATGCCCATAGTTAAGGAGTATCATTTGTGCAAACACCACTAGCCATTTGCCAAATGCCATTTAACTTCACTTTTAAAGATACTTTAAGCCAATTTAAGCATGCCTGCTAATTCCTACTGGAACAGTCTGCTCTTAGCTGTTCGTACCCGATTAAGGTTTATTGCACTGTTATGCAGAGAGCTGTGCCTCTAACAGACAGTCTGAGGATGGCTCCTAAGAGCGCAACACTGACAGCAGTTCATATGGGCTGGAAGGATTAGTTCTCTAGCCCACATGTCAGACAATTATCTGGTTACCAAATAAGTATGCTATACAGTCTAAGCCACATATCACTATAACAGAAACATGTCAACATACAAACATCAATTTTGTGTAATTTTTTTAAAAGACTAAGGTTAAAAGAAAGTATTAACAAAATGTTAAACCACTTGGAAGTCTCATTTTTCAACATTTCCCAGAGACTCCTTAGAGAATTTATATTATATGTTGTGGATAATGTTAGTACACAATTCCTTGCAATGTTATTAAAGTTCCCTCATTTCAAGAGTATTTCTGAAAAGGAAAAAGAAACTTTAGGGGGAAAAAAGTTAAGTTTCTAAATTACTTAGTGGTATTTACATTTAAAAGCTAAGGAGTGAAATCTTCTTAGCTTTATTTCCATGTAAAAGCTAAAGCACCAGAAATCTTGAACTACACATACAGTTCCTACTCCAGCAGGAAGATCTCTCACGTTCTTAAAGTTATGTATATATGCTCAAGTTCTTAGCTGGGGCCATAAGAGACACTTGTGCACACATGCAGATAGATACACAATCACAACGCACACTTATCAAACTTATGCCTGACCTGCCTAAAGATGCTTCTATCTTGTTTTGTTATAAAAATCTAAATATTGTCTGTTAAGAGAAGCTTTTAAAATGAGATCAGCATCAGCTAAATGTACCCATGACCTTTTAATTGCTGTTTCTTGAGACTGGTATACTGATTTATGATAAAATTATATACCTATGTAACCTATGTAAACATCTTGATTTTCTTCCTATGCCTCAGCTCCCCAAGAGAGGAAACACAACATGTGTGTCTGTGTTTATGTAGGGCCAATCTTTCTACTGACATCACTGGCAGGATGCTTCCATTCATATTAACAGGTTTCAAAGTATCCAAAAGAAAACTACTAATAACAAACTGGTTTTGAGCTAAAAGTAGGCCAAACATAATTAGACAAAGCCACCATTTCAAATCGTGGTACTAAAATAACCTGCATCTCAAATACAATTCCACCCATTGTCTTTAAACTTCTAAAAACATTCTTCTTTGCTTTCACAATATATATGGCTATTTCTAGGTCAAGTCTAATTTTCCACAACAAAATTGAGGGAAAACTAAAGCAAGCATTTACAATTTCTGTCAAATTGGAAGAGGAGTCAGTCCTAAACGTGGTACAGTTGTGTAATATCCATACTGTCACTAGAAAGGGTTTCACTATACGTAAAACAAAGTTGATAGAAAGAGCTTGTCTACATCACAGGGATGGTGTGTCCTGACTAGGATGGGTGTAAGTGAGGGGCGGGCAATTATTTCGGGCAGAGGCCCACTTACCCAGTTTTGGCAGGCTGTTGAGGGCCGCATTGGTAGCCCCGCCCCTTGACAGGTGCCCTGCCCCCTGGTCACCATCTTGGGACCAACATCCCAATGTCTTGGGACCAATGTCCCAGGGCCAGCACCGGTGGGGCCCAAAGCAGGGCGCAGGCTGGCAAGGGTCCGTGGACCTGGGCTGGGCTGCACCAGCAGGGAGGGGGGAGCTGGCCTGGCTCCATAGAGCCCCTGCCAGCCGGGACCCTGTGCTCCTGCCACCCTGCTCTGAGCCCCACCGGCACTGGCCCCGGGACACTGGTGCGGGCCCTGTGCTCCCACTGGCTCCCCACCCGTTCACACCCAGTGCCCCCCAGCCCCGCGGTACAGGTGGGGGGCAGTTCACAGCCCCAACCCCCTGCTCACCAGCAGGGAAGAAGATGGTGCTGGGCATGGGGAAAAGTGGCCCCTTGCCTGCTTCATGGCCAGCGCTCTGCGCTGCAGGCACTGGCAGCCCGCGTGGGGTTGTCTGGAGCAGGCACAGCCAGCCCCAGGCAGGCTGTGAGCAGCTGCAGTGTAGGCTGCTGGGCATGGGATGGGCAAGGGGCCACTTTTCCCCGTGCTCAGCACCAGCTTGTAACCCACCCCCACTGCCAGCCTGGCAGTGGGGGTGGGTTACAAGGTGGTGCTGAGTGCAGGAAGGTGCGGAGAAAGCTGCCCCTCCCCACCCCATGCCCAGCGCCCTGCTCACAGCCTGCCTGTGCCTGCTCTGGACAGCTCTGCATGGCCTGTGAGCACCTGCAACATGGGGTGATGGCCATGGGGCGGGTGAGGGGCCGCTTTTCTCCGCACAGGGAAAGAGCCCAGGGAAAAGCTGAGCGGGGGAAGTGGCCCCTCCCCTGCCCCATGCCTGGCACCCTGCACTGCAGGTGCTTGCAGCCTGCATAGGGCTGTCTGGAGTGGGCAAGGTAGCCCCATGTCAGCTGCAGGCAGCTGCAGCGCAGGGCATCATGTATGGGGCGGGGAGGGGCTACTTCCCCCTCCCTGCATTCCTTCCTTGCCCAGGGTCCCCCCACCCCCACTTACCTGAGCTTCCCATGCTGGAGCACCCATGTGCTCCCAGCCCAAAAATCCTGGCTGAGGCTTCCAGCTTGGGGGTGGGGCTGGGTGGGCCCCACTGTTGTTGGAGCCTGCCGGGCTTCCCCTGGGTCCTACTGCCCTTGGTTCCTGTCATTTTTGACAGGAACCAAGAGCAGAGAAATATCAATTTTCCAAATTTTTTTAGGGGCCCCACGGGCCAGATAGAATGGTCTCACAGGCCAGATCCAGCCCCCGGGCCATATTTTGCCCACCCGTGGCCTAAGCACACATAGCCCATACCCTGCCCGCAGACACATTCCAAGTCTGCAATTTTGCTGCAATTTTGCTCCAGGCTTGCTCTCAGGGGCTCCTGTTAATCATGATGGACACAGAGTGCTCAAGTTCGGTCTTTGAGACACATCCAGAAATCTTCCAAGTTTGTGCATGCCTATGGGCACAGAGAAACAGGGAGTGGACAGAATATATTCAGGTCCGTGGGATGTGCCATCACTGTCATGTTTTGTGGATGAGATAGTGGAAACAATGTTGACGGATATTTTGTTTATTCTTGAATTATGAGCCAGCACTGAAAGCAACAAAAGTTATTTTACCCTTCAGAAAAAAATATTTAAGTTGTTGTAGTCAAAGTGGGTCTTGTCATAGGTGCACAAACCCTGTGCCTAAAAGCTAGGCCACCTTTTTGCCATCAGTGTCTGTCAGGGTATGCACCTGCCCCATGATTTCCTGTGCTTCTGTGCAAAGGCAGAGAAGGTGGAGCAGCCACAATCATCCCTCCGTTCTTGTAAACACAATGTCCTTATTTACTGAGGGCTTCTAAAGCAAGGAAAGAGTGATCATGGGATCCACACAGGTTACATACTTATCTCTGAGTATAACAGTTATAGTAGGGTAACTCACCCTTCTCTCTCTGTTTTTAGTATGTGCCATTGTGGATCCTATCATAGATGCCTGGCAAATAGTATCCCTTATGACTGGTGAGAGGTTGCATTAGTCAAAAAAGATGGTACCACTGCCCTCCTGACCTTAGTCTGTCAGTCCAATGCATAATGCCTGGTAAATTCAGTAGGTTACTCTGCATAAATAGCTTGAAGATCTCAAACTGGCACATTACTGAAAGAAGTAAAAGATATCACTGGACTTCTGGGGGAATGAGTCTTGGCATCAGGTAGAAGAGATGTACCAACCAATTAGTATTGCTTCAAGATACCTGTGTTACTTATTTAGATATTTTTTATGATGAGATAGCTTCACCTTTAGAATGGCTGATTATGACCAGATCCAGATTGTGAAATGGCCTAAATGGAGTTTTATCTGACAGATAAAACCACTGACAGATACAACCTGAAACTTCTATACTATACTGCTATTACTCTCCCAATGAAGAGTGGGTTTCAAAAAGAAAACACAGGTACTGTCCAACTTATTCAGCTGGAAGTCAAAGAATATCTCAGACATGAACCATCATGAGGTTTCAACACCAACATGTCCCTATAAAATGGTGTCTGGGGAAGGTCACCCATGAGAGCTCTGAGCTTGCTCACTCAAAATGGCAGGACGGTAACTTTCCTAGCAAGATGAAATGAAGAACATTTTGAAGATGCTCAAATGAGAAGACTCATGAGTCTTGAAAGGATAATGTTGAGGTCAGAGGCAGAAGTGGATTCTCTTAGTGGTGGATAAGTTTATAGCAGGCCCTTGATCAACCTCATTATCAGTAACAGAAAACTGAGCATAAACGTAGAAGCAGATGACTAACTCAGATCACTCAGAGGAGGACTGCAATGAAGAAGAATGAAAGTCCAGAGTGTTTCAGATATAACAGATAGTCAGGGATTTGAAGTCTGAAGCTTATTCAGGGTCCAGACTCTGTTGGGCCATCCAAGTCAACATCCTCTTTCATTTTGAACAAGTTTTTCTGGAGGACATCTTGCTGCCCTGTATCAGGATCTCCTAGCTAGAGGGGTCCCTGTCCGTGGTCCTTAATTAGCCAACATTCAGGCTATTTATTACAGGAGGGGCATCAAAGATAACAGCCTATGGGCTGAATCCCACACAGACCCATTCCACCCAACCTGAGTTGCTTCTGGAGGGACTGGGAATTTGGAGGTGGGATGAGCAGGGGCCAGGGCTGCTGCCAGATTCCCAGGTGTGGCGCCCCATTGGGGATACATGTCAGCAATCTATTTCATGGATCCTTGGAATATTCATGGTGTTTATTTTTTTTATTATATTATTGTTTATTGTATACAAAAAGGTTTTAGAAGACGTAGTAAAGCCATTCTCAAATGAAGACTTCCAGTTAAACACTTACTTGTGAAACACTTGCCTCAACAGACCAAATACATGATAAAAATTATCACAGGAAAACTAAAAACAATCAGGGAAATCAGCAGACAAAGTAAAGGAGCCCTTTGCCATATTCTGCAGAGACTCAAACTTAAGTATCTTCCTAAAAAGAAACAAATGAATAAAGATTCAGCCATCAACTCAAAAAGTTCTGTCAATGGCCTCCAAGTTTTTACCTTTATCTCTAATTTCATCACAGCAACTTCTCAGTCAGTCACAACTGCCATGGTGCCCAATCCTGTGTGGTGCAGCATACTTCAGCAGCCATGCCAGTTGCTTTTAAATGCATACTATGATTGAACCCTAAAAGAGGTTAAAAAAAAAAAAAAAAAGTCAGATATCCAGGTTCGCCTACTTTGGATACCTTGAATCATTACACTAGCACCTTGAGCCCCCAATACTTTTTTTGACAGGACACCTCAGACTTTCTAACAGCTTTAACAGGATAAATCTGACAGCTCTGCAAAATGCCACCTTACAGTTCTTAGCTTCAGATAATCCTTCTTCAAGTCTCTCCTTAAAACCTGCCTTTGCCACACAACCTCCAAAAAACTCAATGTTTAGGCTGTTGCTGAAACTACAGACAACTAAGCCAAACAATGCTAACCATTTTTCCTGTGGACTCCTACCCGTCTCACTCTGAATTCACCTTTTGCCTCTGATCAGACCTTGATAATAGGGTCTTTGGATTAAGATCCATCTTTTTGTTCTGTGTTTGTACTCTGCTTGGTACAAGGTGGTCTCATCTCTTTATCTAGGCTGCTAAGTACTATAGCAACATTAAGTAATAATGATAATTTACAAGCAAATGATGTATCATGCTAGCAGCAAATGTACAGGGCCTTAAAAGCAGTGCATATATTTCCTATAGTCTTTTCCATCCCAGACAAAATGATCAGAGCTGCTTTCCTGAGTTTAGAGCTTGTGGAACATCTTTCCCAGGAACAATTGTTTATTGATTTTTGTACTAAGAAGGAAAGATTGTATTCTTGTGGATAAGCCAATGAGTTATTAGCATGAACTACTTTATTCATGGCTTGAATTTCTGGAAAATGGGCCAGATGACAGCAGGTGATTGACGTAGAACTTGTTTTAAACTTGGATTGTCAAAGGGGTTCCCACTGGATTTCATTAGGAGCTGGGTACCTGGCTTGCCTTCACTCTGGGCCGTGTCTGAGAGAGACCGTAAATATGCCCTGCTCACTCACTCCTGCTCTGGTTACATCAACTCCTCTATGCTGAAAATGAGCCAATGTAGGCACCTTATAGCAATGCAGAGCACACAACCAGAGGTACACATGAGCTCTCTGTTTAAAGTGTGCTAAGGGTCATTCTAAGGCAGCCACATTAATTCATTTCTAGGAATGGAGTGTAAATGAGTGATGCATTTTGATGCTCCTGGCATGGTATAGAAGCAGTGAAGGCAAACGCTTGGGCTTCATTGGAAGTCACTCTTAAGGTCTAACACAATCAGATCACAGGGATCACAGGAAAGTAGGGCCGAAAGAGACCCACATGAGGTCATCTAGTCCAGCCCCCTCCTCAAGGCAAATCATCCCAGTCAGTGCAGTATATTAATGCATTGGACAAAATAGACACTGCCTTGAGAGGTACTCAGCAGCAGCTTCTCAATGGACTTCAATGAAAGGGTGAAGTCCTGAGAGGATCGTGATATAGCTACAATACTCCAAATACCTGAGAGAGTTATGTATACTATAAAATGTGAAGTTCACGATGTTTTTAACAGCATGAATTGCTCTGCACATTAATTCACAAATTCATTCAATTGGTAAAATCTTCATGGCTGTGGTAATGGGAAAATAATCCCTGACATTTCCATGGTATTTTCTATCAAAGGATCCAAAAGTTCTCTACAAGCATTGAAGAACACCTGCAAAGTGGCTAAGTAGTATTATCATCATGTTAGCAATACATATTCCAAGGCAAGGATTTTATGCTACTTGTTCAGATGTGGAAATGTCTCTTTATCAAAGAAATGCTCTAGCTCAGGAGTTTTCAACCTCAGGCCTACAGGCTAAATGCGGCCCACATCCAATCTGTGGGGTTCTCCATAAGTCAGAAAATTTGGTGACAAGGGAGCAGTGGCAAGTAATACTACCACCTCTTTTCCTGCTGCCAAATTCCTAAGTCCCATGTGGCAGGTCAGGGCCAGGCCATGCTTTCTCCCCCAAAAGCTTCCCCATGCAGCTGGACTGGGGCCAGGCCCTGCCTCGTCTAGGGTGGCAAATCAGGCTTGCTTTGTTGCCCTCCATGCAGGACTGGGCCCATTGGCTGGATCTGGGCTGTGAAGGGGCAGAGCATCATCCAAGAGGGGAAAAAGGTTCGGCATCACTGCTTTACCTTAGCAGGAGGTTATGGGTCTTCTTAAGGAAAAAGATAAGAGATATAGAAAAAAGATAAGAAAGATACAAGCATGACAAAGAAAAAAAAGTTACAGCCCTTGTGCAAAAGATTACTGACTGCAACCAGTGAAACTTTCATGGCATTTAATACTTGCTATTTTGGGGTATATTTGTAACCCACCAGTCAGCGTGTGATGTATGCTTCATTCTGTGACCAATCCATGGAGGATAGGAATCTGTTAAAGTGCTCTAGCTTGGGTCAGTGTTTGAAAATATACACACCTTCCTCAGGTTAGCACCTCTAGTATAGGATGTGTGCTGTTCTAATAGAATATTTACTAGTATGTTTTTTAAAGCTTGCTCAATATGAATACATATACATAAATGTAAAGTTCTGCATGCAATTCACAGTTGCAGCAAATGCTACTTATACAGTGCGTTTCCTAAAAAAAACAGCAAAGAACAATAAAATTCTCTGGCCTGTGTTACATCAGTCAGACTAAACGATCATGGGCTTTCAAATCAGAGGGATCTTTATAAACAGCATTCGTTTCTTAATTTCCAGACTTGTGCCTTCACCACCAGACCTCCTTTTTTCTCATTTTGGGAGACTTGCTTCTTGCAGTTTTCTCCTGTGACGATGCTATGCCAATGAAGTGTTTTTGACTTCCTATTTACAAGAATTTCCAGAATAACTTACTCCCACACCCTTATTTTTCATTTTCCTGGTTTTCATATTGTTACCTATTGGATGGACACATTTAATTGAGTCTGTAAGCATACAGCTTGTCAGTGGAGACATTTCTAAGATGTAGAAAATATAAAGGGACAGCCTCCTCTTGGGGTGAGAGCTCTTCAGTCACATTAAGAGCACATTTTTGGCATAAGCCATTGCCAAGAAAATAAACCATTGTTCAGATTAATACAGTGTCAATTTGAAATCCAAGATACTAGACAGATGGCAAAGAAAATGGTGCAATTTTCATTCCACATTTAGAATGAGCATAAGAAATGTCCCAACCTTAATGTACCAGTTGGAATATGGCATTGCCAAAATACTCATAGGTTCACAGAGTATAAAGCCAAAAGGGACCATTAAGTCATTGAGGGTATGGACAACTGCCAACAGGGAGCGCACAACAGCTTTTAGGGGTGCACTGATAAAGATTTTTGGGCTGATACCAATGGCCAATTATTAACCAACCATACTGGCCAATACTGATCTGATTGCTGATATGCAGCCTGGCAGCTTGGAGAGCAGCATCTGGCTGGTAAGTCTGTTTGGGGGGGAAATGGCATGGGGGGGGACAGATTGAGGCCCCCATGGTTAAGGAGGCAGTGGGGCTGGGGTTGCCCAGCCAGGGTGGGGCAGGGTGTAGGGTGGAGCCACAGGTGGATGTGGCTCTTGCCACTGCGTGCACCACTAGGGAGGTATGGGGAGCATGTGCCCTCCCCCAATCTGTGTGTGGGGCTGCTCCTGTGAGCTTGGGAGTTGCACCAGCCTCTTCCCAGTGGGGGACCTGGGCCAGGGCAGGGTAGGGCAGGCGATGGCAGTAGGAAGCAATCACTACAGGAGAAGCCATCCCAAAATTTGCCATAGCCCCTCTCCTAGTGCCACCACCACCTGCTCTGGCCCCAAGCAGAGCCCTGGCCAGGCCCCCACCAGGAAAAGGCTGGCACAGTGATACAGGAGAGCTCAATCACCCTGGGCATTTTTACATGTGCTCCTGATGTGGCACCAGGTGCTTTTAATTAGCAAGCCGTGCTATTTAAACGTACCCAGCCCCGCACTGAAAGCATGTGTTCTCCGCACTGAGAAAATGGTGGCAGTGCACTTTGAAGTAAAGTACATTGAATGTCTTTTAGTTCAAAGCGTGCTACTGCTATTTTCTCAGTGTGGAGGCATGCTGTGCCCCTGATACACATGATGCGTGAGGCTGTCAGAGTGCGACAATGTATGTATTCCAGCAGACTCAATTAATTGAGTCTGCTCCAATGTGCTGGAAATCCAGCATGTTAGAGCAGGCTTCCCACATGTAAATGCCCCCTAACTTTCACCTTACATGAAGAAGGAGCAGGATGGAACAGAAGCTCCCGCTTCTCTTTTGAAACTGGTACAACTGTATGTTTGCCCACATCCATAAGCTTACTCCACAAGGCCTTAAAATTTACCCAGTTATCCCAATATTAAGCCCAATAACTGAATTTGACGAAAGTAGACTTGTGTTTAACTGAAGCATATCTTCTAAAGAGCCAACAGTCTTACCTGAAGAATACAAGATGGAGGGAGTTTGTTACTTCTCTTAATAGTCAATTCCAATGGTTAATAACCCTCACTATTACAAATAATGTGCTTTATTGCTAATTTGAATTAATTCTGCCGCAGTTTCTAGTCACTAGTTTTGTTATACCTTTCTCCATTAAACATGAGCCCTTTAGTATCCTTATTTTTGTCCCATAAAGATTCTTCTATACTGTGATCAAGCTACTCTCTAGCTTCTTAATAAAGAAAGCAGATTGATTTATTTTAACTTTCTCACCAGAATATGGTTCACATATGCACCTACTAACTTGAAATCAAGCACAAAAATTCTCTCCACCCACTCTTCACTATCTGAACCTAAATAAAACATTAGAAACATCCTTAGAAAGAGTGAAGTGGGTGAGACATTCCTGTTTGGCCTAATTATGCAGCATGATTCACCCACAGCCATGACTCACTCATGGCCATAATTAGAGTCCCAGCACATTAAGATTTAAAAATATAGGATTAGTTTAAACAAGCAGAGATCCAAAGTTACCCTCTGTAAGTTCAGTATAGGACTGGACTCCTATCCATGATTAACTGTTAGAGTAGTTCAATAGACAATTAAATTACAGCTGTTCCAGAAAACCTCCAAACCTGAAACATCAAACAGTGAAAAAGCCAAAAAGAAAGCCCAACTATAAATTCTACTCTAATTCAGGCTGCCCCTTCAAAAACAAAAGTAGAGATGCATCAGAAATGGCAGGATTACAAATAAAGTTTGGCATAATGGATGTTGGATTTCCCCCCTCTTATATAAGTGATCTAATTCAATACTACCTCACAAGTTGTTTTTGTTGATATACCAACTCAAAGGTCAATCAAAGGTGATGTATAAGAGTATTTTTAAATTGGCTTTCAAACTTTTCTGCATCCTCTGGGGTATAAAAGCATCCCAAATAGCTTTATTTTTTTTTTCTGCTCTGTACATCCCTGCAATAGGATTGCTGTAACAGACAGAGAATCTAGTCCACTGAGTTCATTTATTTAATTTCACTAGGAGAGATGAAACGGCAGTTTTAACTGTCTCCTTTGCCCTTGCTCTTTGACAAATAGAGCAGGTTGCTTTGGTAAAAAGTAGCGTTCTGATTTTTGCAATATAAGGATGGTGCCTCAGGCTGTCTTTTGACTTACCTACCAAGATTCATGAAAGAGATATATATTTAAAATGTTGTTTCTACTGTGAGCACAAGTGACAAGGGAAGCATTTGGTTTATCTCTTGCAATCAACCCCAGGAGGTTGACTGCTATTAATACATGGGTACAATGCATGACCTTTAGAAGCTTCAGGGTCCTTCCCAGTCTCTTAACAAACACAGTTATACTTTTGCTGATGAGACGATGATTAAAAAATAAGGGCAACAAAACTGTGAGTTTGCTACTTTACACAAAACAACCAGGGGCCTCCAGTCCCCTAATACTAGTTACTTCGTATCTGAAAAAAAACCCTTAGGGAAAAATAAGAGGAATTTAGCATTTTACCTTCAATACGGATTGTTCTTAGGAAGACCTTGAAAGAAAATGCTATTAAAAGAAACAATTTGAAAAAAAATGCTTTGAGAAGATCAGCAATTAAGCCACCTGTGCTAATCTTTTTTCCCGCTTATTCTTTCATGGCTTCAAGGATGTCTTAACTAACATTGGCTTTTGAGAAAATCCTACTGTTGCCACAAGTATGAAATACCTCACATTGCTCAAGGACCTAGCATTAGAATATAAAAACAAATGAGTACAATGAATTCTTCTCCTTTTTCTCATGTCTCTGCAACACATTTCACTATTTTGTTATTCATGCTTGTACTCATTTATTGTACATTGCAAGATCTTTCACTGTGCATGTGCCTTCAAGCAACAGGCATTGCAGTGAGGTTCTGTACCACAGTCACAGGTAACTGAACCAATGGTATAGCTCCACTTGTTTACTATTGCCTTGGAGCATCCAACTACGGTGCATAGGAGGTTGAGACATCACCACCCATGCCGCGGTTCATCAGTCCCTCGGTGGTAAGGACTCGGCTGCTAGAATGTCCATTTTTTGCTGTCAGGTCTTTTTTTTAAGGCTCTTGTTCTACATCTGTAGTAATGTCTCCTTGGGTATGGCATCAAGAGGTTGGGTGCCAGTGAGGAAGCTCCTGTGTGATTTCAGATGTTTATGCACTACAAGATGGTTGTATAGAAGGTGTTTCGCACCTTTAGTTTGTCTGGATCGTTCTATCCTGCTGGAGAAGGTCATAGCAGGAGCATTCATGTTGTGACCCCTGTCAGATAGTACCTGGTATTACCTATGAATTCTGCTAACACTTTAAACCAGGATTTTGAAATATATTGACTAATGCTGACAGAGTCACTGGTTTCTGCTAAATTCTTCTGGGAATTGTATGGCTGCATCAAATAAAATTCTCATCCAATGGATGTGTTGGCAAAGATTGTAGCTGTATAGCTGCCAAGTCACGCGCAACTCATTCTAACATGCTCTCTCACAGATGAGAACGAGCAAGAAAAAGGGGTAGGACAGAACAGCAAAATAGAAGGAAGTGTGAGAAGTGGCTCAGATGACAGGGAAGCTAGCTGGAAGAAAGTTGGGTGGGTTGGTGGCATGTGGGAGTGTCAAGACCTGGAGGGAAAGGTGGCTGGGTATAGCATGGAGTGGCTGTTTGGGAGAAAATGAGTGGGAAGGTAGCAGTACAGGAGCAAGAAAAAAAAAGCAGGAACAGGAATCCATTCTCATAAATCTCCTACTGAACAAGTGTCAGGACTGTGGCGCTATCTTCCTCTGGCCATTCAGGGCTCAATCCCTAATATGGGGAACAGTAAGATGGAGCTTAGTTTTAAAAGGTTTGAGAAGGTGCTTATCTTGAGCACATATTCCTCATTCAGAAGGTGCTTGTCTTCAAATTACCAGTTTCACTTCGCTCTCCCTTTGCAGGTTGCTTCATGTTCAAGGACACCTAATTTATGTGCAGAATGATTGGCAAATCCCAGAAAGAAATGAGAAGTAAAAAAAGCTCACCACTCTGAAAAGCAGGCATGCAGATGGATAACTAGCACTCTGTGCCTTTGAGGCTTGAGTGGTGGAGATAGGAAACTTGGCAATAGTGAGAGATGGAGCCAGGATGAATAGAAGGGGTTAGGACCAGTGGAAAACTGAGCAAGACAGGGCCAAAATAAACCATAAAAGGAAGAAACCTAAAGGAAGTGTTGAGGTAACAGGGGCTTGATGGATCCATAAGAGAAACAGCAAAGGGAGGACCACCCACAGCTGTGGGAAGAGGCTGTTGGGAGGGCAAGGAATCTGGGGCAGTAAGGAGAGGGGATTGATGTTTCTCCTTCCCTGCCTTACTGCTGCCTCTTCCTCCTGTTGGCCTGGTGTCTCCTCTTCTAATTCTCTGGCAGGGACCCAGAGGGGGATCAGTGCCACTGAGAGGAAAGGATTAGTAGGCATGACACAAGTACCACCTGCTCAGGAGAGATATGTCAGAGTGAAGCAGGGAAGACAGTAGGTGCCAACATAACATATGAGACATTGGGAGCAGTACAACTGTCTTTG
The DNA here is from genome assembly GCF_052110815.1 of Crocodylus siamensis. Lineage (NCBI taxonomy): Eukaryota > Metazoa > Chordata > Crocodylia > Crocodylidae > Crocodylus > Crocodylus siamensis. Next base: position 85,544,400 of record NC_143398.1, on the reverse strand, counting down.
AGATTTTAGCTTGCCCCTACTTTGGAAGGCACTGTATAGGTTAGAATACATTTAATTGCCTCCTCCAATTTTAAAAAGCTGATAATTAATCACAGTGAAAAATGAATGTCAGAAGTCAGACACGTCAACCACCACACCAACAACTCTCCCAAGCTGAACAGATGCTGAGATGCATTAAGCGGAGTGCTGTACTTTTGTTGCTTTTTGCTGTATGCATTGCACAGGGGACCAGCACCTGGCTCACAAAAATCAGAAACCATGAGAAAAACCTTAATTGCTGCTTGCTACTGTTAATCTTAAAGGTAAACCAAAAGAAAACAGCTTTAACAAAAAATATAGTTGGCAAATGCCATTCACATAAACATTGTGAACATGCCTTACATAGTGTAAGGCAATTTTGTTTGCTTCATAAAAGGAAAGAAAGAGGGGAAAATGCACTGCAGTCAAACTGATTGGCAGTGTGAGAAGAGGACTATAAATCACCTCCCCATCTGTAACTGCTAAAGATTTGAGTCAAGCCAGTTTTCTCACACAGCTACAAGTGGCAACAGGCCCAGCAAGCGCATGCACATCAACAGGATAGTAATTTTCTTATTACTGAGAACCTTACATGTCTTTTTGCTGTACTCTATATAAAGCAAGCATCAGGTAATGGGAAGAAGTGAGAGATAATGGAAGTGGACATGCACTAAGCGGAGAAACTCAAGGAAGGGAAGAAGAGAGAGCTTTGTCCAGGAAAAATGTAAGTGAAGAAAAGGAACAATGAAGGAAAATAATCTTTAATATAGAAAATTACAAAGTTGGTAGGTCAGAGAATTGATCAGGCAGAATCAAGCTTTTACACGAGGCAGAATCAAGCTTTTACAAGAAGTAACACTTGTTTTTAAAATGCTTTCTGCAAAAGCTAGAATAAAATGATTTTTTATATACTGCACAGTCAAGGCTTGCTCTGATAAATAGTCCCAATACATACACAACACATTTCATGCCAATGAAGAAACCAAGTACTGGCAGGAATTTTATATTTAAAAGACAAAGAAAACCTTGCTAATCTCATCACTATCCAGGTGAGTAATGCTTCTTTCTGTGGGCAACTTGCTTAAGGAAGGGTTTGTAGCCTCTGGCCTACGGCTCTCAGAATCTGAGCAGTTGTTAAATTCATTCTTAGCGGTAAAACCATTTATCTTCTCCAACATCCAGTGGCAGCCAATTTTGCTACCAATAGTCTAAATCAGAACTAATCTCTCACAGACGATGTCTAAAATAAAAGCTCCTCATGATGCAGTCTGATACTTTTTAATTACAAAATACTACAGGCTAGCCTTGTTAAAAGAGTCATGTGACACTGTCATTAACTACTAGATAGGCACTTGAACTGTCAGTTGACATAATTACAGGAAAGTATCAACTCGGACCATTCTCCATTTCTTTCAGATACTGGCCAGATCCTCAGATGGTGTAAACCAGTGTCGCCCAACCTTTCTGGACTGTAGGCCAGATGGGTGGTGTGAGGTTGATCTGTAGACCAGACTGTAGTTGTCTGGCCACCACACTTGGAAATTTGATGGTGGGGGGAGCAGTGGTAGCATTAGCTGTCATTACTCCTCCACCACCAAATATTCAGACCTGTGGGGAGCTCTTGGATCTGGATTGCAAGGTGGAGGTTGAATACCACTGGTGTAAACTGTTGTAGCATCATTTAGCTTTGATGGAACTAGTTATATTCCCTGGGGATTTGACTTATCATTTATTCCATTCACATTCAAGAGTAATTTCTAGTCCAGGAAAAAACAACAACTTGCTCATAAACCTATCCAACACTTCCTTATTTTACAGAACTTTCCTATCATGGACGTGTCAAATTCAGATTATTTTGGAGTAGCACCACATCATTTTTTCAGCAACTTCTATCGCTGTGAAAACAGAACCAAATGAATTACAGTAGATCTCAGGAAACAACACAGCAATCTGGTCAAAGCATTCTAATTGCTCTGAAAAAGCAAATGGAGTCTTATTGGGATCATGATATCTTCTGCAGGTGTGTCATACTGACACTCTTCAGTATGTACTTTGCCATCCTCCCTTCCCAAGTATTTTACTATTACTTGTAATTGTATAATAGCAATATATAACATCTGATTTTTTTTCAGCTAGTGGCGGGAATGAAAGTGTTTCTAAGTTTTTCCCGTGTGGCTGATGACTGACAAATCAGATTTTTAAACTGCATAGTCTTTTATTCAGAGTGCAGCTGTATTCCAATACTGTCCATGGAAGCAACACCAGCAGAGGTGGCTCAGTGGAGGTTTTGAATTATTAGTAATCAGGTAGTCACAAGCATTCTCAACCTGCTCTACCTGGCATCATGCTTGCTAGTGAATGAAGAGAGTTGTAAAGATGTAGCCATACCAAGCTCCAGCCAGTTCTCTCATCATCAGTGACCCATAAACCTTGGTGGCATGAATCAAGCTAACAGTATGCATGATGCTGACCAGAAATAAAAGCTGGCCTGCTAAAAGCAGGAGCAGTGCAGGCCTGATTTTCACAGTTGTAGGTAGGTCCCTCTTAGCTGACTTCTACTGAGGCAAAGAGTAGAAGAAAAACAGAAGATGGGTAAAGATGGAACACACTAAGCAAAGAGTAGAGAGAGGAGAGAAAGAGGAGGAGGAGGGCAGGAAGTCACAAGTAATTGCTTCTCTAGCATGAAAAACAGAATCAGTAGGAAAAAAGGGTAAACAAGTATCTTATTACTTCAACCGAATGCATAAAGATGAAAAAGAAAGCAGGTTTAATTCAAGAATAGAAGAAAGACCACTAGCAAGATATTACATAATTTATTTTCTTGTCTTCAAAATAATTGAGCTTTATTAAAAACATTTATTGATGTGTTCCTTTTTTTATGATCTGTAACTGTAATAACTGGTTTTTTTGGATGGGTGATGTGGGTTTTTTTGGTGACAAGAATATATCTGCAAGTGCTATTTGTGGTTTTTGCATACTGATTACATGATGTGCAATTACATTTTATTAAACATGTTCTGAAGATAGCATGTTGTGTAACACATTAAAATGTTTTGTTGCTCTTCTAAATGTGCAAACACCCACTGAATTAAAGATTTCAGGTTTTCAATTTCTAAAGTAGGGCAAGCTTCTGTTCCAGGATTCCTGGAAAACAGCAAGAATAACTAAGAAACCAAGAACCGCAAAAGCTCAAAAAACAACAGTCATAACACAATTATAATAACCTACTTGATTTCAATCCTGTATATGGAGTGTCAAAAATAAAAGCAGTTTTTGGACATTTACTTGACTGTCTGACTGGACTCATCTATAAATAAAAGTTTCTATACTTCAGTTGTTCACAGAATATTTTATTTTGAGAGTTTTTATGATTTTTCAAAAGCTTAAAACCATATTCCCCCCACATCAGCACTCAGCCCTAGGATATAAAGAATTTAAAATGATCAAGATCAGTGCTAAAAAGGTCAAGTTATATGCTTATTAAATAAAGTAATAATTTTATGGCTATAAATATCCCAAAGAATTATTATAAATTATTTGCAATGCATAATGAAACATTAGTTTGATTTTAACTTTTACATTGATTCAGAACATTGTAAGGTCTTCATAACTTTTTCTTTCACTGTGGTAATTAGACTTCTCTAAAAGCTTCAGAAATAACTGACTCATAAATTGTTCTTGTTTTTGTAAAAGAAAAATGCTTCTGAAAATTCAATTTTATGATAGATTACCATCGTTAAATCAAATGTTTTTTCTATTTTAATGTGCATTATGAAGTTACCTATTGGTTTTTAATAAATACCTATGTTTATTAAGATCAAATGCCATCATCAGCTTGTACTACAACATTTCTCCTTCATGCTAGTCTATCTGTTTTGTCACTAGGCCCTACAAAGGGCCAGCTAAATGGAACTGAGCAACCAAATAGCAGAGCTCAGTGACTAAGTTTAAACTAAGTTCGTCGGGCGTTGGGGATCCACAGAAGCAAGAGACAACTCAACCAGGTGTAGGACCTGCCCAGGTAAGCACTCAGGTATCTATCAAGGGACCAGTTGTCTCTCAGGAAGGGGGGGTGCCCAGGGCTCCCACAGGGGGACTAAAGTGTCTCTTCACTAATGCAAGAAGCATGGGGAACAAGCAGGAGGAACTTGCTCTCCTGCTTGCTAGTAGTAAAATTGACCTGGTTGGCCTAGTGGAGACATGGTGGGATGAAACTTTTGACTGGGCAGTAGACATAGAGGGTTATAAGTTGTTTAGAAGAGATAGGAAGGGGAAAAAAGATGGGGGGTTGCGTTCTATGTTAGGGAACAGTATACCAGTTCTACCTTCCAAATGGGACCAGAGGAAGGCTTAACTGAGACCCTGTGAGTCAAGCTCCAAGGAGGGCAGGGGGAGAGGGATCTGGTGCTAGAGGTTTACTACAGGCCACCACATCAGGAGGAAGAGCTGGATCTGGAATTCTCCAGGCAGCTGGGGGAGGCCATGCGTACAAAGGATGTTATGGTCATGGGTGATATGAATTACCCTGACATCAACTGGGAGGAGCAGTCGGCCAGGTCTAGCCACTCACAAAGGTTCCTGACATGCGTACAGGATCTACACCTCATGCAGGAGGTACTCGTCCCCACTAGAGGAAACGCCATACTGGATCTGGTGTTAGCCTCTGGGGATGACCTGGTGGGGGATGTGCTAGTACAAGGGAGGCTAGGGGACAATGATCAAGAAATGATCCAGTTTGCTATTCAGAGAAAGGTGGGGAGGGTAACTAGCACAGCGCAAATGCTTGACTTTAGGAAAGCCAACTTCGATGTGCTCAGGGCAGTAGTTAGGGAGGCACTCGGAGCCCAGGTGGTAGCTATTATGGGGGTCCAGGAAAGGTGGTCCTTCCTCAAGGAGGCTATCCTTGGAGCGCAGCAGGACGCAATTCCTCTGCACAGGAAGGCGGGAAAAGGGTCCAAGAACCTTTATGGCTGAGCACAGATATCCAGGCTGGCCTGAGGGCAAAGAAAAAACCATACTGGTGGTGGAAGCAGGGGGCAGGGACAGAGGAGTACACCTCCCTGACCCGAGCTTTTAGGGATTTGGTGAGGAAGGCTAGTGGTGATGTTAGACATCCAATTGTTACAATTACAGAAGTGGGCAGCAATCACTAGAACAGTGACTGTCAATCAGGGGTATGTGTACCCCTAGGGGTACTTTAAAAGGACCTAGGGGGTACGCAGACCTAACATGGCTGCAGCATGCAGGCGGCCAGGACAGCAGCTGGGTCCGGCTGGTAAGTATGTTGTGTGGGAAGGGGCCGGGGAGGAGGGAGAGGACAGATGGAGACCTCCTCCATGGAGGAGGGAGTGGGGCTGAGGCAGAGGCAGGGGCTGGGCAGCCAGTGTGGGACACCAGACTGAGCCAGGTTGGGGGTGGCTCCTGCTCCTGCTCACACACCGGAAGGGCGTGGGGGGTGTGTGCCCTGGATCTGTGTGGGGCAGGGCAGGATGCTGCTGCATGCTGGGGCTGGAGCAGCACCGGGCTCTTCCCAGTGAGGGCTGAACCAGGCTGTGCTTGAGGCATATGGCAGCAGACCTGGGAGGCGGATATGGGGGCCTGCAGCCACTCCAGAATTCACTGTAGCCCCCCCGATAGCCCCCTCTCAGCTCTGCTACTGCCAACACTGAGCGCAGCGTGGCCCAGCCCCCACCAGGAAGAGCCCAACGCTGGCCCCAGCCAGCAGCAGTAGCCTGCCCTCCCCCATGCAGTTCTAGGGGCACATGCCCCCGTGCCCTCCTGGGGGTGCATGCAGCTGCAAAAGTCACCCCTCACATGGCTCAGACCTGTGACCCACCCTGGCTGGGCAGCCCCTGCCCCAGCCCCAGCCCCACTCCATCCCCCACTGGCCCCATGCACAAATTCAGGGGCACATGCCCCCATGCCCTCCCAGGGTGAGTGCACTGGCAGGAACTGCTACCCCCTCCCCACGCCCCCCAGACAAACTACTTGTGAGTCCGTCCTGTGCTCTGCGCTGGCTGTGCAGTTCCACCCCCAGCCCTACTCCCTCCCTACCGTGGGGGCCTCTATTTGCACCCCTCCCCCTTAAAAACGAAAAAAAAAAATATAAAGGGGTACCTGAGCTGGAACTTAGAGAGGTAGCAGGTACGCTTGTTAAAAAAGGTTGAAAACCCTGCACTAGAACATTTGCATATTACATTGGACTATTTAGGTCAGTACTGGCATATACCCCAACTCAGCCTTGAGTGGTATAACAGTACTTCATTTTGTCAAGGAGAAGAAAGATTTCATAGATTTCATAGACATTAGGGCTGGAAGGGATCTCAGAAGGTCATTGAGTCCAGCCCATTGCCCAAAGCAAGACGAGCATCCAATTTACTCTTGAAGGTGTTCAATGTAGGTGCTCAAACCACTTCATTCCAGACCTTGGGGGCTTGGACAGTAAAGAAATTCTTTCTTAAGTCCATGGTCTTTTGTTTAAGAACCAGATTGGAACACAAGAGATCTGTTTTCTGGTTTTGGATCAGACACAAACACTCTTGTATAAGCTTAGGGAGATCTTATTTTCCCTGTGGCTTAGTTTCCCATCTGAAAAATGGATATAATAATCACTGATCTTATCTTAGATAAGATTTCTACGTAGGGACTTTCTAATACAATAGGGCCCTGATTTATAAGCTTCTAGAGACACTGCTGTAACACAAGCAGTAAACAAAATATGCTGACTTTGGGTTCTGTGGGTCAGCTTAAGTGTATCAGCTCCTAGTCACTGACAGAGTTCCACTGTTAACTGACACCATGGAACAGACCAGAGCTAAGCAAGTCCATAACTCAACAGTTTTGCTATTGAGGGCAAATTGTGCAAACCATTTTTTTTTCTATTTACACACACTATTTTTGTGAGCTTGGTTTTTTTTTAACTCTACAGATCAGACCACAGCACCTTGGGCTGCATTCAGATCCTTTCAAAGGTGCTGCAGTGTGCCACTCAATGTTCCCACTGTTATATGTATGAACACGATTCACAAGATAAACCCAGAGATTTGAAATAGCAATCTATAATGTTAAAAACTTTCTGAACTGTTGTTGTCTTCCTGAGTTCTCTGCCACAGAAGCATTGCTCTATCATCTTTTTGTAGTAAAAAAAAATAAGTGAAAACTACAAGCTGGCATTTTCCAAGGGGTGCCATGGGTCTAGTAACAAGTTCCTTGAGTCTAAAAACGTTGAGAACCACTGCTGTAGATGAATAATAAACACAATTATTCTAAATTAAAGCTGTTTCAGTTGCAGTTGGTCAAAGAAATCAAATGAGGTTTTTTTTTGTTAGGTGTTGTTTTTTTTTTTTGATAACCAGACTGAAAGAATGTAACTTGTAGTCATCTTGTAGTCATGAGGAGGACTTAAAGATGATGCACAGGGGCTTGCTTTGAATTTCTAAGAGGAAACACGTAGGCCCACATGACCCACTGATTCGTGTGGTTTGTTCCCTTTGGTGTCTGATCAATGATGGATGTGAGCCTCTAACAACCCCACCAGCAGAACACAGTCCTTTAGTTAGAGGTATAGCCTTCAGCTCTGAAGGTCCCCAATATCATTACCCAGAGAGATGAATGTGTATGATTTAAGCCAGATGTCTTGCCTGAGGCATCATTCCTAGAAAAAAAACAGGCTTTGTGGACTAGGTACAGATAAGAGGACATTTTAAATTGTATACTGATCTCATTCACACATAATAATTGTATGTGCAGCCAATTTGCAGTAGGTGTGGGATTAGTTCCTTGTCTGGTTTATTTAATCACCTCTGTGCCAAGGCTCTGACACTGAATTTGGAAACCCTTTTGCCTTTCTAAGATGACTAGTAATTTGGTCCATATCAAGTATGGCACTTTTTCCGTGAAAATGCTTACAAAAGCAACTGAAAAATTTGCTGGCCATCTGTCAGATTGAAACATAATGTCTAGAAAGACCACAAGAAATGAACCTATAAGCAGGGAAAGCATGACTGAAGCAAAGCCAATTTGACACGTAAGCAAATGCTTATGAAAAATGTGATATTTACTAAGCTGTGTTATGAAGTCATTTTCCCCATTCCCAGTTTGGCTCTCAACTTCATTTAGTGGTGTCATAACAGGAGTCCCAGTTCTGACAGCCAAGGTGTCAAACTCATTTGGCAGATCAAATGAGTGGCCCAGGACCAGTCCACAGCCTAGATGAATGATGCTGGGCCAGCCCCATAGGCGCATGGACCCAGGCCCCCTTTCCTCTTTCCCCCTCCCCCTCCCCACGCCACCACACCCCAGATCCAGCACCTGTGGTGCTCACTTTGGCCGGTCCAGGACTGTGCTACATGGGGCACCCCACTGTGACTGGATTGGGACATGAGCAGCACATGGAGTTTGCTCCAGCTGGTCCACAGCAAACACCACATGCAGCATGCGTCCCAGACCAGCCAGAGCAGGCACTAGAACCAGCATGCGGGGGACCCACAGAGCCCTCCCTACCGCACGATGGTTCCAGTGCCCACTCTGGCTGGTTGAGGACTGTGGTGCACATGGTGCCCACTCTACGATCCATACTGCACGTGGTGTCCAGCCTGGACAGCTGGAGTGGATGTCCTGTTGTAGCTCACATTCTGGACTGGCTTGAGGCACCGTACGTGGCACAGTCCCAGACCTGGCAGTTGCAACATCCAGAGGTCAAATTTGGCCATACTGGTATCCCCTGACATGAGCGTAAGTATTTGCAGCTAATTTTAACTCAAAACTTTCATTGACTTTGGTCTTCACACAAATGCAGCCTTTGCAGAGACACCCCAGAAGTTCACAGTCTCAATACTGCCTCATAATATAACATAAAAGAGTAGAACCTTAAAATGTGACCTACAAAGCCTTCTGCAGTTCTTAAGAAACTTGTGTCAAAATAAGGCTTACTCTTATTTGCATAAAACAGTGGTTCTCAACCTTTTGAGACTCAAGGCATCCCAGAGGCAACTCAAAGCCCCTCTCCATACCTTTTGTGAATTGAGTAGCACCCCATTTAAAAAACGAATTAATTTATTGCAGTGCTTACCTCCTCGCAGACAGGCCAGGCACTGGGGGCAGGGCAGTGGCCAGGAAGGAAGAAGCCTAAGCCTGCACTTAATTCCTCACACATGGCATTACCCTTCCAAAGATCTCATGGCACCCTGGGAGAGAATCACTGGCATAAAACAACAGTTGGTTTAATCTTTGCTTTGTAATTTGATTGCTTTTTATTACTTCTTTGCTAGTTACAAGTCAGTTTATTGTCTCCTAGAGCCAATACTGTGATGACATAAACCATGTTCTTCATAAATTAAACTCTGTAAGTTTCAACTTAATTTTCAAACAGCAGCTCTGAATTAAGAGGATCTAATTAGTGCGCTTTGGGCCAAACAAAAACCTCCCGTATCCAGTTCTCATTGCTCTCCTGTCCCTGCTGCAGCAGATTATTCAACGCAAAGATCAGACTTACAAGTCACCTACGTACTCACATGACCTAGCCTCCAGCCCCCCTTCGTTCTCTTCCTTTTCCCTTTTTTCTCCTTTTCCTTCTTTTTCCTTTTCTCTTTTTGCTTTCTGTTTTTCTTTCCCACTTCCTTTCTCTCTTCTTTTCTCCCCTCCCCTGCCCTCCCCCCGCTGGATGCAGTAATCCTTGTCCGTGAAGGACAAAATGGAACTTCGGGCCAAATTCTGGTTGTCTATGATGCAGAAAGCAGAACTGTACTGTCTTAAATTCTGGCTTCCAAGCAATCCCCAAGCAATGTTACATTCTCGCAGCATCCACAATGGAATAGGCATTGAAGTAAACAACAGAACACATCTCCTGCCCTACATCAGGAACTATGCAGATGTGTGTGGTTACATATACACAGTGCACATTAATCATACCCTGAGTGAAGCAACCAGTGCAGCAGGGCTGTGCATGGGGCCAGTCATTCAGAATGCAGGCACTTACATTACTATATTAACACAGTTTTCTATCTGTTGGTAGGGTGCATCAGACCTCAACCCTTTGCAAGTATGGTTGAACACTGACACTTGGCTACCAAAGGGTCCAACCACCTTGGTGGGCTACAAAAAGGTGCTACACTCTAAACTAGATCCAAGGGTGACTTTCCATGGTGTATAGGGGACTGGAGGAAATACCACTTCATTAATGGCACGTGAAGACCTGCCTGCTTTGGGAGTGGAGAAAAGGTGCATAAGTTCCCTCTGTTCCCTGTAGCCATGCAATGTATCCCAGTACTTCTGCCTTTTCCTACACCAAGCAAAATGGGACTGGTGAAAGAGTGGCTTCCTCAACTCCCCTCATCCTTGACCCAGATCTAACTCCCCATCAGGGCTTGGATTCTCTACTCCCCACCACTTCCACACACAGTAACTTAGATCCCTCTTCACATTTTCCTGACCCTCCCACCCCTATTGACTAGGCCACTGCAGGAATGTTAAAATGGTAACTTTTAAATAATTATTATTTTAGGATTTGTTTTAATTTGATTTTCCTTCAGCTATAGGGGAAAAAAAAGATAGGTTAAGTGCCACTATAGCAGCCACTTCACAAAAACTGAAGGTCCTCAGAGTTCACTCTGGTGTTTAAAAACTGCACTAGTATTTTTAGAGTGAGCTTAATTAATCATTCTTAGGTCTGAGTTACCTGTTATTTGTGCCAATAAAATATTACAATTTAGCCTAGATCATAAGTACACATCCAAAGCCTAGTTGCACAGCAGTTAAAGCATCTCACTCTGATGTCAGAGGCATGATTCAAGGCACCCTCCAGTCTCATGCAGATGGATGTCCTTAACCAACCCACCAGCTACTGTACTGGAAACCTGGTCATAGAACCACAGGCTTGGAAGGATCCTCAAAGGTTATCTGGTCTAATCTCATGCATGAATGATACTCCTGAAGTCATTCAGGTCCTTTAGGATGAGAAGCCAGAGGCTGCTGGATGTAACCTCTAGACACATCACTCCCATGTGCCACTGGTTACAGAAATAAGTGCGTCTTGACCACTCTATTCCAATTAACCATTTCTTTTGCAGGTACACACACTCACATGAATACAGTCACATCCTGCAATGCATCTACAAAGTCTTTACCCAGACAAGCAGTCATGTTGACTATCTGGACTACTCATGCAAATAAGAATTTGAAGGATCAGCTCCAACCACATACACAGATGCTTACTGTATAGCTATTTCTCTAAAGAACAGGCTTTGCAAGAATCTAAGCAGCATATGCCAGAGAAACTAATAAATTACAGCGTACATGACAACAAATTAAAATAGCTTACTGTAGGAGGCTTTATTCAACACCTATCACTAACTCTGAAGAAATACTTGAACTAGAAATGATAAACTGCTGCTGCTCTCATTTTTGTATGGAATCACCCTGTAAGCCAGATACCATCATTGTCTGATTATGGACCAAGTTCTGCAAAGAAATAGGGCTAGGCAATTCCCAAACTGGAAAGAGCCCCAGTGACTGTATCACAGAGTCTGCCTATGCACAAGGCTGAGGACCTTTTTTATTTAAAGCTATGTGCACTGCCTTTAAAATGGGCATATTAGACCAAATCCATAGCTGGTGCAATTTGCTGTAGCTCCATCAGCTCAAATGAGCAGGGGGTTCAAACTTTTTTAACAAGTGTACGCTTTCTGTCTCAAAGTTGCAGCTCATGTACCCCGTTATATTTTTTTCTTGTTTTTAATGTTACCATTAACAGGAGGAAGGGAAGGGAAGGGATGTGAGGGGGGAGAGGAAGACTGAGGCCCCAGTGGTGAGGGAAGGAGGGAGCAGGGCTGGGGCTGAATAGCCAGGGCATGGCACAAGACAGAGCTGCGAGTGGCTGGTCTGAAGGGTGTGAGGCGGGTGCGTGCCCCCAGATCTATGTACAGGGCAAGGTGGGCTGCCTCTGTGGGTTGGGGCAGCTCTGGGCTCTTCCCGGCAGGAGCTGGGCTGTGGTGTGCTTGGGGTGGGCGGTGGTGGCACTGGGAATGGGATTTTTGAGAGTGGGGGCTGAAGCCACCCCAAAAGTCGCTGTAGACCCCCCACAACTCCCCCTACCAGTGCTGCTGCTGCCTGCCCTGAACTCAGCCCCAGCCCAGCCCCCCACCAGAAAGAGCCCCGCGCTGCTCCAGCCCCAGCCCCAGCCCCAGCCCTTACCCTGCACACAGATCTGGGAGCACATGCCCCCCCAGGATGCATGCAGAGGTGGGAACCATCCCCCCAGACGAACCATGGCTCCATCCCATGTCCCACCCGGACTGTGCAGCACCTGCCTCTGCCCCAGCCTCAGCCCCATCTCCATCCCCACTCCTTCCCTCACTGCTGGGGCCGCAATCTACACCCCCCCACCACCATGCCCCTTACCTCACAATCAACTTACCAGCTGTATCTAGCTGCTCTCCATGTTGTCAGGCTGTGTCCCGGGCTGCCTGCATGCTGTGCTGCGGCTGTGCACATGCACAGGGCATTTATCACCCATATCAGCCAAAAAAAGCTGATTGCCGAAATAGTCAATTTTCCTTATATCGGTGCTGATCTGTTACAGGACTGATGTATCAGTGCACCTCTACAAAACAGTAGTTTTTTCTCATTCATTTTGCATACACCCTACGACCTTTTTAAGTAGTTGACAACCACTGAGTTAACCAGTTTCCACACAGCTAAGGATATGGCCCCTATTGCCAGAAAAGGGCTGATAGTTATCAGCTTAATGGTTTGGGAGAAGTACCCCTCTATTAGTAGCATTATGAAAGCATAAATAATGCTAATGGAATAAACAGGCAGATTAAAATTTAATTCCCAGAATTCAATGACATTCTCATGATGTTACAGAAAAGTTGAGGGTTTTTTAACCTATTATACTTCTTAAAAAATTACACACAATATATGCTGTTGCAGAGGCTTAACATATTAGGGATCTCTGACAACACTATTTGTTAACAGTAGGTATCTCCTTGTACAACAGCCCCTGTACCAAACAGCTCACATACACAGTGGGAAGCAAGATGAAGAAAATTCTGAAAAGGAAAGCAAGTCTATTTTGCAAATTCAAGACATATAATAGCACACTTATTTTTCAGACCAGTTACATTTCCAAAACTGGCACGGGCTGTACTTCTAGAAATACAGCTTTATCAAGAGTGTTTTTCACAACCTAAATCTGTAGATCACGTTATAGTTTCATGGAACACGGAATGAGCTAATCCTGACTGCTGCAGATCTGAACAGCACTGCATTCACAAACAGTCTTCTGAATCAACACATGTTCCTGTCTTCTTTATTATCTCAGCCTTCCTCAACATTAGAGAGGTGCTAAATCCAAAATAACGTGGGCACCAAATGCAAAATCAAGCAAACCTGCTGGCAATACAGAGCCAAAACACGTCCTACCACAATAACACTAACAAATTTTGCTATGGGTCTTAACCTTGGCCTGAGACAGGAACAAGAATTTCTGGGAGGAATCCAATGTGGAAATTCCCCACACTTCTGAGTCCTCTTCATCATCTCCATATCCCTTGACAGTCTTCACCAGCAAAATTCTAATGGTCCTAAGGGCTTCCCTGGGTTCATCTGCCCTAGAGCTTTAGCTGTACTATATACTACAAGTACTGGTTACATTATTTTTCTCACCTAAGCACCAAGAAATTAGGGATGTATTTGGAGCTAGGCCTATAGCTGGGACAGAACTTTTTTTTCACCAAATCCTTCCACTTTACTTCTGTCCTACTCATATTATGCTCCTTTCCTGAAGCATGGAATCCTGGAACTGAAAAGGAGCCTTCTTGTGATGTGGGACAGGGTGGAAGCATTGCTATGATGGCACTGATCCTTCCCTCCTATCTACATAGCAGTGGAGAGATGCATGCCCAGAGGGAACCTGCCATTGCAGATCTACTGGAGGATGCTCTCTAACACAATGACAAAAGTCTTCTTCACCATCTCCCCAAGGATAGCCAGCTAAACTATTCAGTCAAAGATGCCTCATATTGCCTCTTTTTCTGACCTATAGAAATGAAAGAAAAGGAATACCAGCCTATAGCAGTGAGAGTGCTTTTGCTGGCATAGCTCATGCCAGTTCCCCAAACAAAATATGATATGCCAGCAGAAAGATTTTTTCGTTGTACATTCAACTACATCCACACAACTGGTTTTGTTGACATTGTTATGTCAACATGGGTGTGATTCTTATCCCAGCAAAACAGATCAGGCCCTAGGTAATGCTTCAACAGAGGTGTCCCTATATTTACTTTGTAAAGTTTGTGTGTAGCACTGATAACAGACAAAGAGGCACACTGAAATAATATCAAATCTATCTCACACAGTTGCCTACACAGGCTCTTTTGAAAGTACCTTTCATATAACATGAGGTAGAGAAATGGCAACTGCAAGAGAGGTTAGAGAGAGCTCACAGTGGTGTGTTTGGGTTTGTTTTCTCAAAAAAGTGTAGTTTTTGCAGCCAGGCCCTTTGGCTTATCTGCTGTAAACCATTGACGGCTTCCCAGTGCCATACCACTCTGCCTTTCCTAGAGAAGGGATTCTAAGAAAAAGAGAGTCCCAGTTCCCTAGAAACATTAAATTAACACAAGGGAACTGTAAACGAAACAGCAGAGGTTTGAAAGCCTTACCCTTTACTGCTTCCTGCTTTCTTGGAAAAATCTCAGCATTAAAACAGATTGGATTACACTGCAGGACTGGTTGCTGCTGGAGTATTTTATTTTTGTTAATAAAACACAATATTTGGCATCTTGGTAATCCAATTTGCTCTCACCTTCATTATGTCATACTGTTACTAAGGCTCATGTGAAGGACCGAAGGTCTATTTTTGCATGAAAATTACCATGACACAATCATCATCTGCTCCTCACTTTGCAAAACAATTCTGGTTGGAAAACGTGCAGTCTGCCTAATGTTGATCTAAAAAATTAATCACGTTGTCAAGTGACTTGTGTTTTTCTTTTTGAGCATAATAAATTACATTAAAAATTTACTGATGCTTTCCAAACAATTTAAAACAGAAAGAAATGGGCTGTGCATAAAAAAACCTTGATCATAAGATCATTAGCCAACTTTGAATAGGAAGCTATAAATAATCAAATTTAACTTTGTAAATTTTAGTTTCACAGATAGTCTGTGCATATACAGTAAAATTTACTGTCAGCACAGTTAAATGCCAACTGCCTATTATTATCCAATAAAGACTTTACCACATAAAGGCTGAACACATCTGGGCTCTAGACCTAATTCTGCAGTCCTGACACAGGCAAAAGTCCCTTTGATATAACAAGAAGTTTCCAGTGGTGACACAGGTTTGAAATCAAATCTCCTGGGTAGAATAAAATCTGAAACATCTTTTACACATATTTAAATTTTTTAAGTAGTTGAAATAAGGGCTCTTGGTGTCCTCCGATGACATCGAGTATTGTTACAGAGGGAAAAAAAACAAAAAACAAGAGATTCTTGGTAGCAATATATTAATCACCTTTCTTGGAATTTAATTTTTACCAGGAACCTTCTGGGTGTTCCTGCTTGCCTTACTCCTGAACATTAAAACACATTATGCTACTGAACTCATGAAAACATCATAAAAATCCTCACAGACTCCCAAGGTTCAATATTAAGATACATTCACACATTTCTGCACTCATTCTGAAGTTATGGGGAATATTATTTTATATCCTGAGAAGCATGCTACTGCTTGTGTTACTGCAGATAACTGCTTTTTTAGATATTGCAAAAATGCTTCTCATTCTGGAACTAAGAACAGGGCTTACAATGTCAAACCCAGAAAAATTATTTGACTTCAGTAATTTAGGATGACTGTAAGAACCTTTATGTAATGCAGCCTTTTCCAGCTTTGACAGGTTATGTGATAGAATGAGATTACTATACAGTGAAAATGAGTGAATAAAGTCAAGATGGCCTTGTCTTTTCTGCTGTCTTTTGGTAACCTTCATCTTGGTCACATCAAGATACTACAACACAGAACAAACTTTTTAATAGAGATATATTTCCCAACAGCAAAATGAAGGGCTAATCTATATGCTTTCTTAAAAATATGTATCATATTTATAATCATTAATTACAAATAATTTTGATAACACCTGGCTTCTACACATCTTCAACTGAGGGTCTTTAAAAGAGTCAGGTTTTTAAAATAATTGGTTACAAGCTTTAAAAAAAATAGAGATAACAGCAATACAAACTCTTCTACGGATGCATCCTAGCAAACAGTTAAAAAGCCCACCTTTTGTTTAAAGAGGACATACATTAACAGGAAGCATTTTAAAAGCTAGTCATAATACAGAAAAAAGTGGCATGACCTTAGTAATACAGACTTAAAATTATTTATTTTTGTTCTCTTTCTTATGGCTAATTTACGAAAGTAAATTCTAGCACCGGGGAAAGAACACATTAATACCAGAACAAATGCATTATTATTACATCATTAAACAAATATCTCCAGCCTGAAATAGTCCATACTTAGTAATAAAATACCTGAAAACTCTTTTCAGAAAGTCAAATATAAGCAATGTCTCTTATATCTGTTTAGGATCTGTAGGTAATTCAAAATGAGTTACATAACAAAAAGTATTCTACTGTTTTTCATCTAAATTAATCCACAATTGAACATTCAAATAAAATAGTTGCATGGGACAAACTGCCTCTGAGGACTTTCAAAGCACTACTGTAAAAACCCAACCTCAATACAAGAAAAAAAAATCCCGACAGAGGTCTTTTTGTCTACTAGCCTCACACATGTACTGTTTAAATCATAATAATGCAACCTGATATTTATTGTAGGGATGGGTAATATTCTGACTTAGTTTGATAATCTACTCTAGTATATACTCAATACAATCTACCAGTGCAATTCCATAGCACAATGCTGTTAAAACAATTTAACCATTGTGTCTTCAAGATACTATATTCTAGAAACATGTGGGGACAATGCTGGAAGAAACCTGTTCTGAGTCTTAAAGGAAAACAGGTCTTTGATTTGATTCTCTCACATATAACAATAAAACCCCTATTAACTCCAGTACAACAGCTAACTTCAGTAAGACTGCACCAAGGGAACTGAAAGCAAATGCAGCTTAGTATGTAGAAAATACTGCACATTAAAAATGCTAAGTTATAACCCTCTTTCTCAATCATATCCATCTATCATATTCTGATTTCTTTAACAATTTAGAATAGAAATTATATATTTGTGAGATATCCACTGACAGCCAAGTTGCTAATGGCTAAAAAAACAATATTTCCATAAATGATTTTCTGCTAGGCAATTGTAACATCTGTGCTTTTAAAGCAATGACTAAATATTGTATGTTTACTTACCAATGGCAAATTAATATAATAGCAAGTTTGTGTGAAAAATAGATTTGAAAAAAAATACATTTTGGTAAAATAAATCTTCAAAATCTGCATATTTTAATGACTAAATAATTATTTCAGGAATGTATTATGCCATCTCATTTAAACACAATATAAGTATATTGCTTTCCAGGAGACTGTACTAATAGATAGGCTTCAGGAACTCACTGGAATATAACAAGCATTTATAAATGAATACTGTATGTGCCGGGTAGCACATGATTTGGTGCATTAGATGGATCTGATATGACAAATGTTCTGTTTGCTTGCGGGGAAACTGGAAAAGCCAACTTCGTTTGGACTAAAATAAGGTACTCAGAAAAGAAGTCTTTTAAACCACCTAACGAATTTTCTACTGTAAATCACACTAACAAATTGAGAGGGCAAACAAGCCAATGTATATCAAGAATAAAATCATAACCAGGGCTGTAATTAGTAGCCTCAGTAGGATGAAAATGAATGACGTGCTTGATTTTATAATATAGGTCAGATCCTCAGCTAATATAAGCAGTCCTGGGTCCTCTGATTTCATTTACGTCAGTGGAGCTAAAACACTTCACCACCAGGGGAAGGTCTGCTGCACCTTTTTGTTTTTCAACCAATGCAATATAATCCTTGGATTTGGACTGCAAATAAAATAAATACTACCATCTGATTGCATGTTTTCTTTCATTTTAAAATAGGCAGAACTCTTCTACTTGAAGTCAATAATAATAGCACACTGCAGAAGCAGGGCTGAAGTCAATGTGATATTGCAGACTCAGCTATGGCAAACAGACTGGAATGGTTTCAATTATATTTTCCTAGAAAGGCTTATAGAACGTTATTGATACTTGACCTTGACAGTTCTGTATTATATTACAAAGTGCGTAATGTCGATAAGGTAGGGTATATGTCTCCAAGAAGTGTATACAGAATGTAACCCTTAACTGTTTGTGGGCTCCTAATCAATTATATGGAAACAGATTTTTTTATATGGGAAAAGAGAAGCTATCAAAACCTTCCACGAAGCATTCAGTTTAATTCTGTAAAATACTAGACAGCCGGCTGACAATACACGAGCGTGCTGGGAACCACATAAATGCACAGAATGAAACAAACTCAATTAGCAAGATCCTCATTCTTCCTCCAGAACTATATTCATACAATTAGACTTTTTGGTACTTTGGGCTATGTATAACTTCTAAATGCTGTATGAACCAGCTGCATGAATCCCTTAGCCTGTCTCTGCAAGACACCTAGCAGTGCAAATGAAGTACTCCCGTTTCTTAGAACCATAAACTTGCTGCAAATTCATCTGGCCTGAGAAGGGGACAATAAAAGAATATTTATGAGTTTTAGAATGGCAATAAAGTCTAGACCTCCATAATACCCAGTACAACTAGGTTACTGCAATTTCTGGGAGCCCAGGAATTTCCTTGTATTTTTAGCACAGCTAATTAGCTTCTGGAAATGTATGAATAAGTATTATTGCTTGCTTTTCGCGTAAAGGGAAGCAGACACAGTAGTGATTTGCCCAAGGCCACTCAATAAATCAGGGTAACTCAAGATTAAAATTCAGGTGATCCTGTCTTCCTGCTCCAGGAACTATTCACTTGACCACAATTCATAAACACACAGGAGTACAGTCAATTAGTTAAATGGAGAAGATGGATAAGTTCATTTAGTTGTGGGAAACCTAGCAGCTGTGGAGAAGTACACACTTAGGCTGAAACAAAAACCCTACCCCTTCATGCAGTAGGCCCTTTGGAGTGCTGGGCCACCACTGGTAGGGGAGCAGAGAAGTGGCTACCAATGTCAGAGGAAGGGGAAGGAAAGGGAGGGAGAGAGAATGAGAGCTTACCTTGGGTAAACAGCACCTGCCATAGGGAAAGGGAGTGGGAGAGAGCAGGGTGGGCTGTGGAGTGGGATAAGAGGCACAACACAGGTCAGAGAAGGGGAGGCACCTTGCCAAGATGCCTATCACTGCTCCCTGGTGCCATGGACCATATCCAGTCACTGCAGGGGCCAGATCCAGCCCATGGGCCAATAGTTGAGCACCACTGACTAAATAGTGAGACTCCAAATGAGAAGTGTGAAATTTCAAGGGTACACTAGTCCAAACAAAAAGCAAGGTTTTGACTAAACTTGACCAGTGATAACAGCCATACCATTTGGAGCAATATTTATACATATTTATATTTATTCTATAGGCCTAGAACCCCCAAATGGGTTCTGGAGCAACTGGCCTGGCATCAGGGATGGAGAGAGTACAGCAGCATGATAAGTAGTGGCTCAGATCTGTGATGGCATCATAAACAGGCAGTATACAGAAAACCTCAGCTGCATGTTATAAACAAACTATGTTAGATGCACACAGGAGAAGCTGACAGAAACAGGCAGAAAGAGCTGCTTCAAGGGCCTTGCATACTCAAAAAGAGGGGGGCATTTAGTTAGCCTGAAAAAGTAACAAATGTACTGCACCTGTCTGGCTTCCTTGACACTGGTAATTCTCAGTCAGGGTGCTGTAAGATCCTTTTAAAGGTGTTGCACAATATTATCCCCTTTAGGCGTGCAAACACAATTCATAAGAAAAACCCTAAGGCTGCTTGCAGACATTAAAAAAACAAACCCAAAACAGCGCTTTAAACTCTGCATGCCCTCATGCAAGCCCAGAAGAGGCATCATGTTAGATGGACTCAGCTCACTCACCCAATGTCTGTATAGCTTGGGCACTTTAGTGGAGCTTTTTTGGCACTTTTAGCTAATAGCTGATTGAATGAGCTTTATATAAAGGCGCCAAAAAGCCCTGCTCAAGCGCCTGATCTATACAAACACTGCAGAGCTGAGTCCAACTAACACGCTGCTTCTTCTGGTAAAGCGCTTTTTTCCCCCACGTCTACCAGAAGCCTTAGATTTTAAATAGGAATCCATAGTGTCAAAGCAATTCTGACCTGTGGAGGTCTTTCTGAGCTCTTCGCAACAGAAGAATTCCTCTAGTATTTTTCTGTAGTCAAAAAATGAGTGAAAGCTAAGACCTAGCATTTTCTGAGGAGTGCCTTAGGTGTAAAAAGGTTCAGACCCACTGCTTTACAAGGGTCCATTTGCCTGTGGAACTCACTGTCACAAGATACCAGCTGGGACAGAGAAGATTATAAAAGACAGGGTACACCATTATTAGTTTAACAATAGGATAGCTCCCTTGTGCTTTTATTCTTGATATAAGTCATTAAATGTTGGTTTCTTAACTGACCATTCTGGTTCCCAGAGAGGATGGAACAGGCACCACAGGCAGTGCAGTATGGGCAAGCACATGCAGTATGGATCCTAGACTGGCCAGAGCAGGCACCACATTGTTACCTGATGCCCATCCTGGCTGGACTGCACCACACGTGGTGCCTTCCCTGGCAGCTCTAGCATCATGTGCACATGGCAGCTGCTCCAGCCAGTCTGGAACCCATGCTGCAAATGGCAACTGTGAGAAGTACGTGCAGTGCAGGTTCTGTATTGCCTGCCACAAGTGCAATTTCCCAGGTATAGTCTGACCAGGGCAACACTACATGTAGCATGGGGCTCACTCCAGCCAGTCTGGAAACCATATTATATACCCCTGTAGCACAGTTCCCAAGTGGCCATGGCAGGCTCCATGTGTAGCAGGGTTCCAACATGTGCCATACCCTGTGTGGGTCTGCTCAGACCCAGAAGCAGCACCGGGCGCAGGACGGCAGGGCCCCATGGGCTGGATTCAGTCGATAGGCTGTATCTTCATCACCCCCAGCTTAGGGGATGCGAGACACAGAGCAGCACTGTGCCACTGATCTCCTATACTCAATGGGATCTTTGTGAGCAAGATTAGACCTCTTTGTGGGCTGGATCTAGCCCATGGGTCATAGGTTGTCAACCTCTAGAATATGTCACAGATGTGTCTTTCAACTGGGTCTTGAGGCAGAAGTTAGCCCAGCATAGTAACTGTACTGGTAAGAGGTAGGTGACAGTGGTTAGTGCACAACTAGGTCTGACATCATGGAGAAGAAGTGACCGCCTAACCAACTGACACACTCAGGGAAGGGAATATTTGCCTGACTTTGGGAAAACAGTTAAGATCAGTCCTATAAGCAAAATGAAATGTGCACAAAACCACAGAATCAATTTAGAAGCTGCTATACTAAGAGATGGATCATGTACCTAAAAGGCAAGCAGTGGAAGGGAACAGTAAAGCCTTGCTGAGTTTATCAGACCTACAAATACATCTTTTATGAAATCAGAATCTAGCTCGACCAATATAAACAAACTAGAATTCTGCTGATGCCAGGAAACATGTGAATGGGAGAAACAATATAGGGACCTATACTATAGGAGGCAACATGGACTGGTCTGAACCATGAGCCAGATCCCAGTTCTTTTCCCAGTTATGCCTTTGACTCAGCATTGCCGACTCTTTGATTTTATCATGTCTCCCATTATGTGGTGTGCTTCCTAAAGGCGCAGCTCCCAAAGTCATGTTTTTTTATAATATTCTCAGCTTTCACTTCAATAAATATAACTATTCCCATATATATATCTTCTACTGTTGAAAAGAAAAAATACAAATGTAAAGAATCAAAAAAAGGAGGGGCTTTCCCCATATGGCCTATTCATAGTAATAACATTTGATGTTAAAGGACTTGAACCCCTCCCTTTCACCCAGTGCTTGGGGCTGGCAATACCGCTCAACTGTTGACTAAATTGGGACAATCATTTCAACACTTTGTGCCTCTGATTTCCCTCCCACCTAGTGGTGAAACAGATATGACAAAGAAGTATCTGTGGATTTCAGATGCTCTCTTTTTCTATGTGGCTCCTTAGTTCCTAACCCGAGAGTGCCAATCGTGGTTGGAAAGTCCAGGCCAATGATTCTCAGCCTGGGTGCCGGGGCACTGTGTGTGGAGTGCTATGGGATCTTTTGAAGGATGCTGCAAGGTGCAAGGAGAAAAGCAGGTGTAAGGAGATAAATGCAGGGTCAGGCCTCTGCTTAGCCACTTCCCTGCCCCTCTGCAAGGAGGTAAGCATTGTAATAAATTCATTAATTCTTAAAATGGGGTGCTGCTCAATCACAAAAAGTTATAGAGGTCGCTTTGAGTCAAATAAGGGATGCCTCGAGTCCAAAAAGGTTGAGAACTACTGATCTAGGCATTAGTACCTCTGTAAAAGTAGCATCTCTGCAAAAGATGCAGGTGTCTTTAGTCACTTTATGTTCACTATTTTAGGAACAAGAAGGTTACGTGCATAACCATAGCTAGTTCAGGGTGTCCTTGTGAGCAGATGGCAATTACAGAAGAGGCAGAAGCATGAGCTAATGTAACTTTTTATATAATTTTTTTAAAACATGAAACAGAACATTCCTTTTCCAAACACATTTTTATGAGAAACCAGCTAATCCTAAAGATTAAAGATGCTGAAGAGTAACATTATGCAGCAATTTAGGAAACTCAAGAGCTGTAAATCAGAGGGTTTATATGGTAGCTGTATATGGAAACACAGTATGAAATAGCAGAGATATTAAGAGGGAGAGTGTGCTGTACCCTTTGAAACAGTAACTGTTCCTGAAAAGTGATTTATGTGGTGCCTGTTTTTAAAAATACTCAAATTAAGGCAGATTATAATTGCATACCATGTGTGATCAGCTGCGAAACTTATCTTTGTTAAAATATTAGGATAAGTACAGCTTGATATGGTCAAATCAAAACCACCTCACTAAAGGAAAATCATGCATCTATCGGAACCAAGAGCTCAAAAAAAAGTGTATACTCTGTACCAGCAACCTACTGATTTCTAAAAAACAACTTGAAGTGTTGATCACAATCTCTAATGCCTGCTATAGATCTGGAACTAAGTTATTAGAGATCATGTCTCCTATTCAGAAGTTACAAACAAGATTGCTCTCAAGCTCCATTAGTTCTTCACAGCCAGAAATAAAGTATTTTCAAAAAGGGCATACACCCCAGAATGTGCTCTGCCCTAAAGCTAACCCTACAGAGGCTTTGGGCTAAATAATCTCTTGAGCCAGGATGCTTTGAAACTTGGTTGCATTTCCTTTCATAAATGTTAAATTTAGGCCATCATAAAAAAATTGAGCAAAGGATAAGACTTCTCTGTATGATCAAGGCTTTGAAGAATTTCTGGTTTAGTTTAATAGTACAGGTTTGAGAACTTTGGTTATGAAGCCAAAGGTTTCATTATTCGCCTCTAGGATGAAGAGTAGTTTTTTGGTATTTTGAATTAATCTGTTTTATAAAAGTGTTTGCACTGCCAAACATTTGGGTACTATTACTAGTGCCAATGCAAACCTTTCATAAACCACCTTTTATTAGGTCTCTGCCAAGCCCAGCAGCAGTATCAAGAAAAATGCCCCACCCACTCATTCCCTCTCCACCCAAGCCAGAGGCGGACAAGTGGGTGGGGTAGACGGTTCCAAATCCTAAGCACATGCCTTAATGCTGCTCCTGAGCTTTGCTAAAACAGATACCAGGGAAGCTTTGCACCTCCACAAACATTTTAGTAAAAAAAGTTTTGCTTGGAGTTCTGATATCTTTGAACAGGCGTGACTTTTTTAATTCTGTTTCATTACTTCATAGTGAAACTTTAGCCAAGTCATAGGTGTCATAGGTGTGAATAAATCTTTACAAAACCCTTGCAGATGTGAAGCTTGACAGTTTCATTTTAATTTTTGCCTTGGCTGTAATCACATTAAGAAAACAACCCCAGAATATACGAGGTGATATAGAGGGAGATAAACTAAAACTTTGGGATGCATACTATGCACCAGTACTTCACACGTGCTGCAAAAGTTGATGGATTTCCATGTAAATTTCTAAATTTAATCTCATACTTTCTAGACAAATTCTCAACTACTATGACAGGGGTCCAAATTCTGCTCTCAGTTACATCACCGCAACCCCACTGACTTTGGTGACTGAGGAAGCTTAATCAGTTGTAGGAGCGTCGTCAGACCTCATAAGGAAACCAACAGTGCACAAAATTTACTTTAATTTGTCTAATGTCCAACAGCAGACAGCAAGCATCCCTGTTTTTAATGGCTAATACTGGCAATTTTCTTCCCTCATCATGCTAGATGAAACAAATTATGTAATGGAATAACAGCTGAAGTGTGCAATCACAAAATAAAAGGATTTCTTATAGTGCTTTATAACTGGTGGTACCAAAGCAGTAGTTCCAAGGCTACTACAACTGAGTATGTCTGCTGGAAAAGAGGGAGGTCAGAAACTCCCTCCTTCCAGTTACCACCAGAACATTTTCTTTACAGGACCTTATGTAATTCATTTACTTATTACACTTATTAGCCATTTGTGTTTACAGTAGTTAATTCATTCTGCCTGTTTCTCCTCCTAATAGGCACCAACTCACAGAGCCTTGTAGTTAGAACATCTGTCCTTTATATTCCTTGAAGAATGTGGTTTACCAAATGAAATAATCTCTTCATCTCTTGTCCAAGAAATCTTCTTGAAAACCCTGAATCTTTGCAGTTGTCCTCTGCATTTTTGGTTTCTGGAATATTTTTAAGTTCTTTATTCAGCTCCCAAAAATACTTTTTCCACTGATTTTAATATGCATTGGATCTGAGCTCTGGTGATATGTTCAGACCAATTTCTACTATATCTTCACTAAGCACGAGGACAAAAATAATGACTTTCAATTAGCTGCAGTGATTTTTCCAAGTATACCACATCCTCTCAAATACTGGTAATAGTTTGGATGACATGTCTCTTGGATGTCATGTTGTTGTAGCATACCTGCTCCCTTAGCAACACTGCATGTATATTTTGCTGGATACACCTGGCAATTTAAGCACCAATATAGCAGCCCAGCACTATGCTAGAGCATTATAATTCATTTTATTGTTCATTAGGTTCCCACTTGTAATTTCAGCTTTTGCCCATCACATTTTCTTCCCGCTACCACATCCTTCCTAAACTGCAGCTGTCTATTTTGGACAAAACATGGAACACATATTATTATTCCTTTACTTGTGCTAGAATTTAAGTGTGTATTAAGTGCTTTGTGGGATTAAGACCAGAATGCTCACTGAGTGTCTTGCAAGATCAAGATCATACAGGCTATTATTCACTTTATAAACAGGGACAGCCCCTCTTTCCAAGAAAATCATATAATTTCTAGGTAGCTAACAAAAATTAAGATGTTCTTGGCTTTTAAATTATTTGGTATATACTCCATCTCCTCCAGAACACATGACAATGATCCTAACAAAGCAAAATTAACAGTTACATAGCACATAATCCTTGAGATGAAAAAAGAAGTTTCCTTTCAAATTCTAGTCTCGCAGTGACTCAACAGTCACTTCCAGTTGTACTTTTTAAAATATCTTTATTTCAATACGGAATTAAAGTGAAATAGAGACAAACAGCAGGTCTGAATTATTTCTTGTTCAAAAGGTACACAGAACAAGAGTCATATAAAATAGGGCTTGTCCAACTGGCAGCCTGAAGGCCAGAACCGGGGGGTTAATGTGTCCTGCAGCCCTAGGATGCTGCTGCCTCCATGGTTGTTTTGCTTCTGCCTCCAGTGTCTCCAGGCTCCCCCGCCCCGCCATCCTCGTCCTTCCACTGTCTCCCTTGACCCTTATATGTGGTGGTAGTAAGGGTGGCTGCTCCCTGCAAGCTGTGTGGCTGAGGAAGTTGGAGGATGGCCCAGGGTAGTCCAGGTAGTATGATGAGGCATGTTGCAGTACAACACAGGGAGGGAAGGTATATGGCCTGGTATGAGGCCCCTGGCCACTTAGAAGATGAGCAGCCCTAATATAAAAAACTAAAAGGCTCCCTGAGATTCCCTTGTAGCCATAATGCCCATTCGTAAAACAATAACAAAGTGCTTTGTACTGGACACAACCTAAAATATACAGCTTTCTTGCTTTTAGAAGGACTACCTAGATTTCATTAGGATCACAGAATAATAGTTTGCTAACTGTAAAATACACTTTATTGTGTAATAAATTTCAACCATTCCAAAATCCTCCTTCAAAATGAATTGAACAAAAGAAAGGAGAAAATCCCTGGAAAACATGTTTGCCATACATCTGTTTTCTAACCAGCTCAACTTAACACAAATTCACAGCATTTCCTATGTTCAAAGGACTATTTAGCTACTGAATGAATGGCGAATTCTCCACAACCTCCATATTAGCAACATTTGTGCCATCCTTTTTACAGAGGAAATGACTGGCATCCAAAGAAGATATGACTTTGCCCACCCGGCATCCCATAGCAAGCCTATATATAATTATAATAATTCAGGAATTTCAGACTTCCAGTCTCACACTCACATTTATTAAATTTGTTTTCACTGGACAAGATCAGGAGTTCAGATCCACTGCTTAGAAGTCCACTTTTACTTGTGGCAGCTTCAGCAGACCTGCCTGTATTTCTAATATTTTAGACCACATCTTCAAAAGATCTTTCAATGGAACAAACTCTTTCTAAAAATTATGAATTACATATCACTTCATTTATTATTAAGAGCCAGATAATAATCTGAGCACAATCACCTATGAATACAGTCCCTGAAAAATATCTATGCAGACTATGTTATGTACCACTCATTCAAATGGTCTTCTGTACCTGCAACACACAGATTCCTTCCCCTGCGCCCCCCAAGAAAAAAAAGAAAGAAGGTGCTGTATGATCTAACTCTGATTGTTATTGTCCCTATTTTGTTTTTGGTCTTAACACAGTACCTAGGATCACTAATCATAGCCCTTGGTGCCTCACTGTGTTAAGCATTGTACAGACAGAAAAAAGAGAGGGTCCCTGACCCAAGAAATGTAAGATAAGGCACTACAGATGGAGAGAGAAAGACAGAGAGGAACACAATAGGAGACTATTCCAGTCTACGCACACCAGTGGCTTAACCATTGCCATAGACCCCATAGCAAAGTAGGTTTTAAAGAGGGATGTGAAGAAGTATAACAAAGTACCTTTGTGAATGTGTGCAGGGAGCTCTTTAGGGAGAGCTCCTGAGCTGAGCAGAGCTGCGAGCTGACCCCTCAACAGTGAATGAGTAAAGATACTTTGGGAGGGGAAAGTCCATGAAAAGCCTTGAAAGTGACAACAAATGGTTCATGTCTAATGTGATAAGAGGGTGGATATAAATCAGGACACTCTGCCTTTATTAAGGCCAGAGAGGAATATTGCTGTAATTGAAATGTAAGATAGTAAGGACCCGGACAAGAGTTTTAGCTGTTGTGGATGGACAGGAAAAGCTGTAGCTTGGAGACAACATACAGAAAATTTAGACATACCTTCAATGTGAGAAACTCAAGAGAAGCTAGAATTAAAGATGATGCCTGGTTATGAAGGTGTGTATATTGAGCAGAACTGTGGTGGTGCTTACAGTGACAGAGAAGTTTTCAAGGAGGGATGGAATGGGAAGTGACAGATTAAGAGGATAAACGGAGAAAGACAGATCCATGGAAGCCAAAGGACAGCAAGATTTCAAGGAAATGACAGGGCTGACAATGCCATGAGGATGGAGCACTCGTTCAGAGATCCAGATAGAAATAGGATTGGGTTTTAGGATGGAATTGGTCTCACCACCTTCTCTGGTCAGTTTTCTCTTGGAAGAAATCGGTGAGATCTCAGGTAATAAAAGAAGGAGCAGGAGAGAGGAAGGCGTTTAGGAACAAGTCTCAGGTGATGAAAAGATGGCTGGTACACCAATATATTAGTTGCTAGGGGTGCACCAATACATTGGTCCATATTGTTATTAGATAGGAAGATGGCAAAATTGACAAATGAGAGCATGAATTTCTAGCCTGTTAGGGGTCTCCAGGCATGTTGGGGGTGAACCAGGACTGGGAGTTGGCAGGATAGTTCTTGTGATGGGAGAGAGGGGCAAAAGAGTTCAGTGTAGTAAGGAAACATGTGGAAAGAATCAAAAGCATAGCAACTGAAGGAAGGGAGGTGAGGGCAAGAAGAAGGTACCTGAAAGCAGAAAAGAAGAACACTGATAGAATGGAGGTCTCAGGAAGGCCAAGTGACAGACAAGTGAGGGAAAACATACAGGTGAGCAATGCTGGAAGAGAGAAATCTGGAGAATATTAATTCAGCCCCTGCATTAATGAATGAAAATCAGGCTGCTTAACCTAACCAATTGTTACAAACATACAAGTTGAGATTCTTCACAAGAAGCAAATGGTGAATGGATAACTATAAGTGTACATTTAGATCTTTGTTTTAGTTTTTTTCCTATGAGTAAACCCCTGTGGACGATCCAGTTAACTTATAATAAGCATATGCCTAAGTGTCTGAAGTGTCTGAAGAACTGGAGTCTTAAGAGGCCACTTCTGAAAATCTGAGTATTGCTCCAAAAACAGCATTGTGGAGACCTAAGGATGTTGCTGGATTCAGACAGAAATGTCATATGTTTAAAGTCCTATATCAACGGTATCTCACCCCACTTAAAATTAAATACAATATAGGAACAGGCAAATATTAGAGCAGAGGCGGGCAAAATATGGCCCATGGGCCAAATCCGGTCTGTCAACAGATTCAAGCTGGCCAGAGGGTGGATGGCTGCCCACTCGCTGGATCTGGCCTGCGGGCAGCTGGCAGCTCCAGCTGCCACATGGTGCCGGGCAAGCAGCTGTGACTGTTTTGGCCCAGCAGCATCAGGCATTAGCTGTGGACTCAGGTGGGGCTTCACCTGCAGTGCACAGGTGGCGGCAGCAGCTGTAGACACAGAGGGCAGGTTCAGAAGCCCAAATGCAGAACCCACCTGCAACGTCCACAGCTGACCCACCACTCTCCCGACATGTTGAAAGCTCCTGCCCAGAGCTCTGACCTGGAACCTGCCAGCAGCATCAGCTGTGGACACAAGCAGGACCTGCTGCTGCACCAGGTGGGTGGCAGCATCTCTCTCTGTCTCTTCTCATCTCTTTCTCTCTTCCCCTCCTTTCCCTGCTCCCTTCAGTACCTGGCTGAAGCTGACACAGCCACCTGCCCAGCACGGCAGCAACTCCTGCCTAGCTCCACAGCTGAGAGTTACATTTACTACAATTTTGGCCAGGTTCTGGATGGAGGGAAGGAAGGAGAGAGAAACAGACAGAGACAGAAGGAGAGAGACAGAAAGAGAGAGGAAGAGAGAGAAAGAAAGAGAGAGGGATAGTTTCAATCTCGGGTAAAATGCTTATGGGTATACCATCTGGAGGCTGGCATTTATCTGGTGGTTGTCAGTTTAAATTGTACAAAAGAGGTTTCTAATATACTTTACTGGAAGAGATATTTTGCAACTCAAGATAGTCATTGAACCATTTATTCCATCATCTTCTAAGGTGTAACAAGACTGTCTCCAGCCCCTGTTCCAGGTGTTAGAAGGAGACAGACCAGGGTTGGGGAATGGATGGAGTCTGGTAGTGATATACTGCCTCTGGAGTTATTGGAAAAAAGGTCTGGGTGCAAGGAAGGAGTGGGATCTCAGCCACATGGGGTCACCCATGTGAGGAATAAGCCCTCGTTGGCCCCTGGAGGCAGGTGGACCAGAAGAGGGAGCTGGAATGCAGACCTCCCCTGGGTAGGTGAGTCAGGTGGGGGGCGTGCCTAAAGGCAAGTGGGGAACCTAGCACTTTGGCTAGGTGGGGATCCCCACTTTGCTACAGGAATACACAGCCAACAGAGAGCTGTGGACTCCACATGAAGATGCGGAGCAGAAACTTTCAAGCAACCAAGCTAGGATGCCCTGGTTGAACCTGGTAAGCCCAGAAAGAATCAAGACAACACTGAGGGAGACAGAATCTAACATGGTCAATTTCTGAAACTGTAAGCTACAAGTGGGATTTCTAAAGAGAGGAAAAAGGGGAAACTACAGGCCAGAAAGGCTGAGATGGGGAGAGAAAACAGAAGTTTAACCAGCCCAGTGTTTCAGTGCACGGATGAACTGACGGAACTTCTAGTAATTTGATAAACTGATTGCCAGCAACCCGGGACTACCAATGAATTGACTTTGATTATACTACTAATTTGATTATTTATTGGGCATGTGAGGGATTGATGAACTGCCTGTTGATTAGATGGGGGGAGCAAGGGTTAATTGATTTACTAGAATGAGGAGACATTGATGAATTTATTGACTATTACTTTGGGAGAATAAAATGTACTGGGTGGGCTAACATTGTGAACTTGATTAGGTAACGGTAGGACATCCTGAAGAAAGAATTAATTGATTGATTTCAATCAAGAAGGATTGACCAATTAATTATGGCCCATCCTGGCAAGGGAAGTAGCTTGGTGGTACTTTATTGTGGATTTGGCAGGACTAATTATGAAGTCTTCTGGAGATTCAGTAGGCAAAACTGATTTAGGGACCCAACTCCTATTTATCTGATAAGCTCCAGTGGCCCCTTCAAGCAGGACAGAGATGCAGACAAGAGACAAAGCACTGCCTAACGTGAACTGTGTGGGTCACAGACAGTGGGTACTGAGTGACTGTTATTTCCTGAGCAGGTCTGGGCTCAGGAGTTAAGACCACAGAAGCAGATGCCAGAGCTTGAGTAGAAAGGGGCGGGGTGTAGGAGACGGGATGCCCTGCAGAAAGGACAGCCTTCAGCAAGGTGAATCTTTCCCCCTTTTGTAACATTCAGCCTCCCTCTAACTGTGAACAACAGGTTGTGGTGGGCAAGAGCAAAGGTGGGGCAGAGAACCAGTGAACCTGGAGAGACGGGGACCCAGCCACACCCCCTTACATAACGTGTCACAACCCCCCAACCCCCCCACTTCAGGCTAGTGAAAGATAGTGAGCTGTATTAGACTGAAAGTAGGCAGAAGGCAGGACAGGGTGGCACCCTTATAGACTAAGTAATTCAGAGAGACATAAACTTTGGTAGACTACAAACAAATGCCTATCTGAACAGATTAATTTATACAAAGGTATCACCTTGCCTTTTGCCAAAATAGGCTAGTGTCATCCAAGGAAGAAACTGTCAAGATGGTCCAATACAGATAAACTGTTGTGCGACTATTTTCTCCTAAAATTGGATGTTTACTAGCCAGCCATTAATAGTATATATTGTAGGCTGTGCCCCAAAGTGCAGTCCATTTGTTTTAATTTTATTGTTCACATGATGTGGTATGAGGCTCAAAGCAAAATATATTCTGAGTATAACTTTTTTTTTTAATCTCAGCATGCTAAACTATGAACTGGAGACTCAGGAAAAAACAACTTAAATCTGATAGTGTTGAAGGAAATGTGTGAGAGGCAAGGATTTTTGTAGGTAATATCTTTTATGGGGCCAGCTGCATGGTTGGGATACACAGGCAAATTTTTAATACAGTATATTCTTCTTCAGCCCTGAACTTAAATCGGACTATTCAAACACTTGATCACAACTGAGTTGCACATTAATAACAAAAAAATCAAGTTGTTAAGAAATCCATGGAGTTTTTTTTAACTCAATGGCTGTCCTAGCCAGAAAGCTATGTAATAAACCATTTTAATAGGAAATGCAAGGGTCGGTTATTGCATAGTGCAAAATATAATATGGAGATTCAATGAAACAGAAAGGAAACAAAGTTCCAGCTATTAACTACTGAGCATTTAAAGTGTAAGAAGCTTTTCTGGGAAGATTGCTCAATCGTGTGCTACTTAAAGCACTCACTTTTTTTCTTTAGTATTTAAAGACAACACTTCTGCAGACAAGTAATTTAGCTCCCTTCTGTACTAAATATACTACAGTCACATGGCTTATTCATCAGCTAAGTATCAGGAACTTTCAAATTCAACTTTCTTTCCAAATGACAGACTTGCTGCATAGCAGGCACATGTCAGAAGATTGTGCTAGAAAACATTTAATCTTCACCAAAAGCTTTTATTCCAGCTGCTGAATTTGAACATATTACACAAAAATATTTTCCAAGGAAATAAGTTACGTATGGAACATGAAGCAATTGAAAATCATTTTAATGCATATTTCTAGTTTTAATAGAAGTTATACAGAGGCATTAATTCTCCCAGGGATGAAAACCAGTTCTCATTGCTTTGTTAGATCCTTTAGGAAAGGATATTGTGTAATATTAGCAGTGGTAATCTACCAGGAAACTATATCCTATTTGCTATTCCCAAACCACCGATGACCCTTATGTATAAATGCCAATATTTGCCATTTGAGGACAGGATAACCTAATAAATCTTTTCCAGATCTGATTATTTAATCCTAAAAAGTGTTTGGTTTTCAGTGATGCATTACATCCCCCTAATAATGATCATTTAGGCAATTCATCTTAACCTTCCAGATGTTTCATCTCTCAAGCAGGTATAACATAAAGAAATTCAAAGGAAAAATAAACTGTAGTGTAATGGTGGTAAATCAGCATTCTGAGTTTTCATTAGATACTCGGCTCAACTAATTGAACTGTGAATCTGGACCAGGTGAGAACCTGGCAGACTTAGGCCAGGCAACTTTGTAAAAGACAGTCCCTTGCAATGATAGAAACACCCAACAGAGATGCCAAAAGAGGGCTTGCCTGAGAGTTTACCTGAGGAGGGAGCCAGGACTGAGTATAACTTTTTTTCGTTTTCTTTTCTACCACCCTCCAGAAGCAAGGAGACCCAAGTGGAGAGTGGATCAGCAATTATTACTTGCGTGGGATGTGCCACATTCAGGTTCCTCAATGAGACCCAAAGAAACTTCACTTGTACAAAGTGTGAGCTTGTGTCCATCTTAAGAGGACGAGGATTGAGGGTTGGAAGTACATGCATCTGTCGCGTTCGAGGACCGGTGTACCCTTGACCTGCTAGCCTGGGTTGGCATGACCGGCTGGATGCGGGTACGATACGGTGGTCGTACAGGTAGAAAAGCAAGAGGAGTCAGGTGGTTTAAATGTGTTTTGGTTAAAGATTTATTATTACTTACACTACAGAAGATTTGCAGCGTAAGAAGGAAGTCGTGGTTACACAGTGAGAAAGAAGAAGTTCAGTTCAGCTTGCAGATACTTTTCTGTTGCACAGATTATAAACTGCTTGGTGCAGATTTTCAGCAAAGCATACAGGTAACTTCAGTTCAAAGACATTCGTGAGCTCTTGGTGAGAATGGACGAGTCAACAAAATCGGATACACCTGAAAATTTTTGCCGCAGGTGGGGAGAGGTCAGCGATTGGCCAGATCGCTGACTATGTCTCCTGGGCGTGCGTGGAGGTCTCCACCGAAGGTGGAAATCTTTCCAAAATTATAGGTTTTCAGGTAGCCAATCACAACACACCAGGTTTGAATAATTACAGGACTGCCAATTATGACTGTGAACAGACTTTGCGTGTTTCTTACTTCTGCTCAGGTTTCATGCAAGAATGACTGCGCATGTATTTTACATTTAAGCTGGGGGAGGGCTGGATATGGAACTATGATGACAAAATATGTTATGTTAACCTTTTGACCTTTTTGCCATCGGCATCTGAAATCAAAGATTTTTCTTTGACAGCATCCATACTATGCAGTATCAGAGAGAGTGAAGACTTACCAGATAGAAAACATGAGAAGCTGGTACAGGAGGTGCATCACAGCAAAGAAATGTGCCAGCACTTTAATGCTAAAAGAAGAATCTCCAATATCCACAAGGTGAGTTTGAGATAAGTAATTGTTTCCTGGTGCTCTGCATTAGAACTGCCAGAAAAGAAGGCATCAGGGGAAACAGTGGTTGGCAAGAACTAGACAGACTCACAGACCAGAAAGCAAGAACTGCACAGCTGTCTGGGTCAGGGGTTCCATGACCACTATACCAAGGATAAGGAAGCAGGTGGTAGTGGCTACTGACTCCTGAGTGGGACAGAAACATCCTCTTCTTGTCTGGTGTTGGAGTCCTTTGAGTTCTACTTGCCTGGAGCTCAATTCAAGACATCACCAAGAGATT
Organism: Crocodylus siamensis; assembly: GCF_052110815.1. Taxonomy (NCBI): domain Eukaryota; kingdom Metazoa; phylum Chordata; order Crocodylia; family Crocodylidae; genus Crocodylus; species Crocodylus siamensis. The sequence goes on along the minus strand of NC_143398.1, from coordinate 85,510,087 downwards.
GCTAGATCACCTGTCCCTCAGACTACTGCCCCTTCCTGCTTGTCCAACAATCCTACCAGAAATATTCCTGAGCAGATCAGAGGAGACTCCAGGCAGAATGTAAAAGGGTTGGGGAAAAGTGCTGTTCTCATCAATCCTAAAGGACCACTGCATCGTGGAGGTAAATGTGTAACTGAGAAAATAGTGCTGATGTAAAGGCTTTGAATTCTTCATCAATAGGTAGATGTTCCAGTTTAGAGGATTGCTACTGAGAGATGGAATCCCTCTGATAGACTGGAAAAAACATCTTCAAGTCCTGACTAGCTAACTTGGTAAGGAGGGTGTCACGGAGTGGGGTGCAGGAGCGGCTGTGCTCTCGCTAGCACCCCCGCCGTGTCAAGTAAGGTGATCCAGCACCCTCAACTCGCCCGCCACGTCTTTGATGTTATAGGTTCAAATGGGAGGCTGCCTCTTATCACCCCTAGACACCGCGCTGGTATTGTTCCTCTGTTTCCAGTGGGTGTCCCAATACATCCCTTTCCTTATGGGCAATGCATGCCTCCTACCTCCCCTTCAGCATGCCCCAAGCCTCGCAGCTCTTCCTGGACGTTATAAGGTCCTTCCCCTTCGGCACCCTTTCTCTGGCGCCCCTGGGCTGGTCATGCGCCCAGCGCCCTTCTCTGGCGCCCCTGGGGTGGTCATGCAACCGGCGCCCTTCGTCTGGTGCCCCTGGGCTTGCCACGCAACCAGTGCCCCTTCTCTGGCACTCCTGGGCCTGTCACACGACCAGTGCCCCTTACTACTGATTAGCCCAATCGGGCTCACTAAGGGTGTTCTTCCCACTGGGGTCGGTGGCCTAAGCCTTTCCTGGCCCCTTTGGGTTCCTGACAATAATAATTATCCAAATCCTATCCCCAGTTGGGACTCAGGTGGCCGTAGTTGTACCTGGCCCCCTGGACCACCGCCTGGGTCTTTTGCCTCACTAGGGTCAGCGGCTTAAGCCTTGCCTGGCCCCTCCGGGTTCCTGTCAATACTACTTATCCACTCAGGCTCAGGCGACCTAAGCCTTACCTGGCCCCTCTGGGTCCTGTCAGTAATAAGTATCCAGATAGGCTCAGGCGGCCGGAGCCTTACCTGGCTCCTTTGGTTCCTCGGGGTTCCTGTTATCCTGGAAACCCTCTGGAACGCCTTCTAGACCCGCACCCCCCTTGGGGCGACTGTCAATAATCTACACCCCTCTTGGGGTTGCTTCTTATTACACGTGCCCCACCTGGGGCCTCTCTTCCACACATGCCCGCCCCACGGCTTCTCAGCACCAACTCCAGGCTCTCTATAGCGACTGACTTGCCCTTGCCAGGCTAGTCACCTTTACAGCACCCACCCTAGGCTTTTATCTGCGTGGCTCCCACACCTGGAGCCCAACACGAGTCCCTACAGGCTTCATTCTGGTGCTACGACTCTTGGGCGGGGTCCTCTACCCTGCTCAGGCCTCTCACTATTGCCCACACAGAGCTACCCGCTGTGCCGCCTCGGCACTGACCAGCTGCGCCGTCCCAGGCAACACTTGTTTGCCCACACAGCGCACCGGGAACCCCCCAAACCACTGGGGAGCTCCCATGAGGCCTCCTCTCACCCCTACAGCCTCATCTGGTCCTCCGGTCTTAACCAGAACTAAATCAGGAGCCAAACGGCTATAACCCAAACACAAGAAGCCTCCTGGCTTGTAACCCAAAGTCCGCGCTCACTTGGCTCTTAGTCACGGCCCCTTCTAGGGTTCTCTCTCTCTATATCATCATGAAGCCAGTCAGGCTGCAACCATCCCCTCAGCCTGCTCAGCTCTCCCACAAAGCTCCTGCTCCTGTGGCCGCCAGAAGGGAACTGCTGGCTAGGCTCTGGCCTGGGCTATTTATACAGGCCAGGCTCTGCCCCCTTCTGGTCACCTGACCGCTTGGTTGCCACAGCAACCGGCACCTGAGCTGCCCCTGGAGATTGGCAGCTCCCTTTCATCACTCTTTAGGCACAGGGCACCTAAGTGCTCCTGTGACAGAGGGCTTTAAATCAGGGTTTATGGTAGATGAACAAAATCCTGCAGTCACAGGGCATTCATTTCAAAAGGAAGGGGGTTCTAGGAGGAAGCATAATTCTCAGGAAGGGCTAGGAAGCCATGGAAGAGCAAAAACCCATGCAAGAGGAAAGCAAGTAGATCATAATGCAAAGTACCTTAGATGCATGTATACAAATGCAAAGAATGTTGGGGGGAAGGGAAACCAGGATGAGTTGGAAGTCACAGTCTGTAAAGAAAATTATGATTTAATTAGTATTGCAGAGACTTGGTGAAATAACTACTCTGACTGGAATATCAATAGAGGGGCATATTCTGTTTCAGCAAGATAGCTTTAGGGGAAAAAAGTGGTACCACAATAAACACCAGCAATACATTTGCTTGTTCCCATGTCGAGGAGGAAAAAAAGCAGTAAACCTGGATGAAGATAACGGTGGAAAGGAGGAGAAACAGGTGATGTTATAGTGGGAGTCTACTATAGATTACCAAGTCAGTAAGGTGGATGAGGCATTCTTGAAGGAGATTGCATAATTTATGGATAATTTTGTTATGGTACTAATGCAGGACTTAAACACCCCTGCTATCTGCTGAAAGAATAATACTGCAGAACATAAAATCTCCAAGAGCTTCCTAAGAGGGTATGTATAAGATACCTTTCTGTTCCAGAAAGCTAAGGATGTGACCAGGATAATCTATTTTAGATCCTGATCTGACCACTAAGGAATGATGCTGAAAACGTTAAGGAGATGAGGACATTTAGCAGGAAGCAATAATGATATAAATAAACTCACGATTCTAAAGGAGCATATGAAGTTGGCAGAATAAAGATATTGGACTTGAAAAGAGCTAATTTCAACCAACTCAGAGAAACAGCAGATAAGATTCCAGACTGAATGAATGATAAAGGTATCCAGGAGGGCTGGCAGTTTCCAAAGGGCATAATATTGGAAGTTCAATGAGAAACAATTCCAGCACTGTGGAAACATATGAATAGTAGATTGGTATGGCTACACCAGGAGCACCTGGCATGCTACAAAGACAATGGAAGGAAGGGTGAGTCAGTAAGGCGGAAATACCAAGAAACAGCAAGAACTGCAAACACACAAAAAAAATTAGGAAGTCAAAAGCAGAGCGTGAGGACCACTTGTTGGTAAGGGAAGTTAAGGACAAGGAAGGCTTCTAGAAACACATTGGTCAGAAACAAAAGGCCAAGGAAGCCAGAGGTATAACTAGGGATTTTGGTGCCCTGGGTGGAGGGAAGAGGGGTACCAAGTGCCAGAATGTAAGGAGGAAGGTGCCAAGTGCTTACTTCCTCATACAGGGCTACTGCAATTTGGGGAAAGCTCCCAAAACACAGCATTGGCTTCACAGGGTTGCCATTGTGGAGCCTGCTCTAAACTGGCAGCCAGGGGTGGTGCCCTGCTCATCCACCCCTAGTTATTCTACTGAAAGAAGCTATAGGTCTATTAAACAGGGAAGAGTTGGTTGAGAATGGGAAGGAAAGTGGAAGGCAACCTGAGTGACAGTGACCACAAGTTCATAGACCCTAAAAGGAGGCATAAAAGATGGCAGGAGAATAAAGACCCTGAACTTCAGGAAAGCAGACTTAACAAACACAGTGAACTGGTGGGCAGGATTCCCTGGGAGACCAGTCTCAAGAGCTAAGGAGTCAGCTGTACTTTAAGAAGGCCCTTTTTAAGGATGTAGAAACAAGCTATTCTGATGCAACAGAAGAATGGGAAATGCAACAGTAGGGAAGCCTGGCTAGAGAACAGTCCCTTCAATGACTTGAAATGCAGAAAAGAATTCTATAAAGAGTGGAAACTTGCTCATAGTACTAAGGAAGAGTATACGAATATCACACAGGCATGCAGGAAAAAAGATAGAAGCTAAGCCTAAGGCATGATTTATATGGCCATTGCCAATTGCATCTCAAAAGACAATAAAAAAAGATCCTACAGGTATGTCAAAAGTAATGCAGAAGGCAATCTAGCTGTAGATGATGCAGAGAACGATGAAATATTTAATGCCTTTTTTACTTCACTCTTCACAAACACGGGCAGCTACCAGATGATGAGTGCAGTTTGCAGCAAAGATGGTGAAGGAGACAAACAGCTTACAGTAATGGCAGAACAGGTTAGGGATTACTTAAGAGAAGCTAGATGCTTTCAAGTTGGCAGAGACAGATGGGATGCACTGCAGGCTAGAGAAGGAACTGGCTAAGGTAATTTCAGAATTATTCAGCTATGCTTCTGGAGGAGTCCAAGAGAGCTGGTTGTATTTTACAGAAACCTTACTGAGGGTGCAGTAACAAATCATCCTGATGCACAGGAAGACTAGTGAGTACAGGAGAAGACCAGCTTAACTTAGCACGGAATTCTTCAGTGAGCTACAACACAAAAAGAAAGCTTACAAGAAGTGGAAGCTTGGACAAACAACTAGGGAAGAGTAAAAAAGTATTGCTCAAGCATGCAGGGATGAAATCAGTAAGGCTAAAGCACAACTGGAGTTGCAGCTAGCAAGGGACATGAAAAGTAGCTAGGGTTTCTACAAGTATGTCAGCAACAAGCAGATCAGGGAAACTGTGTATCCGTTACTGAACCATGGAGGCAACCTAGTGCCAGATGATGTGGAAAAGGCTGAAGCCAGCTCAAGGTGCTGGCTGGGGCACACAGGCACTCTAGTGTGGGGCTAGCCGGCAGGCAGCCCCTGCACTGACGTACTCTTCTGCCCCAGCCAGCCACATCAGTGTCTGCACGTGCACTGTTGCGGATTGAAAAACTCCACAGCAGGATAGTACTTGTATTTACAAATAGTACCCTGCTGTGAAGTGTATTAGTTTCCTGCAGCTTAATAGGGCTGCACTTGTAGACACGCAATGTTTACTGCAGAACTAGTCAACACCACAATAAACAAACCTGTGTAGAGATGCCCAGTGCCTTATTTACCTCAGTCTTCTCAGGCAAGGTCAGTCCCCAGACTACTGCACCTGGCAGCACAGTTTGAGGAGGAGGTGAGCAGCCAGGGTGAAAGAAAAGTTAGGGACTATTTAGAAAAGCTGGACATGTACAAATCCATAGGGCCAGAAGTGATGCACCCAAGGGTGCTGAGCAAGTTGGCTGATGTGACTGCAGAGCCACTGGCTATTAACTTTGAAAATTTGTGGCAATTGGGAGAGGTCCTGAATGACTGGAAAAGGGCAAATACAGTGCCCATCTTTAAGAAAGAGAAGGAGGAAGATCTGGGGAACTATATGTCAGAGCAAAATTTTGAGTATATGCCGCCAACACAGAAGAGCTGGACTGACATGCGCGGTTTGACTCTGTGAGTGGAAAGTTCCAAGGCTCACCCAGCCCTTGCCCCCTGGGTGACCTGCGGACCTGTCAATCATTGTTGACCTATTTTCCCCACAGGTGCATGCTCAGATTGTGTCAGCTTCTGACTGAGCGCATGCTCAGTCAGAACCTGACATGAGGTAATCTGACTAGAAATTTCTCTCTGGAGAGCGTTTTGATTGGCCACTAAATTCATATAAAGGTTCAGTGAGCCCCTCCCTCGGGGGGAGATCGCGTTAGCTGAGGACAGAGGCTGCTGCTGCAGGGACTGTCTCTCAGTCAGGCTTTAGGGCCTATAGATCTCCTCCTTCGCCTCCGTTGCTGGTTGGTTTTCGTATCGCTCATTACCATACGGTTCTGACTACGCTTGCCTGGCTTCTGATTCACCTCGGTACTGATTAACGGCTACGATTTAGGATCACCCTTTGGACTTTGTTGTAACCCGGTTCCGGATCATCGACCTCGGCTTTCTTCACCGACCATGACTCTGCTCACTCCACTGACCTGACGTCTCCGCTGCATCATCTCCTGGCTTCTGACCTCGGCTTTCTCCTTCGACCACCCGATTGTCCATTACCTTGGACTGGCGTCACGCAGTTCTTTGGTTTACGTGTTACAGTTTTTGTCCTGTTGTGTGTGTTCCCCATTAATGAGCTGTTGACCAGCCCTAGGACTAGGTCTTCGGACTGAACCTCATGGGCCAACAGACCCCTTTGTTGTTCTTGTTGTTTGCACGTTCCAAACTGTAACTGAAGACTTCAGTACCTACGCCAAAAGCGTAAGTCAAATAAATCCTCTTGCCTTTTAATCCGCTCCGGGTCCGTATCTCCTGACTCTACGCCATTAATCCCACCTGTCCGTATCTGATTGCCACCCCGGCCCACCGTGACCTTGGGGTCCGATTCATTCTGTTTGGTTTTCCCCGACACTATAGAGCGGTCAGCCTCACCCCAGCCCCTGGAAAAGCCATGAAGCAGGTCTTCAAGGAATCCCTTTCTAGGCACTTGGAAAAGAATGTGATTAGGAACAGTCAGCATGGATTCACCAAGGTCAAGTCATGTCTGACCAACCTGATTGCTTTCTATGATGAAGTGACTGAGTCTGGATGTGGGAAGAACAGTGGACATGATATGCTATTGACTTTAGAAACGCTTTTGATACGGTCTTCCACCAAAATTCTCTCAAGCAAGCTAAGGGTGGATGAACGTAGCGCCCTATATAGTATATAGGTTGAATGAATGGACTGTAAGGTGGACAGAAAACTGGCTGGATCATTGGGCTCAGAAAGGAGTAATCAATGGCTTGATGTCTGGTTAGCAGCTGATATCAAGTGGAGTATCGCAGGGGCCGGTCCTGGGAACAGTTTTGTTTAATATCTTCATCAGTCACCTAGAAGATAGGATGGAGTGCACCCCAGCAAGTTTGCAGATGAGACCAAACTGGGGGGAGTAGTAGATATACTGGAGAATAGGGCTAGGATTCAGAGAGACCTAGAAAAATTGGAGGATGGGACCAAAAGAAATCTCACAGGTTTCAATAAGGATAAGTGCAAAGTCCTGCACTTAAGACAGAACAATCCCAAGCACCAGTACAAACTGGGGGCTGACTGGCTGGGCAGCAGCTCTTCAGAAAAGGACCCTGGGGGGTTACAGTGGACAATAAACTGAATATAAGCCAACAGTGTCCTTGTTGCCAAGAAGGCTAATGGCATGCTAGGCTGTATTAGTATGATTGTTGCCAGCAGATCAAGGGAAGTGATTCTTCCCCTCTATTTGGCACTAGTGAGGCCACATGTGGAGGAGTACTGTGTCCCCCACTACAGAAAGGATGTATAAAAATTGGAGAGAGTCCAGAGGAAGGCAATAAAAATGGTTAGGGAACTGGGGCACATGACTTCTGAGGAGAGCCTGAGGGAACTGGGCTTATTTAGTCTGAAGACGAGAAGACGGGGGATTTAATAGCAGCCTTCAGTTATCTGAAGGGTGGCTCCAAAGAGGATGGAGCTAGACTGTTCTCAGTGATAGCAGATGACAGAGCAAGGAGTAATGGTCTCAAGTTGCACCAAAGGAAGTTTAGGTTAGATATTTAAAAACAAACAAACAAAAAAACAACCTTCTCACAGAGAAGGTAAAAAGCACTGGAACAGGCTATTCACAGAGGTTGTGGAATCTCAATCCTTGTGGGGGTTTAAGACCAGGAAGGACAAAGCTTTGGCTGGGATAATCTAGTTGAGGATGGTCCTGTTTTGAACAGGGGGCTCGACTATATGACCTCCCAAGGTCCCTTTCAACCCTAAATTTCTATGATTCTAACACATGAAGATCAGTTGAGGTCCCAGATGACTGGAAAAGAGCAAATATAGTGCCAGTCTTTAAGAAAGGGAAGAAGGAGGATCCAGAGAATTATAGACCAGTCAGACTACCCTAAATGTCTGAAAAAAGAATGGAGCAGGTCCTCAATGAGTGTACTGTACAACAACTAGAAGAGAACAAGGTGATCAGAAACAGTCAGCATGGATTCACAAAGAGCAAGTCGCATCTAACTAACCTGATTTCCTTCTTTGATAAGGTGACAGACTCTGTGGATGTGATAATACCTTGACTTTAGGAAGACTTTGCACATTCTCATTAACAGGCTAAGGAAATATACACTAGATGAAAGTACTGTAACTTGATTTAACCATTTCATCATGCTCAATGAGTAGTCATCAATGATTCAGTGACTAGTTGGGAAGGGGTATCAAATGGGATTTCCCAGGGGTCCATCCTGGTTTCAGTGCTGTTCAACATCTTCATTAATACTTTGGATGATGGGACTGAGTACATGCTTAGCAAATTTACTGATGATACTAAATTGAGTGGAGTTGCAGACACTCTAGAGCAGGGGTGGGCAATTATTTGAGCCTGCAGGCCACATAGGGAACTTTGGGGAGCTGTAGCAAACCAGGTCAGTACCCTACCCCATCAATGCAACAGCTCACCAAACTTCCCTACGTAAAATGGGGCCATGTATAGGTGGGGAGTAGACGTGGGCACACGTGGGCAGCAGCTTCAGCAGGGCTGCCACTGCTGCTGCCTCTGGCCCACTCTCTTCTACCCCAAGGAGGAGCTGGAGCCTGAAGCTGTTGCCCAGGTTCAGCAGTGGCAGCCTGGGTATAGAGGCAGCAGCAGTAGCCTGGTGTGCTGCTGGGCACCTGGTAAAAATGAGACCTGGCAGCAGCTACCTCCCCCTTGCTAGTGTCAGGGCCTTCTCATTGTGGCTGCCCAGAGTCCGCACCAGGGCTCTCCTCCCCACAGCTGCAGCTGCCACCACCAACACTGCCTCTGGGCCACTCTGGGCCCTCACACCTGGCAAAGAGGAGCTCCAGGGCAGCCCTGGCTTGGGCTCTGGGCAGCAGCAGCAAGAAGGGCCTGTTAGCAGCGCTGGGGAGACAGCCATGCCCACCACCAGGTCCTGCTTTATTCTGCCTGGCTGCCACCACTGCTCGCCATGGCTAAGGTGAGTGGGTCCAGAGTGGGCACTCCAGGTACCCCAACCCCCAACATGGGTTGGGCCTGGGTTGTACCAGCTGCCTCCATGGGGCTGGGGCTGGCAGCAGCCAGATGGAGCTGCTGTCACCAGGGGCCATGGGAAATAGAGTCTGGTCACAGAACTGCCCCAGCCCCATTATGCTCTTGGGGTCCATGGGATGTGCCACAGGCCAGATGGCACCTGGGCCAGGCAGGACCCAGGAACCTGCCACAGGCTGGACAATGTCCCTCCACAGGCTAGATATGGCCTGTGGGCCATATTTTGCCCACCCCTGCTCTAGAGGGCAGGGCTAGGATCCAGAATGACCTCGACAGACTGGAAAAATGGTCTGTGATCTCTTAGATGACATTCAAGAAGGATAAGTGCAAGGTCCTGGATTTGGAATAGAATAATTGCACACACAAATACAGACTGGGCAATGATAGGCTAGGTTGCAGTTCTGCAGAGAAGGACTTAGGGGTTACAGCTGACCGTAAGCTCAATATGAGCCAACAGTGTGCTCTTGTTGCAAAAAAAAGACAACAGCTCCCTGGGTCATATCAACAGGAGTGCCACTTGAGTACCTTGATTTGCTCTATTCAGCACTGGTGAGGCCTCACCTGGAGTACTGTGTTCAGTTCTGGACCACACATTTCAAGTAGGATAAGGACAGAATAGGGCAAACTACAAAAATGATTAGGGGCCTGGGAAGCATGGTTTATGAGGAAAGGCTGAAAGAGCTAGGGTTATTGCATCTGGAAAAAAGACTGAGGAGGAATTTGATAGCAGTTTTCAAATACCTGAAGTGCAATTATAGAGGATGAAAATTGGCTTTCCAGTGTGGATGTAGGAGACAGGACTGGGGGCAATAAACTCAACCTGTGGCAGAGAAAATTTAGGATGGAGATTAGGAGAAATCTTATGACTATGAGGTTTGTCAAGCATTGGAACAGGCTACCTAGAGAAGTTGTGGAATCTCCATTCTTGGGTAATGTCAACAGCAGGTTGAACAGACACTTGGCTGGGATGGTTTAGTTAGGGATGATCCTTGACCTTGAGCAGGAGTCTAGACTAGATGACCTTGTGAGGTCCCTTTCAGCCCTACTTTCCTATGATCCTAGGGCACAGATGATAGTGATCATACTGGAGTCTGAATGAAAGGATCAGAGCCATGTTGCCAGCCAGAGGTAATGAAAGGTGCTCTTGGCCATGGCCTCCACCTGAAGAACCAGACACAACAAAGGATCCGGGTGCCCATATTTGAAAGGAAAAAGAAGGATCTGGGAAACTGCAGACCAGTCAGCCTGACTTCAATACCCAAGAAGTTACTGGAGCAAATTACAAAGAGGTCTATTTGCAAATATCTGGAGGAGGAAAGGCTGATCACAAACAGCCAGTATGGATGTTAAGAACAAAATGATGCTAAGTCAACTTGATTTCCTTTAACAAAGTTACTAATTGAGTAGATGAACGGAATTCAGTGAACATATAATACTTGGATTTGAAAAAAGGCTTGTGATAAAAGTCACATACAACATTTCCGTGAGTAAACTGAAGCTGAATTGGCTAGAGAAAGGTGGATACAATAACCTCAATAATTGCAAGCAAAGAGTGACAGTACCACTCCACTGGTTAGGTTATGTGGAGAGTATTGGGCAAGTATTCTGGGAGTTGCATTTTAAGAAGGAAGCTGGAGAGGTTCTACAGGCAGGCAATAAAAATGGTAAAGAAGTTGAAAGGCAAGCTGTACAAGGAAAATTTGAGAGAACGAGGTATGTTTAGCTTGGAAAAAAAGAAATGGGGGTAGTGGTGGGGGAGAATGTGATAGCAGTTTTCAAATAACTGAAAGGCTTCCATAAAGAAGAACAACTGTTCTCACAGAGGGCAGGATAAAAAACAATGGTTTTACACTGCAGCAGGCAGATTTAGATTAGATCCCAGGAAAACCTTTCTTATGTTAGAATACTGAGGCTGGCCCCAGAATTTGTATAATCTCCTTCATTGGAGGTTTTCAAGAGGAGACTGGATTAGTGAAGAAATGGCATTTTCTACATTTAGGCAGGGGGTTGGACCAGAAGACCTTTGAGGTCCCTTACAACCCTATGAGTCTATGCAAGTCGCTCAGCAACTACTTAGACTCATATTACTTGATGTTCATATTTACACTAGTAACAGTGCCAAATTTAAGGGGAAAAAAAGACAATGAAATGGACAAACCATGAAAAATTCCATGTCTATAATTACTTCAATACAAGCATGGTTGCAATCACTGCTATAGGAATTCCTTATATATTATGACACCAGTCCTAAAAGCTCCTGTGGACAAGTAACTGTATATACCTGGCAGTTTGACTTAATGGAATGGTATTGTATGCACTTTTACCCTGAGGATTTATATACCCCAGTTTAAAGGAGAAAAATCAGCTGCTAGCCATTAAGGAGCCTTTAGTACTACTAGAGATGTTCAAAAAAGCAGCTTTGACTGCTGGATTTCATTCCTGCCATAAACTAGTTGGAAGTCCCTTTATGATATCCCAGTAAATGTTACTTTACATGTAGCTGCAGACATAAAAGGAGGGAGAGAGGAGCTGGGCTGTTCTTTACATTTCTTAAATGACAAACAATGGGAGAGATTTTCAAAAGCACCTAGCATATGATCGCTCTGTCCAGACTGAAGCCAATGAAAGAAGATTTAGGCCAACTCTGAGCACTTCTGATAGTCCCACCTGAAGAGGTTAAACTCCAACTTCAAAGAAGTTGCAGAAGTGGTGCATAGGTGGCACCTTATTCCATTCAGCCCATTAGCTTTAACACTGATTTTCCCCAAAGAACAAACAACAATAAATCAAACCAACCACTCCACAAATGGTGTACTTGAACGGGAACAGAAAGCAGCTTTTCTTTTGGTGCTGTTGGAAAATAAAAGTACTTTTCAAAGTAAGCTTATAAGAAGTACATGGCAGCGTGTCAAGACTTGAGTGGATGCAAATTTATTTACAGACAGGAGAAGGAAAGAAAGGGAAAAAAAAAGAAAAACTGACAGTCCATCAGAAAAGTGGCTCACTGGTTCACAGAAGCAAAACAATATGTTTTATGTTTACACAGGCCCTGCTAAGTAGATGATAATTGGTTTAAAAGCTTTACATAGAAAACCTTAAGCCTGCTAACAGGATAAAGTGCAATTGAATCCTTGTGTGACTGCAATGCATTACTTGGGTATCACATTCTTTTTAATTCACTCTTTCAGAGAAATGAATGAATCAAATGAATCAGAAAACAAATACAAGAAAGAACCAGAAAAAAAGCATAGCTGAGGTGGCATGCTGAACATGAGAGCAGACTGCATAGTAGGCCTAGAGTCTTGCCTTATATGTAAAAATAGTTACTGCTGTCTTATGGGTGCTTGATGACCTGTGTCAAATCATTTGTGGCCTTAGTTCAGTTTCCAGGAGCAAGATGGCTGCATTACCATTGGCAGCCTCAGCAGAAAGAGCAAAATCTGAATGGGCACAGCAAATACACTAATATTACTCTTTAATTCTCAGAAATGGCTTTCTATATCAAGGCCAAGGCATGTTGTTGGTATGTTGGTGTAGGGAAGGCTGCAGTGCATCTATTCTGTGAATGAACACAACCCTTCAGTCTTTGGGTGGTGAAATCCAATAAAAGTAAATGGATTTTAGCCACTGATTTCGAAGGAAGCACAAGTTCAACTTGGGATACTATAAGCTTTTCAGATGCAATAACAGCTTGGATTCAGTATATATTGAAGTACTTAGTAGTCCTTTTCACTGACTAGAGTTAGCTTTGGAACAGCCCCAACTTATTACAAACATTTAAAAAAGGTTAAAAGAATAGCACTCACAAAATGTCCATACTGTTAGCTGAACTTAAGAGAGCTACTGATCCTTTTCTCAGGAGTGGCAATATAAAAATTAAAAAAGGATTTTTGGATTAAACCCCAAGACAATATGGAAAGAACTGGAAACAAAATCTGGCCATGACTAAGGAAAATATTTCTTGAGAAAAAGTCCATGAAAGAAATTCCAAAAGATCTTGAACAGGAAGTTCTCTGGGTCACTCTGACCTATGTGAGTGGAAAGTACTGACACTTAAAGTTACCAAAAGAAAGCTTTTCTTGGCAATATCACTGACATCCATGTATGTGTACCAGCATGTCTGGGGAGAGAGGAAGCTGGTACCAAGATGACTTGTGTTTATGGGCAAAGCTACTGTATTCATTAAACAAAAACAGTCCTATAGTTCTGAACTCATCTCAACATCAGCTAGAACCTAGGTTGAAGGCTCAAGTCCAGATCCAACTCTCTCTCCTTTAGTGGGAGGCCCTTCAGGATCAGAAATGAAGGGTATATGGAGCTGCCATGGAAAAACTTACATAGCTCTTCAAGTTGTACCTGTCCTGGGAGCAAATAAGGACTTCAGTTTCTAAGGCTCAAATGCCACCCTTTTCACCATTAAATTCACTTTCTTACAAACTTTCCAACCTCCCACCCATAGCCCAATGGTTTTATTTGTTTTTTCAGGGGCATACTCAGTATTTCTTATTATCTTTTTGATAACGTAAAGGAAATGTTTTAAGGCCATTCTTTCAGCTCTCATTGGTACTGTCTTTGCTTCAGGCTTTTGCAAATAAGAAACAAGTGTAAACACAGCTGCTTACTAAAACTGCATGAAAGCTACAAAGCAAACATTCCTTTAACTACAAACAAAGTCATACATTTGCACTCACACACTCTAAATTGAAACATCCCATAGTACTGAGAAAGCTGGTCACAGGAATCTTGGTTTGCTCTGTTTAAGAATCACAAATTCTGTAATTAAAACCCCCAAAAATCTGTGATTAAAATGAAATGCCACTATATACATAGGCGTCAATTGAACACAATGTTTGATTGATGTATTTACAATTTTAAAGCAATTTGGAAGTCTATGAGCATCTCAATCACTATAATAAAATAGATTCTAAGTACCTTTAAATTTTGGTATTTGATTTGGGGGTTTTTATCATGGAAAATCAGAGATCACCCTGCCCTCTCAGCTCACCAGGATGCAGGTCCAGGCCCCTCACTCCCCAGTCACAGCCTCCCGGCCCTGCTGGTGCCCCTCACACCCCACCCATAGCCCCCTGCTAGACTTACCGGCGGGAGCTGCTCTCCAGGCTGCCTGGCAGCCATGTGCATGTGCGAGAGTGCACACGCACAGGCCACCCTCCACCTCGAGCCCCTTGGAACTCTGCCACCAGCAGAGAGCTCTTTGCAAACGTGGAAAATCTGTGGGTTTCTCTGTTAAAATGAAAAATCTGCATTTTTCTCAGTTAAAGGGAAAATACTCATTTTTTCCCACTTTTCCATGGGGAATGGAAAACCGGATCCCTGCTGATCACTTGTCCATGTCATGATACAAGTTGTTTTATTCAGTGTGTGCCAGACTTCATACATCTCATTAAAGCCAGGAGCAAAACCAAAGCTGTGAAGGTTGCACCTGATTTTCAAGGAAGATGGGTATGTGGAGAAGAGACTGGAAAATGCTCTCACAAGGATATATCTGATCCTTGCAAGACAAAGCAGAAATTTTCTATAGCTTTGAGGACTTGCTGTGTCACACACCAAGTCAGCATTCCTTGATCAGATGAAGTTTAACCCTGTGTGGTCAAAACTCCCAAGTTGACTCGCATCCTCAAAAAAAGGTGGGAAAAGGAAAGAGAGACAGAGACAGAGAAGGACCCTCATCTTCCCCTTCAATGAGGTGGAGACAAAACAGAAAAGAGAAAATATATGCTCTTCTGTCCCCAGTATGGATAAATGTACACTTGTAGTGGCTTAGAAAAGGGAAGGAGAGCTCCAGAGCAAGGGCTATTATGTGTGCAGGATCTTGTAATGATACAAGCAAGCTGAATCCCCTCATTTTGACCCTGAAGAAAGCAGGGTTAGAGTTTGAGCAGATTTATTACCCTTATAACAACAGAGGCTTGCATACAGGTGCAGTTGCTACATATGTACCTCTGTCCATGCTGGGGGGCGGAAGGGGGAGAAAGAATTAATCTGCACTTACCCGAGTGGACCCCTACAAAAGGAAACAGAGAAAGACCATCCCTCCTTCCTGAACACACAAGCAGCAAGGCAAAACATCACAGAAAGAGGGAGAAAAACATTTAAAAGCAGCAGACAACAAAGGGTCAGATTTATTCTAAAGCCCAAATGTGAGTGGCCTGAATTACAAGCCTCAAACTGTCCAACCCAAACACAGCTCTAACATGGACAATAGACTGGAGGACCACTTTATCAGCAACCAAATCTGTGCATGCCTTAGCTGAAACTCTAGAAAATAAAATTGTAATGCAAAGATATATACTGTTTCAATGCACAGGGAGGAATGCCAAGCAAACCAAAATACCTTTTCAAAACAAAAGCTGCATCCTAACATACAAAACCCAAACATAGGGCACTGATCATACACTTCAGCACACCATGTATTAAAAGATACCTCTTGTCTGTCTGTGTCAAAAATAAAACAAAAGCCTCTTCAGCCTGATCCAGTGTGGTTCCATCCCCAGAATTCACTACCATAAGCCAAAAAAACCAGGCTAGCAAATGCTACTCCACATTTCCAGTAGCCAGTCCTGTAGCTCAGACTTCTCTCTTGTTTTGGTACACTGTAATTTTCAGTGAAGAAAAAGGTCCACAGTAAAAAAAAGGATGTGGATTAAAGACTTTTTAGAAATAAATACTTTTGCACAAGCAAACACTTAGAATACAGCACAACAAAAATCGAATTAGCAGTAGAAATTTCTGAACAGAGAGAGACCAAAATAGAAAAACATTCTGCCTAATAAACAATCCCCTCCCTAACATGCATTTTTTCAATCTGTATAAACACATCGGGTAATGATTTGCTGTTCCTAGAAAGAATGGCATTTTGTTGCCAACATCTTCAATCTTTCACAGGAATAATAAATATTATATTGAAGATGTACATGTCTGACAAAGGCATAACATTGTCCATGCAGAGGAGGGGTGATTTTTCTGAAGAAAAAAAAAGTCCATTACATTTTTGTTAATGCTTAGGTGCTTTACCTTCAAATGATGATGTTCACAGCCTGACTGTGTGTTTAAACAACTTATAGGCATTGGGCTATAGTTAAAAGTCAAAGTTAAAAGTCTGAGCAAGTATAATGGCTCAAACTACCATGCTTAAAGTAGATCGTTTTTAAAGCTAATGGCACATAATGGAAAGATGGCTAGTATCATGCCCGAGCACTTTTGATTCCCCAACCCAGATGGGGGGGGGGGGGTACCTCTTTAATATTAGACTTTTTGGCCTGACTCCAGGGCAAAGCTTGACACTTTACCAATTTTGTCATCAGACCACAGCTCTCGTGCTAGTTCACCTTGTTTCATGCTAGGTACCTTAGAAACAAGAAACTCACACTGGAAATGTAAAATTGAAGCCCTTTGGCTTTTTTCCCCTCCATTTTATGATGCTGTTTCCCCATTTAAACAATGATTTTCTGTTGCTATATGGCTGACCCATGCAAAAGAGAGGAAACAAGGGAACAGTGACACTGACTCCATGCAAAGTGCTGCTACATGCATAAAGTAAAAAACTTGAGGGAGGAGGGGGGACAAAGAAGAATGTGGATTGTTCTGTCATTTCTTTCAGTTCTAGAAACCTTAGGGTCCCGTGCTGCAAACGCACACCTGCAAGTAGACCCAAGTGAGTCACCAACTTCAACAAGGAGTCTCTCCCCGTCTCATGTGGTTTAGGATTTGGGCCTTTGATTTTTTTTTATGACAGGGAAAAATACTTCCAGACAGCCTTACGATTTTTATATTAACTTAGCTTCAACTAATAAAACTCTGAGGCAGGGGTAGGCAAAATACGGCCCACGGGTCCAGATGTGACCTGCAAGGCCATTCTATCCGGCCTGTGGGGCCCCTAAGAAAAGTTGGAAAAATGACAGGAACCAAGGGCAGTAGGACCCAGGAGAAGCCAGGTAGGCTCCAACAGCAGCGGGGCCCAGCCCCACCAGAAGCCCAGCCAGGGTTTCTGGGCTGGGAGCACATGGCTGCCCCGGAGCAGGAAACTCAGGTAAGTTGGGGGGGCTCTGGGCAGGGAAGGAGCGCGGGGGTGGGGAAAGCGGCCACTCCCCGCCCCATGCCTGGAGCCCCGCACTGCAGCTGCTTGCAGCCCACGTGGGGCTGCCTGTGCCCGCTCTGGAGAGTCCCATGTGGAATGCGAGCACCTGCAGCATGGGGCACCGGGTGTGGGACAGGGGAGGGGCCGATTCCCCCCCATACTCAGCTTTTCCCTGGGCTCCCTCCCTGAGCAGAGAAAAGCAGCCCCTTGCCCGCCCCACAGCCAGTGCCCCGTGCTGTAGGCACTCGCTGCCCATGCGGGGTTGTCCAGAGCAGGCACGGGCAACCTCAGGCTGGCAGTGGGGCTGGTTACAAGCTGGTGCTGAGCACGTGGAAAAGTGGCTCCTCGCCCACTCGCAGTCTGCCTGTGCTTGCTCTGGACAGCCCCGCGTGGGGTGTGAGTGCCTGCAACGTGGGGTGCTGACCATGGGGCAGGCAAGGGACCACCTTTCCCCATGCTCAGCACCAGCTTCTTCCCTGCTGGCAAGCAGGGGGTCATAGATTCATAGATGTTAGGGTCAGAAGGGACCTCAATAGATCATCGAGTCTGACCCCCTGCATGGGCAGGAAAGAGTGCTGGGTTCAGATGAGGTACCTATCTAACCTCTTGAAGACCCCCAGGGTAGGGAAGAGCACCACCTCCCTTGGGAGCCCATTCCAGATTTTGGCCACTCTCTGTGAAGAAGTTCTTCCTAATGTCCAGTCTAAATCTCCTCTCTGCTAGCTTATGACCATTATTTCTTGTAACCCCCAGGGGCGCCTTGGTGAGTACAGCGTCACCAATTCCCTTCTGTGCCCCCATGATGAATTTATAGGCAGCCACAAGGTCACCTCTCAACCTTCTCTAGCCAAGGCTAAAGAGGTCCAGGTGGCCCAGTCTCTCCTCATAAGGCTTGGCCTGCAAGCCCTTAACCGTATGAGTGGCCCTTCTCTGGACCCTCTCCAGGTTATCCACATCCCTCTTAAAGTGTGGCGCCCAAAACTGGACGCAGTTTTCCACCTGCGATCTGACCATTGCCCAATAGAGGGGAAGTATCACCTCCTTGGTTCTGTTTGTCATGCATCTGCTGATGCATGATAAAGTGCCGTCAGCTTTGCTGATACTGATGACTCGTGTTTATCTTGGAGTCAACTAGGACTCCGAGATCCCTTTCTGCTTCTGTGCTGGCGAGCAGGTCATTTCCTAGGCAGTAGGTGGGCTGGACATTTTTCCTCCCTAAGTGCAGCACTTTGCATTTCTCCTTGTTAAATTGCATTCTATTGTTTTCTGCCCATTTGTCCAACGTGTCCAGGTCTGCCTATAGCTGTTCCCTGCCCTCGGGTGTGTCCGCTTCTCCCCACAGTTTTGTATCATCCGCAAACTTGAACAGAGTACACTTCACTCCCTTGTTCAAGTCACTGATGAAGACATTGAAGAGTATCGGTCCAAGGACCGAGCCCTGCGGGACCCCACTGCCCACATCCTTCCAGGTCGATATCAACCTGTCCACCACCACTCTCTAGGTATGACCCTCTAGCCAATTTGCCACCCACCGGACTGTGTAATCATCCAAGTCACAGCCTCTTAATTTGTTCACCTGTATGGGGTGGGATACCATATTGAAGGCCTTCCTGAAGTCCAAGTAAACAATAACTACCCCTACTCCTGCATCCAGGTGTTTTGTAACCTGGTCATAAAAAGAGACTAGATTAGTCAGGCATGATCTACCTGCTACGAACCTGCTGTGCGCTGCCCCCCACCTGTACTGCAGGGCTGGGGGGCACTGCGTGTGAATGGGTGGGGAGCCAGTGGAAGCATAGGGCCTGCACTGGTGTCCTGGAGCCAGTGCTGGTGGGACCCAGAGCAGGGTGGCAGAAGCACAGGGTCCCAACTGGCAGGGGTTCTACGGAGCCGGGTCAGCTCCCTACTCCCTGCTGGTGCAGCCTAGCCCACCATGGACCCCTGCCAGCCTGCACCCCGCTTTGAGCCCCACTGGTGGTGGCCCTGGGACATTGGTCCCAAGATGGTGACCAGGGGGCAGGGCTACCCATGCGGCCCTCAAAAGCCTGCCAGAACTGGGGGAGCGGCCCTCTGCTCAAAATAATTGCCCGCCCTTGCTCTGAGGCAATAACTCTATTTTTAATTTTGTGTATTTACAAATAGCTAAACAGAGATTTATAGGGCCAGGTTCTCTGCTGACTTATAGGTATTCTTCCATTAATACCACAGTTAGTTGTACCATTTAGAAACTGGTATATAATTTGGCTTACAGTGATGTGACCAAAGGAGTCAAGGCACAGTTCTGGTTAGAACTCAAACTTTTGGATTCTACTGCATGGTTACACAGTCCACTAAATGGCAATTACAGGGTTTTTAGAAAACCTCACTAAAAACTTTCTGTCTTTAGGTCTTCCTTTAAAATTTCTGAAAAAAAACTTCATTTTTTGGGGGGGAAGGGGCAGAGACAGGGAAAAGTCTGTTGTATTTATCAATCTTAGACATCAGGGGTGTCAAAGACCCAGCCATAGCACTCTATCATTTGGCTTGAGGTGCTGCCCTTGGGTCTCAGACTGGACCTTCATGTCATATGCAGCATGTCCTGGACCAGCCTGCATACAAAATGTAGTCACACTGGTTCCAGACCTTACCCTGGGTTGCTGCATATGTTGCCTGGGGCTGGTCTGGCAAGTGCTGCACACTGCATGCAGTATACAGAGCCAATCAAGAGCATTTACTAGATCGCTTCCTGGCCTTTTGGGTCATATCAAGTGTAGGGGGCATCCGAATCCCAAGACGTCTGGGCTTTGGCCTGGCACACAGGATGCGTTCCAATGGATTTGGGAGTATCTGAAGTCCCAAGGGTGAGAGTCTGGGATGGAGGAGACTCACTAGTTGTAGCACCGTACATGGCATTTAAACAATTGAGTTCTGCCTGCTCAATCAATATGGTTTTTAGAACAATTGAGTTCTGCCCAGTCAATATGATTTAGAACAGATTTGGCTGATTTGACCTGGAACACAAATCTATATCTCTCCGTCTCTCTATAGATATATATATAAATAAATAAAAATAAAAGGCTGGTATGCAAGGTCAGTCTTTGCACCCGAACTGGCCAGTGGACCAGCTCCAAATCACTTATCTTCCTCACGGGCCCTGATGAGTTTGATAAGTCACAAATCATAATGAGTTATAAAATTCAACCTGCCTTAAAGGAAAAACATATTACATGCCAGTAGCCTTTAATCCTGTAATTGGATTACTGCAGATTGGAACTCAATCCAACCAAATCTTACTTAGGTAGTTACATCTTGTCATCAGGACTATTTAATAAGTGAGCTTTCCTCACCAATAGAGACTTAAAAAGTAGGTCTATTGCAAAAATGAAGTTCATCTAATACATTATTACAGTGTAGAAAAAATTAAAATGCACAAAGCAAGTTTTTTGTTATACACAGGTTTTCTACAATTTTCAACAATAACAATATGTTATTCAGAGATAAGAAGCAAGAATTCTCAAGGGCAATATTTTTTATTGAACCAACTGCATATTTGGAGATAACATATTCACACAAAAGTAAATCTAAATGATTTATTATGGCCTTGATCCAACAGTGCATTTAGCCGCATGGACTTAAGGTTAAGCATGTCAATAATTTCACTAGAGTAAGTTGGACTTCTTATGTACTTTGAGTTGAGTGCATGAGTACTCTGCTGAACTGAGACCTGAATAAAACTGGCAGCCTCTTTCACTTCTCTATATATCAAATACAATCAAAGCTACAAAGAGTGAAAATAATATTGAAAAAAACACCATGCATGCCCTTTCATCAGGGCATTCAAGATCTTAGTATAATTAAGCAATGTGAATACCTTGCCTGGACAATTACATAGGACGGGGGTTGTCAACCAGGGGTACTTGGGAAGGCCTCAGGGGGTATGCAGCAGCAGTGCAGAAAAGCAGGGACACTTCCGCTTTCACTGCCGGCACTTCTGGTTTCACCTCTGTGCATGGGGGACCCCCATGCTCATCGATTGGCCTCTGAGGAATGCCGCACCCCCAACTTGTCCACTGGCCAGGGCATTCCCTACACCAACCAAAAAAGGTTGAAAACCTTTCCTGATATAGGAAACTAACTTCAGGCAGCCTCAGCTGGCTAGTGCTACTACATTTCTTCCAGTCCATTTATTTTATCTCACTAAATATGGCAATGCTTCCTTAGTATCTGGGGTGTGGGTTGTAGCCATGTTGGTCTAAGGACATAGACAGACAAGGTTCTTTGGGTAAATCCAATATCTTTTATTAGACCAACTCAAATAGTTGGAAAGTTTCTTCTTAGCCAGCTTTCGGGTACAAACGGCCTTCATCAGGCTGGAGAAACATCTGCAGATGGTCTGTGCTCTTCCTGGATGGAGTGTATCTGTGCATTCACAGACATGAAAGAATTTTCTGGAAGGAGGGAAGTGCAGCTATGTTAATTTTACAGAACAGTTAATAAATGGTTAATGCAGGGATTAAATGACTTCACAGGATTATGCAGAAAGTCTGTGGTTGATTCTAGTAGTAGAAGTCCCATCTCCTAAGTGCCAGTCTAGTGCCTTAACCCCCAAACTCTTCTCCAGGATTAAAAGTCCTTCAGGAAAAAATATTTAATCGTTTTATCATCTGTCTTTATTATTACTGTTTTTCTTTACTAAGACTGAAAGACTGTATATTTCAGACCAGAAAAGAGAGAACTAAATTATAGGCAAATCAAAACTTATTTCATAAAAGGAATTAAAAGAAACATTTTATAACCTGTAATAAACTCTGGGTTCCTAAAGTTTTTAAATCACTTTCTGATCAATGTAATAGGGAGCCAGAGGGCTCCTTTAAGAAAAGCTGCAGCAACCTAGGCTATCTTGGGGTAGGCAGGTAGCCAAAACACAGACTAACTGCTAAGAAACTAGGCACCAATCATCAGGCAGTCACAAAGCTACACAGATGAAGGCTGCTCTGGGGAGTAACATCCCAGCAGAACTGTTGATCTGTAAGCTGCCTAACAGGGCAGGTCCACAGGCAACTCCAAAAGCCCAGAGCTGCAGGCAGCTGAGCTAAGCCCCAAGAGGCAAAACTGGGTTGCCCACAGCAAGGAGCTACCCTGGCAAACTAAGCCTAATCAGAGACATTGGGAGGAGCAGGGATGGGAGGGCCTGAGGAACATCATGACCAGAAAGGCAGGATTGAGGCAGCATAAGGCCAGGCCTGAAGCTAGGGAGGAGGTTGGCCCTGCAGGCTGCTGGGGAAGGAGCTCTACACTGAGATGGTAGCAGGAGTGATGGACTGAGAGCCCACTGCTGCAAGGACTTCGCTCAAGGAAGAGATGCTGTTCTAAGACGGCTGTGGCCAGAGGAACCGACTGAGCTCCTACTACAAGGAAAGATTGCGCAGAAGGGACTGAGGACTTGTAAGGAGCTACACCCAGGACATGACAGGATTTCATGATACAGCCAGCAGGCTTGGAGCTTGGGTTGAGGCTAGTATGCCTTTCTTTATTTTGTTATAGTTTAGACGGGTGGTTTGAAGGCCTCATTAGTGCCCAAAGGGCAAGCAACTACTTCGACCCTTGCCAGGATTAAAAGACAGGTGAGTATTGCCCTAGACAGGTGAGAACCAGAGATGTATAAACCAGGGACAGCGAGAACCAGTCAGGGGACCCATAGCCCTGGAGGCTTGAGATCAACCCAGAAGAGCAGAGACCAGGAGCCAGGGGCCCAGTGGCCGAGAAGGTTTATTTCTAGGGCCCAGGGGCCCAGAAACAGAGATACAAGGGCCAAAGGCCCAAGATACTGACACCTGACAGAGCTGGAAGTCCAGGACAGTGTGCCTTGCCTAAGGGAACAGTGAAAGCAGAGGGGTGGAGACCGAGGCCCCAACAAGGCAGTAAAGACCTGAGGTGGCTCAATGACATTGAGGACAAAAGTCCAACTAGAGTAAGGATGCTTAACAACTGCAAGGCATGGGCAAAGCTGTAGGGAAGGTTGGAGGCTGCGAACAGCCCATAAGGCAGTGGGTGCCCTGAGACACATACAGACCAGACGGACCCATCTACTAACTAGGGGTGCACAGATCAGGATTTTTTTGCCTGACACCGATGGCCGATTATCAACCAGTCTTATTGGGTGATACCAATCTGATAGCCCAGCAGCATGGAAAGCAGTGTCCGGCTGGTAAGTCTGGGGGGTGAAAGGGCATGGGAGAGGGAAGGAGCATGGAGTGGGGGGCAGATCAAGGCCCCCACGGTGAGGGAGAGAGTTGGGTAGGGGCTGAGGCAAGAGCAGGTACTGCTCAGCCAGGTTGGTGAATGCGCACCCACTGGCAGTGGGGCAGAGCCACATCAGTCAGTTAACCCAGGGCATGTGAGAGAAGAAGCAGGGAGCGGGGGTGGCTCCTCATCATTTTGTGCACCCCTGGGGGAGGCATAAGGGGCATGTGCCCCCCAGATCTGTGCACAGTGCAAGGGCAGGGTGCAGGCCAGGGGCTGCACTGGCCTCTTCCTGGTGGAGAAGCTAGGCAAGGGCCAAGGCCAGGGCTGCACTCAGGGCAGGGCAGGGGCACTGGGAGGGGTGACTATGGGGAATTCTGGGGTGGCTTTAGCTGATCCTGTAGCCTCCCCTCCCAGCACTGCCTCCACCTACCCCGAGCGCAGCCCCAGCCCAACCCCCCGCCGGGAAGAAGTTGGCACAGTCCCTGGCCCCAAGCCAACAGTGGATAGGCTTCCTTGCACCTCTCCTCTGGGGGTGCACATAGTAACAAGGAGCCAGCCCTGTTCCCTACCTCCCCCATACACCCAGGGTGGAGCAGGATGTGGGATGGAGCCGTGGGCAGCTTGTCTGGGGGGCACGGGGAGAAGGGCAGCTCCCACTGCTGCGGGGGAAGCATGGGGGGCACGTGCCCCCTGGATCTGTCCACAGGGGAAGGGTGGACTGCCTGCTGCGGGCTCAGGGCCAGGGCCAGGGCCAGGGGCTGTGCTGGCCTCTTCCCAATGGGGAGCTAGGCCAGGGCTGCACTCAGGGCCAGTGGGGGCAGCGCTGGGAGGGGGGGGGCTACATGGTGGGCTACAGCGACCCCAAAACGTAACCCCCACCCCGGAGCTCCCCCACCCAGTCCTGTTGCTGCCTGCCTCAAGCACAGCCCTGGCCCAGCCCCCTCCCCTCCAGCCTGGAAGACACTGGCACTGCCCCTGGACCTGAGCCGGCAAACCAACCTTCCCCTGTGCACAAATGTGGGGGGCGCATGCCTCTCCCGAGGCTGCGTGCAGCAGGCGGACCCATCCCCACCTCTCTGTGCCCCCCAGACAAGGTGCCCATGGGTCCATCCCATATCCTGCCCCAGCCCCATTCCCTCCCTCACCATGGGGGCCTTAATCTGGCACCCCCACGCCTCTTCCCCCCCCCAGACTTACTGGCCAGATGCTGGTCTCCAAGCTGCCAGGCTTCATATCAGCTATTGGATTGGTATCAGCCGATATGGCTGGCTAACAGTCTACCATTGATGCCAGCCAAAAAATTTTTTATTGGTGCACCCCTAGCTCTAACAATTACACCAAGGTGTGGTAGGCAAGAATGGAAGGAAGGGTAGCTAGAACCCAAGTAAAGCAGTAGTCATTTGGCACCAGAGGGTCACTTGCCACAGCTGCTCCCGGAGCCCAATCCTGCTATAGCCAACAGTAAGTACTAACAAAAGTACACTTTGCATCAGTATACAATATTACTGCCCCCCCTTTAGTCACATAAAGGGAAAGGATTTCTTTAGGTAACATCCTTTTCAGGTCCCTTTTGCATTTGAAAGCTTGTCCAATTCTTTTCCATCTACACAGTTGGTCCATGGACCAACACGGCTACAACATCACTAGAACAATACGACAAAGAGCACTTTTCCATGTGCTTATGTGCTAAGTAAATAGTCTCACTCTCTTCTGTGGGACTCCTCACAAACTTTAACTCATGCATATTCTCATGTGCTTTGATGGAAAGGAATGCAAAGTCACATAGTAAAGTCCGTTTATAGAGTTCCACTGTCTGTAATTCTCTCCTATGAACTCGGAAAATACTTTCCTTCTTAACTATTCTATCTTGTGCAGCTGGCCAGTTTTGTTTCTTTCTTCCCTTCTATACTTTTAAATGAACAAGAATTTAACATTTGTTGTTTAAAACAAAGCATGTGGCCATGTGTGTTTATGAGCAAGCAGCCCTGATGATACTGCTAGACACAGATACATATTTTTAGAGTAATTCGTTGCTTTTTAAGGTATTGAGCATGTTCTCTTTCTCGTTCCTGCACTACAAGTCCAAATACTGAAATAGGGCACGACTAATTGCTTGTTATCTTGTTTTTTGCCTTTGGGTTGCCACAACAAAAATAATCGTAATCTTTAACCTAATCTAGAGCTCTTTTCTAAATTGCATGCAAGTTTGGAAATAGGAGGATCAAGTGTAGGCAACCTACTCAAAACCAAAAGAACCTGCTGGGAACATACAGCACATTATTCACAAATTATTGCCTGTAATAAGAAACAGTTCACTATAGAATAAAAATAATAATAAATTTTGAAACTCTCCTTCTAGCACCAAGCTGTACAATGCTGACCACGTATAATGGTTCTGTAAGTATAACTGGAAGGATTATTCATCTGACAAATTGATAAATAATGAATGCACACATGCCAACC
Source organism: Crocodylus siamensis (assembly GCF_052110815.1). Taxonomy (NCBI): domain Eukaryota; kingdom Metazoa; phylum Chordata; order Crocodylia; family Crocodylidae; genus Crocodylus; species Crocodylus siamensis. The sequence goes on along the minus strand of NC_143398.1, from coordinate 85,484,356 downwards.
TAAGGCAAATAAAAAAAAGATCAGAATGTTGTCACCAGGGTGACAAGGTGTTTCTCAACACTTTTTAATAGTAGACTTGTTCGCTGTTCTTATATAAGCTACCTACAATATATGATTTTTGGAGTAAAAAAATAATGAAAGCTATTTTCCCATTGCTGTAGCTAGAGACGAAGCATAAAACATTATTTACACAAGTCAAACAAAAGAGTGGCTTTCATATTATTCTAGGGGAAAAAAGGACATAAAATCAGAACACAGCAAATTTAAGTTTGCATCCTATGCCCAATCTTGATTCTACCACTTTGCGTGTATAATAAAAGAGCCTGACCTCAGAGAAGAGAAGAAAATCTGACTTCATCCACAGAGATGTAAATCATACGTCAGGTCACCAAACCAAAAAAGACTAATACCAATATCAATGAGCAGTGAATCATTCCAAATCTTATCACATACCATTTCTCAAACAATGCCATATACTATCACTCCTTTTCCTTCCCCGTTAAAAACCTAGGTACACATTCGTAGAACTTTGATTTTTTAAAAAAATTTATTAGTAACAGTGTTGTTCTGACTGTACACCTTTTCCCAAAATTTTCCCAAGTTTCAAGAGAATGAAACCAATCACACTCCTATTTAACCTGACCATAACCATAGAGGAAAACTAGCAGTGCAAGTTTTCCAAACCCTCCCAGCTAGCCCTTTCTTTCTGCAGGGGTACGAGTGCCATGATTTTATACAAAGTACATGTGACAATATAACAATAATAAAAGAAAGCTAGGGACGACTGCATTTAATTGAAAGACCCCAGAGTACCTTGGTTACCCTTAAATCAGGCCTGTACCAAAGATGCACCGCAAATGAAGAAATGGTTGTACACAATATCTGCTGTGCCTCTTTGACTACCCCATGTAAGATGTGCATTGAACGAGAACCACTAATCCATGTACCTTCACTGTGTGAAAAAATCCCCTCTCTCTGCCTCTCAATTAGGCCATTCCAGGGGCATCCCTCCCTGACTCAGCATTGGGAATGCTCTCTTCCTCCAAAAGGCATTTTGAAATCAACAAGAACATACCTCCAGGCTCCAGCTTGGATGATGCCCTGGAAACTAGCCAGAAGTCTAGGAATAAATATAGGCAGATGCATTGTAAAAGGATTATTATGTCCAAGACTGTTTGATTATGTTTGCTCAGTGGGTATTCTGGCCTCCTTGTTCTACACCCCCACTTTCAATAAAGGTATCAGGTTACAGAGTGCCTGGCTGAATTCCTGGAAAGATGGCAAAGGCAGGCCTTTGCTTGGCTAGTGAAATTGGGCTTGGCTTTTTATTTTCTTCCAGTATCTGATGCTACCTTTGGATGCTTTGGGCTAAAAGAAGCACCTCAAAATATTACTGTGGGCAAAGCACCCCCGAGGCTTGCAGGCTCTGTGTCCCCAGGCTGCACAAAGCTGTACCAGAGATCAGTGCCCGGGTGGTGGCAGCATTACCTCAGAGAGGCAGGTGTTCTCTAGGAAAGGGGACGGCTGGCTGTAGGCTCCCTGGGGGAGACTCCTGAGGCGTGGTTTTAGGCCTGGCACAGTGAGGTGGGTGGCTCTGCATAACAGCATCCCCTACTGTGCCACCACACACTAAATATTACTCACAGTGAAACCAGATCATGCATATATATTCACACACCTGACCCAATCTTCCACAGCCATGTGCCTTTGCAAGTTTAGAGAAACTCACCTCGCATAAGACCACATCTGCAAAGGGCAATTTTTCAATCAGTCACAATACTATGATCAGCTACAGGCCAGCTTTATGGGAAGACTCAAAGGCAGTGTTTTCTAGTGAGGACTTCAGATGCTTCCCTCCCCATTCTGCCTCCAGCAGCCATTTTGCCATTGCAACTATTCTAAATGTATTGCAAGAACATTTATATGATGGCAAAAGTGTTATTGCAGTGCTTCTCAATCTTTTTAAACTCAAGGCACCCCTCAGAAAACTTTCACTCTGTTTTTGATTATGGAAAAATAGAACAAGTCTTCTCTTGCAAACATGTTTTTGACACTGCGAGTTCCTACTTGAAATTCCTGGGTGTATCTGGTGAATCACATATAGGGCCATACTCAATGCTAATATTGTACTAAAAAAAGATACTGCATCACCCTAGTTCAGGATTACAGGTGCATTATTATTATTACAAATTTCTTTCTTCTTAAACCTAGTTGAAATATTTTATCAAAATACAAAGACTCTCTTTCAAGCAAAGACCATGCCTGAACAATTTAAGCATGGAAAGTAACCTATTTTGGAGACCCAGATGTACCAGAAAACAAGCTATTAGAATAAAAAAGTTTAGGCAACTATACCTGTTAGCTTCCACTCCCAGTGTAATTACGCAGTAGTCCATAATTTGGATGGCATGACCACAGATACCTACAGTCCAATGTATTTCCTTATCAGCAGTGATCTGGGTTTTCTGTTTGCCACAGAAAATTTTGGATTTTTAACAGAAAAAAGCAGGATCCTTGCTTATCAAATAACAATATAAGATAGAGGGCTTGATTTCAAAGTAGATGCATTAATGATTTTCAGGACTTAAGCAGGGTGTAATAGGCCCAGGATTATACTCCAAAATCCAGGACGGTCCCAGGAAAAACGGGAAAGATGATCACCCTACCTCTGTTCCTTCTAGACAGTACACAAAGTACTGACTACTACCTCTCAAGAACTGCAGCTTCTGGTCTGCTCTGGACAACATAAACCACTTTTCTACATGGCATATCCTCACTGTCACCTAAGCTGTGAATTATTTGCAGTAACAGTACATTCCAAAGTGCTGCTACTTGATAACCAACATAGCAGGGAGAAAATCTTCAAAGTTCCAGCAATAAACTCTGGTCTTACCTGCAGGCTCCTCAGGCATAATTTCTTTGCGCTTTGTCTTTAATTTGTCTCTAACCCAAGGAAATTCCTGTAATGAATCCAGAAATACATCAAAAGCCTTGGGTCCTCTGGTAGGAAGGATATCAAGAAACATCATTGTTTGTCTCTGACTGGTGGTCTGGGACCTTATTTCTTGAACATGGTTTTCTGTTAGAATCCCTTCCTGATAAAGGTACTGAATGACAAGTCCTTCCATCAGCACCTCTGTGGAGAGCTCCAGCCGCAGGGAGCGCAGAAGCTGCTTGTCTCTGGCATCCATCCTGTCACAAGGTTGTGAGAAAAGAAACAGGAGATGTGAGATTGAAGTGTTTCAGACTTTAACATCAGGAAATTGTACATTATGTTTGGAAGCAAACCAAACTATAATAAGAGTGATCATGGTGGGATACACATCACCATTCAGCCGTGTTCTTTCTACCTACATTTCATGGGCATCATAAACTAAGATAATAGGTGTTTTCATCAGCAGATATGACTGGAAGAGCCCTTCTGAGTCAGCGTCTACAATCACAGACAAGCACAACTTACAAATGTACCAAGTTTCATCTTAGAGTTAGTGTTTTTGCCCACGCTACTCCCACAAGAAGCATAGGTGGCAGAAGAAAATATTATTTGGGGAGGCTGAGTGGCCTGCCCACCTGACCCCTGCTTCTCCCTCTCCCTCCCACAGGACCACTGGGGGGCCGGTGCACTCTGGTACTGTACATGGTGGCAGAAGAGTGCGCAGTGGGGGTGCTGGACATGGCACTGTGCCAGCAGGGTGTGGTGCTGCTGCTGTTGCTGACTGCCACAAAATTAGTTGCGGGGGGAGGAGGGCTAAGCCCCGTTAGCCCCGGCCTTCTGCCGCCTATGACTGGAAGGCTGTTCCAGAACATCACTGCCCTCATACTTAGAAACTTTTTTCTAAATTCAAACCTAAATGTATTAAGGCTAGATTATACCCACTTGTTCTTGTCCTAGTATTGTCTTTTAATGTAAGTAATTCTTTTCCCATGTTGGTGTTTACTCATTGAATCTGTTTATCCCAAGTAATCTGAACCTACCTTACCTTCATTCCAGAGTCTAACGATCAAGGAGAAAAAGGAAGGAGTATTATCTCTGCTCTATAGAACAGAAACCAAGGCCCAGAAAAAAAAGGCAACTCACTGCAAGTCACATCAAGGGTGTATTCCTTCCTGATAAAGACGCTGAACAGCAAACCCCTACACCAGCACCTCTGCATAAGTTACTGAAGGAGCTGGGAAATGAACCCAAGTCTCCAATCTAGTGCACTAGCAAGTCCTTCCCCAGACATGTTAGTGGCATTTGCAAAGGAAAATTCTGGTCTCACATTTAAATGCTCTCTCAAGCTCGAACTGGAAGAGTCGCATCACAGGCCAAGTATGAGTGTGTGGCAAGCATGATTAAATAGTTAATTACTGATAACCAGAAAAGGGGCCTGATAGTTTGATGATGCAGCATATTGACTGCAGGGGCTCTACTTCAGCACTAAGATAAAGGGAAATCAGATTTTTCCAGTTGCTTATAGGGGACCTTTTAATGTGAATTTAGACCAAGCCTCTCAAAAGTGACCGACAGTTCCAGAAAACCACAAAAGACACCCCTAAGGAGCCTGACTTTTAGATAGCAGAAACTTTAAAATCAGGTCCCTCTCTAAGGCATCACAAGTTGGACCCCCTAAACTATCAGCCTCCTTAATTCTAATTATAAAGCCACAGATTTGGAACCTGACATTTCTCCTCCTTAATTACATACATGTTTGACCCAGAGAATTGGATGGAGTTAAATCTTAGGTGCTAAGGCTGCACTCCGGGAAGTTTCTCAGCACAGACGTATTCCTTGAAGTGACTCACAGGCCTGGGGCTTCTATGGTTTCTAAGCATCACTTGAGATATTAGAGTTTCTCTAAAAGTTTTCAGGCTAGGAAGAGCTCTCAGGAACTAGATTCTGGTTTGGAGACATGGAGCCAAACTGCAGACCTGGGATCCTGATAAGGCTCTGATGCAAACTCAACCTGGAAGCAGGGTTTACAGGGCCACAGCTAAAAGCAAGGAAGCTGCTTCCCCCTTCACCCCTCTTATCTCTCCTTTGCTGGCATGAAGAGCACTCCCTCACTACACCAGCTACTACCATGAGAATTCACCCTCTTTTTTTCAGTCTATTGATAAAACCTCAGCTTACCCCCAACCTGGAAAACAGCTCTCCCCTCAAGTAAGCCCAAAATAAAAGTTCCTCCAAGTTCTCTGAAATATGTTATTTTTTTCAGTTTCAGGGACAGAATCGAATACTCATCTTCCCAAGCATGGCTGCACATGCTCATGACCTTCATATACATCCAGCTGCACGAGCCCAGGGCTGCGTGCCTCCACCGAAACATGCCCCAGTGCTTCAGTAAAACCTGGCTCTCGGCACAAACACCCATGTGGGCACAAACACGCCGGCACCTCCCGGGGCTCAGTGGTGTTGCAGTTTTGTGGGCAAGCTGGCAGGGAGCCTCCTGGAAATCCTTCCCCTGAAAGGTGCCAGGGCGAGGCCGGGCAAACACGATGGACAGGCAGCAGCACCAGGGAGCGGTGCCCTGTCCTGGGGGAGGGTAGGGGCTGGTCTACCTCCAGCTTCTTGAGGAGAGTGAACCCCTCAGCCACAGAGCAGCGGCCTGAGAGCCCCGAGGGGCAGGGGCAGTTGGGCACTGCCAAGCCCCCTCGCCCAGAAGACGGGGGTTAGCCGCTGGCAGGTGTCACTGACCCCGACCACACACACCGAGAGAGAGAGGCAAGCAGCCGCCCGCCTCCTTCCTCGCCCAGGGTGAAGGCCCCTGGCAAGGAGCGGAACCCGCAGCCCCTAGCCGCGCTGCCATGTACTTACGCTTGGGCGCTACACACTACGCACGACCCCAGCCCCTGCCCGCACCGAAACCGCCATCTTTGTTGAAGGCAGCCGGGAAACACCCCGGCCCTGCCAGGGGTGGGAGGGCAAGCACGGCGGCCATGTTTGCTGAGGGCACCGGCCTCCAAATAGAAGCGGTGGTAGCCATCTTGGTAGCGGGCAGCGGCCCTCTTGGTCGCGGGCAGAACTTGAGTGCCTTAAACCCCGCCGGCGGAGCAGGTGCGTTGGAAGGGGTTTGAATGCTGCTTGCGCAGGGGTGTGGCGTTGCGGTACGTCATTGGCGTAGGGGTACAGGGCTGGCTGCCCGGCCTGGCGGAGGGGAAGCGGTTGTAGCGCTTTGCCTACGCTGGCTGCGGCTCACATACCACCGCCCTGAATATAAAGCAATTACATTAAATATTTATATTAAAATAAATTTAATTAAACGTCTTAGTTAGTAAACAGACATAAGTATGTAGCAGCCTTACCCTTGTGGGATGGGGCCACCAGTGGCCTGGGCAGCCCGTGTGCGTGTGGCGGGGGGCACGTCCGGGAGGCACAGGCAGCTGGGTGGCAGAGGGCAGAGGAAGGGGTGGGGAAGGCACTCGGGGAGGCTGGCTTGTGGCAGGCTCGCCAAAGAGGTTGGCAAGGTGGCACTGGGCTTAAGGCATCATGACTGGTAGCAGAGGACGTGGAGCTGTAAGACCGATGCACATACTTCATTTCAGTGGCAGCAAGTAGCCCCACAAAGGATGGTGGTGGGACTATGTGGTGCTTACAGTGCAATGCACACATGAAAATCTCTGGAGAGGACTGTCCATCCTGCCCTTGCAGGTAGTTTCCAGGCTGACAGGCAGAACTCAGGGCCTTGTTCCACCTTAGTTTTGGGCAGCTCCTTGGGGCTCTTAACCCTAGTTGTCTGCGCATTAACATCTCTAAATGGCTTAAAGCAGCATTTCTCAACGAGTGGGTTGCAACCCAAAAGTGGGTAGCAAGAATATTTGAAAGGGTCATGAGGAAGTCCCAGAAAAACCCTGTGAAACTGCAGGTTTCCTCTCGCAGGCTGGCAGCGTTCCAGCCTGCAAGCGCTGCTTGGGACGACTGGAGGCAGTGGGAGCGCATGCATCTGTGCAGGCAGACACACGTGGCCAGCACGCAGCAAGGCCTCATTGTAGGAGCAGTCCGAGCTGCTGGATGCAGGCAAGTGTATGGGGAGTGGGCGATGGAAGTCCAGGGGACTGTCCGGAGTGGTGGGGCGGGTGTGGGTGTGTGGGTGGGTGCTGGGGACAGTGGCTGGATGTGGGGCTACAGCAGAACAGGGGGATCATCCAAGAGAAGGCCCCTGGCCCTACAGCAGGGAAAGGAGGTGGGGGCAGTTCTTTGCAGTGAGGAACTCATGTCTGGGTGGGAGGCACGGGGCCAGTGCCCATACACACAGGGGCCCATACTCACTGCTCATGCTCCAGCCCAAGCAGGATGCGGGCAGCCAGGGGCCCCCTCCAGCAGGGTTGGGGTGGGGCAGTGGGCTGTGGATCAGGAGTGAGGTGTACCAGCATGGCCAGGGGAGGGGGAGGGGACTGTGGCTTGGGGGTGAGGGGTGCCAAAAAGGATCTTTGGTAGGGGTGCACCGATAGATTTTTTTTGGATCGGTACCAATGGCTGACTTTTAAGGAGCTATATTGGCTGATGCCAATCCGATTCTGATATGTAGCTGGGCAGCTTGGAGACCAGCATTACGCTGGTAAGTCTGATGTGGGGGGAGGGACAAGGTGTGGTGGGGGCCCGTGGTGAGAGAAGGAGTTGGGCAGGCACTGCTCAGCCAGGGTGGGGTGGGACGGGGGGTGGGATGGTAGGGGAGCGTCTCCCACTGCTGCGTGCACCCCAGGCGGGAATGGGGGGCATGTGCCCTCAGATCTGCATGCAGGGCGAGGTTGAGCTGCTGCTGTGGGCTAGAGCTAGGTCTGCACCAGATTCTTCCCAGTGGGAGTTAGGTCAGGCTGTGCTTGGGGTGGATGGCGGCAGCGCTGGGAGGGGGGCTGGGGGCAGGCTGCAGCCACCCCAGAATTATCCCCTCCCCGTACTGCTTCTCCCGCCCTGAGTGCAGCCCCAGCTCAACACCACCACCAGGAACAGCCCAGCACAGCCCCAGCTTGCAGCGACAGTCTGCCCTTGCCCCATGTGCAGATTCAGGGGCACACACCCACCATACCCTCCTGGGGTATGTGCAGGGGAAGAGCCACCACCCCACCCACACATCCCCGAGTGAGCTGTGCCCCACCCTGCTGCACCACAGCTGAGCAGTGTCTGTCCCTGCCCCCCTCCCTCCCTCACTGTGGGGGCCTTGATCTGCATGCCCATGCCCCTTCCCTTCCCCCGACAACCATTGGCGATGCATAGGAGGTGCACGCGGATGCATGTGCACCTCCTGAGTGTAATGGTGCACCCCCTATGAAAAGGCACCACTAACACTGTCAACAGCGCCTGCAGGTAGTTGCCACTTGCCACCCCCCCCCCCACTGCTGACACCACAGGCAGTGTCTGCAGGTGGTCAGCGATCGCTGCTGGCTGCTACCGATGGTGTCTGTGGGTGGCTGCCGCCCCCTAGTCAGTGCTTGCCACCCCCCACACCTCCCACCACTGATAGTGCTGGCGGCATCTTTGGGAGCTCCCTGCTTATCACCACCGCAGTCCCACCGCCACCAGCACCGCTGTGCCCCTGCAGCCACCGGGGGCACCCATCGTTCATGCCCACAATAGACTTACCAGCCCGATGTTGGTCTCCAAGCTGCTGGGCTGTGCTCCTGGCCACATGCATGCTGTGGCTGTGTAAATCCACAGGGCATTGACTGGCCATATTATTAGCCACATCAGGCAAAAAAAGCTGATTTCCAATACTGTCAATTTTCTCTATATCAGTGCTGATCCAATATGGGACCGATGTATCAGTGCACCTCTAGCCTTTGAGTCAAGCACCAGCAGGGATGGGAGGGTGTGGGTCAGGATAAGCTGTCGATCTTGGCAAATGTGTCCAGGAACGAAAAAGGTTGACAACCACTGGCTTAAAGCATGCATTATGTGGCTCAAAGTTGCACCACTCCGGGGCAGGATTATCTCTTGATCCGTATAATCCAGCTCCTATTCCTTTAAGGTGTGGCTGCTCCCCACAGATGTGCTGCCTAAATTGAAGGTATGACTGCAAGTTAGCACTAAGCTGATGGACATTTGTGCAGCTCACAGTGTAATGTGTAGCAAGGGCCTCCTTGTTCAAGAGTTACCTTAGTAATATTGCTGTCTTCACAAACTGCTATCTTCACTATGGACACACACATCTCTAGGTGGCAAAGGTTTGCATGATGGATGTTTTTACACATCTGTTTTTCTAGGCGTGGGAAGGTTTAGCAATCTTATCTGAATAAAAATGCCAAGGATGCCATTATTATTCTTTTAAATAGTTTTAATGAATGATCATAATGTCAATATAACTTGTTTCCCAAGTACTGTAATGGGTGGAGTGGAAATTGTTTGGCACTTGAAAATGTTTCTATATACTGGAGAATTATTTGTATTTATTTTAAACCTGTGTCTATTCTTTTTAAATGTTGTGTGTGTTAACCCCATCTGTTCTTATTTCTGGCTTTTCTTGTAACACAACACCTTAATTTTTTGTAACGTATGGTGTCAGGTTCCTCCTGATGTTACGGCTCTGATTCTGCAGACATCAATAGGAGTTAGGCAGCTACATACCTGCTCCATAATCCATGCCTTCAGTCTGTTGCCTTCTCACAGCAGCAGTCTGGTCCTGAGATATAGTAAACTATGGCAGCACAGCGAGGCACTACTATAGATTTTCACCAGCAATTAAATCTTTATCTCCTTCCAGCTGCTGCCACTGCTGCTGGCCCTAGCCCTGTGGTACCAGTGGGAACCCATGCGCTCAGCCCCAATCCCAGCCAAATTTTTTTGCAGACCTCCCCACCCAGAGGCAAAGTGTAATTCAAACCTGGCTGATATGCAGTTGGTTGTGGTAGAACTTTTATACTCCTGCCCATGGCAAACAGTGGCATAGACATCTATACAAATAGATAATTGACTCCAACGAGGACAAAATTCCATATATTTGCATATCTCCTTTTCTTTGACTCTGCTACTGTTGAAATCAATTAACTTTTTCTCAGGCCCAGCAGTCTGCCTGTGAAGACCCAGGTACAGGATCAAGGCCATGGGGTCCAATTCAGAGTTGTTCTTCAGTTACACAAAACCAAAATGGTTGAAGACAGAGTAAGCAGTTTCCCACTATTTCAACTGTCCTTCCTTCCTTCAATAACACTGTAAAATTCATTTAACTAGTATCCACTATTTCTAGATCTTCCTTCTGCCTTTCCTGTTGATATCAAAGTGACTTCTCTAACGTGAAATATAAATGCCACATATAACTACAAAATCTTCCTAGGAGAAATGTCTCTTTCCTTCTGTCTCAAAATTCTGCTCACAGACTAGTGGATACTAATGATATTAAGTTAATTAAAATAACCAATCTTTAAAGACGCTCACAAAAGAGAAAATGTCTCACTCTTGAGAAACATTTTTTCATCAAGTATCTATCACTTTACCTGTTAGTACAACATTTCATTAAAGAATGTTCCACCAAGTGAAAACTGTTACACAACTTTTTGGACTCTATCAAAAAATATTCTAAAGGCCCTATTTTAAGCTCTCCATTTGCCCTGTCTTCTTCTATTAACTTGTTAGAACCACTCACAACAAAAATTTCTGTTTAGATTCCATACCATGGGAACACTTTCCAAGTCTGAGCTAATTATGCTAGGGAGCTAATATATGTGAAAAGAATTTTTACTTAAATTGACCTTGAAACTTGAACATACCTTCACTTGTAAAATCCTCCTTTGGAAGCAAATAACAATGCAGTGTGTAGCCTGAATTGTCTATGTAATATATGGAAAATATCTGCTAAGTAGAAATCGCCTCTAGGATTCCTTCCATAGGGGATACAAAACTTTAATAAATCTAGTCTCTTAATAGCACACGGGGCAAGTTTTCAAAATGCCCTGTAAATTGATTGTTTCTTAATTAAAGGGTGCATGTTATTTCTCATCCTACGTCTTCTTGATGTCCTATTTACTATTTGTTTGTGCTGAAGATCTGATGGTGTAAAACCAAAATGCGAATATATATAATGCTTATGCTAATAACTAACAGAACCCCTAGTACAATTAGTGTTTATTTCACTATTTCCCTTATGTAAGCAGATTATTCTTTCTGTGTGCTTTTCTAGGCACTGGGCTCAGTAGTAGGGCTGTGCAAAGCCTTGGTCCCTGATTCGATTTGGCAGAGATTCAGTCCAATTCAGTGGCCTAATCTCCAAATCTGAATGGAATCAGAGGACCCTTTAATCTCTCTGAATATAGAATCGGAACCCTCTGAATTGATTCAGAGAGGTTCGGAAAGATTCAGCGATTCAGACAGACACAGCTTTCAATGTTTTTTTTACATACCTCTAGGTAGCAGGCGGCTCATGAACACTGTGATGCTGGGGCACATTCAGTGTCCCACAGAAGCACAAGAGGGTCCCCAGTGTGCTTGGCAGCAGACCTGGAAGTGGACCAGAAGCACTTCTGGGTCCACAGGGGAGCGTGCAGTGGGGGGCCCCCACGCCTCAGCAACTGGTGCCTCCTGGGCCTGGGGGGGCACCCGGGGTCTCCCCGCAGCTGATCCCTGAGCTGGGGGGAGCCCCCAGCACGTTCCCCAGCAGACCCAGAAATGGACCAGAAGTATTTCTAGTCCACTTCTGGGTTCGCCGCCAAGCACACAGAGGGCTTATGGGATGCTCCATGCTACCTGAAGAAATGTAGAAAAAACTTTTAAAGTTGTGTCTGTGTCTGTGTCCAAATTGCTGATTCTTCAAATCAGCATCAAATCATCAGATTCGGATTCGGACAAATCGAATCAGGGACAGTGATCTGAATCAATGAATCAAATCACTGTCCCTGATTCGGGCCAAAGCCGAATCGAATAGGGCCTGCTTCGCACACTCCTACTCAGTAGGTTATTTGTACTATCCATGAATGTATCATTTGTATACTGTTACTCCAATGCTGTTTGGGCCTGAAGCTGTAAGAGCTCCCTTACAGGAAGTAAAGCCTTCCTCCACTCAAAGAGGTTGAGGGTATTGATGGTGCTCAGAAATACACAGGGTCATCCCCTTACCTACACATAGGTTCTTTTTCTATTGCTAAAGAGTTTTTATAAACAAGTAACCAAATCAAACCTTAACTCAAATGGTTATTACTCTTCTGTTATTTTCTTTCAAAACCACTGAAGTTTTAATAACAGAAATATTTGAACACATTACTCATTAGAATAGTGACTTCTGCAAGTGTATCTTACCTCATCCAGATGCTGGTGTCTTCCTGTACTACATATACAACTATACCAAATTCAGTATTACATATATTTAGCTTCTTTGCACTCAACTAAACAATTTCATCAAACTTAAAATCAAGCTACATTTACATAAAAGAGCAATGTTGGTAAAACAAAATCCACTCCTGTAACAAATATTTTGGTATCTTGACACTGCATTTGCTATACCACACATACCATATGCAAAACAATACCCTCTAATAATTATTAATAGCTTATCAAATATGAATGCATTTCTTTCAGCATCAGTTGTTTACTTCCAGGTATCTGAAAATATAATAAATGACAGAAAGTTATGATACACAGATTCAGTAGTGTGACTTAATGTTATTTCCTATCACATATTATTATGACACTACTTTCTTTTGAGTGAGTGTTGGTGTCAGATACCACATGTGCTGCAGGGACGTAATCTGTTTGCTTTTTCTAACCTAATTTACTTTTTAAGGTCAAGTGTAGCACATACTGTATCTGGGGACCATGAATGGGAGAAAAGAGCTGCTGTGTTGTCAGAATGTCTTGACTTGGCAGAGACGTAGGCAGTCATAGCAAGCCTACTGCCATCTGGTCTGAGTGCTTGTGACTCTCCTTCAGAAAACAAAAATGGTAATTCTTACTGATGCTTTTGGAAATTTTGCCACTTAAGAAATCTGATTTGTACATAGAGTCTAAATTTCTCATACACAAGTATACTTGAAGTTGTTTATAGAAACTTTCTTCTCATATTTGCTAGGGACCTAACCCAGGGAACATCTGTCACATGGCTAAGACTATACAAAGCAAAGAAATATTTTTTAAAGCTAGTACAATACATATGCTGTACATATGGCTACATTCAATATTTTGCAGTATGAAGACATGTCTGACCAAAAAATCTCCTATTTTCCTTCCATTTTTGAGTGCCTAATAGCTTACAGCAAAGTTAATGCAAGAACATAATCTACTATCTAAAAGACAAGGTTTGAAGTATACTGAATTTGAGAAGTGTTTAAAGAAATGATACACATTTTATTATTCAGACAACTTCTTTAGGGATGCTATATATTAGGCAAATATTAAAGAATGTCTTAGCTTAATCCTCTCATGCATAAATAACATACATATTTTAGGATTATTTCCAGAGAAATTACTTGATATGTAAGGCATTTAAGTTACTGATAAATATCTCCTTACTTCAGTACTTCCACTGAACACCAGTAAATAATTTTACCTCACGTGCACATACAAGAACATAGAGATCAAGTTTAAAAATCATTAATTCATGATTCAAGATATTGTGTCAGAATATAAGATTTATACATTACCTAAATGAAAGATGCAAGAAAACCACAAAATGGACAAGTTCTTCTTTCCTGTGCATCAACAACTGTAATCCTGGCATATAAGCAGAATATAGTAATTGTTACCAAAGTACACTGGGCACATCTACATGTGCATATGAAATGTGACAGAATAAACTCCGGCATTTATCACACCAGAGTTTATTGCTCTCAGGTGTGCTGTTTGAATGTGCACCTGGAACTGCAGCATGTTGAGCCAGGTTGGAACAGCCCCAACTGGCAGAGGGTCCAGGGGGTCAGCCTGCTGGGCTAGGGCTGCTCTGACCAGGCTCAACATGCTGCAGAGGGGCTGAATGGGGCACAAGGGTGCTCCAGTGTGGGACTAGGTGGCAGACAGCCTCTGCACTGAAGTACCCTTGAGCTTCAGCCAGTCAGATCAGAATTTATACATGTGCTGCTGCTGAGTAAAAAACTCAGGATACTTGTATTTACAAGTAGTATCCTGCCATGGAGTTTATTAGTTTACTCCAGCCTAATAGCCAGTAAATGTAGACACCGAGACATTTACTGCAGAGCTAATTAGTCTACTCCACAGTAAACATCCCATGTAGATGCACCCACAGAGGTGTTTTTCAAGCATTCAGACCCTATGGACAGTTTGTAGGGCTAGAAGTATGGAAATACAATACTTGAAAACAGAGTGAAGTTGACATGAAATCACAAAGAGACATTAAACAGGGAACTCAGTGATCGTTTATACTGTTACTTTTCAGGGCTGAATCACATGATCTATGAAAGCCTCCCTTCACAATTTCCTACTTCTCTGGTTGCTGCTTTTTTCTCTCAGACAGATATAGACCTAAGAAATCATGTTATCATCTAGACCAAACACTGATACCTTCCATGCCACATCACCATGTGCCTGATAGCTATATTTAATCTGCTTGTGATGATGCCAATTTTTATTATTTCTTTTATACTACCTCAGAAACTTCACTGAAGACCCAGAATGCTTGATGTAAAATCCTGCCTCCACTGAAGTCAGTGTTAAGTCTCACTGGTTTGAAAAGAGCCATGAAGTCTCTGTCTCTAAATGTTTACAATCTAAAGGCAGATAGATGCAAGAAATGAGAATTACAAACAGAAGTAGAGGGGGTGAGGAAGGATGAGAATAACTGATCATGTAGTTATTTTAGAAGCACAGATTGGAGTTTTGTTTTCACACAAAACATGAACTAGAAATAGTAAAGGCTTTCTGGCTGAGTTCATCAGCTGTACTAAAAACACTGTTTAACTTGCAGTTACAGGGAAAAGATGCCCCTAAGGCAAAGCCTGAGGACTCTGCATAACTTACTTGGCTAAACATTTAGATTAAGGGTAGCCAGCCAAAACCTGTATGAACCAAACTCACCATCATCCTACTCTGACAATACCATTCATTTTTTTAATCCAAGTTATTAAATATAACAATACTGTATTTTTAAAGTGACTTTTTAAAGTGTATTAAAAACTTAGAACCCCTCCCCCAAAACATAGGCAGATGTTACATTAGTATTTACATATTTTCCTTGTTTTCTACATGCTGAACGATTTGTTGCTTTTGATAAACAAGAGCCAAAATGTGTTTTTAAAGCTGGTGCAACCAGATTTAATCTATTAGGACTATGCTTTGTTTTCAGTTGGCTGTAGAACAGCATTCCACTTTAAGGGAAAAAAGTGAAATTTGAGCCTCTACATTTTGTTTATTGGAAATGCGTCTAATTTGTTAAATCCATCATAAAACATCTAAGGCTAAGATGGGAAAAGAAAGATACAGCAGAAAATCATCAGTCAAGTTGATATTAATAGAATGAATTCACAGGAAACATCTCAGAACATTGTGTGTCTAGAAAACTAAGTTAAAAGTAGTTAAAGACATGCATTTAATTTGAATGATAAAGACTTAGCTTTGAAAACTAAGAAAGCCTAGCTAAACCAGAGAATGATAGACGTAAAATGTCAATGATGCTTTTCAGAATTTTTCTGGAAATTCCCTCCCCTTATAATATTTTGTCAATGAGAGTTAAGAATCTCAGTGCTGAACTACATGGGTTTATGTATGTAAAGTTTGAAATGCTCATATGATTATTTTCAGTAACAAAAGTAACTGTTTCAGTGATGGTATTGGACAGAATTTTGTTCTCAGTTCTGTTTACATTGGTATATATAATCTCTGGCCAAATATATAAAGCAGCACCAATTTAGCAATATATATATATAGAGAGAGAGAGAGAGAGAGAGAGAGAGAGAGAGAACAAATGTGAATAAAGCATAATCTTTTCAGGAAGAAAATCACTGGAAAATAAAGCAATTCATATTTGCAATGGTTATTTGCGAAGTATAATAGATATTTCTCACACAAGCCATTTTCATTTCAATTTTAAAGATATATTTATTACAAGTATTTGTAACTTTTATGATGTTAATAGTCTTTATTTATGCAGTTCATCTAGATGCTGATTTTTATAGGTTCTTTTGGTGCTTGGATGAGAATTGGAAACTTCTTAAAGTTTAATATGTCAGGCTTATTAACACATTTTAAATGGAACTCACATTTTAGTAATATGGGAATTAGACACATGAAATCAGATTCTAAATTATACACCAACATTATAAATCTAACTTTGAACAATAAGGCTAATAAAATTAGGAGACAGGGCTGAAGTTGTCTCTCAAAACTAACTTTTTTTCCTACAAATTACAGTATATGAAACTTGAAATTAGTTGTGTAGAATGCTACATATGGAGGAAACAAGGAAGCTATTTTATTTAAAGGAAAAAAAGAGTACCTTATTCTGGTAATCTTTTGTTTCTTTTTGCAATCTTGAAATGATCAAATATTTGAAATGGTCTATAGAGCACATTTTAAAACAAACTTTCAGGGTAAATCTTAAGTTATTAATGATAGCTCAGAGAAAGTTTTGCAAGTATCCTTTAAAGAGTTTTGTCACTTTCCAGATTTCCCAAGCTCCATTTAAAATAAAAAAAACCCTCCTTTCATTAAAAGTTCATCTGTGCTTTTGCAGTGAAACTCCTTATGGTGTGTGGTTGCTAAACGACAAGACAATCAACGTGTTGTAAAAGACAGACAATTACAACTTTGACAAAAGCAGCAGGTTAAAACAATGGCATCTAGTTCTAGAAAGCAATGAGATTTTGCAATCAGTTTTCCATATAGGTAACATGCATTTATAATACTTCAATTAATTTCTGCACACAGAAGGGTTGTTGCTATTTTTGTGTAATCTAGCCACAAATGGTTTTAGGTTTCTTAATTTTTTTCCTCCATATCAAAGTACAACCATTTAAAAGATGATACCACCAGTGTAGCTTAAATACATGTCAGATGTTCATCAAAATATAGATTATTTTAAACATTTTTATGTTAATAATGTAATAAAATTTAAGTTCACTACACATAAGAACATATAGATTGTCTCTAGCATATTATAAATTCTGTATAACAGTGCTTTTCCTGTAAGAAAATGAATCAACAAGGAGTTCAATAAGCACAACAAAAATGACCACATAATTATTGATCTGTGACTTATTCCTTATTAAAATTGGTATTTTAATTTTGTTCATCCTTACCGGACAGAAGAAAGAAAGTTGTCTCGCTATAGTATTAACTGTACCTACTGTCTTGCAATTAGATCTGTACAAATAGAAGGTTTATGTGTTATATATTGTGGGATATATAAGCAGAATTGTTCTGGAAGAGATTCAGGTAGATCAGAAAATATTCAACTATGACTGATACACAACGGGAATGGTACCGAAAAGCAAATATCTAAAATGGGATAAACAGGGACCCGGTACAAAGAGAGGCTCTCATTAACTTCAATGAAGCTCTGCATGGGTGCAGATTCTGCCACAACAATTTGAGTGCAGGACTGGGATGTAAATATGTAACATAAATTTTAAAATATATGATAAAATAAAAAGCAATCCTATAACCTTCCAACATTATCAACACATCATACCACAGTTTCTTGGGTCAAGTTTATACGTCCCAATCCAAAGCGTACCAAGGTAAATAAAGTCTTTTTCTATTAGGTACAGTGAGCTTTGGACCAACCTTTTGGGCTGGGATCAAGTGTATTTTAGGTATTTACTTATCTAGTAACCTACTGGATGCAGAATTTAAATATCTACTATACAGCCTTTAAAGCCAATTTGACTTGAAACAAAATAATTCACTGACATAAACCATCTGAAATGAATGAAAGAAAAATTAAGGCAAGCAAATTTAATTTTATTTCTTATTTCAACCGTCAGTCAAGATGGAATATGTCCTATAAAATATCCATCTGAATCTTTCCTCACAGAATCTCTGCTTTTGTCTCATCCCAAAATAAGTTGCCTTTGTTCTCGCATTTTTTTCTTATTCTCACAGAGCACTGTTGGATGTTGTCTTGGAATTTTTTTGGAGATTGACAAGAGGCTTTCCACTGTTTTTCCCAGTTCCAGAAAAAAGCAGATCCTGTCCTTTTTAGACAGTTTCTTTTAGTTTCTGACTGCAACAAGGACCCGCAGTTTATCACTGAAGTCAAAGACCATAAATTTGATAGTTTTCTTCTGTTCCTCTGTTGAATTACTCCTAGTAAATTGATTTTAATATCTTATATATCTGTTGATAAATTAATACAATTAAGTCTTCACACTCTGGCACCACTTGGCTCCCAACAGACACGTTTTTGCCACATGTTAGTTTTCCTTAAGAGTCAGCGTTTTACACAAGGACTTCCTTGTTAAAATTAATAAAAATTGTGCACACAATTTATTGATTCCTCCCCCACACAATCTCTAAATACCTAACATAGGGTCCATCTACACAAAACATTTACTGCAGAAGTGCCTAATTAGCTCTGCAGTAAATGTCTTGGCATCTACACATGTGGTCCTATTACAGAGCAGGAAACTAATAAATTCTGTAGCCAGTTAGTACTTGTAAATACAAGTACTGTCCAGCTGAGGACTTTCTTTGTGCACGGCCACACCTGTGTAGACACTGACCCAGCTGGCTGGGGCTCGAGGGTATTTCAAGTGTGGGGGCTGCCTGCTGGCTAGTCCTATACTGGAGCACCAGTCAGCCCCTCCACAGCACACTGAGCCCAGTCAGAGCAGTCCCAGACTGACAGGCTGATCCCCCACCCCCCTCCATCCCCAACCCTGGATCCCATTAGCCGGGGCTACACTTACCTGGCTCAACATGCTGTGGTGCCTGGGAGTAATAAACTCTGGTGTGATATGCACCCGTGTTTATTGTTTTGTTTTAACATGCATGTGTAGATGTGCCCATAGATGTGAAACTGAAGTCTGCTATGATGCATCCACACTCTTTTTCCAGAAAAGTGTAGAGAAGATTTGTTCTATCTGCAAATATTCTTTGGAGTACTGTATTTACCTGAATCCAAAACAACTTAGAATTTAAAATGACTCCCCCATCCAATAATTAGAGCCTGTACATGGAAAATTATTCATTTGTTACCATTTTCCATGTGCAGAACCTATTTTTGGAGGGTCACATTAAATTCATGCCCCCCACGCCTGTGGTGGGGAAAGCAGCAGCATGAGAGCAGGTGGCGGGGAGCCAAGTGGTGTGACCGTTGCCCCTTGCTCACCTGAGCTTGTGCCCCTCAACCCATCTCGCTGCCACCACTTGTCCTTCTGGCCACTTACATCCTGCTGCTGCTTGCCCTATGTGGCAGCTCTGGCACAAGGCACAGGGTACATGGTGGCTCTGGCCCCAGCCCTAGCTAGGCAGTACAGTAGTAGCAACTCTGCCCCAGGTCCCAGCCCACCCGATTCCTGACTCATGCTGCTGCCCAGTCCTTGGACCCATGCTGCCAGTCATCAAATCTATGCCACTAGCCCCAGACCTTGACCCAGTGCAGCTGCTGCTGACTCCAGGCGAAGGTTGTGGCCCTGGCTCAAGCTCTGCTCTGGCCTTGGGCCTGGGTTGGGGCTGGAGCTGGAGCTGGAGCTGGAGCTGGAGCTAGAGGAGCTACGTGGCCAATCCAGTACTCAAATCCAAGATGAGGCTTACCTGCAGGCTCCCCACCCCCTAGTATTGAACGAGTAAAAATACCTCATCTTGGATTCTAGTAAATAGGTAGCTATTCTACTGTAGGGTGTGATGTTCCTCTGTTCCTGTGAAAATACAAGCCGTCTTTTCTGGACAACCACAAGCTAGGCAGGAAATCACCCCCTTAGCAAGCAGAATATTTTTTAAATATGTTCTAGTGCTCTAGCTGGACCAACAGTGTAACGGATCCCTTTTTTAACAAAATTATTTGTGACTTCGAAGCGCTACGGCATTTGCTCAATATTAATGACCACAGCAGTAGTTGGTAACAGATGTTGGTTCAAGGTTCTTTCAGTGTATGTTCAGCATATTACCACCTGAATTTGAAGTATATCATGGCATACAGACAAATCATGCTGTGAGGTGGTATCTTCTCTTTAACTAGGTATACTCTCAAGTTTGTTTGCATAGTGTTTTCCATTATATTATAAACATGGAAAAGTTAACACTCCAAAAAGTGCTTTTGCAGGGTTTGAACTGAGGTAGAAGGACCTTCTCATACCTACTTCCATTAGGTATACTGACCAGCTCTGCTCATCTAGTGGTCTGTAGATGAACTGCTTTTTTTTGAAACAGAAAATGTATGTGTGCGATAGAATTTCATTCCATTTCTACAAAGCTATTCAAGTGACTCTCCTCCCACAAAAAGGGTGAGACCCAAATACATTTAAAGAAATTAATGTAATTTATTCATTAACTCTGGCTACATCGATGTGATATTTGGGAGTTTATTCTAGTGCCTGAAGTAATAACATTTTTAAAATGTGAAAAGACTATTTAGATGAAATACTCAATTTTGAATACTTTCCTTTTGTGTCATCTGTATTCTCTGCATTTTTATCCAAACTATTAAAAGTAAAATCCTACTCATTCTACAGGAATTGTCATGAAAATATTCTGCTGCATGTATCTAGAAAAATATTAAAAATAAATAGAAAGAAACTCCATTTAACTCATTTATCATGTACAAGCTTTAATAGCAAGGACAATGACTTGCTGAAAATTTGCCTGAGACATGACAAAGTTTGATAAACTAAGAGTTCTTGCTACCAATAGGATGTTGCATTTCCCATTTTATTTAGGGACTAGGACTTAAAATCTTGTATTTCAGGCTGTGAGCTACTTATGCTAATAAAAACCCCCTACCTTCTAGTGAACCATTTTCCCTCCACACCTTCTCTATGGTAATTAGAAACTGTTTACGTAGAAGGTGGTTATATAAAGTATAATTAGTGTAATATTAGAGAGATCAGATTAAAATTAAATTACTTTAATGTAATGGGTGCAGCTGCTTGGTTGCATTCCCACCCTACCCACCCACTTTGTAGTAGAGCCATTTGTTCGCTTCACTATAGAACAAGCAACATTTCAATACTTGATACCTAAACAACCAAGATGGAACCTTCAGTGACACGTCAGTTAGAGTTTGCGTTCACATCTGTAGTGTTGCCAACTGAGAACTTTCATTGGTTTTCCACATCAAAAGCATCACCTTTTAAAATCATGAGGCTCTTAACTTTCATTTCATGAGAAAGTTTATGGCAGTGATAACTGCAGAGAACAATTAAAAATGTGACTCTTTCAATATAAAAACAACAACAACAACAAAACAAGAGCCAACACTTAAAAAAATCCTGATAACTTAATCAGTCTTGTGACTTTTGTGGACTTGACCAATACTTGTCACCTATTTCAGGTTGACAATAATAATCCAGTCTGGATGAGATTCAAAACAATACTTTAGTTTACCATCACTTTTTGAATCTAAAGAGTCAGAAATTAAACATTACATATCAACAAATTGCTGAAAAATTCACAAAGCCCATACAGCCTGTTAATAAGTATGCAATGTGATTTTGTCCTAGCACATGGAAGTAAAGAGAATAAAATAAATTACATTGATGCAAAACCCATGGGCTGCATCCATGAGAAGCTGGGCTTATACTGATTTCATACTAGCTTTGGTCCCCCTCATATTCATTCAAAATAGTGTTTCTTGGTTCCAACACATCACAAACTACCACTCCACCTACTTATCTATCATGTTTAGCAGTCTACTTACCTGAAGCATGGACCATATTATGACTTACTTCCACTCTTAACTGGTCTTGGATTATAACATCAACTACTACCTCTGCTCACTAGTATTCCCATCCTTCAACCAGTAGCTGCCCTTATACGCTGGAAAGCATCCCACAAAACTCCCTCTGGTTACCTACCTCATCTGTCTTCAGATCCCAACTCTGAACGTATCCCTGCTGTGAGGCCTGGACACCTGCCAGTGGTGAACTGACTTGTGTTCATCATAATTAAGACACGACCTTCCTATTGCTTTTTTCTTTCCAGCTCCTCAATTGTCTCTCTGCCTCATTCCCAGTTTGTCTTATGACTTTGGTCCACTGGTTGTAGAATCTTGGTGCAGGGACTCAGTCCATTGCTTTTGTGCCTGGGACCTGTGACATTTCCTGACACTTCAGATATCAGCTTTCCTACAAATGGTCAGCACTAACATGGCTAATGTAGAGGCACTATTATGTTCACTTGGCTGTAGCAATGGGCATTCCAATACATGGTTCCAAGGTTTATTTATTTTTTAATCAAAAAATGCCAGCTGATCAAAACTAAAACCTTCATATGTGCCAGTGTTGGTGATTTTCATTGGGAAAGACATCTCAGCTCCAGAAGGCAATTTCCCAACAGCAGAGACAACAACCCCTGAACAATGACATGGTTAGGACAGTCATCCTATGGGGCAGGGTTGGCACCCCCGGTATAGGTGCTCAGCATGTGCACCTTGGGGTAGATGGCAGGGAAGGGGCCTGGGCTGTAAAGGATTGGGCGCTTTGTGGCTCCCCCACTATCCACCCTGGCATGCCAACAACATCTTGGAAGTCGAGTTTGTGGGGGGTTTTTGGCACTCTGCCCAAAAATGTTGCTGACCTCTGCTATAGGGAGATAAAATGCTTGGGTTCAGGCAAAGCAGTGTTTCTTTGTGTCCCAGGTGAATGCACTAGACTGTTAACTATTTCAGAATGGGTCTTTCTGCCTTTGATTATTTTATGCAAACAAGAGATCCACAAATGCCCTCATAATGAGGGGTTTTGTTTCAGTGCAAAACCAGAAAAAAATTGAAATTCTAAAAAAACTGCAGGAAGAGAAGACTGTTTCCCCATTAGCTCTGCCTCAAGAAATGCAAGAGGAAGGATAAAGAAGGATAAAGAATTGAAAATAAACAAGTAAGAAGAGGTCAGGAAGAAGGTGTTGTGGAAGTCCTTCTCAGTGTCACCTTTGACCCTGTCCAAAAGAAAAGCAATGCAGAACCAGTGTCTAGCATTCCAAAAGATCCCCTTCCTTCCCAATTGACAAAGCCTGTTGTTCTATTCAATACTGCAATTCTGATTTGCAACAAATGGATACACAATACTGAGATTCTGGATGCCATAAAGTTGTCAGAGAACTTATTATAATAGAGTACTGGGTCTAGAAGTAGCACACAAGAAGGTCAGACTACAAAAGCTACATTTGTTTTGCTGCAATCTAAGCCTAGCTGACTGAAACCCACGCAAATCTTGCCAGTTGTCCCTGCTGAAGCTGTATTCTACTTTGACACAGGTAAAGGGTTAAGTGTCACTTGAGAATCAAGTTGTACTCTATTTACCCCATGTAACCAGGTATTACTTCTACCTTAGTTCTTCCTTTTATTGCACAAGCTTCTAATTTAGACTTAGACTGAGGCAAGACCATTCGTGGTGAAGATCACCTAACACCATAGCGTGTCAATCGCATTTGTTACCTTGGAACACTACTGCAATATAACTAGCACCTTTCAGTATCCTTGCTACCACTTACATTTTGAGAATTCAGCACATAGCCCCAAACCATAACATAATCCACTCATACCTTCAAGTAGCTCTGCAATTGGTGGAGTAGTAACATTAATCTGTACCGATGCTTATGCTGTCATTTGCACATTGGTTGGAAAAGCCTTGAAATTTGTGGCATCACATTACTTTCTGAACTGTGGCACATTTGTATATACAAAAAACAGATATTCATGTAACTTGGTTCACTTTATTGAATACAGTCTGATAGATAAAGTGAGTAAACGCTCTGCTTAAAAAAAAAAAAAAGAAAAAGACTTCCCCACATTTCTGGGAAACAAGTTAAAGTAAATATTCTACATGGTAGAAGACAACCATAACTGCTGATACCCATACTTAGACATTGGAATAGAGCAACTCCAAAGCTGCTGGGTAGAAAGTATTAAAGCCCCATCCAAAAAAAAGAGAGGCCAAATTCAATAACATGGATATAAACAAATGGAAGCTGTTAAAAATTAACAAAGATCCTGGTGTATCGAATCAGTATACCAGTGACATCCTGTACTCCGAAGAAAAATAATGAAGCATTCCCCCTTAAATCCGTTTTTTTAGAGAATTTTGGAAAAAAAAATAAATTGATTATTACAGGACTCCTATGCTTGCAAAAAAGCCAGCACAGGCTTGTCAGTTCAGTAAAAAGTAGAGAGATGTTCCACTTTTTGACTGGATTTGATTAGTTGCATAAGTTTGGCAAGTCACGAGCCTAATCCCCTTAAGACTGTATGAATATATCAGTATCGGCACCAAACTAGTTTTGCATCAGGCAACAGCCAACTGACTTGTTTGGAGACATCTCCCATCTAATGACACAGTCTCTTCCATTTCCTGTGGGTCAACACTTCAGATATTATTTGATGGACCTAAATGCTCTAGGCCCTTAACTTGCAATATAAGGCCATACAAACTGGACAGGGTCCTAACCCTTCACAAGCCAATAATGTCCCTTCTTAAGGAGCTGGAGCCAAGTCCCTTCCATCCCTTCAAAGAAAGAAGCTGGGATTATTCAGCAAAGAGCCCTATTTTGTGGCATCTCAAATCCAATTTTTCCCCTCAAAACTTTCACTGTTTTAATAGTGAATTCCAGGCTGAGTTGTATAGCTAGATACTCAGTTCTTTGGCTGGTTTTAAAGAGCTGCATTTAAAATGATTCACATGGCATATTTAGAAAAGATATTTATACCTGGTATTGATACTCTTTCAAGTACTCTTTTAGTCTCGTCGGTAAAGGCAGTTCCCAGATCTTACTTGTGTATTTGTTTATAGTTATCCTACAGCGGTGTTGCAGGGACGGAGCTGAAGTATAGAGGGGTTTGTTCAAATAAAGATGCACGGTTCCATTTGACGTTGTTTCAGACCCACTTCTATCCTTGCACATGAGGACATAGTGTTCAATCAGATGGACCACACTGTTGAACTGTTTAAGCCTTGATCTGACACAGGTGTTAGAGTCCAGCCTGAATTTGCCATCCTGATATTCTATACGCAGATTTGTTGGTCCTGCAGATGTTTTCACTGAGATAGTCAATAGGTACTCTGAATGTGAGCTGTCTCTAACCAAGAAAGTCCCTTCAGGGGCATCTTGTAATCTCTCTTTAGCTTCAGCAACACTCATATTGCCCCAGTACCACCCTGTTAGAAGATGAGAGGAAAAAGGTTATTTACTTCTATTATACAGTATTTTTTGTATATACTTTTATTTTTTGTGCTAAAATAAACAAATCACTAAAAAGATCAAGTGCCTGCCACAACATAGTCATTTTTTAACTGTTTCTTTAATATTGAATTGAGTTTCCTGTACATTGCATGTCATCTTGTCATGACTGGTCACTTTCTATTTCCACCTTTAAGAAGCTCTTTTGAAGAGCTAATGCTTAGAACTTTTAAATGTCAAGATATGCCAGCAATGGAAGAAGTACCTAAGAAACTATCAGAGTGTTTTGTGTAGCGTCCAACCTAACTCTGCACCCACCAGATAATTTCTCGAAGCCAGGAATGAGATTTCTTTTAATCATCCTGGTCTGCCCCAAAGTCAAATGCTTTGAGAGGGATTTGCAAACCCAGCACTGCAGCTCCGGGAGACCCGGTTTGCCTCCTCAGAGGGCTCTACCCAAGGCAAAAAACCTCCATTGCGGAGTCCTTCTCTGTGCCCCCTGCTCATGTGCTAAAATAAACCCACCCAGCTACTTCTACAGCTAGGTCGCCTCCCCCCCACCAAACTTTTTCTTGCTTGAGACACACGAGAGCGTCCGCCTTGAAGATCTGTTTCTAAAAAACAAAGACTTCCGAGCGGGGGCTGAAAAGACTGGCAGGGATGCTGCACCCAGTGTGGCCGCATGGGAGCCCTTCAAAGCCGGGCTGAGCAGCTCCTTTCCCCCGACAGTCCGCGCTGGGACCCGCAGGCTAATCGCTGCCCGAGGCTTTTCCTGCAGCTGGAGCCGCGGTTTCGCTTTACGAGGGAGCAGGGCTCCTGGTTGGGGAGGACGCAGGCTTTTTCAGGGCGGCCAGGCGCCTTGGGGAGCCGCCTGGCGGGGCGCAGGGGGTCACCGGGCACGGGCTTACCTGCCCGCCGCAGCTCCTCCATGGCGGCGGCCAGCCGCTCCGCCTCGGCCCCGGGCCGCCCCGACGACTCCGGGCTGCTGACGCGGGGGCCGGGGGAGCCGCGGGCGGGGTCCAGGCCGGGGCCGGGACGGGGCTTGGAGGAGCCCTCAGCGCCGCCGGCAGTGCAGGACTCGGCCGCCGCCTGCAAGCGGAGAGACGGAGAGAGAGTTAGCCCCGGGGGCGGCGGCGCGGTCACACGTGGCTCCGCATGCAGGGCGAGGCCGAGGCGGGGGCAGCCCTTCCCGCCTCGTGCCGGCGCGACCCTCCCGGGCTGTGGGGTGCAGCCGGCCCGGGAGCCTCTGCCGGGATCGGGCCCCGGAGCCGCAAGCCCCGGCCGCTTTGGGGGAAGTTGGGCTGGAAGCGACCATCCCTGGCGCAAAAAAAAAAAAAAAAAAAAAAAAATCAGAAAAAACAACAAACCACAGAACAAAAGAAACGAAACGGCATTGGGGGGGGGGGGAACCCAACCCTTGAGAGAAACCTGCTTAAGGAGCAGCCCGGCACCAGCGCGTCCAGGAGGGGCAGGACTCGGGCGGCGGTGGAGCCGGGGCAGGGCAGGCTTCACCCGGACCGCGAGGTAAGAGCTGTGCGGGGGAGGCGGGCCCGGGCCGCACGCAGCTTCGCAGGGGCTCCGGCGGCGTCGCCCCCCGCCTGGGGAGCCTCACATCCAGGTTGGAGCTCGCGCGGGCGGGACAGGCGGGCGCGGAGGAGGGAGCCGGCGGCGCGGGCAGGAGGGGGTGGCCGAGCTCCGCCGAGGGCGCCGCAGCCGCTGTCGAGGAACAGGCGGCGCGCAGAACAAAGCATCCGCTGCCATGGAGGCGCCTGTCAGCCCGCCGGCGGCTCACCTTCGCCCGCCGCCGCCGCCTCCCCCAGCCGGGGCGGGACAGGGCGCGGGAGGGCTGCCTGCCGGCTTCTGGGCGCGGACTGAGAGAGGGGAGAGCCTCCTCCTCCCCCCACCCAGCCAGTGCTCCCGCAGCAGCCGCTCCCGCCCCGGCGGCGGCTGCCGCTGCTGCTGCTTTCCAGGAACTTTCCAGGAACCGCGTCATGTGACAGCGCGCCCGCCCGGCAGCTGCCCCCGCGTCGCGGGGTCCGCTGCGCTCCTCTGCCCCGGGGCGGCGGGACCGCCGAGCCCCGCTCCCCGCCGCGGGAAGCCCCCCCTCTCAGCGGAGGGCAGCGCGCGCAGAGGGGCGCCCGGCTCCCCCGGGAGGCGGCCCCGAGCTGGGCCCTCCGTGTCACCCCGTCCCCGGGGGCTCGGCGGAAGGGAGCGCTCGCCCTCCCGCCCCTCACAGCAAAGCAGGGCATTCAGACAAAGAGCCACGACCCTTTGAGCCCCCTTGAGAGCCCCTCCCTGGGCGAGACTTGTGGAGCTTTGGGAGGAAACGCCTGGTCAAACTTAAAATAATATTTAAAGGTGAGGGGGACAATCGCTGGGAACCCAGCGAGGACAAGACAGAGATACAAATAATAATAATAAAAAAAACAATCGCTGGGAACGAGGACAAGACAGAGATACAAATAATAATAATAAAAACAAACAAACAGAAAAACCTTTCTTGGAGGAAAGGGGCAAGGGAGTGAGGGGCAGAGCTTTGTCTCCCATGAATGTTGGAGGGAGGGAGAGGGACAGCGAAAAAACCCCAGCCCAACTCAGGTCCCCCTCCCTTCCAGCCTCTGCTTGCTGCCAGAGACCAGGAAATGGACCTATGGGCTGACCTAGGGAACGGCAATTTTTATGCTCTTTAAATTCAAAATGTTAATCCTGACATTCAAAACCCCTTTCTGTGGGGAGGCACATCGTATAGACGGGAGCCTCTGGCATAGTCTGCAGCTGCCAGTATGTAAGCAAGTCAAGGCTTGAAGTCTAGCACGGATAAGGTGATGTGAACTTTACTACTAAAAAGTTCACTAGGTAAAAGGAGTTGGGTAGAAAACGTACATGGTTTAACGGCAAATCCTGATGGGCCGTTTTTATAGGGCCGCTGTCTTTTTCTGAGGTTGCAGTTTTTCCAAAATCAGAGTCTGAGGAACTGATCCAAACAGAGGTGGTGAAAGAGATTATTTGTAATCTCTAAAAATAATATTGAGGAAGTGAAGGGATCAGAGTTAGTTGTGTTCAGTTTTGCTAGCTGATAATGACCAGTGTTAATGGTTAGCTAATCATGACACCAATTCGTGGGACTCAGAAATACACTTCACAAAATGATCCAGCAACTTCTGGCATTGTGGGTTTCTGTAAGGTCTGCCTGAGTTTGGGCAAATGGATTTTGTTTCAGAACCAAAAATTGGCTGCCAATATTTCAAATGCAAAATGTTGTCTAAAAACCAAGCAGGGCTCCTTCTGATTCCTGCATCCTCAGGCAGGTTGTGAAAGCCTGCTTTCATCTGTTCAGTTAAAATGTTTTTAAATGCAGTCTGCATTTGAATGCAGCCTTAGTTGTTCCCATGGAATCCACTTGTTTTCAAGTGGGGGAAGAACATGTCCCACATGGTCCCCAATGCATTTAACAATTCTGCTCTCAAGGGGAGAGCTTGAGTTGAATTTATTTCGCCTCTTCAAAGCTCTGTTGGCTCTGGAGTAGTAACAAAAGGAAAATAAAATCAATAAAAAAAAAGTATTTTTGCTGCTAATAATAGTAGTGAGTATATGCAGGGAGCTGATCTGTTACTCCAAGAGATACTATTTTAATACAGATGCTTTTAAAATTAGGACTACATTTTAAGGCCTTCTGATCATCTTAGAAAAGCTTGTAATGCCTTCTATCTAGAGACAAAGCAGCCTTTATTACGGATCTTCTATGCATGTCTTCTCCCATTTTATTTATGTCATGTATGTGACAGGCTTCCTCTGCTCCTGCTGTTTTTTCCTCACTTGAACCACTACTAGCTGCTGTGAAGATGATTATGATGTCACTAAAAGGAGATTGTACTAGAATATGGGTAAAAATAAGGACAGAGGAAATGTTCAGAAAGAAAGAACTTGTTTACATTTGAATGCCACTATACAATAGATACAAATTAAAAAGGCACGTTAATCCGCAGAATGTTTCAAATAGTATTTTGCACGCAAGTTTTCCATGAGAAATTAATGTATTTTAAAAGAAACTGTTAAGGGACTGACCAATTTATAAGACTAATGACATTCAAAATTACAGTTGCAAATTCATTTCTAAATCGTATTTTAGTACCTCATTACTGCGACTCATTCATTACATGTTAAAGTTTATCCACTCTTTTGAGATCTCTGTAAGTACTGCAGCTTCAGTGGGATAAATTAATACTTCACTATTCCTTTCTTTAATCTGATGTTTTGCCTTGTCTTCATGAGTCTTTCAGTCAGTCATGGGGAAGATAAAAGGTTTTGGGTTTTTTAAATATAGGAAAATGTGATTAAATTATTGCAAATTGCCTGTAGGATTTAGGGGCACATACACTGCAGTAAGTTAAGTTGCCTTAAACTCCCTTGCTAAAGGGCTGTCATTGCAAGTCAGTGTTCCTTCAGCTTCTTTGGCAGTTATATTTTTGAGGCAAACAATTTTTGTCTGCCGTGGACGTTGTGCTATGTAAGAAAATCACAAAGAATGGAGGAGGAGGAGGAAGAAAGGAAAAGAAAGAGATGGGAGAAAAGCAGCAGTGTAGTGAACTCACTCTTACGACTTGCTATTTATTTGTGCAGGCAGGACAAGTATTTTAATCTGCCCCATTTCTGAACAATCACAGATGTGAAGAGAAAGAGAGGAACAGGGATTTTAACCTAATTCACTTTTTGGTTCAAGGTATTTTTTTATTTTACCTCAGTTTAATGGAATAATTCTAGGGCAATATCTAGTGCACATGTTTAGTTTCAGTTCTTTGAGTATACAGACTCTAGTTAATATTCTGAATTTTTTCTGAGTTGGCTTTTAGGACAGTTTGTCCAACCAGAAATGTATAAGCCTGGATCTTAGGAATCTCTGGTCACCATTACCAGGCACTTTCTAAAGTGCATAAGTCTAGTTGACCTGTCCAGCTCTCTGTCCTCTAGTTGAAA